>NC_071511.1:33370000-35870000 GCF_027887155.1 Malaclemys terrapin pileata | reverse complement strand
TCTCTGTGGAATGGTTGAAGAGGAGCTGTGTCTTGAAGGTAAATTGGCACATTTTTTCCATTTTATTAGAAGCATCTTCATGTATACCTTAGAAAGCTTCTATCTACGATTCCTCTGCTTAATGCTGAAAGTAACACCATTTCAATTACAGCTAAATGTTAATTTTACCAATTTCCTTTGCTGCAATAGTAGTCAAATCTGTTCCTACATTGACTGAAGAAGATTTACTGTTGATTGAGAATCATTTTGGTGCAAAAGTCTCTTGAGGTTTTCATTTGACTGAAAGGCATCCAGATGGGAAACATATTTTTGACAGACAGATGCCTGAGATTTGCAGCACTAAAGCATCTGAGGTCAAAACAATGGAAGAAAAACACAATCTTGTTTGGAAAAAATGAATTTCTAATATGAGAAAAACCACCAAGGTCCTGCCAAGGGACATGATCAAAGGCTTATTTTTAAAAATACCGATTCAGTGACTGATTAATGAAGACTGTGTTTTCTTAAAGTCACAGCCAATGTCTAGAGGAGTGGTGAAGATTTTAACAGAAAAGTTTTCTTCATGTTTTGTGAAGACATTTTACAGGTTTTCTGTAGTATTATTTATTAGTCTATAAACTTTTCAGATTGATGGAGTTTAACTATTTCTTACCAACCTTTGAATTTCTTTTAAAGGAATGAGGCAACAAAAAAAAGTTGTGATACCATGATAAGTCCATTTAGCCAATCGTTTTTCACAAATTAAAACAAATACTTATGAAATGATCATGTTAATACAACTAGAGACTGAAACTAATTACATAAGTAGTAACAAATGCACATTGTTTAAGTCTTTTTTTTATAAGAACATTTGTATGTTTAAAATTTAGTGTAACATTTTGTTAAACTCTCTTCTGTGTCCAGTCCCAATAGTAACAATTTTTGCTGGATTTATATTCACTGCTGAGTTAACTCAATCCCCATCCACACATAAACACTCTTCATTGTGCTTTTGACTGAAGTTGGCTGGCCTGGTGGGGGTGGGGGTGGCGGTATAGGGTACAGCTGGAGTTAGCACAACTCCTCAGTTGCTAATCCAATCATACTGTGAAGCTTGAGTGTTGTTTAGCAGCATAGCTGCTCTCAAGCTAGGTTAACTCAAGAGGATTTAACCTGAGTGTAGATAATTTGAACATGAGTTAACACTGCCTTATGCTCAATAAATTCTGTGAACCTTGACAAAAAATAACTAAAAACAATCATTAATGGGCAAGTTGCCAAATCAGCACAATTTCATGAGCTGTAAGACACTGAAATGTGACCTCTAAGGTAGAAAATTCAGTAAGAGATATCATCTCTCAACTACTCTCCTGGCTAAATTAAGGAAGCACAGCTAGTCATTACCTCACTAACTAGAGGGAGTGGGCCTACTAGCTATAAATATGGAACACCAGTAAGTTCACTTTGCCTGCATTTCTCCCATCCCTCAGCTGCTACTATCTCTAGAGACAATGCAGTTCTGATGAGATATGCAAGAGAATAAGCTGCAAGTTTTATATTAAATGTTTTTTTCCTTTGTAGCTATGTTTTCTACGTGCACTGCCAAAACATTTTTGCATGTTTACAGTAATGTATGTATAATTTACTTTATTATGTTCATGTTCCCTCTGAATCTTTGGCATTGTAAAATGTGTGAATAAGTGTTAGATCCATAATTCTGTAGGACTGCACTGGGAGTGCTCTTCTGATTATCCAAGGCACATTACCAAAGAAATGTTTACTACAGGCAGATTGGTTGGGTCTTCATTTATGGAGGGGAGTTGGGTGAACAACTCATTATAGTTTATTTAGATAAATTAATAGCCTTTTTGCCTACAAATAACTTTCTGAATGAACTCACTGTTCAGAATTGTTTAATTAATGTTTTGTGCAAACTAAATTTCAAGCTCTGGATCAGTTGTGACTAGCTCACTAAGTGCTAGATTTTTGTGATTTGATATTTGAGCAGCATTGGTCACGTTAGTCACATGGTATTGTTTCCTGTTCCCTGCATAGATGTCATGTGTAATCTTTATGAACTACATTTGCTTCCACTTGAAATGACTTCCATGTCTTGATTAAACAAATTTTAGCTAAGGGCAAAATATTTATCCATACTCTGGGTGAAATTCACCAAGCCAATGCCTAAGCCCTGCTCTTCATCCTCTGAACAAAAAGTATCCTTATGAGTTTTTTTCCAGAAAGCTAATACAAATGGGTATGCATACATCTGAAATTCAGTTCTAATTATTAGTGTCTGAAATGTTCAGGAATAGTTTTGCCCTGCTAATTGTGTAGTTCTAGTTAGGACAATGAGAGGAATGTCTCCCTCACAGCCCCAAGGCCTCACCAGTCCTGTTGTATTAAATTCAAGTCAAGCCTAAGAGTTTTTCAATGCATTGGTGTAACCGTGACTTCCCTTAAAGGTTTGAGGCTATTATATGGGAGAGTGCTAACCAGACAAGAGGCTGAGGTCCGTGGCAGAGGACTCCATGACAATGGTACTGTCAAATGCCTTTTAAAAATCTGAATATCCACTACTGACCCCCTCTGTGTGGTTCACATATTTTCCCCCTGATTGAGCCAACAAAGGGCCAGATGCTGATCTCTGTTAACAGATGGAAAAATGGGATTAACATCAGACATTGACTCACTGGAGTTACTCTGGATTTAGAGTGGTGCAAAGGAGATCAGAATCTGGCTCAAAGTGTTTATATACTTTTGTTTTTTCCAGATGTTTTATTTCATCTCCTATTAATATTTTAGGACGGTGCCTCATGGACTATTGCTAAGTCCCTTTCTTAGACATTACAGTTACATTTTCTTCGCTCTAGTTCTTCACTACCTCTCATCTCCCTCTGGACCCATTAAATTTTGTTGACAGACTATACACTATGACATTGCTTAACTCTGATCCATTCCATTGGAGTTCATTCTCCTGAATTGCATCAAGCATCAAAAACAAAGTGACAGCATATTGAGTATTGGAATGGGGGGAAAGCATAAGAGAGAAATGCAGGTTTGTGTGTGCAATTGACTATGGGACACTGCAAGAATGGCAAAGTTTCTCTGGCAAATCAAATCAAAGTGTGCCAGTGGTAAAATGCCAGTACCCTACCTTCTCCGCCTCTCCCTGCTGCCCTGCCATTTGGAAAAGAGTCAGTCCTAGATGAACCAACACCATTTTATTGACAAAGCAGCCAGTACCCTGGCACTGAAACCTCATGTGCTGAAGTACTGTGTATTAGGAAGTGATGTGCCAGGATTCCAATGGCCAACTTGCCCATGCACTTTAGGTGTGAGGTTAAGCAGATGGAACAGGAGAACTTTCCCTTAAACCCTTTTTATTAATTATATTACAATATTGCCTAGAGAACCCAGCTACATCAGGTCCCATTACGTGAGACACTCGATGTTACACTCCCTACGCAAGTGCTATGGGCTAGTGGTTAGAGCTCTGGACTAGGGCTCAAGACACATCGGTTCTATTCCCAACTCTGCTCCTGGGGAAGTCACTTCCCCCTCTCTGCCTTTGTTTCCCCATCTGTAAAATGGGGATAATGATACAGCTTTGAGGTGCACTGAGGAAATTGCCATATGAGAGTTGGGGATTATTATGAATTGCAGTCCCTGTATTCAGGACAGAGCAATTTTTACAACTATACCACAAGCACCCAGCTATGTTTTTAAAACAATAAATACACATAATTTCATCAGTTATTGTTACATTTTAAATCACTTTGTAAGCCCTTTTGCTATGCTCAAAGTGCTGTCAGTCTTGCTCCATTGGTTTAAGACATGATGTCTGACGTGAACGAGCAGCATTGACCAGCAGGTGTGCTGTGTTTGTGGTGGAGGTTGGGGTAACTTGCAAGATAGTTATCAGGATTATAGGCATGAAGTGGATCAGAGTATGACACACTAATCTGGCTTGTGTTGCTGCTCCACAATGGTTTGACAATTTATGAAGGGAAATAAGTGAGCAGCAAACCCAGAATTGGCCACTTTACCCCAAGGAGCTGCAGGGAAGGGAGAACAGCTGCCAGCGCTGTTTGTGAGGGAGAAAATATTTGAATTAAAGCTTGTGTTGAAACCAGACCTGGTAATTCTATCTAATGTGCAGGCCTGTCAAGGCTCTCACAGACCTTGGGCCACACAGGCTCAGAGGCAATATGCCCCGAATTCTGCTGCTCCCTACTCAGCTCCTTGTTTGTACCCTTTTGAAAATGTTTGTTCTGGTTTGTTATCAGAAAAATGGTCACAAAACAGAACCTCCAGTCAAATCCTTTCAGTTTCAGAGTAGGGTGGATTAGAGGTGTTAGATTCAAGTCTCCAGATTTGAACCAAAAATCTCACTGTACCTGCTGACCTTCCAGGACTCCCACCTTACAGAAGGTGCTTGGGGATTACAGGGGTGAGTACTATCCTGATATTAGGCCTTTTTGTCCAGCGCTGTCATGAGGAGAACAGCAGGAGTGTGTTGCTGTTGGCTTTGGAGCTGAACCCAAACTCCAGTGGCTCTTTGGCCTTGATCCTGAAGCATAGTGTAAACATAATATGAATCTTCTTCTTCTGTATACCACTTCCTTGGTCCACTTTTAATGGGATCTTGGGGCTGGTGGAGGCCAATCCACTGCCTCAACTTGAGTCTGGCTGCAGTGACCATAAGGGACTATTCATGCAGTCGGGGATACCAAAGAATATTTCAGCCATGCCTTTTACCCAGGCTACACACCCAACATGTCACCATGGTAGGTACTGTGAGGGGGAATGCTACAGACTGTATGGGCTCCATGCTACCAAGGGATTCTCCTGCATTAAGGGTGTGACCGGTTTGGTCACAGAGACCCCCTTGGGACTGTCACCTGATGTGCTGAAATTTTCTATAATTTCAACATCATCTATTTGCATAGCAGAGATCCATAGTTTGACTTATATGCATGTATGGGGGAAAACTTCTACGGGCATTAAATACTGAGTATTAAATAGTACACTAATAAAGTGAGTAAACAGTAGGGATTCTCTAGTTCTAAATCACAGTAATGTTCTATCAGATACTGAAGAAAAGCAATCCCACAATTATCTTTTGGTAGTTTTTAAAACTTTTTTAGGCATGCCCCATTAATATGTCTGACATGAACTTTTCAATGATTTATCAATGTACATGTGGATTTTTTTTTTAAGCTTGGAATACTTTAAATACAGAAGAAATTGGCATTTGCTATTAAGATCTTCCTAACTGCTCTTGGAATTTTTCTTTGGATGAAGATTTTGCCACTGACAATAATTTATTTGAAATTATCCTGTATCCGGAGCTCATTCATCGTGGACATTCAAGAAAAATATTCATTTAATCTTTTGGAGGTTGTGATAGATTTTTTTAAAATAAAATTAAAGATATAAGGAATATGCACATTAACTATAACTTTAAATAAAATATACAAAAACCTTATAATATCAGGTTTACATACCTTTTTTACTGAAAAGTGTTAATTTTAATGTATTAAAGACACTAGCATGTACCCCTGCTTTACATTAGATTGGATTTAAATAAGACAGTCACTGAATAAAGTCAAAGTTTTTGGTTTCCTTGGCTCAGTGCGTCTCAACCAGAGGTATATGTACCCCTGGGGGTATGCAGAGGTCTTCCAGGGGGTACAGCTCATCCAGATATTTGCCTAGCTTTACAACAACACTAGCAAAAAAGCACTAGCAAAGTCAGTACAAACTAAAATTCCATACAGACAATGACTTGTTTATACTGCTCTATATACTATACACTGAAATGTAAGTACAGTATTTATATTCCAATTGATTTATTTTATAATTATATGGTAAAATGTGAAAATAAGCAATTTTGCAGTAATAGTGTGTTGTGACACTTTTGTATTTTTACATCTGATTTTGTAAGCAAGTTGTTTTCAAGTGAGGTGAAACTTGGGGGTACACAAGACAAATCAGACTCCTGAAAGGGTTACAGTAGTCCGGAAAGGTTGAAAGTCACTGACTTGGTTTATTTCCCCTCGTCTTTAGAGTTCATGAATGGCAGCCAATGTCTTTTCAGGATCGACTAGTCAGATTTTTGTCATCTTGCATGTGATGTTTTCCCATAGTGTTTAACATTTATTAGTTGTCTTATAGTAGCTCCAAGGAGCTTCAGTCAAGGACCATGGCCCCACTGGATTAGGCACTGTACAAATGCCTAATGAAAAGACAATCCCTGCTCCAAAAATCTTACACTTGAAAAAACACTAGAATATGAATATACGCTGTAAGGAATAATCCTGCACTGGCAGGGAATAGATAAGGTGATCTACTAGATATTTTCTATCTCTAATTTCTATGACTCCCAATCCTGCAAAGACTTAGGCACAGACCTAACTTTATGAACTGCGACTTGTCTTCTTTGGCTACAATGCAGCAATTTACAGTGTGTAAAATAAATCAGTTGCATACATCTATGCAGGACTGGGGCCTCTGACTAACTGGATAAAAGATTATATATTAGAGCTACTAGTTTTTCTCTAGGTTGATGCTGTGGTGGATAGTTGATGTTTTGGTGGATGCTAAGTAGGTGGATAGTTAGCTCACACCCTTTTATTTCAAATACACTACCTCATACTGAAAAATCCCAGCAATGTTATCATGGAGTCCTGAGTGTTTTTTGGATTTACGTATGCTTTTGCCTCAGGCCTGACCTGGAGGGAAACTTGTCATGATAAGTGGAGGGCTAAGCCTCCTCGCCATAGATACTAAATCCTTGGCTTCTGCTGAGAATTCCAACAACAGAGCCAGAAGTGGTGATCTATCTTTTGAGAGACTATCGTAAGTTATGTTTATTAATGACAGATCATAACAGTTGAGCCAAATCTTTATCAGCTCTCCTGCCAGACTCCAGACCAAAAGTTGACCATACTTCTGGTCTCTAGTAAAGATTTACGTGAAATATGAATTTAATTTTGCAGTTAAATGCATATTTAAAATATGTTGAGCTGCAGAAAACTGGCAGCACTCTGTTGATAAAGCCAGTGGAGCTACGTTGATTTACAACAGCTCAGGACATGGCATTGTGTTCTTAAGGGGCATTAATGGAAGATCTTTACCCCCAAATCTGGTCTTTTTACATGACATAAAGGGACCTAGCCTTTGTTCTGACTGGGACAGGATTCTCCCCAGCCAGGAACTATGGAAGGAAGCCAACCTTCTGAGGTTCCCTTCCCAAGCCTGCCATAGGGAGAATGCCAGGGGTGAGGCTGGAGGGACACATAGGGGTGGAGTCACAGCCCAGTGCTGCAGGAGATTCCAGGCATTGCTGCATCCAACAGGGCTCCCCAGGAGACTGCCTGAGCAGTACCTATCTCCAGAAGGGTTCAGGATAGAGAGGGTGGAAAGGTATCTTAAAGCTGCCTTTCCCCAGCACCACCCTGGCTGCAAGTTTCACCCTTTATATTTATCTTTCTAAAGACAAGATTCACATCACAGCTGACTTTTAATTTCCTCTCAAGAAGGCCATGCTTTATATTGTTAGGTACACTAAAAGGAATTCCCTAAGATTTTGAAGAGTCTAACCCTTACTGACATGCACGCGATATGAAAGAGGTAAGTGTATACGTATGTTGTACAGGCCTTCACTCCTAGGGGCCTTGCGCTTAAATTGATCCAAAGTGCCAACACATGTAGCATGAAATGTTTGTAACTGATACTATGGCAACTCAGACAAAGTTATGGAGTGTGGCATGTATGTTATTTTTCTATTTTTAAAAAAAGTCTTTTGAAATACTTTTTGCCATCTGCTCTTTATTACACAACAATATAGCTGTCTTTTTAGCAAGGGAGACATTTTTCATTACTCATTTCAAAGTTACGTGTATTTTAAATGTCCACAGAAACTGTAGTAGATTAATTTTCAAGTAATTTTGGTCATACCAACTATAATGGAAACCTAACACTGTTCCATTTCTCCTTTTAGCTCTATCAGAACTAAAATTGGGCTTTTATCAGGTTTTTTTTTTTTTTTTGGTTATTTCGTAATATTTATTATATTTCTCTCTTTGAGTCCAGAAACTAAACCCCAGCCTGGGTCAGAAAGCACTTCTCTAGAGCGGGGGGGGGGGGGGGGGGGTTATGGTTTTCATCACAACAAGACTGCAGTAACTGCTGCCAGATCCTCGAACTCCTGTGCTGAGCAATTATCACCACAACACCGTCATTTTTGTGTCTGTTATGACCCTCATATTTATACCTTCTCCTTGGTTTTCTCTCATTTCTGTCTATGCTATGACTTGCATGGGAATGCAAACAAAGTATCTGGGAGTCAGAGATGCAACCCACAGAAAAGAGAATGGGTTATGGGCCTGCTCCAAAGCACAGTGAAGCCAACAGGAGTTTTTCCATTGATTTCAATTAGTCTTGCATCAGGCCCTGTATCCCTAAGGGTCTGTCTACTCTGCAGTTAAAAATCCAGTTGACTTTGGCTGTTTAATTGCAGTGTAGACATTTGGGCGTGGGCTGGCTGCTCGGCTGTAGGACCCTGAGGTGGGAGGGTCCCAGCGCTCAGACTGCAGCCGAAGCCCGAATGTCTACACTGCAATTAAAATGCACCTTAGCTAGAGCCCCGTGAACCCAAGTCAGCTGGCACATGCCAGCCAGGAGTGTCTAATTCTAATGTAGACTTACAGTAAGAGAAGTGGCTTCTTATGGAGAACAGTCAGGTGCGGGAAGGGGAGGGAGAGGGAAAGAGAGCCTGAAAGTACTTTCCTCATATACTTCAATGGTTAACCTCGTATTTTTCAATTTTCTTTTCCTTTCTTCATCTCTCCTTTTCAAACTGAAAAAAAAAAAGTCTTCAGCTTTTGGAAGTTTGGAGAAGATTTTAACTTATTTTAAGGGATGAGGCTCCCTTTTGCTGATTTTTACAGGTACATTTTTCAAAATATCATAAACTGAACTTTCAATGGGCCTCAAAGCAGCCACCTAATAGACATACTCATCCAAATTTGGATTAATAGCATCTTAAACTGTGCATTCCAGATGACTGCACGCACAATTTGGAAGGTTCCAGTGCTTTTATATGCATCATTGTAAGGGCAAGATTGTAGGTTTCTGCTGCAGATTTGAGCCCATATGACTTTACAGATTTTTAAACTTAATTGTGCATAATATAAATGCCTGAATAGGTATGTTCAAGCACCTAATTACAACATTCATTAAATTGTAGCATATGAAGCAGCCTCTGCCCATCACTTTTTCCAACCCTTACTACTCCATTGTTTTGGAAAGAAAGAAATCAAAGGAACAAAATACAGAGACAGTGTTACTGAGAATACAAAAAAAAAAAAAAACAAAACACCCAACACCTAAGGCAAAAATATCACTCTTGGATTTTCAGTGTAGATCTCTACTCCACTATTCTGTTGGATATTCATCTAGAAAGTTCACACCCAATTCTGCATCCTGGACCCCACAGCAGAGTGGTATACTTTATAATGTATCCATAGTGCATCTGTTCTAAATGGTTGAATTACAAGTTTGTTTGTTTATTAATTATAATTGACTCTCCACTACAGATTTCAATATCTCTGTCAGCTCTTGGAGCAAACTGAATCTCTGTATTCAATAAAAAAACAGAGCAGCCATAGTGCTCCCAAATGTCGGGGACTCAGAAGAGATCCAGCAAGTCATTCTGGGTGGACCCTCTGATTTCAACTCTGCCCCAATACACTTGAGTGGAGGGAGGGACCTCCTAATTCAGCTTGAATGGGGACTCCTGGGATCTCTGTTGCCTTGTTTCCGTCTTGGTAATAATATAATCTTATTCCTGCCCAAAGTCCAAACCCAATTCCATCTGTAGATGATGAGTTACCTGAAGTAATCCCTATGCTATGTTCTTCTCCTTCCCTGAAACTATCAGGTCCGCTGGGTTCTGACACTAGCATGCTCTAAATGTGGGTAGAATGAATGTATATGTTTAGCACTGGACAACATTATTAAAAATTAAATTATTTTGGCATGGCTTTAAGTTGATGTTAGAATTATGTCCTCGGGGCTTAACAGTGTATATGAATCTAAAAGATTTCTGGCAATGAGATAGAAAGTGGTTTCCAAAGTGGGGTCCACAAAGGGTTATGCAGGGGTCTGTCCCTTCAGCCAGGGCCAAAATGTGCCGGAATAGCATTTTGGTACTTTTGCTGCCTGAAGGATGCCACGTTGTGTGAAAGGCAGTGCTAGTGGGGGTGTTCTGGTAGTACCAGAAATGAAAAAGGGACAGATGCCAAAGGAGTCCTTAGGGGGGAAAAAGCTTGGGAACCACTTAGCTACTGTATGTCACTACATAAAGTACACTGTATTCTGTACTTTTAACCCATTAGAGATATTTTATGAGCTTTACAAAAGGGGTCTTCTCAATATTATATTTCATTTTCTTTTGTGTATTGGTGCCTGTTTAAATTCTGCTTACAATCCAGGCTAGAATACCACGAGAGAGGGTTTTTTTTAAATAGTTCCAACTATACAATAATTCATAGGTTGAGATGAGTATAAGAAAGCTTGCAGGTATCATGTTTATCAGGTAACTCATTTTAATGATTAGAGCACATAGTCAGTTGCTCTTTTCTTGAAGTTGAAGAGTATAGTCTTGTTCCTGAGGCACGAAAATATGACAAGTATGCTTTTCTTAAGCATAGTGAGGAAGGAGGGAATAAGAGATTTGCCATTGACTAATTTAAGGAATACGCAAATTGGCTCCAATATTTAAACAAGCTTCTTCATATATACATATATATACATTTTTCAGTAGAAATGCAATGCAATGAATGGTTTTCCATGCTTTACGCTGCCTGGACTGCTGTTGAAGTCAATGGGAGTTTGGCCTCTGTGGGGAACAGAGCATCAGTACCTTTGCCAGGTGAAATATATCATTCAACAAAAGCTACTTAAACTCGTATTTGGTGAATCCCACAAGCTAATATAATCAAGGACACAGAACTGCTCAAAGCCTGCTGAGCTGTTTGTACAAAGGTAATGCCTTTTACAGCAGGAGCGTGAATTCCACAGAAAGGAGAGTGGTTAGAACAATGTGCATGCTATACTATCCTTTAAAAAGCACTCCGAGGCCTGTCTATGTAGACATCAGAATAAGAATGACTATGACAATCCTGAAACAAAACAGAGGCAGCGAGTTGAAAAAATTTCCCCTTTGAGATTTTAGAGAAGCAGCAGGATGAGTTTACATAAAAGCAAAGTCCTATTCACAACCCTAGCCTTACCAAGTGAAATGTTGAGAGGTAACCCCAGAAACAGCCCTGAGAATGTCAAACATTCACGATAAAGTAGAAATGAATGATGAACTATCCTTAGAACTCGAGCATTTGACTTGATGATGGGATTGTGATGTGCGGGCTAGGGACTCTTGATAAAGTTCTGCCACCACCAACCTGACAAGCAGGTTGGAATACTTTCTGATGGATTTAAAACCTCTTTCTGGGTACTGATAAATCACCCTGTTGGAAATGACTTATCCCTGCTTCTCAAGAGTAGTTTTAAAAAAACCCAAAAAGGGCCAAAGTAGACCAGCTTTGAATTGTAGACTGGAAGCAATCCAATCTAATGCCCCTGTTCAGGAAAGCACTTAAGCATGTGCTTGAGTCCCATTGGCATAGTTAAGTGCTTTCCAAAATAAGGATTAAGAGTTGGTCAAAAAGTGCCAATTAATTTTTTGGAGGGAACAGTGCCTAAAAGAGAGGAGGGCCCTCTGGCTAGTCTGGGCTGTAAACCCAAAATGAAGAGAGAATTCCTCTCGCAGTGTGACTCTTGAAACGTAAACTGATGATCCCATCCAACTGCCTGGCTGAGCCAATCACTCACTGTGAGAATGTGGTCAAGTTGCTTGTTTTCTGTGTGCCTCTGTCAATACAGATGTAGAACTGGGTATTGAGCAAGATCTCAAAAAACCACAATACTGCAACAAAGAGGCTTTGACAGACAAGTACGGTTTTTAAAATGTCAGTTTACTCAAGCTGAGCTGCATTACCTAACTCCTCCTAGTGTATGAGTAGTCTGGGGATTCCTGCAATTGTGCACTTAGTCTGTGTATTCATTTATCTCAAACGCATATACAAAGTGGAGAGGCAGCACGGCTAGACATTTATATGGGTGAATCCCTGACTTGCTCACACAACTGCAGCAACTTGCAAGTGAGGCGCAAAATTACACGGTGAGGTCTCTGGGGCAGGGACTGGTTTTTTGTATGTATTTGTACAGTGCCTAGCACAATGGGGACCCGGTCCATGACTCAGGCTCCTGGGCACTACTACAATACAAATAAGATTATATGCATTTGGTACAAGGCTCTGGACTTCCACCTTTTTGAAAATCAGACCCCAGGTGTCAAAGTATGAATGTTTATTAATGCTTGTGAGTGGTAGACTCTTGACTAGTGGAATAAGCAGTCTGTCATTGACAGTTACTTTCGCCACACATAAATATGCTTTAAAAGATACTAGGTAGCTAGGATATTCCACCTCAGAGAAGCATGGCCCTGAACAGGCCATATCTCGCTTGCTGTTTGAGCCCTAAGAGGAGAAAAGAAGCTCATATTCTTGCATGGTACAATAGAAATAGCAGTTGCTTTGCAAATAGAGATTCACTGTTAAAGGCAGAGGGAAAGCTGGTTACTAAGCCATCTCAATAGCCTACTTCAAATCTCTCCTTAAAACTCTCCTTGGCCATGGGGCCCACAAAAACTTGACCAGGGCTAGGCAGCTGGCGTGGCTTAGATTATAATTAGATTATATTACAATCTAATATAAGACAAGAGGCAACAGATAGACATTTGTCCTCCCCTGTCTGTGTCTATCTGTTGCCTCTTGTCTTATATTAGATTGTAAGCTCCCTGGGGCAGGGACCATCTGTTTTTTCTGTGCTTGTACAGCATCTAGCACAATGGGATACTGGTCCATGACTAGAGCTCCTCTTGAAATCAAGTTACTCTTGCTCTGGGATCTTCATCCACCTCCAAATCCTAAACAGTATAATAGTAGAGAAATGTGATTCTTGTGAAAAAGCAGGTTGTAAAAAGTGGGAATTGTTAGCACAGTGCTGGCTGATTTCAGGACCAATACCTGCTTGATATACTCCAAGCATCTCCTAATGTAAATGGAGAGGTTTCCTCTTTCTTTCTTACTCATCCTTACTGATATTTAGACAGAGATCTATGTTTAGCCTACAAATTGTCTCGTGATGAAAAACATGAAGTGACTTGCCATCTACGGAGTGCAGATTCTATATTTGTTCTAAGATTTAATGAATGAAGAGACTGTCTCACACACTGTCACCTTTTCACTGTTTTAGCATTGCGGATGGATGCTATGGATAGCTTTTGCTGTCAGCTGTTTCTTTTTGAGTGGATATTACTTTCTGAAGGACCATTTGCCTTTCGTGCAGCCTCTCTCACCCCACTTCCCTTGCTAATGCTGCAAAGGCCTTTATGAGAGGACCTGGTTAAGAGAGAGAAAATTTCTGTCACCTACTTCCTACCTTTTTCCAATCCTGTATTGTCCTCTTGCAAATGTTTCTCTCCGGATATTACATAGTTATTTTGCCAATGGCTTCTTAGAGCAGATGTTACCATCACTTTACTCCTCCTTCTCTGTACTGACGTTTTTAAACATAAACAACAGATTGCAATCCTGCTGGCCTTCTAATGGAAAGAAAACATCCAGCTCCAATCCTATTTGCTTTCTTTTAATGGTACTTGGCAGCAGTGGTGCATGAGGGCTTGCAACTCTCTCCTGCTCCTGCTGGCAGATGTTTTCTCTGGCCATTATTCTGCAGTCTTTATTTCTCCATGTGCCTGCCTTGTTTCTCTTTCTTCACCATTGGTTACTAACACAAAGATGAGAGATGTAGCCTCCCTAAGGGATGAGGTGCACATATAGCAGTCAGAAGGATACGGCAGCAGCCATAATCTATCTGCTTACTGCTGTATCTGCCTTGTGCTTTCCTGTTTCCTTTGAAGTGGTGATTTTAGGGAATTGTGACCCTAGGGACCCCTGTATTCACATCCTGCACACTACTGCAACAATAGCTGTATACAATATGTCTTGTAAAATATCATCTGAAAGTTAATAACACACTGGTTATTAATATCATTGTAAAATGTATGTTAACTTTATATGTGAAGTTATGAATTCCCTCTGTACATTACTAGAACATGTATAAGACCAGCCAGCCTAACCTAGATACAGGTGATGAACAGGTCTGTCCTAGACAAAGGAATCTGGGTTTACCTCAATCTACATATTAGCCATAAACAAAGCTATCAAGCTAAATCAGCAGGGTTTATACTGAGCCTGAATTTGAGAGACAGAATTAACCGGGCTCCTGTACCCCAGAGAGACATAGCAGACTGAATCCTCAGGAGGCCTTCTTGATCCTGACTTGGAAGACAAAGACATCCCTTTGGGCACATAAGGAGCATAGATGTCTTATAGATATCTTCAGTGTTTGTATACTAATGCAAGAAGTATGGGTAATAAGCAGGAAAAACTTGAAATGCTAGTAAATAAACACATCTATGACATGGTTGGCATCACAGAGACTTGGTGGGATAATACGCATGACTGGAATATTGGTATAGAAGGATATGGCTTGCTCAGAAAGGACAGGTGGGGAAAAAAGTAAAGGGGTGTTGCCTTATATATTAAAAATGTAAACGCTTGGACTGAGGTTGAGATGGAAATAGGAGACAGACTTGTTGAAAGTCTCTGGGTAAGGATAAAAGGGGTAAAATACAAGGGTGATGTCATGGTAGGGGTCTACTACAGTCCACCAAACCAGGAAGAAGAGGTGGATAAGGCTATTTTTTAAACAACTAACAAAATCATCCAAAGCACAGGACTTGGTGGTGACGGGGGGACTTCAACTACTCAGACATCTCTTGGGAAAATAAGACAGCAAGGCACAGATGATCCAACAAGTTCTTGGAATGTATTGTACACATTTTTTATTTCAGAAGGTGGAGAAAGCTACTAGAGGAGAGGCTGTTCTAGATTTGATTTTGACAAATAGGGAGGAACTGGTTGAGAATTTGAAAATGGAAGGCAGCTTGGGAAAGTGAAAGTGATCATGAAATGGTAGAGTTCATTATTCTGAGGAATGGTAGGAGGGATAACAGCAAAATAAAGACAGTGGATTTCAAGAAGGCAGACTTCAGCAAACTCAGGGAGTTGGTAGTTAAGATCCCTCGGGAAGTAAGTCTAAGGGTACATCTACACTACAGGGGGGAGTCGATTTAAGATACGCAAATTCAGCTACGTGAATAGCGTAGCTGAATTCAACGTATCGCAGCCGACTTACCCCGCTGTGAGGACGGCGGCAAAATCGACTCTGCGGCTTTCTGTCGACGGCGTTTACTCCCACCTCCGCTGGTGGAGTAAGAGCGTCGATTCGGGGATCGAATGTCGCGTCCCGATGGGACACGATAAATCGATCCCTGAGAGGTCGATTTCTACCCGCCGATTCAGGCGGGTAGTGTAGACCTAGCCTAAGGGGAAAAACAATTGAAGACAGTTGGCAGTTTTTCAAATAGACATTATTAAGGGCACAAGAGCAAACTATCACACTGCATAGAAAAGATAGGAAGTATGACAAGAGACCACCCAGGCTTAACTAAGAGATCTTCAATGGTCTAAAAATCAAAAAGGAGTCCTACAAAAAGTGGAAACTAGGTCAAATTACAAAGGATGAATATAAACAAATAACACAAGTATTTAGGGAGAAAATTAGAAAGCCCAAGGCACAAAATGAGATCAAACTAGCTAGAGACATAAAGGGTAACAAGAAAGCATTCTACAAATACATGAGAAGCAAGAGGAAGACCAAGTTCAGGGTAGACCCGTTACTCAATGAGGGGGAAAAATAATAACAGAAAATGTGGAAATGGCAGAGGTGCTTAATAACTTCTTTTGGTTTTCACCAAGAAGGTTGGTGGTGATTGGACGTCTAAAATAGTGAATGTCAGTGAAAATGAGATGGGATCAGAGGCTAAAATAGGAAAAGAACAAGCTAAAAATTACTTAGACAAGTTAGATGTCTTCAAGTCACCAGGGCTTGATGAAATGGATCCTAGAATACTCAAGGAGCTGACTGAGAAGATATCTGAGCCATTAGGAATTATCTTTGAAAAGTCATGGAAGTCGTGAGAGATTCCAGAAGACTGGAAAAGGCCAAATATAGTGCCCAGCTATAAAAAGGAAAATAAGAACAACCCGCGGAATTACAGGTAACTTCTGTACCCGGAAAGATAATGGCGCAAATAATTAAGCAATCAATTTGCAAACATCTAGAAGATAAGTAACAACATGGATTTGTCAAGAACAAATCATGTCAAACCAACCTGATAGCTTTCTTTGACAGGGTAACAAGTCTTGTGGCTATGGGGGAAGCAGTAGACCTGGTATATCTTGACTTTAGTAAAGCTTTTGATACTGTCTCACAGGACCTTCTCATAAGCAAACTAGGGAAATGCAACTAGATGGCGCTACTATAAGGTGGGTGCAAAACTGGTTGGAAAACCGTTCCCAGAGAGTAGTTATCAGTGGTTCACAGTCATACTGGAAGAGCATAATGAGTGGGGTCCTGCAGAGATCAGTTCTGGGTCCGGTTCTGTTCAATAACTTCATCAATTATTTAGATAATGGCATAAAGAATACACTTATAAATTTTGTGGATGATACCAAGCTGGGAAGGGTTGCAAGTGCTTTGGAGAATAGGATTATAATGCAAAATGATCTGGACAAACTGGAGAAATGGTCTGAAGTAAATAGGATGAAATTCAATAAGGACAAATGCAAAGTACTCCATTTAGGAAGGAACAATCAGTTGCATACATACAAAATGGGAAATGACTGCCTAGGAAGGAGTACTGTGGAAAGAGATATGGGGGTCATAGTGGACCACAAGCTAAATATGAGTTAACAGTGTGACACTGTTGCAAAAAAAGTGAAAATCATTCTGGGATGTATTAGCAGGAGTATTGTAAACAAGACACGAGAAGTAATTCTTCCCCTCTACTCCAAGCTAATTAGGCCTCAACTGGAGTATTGTTTCCAGTTCTGGGCACCCCATTTGAGGAAAGATGTGGACAAATTGGCGAAAGTCCAGAGAAGAGCAACAAAAATGATTAAAGGTCTAGAAAACATGAGCTATGAGGGAAGATTGAAAAAATTGGGTTTGTTTAGTCTGGAGAAGAGAAGACGGAGAGGGGACATGATAACAGTTTTCAAGTACATAAAAGGTTGTTACAAGGAAGAGGGAGAAGAATTGTTCTCCTTAACCTCTGAGGATAGGGCAAGAAGCAATGGGCTTAAATTGCAGCAAGGGAGGTTTAGGTTGCAACAAGGGAGGTTCCTAGTGGTCAGAGTGGTTAAGCACTAAAATAAATTGCCTAGGGAGGTTGTGGAATCTCCATCATTGGAGATTTTAAAAAGCAGGTTAGAGAAACACCTGTCAGGGATGGTGTGACGGGTTGGATCACAGAAAACCCCTTGGGAACTGCCAACTGATGTGTTTAGACTACCTCTGCCCCTGCTTTCTTGCCCTGGCAGCTAGGGACTTCAGTGCCCTGCCTGATTTGAACCAGACATGCTAGCCTGCTGCAAACCCAGACCCAGGTCTGAACCATGTCCCCTAACAGCTGCAGGCTTAACTGAAAGCGACTTAAGAAATGTTCCTGTCTTTAACACTCAGAGGCCCAACTCCCAATGGGGTCCAAACCCCAAATAAATCAGTTTTACCCTGTATAAAGCTTATATAGGGTAAACTCATAAATTGTTCGCCTTCTATAACACTGATAGAGAGATGTGCACAGCTGTTCCCCCCCCCCCCCAGGTATTAATACATACTCTGGGTTAATTAATAAGTAAAAAGTGATTTTATTAAATACAGAAAGTAGGAGTTAAGTGGTTCCAAGTAATTGCAAACAGAACAGAGTGAATTACCCAGCAAAATAAAATAAAACACAAGCCTATGCCTAATCCAGTAAGAAAACTGAATATAGATAAAATCTCACCCTCAGAGATGTTTCAATAAGCTTCTATCACAGACTGGATGCCTTCCTAGTCTGGGCACAATCCTTTCCCCTGGTACAGCCCTTGTTCCAGCTCAGGTGGTAGCTACGGAATTTCTCATGATTGCAGCCTCCTTTGTTCTGTTCCACCCTCTTATATAGCTTTGTCACAAGGCGAGAATCTTTTGTCTTTCTGGGTTCCCCCCCCCCCGCCCTTCTAAAGGGAAAAGCACCAGGTTAAAGATGGATTCCAGTTCAGGTGACATGATCACGTCACTGTAAGACTTCATTACCCACTTGCCAGCACACACGTATACAGGAAGACTTACAAGTAAACAGAGCCATTTACAGACAATTGTCCTGATTAATGGGAGCCATCAAGATTCCAAACCACCATTAATGGCCCACACTTTGCATAATTACAATAGGCCCTCAGAGTTATATTTCATATTTCTAGTTTCAGATACAAGAATGATACATTCATACAAATAGGATGACCACACTCAGTAGATTATAAGATTTGTAATGATATCTTACAAGAGACCTTTTGCATGAAGCATATTCCAGTTACATTATATTCACACTCATTAGTATATTTTCATAAAATCATATAGAGTGCAATGTCACAGATGGTCTAGACAATATAGTCCTGCCATGAGTGCAGAGGACTGGACTAGATGACCTCTTAAGGTCCCTTCCAGTCCTATGATTCTAAAGAGACTCCATCTTTATCCTTTACCTCAGGAAACAAAGAAACCAAGCGATTTGATCTCTGTGATGGATACTGGCCCAGCTGGTCAGTAAAAAGCTGGAAAGGAGACTGTGGGTGAGAGACACCATCTTGAACAAAGACTTTATCTTGCCAGATTATATTTTAGACTTTTATATACGTTTTCACTTTTATTTGCTTGTAACCATCGCTACCTTTAGTTCTCCTCCTTAGTATCACTTAATCCATGCTCTTTTGTTAATATGTTTGTTTTACTTTTACTATAAAGCAGTTCAGTGCTGTGTTTGAAGGGAAGGGTTAAATTACTAAACTGTGATGTACTGACTCTTTAACAGAGCAACAGACTTAATTCCCACTCTGAATGCACAGTGGTAGGGGCTGTGCATTGAGGAGAAACATCTCTGAGGAGCTCAGGGGCTAGAGTTCACTGATTGTTATGTGCTAGGTGAGGTCGGGGGAGTCTCGAGGAGTTTGCTGGTGTGGAAGACAGTCTGGTATGGCAGGGAGCTGACATACAGTCCAAGTGCCAGCAAAACTCACTTTTGCTGAGGCAGAGAGCTCATACAGTGGTTCACAGCACTCTGGGTATCCCCAGCAGCATGTTACAGGAAGCAATTTTTCATTCCTCTCCTCCTTGCAGATGCCTCTCGTGATGAGAGTAGAGTGTCTTGGAACATGTTAAAACAACTTGCATATCATGGCTTCAGAAATTCATAATGGAACTGAAGAGAAAACATGAACCCTGGGGGGGATGCTCCTGCATTAGATACATTGATTGGTGGATGTTATCTCACTCCCTGGGGCACCATGTTTAGGGAAAATGATCTGAATATTTTTGAGTCATGTGTGCATAGTCTAGTAGGTTAGGAAACCCACAGCAAACTCAAGTCCAGGGCTGACACCCAATGAAGCTGGAATTCATATAGGAATATTCTCCTTTAAGGATGCCTGAAACTGGGAGAGGGGTGGGCTAATCTTTTTAGCAAACACACTTCAATTTTGTGTGATAAAAATAAAACACAGAATTCCATAGCAGCCATAATGATGCATAAGTGACAGAATATTGGTGCTTGATCATGGGCTACTGAAATGTTAATGCAGCTGTGGAGATCTTGTTTAACTGTATGTGGGTTTTGTGGGTTTCCTGGTGAGGAACATCAGAATGTTTGACTAATTGTGTCCCGGTCCTGGCTGAGTTCCCCCTGGTGGACGCTCACTAAGCACCTGTATTGGGACCTGTGCACTGGATTCAGGTGCTTCTAAGCTCCCCTGGGTCTGGATAGGCTCTAGCCACAGCTCCTGGCTTTGTTCCCAGTCACAGACCCTGTCTGGTGCCATGTCTAGGGATGGGACCCTGCAGTTCTGTAGCATTTGTAAAACTGTTTTATAAAACAGTTATACTCTCTTTGCATTGGCATTTGAAAAGATGGAAGTGCCTTTATAGCAAGCTTATGCTGGGTTCTCTAGAAAGGTCAATTGATCTAATTTAGATAGATATTGGCATTTATATAGTGCTTAGCAATGTAGGTGCTTTTGAAAAGTTCCACCTGAAGTGGCACAGGGGCACAAGTCCCGTTGACTTACTGAGGGGCTTTGGAAAAATCCCACCTGTATTGTCAAAGAGGTCATGACCCTGCACCAGTTAAGTCAATGGGATTTTTGCCATTGACTTCAGTGGGAGCAGGTGACAGTCCTAAGGCTTCCACTGCTAACTCAGATTCAAATCTTAGCATAAACACAGAGCTGAACGTGGACACGAGAGCAAAAAAAAAAAAAGAAGCCTTAAAGAAAACAAATAGAGCCCAAGAGCAGCATCGGGGCTTTTGGGGGGCCTGGAGCACGTCTTTGTGTTTGTACCAGTGCCATGTAAATTTACATCTCCAGATAAATGTATTGTAATATTAATATTTCTTCCAGCTCCCAGTGCTGTTCTGTTTCTCCTACAAGAAGTCAACTGATATATATTCGTAGAGGGGAAAGCATACTTTTAAACTTGATTAATAATCCATGGAAAAACAATGTTTTCCTAAGGATTTAAAATGTTTCATGCTCCATCTAGAAGTAGCTTGAAAAGTCTATATGCCACTCTCTGTATTCATGAATAAGTTGTGGAAATTTATGGTTTACATTATGTCTCATATAGAATTATTGCCAGTTTCTTTGCTATCCCATTGCTGAATCAAGAAACCATTCTTTTTTTTTCAGATAATAATGCATGCAGATTAAAAAATGACTCTTTGAGGCTTAATTGGATCAATACCTTTCTCGATTCCAGCTATCACAAATCTTGTTATGAATTTGCTCCCCTTTCTTCCTGCAGGCTTCACTACCTACAGCGCCTGTGCCTGATTCTTTATTAAAACATAAAGAGGTGAAAAATTGGCTTAGCTTTAGTGACTTCATAGTCTTTATATCATATTGCCCTTTTCCTGAGCAGAAGCAGATTTCAGGCTTTGCAGTGGGTTAGTTCCCTTTTGGGAGAACAACTGGTGACATAAATTCAGGATATTTTCGAATATAATGTATTAATCAAACATTTACAGTCCTTACTGCTTTGGAAAGATGTGGTCCAGCAGCAACAGAATGGCACACAGGAAGTTCCACTAGTTGAAACCCCAGCTAACATCTAACTAGGATAATATCTGTATGCATAAAGCAACAGAGGGTCCTGTGGCACCTTTAAGACTAACAGAAGTATTGGAGCATAAGCTTTTGTGGGTGAATGCCCACTTCATCAGACACAAGTAATGGAAATTTCCAGAGGCAAGTATAAATCAGTATGGAGATAACGAGGTTAGTTCAATCAGGGAGGTGCTCTGCTAGCAGTTGAGGTGTGAACACTAAGGGAGGAGAAACTGCTTCTGTAGTTGGATAGCCATTCACAGTCTTTGTTTAATCCTGATCTGATGGTGTCAAATTTGCAAATGAACTGATGCTCAGCAGTTTCTCTTTGGAGTCCGGTCCTGAAGTTTTTCTGCTGTAAGATGGCTATCTTTACATCTGCTATTGTGTGGCCAGGAAGGTTGAAGTGTTCTCCTACAGGTTTTTGTATATTGCCATTCCTGATATCTGACTTGTGTCCATTTATCCTTTTGCGTAGTGACTGTCCAGTTTGGCCAATGTACATAGCAGAGGGGCATTGCTGGCACATGATGGCATATATGACATTGGTGGACGTGCAGGTGAATGAGCCGGTGATGTTGTAGCTGATCTGGTTATGTCCTGTGATGGTGTTGCTAGTGTAGATATGTGGGCAGAGTGGGCATCGAGGTTTGTTGCATGGGTTGGTTCCTGAGTTAGAGTTGTTATGGTGTGGTGCGTGGTTGCTGGTGAGAATATGCTTAAGGTTGGCGGGTTGACTGTGGGCGAGGACTGGCCTGCCTCCCAAGGTCTGTGAAAGTGAGGGATCATTGCCCAGGATGGGTTGTAGATCACTGATGATGCGTTGGAAGGGTTTAAGCTGAGGACTGTAGGTGATGGCCAGTGGAATGTCACAGATGGTCTAGACAATATAGTCCTGCCATGAGTTTTGTTGCATGGATGGGTTCCTGAGTTAGAGTTGTTATGGTGTGGTACAGATTGGTCCACTTCCTAGACACCACAGTACAAATAAGCGATGGCCACATTAACACCACCCTATACCGAAAACCCACCGACCGCTATGCCTACTTTCATGCCTCCAGCTTCCACCCCGGACACACCACACGATCCATCTTCTACAGCCAAGCGCTGAGGTACAACCACATCTGCTCCAACCCCTCAGACAGAGACCAACACCTACAAGATCTTCACCAAGCAGTCTCAAAACTACGATACCCACACAAGGAAATAAAGAAACCAATCAACAGAGCCGGATGTGTACCCAGAAGCCTCCTGCTACAAGACAGGCCCAAAAAAGAAACCAACAGAACTCCACTGGCCATCACCTACAGTCCTCAGCTTAAACCCTTCCAACGCATCATCAGTGATCTACAACCCATCCTGGGCAATGATCCCTCACTTTCACAGACCTTGGGAGGCAGGCCAGTCCTCGCCCACAGTCAACCCGCCAACCTTAAGCATATTCTCACCAGCAACCACGCACCGCACCATAACAACTCTAACTCAGGAACCAACCCATGCAACAAACCTCAATGCCCACTCTGCCCACATATCTACACCAGCAACACCATCACAGGACATAACCAGATCAGCTACAACATCACCGGCTCATTCACCTGCACGTCCACCAATGTCATATATGCCATCATGTGCCAGCAATGCCCCTCTGCTATGTACATTGGCCAAACTGGACAGTCACTACGCAAAAGGATAAATGGACACAAGTCAGATATCAGGAATGGCAATATACAAAAACCTGTAGGAGAACACTTCAACCTACCTGGCCACACAATAGCAGATGTAAAGGTAGCCATCTTACAGCAAAAAAACTTCAGGACCAGACTCCAAAGAGAAACTGCTGAGCTCCAGTTCATTTGCAAATTTGACACCATCAGATCAGGATTAAACAAAGACTGTGAATGGCTATCCAACTACAGAAGCAGTTTCTCCTCCCTTGGTGTTTACACCTCAACTGCTAGCAGAGCACCTCACACTCCCTGATTGAACTAACCTCGTTATCTCCAGACTGATTTATACCTGCCTCTGGAAATTTCCATTACTTGTGTCTGATGAAGTGGGCATTCACCCACAAAAGCTTATGCTCCAATACTTCTGTTAGTCTTAAAGGTGCCACAGGACCCTCTGTTACTTCTTACAGATTCAGACTAACACGGCTACCCCTCTGATACTTGACATCTGTATGCATGAATCAGTTCCCTTTTTCTGTCTCTTCTTTTTGTCTGTTCCTGGGTCCTCCCTGTGCCATTGGTTCACCTGGGAAACCTTCAGCCCAAAGTCACTAGCCCTTTGCTGCATAGAATTGTTTTCTCCATATTTTCTCCATGAGCATGAACTAACTGGGTGGCCTGGTCATTGACCTTTCTTTTGTCCAGCTGCTCGGACAGAGAAGGATTTTCTCAGATAGGTTTGGCTAAGCCCAGTGCACACTGTAGCTTTTGGCCTGCTAATTTCCTTCTAGGCAAATGCCATTAGCAGGGTTTGAACTGGGGAACCCAAAAGACCAACACACAAATCTCTATCTCTTAAGTAAAAGGAGTGATTCTATTAACCAGCACCAGTTGCAGGCTGTTGTCCTCTGTGGACTAGCTATTGGAGAAGGATGCAAGACATTCAGTACAAACATGTTACAGGTGCTTAAACTACATATCCCCCACAATGACCGGTAGGTATAGACAGTCCTCATGGGGCCTCCTGAGCAAGACACTCTGGATTCAGCCTTATAGAGTTTCATATCAAGTATTATCCTGTTATCGCTTTTCCATAACAACATCATGACTGTGTGAATGAATGTGCTTTCTGTCTGAGTCAGCACAGTCTATCTGACAGAGGTTCAGCTGGTGGTGTTAATTCTTCAATGTACATTTTTTTCAATGCTCATTAAAGGGGCACCAGCCTGGGGAGCTGGCTGGCCTGGAAGGGAGTGCATGCTGCACCTTCTTTAGTAGGTGCAACAGTGACTGCCTTTCTCTGTATACCTGGAGCTCCAGGTGGCGCTGTGGCTTCCTGATCTCCCAGTGCAGAACTGCCCTGCCCTAAACTCAGGCCAATATCGTAGACCAGGGTTCTCAGCCTTTTTCTTTCTGAGGCCCCCCCGAATATGCTATAAAAACTCCACGGCCCACCTGCGCTACAATAACAGGTTTTCTGCATATAAAAGCCAGAGCTGATGTTAAGGGGTAGCAAACAGGGCAGTTGCCTGGGGTCTCATGCCACAGGAGCTTCCGCGAAGGTACATTGCTCAGGCTTCGGCTTCAGTCCTGCGTGGCAGGGCTCAGGGCCCTGGGCTTCAGCCTCATGTGGTGGGGCTTCAGCTTTCTATCCTTGGCCCCAGTGAGTCTAATGCTGGCCCTGCTTGGCGGCCCCCCTGAAACCTGCTCACAGCCCCCCAGGGGGCCCCGGATCCCTGGTTGGGAACCACTGGAAGCTGCTGGAAGTGTTGCGGGCCGAGGGACGTACTGGCCGCCACTTCCAGCAGCTCCCATCGGCCTGGAGCAGCAAACCGCGGCCAGTGGGAGCCACGATCAGCCAAACCTGCAGACGCAGCAGGAAAACAAACCGGCCTGGCTCACTAGGGGCTTTCTCTGCACAAGAGGCAGAACAAGTTTGGAACCCACTGATTTAGACAATGCTTGATAAGTTTTTGTCTAACCTGTTCTTAAAAACCTTCAATTATAGGATTCAACAATCTCCCTTGGAAGCCTATTCCAGAACTTATCTACCCTTATAGTTAGAAATATTGTCCTAATATCTACTCTAAATCTCCTTGCTGCCAATTAAGCTGATTACGTCTTGTCGTACCTTCAGTGAACATGAAGAACAGTTGATCACTGTCCTCTTTATGACAGCTCTTATCGTATTTAAAGCCTGCTATCAGGTTCCCTTTCAGTCTTCTTTGCTCAAGATTAATTATGCCCAATTTTTTAAATCTTTCCACATAGATGAGGTTTTCTAAATCTTCTTTCATTTTTGTTACTCTCCTCTGGACCCTCTCCAATTTATCCATCTCTTTCTTAAAGTATGTTGCCCAAAGCTAGACACAGTACTCCAGCTAAAGACTCCCCAGTGCTGAGTAGAGAATGACAATTACCTCTCGGTTCTTAGATATGATACACCTGTTAATGCACCCCAGAATACTAGCCTTTTTTTGCAGCAGCATTACATTGTTGGCTTATATTCAGTCTGTGATCCACTATAACCCCCAGATCCTTTTCAGCAATACTAGAGAGGCCAGTTATTCCCCATTTTGTAGTTGTGCATTTGATTTTTCCTTCCTCAGTGCAGTACTTTGCATTTGTTTTTATTGACCTTCATCTTGTAGATTTCAGACCAGTTCTCCAGTTTGTCAGGGTCTTTTTAATTCCTATCCTCGTCCTCCAAAGTGCTTGCAATCCCTCCCAGCTTGGTGCCATCTGCGCATTTTTATAAGCAACTCCATTATTCATCTCATGAATAAAAATATTGAATACTACTGGGCCCTGGATATATCCCCCCAATTTGATAGTGAACCATTGATAAATACGTTTTGATTATGGTCTTTCAACCAGTTGTGCACCCACCTCGTAGTAATTTCATCAAGACCACATTTCCTTAGTTTACTTATAAGAATGTCATTTGCAATTGTGTCAAAAAACTTAGCAAAATCAAAATATATCACTTCTATTGCATCCTCCCACCCCATCCACTAGGCTAGTAACCCTGTCAAAGAAAGCAATTAGGCTGGCTTGACATTATTTGTTCTTGACAAATCCATGTTGACTATTACTTACCATGAAGGTCACGATTTTGGTGTGGAGGTCACAGTGTTCACGGTAACCTTGAATTGGAATAAAATCTGTGACCCCCACAGTGGTGGGTCCTTTCCCCTTTTGGTATTGCGATCTGGTCCATGTGGTCGTAGCATCACTCAGATATGGCACATCCATTGTTCTGGAGATGGAGGGGCAGATGCGCCAAACCTGCTTTGAGCAATGACCCAATGCACTGGGTAGCAAACCCCAATCACATTTGGCCCTCTGCCCCCCGTCTACAGAGGGGCTTGCCAAACCTGAGTGGCATTGCAACTATGTGGGCAAAGTTGCAATGCCTAGACTTGGGAGCCCAGGCCCACAGGACAGGACCTGCCATTGTGACATGATTGCAAGGTGGGCTAGCTGTCCAAGTACCCCCACGGGGCCCCTCCCCCCACTTTCCATGACATATCTTTGTTTTCCCACACCTCTGCCATGAAATTTACTGAGATTTTCCATGAAAAAATCATAGCCTTATCACTCTGTTATCCTCTAGGTGCTTATAAACTGATTGTTTAATCATTTGTTCCAATGTCTTTCCAGGTATCAAAGTTAGGCTGACAAATATATAATTCCCTGGGTCCTCTTTGTTCCCCTTTTTAAAGATAGGTACTATGTTTGCCTTTCTTTGGACCTCAGGGACCTCACCATGAGTTCTCAAAGATACTTGCTAATGTTTCTGAGATTGCATCAGCTAGTTCCTTAAGTACCCTAGGGTGAATTTTGTCAGCCACTGCTGCATAGAAATACATCTAACTCAGGGGTAGGCAACCTATGGCACGTGTGCCAAAGGCGGCACGCAAGCTGATTTTCAGTGGCACTCACACTGCCCGGGTCCTGGCCACCGGTCCGGGGGGGCTCTGCATTTTAATTTAATTTTAAATGAAGCTTCTTAAACATTTTAAAAACCTTATTTACTTTACATACAACAATAGTTTAGTTATATATTATAGACTTATAGAAAGAAAGAGACAGTCTAAAAATGTTAAAATACATGAAACCTTAAATTAGAGTGATTAAAGGAAGACTCGGCACACCGCTTCTGAAAGGTTGCCGACCTCTGATCTAACTTATCTCAATATTCTTTAACCTGTTCTTTCCTTATTCAGGCTTGTGTTCCTCCCCCCTTGTTGTTAATATAGATAATAAATAACAAAATAAATACTGTTCAACATTTGTCAATGTTCCAGTGCATGAGATAAAATGATGATTTCCTAGAGTCCACCTTCTGTTGTTAGTGTTCTCTGAGCTGCTGAAGGGTACGCGGTCTGTTTAGCTTCAGGGGTGTAGAGAGAGGTAATAAACAACAGAGTTGCAAAGGCAGAAGGAGAATGAGACACTTCAGAGATGAGGCAATTGTGGTGAGTAATAGTGCAAGTCATGAAGTAATTGATGCCTAAGCCTCATGTCTTCTTGTTGACAGAATGATTCATTGCAAAGGGTTTTAAACCAGATTTTCACAGACTTTAACAGTGTAGTTTGGTACTTATAAGACATGGAAGATTAAATAAAAAACTGAGTCGGGATTAAAATAGTCTGTCCTTCCCATAGCATATGTATTTGAAAAAAATTATGTGAATATTTTATAAACACAAAGGTTTCCTGTTCCACTCCAGGGCAGCCTCAACTCACTGCACCAAAATGGATCTGGTTGGGACACTGCTGATGTTCTCATGCTGCCATTCATCAGCAGACATGGGCTAACCTAATGCCTTAGTGGTTGCATTTGTTTTTTGTTTGGAGGTAGTAGGAGAAAGCGTGTGCCGATTGTTAACATTTGGTTCACACAGATCTGCATATTTAAGCTGTGACAGTAGCCAAATGAATTCACATCAACTTTCCCAGATGAAAACAGGTACTTGCATCTACAGAACTTAAATGTGGAACCCATGATCTTTTTAGAGAGATGCATCGTGTTGCGCTGCAGAACTTTTCTTTTGGACTTTTATGACTACAATAAAAGGGCACCCATGATGTTGATGCTGGTCACCTCAATGGGTCTTCGCATGACTCCATAGACCAATTCGAGAAAACCATTTACCGCACTGGCCACAGAGCCATATACTTAGTTGTGTCGATTTGAGCTGCATGTTGTTTCTGTGCCTGGTGCTGTGCTTCTAGCTGCTTTATGTGATTTTTCTCAAAGTCATGGACACCCTCCCTTGTGGTATAGTGCCAGGCAGAGCCATGCAATGTGATCATTCAGCAGTCGGTCAAAGGTCGAGTCACAGGTTTGTGTTTGCAGATTTTGTTTCAGTGTCTTTGAAGCATTTAATCTGCCCTCCATGCTTACGATTGCCAGACTGAGTCCCCAGGAAGCCTTCTTGATCCTGATTTGGAAGACAAAGACATCCCTTTGGAGTTATAGGGAACAGAGAGAGATTCCATCATTAGCCTTCACTTCAGGAGGATCTCTGTGATGGGTCCTGGCCAGGCTGGCCAGTAAAAGCTGGAAAGGAGACTGTGAGTGAGACAGTCTTTGTTCACGATGGTTTATCTTGCTTGATTAAGTTTTAGACGTTAAGATGCATGTTTTCACTTTTATTTGCTTGTAACCATCACTACCTTTATCTGTTTCCATTGGCATCGCTTAATCCATGCTCTTTTGTAATAAACTTTTTACTTTTCCTGTAAACCAATTCATTGCTGTGTTTGAAGGGAAGAGCGTATTTACCCCAGTTAAATTAATAAACTGTGATATACCGACTCTTTAACAGAGCAGTGAACTTAATCCCTCCTGTGGCTGCACAGTGGTATAGGGGCTATGCATTGTAGAGAAACATCTCTCAGGAGCTTGGGGGCTGGAGTTCACTGAGTGTTATCTGCTAGGCAAGGTTGGGGCCAGGAGAGCCTTCAGGAGTTTGCTGTTGAGGACAGACTGGTTTGGCAGGGAGCTCAAACAAAATCTAATTGCCAGCAAAACTTGCTCTCTCTGAGACAGAGAGGTAACATGCTGGCTCACAGCTCTGGGTCTCCCTGGCAACGTATTACACAATGTGTGCACTGTAGCTTTGGATCTGGTAGTCACCCCTGTTTACATTTTCCCCCTTTAAGCAAAGTGCTCACCTGGCTACATATACCAACACTAATAATTGGGCACAATTGACTGTCCTTCTAGGGATTGAGGGTATGGGCATTTTTATCCTTTCTCACTGCTGTGCAGGGTGCATCAGACAGGACAATTGGGTCCAAGATGAAGCAAATCAGGGATGTCGAGCATTTTTTAAATTATTATTAAGAAATGAGACGATGTCATCCCTGATTTGTCTACAGTGCCTAGCACAATGGGGCACCAGTCTCTGACTGTGGCCTCCAGGTGCTACTGCAATATAAAAGGAGTTTTCACATGTGCTGGGAAAGACTTTTTGGCCTTTCTAGCAGTGCAAATTGAATACATCCCTTTATTTTTTACGTCATAACTTGAGGAGTCCTCCCACTCAGAAGGTCCCACCGGTCCCACTGCTACTGCTGGAGCATGAGGGATACACCGTTACACAGCTGATTGCTGTGATAGTACATTCATATTGGCTCCTAAGCACTGAAAATGAAGAGATCTATTTCCAAGAGCTGAACAGCTTTGCTGAAACTACAGCACTGAGCTGCCAAATTTGTGGTGTTCTACCACAGAAATGCATGATTTCCCCACAATAAAGAATTTTCTTAACGTCAGTAGTGCAACTCCAGGGGTGTGTGTGGTTATTGTGAGTTCATGTCTTTTGAGACTGTGAAATGTCAGGCTATGCACTGTGTCTCTGCAGATGTGTGACGATTATCTCATGATTGATAATCACACAAGTCCCTATTGTAATGTCATTCTTAATAATTTATTCTTCAGGATAATTTTAGGTAGGGATCACGTTTTAAGAGGACCCTGGAGATGGTTGAGGCTCTAAGTGAGATTATTAGTCGCCAAGATTCTAATGCTGTATGTGCCATTAAAGGAAGTAGTTGTGATCAGTTCCTGAACTCAGACAAAGTGTGTAACCAGAGACTCAAATAATCTTCAGTTTGATCCTTGGCTGTTAATGTGTAAACCACTAATTTCATTAAGTAGGGTCCTGAGAGATTGAATAAGAATACCCCTATTATCAACCACATCTGGTAATAAATAAACAAAAAGAAATGATATGAATATAGTTATTTGTGAATATTCCTCCCTTAAATATGTGCAACTGGAGGCAGGAAAGGTTGCAGCTGCAGCAGGAGTGGAAGTGTATAGGGAAATGACTCACCTCCCATGGGCTAGCACTGGATTTTCAACCAACCAAGCCACAGGAAGTACGACATTAGTGATGGCATTGTGTTATTTTGGGGATGCATAGCACAAAAACAAAATGTCATGTCAAAGGGTTGCCGCAGGTTCGGTCTAATTTGTTAATAATTTTGCAGGCTGTGAAGGAGGTGTTAATAAGGAGACACTCTTACTGTGTCATTATAAAAGGTCAAGTGTACTAAACATCTGAAATTGCATATCTAATGTGTACTTCAGTTAAAATTAATATATGCTGTGTATTCGTTTCAGGTAGGTAGACAGATCTAACTGTGCAATGAAGAGTTGAGTGAAATACAAAAGAAACTACCAGAATCGCCATTTCCATTATACTTATTAGAGTGGACAGGACCTTGAAGTGTCTGTGTTGAAACTGTGCCACCCGCTACCCTGGTGATACATGGTCGCTGCTAGCATGGTTTCGTGGGTTAATGTGGACCAGGATCTTATTTTTCTATACTAGCCTCTGTGTTACAGCAACCTTGTTTATGGTAAAGATCTGTCTAAACAGTTATTAGTATTGTTGAAACAATAATGCGGACAAAGCCCTCTCTTACATAAGAATGTCAGACTGAGCATGAAAGACATTGATCATCCTACTGAGATACAATACAAACCACAAGGTAAGCAAGAAAAAAATCAGATAAAGCCTCCATTTTTCCTCCTTTTTCCTCAGCTCCTGCAGCTGGGAGTTAAGAAGCTGGGGGCTGGAAGTAGCATGGAAGATTCCATACGGGGCATTATTCTCCAGTAGGCCTCCACCCCCACTCATGACCTTTCAATAACTCTGTGGCTTCTGCTCTACTTTCATAACAGAAGACCAAAAAATTCCAGATACCCACACATAATTCACAAAATAATGCAAAAGTTCTGACCAGTTCTCACCATTCCTGAAATCACTCCATGTTTGCGCCAAGTTTCAGCCCGAAGAGAATTTTTACACTTGACTTATAGGCCGCTGAAATAGGATTTTATTATGGAAGCGTGACATAACTTTTATAGCAATGCAAATACACCACTAGACTACAACTGCTTTATAGCTTTTTTTTTATGAGGTGTGTATGTATATATGATGTGACATCTACATGCAAGCGGAGCCTAAGGTAAATCACTTGTACATTTCTAGTGGGACAGCTAGCTCACCACAAACTGTGCCTAATGGCAGAAGAATTGCATTGAGTGTGTTCTTAAATAATAGACTTGTGATGTGCTGTCCTAGAAGGGAAAATGAAGTATACTGAAACAGATTAATAGAATCAGTGATCAAATGCTGCACTTGGTGTGAATGGGTGGGGGGAGGGAGCTCCTAGGGAATTCAATGGAATGCATGTGCATTTGAGAACAGAATTTGACCCCAAAAGGTCAATTTTTCCCTCTTCAGCACTGAAATTTAAAAATGGCAGACCCATTCCATAGATGCCTCTGTTGCCTGGAACTCAACCTTTAAAAAAGCTCAAAAGCTACGGAACTTGTTCTAATTTTTTTTAGAAGAAAAACAGCCTACTGCATAAAATGGATGAGCCTCTTATTACTCAGACAGCTGAATTTTAAATCACACAGTTTGGCAAAGAAGGGGCATGAAAAAAAATCTGACCTGTTTGCCAGCCTGGAATTTCAGCTTTGTACAAAGTCCAAAGAAATGCCAGAATTCCTACTGCCATCAGTCATTTTACAAAATGCTCCTGAGCTGGTTCATTCATGTTCAGCGAAACCTATTTAAACAATGAAATATCTGTGGGGTGTCTCCTGTGATCCTTGGGCTATGCTGAGAAAGGGAAAATGGTTCGTTTGTTGTTAATTCTGGGTCATTGCTACTAAGAGAGAAAAATCTTTGTGTCACATGATTTGTTCATATCCCGAGAGATAGCCAAAGTGAGATTGGAGGAGAGGAAGGGGTTCATTGTAGGCTAATACTGTAGTTGCAATAAAACATACGTAGTCTGGCCTAGAGCTGTTTAGTTGGCATATCAGAAAACATAAAAATAAAGTGGCCATATTTTAAAAATGGAATATCTTGTGGCAGCATTTTTTTTTGTCATGAATTGTCATAAAGACATGCTTTCTTTATAAAAAAAAAAAAAAAAAAAAAAGCATGTGCTATTGTCATTAGTGCCAGCTTCTGACACTATAGTGACATGAGCCTTTTTCTCAGAGTGAGGGTTTTTTCTAGTTACTTGATGTTCTTAAGGAGTTTATCCTGAAACACTTAAGTGTCATTAACAGTCACTTTGAGCAAAAATAGCATCTATGGTCATTTGACTTTTCTCTTCACTCCGAATACAGTTCAACACATTGAACACTCATTCCACTGGACTGTTTGTTCCTAGTGAACATGCAGTAAATGCTACTCAATATAGCATTACATCTTGAATGAACATTTTCTAATTATAAAAAAAAGAATGAGACTGATGAAATGAAAACAAACGATCAAACAAACAAAACCCCAGGACATTTCAGGTGTCCCAAAACAAATTCCTGAGCAGATGAGATATCTTGTGAGGAAAAAACACTATCCTGGGAAAACCAGAATACACGGTCTCTTTAGTCAGACACATAATACAGCATGTATGGAAAAAATAGAGAAGAGGGTCCAGTTTCAAAACTTGTGTCCAACTCAGCATTTGGGTGCTGTAATGAGAATTTAGATATTCTGTATTGTTTACAATAGCTATTCTAATAGTCTTACTTTATTCGGATGGTAAAGACTGATAAAACCTATAAACTTTGTATTATAGTTATGCTTTTGCTGGATGGGTATGGCACACTGTACTAATACACTGTATTGGGTTTTTTTAGTACGTATTGTTAATTAGAATGGCTTGGTGTAAAAATTCCTGACTAAATTCATGAATGATTTATTGCTTTTTTTTAACGTTAAAAAACTTATTTTCATATGGAAAGGTTGCCAAGGGAATACAAGCTGCTAATTATACAAAGGTGACAGCAATAGCAAACATTCTGATTGGTCTTTTAAAAAGATACACCTGTTTTCATACTTAATAGTTCCTTTATGTATGGAACTGAATTTTGAATAGGGACCGTGATGGGGGCACTTGTTAGCCAAGGATGATCAATCAAGAATGATTAATCTGATGTACTCCTACGAGTTTTTTCTTATTAGTATTCACAATACAGTCCCGGCAAGTTGGTAGAACTTGTGCATACAGTAGGTGAGTAGAACTTTATACTGCACTGTAAAATCACTTTAGATTCACTGGTATGCTCTGGCTGCTATGTTTTGCTTTGGCAATGCAGAGTAGCTGTGAACTTGCTGAACCAGTCATTTAGTTGATAATCAATTTGGCTGTCTTGTATTGCAAAAACAGCAAAAAGATTCAGGTCTGTACCAATGAATCTTGGCCATTTTCTGATATTTTCTAACAAGTTGTTTATAATATTGGAACATATTATCTAAAAGACAGAGAAAATTTGTGGCAAGTAATTGAACCTAAGAAAGGAGAATGTTTTTTTTTCTTTTGAAGACCATCCAAATAAAATAAATATAAACATTGATTAAGGAGCAAGAAAACATTTTAGATGAATGGTGTGAAAAATCTTTTGGGAAGAATTCATGCTTATCTCACAACTCCTGAGGTTTGCAATCAGAATTCAGAGGCCGGGGTACAGATGTGAGGGACTAAAAGTGAAAATAGTCCTCTTGTGGAGCTCTCTCTCATATTCTATAACAGAGCCATAGAGAGGTTGAAAGGAAACATGGCTAGCACCCCCATATGTCCCTTTTAAATGCTTTACAGTCTCTCAACGTGACTAGAAGAACATTGCTAAACACAGCTTTAATTCTTTAAGGGAACAGACCATTCTTTGGAAGAAGTTGTTTAAAGTGAACATGTGTTTCTGTACTCCATAGGGACAACAGAACTGCTAGTAGGTTGTGTCTCACAAATAAAAATCTGGATGTTTGGATCTTTTGGGAGGAGTTTGTAGCTCTGCACTCAAACATATATATCCACTGCTAAATCAAGGGCTTCTGTTTGCTTGGAAAATCCAAATTCCCAATAAACAATCCCAAAGATACTTTTTGTGATGGATTTTTCCTGACAATGACTCCAGCTCCTATTTTCGTGCTGTATCTCCACTATCATGAATGAAAACACAGACTCTGATTTGGGAAAAGCTCTTTGGCTAGTGAGCTTTCATTAAAGCCTTTGAAGAAAATGCATGTTCTTACAGCATCTGGTTGCATGACATAATTCAATTAAAGTGACTAGAGGAGATCAGCTTTCTAAAAAGTTTTAAGAAAAATCTCATGTCACTAGTGAAATTGACCCTTTTTAAACAAGTTTTATTTATCCTTTTAATACAAGAATTATGAAAAACACAACACAGAAATGTGAAATTGTGAAGTGAAGGCCGAATGATATTTTCAACTGAGGTCCATGGGCCAGGGTATAAAGTTCAGTGAAGATCCATGGGCAATCTTACCAGATGTTGCTCTGCAATCCCTTTCCTTATAGGAAGCACTTGTGTGTTTCATGCATAGAAGTAATTTCAAATAGTCCTTTTCCCACTGCATTTAGTTCTTTTCATACAGAAGTGACTAAAAAGTAAAAATCACTGAGACATCCTGGGCAAAATCTTGGCCCCATTGAAGAAAATGGGAGCTTTGCCAGTGACTCCAGTAGGACCAGGATTTCACCCAGGATGTTAGTTTTGCTTGGCAGATGGTATCAGGTGACCAGCACTTTCTTGCTGGAGCCTTTTTTTATGATGGCAATGTGCCAGACTAAAACGTGGTGGTAAATAAACACAGAGAGTAGATCCCTACATCATTAGGGCTACATCAGACCCATAGAATACATGTCTGACTCCCTTTGGCTAGCAAAACAAGACCAATGACTAATTATTCATGTACAAAAAATGTCTGACTGAATATCACAGAGAAGCCCTGTTATCTTGTGACAAATCCCTTGGTGCTACTCCAAGTAAAACAGACAGATTGTTGCTCCTGAGATTAGCTGATCAATAATGGAAGATAATAGTTTGTACTCATTTAGGGCCTTTCATTGAAGGAGCTACAGCACTTTTCAAAGGTGGGTAAGTAATATTATCCCATTTTATATTGGGGATGCTGAGGTAAAGAAATGAAGTGTCTTGCCAAGGTCATATTTACAGAATCGGGCAGAGTGGGGAATAGCACCTAAATGGGTTAGTCTACTGCACTAACCCATTGACAGCACTGCTTCCCTTTACAACTGTCCTCACCTCTTCTGTAATATTACTATAAACTTGAATTCCCATGCATTACTGAATCCTGAGATTTAAGCAGACTTTAAAATACTGTGTTCAGGGGATTCAGAAATTATATGCAGCCCTATTGTGAACTGGATAAAATACCCAAGGGTTGCTTCTCTGACAAAGACTCATAAATCAGGTGAGTTGTACAACCAGGAATAATATGTAGTAGAAAACTACTGTCTAAATTTTGGAAGAAATCAAATATATGCCCTATATATATTTTTTCACCTAGAATTGCATGGTTTTTAGTAAAGCTACAGACATTTCTAAGATATTTTCTTTGCTATAGAAAATCTATAACTCATGTAAATTGCTATAACTTTGTTTGAACTATGTTTTCACACATGTATTGGCACAAAGCACTGTAATTAAAAGCTGTTATATTTGAAACAACCTTTGCACCTTTTACTTCAGATCTTAGGATTTTGTTTATTTAAATCTCACCATACGGGTAAAGCAAAATACTGTACATATCCACTGGGGTATTATAAATAGTTGTATTTCTCTCAGGAGTCTATGGTGTTAAAGGCTCAAACATTTTCATTCAAATGATATTCAGATACTGCACTAATACATTTAAAAAAAAAAAAAAGACCAGAATGTCTGAAGAAGGTGCAGTATACGCATCTAGTAACTTTAGTTCTGCTATTCTTGGATTAATTTCTCTCTATGTTCCATCCTTTCCTCTCTGTCCCCCTGGTTAAATTACCTATCTATAATCCTTCCCCTCCTTGACACTTGCAATTTCCTCCTCTCTGGTCTCTTGACATTCATCTTGCCCCTGTCTGGTCTGTCCAAAATGGCACTGAGGCTAGTTTCACCAGCCATTATGACCCATGCCACCGTCTCTTTGATTCCACTCACAAGTCCAACCTGGTCTTTTAAGTTCCTTCCATCCACTCCCTTCATCTCCTTCTCAAGGTATGTCTACACTGCAGTCAGAGGTGTGATTGCCTCATGGGTAGACACATGAGAGCTAGCTTTGATCTCGCTAGCTAGAATAACATGGCAGTGAAGCTGCAGCAGCCGAGGCAGCACCAGGGACACTGGATATGTACCTCAGTAGCTAGCCCATGTGGCCAGGTCTTCACTGCTATTGTTATTCGAGCTGCCTAGATCAAAGCGAGTTAGGGGTATGTCTACACATGCTGTAGACGCACCTCTGACTGCAGAGTAGACATACCTCAGCTCTGTACCACTTTCTATGCCACCCTGTAAGTATTTCAGACTTCCAGAGCCTCTCCACTCAACCACCACTCTCACCTCCTTCAAATCCAGGCTAGACTCACCTCTTCCACAAAGCTTCCCAGCAGTGAGCTGCCTGCAAAATAGAACTTGAACTTTAAAATAGAGAGGGAGAAACAAAACTTCATTAAAGGCTGCACAAGAACCAACTGGGTCTCCACATCATCATATTAATGTACCCTTGACCTTCCTGTAGCTTGTGCTCCCCGCACACGTTTCAGATGATAGTCCCTCATCCTACAGAACCTATTGCATGTGAGTAACTTTATGCATGTGATTTAGGCTCATTCAATGCTATGGTATTACTCATGTACATGCATCTTTATGGATTTACAACTCCAGACTGTAAAGTCTTCAGGGCAAGGAACTTAGCATCTATTTACCTAGAAGTTCTTTGGCAATGGTATAAAAATAGTATAATAGAGAACGTTCTACAGATGCCAGGTTCTGACTTTGTTATTTACATTAGGGCTAAAAGTTAGATAAATCAAAATATCCAGGAATTATTTTGTTTTCAAATGTCTGAATAGGGAATACTTTTCTCATTACATATGATTCATTTATAAAAACCTAGCACGATTAATTATACTTCCATAACAAATCTTTTCCCAGAAGGTTATTTAACTAGATAACTATGCAAACCAACAATTATAACATAATTTCTTCTGTTTTTCATAATAAATTTGCCTGTGTTCTAAAGCTTAGCCTAATCATGTTTTATGCAACAACTAAACACACAAGACAGAAAAAGTGTTTAACAAAATAATGATGTGGTAACGCACCCTGGATGAAATCTTTGCCCAGTTGTAGTCAATAGGAGTTCTGCCATTGATTTCAGTGGGGCCAAGATTTCACCCCCAAAAGTGGGTTCTAATATTTCCATTATTTGCCCCTCCCCACTCTTTTTGCCAATGGATTAATGACATTCAAAAGATCCACCATTTGGCTTGTGTGCTGTCTTAGACTCTCTTAGACTCATATCAATAATAAATTAGTAAACAATCTTCTTAAAGTAAAAGTTAACATGAAACTAGTCTCTAGTGTTTTTTTCTAGCCTTTCATTCCCTCTGAACAATAATCGGTGGGTGGCCTGATTATTTGAGATGTGAATAGACAGACTTACACGGTTAGTCATTTCTTATCTAACTAACTAAATGTCAAATGATCTTTTTCTGACTTTAAGGCACGAAGAACAATACTCCTCTTACTTGTTCACACACTGCTCTAAGGTCACACATTCCAGCATCTTAATTCATAAGCTGTAACACACTGTAACAAGGAGAATGCAACCTCCTTGCATTAATTTGACTGTATAGAATGCAATTGTCTTGCACAGGCCCTTACTCCAATTTCACACTGATAGTTGGAGTGGGCACTGTAATTGTTTCCAGTGCTGCTACCTGAGTGGACGCCAGGCTGTGTGTGTTTAGGGAAGCTGTAACAGTTCATTATAGTGAGCTAAATCTTAAGGGTAAATGTTTTGGAGCTACGACCGGAATTAAGTTTTCATTAACCTTCAGGGCAACTGGCTAGTCTGTCATCTTGTTCTCTGTTTCTGTCTGTTTACTGGCTCAACATCTATAATAGCTTTAACCCATAAAACACGGTGTGTATCCATTCCAAGTCTTATATCCAAGTTATTGGTTGGACTTGCACACCTAAGCTGTGACCATATAAATTTGTAGTCATCCTTTAATCCATTCCTTGGTGGATTTATATTATATTTTTCTTCAGTCCTTCCTCTGTTGCATTTTATGCCCCTATAGTTAACTACTTCAGGGTAGAAGATCTATTTTCATTGTACACAACTCAAGAAATCGATCTGTGTTTTTATATCTTAACACCAATACTGACTTTACCCCGCATCCATCCCTAATACAGTCACAACCTAGAGAAAGTTTGCTATGTATTTTGATAATGCTAGGTCATGCTAATGTTATAGGGGTTGATCTTTTGATGTATTAGGTACCCTCACAAAAGTGACTAACCAAAACCCTGGTGGATTGCCCCATTAATTGATCACAGCTGAACAAAACAACAAAGCAAAAATGAGATCCCTGCTTCCAATGTTTTAATCTTGACCCTTATACAGCTAAACGATGAATTACCCACTATAAACGTCCTTCCTTTAAGTCTTTAAGGGCAAATCAGAAGTGTGAAAACAGGACAATCTTTATTCATCTGTCCTCAGACCCTATTTTACAGGTGTTTGGAATGCAAGGGTAAATCATGAATTATTTTTATGGGAATGCTGGCAACACTTGCATAGTGTTATTTCTTGTTTCAGAGTAGCAGCCATGTTAGTCTGTATCTGCAAAAAGAACAGGAGTACTTATGGCACCTTAGAGACTAACAACTTTATTTGAGCATAAGCTTTCGTGGGCTATAACCCACTTCTTCGGATGCATAGAATGGAACATATATTGAGGAGATATATATACACATACAGAGAGCATGAAAAGGTGGGAGTTGTCTTACCAAATCTGAGAGGCCAATTAAGTAAGAGAAAAAAATAACGTTTGAAGTGATAATCAAGATAGCCCAGTACAGACAGTTTGATAAAAAGTGTGAGAATATTTACATGGGGAGATAGATTCCATGTTTGTAATGGCTCAGCCATTGCCAGTCTCTATTCAAGCCTAAGTTGATTGTATCTAGTTTGCATATCAATTCAAGCTCAGCAGTTTCTCGTTGGAGTCTGTTTTTGAAGCTTTTCTGTTGCAAAATTGCCACCCGCAGGTCTGTTATTGAGTGACCAGACAGGTTAAAGTGTTCTCCTACTGGTTTTTGAATGTTATGATTCCTGATGTCAGATTTGTGTCCATTAATTCTTTTGCGTACAGACTCTCCAGTTTGGCCAATGTACATGGCAGAGGGGCATTGCTGGCACATGATGGCATATATCACATTGGTAGATGTGCAGGTGAATGAGCCCCTGATGGCATGGCTGATGTGATTAGGTCCTATGATGATGTCACTTGAATAGATATGTGGACAGAGTTGGCATCGGGCTTTGTTGCAAGGATAGGTTCCTGGGTCAGTGTTTTTGTTCAGTGGTATGTGGTTGCTGGTGAGTATTTGCTTCAGGTTGGGGGGTTGTCTGTAAGTGAGTACAGGTCTGTCTCCCCAGATCTGTGAGAGTGAGGGATCATCTTTCAGGATAGGTTGTAGATATATAATTTGTAGTGATATTTCTGTTTCATGATAAAGTCTGAGGTACTGTTTACTGTAAAAACGATCACAGCAAAGGATTCTGCTATCCCAAGGACCATAAGCCCCAGTCCTGCAAACACTCAGGCACATGCCTAACTTCCAGTCACTGAACTCAGTGTGAGAACTTGCTTGCTAAAAGTTAAGCTTGTGCTTAAGTGTTGGCAGGATTAAGAATTAAAACTGTAAATTCCTCCTGGCAAGGGCCATTCCTCTCTTTGTGATTTGTACAAGAACTAAGAACTGTCCATACTTAACAAATAAAGTCAATAATAAACATTATTAATTAATATAGCAGCCAGATATAACTGAATCAAATTAATTGGGGATACCAAAACACAAACTTTTAAAAAAAGAGACATAGCTAGAAGTGCATGTGATATACCTGATCAACCTCCTTTGAGTTTTGTGTTTTACATATTTGAGAACCAAACGCCTACAAAGAGCCATCCCTTTCTAACTGCACACGCTCAGTGATACCTAGGGGGACGGGGGTGCCTTCTCTGGTGTTCAAGATGGTCATGCTCAAAACTCCAAGTTAACCTGCCTGCAGGGGTTGCTTTGCTTATAACCCTGTGAACCAAACTCTAGGATTTGTATAGCACTAGACGTAACTGCCTCAACTCTGGTCATCCAAAGGGTGAATTGTAAGACTCTTCGAATATAATGAGGACAGAACACTTACGGCTCCCTTCGGATATCTGCACCAGCAGACACCACTATCAATAGCATCCAATGCTTGATGGGAAAATAGATGGTCTACCCAAGTCTAAATAATGTTATGTTAATTTCTTTTCTCTAGAGAGAAGTTTGAAGTTTATTTCTCCAAAATGTTGTGTACACCTGTTCTTAGCTTTGACAGGTTCCTGATGTGTACTGTACAGCCAGAGTGGAGCACCATCAAAATATACCTAGAAGAACCCTCTTTAATGTTGCTGACAGTTCTGAGCTGGTCATTCAAGTTGCTTGGTGTTTTCGGAGTAGCTTTTTTGAAATGTTGTGTTAAATAGTTAAGGGAGGTCTGTGGAACTGCCATTTTTTGTGAGATTTCAAATGGCCTATTTTTGTGCTAAGACAGATTTTAATAATTGCTGTAAGTATGCTATTAGTCAAAATGAAGCCGAAAGAAACCCAATTATTGAAATAGACTGCTGTGATTGGAATCTATAGCTGATATGTTAAAGCTCCACTGTCATGCTTAATAAGTGACTTAGCCCACAGGCAATTTTGGAAATGAAAATGAACATTAATAATGAGTTAAACTGATCATTATTTCTTTTCTTCATGCTATTAGAACAATATCCTGTAGTGTACCAATTAATCACTACAATAATTGTATCACATACGCCATCTGTTTTTTCCCATGCTCCCCCAGCTCCCTGGCACCCTTCTTATGTAATTAAGGGCAAATGGTTTTACCAAAGTCCCCATTTGTTGGGCTGGCAGGTGTGAGTGTGGAAGACCCAGGGAACCATCAAGGTATGTGACTGTTGCTTGAGATATTTGAGTTTTCATATGAACCAAAATGAAATACTCCAGGTTCAGATGGTCAAGTGCCCACAGGAAAATACAATCCTGCCCTGATTTCTGATTGCTCTAATCCTCCTGGTTGCTTGACCTGATAATGGCAGAATAGAAAGAATCTGAAGAAAGTGACTAGCAGGTTACAAAATACTTCAGTGAGAAGACTCTCTCCTATTATAACTCCCTTCTACCAGAAATAGGCTCACATCCCTCAGTAAAGTTTGGAGTCTCATTCTCCCCTGCTTTTGTAGGTGGGATGGCTATTTAATAGGTTTAGTTCTTCTCTCAATAGGCACCAGAGGAGTAGGTGAGTGGCCAGCTGGCTTTCCACTGCAGGAAGGCATCAGTTCATAAAGACTTCTGTACAGAAGTCTCCTGAAAAAGTGCCTTGGACAGGTTAGTTGAATACCCACATTCTTCTCCAGTTCCTGTCCCTGACCCTATATACTTCAAGGGGAAATCTTTCTCTCTAACAGGGAGGAGAGATGGACTTGTGGTTAAGGTACAGGATTGGGAGCCAAGAGTTCTGGATTCTACTTCCAGCTTTGTTATAGACTTCCTGTGTGGTCTTGAGCAAGTCATTTAACTTGCACCTCAAGTTATGTCTACACTGCACACTCCTTATGGCAGCATGTCGAGTACCTATGCTACACTCAGTACAGGTATAAAAGGCAGTTTAGACAGTGAGTCACTTCTTAGGCGAGTATAATAAGGACACTGCCTGAACCCTGTGGGTACCCGTCCCTATTCACCCAAGCAGTGCTGTCTACACTGCTGTTTTTAGCATTATAGAGTCCTGTTGCCCTTTCCCTGTTGCAGGGAGCTGCTGGGGTCTTTCCACATTGCAGGGAAGGGCTCCAGCAGCAGGGAAAGAATCGGGCAGGATAGAGGCAGCAGGGAACGGCTCCTGCAGCTCCCTGCTTTTCCCTGACGAGCAGCTACATGCTGCAGTGTGGACACAGCCTGCTTTTCCCTGTAGCTTGTAGCTACTGTTGTGATTATCAGGCCTAAAAAATTACGTAATTTTATGATCAACTGTAAAAAGTATATGAAAATTCATAAGCTGTCAGAGTAACCTACAACTTTTGCCTGCTTGGGAATTAACCATGGAAAATAGGTCAGGTTGTTATTAATAATGAACAAGTGCAAGAAAATCAGAGGGACCGAATTAATCGAAAAGGCCTTCCCAAGAGGGAGGCCATCAGGTCTTGCTCATGTTGAAAGAACTTTGTTTTTTACCTGTGAGTCCTGAAAGTCATCATAGCATTACAACACCCCTTTCTCAGTCCTTTATGGAGATGCCAGTACTGCAGAGACATGTAAAATCCTGTTCTGTCTCCCTTCTTTTTTATGTTCCTTTCTGCCCCGCTAGTTCTTTCCTCTTATCCTCTCTCAGTTCTTCATCAAATCCTGAAATCAGTTTCACTGCATCAGCACAGCGAGATGAGATGACCATAACCCTGCCCTGTCTAAGGAGAAAGGACCCAACCAGATGATGTTCCAGAACGAGTGTGAACCAGAGTCCAAGCATCAGGTGTAGTGGCTGACCTGCCAGCCAAAGTATTCATTCATAACCGACCAACCATCTAATGCTTCAAAAACATCAACAAAAGCTGTATTTCCCCCACCTTTTCTATCCTATCTCTCCTCCAGCTTCTGTCAGCCCATTTGTGACAAACAGGTGAAGTGAATACCCTACACACATCATTACAGAAAGTAAATTTAACCCTTTCCTTTTCATCAAAGAAAGGTTGTTAATGAAAATAAGAGAGACTGATATTTTACCTCCAAAAGGAGAGACTTTAATAGGTTTTGATTGCTTTACATCATCATTCAATTTCAGTTTCAATATACATGATTTTTTTAGTTTCTTGTTGGTTTTTGTGTTTGATCAATACACTTTCAACTTTAGAATGAATGCTTTTGAGTGTTTGCCCAGAAATCGAGTAAACCAGGGCCTCTTTGAGAAAACAACCCAAACCCATGTATCCCTACTTTAATGTTTGGACAGTGAAAGAGTTTATAACACCTTTAACTCTTTTGACCCTTCAGATGAACACAACATTATTGCCACCAATGGTGTGCAGTGTAGACCTAGCCTCTATTCCCTTATCTTATGTACATGACCCTGTCTCCCAGCACCAATCCTGGGGTGTGATTGCAGCTCAAGTAGCTACATCTGAGCTAGCTTGGGTATTAGAGCAGTGAAGCTGCAGCAGCCTGCACTTCAACATGGGCTGTACGAGGCCATCCAGAACCCTGGGTAATTACTTGTGGGGCTGCCTATAATGAAGCATGTGGTACCACAGCTTCACGGCTCTGGTATCCAAGCTAATTAGATTAAACCTAGCTCAGGAATGCCTACAGAAGCTGCCATTCCACCCCCTGATTGCAGTATAAACATACCCTACGTTCATTAATGTTTGTAAGGCACTTTGAGATACACAATGGGAAGCATTGTACAAGTGCAATGCATAATCTCCAACTGACTATTGCTAAAGAAACTAACTCAGCAGAATCCAAAGTCTGCATACATTTCTGGCAGATCCTGAACACAAATTTCAAAATTTGCTGAGCCAACTCCCCCAGATCTTTTGGGTGCCCCAAGATCTTTGGATAATCTAGATTCTTTGGTGCATTTCCCGTTTGGTTGTTTTCAAAAGGAAAACAGTGTTAATCCAAATAGAGAAGACTGATCTTTGTATTGTACAAATAGCCATGTTCGCATGCAAGCAAGGGTATTTGAACAAGAACATTAATTATTCGTTATTCACTATTTGCTATTATGATAATATTATTTAGCTCATCTGTAGCACTTTTCATCTATACATCTCAAAGCACTTTACAAAGGGGGTAAGAATCATTTATTTTCAAATAACTGGTGGGGAAACTGAGGCGCAGAGGTGCAGTGATTTTCCCAAGGTCACAGGCCAGATAGGCTGACTCCTAGTCTGGTGTCCCCTCCACTTGACTGCTCTGCCTCCATTAATAGCTTCACTTAATATGTTACAATAATTCACAATTAAAAATGTAAAGAATTGTTATGGCAATTGTGATATGGACAAAGCTGCAACACATCAAAGGGTTCTGGTGCTATCCAAATACACTGAGAGTGGAGTCTGAGTGACTTGTAATGTACAGAAGAACGGCCATACTGGGTCAGACCAAAGGTCCATCTAGCCCAGTATCCTGTCCTCTGACAGTGGCCAATGGCAGGTGCCCCAAAGGGAATGAACAGACAGGTAATCATCAAGTGATCCATGCCCTGTCACCCAGTTCCAGCTTCTGGTAAACAGAGGCTAAGGACACCATTCCTGCCCATCCTGGCTAGTAGCCATTGATGTACCTATCTTCCATGAATCTATCTAGCTCCCTTTTGAACTCCATTATAGTATTGGCCTTCACAACACCCTTTGGCAAGGAGTTCCAGAGGTTGACAGTGCGTTGCGTGAAAAAATACTTTCCTGTGTTTGTTTTAAACCTGCTACTTATTAATTTCATTTGGTGGCCAGATCTAACTGCAAAATTTTTCCAATATTGCTCTGTCAGTCAGGGGTGTGGAAAGGTATGATCTGTTACTGATATATCTAGTGCCAGCAAAAGCCCCTAGTATAACTACAATGATACCTGCAAAATGACTTCACTCAGGAGAGCTAGAGTAAACTCTGCCAGCAGAAGCGCAGCTTTGTTGGCACAAGGTGTTTCCACACTAGGAGCATTTTGCTGGTATGATATACTGGTATTGCTATACTGGCATAGGCATCCTAATGCACACCCAGCCTTATTCTCAGTAGGAAAACCCAACAGCATGAGGAAGCAGTGGTAACCACCTCAGTCCTGAGGCAGAGTAGTGCGTGAGACAGAACAGGCATAATCCTTCCATGGGGAAAGGGGAGGGAGCCCAGAAAGATATACAAGCATATATGAAATAACAGCATTTAGTATTTAGACCCTGATCCTGCAAAGACTTCTGCATGTGCTTAACTTTATGCACTGTGAGTAATAGCATTGGAACTAGAGTGGGACTATTTGTAGAGCCAGCTCCTCAGTGGATGAAGTCAATGGAGCTATGTTAATTTACACCAGTTGAGGATCTGTTCCACAGTGCCATAAAATTAAGCATGCTCATGAATTAAGTCTTTACAGGACTAGGGCCTTACTGTTTCATTATGTTGAAGTAAAAGGGAGTTTGCATGTGTGACTGTTGCAGGAGCAGTCTCTAATGGAGGATTTCATGTCAAGCTAGCTGTCAGTTGAGACCGTCTGGATCAGAAGGGCCTTATCTGAACGCGTTTTAATCTAAAATGTTTAGCAACGAACAACTCTGGAATATACTGAAAAATACACGGTAAATATCCCCCTTTATAATGTGAAAGAAATGCTGGGAAGGGTCTGGTAATATATTTTTTGTTTTTGTTTTTTCTTGGCACTGAAAAACCCAGGGCCTTAATTACAGGTCTAAATTGCCATTTGAGTGTTCTGAGTTTGCTTATGCTACTTGAATCATTGTATTGCTGTAAGCCCTCAGTGGATTTGGTGTCTTGGGCCCTGATCTTGCAAATAGCTATGCATGTGAGTAAAAACTAATTCCTGTGAGCTGTCCCATGGTGACACTGCTTACATGAGTAAAATTATACACATGCATAGATATTTTCAGGAGCAAGGCCCATATTATGAAATGCCCATGTGTTTTCTTGTGCCTTGTCTACACTACTGAGCTTAATTTTTTTATCCATGCCATTTGCTAATTCCTGCTGCAAGAGTTTCTTGGTTAGTCTCAGTAATTTGGACTATGCCCCATTGTCATGTGTGGATAGCAACCTATACTACAGAGACTGCCTTGATTGGGCTTATTGTTTTTAACAGTTTCCTTAATACAGCTTCGCTTATTGTGGCTTTAAAAACTACAAAGGTTGTTAAGGTTTTTACCATATGTCCTATCCTGTGTAATAACATATAGGAATTGCAATGGATCATATACAACTTCTCATAAATCCTTTACAGTTCATAGTCATTTTTGTATATCTTTCTGTGTGGAAAGTCATTTGAAAAGGATTTTAATAGTTTAAGAAGGTCTCTTTTATTTGTATGGTGTGTTTAAACCAAAATTCTTGTGTACCATGGATTTAAGTATGACTAATTCAAGCAGGTCTATAGTATGTAGTATAGTACATAAGAGTACAATCTACTTTGCAGCATATAGACCTTAGTTTTAGTGTGCAGCTAATCAGGACATCTGCAGAGACCTGTGTGGGGAATCATCTGTAACTTCCTATTTACAATAGGTAATACTTGTCTTTAAGATGGAGCTCAAAACTCTTCCTTGAACAAATCTACAGACCTAACACTTCATTTGCTACAAACTAAAATGGTACACTTCTACCCTGATATAACACTGTCCTTGGGAGCCAAAAAATCTTACCGCATTATAGGTGAAACCGTGTTATATCGAACTTGCTTTGATCCGCCGGAGTGTGCAGCCCCGCCCCCCGGAGCGCTGATTTACTGCATTATAGCCGAATTCGTGTTATATTGGGTCGTGTTATATTGGGGTAGAGGTGTAGTTTAAGGAGGATCTTTGACTCTTACAAAAGCTTCAGGGTGAAAGTACTGAAAAGGTCAGAATTTATCAGAGCCTGACAAAAACTAACAGGGTTTTAAAAGAGTTATGAGAACTTTAGGGTCAGCTGAGGAGAAGTCAAATCTAAGTATTGATCCAGCCTGGTGGTAAAGCTCAGTGTTATGCTATTAGAAAAAGGGATATGTTCGAAATGAACATTCCTGAAAACTGTAATGTCAAATATTATTGTATTTTAGTTTAATGGCTATTTACTATATGCTTTGATTTTTCTAAAATGGAAAGTGCTTTCTTTATACCTATAGCTGTGAACACCCCCACCCACCCACCCACGTGCCTCATTTGACATCAGTTAGGTAAACAAATAACCAAGCAAAGCAATTTATCAATAACAAAATTATGCAAAAGAGCAACATGATTCTTATGCCCATAAATGTATGAAGGGAGTACATTGAAGCTACTGGTGAAATTTTTCAAGGAAAAAGAACTTGACAAAATATGTCACTGTCTGACCATCTAAAGTAACATTGCAAAGTAGCCTGGTTCCACTCTGAAAAGATGGTAAGTATGTACTCCCTGGGTGCAGATCTGTTGATTCTTTTGAAAGGACTTAGGCCCAGATCCTCAAAGGCATCTGGAGTTAGGCACCCAAATACCTTTGATTTAGGTCTTACTGCTTGTGTTTACTCTAGCTGCAAAGCCAATGGAGCCAAGAGCCAGTGAGCTGGATTCAGTTCCTCCTTGTATCTCCTCAGTGGAGTTGTGTATTAACACAGGTTTGAGTGATCAGAAAGTAATGAAAGAAATAGAACTGTACAGGTGTTTCTGAGGGCATAATTTGGCCTGAAGAACCTTTTCACTTGTGATGCTCCATATATGAGAAGGAAAGAAACCCAGTGTATGTCTCAGAGCTTAGGCTAATTCTGCAAAGTGAGCAGCCGATTTGACATGGCATGCAGTGACTCACAATAAGCGTGGAATTCTATCCGTTCCTTTTCTGAAAGGAGTTATGCTTTTAGGGGTCTTATGTTATCAAGCCTCTCACAGAAACTAAATCTCCACCCCTGAGATTGTCCTACAGTGTAGTCACCATTAAACAGAAGTCCTACTGAAAAAAGATGTCCAGTATGAGCCTTCTACTCCGAATGTGTAGAGCGAGAGATAAAATATAAGAAGAGTGCATAGGGAAGAAATCATGTGGCAACTTGAGGGGAAAAAACAAGTAATGCCAGTGTTAAAAGATGGGCTTGAAATGTAATGTATTTCTATTACCATAGCACCTAGGAGCCCTAGACATGGACTGGGATCCCAGGGTGCTAGGCACTGTACACACTCAGAACAAAGAGCTTACAATCTAAGTATAATTAACTGGTTGTACAAGCCATTTGGAGGAAGTATTTTTATATGGGGGAAGCTGTGAAGCATTTATTAAAATGAATGTTACAATTGTTTAAAGCTTTTTTCCTAGCTTTACTAGATGTTTGTTTTTTCCTAAGTGTTTAAAGCATGCACTGACTCATTGCTGTTGAGGATGTTTACTCTCTAAATGTCTCTAGCTAAATCCCCTGCTGCTTTATGTTTACCTGACTTTTTTTCATATTTAGTGGCAACCTGTGAGAGCAGGTGTGTGTCACAGGAAGTACTGCCAATTAGATTATTCATTTAATTCTAGGTAATGAAAATATGCTTAGAAACATATAAAATCTCTGGTGGGAGTCAATGTGTTAATTTCTTATTAGATTCCCACTGGCATTCTATGTAAATAGTATTCATAATTAATAAAGCAAAATAATAACTAGAAAAGGGTAGAAGCCCCAAAGGGGACAGTGCATTCCTTAGTTAATATGGGTTTTAATTGACTGATGCATCCATTGCCTTTGCAATCTGCTAAAAGTTTGAGTACTTGACTAATTAGTTCACTGTGCACTTTATATAAAAGCTATAGCTAAAGGAAGATCTAGCTTTCTATCAGATGAGGTGGAGTGGTAATTTCAAATAATGTGTCCGATGAACTTTTTCCCCATCAAAGTTGAATAACTTAATTTTGAGTAAATGTCTTCATTAGCAGGGCCGGCTCCAGCTTTTTTGCCACCCCAAGCGGCGAAGGAAAAAAAAAAAAGTAGCGATTGGCGGCACTTCGGTGGCAGCTCTTCCGTGCCGCTTCATTCTGAGGGACCCGCCGCCGAATTGCTGCCGAAGACCCGGACATGCCACCCCTTCCCATTGGCTGCCCCAAGCACCTGCTTCCTGCGCTGGTGCCTGGAGCCGGCCCTGTTCATTAGTAGACCGCTTCATGGATTATAAATAGACGGTTTGGGATTTTTTCCTCCACCAATCACTGAATACATTATTCCTCCTTTTTTTTTTTTTTTTATTATTGAGCCAGCACTATTCTATCAGGAGAAAGTGAAATATACAGCAGTGCAAGAAGAAAATCTGTAACTCTTTTAAAATCCATGAGGGCTACTTCTTTCATAGCCAATCATTTGCAAATATAGTCCCCTAACCTGTAAATCCTTTTGCATGTGTCTAACTTATTTAAGTCAATGGGGCTACTCACATGAGTGAATTTGTCTGTCTTTGTATGGATCCCAGTTCTGCAAGGTACTTGAAGCACATGCCTGACTTTAAGGCTGTGAGTAGCCCTGTTGACATCAATGGGGCTACTAGTGCCTAAAGTTAGCCATGTACTTGCATACCTTGGTGAACTGGGACCATACTTGTGTTGGCAGGAACAGTGAAAGAGAGCCTGAGCCTATATTCCTTCAACCAGGGCCGACGAGAGGGAGGGAAGCCAGTACAAATTACCAGGGCCCAGCGGTCTGGAAGGGGGCCCGGGGCCCAGCTTCACCCCCCCTCGTCGGCCCTGTTTAGCCAGTCTGCTCTTGCTGGGGGACCCGAAAAGAATTTTTCACCGGGGCCCGAACCCGTTCTTGGCAGCCCTGCCTTCAACACCCAAGTTCCTAGGAAGTCAGTGGGAATTTGGACTGCCCAAAGGATAGGGGTAGGGCCCATCTTCTAGGGAAGAATCTTGCAGTGGCCAAGAGATGGTCTTCAGTGACCTCGAATATTTTTAGCTATAATTTTTTGACTCCAGTACAATGATCTCTGCTTTTTAGAAGTCAGGAGCAAAGGATGAACTGTATAAAATTAATATTGCTGTTAAGTGTACAAGTGAATAACTTTTCTTCAGTAATGATTGAAACAATGCTAAATAGTTTGTCAAATCAGTGTCTGAGTAGAGATTGGTCTCATCTAATAAATGGGCTAAATCTCATCAGAATGGTTTTTTGGAGGAGTGTTTGGTTGTGTCCAGATAGGCCCATTCTAATTTTGAATTTAACCCACAGCTATGGAAGCAGGTTCAGAACTTGCAATTCAAATCTGTCTCCTATGTCCCCTGAAATTGTAAGGGAGTTTGGCCTATTGCTAATTTTGAACAGTTTGCCTCTGAGAGCCGTTAGATTTTTAATTGTTAATAATCCCATTTTTCTCTTAAGGAACATCCCAATAATTGCGCCGCACTCCTAAGTGTGCATCAGTTTCACACTATCAAGTCACTCAATGTAAGAAAAATCAAATTTTGATCGGTAGGGTTAATGGAAAAACACTGTAAATCAATGGCTTCCTGTCTATTGCAATTATTCACTTTCTGATCCATCTGCTAGAAGGAAGTTCTTAAATGCAGTGTATCAGGAGATGAGAATTTCTTTGTTCTGTATGCAGTCTGAGTGCCACATGTACTTGAAAGATGTATTTGGTGTAAACATGCATAGTATGCACAATTCGTCTCATACAACTCAGAAAACCATTACAGTTGGCTAATCTAGAAGAGGAGATAGAGCATGCGGCAATAAAGAATTCCAGGGTGATTTCAACAGCTAAGTGAGAAGGAAAAGAGCCAAAGACCATAAAAAAAAAAGTGAAACTCAAATGCCTCAAAGATCTCTAAAGCTATTTTGATTGTGTAACTTGATCAAAGATGACAAATGAGGTAATACAACAAAAGATGTGTGTTCAAAAGATTATGATCAGAGTAGCGTGCAAGGAAACTTTTAAGGTAAAATACAAAAATTGAAAACTATTTTACGAAGATGCAAATCATTCCTAGAAGTTCCCCTCTCTCTGGCCCCAATATGAGAACGAATGATCCCCAGTTGAAATTGTACAGCTAATTCTGGTCTAAATTGTGCTTTCAATTACACAGGTATAAATTCAAAGAAACTAACTATTGAATTCAGTTGAGTAATTCCAAATACACACAGGTGTCACTGAGAATGGGATAGGGCCTTAGTTATGTGATGTTCAATTGAAGAATAACACCCTGTGATTTTTGAACATAGGGGTTGACCCCTAGGTGAGAAGAGCCAAACATCACACCTAAAAATATATCCAAGCTTCTCTCTGTACATGTAGCTTACACTTCCATATTCATTGACTTTCTTCCACTGATGCCTGCAATGGAGTATTCTGTAATAAATAGGCCCTGATCATTCAGTCATTCTCCATGTGGGCACCAGGCTCTGCTTGTATGGAACCAATTGTGGGACTGGGGCCACAGCTGGTTAATACGACAACCTGGCCATTTGAGGGAGCCAATGCTTCATTATTTCACCTCCAGAAAACCTGTAACATATTTTTGCCATCTCATCTCCCAAGTGTATAATTCACGTCTTGCAGCTGTCTTTGGCATCTGACAGTCCATGAAATCTTCGCAGAGATTTTCATTTGATTCCTAATAATAAGTCAAGTAGAACACTATGAGATATTCCTGGGAGGCCATGTAGTTACAAAGTATCTCTGCATTTGTATTATAGCAAATTTAAAATCATTTTATGATTTATTTTTTTTAAAGTGACCTAAGTGCATATTTGGGTCTAACATGTTCCTCTACTACTTGTATGTTGAATCTTTAAAAAAAATATTTTCTGGGAACTGAACTTTTCAGACTCTTGAAATGCCATTTCAAATGTGCCATGCTTGGAACCTGGAGGCCCAGGCCTGGATTTAGGGAATGTTGAGAAATACTTTCTACTAGTAATGTTTTTTTCCTCCGATTGCTTTGCTTGACGTACAAATACTGTCCGCAGCATTCCGTCAAAGAAATGGGGCTCTAATCAGCTTATTATCTGATTCACTGTGTCTGGTTTGCAGCTAATTTTTTTTCTTTGCTTTTTAAATGATTGATAAAAAGAAACCCCTCTGTATCTAGAACCTGGGTAACATACCAACATTTACACATCTTGAGAGCGAGTATTTTGATTCTATATCCACCTCTAGAGTGTGTACCTATGAGCATGCAGCAATGTCATGTCTTTGCTAGAAGTGGTACTCCTTGGAATGCTGCAAGCATGATGGGTAGCCTCCTTCCTGTTTTTAGATAAAAACAGGATTCATCTAATGTTTCATTTTCTTACAGAGTAGAGGTGTCTTCATATTAGTAGGTACCAACTCATTGGGCGGTGTTCCTAGTAGCCTTGTGAAGGAATTTATTTATAAAGCTACTCCATGAACTTAATTTTTTTTAAAGGCTGTAGTGATCACTATTCTGTGTCTCATGGTCCCCTATGTGTAAAGGTAGCTTTGAGAGAAAGGATGGCCTTGTGGATAAGACACTGTACAGAGAATTGGGAAATGTGGATTCAATCCCTGGCACTGCCCTAGACTTACCCAACATGCCCTTCCCAAGGTCCCACAGTATGTCTACGTAGCAATTAAATGTCTGTGGCTGGCTCTAGTCACATGAGTTGGGCTCATGACTTGGGCACCTCCCCCTCATGGGGTCCCAGAGCTTGGGCTCCAGCCATTGTCTAAACCCCAATTTTACAGCCCCACAGCCTGAGCCCTGTGAGCCTGGGCCAGCCATTGGTGTTACAATTGCTGTGTAGACATACCCTTAGTCTTTGTGCCTCATCTGTCCAATGGGAATAATAATACTACTGTGGTGGGGTACACAAATACCATATTAGGCTCAAAAGGTTTAAAAGGCAATCCTGGGTCCGGTAGCCCTGCCCCTCTGAGCATGTTCTGACTGGAGGAGGTCAAAGGTTGCTCAGAAGCCCAGGCAAAGGGTGATGGACAGGCTGCAGGACAGGGGAATCCTTCTCAAGGAAGCCAGCCAGAAGAGTGAGCCTGAAATGGGACCACAGAGTGGAGAAAGGCCTCCGGCAGAGCCTCCTCTAATCACCCCTCCTTTTGAAAACTTGCAAGTCCAGCAGGGCCCTATTCTTGGTTGTAAAGTGATGGATGGTTTAGGCTATATGGGCCATGCCCCAAACTGCATGGATCTATAGGTAGGAAGTAGCTCAAGGAAGCAACTTAGACTCATTGCAGGAAGGACCCTGCCAGTGTTGCTTCCCACAGGGCCCTAGGCTGGGACCTGGTGGAAAGGGAGGGCCCAGGTCCTCTTATCATATCCCCTTAAGGGCCTAGACCCAGATTTTGTGGAGGAGGGGCAGCTGAAGATCCCCAGCTTAAGGTCAGGAATAGATACCTCCACTGCTCTAAGAGGCAAGGAGCTGGAAGTCGGGTGCTCTAACCACTGAGTCATCTGGCCCTCCAAGCCCCCTATCACAACAACCTTTTGCCCAACCTTTTCCTCTCTTGTCTATTGCGTTTGAAAGCTCTTCAGGGCAGGGACTGTCTCTTACTATGTGTGTGTGTTTTTGGGAGGGGGGTTGTGTGGGGTTTTTTTTGGCGAGGTGGAGGGGGAGATACTGTACCTACCACAATGGGTCCCGATATGGGTCCCTTTCAGCAGCTGTATACCAATGTATCACTGGTGTGCATGCAGACTTGGCTGCTTGCGCAGTCACTCACCAGGAGTGCTTGTGTTAGTGCAAAGGGCAGTGCCACATGCTGCAGTGTGGCTCGGTGCCTTCTTGGAAGTTTTTGCAATGTGCTCTGGGAAAGAAATATCTTGCCCAGGGATCGCTGGGAGCTAGGGGGTCAAGTTCCCAGCATGCAACTTTCTACATCCCATAATACCATCCATACCCCATTTTAAAAAAAAAATCATGGAATTTAAGATCCCAAAAACCTGCATGGCACTGTGGGCCATCTCTGACAGAAGCATGGAACCTACAAAGTTCTGTGCTATTCTCATGAATGTTGGGAATGCAGGATATATGATTCTCTCATACTATCAGAGCTAGGGAAGAACTGCAACAATGCGGGTCATGATGATTTCTTTGAGGACAGTTCGTGAAGGGCATAGCAAAATACAAATCAAGGTGATTGGTGGTCATGGAGCAGCTGCAGATGGTGAAGCACTGCTTCTGGGCCGGAGAAACAAGCACTGACTGGTGAGATTGGACCATAATGCAGGTTTGGGACGATGAGCAGTAGCTGCAGAACTTTCAGATGTGAAAGGCCACGTTCTTGAATCTGTGTGCCGAGCTCACGCCAGCCCTTCGGGGCATGCACAGCAGAATGAAAGCTGCAAGGACAGTGGAGAAGTGAGCAGCAAGCGCACTCTGGAAGCTTGTAACGCTGGATTGCTATGGGTCAATTGGAATCTATATTTTGGAGTTGGAAAATCTACAGTGGGGGCCATTGTCATGCAAGTGTGTAGGTCCATTAATCCTGTCCTGCTATGCAGGACTGTGACTCTCAGCAATGTACAGGATGGATTTGCAGCAATGGGATTCCTGAGTTGTAGTGGGGTGATAGACATATCCCTATTTTGGCACCAGCCCACTTTGCCACAGAGTACATCAACTGAAAGGGCTACTTCTCTGTGATTATGCCAACTTTGGTAGATCATTAATATCAGTGTGGGCTGCTCAGAAAGCTGCAAGCAGGGATCTACTTTCCTGACTGGCAGATTACAATTGGCAATGTTGAAATGCCAAAAGAGCTCCTGGGAGACCCAGCTGATCCCTGGCTCACAAAGCTGTATGCTGGCCACCTGGACAGCACCAAGGAAAGATTCAACTACCAGCTCAGCGGGTGCAGAATGATGGTTGAATGTGCTTTTGGTAGATTGAAGGGATGCTGGCATTGTTTACTACAAAATTTGATCTCAGGGAGAACATATATCCCAATGGTTATAGCTGCCTGTTGTGTGCTGCATAATCAATGTGAAACAAAGGGGGAAAAGGTGTCGTGGGGGTGGAGGGCAGAGGTGGAGTAGCTGTTTGAGTTTGAAAAGCCAGACATGGGGCCATTACAAGAGCGAGGCATGGAGCTATGTGGTTGCAGGAGGCTTTGAAAGAGCATTTTAATGGTCAGCCACATTAATGTGCTGGGCTTGGCTGTGCTCTGGTTCTGAAGGTTTGTAGTATACATATATGCATGTAACACTCTTATAATGAACTATGAATTGTGTTGCTGTACACTTATAACTATTCCACTGTTTTTCACTGACACTATGAATTCATGCAGTACACTCACACGCAGGACTGGGTTTTATTCTTGAATCTTCAAGTTCTGTGGTGCTGTACACTTACAAGTACTTTGAGTACAGCTATCCATTCTGCAGTATGTGTGGTGAACTAATACAGATTAATTCATTTTTTTTTAAATAGGATTTTATTGACTGACAAACTGGGGGCGGGGGAGGAACCCAGTGTGCAAATAAAAAAAGGACAACACAATACAAAGTTCAGACATAAATTAATCAAACAAAATGTTACAGTTAGAAAGGCAGCAAACAGTTCTGTCTGATGTAGTGCACAAATGCAGTCCATCTTGGCTACACCAACCATGCCTCTCATAGGTCAGTGTATGTGAAGCTGTGGATGTCTTTACTGCTGTGTGGAGTGGCAGGGATAGGGATGCGTCCCATGATGCCAAGTGGATTTTTGGCAGGGGTGTAGGGAAGCTGTCAACATGGAGTCTCCAGGAACTGCCATGGGTGGCAAGTCCATGATTGTTGGCCTAGGTGAACTAGAGCCTGCAGCATTTGTGTTTGCTGCCTGAGAAGCCCCATTCAGTGGCATAGCCAGGGTTGCGGCCGAGGAGCAGCGGTGGAGAAAAAAGGCGCCGGTCCTTCGGTGGCATTTCGGCAGCCCTGTGCATGCACCGAAATGCCGCCAAAAGATGGAGCGGCGCATGCGCCGGGCCGCCCCACTTCTCCATCCGGAGCGCTGTCCGGGGCACTGAGACCCCCAGCCACGCTCTCTCAGGGCCGGAGTCCCAGCCGGAGCACCGGGAGCCCGCAGCCCCATTCTGCCGGCCGGAGCGCTGGGAGGCGGGAGCCAGCCCGCGGCCCTGTTCCGCCGGCCAGGCCGGCCGGAGTGCCGGGAGGCGGGAGCCAGCCCGCGGCCCCATTCTGCAGGTGTCACTTTTGGGGAATATGGTCGGGGAAGCAGCCGCTTCCCCTGAACCCCACTAGCTACGCTACTGGCCCCATTATGTTCTGAGGCATCTCCCTTTCCCTCTCCTTTTCCTGATGGAATCTTGGGTCTTTCTCCATTTTTCTCCTGACCTCTCTGTCCCTCTCAATGCCATCTGCCATATTGGCCCACCAGGCCCTTTGTTTACGGTCTGATGAAGCACTGGCTTGTAGGATCTCACTGAACATATCCTCCCTACTCCTTTTCTTTCTCTTCCGCATCAGGTTCAGGCATTCCCGGGTGTGGAGGAGGTACCCTTCCAGGCCACGATTGCAGCAGCTACAGATAAAACAGACAGATGTAGCATTGTTTTTACAGTCACAATGGAAAGTGAAAGTTCAGTTTCAAAAGTCCCTGTCCTCATTCCCATAACGCTTCCGCCTCTCATGAGCTAGAGTTCCGGAGTTGACGGGGAGCGTGTTCAGGGATCAATTTATCCGCATCTAGATGAGATGCGATAAATCGATCTCCGATAGATAGATCTCTACCTGCCGATCCAGCGGGTAGTAAAGACCTGCCCTTAGAATCATAGGTTTCAGAGTAGCAGCCGTGTTAGTCTGTATCCGCAAAAAGAAGAACAGGAGGTGGAAGGTAGTCCATGAAAGCTTATGCTCTAATAAATTTGTTAGTCTCTAAGGTGCCACAAGTACTCCTGTTCTTCTTTTTTCTTAGAATCATAGAATATCAGGGTTGGAAGGGATCTCAGGAGCTCATCTAGTCCAACCCCCTCCTCAAAGCAGGACCAATCCCCACACAGATTTTTGCCCCAGATCCCTAAATGGCCCCCTCAAGGATTGAACAACCCTGGGTTTAGCAGGCCAATGCTCAAACCACTGAGCTATCCCTCCCCCTGGGATATAGGCCTGTAGGTTTCTTGTATTATGGCTGAATATAATGAAAGCAGCTAAATATAACTTATTCATTGGCTTGCCTTCAATAGGCAAGCTTGCCCTATGGGCTACAGTAAATACAGTGTCCCCCAGGGATCTGTACTGGAACCAGAGCTGTTCAACATATTCATAAAAGATCTGGAAAAAGGGGTAAACAGTGAGGTGGCAAAGTTTGCAGATGATACAAAATTACTCAAGCTAGTTAAATCCAAAGCTGATTGTGAAGAGTTACAGAGAGATCTCACAAAACTGGGTGACCAAGCAATAAAATGACAGATGAAATTAAATGTTGATAAATTCAAAATAATGCGTATTGGGAAAACATCTCTACTATACATACAAAATGATGGGGTCTAAATTAGCTACTACCGCTCAAGAAAGAGCTCTTGGAGTCACTGTGGATAGTTCTCTGAAAATACCTGGTCAATGTGCAGTGGCAGTCCAAAAAAAAAAGACTGTCAGAATGGTTTGGGAACCATTAGAAAAAGGATAGATAATAAGACAGTAAAAATCATAACACCACTGTATAAATCCATGGTACGCCCATGAATACCATGTGCAGTTCGTATCGCCCCATCTCAAACGAGGTATATTAGAATTGGAAAAGGTACAGAAAAGGGCAACAAAAATGATTAGGGGTAAGGAACAGTTTCCATATGAGGAGAGATTAAAAAGACTGGGACTGTTCAGCTTGGAAAAGAGACCCATAAGAGGGGATATGATAGAGGTCTATAAAATCATGAATGAGATTGAGTAAGGAAGTGTTATGTACCCCTTCACATAACACACAAAGCAGGGATCACCCAATGAAATTAATAGGTAGAAGGTTTAAAACTAACAAAAGGAAGTACTTCACACAACTCAGTCAACCTGTGGAAGTCATTAACAGAGGATGTTGAGAAGGCAAAAGCTATAACTAGATTAAAAAAAGAATGAGATAAATTCATGGAGGATAGGTCCATCAATGGCTATCAGCCAAGATGGTCAGGCAAACAATCCTATGCTATGGGTGTCCCTAAGCCTCTGACTGCCAGATGCTGGGAGTGGACAACAGGGGATGGATCACTTGATAACTGCCCTGTTCTGTTCATTCCTGTTGAAGCATCTGACATTGGCCACTGTCAGAAGACAGCATACTGGGCTAGATGGACCACTGGTCTGAGCCAGTATGGCCGTTCTTATGTTCTAAGACAGGGGTGGCTCTGGAGCCACATGCGGCTCTTCAGAAGTTAATATGCGGCTCCTTGTATAGGCACCGACTCCAGGGCTGGAGCTACAGGCGCCAACTTTCCAATGGGCCGGGGGTGCTCACTGCTCAAACCCTGGCTCTGCCACAGGCCCTGCCCCCACTCCACCCCTTCCCACCCTCTCCCCTCAGCCTGCCATGCCCTCGCTTCTCTCCCCCCCCCCCCCCAGAGCCTCCTGCACACCATGAAACAGCTGATCGGGAGATGCAAGGGGGGGAGGCGCTGATCGGCAGAGCTGGCTGTGGGCGGGAGGCGCTGGGAGCCGGTGAGGGTGGGGAGCGGATTGGGGGCTGCTGATGTATTACTGTGGCTCTTTGGCAATGTACATTGGTAAATTCTGGCTCCTTCTCAGGCTCAGGTTAGCCACTCCTGTTCTAAGACCTGACATGATCTCACTCCTAGTGCAATGGCTACAGATGACCCATGAACTACTCTTTATTTTGGTAGATTCAGGGTCAAGCTGGACAGCTGCTTATCTTTTTACTCCAGTTATCTGTAAGTTTGGTAGGGTACTTGGGAGTAGTTGTGCTGTATTATAGTGTATGTAATAATACACACTCAGTTAAATTGGGGATATTGGACATAATCACTATCTAATTCCTTAAATGTAATTTAATCCAGTTTGGATTCTTTATATCACCATTTGAACATACTAATGAGATTCTATTTATTATAGTCTTGATAGGATTTATAGCCTTTACTTTAATGAAGTGTTGGGATCTGTAAATAAGATTTAAAAAAAAAACCCTATCACTATACAAAAGTTATTAGTGTCCAAATCAGTGGAATTGTAGTAAAAAGAAGGCTACAATATGAGCCTCCCCCAATATCTCAGGAATATCAAATAACACTTTATTAAACGGAGACCAGCCACAATACCGAGTTTACCTTGGGTCACTGCACTCCAAAAGCAAGTGTCAACAAACACAAGGAAAGAGCATGCTGCTCCTCAGAAACAGCTGATCACTATCTCCTTTACAGCCCCAAGACTATTCTAGAGGATATATTTTAATGGGTGATTGATGAAGAGCTGCTAGTATTAGATTATCAATTAGGATAGTTTATTATTAGTCAAGACTTTGCAAATTAAGATTGGCAAGTGTTTGTGTTCACTCTGATTTGCTAAATTAGTGGAGGCAAAATGTAAAAGCTGATTTGCTTGGGAGAAAGGAGACCCTGTTCTGAGTTATAGATGACCTTTGAGGGCATTATCTACTGGGGTACAAGTAGTGCTGTATTCCAGAGAGATTGTGAATGTTTGGGAAATGAGTTGAAAAAAAAACAACTAATAGTTGCATGAAAATATATAGAAGATATTAAGAAAAACACCTGATTACAAGAGAATGAAAAATCACTTGAACTGTACTGGATCCAGGGACTGAACAACCCTAAAATGATAGAAAGTCTCTGAGAAGACAGAGGGTCAGAACCCCTGCAGCATTGCCTTTTAGACTGGCTTAGCAGGTCACCTGAGGGTTCCACACCGCACAGAAGAACGTCTGGGTGGCATAGAAACACCACAACTACTTCCTCATCCCTTGATGCAGGGGCAGGGCCAAAGGAACGGAAGCAGGGTCAGGGTTCGCTATGGCCCTTGGGCAGCCACTGAAAGACATAAAAGGCTGCTCTAAATTATGTTGTGGGACTGATCCAGCACTGAGTCAGCAGCTCTGCACCCTTCTGAGTGCTCCTAGGACACCACTCAAAATGTGGACTCAAGCTTTCATATCTGATATAAGAAAATATAACCCAAGGGTCTGCTCCATCAACACCTGTTCATGCACGTAGTTTTTGCTCGGTGCCGTCACTTATGTGAATAAATGTTGCAGGAGCAGGCTCTCCCCCCTCCCCATGTAGTAACGCTGATTTCCCCACTCACCAAAGAGTAACAAGATACATTACTGAAACAAAAGTGGAACACACATCTCAGGTGTGCAAATACCAAAGAGAGAGAGAGACTAACAGAGTATAAAGGTGATGGAATGTGAAGCTAAGGAAGGGAAAATTTACATTTTTGTATCAGAAAAAATGTCCCCAGGGTGCTATTGATTGGCCTGTGACAAGGGAAAGGGTGGAAACCCCATTGCTGGGTATACTTAAAACTGGGACTGGACAAATCCGTATCAATGTACAGTCAGGAACAACTGTGCATGGACAGGGAGATGGCACAGCATGCCAGCTCATCCTTTTCCATCTCTAGAGCTACAATAGCTAATCCAAGCTACCGAACTGAGATCATTTAGATCAGTGATATGCGGTATATATTGACTACAGGCTAGGTTCATGATTTAATATGGAAATGTTGCAACAAACCTATAAATCACAAGTCTATGCAGCTGCCTATGGTGCAGCTATGAAAAATTAGCAGGCACACAGGTAGTTCTGCTTTCACATACACCTCTACCCCGATATAACGTGACCCGATATAACACGAATTTGGATATAACGCAGTAAAGCAGCGCTCCGGGGGGGGAGGGCAGCGCACTCCGGTGGATCAAAGCAAGTTCGATATAATGCGGTTTCACCTATAACGCGGTAAGATTTTTTGGCTCCCAAGGACAGCGTTCTGTCGGGGTAGAGGTGTAGTTAACCAGCAAGCCTTCCCTCACTACTCCTTAAGGAAAATCCTTTCCAGTTCTGCACATACACACACACACAGTGCAGAGAGTGCTTCACTAACGTCCACCTCACTTCCCCTTTCCCCCCTTTTCTTTCTGTGCTACTAGGAAGCACTGAATATAAGTAGACATTAAGTAAGTGGCTCTGTCAGAGAAGAACTTTCACCAAGGCTACACACAGCCAATTTTCTTGTTCCTGGTGTAGTAAACACCCCTCCCTGGTACCTGTAGTCCTTCCATAAGAGAAATAATCTTTCAGTGGTGCAGAGGAACAATGGATTTGATTGGACAATTATACCACATACCTGGGTTTAAATGATGAATTATTTGCCTGTCTGAGACACGGTTTTTGATTTGCTAAAATGTCTTTTAGATGATATTTTTAAAAACCAATTAATCTTAAATCGTCTGTAGATTATACAGTGGATTAATCTTTGTATAGATGCCAGCACTGGAAAACTATTAATAGGGACACTTGGAAGAGAAATTAGGGACAGAGTGTTTGCCCCAATTGAAACCTGCTGGAGAGAATGGATTCTTGATTGTCCCCCTCCTGCCCCCGCCAAGATAAATGGGGAGGGAAAATATCTTAAAAAGAGGAAGAACTGGTAATTCTGTATCTTGCTCTTTGCAGAATTTACAGATGCTGAGATGGACCAAACTATTTTTGGTGGATTCATGAGGGTCAGAAGGCTCATAGCACAAAATACGGGTCTGACCTCCAGAAAGCTTTTCACTTGAGAGCTACGGAGCTACTGGGGAATTGTTTGATCTCTGAATGTGTTTGTGGATTGGCCGTTTCAGTGTCAAATATTCCTATTGTTAGTGCAGAAAGCACATACGATGGAGAACAATTTCAAGAGATTACTGCATGTGAAGCCTTGCAATTATAGTGCCTTCGTATACCCATGGAGTACAGAACCAATCAAAGTTCTCTGGTCTCTTCATCCCTCACACACATCACTCTCTCCCTCTAGATCCCCCTCCCTCTATACTTGTACAAAATCTGGAAAATCTAAGCATTAATTGCAGTGGGAGGCCCAGACCCAAGGATACATTCCAGGAGTTGTGTAAAAATGAAGGATTTAATCAGATTGCCATGAGCAGTGCCAAGGCAGTTGTAGCATATTCTGCAGTACCAGCGGCTGTCAGCACCAGTGGGAGCTGCTGTAGTAATGTGCCCTACTTCCCTTGTTACCAGGGATAGAGTTTGATTCAGTCTGCCGTTCCATCTGCAAGAGAGAAATTCTGGAAGCTGAGCCCACTTTAGTGAAGTCCTCTAGGATCTAGAAAAGTGCTTACCCTTATAAAACATGTAGCTGTGTTTCAAAGAAGCCAGGTGAGAGGCAAGAAATACACTGGGGCAGCCTTTGTATTGGGAGTATGGAAACTGCAGTTCTGGCCTACAGAGCTGAATAGTGAAGAATGGTGAAAGTAAAAGACTGTTTGAGTGGCTTCAGGCCTCATTAGCACCCACCATACCAAAGCGGCTGTGGGGATAAGGGATCCCAGCAGAGCCCCAAAGAGCACAGATCAAAGAGAGACCTTACAGGTGCAGCATTGCAGGTGCCTGCCACAGCTGGTTGGTTAGTCAGCAGGCCCCTAAACAGTTTGACATGGCTGAGGCTTCATCTGTCCCCTGCAGTCAGGGAGAGCAACAGGTCAATGAGGCAAGGGTGGGGAAGAAGAAAGGTGAATGGTGTGCATGAGTGGGGAATGGGGGAATTGAAAATCTTCCCCTTACATTTGGGAGTGGTTGAGGGAGAACCTGAATGGGTTGGAGCAGCCCTGGCTGAGCTGAGAGGAGAAACCCAAGGGAAAGGAAGTAGACCAGGGATCAGAGGACATGTGTACTGTCCTATCTCCTTAGCAATGGGATGAAATTCAAACCACTAATCCGAGATCAGTCTGTGAAGGAGACTTTCATCTATCACAGCCACTTTTACTCCTTCCTTAACCGAAATATACACCCATTCTATTCTATGGACCTTCTTGTGGTAGGAAGGGAGCTGGTTCCTTGAACAAGGGGATTAGGGTTGATAACATTGTGCTTAATTGCAACCACTGGCAATTTTATCAAGTCTAACAATTGGGAAACAATTTTAATATATAAAAGTGAAAACTTTTCTGTCTCATGTCAAACAAAAAAGGTCTCCTCTTATCGTTAAGCCTCCATTGACTCAGAAAGGGCAGTAATTGGGCTCCTGTTACCACTGCTGGGATCACAAATGGATAAACTTGTAAGCAATTTGTCCACTGATATCTTAAGGAAAATTGCACAGTACTTATAGTAATGGCCAAACTACTATAGTTGTTATAGCCTGTGGGTCCCAGGATATGAGAGACAAAAGGTAGATGTGGTAACATCTTTTATTGGACCAACTTCTGTTGGTGCAAGGTAGAAGCTTTCGAGCCACCCAGAGCTCTCCTTCAGGTCAGGGAAGGAACCGGAGTACATTACTACAAATAGTGGATTGTGCCTTTAAGACATAGGCCATGGCAAGGGATGTGCAGAGTTGCATTACTGCAGAGAGAGACAGGCAGAGAGCCTCCTGGGAAGCTTTGCTGCTTGCCACCTTGGGCAGGGTGCAAAGTCATGTATGGAGAGCTGATGTAAAGAGCAGTCAGAGGGAGCAATTTGCAGTGTGCAACCCACTTTGTCGGCCCTACAGCCCCAGGAAGTATACTACAGGTTCTTTGAGCGCCCTCTTGCAGTGACAGGCTCTGTTTTCCCCGTAGAAGGCTTCCTTGCCCCTCCTCTTTGGCTTTGGACAAACTAGCATCACTGTCAACACTCGCCTGGAGCAGTCCTTGGACTCAGAAGAAATGCCATCTTTCCTTCTTGTGCCATCTTTCCTTGCTCCATGCATAGCCACAAAGGTCTGTACCCAATCAAAGCTGTAGTGCTTTGGTACAGCTGAATGCCGTAGTATTTGTAACAGGGGCAGTCATGAAGTCCAACAGGAAAAAGATGATTCTGAAGTCCATTCCAAGTTTACACTTGGCTAGTTTACTCTTTCTATCAAACTGTGTTTCAGAGCCATGCACAGAACAAAAAGTGGGGCGGTTTCCCTTTTAACTCCACAGGAATGGGCTGACATGAATTTTTGACACTGCACGAGGATTGGAAGGATATGTTGACATTGTCATTCAGTTCTTTTGTGATTAACAGCAGCCTCAAACCTTTCAGAAAAATCTCTTTAAAAGCGTAATGTAAGCTTCCTTTACAGGTTTCTCATTGTAATCGATGTACTGGGAAGTTGATTTTATTTTCCACTTTTTTTAAGCATTCACATCTCTTCATAGTTCATGGTTTTGAATATGTATGAAGACCCTTGAAGAGATGGCCTGTCAGTGTAACCCTCATCCTATGGAAATGATGAGTCCAAGAGATCTATTGGTTTAATAGTTTTATGGTTTTCCTGGTTACTTTTTTTCCTTAATAAGGTCCAAACCAACTGAGAAGACTTTCTTATCCACTTTATGTTGCATCACAGAAAAAAATCATTTCTTCAGACATCAATTTGCAAAACACTGTCCCTATTGCAACCAATTCTGCCAAATAAAATGTTTGCCTATTTACTGATCTAGCAGTCTGGCACTTATTTCAGACCCACAGTATTTACCTTTGGAAATACTAAGGATTTGAAAGAACATTATAGATGTTAAAAATGCTTCACAATCAGGTAGAGACAGATTGGATAGTTGCAAAGGGAGAGCAGGGGCTCAGGATGATAAATGGCTGAGAGATTTATTTGATGGAACTTGATTAGAAGTAAAGTGGATGCAGAAAGAGAGAGCAAAGAAAGAAAATCCAGAAAAGTGAGTGACAACAGGCATCTTGGGGGGCCAGAGTATAGGCTGGAAAATGACGTAGGTGGGAGGGGAAGAAGGTGGAAGATAGAGGAGAGGCAGATGAAGCTTCTGGTTCTACCATGGGAATTCTTTGTGCATTTTGCATTGCAAATTCATCTAATTTCAGAGAATTTGACAGTGATATAGAAAATTTAGCAAAATCTTCTGATCTTGTAATCAGACATGGATTTTTCATTGCTGAAAGCTTCTTGTTTGTTTTTCTTTATTTATAGTGCTGCTTATTTTTCTCTTGGTACATATACAGTGGGATTTCAAATTATGGTCAAATCCCAATCTTCATTTACTGCATTGTTTTTAAACTAAATCAATACAGCTCTATTTCTAGAAGAAGCCAAACCTTGCTAGAAAATTGTTGAGGGTCTTCAAAAAGAGCTAAATCTTCATAGATATAGTGTGTGTGTGAATAATATATATATATATATAAAATGCCTGCAAGGTCACATGGACATTTCAAATTCTCTCATCACCAATTTTTAGCTGCTGCCAGTAATGGATGTGTATGGAAATAGTACTGGAAGTGAGACTGGAAGACTTTTGTTGCTGGAGATTGAGAACTTCTCTTCTGTTCTGTTACTTTTTTTTTAACCAGGAAAGCTGAGTTCGGATGAAAGACCTGAGTCGTTTTTCAAAGAGGTTCTTTCCTTTACCTGCTTTAACAATAAGATTGAGCAAGAATGCTCAAGAGCCAAATCCTACTCCCATTACCTTCAATGGGAGCTTTGACATTGATTTCACTAGGACCCGGATTTTGCCCTAGGGAAGTAAAAAGATTTCTCACAGATCAGAGAGTAGCACCGTGAGTCAATGGCTCCATTAGCTTGAGATCCATGCTCCTCCTCACTCCTATTCTTTTGCTGTAACTACTAGACCACATGAGCCTCCTTACTATGTTGTAACATTTTTTGCATGTGATTGAAGTCAGTGGGTGATTTCTATAAAATCCTTTAGCTTGAGACAGCCTTTGGTGTTACCACAGAGGGCAGGTGGCTGGGTCAGTAAGGTATATGTGAGGATCCACGGGTCTTGCACCCGGTCCGTGGGTTTCTAGGTAACCCTTGTTGCCCTGCCACCAACCAGCAGCTGCTTGTGGTGGGTGGGCTGGGTGGCTAATGGAACCTTAGACCCACCAGAGGCACTGCCTACAGGAGTCCTGACCGGAGGAGTGTCCGGTCCCACCAAGTTGTCTGGCTGCACCATTAAGCCAGAAAGAGGCACAGGCAATTGTTTATGCAGGTAGATAAGTTCCTGGCTAGTTGCTACACTGGGCCCAATCTTCTCACCCTGACTCCTGAGCCCTGCTTCCCTGCCTTTTCCCTGGTTACTGCTACCCTGCCTTGTTCCTGGGTCCTGTCTTCCTGCCACATTCCTAAGTCATGCCACTGTTCTCTGACTCTGGTTCCAGCTCCAACCCTTGGCCCTAGCATTTGGCCTCTGAATCTAGTTCTGACCCTCAGCTCCATTGCCCAGTGCCTGACTCCTGCTCTGACCACTAGACATGACTGCCTATGTCCCCATCTCTAATAGTGTGGCATGGATAGAACCTTGCCCAAAAGAGCATGGAAAGAAACAATTATTTACCACTGACATAATGGAGAAAGGATGTGAGATTTTAAAATGCAGATTAAAGCATTTTGTTCCCATTCTGCAGGTAAGAAACATTAGATATTGTAGAATCTGTATATTGTCTGACAGAATTAAATGTTGCCAAGTGGCTTTGCAGGAGTATATGAACAGATATTGAGACAACGAATAATGGATGAGGGGAATATGTCAAGTTAGTGAAGTGGTACCAAAAAAAAAAGACAAAATATGCCACTCATTAAATGATTGTACACTGTCCCTTTAGTTTCGAAAATGTTTTAAAGTAATAGAAAATAGATCCTGATGGGCAACATTTCATAGTTAAATACAAGAAGATATTGTTCATAGGGATTTAACTTCTTCAGCAAACACAGAGAAGGGAAAGTAGAAGACAAGGTTACAGGAGATAATTCAGAAATGCTGCTAGATGCTGATATGTTAGTTCAGATGACAGTGAATGACAGCTCTGGGCAAGTTACTTTATAACCTTCTATACTGTGTTAAGCATGTGAAGTGCGTGTGTATGTGAGATACTTGAATACAGTTTTGAATTATCTAAGTTTCAAAAGACGTAAGGCTGTGAATGATGGATGATGTCCAGACAAAATGAATTCACTCAATATTAGATGGTGGGCCAAATTCATCCCTGGTGTAACTCCACTGATTTAGCAGTGATGAATTTTGATCAAGATCTAAGGCATGAAGGATAAGTCTGATCATGTACTCAGCATTACTTCAGATGGCTAATATTCACTTCCAATATTCTGTGGATAGTTAGTGAAATTTAGATGTTTGGAAAAAAATTAATTTGAAAGTATACTGGAACGTTTCTTGGACCAGACTACTCTATTACTCATGCATCACTAATCCCTTAAAGTATTAAGGGAACATTTCTTAACATGGGGCCCTATTCCTTAAAGAGACATTAAGCAAATTGGGTTGTTTTCCTCTTGTTTAAACCATGATTTAGCTGCATGTGCATTTCAGGAATGTTTAGTAAAATGTTACTAATCTGCATATTAGTCAGCAGATTACCATGGAGCATTGGCGCAGAAAATATTTATTTGGAATTGCAATAAAGTCTGAGCATTGGATTCTCTTTCATTTAAACTATATACAGTGTAGTGTATATCTCTATGATGTATTGGTCCCATAATTACATATCCTAGTAAATACTAATACATTTTAACACTTGTATAGGGCTTTTCATCTTCACAGCACTCTATAAGGTTCAGGTTCCATGCTGCATCCCTTGTGCACCTAAATCTCCTATTAACTTCAGTTGGACTTTTGGGTATGCAAGGAAAGCAGAATCACGCTCATAAAGTAAGAGCTTGTCTACATGGTGCAGCAACGTGCTCTATGGAGATGTGATTTCTTAAATGTGCTAACATATTGTGTACTAATCGGCCCATGCAAAGTGCACTAGGAAACTTCTACTGTGCACCAGCAGGGTCTACATGGGCCAGTTAGTGTACAGCATGTTAGCATGCTTTAGAAATCACTCGCCCGTAGAGCACATTGCCGCACCTTGTAGACAAGCCCTGGGACCATAGCCACCTTAATGAACTTGTCTTAGTTTCTGATGGGGTGTGTGTGTGTGTGTATGTAGGGGTGTGTGTGTGTATGTGTATGTTTATATATATATAAAATAACATTTTGCAGTATAGATTCACTTGTTTTGCAGGCCTGTCACTGTCTTGTCACTTTCATCATGTTCATTATTGTGATGCAAGAAACGGGGAATTAAAACCAAACCCTGTTTTTCCACTTGATGTATACTGAAACACACTTATTAGGATTTATCTTGCCCTCTGCTTTATAGATCCAGTTGTGGCTCCTGTGAAACTGACAACAGTGTATAAGACATGCTAGTTGGAATAAAGTTTGGAATGGAATAGACTTACCGTACTCTTGGGTGTTACACTAGCTGCTGATCAGCAACAAACTCCTTTAGTGAGTTATTTTTCTAGAGAGACAAATTTAAGGTGGATGCTGCCATCCCATACAGGAAGGTAACCTGTTAAGGTAGAATGCTTAATTTATGGAAACCTCACAGAATACTTAAACATAGAAACTGGGCATTTTTGTTAGTCTCAACATAAAGGCAAACAGCTGAAATAGATGGAGACTGAATTTCTGTGGGCAAATGGTAGCTATCCCTCTATGGCAAAGTTGAGCCACATTGCTGCTGCCTATGATAAACCTGTCCAAAAATAAACAAAGGACTTCAGCCTCCAGGCTGTCAATGTGGAAGTTGTCATATACACTAAATGTACCTAATTCTTTGTAAACTATCAGGAGCCGATATTTCTTCTTATGTACTTAGTGACACATGTAATGTATTGGGAGGACAAGACTGGATCCCAGATACTCAAAGGTTTCAGAGTAGCAGTCGTGTTAGTCTGTATCCGCAAAAAGAAGAACAGGAGTACTTGTGGCACCTTAGGCTCTAAGGTGCCACAAGTACTCCTGTTCTTCTTTTTGCAGATACTCAAAGGTATTTAGGCACCTAACATCCACCGATTTCAGTGGGATAGAGATACCAAAATACCTTTGGGCATCTGGGCCTGAGTCCTTAAGGTGCCGCATTTGGGTATCTGCAAAACTCAAAAGTAGCTGATCATTTCAGTCTCCATACTCTTGCATCTGTATCCTCATTATCATTCAAATCAATCAACCCCACAGAATGAGCAATTTTACAACAAGTGTAACCACGTCAGTTAGCTCTTTCCCTCAGACATCCTGTCCTTTGGCAATCACCCAGCTTGGACTGGAAATAACCCTCTCCTTCCTTGTTTACAACTTGGGGCAGATCCTCAAAGGTATCTTGGTGTAAATTGGCAGAGCTCCATTGATGTCACAGAACTATGCTGATTAACACCAGCTGAGGCTCTGTTCCCCTTTACATATGATCTCTCTGTTTTACTAAGTATTTCGGACTTTGCCAATACCAATTTATATTTTTGGCATGTACTTTCTTCCCCTCCCCTATGTTGGTCGGTATTTGCCAAGCCTTAATCATAAAAAAGGGCTTTATTCTGCATCACAAAAGTCAATGAGAGTTTTGATACTGATTTCAATTGCAAAGGATCAACCTCAACAGCTGGTGTAAATCAGCATAGGTCCATTGAAGTCACTAAGCTAAGGATCTGGCTTTAAATGGTCCGTTGTTCATTACATGGCCTAACAGTCAAGGATTATCTATAATAGGGGTCCCCAACGCGGTGCCCACGGGCACCATGGCGCCCGCCGGGGCATCCATATGCACCTGCCTACTGGCCGCCGGACAAGCAGCTGCTGAAATGCCGCCAAGAAGCGGCAACATCAAGAAGCGCTACTGCCGAAATGTTGCTGAATTTCAGCGGCGACGCCTCTTGATGCTGCTGCTTCACGGCGGCATTTCAGTGGCTGCTTGTCCGGCGGCCACGGTCCCATGGAAAAGGTTCATATATGGAGATATACCTATCTCATAAAGCTGGAAGGGACCCTGAAAGGTCATCAAGTCCAGCCCCCTGCCTTCACTAGCAGGACAAAGTACTGATTTTTGCTCCAGATCCCACCCCTTCAAGGATTGAACTCACAACCCTGGGTTTAGCAGGCCAATGCTCAAACCACTAAGCTATCAAGTAATAATCTTTCTTGTAATAAGATTACTATTCTTATTAGATATTAACTAGAAAGATTACAATGTCAAATCCATTTTAGGTCCAATCTATCTAATGTGTAGGGCCCTACCAAATTCACAGTCCATTTTGGTCAATATCATGATCATAGGATTTTTAAAATTGTAAATGTCACGGTTTCAGATATTTACATCTGAAATTCCATGGTATTGTAACCGTGGGGGTCCCCACCCAAAATGGGGTCATGAGATGGGGGGCTAGGGAGGTTGCAAGGCTATTGTAGGGGGTTGCAGTATTGCCACCCTTACTTCTGTGCTGCTGCCTTCAGAGCTGGGCAGCTGACTCTGAAGGCAGCGCCACCTGCAGCAGCAGCACAAACCATGCCATGCCACCCTCACTTCTGCACTGCTGCTGGTAGCAGCGCTGCCTTCAGAGCTGGACTCCCAGCCAGCAGCTGCAGAGCTTCCTGCAGCCAGGGGAGTTTCCCAGAGATGGGTCTGACCCAGCCTTGGGAGTGGCCCATGCAGAGAAAGAGGAAATCCTGTCCCTCCCTATGCCCTCCAAGACAAGCAGCTGGAGCTCAGTGTTTGGGAGTTAAAGGGGCCTTGGGCTGGCTGTGTGTGTGTGTGGGTGACCACTCACTCACCCATACGGCCAGCCCCGCCCCCTCCCCAAAAATGACTACCCCCCCCCCATACCATTCCACCTCACTTCTGCACTGCTACTGGCAGTGCTGCTACCTTCAGAGCTGGGCTCCCAGCCAGCAGCTGCCGCTCTCCAGCCACCCACCTCTGTGAAATCTGGTCCTTCCTACAATAGCCAGATTTCACAGGGGAGATCAGATTTCATGGTTCATGGGGCGTTTTTCACAACTGTGAATTTGGTAGGGCCCTACTAATGTGGAAAGCCATTTTCTGTACTGTACTCTCAGCAGAAATCTAATGGCTGTGGGAAAACCTTTTGAATATATACTTCTTTTTTTGTGCGCGTGCGCTATGGTAGAAATAAATATACGCTAGTCTGAGGACCACATAGGACATTTTCAATAATGTATTTTCTACTCTTCCATAGCACTTGCATCTTGAATGGAGCATTCTCGTCTTTGAAGGTCATTTTAAGATGAAACTGACAATATGTAGTGAAAAGTCAAAGGTCCTTTTAAAGAAACATAGGCCAGATTTTGTCTGATTAATTACTACTCAGCTTGTGTAGTTCTGCAAGTAACCCATTGAGGAAACATAACTACTCAGAAGCTGATCCCTCGTGTATCATTCACTGCAAATACACTTAGCCCCGTGCACTCTGGGTGAAATCCCAACTTCATTGAAGTCAGTGGGGCCAAGTTTTTGCCTTCTGTATTTAACATGCATGGGTAATTGAAGATGGCAATTGCTGATTTGGACAAACCATGTAACTTCATGCTGTTCAAGAGTGAAATTCACCCCTCTAGAGGGCCAGAAGTACCCTATTAATAGGGCTTAAGCAGGAAATGTCATCCCAAGAGTTCAGTTGCTTCACTTACATTTGCCCAGAGAATTAAGAGGCTGACAGTGATTTAAAACAGCTGGAAACTCGTATTTTCCTCTGTCTTAGCAGAAAATGTTTAGACGTTTTCATTGGTTATACAGCTTACTTTTTTTTTTTTTTTTTGCAACTGGAAATATCTGCAATGTGTAAGTGTTTGGTGGTTTATCATTCTCTCTTTCATGGTACTAAATGACTTATCATTTGTGTTCTACATAACGGGTTTCCCTCTTGTGCCTTTTCATAAAAAGGTCTCTTACAGAAATTGGGTGAGACTATTTTCTGTAGTAATAAAAAAGGATTTTTAAAGCGTGCATGGATAATACATATTGTACAGTATATAAATCTTCAGGGGAATTTTATGTGACTTCTAGAGACCTGTTGATTTGAGGGGTGTATGTGCTTGGGGGGAGGGAATCAAACTGCTAATTAATGTTAAAATATAAATGCTGCTCAGGTACAAAACCAGGATGTCGAAGGACTTCAGGGAGTTTTAAATAAGCACTATATCACCACAATGTAGTTTAAATTTAAAACTTGTCAGCATAGATGGGATATCAGAAAGATAAAGTGAGGCACTCCTGTATGGAACTTGCTATGTGTTTGACTGTTTGACATCCTACTGCTATGAGATAAGTGAGGAAATTCAATTACTATATTTGCAGGAAGCTTCTAGTCTATGGTATGCCATGTGGGTATTAATTCCTTCAAGTTGTGACAACCCTAGGGAGTCACTACTAAGGGAAGAAAATTATAGGCAACATATTAACCACAGCAGGTACTTCTCAGCTGTGAGGGACACAGGTAGTAATTGGTACAAGGATCTCTGTCATAAGAAAGCCTGGAATCTTGCAGCAGTCCATCAGCAGTGGTGGAACAAAGGAAAGGGAAAAACACAATAGAAATGAAGGCAATAATGAAAACGCTTGACATCAGAGAGGTCAATACTGCATTTTTATCAACTGGATTAGGAGTGAAAACTCAGATATGCTTTGAATATATTTGCAGAAATACAGCAAGTCTATAGCTGTGTACTGCTAGTCTCCAGGCAACTTGGACGGTTGATATGTGGTAAGTATGCCCTGGCCTGAGCTTAGATCTTCAAATCACTTTCACAGAACCTGTTTAGTAAAGAGGATAACTTTGATTTTTCTTGCATAATGACAGGTTTCAGAGTAACAGCCGTGTTAGTCTGTATCCGCAAAAAGAATACAGGCACCTTAGAGACTAACAAATTTATTAGAGCATAAGCTTTCGTGGACTACAGCCCACTTCTTTGGATGCATATAGAATGGAACATATATTGAGGAGATATATATATACACACATACAGAGAGCATAAACAGGTGGGAGTTGTCTTACCAACTCTGAGAGGCCAATTAATTAAGAGAAAAAAAACTTTTGAAGTGATAATCAAGCTAGCCCAGTACAGACAGTTTGATAATAAGTGTGAGAGTACTTACAAGGGGAGATAGAGTCAATGTTTGTAATGGCTCAGCCATTCCCAGTCCTTATTCAAACCGGAGTTGATTGTGTCTAGTTTGCATATCAATTCTAGCTCAGCAGTCTCTCTTTGGAGTCTGTTTTTGAAGTTTTTCTGTTGTAATATAGCCACCCGCAGGTCTGTCACTGAATGACCAGACAGGTTAAAGTGTTCTCCCACTGGTTTTTGAGTATTTTGATTCCTGATGTCAGATTTGTGTCCATTAATTCTTTTGCATAGAGACTGTCCGGTTTGGCCAATGTACATGGCAGAGGGGCATTGCTGGCACATGATGGCATATATCACATTGGTAGATGTGCAGGTGAACGAGCCCCTGATGGTATGGCTGATGTGATTAGGTCCTATGATGATGTCACTTGAATAGATATGTGGACAGAGTTGGCATCGGGGTTTGTTACAAGGATAGGTTCCTGGGTTAGTGGTTTTGTTCAGTGATGTGTGGTTGCTGGTGAGTATTTGCTTTAGGTTGGGGGGTTGTCTGTAAGCGAGGACAGGTCTGTCTCCCAAGATCTGTGAGAGTAAAGGATCATCTTTCAGGATAGGTTGTAAATCTCTGATGATGCGCTGGAGAGGTTTTAGTTGGGGGCTGAAGGTGACAGCTAGTGGTGTTCTGTTATTTTATTTGTTGGGCCTGTCTTGTAGGAGGTGACTTCCGGGTACTCGTCTGGCTCTGTCAATCTGGGAATGGCTGAGCCATTACAAACATTGACTCTATCTCCCCTTGTAAGTATTCTCACACTTATTATCAAACTGTCTGTACTGGGCTAGCTTGATTATCACTTCAAAAGTTTTTTTTCTCTTAATTAATTGGCCTCTCAGAGTTGGTAAGACAACTCCCACCTGTTTATGCTCTCTGTATGTGTGTATATATATCTCCTCAATATATGTTCCATTCTATATGCATCCGAAGAAGTGGGCTGTAGTCCACGAAAGCTTATGCTCTAATAAATTTGTTAGTCTCTAAGGTGCCACAAGTACTCCTGTTCTTCTTTTTGATTTTTCTGCAACATGGTTTTCAATTGGCATTCTCTTACTTTGACTCTATAGCCCTTTCTGTGTGAGGATCTCAAACGTTAATGAATTCAGTTTCACGACACCTCTGTGAGGTAGATTAGTAATAGAATTTCTCTTTTAGAGATGAGAAAACTGACAAAGAGAACCTCATTTAAATTGATGGCAAAACTTGTTGACTTCAGTAGAGCCAGAATTTCACCCAGAAATATTAGGGGAATGGCCCACAGTGAAGTGATTATGATTGGTTTAAATGGGTTATGCAGAGTATTATGTGATGTAGCTGTTCTCCACCCCTCCCTTACTTCTTGTTTTAGTCAGTGGGAGCCTCCCCCCCACACACTCTGTTTTGATGTATTTAAATAAAGCAGCAAGTTCCCAGTCTGCAGCCCTGTGAGCATACTTTTCTTGCACTGAGTGGTCCTTTAGAAAATTGGCAATGAGGAAAAAACATAAGATGGAAGAATTGAAGAGTTTAATACAGAAAATAAGATGTGCAAGCAATATAGTGAAAGATTGGGCCACTGTTATCTTGCAAACGGCAGAGCCTGGAATAGAGCCCAAGTCTTCCGCCCCTCAGGCCAATGAATTAACCATAAGGCCATCCTTTCTCTCTGTGCTGCCAAATGTGAAGGCTCTGAAATACTGCCTTGCCCTCTTCCCAAATAAGGCTTATTACATCAATGGGTGACACTGTTCTGTTACTGTGTCACCTATAGAGCAGTGACTAGCTCATAGACTGTACACAAGGTCTGTCTCTCACATGTGCCAGGTTAGGGCAAGGTGAGGTTAGCTAGAAGGACTGCTTCTCCACTGCCTGGCCTTTTGTCTAGTCTCTTACACCTGTGTAGAGCCAGTATAATTCATTAGATTGGAATGAGTGTTTTATATCTACTTTGCACTTGACTACACATGGTGCAGGATAGTAGTCAAGCCAGCAGAACCCCAGAAGCTATGGTTATTGAAAACACTTTCAGGAAACAATTCCATCTACCCCACCCCAGATTCACAGTTAACTTTTTTCCTAAATAAGGGTTTTGATCACTTCTCACTTAAATCAAGAGTAAAACATATGGGTCAGATGATCATCAATTGACGTATTCTTGATTATTTAAGCAGCATCCATTACTCACAAAATCAGTAATTCTGGGTATGGACCATTTTGTGTATGATTGCAATACATCTAGGCCCTTACTGCAATTAAAAGTTAGAAATCATTCTGCTAGCAATTTGATGAAGAATAAATAAGCACATCATTAAGCTAATGAGACCATATGCTCATACGGTAAAATAAAAGTGAGCTAAATGCAATGAAACCCAAGAAGCAGATGAATGAGCCACTGCATACATCCTGAAATAATGCTTAAAAATGCAAATATTGATATTTGTCACACTTTTTTCTCATGTAAATCACGGCTAAATAAGGCATCTGGAGGAAGAAAATGTATTTTTGCCTTTGAGCTCACTCTCAAATTAATGACACAAAACCGACTTGAGAGAGTACCTACGGGCTGCGACAATTACTCAAAATTGCAGGCAATTGGCTAGTTACAAACGAGCTTGTCATCATGACGGAAATTGAGCTGAAAAGCAATTTATACAAAAATCTGCACAAACTCATCTGTTAAACTTTCTCTTAAAGTCTAAGCAGCTGAATGTCAAATCACAAATCTAGATTTGGGAAGCTGCGGAGCCCTCCTCTCACAAAAACAATTGGAAAAATAGTTGCAATCTGACAGCATTTTAATGCCACAGAAACAATATAGTTCCTTCTCTCTCTCTCTTTTCTTTTTCTTCCTCCATTTCACTAAAAAAAATATATTCATGTATCTTGTTTGGAGGGTTTGCGTGTGGGAAGAGATTTCCCTAGCTTTCGCCTAAGAGCTGGGTCACTTCTTGATGTCTTGAATTAGCTTTTCTGGTGCATTACTAGACGGAGTGATTAGCACATCTTTCTTTACCAGAGATGTCATTTGGAAATGACTTGCAAATTTTTGTTTGCTGAGGACTAGCAGCGTCAGGCTTTGCTCCAGGAACAGAAATGCCAGCAGTACTCACATTTCCTCAGTAGGTGCCAGTTTGAACTGTTTGCTCTACCTGCTTGGGTCAGGTTGACTGGACTCCTTGGCCCTTGCTCCAAATAAATCCTCTTCTGGAATGAATCTTCATAGACTACTGGCTCACGGCTGCCTTGGCTGAGGCATAGGCGTAGAAGATGTGACTGTATTGCTGACTATAGTGGTTGTGCCTATAATAGCATAGGGCTGCTCATGAACACTGACGCTTATGATTAAGGGTTGGATGGCTGTGGGTTACTGATTTGAGGTTTGTTCCAAAGGTAGCCAGTATTTTCCAGTCTCAGTAGCTAGGGAAGGGAGATACAAGGAACTTTTAGAGCTTCCTGTGAAGCTCTGAGCTAACATGACTCTATCAATGCATTTCAGTCCAGAGCTACATCTCCCCTGCCCTTTCTTCCCTAAATCTCTTGAACCTAGCTTGGTTTTTAAATGATCTCTTTTGGTAACTGGGAAAACTCTGAATATTCATCATGCTTAGTTTAATTAATATTGGCCTCCCGAATGGAAGATATAAATAGCATGCAGATGGAAAAACTGTGTGTCTTTCCTTCAGGAATTTTCACTTTAAAAATTAAAGCTTTCCCTCTCCTCCCCCCCAAATCAGTGAACAGGAGCATAAGATGTGTTTGGTTCAAAATCTCTGCTAATGGTTTTTAACAAATTTGTAGATTGCCTCTGCATGCAGCCTCAAACTTGCCGCATAAAGCTTGCAGTTGTTTTCCCTTCCCCCTGGAGTGGAGAAAGTAAGTTTAAAAACTATATTTCCCACCATATTTAGGATCCTGGAGATGCAGATAAGTGCCAAATAGGATTTTTCAAAGGTACCTAGGCACCTAACACCCATTGATTTCATTGGGAATTAGGGACCTAGGTTCTCTTGAAAATCCCACTCTCTTGAAGAGACTAAAACCCTTTTATAAAGCTGACCCTGTGATATTAAGAGAGTTAGGGCCACAGCTGGTGAAAATCAGTGTATCTCCACACACTATGGAACTGTGCCAGCTTACACCAGTTGAGGATCTGACCTTTAACTTTTAAACGTTACCTGATTACACACATTTTACAACTCCAAATCAAAATGATCTTTGTCATACCAGCTGCATTATGACAGCTTCATCTGAAAAGTTTGTAACCCTGTTAGTCAGCAGTTGACACACTCTCCCTTTCGGAATGATTTTGTGTTCACTAGAAACACTAATGTACATTAATGGTATGCAAATCTCATACAGAACTAACAGCCAGCACACTAGTTGAGAGCCCATGCTAACCCTAGTGTAAACATACAGCCAATTATGTGAGAATTGCTCCTATCACAGTGAAGTGTGGAGCTGGGGGAGGGGAGGGCTAGCTGTCTCAAGTGATAAACTGACCTATGTGCATTTTACCACCGGTAAAAACAAGAATACAATTTGACTGAACTCAGTTGAAAATCCCAAGTTCCCATTCCTAAATCATCATGACTTAAAGTGAACACTCACTTCATATTGTTTGACCTTTTAAAAAAGAAAATCTATATTGGTGTATTTCTCCCCAGAAACCCTATGAAGCTTAAGTGCTGTGAAATCCTATTAAATATTCTAATTATATGAAACATGTTGGTTAATCTTTTTTAAAAATAGTGTAACCTTTCCAGTCTCAGCTGGCAAATAAAGGTGACATGAAGGGTTAATTTGCAATGTGCATTGTTTTACAATTAATGCAAATCTCTCCTTCAGGTTCCCCAGGGTCTTTTTATCTCTTTCTGCTGGTTTATCTGAAGTGCAAAGGAGAATCATGAAAGAACATAACTGTCTGAAGACAACAGCTCAGTTCAGATAACAAGCTTTTTAAACTATTATTATAACAGGGTCTCTAATCCAATGCCATGTAAATGCCACACAACACCAGAGCATCCCTTTTATCTTTAGGCCTCTACACCAACTAAGGAAGATGCAAGCTATTTGGGGCAATTCTAATTCAGGTCCCCACATGTTATGAAGGTCCCAGTAGTGGAACAAAAACAAGAATTTGCATCTCAAATAGGCTTACAGCAAATAGCAAGGAACTCAAACACAAACACAACCCGCTCCTGTCCCCAAACACGCACACACAAGTTGTACAAAATGCTTTGAACACAGCTAAATCTCTTGAGAAACCAGCTGGTAAATGACAGCTTGCAAGCCCAAATTTAACATAAATTCCAGCATCTAAGAATTGCATTGAAAGATTGAAGTTCTGATAGTTAACTCTAAAGGTGAAGAAGTTCACACTTATGAGAATGAAATTATTAGTTTGCACTTACTCAGGGCCTTTCATTGTAGCATCCCAAAGCACTATATAAACACTAATTAAACATTACAGCTCCCCCAAGAGATAAATAAGGGGTCCACCTGCCTTTGAAATACAGCCACCCCTAAGGTGAAATTCAACAGTAGTCTGCAGAGAAACATGACATAGCAATTTAGGACAGGATATTAACGCTAATAGTGCATCAAGTAGAGATGGAAAGGAGACATTAGGAAGCTAGAATGGAGTTATTATAACTGGAATTAGATTAGGACATTACGGTGAATATCCTGCGACCAGTGCCCTAGGTCCTTTATTTCTACACAGCAAGCAGGATCCCACAGCAGCAAGTCTCAGAGCCCAGCTCTACAATGGGAACTATAGGTTGTATTAAGGAAGCTTTCAGTATGGCACTCTAAATTTCAGGATCTTGGAGGACATTAAGTGAAAACCTGAACTATGAATTCCCTTACTTCTCCCTTTAGTGTGTGTGTTAGTATAACAGACTCAGACGGGCTTTAGCAAAGGAAGAACCTTGGCTTAGAATTCCTAGACAAGCCCCACAGAACTAACTCAATTGCAGGGCAAGTCATAGAACTGCCCCTCCCTCAGCAGGTTTGGGCTTTTCCACTAGCAAACCCCCTAGTGATCAAACTGCGGGAGAAGCAAAGAAAGGGGTGGAGTCACACGACTCATAAGAAACTAAAGCCATGGAGCTGTTTCAAAAGTATTTTAAATGTGGAAAAGACCTATCTCGTTACTCAGTCCATCCCCTCTCCCTCCCCCATCACTCCAGGGTCAGTGCAGAATTGTGTCCCACTGTGCTTTCTATTGTTTTGTACAGCCTGGTTTGAAGTGTCTCTCACTTCTCTTGGGAGACTTGCCCAGCCTATTTTTTCTCCCAGATAGAAAATGTAACCTTTGCTCCCAGTCTCAGCCCCTAGTACTGCCCAAGATTATTTCTCTCTTCCCTGCAGACATCTGTATTCTGTAATTCTGCCCCCTTAACTTTTTCTTAACTAAACTAAATATGTTTAGCTCTTTTAATCTTCCACCACAAAGCAATCCCTCTAGCCTCCTATTTATTTTTGTTGCTCTTCTCTAAACCCCTTCCAAGTTATCAGTGGGCACTTCGTTATTAGACTGAATGGGCACCTCATTATCAGACTGAACACAAATGTTCCAGGTGTTGTCCTATTAGAGGCCTATTCGGAGGGATTATTACCTCCCTCTCCATGATGTACTGTCTCTGTATGTGTGGCCCAAAACATCCTAGCCAATACGTGTCTAACTTGTTTTTCACTACCACTCCAAGGCCCCTTTCAGCGTTACTGATTTCCAGGTTCTCTGCTTCAGTTTAAGCCTATTTGCTTTCCAAGAAGTATTTGTGTTCCGGAGGATTTTTCTCCAGGGGTATTTTCTTGCATTTATTCCAAATTTCATCTTTCTATCATTTTCTGCCCATATTTCTACTCTGTCTAGGTCCCTTTGTATTGTTTCTCTGACTTCATTGCTAGTGCTTGCTGTACTTCCCAGTTTTTATCATTGCAGGTTGCAGTGCAACTGCACATACAAGGGAGCAGAGTAGGTTGTTGTTAGAACGTGTCTGATGGCTAAAGAGGCTAAATTTTGGCATATAGCCACAGACCCATGTTAAAGATGTTGTGGAAGGGCATCCCCCAGCAGGAGTTCCTGGAGAAGGCTCTGTGCCTGAGATGAAACGCCTTCTGAGAAGTACAGGCTCTTTCCCACTGTTATGGGTAAAGTACTCCTCTCCATGGCTGGCTAACTTGTGGGGGAAGGAGGTGTGTGTGTGTGTGGGGGGGCAGCGGGCAGTGCATCCTCCTTGCTCTCTTTCCAGAATCTAGAACAGATATGGCTCCAAGAGGAAAAGGTTTATTCTCTCCCTCCCTTGTTCACCTATGTAGAGGTTGAGTACAATCTGGACCTAAAAATTCAGGGAAAAGCCAGAGGTTTAGTAGGCAGCATATGGTAAATGTAGCCTGTCTGCTGAGGCCTTACGTCAGCACCATAGTAATCCAGGGGTTGACTTTTTACAGATCACATAAGAACGGCCATACTAGATCAGACCAATGGTCCATCCAGCCCAGTATCCTCTCTGCTGACAGTGGCTGATGCCAGATGCTTCAACAGGAGTGAACAGAATAGGGTCCCTGTTGTCTAGTCCCAGTTCTAGCAAAAGAAATATCTCAAAAGAAAGATCCCTTTGTGGCCCATCTCCTTTCCCAAATTCCCAATTCCCTCCCCCACAGTGCATTGTTTCACAGAGAAGGCTACATGGACAATTGGTGATCCACAGGCCACAGTCTGAAAACTCCTGCTTTACATGAACACTTTCCCAGGAACTGTGAAGTGCTGAGGGAAAAGGACCACATTGCTGCAGTTTAGCTCTTCACAGTAGGTTTGTTTGTTTGGTTTTTTTAAATGATGGCTATAAAACAAAGGGACACATTTCCCTTCTCTGTGGCATTATTAAGAAGAAATAAGAATAACCCCAAACAGTTCACATCCGTGTTCTGGATCTTAGGGAAAATATCCAGCCAGCTTTCAGAAGAAAAATTGCTGACAGCTGGTAAGGGGGTGTGGCTCAAAGTCTATTTTGCAAGAGTCATCCACTCCCTTTGCTAGAAAAGTGAGAACTGCAGCCAAAGCAATAGTATGTCGGCACAGTTGGCCTTTGAGTAGGAACGAGCCAAGGAAGCATAACAGCCATAATCTTGTTACTTCCTTATACACTCAGGGTTTGTGAATGTCAGCAAAGGAGAATACATTTTAACAGGGATGCCAATTAAGCAGATTCAGATCCAAAACTGTAGTCTCAGCCAGGCTGGGGGGAGGGGGAGAAATGAAGGAAGCTGTTCACACTGTCTGTACTGTGTAATAGCTAAAAACAGAATCACCTGGTTTGAACTCTCCAACTGTATTGTTCTGGCAGTGACAGATATCTCCAAGTACCCTGGGTGGAGTTCAGGAGAATGGATTTCTTGCTAGTGACTTGTCTAGCTGCAAATATGGGGCTACCCAACAGGGATATTTCATCTCCATAGACGATGTAGTTGCTGTCAAAGTAGTTGCTGCCAAGCAGCACCCAGTACCAACCCACTCAATGCAACCTAGCAGCACTCCAGCTTCCCTGCAGGATTTACCCTTCAGGTGCCCATGTTCACTCTGGCTATTCCTAGCCCCATGCCTTAGCAGCTGGGAAAGGACTCTGGTAGCACATCCTGTCTGGATCAGGACTGTAAATCCTCCAGCATTACTAGGTATCCATCACCTATCTCCCCACAGCAGTGGCCCCATTTTGTTTAAGACATCTAGGGTGTTACATGCTGCTCTGGATCAGAATGTATTTGAAAGGTATTGGAAAGCAAGCCAAATGGAAAGAGATTAAGAATCCTCAGCAGGACAGTTTCTATTCAAAGCCTGATTTGAAAACAAACAAACAAAACCTCAGTCTATTTTTCTTTTAAAAGCTGCCCGCTATCTGAAAAGTCTGCTGCTGCTTTTTCTGCCAAAGAATATTTTTTGGAAAAGGTTGAGGGTCAGCACTCCCTTGGTGCCCTGGGCTGCTGGAAATAGTTTGGCCCTAGTGTAAATTAGAGCAGCATCGGGGTTGTTCTAATTTATGATGACTTGTAATAGCCCAGTAGGGCTATCATGCCCCTGATGCTGAAAGGGGTGGCATGGAGCCAGCTAAACCAGCTTTATGTCACTGGGAGATTTCCCTCATCCTGGGGCAATATCCAGCTGTCCATTTAGGGCATCTTTTTTTTTTAATATTATTTGTATTGTGGTGGGGCCTAGGACACTAGTCATAGATCAGGACCCCATTGTGTGAGGCACTGTAGAAACACAGAACAAAAAGACACTCCCTGCCCCAAATTGCTTAGAAGCTTTATATCCCCTTTGTGCTGCTATGGTGATGCAAAGACCAAACAGTGTGGAACACACTCTGGCCCTTCATGCTTGTTTTACTTATTTATACTCAATGTAAACCAGTGCACAGGCCTACTTTTAGCTTTAGGGTTTTTTAATTCTTTAGTTATTTTTTATTACCATTATAAACTCCATCTGATGTTTGTCATCTCCATGGTTACTGCTACATAATTTAAAGGCCCAGAAGTGCTGCCTGTAGACTTTTTAAAGCTCCATGCTAGTTACCACAGAGATGACAACACCCAAAGTCACTGCCTGTGTCTGTTTGAGAGTCTTAGGCTAGGTCTACACTACCCGCCTGAATCGGCGGGTAGAAATCGACCTCTCGGGGATCGATTTGGGATGCAACAATCGATCCCCGAATCGACGCTCTTACTCCACCAGCGGAGGTGGGAGTAAGCGCCGTCGATGGGAAGCCGCAGAGGTCGATTTTGCCGCCGTCCCTACAGCGGGGTAAGTCGGCTGCGATACGTCGAATTCAGCTACGCTATTTGCGTAGCTGAATTTGTGTATCTTAAATCAACTCCCCCTCCTCCCCCCCGTAGTGAAGACCTGCCCTTAGTTCCAATATTACGGCTACAGAGCCCAGAAGCCCCAGACAGACATCTGTGGATTTCCTAAACTCTGGACGGACCACTGTGATGTCTCTAAGTAATTTATCAGTCATTATGTAACTTCTGTGATCTTTAAAGGTAACTCCATGCCTTCTTTGCTCTGCAATGTTTTTTTTTTAAATTAATACTATCTATTTTAAAAATCTAAGGGCATTCACAGAAGTCTTCCTTAGATAATTCAGTGTATAAATAACTATACATTATTCTACAGAACATTATTAGAATGATTCAGTTACACACATAAGGTAAGGAGATATCTGTTAAGGTTTCTCTGCAAGCCTTAAGTCTGACCCAGTCCTTTCCACCACAGTTTGGGACAATGGCAGTCTATGGTATACATTAAAGGAAAACTTCACGTCCTGACTTTTGTAACAATGCACCTGAATGGGCCACCTGTGGGGCCTGGAACTGGGACCTCAGGATCTAAATAGGAGACTCTGCAGCCTGAGTTGAAGGATTGAATCTATTAGCTTGGCAGCAGTAGCAGACCCCAGCCACCAGAAAGGCACAAAGACTCACACTGGGTTAATGAGTGTTCTCCCTTGCCAAGGAAGCTCATTCTGAGCATCACAAAACTGCAGCAGTTCCAATACCCTGGTCTGCATGGATAGAATTTGGAGTCTTGGGATCTAAAAGCAGGGACTTCCACTGCTTTTGTTAGACAACCAGGCCTCTTAGCAAAAGCTGTGATCCTACCATAGTATGTCCACTGGACCATGGTGCCTGCATTTGTAACAGAGCTGTTTCTGCCTGCCTCCCAGGTTCCTTTAGCTAGAGCCTGTGTACTTGTTTTGCACTAGTAGCTATTTTGGGGGGAGGGCAGCTGCCCAGCCTATTTAGAGGCATTTCTCCAGGGTTAGATCTGTTTCTCTCAATCTCTCATTTGAGCTGGAATTGCATGTCCCACAAATGATCCCGTCTCTACATAGTGAATCTTTTATGTCTCCAGAGCAGGGCCGGCTCCAGGCACCAGCTGAGCAAGCTGGTGCTTGGGGCGGCAGATTGTTCGAGGCAGCATTCTGCCCAATCCTAGGGCGGCACGGCCGCTTTTTTTGTTGTTGTTGTTCCGCTACGGCCGCCCTGTAGGGGGCGGTGGCGCGGAGAACCAGAGCGCCCTGCAGGGCAGTCCTCTTCCTTCCCTCCCCGCCGACCGGAGCTGAGCCCTCGCGGCAGGCGGCAGGAGGCTACGCAGCAGAAGGGGCCGCGTGGCAGCGCCCCTGATATAGCCCTGGCCGCCCCCTTCTCTCTCTCTCTCTCCCGCCTGCTCCCGCCCCCTCTCCCCCCCCAGCCGGTCCCCCTGCACCCACACTCCGGCCGCATCGCAGGTTTTTTTTTTTTTTTTTTGCTTTGCCGTTCTGGCCACCCCGTTTTTTGTTTTTTTTTTTTCTTGGGGCGGCCAAAAAGCCAGAGCCGGCCCTGCTCCAGAGTTACATGTGGACGCCAGAGTTCTCAGCTCTGTAATGTAAGCATCTTTTCCTTCTTCTGTTTTGTGGTTTTGGGTTTGTTTGTTTTTTAAAAACCCCAGCATATCTTTCTATAGTCTCATTCTGTCTGCGCTCATCAAACACCTATCAGATGCTCCAGTGTTTTGTGTGTTGATCTTGACAACAGTGTCTCTCTCACTTCTCATCCTTTCCCCCAATGAGAAAGTGTTACCTTCATTTTTTCATCTTTATCTCCCTTTCTACAGGTACAGACTCAGTTCTTCTGTCCATGCCTGTGCAAGGTTTTTTGTCTGGAAATCCAGCATTCCAAGTGGTCTGAGGCCCTCCATGCTGCTTGTTTGCTCTGTCCTCGGTTCTGCTTTGTTTGCCTGTTCATCACACTCTTCCTTGCTGTGTGTCTCACTAGCCTGACCACTTCCCCCCTGTTTCATGTACTACATTCTGGGTAGTAATGTGAAAGGACTCCATATGCATACAACTAAACTGGCTCTTTACCGAGAACTATTTACAGAGGTGACACAACTGCGGCTAGCATTCAACCCATGTGCACACAGACAGGCTTCCTGTTGCCTCCAGCAACCTGTGCTGCTCCCTCTAGGTTCCATGCAGTTCATAGGTGCTGGAACTAGGGGCGCAGGGGGTGTTGTAGCACCCCCTGGGTTCAAGTGGTTTCCATTATACACAGGGTTTACAGTTTGGTTCAATGGCTCTCAGCACTGCCACTATAAAAATTGTTCCAGCACCCAATGCAGTTTACTACACCACTTACTATTTACTGATGCCCATGTACCTATTACTTAGGCCTAGATCCTGCAAGCTGCTCTGTGTTGGCTGACTCCTGGGCCCACAGAAAGCCCCACTGATTTCAGTGAGTGCAGAAGCACACTTGTACAGAGCAACTTGCAGGATCAGGGCCTGAGCTGGTACTCCTTGGTATTTTTTTTAATGATACAGCTGACATTTCAGACATTTTTGTTCATTTTAAATTAAAAGCATATTTGAGAATCTTAATGCAACTATTACTCAGAGCATAACTCAGTGCAGTGAAGCATATCAATGTCACTTTTATCTTGGGTGGGTATGTATGTATGTATTTTTATTACAACCTGCATATAATTTGCTGCAGCAAACCTCAAGTGGAATTTAACAGGCTGCGTTACTCAACTCACTTCCAAAAGAGAGAGAGCTTTGTATGTTCTCTGCAAACTTGCAAGGTCAAAACTGGAACATTTAAAAAAAATAGAGCTTAGATTGTCTTCATCCCTCTCCTCACTCACGGCCATAATTCACAAATACAGGAGTTTCTGTGAGAGAAATTGTGATGATAAAGAGGCAAGAGGAAATTTCAATAGTGGATGGCTGGGAAAATGATATGTCTGCAGGCTGAATGCTTGTCCCAATGTCAGATTTAAACTGCTGTTCCATAATGACAGGTCCATTCTAGCTAAGGCGCATTTGACATGTTCCCCCATGCGGGCAAACTACTTCCTTGAAACTTGCTTCACAGATGCTAAATGTTAGGCAGCCGATTTGCAGGAGGGTCATGTAATATAAGCGGATGAGACTGGGGAAGTGAAAGGCAGATTGCAGACCATGTTAGAACCATTACCTCAGCAGGATCGGCTGGCTGAAAGTTCACCGGATAATTAACTTTTCCTAACATCAAAAAGGTAATTTGACAGATGGAATTCTGCATTTTCTTGCTGTCGAATCATCGCTGAGATATTCCCTCTCCCACCCACAAAAAAAAAGGGGCACATTGGCTGCCCGAGTATCCTCACCATGCCAAAGTTCACCAGCATTGTATTGCAGATTTATTGATTTTGAAAAAAACCTCCAAAACAAAGAGCAGTCTCCAATTAGTCTAATATCAATATTATTTCCCTGCAATTTGTACACTAGAGCCTCTTGTTCTTGGTTTGATATTTTTGCCAGGCTATCAGAAGGTCAAGGAACATAGATCACTATAAATTGTTGTTGTTGTTTAGAATTGGTTTTCCTTTGGCAATACATTAAATTAACAGGAGCTGCAAAATTGCTGTAGGGTGCACTCATTAGCCATACAATAGACTAACCTCTGCCCTGTTCATCTATGCAACTTCATTTCCTTTCAATGGATTGCATGGGTGTAACTGCCAAATTTGGCCCAGTACCTGTGGAAAAAGCGGCTTGCTGACAAAGGAAGGGCGGTGCTGTTTTCCTCTAAAATGTCCAAGTACATAATTCTCATATTGTACTCATTCAGCACAGTGGGAATCCTCTCTTGTAAGCTGTTTCTTTAACTCTCCGCTGTTAGAGTTCAACCATTTAGGTCACAGCAAATCTTAGCACGCACTGAGCTATCAGAAATTGGGTAACACCCACTTCCTAGCTGAGCCTCCTTCTGCCGGGGTGCTTGGAACAGACTTTTAAAATTGATTGGTTTGGGTGGGGGTGTGGAGAGGGTTCATCCTTAGATCTTGTCATTTTTCTCCCATTTAAAATGTTAGAATAAAGATTGGCATTTCAAAGCAGGCGGTGCTGCTAGCATAACTTCGAACATAATCTACAGGTTTCTTTTTCCCCCCCATTTGTAATTCTGCAGCAACAAAATGCAGAATTCCATCTGTCAGATGATCTTTCTGAATATCTGTCCAAATAGACTTTTTGTTTTCTTTGCTTTGTGACTTCTCCCAAAGGTCTAAAGCTGCAGTCAGATGCAAAAATGGGAGACTATATTTCATTCTGGGTCCACCCACATGTGACAAATGTTCCGCGCTGCTCGGTGGTTAGTCAACAAAAGTAATGCCAGGAGAGCCTGGGAGTAAGCTATGTGGATCACACGCAATAGATGTGGCAACACACACATCTTTACCAAGAATTTATAGCTCAGAGACACAAAACAGCAATGGGTACTCGATGGTAGATCTAGACATCATATCTGTTTTGCAACTAGTGAATCTTAGGTTATGAATTTGTCTTGCTGCTTCTTGTACAAGGTCAGAGACTGTAGTAAATCTCTCTCTCTCTCTTGCCTCCTAGAAATTTTGTTTGGAAAACCTCCAGCTGCTTAGATCATGGTTTCGAGGGTGATGCATGGAGATCCCTCTTCTCCATGCAGATCTACTCCAGACCATGTGGAAGGGGAGGTCAGAGAATCTGTAGCACTCTCTCCTCTCTATGGGATCTGGGGATCTACACCCTTGGAGGGGAGGGCAGGAGTCTGGAAGTAGGGAGAGTCTGGGAATGCACATTCTTTTAATTCCCAAGCCCTGTGGGGAAGTTTAAAGTACCGGATAACACAGCTTTTACTGTAATGAGGTGTTGGTACCTAATGGGGAGGGAGCAGGATTTCAGGGGGCTCAGGGGTTGCACAGAGCCCATGACTCAGAGTCCCAATAGAACATACTTGTTGACATATTTAACCTCAAGGAAATAGTCAAATATCTAAAGAATGGGCCCTTTGGGCCTCCAAAACCAGCTTCTTAAAGGAGTATGTAGTGATCCACACAAGAGACTAATGCAGTTGTATAGTCTGTGCAGAATCACATGATCTGTCTTGCCCACTCAGTCCCCAAATGGACAATTTTTTTCTGCTTGTTTTGTTTTCCTTTTCAGGAATGATGGATGTTTCCTTCTTTTTTGGCTTTATAAAAGCCTAGCTGTATTTGCTGTACAATGCATTTTGGAATGAAAGCAAAACACTATAGCGTGCACTTATGCAATGTAGGCCTCTGGAGACCTCTACACGTACTCAAGTCCATTGGATCTTGAGATTTTTATTTTGGGGCCCCTTGTATCTTGCGCTCTCTCTCTCTCTCTCCCCCTCTCCCCCATTGGATCAACTATTGCTGAGCCTGATTCTTACTCAGGCAAAAGTCCCACTAAGTGAGTGGAAGCACTGCAGGTCTGGATCCTCCATTTTTGAGAGTAGGCTTTCCATGGTTTGTCTGGCTCAATAGCATAGTGCTCTCCTAGGACATAGACAAGACAGTCCTTCATTAACAAATACTACTTTATGGTGCTATTTTGAAGACTTCATGTGCTTTACAAAAAGTCCTTGCTGAGGGAGCTATGTACTATTATCTATTTTATAGATGGGGAAACTGATGCACAGAAAACTAAAGTGATGTCCCCCCCCCCCCCCCCCAAGGTCTTACAGGAAATTATTGGCAGTGTAGGGAACAGAACCAGCTCATCTGTATCCCTGCAGCGTGCTTTAATGACAAGAACAGAAAAGTGGCTTAGAGAGGGGCAATATCCTGTTAGGTATGGGCCACTGGATGCAGACTGAGACCCTGAGACTTGGCTTACTACCTTCCAGAAGGGTTGTCTACATTAATTTTCCCCCCAGGACACAGGGCTACCATCAGTTCAGCTCTACCTGTAGTAGCGACAGTGGCCATGCTACTGTGCAAAAGGTGCCAGATACATTTTAATCACCTGCTTTAGAGCAGATCTAGATGGCACGATAGTTAACATTCTGGCAGCCGCTGGTATCTTGTTTACTGCACTAAAGTTCCAACTGGGGCTAGCACTTGTCAGGCAACTGTAGGAGGGGGCGGGGGAGGGAGGGAGAGAGGAGAACCTATTGTAGGGAAAGCCTAATGTAACCCAACATGCAACTATTATCCTAGGCTTAAGAGTACCATGGAACAGTTCTTTCTCAGCTCTGCTGCTAACCTATTGGGTGACCCTAGGCAAGGCATTTCAAGGCCTCTGTTTTTGCTCCTGTCTTTTGCCTCTTTAGACTCAAAGGGGTTGTCTACACAGGGACACCCAGGAAAATTTAATCTGAATTAACTAAAGGTGTGAATTTAAAATTGATTAGATAAAGTGCAATAAACTCCTGTGTGGATGCTCTCATTTAGAATTAAAGTGGCCTTAATTCAGTTTATTTTATGAGTTATCAGTAAATTTCCCTGTTTATACAAGCCCTACATTCTTCAGAGCAGGACTGTTGCCTTCTATGTCTTTGTAGATTACCCAGCACGCAAGTGCCATGGTTTTGGCAGGGGTCTCCAGCTGCTACCATAATACAAACCAATAACAGAATGAATTACACTCAAGCAAAGGTCTCTGATCTCTGGAAATCATGGTCCAAGCTCTGTTTAGATCAGAAGTAAAATTATTTTGGTGATTGGGTGAGATGACTCTCCCCCCTTCCCAGTGGGTGGGTCATTTATACATAATTAAATACAAACAAATCATTTTCCTGATGAGCTTGGCTCAGTACTGGAACAAAGAGGGTGCTGTGATCCAGCACTGAGGGATGGTGGATGCGGGGGTCTATCTGTCTTCTCTAAGAGCAACAAATACACCAAAATATTACAAATCAGATAATCAAATTCTGCCTAGAAAGCACTATTCTTAGTTTAAGTTAATTAAAGTGTGTATAGTGTAGGTTCACACCTGAATACCAACATCAAAATAAGCGTCAGTAACTTACATACAGAGAATACTTCTGTGTTATTAGCAGCAGCATGTGACTGTAGCATATGAGAACAGTGACATCATTAGTTTGAATTACTATACTTTGAAACATAGATTTATCAGTTACTGTGCCTGCTGCTATTGAATTACAGCATTGGGCCTGAGCCTGCGGTCTTCGGAACAAGACATCTGTCCCTGCTCAGGAACTAATTGGTCAATGGGATTTTAAAGGGAGCAGGATCGAGTCCTTAGCACTGGCTCCAGTCATCTTTCCATTGCACTCAATCCTGAACTATTTATTCAGACTTGACTTAGTCCAGACAAATCTCCCAAAGACGTAAATAAGAGTTTGGGCTGAACAAAGGACTTCAGCACTGGGCCCACTATTAGCAAAGATGCTATCGCTATGATAAAATCCCCAGTTACATCTTGTGCTTTCTTGGACTTGACTGCATTTAATTTTGTTCTTGTCTCTTTCTGCTAGGCTTATACCATTGCCTCTCTTTTGTGTGCCCAAGCAACTAGTTTTGTAATTGGTTGACAGCACTTGACATTTAATGATGTATGTAAACCAGGGATTGGTGATAACATAAATGCTGCGCTCACTCCTCAAGTGCTTGAGGCATATTACTTTGTAGATAGAAAGCAATCTGAGTCCTGAGGCCAACAATTCCCCTGCTCTTTTCTAAGCTCTGTCCTTTTCACCTAAGAAAAGATCATTTTGGGAGGGAGAGGGAAGGGGGCTTGATTGTTTCCTCACAATCTCAACAGTAATTTTTTTTTTAAAGTTACACAATCATTTCATATAATTACTCAAGCCTCAAGGGTATAAAGTGATTACCAAGCAGGGTCAGAAAGCATCCTGGAGGCAGGGAATATTGCACAAAAAGGCAGTTAAATGCCTTCCTCTCCCATTGGCTTGTCAGAGACAGGCATTATTCTGTTTGCCAGAAGCTGGGAATGGGCGACAGGGGATGGATCACTTGATGGTATCCTGTTCTGTTCATTCCCTCTGGGGCACCTGGCACTGGCCACTGTCAGAAGACAGGATACTGGGCTAGATGGACCTTTGGTCTGACCAGTAGGGCTGTTCTTATGTTCTTATTATTCAGAGATGGAAACTCTTATACTTTTATAGTTGTATACACATTTCCCATTCAGTTACGGCCAGATTGTTCAAAATAGATCAGCTCCCAGTTAGACACCAAGTTAAGTGGGCAGATTTTGAAGAGCCCAGCATGTTGCATGCTGAGCTGTTCTGACTGTAAGTGTCAACGTGGGAGTTGCACGGCACAGAACACATTGAAAATCTGGCTCTTAGGTAGGTGCCTAAATGAGAACAGACCATTGTGAAAAGCTCATCCCAAGTGAGGGTGCTGAGCACTTGAAAACTCGATTAGAAGGCATTTGTCTGGCCTGTAGTTTGTACAATCCGGAGAGTAGGCGCATGGCCTAACTGCCTGGTGGTCTGATCGGACGCTTGGCTCACATTATTGTGGGGAGGGATAGCTCAGTGGTTTGAGCATTGGCTTGCTAAACCCAGAGTTGTAAGTTCAATCCTTGAGGGGGCCATTTAGGGATCTGGGGCAAAAATCTGTCAAGGGGTTGGACTAGATGACCTCTTGAGGTCCCTTCCAACCCTGATATTCTAGTCTATGATTATTACACTGGAAACCAGGCTCATTCTATGTCTTTGTTCTGCCCATCACCTCCATGGTGGCTAACACCAGCAGCACCTTTATGGTCTGAAAGAGCAGGTTTTTCTAGGGTGCCTATCACTAGAGCACCTCACAGGTATTAACACCCCTGTGAGGTAAGCCCAGAGGCCCAGATCCACACAGGGATTTAAGCATTGGAGTGTTCAGCCTTGCAGCACTTAGAGAATCACAGGAACAACACTGAGAGCCACAAAGGCTGAGTGAGGCACCTAGGCTCCCTGTACAACCACTGGGGAGACACAGGTGGCTTAGAATGGGATCCACAAAAGCCAGCACCTTAGGCAGGGAGCTGCCTCAGCTAGCCAATGGGAGATGCTGTTGAGAGGAGGGTGTGCTAACCTCCTCAGAGATAGGCGCCTATCTGCACCGTGATCCACAACTGGGGAACCAACTCCTGGAGTCAGGCACCTAAGAGTTTCCTGCCGGAATGAATCAGGCACCTGCCTCACTCCCCGCAAAAGGGCTGGAGAAAGAGGTGGCGGTACCACTATTTCATTTGCAGAGTGAAGCGGAATGCAAGTTAAGTTGAACAAGTGGAACTTTATTAAAGCCTGTGCACTGTTGTTCTGTCTACCTGGCTGAATTGCTTCCAGCTTAACTCCAGTTCCCACAGAGCACAGGGGCCCTTTGACTCCATTTCCCCAATCATGACACACCCACCTGAAAACTTTAAATCCAGCCCTTAGATCACTCACCGGGGATGTGGTGGATCCAGCTGCAATCTCCCCTCTACCTGAGTCGGAGAAAGTATTTGAAGGGGAGCCTCCCAGAGCTCAGGCAAGGATGCTAACCCCCAGCTCTGGCATATTCTGATGTGGGGCTCCCTCCGTCTTGCCCGTTGAAACAGTTCCACTGTGACTAAATAATGAAAGAACTATTAGAGCAGGAGAGACCAGAACAACAGTCTCCCAGCTTCCATGTGGATGCCCAAACCATCAGGCTACACAAAAGTGAGACTGACTCTGTGGTCCAATGAAAAAAGAACAGGAGTACGTGTGGCACCTTAGAGACTAACAAATTTATTAGAGCATAAGCTTTCGTGGACTACAGCCCACTTCTTCGGATGCATACAGCAAGTGGGCTGTAGTCCACGAAAGCTTATGCTCTAATAAATTTGTTAGTCTCTAAGGTGCCACACGTACTCCTGTTCTTTTTGCGGATACAGACTAACACGGCTGCTACTCTGAAACCTGTGGTCCAATGGTTAGGGCCACCCACCTGGGAAGCAGGAGATCTAGGGTCCAGTCCCCTTCTCCAATCACTCTTTCATTGTGTATAGGGGCAGGCAGTGGGGAGCTGCTGGAGTCTTTTCCTGCAGTGGGGAAAAGCTCTGGCAGCCTTGTTAGCAGTAGGACACTATGCTACTAAAAATAGCAGTGTAGATGGGGGGTTCCCTGTTTGGGTTTGTAGGGTACATACCCTAGTTTTCAGGCTTGTCTGCACTCTACTTACCTAAGCAGTGCCTCACCGTCCAAACTGCTATTTATATTTGTGCCGGGGGTGGAGGGGGGCGTGCCGTGTGTGCACTCTACACCTCCCCGTAAGGAGTGTGCAGTGTAGCTGTCCCCTTAGAGCGAGGGAGCAGAGCGCATGCTGAGAGGCGGAAGCGCAGAGGGAACGTTTAGCCTGAAACCTTAAGCACTAAGTGAATTTAGGGACCTACAGGGTTTGGTGAGAGTTTTGTGGATCACAGTGGAGCCTAAAAGGGGAATTTAGGTACCTAAATACCTTTGTGGATCAGGGCCACAGAGATTACATTGATTTGGCCAAGGGGAGTCAGGAAATGGCTATGAATTGACCAGTGGAGCCAACAGCCAGCCTCCACTGGCTGCCTCTGGAAAGCTGGTTTCAGCTTGCAGTGAGAAATGGGTGGCTGCGTTATCCTGCTTTTTAAGGCTACCAAAGACATTTTCTTGATGGGACACTATAAGGATTTTGTTCTTTGCTTAAACCTTGTCTTTACTTTATAGCAGCATGCATTTCTCCAGACAGTCTATCTTTTCACATTAATATGCCAAGTGGAAGATCTAATAAGGTTAAAATCATCCAATGCTGCAGTCATGAGTTACTGCAAGGAAAGCAAACAGCAGCGTGGATCTCCGCAGTCAGCAGTGGAAAATTAACAAATAAACATAATAAAATCAATCCTTAGCAGAACTTTTAAGTAGACTTTGATTTAATTGACTAAGCTTCTAACCTCGGAAAACCAATACAGCCAGGCAGTTTTGCATGGCATTGTGAGCAAGGTTGGGGGGGGGGGGGGGGCGGAGAGGAGAGACGGGGAGGTTGTTTAACTTTCTTCTTTTTAAACCAGGAAATATGATGCAGATTTTCTCCTTCTCCAGGAGAATGTTATAAAACAGACTGTTTCATTGTTTCAATATGTGCAGCTTTCCCCTTGCTTTTTGAGTGGAGGGCGCTACAGGCAGAGGGTCCAGGCAGGCTGCTGGGGACCCACCTCGTTCCTATTATAGAGTAAATATTTCCAGGTTTTTCCCTTTACCCTCCCCCCTTCCCTCACTGGTCTAAGAGAGGGGAAAATGCTCTGCTGTAGGAAATGGCCTAGATGGTTCAATCTCTGGTTAGGTCTCAGTGGCTCTGCAACGCGCCTTTGGGGTCTGCAAGTCCTTTCCCCCCTAAAGACGTGTAACTAGCGAGGTGGAAATGAAGCTAGGCTTTATCCCCAGATAGTTCAACAGCAGGGCAGCCCGGCCGTCTCCTGCGGGGGGAGGAGGGGGTCTCAAGGGCCTGGTAATTAACAATGATTGATGGGCCATCGCCCCTGGGTTTCAGGTTAGACAAACACTTCGCGCAGTTGGTCAGTTTCACAGACACTTTTGGTCCCTCCCCTCGGGTGCTCCGAGATCCCCCCGGTACGAACCAGCTGCAGCTACAGCCGCAGCAGCGGCGCCCGCCGGCCTCGCAGAGGAGGGTAAGTCTGTCTGCCGGGAGCGGAGAGCGAGTGAGGGATGGCTTGCGGGAGGGAGCCGCGCGAGCAGCAGCTCTCCGCAATTGACGGGAGTGTCAGCAGTGCTGCGGGCCGGGGGGACCGGGCCTCCCATCCTATGGGAGTTCCAGCTCTGCATAGATGTAGCTGTGTGCCAGGTCCCCACGTTACTCTCCCCGCCGGTGCCTCTGTCTCCTGCTCACCTGGGAGTTCCCCCTCTCCACACCCACTGAGCTCCGGAGCGCAGCAGCAGCGCTCCAGCCACTCCCCGGCACTGCACAGCCAGGATCATTGGGCAGTGCTCGTTACTCCTGCTTTGCCAGAGCCCCAGAGCCCCTTGACCCCTCCCGTTTGCGCTGATGGGAGAGCCACCGCCTTGTGTGAACATTTCTGGCTCCTCTAATAAGTCAAAACAACCAGCAGGCATCGCGCTACTCTGTTCAGAAATCCTGTTCTCCCCCCTGGGAACGGGCAGGGAACAAACCCTAGCCCAGTTACAGAGGCTCAAGCTGCTGCTAGCATTGAAGTAATTAAACAGCATGTGGTCCTCCTAAGTGACTGAGTGCACTGGAGTTGTAATGGAATATATAACTCTGCAGTCCTTCAGAATAAATGATATGATCCAAAAACTGTTTCCTGGCTACCAGGACAAATATGCAAATATGTGCTTCCATTTTGGTGGTTGTTGTTGTTGTTGTTGTTCTGAAAGTGGCAAATTGTCAAAAAATACTTGAAATGTTTCAAAACTTTTGCTTTATTAAAAACAACTCTCTGGGTGGAGAGGAAGAACTGAGAACAGTCTGTGGTCTGGTGGGGGTTTGCAAATCAAATTACATTTAGAACAAGGGGAAAATTGGCAAACAAACTCACTTTTTCGTGAAATTGTTCTCCAAGTTGTGCAGACTTGCTAGCCTAGTGTGAGCTTAATGAGACCCAAGGAGGAGTTTAAAAGGAAGACTATGTGTATATATAGGACATCTAGGGGAATATTATGGGCTTCTTAATTTTGCTGTGGACTTTCTTGGTATAAATCTACAAACAGTGCCATGTGACAAGTTCAGCAGATAGGCTGGTTGTGGCAAATATACTGTAGTAGTGAGAGAAACATCCAGATTCTTGAGGAGGGAGATATGTGACAGATATTTGCTGGGAGGGGAAGGGAAGAGGAATGGGGCAGTGGAGGGAGAGATTCCTTCCACTGACAGGAATAATATAAGAATCCTCCATGACATGCTCAGTACTTGAATCAGCCAATCACTCCTTTTCTCCTACCCACCCACTCCCTCCTCTCCTTTCCTCTTATCTCTTCCTCTTTGCAACTCAGATACTTTGCTGGACTCTCTCTCTAGCCATGTCCAGAGTTGAGAAATCTGACAGGTGGGTGGAGGGTGTAATTAGACATGCACATTTGTACCATCTGCTGCAAGTTCCTTTATTCTTGTTGGCTCTGTAATAGCAATTGGCTTTTCTCGAATTCTTTAGCACAGAAGGAAAAGATGTTATTCAGTCACTCAGCACCTAGCGAGGTGGTATTTGAGAGTATTATTTGTCAGTGTGGCTTCTGATAGATCAGCAGCATCTAACTTTTCTACATTGTGAAATCAGCATTCTCCCTTTGGAGGGCTCAATTAGATATTCCATATTCCAGAATGTCTTTCTAGGTTCCAGGGAAGGAGAAAGATTCCAGGTATGATCGATTTTTGGATCAGTATTATATCAGGTGTGTGATTTTTTTTTTTAACTGAAATAGTTATTCCAGTACAACCCATAACATGGACACATTATTACAGGTATAAAGGTGCATTATACTAGTATAGCTTATTTCCTTTCTTGTATAAGACTAGTTGCAAGGCTAGAAAGCATACTTGGGCCATTATATCTGCATCCTCACTAAGGACTAGTCTACACTAGAAAAAGTTTGTACTGCTTAATTATACACATGCATCTGATGAAGTGGGTATTCACCCACCTTATAGACGTCTGTTAGTTTATAAGGTGCCACAGGACTCTTTGTTGCTTAATTATACTGTTATAACAGCAAACTCTCCTACTGTAGGTGCAGTTTACACCTGCAAAAAAGTGCTGGACAAAATAAGCTATATAGGCAAAAGCACTTTCATGTCATTATAAATGTTTCTACCTTAGGGCTTTTGTTTGTATAAAAAAAAAATCTCACCACAAAACAAAACCGAAAATTCATATGGTACCCCAAACTGATATTGCTATAATAGCAAAAGTTTCTAGTGTAGACCCGGCTTAAGGTGGTTGTATAGTTTTAATTATACCAGAATAATTAAGAAGTACAACTTTTGTATGTAAACAAGCCCTAAAATCTCTCCAGGGTTGCTGCTACAAGTACTATTTCAAACTTATCTGGCTGATGTAGAGCAGAAATGGACACTGCAGTCTGGGGGCATGTTTGGATGATGGAGGAATGTGTCTGTGAGCTTTTGTCTTTCAGGTTAGCTTCAAGTGAGTGGAACCCTCCACACCCTTAAATTAATGGAGATATCCCATCTCCTAGAACTGGAAGGGACCTTGAAAGGTCATCAAGTCCAGCCCCCTGCCTTCACTAGTAGGACCAAGTACTGATTTTGCCCCAGATCCCTAAGTGGCCCCCTCAAGGATTGAGCTCACAATCCTGGGTTTAGCAGGCCAATGCTCAAACCACTGAGCTACCCCTACCCCTAGAGAGATAGTTTAACACCCCTAGAGAGACAGTTTAACAGTTAAGACTCCCACCTAAGGCAGCCTTGACAGAGCTAGATGGATTGAAAAAAACATTCTTTTGTTAGCTAGACAGGGCCCTTGTGTTTGTTCTATGGTGGCATTTCTCTTTGGTTGCTAACTGGGATATTGCAGCATGTTCAGTGCTTTTAAGGGGTCATTAAAGTGATGTGTTAAAGTGAGTTCTAGACTTGTCACTGCACATTCCTGGGTACATGCATGCAGCCAAATTCTACTTTGTTGCATGTGCACAGCCCTATTTTCCATCCATTATATGAGAAAATGTATCTGCCAGATGTATGGGAGGGGCAGTTGAATTTTAACCTTGCTGCACATATGTCACTGAGAGTAGAATTTGGCCTGTCACATTTAATAAATGTCTTGAGAAAGTTCTGCAGTCACACACATGAGTAAATGCACTGGACTACTCACAGGCTTCTAGACATCTGACATTGGCTTTTGACATTGCTACTTAAAGTCAGGGAGGAGATTCATTGATTCCAAGGCCAGAAGGGACCAGTGTGATCGTCTAGCGCAGTGGTCCCCAAACCACGTCATGCCCCCCCTTTACTCCTGTCTGCGCCCCCCCCCTCCAGGAGTCGGGGCTGGGAGCGGGGCTGCGACTCTGAGGGAGGGGGAACGTGAACAGCAGTAAAGGGGCCAAGGCTGGGGCGAGTCTGGGGCTGGGAGCAGGGCCATGTCTGGGGTCGAGAGCAGAGCTGTGGCTGGGGGCCAAGACGGGGGCGGGGAGTCGGGGCCGCTGCTAGGGGCAGGGCTGGGAGCAGAGCGGAGCTGGGTGGCATGCGCTCCCTCTCTGCCCCCATGGAAGCTGATCTGGACCCTGTCGCGCCCCCCCGAACGTTCCTCCGGGGGTGGGGGGACTCCCCACAGTTTGGGGACCACTGATCTACTGGATAACAAAGGCCATTGAACTTCTCCAAAATAATTCCTAGAGCAGATCTTTTAGAAATACACCCAATCTTGATTTAAAAATGGATGGAGAATCCACCATCACCCTTGGTAAATAGTTCCAATGGTTAATTGCCCTCACTGTTAAAAATTTACACCTTTATTTCCAGTTAGAATTTGTCTAGCTTCAACTTCCAGCCATTGGGTCATGTTATACCTTTCTCTACTTGATTGAACAGCCCATTATTAAATATTTGTTCCCCATGTAGATACTGATAGACTGTAACCAAGTCACTTGTTAACCTTCTCTTTGTTAAGCTAAATTGATTGAACTCATTGAGTCTATCACTATAAAACAGATTTTTTAAATCCTTTAATCATTCTGATGACTCTTCTCTGAACCCTCTCCAATTTATCAACATGCTTCTTGAATTGTGGGTGTTAGAGCTGGACCCATAATTCCAGCAGCAGTTGTGCCAGTTCCAAATACAGAGAGAAAATAACCTCTCTGCTCCTACTTGAGATTCCCCTATTTATACATCTTATTTAGCTCTTTTCACCACAGTATCACAATGGGGGGCTCATATTCAGTTGATTATCCATCACAACCCCCAAATTTTTTTCAGAGTCACCGCTTCCCAGGATAGAATCCCCGATTGTGTAAGTATAGTCTACATTTCTTAGTTCTCAGATGTATACATTTACATTTAGGTGTATTAAAACACATATTGTTTGCGTGAACCCAGCTTACCAAGTGATCTAGATTGCTCTGAATCAGTGACCTGTCCTCTTCATTATTTACCACTCCCATAATTTTTGTATCATCTGCAAACTTTATCAGTGATGATTATATGTTTTCTTCCAAGTCATGAATAAGAATGTTAAATAGCCTAGGGCCAAGAATCTATCCCTGTGCGATCTCTCTGGAAACACATCTACTTGATGATGATTCCCTGTTTACTGTTATATTTTGAGACCTATCAGTTAGCCAGTTTTTAATCCATTTAACGTGTGCCATGTTAATTTTATTTTGTTCTAGTTTTTCAATCAAAATGTTGTGTGGTACCACGTCAGAAGCCATACAGAAGTTTAAGGTGGTCTGTCATGTGTTGTAAACTAGTTGTCATTCAGCACTGATACTATGCTTTTTTCAGAGTTTATTTTCGTTTTGCTGGACAGTTCCCTGGCAAGTGGAAGGCCGGCTTCCATCAGGTCTAGGGAATTGTGCTGTGGAACCAGTTTTTCGAGGTAGGATCCATTGATTTCAGCTCCCCTCTGTTTGCAGAGGAGGAAAAGAGCATTCAGGTCCTAGCTTGTGGGTATAAGCCACTTTCTCTTACAGCTTACCCCACGTTGTTTCTCAGATCATTGATCCCTTTCCAGATTTACAGTTAAATGCATTTTGCATTTATTTTTCTGTTTTTGTAGGTGTTTATACAGTTCTCATCACTGGAGTATCTGCTTCCAGATTTTGTAAAGAAGTGTCTAAGAAATGTATATGTGCATAGGAAGAATACACTTTTCCGGTCATTGTCTTTGTCTTGTGGATATTGAGTATTTAGCTTGGCTATACTGCTTTAATCAAAGTACTGACTGCCTGGTTAGGGGCCTTTCCTCTCCTCTGAAAACAATTAAACAAACAAGTAAGCAATTGGGGGCCATCTTGTAGTTCTGAGTTGGGGCCTGATCTTGTAGTCCCTACACAGGGAATACTACTACAGAAGTCAAATTTATACCAAATTGTCCTTGATGTTTTATTTTAAGGCCTTCTAGTTGGACTAGTTTGGGACCAAAGGGCTGTTTTATGGACTCCCTCTACATATCTCTAGTTTTCAAGTCCAAAAAAAAAAAATAGCTGTAGCGGGGTGGCCTACCCTTAAGGGCCAAGAGGCCTGGGACTAGCCAACCCTGTTCAATCAGCCCCACCTGTGCCATAATTAGCTGCCTCCCAGCCTAAGGGGGCAGGGCTAATTGGGGTCAGGGGACAGCCTGAGAATCACCTCGGCCTTCTCCAAATGGTGGCGAGAACTTGGGTGGGGGGAGGAGAAGAGAATGGAGTCACAGGGAGTAAGCGGCGCTCTTGTGGAAGGCACTGAAGTAGGGTGTGGAAGAAGCTGGGGACTCCTGGGAAGCAGGCTATCCCAGAATAGGGAAGGCTGAAAGGTAGTCTATAGGGGCTGAGGCTATATGCGGGACTCTGGGGAAGCAGCCTGGGAATCAGTGCTCTATCCAAGAATAGAGAGACTCAAAGGTAGCTTGGAAGAGGTTAGGAGCGAGGTCCAGAAGGAGGGCGGAAGAGGAGCCCAAGGAGGGTGGGAAAGCTGTGTGTGTGGATTTTAGTGTTGCCCTGGAAAGGGTTACGTTTTAGTGACTGACTTGGCTGGAGGACGAAGCTGTGGCAACAGCTCCAGCCTGGGTGGGAAAGGCTGCAGGGACCCGCCCTTGGAGGAGGAAATGGAGGCAGGCAGCACCTGCAGTCTTTTTATTCCCCTAGCTGTTACAAGTCTAGCAATTAGCCTCAGCTGATGAGACCAGGAGTTTCCCTGTTAACTTCTTAGTGGCTGGAGTAACCTGGGGTTTATACATCCCGGGACAATACCCTGCTAAAACTTGCCCTGGTGTGGCTGTTTTCTCTTTCTTTGTCTCTCTCTGGGGCTGTTTTGGGGGTTCTGAGATAAAAATGCTGTTTGAACTTTTGCTGTGTCAAACCCTTTCTTGGGGTTTTTCCTGTGCAGGGGAAAGAAGAGTTTCAGCTTGTGGAATAAGAACGAGGAGTCCTTGTGGCACCTTAGAGATGAACAAATTTATTTGGATATAAGCTTTCATGGGAAAGCTTATGCCCAGATAAATGTGTTCGTCTCTAAGGTGCCACAAGTACGGCTTGTTCTTTTTGCTGATACAGACTAACATGGCTACCACTCTGAAGCTTGTGGAATGTCCATCTCCTTGGTGTGGGGGTGGGACTGGGGTTGAACTCTTCGCCAGGGAATAAGCAGGGTTTCACTCCCTTCAATCAGCGGCTATCCCAAGTTCGAGGTGAACATTGAGACCCATTGAGCCTATGCCTCAGGCTGTACTTTGCCTCACCTGAACCAAGGCTTTCTGGCAGCCTGAGTCCTGAAGGAGCCATGCTGCCATTAGCCGAAACTCCCATAGTTGATGCGGCTCAGCCATAAAGGTGGATTCGTGGGTTTTGATATTGCATGGTGAGTGTCCCAATGTAACATCTGCAGGGGCAGCAAGAGAGCATCCTAGAGAAAGGGCTGAGTTGCCCCTCTCTTGTTCTGGATGTCCTTTCCAATCAAATATGGAGGCTCATCCACAGAACTCAAGGGGAGACGTGTCTGTGAGATTCCCAAGAGGCAGGCAACATGCTGCATAGCTGACACTTTCCTCAATTCTTAGTTTACTTTGATACCTAAACCGCCTCGTACCCCTCCCCTTCCACAGAGTGTATTCAACCCTCTGGGTGTGAATGTATCTTCCATATGTTATGTGCATACAAGAAGAGAAAAGAACCCTGAGTCTTATTTAGTCCAACTCTTATCTCATCTTGCACACACCAACAAGCCGTGTGTTTAGACCAAGGCCTTGATATAGTGATATGATCTCCCCCATTCGCTTTTGTGTAGTTCTTCCCCTGGTTCTTTTGCCCTTGCGGAAGTTTGGATTTCCTGCTAGCTCTGGGGCACAATGTTAAACTATTTCTTTTTGGCTGGTTTGAGCCCAAAAATGAGTCGGGCTGGTCTTCCAGGGAGTGAATTGTTTGCGCCTGATTACACCATTGTGTTCTCCATATCCACAGAATATCAGGGTAGGAAGGGACCTCAGGAGGTCATCTAGTCCAACCCCCTGCTCAAAACAGGACTAATCCCAAAACAGATTTTTGCCCCAGAGCCCTAAATGGCCCCTTCAAGGATCGAACTCACAACCTTGGGTTTAGCAGGCCAGTGCTCAAACCACTGAACTATAAGAAAGTGAACTGTTGAAACAAACAAATATAATGATGTCCTGCTAAGAATATGGTATAATTATTTTTTTGGGGATGTGGGAGAGGGCTGGGTCTGCATCTTCTCCCACTGCAGTCAATGAGCCATTAAGTTCTGTTATCTTTTGGACTTGTGTGCTACAAACCTATCATATTACTATTCACCAAAATAAAGCTGTACTGATTTAACTTAATCTTCCATTCTGCTTAAGAGTTTTATACATTCCTATCTGACTGACTTGCTAATGAACTCTCTACATGGATTGCTTCCAAAATCAGACAGAAGTTTAAATATTGCCCTTGATCCATGTACACAACTCCCATTGACTTCAGAGTCCAGATGTGACCTTTGGGCTTTCCAAGTAGAGGCAATTTATGGAAGTATGTTTTTGACTGAGATATGACATTATTTCTGGGTGCACAAGAAGCTGTGGCTTTCAGCAATGTGGTCACATTTTATGAATGGGTATAGGCAATGACAGCTGAGCTGAGCTGTCCAAATCTGTGCCAAGAATACAGCATGCAAGGGATACGGGCTGAAATGTAAGCTTGAGAAACATTTCCATTATGGACAATAGAATAGCCGACTACTTATAACTCCCGATGTGTCTGCTTACTCTGTTGTTAATACAAACTGTATTTCCCTCCTTAAACAGATCTCGAAGGGTAAAGGGGTAGTAGGACAGTAAGGCTTTGTCTACACTGGCAACTGAACGGCAAAACTTTTGTCGTTCAGAGGTGTTTAAAAAAACCACTCGCCCCGAAAGACAAACGTTTTGTTGACGAAAAGCACCGGTGTGCACAGCGCTTTGTCAGCACGAGTGTTTTCCTGCTGACAAAGCTACTGCCGCTCATTGGGGGGTGGAAGTTTTTTGTTGGCAAGAGAGCTCTCTCCTGCTGACAACTGCAGCTATACTGCGTGTTTTTTAGTGGTATGGCTGTAGCGGCACAACCGTGTTGCTAAAAGCTGTGTAGTGTAGTAGACATAGCCTAAATGTTCCAAAAGTCATAAGCTGAAAATCTTTTGAGGTGTACTACTTCTCTGCAAAGTGACTAGGTAAAAATGTGTACCTTCTGACTTGTTCCCTGTGTGTACTCAGAGTCCTCTTTAGGTCACTAAAGTGAAACTTTAATTTCTTTTTACTCCTGTTAGCCCTTTGGAGCAACATAACTCAGAATGAGCTGGATTTGATCCCTGTTTGTGCAGCAACAGAAATATTTAGTAGGACCTAACTGGTTACCCGCAAGGAAGCAGGGCTGCACTGGGGTCAGCCAGGGCCTAATTTGACACAGAACCTGTATACGAGGATGTGAGAAGGGAAAAATGCTGCTTGACTCTTAGGCTTTGTCTACACTGGAGAACTGAAGCCTTAGTTATAGAACTGTTTGTCCTGAACCAATGTAAGCTCAGTTGTTTCAGTGCATCCATGTTCACCGAGCTGGATTGGTTTAAGATACACCTGGCATCCACACTGGTGCTGTGCTAAACCATTTCAACCAGATACCTATCCCAGCATCCAAGCTGAGTTCTTGGCTCAGCTTTCATTCAGAGTGCATTCTGAGAGATTTCAAAAGATCATTGGTATACTGTGGGTAGTGGTATGGGGAGGGGTTGGGACCAGTGAGTGTAATACCCAGTAGCAATAAACCAGTGCAGACTGAACTAGTTAGTGTTTAACCCGTTACTGAACCTGCTGAAAGGCAGTCCTGGCAGGTAGAAAAAACATCTTTTTGTTTTCGTTTTTTTGTCTGAGTATCTTTAATATGGAAATCAGCAAGATACAATAAGTATAGAATCTTCACTGCTGTTATTACATGGTACTTTTTCTGAAAAGAACCACACTTTAAATATATGTCAGGGCCTGGAAAAAATGCATTCCTTTTACACATACTAGGGTGACTGGATATGCTGATTTTACAGGGACAGTCCTGATATTTGGGGCCTTTTCTTATATAGGCTCCTATTTCTCTCCACCCCCATCCCGATTTTTCACACTTGCTGTCTGGTCAGCCTACCACATACTGATTTAAGAAATTAAAAATAACCATGTAATTCATTTGGCTTTGTTTAGAAAAGAATTGAATATTTTAAAAGATTAAGAAGTTTGTCTGCTTACAGTGATATTGCAAATGATTGCATTTGCTTATTTAGTTTGTTTTAAGGTTTGCTTTTTACTGTATCATTAAATGTAAGGGACCTGTTCCAGCTGACTTGCATTCATGCATACCGCCACTGAATTTTGCATGCGAAAGGAATGCCAGATCTTAGTTTAGATACAAAAGCCTCTGTTTATTTTTATTTATTTATTTATTTATTTATTTATTTTTTTTTAAAGTTATTCTTTCAAAATTTCCTTTACAACATACACGATTGGCTTTGTTGAAGTTGGGAGGCGACTAGTGCTAGTTATATTGTATAGAGTCATATTCTGCCCTGGTTTTTATACCCTGTGCAATGCCATTGATTTGGGGGTTGCACAGGGTGTATGCCAGCACAGATAACTTCCCTTCTAGTCAAGTCACTAATCCAAGGCCCAAATCACACTTTCTGTAGTGATGAGAATTGCCCCAATAACTGAGTCGGACTCGGTGGCTGTAAAGAAGGCAACAAGATCTGGCCTTAGGTGACTCCCTCCTTCTAAAAAACCCTTTGTAATCAACAGGATCTACCAGCCCAAAACCTTAACAGAAATAGAAAACTAGGGATAATGTGAGTCACATTTTAAACAATGCTGGAAACTTGAAAGGGAAATCACTTGAAACAGCAGTGGATTTTCCTATGCAAAAAGCTTTGGAGTTTACCTCTGGATCCTGCATTGATAAGTAAGTGTCAATGGATTCATTCAGTAATATGAATTCTAGTATGTTCTAATATGCTGCAATTTGCCTTTAAACATGGAGGCAAAGTTGTAAATACATTTTGCTTTCTGGCATGCTCTTGGGTTACTGACATGACATCCTGCTTTGATGCTGGAAGAATTTGCCCTGAGGAAAAAAGCGTGTTTAATCTTTTGTTTTTTTTGTAAAATGTCAAGATTAATATCTGGAGCACATCACTAGAGAGGGATATGTCCTTTTGGGATTCTACATTCATTTCATATTATTTAGGATCACTTTGATTTCTTCCTCATAGAACAGAGTGACAGAGGATGAGCTAAGTGTTTGAAATCTGTATTCTGTTCAATAGGGAACTTTTAAGAGTCTCAAATATATAAGATATGTTAAGGTACATGAGCAATTATATTTACAGCTTCTCTTCTTGGCTCTGGGCTGTCAGTTGCTTGTTTTGAAATGTAGGAATAAAATAGCACTGTCAAGTTAAACACAACTATATACCAATACATTTCCTTAGCTATGTTACTGATAACAGCTTAGATTGTTAAAATGTGTTCTTTTAAAATATCTACTTTACTTTTCGCTGTTTTCTACAGATCTTTCAACTTAGACCCCTCCCCCACAAAAAAACCAAGTCAGTTTCACTTTTGTTTATAATTTTTGGTTACTTTGTTTTTTACTTAGATAACAAGTTCCCAGGGGCTGGGACTGTCATGTGTTTTGTGTAATGCCTAGTACTCTGGGGTCTTGGACTATGATTGGGTCCTTAGCTACTACTACAATCATCATCAACTTTGACAGGTTCTCATGCACTAAAATAATGCTGCAGTGATTAAGCTGCAAACATTGCTGGGGAATATTCTTTCATTAAAAAGAAAATAGCCTCTACTGAAATTTTAAAATAAAACATTACCATGGGTTTTAATTGCCTTTTAGTTCTGTCAAAACTTGTTGATCTGAATCAAATATGCTGCTATCCATAACATCCTTGTGATAAGTATCAGAGGGGTAGCCGTGTTAGTCTGAATCTGTAAAAAGCAACAGGGGGTCCTGTGGCACCTTTGAGACTATCAGAAGTATAGGGAGCATAAGCTTTCGTGGGTAAGAACCTCACTTCTTGCATCTGAAGAAGTGAGGTTCTTACCCACGAAAGCTTATGCTCCCAATACTTCTGATAGTCTCAAAGGTGCCACAGGACCGTCTGTTGATCCTTGTGATAGGAAACTATTGGACTCCAGTCCTACAATTGATAGGATGTAAGTGGGCTGCTGTGCTTCAGTGAGGATGCCATTTTGGTCAATGAAATTCTGAGTGAGTGCAGCTGTTTGCCCATGTTTTATAATTTGCAGGATTGGAGCCTGGTGTATTAGGAGTGTGGTGGCTCATTTGTTTTTGTTGTCCCCTCTCCTCCTCCGCCAAGGTCTCTATGCTCTACTTCCTGATCACTAAATTATAGATGCTTCCATTAAAGGGAACTGAGTTCTAGAAAAATGACTTATCTGGGTGGACTCCTGTTTTATTCTCTTTTTATTGTCTAGAATTTTAATTTGCAGGAGTGATTGTAATCAGTATAAAGCTACTTTCCCCCCTTCCTATTGACATGGATATTAGAGCTGTGAGAAAAGTCTCATAGCTGGCAACACAGGACTGGAAAATCAAAAGTTGAATGTTTTTCTTGAACATTTTGTGGTTTCGCCTCAAATTCTTTGTTTTCTCCCTAAAACAAAGGGTATTCTTTGTTTTTCTTTAGCCCATTTTGAAATTCTGCCATGTCATCACAAATTGCTGCTTTTGTGCTGAAAATGGCATGAATACTCTGGGAAAAATGGCCCTTTTACCCGAGGCGAAGGAAGAACATTGCAAATTGTTCCACAGTGGAGTTGTGCCTATTTTGGCAATGAAATATTGTCTGCTGGCAGGCCTGTGCACTCAAAGGCAAAATGTCAGTTATTTTGAAATTTGTGAAAACTGATGATTTCCCTCAGCCCTAGTTTGGAAGATTTCAAGGGTCTGACTTTTTGTTCTTCAGCAAAGGTCCTGCTGAAGCAATGTTTGGAAAAGCAACATTACGCTTTCCTTTTTCAAATGCCATTGCATGGTGTTAAGTACTGTCCTAAAGTTATCTATGTAGTTTATTTTACTGTGGTATATTTGGGGTCAGATGTAAAATGGATTAATTGTTCCATTAAAAATCAAATGAGTCTTTCCTTAAAGATTTACTTATTTGCATTGCAGTACTGCCTGCAGGTCCCAGCCCAATTGTACCAGGCACTGAACAAACATCTAACACAAAAAGATGGTCCTTGTCCCAAAGATCTTATAAGATGAGACAACAAGGAGATACAGCAAACAGAGGGGGGAGAACAAGATAAAAATGAGACAATTCAGGTCAGTGTGAGAAGCAGTGGTCACAGCACACTAGACACCTGACTGTTGTTTAGTCGTTGGGTCTAATGTAGGCATCATAGCAGAGGTGGGATTTGAAGGCAGACTATATAGTGACTTTGTGGATTTTTATTGAGAACTCTTCTCAGGCATTAGGGATGGCATGAGATGGAGCATTGAAGGTGCTTGTTGGGGAAATTTGACAAATAGGCAATGAAGACTGGCATCATTGGCAGAATGGAGGATGGTAGTTAATGTCCCCATTGCATAATAGAAAATGGGTAGGCCATGAAGGGCCTCACAAGTCCGTAGTGTGTTGGCATGATATGGGCACAGGCAATTACATTCCAGCTAAATTTCTCCTGCACTTTCAGCTCATTGTGTTTTTGTTTTTTACTTCTGTGAAATTAGTTAAAAAGTTGCTGATTTCTACCCCAGAACTGACTTCATTTTGGTGAATCCCCAAGTATCTCTTAGTTACTCACAGAATTAATGTGAAAATTCATCAGCTCATACACTGCTTTGAGATCCTTAGATGAGAGGTACTACAGAAGTACAAGGTCTGAATCATAATTTCAGCAAATTCTAGCCTGGCACAAATGGCTAATAAAATGAAGCATTTCTGAATTCTTAAGTGTGAGTTTTCTAGATAGGATGGTGATCAGACTCTCTCTCATGCTCAACATCTTATTGATTTAAACTCTGTCCTGGAACTACAGCAAAAATGAAACCTGAGGTTAGCAGGGAACAAGCTGTAAGGTCTTCACTGTGTCTGAACTTGGCCCTTAATGCTGTAGGCCGGCAAAAGTCCCCAGGGAGTTGTACTCACAAGTACCAGATCTGAACTTGGCTCTGAGAATCTATTTTGACTGTCAGCCATTCAGAGCAGGGATCACGTCTATTTCAGTTTGTCGAGTGCCTAGAACGGTGGGCCCTGATCCTGACTGGGGCCTTCAGGCAATATCAAGATGTGAATAAATAATCATAATAAACATGTTTGATCCTCTCTGCTGCCAGAAGAGGAATGTGCTCCAGCAACAATATAATAGAGAACCGCTATGTAAATGAACGGTAAAGGAAGAGGTACCTAGTATGTGCAGCAGTGAAGGTGAGTATTGTGCCATTAACATTATCTAGCACAGAAGGAGTTAAATTCTCATTCTGTGTCAGAGGGGATGCGGCCCTCCAAGTAAACAGTGAACTCCTTGACACTGGGGCACTCCACAGCTTGGGTTATTGGTTACAGAATTTGGATCCTTCTAGAGCACTGGTTGAGACACAGAGCAATCCAATGGCTAAAAGTGATTATCATGTGATGGCTGCTTGGCAATTTGAGACGTATACTGGTGGCTTCAGTTAAGTTCTTAAACAAGCATTTACGTCACAGAAATCACTGATTCCTTGCACCTTGCTGGTCTCTTCTAAGCAAGACTGAGGCATGTTGGTAGAGTAGCAAGTTGCTTTTCCTGATGTGTAGATTAAAAGTGGATTTCTGGTTTTAGAGATTTCTATTTGTAATTATTCCTAAGCACTAAAATCCCTCTGTCTACTCCCTTTTTTTGTTGCTTTGTAGCCTATAATCATTATGACTGAGCAAGATAAGAATTCTTGAATGGTAATATAACTCTTAAATCTATTATAAAGGGTTTCTACAATTGTTTTTTTTTTTTATTTTTTTTTCTGAACAGCTCAAATAAGCTAGTTAATTAATCAACTGGAGGATCTCCAGTCACACAGAACTAACGCCTTCACTTTAGAACAAATCAGTTTCTCTCAGTAGGCTACAGTATGAGGAGCTGGGCAGAAGGGAAGTGAGTTCCTATGTTACTTATATGGCGCTTCAAATTATCTTATAAAAAGCAGGTGTTACCACCAAGCTCCATTAAAAATGAATGACAAAAAATTAAAAGCAAGCAAATTCATAATTGCTTTGCTTTGCACTATTCTGGCCAAGAGTTATTGTTCTCAGAGCATTTATATTTCCTGTTTGTTCCGTCGCCTTGATGTCTCAGATTCTCCTTCCTCCATGATCCCTGACTGTTGCTCTCCTTTAATCTTCTGTTGCAGCTGTTCCTTGGTGAGCATTTCAAAGATGATATAGCTTTCCCTCCATGTCTCACTGTCTTAGCCTGGCTGGGAAGCCTCCACCCCTTTGCTCGTGAATTATTGCCAGATAGGGTTGTATCCTCTTTGCTTTGCTTGTGTAATTTACTTGAAAATGTATGAGCAATTGGGGAGTGGCAGCATGAAAGTGATATTGACAGTGGATTACTTTACATGCTGTTTTCTTGCAAGAGTCTGTCTGGAGAAACAAGATCATCAGTTTCTAGTTCTTACTCTTTTCAAGAAATCTAGATTATGTATTCAAACACACAGCAGCATCAAATGAGCATTTTTCATAAAATTATATGGGCTTTAGGTCTGTGCTGATTATGACCATCGTTGTTGGCTGGATTAGATGGCAAGGAGGAGTTATTTTGAAGTGCCAATTTCACTGATCTCCTGTGCCTGCTTTGTGCAATGCGGGCAATGTGAAGTAGTCATCAATCCAGTTTATCTGACCAGCTAAATTGGGTTTAGGACTCCTTTACATTGCTGGAGTGGAACAAAACTGCTGGAACATAGCCGTGAATGTGGTCCCAGATTATTAATGTGAAGAGACAAAAGGATGTCTTCTGACTGTATTCTTCCACTCAGTGACAAAGTGGTAAGAAAATGCATCAACATGGAGTTTTCTCGAGACATTGAAGAGGGGTAAAGCTACTGTGCAGCATGGTCCCACTTTTCCTCCAGTGTACTTGTTGGTGGTACCAGGGGATAAACAACGTGTGATTTGCGACATATGTCATTTGTGGGTGGCCAGTCACTGTAGGTGGGATAGTCCCAGGGACCTTCTTCTTAGTGTAGATGGGGTCATGGGGCTGATGAAGCAGTTTTTTTCCTGGAGCCATTTCTCATGTAGTTCTTCCCTACTTATAGAGTTGCCTATATACTGAGGTACGCTATCTTCCCTACGTATATAGGTGTACTTCTATACTGAGGTACATTATCACCCTTAAAGAGGTACTTGGTCAGAAAGAGCTACTTCCACCTCTCCGTAATTCTGCTCTACAGGCATTGAATCATTTATACTTGATTTTTGACAATTTTAATACAAAGTGAATCAAATACAAAAAAGAAATGTAATAGAAAAATGTCAACAGGCAGAAGAAGGTGACCTGATTTCTCAGCTAGAATGTTGCCAGCGTTTGAGGAGTCCATTGACAGTATGGCTCCATTTTGCTTTTACTTCCAAAATGCACAGACTTTTGGTAAACTGATGCAAAAGGAATTACAGTGCCACCAAAGGGCTATGGGAGCTGTTGGAGTCAAAAGGCCAAAGTTCACAATTGAGGGTGAAATTATCACTGTCTTTAAGTTGGTAACCCGGCCGCTTGCGCTCCAGGCATTCAGATACTAAGGTGATGGGCACAAGTTCAAAACCCTAAGATAGAACACGGGGGGAGGGGAGATGTGTTGTGCTTCCTCCACTGCACACACCACCAAAGAGTGCTTTTGGGCACACTCTGCACTCCCCCTGCTCTGGGAAACTCTGGTGGGCAGCACTGGAAAGTGCGCTGCTGCCTTGCTCACCATGCTACATCCAGCGTCCAGGAAGGCATAACGCTTCCAGCACTGGGGCACTGAAGACCCTCTCCTGCCCTAATGTAACCAACTGGTCAGTGTGTGTTGAATGTCTTCCTATTTGTCCCATACACAATGGATGTGAGTCTGTTTAAGCTCCCACCTATAGAGCCTAGATTTTTAGTTCAAGCTATAAAAGCTTGTGCTGGTAATTTAGGGTCCCCAGTTCAGTCCTTAGTGTTGGCCAAGTTGATGATTGTCACGTTTACTGTCCCCTGGAGCAATAAGTTAGCCCTTAGGCTGCTAATAAGAGTTGGTTTCTTCCAGGTTATCCTGCAAGCCCTATGTGTGGACCTCCTAGAGAAGTCAGTGGGAGTTTTGCATATGGCAGGATTGAAGAATCAGGCCCTGGGGAAGTTTATATTAAAATGATTGTAGTTTGTAGTAGTATCAGTTTCTGACTTCAAGATGCCAAATGAAAGTCTAAATTGTCAGATACAAAAGTACTGCCTTTCATTATACCTGGATCGACAGGACAGAGAACAGTCCTTTGAATCTCTAAGCTGTTTCCTTACACATCACAGGGGGTAAGAAGTGAATTAACCATATCATAGGCACATGGTACTTCCCTGCTCAGATTACACCACAAAATCTGGGCAGTTCCTAGGATAGAGCTGGGAAAGGGAACTTGTGAGTGTAAGAAACACTTGGAAACAGAGCACTAGTAACATGACTGCAGACAAAAGGTTATAGGAAAATTTAACTGCATCTACAGTCCTGCACATCTACAGGTTAGCAGAAATCATGGTTAACTAGATGCTTGTAGTGAATTTATTGTGACTAGTATGAAATAACTTGGCTTTAGCTTTAGTTTTGCTTTATATTATCTGTTTTGCTTATAGTAGAGATTATACCTTACTGTGTTATCCCTTAACTTTGTACTGACTTTGTTCTCCAAATTTACTTTCTAAATGTTAATCACAGTTTTAAAACTATTGTTAAATGTCGTCTGTTTGATACAGTAAAGACTTCAGCAGACTTGGAAGGATTTCCTATGTGTTCTTTTAGCAGTGTATTAACTAAAAGCTTTGGCTACACTGCACATGGACAAAGCCCTTTGCAGTAGAGTTTACTGCAAAATACTTCATAAACAAAATGTGTATGTTTTGTATTTTAGTCAGAACTCAAATGAGCTATTTTTTTCCGTTCCTCACAAGTGAGCGTCTCAGAAAAACAATTATTTCTAACATTGCTTCTGGCCTTTTGACTGTGAATTCAGAGAAGTTTTTATCTCACATACTGAAGTGAAAATTAAGTTTTGTTTTTGTTTAATGCAAGTCAAGAAGTAGTCATGATTCAGTGTGACAGGCTGAATGTAAGCCATATGAGCTGAGCTATATACGCATAAAGGATGATTGTACTGCAGAAAACCTCCAAGTAATTTTAGATTTTTGACACATTTACCACTTCACAAGTTCTTTTTCTCTCCTCCTCCCCCCCATTCCCAAGAACCAAGTATCTGATGTGATGAAAAATGTCTGCATTTTTTGTGGGAATAGTAAGTGTTTGGTTAAATTTTCTCTGCTACAGTGAATTTCTCATAGGAATATGGAATTTTCTCTCTAAGATATAATGGGAATGGAGTAATCCAGTAGTATATGTACTTGTCTTGCTTTGCTTAAAAATGACTTTATAGAAAACTTGACGTGAATCAACCTCTGATACTAATAGTTATCACTAGATCAGGCTATTAGCTGGTGATCTTGACTAGCTTTTTTTACGTGTAGTGATATGGTACATGGCAGTCTTTGATTATTAAGGATTACATTTTCACTGTGGTGTGGAAGCAGAAAATAAAGTATCTGATTTGCTGTACCCAAACAAAAAGTGAGAACTCTGTTATTCTCCGACAGTGGCATGTGGAGCGTAGCTCACTCGACTCTCATTAATGCCACTACTGGAGTTGCATGTTCACCGAGATCAATGTTTGTCCCTAGGAATCCTGCAACATCAGGCAGATTTCCATAGCTAGTCTTACTTTTTGGTGTGTGTGTGTGTGTGTGTGTGTGTGTGGTGTTTTTATTTATTTATTTGTTTTTAAAGGGCCATCTATTTTTTTCTTCTTTGATATTTCGTCTATATTTGTATAATGTATCACTGTTGTATAGATGACAAATGAAAGGCAGTTTTAATTTTAACTCAAAATATTTGGGTTAGTAACAGAATTGTTGATTTAGTCCTATTACTGGTAAATCTCTGTATCTCCTAACATTTGTGAAAGTAGCTGATCATTTTGCAACCTAAACATTTCAGCAATGGATACAAGTTAAGGTTCATTTATGAATTACAGGCTAGTGCTTCTTTCAGATGTTGCGAATGGTGTGTTCTGATATTTATTTTGTGTGTGTGTGTGTGTGTGTATAAAATTGTGTGTGTGAAATTAATATAAGAACAAGTAGCGTAGATTAGAATGTAGTAAAAAAATTGATCAGCTTAATCTACAGGGTCAAATTCTGCTCTGTTACATCAGGGTGACTCTATGGGTATGTCCAGACTAGCCGCTGTATCGGCGGGTAGTGATCGATTTATCGGGAATTGATATATCGCGTCTTGTCTTGTCGAGACGCGATATATTGATCCCCGACGCGCTCCCCGTCGACTCTGGAACTCCACCGGAACAAGCGGCGCTAGCGGAGTCGACAGGGGAGCCGCGGCCGTCGATCCTGCGCCGTGAGGACGGGAGGTAAGTCGGAATAAGATACATCGACTTCAGCTTCGGTATTCCCCCCCAGTGTAGACCAGGCCTATCAGAGGAGTTACTCTAGATAAACACCAAGGTATATATGAGAGCTGAACTTGGCCCAATAAATCTGGGCCAATGGAGTGGGATAGTTTAAATGCCACTGGAGTTAGTGGAAAGCCTTTCCATTGACTTTGATGGCAACAGGGTCAAGCCCATTATGGTCCAGATCATGGTGTATTTTTGCTGCTTAACGTTGTGTGTTAATACATATTGGATACTGTTTGTTTTTTAAGGAAAATGCCAATAAAAAGTCTATTGTTAGGCTCAAAATTATCCCTTACTCCACTTTCACAATAAACTAGCCAATATATGCTCTGAATAGATGGAATGTTAAATAGTTTCTGGCATTAGTGTGCCCTTGCAGGAAGAACAGATGGTACTTTAAACAAGTTTTGCTATGGGATAAAATGTTCCCGGTCCCTGACAGATCGTATCCATCTGTAAGGAAGAAACAGGATTTGTGTAAAGTAAACAGGGTAGATTCAAACGATTTGAAATCCGCCTCAGAAGGAAAAACAGGTTTTGTGCGCTGCTGTGGTGGAAGCACATTGCTGTATTTGACCAGGTGACACACATTATTATTTTTATTTATTTATTTATTATTTGTATTACCATAACATCTAGGAGCCCTAACTATGGGCAAGGATTTCACAGTGCTGGGTGCTGTACAAACACAGAACAAAAAGATAGTCCCTGTTCCCAGGTGCTATTTATGTTCTCCAGAATGGGGTGTTGTCATTTTTGTCAGATGGATCCCAAATGGGTGATTTATTTATTTATCTATTTATTAAAGAAATGGAAGACTAGGACATGGAAGACAGTGCTCAGTCTGTAACAAAGTAGTTCCTAGAAAACAAGAACATCTATATTTATTATCAAATAGGTATTAAGGGGGGTGTGGTACTCTTTGGCCATAAAACATAGACTCATAGACTTTAAGGTCAGAAGGGACCATTATGATCATCTGGTCTGACCCCCTGCATGCTGCAGGCCATAAAACCGTCCCTACCCCTTCCCTAGACTCTGCTGTTGGAGTCCCCAATCCTGTTTTAAGTGACTTCAATCAGCGGAGACCCTCCTGCTAGAGATCCCTGCCCCATGCTGCGGAGGAAGGCGAAAAACCTCCAGAGGCTCAGCCAATCTGCCCTGGAGGAAAATTCCTTCCCGACCCCAAATATGGCGATCAGTAAGACCCCGAGCATATAGGCAAGAGTCTCCAGCCTGACCCCTGTCAGCCATTATACTATTTACCTACCATTGCTTGGTTTTCCTTGACTACTATGCTTTACCATTAAACCATTCCCTCCATAAACTTATCTAACTTAATCTTAAAACCAGACAGGTCCGTCGCCCCCACCGTTTCCCTCGGAAGGCCGTTCCAATATTTCACCCCTCTGACGGTCAGAAACCTTCGTCTAATTTCAAGCCTGAACTTCCCCACGGCCAGTTTATATCCATTCGTTCTTGTGTCCACATTAGTACTAAGCTGGAATAATTCTTCTCCCTCCCTTGTATTAATCCCTCTAATATATTTAAAGATAGCAATCATATCCCCCCTCAGCCTTCGCTTTGTCAGACTAAACAACCCAAGCTCCTCTAGTCTCTTTTCATACGACAGGGTTTCCATTCCTCTGATCATCCTAGTGGCCCTTCTCTGCACCCGTTCCAGTTTGAGTTCATCTTTTTTAAACATGGGAGACCAGAACTGCACACAGTACTCCAAATGAGGTCTCACCAGCGCCTTGTACAATGGAAGCAGGACCTCCTTATCCCTACTAGATATACCTCGCCTAATGCATCCCAAGACAGCATTGGCTTTTTTCACCGCCACGTCGCATTGTCGACTCATAGTCATTCTGCGGTCTACAAGGACCCCTAGGTCCTTCTCCTCTTCCGTTACTTCTAACCAATGCGTCCCCATCTTGTAACTAAAATTGTTATTAGTCATCCCCAAATGCATCACCTTACACTTTTCACTATTAAATTTCATCCTATTTCTGATACTCCAATTCACAAGCTCATTCAAGTCTCCCTGCAGGATATCCCTATCCTCCTCCAAATTTACAACGCCTCCCACCTTCGTATCATCCGCAAACTTTATCAGCCCACTCCTGCAATCGGTTCCGAGGTCAGTTATAAATAGAAGAGGGAAGTATGTGGAAGAGGGAAGTATCATGCTCACAGTCACACAGCTATTCTTGGCCAGAAGGTGGGACTAACATCAGAAGAGGGGGCTTGGGCAGTAGACTGAGTGAAAGAATGAGAGCTGCATAAATGAGGGCAGTTTCTGATGGTCTCAATCTATCCAGGCTCCTACTGCTTGCCCCTGGTATAGTCCACCATGGTTCTTCCTCCCCTGCAGTACGAGTATAGCTTTTTGTCACCACCTCACCAACTACCTTCCACAGACCGCTCCACAGTTTGGAAAAAGCTTAGGATGGGGAACCAACATCTTCTATAACCCTTTTTGGCACTGTAATTTAAACTGCCTTCGGAGGGGCATGTACTTTGTAAGATGTCCTAGATTTTCCACCCTTCCCTCAACTTATGTCTCTCTGGCTGTACAGAGCTGATCATCTACATTGGAGCCACTGAAGGACCAGATGGGGGCGTAGTTGTAGGGCTACTGTGTGGTTGCTTTTCCTCTCCTTGTACCCAGATTCCATTCCATGTACATCGGTCTCCCTCTTACCTACTCAGCTGTGGGGAGCATATGTACCAAAAAAGAATATGGTGGGTCCTGATCCTATGATTTCCATGACTGGAGTATCCTTAAAATAACCCTGTGAAGTTGGGAAGTACTGCTGTCCCCATGTTGCATATGGAGATTGAGGTGCAGAAAGACTGATTTGCTCATGGTTACACAGAAAGTCTGTGGTGGTGCAGGGAATTAAATCTTTGGATCTCCTGAGTCTTGAGCTATTGCCCTTAACTACTGGACCATCCTTCTTCCCTTCCTGATATCTCTACCCAATTCAGGACTGACCTGGATTTTCAGACGCACCTATGGGTACGTCTACACTGCAGCTGGGAGCATGCTTCCCAGCCCGGGTAGATCAAGATGCTCTATCTCTGCTTAAGCTAGCACACGAAAAATAGCAGTGTGGTGGTTGCAGGACAGGTAATGGCATGGGCTAGCCACCTGAGCTTGGACCCAGGGAGTCTGGGCAGGCTGGTGCTGTAACATCCATACTGCTATTTTTAGCACACTAGTCTCACACAAGTCTTTCTACCCCAGCTGGGAGGCACGCTCCCCACTGCAGTTTCAACAATCCACTTCCTTGAGTGCTGATCTAGTAGACAACCAACATTTCTTGGGTGGTTGAGGGCACTTGGTTTGAGGTTTATGCCTCAAATGGAGGGCAGGTACAATGGGACAACTTTGTGGCATTGTCACCACAATATTTCCCTTAAACTTGCCATGTTTCCAGAGCCAGAGTGTATTATAGAATCATAGGACTGGAAGGGACCTCGAGAGGTCATCTAGTCCAGGCCCCTGCACTTATGGCAGGACTAAGGATTATCTAGACCATCCCTGACAGGTGTTTGTCTAATCTGCTCTTAAAGATCTCCAATGATTGAGATTCCGCAACTTCCCTGGGCATGTCTCTGTCCATAGTTTGGTCCATAACCTATATACGCATGTCTCTGTCCACAGTTTGGTCCAGTGTATTATCCTGTCTATACTTGGATTATTTAAGATCACAGTGTCTAAACTCTTGTCTCAATTAATTAATTTTTAGATATGATTGTGGAAAGAATGTATGTTTCATGTTCGTTTAAAGTTCTGTAAACCTCTCCCCTCCCCATTGAACATTGTGCCCACTGGATCTGAACCTGTGACTGCCCTACATAAGCGTGAAAACTCTTGCAGGGTAGGGGAGCGAACCAGAGGGTGTGGCTCAGTTGCAGAAGGGTTCTGCACAGGGGTGTCCCTTCCTGCTGACAGATTTTAGGAGATCTTCCAGTTTAGGCAGCTGGAGGGCAAATCTTGCCTCATCAGTAGGGAAAATTCCAGGGAAATTGCAAGCTGAAAAGGCAGGGGACACACCGAATTTAACTGTAATGACTTGAGGTGGCATTTCTGTGACATAATGGAAGATGCATTTTAGCGATAATCACTCAGGTTTATTTCTGTTGAGATCTGACTCTGTTTCCCATCCAACTGCATTTTTCTCTTTTAATAGAAATAGGGCACTTTCTCTCTCCAGGGATTCCTGCATATCATTTATTTCTGTCATATTCGCTTTATTTCCTCTATAGTCTAGTCCAGCATCACAATGTGGAATTAGTGTGGACGCACTGTATATTAGTTCATTCTCGTTTTCTTGTATTAATGGTTTATTTTCTCTTGCTTAATTACTCTTATGTTTATAATTTTCTTTTACTGGAAAATAGAAGGAAAGCTACCTCCTATCAAAGGGAAAAAACACTGTCAAAAAGTTTGAACATTTTATATGGAGACTATCAAATTCAAACAATTTGCATTCACTAGTCCATAGCACGCTTGGAGTATTGTTAATTTTAATAAAAATCAGCCTTAATTTACTACGCCTCTACCTCGATATAACGCTGTCTTCGGAAGCCAAAAAATCTTACCGCGTTATAGGTGAAACCACATTATATCGAACTTGCTTTGATCCGCTGGAGTGCGCAGCCCCGCTCCCCCGGAGCACTGCTTTACCGTGTTATATTAGAATTTGTGTTATATCGGGTCGCGTTATATCGGGGTAGAGGTGTATATGTCTTATTTGTTCAACAAAAACAAGATGTGGACAAAGAGAAAGGAGCATTCTCATTATTTAGCTACATATATTCCTCCATGAAGTAAAATATTCATTGAAATGATCTTTTTCATTTTAGGTTAGTGGGAGTCAGTCTGTATATATATTTAGAGACGGAGTAAAGCTTTGACATATCTAATTATCCTGGCAAGATCTAAGATTCTGGCTGTGCACCACCATAGCACCAGCATCTGTATTTGGCCTAGTATAAAAAGGGAAGGTTTTTATTACATTTTTTCCAAAAAATTCCATAAAACTCACCTATTTATTTAGGAACTGACCTATTCCATGCAATGTTGGGAAACTCAGGCAGAACAGTATTGTGCTAGTGTATAAGAACCAGAAAGTGAAAGTCAACAGTAAAATTAAGGGGGGGAAAAAGGGGTGGGGTAGAATCAAGTTTACTTGTGAAAGGCAAAAAGTAAATAGAGAACAGGAGAGAAAGAGTCTAATTCTGACTTTTGATGATCTTGGTGTTATGTGAGCAATTTAAGAAAAAAAGATAAAATAAATCTTAACACTGCCCTTTGATTATGAATTTTAAGTTTGTTACAAACTTAGGGTCAGATCTGAGGACACTTACTTTCCTGAATCAGAATCTTATGCCAGATAGTATCCCCATTCAAGACAGCCGTTAGCCACATGTTTAAGGCCCACTGAAGTCAATGGGACTTAAGCATGTGCTTAAAGTTAAACATGTGCTATGCGGTATTCTGACTAGGTAAGGACATAAGCACACGATATATCTTGATTTTAGTAAGGCTTTGGCACTGCCACATGACATTCTCATAAGCAAAGTAAGGAAATGTGGTCTAGAGGAAATTGCTGTAAGGTGGGTGTGACAGAATACAACCCTGTGTTCACACCCTACACACTAGTGTAATAATTTTTGTACAAGGCATGTCTTGTATGGTATAATTTGAAAACTCATAATTTGCTGGTCAGTATCATCCTGATAAAATATGTATGGCAACATTGTATGTAAAGTTATAAGAGTTCCCTGTATGATGTTACTGACACATGTTCCAAACCCCACAACTCTGCCCAAACAGAAGCTAGGTCTGTCCTAAACAAAGGTATGTGTGCTCTGCTTAATTTGCATTTAAGCAGTAAACAGAGTCTTCAAGCAGGAAGGGAAGACAAAGGAAATTCAAACAGGTGAAAAATCCAGCAGAGAATATCCTTCCACATAGACTCTTTGACACCTAGTGCCCATCTGGAAATGGTTTTCAAGAGGGGGACTGAAACTATAAAAAGGAGGGACAAACACCACAAGGCACCCCGTCCCTCTCCCTGCCTGTTGCATTCACTGCCCCTGAAGAGAAAAAGGAAGCAATTGTTGGACTTTGAAGGAGGGGCCCTGACTGAGGGAGTTTGGTCAGTAGGACACTGAACGCGGGTGGTGAAAAACTTGGCTTGAATCTGATTATAGGTTGTTAAATTAGGCATTAGTAAATGTTTTTTATCTTGTAATCATTTCTGAGTTTTATGCCTCCTTATTTGTACTCACTCAAAATCTATCTCTTGGTAGTTAATAAACTTGTTTTATTATTTTTATCTAATTCAATGTGTTTAAATTGAACTGTCTGAATAACTATTTGAGATCATTCCCTTTAAGGGCTAATAGGCTTAAAATATTTTGTACTGTTCAGGAGGGGGCTGGGCCGTACAGGACATACATTTCTGGAGGGAAATGTCAGTGTGGAGGTGTTGGGTTACACTCTGGCTCTCACCAGTCTTGGTTATACTGCAGGGTGACCCCAAGTGTGGCTGGCAGATTGCAGTCACACACAGACGTTCAGGGCTTGTATGCTGGAAGGTTGTTCGTGAGCAGCTCAGTTGGGAGTTACTTCAGCAAAGCATTGTAAGGCATGCAAAGTTGCAGGGCGGGGTGGCACAGCTGCTCACTAGTCTGGATTGTATCCTGGTATGTCACAGTGGGTGCACAACTGGTTGACAGACCATACTCGAAATGTAGTCCTCAGTGTCTCACTGTCAAACTAGAGGGATGTATCTTGAGGGTTCCCATGGGTGACTGTCCGGCACTAGTCAATATTTTCATTAATAGCTTGGATGATGGAGTGGAGAGTATGCTTATAACACTTGAGGGGACACCAAGCTGGCAGGGGTTGCAAGCACTTTGGAAGACAGGATTAGAATTCAAAATAATCTTGTTGATTTCAGACCAGTTCTCTGATTTAGAAACCTGAGCTATGAGGAAAGGTTAAATAATATGGGCATGTTTAGTCTTGAGAAAAGAAGATTAAGGGGGAATCTGATCACAGCACTTTAACATATTTGAAGACTGGTGTAAAATGGATGGTGAATAATTGTACTCTATGTCCGCTGAAGATATGATAAGGAATCCGCTTAATGTGCAGTTAGGGAGATTTAGGGTAGATATTAGGAGAAATTTTCTAACTATAAGGTTAGTTAAGCTCTGGAACAGGCTTCCAAGGGAGGTTGTGGAATCCCCATCACTGGAGATTTTTAAGAACAGGTTGGACAAACACCTGGCAGGGATGCTCTAGGTTTGCTTGGTCCTGTCTCAGCGTGGGGGGATGGTCTAGAAGATGATCTCTCAAGTCCCTTCTAGCCCAACATTTCTATAGTTGTATGTGCTTACTTGCTGCCCTGGCCCTAATACACCAAGGTACTTACCTACATGCCTAACTTTAAGCATGTGAACAGTCCCATTGAAGTCCAATGAGTCCACCTATGCCTGGTAATAGCTGTTGATGAGATCAGACTCTTAGCTTTGTTAGTGTGGTTCACTTGTACTTGTTAATAAACAAACTTTAAAGCAAAATTCCATGCAGGATTATAAGTCACATATTATTTATGTAAAAGACCACAACAGCTTCATGAGGTAATGAAAAAATGTAATGTATAACTTGAAAAGGAAACGAGCCTAGATCTTCTAACACCATTCTGGTTTGTAGGGTAAACATGGTACCAAACCGCAAACTCATTATAAAACTTGGAGCCACATGCATACATCCAAGGGCAGAATTTGTTCATAAATATTGAAGACTAGAACAAACCCTATATTTGTAATTACTGTATGTTAGTAGCTGATGCTGTATAATAGACAGGAAAAGACACTGTCCTTGTTCAGAGGAATTAATCATCCAAATTCAGGATACATCTCAGACATTTTGGGCCTTGTCCAAAACCCATTGAGGTCAGTGGAAAGAGTCCAGGAGCCAGGCTTCCGTGCGTATGAGAAGATGAAGAGGTCACAGATGGCAGTGGTCTTTTCATACATGGAGCAAACGTTCGAGAGGGAATAGAAGAAATGGAGGAGGGACACTGGGGATAGATGTACGTCAGAGGGTCAGTGGAACAAAGGTGTTGACAAGGAAGAGTGTGGGAGATGGAAAGGATGGGATAAAGGGAGAGCTGGAACACATGTCACTGGAGATGAGAAGCAGGGAGAGTAGTGTGCATGTGGTTTATGGATTTGTGAGTGTGGGAGATTGAAAAGGGAAGGGGGGAGAGGAAAAAACAGATGTGGTGGGGACAGAAGGGGAAGGTTCAAGGGAACAAGAGATGGTGCAAGAGTTTGAAGGAACAGACTATGATGCAGAGAAGAGATGTGGTGAGAGCCATTGGTGATTAATGGCTGCCCGTGATTAATAATGGTGATTCAGTGGGGAACTCAGTGATTTGGGCAGTGCAGTAGATTTGACTGAGATCAATAGGAATGGAACAAGCCGATAGATTGATACAACTAAGAAGGTGAATGGTCGATAATACAAAATCTACAATACATAGAGTAACCTAGATCCAAGGCATACAGAGGATATTGAGTTCTGAGAAAGGGGGGCAGGAAAATGGCTGTTTATCTCAAAAAATTAGGATCTGAGGTAATGATAATTAGGATGTAAATAACAACCTGAAAGCTACAGACTGGACAAATGCTGTGTTCCCATATGAAATATTTTCACCTAAAGATGTCAAAGCACTTCACAAAGATCAGCGGCCAAGATTTTTAAAATGGGCTAGTAAGTTTGGGTGCCAGAATTGTGAGTAACTAACTTGAGACATTTTAAAGGGGACTGGTTTTCAGAGAACAGGTGCTCAGTGTTTCAAATCAAACAACTTGAAAATTGTTGCCACTAAGGATTAGTTCCTCCACCTCTAAAATGGGGCTATTGTGGCACAGAGAGGTTAGGTCCCAGATCCTTAAAGGCATTTAGGGAACTAACTACCATTGATTGATTAAAATGGGAGTTAGGCATCTAAATGCCTTTTGAGGATCTGGGCCTAGATGACTTGCCCATCTTTACCCAACTGATCTATAGCACTGCAGGAAACAGAAAGAGAACTTGTCTCTCAGCCCCATGCTCAATCTATTAGCCTAAGAACAATTTAATTTCCAGCCCAGAGAGTCATGTAGCAACTCTTCAACTTCGCTTTGACAGCTTTTTACAATCACTGCAGTTCACTGAAAAATAAACACCGGATAGAAAATGGGGAGGAACTGTGAGAGTAACTTCTAGTAGCTACATCTGGCAATATTGTTTGTGAATGATAGGAATTTAGATGAAATAGCAAGGCACGCATCTTTTCACATTTCTGTATCCAGCAAACAAAATTAATTCTATTGTCTTTTATGGAAAGCTGGTGTAGGAGCTGCTTTGATTGATGGATTACATCTGCAGTTGGAGACTGAGTAAGGGGATGATAGATTCAGCCTTCAGTTACAGGGATTTCACTTTTCATTCATGAAGAAAACTGAAGATTTCTTTCCAGTGCATTTTATTTTGGCATTAGAACTTTTCAAAGCGCTCCACAAATGGTGGGCTTTGATTTCCACTTGTTTAAAGTCAGTGGTAATTAACATTTCTTTGAGAACATTCTAACCAAATGTCCTAGTTTTGTCCTCCATTAAAATAAAAAATTTGCTCTTAGCTAAAAGATGTTAATTAGTGTTTATAATAATCCCGTCTTGGAAGTATTATTGTCAGCAGTCTGAGAGGGGAGCAGGTTGTTTGGGTGCAATTGGAGACTCACGAAAGACACAGAAAACTTGTAATTAACATAATACACCTGATAGACCTGTTTCATCTGCTGTGGATAATGCTTTGTCTTCAGTCCATTGTGTGCTTGTAGTTTGTTTTTTTGGAGGGGGGAAGAGGTATGCATGGGAATAATGAAAAATTCTCTTCCATCCCTGCCCAGTCTAGTAAACATATTGGGCAAAAAGACGACAAACTGACACCTAGATTAAGGAGGCTGTGGATGCTAGGTGGCAAGGCTGGATCATCTTACCCTTTCCATGGGGGGGGGGAGGGGTGTCAGGACTGTAGCCCATCTTGCCCTTCCTGGTCTGAAGTGGATGGCCATGGAGATTTGAGGAGAGAGCTGAGGATGCAAGAGGGTGTAGCAAGGGAGGAGACTATCCAACTCCATCTCCTGTGTTGTGTTCAGCTTTCCATATGGAGAGCCAGAGATTATACAGCTAGGGAGCTCCATAACCTCCCTTTAGAGCCCATCCAGGGTTGCTCTGTGTGGTCTTAAGGAACAGTCCAGTCGAAAGGAAGGCAGCTCCTACAGAATCTACACTACCAGTGTGGTCAATGGCCTCTCATTCTTTGCTGAAGGGACTCCCCTTTCCACACACAGAACCAGAGATGACTGAGGTTTGAGAAGACTCAGCCTGCAAATCTACATCCCCCCTGCTTTCTCTCACTAGAGGGAAGACCATGCAGAAAAATCTCCCAGAATGCTCCTCTCCTCTGATCCTGCTCCTGTGTGCTTTTCTACTAGAAGGCAATATGGCCATGAGGCTGTTTCTTCAATAATGCCAGCTACTCTCCCCCCTTCCCTTGTAGGAAAAGCCTGTATTGAAATTAGATCACAAAACCCAACCCAGATTGCTTCCAGGATCAAGAGAGTACCTGAATCCTAAGAAAATTGCAGTGACAGGCTCTTTTTTTTAAACCAGTGGAAAAACCTGCCCTGTGACGAGCGTGCATCCAGTATGTTGTGTGGAGCCAAGAATATCCAGAAAATGAAAATTGCTTTAAAATGCCATGTAAATAAAGGAAAGACAGCAATCGTAATGATTGAGAAGAGGGTGCTTGCCCAAACCAGGGAGATGAGGTGAAGAAGATTGCAAGGCTGGATGGAGAAAGGCTTTGGAAAATGGAACAATTTTGTATGCTATTGCAAATTTGCTCCTGTTAAATATGCAGAGCTAAAAGTTAAAATACCATTTATATTGGCACCTAACTTGTTGAGGCAATCTAATAGAGCCCTGCAGCCATCTCCGAAATCTGCATCTGAAAACTTGGAAACATGCCTTATACCAAATGGAAAGATAAATAAAGCAACAGGTAAGAGAGCAAGCCAATGCAAAGCACCTCTGGAAGGCCCTGGAAAAAGCCAATCAACTGCCATGTGCAATAGCCTGAAGAATTGGAAGGTGAATTACAACAGAATGTTGAGTAATGGGAAGATATAACAATGAATGAGAAAGTGATGAGCTATTTAGCTGGTACACAAGTTTGGAATATGCTGCATTTATCTACATTTATGAAGTCCATGGGAGTCTTGTCTGATAGGGTCTGTAGGATTTGGCCTGATCTGTATTACACGTTGTTGTCATCTTCTAGCAAATTTGTACAGCATTAGATTCACCTTTTTTGTGTGTGTGCTACACTAGAGCAATTGTCTAAACTTGTTCATCATATTTTGTTGTTTTTTTGTACAGCCATGGTGCATAAATCTTTTTGTATTAATTAGACTGGGTGAAGGGGGTGGTATTTAGAGCTTCCTGGCCTCCTTCCTTGTACATCCATGTGGAGGGGAAGAGATGTGCCAAATTCTGGTGGAGCAAGTAATGAACAATTGCACCATAGTATACTCTTGGAACCAAGTGCTATAGCAGGGGTCGGCAACCTACGGCACGCGTGCCAAACACGGCACGCAAGCTGATTTTGAATGGCATGCAGCTCCCTGCCGCGGTCCCGGCCCCCAGCCCCACTCAGTCCCCCCACCCACCGCTCTCCCCTGCGGGGGCAGGAGGCAGAAACTTGGTTCTGCTGCAGCCAAGCTTTCCCCCTCCCCCGCTTCTTCCCCCAGCGTGGTGCTTTCCTGCCCCTCCTCCTCTCCTTCCCTGCGCCAATCAGCTGATGGCCCTAACGAGGGGGAGGGGGAAGATCGGCAGCGTGCACACAGCTCCGTAGAGGAGGCAGAGAGAGGTAGGGATGGAGCCTGGGGGAAAGGGGTGGAACAGGGCATATCCCTTCCAGCCCCCTGCCATGAACCGCTCAGGGCAGGGGGCTGGGAGCACCCCCACAAGCCGAGCACCCCAGCCTTCTGCCCTGCATCCCCCCCACCCCAGCCCTCTGCCCTGAACCCCCCACACCCCAACACACACCCAGCCTTCTGCCCTGCACCTCCCACACCCCAGCCCTCTGCCCTGAACCCCCCCACCCCAACACACACCCAGACTTCTGCCCTGCACCCCTACAGCCCCAGCCCTCTGTCCTGACCCTTGAACCCCTCCACACCCCCAGCCCTCTGCCTTGAACCCCCCAAACCCAAACACACACCCAGCCGTCTGCCCTGAACCCCCACACACCCTCAGCCCTCTGCCCTGAACCCCCCACACCCCAACACACACCCGACCTTCTGCCCTGCACCCCCCCACAGTCCTTTGACCTGAACCTTGAACCCCCCAAACACCCAGCCTTCTGCCCTGCACCCCCTCACACCGCCAGCCCTCTGCCTTGATCCCTGAAACATCCCCTCACCCCCAGGTCTGGGGTCCCGGCCATAGGCCCTGCTCAGCCCGCTGCCGGCCTAGGTGAACAGAACCCCAGGCTGGCAGCGAGCTGAGCAGGGCTGGTGGCGTAAGATCAGCATTGTAATTTAATTTTAAATGACGCTTCTTAAACATTTTGAAAACCTTGTTTACTTTACATACAATAGTTTAGTTATATAATATAGACTTATAGAAAGAGACCTTCTAAAAACGTTAAAATGTATTACCGGCATGCGAAACCTTACATTAGAGTGAATAAATTAAGACTCGGCACACCACTTCTGAAAGGTTGCCTACCCCTGTGCTATAAGGTCTGTCAAGTGGAACAAATAGCAGAGGAAGAAAGAGAAAAGGGAGATGAAACAAGGCAGAAAAACCTGTGGAAATCCTGTGTCCAGTCCATTCTCTGAGGGTCTGACAAACACTATGGGTCTTCAAAACATGTCGTTTAGAGGACTGTCTTCATGGATACCTTCACTGATGTGACATTGTGACAGATTTATTTTTGTGACTGTGACAACATGATCAGTTCACACATTACCCTGTGCTTTTTACAGTTTCTGTTGTGTTCCTGTCATGTACACTGGAAGTTACCAGTGCTCTAAGAAGAATTAATGTGCAATAGTATTTATCCCATGTTGTCCAGATTGTTCCTAAGACATCCTCTGAGGCTCATGGTTGCTGATTCTCTTTCCCTACCTTGCTTCTGCCCCATATCACATCAGCAAGCAGTACTCACGTCATGTACTCTTGTCTCACTGTAGCAATTCTCCTGATCAGATCAAGTGGACTTTGATTCTGCTCCGGATTCTGATGTCATGCTGAATAGTAACTCATTCAGTGAATGGTCCCGTGGAAGTCAATGAGAGCACTTGTAGAGTAAGGTACCACCCAACATATGTAAGGATATCAGAATCTAGCCCCTAAGCTTTATACCTAACACCCTCACACAATGGGTGTGTGGTCTCTCTTCTTGTGGAGGCGATGGTGGTAGCTCACTATATACTGATGCTGTGTCTGTGCCATGCAGGTGACTGGAGAATATCACTTTGGGGTAATAATTAAGCAAATGATGGAACAAGAATTGCAGTAGATACTCTGACAAACTTTCATTGACGTCAGTGGAAGTTTTCTTGAATGAGGACCCAGTCATCCTTTCATGGGTATTACTCCTTGCAGAGGTTCCCTTGAATTCTCCCAGCAGGGACAGGATCCATGCAGCCCCTTGAGAGCATGGCTGTCACAGAAGACTTCATACTAGGGCCTTGCTTGACTGCAGCTCCCTACCTGTCATAACCAACCTCTAAAGGGAGAAGGGTTCCACACTATGGAAAGGAAAGTAGCACAAATTACTGTGAACTCTGTTGCAGTAACTTAAATTGCCTTGTCTCAGAAGCCAGAAGCCAGCAAAGACCTGCTGGCCCACCTACTCCCAACCCCACAGTGCTGGTTTAATGGAAGGGAGATTAGGCCGTGAAGCTGGCTTTCCCTTCTTTCATTGTTCTCCCAGCCAATCTGCAGGCATGGACTCCCCTCTACTTATGGAACTAAGAAGCTCATGTTCTGGTGTGATCTTTGTAAGTATGACATATTGCCATACCCATGTTTTGGCTCTACACAAACTCTTAGCCAAGCACGTTCTGACAGCTGAGAGAGTAGAAAGTTATATTTTCTCAGCTATGTGTCGGAGAGTGCAGCTGAAGAAAGACATCAGTTTGCTGCTACACTTGATTCTTGAAAGCAGCGTTTAGTCTCTGGAGAACTAGGTTTGAATCCTGTTGAGAAAGAAAGAGTTGGATCTTAGATTCTAGTGGGTGTTTGCTACATTACAAAACCACCATACAATATGGGAGAAAAACTTGTGATTGGCAATGTATTCCCAGAAGAACCCAAGATTGCAGTCTGCAGGCACATGTGTTGCAGATCGACATAGAGGTACATTCACAGAGTTCTGTGTGCCTAGCTCTGTTTACTGAAATCTGTCTCTCACAAGTATGGAAAGTCATGGAGAAAACCAAAACAAGAAAGAGATTGATGTGGATAAAATAAAACTTACTGTGCAGTTAACATGTTACAACGTATTGCAATGGAAATTCAACATTAATCATGAAAATGACTGTCTAGACAAGTTTGACTGATTTATTTACCCCAATAAATATTAGACTATAGTGGCAAGATATATTTTGACACAAATGACTCATCACTCTTTAGGAGTCCATTGTCAGAATGAATCCAAATCGTGTCTGTTACTTTGGGGATCTAATGCTATTAGAATATACAAAACTCTGGATTCTAACTTGAAGATGAGATGAGCCGAGAGAGACCTACTACATTAGCTGACTTTGAAGCATTTTTGCCTGGGGAGGGTAGCATAAATCTGCGATAGCATACATAGCTGTTCCGCTTCAGTTTTTACCCAGCAGGTACAGTTGTCAATGATGTTGAAACATATAATCCATGAGACAGGGGACCTATATAATTCCTATATAATCCATGAGACAGGGGACCCCAGAACTCCGTTGAACAGTCACTTACCATATTTTTCCCTTTCACTTAGGTTATTTTCCCTCAATAAAGTAAAAACTGTTCCAGCAGGACTTCCCAATAGAGCTAGAAAGTAACTAGACAGATTTCCAATGATGCTTATATACAGTTTTAAAACAACACATTCCCTAGTGAATGGAGGTGGTCTCCTGCATCATAGATCCCCACATGCTTAGGGCTGTTAGGTTCAAAATGCCTTAGGAGTATTGTACTGTTGCCATTTTTAAATCCTTTCATCTAAGTATTTTCGAAAGAGTGAGTTTTAATTAGCACTGTAGTAATTTAATTGCTTGCGGGGGAAATTCTCAAAACTTGTATGCCACAGTCCATGAGATCACTGCTGCTTTTTCTCTCAAATTTCTGTTGGAGAGAGTGAATAGAAACTCTTTGTATGCCAGCTGAAGGAAGAGAGAGGGAAGGAGACAAAGACTTGAATGTATCAGAGGAAGATGGAAGATTGAGAGGGGAGCAAAGGATGAGCACCACAAAGAACTTTAGAAGTGCAAAATCCCAAAACACTTCCTACATGAACAGGGTACAAGCGCCTGTGTCCTGACCAAATTGAATAATTTAATTTTGCCTACCAACAAATTTTCCTATATGGTCCAGTCCTCCTGCCATTCTTTCTCAGGCAAAACTCTGGAAAATTTGGCCCATAGTTTTCTGAGTGTGTTCTAACCTATTTTAGTTAATCTATATCCATTTTTATACTACATTCCTCACAGTGCTATGTGAGTATCATCTTGGTTGCATACACCCCTACATGCATGGTGTTGAACTAATTTTGCATGCTTGTTATGGCATTTGTGTAATAAGTGTTGCCAAATTTGCACTACCTACATATAGTAGAATATTCTGCACATGTGTTGTGCAGTCGGAGTCTGTGGTGAGGAGCTTCTCTTGCATTTCATGTGCACTGTGAAAGCACAGTAGTTCTGTTTGCTTGTGGAAACTGTACTGGGATGTTGTGAGCACAGAGAAGTTTGTGTTGGCTGTGTTGGCTGCATCTTGTCAAATTTGTTTTTATTTCTTCCAGATTTGTGTGTGTTGTGGAATTAGAGGGATTTTTAGGTGCAAATACGCTGGTTTTCAACTTTCTGGACTGGATAATTTCTTTCTTATAAATGTAACCAATTTATTTTAATTTAAAAGATTAATAATGAAGCAGATTTCCTACATAACAGAGCTGACTAAGTACCTGGCCAGGTTGTATGCAATTATGTTCCAGGATATAATACAGTGGTCCCCAAACTTTTTACCTTGTGCCTCCTCTTACCCTGTCTATGCCCCCCCAGTGCGATTGGAGACAGGGCTGGACTGGAAGCCAGGGGTTGAGGAGGGGCTGCAGCTGGGGGTGGATCTGTGGCCAGGAGCGGAGTTGGGAACAGAGCCACAGCCTGGCCGTGGTTGGGGCCTGAGGCTGGGACGGGGCTGGAGCCAGGGGCCAAGGCTGGGGCTTCACCTGGCGGTGAGGCCAGAAGTGGAGCCATGGCAGGGAACTGGGGCTGGAGCAGAGCTGGTGGTGGAGCAGGGCTGGGTGGTGCTTCCTCCCTGCCCCCAAATGTTCCTCCGCACCCCACAGTTTGGGGACCACTGATATAATGTATACAGTGGGTTGTATTCGGGATGCATTGTGGAAATTTGAATCTTGGTCATCTTGTTAGGCACCTTGTGTTTCATTGGTTTTGTAAAGCACAATAGCCCCATTTCAGAAAGGCATGTTGTGACGGGTTGGGTCACAGAAACCCTCTTGGGAGCTGCCACCCAATGTGCCAAGACTGCTTCTACCCCTGCTTTCCCTGCCAGCTCGGGGCCCCAGCATCCTGTCTTGCTGAGCCAGACACTCCCGTCTGCTCCAACAAAGACCCTGGGTCTGAATTACTTGCCCCAAAGCTGCAGGTTTACCTGAAAGCAGCTAACCGAAGTGTTCCTGTCTTTAACACTCAGATGTCCAAATCCCAATGGGGTCTAAACCCAGATAAATCCGTTTTACCCTGTATAAAGCTTATAGAAGGTAAACTCATAAATTGTTTGCCCTCTATAACACAGATAGAGAGATATGCACAGTTGTTTGCTCCCCCAGGTATTAATACATACTCTGAGTTAATCAATAAGTAAAACGTGATTTTATTAAATACAGAAAGTAGGATTTAAGTGGTTCCAAGTAGTAACAGACATAATAAAGTAAGTCACCAAGCAAAATAAAATAAAATGCGCAAATCTATGTCTAATCAAACTGAATAGAGATGCTTCAGTAAGTTTTTTCCTCAGGCTGGACACCTTCCAGTCCTGGGCACAATTCTTTCCCCTGGTACAGCTCTTGTTCCAGCTCAGCTGGTAGCTAGGGGATTCTTCATGATGGTTCCTTTTCTCTTTGTTCTGTTCCACCCCTTTATATATCTTTTGCATAAGGTGGGAATCCTTTGTCCCTCTGGGTTTCCAACCTTCCCCCACACTGGAAAAACACCAGGTTAAAGATGGATTTCAGTTCATGTGACATGATCACATGTTACTCTAAGACCCCAAGCCTTCATTCCTCCCAGCCTGACTCACAGAAAGGCTTGCCTGCAAACAGAGCCATCCAGTCAATTGTCCTGGTTGATGGGAGCCATTAAGATTCCAAACCACCATTAATGGCCCACACTTCGCATAATTATAACTCTGAGGGCCTATTGTATTTCATATTTCTAGTTTCAGATACAAGAGTGATACCTTTATACAAATAGGATGACCACACTCAGTAGATTATAAGCTTTGTAATGATACCTTACAAGAGACCTTTTCCATGAAGCATATTCCAGTTACATTGTATTCACTCATTATCAAATTTTTATAAAATCATATAGACTGCAACGTCACACATGTGTTTTAGTGCTATCCTGAACAGGGAGGTTTTCCTGAGTCAAAGCTCATGTGCTTTCATGCTTCTGTGAGGAAAATCCAGTGCAGCCTCCACTCTCCCCCCAGCTGTATAGTTGGAGAGGTCCCCATAGCATTGGCATTAGTGTGGTTCAGCTGCACCCTTTAGACCCACAATCACCCTGGTGTGCTGGGTGACAGGGAGTTGAGGCAGAGCCCAGCTCCTCCGTCTGCACTGCGGGTAGGGTGAGCATTTGTCCCCTCACACCCATCACACGTGTACACATTCATATGTAGATCTTTCTTTTTGCAGCTGCCCATCATCCCACTGAGTCCCTTTTTGGATTTGCTGTGCTGGGGATTTTCCACGATCCCCCAGTGACAGGTGAATTTCTGTATATGTGAGGCAAATACTCATTTCATTAGTTTGGGTTGAGTTGCAGAGAGGGGAAGTACTGAAACATTACACCTGAGCTGTGGCTCACAACCCCGCCACCTCCCCTCCTCCAAACACCTCCCCCTCCCCGACCTACGGTATATTTGGGGCTGGGCTGCTTATCACTTCATGACTGCAAACACTGCTTCCAAAGCTGCACTTCCTGGAGAAGCATCATAGTATGAGCTCTGGTCAAGTGAAAAATTCTATAGTTTAGCATTTGGTTGATTAGTTGTATACTTAGCTACAGGTTTCCAAAAACTTGGTTTGAGGGACCCACCTTCCTCTGAAATAAATTGGCCCACATTTGGCTGACAGGCAGATAGTAATGCTGATCTTGCCACACATTTCTATGAGCATATCAAAACATTAATTCAGCATCATAACATCGGTACAAAGTGGGTAAATAATTACAGTAGATGGTGTGTTGTCTGATTGGTTCTCTTTCTTGGAATCTTCTCTCAGTTCTGCTTTGCATGCCTTGCACCTTAACTTTTCTCCCACTTTTAATATCTCCAGTGACCTAAGTTATGTTTACACTTCAATCGTGAGGTGAGACTTCAGCGTGTGTAGCCATACCCAAGCTAGCCTCGATCCGCCTAACTCAGAGGTGGGCAAACTATGGTGGCCCATGGGACCGTCCTGCCTGGCCCTTGAGCTCCCGGCTGGGGAGTCCAGCCCCTGGCCCCTCCCCTGCTGTCCCCCCTTCCCCACAGCCTCGCCGTGCTGCCAGAGCTCTCAGAGGTGGGGCTGTGAGCTCCTGCCGGGCAACACAGCTGCAAGAGCCACTGGGATGTAGTGTATTAAATTGATCCCCGTAGGAATGTGCTACTTACAGAGCACCATGACTGGCAGCTGTAAGTATTATCCCCCCCCCCCAACTGCCTCCCTAATACCCCCGACCCATCCAACCCCCCCTACTCCAATCCCCCCACTCCCCGCCCCCCCTACCATGCCGCTCAGAGCAGCAGGACTTGCAGCCGTAAATAGTACACTGTAAGTAGCACATTATTACGGGGAGCAATTTAATACACTACACTGGCCCTCCATACAGTTTCAGAACCCGATGTGGCCCTCAGGCCAAAAAGTTTGCCAACCCCTGGCCTAACTCAAGTACTAATAGCAGAGAAGCCATGGCAACAGGCCCCACCTGCCCAGGATCCTGGGTACATACTGCTGTAGCTTAGGGTTACCATACCTAATAAATAAAAAAAGAGGACCCTCCACAGGGTCCTGGCCCCGTCCATTTCCCACCCCAGCCCTGCCCCAACTCCGCCCCTTCCCCGCCCCAACCCGGCCCTAACTCCGCCCCCTCCTCCCTCCCACTCCCAGCCACGCGGAAAGGGCTGCCCCAGCGTTACCGGCTTCATGGTTTGCCGGGCAGCCCCCAGACCCTGCGCCCCCGGCCGGCGCTTCCCCAGTGCAGCTGGAGCCCGGGAGGGGAAGCGCCCAGCTGGGGGCGCAGGGTCTGGAGGCTGCCCGGCAAACCGTGAAGCCGGTAGCACTCAGGCTTCGGGCAGCCCCCTTGCCTCCGGACCCTGTGCCCCCAACCGGGCACTTCCCCTCCCGGGCTCCGGCGGCGCAGGCTCTTAAACAGAGCCGAAGAGTCAGGGGAGGAGCAGAGCTGCCGCGGCCGGAGGCTCTGCTCCTCCCCTGACTCTTCGGCTCTGTTTAAGAGCTGAGCTGCCCCAGCGCTACCGGCTTCAGGCAGCCCCCATGCCTCCGGACCCTGCGCCGCCGGAGCCCAGGAGGGGAAGTGCCCGGCCGGCGGCTGGGGTCCGGAGGCAAGGGGGCTGCCTGAAGCCCATAGCGCTCGGGCAGCTCGGCTCTTAAACAGAGCCGAAGAGTCAGGGGAGGAGCAGAGCCGCCATTTTCCCGGACATGTTCGGCTTTTTGGCAGTTCCCCCCGGACGGGGGTTTGAGTGCCGAAAAGCCAGACATGTCCGGGAAAAAGAGGACGTATGGTAACCCTACTGTAGCTTCACTGCTATTGTTACTCAGTCTAGCTTGGGTATATCTACACATGCTGCAGTCTTACCTCCAGATTTCAGTATAAACATATCATTCGAAGCTCCATAAGGCTCTCAAATGTTCTTCCCGTGTGTGTTAACTGCAGTATTACTAAGCCCATGCATTTAAAAATCATGAGTCAGGCCCCAAACAATTGTAAATGGCTTAAAAATCATGAGATTTTTGCTTTAAAAAAAAAAGATTTTGGGATGCTAATTTCGGAGCCGTTAGGTTTTAGCTGAGTCACAATTTCAAGCTTTTCTGTGTAACCACCAGGGCTAGAAACATATGTCTTTTTAAAAAGAGAGCTGAGTCTCTCACCTAATCACAGGCCCCCAGGAGACGGGGCTTTGAGAATAATGTAAAATATCACAAGACTTGTGATAAACTCATGAGTCGATGACCGTGTAATTGCTAAGTACAAGGCATGTTACTTTCAATAAGAGACAGAACAAAGCTACAAAATTTGGATCCAGGTTTTTGTTGGGGATTCACACCTCTCCCAAAGTTCATGGATCAGGTCCATCTCAAGTTTCAGTAGTTCCAGAAGGAAAGGGCTAGTGTTTTGTATACTGTATGTTATATAAGAGAACTACAACAAACATTTCTCCTGTCATTCATTCATATTCTGAGTAGCCTTTTGGTTACACCTGGGAAGAGATGGGGTGGAGTAGTCACGAATCTCTCTTGCAGCTTTTGGTGAGATCACAAGTTTCTGGAGGGTGAGGGTATGAAAGAAACAACTAATCCATTAGCTGGCACAGTCTACTCAGGAGCAACTGGGTTCAGGGTTGTTCTCCTCCAGCAAAAAAAAAAAAAAAAAAAAGTAAAAAGAAAATAATCCCCCCCCCCCACTGCTCTACAGCCAAAATGCTTCTGAAATAAATGTAGTCAAACTTTACTAATTCTGGGTCACTGAGAACGAAAATGATGCTTAAAATTGTTGATTGGCTCTAGTTTTCAAGATATGCTATTGGGTCAGTATATACGACCCTTGACTTTGGAATGGCGGAGGATAAGTGAGCTATAAAGGGAAGGGATCTCAATTTAAACCAGAAATGACTAAAATGCATCTTTGACTGGATCTATGAATAAATCTATGACTGGGTTTGGACAGTACTTGCTTTTTAGGCAAAACGATGAATGATGCAATCTGAAGCTGGTATTGCGTCATACATGATATGAATTGCATCATGGTATTCCTAGAAATCATGGATAATGCAATCATAACGAAGCTTACATCACTCTGCTGAACAAATTGCCCTATATCAGCTCTAGAAATCATACAGTGTCGTGCTTTCTTATTTGTCAGTGTTTGATTTTGCAAAGGGACACATTTCTGTTTAGCCAAAGTGAGCAGAGATGCCTCGTACTTGTGTGAACAGTGCAGATAACTTCTGCTATGTTTGTGGTGAAGTGACTTTTGCATCACAAAAGCGCAGTATAACCACTATGGTTAAGAAAGCCTATCACCTTTATTTTGGCTGCAAAATTGGAGATCAGGACAAGAGGTGAGCCCCACACATATGCTGCAACACTTGTGCAACAAATCTTCGCCAGTGGTTGAACAGGAAAAGGAAATCTATGCCTTTTGCAGTGCCAATGATTTGGAGAGAGCCAACAGATCATACCAGCAATTGTTACTTCTGCATGGTGCCTCCAGCTGGGAAAGGTGTGTCAAAGAAGAAAAAGTGGACTGTGCATTATCCAAACATTCCATCAGCTATACGTCCAGTACCCCACGGAGAAGGACTGCCGGTTCCTGATGCACCAGAATCATTCTCACTTGAGTCAGACGAGGAAGAGGATGAAACTTCTGGTCCTGAACCATCAATGTCACAGGACCCACATTTTCTCCCATCCTCCTCCTCTGAACCACACCTCATAACACAAGGTGAACTGAATGACCTTGTCAGGGATTTGGAACTACCCAAGAGTAAGGCAGAGCTGTTGGGCTCCAGACTACAGCAGTGGAATCTCCTGGCAGGTGATGTTAGGGTTTCCATGTTCCGTGACCGTCAAAAGGATCTCATCCCATTCTTCTTCATGGAAGGTGATCTTGTTGCCTGCAACCACATCGATGGTGTGATGGCAGCCCTCAACATTGTTCACGCTCCAGATGAGTGGAGACTGTTCATTGATTCATCGAAGACGAGTCTTAAAGCTGTTTTACTGCATAATGGCAATGTTTTGCCATCAATTCCAGTTGGTCATCCAGTCCATATGAAGGAAACCTATGAAAACATGAAACAACTTTTGAGGTGCATAAACTATGACCAACATCAGTGGCAGCTTTGTGGCAATTTGAAGGTTGTTGCTCTCTTGCTTGGTCTGCAGAGTGGATACACAAAGTACTGCTGTTTTCTCTGCGAATGGGATAGTCGTGCAAGAGATTCCCACTACATCAAGAAAGATTGGCCACTCCGACAGTCATTGGAGCCTGGGAGGAAAAGTGTTCAGCATCCACCACTTGTTGAATCAAGGAAGATTTTGTTACCACCCTTACACATCAAGCTGGGTCTGATGAAGAACTTTGTTAAGGCCATTGACAAAACACAAGCAGCTTTCAAGTACCTCAGTGGAAAATTTCCAAGGTTGAGTGAAGCTAAGATAAAGGAAGGTGTCTTTATTGGTCTTCAGATTCGTGAACTTCTTCGAGATGATGCATTTGACCATGCACTGCGTGGCAAGGAAAAGACGGCATGGAAAGCCTTCCAATTAGTGGCAATAAATTTTCTCGGAAACAACAAAGCAGACAACAACAGGTTGTTGGTGGAAAACCTCCTCAAGGCATACAAAAGCCTTGGTTGCAACATGTCACTAAAGATACATTTTTTGCACTCTCATCTAGATTTTTTTCCACCGAACTGCAAAGCAGTGAGCGATGAGCACGGTGAGCGATTTCACCAGGACATTGCAACAATGGAGAAACGCTATCAGGGCAAATGGAGCCCATCAATGCTTGCAGACTATTGCTGGACAGTGACAAGAGATGCTCCATTTAATGAATACAAGAGACAAGCCAAGAAGCGCCAAGTAGACACTGAATAGGACTAAACTATGTACATAATAGTTTTTTGCCTTTTGTTTCATAATCAATTTTATTTATATAACCCTTTTGCTGATCTTTAAAGTGTTACATAAACAGGACAGGTGAAATATTATCATGTAAAGCAACCATAAACACATGAAAAGACCTAGGCTTACAATTTATGATTAAAACTCTATTATCTACACAATATACATAGATATAAAATGTAAAAACTTAAATATCTTAGAAACAGTAGCCAATCAGTTGTTTTAATTGTCATATTTGAATTCAGTACATCAAAATACATAATAAATAGCACATTTTATCTCTGAAGCAGACGACTTCTCAAAAATTGTAGACCAGTGTTATTTTTTCATGCTCTCTTGCATTTAAGGGGTAGTGTTCTTAGACTGATCTTTCCCTCCTCATTTTCTCCTGCTGTTTGTGATTCTGACAGCTACCAATTTGACTGCCAGCAGTTGAAGCTAACGAGTAAGAGGTATAAAAGAATATAGCATATGAAAACACATTTAGACTTCTTGTATAGTGTGTGCTTTCCAGATTACTGCACCTTTTTGAATGATCTTCAAAAAAATTTAATATCATGGTTGGATGCTCTGTTTATTCACAGACCATGGGCTATGGCACTACAAGTTTTTATATGCCGCCCAGTCAACAGAGCACATGAGGGAAGGACGATTATTTCCAAACCTGCCATAGAAATAGATAATTTCATAAGTTCCTTTAGGATGAAAAGGGCTGTCTGCCAATTAAACAGCTCTTAAATCCTCAAAGTAGGGTTCAAGTGTGAATTAAGGGATGCATAAGCTTTGTGCTGGCCCACTTCATAGGGGTGAATTTCCCCTTTAGTGCATGTATATCATACCATTCTTTATACTGTATCTATACATTGGCTATACTTCTTTCCAATAAAAACATTTAAAAGCAAGCCCTTGATCCTGCAGCACTGTATGCACCCGAGTAATCCTTTTGTGTGTAGCCATATTCCGTCCATGGGACTACATGCATAAGTAAAAATTACTCGTATAAGGAAGCCTTTTAAGGAATGGGCCTCATGTCATTTGTGGGCACCTGAAATAAACTGACTGGCTCAGGGTTACAGCTGGAGCTGATCTACAAATTTTTGACAAGACATTTTCAACTTGTTTATATTATTGTCAGAATGAAACACTTTTGCCTTGTTGAAATGAAATATGTTTAGAATATTTAATAGAATGAAAAATTCTGAGATTTTGACTTTGTCCTCATTCAGGAGGAAACATTCTGAACTCAGATTTTCCCACATGATGGAAATTCTGTGTTTTGACAAACTCTAGTTATAGTTTCTACTGCATACTGACATTAGCCTCGAATGTCCTATCTTGGATATCTGTCCATATCATTCACTAACTCAAAAGGCTCTTCTGTCCTTCTCTCCAATGTCTAATGCCTGTATATCCCATATGTGCGCTTGCCTCCTTTCCCCCCCCCCCTCCCAGTATTCCATAGAATGTCTTCATTCTTCCTTTGTTATGAATTTGAGGAGAAAAAAATGTTACCAGTATAAATAACATTCTCCTGCCAAAAGAAATATTTTCTTTAAGGTTGATTTTAAAATAATGGAAATGAATCTAAGTTATTCTTTTAGTGCTTAAATTGGTAATATACTTGAATGTCATTTTAAAATCCGAGACCTCATGAATAGTCCATTGTTTTAGTTGGGATGGTGGGGGATTAGTCGCTGAGAGAGATTACATCCCTGCTGCTCACATGAGCTCATTCTTTTTGCGAAAATGGCCACCTTTGGAATGTTGGCTTATTGTGGGCATTGCCCTATGTTATGAGGCTAGGTTGCTTTTGATGGGCAACTCAACCCTTGAGGTTTCAATCTCTCTCATAGTGGAGTTACTCCAATTCTTACCAGTGTAAAAGGAGAATCAGGCCTTTGGTGTCCATATTAACTGGGATCTCCTTTATGTGGTACACTGTGCGCATTAGCATGGCAACCCAGGTTCTGTTCTGCCTTTTGCCCAGTGCAATCCCATTGCCGCCAATGGGTCTACATGTAATAAAAATGAGTGCAGAATTTGGATCTGTAAATTAATAAATTTCACAAAAAGATATATTTAAACAAACAAACAATACCCAAGCTCTCTGGGTCATGAAGCGGTCGGTGTACAAGCCTGTGGGTGAGATTTGGGTGGTTTTGCTGCAGAGTTGTGTGAAGTTCAAATACAGTCATTGGAGGGATTTTCGTTCATATGTGTGGGGTTCAATTTGTTCTGACATCCAATCCAAACTCTGAGCAGCAAATGTCAATGAAGTTAATAAGACACAGTGAAAGATCTAAATGGGCCTGATTCTCTCACAATGACACTAAGGCCCCTCTCTAGTGCACTGGCCGCAAAAAGGGGCATTTAAGTGAATGTAAATACAATCACAGTTGTGGAGAATAAATTATTGAAATCATAAAGTAGTTGTAAAAATTCCAAAAGCCTCACACCCACTGACATGATGCAACTTCTCCAGTCAGTCATGACATCCTTCTATAATTAGAGTGACCAGATAGTAAGTGTGAAAAATCAGGGTGTGGGACTGTCCCTATAAAATCAGGACATCCTGTCACCCTATCTACAATAACAGCATAAGATGTATTTAAACTAGTTGCTGTCTCCACAACACAGTTTGTCTCCACAAAGGGCTGAGTTCCCAAAGCAGTTATACACAAACACCTTAGGATTATACAGGATATGCACCCTTTCTTTGGAACAAGTGTAAGACACATTTTGCCCAGCTGAACAAAACAGACATGACTATGTGTTTCATTCAATGCTTGGGTGCTCTCTCGCTCCCCCTCTCCCCCCTCCGGTGCAGAAGTAGAGACCTATCTGGTATGGATCCCAAGGAAGCTTATTTGGGGTGGGCGGAAACCGATAGTTAGTCAACAAAGGGAAAATATAAAGAGGATTTAGCAGCTTAAAAGAGTGAAATGAGATATTTCATCTGAAAGTATTCTCTCTCCAGAAAGACACAGAGGCATCAGAGAGAGAGACTGGGCCTGGGTGACTGGGAAGATAAAGTGGTTACCAACAGAGGAATTCAAGGGGGCAGATAAATTTGGCTTTAACCAGCTTGATATGAGTGTGTGGGATGAGAAATCAGTTAGAGATGTGAAAGTGACTACAGGGGGAGGAGTCAGAGTGATCATGGACACAATGCTGTGACTGGATAAGAGATAAGAGGTTGTGCTCAAGAGATAAGGTGTAAATGGAGAAGAGAACTAGGGACAGAACTCTGAGGGACCCAACTGAGGGGGAAAAGGAATCATTAATGGGAAGGGAAATTGAAATATCATCTCAAGTGGCTGGAGAGGGAGGAAGAGAACCAAGAAAGCACTAAAGCCAGGAAAGACCAAGGCAAAGAGAGAACAGCTGTGTCACAGACAGCAGATAGCAAAGGAGACAGAAGATCATATTAGGCTAAAATGGAACTGCAGGGATTCCAGGTAGGATCAAAGGAGATAAAGTGAAGGAGGATAAAGTAGACAGCAAGGGGAGGTTGGAGATGGAGACAAGTGGAGTCAAGAGGTTTTCTTTTCAGGGAAACTGGAGTGTTTTTGAAAGCTAATGAAAGGAGCCAGGTCAGTGAAGATGACCATGCAGGAAGGGATTGAGAAGCTGCAGTTCCTAGATCCACTAATAGATAATGCACCACTAAAGGATTTATTAGGCATGCTGGATATAAAGTACAGCTAGTTTTGTGCTACTCACTTCAAAAAACAAACTTTGTGGCCTCTCTTTGGAAGGTCAAGTTATGCCTGAGAATTGAGCCTGCTCATATGCTACATTTGAGAGGCAGGAAACAATGGATAGCATATGGCGAACATTATACTGCACTGGCAAGTCTCACTGTGTGATATTCATGAGCTATCCAGCTCCATTTGTCATGTTTAATATGTTGGTGCAACAACTATAAATATGTGGTTGCTACACAAGTATCATTAGTCATTTTAATATAAGAGTGAAAATATATAAGCACAATACATCTTTTAATGCAGCCTGAGGGATACTTTATTGTGGAAGCTGAGGTAAATTTTAGTGCTGTTACGGGGGTCAGACTGACACCCTTAGTGAGTAAAGTGTTTTAGATACTCTGAAGGACAGGTGACTGCAGTGTGTATCGCTTGACACTGCTCTCACCAATCTGCTTCAATCTTGACTTGGAGAGACCAGCTGTAAGATTTAGTGCTTGATTGCTTTACTGAGATTATGAACAAAAGTGCCCGTTAGTGCTTATTGTTTGTATTGGGTTTGGAGGGAATAAGGAATGTAGGACACTCTTCCTTACCCCTCCTCCCCGCCCCCTGAAGGGAACTGGAAAGGGAAACCGTTCCAGTGGAAATTCCAGTTTCAGGTAGGTCAGTGTAGATGGTAACAACTCTTGGTCACTACACAGCTGCACTGGTTTTCAAACTGATAACCTAGAGGTGAGAGGCTCTCTATTCCTTTATTAACCTCCCGACTTATCAGCCTTACTGTAGCGTGATAGGACATCCCATGCTCACATTGGTACCAATATGGCATTGCATGATTTGCCTTCTCTGGACAAAAAAACATTTGAACGTAGAAACCCTGCCTTCAATAGATTGGCCCAAGTTGAGAAGTTATGACTTGACTCCCAGCTGCCCCAAAATTCAGCAGTGTGCTTGAGACCATCTATAAAGTTAACCTTACATTAGAGAGGGAAAAATGGACCATTGTGGAGTGAGTATATTGGCCACCAGCAGAAAATTTGGCCTGATGACTTAAATGTGCTGGTGTTATAACCTGGATATTCCACTGTAAGAATCTGATAACTAGAGTCCTGTCCTTAAAGCCTCTCAGTAGGGGCTTATCTTTAATTCTCCTTCCACGTATTACTCCGCAGTCTAAACCAGATAATCAGTTACAAATTCATATTACCTGAAAGAGCTGCCGAAAGAGCAGAGCAGGCTTTATATATAAACAATGAAATGGTTAAATCTTATGAACCCAGTTTGAATTCATTCAGGAACTGCATAGCGAATACTTTACTACTTATTCCTATGTGTCCAAGGTTGAAAGTGGTTCTCAGTAAATGGATCTCTTATAACACAATGGTCCACTTTCTTTGTATTTGTATTTTTCATTGAATCACTGTAACATCCTTTGAACCATTACTGAATTCATATCATAGTACTGGAGTTTTCACTAATTTGACTCAGAATTATCATCATATTAATGAGTAATGTAGTCTAGCAATTCAAATTGTAATACAGAACTACAGAAAACTCTAAATATAATAAAAGGTTCATATCTTATCAGGACAGGCACACTTTCCCCACATTTTGGCCAATTTCCAGTAGTACCTCTGAGCTGACTTGCTGGAAACCCGGTATAAGTGGGACAAGTAATCTTTTGGAAAAAAATTTTTTTTTGGCAGAATTCCTGTTTTCTGCTTGGTTTATTGTTCCTGGTGATGCTGTGAGTGAAAACTTCCCCACCCATCAGACAACTTTTAAAATAAAAAAACATTTCGAACCACTATTTCTATCAAACTAAAGTCAGATTTATTCTACATTGTTACTTTCCATGTTAACCATAAATAATTTGTTTGTGTGTTTTGTGATTTGACAGCAGTTGATTTGCATTGACTTTGAAATTAATCATTCTACAGCACACAGTGTCAAAATTATTAAAAATTTCCAATGTGCACATGTTTATTTTACTAATCATTAATAGGTATTAATGTCTTAGATTCCAATGCTTTACATGCTGATTACTCTAGAATGTTTGGTTTTAAAGTCACAAGAGTCCAGATCCTCAAAGGTATTTAGGTACCTAATGTTCATTGATTTCAAACCCTTGAGGAGCTGAGCCAAAGCCACTTGGGCGCTGTTACAAATAAACTGCATTACTACACATTGTAGCAGATCCTCAGGTGGTGTAAATTGGCACAGCTTCACTGAATTCAGTGGTGGGTGGCTATTTACACCAGCTGAGGATCTGGCCCCTAATATGATAGGTAGAACAGGGCTTCATGTATGCACAATCGATAATGTGATGTTTACACATAACTGCAGTGACATGTAATGCAAGTTTTATGTCTTGAGATTTATAAGCATTACAAAGGCAAAAATATCATTGTCAGCAAAATGTCATTGTATTTAGTTAATGGAAAAAAACCCTCACATTGAGGGTTTACATATACAGGGACAAATCCAAAAGTCCCTAATCAGGCAAAGTTTTGCCTGAATTACATCTCCAGGATTTGATCCTTTGTAATTAAAACATAAAGATTCTATATCTGAAACACATCTGTGAACGAAGAGCTGTGTATTTGCTTATTAACTGCCCAAAGTATCTTACCTTTGTTTAGCCAGAAGAGATGACTTAACAAAGCCCACTGAAGTATAAAGGGCTATTTTTTTTTAATGTTACTTTGTTTTTTATGAATAGATACAAAAAAAAAAAAAGGCAATCTTGGATTTTTCTTGAGAGAGAGAGAGAGAGAGAGAGAGAGAAAGAAAAACATGCAACTTGAAGCCTAGTGCCTGCAATGCTTGGAAGACATTATGATTAATTTTATACTTGGGTTTCCAGATGTTGGATTGTATCCCAACTTTTAAGGATTTCTAATGTTTAACAGGATATGTGCTGAGTATAGCATTTAACAGAGTTTTCTTTCATAAACCTAGGATCTAGGAGAAAAGGAGAATTCAGGAAAATATTGCAGACTGGGAGCTGAACCTACAATTCTTCCAGAAAAAATAGGATGAGCAAAACTGGATTGGTGCCTTATTTGTTTAGAAAGACTATGGATAGGCACAAAGTCCCTCATTTGAGCTGTTTGTGCACTGTCCTTTTGGTGCTCATTTGGACTGGCATCTCACTTGCCCAGAAGGATTGTACAGGAGTGGAGTGCAAGCAACTGGAGAACTGTATTGAAGAGGTTCTTGAGCCTGGTGAATGCTGTGCCTCTTGTTTGCAACATGGTTGTACTTGTGAAGGCTACCAGTACTACGACTGTGTCAACGTGGGATTTATGAATGGCAAAGTACCCGAAGGGCAATCTTATTTTGTGGACTTTGGAAGCACTGAATGCTCGTGTCCCAAGGGAGGAGGCAAGATCAGCTGCCAGTTTATGCTTTGCCCTGAGTTGCCCCCAAACTGTATTGATGCTGTACTACCAGCTGATGGCTGCTCTCAGTGTGGAAGAATAGGCTGCCTCCACGAAGGTCAGAAGTATGTAGCAGGCCATACGTTCCATATTCCTCCATGCAAGGTTTGCCATTGCCCAAATTCTGGAGGTGAACTGATGTGCTACCAGCTCCCAGACTGTGGTCCATCCACATTAAATCCTCAGAGCCCAACGGATACTGAAGAGAACGAACCGGAGAGGCACTATGACGATCCATACAGCTATGACCAAGAGGCACCCGAAGGAGACGCCACTCAGGTGGAACCTCCTACAAAACACAGGAACTCTGCAGCCCATACAGAAGAAGACAGCATTGGCCAAGAACAAAGTGAGGATTATGAGTACCGTACAATCAGCGTTACTTCCCCACCGTTGACTCAACCTGTTACACACGCTGAAGAAGCTGCTGTAGCAGTCAACATGCACACTCTGATTCCCCGTCCTGAACTTAACAGTACAATGGAACAAGAAGAGGAAAAGAGAGACCTAAGCACCACAATGCCACCCACAGTGCAGGTTCTGAGTGAAAAAGTAACTGTGACTAGCAGTGCTCCTGAGGAGCAAACAACTGCTACGATGGAGATGCCCACGCAAGCGGTAGAATCAGAGAGAAAATCAAAGGGGAAACAAGGGGAGAGAGGGAGACATGAACAAGAAGGATATGCTCGCCCTAAACCAAGAAAACACATGAGAAAAGATTATAAAGAGCAGGGGGGCGGTATATCTCCAGCTCTGAAAGAAACAAATGTAACCGTGTCACATGGTCACAGACCTTCCCATGAAAAGCATGGAGGAAATACTTTCCCCAAGGTCAAATTTAGTCCCACAACATCCCCTCCCATTGCTCTGAAAGAAGACCGTAGTCAGGCATCCCAAAAGCAGTCACAGACGCTTTATCGTTACCAACCTGAAGAAGAAGGAGACCCCAATTCTATTCATGCTGCTTCCAGGTTACCAGAAGGTAAGGCCTCTTTTTTTATTTACAGCATAGATGTTTTGTTGAGAATATTGAATCATTATATAAAAATGGCCCAGAAACATTGTTCTCTCCTTCTCACTGATACACACGTGCATGAAATCAAATAAATCTCCAATCTTCTTTTGTCTTTCTAAAAGAAGCAAGGATTGTTACCTGTTTAATTTGGCAGAATAGGTAGACTTCTACTGTTGTTTGCCTTACTTTAATTTCAGAGACTGGACAATGTTTTTTTCTGGTGTTTCAACCGCATTTCAGAGTAGGCATCGTTCATATACAACCCTTTCCCTTACCCCACTCATTACTGATGTTGAAATGACTTACTATGCAGAGAAGGAATCAGACATAGCTGGCTATTTGCCTGATTTGATTATCCACCTAAACAAAATCTTCGCTTTGACCATACTGATAAAAATCAATTGTTCTAGTATTCCTAGAAGACAAAGCAGGTATTAATACAAAAAAGTATTTACAGTAGTTGCTGCATGTGATGCTAATTTTTTAAATGTTGTCTAAACCTATTAATGCAAGAACTTTATAAATACGCTAGAATATATTGCCATGCAAGGAAGTAGTAGGAAGCAAAAGAAATACTGCATCTTTCTTGTCGTTTTTGGGCTAGAAGTTTTATGATGTTTTTGATCAGGGCTGGCAAGAGCACGTATTTCCTCTTTGCCTCTGGGTTCCTTTTGACATCTGTAATAAACGTTGATTATAAGCTTTATGCAGTGCTCATTACAGTAATGAATGCAGACTCCACTGCTGCAAATCAGTATGAATACAGCTCACATTTCTGATTCATTTTTCATCAAATCAAACGTAACATCATTTTTTTTTCATGATGTGGCACCAAATAGTCTCATGATGGTTTTTAATGTTATATTTCTTTGTTTCTTGTAAAATATCTGCAGTACAGGTAGCAAACGCTCATTAATCTGGGCCATGGTTTTCTTCACATGTCATCCAGGTAACATGCTGAACCACCTGTTCCCACTCTGATAAGAGGGGAACTGAGATCAGATCTAGATCCTGGGTTGAAACAGACATTATGGCACCTGTCCAAAATAAACTATATACACGATATGTGAATGGGCACAGTAACCTCTCCCTTTCCTGCCAATCTGAGAACCCAAGTACTTGCATTTTTCCTTTGTTTTTATTGCAAATGCTGATTTAATTGATTTAATCAGAGTGGGACCTTGTGTTTTCAAACTTAGAATAATATCCTGAACAACAGCAGTAGGCCAAAGGTCTTGTTCTGTATAAAAATCTATACATTGGCACCATAGATAAACACTTAAAGTGGCTAAGTAAACATAACACCTACAGAAGTGAATGCTTAGTACATAGCAGCAGAGTAATATGCACATTTTTAAAGGCACATCATTAACTTCTGACTTTAAAAAGTGATTTTGAAAGTAATTTTAGGTGCTGGGCCCACCTCCCTTACTCTGGATTTACAATCTCATTGTCTTTTTCTTTTCTTTTTAACATTTTTCTGAAAGATCAGAACCCACATGGGAATCTAGCTGTGACCCTCTGGGGGAAGCGTGAAAGTGCCTGTACAAGATGTACTGGCCACTGGGCAGATTAAAGATTGGGAAAGTAGAGCGCAAAGTGGAGAAAGAAAAAGCATTAATTATTTGTTAGTTTGGGATGAACTGTATAAGTCACTTCCAGACAATGAGCCATCCAAAAATTCATGCGAGTAAAACTGACACACCACCCTACACTATCATGTATTCTTTTGATAATGTTCATCAGTATAATACGTTTTTTTCCCTGTTCCTCTCTGTCTTCTTGCCAACACATCCCAGATATTATGGGTCTGAAACTCCAATGTTTTTCCACCATGTGTAGCCAGGTACATCTGTGTAAAGTGGAGTAACACACTACCTGATCTCAATGGTAGCCTCTTTGAACAGATGTAAATGATCATACAAGGTGCAAGGCCATTAGAAATCAGACCCTACTGTTAAAAGATTTCTGTTAATAAACAAGGGACATAAACCCAACTCCCTTTCTGTGCACAACTACAGGATCTTGGTTTAAAACCCAGCCACTGCATTTCTTCCATTTCACCCAAAGGAGTTGTAATAGATCGATGACTTTAGTATTAGGGTTATGCTTTATCCTTGGATCTGAATACAAATGCATTTTTATGGTCCTGAATGAACTTTAGAGCCATTTGGCATTTTGTCCCTGGTACAAATCCTTTCTGAAGAAAGCCTGAATGTGAATCCTAGTAATAAAACTTCATCTATTATCAAAATTACTTGTAGCCTAAGGCCAATTGTTCTCGCAGGCTGAAACTAAAACTTCAGCAGCAAGCCTTGCTCCGCCACAAAGTGATGTTTCGCCAACCCCAGGCTCTGCCTTCAATCTTTCAAAGTCCCCTGGAGAACCAAGAGTCTTACAAATTTAGGTTTGAACCTCTCCACAACCTTCCATAAAGAGTCTTGTGGCCTTTCCCACCAGAACATCATTCTCCTTTCGTCCTTGTTGCTGTCTTGAGAGAAGTCTCAATGCACACACACACAAGTACGTACATATGTACGTATCTGGTACCATAGCTGTATGGTTGTCAGCTGCCTGTGGAGAGGTTGACCATAACTCTCAGGAGGCCAGTATGGCTAACTGCTTCCTCAGGTGATTTTATTTAAACACGTTTCAATAGAATTGGCTGAATTTGAAGCCTGGATGTGGCTGATGGGGGAAACAGTTAATTTGCATGACATGGGCAATATGGATATTATGTCAACAGAGAACTTTCTAACCAAAGTAAGGAACATCCTAGCAGACCCTGAATATTACGTTCAATGGGGAGGTGGATGGATACCTTAAGGTGATGCTTGGCCCTTAAATAAATTAGTATTCCTCTCAAGATTTTGCAGTAGAAATATGAAAACCAGTAGTCTTTGTTCACAGCCTTTTTTGTTCAGATATAAATGATGCACCTTCATTGAGGTCAGCAGTGCTGAATTTGGCTTATGGAGTTGAAGCAGTTGCACAGACCCCATGTTTGTGTCAATAACCTAAGACTTTTCTTAAGACCAGTGTTAGGCAAGGCACAGAAGGCCAGCTGTTTCATGTTTCCCATGATAGTAGCTGATAGTAACATATTTCTAAAGACCTATTATAAAGCTACACTGTCCACAACTGGGAATGTCATTCGTCATGGTTAGGACCAATGTTACTGCCTGGGAACTAGGTTTTTTGTGTGGGTTTCTTTTGTTTCTGTTTTTTGTTTTAATTAGGATAGGTTGTGACTCATGAGCATAGCAATGTGTTTTGAGTAATAAAATACATATGTCCTATATTTTTGGTGACTCTTGAGCTAGACTGGCAAAGAACTTAGCCAGTGCTTGAAAGAAAATTTAATTTTGCATGTGGGTATAGAATGGAAACTTGAATTTGTTAGGTAGACTTGTAAATTAGAATAATCTGCCAGAACTGTCAGCTAATCTTTGCCTTTTCCCAGAAATCAAAATAAAGTATGCTGACTGCACCAATCAGATAATCTTGTTTTGAAGGGTCAATTTAAAAAACTGGGAGACAGATTAGCTGATTCCAAATTAGCTGCCACTGAAATCAGTGAATAAAGCAGTGCCACAAATACACTCACTTCTGCAGAGATTCTGATTCCCACATGGATTTTTATGGAACCTAAGCCCTATATGGATTTCTCAGGAATTTCTAAGCCTCCCATAGATAGGGCCAGATTCTCAGCTGGTGTAAATTGGCCTAGTTCCACTGAGGTGAGGATGTGGCCCATAGACTCTTGTGGAGTTTAGAAATCACTGGATTTATTGAAAGCAGAACGAGGACTGTCCTTCCATATCTCTTCCAGCAAATATGCAAATGATTCACCAACACCACATCACAACTCTTAGATATAATCCCTCCCCTACACCACCTACAGAAAGCTATACTTCCTCCTGGGCACTTCTACACCACCCAGGGACTCTTCTGGAACATCTAACGCCCCAATGGGGACTCCTTTGAAATCCTTAGAATCAGCTTAGTTAAAGAACTTTTTAAGGAGGCTTTGTATTCGTAGACCTAGTGGAGTTGAATCTGCTGGGCTGAAAGATTTTAAGATGGCTGTCTGCTTTATCTAGCACTGAAGAAATTTTGGTGTCCTACGAGAAAAAGATTGATATATGCTGATTAACACAGCTGAGTTTACCCACTTTTCATTCGGGAGTTAGGCTAATTTATCCACTTCTTTTAACCACTACACCACTAGTGGAGACAAAATGGTTTCATATGGCAGGAATGCCAGTACTTTCCTTTGACAGCGCCACAGAAACTAAGGAAATTCCCAGATGATAAACTTGAAGGTCAAGTTAAAGTTTTTAAAATTTGTATTAACCACTTAAAAAGAATTTTTTAAAAGAAGCAATAGACCTAGAAAACTGAAAATTTATAGAATTTTTAACAAAAAAATTGAAAAATATGGAAATATTGTTAAGGAAACACCAGATAAATTTAACCTTTAGTCTGCCACCTACATAACGTAGAGTCATGTCTAGAAAAAGTATTACAGCTAGTTGGCATCTTAAATGCCACATTTCTTAGTGGCTGGGAACATCTCAATTCTCTATATGGTTTGCCTATGTATTTAAATAAGTTGTGAACATTGTTACCAAAATCCCAATCATTTTACATAGCAAGTTACACACAGTTCAAGATCTCCACTCATCACAGGTAGCCCTGATGAACCAAATAACAAAATACTGCAGTGACTTATAAATACCCATTGTCTAACATGGGGGGAGGGTGAGAAATCCTAAATTAGGAATGTGGGATGGAGACTGGATACCAGAGGCCTGAATCACCAGTACTCTGAATATTTATTTACTCTGACACAGTTAGTGTAAAATCCTATCATTCTCATTTGGTAACATTTTATATCCACCTTGCACTGTGTAAATGATTATACAAGGTGAAGGTTAATGATGAATTGTGCGTTGTATTAAGACTGGGGGATAGAAGCTGGTCAGACTTGGGTGTATATATGAATGTGTAGTATGCATTTTTTTTTCCGAGTTTATTCTTAACTAAAATTTCCCATCTTCACAATCTGCATGTTTGTTTGTTTGTTTTCTACTTCAGTGTGTTTAAAGGTGTTTTTCCCTTAAAATTACTGCTATGTAACCTTAATGTCAACTGATTTACTTTTTTTTTCTGGGAATAATATTTATTTACTTACATCCCTGAGCCAGTGAAGGATACATTAAAAAAATCCTCATGCTTACAAGCAGGGCTTTGGAGCTGTGCTCCGGCTCCACTCCAGCTCCAGGCAAAAACCTGCAGCTCCGCTGCTCCGGAGCTGCTCCGCACTCCAGCTCCGGGCTCCACTCCAAAGCCCTGCTTACAAGCAAGTCCTCATACAAATATATTCTCGTGGCTTTTTCCAAGAGCCCAGAAATTTAAAGGAGGCTTCACAGAAACAAATGTTTCTATCAGTTGCAGGACAGCGTGTGAAGATGATGGAAATAAGCCTTCAGAAGTTGAAAGCACTTGGTGATCTTTCTGTTCTTCCTATTAACTGCCTCCAAATAACAGAATTCAGTGATGGTTGGTTTCCTGATGCCTTTGGTTAAAATTTTGGCTTCACTACTTACATTTTTTAGGTCTCGGTTTGGTTTTATCTGTAGTTTACTTTTCACGTCCTGAATCACTGCAGCCTCAAATGTAATCTCGGTAAGTACTATTGGTGGAAATAATGTGGCCTATTTTGTAATTTGCTGGTCAGAAACACTCTGTTTTTGGTTTGATGCTTGTTCTTTTTTTCACGCTTCAGTTGTTCATCTTTCTTTTAGTCTGAAATTTTGGTTTTAGAACACAGTGTCCCTTCTCCATGATGAATAGTATTTGGCCACAGGGTGGAAGTGCATGGTCCTAGCTCTCTGTAGTTTCATAGCTGAGCCATTTTGTATCCTATTTCAAAAGCATTCCTGTCTTAATTGTCTGTGGTAAGACCACAGTGGTATCGATTGGCCTAAAGTACTAACTGTAGCATGCAGACAAACCAACTGCAAACATATATAATAATATAAGATATAACATTGCATTACATCTGTGATTTGTTAGCTGGCATCTTTTAGGAGATGATTTACTGCATGTAATTGATGGGAGTTTTTATCCATGTGGTTGTCATTTAACTCTGTATGCTAATTTATTGGTATACTAGTTCCATGTTACTGTGAGATTTTGGTTAGTAAACTAAAGATCATTGTAAAGAACAAAGAGGTTTATTGACTACCATACAGCATTAGAGAGATAAGGTGGGTGAGGTAATAACTTTTATTGGACCAACTTCTGTTGGTCAGAGAGACAAGCTTTTGAGCTTACACAGAGCTCTTCTTCTGTGGAAGCTCAAAAGTTTGTTTCTCTCACCAACAGAGGCTGGTCTAATAAAAGACATTATCTCACCCACCTTGTCTCTCTAATATCCTGGGACCAACACAGCTACAACAACACTGCACACATACAGCATTTCCAGTTATCCACCAGGAAATGTATCAGAACTCTCAAAATATCCTGACACTGTATAATGCATCTGTGGACTCATTCGTAGAGAACCATGCGGTATTAGTGTAGAACCCAGTACCTTTGGTTCCATAAACACAGGCCTGGAATGCTTCAGCTAAATAAGGTCTTTTGGCTGTTGTAAGTCATAGGGTTTTTAATCCTTTGTAGGTCTTTTTGCTCACTAGAGGGCAGTAGTAGACATACACGTGTATTATAGAGGGATATCATCTGTTTTTGTGAGTGTGAAACCAAAATCCTAGTCAGCAGATAATTCCAGGGTATTACACTGGCCTCAACCACTGGAGAAGAAATGTGCTTTAGGAGTCTGGTAGTCAGGGGCCCTATTTCTAGCTCAGTCATTAACTTACTACGTGATCTTGGGCAATTCTCTGTACCTCAGTTTTCCCATTTGCAAAGCAATCAGAATGACACCAATTTTGGAGTGGTGCAAATACTTTGATAGCCTGAGGTGAAAAACTTTCTGAAAGTGCAAAATATTATTACTACTCGCCCACCTTCAAAGAGTCTGTTAATGTTTTGCTTTCTATCACATTGTTTCTTTAAATTCTTGTCTATGCTGCTGCCACTTCTCTCCTGGATTTTTTTTTACTTATCTCTGCGTACGTTGTGTCTCCTTAGTTTATATTCATGATCCATTCTTTCTTCAGCAGTATGTTAGACCTTCTGCAGTTCCCATATCAAATGCTAATTAGTGCATTCCGGAAGGATTTCTTGTTAAGATAGATAAAATACAAGTAACTACTCAGCTCAGAAAGTATAAATTAATTACTCAAGCACTTTTACAACTAGCGGGGAGGAGGAAAACGGATTTTCTTTAGACTGTATCCTGCACAAAACATTTAACACTGATCTAGTGCTGTAAGTTACTGTGATGGTAACCAAAAAAAAAAAAAAAAAAAAAGTGTTAATGGTCTCCTCTTCTTGCCACATTTTCTGTTTCCTCTTCCTCCAAAAGTTATGTACGCAGGAGGGAGGGATAAAACATCTTAAAAGCTGTTGCTGTCAAGTTTTATTACTATTTTTCCAGTCATTTCCATTTGCCTACTTTTTCTGCCAGTAGAGTGTTGGTTTTTGAATAAATGTAGCTCAGATAGCAAACACCCTTGCTGTGAATGTTTTATGGAATTTTTTTTGACAGTCTGTATAGCAACTTTGCATTCAGTTTGTGGAACCAGCATCTTTCAGACCATGTGCATGTCTCCATTTTAACCTCTTCCCCCTCCCCCCAATTATGAATGAATTTATTGTCATTCCTAAAAATTTAACAATAGTTCGAACATAAGAACTACCATTCTGGGTCAGACCAAGGGTCCATCTAGCCCAGTATCCTGTCTTTCAACAGTGGCCAATGCAGTGTGCTTTAGATGGAATGAACAGAACAGGTATTCATCAAGTGATCCATCTCCTGTTGCCCATTCCCAGCTTCTGGCAAACAGAGGCTAAGAACACAAATAGTTGATGTCCATCTGTAGAAAACTGCACAAGGTAAATATTTGTAAGGCAAGATCTTGAGATGAAAACAACATGCATTGTATACAATTTTTGGCCAGTTATGAAATACTATCAAGCACCTTTAGGATAATGCTGGGATAGAAAAGGTGCAATAGAGGGGCTGGTGGAGAAGGTGTTAAAAATCAGGAAGAAAAGATGGATTTGGCCTTTATAGCTAGAGCCCTGCCAATCTGTGGCTATCTGTAGATCATTTTTGCGGATTGGGGATTGAATGCAGATACAAATTTTGTATCCGCGCAGGACTCTATTCATAGCTAAAGAGGGTGGGGTCGAGGGAAGCGTAGTAGATTATATAAAATAAAGTCTGCAACAAAACCTTCATGAAAGTTTTATAAACATACAAATCTAACATTTCTAGTGCTAATGTATAGAAGCAGCAGTTAAGTGAGTGAATACTACAAAAAGGGTTCTGCAAATATGAAGTCTAATATTGTAACCAATTTGCTTCACTGAATACCAGATCATACTTAGCATTTACATTAACTATTTTGGGCCTAATTCTGCAATCTTTGCTCACTAAAAATTCTCAGTGATTAGAGGAGTACTCCAAGGTTGAGCCCTTAATTATGAAAACTAAGGAATACAATTTATCATAAAAATAAGTAAAATCTGCAGGCCAGATCTTCAACTGGTATAGATCAATATAACTCCATGGGGCTGTGATTTTAAACAGTTATTTCTCAGACTAGTTAGGATTTTGAGATGAGTTGCAAAGTAAGGTCATTGAAGAAAATATCATCAATGCGTTTAACAGAGAGGTTGACATATTTATAGAGAGGAAATTAGATTGAGATACTATAAAATTAGAGGAGGACTTCAAGGAGGGCAGGCACGTTGGTCTAAGTGGTGTTCAAAAATTTATGCTGATGATTTAAGAGAGAACTGGATGCAGTTAGCAGGGAAAAAGGAGAAAAGGAAACATATTTTTCAATGCAAAAATGCCATATACTGTAACTATTGGCTGTTCCTATGGTTTCAGTTAGTGCATAGTGCTATTTTTCCTGCACCTCTCCATAGACTCTTGCCTTAGTTCTCCTACTGCAGATACCCCAATGTAGAGGAGTGCTCAGGGAGTATAAAGTATAGCTAACTTTGACACAAACCCTCTCCACAGCACCGGAGTTGAGGAGGAGCAGATTATTTTAATTTCTTTTTATTAGATGCTCTTGTGCCTTTTGACCCATGAGATGAACCAGTCTTTCCACCTCCACCTGTCTAATGCCACGTTTCTTGCTCTGTTATAGTCTGTTTCAATGACAGAGGCATCTTTCTTGATTTTTTTTTTTTTAATATGTCATCTGTTGTCCTCCCCTTTCCCTCTTCCACCGGGTGGTATCTAATCAAGGACTTGTCTAGGAATACAGTTTTTTGGCATCCGTACAATACGTCCAAACCACTCTACTCTCTTGTGTCTACTCTCTGCTGGCCAGTCCTTTGTAACACAGCAGGGTCGGTTTCCAGTGGATACCGAGTGTTCTTTGCAAGCATCTCTGATGGAATGCATTTAGTTTCCTGTTGTGGGTTTCTAGCATTTGCCAAGTTTCAGAAGCATATAACAATGTGGGTATCACAATAGCATCCTATAATCATTGGACTGGAAGGGACCTCGAATGACAATCTAGTCCAGTCCCCTGCATGCATGGCAGCTCTCAGTATTATCTAGACCATTCCTGACTGGTGTTTGTCTAACCTGTTCTTAAAAATCTCCAATGATGGAGATTCCACAACCTCCCTATGCAATTTGTTCCAGTGTTTAACCACCCTGACAAGAAATTTTTCCTAATTTCCAACCTAAACCTCCTTTGCTACAATTTAAGCCCATTGCTTCTTGTCCTATCCTCAGAGTTTAAAGAGAATAATTATTCTCCCACCTCCTTGTAACAACCCTTTTTGTACTTCAAAAATGCTATCACATCCCCTCTGTCTTCTCTTCCCCAGACTAAACAAGACCATTTTTTTCAGTCTTCCCTCAAAGGGCATGTTTTCTAGACCTTTAATCATTTTTGTTGCTCTTCTCTGGACTTTCTCCAATTTGTCCACATCTTTCCTGAAATGTGGTGCACGGTACTGGACACAATACTCCAGTTGAGGCCTAATCAGCACAGAGTAGAGCAGAAGAATTACTTCTCGTGTCATGCTTACAACACTCCTGCTAATACATCCCAAAATGATGTTTGCTTTTTTTGCAACAGTGTTACATTCTTCACTCATATTTAGCTTGTGGTCCCCTATGACCCCCAGACTCCTTTCCGCAGTACTCCTTCCTAGGCAGTCATTTCCCATTTTGTATGTGTGCAACTGATTGTTCCTTCCTAAATGGAATACTTTGCATTTGTCCTTATTGAATTTCATCCTATTTTTTTCAGACCATTTCTCCAGTTTGTTCAGATAATTTTGAATTTTAATCCTATCCTCCAAACCACTTGCAACCCCTCCAAAGCACTTGCAACCCCTCCAAGGTATCATCCACAAACTTTATAGGTGTACTCTCTATGCCATTATCTAAATCATTGATGAAGATATTGAACAGAACCGGAACCCACACATTATGGCCTTCCAGCATGACTGTGAACCACTGATAACTACTCTCTGGGAATGGTTTTCCAACCAGTTTTACACCCACCTTATAGTAGTTCCATCTAGGTTGCATGTCCCTAGTTTGTTTATGAGAAGATCATGCGAGACAGTATCAAAAGCTTTAATAAAGTCAAGATATACCATGTCTACTGCTTCCGCTCTATCCACAAGGCTTGGTACCCTGTCAAAGAAAGCTATCAGGTTGGTTTGACATGATTTGTTCTTGACACATCCAGGCTGACTGTTACTTATGTGGACAGTCATGAAGGGGAGGAGTAGCCAGAGCTCATTGTGCTCTGGCTACACTCAGTTGGCTGATCGTCATTTAGGGATTATTGCCAGGTGGCACAAATTAGAGCAATTCCCAGGCTGCTGTAGGCTGTGCTAGGGCAGAGAATGAAGAAGCAGAATGCAACAGAGAATCTGATCCTGCTTCTTTGTAATTTTGAAGGCAGTAAGAACTAGAATGCAAGTGTCATGATCACTTCTCCTCTTTCCCCTCACTTGCCTTCCCTACTATAGCTGAAAATTGTCCAAGAATGTGAGCAGGGGCTGATGGTCAATAACGCTGCCAGTAGGGTGACCAGACATCAAGTGTGAAAAATCGAGACGGGGTGGGATGTGTGACGTTATGAGTATAATATAATATCTCATTGAAAGGTGACAGGGCCAGAAAGAGTTAATTAACTCAGACTGACCTGACCCATGGCTGAACTGTAGAGACAGATTAGGAAGATATGTAAATTAAGAGAGCTTTGAAATGTAAGTCTGCATTGTTAGAGATAGAAGGGTAGATAATAATTATAATAGGAGATATCCTATCTCCTAGAACTGGAAGGGACCCCAAAAGGTCATTGAGTCCAGCCCCCTGCCTTCACTAGCAGGACCAAGTACTGATTGTGCCCCAGATCCCTAAGTGGCCTACCTCAAGGATTGAACTCTCAACTGTAGGTTAGCAGGCCAATGCTCAAACCACTGAGCTATCCCTCCCCCCACATGTTTGCTTAGGTTTTGTGATGTAAGCAAACAAGATCAAAAAAGGAATATTAACATTTATGATGATACTTGAGTGGAATAGTATTACTGTCTATATGTCTCTTTGAAGGTTGTGGTAACCTGTATCTGAACTGTTTAATGGATAAATTACCCTGTGCTAATTGCCAGGATGTTTGGAAGAAGGAGAGTTAGGCCTATTGTTTTCTCAGGCAGAAAGGCTGCTGGAAATGTATAAGAACCCTGGTACATGATTCTACTTGGTCTCAAATCTGCTCTGGGTTTCAAGATGGGGAAACCTTAAGCCATAAGGATTGAGATCTCCAGTCATTGACTGAAGCCACCCTGAATATGGACATTGGACTATAACCTATAGACTATATCTAAAAGGACTTTTGGCAACTACAAGCTCACCTCTGCTATGTATCTGATCCTCAAGAATTGAATTAGTCTGTCTGTATATTGATCTTTTAATCAACACTCTCTCTCTTTTCTTTTTTAATACATTTTAGCGTAGTTAATAAGAATTGGCTATAAATGTGTATTTTGGGGAAGATCTAAGTTATAATTGGACCTGGTTATGTGGCTGATCCTTTGGGATTGGAAGAACCTTTTCTTTTATATGATGAGATAAGATTTTCAGTAATCATCATCATATCTGACAGGTTTGTCTGGATGGAAGCCTGAGGCTGGGTACTTTAAGGGAACTGCGTTGTTTGGACTTCTAAGTAACCAGTGAGGTACTATAGAAGCTGTTTTGTGCTGCCTTGGTAAATCTAAGTATTGGAATATCCACCAGCGTTTGGGGTTTGTCTGTCCCGTTTTGTTTGCAGTTCACCCTGATTGAGTGACCTCAGCTGGCTCCCATGGGCAGCATCGTCACAGGGGGTAATAGGAGCCTATATAAGAAAAAGACCCCAAAATCGGGACTGTCCCTATAAAATCGGGACATCTGGTCACGCTAGCTGCTAATGGCAGGAGAGCAAAAGAAATGGCCAGCCCTGGAATGATCCAACCCTCTGCACAGTGGCACACATTAATAAGACAAGTATTTTAAAGTGCCCGTGTGTAACGTCAACAGACCCCCGGTTGTCGGTGGGCGGGATCAAGCTGAGGACTTCTGGAACTTAGTGCATGAGCCTGTACTGCATGAGCTAAAAGCCAACGGGCTGTTAGCTAACACTGTAGGGCAGACTCATTTAACTCTCTCTTTCTCTCGTTCTAAGTGGTCTCGGTGCCACTAGATGGGACAGAACGCCACACCAGGAGGTGTGTGGGTTACATATGCACACTAAAAGATGGTGTAAAAGCAAAGCAAAATATATCTAAAATGAAATGTGTAGTATTGAGTTCATGCCTATATATACAGTGGAACTAAAATCTCCATTTCCTAAAGTGAATGTCCTCATTGAGACAGGCACTGTGACAGCACAAAGAATGATAAAGTTTCTCTACAGTCAATGGGCTAGATCCTCCACATCCCACACCTGATTCTGGAGGCTGCTAGGAGTGGGTAAACCCCTAGTGCACGTGAGAAAAGCTTTAGGGCTGCTTTCAGTTGCAATGGCTTGGAACAGGTCACAAAGGCCCATTATGCTGGCAGGACTCCAGTGCAGTGTGCTCCAGCCATGCTCTTGTCTGGGAAGCAGGGTGACAGAGCAAGCTTTATCCCACTTACTGGTTCTTACACAGGGGCAATCTCTAGCTGTCCTGTTAGGGTGGTGCAAAGCAGGCTTGGCCTATGCCTGGATCTGGCCCAACAACACTCAGGCGCGCTTTCAGAATAGCGATCGTTTGTGGAAGCTAAAACAGGCAGCACCAAAAGGCATGAAAGATGCTAAGGATGGGATTTTTCAAAAGAGCTCACCATTGGCCTAACACTGCTCCCACTGAAGCAAATGGCTAAACTCCCACTGCTTTCAGTGGCTGAGGCTAAGGGCTTTTCACAACCCTGCCGTAGAACTTTAACTACCAGGTTCAGAGCAGGCGAAGTCTAATTTAAATTTGGGTGGAAACCTTTCCAGAGTACGTAGCCAGCTGCTGTGGACACTGCCATCCATTTAATGTAAGTATGCAGTGTTGTCAGCATCCAAAAGGGTGCAATTCCTGCCAACTAAAAGTGTTGCCTTTATCTTTGGCTGTCTGGATATCTCACTACGTCATTTGCTGCTAGGCTGGCTATATTTTGGGTGACTGTAGCAGGCCACGTGATCATCCAGCAGACTGATTGCTTTCCAACTAGCCTTGGTCAAACTTTCCCCTCAGAGTTACATTCAACATGTATTTTAAAACAATAATATGCGATATATTTGGACACCTTCCTCCATCTTTGAATTAAATTTTTATGAATGTTCTCATCTGTTACTGGCTCTGTTCCATTCATCCCATGCTGCCCCTTTTCTCTTTTCTGAACCAGAGTTTTTGGCTCTGTATATAATATTTGAAATGAGTAGGATGTATCATTTGCAGCTTTACCAATATGTGCTTTGCCCACTGTGATGTGCAATACCCTCACCAGGGGTTGCTTACATTATCAGACACCCTCAGGTTTCTAGAGCAGTAATCTATATGGAGAACATGCTGGAGGCTTTCCTCTTGGAGATAAGGGTGGTCTAGTGGCTAGGGCCCTAGTCTGGAACTCAGGAGACTGAGGTTCAACTTCCTGCTTTGCCACAGACCTCTTGGGTGAGCCCCCTAGGGTGTATTTGCAAAGATAGGTACCTAAAGATGCAGCTAGGTGTCTAGTGGCATTTTCAAAAGCATTGAATTTCAGTAGGAGTTAGGCGCATCCCCTGCTTACATGCTTTTGGAAATGCCATTAGGTGCCTATCTGTATCTTCATGCACCTAAAGATCTGTGAAAATCTAGCCCTTAGCCTGTCAGTGTCCTCTGTAAAATAGGGATCATAGAACTTCCCTGCCTCACAGGGGTGTTGAGGATAAAAACATACAGATTGAGGCATTCAGATACCGTGGCAGTAGGACCCTACAAGTAACTAATGTGTAAATTAGAAGGTGGGACACACATGCTTGCTTTGTACCTGTTCAGATTCTTTCTAGCCTTGCCTTGGTTAAATTTAGTTTCAAGAGCAACTTTTCTCTTAGCTATCGAGTTGATATGATGTAGTTTGACTTGTCATCCATTGGTAGATGTGTACACATTTGCATAGAGTGTATTTTCCTCATTGCAGTTCAAGGAGTCAATATTATTCATTTGGCTGGAGTTTTCTTATACGGAAACTCACTTTGTGGTATGTGTTGGTATCGCGGGTAATTGCAGGGAATGTCTTAAGAAAAAGTTGATGAGACACAGAATGGAATATTCAGAAGGAACTGGGAAGCTTTACTTCTGTGATACCAAAAATCTGCATTCTTCAGTACAGACTGTCGATGTCATCTAAAAATGCTGCTGCTGGTTGGAATTCACCTCTGTGCAAAGGACCCATCGCATTTTGGTGCATGAGAATGCACACAGGTGGCTAGTGAGATTTTCAGAAGTACCTAAGCAATTTAGAGGCCTAACTTCCATCTGTTTAGCCACTTTGTAAATCTCACTAGGAACCTAATAGCTCTTGAAATCTGGTCCCGTACCCCTATTTTGAGAGCTTAACTAGGCCTTCTGCACAGGAGTGGATTTCATCCATAACGAATACACAGTCTGCAAGAGGCACATTCTGGTTCTTAAGAAAGAAGCATAATTTGAGCTGAAGGTAAAATATGGATAGAAGTAAACTATGAAAATAATGAGATGATGAAATTTTGTTGTAATAGCAAAGTGGCCAATTAAAAAGAAAGTATTGGGCTTGTCATGTTTCTAGTTTCCTTTTACTCTGCCTTCTTTATATCCATCTATAGTGTGTGTCTGCGAGAGACTTACCTTGAAACATATATATTTTAAGAAAATAGTATTTAAATATGATTTTCTGCAGTACAATAGTATTTGGTGTGGTGTATTAAAATCAATCTCTGAGAGTTTAAAAATGACCCTGAGAAGAATTCCTTACAAGAAAGAGACGAATGTAACTAGTATTCTGTGATGTGAATTTTGTGAGACAATAACTCTTTGAACAGTTTCAGATATGTAGGCCAAATAAACCTAATATGCTTAATCGTGAAAGGTGCTGTAATTCCATTACCCTGGGCCTTTCAGAGAGCAATATATCTTACCTCTCAGGGCTTTTTAAGTAACAAGCCAGCAGTAATTGGAATTTTACAAGGGTCCTCAAGTGTGTATGGGTTTCATGTTTTATTTACTATCCCCAATGTGTCTGTGTTCTCCCAGAGATGACCAGTTGCTTTCCAGAGCCACCTTGAGAAACCATTGGTGTCGTTCATGGCACTAAGCCAGAGTCCTTAGGGGAAAGACAAAGTAATTATGTTATCATTAGGAACAGCAAACCTCCACTGCACGGTATCCCCTTTCCTGCCTTTGTCTAGAGGTACTGGGAGCCATTGTTATAGGGCATTAATTCTCTCTGTGTGAAATACATAAAGGAGATGTTTGTGTTTGATTTACATTATGTATTAAATGGCAATGACTCAAACAAGTTAAAAAAATTGGCTGCATGTTTGCATGAGAGCAAATAAACTTGAAAATAGTGATGCCATAGAATCTCTGGGATTGGGGGTTATTCCCCCTAAACTTTAAATGAAATTCACAGGATGTTACTTTAGAATGTATAAGTAGGACACATTTTGTTCATTTCTTTAGTCCTACAGGAATAATTTCTGTCTTGAATGGTGTCTTGAAAATCTTTATGCCTTGAGCAGTGCTTAATTTGTAATGAAAGAGGTGCCAGGGCTCAAGCAATTAGGTGCTGGGACTCAAACAATTGTTTTTTACTTTCATAACTGATGCGGCAAGCCCAGAGGTGCTGGGGCTATGAATTGCCAAGCTTAGAGGTGCCATGGCAAGCCCTGGCAGAAATTAAGTACTGCCATTGAGAAAGGAGCCTTTCTGTAGTAAGGAAAATATATATGACAATAGTCTTCCCCCTGCATTGTTATGTGAAGTGGTTGCTTTTTTTGACTGTGTGTTGCAGACCAAAGTGCTGCTGACTGTAATTATAGGGGTTCAGATTTTTTTATCACCATGGTTTTGAATTTCTGAGTGCTAAAATAAATGCTTAGGGCTCCAATAACAATGGACTTAAAGCATATTAACAATATAAACAGTTTCATAAGAGGGAAGGTTTTCCATCAATGCTTTTTTTTTTTTTTAAGAGATGTTATGAAAGTTGTTGGTGGTGGAAACACTGGGGCTGCAGGGTACCAAGCAGATTGAATTTCATTACTTGTGTCTACCTGAGCCACGGTGGGTGAATCGTTTAGCAAAGAAATGAGTATGTCTTTCTATTAAAATTATTTGAACTGGGGATATGAATGTGCCCCAAGGATAACAGGTAAATTAAAGATGCTGTAGACAGCTTAATTTTGTAGGTTGTTGTTTTAAAAAAAAGTTTTCAAGGAGATGAATGTGTGTAGCTTTTTCATTTCAGATTGTTATATATGGTTTCCCCCAGCCCTGTTTGCAGCTTCTCTTTCCTCCACGGCTTATCTTATGTTTCAAGAGCATTAGGGGCTGGAGGAACGATTTTCTAAGGTTTTGAGTAGCGCTGGAATCAGCATCCCCTAAAGGTTAAAAACAAACCACCACCAACAAAACAGTGTAGCCTACACATTTCTCAGAATTCACTCTGAAGATGCTAGCTAACTATTCCTATTCTCTCATTCTAGTAACACAAGGGCAGAACTTGCCAGTTAGCTCACCTTCCACCTACTGTTACAGTTTCTATGACTGGTCCAGTGTACCATCTGTATGACCCCTGAACCTTAGATTTGAAGTCAGTGACTGTCGGTAGCAAAAAAAAAAAAGAAAGAAAAGAAAATGGCATTAGTAAAAAGACGACTGGGGTATATTGTTACCAACACATTACCATTTACTGCGTCTTTGGATAAGGCCATGATACAGAAATATACTTTTTTGTACAAGTCAGTGAGCGCAAAGAGAAAGGAGGAAACTGATGCAGAGAGAGGTTTTAATATGTGATGGTAGGGAGTCCAAGAAAAAAGGATTGATTGGTAACAGATGAAAGGAATTACCATCTTCTAGGAACCTCATTCACATTCTCCTGAAATTTCTCAGACCTCTTTACCCAGTGTGTCAGGACTTAATGCCTCACCAAGACACTTTTGATGTGCTATCTGGGTGAGCAAACTAACAAACACTATCTGCCAAATGAAAGCCAGATTCTCACACCCTTCCTGAGGCTAAGTAACACCTTACTCCACAAAGAATCCCATCATTTGCCTTATTTGTGCATTAATAAGGTGCTGCTTATGGTGAGTAAGGGTATTGGAATCTGGCCCTAGATGATTCAATGAAGTGTGAATGTATACCACAGAAAGGAAAATGAATGAGTGCTCATTGTCATGGACTGGGTCGGAGCAGCTGGGCCTACTTGTTGGCGCTGGGGCAGTTAGGCCTAGTGGTTGGAACTGGAGTCAGGGCCCAAGCAGGGCTAGGAACAAGGCCAGGAGTTGCACTGAACAAGGCAGGCACAGGAGAGATCACAACTGTAGGCATGAGTGTTAAGCAGCCTGCAGATCTTTAGTCTCCTTGGAGCCAATTGGTTCAGCCACCCAATCAGGTGATTCTGTTGCAGCCCAGCTGGGCTCATTAACTGGCCTGAGGGCTGAGTCAGCTAGATGCAGGTTCAGTTGAGGGAACCCAGGCCCATAGTTCCTGACACTTGCAACTTTAACCTCTGGACATGCCTCAGTTCCCTTTTCATCTCACCTCTCACTAGTTCCATGTTAAATGGTTTCCTGCTTACGATATTAAAAATGTACATGCTCATTTGCTTAAACATCTCAAAAGCTGCTCCTTTCTGCAGTTGCTTGCTGAGCACAAGTAAAGGTGGTGAATACCGTATATAGAGCCTCTTTTATGTATTTACAACATTTGTACTAGATTTGTGCCGTCTTACCGAGATGTAGAAAATAATTCCAGCATTGAGATCAGAATATATCATCAATATCAAAATCTTAAGTGAAGAGTTAGGATTGTATATTTATACTGAAGCCATTGTGCATACAGTGCATGTGCACATGAATTCCAGAAAACAATAAAAGCTATGCCCCACACTTAACAAGACTTAACAGTGAGAAGCAAATACTGAAATGAAAAAGACCAGTGGCATCCAGATCCCACCAGCAACAATTTTTCCCCCTGCAATTCTTTTTTATGTAAATGAGTTGTTTTGCCTAAAATGTTTTTAAAACTTTTTCAGCTTTACATTAAAAAATTATAAATATTTAGATGATCAAAAACCTGGAAATGTTTGTGGAAAAAAAATCAATTTTCATTTGAAAATGTAATAAAAAATCCATATTCCATGGGGAAAAAATATTTGGTGGACAATTTTCATCCTGCTTGATCGTCATCTATGGAATCTCCTTATGACTTTGAGCAGTCTTTGGAAACATTGACTGTTTCCAGTCTTTGGAAACAGTCAATAATCAATCCATTATTTGATTGGTAACATTGATGCAAGGCTTTCTATCTCCTCCAAACACTTTCAGTAGCAGGTAAATTGGGCTATCTATTTACAGAAGGTATTTCAACCTATCTCTAATTTCCCGCTAGGCCCGTTGCTCTACTTCATTTGTTTAGATGCCACAGTGTATTGAAATTATTATTATTAATAGCCCATCTTAAGGCTAAGGATGCCACAGTTCTTCCTTCTTTCCCAGCGTTCTCCCTTGTCATATACATCCATTTTCAACCTCTTGGAATCATGTCTTGCACAACAAAACTATTAGCACTTTTCATTTCCTGATTCAGAACTGTAATGCTGTGGATTAATGATTTTGTAAAATGTTTGCTATGAGTTATGTAGGGAACTGTTTCCCATCGGAAATAACTTAAACTCTAGGTAATGCCTGATCTATTGATAATAGTTTTGTGCTTTTATTGGTTCTGAATCAAAGCACATGAACATCGGTGTAGTGCAATTCATGGCAGTTTAAATAAAAAGAGAAGCATGGCAGATGTGGGTTACTGCCAGGTTTTGAACTCATGAGTTACATAAAGGAATAAGTGCACAGTTATCAGCCTGGATTGACTAAAATCACTGTCAGATTTGAGAAATAATTTCACAATCTTATTGTCTCATTTAGGGGCAACATCATCCACATTCATAATCAAGTCGTTTATCTTAAGAAATTTTCAGGGTGAAGGAGGTAGAAATCTCCTAGCATAAGGCCAATAAATTGTGCCTAGCAAACTTTATCACATTTTAAATAGCAATCTCAACAGGTTTCTTAATGTTACTTCAGTGTTATATAATATAGAGTTTCCTCTTATCCATTGCAACAAATTAGTTGTGTTACCAACCCTTTTTTGTTTTTCTTCATATGCACATTTGAAACATCAGACTCTTGTATGATCATCTTCTGGATTAACTTTCTACTTCAGAAGATTTCTTTTGAGCATCAGTATTATCTAGTAGTCTTGGTGTCTGTGTGTAGAGCCAAATGGAACTCTGATACCTGTGAACAGAACTAATTTTTATCCCATTCTCTTCTGTTTAGGAGGTTCCTCATGCTTTATAAGTAGTTGTTTTGAGGCTTCAAAGAAAGAGCTGTAAGAATAAATCACAATGGTGGATGTTCTCTCCAACAGGATTCACTCTTTTCTATTAGGCACATGGCTAATTCTTCAGAGGATCCATATTGATTGTGTTAAATTACAGTGCATAAAAAGATACCTCACAAAAATATTGTATTTATAGCAGGACTGTCATGCAGCAGTGGCCCTTTTCAAACTTGCCAATTGCCTGAAATACTTTGGATAGTGCAATATTATTTAGTTAGTAAATTTGGGGACAAACAAGGGAGTACTGTAAATATCAAAGATTTTAGCTTTGGTTAAAACAGCTAGGCTTGTAAGGGTCCTCATTATTGTAACATATTTTTCAGACATAAGAAATGCATAACAGAGATTTTTATTTTTCTTGATTCATTCACAAAGTAAATAGATGCATCAGCTGCACAATATCTCACAGATGCCTCCACTGTCCACATTCATCTAAGAAATGCCAACACGAGGAAATCCTATAGTTTCTTGTGAAAGGGTGTTGCATCTGAGGAATTTGCACCTTAGCCTCACCATAAACCCACGGTAATGTGCAAATTCTTGAGGCTCACATTATTTATATATAAAATGACGACGATGGGGAGAGAAATCTAGAACATAAGAGCCTAAAAATCTATGCTATGCACCTAGAGTTCTAGATCTATCAGCAGAGCAGGCAGTGCAAACAGGAAACACAGAAAATGGGGGGGGGGGAAGCGCTATAATCCAGGAATGAGTGTTAAAGACCATTTTAGAGAGGGTCTTCCAGTTGCTAGGTTCAATTATATGTCTTTAAGGTAGGGGTGTTGTGTGTTTGTGTGCGTGTGTTTGAGAGAGATCCTAAATTCGCTAAATTAAGTAATTAATGGGAGTTAACATTTAGATTAAGCAGCTGATGGGGATGAATTTGAAAGGAGAGAAACAGTGGCTACCATCAGCATTGAGGCTGGGTACATATGCTGGAATTGTGCTGCTCTTTAAAAAGAAGTTACGGTTGAGTCAGGTACAGCTGTATATACCAAGATGAAGCTTTGGGGGTTGATTTTGTCATGATGCAGCTGTCTGTGTGCAGTCTCAGTGCTATGATATAATGGAGTTTTAATCTTGCCCACAAAACTAGTGCAGTTACTGACTAGGGCCCTCTACAGACTTACTTCCCTGCCTTGAGCTGGCTCACCTCACCAAGCTGGTGATGGTGTCCGAGCTACAGCTGTGTCCGTGCCCTGCCCATTTGCTTCAGGTAGGGGCGGTGGCTGTGTGGAGCCTGTTTGGGACAGATTACATGAGGGAGCAAGAGAACCCTTGCAGTCTCTGCCCTCTCTCTCTCTCTGAGGGCTCAGTGGCGATTAAGCCCTAAGAATGTACGTAACAATCCATGTATGTGTATCTTGTTTCAATGGATATCATCAAAGTTTAGTGAATTTAGACCTGGGTGAATATTTACCTCTTGGGCCAATGGGTCTTAATATTCACTCAAAAAAAGTTGAAAACTGCTTTGTTACGAGGGTAAAAAGACAACTCCAGAGCAGCCTCTATAAATACACCGGAATTCATGTTCATTCTTTCTTAAAAACTATGTAATTAGCTTGTGTCCCCATGCTCTGGGTAGCTTCAAAAGACATAGAAGTTAGGTTTTAAAAAATGAGGTGATGACAAGGAAGGTACAGGGGTAAGACTGTCAGTCCATCCTTTATGCTTCTTTGTGTCTCTAACGATTGCAGTGCTTATGGTAGAATCATATGCTGATTTAAGACCCTGCATTTCTAAATCTTGTGACAGAGGTGGACTTGCAAAGTCTTTTTTAAAAAACAAACACAACATACTGTAGAGCTGTTAACTCCTATTAAGTTAGTGAATAGTAAAGAATTACTGAAATATGGGTTATTGACCCAGTGGGCTGTTCTGTCCTTTGGAGTGATGATGGCCTCTCTTGTCAGTCCTTCTTAGCCATTGTGCTCTGGGCTGTCAGTGCAATTATAACCGTATGCATTAGGGCCTGATCTATAGCCCATTGAAGGCACTGGGAAAAACTCTCACTGGCTTTAGTGGACTTTGGGTTAGGCCCTACATGTAGATGGTAAAAAAAAAACTAAATGAAGGAAGTTACTGTATTTGCTTAATGGATCCTTTAGCTGACAGTGTGCTCAGCACTGTACCATACATATGGGGACACATTCGCCACTGGCTGTTTTATAGCACTCCTAGTAATGCAAAAGCAGCCAGAAACCTGATTTAACCAGCCAATTACAATGAGTTTAAACCAATTTGCACTGTTGGAGTGTGCCAGTTAAATTTTCCCAATAATTTAGCTCAGGGGTTCTCAAACTGGGGGTCGGGACCCCTCAGGGGGTCGCAAGGTTATTATATGGGGGGTCTTGAGCTGTCAATCTCCACCCCAAACCCCACTTTGCCTTCAGCATTTATAATGGTGTTAAATATATTTAAAAAGTGTTTTTAATTTATAAGGGGGGGTCGCACTCAGAGACTTGCTATGTGAAAGGGGTCACCAGTAAAAAAGTTTGAGAGCCACTGATTTAGTTGTTTTGCACTACCCTCCTTTACAAAATTGTGGAAATTTTCATTTTAAATTCAAATATTTATTATCTTTTTAAAAATCCCTGAAACTATTAATTTCAAGATGGGCTGTTTTTTTTTTTTAATTTTTTGTTTATTTTATTTTTTAGCCTCTGGGGTGGGGCTGGGGATGAGGGATGAGGGATTTGGGGTGCAAGAGGGGGCTCTGGGTTTTTGGGGGGCTCAGGGTTGGGGCAGGGGGTTGGGGCTTAGGGTTGGTACACGGGCTTACCTCTGGCAGCTCCTGGTCAGTGGCGCAGCAGGAGGGCTAAGGCAGGCTTCCTGCCTATCTTGACTCCACACTGTGCCCTGGAAGCGGCCAGCAGGTCTGGCTCCTAGGCGGAGGCGTGGCAGGCGCGCTGCTCTTACCTGCAGGCACCGCCCCTGCAGCTCCCATTGGCTGTGGTTCCCGGCCAATGGGAGTGCAGAGCCGGTGCTTGTGGCCTCCCCCGCCTAGGAGCCAAACCTGCTGGCTGCTTCCTGGGTGCAGCATGGAGCCAGGACAGGTAGGAACTAGCCTGCCTTAGCTCCACAGCACTGCCGATCGGACTTTTAACAGCCCGGTTGGCGGTGCTGACTGGAGCCACCAGGGTCACTTCACCCAGTCAAAAACTGGACACCTGGTCACCCTAGTCTTATCCAAACAAATCTCTCTGGGATTTCTTCACATCACTTTCATACTTGAATGAGTGACAACTTTAAAGGTATGAACTTATAGAAATTCAAGGCACCAAAGTCCATTTCCTCAAAAGCCAAGCATTTTTGCTTTGCTGACATGTTGCCTATTTGTTCTCTTCAAAGACAGAAGAGTCTCAGAAACTTGCCTGTCTTTTGGCTAGGCCCATGCTGCCAGCTCCTTGAAATGTTTCCTTTGCCACTTGAAACTGCTCCAAACCCTTTCTAAAAATGGAAGTTGCCAAGGCTGATGACAAACAATAGAGAGTAAACATTTGCACAAAAACAAAGAAAAATGAAAGCTGGCAATGATTTCTAAGGTGAATTATACCCCAGTCTACCAACAGCTAAACTGTGGCTTTGCCAAAGCCCCATGTGTAGGCTGGTTCCTTGTTGTGATGCCCTAAGCATGGGAAACAGAAGTGACTTAAAGAGTCAGTGTCTGTCTCTTGTTTCCTCGCTGATCTGGGAGAGGAGGCAGACCATTCACCTGGGGCAGTATACTTCCTCCAGTTCTGCCTGGCACATGGGGTATGGACTGGAGCCCAGGCAGGGCTGCCAAGAGCGGGTTCGGGCCCTGGTGAAAAAAATTTTTGGGGCCCCCCAGCAAGGGTGGACTGGCTAAACAGGGTCAACGGGGGGGGGGGGGGGGGCGCGAAGCCGGGCCCAGGGCCCCCTTCCGGACCACTGGGCCCCGGTAATTTGTACCGGCTTCCCCCCCGCTCTCGTCAGCCCCGAGCCCAGGCTCTGCCTATTCTGCATCCCCACCTGAATGGATGGAGGAGAAGTGGCTCTGGAGTGGATGCTGCTTCCTCCTGCCCCTGGAGCTGCTAGCTTTTATGTGGGTAGCAGGCTGAGGGGAGTAGGGTGACACCTTCCACTCTCTGACTCCTTGGGCAGATATGCAGGATGGGCCACAATCTGCTCCCCCAAAATTCAGATAATCACAGAATTATCAGTGGATACATGCAATCACAGGATGTATCCATCGCTACACAGATATAGATTCTGGGTGTATATCATGCATGATATCTTACCACAGATGTGGAGGTGATATTGATGTGACAAACTATGAAACCATGTGATAAACGGTGTCTAGTGACTGCTTTAAATTGTTTGCCCTCTCTCTTCTAATCCATGCATAGCAGGACTGCTACTAACATTCCAAACTTCTGAGCAGCTTCAGGCAACCTCCATAACCTTTAAAAATCAACCTGCTGGAGAAATATTTCCTTTCTTGACCTCAAAATTACACTGGTGCAAGTGTTAGGATAAGAAGCGTCAGTCCTATACCAGTAATGGATTTAAGGTCCAGTATCTCACCTCCCTACAAAACTGGAAATGGGAGTTTCACGTCATCCGAAAGGGGAGCTTGCCTGACCGTTTTATGTGGTGTTATAGGAGTGCTCTATATCTGTATATATGTAAATAGTAAAGGTGCTAGTAGATGGCACTCAAGAATATGTAAAATTGCTCCTGGGTTTTGTAAAACTTGTATGCTGCAAATTGATTCCTCAGTCAGCTTTTTGCAAACAGTCGCTGGTGAGAAGTTACACAGTCTGGGCAAAATATTGGCTTTTGCAGCAAGTAGTGCCAAGGGATGGATAGAGTGCGATTGTGGTGCTGTGTGAAGTTGCTCTGAAGCATTCTGCCTCACGTGGCCCTGGATGAGGTCATCGAATGGCATGTTTTACACCTACTATAGAAATACACAGCATGGGCTCCATCTGCATATGCTTCCAGAGGCGAAGGGAATAGTGTTGCCAACTCTTAATGATTTTATTGAGAGACTCACAATATTTGATGTTTTTCAAAAAGCTCCATCTTTTGGAGTCATGTAACTGCATTTGAATCTCAGCTTTCATTGCAAAAGAGTAAGCTTCTGGCCCTTAGGGTTGCAGAGAGCAGCTTGAAAATGTGAACCCTAAAGGCCCAAAAACCAGAAGATATAAAAAAAAAACACAAGTATTATTTTTTAAAGATCTCATGATTTTTAAGCTGATAACATGACTTTTGAGCCTGACACGATTTTTGACTGGTTAGGTTGGCAATCCTGAGGGATGGGAAGAGGTAGTCGCCAATTAGCTCTGTGACATACCAGTGTACACTCCAGACTAATGAGCAGCTGTGTCACCCCTGCCCTCTAACCTGGGGTGCCCTTTGCAATGTTTTGATGCTGTAGCTTTTAGTCTGGACTGCTCCCAAACTGCCTCCAGCATGCAGGTCACTCCCAGCTATGTCTGTGTGTGTGCTGCAGCCATACCTTGGCTCTTACCAGCCTTGGGTATACTGCAGGGTGACCCCAACATACTGCCTATCTTACATTTCCCCCCCCCAGGAATGTGTGTCCTGTACTGCCCAACCCTCTCCTGCACCATACAAGTTTATATAAAGTCCATTATTGCTTTAACAGAAATAGTATGCACACAACTTGCCACCCCAAATGGAGTTTCCCAGACACTTCCACTTAAACACACTGGATTAGATAAAACAATAAAACAAGTTTATTAACTACAAAGCGAGAGAGATTTTAAGGGAGTGCAAATAATGAGGCATAAAAGTCAGAAATGTTTACAAAAAAAGAAAGTTAAAATGCTCTTGGTGCCTAACTTGACAAACTATATCTGATTAAAGCAAAGTTTCTCACCAGATGCTTTCAGCAGTCTTACTGACCGAACTTCAGGTCAGGACCCCTTCTCCAGTTGAACAAATGATTCCTTTGTTGCTTCTGGTGCGATGAATATGATGGGCAGCAAGAGAGAGGCGGTGCATTGGGGTGGTTGTTCCTCCTTCTTATAGTATCAGTCTCCCTTCTGAAAAACATTTCCAGCTGAGATTCAGGAGGCAGAGGCAATATAGAAGGATGTTCCCTACTCCTTTTTCCTCACCTGTTCGAGCATCCTTTGTTTCCCTTACTGCTTGATGACTCCGTTTACTGCTTAAATGCAAATTAAGCAGAGCACCTATTCCTTTGTTTGAGACAGCCCTGTTTCCCAATCTCAGTTTGGAACAGATGTTAATAACACCATACAGTGGAATCTTGTAACTTCACATACAATATTGCCACACACGTTTTATCAGGACAATAATGACCAGCAAATTATGAGTTTTCAAATGATGCCTCACAAGGCATGCACTGTTCAAAGATTATTACAACAGTGTGTAGGATGTGGACATAGGGGTACATTGTTACAAGCTCCCCATCCTGCTGGCCAGCCCCGCTTTGGGTTATGAAGTACCCCTGAACATACTGTCAGTCCCACTGCCCTCAGCTTCCACTCAGTGGGCAGCAGGAATACATTGTCTGGCCGTGTAGCAGGAGTGTAAGGGATAAAGAGGGCCCCTGCACCTACACAAGGTGAAGCTGCATATAACCCGCTGGGGAAACAACAAACATCAGCAAATGTGAATGTTACCTTGTTTGGCTAGGATGCGGAGCTCCAATTCCTTACAAAGCTGGTCTGGTTGCCATCCAGTTCTGGAATTGATCATATTTCCAATGGGATGTGTTGGCATGAAGAATCCCGCCCCCAGCTCTCAGTCTGATCAATGATGGTCAGTCTTTACTTGCAACTTCCTGCCCCTTTCTCCCTCCTCATTTGTACTGAGGTTCCCTTCCACCCTCCCTAAGACTTGCACTGTGCAGGCAGTAGGGCAGGGGTGGGCAAACTTTTTGGCCCGAGGTCCACATTGGAGTTGCAAAACTGTATGGAGGGCCGGGTAGGGAAGGCTGTGCCTCCCCAAACAACCTGGCCCCCACCCCCTATCCGACCCCTCCCACTTCCCGCCCCCTGACTGCCCCCCTCAGAACTTCTGACCCATCCAACGCCCGCCCTGCTCCTTGTCCCCTAACTGCCCTCTCCTGGGACCCCTGCCCCAACCGCCACCAGTACCCCACCCCCTATCCAGCCCCCCTGCTCCCTGTCCCCTGACTGCCCTGACCCCTATCCACACCCCCGCTCCCTGACAGGCCCCTGGTACTCCCATGCTTATCCAATCTCCCCATTCCCCATCCCCTGACTGCCCCCCAGAACCTCCACCCGATCCAACTGCTCCCTGTCCCATGACTACCCTCCGGGACTCCTGCCCCTTATCCAACCCTCCGGCCCCCTTACCATGCCGTTCAGAGCAGCATGTCTGGCAGCTGTGCCGCCCGGCTGGAGACAGATACACTGCAGCTCTGCTCTGCAGGAGTGTGCAGCTCCTCCTCCCAGAGCGCTGCCTGCGTGGCTGCGGGGGATGGGGGACAGTGGGGGAGGGATGGGGGCTAGCCTCCCTGTCCGGGAGCTCAAGGGCCGGGCAGGACGGTCCCGCAGGCCGTAGTTTGCTCATCTCTGCAGTAGGGGGTGCTTCAGCATGGGTGGAATGCTGAGGCCTGCTCTCCTCCCAGGGGCTACGCCCAGTCTTTCTGAGCACCTCTCCCTTTGGAATGCCCTGTTCCTACTCGAGAGAACACAAAAAGGAATCCCACTAATAGGAGTAAAAAGAGCCCAAAGGGAAATGGACAGGCAGCTCCAGAGACCGGGAGAACCACTGAGGAAATTCCCTTGGGCCCAGGGATAGAATTGATGGAGGGAGCAGAGTGGGGGAATCCCTCAGCCCTAGTGACAAGTGTGGTTGTAGAAGAGACAAGGAAGCCAAGACCCATGTGGAAATATCCTGCTTCACAATGTATATGGTGAGTTGTAACAGGAGGGCTTTTTTCCTTCTCCACCAATGTCACCATCTCCTAATTTTATGTGAAAGTGTCCCAGAACAGTGTGCTTTCACGTAGAACCCAGGTCACCGTGGAAATGTGTCCATTGAAAATCTAAGTCTGGATTGAATCCTCAATATACCCGTCAAAGCAAAACGTGGACCCGCTGGGTGAAACCTGAGCAGGTTTGAAGAGTCCTGCTGAACGATGCTTGTTTTGCCATAGTCAGTGACTCAGCTTTGCTGTGGCGGTTGTGGCTGTGTTTAGCTGATGTCACTATGAAGCTACTGCAAGAGTTCACATTGGCGGAGAGTCTCTGGGAAAGGAAAAATCCTTCACACTTGGAGAAACGCCATGGAGTGCTGCTTTCTTAGGGAATGGATTTGAGTTTTTATTTTAAAATGGTATCGCTGCAAAAAAGGCAGCAGAGCATTAAAACTCCTCAAGTGGAGGAAAGCATTTTCTTGGATAATGCCTTCAATTCAGAATATGTCTATTATAATAAATATGCCAACTTTGCCTTCATCTTCTTCCAGCATAATAGAATATGAAAAGAAAACACTGCATGAAAAGCTTTTGGCATGAAGAGACGAGGCTATCCTGAAGGATTTGGTTAAGTCAAACTTACCCCATTTTTGGGAATTGGAAACATTTGGCTGCACCTTGTGTTTTGTAGGAGGATGGTATTGTCTCATGACAAGTACAATCAACTCCTGAAATGCTTCACGTTGAGATAACAATCCATGACTCTGCCTGCAAAGGTTTCTAAGTGGAGTTGTCTTAAGGAGAGCAAATCTGTAAAATGTAGAAGTCTGGGACACAGCTCCTCAGCCGGTGCAAATCAGCATGTCTCCTGTGAAGCCAGCAGAGCAACACAGAATTTACGTCAGCTGAGCATCTGGCCCACGGAATGTATAGTCTAGTGTCTTTATTTCCTCTCCAATTTCTTCCTTTGTAGGTGGTACAGAATTGCTCCTTAATTAATTGCAGGCCATGGACAACAACCAACCCCTTAGACTGTTTACATTTCTGGATAAGACTGTCGCTGAACATTCTTTGTGGTTAAATATTTCTCAAATTCCATAGAAGACTTTATAACTCTTGCTAAAGAGACAACAGCATAGACCATATTGAGAGAAAAGAAGTTTGTTTCCAAGAGATACATACACATGGGTGTGTTTTCTTGACAGACAGATCTTTCCGAACTGTGCACTAATACATTTTTTCTGTAGGATCCAACAGTCTGAGAGGTCAAAGGCTCGATTCTGCTCTCGGTTACACCCTTGCAACCTCATGGGTTTAACTAAGCACAGAATTGGATTCAAAGTCTGAATAATAGAGCTGGAGTTTTAGTCTTGCTTAGATTCAAGGATAGAAAGCTAAATAACACCATTTGAATAAAGGGAAATTTTATTTTATACAATATTATGTAGATGCAACACAGAAAATTCCTCTTCAAACAGGAAATTTATGTCACAGGTCACTCATTGGCACAGAGATCCTCTCCCCTCTGCTCACTCCCTACCCAGCACATCTTAGCTCAAGCCCTGCTTCTTTTCAGGCTGTCCACATAAACCCCACTTCTTTGTGCCCCCAACATCCCTACTTACTCCCATAGCTCCCTACAACTCCATATTCCATCAGAGATTTCCCCCATACCTCTTTCCCTTTTCCCCTCCACCTCAAACAGCCAGCACTTACTGGCTGCAGTTGAGAATTTAGCCCCAGTCTGGGGAAAGTCACATATTTCTAAATTTCTTTTGAATGTCCATTACTTTTATTCACCTCCTATTGTGCGTGCCCCCCTTGAGAAATCTACACACCTCAAAACTTAGGCATCCAAAATTAATAGACATTTTCAGACACATAGGCCTTGCCTATGCCTCACTCTCCCTATCTGTAATGGAGATACTTCCTTTCTCAATGGCTTCTTATGAGGTTGTGACCCTAAGAGCCCCTCATTGCCCACTGACAGAGGGCTCACTATATTGTAACTCATATCAGATCTGACACACTCACTACCCCTAACACACTGTTGCCATAATATGTATCTAAAAGGTGTCTTGTCAGATTTCATGTGTAAATTGTTGACACGCTGGTCTGGAAAATCATTGCACAATGCGTATATGGGTTGTGTACAAAAAGTTATAGATGTGTACTACAAATATGTTCTTAAAATGTATTTGGGAGGCAGAGCATAAATCCAGCCTGCCTAGACAAAGGAATGTGGATTCACCAGTCTGCCCAGCTTGATTATAGGTGGAGGACAATGAAAGTACATTCACATATAAGGTAAACAGAGCCATCAAGCTAGCAAGTAACAGAGAAGGGAGCTTAGTGAGCTCACTGGGGGTCCCATGATGTCCTCCTGGCTCTTGAGTCAGAGACAATGGACTTTGTCTTTTTGCTACCCCCTTATATTTTCCATTCTAGTTACCATCACTTATGGGACAAAAGTGGCCAGAGCTCTTGAAATCTGGGAAAGGTAGATCCTTCAGCCATGTGAATTGAAGTCTCTGGGAACTGACTGCAGATGAGAAATTGCCTGAGATTAAGATTGTAATCTATTAAATTTTAAACACTAGAAAGCATGTTCTATTTTTGTTCTGTTTGTAACCATACTTGTCTCTTTTTCTGTTTAATATCACTTAAATCTCTGTTAGTTTTGTAATAAAAGAATACATTTATTAATAATTATCTCAGGGCTGTGTCTTATGTGGGTCTTCACCTAACCTAGCACACTGGTGTATGCACTCTTCGGAGGCAGTGAATTTAATAATTTCTGTGTGTGTCCTAGTGAGAAGGACTGACCATTGCAGAGAGATGTCTTTAGGGAACTCTGGAACTGGGGTTCACTGATTGTTACCTCCAAGGCCAGGTTTAGACTGGCAGAGTCTTGAGGAGTTTGCTGGTGAGGTCGACAGACTGATGTGGCAGGGATCTGACATAGACTAATCTCCAGTAAAGCTCTCACATGCTGAGGCAGAGGTGTAACACAGTGGCTTACAGATCTGAGCATCCTGAACAGAATGTCACAGAGGCTTACAGTAATTTGCCAATAGGTGAACTTCTTCTCTGAGCAATAGGACAGCATGTGGTCTGTCTATCATATAATTTCAGTTAAACCTTATTTTGTGGGATTAAGTGGGATTTAAGCAATTCTGAGCCCTGTGTTTGCTCTCTCCACAGGGGTGAATTTCATTCTAGTCTTTGTAACAGCTTAGAGAGCCTTTTATCATAGATAATATGTAAGGGCAAAGTGTTGTTAATAATGTGAGTATTTTAGGAAAGGATCTGCCACTTAAAAACGAACAGGCTTTTTACTGCATTTTTTTAACAATCTATTTCTAGATCCCAGGGTGGAGAGAGCAGATAAACAGCGCATTTATTCTGAAGAAAAGCTATTGTGTATCCAATGCGTTGCCAATTTTAAAGAAATGGCTTAATTGGTCCGCCTGGTTGTAGTGTGTAGGAAAACAGTATTATCCCCTTAAATAGTTGAGCCCTCTAGCGGTGCTCACTGCGTTCTGTGTTTTACAAGCTGTTCCAAACAAACTAGAGCAGTGTCGATAGGCCTTGCCTGTTTGTACATCACTAGTAAAGGTGGTTATTTGGGACCCAGCTGTGCCCATGTGGAGTTTTCATGTTTTTGTCGTTGTTTAAAGATTAAAAAACCCGAATACCATTGTGCTATGATACATGGGTCATTACACATATTGAATCTATTTCCCCATGTTAAGTAGCCGCACACCTTCTTGTCAACTGTCCAAAATGGGCCATCTTGATTATCACTACAAAAGTTTTTTTTCTACTGTTGATAATAGCTCATCTTAATTAATTAGCCTCTTACAGTTGATATGGCTATTTCCACTTTTTCATGTTCTCTGTATGTATATATATCTTCTTACTATATGTTCCATTCTGTCTGGGCTGTAGTCCACGAAAGCTTATGCTCAAATAAATTTGTTAGTCTCTAAGGTGCCACATGTACTCCTGTTCTTTATATGTAGAATGTTTTACCCTGTGCCATTTATAGCAAAATTTTTAAATGCTCACTCTGCATTTTTTGGGATGTAATTTGTGCCAGTAGAAAAATAAATAAATTTCAGTATTGCTCATAGTAGTTACTTGTCAAACTACATAAATGTAAGTACAAATCTTTAAGACTTGCAATTGATAGGAGGGTATTAATAAAAATGTTTGGTTCTGCAGCAATGTAATCTACAGGAGTTTTGACAGGAATTTTCTCTGGGTGGCAATGATGTCCATAAAAACAGGGAGCCAGGTCTCTACCCTACCCCATAATTCCCTGCCCCAGCCCCAATATTATTAGACTTCGGTTACCTGGTCAGGATACTCTATGATATTAATCAATATGGTATGCTATTTATTTTTATTACCCTGATGCTCTTTTGATCACACTGGGAAACTTGTACCGAATGTACAGATGCATAGCACTGCATATCCTCTGGTTTTATTTTACTGACTCCTGATACTCAAGACATACACCCTCTCAATTGGTCTTTATAGGCCTTGATCCTGCTCCCATTGAAGTCAATAGCAAAGCCCCCCTTGACATCAGTGGTGCAATACCAGTCCCATACTGTATGATATGCAATACATAACAGGAGGTCCTAATTTATTTAATCAGTTTTCCTATTATTATTTATTATTATTTTATTGGTAGTTAAACTTTCTAGATCAATTCGGTTAAAGGTTGGTTTCCATGCTGAGAATTGAAGTAAAGACAAGTCTTAGAGTTGTTAAGTGGAATCTGTTACCAGTGTGTCCTCTAATGAGTGATGGTTTGCAGAAAAGTTTTGGGATCCTGCCATTCTTTATGTGGATTGTTCTCAGATAAATCTGTCATTTGAGGTGGTTACCTCAGCTGTCAGTCTCTTGGGAGGTATACAGCTTTTAAATTATCTCTCTTTCATGTGGCCAAAAAGTGATTCAGTCCCTTTAGTTATTGTATTACTTCAAGCTTCTGGTATTTATTACACATGCAGTCAAGAAATTAAGAGTCTGAGGTTCTCTAAAGATTTATTTGGGAATATTTAATACCTATCCACTTCGTGGCAACTTGGCTGGATAGAAAGAGAAATGACTGAGGAATTTCATCTGAACCTCCTTTAGTGTGCAGTTAAGTACTTTTCTATGTCACTCTTAAAAATGTTTGATTTGTCACTTCCTGTCAGCATTTTTACTAACATAATGGATCCTTTCTCCCCTTGATATGAGGCAGATTGTTGCAGGTAACTTCCATAACTAAAATAGGAACTGGGTGTAAATTCACCCCATGAACTAAAAGGAGAATAAAGCACCCTTTTGTAGAATGGGTATTGCTTTTGCTGAGTTTTTAAAATTTGCTTTATATTTGGCACTGCACTGTTACATATAGATTAAAACTGAAAATAATTTCCAACTGTATAAAAGGCTGGATTTTTTTTGTTTTTTGTTATTGGTTTTAGGTGTCAGAGAGAGCCACATGGGGAAAAATGTTTGACTGTCATTAGCACTTTATTTTCTAAGGAGTTACTGCTACAGAGTCACTCTCTGTATGGCCCTGAGGGGGCACACATGGAATGCTGTGTACAGTTTGAGGCCCCATGTACCAGTCAGAGGTCAACAAGTTGTGGGGGAATTCAGAGGGGAAAAAAACATAAAGGACAAGCGGGATGAGAAGAGTGTAAAGGAAATAAATATGTACATTTTAGCTAAGCAAGATCTGCAATGTCAGGGAGAAAGAATTTCTTGGCCTCTCCAAAACCTGAAACCTACAACCAGATAGAGAAAAGGGCCACTCAGACTGCCCCCAAGACCCAGTACTGGTGGGCATAGGGTGAAGAAGGCCACTCAGCCTCTCCAGAGTATCCAAGGCCTATATCTAGAAAGCAAGTGTATGTTGTGGGGAGTGGGGGGGAGATGACCCCTTGGCCTCACACAGAGACCTGCAGTCAGAGGGAACAAGCCATAAAACCTGTGTCTGAGAGGGGTAAGAGGGCCACCAAGCCACTTCCCTTCCCTAAAGAATTCCTGCTACTGCTGGACATGGAAAATAGTGGTGGTGTGTCAGTGGGCAGAGCCTAAGTGAATCTTCAGAAAGTTCTTTCTCAAAGGACTAGCTGGGGAAGCTTTGAGAGGTGCCACACAGGCGGATGTGTGTTATTTTAATTGAACTAGTTCACCCCAGGGAAAATAATGGAATGGCTTAAAGAATTTAAGTAAGGTAGCATAATTAATGCCAATCAACATGGGTTTATAAAAAAAAATCTTGTCAAACTAACTTCAATATCTCTTTTCAATGAGATTACAAGTTTGGTAGATAAAAGTAATAGTGTTGATATAACAGATTTCTGTAAGGCACTTGACTTGGTATTGCACAACCATTTGATTTAAGAAACCAGAATGGTACAAATTCAACACACACATTAAATAGGTTAAAAACTGGCTAATTGATAGATCTCAAAATGTAATTGTAAACAGGGAATCATCATCAAGCAGATGTTACTAATTGGGTCCACAGAGGTTGCTCTTGGCCCTACACAATTTAATCTTTTCATCAGTTACCTTGAAGAAAACATCATTTCATCACTGGTGAAATTGCAGATGATACAAAGATGGGGGAATGGTAAATAATGAAGTGGACAGGTCACTGATATAGAGCAATCAGGATTGTTTGGAAAACTGGATGCAAGAAAACAATGTGTTTTTAATGAAGCCATAAATAAAATCATGCATCTAGGGACAAAGAATGTAAGTCATACTTATAGGGTGGAGGACTCTATCCTCAGAAGCAATGACTGAAAAACATTTGCAGGTTATAGTGGATAATCAGCTGAACATGAGCTCCCAGTTCAATTCTGAGGCCAAAAGGGATAATGCGAATTGGATGTATAACAAGGGGAATCTTGAGTAGGAGTAAAGAGGTTGTATAGTACCGTTGTATTTGGCATTGTTGAGACTGTTAGTGGTACGTGAGCAGTTCTCTTGTCTATAATTCAAGAAAGTTGTTAATAAATTGGAGAGGGGTCAGAGAAGAGCCATGAGAAGGATTAAAGGATTGGAAAACAGATCTTATAGTGATAGATTCCAGAGGCTCAATCTATTTAGCTTATCAAGGATAAGGTTAAGGGTTGACTTGATCACAGTCTTTAAGCACCTACATGGGTGATAGCAGGGCCATCCTTACCCATATGCAAACTATGCAGCTGTGTAGGGCACCAGGAAATTTGGGGCACCAAATTGGCCCAAATTTCCTGGTGCCCTACACAGCTGTGTGCTACTCCAGCGGCCAGGCTGATCCCCCGGCTGGCTAAGCCGTCCAGGAAAGCTGCCCCCACTCCTTCCCCGCACCCACTCCACTCTCCCCCATAAAATCCATCTCTGCTCTGCCCCGCCTCTTCCCACTCCTGCTCCGCCCCAGCCCTGCCCCCACTCCACCCCTTCCCCAAAGCTCCTGTCCCTGTTCCACCCCCATCCCACATCTTTCCACCCCTGCTCTGTCCCAGTCCTGCCCCCACTCAATCCCTTCCCCTGAATTACATCCTGGGGGACTGCAGCAGGGGTCGGGCACGCCCTGCACTCACCGGTCCGCCGGTGAGTGCTGGGGGGCAGTTCCCTCCTGCCCCCCAAGTCTGGGAGTCAGGGGAGTGGAGCGGGCTAGGGCCAGGTCACTCCACTTCCCGCTGCCCCATGAGTGCAGGGTCAGCCCACCCTGCAATAACCGGGCGGCAGGAAGTGGAGTGACCTGGCTCCAACCTGCTCCACTCTGCCGGCTCGTGCTGGGAGGTGGTTCCCCCCTGTCCCCCAAGCCTGCTCCTGCCCCCCACAGACCTGGCCGCAGAGGGGAGCTGCGTAGGGCACCACAATGTCTAGGGATGGCCCTGGGTGATAGAAATTTGAAAGAGGGCTCTTCAGTCTATCTCACAAAGGTATAAATAGATCCAATGGCTGGAAGTTGAAGCTGGACAGGTTTAGATTTGAAATAAGGCAGAAATATTTAACAGTGAGGACAATTAATCACTGGAAAACATACTAAGAGTTGTGTTGGATTCTCCATCATTAAATCAAGATTGGATATTTTTCTAAAAGATATGGTTTAGTTCAAACAGGAATTAATTCAGGCAACTCCCATGGTCTGTGTTTATGCAGGAGGTCAGAATAGATGATCTCAGTGGTCTGTTCTGGCCTATATTATATTAACCCATCGCTTGTAAATACAAAGTCCAATATCGACGTCAACTCTGGCAAAAGCACATGCTGCTGTGTAGCTCCAGGAGTCCTTTGTCACTAAGATCTTTTATCCTCTCCACTGCAACAATATGAAAGGAGTCTGAATGATAAATTAGTTGTATATACTGTCGTATTTGGAATTGCAATAAAAACATCAACCTACGTAGTATTCTGTTTTATTCAGGTTCTACTGCCCATCCATCACTATGACAGAAACTCACCATGAGACTGATCCAAAGCCCATTGAATTCCAGTGGGAAGGCTGTGATTGACTTCAATAAGCTCTGGACTAGGCCTTATATGCATGACTATCTTACCTCGCCTATAGTACAGATTGTGTTATAATTTAGTATTTTTCTTACAGCAGTAGCCAGAGGTTCCATAGTGCTATACACAGTACATACATAAAGTAAGAGGTAGCCCCTGCCCTGCAGAGCTTATGATTGAGCTAAAACAAGATGAAATAATTGAGTGTAACAAATGAAGGGAGGGGGATATGGGTGGAGGAGGAGAAGGGTAACAGGAACTTCTGGTTACATGGATTAGTGATGCATATTATTAATGCTTACTGGCCCTCCACTTAGCCATTATCATTTGGCAGTTTACCCTAGGCATCTACCCTAAGTAGACAGGAAGGGCATTCCACAAGTCAGAGTGGTATAGAAGAATATGTCATATACCTACGGCTTTATTTGGCATTGCAAAGGGAATTCATTCATAAGAAACTCCAAATACAGTAAATAATGAGGGTTTTTTCTCTTTAATCTCCTCTTTCTATAAGTTCTGAGTCCATTCTTTGTATCCACTATGCAGTTTGTGTTGGTCTCCTGGGGCAAAGCTGTCCTGAGACTAGTGGATTCAGACAGAGGACGATTACACCTTGCTTTGGGGAAATGATATCACTTTCCCTTCCTCCCAGCATAGTGGGTGTGGCTAGGAGACAAGGGCCAGTGGCAATTTATGGTTTGGAGGTCATAAAAGCTGGGGAGTAGAGGGGCAGGAGGAGGAACTATCTTAAGATGGCCTATTGGTACCCAAGAACAGTAGGCAAATAATTGCTGGTAAATCTTTATTTTACAGGTCTTGAAATATATCTTTCTAGTTTCTGTACTGTACTCTAGAACCAGGATGCACACAAAACAGTGAACAAGACTGAATGAAATTTACTGCTGAGGGCATTCTATGCCAAAAAATTAAAAATTCGGGGGGGCGAGAGTTTGCAGAGCTTCCTGCAGCTGGGGGAGAAATCTGAGGAAAGGTCTGAACCGGCCCCAGATGCCGTGCAGGGGAAAAGGAAGTCCCATCCTCCCCAGCCCAGCCAGGACTAACAGCTGAGCCTGGCACAGGGTAGGAGTCACTAACTGGGTCTCCCCTACTCCTGCCCCCGCCTCAGTGATTTTCCTCTCTGCCAGCTGCCCTGGGTACCCGAAACATATTGCTAGGGAGGGTTGCATGACCGCTCTTGTGGCTTCGCTTTGCTTCCCTGTCAGAAAGTCAGTTTTCTGCAGGGAAGCAAAGAAATCTGCTGGGGACATAAATTTTTCACATGTGCAGTGGCACAGAATTCCCTCAGGAGTAGACATTGTGGTTTATTGTATTTTTGCATATAGTTTTAAGGAGACCAGGGAGAAGCTTCTTATTTCACAATTAGTCTATCCTTTCCTGTTGGTTTATTTCCAAACCATCCCTTTTTTCACGTTTCAGTTTTCTCTAATTATAGTTTAATGTTTACAAGTATATTTCTTGGGAATATTACTCATATGCTACATATTGCATGCAAAGATAGATATATGTCCTTCTTATTTTTCTTGCAGTGAGGTTTATGCTATGGAAAGTGCATATTTTCTATATAATAGGACATATGGACATGTCCCATTATATGTAAAATATACTTTTTTTTCCTACTGAAGTAAATCATAGCTAATTTAATGTTCATGCTTGTATGTTAGATTTAGTTTAGTCAAAGTCTCTGAGAAGGAAAAAAGTGTTAGAGTACTAGTGAGTCAAAGAGGCAAATGGAAGTAGGTACAATGCATACATTCTTTCTGTTTAGGAAAACCAGTGTCTAAAAACTGCCAGAGAATTTCACAAAAACATGAAAACTTAAATGAACTTTTCACTTAAAAAATAAAAACAAAAACCAGGATTCTAGGAGTGATTTTTCTTTTCTTTTCTTCAGTGATAACATTTGTATGATTAAATGTCGGGGCATTAATAATCCACGTCAAGAAAGCATTATCTTCCAATGATATGGAAATTACTTTTTAACATTTTTAAAAAACTCCATTTCTTCTACTGATTTGATGATATTCCTGTAAAGCTGTGTGAGGAAGGGTTTCTAAATGCACAAAGCTGTTGTGCATATCTTAACAGTTTCAGTGCTGAATGACATACCAGCGCTGTGCAGCTCAGGTAATTTTCTAATGTGGATGAAAGTGCTTGCCACTATCGCCAAGCAGTAGGTAGAGTTTAGGACTTTGCAATAGCTCAGTTTGTCTTTCAATTCCAGATATTCCTTTGAGCCAGTTTTATTCAGAGGGAGTGAAATTCACTGCTGTGCAGAAGGTCAGTACAAGTCCACATAAGCCTTACTATGAAGACTTAGGTGCATAGACCTTGTTCTGCCCCTCTGCGCAGAGGTGAAATTCACCCAATATATACATGCATCCTGTTTGCCTTGAACAAAAGGCAACAAATACAGCAGCAAGGCTGTCCTCATGTCATTCCATTTGCACAATCTAACATGACACTGCATTGTCCAGCTTCTTTTTGCTAGAAACTTCCTTCTCTGAGTCTAGCCCTTTTGCCCCATCTTGTGCCTTCAGGACTCTGGCCCCTATATTGTCACATGAAAACCTCTCACCCTCAGCCCTATTTCCCTACGCTCCCTGGCCCATTTTATTCTCAATACTGAACATAGTTTGGTATAGTCAGGTTACCTGATTTTTTTATGTCTATAAAAATATGTATAGAGTGACTGTACTTAAGTTCTTTCTTTTTTAGAAATATTACCAGTTCCACTGGTATTTGCCACTTTAAGCACAGGGAATACATCTCCAAACTGCTAGGGTGTTTTGGAACAGAATGAACTCCATCAGCGATGCCAATATAGAATATATATGACTTGTACATATATTGTCACTGCCACGCCCCTTGTATATTTTTGTCATTGGTGGGGGTGGGAAGAAGTGGGATTAACACACATGGCTGTCATCACACAGATAACTTTGCTTCTGTTGTGCATTTGGTTCCCTTTCCCTTTATCTGTTCCGTTTCCTTTTAGATCATAAACTCTTTGGAGCAAGGTCTGTGGCTTCCTGGGGTCCCAATTCTGACTGGGGCTTGTGGGTGCTATTTTAATCTAAATAATAAGACAAAACATTGCCCAGTCCCATCCTGAGAGCCATTAACATTGCATTTGATGAGAGTGAAGCAGCCAGTTCATATCAGACACGATGAGGTCCTTTGGCCAAGGTTCTCTATATTCAGCCCCTTACCCAGAATTTCAGAACAACAATTCAGATACATACATGTCATTGTTCACTGCAACAAGAGGCAATAAAATACCTGACTTTCTAACACCGTTCATATAAAACTACTCTGGCACAAGCATGTAACATTAACAATTGAAGGTGATAAACACCCTCTTATTGCTGTGCATAGAAGCATGTATCAATAGATAGGAAATGTAGGACTACACTGTATTGTGATTGTTTTCTGTCCCATAATTACATCAGGGGTCTGGCAGGCAGTCACAGCAGAAGAAAAATGTATCCCACAATGTTGCACACTAAAAGCAACATTGGATACCTAGATCGTGTTTGGGACATAAATTCAGTAATGGAAAATTTTCCTGGGGTTGGGCAAGGAGGGAAGATAGTAAAAACTGCTTTTGAAGAGGAAGTGCAAAATAAAATTGTTGGAGCTATGGAGCATTACTCGAAACTCTTGACTCAGACACCCTGGTCCAGTACTGTTGAGCTGCAGAATGTGTAGTCTGCAGGAGACCTGGATTTGATAGCGATCTTGGAAGTCTTTGAGCCAATGTGTTGGTGAGATGATGCACTATGTAGTTTAAGAAGCGTTATGGGTGTTATGGCTTCACCACTAAATAAATTCCCCTTCGTATGTGTTGATTGAAAAGGCAGCATCAACAGCAGTTCTGGTGGGAAGAAAGAGTGGTTGCCCCAGTGACTGATAGTGAAGATCACTGCCAATGCGGGTGGGGGAGGAATCTTACCATAATGGTAGAAAAACTCTCATGCTAATTCTAATTCCATTTTTAAAATTACCTTTATAAAGTATTGTTGGTAAGTAACGGGAATGTACACTATACAAAAGACAAACTTCCAGCACTTGGGTGTTAGTGCATTTCCCTCTGGGGTGTCAAAGGGAGGAAATGGTCATATGAGTGAGGGGCCTTTACCTATTCCATGGTCTTCTCTGAATAGAAGATGATCTCAACAGTGATACGTGCTGCTTTGTGTGTGAAACCATATAACTTCTTAGTAACCAAAACAGCAGAGATTCTAAGGGCTGGTCAACACCAAAAACGTACGTGGGGATAGCTACGTCTCTCAGGGCGAGGGGTGAAAAATTCACATCCTTGAGAGAGCGCGAGAGAGCTATCCTGACCTAATCCCCTGCATAGACTGAGCTAGGTTGACTAGCTACTGACTGTCAGGGAAGTGGATTAACTACAGGAACAGAAGAACCCCTCCCATCACTGAACTGAGTGCCTACAGTGAAGTGCTATAGTGGCCCATTTGCAGTGCTGCGGCTGTGCCACTCTAGTGTTTTAAGTTTAGCCTAGGCAATTTGATTTGTGGTCTCCAAAAGAAGAAAGTGTTCCAAGATACGTAGACAGAGAGATCATCACGAGTAATATGTTTGGAATGCAGTGCCAAAAGGTTTATGGCCAGATCCTCAGTATGAATTCTCTACACTGATTTACATCAGCTGAGGCTCTGGCCTTCAGAGTTTTGAAAGCCAGTAAGCTAAGAAATTCCTTCTCACAGAAAATAGGTATAATCATGTAGGAGCAAATCCTGAGCAGCACTGAGCAATCACAGACCTGCAACTGTAATTGTAATCAATAGTTCTTGCTGGTATTCAGCAGCTCTCTGGATTTTTGCCCTTTGTCACCATTCAGATCGTTTGCACGCCTGTATCAGAATCTGATATATGGCACAGTAGTTCAGAAGTTCAATGTTAGCCCCATTTTCCCATGCTGGGTTGGTTTGTGAAAATATTACATCAAGAATTACAAATGTTCAGGGTTTTTTAACATATGTCATTGGAAGTCAAGTAAACATATCAAATTTAATTGACTCTTTTTTAAAAGCATGAAGTAATTTGGAACTGTTTCATAGAAACAGCATTAGAGAACTTACCTGACGGTACTGTTTTTGTTCATGTTGGATCTCTGTGTTGTTGGCAGGACATAGGGCTCTTGGACTTCATCTTAGACTGGGTTTGTTTGAAGCCAGATGCTGAGGAGCAGGAGTTAATCTGATCTCCCAAATTTAAACGCCAATGTATTTTCTTCTTTTTGCAGTTGTTTGTTACGTGCCAATCCACTGTACACATGTTTGCAAAATGAATTCTTTGTCATTGATGCCATGAACGATGTAACTGCCACCAACCATTGGGAAGCTGGAAAATGCAAAATAATTTGCCCAACCCTAGGCTATCCAGAAATTAGGCAAATTAAAGGAGAAAAAATATGTGGAGGGAAGAGGGTATTTATGGGGAAGGAGGACAAAATAGAAATCAAGTTTTTGTTCTGAGTGCAGCTTTTTTTCTTTTCCTGGTTTGTTTTGTTTTCGTTTTTAATTTTTCTTCCCCACCAGATTTCTTTAATGCACAAATCAAATGCATACAGCTGCACTAATCATTTCTTTAACAGATGATGGTGTGGAAGAATAATTAGTTTTGAATAACAAATTGTTATGCTATGCCAGGCAGTTTTTTTGCTTTATACTTATATGATGTAAATGGAAGTCATCTTAATATCATTATGAATTCATGAAACCATTAACTCAGATTTCTACATTCTCTCAACTTTTTGAAATATTATTCATTCAACTACAGTGCCAATCAGTTCTTGTCCAGACAGTAGAAAATAAAAATCATATAAAAGCCAATTAACTGCTGCACAGAAATAAAGTATCTTCCAACAGTACAGATGCAGTACAAGTATTATGACAGGTTTCAGAGTAGCAGCCGTGTTAGTCTGTATCTGCAAAAAGATACAAAAAGGTGCCACAAGTACTCCTGTTCTTTTTACACATATTATGTTACTTCCATTTTATCCACTGTGTCTGATGGGTAATTTCAAACCACGAACCACAGTTGAGTGCTGTACTGAAGATATACTTTGCTGTAGTTGTTACCAGTAGTGAATTGCATGGCTATTCAGATCTTCTTTTCTTATATATTCAGAACCTACTGAATACAAAAATCAATGGAAACAGCTACATTATTATTATTATTTATTATTGTTATTAATTCTTATTTGTATTAAGTTAGTGCTAAGGACCTCAACTTTTTTCATACCTCTTCCTTCAATGTCCCCTCTCCCTTCCTTTGTCTGCCTTTTCATCTAATCCCTTCCCAACAGTACCTACCCAATAAATAACAAAGCACCACCAGCAAAAATTGTGGCACTAACATGACATTTGCTGAGCATCACTCTGCTTGTAAGTTATATTCCTTCCCTCCCAATCTTTGGTCTGTCTGGTCTATTCAGACCCCTGAGTTCAGTCCTCTTATGGATACCTTGCTACGATATATTTTATTTTGAAAATCTGTGTTTTAAATGTATTTGGCATTGCCCCTAGAGCTTGAGATAGGCATAACTGACAAATTTGAATAAATAAATGCAAAGCATACTTAAAAACTGGAGCTATATAATTATTTTAAAAGTACCTAAGAGGCCGTGTATGATGCATCAGGAGTCCTTATTCTGCAGGATAGTTTGTAAAATAAAAACAGTTGAGTTTGTTACCTTAATGTAGCTGAAAATGAAAGTAGATTGTCACTTATGGGACAAAATAGGACTCTGTATCCTGTAAGTGATACAATCATTTAGTCATTATCTGCTCTCTTATAGTTCTTGTCACAAAGGTATTTTAGAATTTTGATTGCTGATATAGTCTGTGAAGTATAGTAATATATGAATATTGCCTTTTTCAGTCTTCGTGATTGGACCATCTATTTGCAATTGTTAAGTCTGTAATCAAGGAAAGGGCAATATTGTTAGCCTCAAAGGCTTAGTGCCTTAGTCCAGACTTGCTGGGATGTAAAGTCTAATGTGTACCAGCTTGTTGCACGCTAACTGCCCCCCACCCCAGAACTTTTTGTGTTAATTGTAGGGAACTTTGAGTGTACACCAGCAGAGTCCACACAGGCCAGTTAGTGCGCACATGCTCGTGCATGCTGGAATTTACGCCCTTCTAGTGCAGACTAATGCACCATGTAGACAGGCCCAAAATACTTTTTTTCTTTTCGTGAAAGAACGAACTGCAGTTGGGGATTTACTTGCAAATATCTCAGGTGTTAAATATCGGACATTGTAATCTCCCCCAATACCAACCACATCAGTGATTACTCCCTCAGACTGTTTCTGAGAAGCAGGAGGAGAGCAACTATTTTAGCTGCAATTTCAGTGTGAGGATAAACTGGGCCATGACTATGTACCTTTTCTTTTCAGTTGTCTCTGTGTTTATAACTCTGTTGGTATAGATCAGGAGATGGAGAGGGGAAGGATTTTTGAAATCTTGCCCAATTGACAGAATGCATCAAATACTGAAATCACTGAAGAAAGAAAATAGATCCTGAGAATGGATAATGAAATGTTTACTAATGAAAAGTTAATCTAGTCACAATAACTTTAGGATTGCATGTTTCCTGGGCTGGGTTTGTGTGTGTTTGTTTTGTTTTTTCTGTGCAGTTTACAGTAGGCACAAGTTGCTAGATGGTGTCTTGGAGTGACAGTGTATTTTATGGTGCTATAAGCCAAGTACTTTAGCACATACTTAAGTTCATTTACTTCAATAGGAAGTAAACACTTGTTTAAAGTTAAGCATGTTTTTACATATTCTGCTGAAAAGGGGCTATAGTATAATGTTGTCAATGAAGGAGCAGATTTTAGGGCCTGATCCAAAGCCCCTGGAAATCAAAGGGGGGGGGAGGGGGAATCCTTGACTGCCATGGGCATTTGATCGAACCATGAAATAAGGTGCTTTGAATAGGTCAGCTTCTCTGGTTGTAGTTGTACCAGTGCACAAAAATGGCATCATTTGTAGTATTGAAAGTGTAAAATATTGCTATTTTCTATCATGCCTGTTTCCTTGCCACCTGGACACCTTAGAATTTGGATTTGCCACATCAGGACACCAAAGTGAAGCAAAATAAATGTGTCTTGCACTGTGCTCGGAAGGTCACTGGACTCGAGTTCTGAGAGTCTTCTAGGGGGAGTGAATGCCAAAGCTAGAGTCACACAATGGCGAAAGCCTTGCCAAGAGAGACCCAGCTGGTCTTAACTTCCCCAGTGGGGCTTGAAGCGAGAGGTCATTTCTCAGACAGCTGCTTTTTAGGCATTGGTAACGTACGTGTATTAGTAACCTCGGCTGCTTCTGTTTCTGGGAATGTAATTCTGGAATAAAATGGCAAATTCTTTTTAATTCCTGGTATTCTGTGGTCCTACAGGACCCCTTTTAATGCTGGGTGAAATTCACCCAGTACAGAGTGTGGAGAAGTGAGAAATCTCTGATTTATTTTTATGAAAGACTCCATTTCCCCTCTCCCTTTGTATTGTTACCCACTTTTCTGCTAGAGAAGTGTGACAAGTGTGAGTCTTTAGAAGGATGGAAAACTGCAGGGACTGTTCTACTGAGATATGCCAGATGCCATGGGCATGGGGAATATTCACAGACATAGTATTATATGCATCTTTGTGTTCCTGGATCACTGAGTGGGTTTTCTGAGGAATCTAGAATTGCTAGGAGGTAATTAACATAAAGTCCCAGTGCTGGTTATGGAGATACCCTGCCTTTGAAGCTTTGTCCTCTGGGGAAAGGGACATGGATTAGTTTGTCTGCTTCAGGAGGCATGGGCAACAAAGGCTCCAAACTGTGTGAAGTATCGGCCTGAATTGACTTAGGGGTTGTCCCTCATTTGATCCAAGAACCATGAGACTTTAACGAAGAGGGCAAAACTCTGCTGGAATGATCTGAAGGACCTTGAAACTTACTACTTTCTCCATTTGAAAGATGGATGAAACCTAGTAAGCTTAGCATGCATTAGATTGTTCATTGTTTTATATGTTTTCTCTGTTATCATACTTTTGTCCTAAATAAATGTATTATGCTTTGTAGAGGCTGGCTGGTCACTTGCAAATGCTATCAGAGTGCCTGGGAGAAAGCAAAACTGCAGGCACTGGATTAAAGTCAGAGCTGCTGGGATAAGCACAGAGAATTGCAAAAGGACTGCAACCCTAAGACTCTGGTCTATTAGGGTTACCATATCTCATAAATAAAAAAAGAGGACCCTCCACGGGCCATGGCCCCGCCCATTTCCCCACCCCTAGCCCCGCCCCAACTCCGCCCCTTCCCCCACACTAACTCCGCCCCCTCCTCCCTCCCACTCCCAGCCAGGGGGAAAGGGCTGCCCCAGTGCTACCAGCATCACGGTTTCCCGGGCAGCCCCCAGACCCTGCGCCCCCAGCCGGCGCTTCCCCAGCGCAGCTGGTGCCCAGGAGGGGAAGCGCCCAGCCGGGGGCGCAGGGTCTGGAGGCTGCCCAGCAAACCGTGAAGCCGGTAGCGCTCGGGCTTTGGGCAGCCCCCTTGCCTCCGGACCCTGTGCCCCCAGCCGGGCACTTCCCCTCCAGGGCTCCGGCGGCTCTGCGTAACACTGTATAAGTTACTCTTATACACTGTATAAGTTACACAGAGCCGAAGAGGAGCAGAGCCTCCACAGCTGGAGGCTCTGCTCCTCTTAGGCTCTGTTTAAGAGCCGGACTGCCCCAGCGCTACCGGCTTTGGGCAGCCCCCGTGCCTCCAGACCCTGCGCCGCCGGAGCCCGGGAGGGGAAGTGCCCGGCTGGGGACGCAGGGTCCGGAGGCAAGGGGGCTGCCCGAAGCTGGTAGCTCTCGGGCAGCCCAGTTCTTAAACAGAGCCTCCAGCGGCTGGGGCTCTGTGTAACTGACACTGTGTCAGTTACACAGAGCCCCTGCGGCTGGAGGCTTTTCTCCTCTTTGGGGCTGTGTAACTGACACTGGGTCAGTTACACAGAGCCCTGGGGGCTGGAGGCTTTTCTCCTCTTTGTCTCTGTGTAACTGACACTGGGTCAGTTACACAGAGCCCCGGGGTCTGGAGGCTCCAGCCGCCCCCGCTCTGTTTAAGAGCCGGGCTGCCCAAGCGCTACCGGCTTCGGGCAGCCCCATTCCTCCGGACCCTGCGCCCCCAGCCGGGCACTTCCCCTCCCGGGCGCTGGCAGCGCAGGGTCTGTAGGCACGGGGCTGCCCGAAGCCGGTAGCGCTCGGGCAGCCCGGCTCTTAAATAGAGCCGCGGGGACTGGAGCCTCCAGCCGCCGGGGCTGTGTGTAACTGACACAGTGTCAGTTACACAGAGCCGCAGCCGCTGGAGGCTCTGTTTAAGAGCCCGGCTGCCTGAACGCTACCGGCTTCGGGCAGCCCCGTGCCTGGAGACCCTGCGCCGCCGGAGCCCGGGAGGGGAAGTGCCCGGCTGGGGGCGCAGGGTCTCCAGGCACGGGGCTGCCCGAAGCCGGTAGCGCTCGGGCAGCCCCGCTCTTAAACAGAGCCTCCAGCGGCTGGGGCTCTGTGTAACTGACACTGTGTCAGTTACACACAGCCCCGGCGGCTGGAGGCTCCAGTCCCCGCGGCTCTATTTAAGAGCCGGGCTGCCCGAGCGCTACCGGCTTCGGGCAGCCCCGTGCCTACAGACCCTGCGCCCCCAGCCGGGCACTTCCCCTCCCGGGCTCCGGCGGCGCAGGGTCTCCAGGCACGGGGCTGCCCGAAGCCGGTAGCGTTCAGGCAGCCGGGCTCTTAAACAGAGCCGCCATTTTCCCGGACATGTTCTGCTTTTTGGCAATTCCCCCCGGACGGGGGTTTGACTGCTGAAAAGCCGGACATGTCCGGGAAAAAGAGGACGTATAGTAACCCTAGGTCTATAGACAAAAGGCGTGCAGGTTCCTGCTCAGAGAGAGGTGACAGGTAGAGGCCTAAGACCCAAAAGGGAGTCCTTGAGGGGAGACCATAAGGAGGGCAGACCTGCAGTTAACCCAGGGGTCGGCAACCTTTCAGAAGTGGTGTGCCGAGTCTTCATTTATTCACTCTGATTTAAGGTTTGGCGTGCCAGTAATACATTTTAACGTTTTTAGAATGTCTCTTTCTATAAGTCTATAATATATAACTAAACTATTGTTGTATGTAAAGTAAATAAGGGTTTTAAAATGTTTAAGAAGCTTCATTTAAAATTAAATTAAAATGCAGAGCCCCCCCCCCAGACCTGTGGCCAGGACCCAGGCAGTGTAAGTGCCACTCAAAATCAGCTCTCGTGCCACCTTTGGCACTCATGCAATAGGTTGCCTACCCCTGAGTTAACCCCAGAACTGTGCCACAGAGGGCCAGCACAAGGTCTAAGCAACATTTTAGTCCTCCGTAAGTCCTAGAAATAAATCTTAAATTGGAGTTGAACTATGCATAAGGGTTGTGTTGGCCCTCTACAAACAATCTGCAGTTGCTAGTGACATGTGGGAAGAAGTTATTGACTGACACTGACATGTAGATGCTGAAATGTTACCAGTTCTTTATGATGATGGTTACAACTGCCATACCATGTTTTTTTCCATGAATGTGGTAATTCCATTAGTTCTAAATGGAGAAGAACACAAAGTTCAGATATGAATTTGGGGTCTTAACCTTCCTTCCTAAAGGGTTTTTGGATTTGGGTGTTCAAGTTCTTATCCCATTACAGAGACATTAAAGCTGAACCTTGAGGTTTGGATACAGATCTAACTTTGAGTTTTCCAAAATTTGATGGCAGGTTCAGTTCAGAGGTTCCAGTCCAGGATCATCACAGATCTAGGACCCCAGTTCAGCAAGGTACTTGAGCACATGCCAAACTTTAAACTTGTGAGTGTTTCAGAGGAATTCAGTTAGTCATGTGTGTAAGTATTTTGCTGAATTAAGGCCTAAGTGAAGAAATGGATTCATTTTCAGCTCAAATTGAGGAGATTTGTTAGTAACTCAGAATATACTCTCACTAGGGCTGGCTGAAAATTTCCCATCAAAAATGTCTTTCTATAGACAATTGGGTTTTCAATTATATTTTTTTTTCCACAAAAGTGTCTGCTGTCCACAAAAACTTGACTTTTCATTGAAAAACGGAACACCTGAAAACCAAAAAGTTTCTGGTTTTGGCTGAAACCAAAAATATTTTATCCCAAAATGCCACCATTGTGCCTAATAAGAGCCTAGTTTGGGTGCTTCATGCCCCCATTCTCTCTTGGCCAGATTCCCCAGCTGCACTGCATTTCCCATGATGCACCATGGCCAGGGACTCCCATGGTGCACTGTGGTGGCACATCAATAGAGGAGACTGTGGTGCATCATGGCAGATGTACTCTGGCCAGGGTGCCAGCCCATAGAGGAGAATGGGGGTTGAGGCAACCCAGCTAGAATTCTCATGAGACACCACAGCAACATTTCTAAATCAAAAGTTTTCATCTGAAAGGTTTTGTCTAAAATCTTCCAGTTTTGTGCTGATAGTAGTAATTAATAATTTGTTTGGGGGTTTTATTCTCACCAAAACTTCAAAATTTTCAGTGGGAAAAAACAAACCTATTTTCCTACCAGCACTAACTCTGTTATATCTGACATGTAATTCACTGCAAAACTAACATTTCTGACTAAGCTTTCTGGTAACTGCTGCTAATTCCCCTGAAGCATTCAGAACATCAGCAGCAAATCGATATTTCCCACTGTGCTTGTGAGGAACAAAAGGAAAAATATAGAAAGCTTATTTATTCATTATTTGTTGACTAAAAACATCCCAGTGAATTGTAATAGCAGTAACAACTCCAGATCCAGGCACTTCCTGGAGAATTAAAACCTGCTTGGGGTTAAATGGATCGAGGCAAAAACCATGGGCCATCAGCTTTTCCAGCCTATCATTAATCCAGGAAATGCCTTGAGCGGTAATCATTATTTCTGAAATTCTTGCACAAACACTGATTACAGAATTTATTAAAGTAAGTGAGGGAAAAGCCAAAGGAAATGACTGGGCTCACATGGACTTTTCATGTTTGTTCTCTTCAGAACATCATATGAATAAACAACATAATTTATAATTATAAAACTGACAAGGACCAGTATGATGTGCAGTATGAAATCCAAATAAGGAATGCTGAAGTCTGACCTAGAGTGTCTATTCTACAATACTTAAGCATCTCTACACACTAGTCAGAAACTAAATGGTTTCCTTCCTCTACTATTCAGTTCTGTTAGTCAAATATCCTGTCAAAACAAGATCTGAGTGCAAATATTTATCTGGAATGTAGTGTGCTTCCATGGCACATTATGGGTGGGGGTTGCTAACTGATGCTATCTTGTAGCCCCGTATTTTCTTGCTTTTGCAAGGTGCTATGCAAGACTGTTGGGCACTGGTTGCTAGAGCCATGCAACTAATTATTCTGTTTGTTACGAATTCTAAAAAACTGGAGGAGGGGAATAGTTTTGGGATGTAATGAAACATTTTTTTCAAACAAAGCATCTCATTTGGATGTCAAGCATTTTAAAATACTTTTACTGATTGAGATCAAAGAAAATTTCTAAATAAAAATTTGTTTCATTTTGACTTTTTGAGTATTTTTTTCAACATGAACAATTCAGGAAAATTGACATGAATTCATAAACATTTCAGTGGTGCTGAATCTGAATTTTTTGTGAAAAAAGTTTTGTCCAAAATATATTGCCAATTGACTGCCTCTTTTGTAGTTTATTGTAATGTAGCTGGGTAAAGTAACTTGAAAAATTGTATTGGAAAATATACTATAGGGAGCAAGCCAACGCTATCAGGGATATGGACCGAATGATTTAGTAGGTCTTTTCAGTGTTTTTATGGTGGTTGTGATCAGAGCTGAGTGTTTAATTAACAATGAATAACTCATTTGATGAATTTCCCCTTTCTTTTCTGTACACAAAATGGCTGTGAATGAACTGGGAAATTCTCAAATATATTATTTTTCAGAAAATTTGCTTCCTGCAAATATTTGGGCTTAAAATCCAAGTGCCCCAGTGGTCACAAAAGTACATGTGAAAGGTTAGCAAACTCAGTTAAATCAAAATTTGCTTTTGAATTCAAATTAATATTCATGGCAAATTTCCCCTCACTATTTTCTCACCTCTAGCTGTGATCCAGTTGGATCTGAATAGAAATATATGTAATATATACACTTCTGTCTGGTGTATTTTTGTATAGAAAGTGTGACTGATAAAAATGCAATTCCTCTGCCCATGGTTTTAGAATCAAGGATAGCTTCAAAACAAGGTGGTTTCTATTATATCTAATTATTTGTTTCTGCAGTTTGCATGGCAAAGTTGTAGCTGTAGAATTCCAAAACACACAGAACGTCACCTCGTTTTGTTTGCCATTACTAGCTCAAGAACTAGATCCTTTTCACTGATGGGTTCTTGAATCTTTTGAGCAGAAATATGGCTTTCCAGTATATTCATTTGAAATTTATGCGCTCGGATGATTACCCAGCCACATTTACACCAGAAGTTAGGTCATCCTACAGTGCTACAGGCACAAAATTTTCCATGGCCCTGAGTGATGTAGCTGGGTTGATCTAATTTTTAAGTGTAGACCAGGTCTGAGAATTGCATATCTGTAAGGGTTTTCTAAATGAGATGGTCACTTACTGACTGACTCTTTTAAGCAAATAGATATCCCATACTCTTTACTCAAATAAATCCATAAATAAATACAGTGCAGATGAAAAGGGTTGGATTGGTATCTGTGGAGATGAAGACCTGATTAGCCACAAAATAGGCATATATATATCTTTTAAACATTCAGGCTGGATCCTCATCTGCCATGGGTGTAACTTCTCTGGCTTCAGTGGAGTCGCTCTGGATCAGAATTAGACCCTCCGAGTCTGAAACAATTTTTACAGTATCCTCAGTATAAATATAATCTGTGAAGTAGGAAGGGAAAGAAAGCCGAGTAGATAAATATGACTGAGAATGCGAAAGGACAAGAAACATTATTCCTAGATGATTTCTCATTGTAACTAATAGAAGTGTGATTGTGCAGGAACTGTTTCACTATATATTCATTTGGCAAAAGGATAGATTGACATGGGACAAATCTGTAGAAGGCAAGAAAAACTGCTTAGGTTTTTAGTCAATGATAAAGGTGAAATTCTTTATTGACTTAATTATTTTTGTTATTTTTTCCACTCTAACCTGGAGCTAATAAATGGTGCTGTCACGAAAACAGAAAAGACCAAAGTTAGGCTAAATTAGTTGACCTCCGGCACAGATAATGCAGGTTTTGACTTAGAATGATTATCCAGCACAAAGACCAGAGAGAATATTAGTTTGCTGTTCATTCACACTTAGAGCAAAATCTGCCAAACAATCCAGGCTTGGGGGTATGTTGATGTATGCCTGTATTGTACAGTGCATGACAAAATGCGAACATTGTTTGTTTTATCCAGTGTTTCATTGTGCCTTTGGGGAGGCATAAATGTTTTGTTTTTAATTTTTGCCAGGGAAACCAGCCTAAGGAATTTATGAAACAAAGAATAATCTATTAAACAAAGACAGCATTATCAGGTAGAAATAGGAAGCAGATGCCTAGCAAAGAGCATGGGGCAATATTGTAAGAACTCATAAAAATTCATTTGTTTATTTATAGAGCGTCAAATGCATTATAGGGAGTAGAAGAAAACAGAAAAGTTATTTGAAATATACATCCCCTTCTTCCGGTGCTGTCAATGCACTGTAAGTGTTTTGGAATTTACTTTTAATGCCTTTATTGTTGGCTATGATGACAAAGAATATGTCACATTAATTACATGAGTGTTGTTGGTCCAGAAAGAATGGAAGAGAGGATACAAAAGTGGAGGAATGATGGCTTTGTGGCTAAGGCACTGGACTGGAAATGTGGGTTCAATCACCAGCTCAGTTACAGACTTCTTGTGTGACCTTGGGCAAGACACTTAACCTACTTCATCCTCAGTTCCCCATCCCTAAAATGGGGGAGGGGGAGAAACTTCTTCACCTGACAGGGAAATACTTAAAATAATAGAATCATAGAATGTGGGACTGGAAGGGACCTTGATAGGTCATCTAGTCCATTTCCATGTACTGAGGAAGACTAAGTTTATCTAGACCATCCTAACGGTTATTTGTCTAACCTGCTCTAAAAACCCAAGCAATGGAGATTTCACAACTCCATAGGTAATTTTGTTCCAGTGCTTAACTACCCTTACAGTTAGGAAACTTTTCCTAATGTCTAACCTAAATCTCCCTTGCTTGCTGCAATTTAAGCCCATGACTTCTTGTCTTGTCCTCAATGGTTAAGGAGAATAATTTATCACTCTCCTCTTTATAACAACCTTTTATGTACTTAAGGACGGTTCTCATGTTTCCCTTCAGTCTTCTCTTCTCCAGACTAAACAAACCTAATTTGTTCAAATTTTTCCTCGTAGCTTGTTTTCTAGACCTTTAATCATTTTTGTTGCTCTCCTCTGGACTTTCTCCAATTAATCCCCATCTTTCCCAAAGTGTGGGGCCCCGAACTGGACACAATACTCCAGTTGAGGCCTTACCAGGGCTGTGTCGAGTGGAAGAATTACTTCTTGTGTCTTGCTTACAACACTCCCGCTAAAACATCCCAGAATGATGTTCGCTTTTTTGCAACCGTATAAATATATGAGAAGTAAGCCACAATCAGTCCACAAACAATGTGCTAGCTTAAGGTATTGATTCAGGAAAGTGCTTAAGCACAAGCTTAACTTCAGTGGGGTTTAAAGTTAAGCACGAGACACTTTCAGGATTATGCAGTAGTCTCCACTCTGATTTTCTTTCCCCCACACACACTGTACAAAATAAATACTCTGCTGTGTATTCATTTATGCTTATTCCTTGAGATGGCACTTCACGAAAAAACGTTAGAACAGTTGCACTTAGGTAGGTGTAAATTCAGTTTCAAAGTGAAGGTATCTAGTTTCTGTGTCATATCATCACTTTCACCTCCCTTTCCTTTATCTATTCCAATTAAAATAGCCTTTTGAGATAAAGTAAAGAACATGTTATTCCACATATCCAAGTAGTGCTATGCCATGAGTGAAATCTCACCAACTACTGATAAGAAATGACAAATAGTTTGCTATGGGGAAGAGCTACCATATTCAAAGTATCCTGTTTGTTTACGCTTTAAATGAGGAAGGGAATAGAGTAGATTAACAAACCTTATTGAAAATGGACCTTTTCAATACCTTAAGGACTCCACCAAGGTAAATGTCGTCATTTTGTTCAATATTTTTTTTATTGTTCTTACTAATAAACCCTAGGGAGCAAGTAACCACACAATTTATTTCCTTATCAAATATGTTTTTTCTCTATAGTGTGCAAACTGTTCTTGTTTGGGTGGGGGGGAGGGTGGAGAAGAGCACCTGACTTCTGAGCCGCACCCATGGCTGACTGTGCTTGTTTTACAAAAACTAGCCAGATAAAGAGTTTGTTTCTGCAAAACAGAACACACATAAAACTGTAACATTTGCTCGTCGATTTAAAAAAAAGGGGTAAAGAAAAAAAGAGCTCTTACTCTGCAGGCCTGCACCTGGCACACTTGGTGTAAACTTCTACCATTCTTTGTGCTGGTGTAAATGGCTACACGAGGTGCAGGGCAATCTGGTCTACTAGGTCAGATGTTTGTACTCGATTGTATTGAGTAACATCTTAAAAGTTGGGAAAGGGAACTGGCCTAAGGCTGGTCACTGTGGCTCAGAAGCCGTGCTTTCTGTTATGCTACTTGGGAAACCCATTATCTGTCCTGTCTTTGTCATTTGGGAGGTTCATTCATACATTTGAAGATTGCTTTAGTAGTCCTACCTGCTACTATATATTGTTACCCAGATCTTGAGCTAGTGTAAAGTAATGTAGCTCCAGTGAAGTGAATGAAGGTGCTGATTTATGCTAACTGAGGATCTGGCTCCAGGTATAAAATTTCATTTCAGAAACTACTGAGTCAACTCAGCCAATTTTTGTGCAGATGGATGGATGATGCCTAAATTGACATAACTCACAACAAAATAGTGTCTGACACAGAGTGCTAATTTTCTTCAAGGACCCAGATCAAAAGTAATTTTAACTCCTAAACTAACAGATTTACTTGCAAACTCTCAAATAATTGACTGAGTACTCAGAATAAATGCTGTAATTTTGGGGAAAATACAGTGTTCCTTACTTTAAGTATAAAGCTCAGATCAACCTTACCTACAGAACTGTGAACAGTGACTCCAAAATATGAATGAGTAAGTGAAGCATCAGCATTTTACAGCATCATTAGAACTGCAAGATGCAGTTGCAGCTTTGCAGCTGGGATTTGACCATACATTGACTTACTTGAAATGTAAATGCATCCTATGAAATCTGTCATTTATCTGTAGTAAAAAATTATTCCATATTATCTCTTCTCCTTAAGTTATTCACTTTTAAAAATAATATTCTGTTGCATTGTGATGGGGTGTCCACCCCACACAGGATTGGAAGGGCTAAGATGGCCAGGCAGGCCAATTAACTCCACAGGCTACACCTGGAGGAGGATCCAGGGACCAGGGAACTAACTGAAAGCCAGCTCAGCTGTGCAGGAACAGGCAAGGCCTGTATAAAGCCAGGTAGCTGGCAACATGCAGGGGTGCTGGGCCCGGGTTCCCCTACCAGCCTTTGAGGGAGTGGCATCGAGTCAGGGAGAGGGAAGACTGCTTAGGACTGCTAGGGAGAAGGGGGGAACACTGAGTGACCTGGCTGGAGAGCTAATTCACAAAGAGGACACTGTGGTTCCTGGGAGGTGAGAGGGGTTGCAGACCAGAGGGAGAGATAGAGAGAGCAGGAGGAGGCGCCAGACCAATAGTGAGTGGTGCACCCCATGACATGTACTTCCCAATTTTAAATTTGTGGGGTAAAATAAAAATGGTTTCAAGTGTAATGATTAAAGGCCTGCTCCAATGTAGGTTGGTTTTACAAGTATAATGACTTGTAAAATTCTATCCAATGCCTTTGGCCCAATTATAAAAAGCCCCTTTACAGTACTTGGGTCCAGCTCTGTGGATATAATTGGCCAGTATATATTTAAATTAATATTGACTCTTGTGGTAGAATTGGGGTTTGCTCCAGTGCATTATGAATGTGAATTTCCAAAAGGACTGAGGATAACGTAACACTTTATTGTATGGTTATGCTAGGTGCTTTCCAGTTAGAAGAACACACAGACCCTGCTCCAAAGACTACACAATTTTAGAAGACAAACACATTCAGTGGGAGTTGGGAAAGGGATACAATACATAAACAAAGCAATTAAGGACATAGTCCTGCCAAGTGCTCAACACGCTCTGTCCAGTATCTTTAATGGGCCTTGAGAACACTAATCACCTCATAAGAGGCATTTATGTAACGCTGACAGACCCCGGTCATGGGCAGGTGGCATCGAACCTGAGACCTCTGAAGCATAGTGTATGAGCTAAAAGGCACATATTACTTAGTGAAGGCTGTAGCAGACTCATCAGTCTCTAACTGGTCTATGTGCCACTAGATAGGGAAAGAGTGCCACACCCAAGCAGGTATGAGTTACCCTTACGCTAAGTCTTAACTATGTGCTAACGCAATGGCATGCAAAATGGCTAACTAGCAGCTTCTTCATTAGCTTTCATGGTAAGTAGATACACCAAATTATTCTTTGGACAGAATGTTATTTGTGATTTAGCCTGTTTTCTGATCACATTGTCACTATGTATGGGGCTGATTCTCATTTATATTAAAGCCTCTTTACACCACTCTGGCAGTGTACGGGGGGTGGGGCTTTTAAAGTGGGTATAAATTACATTCACACCTACTTCTAGACCTCTTTGTGTTGCCAGAATGGTATAAAGGGACCTTAGTATAAACAAAAATCAGGCTCTATATTAACTGGGTGAAATCCTGGCTGCATTGAAGTCAAAGGCCAGGATTTAATCCATTAGTCAGAACTTATTGCTAGGACAGAACTTGGACAAACACGTTTCAGCCTATGGGTTGTACAAAAGCTGTTCCATTTCACTACTTGCTATTCATTATTCATGTTGTGTGATTAGTCATCAAAGTCACATTATTTTCCTGATTTAGGTGGCTGAAACATCTTAAACAAAAGAATTAACAAATAAAATATGGCTCATAGCAATGTGAATACATGTATTTATGCAAATAACAGCCATTCAGTTAATACAGGTGTAAATTAAAAATCAACTCCATGAATGTTTGCAGATAGCAAACAAAGACTAAATAAACTGGTTGACTCAAATAGAATTTCGGTATTTAAATGAATGATTGCAAGCACTGTTTTGCAGTATTTGACCAGGTGAAATAAATAATGTATGCACTTTACTGTAAACTCAAGCATATTAACCAGAACTCATCAAAACTTTCTGAACTTTGAGTTTGAAAAAATGTTTCATCAAAAATTTAATTTTTGACAAAATATTTTGTCAAATTTTCAGGGTTTTGACCAACTCTAGAGCTTTCAATGACCAAAAAAGTTATTGAAATTTCATCTTTAAAAAAAATGTCTTTTTGAAAAAATACACTTAAATTTTTTTGAAAAATTCCCAGACAAATTTTGGCTGGTTTCATTATCATAGAATCATAGAATATCAGGGTAGGAAGGGACCTCAGGAGGTCATCTAGTCCAACCCCCTGCTCAAAGCAGGACCAATTCCTAACTAAATCATGCCAGCCATGGCTTTGTCAAGCCTGACCTTAAAAACCTCTAAGGAAGGAGATTCCACCACCTCCCTAGGTAACCCATTCCAGTGCTTCACCACCCTCCTAGTGAAAAAGTTTTTCCTAATATCCAACCTAAACCTCCCCCACTGCAACTTGAGACCATTACTCTGTCATCAGGTACCACTGAGAACAGTCTAGATCCATCCTCTTTGGAACCCCCTTTCAGGTAGTTGAAAGCAGCTATCAGATCCCCCCTCATTCTTCTCTTCTGCAGACTAAGCAATCCCAGTTCCCTCAGCTTCTCCTCATAAGTCATGTGTTCCAGCCCACTAATCATTTTTGTTGCCCTCTGCTGGACTTTTTAATTTTTCCACATCCTTCTTGTAGTGTGTGGCCCAAAACTGGACACAGTACTCCAGATGAGGCCTCACCAATGTCGAATAGAGGGGAATGATCACGTCCCTCAATCTGCTGGCAATGCCCCTACTTATACAGCCCAAAATGCCGTTAGCCTTCTTGGCAACAAGGGCACACTGTTGACTCATATCCAGCTTCTCGTCCACTGTAACCCCTAGGTCCTTTTCTGCAGAACTGCTGCCTAGCCATTCGGTCCCTAGTCTGTAGCAGTGCATGGGATTCTTCTGTCCTAAGTGCAGGACTCTGCAGTTGTCCTTGTTGAACCTCATCAGGTTTCTTTTGGCCCAATCCTCTAATTTGTCTAGGTCCCCCTGTATCCTATCCCTACCCTCCAGTGTATCTACCACTCCTCTCAGTTTAGTGTCATCTGCAAACTTGCTGAGAGTGCAGTCCACACCATCCTCCAGATCATTAATGAAGATACTGAACAAAACCGGCCCCAGGACCAACCCTTGGGGCACTTCGCTTGATACCGGCTGCCAACTAGACATGGAGCCATTGATCACTCCCCGCTGAGCCCAATGATCTAGCCAGTTTTCTGTCCACCTTATAGTCCATTCATCCAGCCCATACTACTTTAACTTGCCGGCAAGAATACTGTGGGAGACCGTATCAAAAGCTTTGCTAAAGTCAAGGAATAACACATCCACTGCTTTCCCCTCATCCACAGACCCAGTTATCTCCTCATAGAAGGCAATTAGGTTAGTCAGGCATGACTTGCCCTTGGTGAATCCATGCTGACTGTTCCTGATCACTCTCCCCTCCTCTAAGTGCTTTAGAATGGATTCCTTGAGGATCTGCTCCATGATTTTTCCAGGGACTGAGGTGAGGCTGACTGGCCTGTAGTTCCCCGGATCCTCCTTCTTCCCTTTTTTAAAGATGGGCACTACATTAGCCTTTTTCCAGTCATCTGGGACCTCCCCCCGATCACCATGAGTTTTCAGAGATAATGGCCAATGGCTCTGCAATCACATCCGCCAACTCCTTTAGCACCCTTGGATGCAGCGCACCCAGCCCCATGGATTTGTGCTCATCCAACTTTTCTAAATAGTACCGAACCACTTCTTTCTCCACCGAGGGCTGGTCACCTCCTCCCCATGCTGTGCTGCCCAGTGCAGCAGTCTGGGAGCTGACCTTGTTCGTGAAGACAGAGGCAAAAAAACCATTGAGTACATTAGCTTTTTCCACATCCTCCGTTACTAGGTTGCCTCCCTCATTCAGTAAGGGACTCACACTTTTCTTGACTTTCTTCTTGTTGCTAACATACCTGAAGAAACCCTTCTTGTTACTCTTAACATCTCTTGCTAGCTGCAACTCCAAGTGTGATTTGGCCTTCCTGATTTCACTCCTGCATGCCTAAGCAATATTTTTATACTCCTCCCTGGTCATTTGTCCAATCTTCCTCTTCTTGTAAGCTTCTTTTTTGTGTTTAAGATCAGCAAGGATTTCACTATTAAGCCAAGCTGATCGCCTGCCATATTCACTATTCTTTCTACACAGTGGGATGGTTTGTTCCTGCAACCTCAATAAGGATTCTTTAAAATACAGCCAGCTCTCCTGGACTCCTTTCCCCCTCATATTATTCTCCCAGGGGACCCTGCCCATCAGTTCCCTGAGGGAGTCAAAGTCTGCTTTTCTGAAATCCAGGGTCTAGTTTTTATTTGAAAAATCAGAATATTCAACAATGCAAAAAATAGATGAAGACTTTACTTTAGCTTTTCCCCCCCTTTGTTATAAAAGTTGTAACTTCACTGTTCTGAAAGATGTATACCTTACAAAAAGTTATGAGTTCATGTCAGAAAGACCAATCTTGTTTGGTAGTAGTAAATAAATAATGTTCAGGAAATAGGACTTAGGGTCTGACCCGAAGTCTGTTCAAATTAATGCAAGGATTCCTGTAGACTTCAGTGAACTTTGGCTCAGACCGTTAGCTGTAACAACTTTTGAGATGGAAGTCACAATCGAGTGCTAGGCCTGGTCTACACTACGGGTTTAGGTCGACTTTAGCAGCTTTAAATCGAATTAAGCCTGGACACGTCCACACGACGAAGCCCTTTCTTTCGACTTAAAGGGTCCTTTAAACCGGCTTCTTTACACCACCTTCGACGAGGGGATTAGCGATAAAATCGGCCTTTGCGGGTCGGAATTGGGGTAGTGTGGACGGAATTCGACGTTATTGGCCTCCGGGAGCTATCCTACAGTGCTTCACTGTGACCGCTCTGGACAGCACTCTCAACTCAGATGCACTGACCAGGTAGACAGGAAAAGACCTGCGAACGTTTGAAATTCATTTCCTGTTTGCTCAGCTTGGAGAGCACAGGTGACCACGCAGAGCTCATCAGCACAGGTAACCTTGATGGAGTCCCAGGATCGCAAAAGAGCTCCAGCATGGACCGAACGGGAGGTACGGGATCTGCTCGCCATATGGGGAGATGAATCAGTGCTAGCTGAACTCCGTAGCAGTAAAAGAAATGGCAAAGTATTAGAAAAGGTCTCAAAGGCCATGAAGGACTGAGGCCATAACAGGGACACACAGCAGTGCCGCGTGAAAATTAAGGAGCTACGGCAAGCCTACCACAAAGCCAGAGAAGCAAACGGAAGGTCTGGGGCAGAGCCGCAAACTTGCCACTTATACGCGGAGCTGCATGCCATTCTAGGGGTTGCAGCCACCACTACCCCAACTGTGTGCTATGACTCCGTCAATGGAGAAACACACAGGGAAGACGGTTCGGGGAACGAGGAAGATGAGGATGGAGGTACTGTAGGTAGCTCACAGCAGCAAGGAAGCGGAGAAACTGGTTTCCCCAACAGCCAGGATATGTTTGTGACCCTGGACCTGGAACCAGTAACCCCCGAACTCACCCAAGACCCTCAGGGCACACAGGAGACCTCTGGTGAGTGTACCTTTGTAAATATTTGTAAACATTACACATGGTTTAAAAGCAAGCGTGTTTAATGATTAATTTGCCCTGGCAATCGCGGCCAGTACATCTACTGGAAAAGTCTGTTAACTTGTATGGGGATGGAGCGGAAATCCTCCAGGGACATCTCCAGAAAGCTCTCCTTCATGTACTCCAGGCCAGTAGCACGTGGTCTGGAATCATTGCATAACAAAGCATGGCAGCGTATGGTCCCGGTGTTTGCTGGCATGCAGACAATATCCATTCCTTATCTCTCTTTGTTATCCTCAGGAGAGTGATATCATTCACGGTCACCTGGTTGAAATGGGGTGATTTTATTAAGGGGACATTCAGAAGTGCCCGTTCCTTCTCTTCTGAACAGAAATGTTCCCCGCTGTTAACCACGCGGTGGGGGGAGGGGTGAAATGATCATCCCAGAGAATCGGGTGTGTGTGTGTGTGGGGTGGTTTACTTGGGTTTGTGCCGCATGTTAACCGGGAAACCGCAGCCCCTCCTTTTACATTGAAAACCCATTTTAAATGGCCAACCCAATTCATCCTTGATATGGGAAATGCACTGCTGTTTGAAACCTTTCCCGCATGTTAAGAAGGTTAAAAAAGCCAAAAGACTGTGGCCTACCATGGCTGCCTGCAAGCCGAAATATGTTGCCTGGGGCACTGCGTGAGTGATCTCTCATACCAAACCGGCAGGCAGAGGAAAAATGCGACCTTGTAATGAAAGAGTGTACCCATTGTTCTCTAAAATGTGTCTTTTTTAACCACCTCTCCCTTCTCCTCCACCAGCTGCAAATGTTTCTCCTTCGCAGAGGCTAGTGAACATTAGAAAGAGAAAACGGAGGATGCGGGACGATATGTTCACGGAGCTGCAGATGTCCTCCCACGCTGATAGAGCACAGCAGAATGCGTGGAGGCAGACAATGTCGGACATTAGAAAAGCACAATATGAACGAGAGGAGAGGTGGCGGGCTGAATGGCGGGATGAAAAGAGCAAGTGGCTGGCTGAAGATGATAGGTGGCGTCAGCTTGCAGACAGACGGCAAGAGTCAATGCTCCGTCTGCTGGAGCATCAAACTGATATGCTCGAGCGTATGGTTGAGCTGCAGGAAAGGCAGCAGGAGCAGAGACCGCCGCTACAGCCCCTGTTTAACCAACAGCCCTTCTCCCCAAGTTCCATAGCCTCCTCACCGAGACGCCCAAGAACACGGTGGGGGGGCCTCCGGCCACCCAGTCACTCCACCCCAGATGATTGCCCAAGCATCAGAAGGCTGGCCTTCAATAAGAGTTACAGTTTTAAAATGCAGTGTGTCCTTTTCCATCCCTCCTCCCCCACCCATCCCAGGCTACCTTGGCAATTATCCCCCTACTTCTGTGAGGAATTAATAAAGAATGCATGAATGTGAAAAAACAATGACTTTATTGCCTCTGCAAGCGGTGCTCGAATTGGGGAGGGGAGGGTGGGGTGGGGTGGTTGGTTTACAGGGAAGTAGAGTGAACCGGGTCGGGGGGGGGTTGGAGGGTTCATCAAGGAGAAACAAACAGAAGTTTCACACAGTAGCCTGGCCAGTCACAAAACTCGTTTTCAAAGCTTCTCTGATGCACACCGCGCCCTGCTGTGCTCTTCTAACCGCCCTGGTGTCTGGCTGCGCGTAATCAGCGGCCAGGCGAGTTGCCTCAACCTCCCACCCCGCCATAAATGTCTCCCCCTTACTCTCACAGATATTGTGGAGTGCACAGCAAGCAGCAATAACAATGGGGATATTCTTTTCGCTGAGGTCTGAGCGAGTCAGTAAGCTGCGCCAGCGCGCTTTTAAACGTCCAAATGCACATTCCACCACTATTCGGCACTTGCTCAGCCTGTAGTTGAACAGGTCCTGACTACTGTCCAGGCTGCCTGTGTATGGCTTCATGAGCCATGGCATTAAGGGGTAGGCTGGGTCCCCAAGGATCACGATAGGCATTTCAACATCCCCAACGGTTATTTTCTGGTCCGGGAAGAAAGTCCCTTCCTCCAGCTTTCGAAACAGACCAGAGTTCCTGAAGACGCGAGCATCATGTACCTTTCCCGGCCATCCCACGTTGATGTTGGTGAAACGTCCCTTGTGATCCACCAGGGCTTGCAGCAGCATTGAAAAGTACCCCTTGCGGTTTATGTAGTCGGTGGCTTGGTGCTCCGGTGCCAAGATAGGGATATGGGTTCCGTCTATAGCCCTGCCACAGTTTGGGAATCCCATTTCAGCAAAACCATCCACTATTGCCTGCACGTTGCCCAGAGTCACTACCCTTGATATCACCAGGTCTTTCATTGCCCTGGCAACTTGGATCACAGCAGCCCCCACCGTAGATTTGCCCACTCCAAATTGATTCCCGACTGACCGGTAGCTGTCTGGCGTTGCAAGCTTCCACAGGGCTATCGCCACTCGCTTCTCAACTGTGAGGGCTGCTCTCATCTTGGTATCCTGGCGTTTCAGGGCAGGGGAAAGCAAGTCACAAAGTTCCATGAAAGTGCCCTTACGCATGCGAAAGTTTCGCAGCCACTGGGAATCGTCCCACACCTGCAGCACGATGCGGTCCCACCAGTCTGTGCTTGTTTCCCGGGCCCAGAATCGGCGTTCCACGGCATGAACCTGCCCCAGTGACACCATGATTTCCACATTGCTGGGGCCTGTGCCTTGTGAGAGGTCTATGTCCATGTCAATTTCCTCATCGCTCTCTTCGCCGCGCTGCAATCGCCTCCTCGGCTGGTCCGGGTTTCACCTTGGCATGTCCTGGCTCTGCATATACTCCAGGACAATGCACGTGGTGTTCATAGTGCTCATAATTGCCGCGGTGATCTGAGCGGGCTCCATGATCCCAGTGCTAGCTATGGCGCCTGGTCAGAAAAAAGGTGCGGAACTAGTATCTGACGGACTAGGGGAAGGAGGGAGGGCGGGAGGGAGGGTGGGCCGAGTGACGACATGGCGTACAGGTACAGGGAATTAAAATCAAGAAAGGTGGCTGTGCATCAGGGAGAAACACAAACAACTGTCACACAGAATGGTCCCCCCAAAGATTAAACTGAAAACCCTGGGCTTAGCAGGCCGTTGATTTCACAGAGGAAGGGGAAGCAAATGAATACAGAACAAATCTATTTTTTACATCTTAAGCTGGCAGCCGACGGTGCAGCATGACTGATAGCCTCTGCAGTACGATGGCGACGGATACCAATCATAATATACCATCTTCTACCAAAAGGCAAGGGGCTGCTGCTGTGTAGCAATGCAGCCCCACGTCTGCCAGCCCCACGTCTGCCAGCACCCAGATCGCCCTCGGCCTCTTCTGGGTGCTTAGCAGACAATACTGGGCAATTGGCAGAAAATAGTATACTACGACTGATAGCCATCATCATCGAGACAGTAGCATGTCTGCCCAGGTGCCCATGATTGACAGCCATTGTAGTATGACGACAACGGATACCAGTCGTAATATACCATCTTCTACCAAAGGGCAAGGGGCTGGTGCAATGCAGCCCTACGGCTGCCAGCCCCACGGCTATTAGTCATGCTACACCGTCTACCGCCAAAAGGCAGTTAGCAGCTGCTGCTGTGTAGCAATGCAGTCCCACGTCTGCCGGCACCCAGAGGACATATGGTGACGGTGAGCTCAGCTGAGCTGAGCGGGCTCCATGCTTGCCGTGGTATGTTGTCTGCACAGGTAACCCAGGTAAAAAGGCGCGAATCTATTGTCTGCCGTTGCTGTGACGGAGGGGGAGGGGCCTGACGACATGTACCCAGAACCTCCCGCGACACTGTTTTGCATCATCCGGGCATTGGGATCTCAACCCAGAATTCCAATGGGCGGCGGAGACTGCGGGAACTGTGGGATAGCTGTGGGATAGCTACCCATAGTGCAATGCGCCGAAAGTCGACGCTAGCCTCGGTACTGTGGACGCGGTCCGCCGACTAGAGCACTTAGAGCATTTTATGTGGGGACACACACAATCGGCTGTATACAACCGATTTCTATAAAACCGGCTTCTATAAATTCGAACTAATTTCGTAGTGTAGACATACCCCTAGTCAAAGTTCTCAGGAAGGAAACAAGTGTTTCTCCAGACATTTTAATCAGGTTCTAAGTATGTCTAAATTACAATACATGAAATTTTGAGAGCTGGCCAAAATATAGGCCAGTTCCTGTCTTCAGGTTGATGTAGATTGATAATTGCAAGACATAAATTACTACATTGAAAACCAGTTAGGAGACATGTTGACATTTCATAGTATAGATTAAGCGAACAACTCAGCTATTACTGTATGTCAGAGTGATGCATGAGATCAGAGGTGCACAAAGGATAATAAATAGAGTATGGTGTTAGCAATACCATATGTGCATGTCTGCATGCATATTGCATAGCAATAAATACATGCATAACTGTTTTTAAATCAGGTGTTTAATGTTATGAAAGATGAAAGACAAAAGGAGGCAAGGCCTGCTGGAAATTAGAAGAATTTCAGATGTCTTCTATCACATGGAACACACTCTTTCCATCCATCCAGTTTAGAGTTCAGCTTTGCTATCTTCCTTTATTAGTCTCGTGTATGAGAGACATATAGAAGTGTGTGTCAGAATCTCACAAATTCACACAAATGACTGGGGGAGTTATTGTGAATTATTCAGTTTTGCAAATTTCTGATTAAGAGATCAAACACAACATTAAAAAGCAAGGATAATGCATTGGAAAATGTTCATTTATTCTGATACCTGAAATTTACTTTTAATTATTCATGAGTCATAATGAAGTGTAATGTATTTTGTAAATATGACAGCTTAATAACACAGCATCTCAGTACAGCACATTTGATATTGAGTGCTTGCTGAGCTATGGGTGTGGACTACTAATTTTTGTGTTTATAATTATAAATTTTGTAGATTGAAATATAGGTTAGTTAGTTCTACAGTATTCTTGTATATTGAAACTAGAAATACCATGCTAACCAACAATGTGTTTCCATGCTTGTTTTTTTTATATATATATATATATATGGAATTTCTATCAGGGAGTAAGGAAAAGGTAGACTTAAAATTTTGTATTACATCAGTGTCAAATAATTATCTGGTACCAACTTTAATCTGCGGTGTCGTTTAACTGTGCATACAATCCCTCTCATGTCTTATAATAACTCATATACATAATAAAGCTATCAAAACTCAAGTATATTTTAACATAGTTAACATAATGTATAAATTGCAGATATAATGTAGACTCTGCAGTTTGGTGTAGTTTTTCAGGGTCCCATACTCTCTTTTGTGTCTGCACAAATATGGGAGCCTGGGCCCATGCAAGTTGGGAAGTTCTACTTCAATGTCTTCTCTTCACCCTGACCTCATGTCAGCCCCACATGGTGGTCAGGATGGGGCGGGGCAAGGCAGGAAGCCAGCTAGTATCCTCTGGAGTGTCAGCCTCCCAAGCCTTGCAAGGGAACAAAACATAATTAAATACAGTTTGAGGAATTTCCCTCCCACTTTATTTTTATTTTTCTGCACAGTAGCAATAGGGGTTACAATAGAACTGAACATTATTTACTGCACCAGGGTCTTCTGCAATCATTATTGTGGTGAAAATTGTTAAGGAAATTGTATAGCACAGGGGCCAGATTCATTCCTTATGTGAATACATTTAAAACACACCAGTGTGTGATTCCATTGAAACTGTTGAAGATACACCCAGGATGAATTTGGCCCTCAGAGCCTGATTCCCCTTATATTTACATCAATATAAAATTGGTATGACTTCCCTGGAGTTACTCCCAGATGCAGTGAGAGAAAGATCTGGCCCTGTCTAACTGATCCACAGGATAGTTTAGACATTCATACAATTAAAACAGGTTATCAGCTGAAACAAAAAGTTCAAGCAGATTTCAGTTGCCTGTTGGATGGTTGTAGGAAGCTTTCTGCCCAGCCCACAAGATTAGTCTTATTCTCAGCACACACAGCTGTAATAAGAAAAAGTCACATCACATGTCACCCTAAATAATTCCTCTTCCTTGGCATTTATTAGAACTGTCTGGAAAATGGGGTATTTTTCTATGAAACATTTCAACTTTTTGGTGAAAAGTCAAACACCAAAATATTTTGGCTTAAACCCAAAATAATTCAATTTGGAATTGTCACTGTCGTGCCTCGTGTGAGTGCCTAAAACTCCCATTCTCCTCTATAGGCTGGTTTAGTGCATGGTTGAACTATATCTTCCAGGATACACCACCCCTTTTGCTCATGGTGCAGCACGTGAGATGAAGTCTGCCTGGAAGCCTGGCCTGTCGAGAAGAATGGGAACATGATGCAACCATACTACAACTCTCCTAAGCACTGTAGCAGTATAACCGTTAGGAAGAAGTTTGAGCTAAACCAAAATAAACCACTCAAACTAAAGTATGAGTCCTCTTCGCCTTCTGCACCAGTTTTACTGTCTTGATTTAAGACCAAATTTTAAGTTTAACAAATGCAGCTTTCCTGGAGCTGAGGCAGATTTCTAGGAATTGTTTCATGCTCTGCTCTGCTTTGGACTTTCACATGAACACAATCCTTCTTCTCAATTTACCGTCTCATGAATTATACGTATTGCTTGATTATTATGAAATCATGTTTCAGCTGGCAACCTGACTTGCAAACATTGCTCCGCCAAATCAAACTTATGTCTGTTAACCAGGATCCTCTATAAAGTATGTGAAGTGAATCCCATCTGATGGCTGAAAGTGCATAAAAAGGCATGAAATTTGATTATTTTCCTCCCTTAGGATTAAATCCAATAACTGAACATTCACGTTCTCCTATTTTCTCTTCGTCTGTTGTTCTCTTTATGATGATTGAAATGTAACACTCTGGTAGATGGTCCCAAAGCCAGAATTTTAAAGATAGCTTGGGAGTACAATTTGTTCTACAGTGCTATGTACAAGCTGAGCATGTGGACAGAAACCCTAAAGTCAAGGAAATCCAAAGAATCCAACTTTGTGAACCTACAGAATGACTGTAAGTGAGTATCTAATAGTGAATATCACCTAAAGATGGTTTTTAAGATTTCATGTGCCTTAGATAATTAAATAAGTGTTTCAAGTGAGATAACCTTAGGATTTGCAGTATTAAAGTTATTTCCTCTAGTAAGTGTGAAGCAGTACAAGGGAATAATGCTGATATGGAGGAGGGTCTGTGTTTATTTCTTGTAGGTAAAACTGGCAAATTTTTCAGTACCAGCACTGTAAACTGTCTAAATGAAATGTACAACAGGTGTTTTTTTTATCTTTCATGTTCTTGTTACTTCGCCCCAGAGCATGTATGATGTATAGAGTTCTCATGTTATCAATCTAAATATTTAACAATTGTGGTATATATAGTTCCACAAATTCTGCTCAATACACACAAAATGTATATAATAGAATAGGCTCTCTGGTCTATAGATCTACCGTATATACTCAATCATAAGCCGGTTCGTTTATAAGCCGACCCCCCCCCCCCCCAAGATGGATAAGTAAAAATGAAAAATTTTTATAACCCATTCATCAGCCGACCCTACAATTCAGGGGTCAGCAAACTTTGGCTCCCAGGTCATCAGGATAAGTCGCTGGGGGGAGGGGGGGGCGAGATGGTTTGTTTACCTCAAGCGTCCACAGGCACGGGGCTAAACCTAAGTAAACAAAGTGTCCCGGCACGCTAGATGCTTAATCTGACAGGCCGGGACAGCAACTGGTGGGGAAATTTTTTGGGGGGGAGAAGCTGGGAGTCAGGGGAGTAACCCCTGTGACCACCCCCCACCTGACCCCACCTCTAGCCCGGGACCCCCACACCCTGTCCCTTCCCACCTTAGCTGGGGAGGGCCAGGGGAGGATGTCTCAGACCTGGCTGGAGCTGCTCCGGCAGGCTGGGCAGCGCGGCCGCAGCATGTTCCAGTGGGCTGGGCTGGGTGGTACGGCCGCAGCGTGCTCTGGCGCCACAGCCCGCTCTGGGGGGCGGGGCTGAGTGGCACGGCTGCAGCCTGCCAGCCCCGGAGCTGCAGTTACTTTGGAGGCTGGGGGAGGAGAGCAGCGTGGCCAGAAGCGGAGAGACTCTGGTCCAGCTTCTTCGCTTCTGGCTCTGCTGGCTGCGTTGCCTCTCCTTGCTCCCTCTGTTGGGGGGAGGGACTGTGTCCCACCTCTCCCTCTCTATACCCAGTCATAAGCCGACCCCCTTCTCTGGTGCTTCCCTTTTTTACTAAAAAAATTCGGCTTATGAACGAGTAGATACAGTTCATTGTTAATCTTGTGACATATATATCCAGATGTTTTGGACACTAGCCCTTTATGTCAATGTCTGTCAATAACTGTAAATATTATTACATTTTAGAGGAAATATAGTATGGCTTGACACAGTACCCTAATCAGAGACAGAACCCTTTTGTAAACTTGCAGACAAAAGGATGTCGCTTTACTTTTTTCAGCAAACTCAGTATACTGGAATAACCACCATTTAACATTACTGCTAACATGCAAAAAACAAGGCACCAACACTGAGATTTATAATAATGGAAAACTATATAACTGAAAGATTACAACTTGCGAGTCATAATCTTGGTTGCTGAGCACAACAGACTATTCAATGGAATGCATATTGAATCATTCTTTCTAATTAGATTGTAATAATGTAATGCACAAGAATATTGCAGGTCTCTAATCAAGCAAAAGCTCAATTTCTTCCATTTTTGTCTCAGATCCTTTGACACTTTTAAAACACTGGGCCCCTAATGAGTCTTATTGTGATTCTAGAGCAATGAAATTGTTGATAATGCCATTATAGAGCAGGAAGTCTTGATTTCCCTCTTTCCTGTATAAGTATTACTCACCTGAGTATTGGTAGAGAAGAACATAAGAATGGCCATACTGGGTCAGACCAATGGTCCATCTAACCCAGTATCCTGTCTTCTGACAGGTGCTTCAGAGGGAATGAACAGAACGGATAGTCCTCAAGTGATTCATCCCCTGTTGCCCATTCCCAGCTTCTGGTGAACAGAGGTTGGTGACACTTTAGAGCATGGTTTTGCATCCCTACCCATTCCTGCCTAATAGCCATTGATGGACCTATCCTCCATGAATTTATCTAGTTCTTTTTTGAACCTTGTTACGGTTTTGACAAATACATCCCAACACTTTTTGAAGTGGTGCTCAGGATTTAGCTGCCTAACTTCCATTGCCATCCATGGAAGTCACACATTTCAGGTGCCAGACAAAATTGTGGAATGCTTTCATCCTATTGTTTCCATCTGTAGGTAACCCCCCGTAATTATTTAAAACCAGAATTTGGCCTGGAAAGGTTAACGAGGCGTGGAAAGCATTCTCCGTCTCTCCGTGCAAATTAAGCACTTAAAAAGTATGGTTTTAAAAATAATTTGGGTATCGTTTTTTAGCCAAACAAAAGGACAAGATGTGCCATGATTCAAGCTGGGTAAAATTCCACTGTCTCTTTTCATAACTCTTGATTTTGTTTTAATATGTTTTGCTTCCCATTTTCATCAGCATGTTTATCAGAAGTCTAAACTCAAAACAAAGGAGCCCGTATAATGTATCCTTTAAACCTCAAAATCCCACTAAAAAGTACATAGCTGGTCACTTTCTGACCTAGGTAGGTCCCATAGCCAGCGCATCAGCAGAAGCACTACTTGTTGCTGCAGGCTTGTTGGGGATCATTGAGTTGAGTAGGGAGGTGGGTACCTGCTTGCACCCGTTATTGTTTTTTTAAGGTGGTATCTCACCACCCACTAGCCAATGCAAGGACCTTCCTAATAGACGTGGCACAACAATGGCCAGAAGGTGTCAGAGATTGGGGCCAGTCCTCAAGTTCCAAGCCCTGCAATCTAGTATCACTTTGATGGCCATTATTAATATTGTTGTTTGTTATTTGCATTACAGTAACACAGCAAGACCCCAGACATGGGCTTGGTGCTGTACAGACATAATGAAATACTGTCCCTGTCCTAAAGAGAGTCCTCCCTCAGTGTTGGTGCCTTTTTATAAAATCATATGTTTGTTTGATACGTTAAAAATTTGCTAATGTAAATTGTGTTTCACTTATTCCTGAGTGTTACTGTTTAAATGTTAATCCAGTAGGGAAAATGTATCAAATAGCGCAGTGTTCCAGACTTCCATGTTTTTTACGACATCTTACACCTGTGTTTTACATCAGCTAATCAGCCGATTCAGCGCTATGTCTCTCAGGGCCTTTTTATTGTGGCTTAAACAAACTAAAGCATCAAATTCAGCTCTAGGATTATATTCCAGGAAAACGTTGTATGAGCAAAACTTTAATCCACTTTATGGAAATAATTTTTTAACACTTCATCTGTCAAAATCTACAGAACAAAACCCTTGCTAAATCCTGTTAGCTTCCTGGGACCATGACAAAGAACATTTGTTCACAGTTTGTTGTCACTATGTCTTTTTACTACTTGTATGTTAAATTTCATTCATCTTGTATAATTCAGTGAAACATAGCAACACTGAGGCGTGCATGTGCAATAGATCAAGGAAATACCCATGCATATCTGTTATGTAGTGTTTATGCACAAGTTGTAATGAATCTCCTCTCCCAACTACTGAAGGGAGAGTCCCCATTACATGTAAACAGTTCGGTAACAAACTAAACCCAACTGAGAACTGAATCAAATGTGATTTTTATTGTGATTTTTGGATGTCTCAAAGATGGATTTATCTTCAAACAAATTATGGTTTTCCTCCCATTTAAATCTTGTAGTTGTCTCTTTAAAAGAAAATGTTGTGTGCTCCAATATGTCCAACCATGCTGGATGATGGAATGTTCACCCCTTTCTTTGGGCATGTCTCCACTACCCGCCGGATCAGCGGGTAGCAATCGATCTATTGGGGATCGACTTATCGCGTCTAGTGAAGATGTGATAAAATCGATCCCCGATGGCTCTGCCGTCGACTCCGGAAATCCACCGCGGCAAGAGGCGGAAGCGGAGTCGACAGCGGCGCGGCTGCTGTCGACTCGCCGCCGTCCTCACAGCCAGGTAAGTCAACCTAAAATACACAACTTCAGCTACGCTATTCACGTAGCTGAAGTTGCATATCTTAGGTCGACCACTCCCCTCCCCCCTCCGTAGTGTAGACCTAGCCTCAGTCTCATCAGACCAGGAACAGAGGCTGTTACTATGTAATAATCCTGCCTGTGTTCCTTATTAGTATAATACAAAGAAAGGTATATTGAATTAGTATGGAGTAAATGATCTACTTATGGGTTATACAAATCTCTGTCCTCCCAAAATGTCCATCACATAGTGTATGTACGTGCAGTGCACACAACCAGCTAGGAAACATAGTATACCAGTGGAGATGCATCTTTATATAAATTTCAAACGGTTGAGGGCAAGTTTTGGTATGTACTTTGTTTTGTGCACCACTAAATATCTTTGGAATGATCACCCTCTAAAGATATTCATTTTCCAAAGATAGGTTTAAGTATAACCTTTGATTAAACTTTGGATGCTTTGCAAGCATTCATTGCAGAGCTATGGAAACCATTTAAAGATAGACATAGGACCAATTCCTGCTCCCATTTAAGTCAATAAACAAAGCAGTGGGAGAAGGATTGAGTCCAGAGAACTACATTTGTACTGGTTTTTTTTTTTTTTCAGAATGAAGATTGCTGTTTCTGTGTTGTCTTCTAAATGCTGAAAACCCAAATTCCAGCCTGCCCCCCTCTCCCTGGGGAGGAAGATTGGTCAGACTGGCAGTAGAACAGATAGGCCAGAAAGAACAGGGAGAGTGCATGCTTCGGAATGGGCCCCTTCTCCAAGGGCTCACCATCTCCTATTAGCCATGCAGAGGGGTGCTTGAGTACTGATTGGGCCCCCTTGTTCTCCCCCATTTATTTAAATCTATTGGGGGCCTTTTGTCCCCTTCAGCTGCCCACCCTCCCTCTTTCTCTGTAGTTATAGTATGGACACTGTGTGTTAGGGATGCCGTGAGTCTGACCGTTCGCTTACGTTGGGATCAGGAAGGAATTTTTCCCATTGGGCCAAATTAGCAGAGGGCCTGTGTGTGTATGTGTGTGTGAGAGAGTGACAGACAGACACCATCATCACAGAATCATGGATGCATAATTCACAGAACCTTTTGGTATCTTTTTACTCCCCTCACGGGAAAGAGGGTGAAAGAATTCAGAAGTTAGCTGAGTCCTAGGTCAGGGAGGGTCTACCTGCATTATGGGTTATATGGTGGGAGCCCTTTAACCACATGTTAGACTAGGGGTGGGTAAACTACGGCCTGGGGGCCACATCCGGCCCTTCATATGTTTGGATCCGGGGCTTGCCCCGCTCCATGCATGCTGTGGCTCTGCACGGCTCCCAGATACAGCAGCATGTCCCCCCTCCGGCTTCTACACATAGGGGCAGCCAGGAACCGCAGCCAATGGGAGCTGCAGGGGTGGTGCCTGCGGATAAGGCAGCATGCAGAGCTGCCTGGCTGCGCCTCTGCATAGGAGCCAGAGGGGGGGACATGCCGCTGCTTCCAGGAGCAGCTTAAGGTAAGCGCCACCCAGAGCCTGCACCCCTGACCCCATCCTGCGCCCCAACCCCGTCCGAGCCCTGATCCCCTTCCTGCCCTCTGAGCCCCTCGGTCCCAGCTCAGAGCACCCTCCTGCACCCCCAACCCTTCATGCCCAGGCCCACCCCAGAGCCCTCATCTCCTCCCTTACCCCAACCCCCAATTTTGTGAGCATTCATGGCCCACCCTACAATTTCCATACCCAGATGTGTCCCTCGGGCCAAAAAGTTTGCCCACCCCTGTGTTAGACCCATTTATATGCCTGGTACATGAGAGAGGGTGGAAGTTGGGCATATAGCACCGCTCCCCAGGGTTAAGTTAATAAAATTTCAGCCTGCCACTTAAGTCCATCCCTATGTCTATCTTCGTTCATCTGCATGTCCTGATCAATGAATTTTCAAGCTGTGCATTTAGCCAATAGAAGATTTTAAAAGTCCTCTTATTTGAAACCTATTTTCAATTAAAAACAAAAACTCTCCTCACAAAACCATCTTGTCTCTCCTTTTTTTCAGGTTCCACAAAGGACTTAATTGAAACTTGCTGTGCAGCTGGACAACAGTGGGCTATAGACAATGGGGAATGCACAGAAATCCCAGTCAGTGGGACTGATGGTGATATTTGCAGGTACGTAAACCAAAAACAAAGTGATCCAGAGTCATTCAGTGAGATTGCTTTAGAGGAAGCCTAATGATTGAATGAACTGGCCAATCTCCAGGGAGCTAGAACCAAGTCCATCCTCCAGATTAGACTGCTGGCTGACTGGCAATATGTCAGGACGGAATGAGAAGAGTTTTTCCCAAGATCTAGAACCTAATGTAAACAGAAGCTTTTAAAGTTTGTGCTGCTCAAAAACAAAATCCAGTGTTTAGCTTCCCTGTTGTACCCAGATTGGTGAAGTTTTTAGATTTTAAGACAGTGCAGCCAAATGTTCTTTACATTTTTGTTGACAAATATTAAATTAAATTATTTTCCTTACTTTTTCTTAAATGGTAAACTTGACAACTAATCTGGTAGGTGGGAGAATATGTTCCAAAGGCTAGGTTCTGATGCCCTTGCTCACCTGTAATAGGACACCACTGATTCCATAGCCCCATTGGAATCAAGGGAAGTGCTTGCCACATTAAGTACTGCTCTAGGTGGGTGAGTATATCTACTCTCATCCCAATGTGGAGAAGAAAAGGATGGCAGTTAAGAAAAGAGCGGGGTAACATGGATAACATGTTAACTTAACTCCACTTCATACCCTTTCTCTTTCTAGTCTGAAAAAGAGGCAGAAGAAGAAACAAAATAATTTGAGTGTCAAATATGAAAACCATGTGGATTCTTTAAAGTGATTTCAGCATTTTAAGATGCTGGTCTTATTTCTGAACTTGTGCTGGTGGAAAGGAGCAGTAAATCTATTGAAGTCAGAGGTGCTACACTGTTGAAAACCAATTAAGTGAGATTAAAATCCAGTCCATTGGGCTGTAATATAGCAGTATTTACACACAATAAATATATGAATTGGAAAACATAAGCTCCACATCTGCACTTGCAAAATTACAACAGTTGCACTCATACACGTGTTTTAAAGATTCGAAAACTTCACGTAACAATGCTAGAATCTGTATCCTATAAATCAATCAGATGGTATGATGATAGGCACAGTATGAAAACCTGGACAGAAAACCGATTGTGTCCTTTAGGAGCTGTTAAAGCAGGCATGGCTGTTTGCACCTGCATCATACAGATACACATATAGGTGTTCTATTTGTATGTCAAAATGCCTGTAAGTACCTATGGGCAACCAAGTACCTGCAGAGCAGCTAACTCAGTTCTGTTGGTATCCAGAAAAATACAGGATGATGTAGGCTACATCTACACTACAGGGGGGAGTCGATTTAAGATATGCAAATTCAGCTACGTGAATAGCGTAGCTGAATTCGACGTATCGCAGCCGACTTACCCCGCTGTGAGGATGGTGGCAAAATCGACCTCTGCGGCTTCCCGTCGACGGCGCTTACTCCCACCTCCGCTGGTGGAGTAAGAGCGTTGATTCGGGGAACGATTGTCGCGTCCCGATGGGACGCGATAAATCGATCCCCGAGAGGTCGATTTCTACCCGCCGATTCAGGCGGGTAGTGTAGACCCAGCCATAGACTCTACAGGTTAACTACTATTGTGTCCAGGATAGCAAATTATTAACAACTAGACTTTTTTTGGCAAATGATCAAAAGTGCACTTGATCATGTGTCACATCTGAAAGATGAAAGGGCCAGATCTTCAGCTGGGGCAAAAGAGCACAGTTTCGTGGGGCTGGTAGCTACGCCAATTTACACCAGTTGAGGTGAACCTAGAATGTCCCAACATTAGTGTCCCGTAGCACTATGCTGGGGCATTAGATCAGTACAGATTCAAAGGCTGTGGTGCTACTGACTAAATCACCCACACCGCCTCTTGCAGCACCTGAGTTTTCCTTGGATGTTTTCTATTCATCTACCCAACAGGCCTAACTTTTGCTTGTTCCATGATGGAACAATTCCTCTAGGTGGGGAATGGAAAATATATGAATTAAAATTATTTTTATTGGTGTGAAGTTAAGGTTAGTATAAAGTTTGCACAACTTTTTGGAATTCATGCTGCTCATTGGGAATGATGTGTGAAATGACATGCCCTGCCCTCTGTATAGTTAATACAGACATGGTATTTAGCGCACCCAGACAGTGAGATTTTTCTTACTATATCCAGGAGTCACAAGTTTAAAAACAACCCAAAATTATAATGGTATACATTTTTCTTCCTTCCCCTTCCCCCCAGTCCTCCTCATTTTAAGCAGTAAATTAACCCTTGTTTAAAATATGTAAGATCTTTTTAGCTAGTTTTGACTTTTCTCTTTGACATTATGGATATAGTGTTGAATATAACCCAATAATTCCTGGGTCAAACTGACTGCCAAGAAATGACAGCAATAAATTAATAAGGAGTGACTGCTAGATCATAGAAAAGTTCTGCTGAAGTCCTGTCAACATTAAGGAAATTTGCACTGGGATAACTACATCAATGCAGTCAAACAAATACAAACTCCTAATATAGATGCACCACACTAGAATAAAGCAGGGCTTACACCCATCCCGTTTATGTTCTTTATCTATATAAAGAATGGCCATATTGAGTCAGAAAATGGTCCATCTAGCCCAGTAGCCTGTTTTCTAACAGTGGCTGGGGCCAGATACTTCAGAGGGAATGAACAGAACAGGACAATTGTTGAGTGATCCATCCCCTGTCATCCAGTCCCAGCTTCTGGCAGTCAGAGGTTTAGCAACACCCAGAGCATGGGGTTGCAAACCTGACCATCTTGGCTAATAGCCATTGATGGACTTATCCTCCATGAACTTATCTAATTCTGTTTTGAACCCAGTTAGACTTTTGGTCTTCACAACATCTCCAGGTTGACTGTGCTCTGTGTGAAGAAGTACTTCCTTATGTTTGCTTTAAACCCGATGTCTATTAATTTCATTGAGTGACCCCTGGTTCTTGTGTTATTTGAAGGGGTAAATAACATTTCTTTATTCTCCCCATTCGTAATTTTTTAGATCTCTATCATATCCCCCCAGTCATCTCTTTTTTTAAGCTGAACAGTCCCAGTCTTTTAAATCTCTCCTCATATGGAAGGTGTTCTATACTCTTAATCATATTTGTTGCCCTTCTCTGTACTTTTTCCAATTCTAATGTATCTTTTTTGAGATGGGATGACCAGAACTGCACTAAGTATTCAAGGTGTGGGTGTACCATAGACTTATATAGTGGTATTTATATTTTCTATCTTAATATATATTCCTTTGCTTATTGTTTTGCTTTTGACTGCTGCTACACATTGAGCAGATGTTTTCAGAGAACTATCCATGATCAATCCAAGATCTCTTTCTTGGGCTGTAACAGCTAATTTAGCACCCATCATTTTGTATGCATAGTTGGGAGTACGTTTTTCAATGTGCATTACTTTGTACTTATCAACATTGAATTTAATCTGTTTTGTTGCCCAGTCACCCAGTTTTGTGAGATCCCTTTGTAATTCTTCATAGTCAACTTTGAATTTAACGATCTTGAGTAATTTTGTATCATCTACAAACTTTGCAGCCAGTTTGACCTGGGTATTATTGTGGTACATGCAATATTCTATCCATAATGTCAATGAGAAAAGTCAAAACTAGCTAAAATGTCTTAAATCTTTTAAACAAGGGTTAATTTACTGTATTAAAATCTTTTCCAGATCACTTATGAATATGTTGAACAGCACTGATCCCAGAACAGGTCCTTGGAGAACCTTGCTATGGAGATCGTTCTATCTCATAGAGCTGGAAGGGACCTTGAAAGGTCATCAAGTCCAGCCCCCTGCCTTCACTAGCAGGACCAAGTACTGATTTTTGCTGTAGATCCCTAAGTGGCCCCCTCAAGGATTAAACTCACAACCCTGGGTTTAGCAGGCTAATGCTCAAACCAATGAGCTATCCCTCCCCCCTATTTACTTCTCTCCACTGTGAAAACTGTCCATTTATTCCTATCCTTTGTTTCCTATCTTTTAGCCAGTTACAGATCCCTGCGGGGACCTTCTTTCTTATCCCATGACATATGTTACCTTGTTGAACTGCACTGGTTCAAACCCTGCTTTGTGTCAGTGAAGCATGTTTATATTGGAGGCTTGCACCAATTTAATACATTGATGTAATTATACCAGTGTGAATTTTTAAGAAAGGCCCCAGAGTCCAACAATTCATCTACGTAGCCATCTAAGAATGGGTTTGTGAATAGGAAATAAATAAGAGTACATAATGTAAAGCTTTTATCTGCTCCGCTAATGGTTCAGTGGTACAGTACCCAAAATTAAACCATCTTGAAATGTCTAAGGCTTGTCTTCACTACCGGGGTAAGTCAACCGAAGGGACGCTACTCCAGCTACATGAATCCTAGAAATGGAAGGGAACTTGAGAGGTCATCAGTCCCCTGCCTCATGGCAAGACTAAGTATTATCTAGACCATTCCTGACAGGTGTTTGTCTAACCTGATCTTAAAAATCTCCAATGATGGAGATTCCACAACCTCCCTAGGCAATTTATTCCAGTGCTTAACAACCCTGACAGTTAGGAAGCTTTTTCCTAATGTCCAATTTAAACCTCCCTTGCTGCAATTTAAGCATTGCTGGTGTGTCGATTGCAGCAGCGTTGATCTCCCCGTAGTGAAGACCAGCCCTAAAGAAGTTCCAAGTATAAAAATAACCAATTCCAATAGCACTGGATCACCATTGTACTCTTTTTTTCATGGCAAAATGTTATATTTCTGAGGAACGTTAATCCATGCAGACTTCGGCCTTTTAACAGCAGCTAATGATTTTTGGATTGTTGGTGCTTTACATCCACAAAAACTACTTCATTCAGTGTGGTCTCTTGGACGTTTTCAAAGCGCCATAATAGCCATCAATAAAATTTCAGATGTCCTATGATGGCAGTAAAAAATTAGATTCAATCCTCAAATATGGTTGGATATTAACCACTAACATTTCAAACAAACGGCTATGGTTTTTTTTCTAGTTGTCAATTAAAGAAGCAAACATTACTGAAAAAACAAAACACAAAGGGAAAAAAGACCTTCTTCCTTTATTCAACCACAGACCAGTGATTAACTGATAACACTATTCATACATTGTCCAGCATGTAAATATTAACTTAAACCTGGTGCGGCTGGCCATTGACATTTTAAGTGTGAATGGCCAATGGCCAAGTTGCAGTCACGGGCTAGTTTGCGCAGGAATATGAGACATCTCCTTCCAATTTTTTTTTCAAGCATCAGGAAAAAAATGAATTGGCAATATTTTTTCTCAGGGGAAAAACAAAAGGAGTGGGGAGTTTGCTTCCAGGGAGACTTGTTTCTTTGTTGTAATAATCATACATATCTTATTGACAACCATTTTTGGCTTGGAACTTGCTGTCAGTAAAGGATAATTAACTGGCTATTAGCCATTGGCTGTTAAAAAGCAACATCCCTTACAACCAGTGCATGTTAGTGAGACTGCGGGTTGGAGAAGATTGAGTTTATGCCCTTTGGGTGCACTGTTACCAGGTTGCCCCCTACTGGACAATTCTTGTACTTTGTGGCAGGCACTGGAATTGGCTGTCACCAGCAATAAAGGGTTCTGCCCGGAGAAAGTAAATCCTTTCCCTACTTCCCCTGTATCACCTCAAAATGGGTCCACCACAAAACCATAAGGTTAAGAACATGAGTATAATACTATATGTCAGTGGTGGGCAACCTGCAGCACGAAGGCTGCACGCGGCCCATCAGGGTAATACCCTGTTTACATTGTTTGTCCTCAGGCACGGCTGCCCACAACTCCCAGTGGCCACGGTTTGCCGTTCCTGTCCAATGGGAGCTGCGGGAAGTGGTGGGGGCTGGCTGCCACTTCCCGTAGCTCCCATTGGTCAGGAACGGCGAACCACGGCCGCTGGGAGCTGCAGGCAGCCGGGCTTGCAGATGGTTGTGACATTGCACTCTATATGATTTTTTGAAAATATGCGAACGCAACTGAAATATGCTTCATGTAAAAGGTCTCTTCTAAGGTATCATTACAAAGCTTATAATCTACTGAGTGTGAGCATCCTATTTGTATAAATGTACCACTCTTGTATCTGAAACTAGAAATATGAAATATAACTCTGACGGCCTATTGTAATTATGCAAAGTGTGGGCCATTAATGGTGGTTTGGAATCTTGATTCCCATTAACCAGGACAATTGATTGCAGATGGCTCTGGTTTATCTGTAAGTCTTCCTGTATACATGTGTGCTGGTAAGTGGGTAATGAAGTCTTTACAGTGATATGTGATCATGTCACCTGAACTAGAATCCATCTTTAACCTGGTGCTTTTCCATTAAGAAGGAGGTGGTGGGAACCCAGAGGGACAAAGGATTCCTGCCTTATGCAAAAGATATATAAAGGGGTGGAACAGAACAAAGAGGAGAGCCATCATGAGGAATCCCCTAGCTATCACCTGAGCTGGAACAAGGGCTGTACCAGGGGAAAGGATTGTGCCCAGATTAGGAAGGTGTCCAGTCTGTGAAAGAGACTTATTGAAACATCTTTCAGGGTGAGATATTATCTGTACTCAATTGTATTACTGTATTAGACTTAGATTTGCGTGTTTTATTTTATTTTACTTGGTAATTCACTTTGTTCTGTCTGTTACTGCTTGAAACCACTTAAATCCTACTTTCTGTATTTAATAAAATCAGTTTTTACTTATTAATTAACCCAGAGTATGTATTAATACCTGGGCGGGGGGGGGGTGGCAAACAGCTGTGCATCTCTCTCTCTCTCAGTGTTATAGAGGGCGAACAATTTATGAGTTTACCCTGTATAAGCTTTATACAGAGTAAAACAGATTTGTTTAGGTTTAGACCCCATTGGGAGTTGGGCATCTGAGTGTTAAAGGCAAGAACACTTCTCTAAGCTGCTGTTAGTTAAGTCTGCAGCTGTGAGGCAAGTAATTCAGACCCTGGGTCTGTGTTGGAGCAGTCGGGTGTGCCTGGCTTAGCAAGACAGGGTGCTGGAGTCTTAAGCTGCCAGGGCAGGAAAGCAGGAGTAGTCTTGGCACATCAGTTGGCAGTTCTCAAAGGGGTTTCTGTGATCCAATAGTCAATGGTCAATGTAAACAAACTGTATGTAAACAATGGTCAATGTAAACAAACTGTCTTGCAACCTGCCAGCAGATTACCCTGATGGGCCGCAGGTTGCCCACCACTGCTATATGTTGAATGAGGTTTAATCCATTGGTCTATAGTATTTATATAGTGCCAGGCATTATGTTATCTGAATGCTGATTGATAGATTATAAAGTCAGAAGAGAACATTGTGATCATCTGGTCTGCCCTCCTGTATAACCAGGAGGCCACAGGACTTCCCTGAATTAATTCCTGTTTAAACTAGAGAGCGAGAGAGAGAGTATATAGAATCTTGATTTAAAAATGTCTAGTGATAGAGAACCCACCACAATACCAGAGTAGTCATTTCAATGATTATTTACTCTCAAGGTTAAATATTTGCACTTTATTTTGAGCCTGAATTTGTCTAGCTTCCACTTCCAGCCATTGGCTCTTGTTTATATCTTTGCAGGCTAGATTGAAGAGCTTTCTACTATCAAATTTCTATTCTCCATGTAGGTACTTATAGACTGGGATCAAACCTTCTCTTTGTTAAGATAAACAGATTGAGCTCCTTAAGTCTTTAATTATAAGTCACGTTTTCCAATCTAATGGGTGAAATCCTGGCTCCATTGAAGTCAATGGCAAAACTCCCATTGACTTCAGTGGCAACAAGATGTCACACATAGTATAGTATACATGTGAAAAAAGGTCATGGAATGCATATATTTCTATGTCCAGTGACACACATTCTTACTGTATATTCTTGCAACCTGATGGCACTACCTTTTGAATGCCAGGTAACACTTAATCCTGTTCCATCTTTGCAGAATTGCTCAGCAGCAGTGTTGTGTCTCATACTTAAAAGAAAACAGCTGTGTTGCTGGCATGATCGCAGCCAAGGAAGGAGATTTGTGTGGACCCGATGAAAGCGATACCTGTGGAAGATCTTTTTATAAGGCAAGACCCTTTGGTACTTTTGCAAGTCCTATTCTGATGCAGATTTATTGAGTTTTGTGCTTTATATTTGTATCATGGAGTTTAGTTATTTATAAAGTTGCATGGGCAAGGCATGGAAATCATACTTAGCTAAATATTTTAGTTGATTGCATTCAGGCTCAATTGTGCCCGAGAGTTCTAAAACTTTGTAATGAGGTAATTTGTATTGTTTCTCTCTCATTGTTAAGATTAAACTTGCTGTTTTATTATTACTGTCTCCATTTGGAAGAGGGTGGGAGAAGTTTATTTCAGTTTTTATATCTGCAGTAGTAGATTTTAGAAAACGATAGGGAAAAGCTTAATCAAAGATATAATTGGAAAGGCCCATTACTGAACAATTTGTCAGCTTAGACACATTATTGAATAGCAATTTAATTTACCAGCTAAACAAAAAATTTGACAAGAAACAAATATTTAGATTACTATAGAGACTTTTTCTCATAAATAAAGATGGGCTATTAACTGGTGGTTTGAGTAATGAACCATGTGCCAGAACCTCAGCCAGTCTAAATCAGTTGAGCTCTATTGAAGTTAAAGGAGCTAAGCCAGTTTACACCAGCTAAGGATCTGGCCTCTTATTTGTTATGCACATTTCTCCAGTTTGGGTCTGAAGAGAAGGTTTCAGAATTCCTTAAACACTGATCAGAATTTACGTAGGTGTTTGTATGCTCAAATGTAATATTCCATTGTGTCATCAAGAAATGTATTAGCTCTGTCTGTTCTAATGCATCCGAGAGTGTTGCAAATAACTTGATTTGTTGGTAAGGAAAATTTAAGGTCATCCACTATGTGGTATAGTGTTTAATTAGGTATGCAGGCTTATCATTTCTAGGGGATGATTAAGTCTTCAAAATAATATTGGTTTAGAGCTAAAATTCTGCCCTCAGAAACATGCAGAGAAATCAATGAAACTTTCACGACTCTATTTGTGGGTAGATTTTGGCCTTTAGTTACTTCAGAAATAAGGCAAATATGCTACTCTTAGATCTGTGTGTGGGTGTCATACATGCAGTGCAGAGCACTATTGCTGTACTGTGCTTGCTTCACATACAAGGAACTCTCAATGAGTAAGGCCAGGTCGATGTTGACTTCTGCCAGCATGGTTATGTCAGTCAGAGGTGTGATCCCTGACCAGCTCCTTGTGTAGACCCAATTACATGGCAAAGCTGTGCTTTTCCTGATATAGCTTGTTTTGTTTGTGGTGGGGTGGTTTCACTCTACCAGTACAAAGTGCACTGTGCAGCTTTGCCAGTATAATATTCCTATGCCAATGTAGGGTGACCAGATAGCAAATGTGAAAAATCGGGATGGGGATGGTGGTGTTATAGGTGCCTATATAAGGAAAAGTCCCAAATATTGGGACTGTCCCTATAAAATTGGGACATCTGGTCACCCAGTGCCAGTGGAGCGCTCCTAGTTTAGATGTAAGGCAAAATTCTCCTCTGCACTATCATTTGTATCTTAGTTGTAGTAAAACTTGCAATCCTCAGCACTGTGAATCCATGCTGTGCAGACATTAATGTAATGCTTTCATTCAAATGAAGTGATTTTAAACTCTACACTCTTCAAGGCAGGAGCTTTGCCTTTCTATTCTGTCTGCACAGCTCCTAGGATATAGTTGCTGCTAACAGAAAGAAAAATGAATAATAATAGTAAATCACATCTCTTGAAAATTAAGAAAGAAGTTTCAACAATATTATAATCAAACACTTCTCCTTTAATTGGTCGCATCACAGAAAATGCTAACGGGAAAACTATATGGTTATATCTTTTTTCTTTCCATTATGGCTATTGCTTTTTAACTGTTCTAAGTGTAAGGACTTTACAGGGAATATAAAAAAGATCTTCAAAAGATCTTGTAGTCTAACACAATTAACCAACATTTCCAGACATCATATTTCCGGAGAGGAGCAGAACATGAAGCAATGAATAGAGCTGGGTGACTTTTTTTTCAGCAAATAGTTATTTGCCAACAAATGCAGTTTCTGTAGAGACAAAACTATTTGCAACTTCATGCCAAGTTCGCCAAATAGTTTCGGCCAAACAAAAAATCAAAATGTTTTGTTTCAGCCTGACTCAAAATTTTTCATTTTGATTTTGGCATTTATGAAAAAAGCAAATGAAGACTAGATTCTCTGAACGGTCCTGGGGAGAGGCAGCTTCGGTGGTGGGTTAGAGAATTCACCTCTGATGTGGATGACCCTGCCTGATGTAGAGAAGGGATTTGGACTTGGGTCTCCTACATTGCAGGAAAGTGTCCTAGCCATTGGGCTATGGTCTATTCTGGTATGGGACTGTCTCAGCCTATACTGTTGAAGCAGTTCTACTGTTGATAAATAGTTAGTCATAGGAGCAGAGATTTGGACTTGGGTCTCCCATATCCTAGGTGCATGGCCTAACTACCTCGCAGTAGAGTCATTTTCACTCCCTCTCCCTGGCCCCATAACTATCAATTGTCATTCATAGTGGCCATTCAAAGCCATTAATAAGGGGTTTGTTTGTTTTAAACCAAACATAGAACATTGCTAACAAAATGAAAATACGTTTTAGTTGAAAAGCCATTTTTGTTAGGAAACAATGTTTTGACAAATACTTCAAGCTGCTGTGTACCAAAGGCTAGTTTGTCAATGGCAGGAGTAGGGCCTGCAATTACAGATTGGTGCCTACACAAAAAAATGGTGTGAACAGACTTCACTTTAGAAAAGGTGGCCCAATACATCTTTTTGGATTTTTCTCTGTGGCTGTTAAATGTGCAGCTGTGTACAGTGTTTGATTGTCTATTAAATTTCTGAAGCTCTTACAAATAGATAGCGGTGTAAGCCACATTAGGACATGAATGTGCTAGAGCAAAGGCTGAGAAGACAAGAGAGTAGAGTGAGCAAAGAGGGGGAACGGTTTTGTGGCCTGAACATCAGGTATGAAATATGTCGTCTCCCTGAAACTGCAGGTTTGAATCTTCACAGAGGCGACTCAGCCCTTCATTCTTCAGATGCAGAAAAACTGAGTTCCATGCAGTGCATTTTGTGGGTCTTTTGGAGGAAGGCCTAAAAGCCAAAATTCTCTTTTACAGCCCTGACAATAGTGGGAGCAGTGCTGATGAAAAGTCCAAGTTTGACGGGGATGGTATGTGAATGGCACAGCATGATGCTGGGAGGAAACCAGCCTTTGATAGGAGACTGGTTTGGTGCGACCAGCTCTAGAAGAGAGAGCTTAGTTCAGTTTTCATCCCATTCAGTTCTTGGAATTTCTGCTTACATTGTCAGCTGGTGCCAGTTTACATGTGGCTTCTGTTCCATGCCGTTGATTGCTGTCTGCAGCTGAACTAGACTGAAATCATTGGTCTTAGTTCATATGGGCAGTCTCAGTGGGGTTGCAGAGGTATAAATGAGAACTGGACATATTGAGTCTCATCACTCATCTGGAGGAAGGGAGATTCTGAGCGCTGTCAAGCATTTTATAACCATTCACTATGAATGTGGGCATCTAAATGTACTTACTAAGGTGTCAGGTCAGCTATTTAATATTCATATCTTCATTTACATATGATCTCTTGATGGTCTGTGTAGCAGGGTGAGTTAGCTCCTCGACTTCCTTGCTTAATTAGCTGCTAATTATGCCTAAACATGAGTGATGCTCAAAAAGGGATCTTAAACATGTATAGGATTCAGTGTTTATCTAATGCACTTTTATGACCTGATTGTGGAAATTGCATATAGCCCTGAGTAAAGGCAGTACAATCACCCACCCCAAGGGAAACTCCAGGAGGGATGTGCCCCAGGAAGGAACGAGTCCTCCCCCATCTCCCCAGCGTGCAGGGAAAGCACTCAATCTGTGTTATCCCTTTTAGATGCACCCATGGAAGGAGAGAACGAGTTCAATTCTTAGCAATGCATTCTGGCCTCTGTTTCCTAACCCCCTCTCTGCAGCCATCAGCTATGTGGGCCCGTGTTCAGGGGAGTCAGGGAATACCAAAGCCAGAGTCCATTTGCTGGACAATAGGTGTCTGGAGGGAGCAGTCTCTGTTCACCTGAGCATTCCTGGTGCTTTTGCAGAGTGCTAAAGGAGGACAGCTCCCTATACTCCCTTCCCCTATTATAAACTGATGTAAGGGCCAGGGACAATTTAGCCCTCAGTTGTCTCCTACATTTGTGGACTTGGTCAGTACAGTGCTCAGTGTGTTGTAGTGAAGTTTAGGGTTTTGCAAATGGGATCATAAATTGAATGCCATGGGGGTAACTACCATCACCTCCTGTGATAAATTAACAATCTTATTGTGAAAGAAAAAGTTGATATGAGCAGTGCTGTTCTAACCTCATCTCAAACTAGCACTTGGCTATTTGAGCCCTTATTAAGAGCTGGCTAATTTCTTGTGTAGGCTAGTGTGTAGGATTCATTGCAAAAGACTGGGTAGTACATTGACATCAATATTAATTATGTGATAATGATAATTCACTTCATTTGGGCATTTGTGAATTGGTATTATCTTTAGCGATTGTGCAATATTGTGCCTTCAATGTGCAGATTCCAATATGCGTTCAGTCATTTTCCCACATTGCAGCTAAATTTTAACATTCATCCAACTTCAGTTCCCTCTTTGTACTAGACAGGCCAAAATAAGCAGGGAGTGAGGATCCCATTTCTGTAATTGGCTAAATCCTAACCCAGGGATGGGCAAACTTTTTGGCCTGAGGGCCACATCACGGAATAGAAATTCTATGGCAGGCCATGAATGATCACAAAATTGGGGTTGGGGTGCAGGAGGGGGTGTGAGTTCTGGGGTGGGGCTGGGGATGAGGAGTTTGGGGTGTAGGAGAGTGCTCTGGGCTGGGACTGAGGAGTTCGGAGGGTGGGAGGGGGATCAGGGCTGGGGCAGGGGTGCGGGAAGGGTGCAGGATCCGGCTGGAGGTGTGGGCTCTGGGGTGGGGCTGGAGATTAAAGGTTTGGGTTGCAGGAGGGTGCTCCGGGCTGGAATCAAGGGGTTTGGAGAGCGGAAGGGGGATCAGGGCTAGGGCAGGGGGTTGGGGCAGGGGAAGAGACTAGGGGGGTGCAGGCTCCGAGCGGCGCTTACCACAAGTGGCTCCCAAAAGCAATGGCATGTCCCGTCTTTGGCTCCTATGCGGCAGCGTGGCCAGGCAGCTCTGCATGCTCCCCCATCCGCAGGCACTGCCCCTGTAGCTCCCATTGGGGCGGGTAGGAGCCGGAGTGGGGCCATGCTGCGGCTTCCGGGAGCCGTGTGGTGCGGCCCCCAACCCTGCGCCCCATCTGGAGCATTGGAGTAGGGCTGAGCCACATGGTGCAGCTCGAGGGCCGGCTTAAAATGGCTCATGGGCCGTAGTTTGCCCAGCCCTGTCCTAACCCTTGATTCAGACATCCTTGCTCCTGGGGGAAGTTCAGATCAACTCCAGTTCTGGGGCTTGGGCCCATCTCTGTTTATGTATAACACAGGACACAAAAAACCTAGGTTGCTAATTGTCTCCTTCCTTTACAGCAATGTTGTGATTGCTGCACTCTGGGACTGAGAGTAAAAAGTGAGGGGCAAACCTGTGAGTCCAACCCAAATCTCGGCTATCCCTGCAACCACGTGATGCTATCCTGCTGTGAAGGAGAAGATCATCTTATTCCTCCAGAAATAAAAAGGCATCCCGAACCTCTGCCAACAGTGACACCTGAGAGAAGTAGGTTCCCCGGTTTTAATTACAGGCAGTTGTACAGAGAAGCGGTTTCTCCATTCAAGACAAAAAACAAAACAAAAAATGTGATACTGTGGCAGTATAATTGGTTTCACTTTCAGTTGAAAATAAAGCTCTTCCTTTGGACCAGAGATGGCCTGAATTGGGTCCGAAATTTTAGATGCTTCTGAACTTGGGATACCCACTTATCTGCTGGTATATCATTAGCCACCAGGTTGGACGGTGCAGCCTATTAGAATGTCCAGAATGGTTATCCACAAAGCTTTCACTGAGCCAGATAGGACTGACTGTTCCTTTCTGTGTGCAGGAAATATTTACTAATGCTTAGGGCTTGTGTACACATGAAAGTTAATCTGGAATGAGGTAGGGTGTGAATTTAAAGCAGATTAATTCCACTGTATTAGGCAAATCTGGAGTAAGACACTCTTATTCTGTAATAAGAGCATCTACACCTGGAGTTAATCAGGAGTAACTCTCCATGCCAACAAGGCCTTAATCAAGCTCTCAGTCCTCTTGCTTCCTTATTGTTTGTCACAACACTGACTGTAAAGCCAAGTAGTTTCTACAGGGTGTGCTGAATAGTTTCACTGAAAAAGGGCTTGCCTGTTCAAAATGCAGAGCAACACTAGCAACATTTCCTCCCCGTCCTCTCCTTTGAGTCCACCTTCAGCAGGAGCAAGTAGATCCCTACCAAATGGTGTTGAAGAGGCTGGGGGTTCCTGTCTCTCAGGCTCAGTAAACGTAATGGCAGCAGCAGTGCAATCTGTTTACTGCCTTTTTGCCATAGGCAGATGGGCAGCTCTGAGCCCTCAAAAGATCCTTTTAAAATTGGCGGGTAGTGGCCCTACCAAAATACCAAAGGAGATTGGTGGAGCTGCCTCTCAGGGCTCCCCAGAGTCACCGGTGCTGGAATGGCTGAAAGTCAGTGGGTCATTCCCATGGAAGACTGCAAAGGTAAAGGTGGGGGTGGGTGCTTTTTATAGGGGTAGCAACTCATACAGGGGTAGCAACTGTACAAAACAAAACTGAGGGCTTGTCCACATGGAGACAGTGTGTGGTAAGTCAGGGTATAAATCTACATCATGCTAGCTTGCCACACACTAATTGGTCTTTTGAACTCTGCTACCATGCACTGCAAGCTCTGTAGTGCACTTTGACTGCAGTAGGTCAAAGCACACTACAGGACATTTAGTGCACAGTAGCAAGGTCCACACAGTGACTTAGTGTGCAGCAGGTTTGTGCATTGTAGATTTATACCCTAGAGTCCCCATGTGGCCAAGCCCTGAGTTTGCTCCAAACAATCTGGTCCCTGGTTTATGATGCAAACAAAACCTCTTGAATAAGGTTTGCAAACTGCAGATGAACCAAAACTGACACATATTGGACTATCCTTAGGGTTACCATATGTCCTCTTTTTCCCGGACATGTCCGGCTTTTCGGCAGTCAAACCCCTGTCCGGGGGGAAATTGCCAAAAAGCCGAACATGTCCGGGAAAATGGCGGCTCTGCTCCTCCCCGACTCTTCGGCTCTGTTTAAGAGCCGGGCTGCCCAAGCGCTACCGGCTTCGGGCAGCCCCGTGCCTCCAGACCCTGCGCCGCCGGAGCCCAGGAGGGGAAGTGCCCGGCTGGGGGCACAGGGTCTGGAGGCACGGGGGCTGCCTGAAGCCGGTAGCGCTCGGCAGCCCGGCTCTTAAACAGAGCCGAAGAGTCAGGGAGGAGCAGAGCCGCCGCGGCTGGAGGCTCTGCTCCTCTTCGGCTCTGTTTAAGAGCCGGGTTGCCTGAGCGCTACCGGCTTCGGGCAGCCCCCGTGCCTCCGGACCCTGCGCCGCCGGAGCCCGGGAGGGGAAGTGCCTGGCTGGGGGTGCAGGGTCCGGAGGCATAGGGGCTGCCCGAAGCCGTAGCGCTCGGGCAGCTCGGCTCTGTTTAAGGCATAGGGGCTGCCCAAAGCCTGAGCGCTACGGGCTTCACAGTTTGCTGGGCAGCCTCCAGACCCTGCGCCCCCGGCTGGGCGCTTCCCCTCCCGGGCTCCAGCTGCACTGGGGAAGCGCCGCCTGGGGGCGCAGGGTCTGGGGGCTGCCCGGCAAATCCTGAAGCCGGTAGCACTGGGGCAGCCCTTTCCCCCTGGCTGGGAGTGGAAGGGAGGAGGGGGTGGAGTTAGGGTGGGGAAGGGGTGGGGGTGGGGAAGGGGTGGAGCTGGGGCGGGGCTAGGGGTGGGGAAATGGGCAAGGCCAGGGCCCGTGGAGGGTCCTCTTTTTTTATTTATGAGATATGGTAACCCTAACTATCCTTGTTTTGCATTAAATACCACAACACCTGTCAGGGACTCAAGGTGCATTACAAACATTAATGCAGCCTCTTAGCATCCTTGCAAGGTGTGTAAATAGTGTTATCCATTTTGCAAATGAATATACTGACACCAAACAGTTAAGTGAATTTACCTCATTTCACACAGTGAGAGAGTTGTGGAACCAGGGAATAGAATGGTAGAGTCAAGACTCGTGGTCCCTTTCTCTAACCACTAGATAATACTCTCTCCAGAGTGATGTACCAAGCACCTGTTACACATAAGTAACAAGTCATTGTCCCTCTGGATAGCCATCTAGCATGCTGGATTTCAAATCCTTGTCCATTCGTTTCTCCCAACTTGTATGTGGGATGATTCTGTTTTAAATCAGTGTAGGGATTGCGTAGCGCAGCTAGTGCTGTGTTACGCACACATTTCTGACATTGAAAAGCTGTGGAACTTCAATAAGAAACAGAAATCTAGAACACACAGGCTTTTATTATTTTCTCATTAAAGAGTGGAAAGCTTTTTAAGATGTAATGTTTTAAAGATTTCTGGGGAAAATTATTTTTTCCGGAGTATTAGCATATAGTATGGGAAAAATATACTGAGCTTTTTTTCTTAAAGGAAGGCTAAAGATGTACATGGGAATTTAAAAAGTAAGACTGTATAAAATGTGACCCTGATATTCTCAGAACTTTCATGTGAAAGCCTTCAAAGCTCCTAGAAATTCCAACAAAAAAAATCTCCGAAAGTCTCTCCTAAAGAATCTTGTTCGCTGTACAGCATATCAGAAGTAGAGTGAAAAAGGAATTATGTATTTCAATGTCTTTAATAATCATTTCATATTTTGTTAGGAATGCCCAGAACAGTCACACTGATGCAGCAATAGTTTGATTCTTCAGACAATTACAGCATGTGAAAAGTTGCAAAAATCCATTGCATATTTTTAAAGTATTTGGGTTTGGGCCAGATCCTCTGTGAGGATCAATTGAGCTACGCTAATTTATAGCAGCTGAAGATCTTAGCCCTTGCCTGTGCCATGCTGTCTAATCAGATCAGCTGTTTTCCCTTGAGGTGGTAGTAAGGTATCAGTAGCTTTATCTTGCTAATAGAGATGTGCAAAATATTTGTAACAGTTTTCTGAGTAAGTTTGCACTTTGGTTTTTTTTGCATTTCACTTGGTACTCAAACTGAGCTGTTTTTGAGGAGGAAAAGTCATTCTGGTGAACTCATCTTTGGAGTGAAATTTGGCTGGGTGTGGGCATATTTGAACAAGAAGGGATTCCTTCCAAGTGAAGAGTGCTTCAAATCTAAACCGCAGAGAAAATTAGTTGTTTTTATATGGAAATAGCCATCCCCTACAGCAGGACTGGACAAACAAATATAACAAACCTTTGTGCACAGATAAGTTCCCCCAAACGAACACCTTTTAATTTTGCACTGATCTAATTACCAGCCAATTTCTTTTAAAAGCTGTGGCTCTTGCAAGCGATAGACCGTTGGTAGAAGGATGAAGCTTTGGTTTGTTCTGTATCTGAAGCTCTTTACCTGAGGAAAAAGTCCCCTGTTACTTGTAAACCCCTCACCTTCACTTTGAGTTCTCAGGATCGTGTGATGTAGGGTGACAATATTTCCCTATGCTGAATAAGGGACACCTGGTAAAAGTATTCGTATTAAAGCAAGTTCAAGGGCAGTCAATCAGAACTATGCAGTACAAACCTTCAAATTAACGTCAAGTTGACTGAGCCCCTGTTGAAAAGAAATATTGCAGTTGGATTCTTTTTATTTGCCTTCTTATCTTTAAAGCTTTAGGGTTCACACGGGGAGAGGTCACACACACACACACCCTGTACACCTCTCTCACATGGGAAGGTGACCGACTGACCCGACCCTCCTTGCCTGGTGCTCTCCGCCCTCCATGCCTGGCTGGGTCCCCGGGACAGACCTCTCCTGGTATCGCATCTTCCCGAGGCAACACGTGGGGAGAGGGGCATGCATGTTCACATGCCCCCACTCCTCAGATTTCTGCCAGGGTTCACACCAGAATGTTGCCAGCAGCAGCCTTTCGGCACTGTGCAGGAGGGAAGGGACAGGAGCTGCTTCCAGCCACAGGGGAGGAGGGGGAAGGGAAGGGATGTCCTAGCCCGTGTCTTTGCAGAGCTCATCTCTTCCCCATTCTTCCCACCCCTCCCCCCCCCCACCATGGCTGGAAGCAGCTCCCATCCTTTCCTGCCCGCACAGTATCAAAAGGCAGCTAACTCCTCCTCCAGGCTGCTGCTAGCCACCAACATAACCCAGCCACTTCCTGTCCCCCTCCCCTCTGCTACAGCACAGGCAGGAAGGGGTTAAGCCCTATGGATGCATTGTGCACCAGGGCCCAGGGAACCTGCCTGCAGGGGCTTCAGCAAACCTGGCCAGAGAGGTGGCTCAGCAGCAGAGGGTGCCTAGGGGACGGAGCAGCCCCACATTCCCTGGGGGTAGGACCCAGGTTAGAGAGGGGTGTGTGTGAAGAGGGAGCTAAGCCCCTGCCCAGGGGCTGTTGTGGAGCCAGGGCCGGCTCTGGGTTTTTTGCAGCCTCAAGCAAAAAAAATTTTGGCTGCCCCCCCCCCGCACCCCCTGCTGCCCCAGCCCTGGGCCCCCCCCACCAGTGCTGACTCTGCCCGCTCCCCCCTTGCCTCCAGCCGGTCCGGCACTGGCAGGATTAGAGTAAGCAGCGGGGCTCCCGGGACGCGCCTCAGCCCAGGGTCCCTCCAGCCAGGGCTCCCGCCTCCAGGACCGGCCAGGATCCAGGAGGGCAGAGCCAGGGGACCACCCAGCAGGGGGCTGAGGAGCTGGGGCAGGGTAGCCCCAGAGGAAGCGGAGCCCTGGAGAGTGGGACGTGGGCCCCGCATGGCAGCGCCCCGCCCTCTATGGCTCCGCTGCTGCTGCTTCTGGCCGCCCTGCCGCAGTCCCTGGGCGGCTTGGGCCGCTTTGCCCAGCCCCGGCTGCGGCGCTGGGGGGTGGCTGCCCTGCGGCACCTGCAGGCGGCTCCGTGTGCCCCGGGGGGCGGCCCCCAGCCTGAGTGTCCCCCGCTCGGAGCCTGCCCGGCCCAGCCACAAGGTGCGGGCGCTGCTTCCCCACGGCGCAAACTGCAGCGGCCCCAGGGCGCCCCCGCGCATGAGGGGCTGCTGCTGCCAGGGCCGGCTCTAGGCTTTTGCTGCCGGAAGCAAAAAAAAAAAAAAAGGCTGGAATGCCGCCCCTGAAAATGTGCTGCCCTAAGCACGTGCTTGGTTTGCTGGTGCCTAGAGCCGGCCCTGTGTGGAGCCACTGGGATGGGGCACAAACAGGCTGGAAATTGCTTCTCCCTGCTGCAGCTCCAGAGCTTAGCTGAGGGACAAAGAGGCTTCTCTGTGCCAGTGCTGCGTGGGGCTTTGGCTCCTCCTGGCCAGCACACTGGGCCAGAGTATCTTGGGCTTTCCCGGGGTGCCAGCCCAGCCAGAGGCAGTGGGGGAAGAAAGGAACCTGCCCGCCAGGCTGTCAGTGACACAGTGCTGGGAGTGGGACGCGCCCTGCTGATTTTTTTGGGGGGGGGGGATATGGATGAGCAGCAGGGCTGGGAGGGGTGAAGGGGAAAAGCAGGGAGAGAACAGTGAGAGGGGGAGCACGTAAAGGGCCAATGGGTGGGCAGCAGAGGTGATACGTAACCAGCCGCTGCCTGGCACCTGCCCACACTCAGCCAGTGCTGGCCAGAAACGGGACGGGGCGAGGCCCTGCAGGCCGAGAGCCAGCACGCAGCGGGGGCTGCACTGATGGACCAGCAGAGGGAGCAGCCAGCCCGCCGCGCTGCAGCCTTGCCCCGCCACCAGGCTTGCACACCCACTCTCATCGTCGGCTATGGGACCCTCCCACTCACCAATGGTGGGCAGGTGGCTGGCAAGCAGGGATCCGACCAGCCGCAGGACCTACCAGTACTGATGGGGGGAGACAGAAAATATGGGACAATTTGCCCATTTTTAAGAAAGATCGGGACATCTGCAGGAGTGCTTAAATACTGGACTGTCCCTTTAAAAACGGAACGTTTGGTCACCCTCGTGTGATGTCAACTTCTGTCAACTTTGTGTAGAGTAGAACTGACAAGGCTTGGCACCTCTAGCTATTGGGGGGGAACGCTATTCCTTTGAGGCCTTTCTGCTTTAACTAGTCCAGTTTTAAATAGTTACATGTTGTTTGGCTTGTTACAATAAAATTCTTGGCGGGGGGGGGGGGGGGGGGCACTGAAGGTGTGGAATCAGTGATTTTACTATAGTGTAATTCACAGTTGCCCCAGCAGAGGTCACTATGTGGCTGAGGGGAGGGAGAAAGGAGCTTTCCCTTCCCAGCCCTAAACAGTAGCTGTCTTTGTCCCTAAGCACATGGATGTGGATTTGGTGAGGGCTCGCTACTGGTAGGGCAAAATACCCAGAGCCAGATGTTTGGAGGCATGGCTATTGTCCCTATCCAGTCCCTGCCAGGCACTGGACAGCATCTGTGCCCCACTTCAGCACAGCACTTAAGCACATACTTAACTTTTAAGTCCTGTTGATATTAATGGGATTTAAGAATGGTGAAAGCTAAGCACATGCTGAAGTGCTATGCTAAATAGGGATGGTTTGCTGAATCGGGCTCCTGGAGAGCTGCATTGGGATAACAGGTTACATCTTTTCAGAGGTGGTAGATGGTGTACTAGTGAGGATGTTGCCCCATCACTCCTAGACCCGTTATGTCTGCACGTGTACTTGGTAGGCATAATGCTTCCACCCTCAGTCTACTCAAGACTCTTGTCTCTTCTCCCTCTCCTCTAAGGTCTTAATTTGGGCCTGACAAGTCTAACTGAAGAATTACCATATTTTACTTTAATCCTTGATAAATTATTCTTTTAAAATGCATAAAATAATTAACCCGGCATTCAATTTTTTTGACATTTAATTAACTTTTACATAACGGGAAGCATAGTAATGCATTTTAGTGGAACCGGCTTAAACAAATACTTGATAAAGAAACGGACCTATTGAAAGGAAACTCCTTTTCTAAGAACCAAACCAAAACTCATACAGAAATACAACAAAACCCCTTTAAATCCTTAGTAACGTTATACTCTACACCTATTAGAATGAGAGGCACTTCCAGTCAACAAGTGGAAGTGGTCTGGTGAAAGAAAACATCTGCTAGATAAATATGTTTTCTGTGTAATAAATTAAAATATCTTCCACAAGCAGAACGCTCATAAACAGTGTCTCTTTAAAGGGACACACCTGTTAAAATAGTAGTTTTGATGCATTAGGATTATCTGTTCAAACTATCTGCAGGATTTCAGAAAATTCTCTTCTGCTCTTGCTTCTCAGCAGGGCCCTTTTTTAAAACTCTGGCTCTGCACATGACTAGATGCTTGATTCTTTGCTCTTGCTGTTCACTCTCAGGCACTTGATCCAGCCAAAGCAGTTTGTAAATGACAAAGATGAAAGAATAGGAAAAAGGATAAGAGAGCACTGGTTGGTCACCTACTGTAGGTACACTAAGCTTATCTGAAGCAAGCACATTTTCCCCTCCTTTCTGATTGGCTTGAAGCATCCCTGCTTTAGTGAAATATGGGAATTGTCTTATTGTTAAACTTCGTAGGCTGAGGATTTTTTATAAAATAAACTGTGAATGGTGTTGCCATTAGGCATCATTCTTACATTTCTTTTCTGTTGCTAAGGATTTGGTATAATCACTAATGCTTCTTATAACAATACCCCACAGATGACCGCTTTTATTTGAAAAAAAAAGTTTTCAAAGAGTCGGAATTCAGTGATTTTAAAACATAAGGTGCTAGGAACAAAACAAGGTCTTTGTTTCATATTCAGTACTGTTTCTTATTACTGAAATTATATGGAACGCAACATTGAATATCTGAGCACACACAAACATGCATTAGAATCTCTAGGTTTTCTGAATGTTATTTTTGCCAAACCACAGAATAAGTTACTGAAATTGATGTGATCCAAAAGGGAACATCACTGCAGGTTTGCTAAGGCCTAGACCATGATCTCTCCAGGGGTAGCAAACAGGAGCTTTCCAGCTTTATAGAGAGAGTTCTCTGGACAAATCAAGCAATATAATCAAGACATGGGACATTTCTGGAGGATTTGATAAGTGGCTGGGAGGAGGAGATGACCCTAAATGCAGCTAAAGACCCTTGATCACAGATGCTTATTAATCTCAAAGAAATACTCTGACCCATGCTCAGCATACTACTATAACATGATTTTTTAAATTGTGTGGGTCATTTTCAATTGGTACTATACATACAGGGCATGTCTACAGAAGTAATGCCTTGAATAGAAACTTCTCTGATTACTCCAATTATCTCTCAATGTTTGTTTCTTCTTAAAATTATTAGTAGATATATGGATAGATGACTGAAGAATAGGGAATTATTGATCATATTCTTATGAATACTGTGTAAATATCTGTGGGTTCAGAAGGTTATCTTGTGGCCAGTTTAGAGTTAAGTCTAGCTTTTCCCAACTATCTAGGCTTTTAATTCAATTGCTGGGCTCAGAGGAACAATATTTGGTGGGTGGCTACTGCCAACCCCCTATGGAGAAACATATAGACCAGTTTGAACCAGGTGCAGGGTCACAAATCAGGCAAAGGAACTTATACATTTTGAAGAAAATAATGGATAAAAAGCCAGTGAACTAACGAGAGAGACACTGACTGGGGAAATCAGACTGAGAGGTAGAGGCTTCCTGGGCAGTCTGCCCTCATCTACCCCAATGCTGTGAGCCTACCTAGAACTGGCAAGGAAAGGCCACTGCAGGCTAATGCATTTAGGCTTTTGTCATTTAACCCTGGTCACTGTGCTTGTTATGTTCCTATGGATAAATAAATCATATATGTTTTGAAAAAGCTGTCATAAGGCACTACTACGTTCATCAGCTGATCACAGCTCCTGGAGAGAAATGTATAGCAAAGCCTGAAACCCAGTGGGTCTGCTGGGATAACATGGTCGGTGAGACTAGGTACTGTAACCTGGTGATACAGTCTAAAAGTGGCATATACCACAGAGTTCCAGCCTAAGAGAAGTACAGCTAAGGGCCTGGGGCTTAGAAAGAGTGCCCACAAGAGAGACGAAGAGTGGGGTCAAGGTATAGCACCTGTCCTAGAAGCAGATCAGTAACTTTCTCCTAGATGAAATTATAATAGGTAGGGATAGTCAGCATGGAGCACTGGACTGAGACTTAAGAGACCTGGATTCTATTTCTGCTTTTCCCGCTGAACTTCTGTTTTTGCTTGGGCAAGTCACTCTGTTCCTCTGAGCTTCTGATTCCCTTCCCCTCTTTTGTCTGGCTTATCTCTTTAAATTATAAGCTTTTAGGACAGAGGCTGGCTCTTACTGTACTTCTGTACAGAACCTAGGACAGTCAGCCCCCTGTCTCAGTTGGGGCCTCTAGGCACTACTGCCATACAAATAATAATATAGTGGACCTTGCAAACAGAGTGAAGTGCATGAAGGACCATCCAAGAGGCAATTCCCTTTAGTCAGTTGCCACTTTAAAGAACTGCATCCTCAAAGCTTACACAACAATTGTGATTGCCATTTAGTTAAAGAACCACCTCTTTAGGGCAAATATTTTTTTAATCCCTTGAATAGCTGCTTAAGGTGGGTTTCACTATGTCTGCTGGTGGTTTTTTTCCTCATGACCTAGTATAGTGTACTATACAGCAACAATGACAGGACATGCAGTATTCTCTAGGCTCTTATCTTGCTTAATGACGCTATAATGTTGATAGTTTCAGAAATTGAGGATCACAATGAAGCCTTGTCCATCAGTAACGAAGCTGAACTGTCTAACAACTTACCTGGAGATGACCTGGATGAGTGCCTTGTCTATCCTGGAGAGCTCTGTCAGCACTTGTGCATCAACACAGTGGGATCTTACAAGTGTTCATGTTTCCCAAGATTTACTCTGCAAGATGATGGGCTCAGCTGTAATCCAGGTGAGAAACATGGACAGAAAGGAATAAAGAAAAGTCATCCCATACATGACTAGTAATGTCCCCACCTTGCCATCTTTACTGACCTGTCCAGCTTTAATCTGACTTTTTATTTAGTCTCATACTATCTAGAACAAAGTGTGAATTAAATGTTGGAGAGAGTGAGAGAGAGAGAGAGAGTTTTTCCAAGGAAAACAGGAAATCATAGCAACTAGATAAGCAGGATTATTCCCTCAGATATGTTGTCTAGTCTTTATCTCTCTTTAAGTGACCCAAGCAATGGAGCTTCCACCACTTGTCTTGGGTCTGATAGTTCTCAGTCAGGGATCTTTTCCTGATATTGGTTGAGAAGCTTTTCAAAGTTATCTACGGGGGTTAGACCTGTATCTTCCACTAAGAATTGAAGGCTCCATTAAGAATGGAAGATACACGTCTTAATATCCAAGCTTGCTTTGAAAAATTTCAGCTATTCATTCTACACTTTCTTGTGCTGGGTTTCCTTAGTACCACTCTGAACAATTCTTTAAAGGTTCCAAGAGAGTAGTTGGAAGTAGAAACTAATAGTCTGAACCAAACCTGATCCTTCTAAAAAGATCCAGCCTGATGTTCAAACTGAGGATGTGACTAATTTTTTCATTTCCAAACTCACGTGTCCTTAGCAGTTATAATTTCAAATTCCCTTTTTATCATGAATATGATTTTGAAAATTTAGCATTATGACTTCACATCAGAATACAGAAGCAGAAAAGGTTGGAGTGTGAGCAAGAGGAGGAACCTCTTAAAAATGTTCCTGCAACTTTTGAAATTTGCATACATTACAGAAAAAATGTGACATATGTAAAAGTAAATGCAGTTGGGATGAAATTTTCAAAAGATCTTAAAGGGAGGAAGGCACCTTTAGGGTCCTTTGAAAAAAGTAAAGGATTTGTAATGATCTGCGTTTGCAGAGTGTCATGTATCACATGAGGTATTTTGTATGTCATGGCTAGTTTTCCAATTGAACCTAATCTTTATTAAGGTCAAACACATGGTAGTGCTTCCTGAACTTGAATTTTCTCTGCAATCATTGACTTCTGTCCAGTGATATAAAATATAACATTGCCTAATGCAGTGGAAGACTTGTAAAGAAAGCCTATTGTGTTGTAATTGTTTGGATGTCTAAAGTTCTCTAATGGCAAGATTTCAAGTCAACTAATCTGAAAAGTTAAAACTTTAGGTTAATTACAAGTGCTTTTAATTTAGACATTCTTTATTTATTTAACGAGCAAAAGAAATGTTGGCATCCAATGTTTGCCAAACCTTAGACTCCAAGTACTGTCAGCCAAATTCAAATAATGAGTTCTTATGATATCATTCTTCTCACCATGCTTTTAAGAAAGTTACATCATGGAGGTATTTTTTGATTATGTCCTTGCTACAGCTGTCGGCTCTTTTGTTTATATTAAATTCTGTGGAAGGAGTCTGATACAGAAGTGGTAATAGAAACAGTTCTGTACTTCAGCCTTGCAAAATTTAGTTCACCTTCTCGCCTGGATCAAATTTAATTGTTTGTTTGATCCTGCCACCAACACCATCAGAAGCATGGTGGTGGGTAATAGATTTTGTGTCTGGTGGTAAATTTTCATGGCAGTTTTGCAAGACTGCTGTACATAAAGCCACATAGATAAGTGTTGCTGTGTGCAGAATTAGTGCTGAGTTTTATTTTTTGGATTTAATTTCAATTCTTTTTTTAACATCTTGGGTCTGTAAACTTAGATTTAGAAAACTTTTGGGGATGAACTTTCCAGAAATGGTGCGTACACTTCATGAGGGTGTTTATGCTGAAGCTGACCACCTGCGACTTTGTGGTCAGTTGTCCTGGAGCTGAAATGATCAAGAGTTTCTCTGCCACTGAGCTCTGAAAATGACCAATGAAACCTTGTGAAAGGGCCAATCGGGTCATCCAGATACACCATCTCAAGGACCGAGCTAGAGATTGATCCAGGTGGTGCTCGATCTGCAGGGAGGCTGTCTCCCTTTGGGATTTGACTTGATGATGGGTTCTTATAAGATTTTTGGTGATCGCTACTTCTAGTCAGACTGCCAGTAAAGAGAGAACATCATCTCATTGGTGCTTCCAATCCTGGCTGAAGCCCATAGTGTTACAAAGCTCTGTCCTTGTCTCTGTGGGTCCCTCATTTCCTGGCAGATTTCGCTAGCCTCAGAGGCTCACTGTGACACTCCACGTAGCTCTTCTCTCTCTAGAGGCAAGGATCACAGCCTACTGAGCCATTTTCATCATAAGCCAGCAAGGGAGGTGAGGAGAAGCTACCCTCCCTTGCACAGTCTCTGTTGTCTCCCAGTCTCCATGATTAATAGGGGGGCAAAAAGGGGAGCCTGGGCCTTCCCTCTACTCTGGGCTCCAGCCCAGGGACCCTAATAGTATCAGCTATAGTAGCTGACTTTTTAGAAACAGGATGCATACAATTCCCTGGGCCACTTCCCCACAGCAGCCCCCACTTCCTCAAGATCCACTTCACCCTTACCTCAGGGCCTCCTTCCTTGTGCCTGTTATGGTTTGTACTGCTCAGTCTCTCCAACAGCGCAGCTTCCTCCTACAGCTCCTGACACATGCGCCCACCTGACTAGCTGGGAGGTTTTTAACTAGTTTCAGCCAACCCCTGATTGGCTTCAAGTGTCCCAATCAACCTAGCTGTCCTGCCTGCCTTCTGGAAAGATCTTAATTGGTCCCAGGTGTCTTAATTGACCTGGAGCAGCTGCCATTTGCTTATCCTGGTAACAGGGATTTGTTTAGCCTGTGGCTAATATATCTGTTTCCCATTACTTTACTATAGCCTTCTGGCCTTGTGCCGTCACAATAGGTATATTAGGAAATATGATTGGTGCTGAGCACCCACAATTTTGAGTGAAGTTCCTCAGATCAAACCTTAGTGACTATAAATGAGATGCAATGGTGAAAATAGTTGAATGAACTTTTGCTAATGTACTCTAAATCGGTTTGTTTGGAGCTTTCAGTGAAAGGTGGATGGGTCTTTATATTATACAGTAAATAGTTTGCCCATATCTATTCAAGAACAGTAACACATTTAATATGCAAACCACTTCCTTGACAAATCTTTTTTTCTGGCGCTTCTATTTTAAAGTGGACTCTTCTTCTTTAAAATGTATGTGATCAAATTCAGTGTCTATTTAACTTATAGTTTTCATCGTAACCAATAAAAATGTCCTACGAGAAGTGGGAAGTCGTATATTGGCATACCATTTTCCAGACATCATTATTTCCTCATCAGTGACTTCCTAGATGATTAGAAGGAAGGCTTAAAATAAATTAAGATGATATGTAAAATCTACAAAGCACTGTAGTCATTCAGGTTAACGTTTTCAAAAGTGTCAATGTGATGTAGGAGCCCAAATCCCATTTTCAAAAGTGACTTAGGCAAATAGGACCAGATCATGAAGGTATTTAGGTGCCTAAAGATGCAAACTGTTGTCTAGGCACTTTTGAAAATTTCACTAGGCACCTATCTGCATTTTTAGGTTCCTAAATACCTTTGAAAATCTGACCCTTAAGATCCTAATTCTCACTGAACATCAATGGAACTTAGGCTCCTAAGGGCTTAAATCACTTCTGAAAATGAGAATAAGGTTCCTAAGTCACTTAGGTGCTTTTGAAAATTTTACCCTCAGTCCAGGATGATACAATCTTCAAATTCCTAAGGGAAGGCTGGGTCTGCATTAGGCATGCAGTAACATTAGTTCCGTATGCTGGTCAATGCTAAAAGAGCCCAAGCTGTGGGACACAGAGATGGTGGAGCTGGGACAGGGCCTCTACACCAATATTCCATTCAAACTGCTGCACTATAAGCAAGATTATATAGCTCCTCTCCACGTTTTGCGTGAGTTTAGGAAGAATGCTTCGTTGCCTTTCCAGGTTGCAATGCACCACCAGATGTCCTGTTGGCTATCTAATAGCCATGGATGGCATCTTCCTATTTTCTCTTTCTGGCCATAGTACCCTGTGAATATCTCCTCATCCAGCACTACACATGTCTTTTTTTCATGCTGGGCAAGGGGAAGATGTAGTGCATGAGGCAAGGGCCTTTGATTACACCTGGCTACGCAGGAAGAAGAGACATGCATGTAGTTGGATGTCTGGCTAATCTCCATTCTTCCCTGCCATAGTTCTCAGTGCTCCTACTGGAGTTCTTATTCCTCCTGTTTAATATTTCCCCCTGACGTGGTGTCTAACAAACCCATCATGTTTTATATGTCTGTCTCCTCTGTCCCCCAATGGACTTTCAGGTATGGATAATCCCACTGAACTCTCTGCAGAACCCTGATTTTTTTTTCTTTTAATTTACATTTTCCTGTTAATATTTTGAAAAAAGAAAATCTCTGTTTTTACAGAGTATTAATCAGTGATGTCTTAGTTCAGACAAAATGTGCCTTTTATTTTTCTAAGCTGGGTTGGCTTACCCTCATGGCAGGAAATCTAGCTGGATCAGACACCTCTATATCTCTTGCCTTATTTTCTGACACTGGGAAATCTAATTGGGATATACCACATGAAGTTTTCCTGCTCTTGCCTCATGCCTCTGCATCTTTCATACCTGTGATTTTTATGGAAAATCCCCATGCAGTAATCCTGGGCAGTCATCTTTCATTGCCATACACCCAGTGGGTTATATTGTGTGCTCAGATGTGTGTTACCATTTCTGCTGAAGCCAGCAGGAGTTGTACATCTCAGGGCAGAACTCGGCCTTGTTCAGCTTAGGCACAAAAAGAGAACACACACAAACTGGTTTGCTCCTGTTGATATAACAGAGCAGAACACTAGTTTAGATCTGCTGTAATTCCTTTAAAGCTTTTTAGAAACTTAAGGGAAATGATAGATGTTAGTCACCAAAACTCCTACTTGCCTATTTGGATGTTATTCTCTTGCATACTGTGCCTACAACAGTGGATGTATTATTTTCATTTACATTTTAGTAGAATATACGGCATATGTTTGAAGACCATGTATATTTTTATATATTAACCATGCAGTTTACCCTAAGAATTAAAACAAGAACATTGGCTTCGTGGCAGGGCAACAATCCAAGGCTTAAATCATAAACTATTAAGTGATTAATTAGATGTTGACACCTACAAGAAAAATTTAATTTGGTGGAAGAAATTTACAGCAGGCAACCCTGCCTGCTAATTCTGGAGCATATCCATTTATGCATCCAACCCTCTGCATGTGTGTGTGCTACATGGACAATTGCTTGTACACAATATGTTTTAAGATCACAAATATCAACTCAGTGCCTTCATAAATTTTGCAGGAGAAGTTATGGAGTCATCTGAAAATGTATCTTTATAGGTGATAGAAAGTAGCATAAGTGAATGAAAGGTCTGACTTGGAATCTTTGCTTCTGGCACTTGAGAGATGTGGTGTAATATTTGTTTTTGTACATGTTCACAGATATTGATGATGGCCAAAACACTGACTTAGGAGTGGAAGCCACCATTGCTCCAGAAGCCTCTAATATTCAGCCTGCCACTATTAAGACTTTACAAGTAGAACAAAATACGTGTAAAGGTATGTATGACAGACAAGCTGGAGACACAGATGGTTTAGGAATGTTTACAAGGCTGGAATGCAATTCCCTTGGCTGATTTCATTTCCGTGCACATCCATACATAAGTTACCTCTGGTATTAGCCTGAGGAGTTTAGAGGATTGTCAGGAGGAATGTGCTGAGGTAATCTGAGGTTAGACTCTAATTTCAAGGTTATTACACACTTGCTATTTAGGTTAGTTTAAGCAGAAGAGCAGTGCAGGATAATTTAAGTAACACAGTTAGGAACCACACAGGTGTATTTGAGTATAATAGAAGGATGGTAAGTAGTTATTAAGGTTACCAGAAGAGATTGTTCATTTACACAGTTTATACTTGGGTGAATGAAGCTCTTTAAATGACTTTTGTGTTGAATTTTAAAATGTTTGAAACTTTGCTTTGTCTAGATAATGGCCCCTGCAAGCACATCTGTAATATTGTGGAAGGAAATGCTGTGTGCTCTTGTTTAAGTGGATATGCTCTCATGGCTGATGGCATTTCCTGTGAAGGTGAGTAGGTGTTTAAGGTGTTTCCACTGAGATAATAGACTGAAGACACATTATATGGGTCCCATTAGTCTTGGGAGCCTCATGGACATTTCTCTAAGAGCCTATGATTTTTGGTATTGCTAACTACAGGTAGTAGTAGAGTCTTAACTTTACTGTACTTAAAACCAGATCGTACGAGGGATGCTAAAAGTGTTTGAGCACCTCAGACATATCACTTACAACATCTGTCAGGTCATTTGAAAAATTGCCTGGTTAGCCATTTCCACTGTGGTGTTTAAAGATGCATTCCCTGACTGCGCGCATGGCAAAGTAGTTAAGATTGGTCAGACCATACCTCTTGTTAAAACATAAGACCTTATTACTATCCCTTTTTCACTAAATGTAAAATTCACCTTTTGCTTTACCTAAGTCTTGTATTGGAGTTGTTCAGGTTGGAGGAGTGGGGCCTATACACGCCTTGCATGTCATTGGAGGGGGGCCTCCAAGCAAAAGCAGTTGGGGCCTGGGCCATGGGATCTACAACAGCACAAATCCGGTGGCACTGACATTCGGCAATGAAGTTGTGAAGTGGCAGAGGCTACCGTTCCAGCCTGTGAGCTAGCATGGAAGCCAAGAGAGGCTCTGCTGCAAATCTGCATTCTCTCTACAGGTGGAGGAGTGAACTCCATCCTTCAAGCCAAGTTTGTATGGAAGGGTTATTTTCACTGTGGGAAGTTATATAATAGAAGAGGCATTTGTAAATGACTGAAATGGGTTTTAGAGAGACAAGGTGGCTGAGGTAATATCTTTCATTGGCCAACCTCTGTTGGTGAGAGAGACAAACTTTTGCAGTAGAGTGGCCCATTAACACCTCTGCAGCCATAGGACAAAAAGAGGGAGATAATGGGTTACAGGTTGTTGTAATAAGCCATAAATCGTTAGGGCTTTGTCTACAGTAGCCCTTTTGTCAATAAAACTTTTGTTGATCACGGGTGTGAAAAAACACACCCCTGACCTATATAAGCTTCACCGTCAAAAGTGCCAGTCTGGACAGTGCTGTCTCAGCAGGAGACGCTCTCCACCCCATGCTGGAACCCATATGGGGTATCATCAAACAACTAAAACAATCTGTAACCCACTACCACTCTCTTTTTGTCCTATCAATGCACAGGTGTTAACGGATCACTCTACCTTGATTGGTCCCTTACAATATGTACTAACTACTTATGCTAAACAACCTGTTCCACCTTGCGTTTTGCTGTGATGCTAGGAGTTCCTTTCCCAGACCTGAAGAAGAGCTCTGTGTGGCTCAAAAGCTTGTCTCTCTCACCAACAGAGGTTGGTCCAATAAAAGATATTCCCTCCCCCACTTTGTCTCGCTATTATCCTGAGACCAATACGGCTACAACTACAATGCATATGTGAAATGGGTTTTGTCATGGTTGGTGCTGGGCAAATAGTGGGGCGGGGGAAATCTGTGAATATTCACCTGAATCTTTAGATGAATTTTCACTGGCCTTTTTGTGTTTGCTGTACTGGAACACTTGAATGATCTGAGTTTCACTGGCATAAATGGCCCAGATCTTCAGCTGATATAAATCAGCACCGCTCCCTGGACTTTACACCATCTGAATAATCTGTCCTAGGTATTTACAAACAGTGAGTTTCAAAAGTCACATCATGATTATTCACAGAATCTGAATTTTAAATTTACACATCTGAATATTCACATAGGAAGTACTTGTACAATCCTCCAGTCATGGAACTGACACGATCTCCTGTGTCTTACTTTCCTTATCGATCAATAATAAATATCTGATCAATCATAACTAACCAACCAAGGTTGGATAGCATCTTCTGAACTCTCACAGAGAACTGTTCCCAATCAATCCACAGGGTTAATATTTTAAAAAACATAGATTCTCGAATGCTATTGATTATCAGTTGACTCAGCCTAAATCAAGGAAACCCTAGAAATTCTGAACAAAAACAAGAGGTTAAAATCCTGGGATAAATTATTCCCTCTGAATCCTTAGGCTGTGGCTACACTCGAAACTTCAAAGCGCTGCCACAGGAGCGCTCCCGCGGCAGCGCTTTGAAGTGCAAGTGTGGTCGCAAGTGGAGGTACTCCACCTCCACGAGGGGATTAGCTTACAGCGCTGGGGCACTATTTACACTGGCGTTTTACAGCGCTGTAACTTGCTGCACTCAGGGGGGTGTTTTTTCACCCTCCCTGAGCCAGAAAGTTGCAGCGCTGTAAAGCGCCAGTGTAAGCCAAGCCCTTATTTAAATCTAGTCATGATGGAGTTTAGCTTGTTTCACCAATGTCAGTGTTGAGATGATTATCTGTAGGCAACCATGGTAAAATTTGGAAAGTTAATTGTATCCTTTGCACTGAACATAATGCTCTGCTTAAATTGTAATATGATACTAACATGATGACGCCAACACACTGTATTTAAATAGCTCCACTGTGAAAGAAATCTTGTATCATTTCAGGAACAAAGCTAATAGAATTCTATTTTTCCCTTTTGGTTGCAACATGTTGATATAGACCTGGATGAGTGCCTTACAGGTGCTCACAGTTGTTCCAGAAGCCAATTCTGTATGAACACATTGGGATCATTCTACTGTGTCAACCACAGGGTGATCTGTGCAGAGGGCTTTATACTCAACAGGCATAGAAAATGTGTTGGTAAGATGATAGGTGTAAGCCATTCATTGAAGCATCATAATTCTTCATGCTGCGCAATGCATTTAAACCATTTGTGCTAAAAGGCTCTCTGGCCATCTTTGCATATGACATTTCAATGTGAGTTAGTAAAAACACATGTGTACCACGCACTCAATGATTTTTACCATTGTGTGTTCTTGTGCCATTTGGCTTTTCCCCTAACAATACATTCTCAGGATGCATATTATTCAGCTAGAAAGTCATTAAGGTTCATGCAGTTATGAAAAGCAGAAATTCAGTTGACAGTTAAATTGGACTTAGCATAGAATGGTCTTGACCTTTCTGGACGGGGTGAATTCTGCTGCTTTAGGTTTGGGGCTTTGGCACAAGAGCTTGATAAATTTATCTCATGAAACGTGCGAAAATCCAGGCAACAAAGCTTCTGTAGAAAATGCATTCCGAAACAATGGAATATTTGATACTCAGATTAACCCACAGATCTCCCACCGATATTGTAAGAATAAAAGTCAAATACTTCAACATCTTGTTACAACATCCCTGGTTTATAATCTTCAGTGGGACAATAATCAGTTGTTACCACTATTCTGTCATTTAATAGGGTTTTACTTGCTTACGAAAAGCTATGGCCTACTTTTTTAAAATGACTTGATTTTCACATACCAAACTAGAGATATCTCAGAGGCCTAATTTTCAGAAATGCTGTGCACTCACCTCTGCAAATTAGACCCTCTTAAAGTGTCTAGAGTTAGCCATTCAAAAATTGAAGCCTTGGAAATCACTAATGACACTTGAAAATCACTGCCACTTGTGACTATAATATCACTTGTAGACAAGTCATTATTTTCCTTCTCTCTTCCCGTCCTTGACTGCCCTGTAATCTTGTTTATAGCATCGTGTACTGAATCAAGTTCAACCCTGCAGCATCAGAGCTTCGCTGTTTTCCTTTCCTCTAGTGCTCGGTGATCTCCTTTTATTACTGAGCATCATGTGGCATGAAGCAGGAGGGAGCAGGCAGGAAAATGGCCCTAATAATAACCATGTCAAAGTTCAGGAATGCAAACAAATCTACTTCCATCCTGGCTTTTCAGATGTTCAGATATGGATTTCTTTTCTAGATTTTTTTGAAATACAATAACTCCTCACTTAACGTTGTAGTTATGTTCCTGAAAAATGCGACTTTAAGTGAAACGATGTTAAGCGAATCCAACTTCCCCATAAGAATTAATGTAAATGGGGGGGTTAGGTTTCAGGGCAGCTTCCCCTACTCTGCAAGCACCAGGCACGGGGGGCTCAACCCTGAGCCGGCCCACTTCACCCCTTCCCCCAAACCCCCACCCATGATCCGCCTCTTCTCCTCCCCCACCTCCTCCCCCTTTACTTCACTCACTGCATCTTGGCTCCTCCCCCCTCCCTCCCTCCCTTCCCTTCTAAATGCCACAAGCTAGCTGATTGCCACATTTGGGAGGCAGGGGAGGGAAGAGGAGCCTGCGCACCGAGTCCTCATCCTCCCCCCTCCAAAACACCGCAAGCCAGCTGATTGCTGCTGGCAGGAAGGAGGGGAGGGAGGGGGGAGGCGCACCGAGTCCTCGCTCCTCCCTCCTGCCCGGGGCAATCAGCTGGCTTGCAGGGTTCAGGGGCGGGGGGGGGGGGAGCCTGCGCACCAAATCCTTGCTCCTCCCCCCTCCCTCCTGCCTCAGCTGTGGAGAAAGCAAGCAGCCAAACAACCTAAGAGTGGAGCATTGCATAACTTTAAATGAGTATGTTCCCTAATGGATCAGCAAAGTAACAATGAAACAACGTTAAGTGAGGAGTTACTGTACTGATTGATTTATTTATCTAAATATAATAATAGTTTAGATTAAATAATGAAATGATTAGCACAACATCACTGGGAAGGAAGGATATTTTAGGGTTAAAACCCAGAACTGGGAGGCAGATGATGTTCTGTGCTTCACCATGTTCTTCCTGTGTGCCCAGGGCCACTTTTTTCAGAAGTGCTTAGCACTCAGCAGCTCCCATAGCCTTAATGGAAGCTGCTGGATACACAACACTTCTGAAAATCAGCTATGTTATTTAAGGAGCCTAAAAGAAATTTTGTAGCCTCATTTTAGGTTCCTACATGTGAAAATCTTGGTTATGTCACTATGTCTTAATAGCCTCATCTGTAAAGTAAGGGACAACAGTATTTTCCTGCCTCACACAGGAGTGGTTTGAAGTTAAATTAATGAATGTTTTCCATTGACTTATATACCCCTTTGCAAGGGTATCCCAGGTACTATAATCCTTTTCACTTTTCAACCTCTTATGACTCCCCTCCCCCCTCCATGGTGTTATAACAAGGTGTTCCCCTAGCCGACATAAGTAAAAGATACTATGGCAATTTTGAAACACACTTAATGTGTTTGTTATTAAAGTGATGCACGCGCGGAAGGAAAAACTCATTTGTGAAGCAAAAAAACTTCCCTTGTTCCCGGGCTAAATAATGAAGTGCTGGATTTCTCTGCTACAGTTCAGATAGCTACAAGTACCATGGTAAAAGAGACAAGGAAGTTTTGAGACTAGTGTAACTTTGAATAGGTACACATTGAATATCTGCTTCCTGTACTTGCACACATCTTTACTGTACGTGCATGGAGAACATTTGCCATATTTAACATTTTTCTAACTTTTCTAGTCAAACAGAAAAGCCACAAATATATTGTGGTTTCTAATTTGTTGAGCTGCCATTTCAGCCTCTCGCTACAGCCATGTTGCCTAAAGAATCCTTTGCAAGCTAACTGCTTTTGTGTTCCATCTTGAACTATCTGGGACAAATGAACCGTGCGTTCAATACTGTGTCTGAAAATGGTTTTAATTTTTTTAATGTCAATGTGTATGTATATCGGGGGGGAGGGACTATCCGTACACTACAATAGAACAGCCAATATATTTTCCCTTGAATTTCCTTGAGTCAAATTGTAGCAGATTAAAATTCCAGGTGCATTCAGGAGCAGATTTCTAAAATTCCTGAAAGTCAGTCAGGAACAGGAAGAGCCACCAGCTGTTTAAACAGCATGCAAACACCTCCTCTGTGAAGCTTGTTTGAATGCATATTATAATTTCTTTACTTTTGAAAGCTCCATGTTTACCAAAGATAAGAATCAGGTGGTGAGGTGTGTTTTTAATGGGGTTGTTTCTATTGGCAGTTTAAAGTCTGATTCAACACACACACACACACACACACACACACACACACACACACACACACACACACAGGCTCCTTTCCATGTGATTCACTCCTATTTACACGTGCAGAGCGCAAAATGCCATTTTCTTTGCTGTTTCCCATCCAAACTTTCCCCCCTCTCTGAGTACACAGTAAGTGAACACTTTATTTATGCACCACAGGGACTGCACACGACCAGAACGACCAAGAGGTTGGACGGGCAGTTGCAAAAGGAACAACCATTCTAAATAAAACAGATGTGTTCCATAAAACAAATTTGAGCTGATGTAATTTAAAGAGACAAAAGAATTCTTGAGCACTGCAGAACACCTAAAAAACCTGCACTGACCATTTATAAGCATGTGTAAAAATGCTAATTTACTGTAAATTATGTAAAACAAAAAACAAAAAAATACCAACCACAACTAAATTGAACAAACAAACCCAAGAAAATCAGCTACCAGGTCTTTGCCAATATCACTTTGCAGCTAAGGTGGCTTCTGAGACACAAGAAACAAACACTGATGTCATGTGAAGTTTCCTATTTTAAACAGTAGTTCCAGGGGAAAAAATAAGTGTTGTCCTATGACCACATCATTCCAGATTTTACTGACCTGCAGTATAGGATGGTGAGACTAGCCACACACACACACACACACAACTTTGCATAAAGCTTCAATCTACTCAAGGGTGTTTTGACTGATGACAAGAATACTGAATTGTTACTGGTGGCAATGCAAACCACTTTTCTGTTCCTAGCCCACAAACACATTTCAGCAATGATGTGGGATCTCTGAAAGAGCAAATAAATAACTCTATCATTCTAATCTGTGATACCTTTCCAAAGTATTTTTCTCGTTTTCTTTGCAACTCTCTCTTTCTCCCTTATTCTTGTGGCTGTGAGGTTTTTTCCCTCCTCCTGTTTTTCTGACAGCTGCTGACTGAAGCCGAGACAATATTTGGTCCAACAGCAGGAATTAATTTTATGTGATTAGTGAAAACCTGGCTCAGATTTTCTGGTGCTAGGTCAAGCACCTTAGGGAGGTGATGAGTGGTTCTCAGAGTAGTGAGGAGAGCAGGGTTACCAACCACCCCTAATTTTATGGATAATCCATAAAGAAGGAGAGATTGGCCTGGTCTAAAAAATATATTGGGCAAGATCCTCGTGACCACTCCATCTGTTTTGCATCATTCTGGTAGCAGCAACCAGTGTTAAAGCTGGCTTAATCGTCCCCTGGAGGATTCTCCCAGGGTAAGTGAATCTTTGGGTGGTACAGAACCACCATAGCAGCTCTCTTGCTAGCCCTGGTGCCAGAGGGCACGTCTGCAGGAACAGCAGGACAGGTGCGTGGTCAGGGCATACCTATGCCAACAATCCCAAAATGCCAGAATGGCGTTGGAAATTCTGGGGAGTTCAGAGGCTTCTCTAATTAGTGCCAGCATTCTGGGCCTGTGCAAATTGGTCTCAGGATCCAGAAGCAACAAACAGACTACCCATCACTACCCCTTCCCCCCTCTGCATTTGCATGGAGCATAGCTCAGCCATTTTTCTGTAAGTCCCGTTAGTACACCTGTACCTCGATATAACGCTGTCCTCGGGAGCCAAAAAATCTTACCGCATTATAGGTGAAACCGCGTTATATTGAACTTGCTTTGATTCACTGGAGTGCGCAGCCCTGCCCCCCCGGGAGCACTGCTTTACCACGTTCTATCCAAATTTGTGTTATATCGGGGGTAGAGGTGTATGTGGGGCCTGATCCCTCTCCATTCCCACGCAAGGGAGATGAACAGAGAGGAACTTGTTTGTTGAGCAGAGTGGAGGATGACAATTCTGTTTTATGACCACTATCATGGTTTTGAATTTTTTCTTTTAATTCTATATCAAAACAAAACCCAACATTTAAACATTTTTGCAAAAACAGAATTTTCTGAATGTTGTGGGTACTCTGTAACCTGGTGGTTAGAACTCTGGCTTGGGATGTGGGAAATCCAGTTCAAGCCCCTGCTTGGCCAGATTCAGAGCAGAGTATTTCATGACAGATCATGCTGAGTGGGGATTACCCTGGGTTTCCTACATCCCAGGCCAGGGCCCTAACCACCTGCTTGTAGAGCGTAAGTATCTCTCTTAAAACAAACAAAACAACTTTTGATGAAGACTTGACCAAAACCAAAACGTCTCTGCAAAATGTTTTGGCTTCAACAACATTTCATTTAATTGACAATATTCCAGCAAGCTCCACTTGTTTGTCCAGGGTTGAGGAATTTTTGAAAAAAAAATGTAATTTGGACAAAAATGGGGGAGGGGGAAATAATATTTTGCAGAACACTTTTTTGGGCAGAGCCCACCTAACCCTTTCCTCAGAGGAGTGACACCCGCTAACCGTGTGGAGTGTTTCAAACATTGCCCACCTGCCACTCTACATTTTTCTCCTTTAACAATGTATACAGAAGTAGCTAAGTTCACATGATACAGTATGATATCGTCTAATGTGTTTATATGAGAACATTTTCTTTGTCTCAGAGAAACTGTAGCAAGTTAAGGGCCCAGATCCAGAGCCCATTAAATGGAAAGACTGATTGGATTTGGCCCTAGAAGTTACATGCCATAAATGGCTATTTGTGGGAATAGTTGTTTAAAATTTAAAAATCACATCAAATCCATTCAAGCAGTTTTGTTTTTTTCAAATGAAGTTTTGTGAAAATTTTGAAGCCTGTCAATGAAGTGCACAGAGGAAATAACTCTGTAAACCATTCATGGGCCTAATCCTGCAATCCCATTGTATGCTGAAGTTGCATTGAGCTCAGAAGAAATTCTGCATGTAGATGGCTTGCGGGATTGTCAAAAGGGTGCCCAGTTCATGGTACATAACTGCAGATGCATTGTTAGGGACTGATCTCCTCACTTTGGAAAGTCAGCATGAAGCACTTGAAGAACAACAAATAAAAACATAAGAAATAAACAGAGAAACTCCAATGCTCCTGCACAAACTTACACATGTGACTACCTCATGCACATGAACAGTTCCACTGGGGCTGTTCACAGGTGTAACGTTACGAACAAGTGTGGGCAAGATTGGTGTCTAAAATTTTTGACTGTGGCCGTCTTCTGCTGCGACCAGAAAAATCAGCTTTATACATTTTGTAATATCTGCTCAGGTTTTGGGGCTTTGCAAGGTGATGGTGTGACCCATGCTGTACATATCTGGGAACCAGGCTCTTTCACCTGAATTTTTGAGGCTTCATTAACACACCGCTAGTTCTGTTGCATGCTGTGAAAATAGCTTTGGGCAGAAAACGTGGTGACGGACTGTAGTTGATGTGTTCATATTCCTGTTTCGTGCAGCTTTTAATTGACTTCCTAGTTTTAACTAGAACCTTGTGAAAGTTTAACATCTCGGGGTGAATTTTGCATGAAGATTTTCTTCCTTTGTCTTTCCATTCCATTTTGTTACTTAGGAATGTCTTTTCTTGATGAAATTTCCAATTTTCACTTTTAACATATTCAGAAATCAAAATGCACGTTTTTCAGTCTGAATAGATTTCCATCAAAAATATGTAAAAATTTATTTGTTCAGAGTTTGCATTTTTCTTTCCAAAATAGGTACCTTTTTCACTTGAAATGATCCAATATTTAAGTGAAAGCATGAAAATTTCCTGTTTTGTATTTCCTCCTCATGAAGACTGATCACTTGAAATTAAATTTTAAAAGCTTTATTTCAGCCTTTTGGATTCTCCTCTTCCCCACCCCATATTTTCACAAGATTCTTGTTTATAAAAAGTGTTCAACTTCAATAGCAATGTAACTCCATTAGCAATGTGAATAACCTCAAAACACAGTCCCTGCTACATGCATGCAGCTGTGGTATATTTGGCATAAAGCAGTAGGATTGATAACCTGAGCTTTGAAAAGCTTTTAATGAGCAGGAAGTCTGAATCCCTTTCTTGTTCTGTTAGACAGGGGTTTCAAGCCATTAAATGTGAAGTTCATTATCTAACCTCTACTGGCTTTGGTATCTAATCAGTTCTGTCTACCCCATGTCCTTGATGGACACATCACTCACCGAGAATTCAAAAGGGAAATAAAAAAGCTACCTCTAATTCTCTTGAGCTGCTCTACAGCAACAGGAAACCCTAACAAAAAATGTCCTCAGTCAAAATACTGAAGCACAGTGCTACGTAAATTTGCTTTTGGAAGAAAAGTTTTTAAATGAGCCTTTGACTCTTTCCTAAAGAGAGCAGGAAAAGGCAGCTTTCTTGGTGTATGTGAGATTCTGAAATATCTAACTGCTTCTTCTTGTAGATATTAATGAATGTGTCACAGAAGCGCACACCTGTAAGCGAGGAGAACACTGTATTAACACAGTGGGATCATTTACTTGTCTCCAAGAACTCAGCTGTCAGCCAGGCTATGAATTTAAGGATGGTGAATGTGTTGGTAAGGCAAGCACTTTTCAGTCTTTCATTATGTTTGCTGCTAAACTCTTCTCATGTAAGACCAGGGCTTCGTGCCCTGGCTGGTAGATGTTTATTTTTTGGCATCTGCTTATCTTTTGCAAGCTGCTAACATCTAATTAGTTGTAATTATTCAAAGGGGAGAGAAGGGGGGGTATGAATAATTTTTTTGGTTGCTGCTTAATATTAAATAGATGAGAGAAAAACAGAGGTCACCACAAAAAGATTTATGTCAGAGGCAGGTAAAGCCAATTTCCCACAACGCTTTGGATTTTTTTAAACTGCTGTTCCTAAAACAGGTTCATCCCATGGTTTGTAATGGAAATATTGCTGCATTGCCCCATAGCCTGGGGTCCTTGTTATATCCTCCCACAGGAAAACCTCTGTGCGGGGGATGGGAAGGAAAACACAACGAGCGAAATTTTTCTGGGTGTGTGGGTGGGACGGGGCAGCGTTAATTACACCCCCAAAGACATAGATGGCCAGACCGCACCTTACAGATCCCCTGAGATGCATAGTGTGTCTGTGCGCTAACTGCTAGTCCCCAGTGGCTCTCCAATGGAACCAGATTATTAGGGACTTCTCAGCTGAAGGCTGCCCCTTGCTGGCATCTCCAAGGAAGGGCAGTCCCCAACACTCAGAGGGCTCCAGAAAAAACTTAATATGTTAAGTGAGGAGTTGATAAAACTGTGGAAGGGATTTAAAACTTCATGGTTCTAGGCTTAAGCCAGCCTCTGTTAGGGATCAGGATGAGTCTTCCATGGGGAAAGATTATCCCACTTCTGCCTACTGTGGGGTTCCAGCACCTTTCTCTGATATATCTGGTGCTGGTCACAGTCAGAGACAGGATACTGGACTAGACGGACCATGAGCCTGATCCAGTATGGCAATTCCTGTGTTAATACAGCCTCTGGCTGTATTCAGTTTTTTGGAGCCTTTTCCATGGGGGTGAGAATGATTCGGGTTCTTCTCCTTCCCACTCCCTGCTCCTTGTCCAACCCTATATATGGCGGCCCAGACCAATGGAAGCTCCACTAGAGGCCCAGGTCAATGGAGATAGTGCAGCACAGGTGGCTCGTGTGCGTGTGTGTGCATGTATGTGAGGGGATCCCTCTCTCCTCAATGCATGAAGGTAGGAGTTGTGTCCCCACCAGTGTTCCCTCTAATTTTTCCCACACATGTGCAGAATGAATTTTGTTATGTGCACCAATATGGAGGTGATGTGTGACACATCATCTTCATATCGGTGCACATAACGAAATTCATGGGGTGGGGCCGAGAGGTTCAGAGGGTAGGGGGTGCTCAGGGCTGGGGCAGAGGGTTGGGGTGCAGAGGTGTGAGGGCTCTGGGGTGGGGCAGAGGATGAGGGGCTCAAGGTTGAGGCAGAGGGTTGGGGTTGGGGTGAGAGCCCTGGCTGGGGGGTGCAGGCTCTGGGGTGGGGATGAAGGATTTGGGGTGCAGGCTGCCCCGGGGCTACGGCGGGGAGAGAGGACTCCCCACAGCAGCACCTGGGCCTGGGGGGAGAGGCGCCTCTCCCCGCCGTGGCAACTCCAAGGTTGGGGCCATGGGATAGGTGCCCCTCCCACAGATGCAGCACGTCAGGGACTGGGTTTGGGCTGGGGGAGGGGCGCCCCTCTCCTGGCCATGGCACGTTGGGGTGGGGCTAGGTTGGGGCTGGGAGAGGGGCACCTCTCCCCCAGCCACGGCAGGTCCCGGCCGAGTGGTTCCCTGAGTGCTTGCACCGTGCTTAATAGGCTGGCTTACGGGGAATTTAGGTCCCCACTCCATTTTTACTCCTGCAATTTCCCAATGACTTGAATAGCAGTTGGCCTTAATATAGACCTGAGAATTTGGCACATAGCAAACATTTTAAGTGAGTAGTAACTGAATTCCTACGCTGTAAGTGAACCAAATATTTAACTGTAGGTAGCTTAATAAGACTTAATAAGGGCTAGATTGTGGAGTCCTTGCTCACCTCGAGGGAGCCTTAGCTCCACAGTTTGGTCCTAGCATTTATTAGCCTTGTAAATTAGTTAGTATTTATTTATATGACTTCTTAATGGTTTATAAAATGTATAAAGCAGGTTTTTAAGTGGCCCTTTAAGTGTGACCCCCAAGGGCTAAAATTCCAGCATCTCTGTAAGAATTAATGTCTAGAAATTGCTACAACTACTTTGCTTTGGCTGTTAGTTTTACGCTATAAGATACTGAGTCTCCATTGTTTTTTGATACCTCATCTTCTTTCCGTGGTAGAAAGACTTGACAGCATAGTAGCTTCTGGAAGATTGACAACTTTAACATATGAGAGAGACAAGGTGGTATGGTAATGCTTTTTATTGAACCAACTTCTGTTGGTGAAAGGTACAGAATTTCTAGCTACACAGAGCCCTTCTTCAGGTCTGGGGAAGGACCTGAAGAATAGCTCTCTGTAGTTTGAAAGCTTGTACCTTCCACCAACAGAAGTTGGTCCAGTAAAAGATATTACCTCACCCTCGTATCTTGGGATAAACACAGCTACAACAACACTGAAAACAACTTTAACATATGTCTCTTGCTGATACTTACAGCTGGGGGAATGCCTCCAAAGGTTCTGCAAGCTTTCTCCTACTTAAAACATGGATTTTGTGTTTGTGCCTCTTTTTTTTTTTTTATTTGCTTTCCTGGCAATATTCTAACAAATGAGTTCACCAACAGGAATCTTCACAGAAACAGCAAATTATAAGCTAATATTAGAAAATACTCTCAGAAAATGAGTTTTGAGCATGTGAATGTATTTACACCAGAAACCTCATTATATTCATCCAGTCAGGGAAATGAAACAATGCCATGCGATCTCTATCCAGTCAAAACTGACCAGCACAGCTTGAATTTTGAAGATTGAAATCTCACAACAAACTGCTAATAAACAGACCAAAAGTTAAATGTGGAAACTATTCGGCAAATAATGTCATGTAAATAATAAATTGGAGAAAATTGTTAGCTGCTAATAGACCGCAAAAAGCAGCAATAAATTATTGGCTATTTCTTATTTGTTCAGTTGTGTCACACACACACTCACTCTCTCTCTCTCTCTCTCACACACACACACACACACACACACACACACTGCAGGCCTGCCAATAAAGTCAATGGGAGTTTTGCCACTGACTTCAGAAGTGTCAAGATTTTAGCTACAGTTTTTATTCTGTAAGAAGCAGAATGTCCATCATGCTTTAGAAATGGAGCTACTAGTCCACAGAAAACATACACTACATCAGTGTTTCTGTGGGTCTCTTACACCCCGATCCTGAAATAGGATCTACACTGGTGACTTCAGTGGGACTCTGGAGATCGTGGGGCCTACCTGCATGGATCTCATTGCAGAAATGGAGCCTAAAAAAATGCAGCTGCAAGATTCTGAAGCCTATCCATGGGCAGGAACAAACAACTGTACTCACTGATTTTACAAGAGCATTTTCAGAGGCCTTTTGAAAATCTGATACTTCATAACCGCATTTCTGAAAAAAAGAAAAAAAAGAAAAAAAAAAGGAAATGAGTTACAAATTATTTAATAGGATTAGAAAAAAATATAGCAGAATTGATCACATATTGTTTCTTTATCTTTATTAATAGACATTGATGAATGTGTGAGAGGAACTCATAGTTGTCAAGTAAACTCTGTATGTCAGAATACAAAGGGATCATTCTATTGTGAATCAAAGCAGCGATGCATGGAAGGATTTTTACAAGACCCGGAGGGTAATTGTGTCGGTAAGTGTGATTACTGCAATACATTTCTAATGTGTGCAGTAGCACTGAACAGACTCCTGATACTGTTACACTGTTCAGTGGCTGTACATTGATCATGTTTGATGTTCTTTAAATTTTCACTGAATTTTGCCCAAATGTTGCTGCTCTTTTAAAAATGTTATATATTGGATTTGCATACTATGAAGTTTTAAAATGCAGGCATAACTGATTCTCATCAGCCCCTACATAGATTGCATAATAAATCAAAATCAAAATGAGGGGAAAGAAATGACAGCTAGAACAGAAAGAAGCATATTCATTGAATAGCTAATACTACCACACTTTCTCTTCCACAGATATTAATGAATGCACTTCACTTCCTGAGCCGTGTAAGCCTGGATTCAACTGTATCAATACTGTTGGATCATACACTTGTCAGAGAAACCTGTTAATGTGCAGCAGAGGCTATCATTCCAGTGAGGATGGATCTCGATGTATCGGTAAGGATCAGACTCCTGTCCGCAATTGAATGCTCTGTTAGAGGAAAAAGCTTATTTCAGTTCCAAAATAGTTTTAGAAAACTTTCAATTGTTATAACTACATTCCAGGAGTAGGAGAGTTTAAAGATTGGCTTGATGATGATGTCTAAACAGCCTGTTGGTCAGTACTTACTATGTTATGTTATATTATGTTAATGCCTGAATACTATAGTTAGTTCCTTTTGGTGACCTTGAGTGAGCTTGGTTTTGGTTGCATCTTGTACCTACTAACTTTCATTCTAGATTCTATCTAACTCAGTGGTTAGTCCCAACCTGACAATCAAAAGCTTCACACTCTGTTATTTCATAGTATCTCACTGTGGATGGATATGGTCTGGGGTAATAACATACTGCATAAAAGAGACACTGTGAGTGCATTCATCAGAAAAGATAAATGGGCAGATAGTCTTTACAGCAGTGCAAATGAAATTCCTAGTTATTTTTCTGTTGTCCAAATTCTCAGAATAAGTCCAAGTCCTGATTTCTTTGTTTAAAGAAGAAGTGCACATATACTCAGGGCCAGATTCTCTGTTGTGCTGCACCTTGTGTAGTCACTTCCACTAGTACAAAGTGGGCGTACAGTGGTATCCAATCAGATTCATAGGATTTTACACTTATTTTTGCATTCAGTTACTGATGTAAATGACTACATAAGATGCAAGAGAACAAAGACAGGCCTACAGAGTTCAAACAAGAGTGAAGTTGTGTCTTTATGAATTAAATATATTTTGTAAATGTAGAAAATAGGAAACTATATTTGGAAAGAAATGAACCAGTAAATCCAAATGCTGTTTACTGACCAATACTACAAATATCCATTAATTATCCTTGCAGTGAATAGAGAACGTGAAAAGAACAAAATCAGCCTTTCTGTGAATTTAGGGGAGGGATGGAGAGGGTAAAGTCCCATTCATTTATTTTCTCACTTTGCTCATAGCTAACTGTTTAATAAACTGCAAAAGATAGAGGCTAAAAAAGAAAAAGGCCCATAACAGAGAGCAGTGGTGTGGGTACAGGACACATGTCAGATGAACTTCCCACCTTCAGCATTACACATTGCCCTACGTTACCACCACGTATCTCACGTCTACACTACTATCCCCAGAGTGTCGCAGACCTCTTAACTCCTCCAAGTGAGGAGATGGGCAAGTTTTGGACTCAGCCTATAGACTGGGACTATTAAAAATAACTAGATGATGATAAGGTTAAGAATGCTTGCTGGTAAAATTGTAAAGGGGGATGAGTTGGCTGATCTTGATCAAGAGATGCACTCATCTTTCATCCGTTATCATTTAGCAATCAGGGAGATATCCCAATGGACACGAAGAGAAAAGGAAATGCTCCTGACCCTCACAATGGAAGGCATCAACACTCTAGGATGGATCCTCAGCTGGTGTAAATCAGTGTTACTTCACTGAGGCCAACAAAGCTGTTTCAACTTTTACCAGTTGAGGATCTGTTCTGGCACTAGTTGTTGGGACCATGAAAGCTAGTATCAAAACAGGACAAAGGCTTTTCAGACCCTGGATTAGAACAACGTGTCATTTTTCTACCAGGTGACAGCCTTTGGCAGGCAGCTCCAAAGTCCCAGCATTAGTTTAAAAGGCCTTTGTGTTCAGACCCGTATCAAAGTTGACTTGTATGGCTAGTGCTTCTCTATCTTTTGCGTTTTCAAACTGCTGGTCTGAGAAAAATGGGCCGTTTTCTTTTCTTTTCTTTTCTTTTCTTTTCTTTTCTTTTCTTCTTTTTTTTAAGGAGGAAAAAAAAACATTACTCATACATGACTGGGTTGTGTGGTTATAGGGATGAGATAATGTAATACATTGTAATTACAGATGTTACTCCACTTTTTTAATTTAAATGATTGGCACAGTTTTTAGGTCCAGGTACAAGAAAATTTATATGGTAGCTTGCCACATCTAGAGAGTGTAGGAATCTGCTTTTCTGTTTGGTTTAGAGAAAGAAATGTTTCATGTTAATATGACCTATGCCACATGCAAGCTCTCTGCCTCCGGCTAAGTGAGGTGTGCCTCTGTTTTCAGTCTAAATGTTTTAGTATGGTTGCTTTAAATAAGGAAAGAGTATGTAGAAGAAAAAAGAAAACCATGTGGTTCCAATTTCCCCTTTCTATGATAAAATCCATTTCTTCAGGGCATTGTGATGGTTAATTGGATTTCAGATTAACTCATAGTAATAGAAATAGATCATCTGGACATGTTTCTGCAGCAGAACTGAGCCTGTGTGGTCGTCTTCCTCTGTTTAGAGACTTTATCCTGAATGTGTTCATTCTTTCTAATTCATCAGATCAACTAGTAGCAACCACCCCCCTACATTTAATTGAAAAGTATTGTAACTATCTTGAAATACACACCTCAGACTGAAAAAAGGCCTAGACCGAATTAAGGGCAGGGACTTATTCGCTGGAATATACAGTTTCTCACAAACAAATGAAATAATGGCACAAATGAATTCACTCCAAATAAAATTGCTAATTTGCTGATTTAAATCTGTATTTAAAAACTCCCTTTTCCTAATGCTTGCTCTGCTCTGAAAGAAAGTGGAGAGGCAGCATTTCATCGGAAACTTTTCCCCCTTCCAGGAATTCTTTCCTGGTTAGGCTTTTCTGCAAATCTAATGCCTGTAGTCATTAGAAACGCGTGAATCTGTGCTACATAAGAACTGAACGTGAAACCACATGTCTCACCACATCCAAACCAATTTGAAGCCTGTATAAGTAACCCTTGTTTGCTCCTGGCTCCCAAGAGACCTACCACAGCAATCATCCATGCAGAGGCTCAGAAAATGTCCTTTTTTTTTTTTTCCTGAGCAGATTTGCTATCTCCAAATTTTATAGAGCTGGGTGGAGGGAGACCATCCATTCTTGGGTCCCTCTGGAGTAGTCCCAGAATCTATGAATTTGCATAGAGCAGCCAACCAGAGCACAGCAAAGAGAGTTTCAGATCTTAGACTGCCCTCCCAGATGATGTTAAACAAACCAGCCCTATTGGCTGTTGGGGAGAGGGAGTTAGGATGCCAGAGGAATTGAAGAGGTGGATATGGAGGAGGGGGAAGGATCTGATGGGATGGGAAGAGGCAGAATTCAAAAGGTTCAGATAATCAATAAGCTCTTAAAATGTTGGAGTGTTATCCAAACTAAACTGCTGAACCTTGTCCATCCTAGAGGAGAACAAACAGATGTCTGTTTGATATGGCTTCATCTTTACTTGCATCGTAGATCCCATCAGCCTGTATTAAATAGACTCTTATCCTCATCTTGGAACAGAATGGGAGCAGGGGAGAGACCAAGATTAGTGACCTGTAAATTGGGAAGGGGTGGGCAGGTGTGTCAGGATTGGATTTTGGATCAGATGGGGATGGAAAATGGGGGAGTGTCAAGGATTGGTTTGGATCATAGCAGAGAAGAGGATCAGGTTGGGGAAAGAGAAGAATGTAGAAAATGGAACTAGAGTTAACAATGCAAGTAGAGGTGGGAATTTATTTGAACCAGAAATTAGATCTGGCTTGGCTCGTGAGATGAGCAGACGTTTGAGCTGGTTCTTGGTTTGCTCTAACTGATTTGCTATAACATGCTGACTTGTAATATCAACATGGATTGATATAACAACATCGGAGAATGTCAGTATAAAAAGCTGTTGATAAACCGGTTTTAATGGCATGGTTTGAGCTCAGTAACCAGAAATTTTGCTTAGAGCTAAATGTGGGGTAACATGGGAGATATTCATGGTGTTTGAAAGCATTGCTTTATTTTCAAAACAATGTTTTATTTTGCAAAAGTTTGATTTAGAGGAGCCTGTCCATACATGAAGCCTCCTCTGAGAATAACGGAGAAGAAAAAAATTATTATTTTTCCTGACACAGTTAACAGTGTTTCTGTTCCTTTTTATTCTTTTACTTGAAACTTCTCTCAGAAGTGTGTCATTTCTTAAACTGTGTCATTTAGTGAATGCCCACCACTTTCACTCCCCATATTTAAAGTAATTGATGTTTTTTCCTGCTATAGATGTTGATGAATGTCAGACAGGCATACACCGCTGCGGAGAGGGACAGATTTGTCATAATCTACCTGGAGCTTATCGCTGTGACTGCAAGATGGGCTATCAGTATGATGCATTCAACAGAGCCTGCATTGGTATGTAAGGCACAGAGCAAGCAGAAACTACTGATTGATGAGCCTTCGCAGTATTTAGCGCTGTTGTTTAGTGTGTAGTTATTAGTTCTGCTCTACAATAGCTCAGAAGAGGTAATAGGATTGCTTCCCCAACTACCTTCATTCATTGTGACCAACCTCCACCATTCTTCTGTATCATTATGGAGCAGATGTCCTCAGTTTAGCTCAATGGTAGGTTATTGATTGAGGTCATCTGCACAGTACTTTTCTCTGGGTTAAGTATCTTCTGCTGCAGAAATGTATCTTTCTGAAAATCTTCACAGTCTTCTGGGGAACGCACTGGGATAAAGCTTTTTATATTTTATCATCACTGTATGCCAATTAGAGTACAAAGCCAGACAATATAAAAAACCAAAGTTGCAGCATTTCACAATGTAGAGATCGATCTCTGGCATCTTTAAAATATCCTCCCATGTCTCTCTCGAATCCTGTGTTTTCCCATTGTTTGCTTGTTTTGCTGACAGATATAAATGAGTGCTGGAATTACCCAGGACGGCTGTGTCAGCACACCTGTGAGAACACTCCTGGGTCCTACCATTGCTCTTGTTCGTCTGGATTCCGCTTGGCCTATGATGGGAAGCACTGTGAAGGTACCAGACTGCTTTCCTTTCCTTTTAAGACAAAGTCTGCATTGGAAGAAGAAGGACTTTAGGGGAGGAAGTTTGGGTGGCATTTGATACAAGAACCCTTGATTCATGAATGCTCTGAGGCTATGTAAACACTAAAATTTCACATTCCGAGCATCCTTAGAATGGCTCTCAAACTGCAGTGTAGTTAAGGTATTTATTAAACTTGCAATATGTATGTAAAGCTTCTCCAGCATCATTACATCCCATACGCTCTATCACCGGGATGGTAGGCAAGGCAGGTCATTTCTACTAAACAAGAAATGAAATGCTGAAAAGCCATTATAAGGTGAGGACATAGAGCGCCTCTTTCTTGTGCCTTTCACCTTTTTCTCTCTTGTCTTTCCCCCACCCTGTCAACTGCTTTCGTAGCCGTGTCCTCGTCTGTGTGGTTACAATATTTGCAGGTAAAGAAGCAAACTGACTTGCAGTTGTGAATCTGCCTTTGTTTTTTAGCAGCTGTGCTTCCCAACTGCCCAGTAGCAGTTTTCATACTATTTCAGGTAGTTTCAGTAACTTTCAAATTACGATCTGGGAACACGTAGCAGCACAAGAGACCAGGAATATCATGTTTCTAATGAATTCTGAGAAGCTCTTCTAGACTGAGTAAGCAGGAAAGTAGGTACATCTCCAGTAGTTGTGCATGAGCTTGACACATTGTGTTTATAGAGCTAATCTTTTCAGTTGTTAGAGTTGTGCACATAACTGATTTTTTTCAGTTCGATGACTGAACTGCAAAAAATGTTGCAGGTCAACACGAAAGAAATTTTTTCCATCAAACTGAAAAAGTAAAAAAAAAAAAAAAAAATTCTCTTCGGGTCAAACTAAATATTTTGTTTGACTTGTAGAGTCTAACTGATGGATCAATGTGTTGGTTATTGATTAATTTTGTAGGTAGCAGTGGCTGATAAAAGTTCAGTCTCCTGAGTGGCTACAGCCTCAGGAAGATTATTATCAATGTTATTAGAATGGGGGACCCAGGAAGCACACAAGACATTGCTATTTATCACAAGTCCACTTATTAACAAATCCGCTTAGCAGATAAATAATCCCACAACCACTGAAATACAGCCGTAGATAGAAAGAGAGTACAAAGTGTTTAGCCCTGTGACTGGTATAACTCACATCTCCTGCTGGGGAACCCCAGAGTGTCAGTAACCATCTTCTTCCTGCTCATCATCACCATCTTCACCAGTGGGTGTCATCCAGGTGACTCTCAAGACACGCAGGCTGGGAGACAACTTTTATTATGTGTTTTACTGACTCCCACTGGCGTTTATACTATTTATGAAGGTTTCAACCCCGTTTTCCTTATCTGTACTTCCACTCCCCACTAAATCTGGGGCACCCCATTTTTCATAGGCTAACTTTCCCCTTCTACTCATTAACATTTATGTCCCTGAACCACCATAACGACTTGTGGATAGCACATTGCTGTCACCCTATGTCTGCAAAAATCCCCAAAATGTTACAACCAGTTTTAACTGGCATCTTACAGTGTTAGCAGATACATTGCAATACATTTTTTCCCAAACATCAGCACTTAGCACAGTTTCCCATACAAGGTTATTTATCAGTCAACTAGTTGATGAGAGGCCCTGTTTGGGCTAAGCTAAATATCTTACAGGCCTAAGTCCAGTAAGCCCCATATTACAACATTAATTAATACTTGTATTTCATCTCTATATCCTGATATACCCGATATATTTTATTCTTTGCTACAGAGACAAAACTAAATGTTTCATTTTCTTTTCAGGGTTTTTAACTTTTTCAAAATAACATAGAAGCAAAATTCAAAAGGAAAAGCCATTTCAAATAGAAAAATTGAAACACTTCATTCTGAAAATGTCAGAATGTAATGTTTTGATTTTTTTCACAACTTTTGTGATTTGTTTGTTTCAGATGAAACAATTCAGTGAATTTGATCCAAATTTGCTAAATGTTTTGGTTGACCCAAATCTGCTTTGGTTTAAAAAAAAAAAAAAAAAGTTTCATCTTGAAAATTTCTCCCAGCTCCACTTTGCATATTGCTGTTCATTTTCTCTTCCTGAGTTATACAAGTGGATGTGAACAGCCAGTTATAGGAGATAGGATCAACATTCAAACTGATTGAAATTTTTCATTGAAAAGGGTTTTCTTCAAAGTAAAATGGCTTTTCAATAAAATGAAAATTTTCTTCCAAAATTTTTTGGATCATTTGAAACTTCCAAATTTTCATCAAAACAAAAAATTTCAAATTGAATCAAAATAGAACGGTTTTGGTTTCCATTTTCTGATCTCCTTCCTCTCCCCACTTCTTTTCCTTCATCCCTCTTTTCCAGAGGAGAAAAAGGGGAATAAAAGGAGAAGGGGAAAAAAACAAAAGAAATGAAAACTTAACTCTTTTTGTTTAGATTTAAATCAAAATCAAAATGGATCAAAACAAAGAATTGTGCAATGAAAACATTGAAAATTGTTTTGTTCCTTTGAATTATTTTTATTTATTTATTTTGCAGAAACGACTTGGCATTTTTCACCAACTCTAATGTATTAATTATTTATATTATTATGGAAGGGCTATAGTTCCTCATGCATCAGGCCATAAGCCAATCACTAGCAAAGAGGACTAGACAAAAATTTCTCCTGTGTGCAGATTATTCCATAATGGTGCATGTTCTCCTGAAGAATCTGGTTCTAGCTGCTGTCAGAGGCAGGAAACTGTAATAGATATTGTTCTGCTCCAGTGTAGCAATACCTTTGTTTATTTTTGGATACAGATGTGAATGAATGTGACAGCACTGCATGCAGTCAGGAGTGTGCCAATGTCTATGGTTCCTATCAATGTTACTGCAGGCAAGGGTACCAGCTAGCAGAAGACGGCCATTCTTGTAAAGGTACAGATGCTGTTCATGTCGTTTGTACTTTTTGTACGTTGCAGGGAGTGTCTAAGGCTCTGAATTTTATGCCCTGCTGCAGTGGCCACAAAGGGTTGTTCCAGCCGCTGGCAATTATTGGAGTGTAGCAGTGCGCTGGGCATGCCTCCAGTGCTGGGGGCTGTGAGAAGGGAATGGCATAAGGCCAGAAACAATGTATGTATGCTATTGGAGAATTCCCGTGCAAAGGGAAATCTCAGCTGCCCACTTAGACCAGTTTTAAGTCTGCTTTGCTCCACCAGAGCAATACAAATCAGACTTCACAGGGGCCAGGACGGATAGCCTAGGTTTGCTAGAGGAACCTGTGTGTGACTGAAGAACTAGTGAGATTATTGCCTCACAGTGGCAAGAGACTGAAGTCTGAGCAAGACAAGTAGGGGGTTTTAGTCAGACTGTTTTTCTGAAACTGTATCATCTAAACAGTGGCTCTCCACCTTTCCAGACTACTGTACCCCTTTCAGGAGTCTGATTTGTCTTGCAAGTTTCACCTAAAAACGACTTGCTTTCAAAATCAGACATAAAATGCAGCTGGCTCCGGGGACCGCCAGAACAGTGGCTGGTGTGGCTAGCTCTGAGGGGTGCCCGAGCAGTGGTCCTGGGGCTGCCCTGGGGACCTCCTGAACAGCAGCTGTCCTGGGGCGGCTGGAACAGCGACCCGGGGCACCCAGAGGCTGTCCAGAGAGTGGTCCCTGGGAGCAGTGGCCAGCGGGCAGTCAATCCCCACACTGGGGCGGGGGCCCCAGCAGGGCCTCCAGAAGTGGAGATTTAGTCACGGGTATTTTTGGTAAAAGTCATGGACAGGTCAAGGACCGTGAATTTTTATTTATTGCCTGTGACCTGACCATGACTTTTACCAAAAATACCCATGACTAAATCTTAGCCTTACTTATGGCCCCCCTAAACCTGTCCTGTGACACCCCTGCCCAGGAACTGAAACCTCCAAGTTGAGAAAAACTGATCTAGATGAGTTGAGTACCCCCAGGAAGACCTCTGAGTACCCCCAGGGGTACATGTACCCTCTGGTTGAGAACCACTGTTCTAAAACCTCTGCAGTACCATAGCTGAGCTTAAGGCCTGCTCTGACTTCCACTGGCTGAAATGGTCCACTTGGAGCTGTTATGCTATTGTGGATCACCAGAGTGCATCATATTTTGGTCATTCCCCCAGCTTGCTCTGACACCAAACTGCACCAGAAGTCAGGAGCAGGTAATGTATGGGCAGTTTCCAGCTGCCCCTATAGGACAGCTTTCTAGGTTACTTTATGCTGCCTGAGGGGATGAAGGATCTGAGCCTTTGGGTTTTGTTTGTTTTTTAAACACCTATTTAGCAGACACCTGACAAATACTTGGGAGAGAATCTCTGTTTGTTTATGAAGGAGTCAAACACCTGATTCCTTCCGTTAAGGTCTGAAAAAGCTCCCCTAAAAGTTCTAGAGGAATTCTGAATTTGGAAAGCTACAGGAGAGTATAAACCCAGACATATGCTTGATTTATTGCTGGTCTGCATTACTTTTAAGTTGTCAGATAGTAATTTTCAAACATGTAAGGGGAGAGCAAGGGGGGCGCTTTGCACTGGACGCTTCATAAAACACCATGAACGGCCCTACAGCAAAGTCAGACTTTCAGAGTTGGGCGCTTGTTAAGTAAAACCTATTATAGATGAGATGAGGGATTGCATCTGACGTCACCTGTATCAGAGCCATCAGAATTTCCTTGTGTTCCATTTTCTCTTCATTTACATCTGTCACTTCTCTAATGCTTTTGTAATAATTTAATTCCAGATATTGATGAGTGCACACAAAGTGCGGGTATTCTTTGCACTTTCCGCTGTGTGAATGTTCCTGGTAGTTACCAATGTGCTTGTCCTGAGCAGGGATATACTATGGCAGCAAATGGAAGAACATGTCGAGGTGAGAATAAGATTAAGAGACTGGAAAGATTGTAGCTTGATGTCAGTTCTGGACATGATATAGAACTTTAGGGTTATCCAGTCAAACCTCTATTTTATACAACGATCACCATAAAATAGTCAACACATGGCAATAGTCGCCACATATCGTTATCAAAGGGGTCAGTTTTCCCCCTATATTTAGAGTAAGAAAGAACTATTTATTAACTATTTAATCCACGTTTTAATGGAAACCACTGTATTATACAAATTGAGGTAAACATTTTCACTTAGGTACCTAAAGTTATACATGCAGGATAAATCCATATTTCATCACCTAAGTAAGTGGACTGATTTTCAGAGGTTATGAACCCTCAAATCTCTAATTTCAGTGGAAGCTGTGGGAGCTCAACACTCCTGAAAATTAGGAGACCAAATTCAGGAGACTAAATATGGACTTAAATGCCTAATTTCAAGGCATACACGTTTGAAAGTGTTGGCCTATGGGCTTGTCTACACTGGCAATTAACAGCGCTGCAACTTCCTCACTCAGGGGTGTGAAAAAACACCCCCCTGAGCTCAGCAAGTTGCAGCGCTGTAAAGCGCCAGTGTAAACAGTGCCCCAGCGCTGGGAGTTACGCCCCTCGTTGAGGTGGTTTTTCTGGAGCGCTGGGAGAGCTCTCTCCCAGCACTGTGCCATGACCACACAAGGCACGTTAAAGCGCTGCCAGTGTAGACTAGCCTTAAGTTAACAGTAAGATATAAACCACACTGGACTAAATACTCCCATAAAATCACAGAAATGTATTTAAGATGGCCAATGTGTTCATCTGCAGTGCAGCTGTACATGTTTGAAGTGAAAATCCTCCATTTCGAAAAGATGTGCTTGTCATGTAATGATGTTTGAAGAGCCGATTACCTATCACCCTATACGCATTAGAGTGGTCAGTTACACTAGCTATCAGGCATTTACTGTGCTCCTAGTTTTTCAGGGCATCTTCAGACTTTTTAGTTGCACAACTCAACTCTTGGGTTCTGATTCTTCTCACCAGTAAAACTCGGGCGTAACTCCTCTGACTTCAGTGGAGTTAGAATGTGTAAAAACATGTATGAGCTCAGAATCGGGCTCTCAGTGTTATGTCTCTTGCATGGAAGTCAGAGGAAACATTTATTTTGCCCACCTACAGTAGCTTTAACGATCCTTTCTCCATTTCTGTTATGTGCTGACATCATGACCTGAGGCTGCTTGTATGACAGCTGCTATCTTTGTGAATGCTGGAATTTGAACCAGGTTACTTCAGACTTAATATAGTATGAGTCACTACTGCTGAACTGAAGAGCCAGGCTCTCTTAGCTCAGAGCTCTAAGAGACCCATATCCTCTGTGGCTCAGGCATAGAAGGGGATGAGTACCACACACTGACCAGTGATAGGGTTACCATATTCTGTGCCTCCAAATGGAGGACACTCCACGGCCCACGGCCCCGCCCCCAGCCCCGCCCACACCCCCGCCCCCTCCCCAAAGTCTCCGCCCCCTCCCCTGCTTCCCGCGAACATTTAATTCGCGGGAAGCCTGAAGCAGGTAAGGGGAATGTGGGGGGGAGGAGGCGCGGCCCAGGCTGGCCCCCCGGCGGCTCCAGCCTGGGTCGGCTCGGGCCCTGGGGTGCCGGCCCCGGCCCCCGGCCGACCACCCCCGGCCCGCCCAGCACTGCCGGCCCCCGGCGGCCCGGCGCATCCCCCAGCTCCCCGGCTCCCCGCGGGCCCAGCTCCCCGCGGGCTCGGCTCCCCGGCTGACCGGGCTCCCCGCAGGCCCGGCTCCCCGCGGGCCCGGCTGACCGGCTCCCCGCGGGCCCGGCTCCCCGCCGGCCCGGCTGACCGGCTCCCCGCGGGCCCGGCTCCCCGCCGGCCCGGCTGACCGGCTCCCCGCGGGCCCGGCTCCCCGCCGGCCCGGCTGACCGGCTCCCCGCCAGCACGGCTGACCGGCTCCCCGCCGGCACGGCTCCTCGCGGGCCCGGCTGACCGGCTCCCCGCCGGCCCGGCTGACTGGCTCCCGGCCCGGCCCCGCGCCCCCGGCTCTCCCTCCGGCCCCGCGCCCAGCCCGGCACTGTGACCCTGGTTCCCGGCCCGGCACCATGCCCCTGGCCCCGCACCGCCGGCCCGGCCGAGCACCACCGAGCCCTCCCGATTTTCCCGGACATGCCCGGCTTTTGGGGATTTCCCCCCGGACGGGGATTTGAGCCCCCAAAAGCCGGACATGTCCGGGAAAATCCGGACGTATGGTAACCCTAACCAGTGAGTTACACTTGCAGTTTTCACCCTCTTTTCAAGTGCATTGCTTGTCATCTTAAACCTGCACAGAGGGAGCCCAGCATTGTGTGGATTTCCCACTGAGTGAACTATATAGTGATACCTTCGAGGCAAATTTTTAAAGGTTCTGCAAAAAAAAGTACTCTCTTTATTTGCAGCTGTACAACCACATATCTGCATTGATGTTTGCAAAAATATACGTGTAGAGGCAACCATGTATTTTGTGCATGTAAACTGGAACTTAACCATGCAACAGAAGTAACTGTGTGACGGGATGCTAGTTTTCTTGCACAGAGGCACACATGATGATTGCATGAGCAAATATAGATTTCTGAGCAATGCCAAGTGGGTGCACACAGAATTTTGCAGGCTCATATATAGAGGCCTCTTTGAAAAAATGGTATTATGCATTTCTTTTTAGAACAGTCTAAATTCAGGACCAAGTCCTCTATTGGTGGAAAATCAGCCTGCATCCAATTAAGTTTGGTCAGTTTACACCAGCTGATGATCTGGGCCTGAGTGTTCCTCATCTTCTCTGTCTTTATACTGAAAGCCACTAAAGTATTGTCCTTTGCATCATTTCTTTGCTGGCATTTTCATTACACTGTGAATTCAAACAGAGGAGTTGTAGGCAGCTCCTCAACATATAGAATGTTTTTAAAAAGCTGTGCAAATTTCACGCTGTAGCCAAACTGGTGAAGTGAGCCTTTCATGACATTGGCTACAATATAGAAAAAAATTCCGTTTTTACCTGGGGCCAGTTTTGAGAATTAATGAGGGACCTAATTTACTTTAATTCACTTTTGTTTCATATGGTATATATTTTTGCTGGGCTTTTAAACCAGTCAGTGTTGCCTGCAAGATCAAGTCTCATCTCTAGGGGGGATGGCTGTGGTTTTCCTTTTAAGAGTCAGTCTCCTCTATGACGATTGGCAGAATCACAGAGCACTACACAGTCCGCGTGGTTTGTCTGTTAACATTTATTTCATTTTAAAACCCCTTGTGTTGTCTAGACATTTGAGAAAACACAATGTGACTGCAAGATGTCTGCCAATCATTTTTGCTCATGTTGGATCCCTGTGATTGCATCTGGTTTTCAGCATTTTAGGACCATTGTTTAGTACTATGCATTTTTATTATTCAAGTAGTCATGTTTCTACCCAGTGACTTGAAGCATCTTTGGATTTTACTTTTCCTTAGAATTCTGTGTTGCTTTCTGCAATTTTTGTCATTAGTAGAGGACATTTTTTAGATTAAATACTTAGGATCAAATCGTCTTATTTTAAACTGTTGTTCATGAAGTTCCCATATTCAAAATAACTATGTAGGGAGCTGACATCATCTACCTTTCTAACCCTGTAAAAAATCAGTGAGAAGGGACTGCTTGTTGTAAATACCGGTTGGTTATGTCCTATGAGATTATTGCTAGTGGCAGCGAGGAAGCAGACTAAAATAATTCTGGTTCACTATATGTTCATAACATGGATCTGCTGATACCTCGTGAACAACAGAGATGACCAACCAACTCAGAAGTAGTTCTGCCTAAATCATTATGTTTCCGTTTTGACCTTTAAACGTTTTGTTTGATTACAAAGAGCAGTGGTATGATAGCAGGATCTTTGGTTTCAAGAGTTCATTTCCTTCTGCTGCTTATTCCCCACTGAAAGTTAAAACAATCCTGGGTTCCATCGGATTTACTTGCTGTGGAGTAAGAGCAGCAGAACTTAGCATCTCAAAAGATGTGAAAATATTTGCAAAATGCTCAGCAGTGACAGGCGCATCTTGGCAGGATGGTTGGAGTCTGCCAAGTCACCTCAGTAGGAGACGTGGCAGTCAAATGATAACAAGGGAAAGATTGCAAGCTCCTTAGATCAGGAACCCTTGTCTTCCCTGTTTCTTGTACAGTGCCAAGCATGCTGTCAGCTTTTGACTAATAATAAATGATAATACTAAGAGGGAGGTAAACCAGTTTTTTTCACAACCTGTTTTAATATGCACTGGAATTTTAACATAGCCTAAATGAACATACTTTATTCCACCATTCCAAGACCTGAAAGCTACGTATCTGGATATATGTACTGGAGATGAGCCTGACCTACAAAATTTGGATCTGGATTTCAAGTCCCGCATGTTGACATTGTGTTTGTAACAATCCAGGCCTGCAGGCAACAGTCACTATTGGTAGGCAAACTCCCAGCCACAGAGTCAGGATGCGAGCCCTTGTCCTTCAGATCCAAAAGCACAGGCGTGCCTCTCTTTTATGTATATCACGCACGTGCACATCTGTTCAGGTTCATATCTCATGATTGCACATAGTACTTTGTAGATTTACTGCATATTTTCCCCATTTTCCATTGCCAGATATTGATGAATGTGCAATAGGAACCCACAATTGCTCAGCTGCAGAGTCTTGCTACAACATCCAGGGCAGCTACCGATGCCTCTTGTTTGAGTGCCCTCAGAACTACAGAAAAGTATCTGACATGTAAGTCCTCACTGATTATCATAACCAACTCCCTTTGGCTGCTCATTTTTTTCAGACTGTTTTAGTCTTATGATATTTGTAAAGTGCACCTTGCTACCCTGCTGTGGCTTCTGGGCTGTCCAGTGAACTCCTGCTGCTGTTTTAGAGCTCTGTGCTTTAATATTCACATTAGGGCTGGTTGGAGATTGTCCAATGGGACCTTTTTCTGTTGGAAAATGCTGCTTTCTCCCACACAACTGGCATGAGCAGCCTAGCAAAGGGCTTCCAGGGTCCCCAGCTTGGAGTCAGAGCTCCCAGTTCCTCAGTAGGCTGGAAGTTATGAGAGCCCTGGCTCCCCAGACTGCCCAGCACTTCATCTGGTGGGCTGCCAGGGCCCTGGGCAACTCAAGGAGCCTCAGGAACATTTCAAAAACATCAAAGTGAAATGTCATTTCAACTTCTTCTATGCAAAAGTTTGGAATTTCCAGTCCTTGGGAAATTTGGGGTTTTGTTCCACGTCAGAACCTTCTATTTTTATATATATATATATGTGTGTGTATTGGTATTTTGGAGTTTACTGCGGAACGGGAATTGCAGTTTCAGCTCTATTGCACATGTTCACTGTACAATCCGAGGCACTGGAGCAACTGCCCCCGAAGGATCGATCACATGGAAGAGCTATCCCATTCAAGTGAATCACACACAGAACTGGAACGAAGGAACATCTGTTTTGTTCTGATTGTACTGTCTCATTCACCTTAGTGGGGCAGTTCCCCAGCAATCCCTGTATTATTTTGCACTGCCTGCAGTGTGGTGCCTCTGTTCCCAAAAAGCAGCCATGTCCAAACATTCACAATCAAAGAGGATGGCTGTGTTGAGTGGCCTTGGAGAATGGGTGGGAAGGAAATACAAGAGCTATGGAGAAATCACAGAGGATGCTCTTCTCCTCTCCAAAATGAATATCCCTATCACTTATGCCTTAAACATAGTTTTATTGCTTCCTTTAAAAGCTAGAATAGGGCAGTTTGGCTAGTACAGGCACTTGTTAAGAGTTAGAGTACAATTGCCTCTCTGAGTGCGACTGTTTCGGATTTCATAAAACACAGTCCCAGTCTTGCACTTTGATGATTCACAGATTCCTCCTCCAAGCGTTAGGCTACACACAGTTTGACTTCTGTCTAGCTTTCTCTGTATGCTCATGGTGGAGCTTTCAAACAGGACTCTCCATGTGGAAGATGTTTTTGGTATGCTGTTGTACTCTGACAATTATATCATTTACAAATGTTTTATGGGGGCTGTAAAAGCAGAACCAAGCAGCTGTTAATTACACAGTTGAAGTTTGGGGCTCATCTGTCTAAATAAAAATAAAATAAATAAATTAATGGAGATATCCCATCTCCTAGAACTGGAAGGGATCATTGAGTCCAGCCCCCTGCCTTCATTAGCAGGACCAAGTATTGATTTTGCCCCAGATCCTTAAGTGGTCCCCTCAAGGATTGAACTCACGACCCTGGGTATAGCAGGCCAATGCTCAAACCACTGAGCTATCCCTCCCTCCTCTAACACATGCTAAAGGGTTCTTGTGACTTTGCAAATGACTGAAATGTACATCTTCTGGCTCACGGTTACTGTAATACTAACCATTTCTTGTTTTTACTCTCTCAGGAGGTGTGAACGCAACAATTGCTTTAATTATGTGGATTGCCAAAACACCCCTGTGCGAATTACTTACTATCAACTCAACTTCCAAACCAACATCGTAGTCCCAGCTCATATTTTCCGTATTGGACCGTCACCTGCCTATGCTGGAGACAACATAATCCTTACCATCAACAAAGGAAATGAAGAAAACTACTTCAGCACTAGAAAGCTTAACTCCTATACGGGCATTGTCTATCTTCAGCGACAAGTGAAGGAGCCTAAAGACTTTTTGTTAGATGTTGAAATGAAATTATGGCGTCAAGGAACATACACAACTTTTCTTGCCAAAATTTACATATTCATCACAGCTCATGCTTACTGAGGCATGTATTGACATTGGAATTTATTGGTGCTATGCTCTTTTAATATTCTACCAAAGCTTATTACGGTGGAACTGGTATTTACTGTATCTAGCCTTTATAATAACTTTCTATCATTGCTTCAAACTATTTTATTGGTTGTGTAAATTAACTTAATTTTTACTGACTTGTCTTTTGTGTAATTCTTTAGATGTTAATTGGACTGTATGTATGTGAAGGAAAGATTTTAAAGGCAGTACATCTGTTGTGTACTGAAACCTTCTTTTACAGTCGCTCCAGTGAATTCCTTTGGTTTAGTTACATCTATAAGATACTGCACTAGAAAGAAAAACAGTTCACTTGGGGGCTTTGGTTTGTGCCACTGATTAGGGAAAAAAATAACTGAGCAATTTCTCTTTAGCACACATTGCACAAACCTAAAGTTTTGCTTAGCCAAAAATTTCACCAAGGTGTGTCTGCACCCAGATGCTATGGTGATGAAGGCCATATAAGTACAGACAGACAGCTAGTGCACCTCATATAAAAGGTTTATTTTTCCCCAACTTTCATAGTATATTGCCTATAACGATAAATACAGAAAATATACAAACAAACCCGCCCCATCAACAAACAAACATAAACTGTAATCATAGGCTTGACTTTAAAGGGACTACTCACATACTTAAATTTAAGTACATGTCCAAGTATTTACAGGACTGAGGCCTTAGATTAATGGCTTGCACTGCCAATTAAAAACTCACACTACAGTTAGTAGCATTTGTCTTGTACTGTTTGAACTCATCTCTGTACAAACCCATTCTATTCAGGTAGCTCTGCTTATAGATTAGATGTGTTATAATTCTTAAAAGGAATGCCAAAGAGGAAACATGTAATCAGTTACCACACCTAATTCAAAAGCCTGGATGCGCAATTAGATTAATAGATTGCAAATTTAAATAAATCAAACAAAAGGGGAGTGACTTTTATTTTCCAAGAAAATGACCTCAGTTATGCTACCTTCATGATGCAGAGGAAAACGCTAGATAAATTGGCAGTTTGTATTATGTCATTTGTCATTATATGATTATGTCACAGCACAATCTCGGTTTTAAAGTGGATTTCCTCTTGTTTCATAGGAGACTGGATGAGGTCCAAAAGCTGAGGGCAAGGTGTGGTATGTGTAGTGTAATCTAAGTATTTGTTAGAATTTAGAGGTGAATATCAGAATTTTTTTTGTAGATGATCTTTTTAAAAAGTTCCAGTGCTGTAATCTGAGCATTCTCTCACCTAGTTATAATTATTCTGCAAAATGTTCTTAATGAAAATCATAACTACAATATATAAATATTTACTACACTGTAGTTTAATAATCCATTCTAGCCTACAGTAGATCATATATTGACCATGTGCATTGTATATAAAACGAGAGAAACCAAGTCCTATGTCTTTCTATACAGTAATAATTAATCATTTGATTATCATCTTTTTGTAAAATATTAACTTGTTTGTACTGTGGATTAAGAATATGTAAACGCTATCTATGGGTGAAGGGGGAGATGTACTGTATTAATTATATCCCATGGCCAATTCTACCATTTCAAATAAGTCATTTTTTTAAATTTGGACTTTTTCCAGATAATAAAATATAAACTTTTTTTGTACCTAACTTTATATATATCAATGACTGTAGAAAATGAGTTTTTATTCTTTAGTTGTAAATTCTTGGAATATCTATAGGTTGCATACTTCAAACTTATTCCTGTTGTTCTGTCAGAATCCTTTCTGTAAAAGTGATCTTTCCTCCACATGAGTTCTGTTTTCTATAGTTAATGGTCTTAAGAACTTACCAGTAAAGTACCAATCAGAAACAATGTGTTTATGCAATTTATCATTTCAAGTAAATGCATATCTGCAGTGCTAGGATTGGCAAGATGAAGAGGCAATGCCGCAATGAGTACAAAAGTCTTTTAGATTCATTATGCAGCTTGCACATTAAGAGGTGATAGAGTTCTCTGTGCCCCAGAAGGGCACATCAAGAATCACTGAAACCCAAAGTTCTCCATCAGCATTAGTATTTGATTGAGTGTAAATGCCATTCAAGCTCCAGCAGTCTGTCCTGTCAGAGAATTAATGGACAAGCGATTTGTTACTTCTGCTGACTAAAAGCAACAACAGTCAATCATTATGTTAAGCCTCTGGCAGTTTGAAACACTGGCTTTTCATTTTTTAGGACAGGTAATTGATGAACAAAGTTCTGGAAAAGACTTTCCATACTATTATATAAAAAAATGTTATAGTGTTTAACACTGTCTTCATCAGCACTGCAACCTATGGGCACCCAGATAAGAGAGAATGGCCATTCTACTCTACCTATCAGAGAAAAGGAAAGGCCTCTGCTGGATAACTTCACATTTTAATTTTTGTAAAGCAACCTAAACAGCCACTTACCTCTACTTGAGCGGAGTGGGGCGGGGAGGAGGAATATGGTCCCTGTTAGTTCTCAGCAATAGGCACAGTGTCGTTAGGGTTAATACTACACACATTGTGAGTCACTTGCTCCTTTCTCACTCAGTCCCCAATGCTGTAATTGACTCCACACAAATGGATGTCTGTACCTACACACAGCCCCATTCATTTCATTTTCAGTTGTAGGCTCAGGACCTTAGGGTTTGTCCTAATGCACATTGAGGTCAACGGATATATTCCCATTGAGCTTCATGGGTTTTGGATTGGGGCCTTATTCTCTTGTATGTTGACATAGTTGACATAGGGTCTGATTCTCATTTATGCTAAGTGTAAAGGGGCCTTAGGGTAAATGGGATTCAGGCCCATAGGGCCAGTTCCTCAAAGGTATTTCAGCACTTAAATCCCATTGATTTCAATGGAAGTTAGGTGCTTAAATACCTTTGAGGAGCTGGGCCATAGTGCTTGCAACTGTGCCTTAATCAACCATTGGGTGGGCTAGGCCTTAATAAGTTTTGTGGTCTTAAAACAAGATGTCTATACTTTCCTTCTTGTGTCAGCTATTTCTGAACAAATCAAGCCACTACTGAAATATTGAGCTTTTTATTTTAATTGTTTTTAATGAGTGCAGGTAACTGAGGTGTGTTCATTTTTCCTGGCTATGGAATATTGAAAATTCATAACAAAACTTTATTTAAATTGATTAAATTAGGCAAAGATGACAGCAGTTGCAATCCTAATGATCAAACTGGCTTAGTGGACTTTGGACAAGTGTGTAAGTAAATATTTAAACCACTCAGCTAACTAATATCCTTAGGCCTCTATAGAAAGGAGAGGGGCTGCATGTGACATGTCTCTGAACATCCTGTACCCCAGGTAACCTTTTTCTTTCTGAGACTCTTCCAACATGCTATAAAAACACCATGGCCCCACTATGCCACAACTAGGGTGACCAGGTGTCCGGTTTTTGGGAGGAACACCCAGTCAAAAAGGGACCCTGGCGGCTCCGATCAGAACCGCCAACCAGGCCGTTAAAAGTCCGGTTGGCAGTGCTGTGGAGCCAAGTCAGGCTAGTCCCTACCTGTCTTGTGGCAGGAGGCTCTGCGGTGCACACTGCCCCTGCCCTGAGCACTGGCTCCACATTTGCATTGGCCGGGAACTGCCTCCCTAAACCTGCAGCCCCCTCCTGCACCTCGGAGCCCACACTCCCAGCCTAGAGCTGTCACCCCCCTGCACCTCAACCCCAACCCAGAGCTCCCTCCCATACCCTGAACCCCTCATCCCCAGCCCCACCCCAGTGCCCTGACCCCTCCTGCACCCCAACTCCCTGCCTCAACCTGCAGCCCCCTCCCACACTCCAAATCCCCCGGCCCGGAGCCCCCTCCTGCACCCCAAACCCCTCATCCCCAGAGCCAGCATCCCCAGCCCAGAGCCCTCATTCATCCCACACCCCAATTCCCTGCCTCAACCTTCAGCCCCCTCCCACATGCCAAATCCCTCGGCCCCTGCCCAGAGCCCCCTCCTGCACCCTGAACCCCTCATTTTTGGCACCATCCCATAGGCCGCACCCCCATTTAGAGCCACCCCAAACCCCTGCCCCAGAGCAGTGAAAGTGAGTGAGGGTGGGGGAGAGCAAGCCACCGAGGGAGGGGGAATGTAGTGAGCAGGGGACGGGGCCTTGGGGAAGGGGCAGGACAAGGAGTGGGGTCTTGGGGAACGGCTGTGGCTAGCGTGTTCGGTTTTGTGCCAGTAGAAAGTTGGCAACCCTAGCCACAACTGTTTTTCTGCATATAAAATCCAGGGCCAGCGTTAAGGGGTAGCAAGCAGGGCAATTGCGCAGGGCCACAGGGTGCACCGCAAAGCTAAGCTGCTCAGGCTTTGGCTTCAGCCCTGGGTGGTGGGCTGCAGTCCTACACGGTGGGGCTTTGGCTTTCTGCGCTGGCCCCAGTGAGTCTAACGCTGGCCATACTTGGTGGACCCCCTGAAACATGCTCATGGGCCCATCCCCAGGGGCCCCTGGACTCCTGGTTGAGAATCACTGCTATACCCTATACAATCTTGCAAGTCATATACTACATGTTGTTAATTTAAAAATCAGTCCAAAACACCTCTCCCTGTTATGCTCATACAAAGCATACGGGATCTTTATAGAGGAAGGTAAATACACAGCATTTATTGAGAATACCACAGTTAGCATATGCTTTTTAGACACACTCTCTCTCTCTCTCTCTCTCTCTCCTGCCAGTGATGTTCATCGTTACCAGTCTGTTGTAGCTTGAGTCAATCTAATGGCCAGTTAGATTGAGCACGAGTGTGGAGCTGGGTTCTGTCGGTCGCGATCCGATGCGCCGAGGCTTTGCAGGACTGAACCCAGAGTTCCGTGGCAAAACACCCCAGCTTTATAGTTGTAAATTCTCATTTGAGTCCATGCATTTTGCAATGTCATCCTGTAATCATTAGTCCTGAAGTGGTGTTATCATTTGATGGTTATTGTCAGGCTTCCCATCGTTATATCCTATTTGTTGTCTCACCTTCGGGGGTGCCTGCCTCACCTCTGAGGTCGTCAATGCTGCTAATATGTTTAACATTGGATACAATGGATGTTTCTGATTGTCTCCTGGTCTTTACAAGTCTCTCACTTCTTCTTGACCATCTGGACATTTGTGGTGGTTTTCATACCTTATCTTTTCCTGATGCATGCATTCCTCATTCACACAAACAATCTCTTACAGAAACCTTCAAAGGTATACAGACAGCAGTATTGTATATTCAGCAGAATACATTGTAAATCAAGCCTTGCTAAATCTTATAACTAAAACAATTCACATTGGGGCTTCAGGCTCTCAACATTCCTCTAATCTTCTTAACATAGATACAATAGATAATCCTGTCTCTTACTTCCTAATTTGTAATACATATAGGAAACCATAGTAGCTTTATAACTTATTCTAAAACAAAAGGATGACCGTAATTAGTCATAAGGATTGTTCTGGTCTGTCATTCCTTTCTGCTATTCAAAAAGGGTGGCTGACAAGATGAAATCAAATCATACATTAATTCTCATAGTACATTATAAAATCCAGCTCCTACATCCCTACATATATGAAATTGGACCATCAGTTACTAGCTGTATTATATTTATCTAATATGTAGTTGAGAGAGAAAATAAGCCCCAAGAATGAGGAAAATAAAGGTCTGGAACTGGCAGGAATGTGTATAGAACACTGACTTGTAAATGAAAATCTTAATGTTTTCTGGAAACTCAAGTATGTTAGATAGAAGGCAACTCTTCGGTCTTTTGTATGACTGGAATTTACATGACAAATAACCCAACCTCTCAACCATCCAACGTTACAAATTGTAATAGATTTACTAGGATTAACTAGGGGATGAAATGGTTCAATGTATTAGATAGAAATAAGCTTTCCCTCCTTCCTCTTGCAAACCTAACTTATTGCATCCCTACTTGTCCCTGGTCCTTAGAGGAAGTGAGTTCCAGTCCCCAGCTAAATTCTGTCTTTAGCTTAAGTTATAGAGATTCAGGGTGAAATCCTGGCCCCATTGAAGTCAATGAAGGTTTTGCTATTGACTTAACTGTAACAAAATGTTCCCCTTCTTTTAACTCTAGATTTCTCAGACTCAAGCCCCAGGGTTATACCACAATGACAACCATCACACAAAACTCCTCTCCCCTAGGGGTTTTGTTTGTTTTTTGCCCTGTATCTATACCACGGTGGGAAAAGCTCAATGTTTTTTTATTTAAATAGTTTTACAGTATTTAAAAAAACATTTAAAATTGAAATTGAAAACCTATATTACAGCCTAAACTTATATTAAAATCATTTACATTAAATGCAAAAAATAGTAAGCAGTATATGTTCAGTGCCAAGTTTTAAAGCAAGTCAAACCACTGAACCGGTAGAAATTACAAGCTAAGCAACAGGAACAAGAGTTTGTTGAAGTGCAAACCAGCTTTTGACAGCAATAGGCTTTTCTGCAGGTGCAGAGAGAATATTTTCTTCATTTCAGTTTCTTCAATTAGTTGAGTTCAATGAATAATTCGTTCAAAGTTAAGAAACCAGCTGGGAGTTTTAAAAGCATGAAATATTGTTTTCCTCTGTGAATGTATGAGTGAAAAGGTGGCATGAGAGGATGAGATCTACTAGTTCTAAAATCTTGAAAGACATAGCGACCAGAAACAAGCAATTCAATTCACTAAGTACAACTAATACTTCCGTTGTTTAATAAATTAGTTTTAAATGCAAAACATGTTTTGCTAAACTGCTTGATCCATTTTTCCTTGTTTCTATCACATTGAAAGTATTTACTAAATTTTAAAAATGTTATTTTTGTGCATTGTCAATTACATTTGAATTTTCATCCAAATAGAGCTTGATACAAATCATAAGTTAAAAAATTAATTGGTAAATATGAAATGTATAATTCACCATTTTCTAAAATAGTAATAGATTAAAATTAAGAATCTGAATAAATGTAAATTAATCTATACAATTCCTTATATAAATGCATATATATATATATATATATATATATATATATATATATATAGTTTATCCTTCTTATTAGCAGAAAGAATCTCTGAATGTAGTGTAAGGAATATATTTAGTTGCAAATCAACATGTTTTAATGGTTACCAACCAATGAGACTCAGTCTTTTTTTAGGAAAATAACTAAAAAGAACAAATGCAAACCACAACTAAAATTAAATTGCTGATTTAAATCATCATTAAAAATCTGTGATTTAAATTGCTTTGACTTAAAACAATGCTCCCTGCTTTATACTGTCCCAGTGCCGCAGGACAAAAGCTGATATCAAACCCATGGATTTGTTTGTTTGTTTTGGATCGTCCTTCATGACTAATGCCATAATATAAGTGATGTATTACATTGATAGCTTTACCACTTCTGATGTAACATTCCCCTGTGATTACAAACTTACCAATGCATACAGTAGCACTGATAGCTTTAAATGCAAGGGGGAGTAGTGAAGCAGCAAAAGCAAACCTTTGTCGTTTTAGCTTATGTACAGGTGCTGCAGCCATTTTGGAGTCATAACCTGAACTCAACTGCCAAGTGCCTGGGCTCCAGTTTTCCAGGCCCTGGTTCTGCTTTCCTTGTGCTTCAGCCTATCATTCCCCTCCTCTTGTCCGTGCTCCAGGCCCAATGGCTTTTAAGTGGCCGATCTTGCAAACATACCTGTGCTTATCTTTGTGCATGGAGTAATCATATCTCCTGTCAAGAGGCCAGCTAGAGTTGTCACCTGTCCAGGTTTTCCCAGTCTTGTCCCCCTTTTTTGTGTTAGCTTCCCTGGAAAATCTGCAAGTGTGCTCAGCAAACACTGCCAGCTGTCCAGTTTTATGGGATTAGGGTGAGCCTAGATGTCCCAGTTTTGTGCACCTCAGGGGTGGGTGACTCTCAAGCATACTTAAGCAGGTGTGTTAGTGCTTCCTGAATGAGTTTTGCAGTTTGCCATTTATTGCAATGGGAGGCTGCAGTGCTGAGTTTAGGCCATGTCGGGGATGTCTACATAGCAATATAAGTCCAGGCTTGAGACTGGGCTCAAGTCAAACGCTCCTTGCATCCACAAACCAATTGTTGTAACCTAGAGCTTGGACCCAGGGTCCTAGGACCCTGCAGGGCTGGAGAGTCCAAGCACGTGTTCAGCTGGGACCTAGGATCTGAGCCCTATTGCTTCGCTGTGTGCACACAGCCCCAGCTTGACTCGGATCCCAGACGTACTCCAGATGTATCCTAGAATTCCCAATAGCAGAGGAGCAGCACTGCAGGCAGCCAATGCAGCAGCACGAAGTGTCATTACTGCATTGCTGAGCATGCTCTTGCTTCCTGCTCTGGCTCCTCTTCCACTGCTGCGCAGAGCTTGCCTGGAGCAAAGCTGAAAGGTGGGAGGTGGTTCCTGACTGCCAGGGTGTTGGGGATCATCCCTTCCACCAGCCATGCTGAGCCAGGGGCTCTGCTGCTCCCCATCCCTTCAGGGCAACACTTAGGCCCTGCTCTGCTCTCTGTCCCTTTTTCCCAACCTCCCTGGGGCTGCATGTACTGTGAGGGTGGTGCGTGGGAGCCAGCCCCAAAACTTCCCCGCAGCCTCCCAGGACCCCTTAGCCCTGCCTCCCAGGGTGCGGAGAGGGCAGGGATAAGGGATTCCCTGGGCGTGCTGGAGTACACTGCACCCCAAGCCCTGGGGATGCACTGCACTGCTCTGCAGTGTGTGTGTGTGTGTGTTTTGTCATTCTATGTCAAACTGCAAAACAAATGCACAAAAATAAATAAAAAAACAACCAAACAAAAACATCTTCATGGACCATCCAATTTTGAAAATGAAGAATTGCAAAGTTTTATTTTAATAGTTTGACAGCCCTGGAGACTGATGTCCTAATTGTCCTAATTATCCTCAGAACAGGTGCCCATAGGCATTTTCCTACCACTGTGACTCAGCTGAGAGCTGGAGAGCCCCATTCTCAGATTAGATGGCAGTTCAGTATACAGCCTTCTCTAACTGTAGCCATTCTACTGAGACAGCCACCAAAGCAGCTAATTAGGCAATTTATGTACTCATGGGCCCCTTATGGACACCTGAGACCCATTAATAACACCACCACAGTTAGGAAACTGAGTGGGCAGTAGAGTTTTCCCACAGTGCACCATGTTCCGCGGGTTAGAGTGTCAACACTGGGAGGTGGGCGCTAGGCATTTTAGGATACCCTTAATTAGTCTCAGGTCTGTGCACTGCAGTGTGAATGCCAGAACCCTCGGTTTGAGCCTGGGTCAGAAAATTCTTAACTTTAGGGTTCAAATGCAATGTAGATGCTCAACCCCATGGTTCCCTGACATGGCTCAACTGACTCACGTCCTATTAACCCTAGGCTTACATTGTTGTTTAGACATAACCTAAGGGGCTGCTTTAGGGCCTCCCCAGGCTCAACCATGTGATTAAAAATGGAAACTCCTAACAGCAAGTGGGTTCTGCCAGATTCTTCTGGAACCAGAATGTACCCTGGCCATTGGAGGTGATTCTTTCTCGAACAGAGTGCCCCTGTAAGGTAAGAGAATGCCCTGGCTACTGTATCCGTGTTGTGATGTCCAGGAGAATAGCAATGTTATGTGTCCACTGCAGAACCTCTGTCTTTCTCCCTGATCCTAGGAAAAGGAGCTGGGATATTCCTCACTGTTTTCTCCTTTGGTGGTACCTTCACAACCCAAACTGTGAGTGAGAGGAGGCCCCAGCAGTGGTGAATTGGGCACAGTGTATATAAATGGATCTGGAGCCTGAGTAGAAGCCCCTCTTCTCTCACTTTCAGTACATGTCCCATCATAGAGCCATTCAATTTAAAGCAAACATTGAAGGGCCTGATTCAGTCACTTCAGTTTCAGTGGCATAACACAGTGACACATTAACCCAATTTTCTCCTCAAATCCTCACGTCTTTTGCATAACGATCCTTCAAAGTGCATCAGCCCCATTGTTATCTTTTATTCTTCTAGGCCATGTATCTCAGTTATTCCAGAGGTGCATCTGAGTGGTAGGGGTGGGGAGACAGTTGACGTTAAGCCACCTTTTTGTTTCCCCTGACCCTGGTGTTATGCTCATACAAAGCACACGGGATCTTTATAGAGGAAGGTAAATACACACAACATTTATTGAGAATACCACAGTTAGCATATGCTTTACACACACACACATACACACACTCCTGCAGTGATGTTTATAGTTACCAGTCCAGAGTCTGGATCAATCTAGTGGCCAGCCAGATTGGTTGCAGAGGGGAGCGAGGCTCTATCGGTCACGATCCGATGCTCCTGGAGTGTGGCAAGATGAACCCAAAGTCCCATGGCAAAGCACCCTGATCTTATAGTCTTTTTTTCTCTATGGAAGTCTCTATGGATTTTGCTGTGTCAGTTTCTGATGTAAACATTCCAATACACCTCCAAGAGGGTCATCCTGTCCTTTATTCCGATTTAATCAATTGTCTGTAGGGGTGCCAGCCTTCACCTCAGGGTCATCAATCTGCCCTTCATTATGGATGCGTGTTGATGATTCTTTGATGTCCTTTAAGTCTCTTCATTCCTTCTTCCTTGACTCTGGCTATAACAATGGCTTTCACACCTTATCTTTTCCTGATGCATACATTCCTCATTCACACAAACAGATTGAGAATACAAACAGTAGTATTTATATGAGCAAATTAAACCTTGCTAAGTTTTACAATCAATAACCAAGCTGATTTACATTGAGACCCAGGCCTTCAATGTTCCTCTAATCTACTTAACATAGACACAGTAGAGAATCCTGTCTTTTACTTACTAAACCTTAAAACAAAGAAATGTATATTTAACTAGAGTGCCTACTTTGTAATACATATAGGAAACCATAGCAGACATTATAACTTATCCTAAAACAAAAGGGTGACCATGATCAGTCATAAGGATTGTTCTGGTCTGTCATTCCTTTCTGCTATTCAAAAAGGGTGGGTGACAGGATGAAATCAAATCATACATTAATTCTTATGGGTTATAAATTTTATGGGTTTTTATAAAATCCTACTCCTATACTGGGGCAGGGTGGGAGGCAAAGTGTCTTGCCTCCCCAAACAAATAGAGCAGCCTAATGGCTGCTCTGACTTCCACTGGCTTGTAGTGGCTTCACAGAAGCAATTAGGCAGGTAAGGAGGGCTTTCACATGGTGTATTCCACTCTGCACCTCACACGCACCTACCCTTGGGGACAAGGAAGCTAATATGGAGCTGGCCATGTCAGCTTTGTGCCAGCTAAGGATTCCAGGTGGTCTTAAGGTAGCTCTAAACTGTGCTGGCTTGTCATAGTCTCCATGGGGCTTTTGTGCTGGCTGTGGGCTCCTGAAACATAGTATGTTGTGGCTGCATCCCCAGCACACCAGCTGTGATGGTGGAGCCAGGGGAAGGTGGCATAAAATGAGGTATGCCATCTCTGTGATAGCCATCCTGCAGAACTTCTCAGCGTCACTTTTACAGACTCCTTTATACCACAGGAGTGATGCAAAGGGGCCAGTGTGGTGATTATGGTGGATGGAAGGCAGTCCTGTTTTGGGGAAGGCAGGGCCTAAAGGAACTGGTGCAGTCAAAAAAAAAAAGTGCTTTTTTACCTCAAAGATTTAGACCAACACAAAAGGGAAATACTCCAGACTTCATAATTACACTTTGGATAAGGCTTTTGATACAGGTAAGAGGGAGCTCCTTCCCTTCCCCACTTCTACTCATCAGAAACAAGCCAGAATTTCAGATGGGGCTATCTAATCTGACATACTAACGTATGGGAGGAAAAAGGGGTACACATCCATAAGCAGCTATTCCATAATTATATAATTATGGAAATTAATACCATTAAGGAACTCTTGGGGGCTATTTAATATACCATCTCGAGCTTATAGCATTATTTCATTTCTCATGTAGGAAACCCAAGTTCCAGGAGACTGTTCATGAGGATAAAAACACTAATTCCAGGAAAGGCCACCTCAGAGGGCTTGACCTCCACATGGTGTAATGAATTCTTACTGATGGTTAAGACTACCTTTATGGGAAAAGGATCTAAAAACAGATATCACACTGGAATAATGGGAAAACCTTATCCATTTGTGTAACCATTAGGGGAAATTATTACAAAATATGTTATAAATTCATAGATTATAAAGTGAGAGGGACCACCGTGATCCTCTAGACTGACATCCTGCAAAACACAAGCCATAGGACCTCCCTGAATTAATTCATTTTAGAATAACATCCTACCTTGATTTAAAAATTTCCAATGATGGAAAGCACACGACAGCCCTTGCTAAGTTGTTCCAATGGTTATTTACCCTCACTATTGAAAAGTTGCACTTTGCAAGATTTTAGAACTAGTAGATCTCATCCTCTCTCACCTAGTTTTTATTCATAGATTTGTAGAGGAAAATGAGCTTTCCAATTCCCAATTGGTTTCTAAACTTTGAATGGACTATTCATGGAAATGAACTTGTTGAATTAACTGAAATGAAGAAAATATTCTCTCTGCAATTGCAGACGATGCCACTGCTGTCAAAAGCTGGTTTAGTCCTTCAACAAATGCTGATTCCTGGTGTTTAGACAGTGACTTCCACCAGTTCAGTGGTTTGACCTTCTTTAAAACTTGGCAGCAAATGTGAACTGTTTAATATTTTTTGGGGGGTATTTAATTTAAGTGATTTTTTAATAGATTACTGTAAGATTAGGCCTTAACATAGGTTATCATTTCAAATTTGATTTTAAATAGGTTTATTTTTTTTAAAAATCAGTATTTAATTTAACTAAAAATGTATTAAATTTAAATTAATTTTTAAATCCAGTTTTATCCACCTGGGTAGCAGCCAACCAGTTGTTCCTGTCTTTGCCAATAGAGTGGGTGACGTCTCTAAACTGTATTTTCATGTTTAAATTTACATATTGTATTTTTTTTAAATCTGCAGATTATCAGAACTTTAACAGTATGGGCTGGATGAAAGGACTATAAGGTGGATAGAAAGCTGGCTAGATCATCGGGCTCAATGGGTAGTGATCAATGGCTCCATATCTAGTTGGCAGCTGGTATCAAGCGGAGTGCCCCAAGGGTCGATCCTGGGGCCGGTTTTGTTCAATATCTTCATTAATGATCTGGAGGATGGCATGGATTGCACCCTCAGCAAGTTTAAAGATGACAATAAACTGAGAGGAGTGGTAGATATGCTGGAGGAGAGAGATAGGATACAGAGGGACCTAGACAAATTAAAGGATTGGGCCAAAAGAAATCTGATGAGGTTCAACAAGGACAAGTGTAAAGTCCTGCACTTAGGACAGAAGAATCCCATGCACTGCTAGTGGCTAGGAAGCAGTTCTGCAGAAAAGGACCTAGGGGTTAGAGTGGACGAGAAGCTGGATATGAGTCAACAGTGTGCCCTTGTTGCCAAGAAGGCTAACAGCATTTTTGGGCTGTATAAGCAGGAGCATTGCCAGCAGATTGAGGGATGTGATCATTCCCCTCTATTCAGCATTGGTGAGGCCTCATCTGGAGTACTGTGTCCAGTTTTGGGCTCCACACTACAAGAAGGATGTGGAAAAATTGGAAAGAGTCCAGCGGAGGGCAACAAAAATGATTAGGGGGCTGGAGCACACGATTTATGAGGAGAGGCTGAGGGAACTGGATTATTTAGTCTGCAGAAGACAAGAACGAGATTTGATAGCTGCTTTCAACTACCTGAAAGGGGGTTCCAAAGAGGATGGATCTAGACTGTTTTCAGTGGTAGCAGATGACAGAACAAGGAGCAAGGGTCTCAAGTTGCAGTAGGGGAGGTTTAGTTGGATATTAGGAAAAACTTTTTCACTAGGAGGGTGGTGAACCACTGGAATGGGTTACCTAGGGAGGTGGTGGAATCTCCTCCTGTTAAGGCTGTATCCCCACTTTGAACTTTAGGGTACAAATGTAGGGGCCTGCATGAAAACTTCTAAGCTTAACTACCAGCTTAGTTCTGGTCCGCTGCCACCATTCTCAAAAACTAATTCCCTTCCCTGGGTAGTCTTGAGAAACCTTCACCAATTCCTTGGTGAATACAGATCCAAACCCCTTGGATCTTAAAACAAGGAAAAATTAACCATTCCCCTCCTTCCTCCCACCAACTTCTGGTGAATACAGACCCAACCCCCTTGGATCTAAAAACAAGGAAAAATCAATCAAGTTCTTAAAAAGAAGGCTTTTAATTAAAGAAAAAGGTAAAAATCATCTCTGTAAAATCAGTATGGAAAATAACTTTACAGGGTAATCAAACTTAAAGAGCTCAGAGGATTCCCCTCTAGTCTTAGGTTCAAAGTACAGCAAACAAAGATAAACACTCTAGTAAAAGGTACATTTACAAGTTGAGAAAAACAAAGTAAAACTAAGACGCCTTGCCTGGCTATTTACTTACAAGTTTGAAATAGGAGAGACTTGTTTAGAAAGATGTGGAGAACCTGGATTGATGTCTGGTCCCTCTCAGTCCCAAGAGCAAACGAACACCCAAACAAAGAGCACAAACAAAAGCCTTCCCCCCCCCCCCCCAAGATTTGAAAGTATCTTGTCCCCTTATTGGTCCTTTGGGTCAGATGCCAGCCAAGTTACCTGAGCTTCTTAACCCTTTACAGGGAAAAAGATTTTGGAGTCTCTGGCCAGGAGGGATTTTATAGTACTGTACACAGGACAGCTGTTACCCTTCCCTTTATAGTTATGACACCTTCCATAGAGGTTTTTAAGGTCAGGCTTGACAAAGCCCTGGCTGGGATGATTTAGTTGGGGATTGGTCCTGCTTTGAGCAGGGGGTTGGCCTAGATGACCTCCTGAGGTCCCTTCCAATCCTGATATTCTATGAACTATGTTTCACATAGGCCTGGTCATGCATGCCTTTATTTACACTTAGTAGCACTCACTTGTCTGAGTACTCCCATGGGCTTTAATGAAACAGTGTAGCCTAGTGGATGGAGACTCTTGATACCTGGGTTCTACTCTTATTTCTGCCACTTGTTGGCTGACTGACACTGGGAAAATCACTTCTCTCCCCCACCCCCTCGTGCCTCAGTTTCCATATTTGTAAAGTGGGGATAATGATACTGACCTCCTTTTTATGAGCTTCAAATTCTACTGATGAAAAGTGCTAGATAATATCCTAATTATTATATTACTCACATAAATAAGTACTACTCAAGATATGAATGACAAAACTGAACCCATAATTTGTGTAAAAAAGAAGTGTAGTATCAAACTGGTGTTTTATAGTTATTTGCCTATTAGTATTAGGTTAGTGGCTAGAATGTAAATCTTACTGGCTACTTTGTTTTTCATCATGTGACTGGAAATCTCGCTGTGAAAATTATCTGAACAGCAGAAGCATTACATACATACATTACAAAAGATAGCAAGGCTGTGTGAATTTATGGTCTTGCTATGGCAAGTACAATAGATGCTGGTTTTAACTAGTATCCTTCAAGCATGATAAAGTAAGAGCTCCTGAACAATCATCAATGTTCTTGACCCCCATAAAATCCATAAACAAACATATATCCCTGTGAGCTAGATTCTCAGCTGGTGTAGACAGGCATAGCCCCATTGAAGTAAATGGATCTACATTGATTTACATCAAATGAGGCTCCAGCCTTAATTCCCACTCCATTTCCCACTGGGGAGGGAGAGGAACGAATCACACCTGATAGATGCTAGTCACATCTCCAAATGCAGCAGTTCTCAACCAGGGGGCTGGAGCCTCCTGTGGGGCCACAAGAAGGTGTCAGGGGGACCACCAACCAGAGCTGGCTTTAGCCTCGCTGGGACCCAGGGCAGAAAGCTGAAGCACCACCATGCAGGGCTGAATCCAGGGGCCCTGAGCCCCGCCACCCAGGGGCTGAAGCCAAAGCCTGAGCAACTTAGCTTTGTGGGGCCCCCATGATGTGGGCCCCTGAGCAATTGTCCTACTTGCTACCCCCTAATGTTGGCCCTGGCTTTTATATGCAGAAAAACACTTGTTGTGGCACAGGTGGGCTGTGAAGTTTTTATAGCGCGTTGTGGGGGCCTCAGAAAGAAAAAGATTACCAATCCCTGTCCTAATGCACTCCTGGAAGATACTGAGATACTAGAGTGATTAGGACTGTATACGAATATGAATAGACTGTAATAGAAGGGGAGTATTGGTGGGAGGGTGTATACACACGCTTTCACAATATGTATTACATTCAGAAATTTTACAATGATATTATTAAGGTTGCAAAGTCAAGCATGCAAAAGTTTGAAAATGTCAGAACAAAGGTTGCCATGGCTACCTTAATTCTTCTCCTTTGTATTGCAGTACATATGCACAATCTTTAATTACAAGCTTTTTCCTCAGGTCTCTGCTGCTTGCAGTGCATTGTGGGAGGAGTTGGAGGAGATGAGAGAGGCCCATGGACATTTATTTTATGATGGTATAGTTATTTTTATTGTTGTAGCTCTTTTGGATACTCAGAATTTCAGCTATACTCCTTGTAGTTGGTCAGTAAATATGATGGCACATATTGTGTTATGAACAGTACAGCTGGAGGTCAGAAGATAGAAAGTAGAGAGATGTATACCAGGGATCTGTAATTTCTAAATAACGGGAGTAGCATGAACTAGATGATGGCCTAGCAGAAAGTGGTTAGGAAGCGGAAACAGGACTGTGAAGAGGAGAGCAGCCTCCAAGGTGTACAAGACATAGATTAGGCATCACTAGACTGGAAGGTACTTGAATGAGGCGGGTGGAAGACAATGTTGGGCTCTGGTGTTTGGCTTGTCCCTAGTGTCATTTTCCCATGGTAGCATGAAACTAGTCAATTACTGGTTTGATAGACTGAGATGGGGCCCAGTTTGTCTCATCTATCTCTTACTCCAATGGTTCCCAACCAGGGGTATGTGTACCCCTGGGGGTACACAGAGGTCTTCCAGGGGGTACATCAAATCATCTAGATATCTACCTAATTTTACAACAGGCTACATAAAAAGGATTAGCTAAGTCAATACACACTAAAAATTCATACAGACAATGACTTGTTTGTACTGCTCTATATACTATACACTGAAATGTAAGTACAATGTTTATATTCAATTGATTTTATAACTATAGGGTAAAAATCAGAAAGTCAGCAATGTTTCAGTAATAGTGTGCTGTGACACTTTTGTGTTTTTATGTCTGATTTTTGTAAGCAGATAGTTTTTAAGTGAGGTGAAACTTGGGGGTATGCAGGACAGATCAGACTCCTTTCAGGAGTCCAGTAGACTGGAAAGGTTGAGAGCCACTGTTATGGCACCTCAGGTCCTCTGACTCCAGCCACAGCCTTTATTTCTGATCTCATCCTCTTGTGAATTCCCCTTGTAGTCATCTCTTCTCCACCTTCCTCTGCAACCTCAGTCTTTCCTTTCTTCTTGTCATCTGCAGCTCTCATTCCTTCCTCATCTGTTGCAGCTCATCCCAGAACATCCAGTTCTTCCTCAGATCATCAAGGGGCTTTGTGTTTCGCCTTCTTTGTCCCCTCAGAATGTCACTGGTGGGACAGCTGGGAGATATACCAGAGAGTCCATCAAACTGTTCTTCCATTGATGCATTGGGCACAGCATCAGAGCTGGCAGGTCACAAGTCAGCTGGCAGCACCACTGTGTTGGCAGTGGAGAATCAGATGAATAACATTTAAAAAATTGTGCCATGGTTTTGAATTGTACAGTGTGCAACTTGGGAATGCAGCTGTTCAGTGCATAGATGGGCTCTAGAGAGTGCATTGCTGAATGTGAGCCCTTATAAATTGCCTTTTATTAGCGATTTCCATTTTCCACAATTCCATCGATTTTTTTTTTAATTATTTATTTGTTTGTTTATATTTGGGGTAAGGCAAAATGTTCTGATTCTTACTCGGAGTGTTTAAGAGGAAATAACCAAAATGTAGAGGTTTTTCTTTTTTTTTAACCAAAATGTTCTTTACTTTGATTTTTAGAGGGGAGGCTACTTGATTTTCTACTTGGATCTTTATACACTGTATTTGCTATAGGCCAACAAAGGGAACCCACTGGGTAATGGTAATAACCACAACAGTAACGTCCGTCTCCCTCGATTACCATGCAGTGTTTGAGAGAACCATTTTGATAAATTCTGAGCCTGGCTTGAGAAACATAGATTTTTTTTTTTTTTAATTAATATTTATTTATTTATTTACTGGTGATCAGAACTGGCAGCTTGGTGCTATGGATGGGGCATTTTAGGTTTGACTGTATGTAAAGGAAGTATTTGTTTCCTAACCTAGTCACAAAAAGCTAAAGGAGCAGGTGGCAGAGAGATGTTCTGTGCTGACACTAGAAGTCTTGGAACAAGAAATTCAAGATCAATTTTCAACTGCAATAAATATTGTCCTAATCCTGCCTGCTGATTGGATTTTTGTTTTTGTTACTGACCTGAATGCTACATTCATGGAACGTATTGCTGCCTACAATTATTGCCTAGTATTATCTCTATAACGTTACACTCTCTTTTCTCTGCCCCTGTCTCTCCCGCATCCTCAGATTAGAGTTTCTGCTTCCCTCCTGCCTGGTTTCCTGTTATAGTTTTAAAGAAATAGTTCAAATATCCTCACAAAACCAAATCATGTCATATGCTGATTGCCACAGAAGGTGGAATCAGGTAAGGGGTCTATGTCTTTTTTTTCTAGGGGTCATTTATTTTTCTTGGATCTTTAATCGAATAGTGAGATGGGGTAAATTATGACATCCATATGTTTGGAATAGAACCCATGGTAAGAACCCTCTTAAGTTTTTAATTTTAACACCAAAATAATTGGATGGCTGATGTATTCACTCCCACGGTAAATTCATAGATAGCAATTCTGGATCCTAAAGGTCTGATCCTAAGCTAGTATAAACTACTCTAGCTCCACTGAAGTCATGGAGTTATGCAAACTTACACCAGATGAACATCACACCCTAATTGTTTATAAGAAGTCCCTGTATTTAAGAATATACTTATTTAAAAATAAATAAATAGTCATGTTGTATCCTGTAGCTTTGAGAAACAAACTACCATGTCTGGTCATCTTAATTTATTAATTATTGTAGCATAAACACCTGTCTGGCGCTGAGAATGTAAGGAAGAAAAATTGTAATAGTTATTTTGTTTGGTATAAAATATGACAAATATAAGATGTGGATTCTCCTAATAGCACTGTTTGTGTTTCAAATGTTTGTGCATATGCCAAGTTTTAGTCTTACATATCATACAAGATTTTAAATCTTTCATCAGATGTGTTATGCTTGTTGCTTTATAATGATACTTGCTGATAGTGGCCAGAAAGAAATATTCATAAGTTAACTCTAGGCTGTTGATTATGTTTTGGGAGATTTTCCCCTCAGTTGTCTGCTCCGTGAGTTTTGGCAGAACTGCCTGGCTTGCAAAATGCAGAGACAACCCAGTTTCTGGATTTCTCCTTATTTGGGACAGGTGCCCTTATCATGCTTGCCAAGAATACTCCATGTTGAGTGGCAAAGATCCAAAGGTTGCCACAATCACTTGGAGGTTTTAAGTTTTCCATCGAAAGGTCTGGCTGGTATGACTAGTCCAATAGTACAGAGACTCCAAGCATTGTGACCGTAGGTGTTTGCTGGCTTAGGAGCAGCTGGAATGTTTTCCCTGTCATTTGATTTCATTTCATAAACACGTCTTTCAATGCTGGCATCTTCCTCAGCTCTTGCATTTTAGTTTTGATACTTGATGAAAGATGATTTTTTAACTCAAATTAAGCCTGGTTTTTGGAATCTCCTGGAAATAAAAGCATTTCCATTTACTTGAATGTCATTTTAATAATCTCAAGATACATACAGTATACTAAAGGGCTCTGAGTGCTATGGTTGTTTCACTCTCATGCCAGATTGTATTGGAATCACTAAAGTGAGTGGAGAAGAGAGGCCTTCTGTGTGCTTACTCAGGAAACGCTCCCATTGTGCAGCTATAGGTTTGTTTCATCTATCAATGAACACCTAATGGGGAAAACAGAAAACAATATTTATACCTTGAGACATAAAAGTGAAGTCTTAATGATTAAAGATTCCCATGCTGCTTTTCATAACAGCCAGGATGTTAACGCAGGTGACCCGACCAAATTCCAGTCCATGTAATTATATTCTTCCTCGCTAACCTCCCCTCTGCAGTTTCAGTTGGATGCCATGTTCTTGTTGGTATGGCAGTGTACTATTCAACAGCTGTGCATTCCAGCCCAAGTGGTAGCACATTTCAGAGACTGGTAACATGATTCTTACATATATAAAGTTTGTGCCGCTTTAGATATTTTGGGACGAAAAGGGCTATAAATGTTAAACACTGAGCCAAATTCATTTCTGGTATAGCTCTGCTGAAGTCATTGAAAGCATACCAGAAATGAAGCTGGTGCAATATATTACTATTTAAAAAAGAAGAAAAGCATATAAAACAGCAAAAGACTGAAAAGAACTGGGATGCTTTGAGCGCTGTAGATCTGGGCATAGGCAGGGCGCAGTTTGTGAGCAAGGTGGCAAAAGAACTAAAATAGCCCTGTGTGATGATTAAATGGAACATTCTCTTCAGTTTGCTAGATAGGATAATGGTAGCAGGACAAATGAAAGCATGCCAGAAGGGAAGTAAATAAAGGTAGTCATATATTTTTAATGCCAATTGCACAAGTTGAAGACTCATTTTAAAAACTGCAACTGGTAAAAGAAAATGATTTAACTTTAACTAGTTGCATTTGTCCCAGCCACGCTGTCAGATAATGTGCTACTAGCAGGCACAATGAACAATTTAAAATCAGCTTTAATTGTATAACATTTTGAAGATTCTAAAACAATCAACTGAATTGCTCGTTATCTATCTTTAATTAGTGTCAATCAAGGGAAGGAGTGCCCCTCTGGGTATTACCCTCCATTGTCTTGTGACAATCAAATCATGTTTGTTTTCACTGTTAGAAATAAGTGGCAGATACCAACAAAACCATGTATGGAAAATGAGGCTCCATGCACTGGGAAGTGAAGTTAGACTCCCCATGCTGTGGAGGAAACTGAGGCAGGGATATGTATGTAGAGTTTTATTATTTTTGTTGGAATCTGTATATTTTCTATGCTATCTAAGTAAAGAGTAATTGTGTGTAGAAACCTTTGCAAAGTCAGTCTGTGCATCTGTTTGTTTGCTTCACATGTTAAGTGCCCCTGAGGAGTTAAACTGTAAACCCAGGGTGCCTACAAGCCTGAAGTTCTGGGAAAGGATGTGCTTAAGCTATTGGGGTGGGGGGTTAGCACAGGTCCTGGGTTTCCAGACAACACTTAACGGGTGTGTAGTCACGTTGCTTAATGTATTATTGGAAGGCACTCAGCTACCATGGTGGTGACCATGGTTGAAGAACCTATGTAGAATAGGGTCCACATTGCAGATTGAAAGTGGAAATAAACAATGTTTGATTTGGCTGAAATGATTCACTCATGAATCTCACGGTTAGGACTGCCTCTGTTTTTGTTGTAGTTTTGTATGATGGTTAAGGAGTCTCATTCTGGCTGGATTAATCCATGGATTTTGGCATCAAGTCATCAAAATATGGCATACAAGTGGGCAAAATAAATCTGAAATCATACCTGTCCCTCATATCTAAACATAGCTGGAGCAGTAGTAAGGAATAATATTGTCTGTATGAACTGGGGGAGTTGGATGAAGGCTAGTTGGCTGCATCTTAAAATAGACTGATATAATTCTGCTGCATTGCGGGGAGCAGCCGGAAGAGTTGGTGGAATTTTTTGCTGCCAAGTGTGGCTGCTATTTGTAACACAGGTGTGCAGCTCCAGTGTGTTAACTCCTGGGCTGCTCCTGGATTCCCAGGGAGCAGCTGTGTCCAAGAGCATGTGTCTTTTTCCTCTGTGCCTGTTCCACTCTGATGTAGATCTAGCCACAGTTATGCATGCTTTTGTCACCTCTAGATTGCTATATTGCATGCTCTGTGGGGCCACACTTTGAGCTAACTCAGAAACGCAAGCTGGTGAAGAACATGGTAATCCACTTATTGGCCTGATTGTCGCTGATGCTAAGGTCATTATACATCCATTGGCATTGTATAAGGGAACTGAAGTAGGCATTAATTATATTTATGCTCACTTTAAGGTCTCTTTTACTCTGCCAGAGTGATGTAAAGCAGCCTCCGTGTAAATGAGGTCTTGTGTACTGATATAACTTACCCATGTATAAGGGAAGGTGTTCATGTAAACCAATATAAATATACCAGTATAAGCCCTGTGTAGATACTCCTCTCCTGGAAGGATGGTTTCAGTATTGGGGCACTAGCCTAGGACTTGGGAGACTTGGATTTAATTCCCTGCTTGGCCACAGACTTCCTGTGTGACCTTAGACCAGTTATTTAGCTTCTCTGGGTCTCAGTTCCCCATTTGAAATAATCGGGATAATAGCACTGCCTTGCCTCCCAGAGGTGTTGTGAGGATAAATACATTAAAGATGACAGTGCTCAGATACTGTGGTGAGGGGGGCCAGATCAGCACTTTAGAGAAGACTGCCTTTTTTCTATTTTAGCTTATGTTGTTTGGCAAGGGATATAAGCTAAACTCCAGAAAGCCAGCTGTATAGTGGAATAAGAGCATCCGTAGGGGGGTTATACTGATTTAACTATATCAGTGTAATTAGTAAAACTTTCCTGTGTAGACAAGCCCTGAGAATCAAGTCCCATAAATGGATTTTCCTGCTCCAAGCACATAAAAACCAATTTCCAGGTAGAATGGAAGATGTTGGTGTTAACCTAAAGGTCCTAAATGATTTGGGAGCTGGTTACCTGAGTGATCATCTTTTTTTCTGGTGCCATACTGCTACAGATGAGATCAGTGGAGACTGAGCAGGAATGCCCTCTCTGTTAACAGGTGGGAGCAGCTGGCAGAGCATTCTCTGGGAAGGTTCCCTGACTTTTAAACTCACTACTCCTCCACTTGGCCTGTCAGTGCCTGAATGTATTACACTTTCAGGAATACTGCAAAATCCATCTTTTTCTTCCAGACTTTTGAGGAAAAGATGAACTGAGGGTTTATTTTACTCTCCTCTTTATATTTGCTGAGTATTTATTTATCTGTCAAGTTGGGATGAGTACTCATGTGGGCTGTATTTGAATGTATATGATATCCAGAGTATTGAATACCATCAAAGTTTATTTTTAAAGTAAAATTAAGTACATGAATTACATAAATCCACTTAAATATAATGTATTTTATTGATCTGAAAATTACCAGTACAAGGAAAGAAAAAGTCTAAATTAAGAACCACCTGAAGTGTGGACATTGAAAAGACTTCAGAAACAAAGTGGCCTGAATAAGTTTTTCAATATGGGCTAATCCTGCAGCCCTTAAATGCAGCAGAGATATTTGTGTAAGGATGATGATGGGCTGAAAGTTGAGAAGTGAAGATAGAAAGTGATGACAAATGCAGAATGTTGGGGATTGGGACAGGAGGAGGTTAATGATAGAAACGGATCAAATGATTTATGTGAAGAGGAATTGAAAATGTGCATTTAAAAAGATGCATTTAACATGAACTCTGCATTGGGTCGTTTTCTAAACAAACTTATGTAAGGATGAAAAAACCTGTACCATTTCCAAAAATGATTATTTGAGTATTTCTTACCATCCCAAAGTGCCTAGGTGTCTCAGCTTAGACTTCCTACCACTGCATGGTTCTGTCACTGTGCCCTATTGCAGCTGTCAGCAAAGCAGAGCTATGTCTGTACTGGCTAACATCTCTATAAATATATCAGAGGGATAAATACCAGGGAGGGAGAGGAATTATTGAAGCTCAGGACCAATGTGGACACAAGAACAAATGGATATAAACTGGCCATCAGGAAGTTTAGACTTGAAATTAGACGAAGTTTCTAACCATCAGAGGAGTGAAGTTCTGGAACAGCCTTCCAAGGGGAGCAGTGGGAGCAAAAGACATATCTGGATTCAAGACTAAGCTTGATAAGTTTATGGAGGGGATGGTATGATGGAATAGCCTAATTTGGGAAATTAATTGATCTTCGACTGGCCTGTGATGGGATGTTAGATGGGTGGAATCAGAGTTAATACCAGGAATTCTTTTCTGGGTGTCTGGCGGGTGAGTCTTGCCCACATGCTCAGAGTTTGGCTGATCGCCATATTTGGGGTTGGAAAGGAATTTTCCTCCAGGGCAGATTGGCAGAGGCCCTGGGGGTTTTTTGCCTTCCTCTGCAGTGTGGGGCACAGGTCACTTGCTGGAGGATTCTCTGCACCTTGAAGTCTTTAAACCACAATTTGAGGACTTCAGTAGCTCAGACATAGGTTAGGGGTTTGATACAGGAGTGGGTGGACAGGGATGAAAGTAAGTCCAGTGACTTACCAGTACGCTGGGGCCAGCTCTGGGCCTGGAAGGGGCGAGGCCTAGGGCAGAAGGGGCGTGGCTGAGGGAGTCCGAGCCAGTCTCAGCCCACCCTGTAAGGTAAGTGCCCCCCCCCTCAACTGGGGTAGCAGCAGCAGCCCAGGGCTCCCCTGCTTCTACTGCCCTGGCCCTGTAAATAGCAGCAGGAGCCCTGGAGTAGTGGTGGTGGGGCTCTGGTGGCTATTTAAAGGGCCAGGGCGATAGAAGAAGCGGGAGCCCTGGACTTTTTAAATAGCCCCAGAACCCCGCAGCCCTACCCCAGGGCTCCAGCAGTGGGGCTCTGGTGACAATTTAAAGTGCCTGGGGCTCCAGCCTCTGCTGGGAGCCCCAGGCCCTTTAAATTGCCCCCTGGGGAAGCCGGGCCACCCCGGTATGGCAAACCGTCTCTTGCCGGTACGCCGTAGTGGGGCGTACCGGCTTACTTTCACCTCTGTAGGTGGGTGAGATTCTGTGGCCTGCGTTGTGCAGGACCAGGGGTCGGCAACCTTTCAGAAGTGGTGTGCCGAGTCTTCATTTATTCACTCTGATTTAAGGTTTCGCGTGCCAGTAATACATTTTAACATTTTTAGAAGGTCTCTTTCTATAAATCTATGATATATAACTAAACTATTGTTTTATGTAAAGTAAATAAGGTTTTTAAAATGTTTAAGAAGCATCATTTAAAATTAAATTAAAATGCAGAGCCCCTCCGGACCGGTGGCCAGGACCCGGGCAGTGTGAGTGCCAATGAAAATCAGCTCGCATGCCGTCTTTGGCACTCGTGCCATAGGTTGCCTACCCCTGGACTAGACGATCATAATGGTCCCTTCTCAAAGTCTATGATTCTAAGTTGTAAATGAAGAAATCTGTATGATTATCACATTTGTGTCACCATGCAAAGTAATGTAAAGCATTTGCTTCAGAAAACAGTAATCCTCATCTTTGCATTCAGCAGCTTCCTGATTGAAGATGTGAGTATGAGTATATGCAAAATGGGACCATCCACAGCAGTGATAGATTAACCATTTGTGTTAGCCTAGGAATGTTGCCCCTGGGCTTAATCCAAGTTCTCTTTACAGCTGGATGTTATCCCTTGATTACTGGTGTTTTGGGTATTGGCACTGGAGATTTAGAGAGAGTGCAAAGTTTTTCTTGCCAAGTAATGTCCACAGACATATCTAGATTATCCTTTCCTTGGGTAGTGCTATAAATTGCTTCTCTGCCTGCTTTCTGACCTCACAAGCATATAAAATCTTTGGGGAGATTAAAAAATAACACAGTCTGTAATTAAATGCTACTCTCAAGATACCCCAGTACAGGCCACTGCAGTTGCCAGGAGATTTATTACTACCAATTACTACCTAGATCTGCATTAATGAACCTGTTGCAGTTATTGATTCAAGTCAGTAATCCCGTAGAGCATGACAAAACCAAAAAATAAACCTGCATGCTCTCAGGGATAACTAACAGCTGATAGATTAGGGAATTTCAAAATGGCATGGTCTGAAGATAAATTGAGCATGATACTGTCTCCTTCAGAGATTGAGAAAATAATACAGAGAATTTTTAATATCGTGAGGCTCCCCAGGGCCTACGGTTGTGAGGCAACTCACCACCACCTGCCCTTAGCACGAAGCAGTCTTGTCTGTGCCTGCTGTGGATTAGCTCCCTGAAACCACCAGCCTCTAGCAGCACAAGCCTGGTCTTCCAGGGCTCGCTGTCTCTGTACAGGTAGCAATAGGCACTCACCAGCCCCTGAGTCCTCAGAGCATTGACTGCAGCATCTAGTCCACGGATCGGCAACCTTTGGCATGTGGCCCGCCAGGGTAAGCCCCCTGGTGGGCCGGGCTGGTTTGTTTACCTGCCGCATCTGCAGGTTCAGCCGATCGCAGGTCCCACTGGCTGTGGTTCACTGCTGCAGGCCAATGGGGGCTACGAGAAGCAGCACGGGCTGAGGGATGTGCTGCCCGCCGCTTCCCGCAGCCCCCATTGACTTGGAGGAGCGAACTGCGGCCAGTGGGAGCCACGATTGGCTGAACCTGCGGACACGGAAGGTAAACAAACCGGCCCGGCCTGCCAGGGGGCTTACCATGGTGGGACGTGGGCCAAAGTTGCCAATCCCTGATCTAGTCTCTTATCCACTGAACACTCATAGAATTACCAGGCCTGCTGTTCCCAAAGGAGCACTACACACCAGCTTGTTAAGATTCTACTCTGGCCCATCCCTTTGCCTAACACCACAGCATGTGGATTATATGTATAGTGAAAACAAGAATAAGTCTATTATCAAAGTTCAAGTGACTGTGAGTAACAGTATTGGAAATAAATGGTTACCATACAAAACAAAATCGTAACACACTTTCTAGGGGTTAAACTTTAATTAACAAGTTACTCTCTTGTCTAAAGAAGCTGATCTCACCCAAAGCTCTCTCCAGAATTTTCAACCAAGTATGGTTGAGATTCCACTTTCATGAAGCAAATTCACTGTGCATTTACTTCCTAGGTGAGGGTGTGATGGGTTAGATCACAGACCCCCTTGGGAGCAGCCACCTGATGTGCCAAGACTACCTCTGCCCCTGCTTTCCCTGCCAGTTTGGGACCCCAGCACTCTGTCTTGCTGAGCCAGACATACCCGTCTGCTCCAACACAGACCCAGGGTCTGAATTACTTGCCCCAAAGCTGCAGACTAACTGAAAGCAGCTTACAGAAGTGTTCTCGTCTTTAACACTCAGATGTCCAACTCCCAGTGGGGTCTAAAACCCAAATAAATCTGTTTTACCCTGTATAAAGCTTAAACTCATTAATTGTTCGCCCTCTATAACAATGATAGAGAGAGATGCACAGCTGTTTGCCCCCTACCCCCAGGTATTAATACATACTCTGAGTTAATTAATAAGTAAAAAGTGATTTTTATTAAATACAAAAAGTAGGATTTAAGTGGTTCTAAGTAATAACAGACAGAACAAAGTGAACTACCAAGCAAAATAAAATAAAACACGCAAGTCTATATCTAATACAGTAAGAAACTGAATAAAGATAAGATCTCACCCTCAGAGATGTTTCAATACATTTCTTTCACAGACTGGATGCCTTCCTAGTCTGGGAACAATGCTTTCCCCTGGTACAGCCCTTGTTCCAGCTCAGGTGGTAGCTAAGGGATTCCTCATGATGGCTCTCCCATTTCTCTGTTCCACCCACTTATATATCTTTTGCATAAGGAAGGAATCCTTTGTCCCTCTGGGTTCCCCCTCCCCTCCCCTCTTCTTAATGGAAAAGCACCAGGTTAAAGATGGATTCCAGTTCAGGTGACATGATCATGTCACTGTAAGACTTTATTACCCACTTGCCAGCACACACATATGCAGGAAGACTTACAGGTAAAACAGAGCCATCTGCAGTCAATTGTCCTGGTTAATGGGAATCATCAAGATTCCCAACCACCATTAATGGCCCACGCTTTGCATAATTACAATAGGCCTTCAGAGTTATATTTCATATTTCTAGTTTCAGATACAAGAGTGATACATTTATACAAATAGGATGATCACATTCAGTAGATTATAAGCTTTGTAATGATACCTTACAAGAGACCTTTTGCATGAAGCATATTCCAGTTATATTAGCATATTTTCATAAAATCATAGAGTGCAACGTCACAGCAGGATGCCCAGTTGTCTTCTCTGCCCCCAAATATAATTAAGTAAATCTTAGAAATGCACCTTGAGACAAGGTTCTCTTCCTCCAGTGTTTTTCCCTTCCTGTTAGTTTCTTTCTGAAATTCTTACAATCCTTCACTTGCATGCAGTCCAGATTGGTGATAGGAAATCGATAGTGAATGAGACAATACTCAATTGACCTGTAAACAGATTGATGGTTGAACATCCCTTCTCTGACCCAAAAAAACCCTGTTTTTCACTTTTGCTGGAGCCCCAGATACAGACTTTAAGACCAAATTTTCAATATATGTACATAAACTCCTTATACAACATCTTCACATGCATTTTGCAATACTATTGATGACCAGTGTGATGCTGGCTTTTAACTGAGACCTCACACAACATTTTTTGATGATCTAGAATGTACAAGCCAGACTCAGTAGATTCCTGAACCCCTTTGCATCCCCTTGCCAGTTGGCATTAAGAGGTTCTCAGGTCACATCTCTCCTTCAGGTGTCGGCCCTATACATCCTGGTTAAGGCAAATTGATAAGGCAGTGAATGATCTACTTACACTGTAGACAGAGGATTTCAACCTCCAGGATTGTCAAACCAGAGAGACTGGTGCTCGGGAGGTCTGGGTTCAGTTCACGCCTCTTCCATAGACTTCCTGTGTGACCTTAGGCTGGTCACTTATAGTCGTATTTTCAGAAGACCTCCACTCCCATTTAGGGAATCGAATATGTGCCCAGATTTTCAAAAGTGCTTATTGACCAGCAGCTCCCATTGGAAACAATGGCCTCAAGTCTCCATCCACAAAATGGGGACTAGTAATACTTTCTTACCTCCCATGGGTATTGTGAAGATAAACTCATTACTGAGTGTGGGGCTACAGCAATGTGGGCTGTATAAATGGCTAGACTTTTCACGAGCACTGAATTCACATGAACATTTTTCAAAATACATTCAGTATTTTTAAAGCCGTGGTTCTCCACCTTTCCCGACTACTGTACCCCTTTCAGGAATCTGATTTGTCTTGTGTACCCCCAAGTTTCACCTCACTTAAAAACTACTTGCTTACAAAATCAGACCTAAAAATACAGAAGTGTCACAGCAACTATTACTGAGATTGCTGACTTTTTCATTTTTATCATAAAATTATAAAATAAATCAATTGGAATATAAATATTGTACTTACATTTCAGTGTGAGACCTGAGCCTGTTTTTCACTTGCCAGCCTTGTCTGAAGCTTGAGCCCCACCGCTTGGGGCTGAAGCATGGAACTTAGCTTTGCAGGGCCCCCTATGGCATGGAACCTGAGGCAGTTGCCCTGCTTGCCAACCCCTAACGTCAGCCCAGCACTTATGACACCCCCCCAATCTGTCCCATGAGCCCCTTAGGGGCTGCAACCCCCAGGTTGAGAAACACTGATCTAGATGAGTTGAGTTTCCCCTGGAAGACCTCTGAGTACCCCCAGGGGTACACATACCCCTGGCTGAGAACCACTGTTTTAAAGTAATATTTACATAAAATTTACAGTTAACTTGGATACACTCAGATCTATGCTTGTAAACTAAATTAGAACCAAGATAAATTTAATAAAATTATTGTGAGATATCGCAACTGCATGGAATATTTGGGGGGAACACATTGTATGACGTTTATGTATCATTGTGGGCCAGGGATTGCACGCAAGTCCAGGCAGGAGGGTTATCACAGCTCCTCCAGGAACTGAAAACTGGGGTGGGGACGGGGGAGATAAGTGATTACAACCTAAGCGATCCATCTTAAACACTTCTAGAGACGTACCACACCCTGGGGAGCCTTGCATATACAGGTTCAAACTGAGTTTTCCAGACACCAAGAAGGGGTTTTTGCTATACAAAGGCTTGGTTTAAACTGACTCACTGCCTTCTTTCTGATTCAGCAAATGGAGGCCCCAGGGACAGAAGATCCTGTCCAACCTTTGCAGAAGGGTTGGATAGACTTGGGCCTACTAGGGCCCCATAAGACTGACCACCTCTGGTAAGTTTTTTAGCATTGAGTATAGGAGCTTTTATTCGTCTCTTTAATGCTTTTACCTTAAGAATAAAGGTGCTTGCTTAGAAAGAGCTGTGTGGTAACATATAACTGCTGGCAAAACACTGTTCATAGCCCTCAGAGAGAGAAAGCAAAGCAAAAGTGCTGTCTGTTAGGCAGACTGGCTTGCTGGGGATATTGCAGCATATGTCAGAGAGCTGTGCTGCCTTAAAACCCCATTCAGGAAGGAATGGGATCAGGGTCCCTGCCCAGAGACAGGTGTTGGCTGGAGACCTGATACCTGACTGGGAATTCATGGAGTGGACCACAGAATGGTGACAATTTATTTCTAAATGCTGTACATGTTCATTTACTCATGATTTGATTGCCTCCTTCTTTACCCAATAACACAAACAAAAATGCACAAAAAACCAGAAGGATAATATCTCGCATGTTAAAGTATCCAATATCTATAAAAGAGAAACATAATTAACCACTATAATTATGATGAATAAAAATGTATAGCCAGTCTAATTCAGTTAAAATGATTGTCTTAAGGTTTTCCTTGAGGCTACTTGGAAATGTCTCATCCTCATGTAATAAATTCTGTCTGAATAAACTTCCAGAAAAGGGTTTGCCATATGCTGTTTCGTTGGAACTTGTTCTCGTTAATACCATCTCTTTCTTAGTTGCCCACTAAGTTTATTAATACTTAGAGTATTAGTCAGATCTTCCATGTTATCTGAGCTCACAAGTGCTTTTCTGGTCTCTCTCTGAACCCCAGATTGCTGGGTGCCCATCTTCAAGAATGGCCAGCTCAATACTCCATTGTTGGTCTCTATTTAGTAGCAGTTTGCTGTTACCTCTTCCCAAAACTAAAGCACTTTTGGCCATCCCCATACTACAGGCTGGACACTGCTTTCCACTTGTACTGAAAGAGGGGAAATGCAGATGGTGAAACTGAAGAGGCAATTGTTAAGCTGGAATTGAACCACTTTTGTACATTGTCCCCCACTCACCTCCCCCTCAGAAGGGAACAGAGAGACAAAGTAAAAGCACCATTTTGTTCAGGGCTATCTTGCTCTTCAGTTTATGGAGTGCATAGATATCTTGGCAGTAGGCTATATAGATAGCCTTAGATAGACAGAACTGGGTTGCATGCCTTGCATGCACCCAGAAGCCCTGTCATGGGCAAAGCATGAGGTTGAGGCTCCCGGGGTCAAGATGGGTGTAGGAGGAGATGGAGACAAGGGAGCAGCCACTCTGCTTGGTATGATACTAAGCCTATGACTTTTGAGCTCTGCAGCTTTAGACTTCTTGTCATGGTGTTGGTCCAGTGGCTGAGACTTTCTTTCTCTGCCAGCCAATTAGCACCCTCCCTGCCATTAGCCCATCTTCTCTTCAGTGAAAGGTCAGAGGGAAGGCTCGCTGGCAGCTAGCAGGGGAAGGAAAGAAGGAGACTTTGCACCTCTAACAGCAGCAACAAATTGAATAGCTCTGCCTGTGGGGAGCCTGTCTCAGAGCCTGGGTGTGAGGAGAACCTGGGAGCTATGTGGGGTGGGAGTGGGGGTTGGGGGGGCATGGCTGGAGAGGTGGACAAGAATCAAGGGGGTATGGCTGGAATTGTATGAGATGAGGGAAATTAATGAATTTGGAGAGGGGAGGATTAGTATACTGAAGTGCCTAACTTGATAGTCTGTGCAGCTATTATCTTTCACAGCCAGGCACAGAAGCAGCAGTTGGGGAAAGGGGAATGGGAACACAGGAAGAAGAGTGAAAGGGCAATCACAGATGCAGCAGCATGGGCACTGTAGCAGGAGGAAGAGAAGATACGGCCGCAGCAGCATTTCTAGTGCAGGCCTTGTGAGCATGGTGACGGGGAGTATTGGGAGGGGTAAAAATGTGCAGGAAGGACTCTGAGTAGGGTTACCATATTTTGTGCCTCCAAATGGAGGACACTCCCCGGGGCCCCGCCCCCGCCCCCAGCCCCGCCCCCAACTCCGCCCCCTCCGAAAGTCTCCGCCCCCTCCGAAAGTCTCCGCCCCCTCCCCTGCTTCCCGCGAACATTTAATTCGCGGGAAGCCTGAAGCAGGTAAGGGGGGCGGGGGGAGGAGGCGCGGCCCAGGCTGGTCCCCCCGCGGCTCCAGCCTGGGTCGGCTCGGGCCCTGGGGTGCCGGCCCCGACCGACCACCCCCCGGCTCCCAGCCCCGCAGGCCCGGCGCACCCCCTGGCTCCCCGACCCCGGCGCACTCCCCGGCTCCCCGACCCCAGCGCACTCCCCGGCTCCGGCTCCCCGACCCCGGCGCACTCCCCGGCTCCCCGACCCCGGCTCCCGGCCCGCTCCCCGACCCCGGCGCACTCCCCGGCTCCCCGACCCGGGCTCCCTGACCCCGGCGCACTCCCCGGCTCCCCGACCCCGGCGCACTCCCCGGCTCCGGCTCCACGACCCCGGCTCCCCGACCCCGGCGCACTCCCCGGCGCACTCCCCGGCTCCCCGACCCCGGCGCACTCCCCGGCTCCGGCTCCCCGACCCCGGCGCACTCCCCGGCCCCGGCTCCCCGACCCCGGCGCACACCCCGGCGCACTCCCCGGCTCCGGCGCGCTCCCCGGCTCCCCGACCCCAGCTCCCGGCCCGGCGCGCTCCCCAGCTCCCCGACCCGGGCTCCCCGACCCCGGCGCACTCCCCGGCTCCCCGACCCCGGCTCCCGGCCCGGCGCACTCCCCGGCTCCCCGACCCCGGCCCGGCTCCCCGACCCGGCTCCGCGGGCCCGGACCGGCCCCGCGCCCCCGGCTCCCGGCCCCGCGGGCCCGGCTCCCGGCCCGGACCCCGGCCCCGCGCCCAGCCCGGCCCGGCACCATGCCCCCGGCCCCGGACAAAGAGGCCCCGGCTCCCCGACCCTGGTGCACTCCCCGGCTCCGGCTCCCCGACCCCGGCGCACTCCCCGGCTCCGGCTCCCGGCCCGGCGCACTCCCCGGCTCCCCGACCCCGGCGCACTCCCCGGTTCCCCCCCCGACCCCGGCTCCCCGGTGCACTCCCCGGCTCCCCGACCCCGGCGCACTCCCCGGCCCCGGCTCCCCGACCCCGGCGCGCTCCCCGGCTCCCCGACCCCGGCGCGCTCCCCGGCTCCCCGACCCCGGCTCCCCGGGCCCGGCGCGCTCCCCGGCTCCCCGACCCGGGCTCCCGGCCCGGCGCACTCCCCGGCTCCCCGACCCGGGCTCCCCGACCCCGGCGCACTCCCCGGCTCCCCGACCCCGGCGCACTGCCCGGCTCCCCGGCGCACCCCCCGGCTCCCCGACCCCGACCCGGGCTCCCTGACCCCGGCGCACCCCCCGGCTCCCCGACCCGGGCTCCCGGCCCGGCGCACCCCCCGACCCCGGCCCGGCTCCCCCCCGGCTCGGCACCATGCCCCCGGCCCCGGACAAAGAGGCCCCGGCCGAGCCTCCCGATTTTCCCGGACATGCCCGGCTTTTGGGGATTTCCCCCCGGACGGGGATTTGAGCCCCCAAAAGCCGGACATGTCCGGGAAAATCCGGACGTATGGTAACCCTAACTCTGAGACCTGTGGGGAGTGGAACAGACAGAGAAGGAGGCAGAAGGGAACAAACAGGAGGGGTGGTGAGAGACAGAGTGTACTTTGTAGGAAGGGAGGTTAAGCTCTTAGTGGAAGAAGAGTCCTGACACACCCTGGAGCTGTCAGGAGATTATCAGACCTTGTCTGCCCCCAGACATGTGCAAATGGAAAATATTTTATTTCCCTCTAGGCCATGAGTAGGCATATATATATTTACATAAACTCTGCATATATCAGTCTGGAGGGATGGGGGGCTACGTAGCTAGGTCGGCATGATATCCTCTTAACCTGGTGGAAATCTGAGAGGATATGCACCCTCCACACTTTCTGCTCCCTCCCAGAGTGGGGGTATGGTGTGGGCATGGGGGCAAAGCGGGGACAAGTCATGGCATGGCTCCTGAAGAGATGCCCGCAAGAAGGATGTGAATGGGAGATTTTGTACATAGGGAGAGCAGAAGTTTGAAGCTGGCTGCAATGTGGGTCTGTGAAGAGAGCTGCTTTACAGCTGGCTCATTACTTAGAACCTAATATCTTCAAGTTTTTTCAGTGTAGCACTGCAAATCTCAGAACAGCATAGAAGCAAATACTTGGCTGCTTACTTTCGCTGACATCACGGATTATAGCAGTGGCCAGCACTCCTACATTAGAAAGTATTTTGGTATTAATTAATTAGTGGGTCTCTTCCAGCAGCATTTTTCACAGGAAGTATATCCCACATCTGCCCCTCCTCGTCTTTTTTTGGCTTCATCCCTTGGCATTTACTCAGGAAGGCTCATAAAGTGTGTGCCAATACCACTTCTGCTGGGCCAAAGTCATCTCTTGTGTAACTTTACTCAATTCAATGGAGTTAAGCCAAGGATGAATTTAGCTCACTATCTCTGTGTGGTATAAGCCAGTGCTGATTCAGATTAGATTCAGATCAGTGCTGATGATGTACCCACGTATAAGGCAGAAACGACTAATTCTTAGTGGGCAGTTAGTGGTCTTGCAATGCACCCACGTATGCTATCCATTAAAATGAGAAGGTGGCATTACAGCTGAGTTCTTCCTTTACATTTCATCACCCCCCTCCCAAGGTGAGAAATATGTTTGGTTTCACAAGTCAAAATAACAGCTTAGCTAGTAAAAACTGCTTTTCAGTAATGGCACAAATTTCATGTAACTACACTACTCAGAGTGCAAAGGGATTCATTATTTTTCTTTTCATGAAACTGATGAATTTAAGAGTCATTGGTTCACATTAGCTGCATGCAAAGTGCAAACTAGGGCATTTTTAGAGCCGTATTAATCTGTGGTGAGGATGGGCAAAGTCCCAGGACCACAGTAAACAAGGGGCAACATCCATCTGTCAAAAAATGCTGAGAAGAAAGACATTCATGAGTTTTCATATTTTTCCATTTGACTCAGCTGAATTTTGCTATAGCCAGATGGATACAGCTCTCTGTTCACTTGGATACTGTATCTGTTGCATTTTCATGTACACTTGAAGATATGTCTGCTTGTTGAATTGGTGACAGTTCTAGACAGACCTCAAGGAAATACCCTGGAAGATGAAGGATTCCATTAGTGCACCTACAAAAGAAAGGGTAAACTGAAAGTTTTCTTTTAATTTCCTTCAGAACTAAGCCCATTGTAAGAAACTTCCCAGCCAGAGACTTATTCTTGTCCAAACATTTCTGGTTTAATATGGTTGTTAACGAGGGTATTCAAACATGGGCATTCCCATTCTTATTAACCATGTTATCCAGCATACCCATAACTTTCCTCACTATGAGCTATGTTACCAAATACATAGACTTTGTATGCATCTGGGTCTTACTTTGGTAAGTCCCAGGCCATTTCAAGCAAAGAACATGTTTATCTGTATTCCTCTTTGGGCTGGATTCTTAAACCTCTATTCATATTTGTTAGCCTTTATTCATGTGAGTAGTTCTATTAAAGTCAGTGGAACTACTCCCATGAGTAAGATCTACCCAGAGTGACTGCGCTGAAAGCATTTGGCCCTATCTCTTTACAAGAGTAAAATATGTAGGTTGAAAAAGAAACATTTTGGGAACTTTGTAGTGGATAATAGTTATGACACAGTCAATATATGTCATCCATTATACATGAGTTGCACCTTTTTTAAAAACAAAATCCGTAAGGTCAGACCAAAAACATGATCTCTTCTAGGTATGTGTTGTTTATTTCTGAAAGACGTATGTTTTGTATTTTGTTATTTTTAAGAATATTTTGGGGCCATTCTCCTAGCATCACATTCCCTGTGAGTTTGTGTAGCAGCAATGCTTTTTCTGCATAGCTTCCTGTTGTTTGGCATTGCTAGAATGAGAAGATGACTTTAACCTTTCGCTCCCTTGGCAGTGGGGAAATCAGCAGCTTCTTGAGTATCACAGTGTGCTCCAACATCAAACCCAACAGTTGTGTAAGCTATCAGACTCATCTTGTGTGTGTAATCTGTGATGTCCTATCAAAAGAGCTTTGCCTGATAGCTTAAGGGAAAAGCATATTTACTGTAGAACAGGGAATGACTATGCTAGGGGCTGGTGTATATGGTGATTTTAGAGGAGATCAAACAGTTTATCTGGTTTGAAATAGTTGTGTACACACAACGCAGTCCACCACTGCACACTACCCCCATATTTGCCATGAGCTCTGGAGTCCTCTTGTGAGGTGGACTAGGTTTGCTGAGGTCTATTGTTCATGTGGATGCAATTGCTGTACATCACTTTATTCCCATGTTTCCAATCGCTATCCCACAGTGCTTTGTAGTTCAACCATTACTCACCTGTCCATTCACCTGTGTGCCTTCCCCTCTCTGCTGCCAAGTTCCCCGCTGTTAACCCCTATATAGACATTCCCTGAAGTAGAGATATAAAATCATCATTTTATATCTAGGCAGAAATCGTGGAATTACACTACTCATCCTTAATGATCAGTTTGTGTATTTAAGATCCATACACTTTGTCTCTCCTCTCTTCTTCTGTTTGTCTCCATCCTCAGCATTATCAAAATAGTTAGAACTGACTGATTATTCTCACCTTTAACTTTAACGCTGATTTTAACTGCATGCATCCAACTATGCCATATGGTACTTCTAGTACGAAGAAGCCTGTTGGCCAAAATGCTTTTAGGATAGAGCTTCAAAAGCCAAACATTCAACGATAGGTGTCTCATAAATCTGGGCATTCTAGAGTTCTGTGTTACACTTTAATTAAATTATGTATCATACATACATTCAAATCTTAATTCTTAACTAGTGTAAAGATCATTGAGATGAATAAACTTCCTCTCTTATGTATGCAATTTCTGTATTTCAGTTCACATAGGCAAAAATTCAATCAAAAAACTTAATGTCGGTTTATAAAGAAAGTTGGAGTGATATGTCTTAGTCTAAATTCAACTGAGTTTCCTCTTGGGGGAAAAAAATAATAGCTGTCAAAAGTAGTGCTTCATTGACCGTAAAGACTAACTATCACCTTTTGGTGCATTTGTTATCATGAACACCACATGTTATCTGTGGGGAAATTAAAGATTATAGCGCTCATTTCCAATTCTAATGACCTATAAACAAAATAATATTAAAACCCTTTGACTCATAACCTGTTGTTATTGATTAAAAGAAAGTCAAGAGAGTTATAAAAAACATAATGACATTGACATAGTAGATTTTCATTCTAATATAAAGTACAGCCATAACTTCATTTAATATATAAATGCTTATACAGGAAAATTTTAACGAATGTTAGAATAAAAAAGTGTATATGATTTACAAGTCAAAATGATCTTCGATATGGAGTATATCATTTCAATTAAATGCAATTAATATCAGCCATCTTGTATTACTTATTTTAGATCACATATGCCTGAGAAGCTATGCACATTTACTAGTTCTGTCTTGCTCTTTCAGTCTGAATTAAAAAGAAGAGAATGCCGTATGCTGAACAGTAGTTCCTTTGTTTAATTTTGAACTGGTTATTCTAGTGCTGTAAGCACAAATATTGGCACAGATTTATTTTACAAGGTGCAGACAACATTTAAATCCTAATTCTTTAGCTATATAGATCACTAAACTACAAGACAAACACCATGCAATGGCAGAATATTTACATAGGGCCTTAGAACTGATGTCCTGTTGGTAATAAATTCAAAATGACATTTTGCAATGGTAGGGCTAGTCCCAAGTCATTTTTCTTTAGAGCTGGATTATTGCCAAATCCCTCTTTGATTCAATTTCATTGGACCAGGACCTCTAGTATAGACAAGCTGTGCTCAGTGCAGGACTAACAGGAGGAAGCAAAGGTGGCTTTAAGCCACCATTACATTTTCCAGGTCCTGATGTTGGGTGGGGATAGGCCAGTCTCTTGCCTTAATTAGAGCAGGTTGTAGAGAGAGGTTTGTAGAAGATTATAATTTAAAGTCACTCCCTCATAAGGGACAGCATTGAGAACATAGGAATTTGGAGATGTGCCTTGGAGGTGGGAGTTGGGAACACCACATAGCTGTATGCAGTAGCTAACTACAGATGTTCTTCAGTTTGTTCTAATAAAATTTGTTCTTTCTCATTCACCGGTTTGTTATTTAATGAACCCCAAGATTGTTACACAGGTTGCCTGGATTCCCATGGTCCCAAGGGATCATTCCAGCAGTTTGGAATTACAAGGGCATAGGCACACACTAGCCAAGCTTCCTTTGCACTGGAAACACCTCTCACGCTAGAGGCTAAAAGGGGTAGAGGTGTACAGATGCCATGCTCCCTCTACACCCTGGAAGGAATCCCCTTACACAGGGAAATGTTCAGAGAACCAGATGCACCAGATTATGGCTGCTTTGCACCCCCAGAACAGCAAAAAGAAGCCTTACTGGGGCCAAGAATCTGAGGTTGAAATTGGATAAGGAACTCTTCACTTTTTGACTCAGACATTTGCTATGCACTAGAAAATGTGCCCACTAATGTGGGAGTCTGGGGCATTTTTAGTACATGATATTTTAGTAGGGTGACCAGATGTCCCAATTTTATAGGGACAGTCCCGATATTCGAGGCTTTTTCTTATATAGTAGCCTATTACCCCCCACAGTTTTTTCACAGTTGCTGTCTGGTCACCCTATATTGTAGGAAGCTGTATTTGTGAAAGTCTCCAGATTGATGCTCTTCTCTCTCCACAGAAGAGATACAACACAACACAACACAACACAGGCAGTGGCAATGCAAGCTTTCTCAGCCTTCCAGTGTGCCTCAGTTCTACACTAGCAAGAGCATCTCCAAGGAGTAGATCATTTCCCAAGTCCATTCAATCTGCTCAGATTCCTAACAAGGTTGCTGTGACAGGCTGGCAGTGTTTGAGTCAAACACTGCCTGTTAGCAGGTGTTGTCAAACCTGCTGGGATACAGTTAAGCAAGTTTTGCTTACTCACTGGGGCAGGCAGCTCATTACCCTAATGAAATATAATGGAGGTAGGGCTGTCTAGGGAGAGGCCAGACTTTAATTTAGAGCAGGTTGGGAAAGGCACCAGCTCCCAGGTGCAAATTAGTGCCAATTGTAGTAGTATCAGGTTTGTGCTACGGACTCTTGTCCAGCAGGAACAAGAATGAGATCACCAATATAATTCACCGAGACTGCCATCAGATAGTATAGACTTTCTGTCATTACTGATCTGTGGTGGATTCAGTGTGGAGATTTATTGATCAATTTAACTTGATAAAAGTATAGGAAGGTTCCTATCTGAGGCTTTGAGATAAGTTACAAAAACAAATTGAAAAAAACAAAGACCGCTAACCACCTCAGCAGCCCTCAACAAAACTCTACATCCCACAAAACTCTCCCTATGCCAACTTCAAACTCCATCTTTCCAAACACTTGAATAAACAGCACCACTAGTCCTCTAAGATGTCTATTCCTTTGAGTATTATTAGCACATTTCAGTGCAGCTTTCTAAAATGGCTAATAAATGTCAGAATGCCATCCCACTTCATCCTCCAGGAGGGAAGGGTTGTTTGATTGTTTGAGGGTTTTTGATTTCTCAGGTAGGTTTAAAGAAGGCTCAGGGAGATGCCTTCATCTTTATCCTGATCTCTGTCTGCCCTCTTGTGTGCAAAAAGGACAACATGCTTTAATGACATAATCCTTCTTGTTCTGAAGTCAGTGGCAAAACTTCCATTGACTTCAGTGGGAGCATGAAATAACTCTTCGCACTTCTATGGAAATAATAACTCTTTGTAACAGAAGTACAATCATTTCAATGTCAACTCATTAAGTGGATTGCTAAAAATACTTTACTTATGCACGAAGCTTGCCTAGATGAAAGGGCTGCATTCTTTGAAGTGGAAAACATTCTAGCTATTTGTGCTGAGTGAATGCTGCAAAAAAACTATTCTGCAAATATTTGTTCAACTTTTCAAATTAATTAACTCTGGCTACATTCACGCCCCTTTTGTGTTTTTCTTCCATGAACATTTAAGCAATTGAGTTTTTCCTTGTGTGTATGTTTGTAGCAAACAAATTATAATTTGCAGATGGTGACTTTTACATTTGATTTTCACAATGATTGGTACCAGAAATGTGGTGAAACTATTTTTATCCAGTCAGGGAACAGAAGCAATACATGTGCTTTGGGACCAATCATGACTAAACTCAAGAAAATTGTGATCTGTTCAGACAGTCCATGAATGGAGAGGTGAAATTCATCAATTAAATTAATCATTCAGTTTGTGTTAGGTGACTTTAAATTTGCCTATTGTTTGACTTAAGGCTAGCAAATGTTTGAACGAGATTGCAATTTAATTTGGAGTTTAAAACGGCCAAACCTGTTCTGCTCCCTGATTTTTATACAGAAATTGAAAAATTGTGATGCTTACTCCAATAACTTATCAAATACATGGAGGAAGAATGGTGTTCTATGAAGTTTTTCTTTTGCTTTGCAGTGAAAACTGATCATTCATTGCACTGGAGTAGCCTGTAGAGGCGCCATTGTGCTAGGTGCTTCCAAGCATGAAGTAAAAAGACTGTCCATGCCCTAACTTGCTCATAATCTAGATCAGGGATCAGCAACCTTTCAGAAGTGGTCTGCCAAGTCTTCATTTATTCACTCTGATTTAAGGTTTTGTGTGCTAGTAATACATTTGAACGTTTTTAGAAGGTCTCTTTCTATAAGTCTATATTCTATGTAAAGTAAATAAGGTTTTTAAAATATTTCAGAAGCGTCATTTAAAATTAAATTAAAATGCAGAGCCCCCCCCCCCAGACCAGTGGGCAGTGTGAGTGCCACTGAAAATCAGCGCATGTGCCGCCTTCGGCACGCGTGCCTGTAGCAGGGTGAACACCTGCTCCAGCCCTGAAGGGGTTGGAAAAGCCCTGCAGAGGGCTGGGGCTGAGTAAAGGAGCAAAACCCGGGTTGATTGGGTAAGTGGCTGCAGCTGGGGCCATGCCCCAAACTGAGCCACTCAGCCTTATAAGAAGGCCAGGATAGCCAGAGCAGAGGAGTCTGTCTCTGACAGGAGAGAGAGAGACAGGCCTGGCTGCTGGGGAACTCACCGGGGACCTAGAGTGAGGCAGGGCTGGGGAAAGGCCTTGGGGGCTGGGAAGCCCTAGGCCAGCAACTCCCCAGGCTGCAGGGCCTGGTCCTAAGCCATATAGGTATTGGGGTTGCAGAGGGGCAGCCTGAGGGTGGGTAAAGGCAGCCATTCCAAACCCCTTGTTGCCGGTGATGATTGGCTGATAGACTGCAGTCCGCCCCAGGGAGCGGGGGCTAGATGGTGACTGGCAGTAGCCATGAGTGAGGTGACATTGGGATAGGGGGTGGGGGTTTCCCTGAGTGGGAAGACTCAGATTGAGAGTGGGGTACTGCCAGGGGGGCAGCACCCAAGCCAAGGGCACTGGGGTCCAGGAGGGACAGGGGGGCCAACGACAGGTGGGACACCTGGCCTGCAGAGGGCGCTCCAATGATTGGTGAGCTAATTCCCAAGATGACCAGTAGGAGGCGCCGCAGGGGTGAGTCCGTGCCTGATCACAGTGCCATAGGTTGTCTACCCCTGATCTAGATTGACAAGACACAGCAGGTGGATGAGATGAACAAAAAGGGAAGGAAGTGGAGAGTATGAAGTAGCAGTTCATTAAACAAGTTATAATAATAGGGAGATATACCTATCTCATAGAGCTGGAAGAGATGCTGAAAGGTCATTGAGTCCAGCCCCCTGCCTTCACTAGCAGGACCAAGTTCTGATTTTTGCCCCAGATCCCTAAGTGGCCCCTTCAAGAATTGAACTCATAACCATGGGTTTAGTAGGTCAATGCTCAAACCACTAGAGCTATCCCTCCCTCCAGTACAATCAGCAAGAGTCTTAGCTCACCACTTCTTAAAATTGTAATTTATTGGTGCTTTTTAGATGACATGGCAGAGGTGATGGGGAATTTTGATGAATTCCATATGTTTCAAATAGCTTAAAATATGTACTAGACATTCCATCTAAATTTTGTTGAATTTTGCTAATTACTTGCATTTCATGAAAATTGATCATTTCTTGAAATTGCAGATATTTCAACAGCTTTGCTCTTACTTTGCTAATAATATTGAGCCATACTTGTAGAAGAAGGTGGGCTGAGAGGGAGAGAGAGAGAGCGCGAGTGCGCTGGTAGTTGAGGCTGAATGCAGCTGGGAGAAAAGTGGTAGACAGCAACTGTGTCCTAAAAAGTCAAGTAACTCTTAAGGATGGACTTGTGCCATATCATCTTTATTACATGGGATTGAGACTGACCATTGCTGGAAAAGAATGGGGGAAGGCTCTTAAGTGGAAGAGTGAACAGTGCTAAGGCTGCAGTTCAGCAAGGTACTTAAGTACATGCATAACTTTAAGCACATAAGTGACTTCAGCAGGTCTATACATATGCTTAAATACCTTGCTGAATCAGGACCTTAGTGCCCTCTTTTGCTGTCTTTTAATCTTATGATAATGGCAACTGTTTTCAAAACCCACAGGAAAATGCCTTTATGAAGTCAGACTTCTTGATTCTGTCCACCACCTGTCCTGAAATTTGTGAGATCATTTTTATTTTCCAGTGTGTCTCTTGTGTCCTATACCCTTGGCAGACTATTAATTAGATCCAGGCATCTCTGTGTCCTGGCTCACTATCTTGACAAGGTGACATTGCATCTTCTCCTCATGACATTGCATGATGATGGCAACCTCATTGTGAATTAGTAATATCATTGCTTGAGGATGTGTGTTAGGTTGCACTGAAGCATGATGGTGTTGCCCAATGTGCAGCCCATCCCACAAAGATTTGCAACTGACTGTAGTGCTTACTACTGCAAAGTCAATGGGACTGTTTACTGTATTAAGAACTATGCTCCATAGAAGAGTTTGCACACAGGCCCCAGTGCAGTAAAGCATTTCTATTCAAAGTAATACTTCAGCATATGCTCACCTTTAAGCACGTGCAGAAAGCTCATTTGAAAACATTGGAATTTCTGCACATGCTTAATTGAAGCCTGAATTATAATGTCCTTCAGGGAAACTACAAATAGATTATGATAAGTCTGCTACAGACCTTTGTGAAAGGAGTTATCAACCAACTCAGTGACAGGAATTTGATGGCTGGCACCCTGAATGTGTTCTATGGCTATTGTGGGGCTCATGTAAAAAATTATTTTTTTTCCAAAAATTGTTTAATGATTGAAAGTACTTTTAAAATTGCTAAAGTAACTGCATAAACTTCAATTACTTGCATGTGTCACCCATGAAAGAAACTGCCATTGTTATTACAAAAGCCAATACTTGTCTGCTGGTGATGGATGGGAATGAATGAGAAGTGAAAGTTATTTTTATTCTTAACAGCCCAGCACCACAGCCAGATTTGCAGCCTCTTAATCAATCAGTATCAGACAGCATCACCGTCACTAAGCACCACAGTAAGCATTTCACTAGTCTATTACTTCTATCACTCTCCCTGCTGTGAGAGGGACTTTATTTCTGAATTCCATTCTTCAGAAGATAGGCTAAGTTCTTGTGAAGGACCATCTTCCTGCAAATGCAAGCTCTGCAGTGGGTGCATGGCTGTCTTTGAGAACTCAAAATGTCTGCTATCTTCTCTGGTGGCATGGGTGTGGAAGAGGCATCTTTAGTGGAGGCCTCGGGGCTCAGATGAAAAAAGCATGTTGCCAGGCTTGGTTTGACCATGAAGGTTGGGGGTACAAACAACTTATTAACTGTGTAAAACTTTTAGGCTAAAATCAGCCAAAACTTATTGTATGTATCTTGAGGGGACAAGACAGATTGCCCAAGACTCCATCATTCAAACTACCCATAGAAGTGAAACTATTTTCATTGCTTGGCAAGGCCTGGGGGAATATTGTTCTATTAAAAAAAACCCTTCCTCCATTTTCTTGCTAGGATTGTTTGTTCAGCAGGCTCAATTCAGCTTCTGACAAGGCATTAAAGCAGTAAGGACTTATCCCTTGACCTTCATCTTCATTGTTACCTTTAATGAGTTAAATGAAACCTGAGCCAACCTGTAGAGAGGTTAGCCAGGGCTCGTCTCTCTCTGGGGCGGCGGGGAACCACATTGCCTCACTAAATTTGGGAATAGGTCTTGCAGGGAATTAGTCCAGCCGCGGGAGTCTTCCTTTGTGGCCTTTGTGAGGGTAGAAATAAACAGAGTAAGCTCAGGCCCTAGATCAAGGCCCCAAAGCTCTCAGGAGCTCACATACCTGCTGCAACAGCCGGGAGGTGAAGTTGATGCCCTGGTCCATTAGGATTTCCCAGGGCAGGCCCACTCGAGGGAATACCTTCACCAGTTTGCCAGTGATGGTTCGGGCGGTGGTGCTCCGCAATGGCACGGCCTCGGGAAAATGGGTGGCATAATCAACGATGACCAACACATACTGGAATCCCGCAGCACTTCTCAGGAGCGGGCCCAACAGGTCCATGGCCACCCGCTCAAATGGCATCTCCACTATGGGCATGGAAACCAAAGGCGTCTTGGGTACCCATGGGGGAGCCACTAATTGGCACTCTGGGCAGGAGCTACAATAGTTCCTCACCTCCTGGTGAACACCGGGCCAAAAGAACCACGTCAAAATCCGGGTGAGGGTCTTTTCATGGCCCAAGTGCCCTGCAGATGTCGTGTGCGAGCTTCATTACTGCTCGTCGGTGGCACCGAGGCACCAGCAGCTGGGTCTATGGTTCTTCTGTGCGGGGATCCTGTTCCACCTGGTAAAGACGGTCATGGCATAGCTCGAAATGGAGCCACTGATTTGCGTGATGCGGGTCGATCACGGCCCCATCAACAGCAGCTAATTGTCCATAGGCCCGACTAAGGTGGGATCTGCTCTTTGACTGCGGCAAAAGTCAGTGTTAAGTCGGTGTTCGACAGCCGGCCCAGGCGGCGGGTCCTCAGGTTTCCTCAGTCCCTCCCTCAGGATCCGGGGTCTCCTCCTCCAGTTGGACTTCGGGGCAATCACCTTCAAGCACAGGGGTTGAGCGGAGGATCTCCTCGAATGTCATCCAGTCATGCCCCAGAATTACTGGGTAGGCTAGTTAAGGAGCCAGACCAATGACCATCCGTTGTGTGACCCAAGCCACCTTTAGTGGGACCCGGGCACTGGTGTATGGCCGCATGTCGCTGTGGATGCATTGTAGCCTGATTGTCCCCAGGTGGGGGTCGGCCCTGGGCCCCAAAGTCTGATGGATTAGCATCTGGCCACAGCCCAAATCGATCAGGGCCAGGGTTGGGTGGTCCCCGACAACTACCGGAACCATGATCTTGGGAACCTGTGGCAGCCAGGCCCGGGTCTCTCCCGCACAGATGTGGCCAAAGCTGCAGTCCATCTCAGTGCAGTCACGCTGCAAGTGTCCATATTTCCCGCATTAAAAAACAGGGCCCAAGTTCTGGGTGACCACCCCGGGTGGAGGCTCCCATTGGGGGCCCTGGGGGGACTCCATTGGTCCTCGGGATACTCAGCACGGGGGGGGTGCGGATCCTTGTCGAGGTAGGATTTGGGGGCATCCGGCCCAAAGCCCCAAGTGAGCCTCTTGCCCCCGGGGAGACTCCACACTCCCGTCTGAGTCTCCCCTTTCTTTTTGGGGTTAGGGTGCTCTGGCCCTGGGCGGGAGGGTGTTCTGGGAGCTGGCCCCACTGGCGCTTCGGTCATGAGGAAGTCTTCCATCAATGTGACAGTGGCAGCTAACGTCGCTGGCCGATGGAGAAGCACCCAGGCCCTTCCTCGCGCTGGTATGTGTACAAACTGTTCTAAAATAATTTGCTCTGTGACCTCGTCCGCAGTCCTCCCCTCTGGCTGTAACTACCACTTGCACGCTTCCTTCAGCTCTTGGGCCACCAACCCGGGTCTGGTGCCTGTGGGGTAGGTCTGGAACTGCTGCCGAAAGGTTTCCGGGCTGACATCCAAGGAGTCCAGGATTGCTGCCTTTACCTAGCTATGGTGCCTTGCATCCTCCGTAGACAGCCTTCTGTACGCTGTTTGAGCTGTCCCGGTCAAGTACGGGGCCAAGAGAGTGGCCCATTGGTCAGGGGCCCACCTGCAACCAGTGCCACTCTTTCAAAAGTTACCAAAAAGACTTCGGGGTCGTCATCGGGTCCCATCTTGGTCAGCTGCACCGGTGCTGTGGTTCGGGGTGACCCGGCCGTGTCTCCCGCTGGGGCTCCGCGGGGCAAGGCAGTGCCATCGCCAGCTGCTGCAGCCATTGCTGAAGTTGTTCCTGGTTCTGACCCCCAGGTCCTGAATCAGCTGCTGCTGCTGTGCTCCCAGCTGCTGGATGAGCTTCTGCTGCTGCTGGAGCTGGGCCGCCTGCTGCCATTCCTGGCTCTCAGTCAGGAGCTTGATAAGTTTGTCCATATCCATGGCTCTTTCTGAGGTATGTTCCTGGCACTAGACCCCTTCTCACACGGGTCAAGGGATCGTGCTTGCATTCTGCACCACGTGTAGAGAGGTTAGCCAGGGCTCATCTCTCTCTGGGGTGGCAGGGAACCACACCGCCTCACTAAATTTGGAAATAGGTCTTTCAGGGAATTACTCTGGCCATGGGAGTTTTCCTCTGCGGCCTTTGTAAGGGTAGAAATAAACACAGTAAACTCAGGCCCTAGGTCAGGGTGGGGCACTGGTGAGTCAGGTGCTCAGGCCTTCAGGCAGGGGCTGAGCAACAACAGTATATAATAGCAAGTCCAGGCCCTTGGCTCCAAAGGACCTGGGAAAGGGGAAGACTGCCACCCGCAAGTTGGGTGACAGGGAGGACGCAGGCCCTCCAACTCCACTGCGTCCTAGAGTTGGCTCAGAGCTTCCTGACTCCACCCACTCTTGTGTCCGGAAGGATTCGTCTCTCTCGGGGGTGGCGGGGAACCACACCGCCTCACTACACGACCCAAAGTGAATGTTTTGCTATTTAACCTTATACTCAGCATAAAGTCTTACCACAGAGTTCTAATGTACATCTCTGTTTTCCTCCACGGATGGTCAAAGTGACCTGCAGAGAGAATGTTTCTGAGAAAGGATCACATAGTTGAAAGAAGAGGGAGAACAGAGATTTTTGAAAAACTGCATTGCCCTCAGTGGTTTGGAAATTCTTTGCCTAATGAATGGGAGTTTTATATGTGGGTGTTACAGGAATGTTAGCCAAATACAGCTCTAGAGCTGGAGAGGTCAAATGACCAAGTCATTTGCTTCTTCAGAATAACCAACAATATTTAATTAAGAGAGAGGCACAGTTTACTGCTCAGAACACAGGACTAAGGAAATCCAGTGATAACAGAGGTCTAGTCCTCACTATACCACCGATTCCCCTTTGTGATCTAGGGCAGTGGTTCTCAACCAGAGGTCTAGGGCCCCCTGGGGGGGCCATGAGCAGGTTACAGGTGGTCCTCCAGGCATGGCCGGTGTTAGACTCGCTATGGCCTAGGGAAGAAAGCCGAAGCCCCACTACGCAGGACTTCAGCCTGGGGCCCCAAGCCTGACCTCTCAGGGCTTGATGTCAAAGCCTGAGCAACTTAGATTTGTGGGGGCCCCAGGCAATTGCCCTGCTTGCTACCCCTTAGCGCCGGCCCTGGCTTTTATATGCAGAAAAACAGTTGTGGCCCAGCTGGGCCGTGGAATTTTTATAGCATGTTTGGGGGGCCTCAGAAAGAAAAAGGTTGAGAACCCCCGGTCTAGGGCAAATCACTCCCAGATGGATTGCACGTGGCTGCTGCAGCATGTTTTGGGAGGAAGGCATAAGAAGCCTTCTCCCTCACATACACCCTGTGTAGAGGCCAGACACAGTCACACTCCCCACTTAGTGCTCTTGGTCACTGCAGAAGAAGCCTATGCTCCCCTCACACACAGACCAGCAGAGGTGGCTGGGGGCAAGCAGGCTGCGCTGTGCCATAGGATCGTGCAGACGGTATGTGCTCCCCTTGTTCCAGGGAGCCCCATCACACATTATATCTTAGACATATACATCCTCAAGATTCTCTTGGGAGTAACAGTCACAATAACACCTAGCGCTCTACTTCTGCTCCCCTTTCTACAAACGGGATAACGTTACCTAATGACCTCCTCCACAGGTGTGTTGTGAAGATTAACTAGTTATTGTTTATAAAGCACTCTCAGCCTATGTCTACACTGTGAGCTAGATGTGTGATTTCCCCTGCTCATGTACACACATTGGTGCAAGTTCTCACTGAGCTAGTGCAAGGATAAGTAGCAGAATAGCTGCAGTAGCACGGGGAGCGGCAGCAGGTGCATGCCTTTTTTCTGCTGAGTAAAAACACACCTGAAACTGGTGCCATACTCAGCACAGCTAAACCATGCCTCTGCTGCTACTACCATGGCTACACTGCCATTTATACTCATGCTACCTTGATGAGAAGTCCTGCCAGTATATGTAAATAAGCAGGGGACTCATACCCCTAGCTCATAGTGTAGATATAGCTTTTATACAGACAGCATTTCATCTTAGGCTAAGTAAAAATTTTTAAAATAATTGTCCATATTTCTTCTGTTCATTGGGTTCTTTAGAGTAGACAATGAAGCATACAAGCCGAAATGTTCTGAGGTAGTTTGTGGAAACCACTAGTGGCCTGCACTACTAGTTCACTTCACTGTTGCATTTGGAAAGGCCTAATACAAACCAAGAGACCATTCTGAGTCTTACACCAAATTACCACAGGGCTTTTCACAGCTCTTGCTTTTCAGAATAAAGTTATTTTGTTTTACTTTATCTGTTAATGATGACTTATAAAGAAAAAAATGCCAGGCGCCCTGTCAGCAAAGTGACCCGATGATTTAACAGAGCTAAGAATTACAAGGATCTATTCTTTAGAGTAAATTTTTACTTGATAATTACAGCCCTCCTGATGCCTTCTGGTAAACCATGAAAGGCATTCTGTTTAAAACTGTTTCTGCCTGTATGACATAATCTTTGGTATCTTATAATTCCTTATCACATTTACAGTGTCTAACACAATGGGAATAGGCCCCTAGGCATTACTGCACTACAAATAATAAATTGTTATTTCTAGGGATTTTTGCATGTGCTCTATCTCAGTTTAGGAGTTCATATGGTCCTCTTGCTTATTCTCCATACAAAGTAATAATCCTCTGCTTTTGAATTTATAATCATTTTCAGAACTCTGCCAATAGAGATGTCAAAAAGAAGTTTATGACTTCAAGTAATGAATAAACAGCAGGAGGAGGTAAGAAAGGAATAAATATCCAGGCTTCACACAAATTTTGTTAGCAAAGAATAGGTGAGAAAAGAAAGTAGGGGCGCCGGGGATGGGTGAGGAAGTATGATGTATTATGATATTTCTTCCAAAATGGAAGAGGGTTCAGCCGCTCCCTAGCGCGGATGACTCAACATGAAACACTGTTAAATAGGAGTACAATGCAGACATATCAAATATCTTGTTATGATACTTCACAATGGTTGAGCAGCCCCTTTGATAGAATCTGGAAGTTTGTTTTAGATTATTATATATATTGATTTGTATGAGGATAACAGAGGCCCCAACCAAGATTGGGTCCAAAGGTTCTAGACACAAAGAGACTGTCCTTGGCCTGAGGAATTTACAATCTGTGCAGATGAGACAAAGGGGAAGGAAAACGGAGGTACAGAGTGATGAAGTGACTTGCCCAATATCAGACAGATGAGTGACAGAGACAGGAATGGAACCCAGTTCTCCTGACTCCCAGGCTAGTGCTCTACTAGATCTCACTGGGCTAGTATATGTCTACAATATAATACAACAGTGGCACTGCTGCAGGTATGCCGCTGTAGCGTTAGTTACTTGCTACAATGGCGGAAGGGTTTTTTCTGTTGCTGTAGAAAATCCACCCATTCGACAGGCAGTAGTGAGGTCAGCAGAAGAATTCTTCCATTGACCTAGCCGAGTCCACTGTGTGGGGGGAAGGGTTAAGTCAACTTAACTACGTCAAACAAGGTGTGAGATTTTTCTCAGCCCTGAGCAATGGTCAACCTAAATTTTAAGTGCAGACCAGATCTTTAAGATATTGAACAGTGGTAATATGTTTATGTAGTAACTATGATTTAACTGTATAAAAGATACATTCCTTGTTCCTTGTTTATCATTATATAAAAATTCATGACAAGATTTAAAAGGATGCTGAGGTATTTGCTCCTCTGAGATATTATGAGGCACAAGGCATATTTACTGTATATTCCTCAAATCCTCCAAGCGTGAAAGTATCTTATTAAACAACAGCCCTGAAATTATTTATTACGAAAGACTACTGAAGGGATTTCTGTTTCATGAGGTCTGGAACGAGATAGGGCCAGTATAGAATACAGCTCAGCAGTTTAATCTGCTTGAACCACACAGCAAAGTTGAATCTGTCCCTTTAGAACACTAGCCAACCAATCTGATTATGGAATTATTTATTCATGCCACTCTTTTTTTTCTTTATTTTAAATTCCAGGTAGATTGGAATTTGACAAATATTGGAAGCTAAAGTCAGTGACACACAGAATATCATAAATGGAACAAAGTTAATTCAACTTCCTCTTGGAGTTTTTTCAAATACACATATATTAAAGCATGTTTAAATTACAATGCATATAATACACAGATGGTGAAGTTCACCCTAGCACAAGCCCTTGGCCCACTTAAGTTCCATTTAAGCCATGTACTTCAATGGTGCATGGGCCATGTGCTGGACCTCACGGTGAATTTCACCCACAATGCATAAAATACAATGCATTCAATTTTTTTTAATAACTATGTGTGCAAACTGGAATACGCTACTCCACTTCTGCTCCCAAGCCATCTAGCTATCAGATACCCCTCATATGAATCTGTATGGTCTTATATGTAGTAAATGAGTCTAGGCCATAAGGAGATACAGCTTTATAAATACCTTTCTCATACAAACATAGTCAGTTTTTGTGTCTCGAGTAACTGGGATACAAATGTATCTTCCTATGGTCCCATATCCATACCAAGCTTGTGAGAAGGGAATGTAACCCAGCAGATCTCAGAAGATGTATGCAGACCTTAAGAAATCAATTCAGAAGTCCCTTATCTCCATGCTACCTCCTGGTTCTCACTCCCATGTGATCTGCAGACATGTCTCTTGCAAGAGCTGTGGTGTATGGCATCCACTGCTGGGCACTAATACCAAACATTCTCCCACTTCCCACCCCTTATCAGAGGTGGGGCACACTTTGTGTTGGAATGCCTGTAGTGTTGGGGGGTGGGGAGAGGTGGAATGATACAATGGAGAATATGTAATGTTGTAGCCGTGTTGGTCCCAGGATATTAGAGAGACAAGGTGAGTGAGGTAATATCTTTTATTGGACCAACCTCAATAAAATATATTACCTCACCCATCCCGTCTCTACAATGGAGAATAGGCATTCCATGCACAAAGCTGCCTTCCCATCTTGGCTCACCTTCAGACACTAGGAGTACGATCTATAATATCGATTCTTAGAGTGGTTTTGTGTGTCTGCATTAAACGTTAGAGAGTTACTGTGCATAGCTTTGACTATTTACTTTGCCTTTATTTTTATGCAAAAGGCATACACCAGATTATGAATAAGGGCCTCAAACATTTCATTTTTATTTGTAAACCTCAGTGTTTGCACGTTTTTATAATTTAAAGCAAGTCAAAAGGATTCTTGTTTTTAAACATTTTTTTAAAGTGTTCCTGGGCTGGGAGCCAGGACATCAAGTTTCTACCTATATGATTTTTTTTTAATGTTAGAAATCAAAACAAACAAGGCAATCCTTTCTGAAATAGGAATTTATAGTAGAAATCCTGATGCAGTCTGAACTGATACAAACACCATCTCTCTAATTTTGAAAAATGCCTTACAATTGGGAAGGGGGGGGGGGGGAAAGGATACAAAATGAAAAACTATAGTATCAAGTCTGTGAAAGAAACATCTCTGGCTACATAGTGCCCTTCTTAATCACCTAAACTCTAACATGCTTCTAATGATCTAGTTTCTCATTTTTGTTCTATAGACCATTGTCTTTTTCTTTGTTCTCGAATGGTTGTTTTGTGCCGTTAATCCACGCTGCATGACAATACTACAGGATTTCTCCAGAGAAAGGACCTGATCCTTAGCCTGTCTATGCAAGGAACTCTGCTAGAGACCATATTGAGTTCAATGCACAGGGCAGCCTGTAATATCAGGTTCAAGATCTCTTCTGGTGCTGCTGACAACCGATCCAGCACTAGTTTCATTTTAAGGTTATCCTGAGACTCCTCATTCTAAATTCTCCATTTTTGCCAGCAGAGGCAGCTATTCTGAGTAGCTTCTAATTGTTGGCAATATTCATAAATTGACTATTTGAGATAACAGGATGGTTACACTAGCAAGAGTCTTGCTTCAAAACCTGAGTTCAGTTTCACTTAGGACTTTGTCTCATATTCATAAGAACGGCCGTACTGGGTCAGACCAAAGGTCCATCGAGCCCAGTATCCTGTCTACCAACAGTGGAAAATGCCAGGTGCCCCAGAGGGGGTGAACCTAACAGGTAGAGATCAAGTGATCTCTCTCCTGCTATCCATCTCCATCCTCTGACAAAGAGAGTCTAGGGACACCAATTCCTTACCCATCGTGGCTAATAGCCATTAATGGACTTAACCTCCATGAATGTATCTAGTTCTCTTTTAAACGCTGTTATAGTCCTAGCCTTCACAACCTCCTTAGATAAGGAGTTCCACAAGTTGACTGTGCGCTGTGTGAAGAAGAACTTCCTTTTATTTGTTTTACACCTGCTGCCTATTAATTTCATTTGGTGACCCCTAGTTGTTATATTATGGGAATAAGTAAATAACTTTTCCTTATCTACTTTCTCCACATCACTCATAATTTTATATACCTCTATCATATCCCCCCTTAGTCTCCTCTTTTCCAAGCTGAAAAGTCCTAGCCTCTTTAATCTCTTCTCATATGGTACCCTTTCCAAACTCCTAATCATTTTAGTTGCCCTTCTCTGAACCTTTTCTAGTAACAGTATACCTTTTTTGAGATGAGGAGACTGCATCTGTACGCAGTATTCAAGATGTGGGTGTACCATCAGTTTATATAAGGGCAATAATATATTCTCTGTCTTAGTCTCTATCCTCTTTTGAATGATTCCTAACATCCTGTTTGCTTTTTTGACCGCCTCTGCACACTGCGTGGACATCTTCAGAGAACTATCCTTGATGACTCCAAGATCTTCTTCCTGATTTGTTGTAGCTAAATTAGCCCCCATCATATTGTATGTATAGTTGGGGTTATTTTTTCCAATGTGCATTGTGACGGGTTGGATCACAGAAGCCCCCTTGGGAGCTGCCACCCAATGTACGAAGACTACTTCTATTCCTGTTTTCCCTGCCAGCTCAGGACTCCAGCACCCTGTCTTGTTGAGCCAGACACTCCTGTCTGTTGCAACACAGACCCAGGGTCTGAATAACTTGCCCCTTATTGGGTACACTGTCACATGCATTACATTACATTTATCCACATTAAATTTCATTTGCCATTTTGTTGCCCAATCACTTAGTTTTGTGAGATCTTTTTGAAGTGCTTCACAGTCTGCTTTGGTCTTAACTATCTTGAGCAGTTTAGTGTCATCTGCAAACTTTGCCACTTCACTTTTTACCCTTTTCTCCAGATCATTTATGAATAAGTTGAATAGGAATGGTCCTAGGACTGACCCTTGGGGAACACCACTAGTTACCCCTCTCCATTCTGAGAATTTACCATTAATTCCTACCCTTTGTTCCCTGTCTTTTAACCAGTTCTCAATCCATGAAAGGACCTTCCCTTTTATCCCATGACAACTTAATTTATGTAAGAGCCTTTGGTGAGGGACCTTGTCAAAGGCTTTCTGGAAATCTAAGTACACTATATCCACTGGATCCCCCTTGTCCACATGTTTGTTGACCCCTTCAAAGAACTCTAATAGATTAGTAAGACACGATTTCCCTTTAGAGAAACCATGTTGACTTTTGCCCGACAATTTATGTTCGTCTATGTGTCTGACAATTTTATTCTTTACTATTGTTTCAACTAATTTGCCCAGTACTGACGTTAGACTTACCGGTCTGTAATTGCCGGGATCACCTCTAGAGGCCTTTTTAAATATTGATGTTACATTAGTTATCTTCCAGTTGTTGGGTACAGAAGCTGATTTAAAGGACATGTTACAAACCCTAGTTAATATTTCCGCAATTTCAGATTTGAGTTCTTTCAGAACTCTTGGGTGAATGCCATCTGGTCCCGTTGACTTGTTAATGTTAAGTTTATCAATTAATTCCAAAACCTCCTCTAGTGACACTTCAATCTGTGACAGTTCCTCAGATTTGTCACTTACAAAAGCCGGCTCAGGTTTGGAAATCTCCCTAACATCCTCAGCCGTGAAGACTGAAGCAAAGAATTCGTTTAGTTTCTCTGCAATGACTTTATCGTCTTTAAGCGCTCCTTTTCTATCTCGATCATCGAGGGGCCCCACTGGTTGTTTAGCAGGTTTCCTGCTTCTGATGTACTTAAAGAACATTTTTTTTATTACCTTTTGAGTTTTTGGCTAGCCATTCTTCAAACTCCTCTTTGGCTTTTCTTATTACATTTTTACACTTAATTTGGCAGTGTTTATGCTGCTTTCTATTTACCTTGCTAGGATTTGACTTCCACTTTTTAAAGGAAGTCTTTTTATCTCTCACTGCTTCTTTTATATGGTTAAGCCACAGTGGCTCTTTTTTAGTTCTTTTACTGTGTTTCTTAATTTGGGGTATACATTGAAGTTGGGCCTCTATTATGGTGTCTTTAAAAAGCGCCCATGCAGCTTGCAGGAATTTCACTTTAATCACGGTACCTTTTCATTTCTGTTTAACTAACCCCCTCATTTTTGCATAGTTCCCCTTTTTGAAATTAAATACCACAGTGTTGGGCTGTTGAGATGTTCTTCCCACCACAGCGATGTTAAATGTTATTATATCATGGTCACTATTTCCAAGCGGTCCTGTTATAGTTACCTCTTGGACCAGCTCCTGCGCTCCACTCAGGACTAAATCTAGAGTTGCCTCTCCCCTTGTGGGTTCCCGCACCAGCTGCTCCAAGAGGCAGTCATTTAAAGTATCGAGAAATTTTGTCTCTGCATTTCATCCTGAGGTGACATGTTCCCAGTCAATATGGGAATAATTGAAATCCCCCACTATTATTGAGTTCTTAATTTTGAGAGCCTCTCTAATTTCCCTTAGCATTTCATCATCACTATCACTGTCCTGGTCAGGTGGTCGATAATAGATCCCTAATGTTATATTCTTATTAGAGCATGAAATTTCTATCCATAGAGATTCTATGGAACATGTGGATTCACTTAAGATTTTTACGTCATTTGATTCTACATTTTCTTTCACATATAGTGCCACTCTCCACCCCCGCACGACCTGTTCTGTCCTTCTGATATATTTTTTACCCCAGAATGATTGTCGCGTTGATTGTCCTCAGTCCACCAGGTTTCTGTGATACCTATTATATCAATATCCTCCTTAATCACGAGGCACTCTAGTTCACCCATCTTATTATTTAGACTTCTAGCATTTGTGTACAAGAACTTTAAAACTTGTCACTGTTTGTCTGCCTTTTTCTGATGTGTCCGATGCTTTGTGAATGTTTCTCATCTGATCTGGCCCTTACATTACCCTCTTCCATCCTCTGCTCCTGACTAGAACCTAGAGAATCTCTATCAATAGACTCTCCTCTAAGAGAAGTCTCTGTCCGATCCACGTGCTCCTCTGCAGCAGTTGGCTTTCCCCCATCTCCTAGTTTAAAAACTGCTCTGCAACCTTTTTAATGTTAAGTGCCAGCAGTCTGGTTCCACTTTGGTTTAGGTAGAGCCCATCCTTCCTGTATAGGCTCCCCCATCCCAAAAGTTTCCCCAATTCCTAATGAATCTAAACCCCTCCTCTCTACACCATTGTCTCATCCACGCATTGAGACTCTGAAGTTCTGCCTGCCTACCTGGCCCTGCGCGTGGAACTGGGAGCATTTCTGAGAATGCCACCATAGAGGTCCTGGATTTCAGTCTTTTTCCTAGCAGCCTAAATTTGGCCTCCAGGATGTCTCTCCTACCCTTCCCTATGTCATTGGTACCTACATGTATCACGACCACCGGCTCCTCCCCAGCACTACACATAAGTCTATCCAGATGCCTCAAGAGATCCGCAACCTTCGCACCAGGCAGGCAAGTCACCATACGGTTCCGGTCATCACAAACCCAGCTATCTAACACCTGCCTTTTCCTAGTGACTGGAGTTCCCTCCCCCGTAGAGGTAACTTCAGTGCGAGAGGATACCCTAACACCATCTGGAAGGAGGGTTCCAACTATGGGAAGGTTTCCCTCTGCTCCCGTTGACTGCTCTGCTTCCCTGGGCCTTTCATCCTCTTCAACAGCACAGGGGCTGTCTGACCGGAGGTGGGACAATTCTACAGTGTCCCGGAAAGCCTCATCAACATACCTCTCTGCCTCCCTTAGCTCCTCCAGTTCCGCCACCCTGGCCTCCAAAGCCCGTATGCAGTCTCTGAGGGCCTGGAGCTCCTTGCACTGAATGCACACACACGCCACCCACCCACAGGGCAGGTAATCATACATGCTGCACTCAGCGCAATAAACTGGATAGTCCCCACTCTGCTGCTGGGCTTTTGCCTGCATGGTCTCCTAGATAATGAAAGGGTGTTGTTTAAATCAGGAAGTTTTGACTGTAGTTTCGTTTATAGTTTTAAAGAAAACAGCAAGGGGCCTTTGCCCCCTTCTAAACTCCCTTGTGAAACTCCCTGTTAGCAAAGCTCCCTGGTCGCTTGCGCAGTGCTTTATAAAGCCCTGGTCTGCTTGCTAGCCCCGCCCACTGACTAAGGCTCAGCCAATTAACAGAGGCTTCTAGCTTTCAAACCTTCCTTTGAAGCTCACAGCTTCCAACTGCCAGCCACAGCACACGGTCCTTCAAACAACCAGACAAACAAAACAGACGGACAACACAAGCTCAGCATACAGCGAGTAACCCACAAACACACACTACAGTCACTTACCCCAAGGGTGCTGTATTTGCTCCTCCTTCACCTGGACAACTCAGCACAATTCATTATTAAAGGATGAAAGTGCAGCTTTGCATCAGATAGGTGTGTATGCTAAGGCCCAAGTTTTGGCTCTTTAGCCACGTTTCTTTTCTTTTTGCCAAGGGGAGTGAGATTTTGTTTGATTCAGCCACAATTCCCCCAGAAGATTCAGGGGAGGGCATGCTCATCTCCATGTCAGGCAAGCTCTGCTCACCACTGTTGAGGAAAAGGTAGGATCTGGTGTGGTCCTCTCCCAATAGGATGCAAGTGCCATTGGCAGTGCTTGCTGGAAGTAGTGCCTTTCCTCCCCAAAAGCAGGAGAGTAATGAGAGTGGGAAAACATATGTACTGTTTCTTTAAATAAAATAAAAATCTCTAGTAAGAAGTCAGACAGACAGGAACATGGCTGTGGATGGTTCTAGGTAGAAACTTTACAGTGGAGCAAAGAGAGACAGAGTGTCTTCAAGCACAATACTGTTTTCCTTTTAATAAAGGTCCCTGCTCAGTGCTATGAGAAAATGACTTCATATTGCTGTTAACGTTCAGCAGTGCAAAGAAACTAAAATGAGATTGGTGCTCCCTGATGCTAGGCGCTGTATGAACACTTTGTAAACCATGAACATAAGATTGGTCAGACTGGGTCAGACCAATGGTCCATCTAGCCCAGTATCCCATCGTCTGACAATGGCCAATGCTGGATGCTTCCAAGGGATTGAACAGAACAGGGCAATCATCAAGTGATCCATCCCCTGTTGTCCAGTTGCAAAGACTGTTTCTTATCTAACCATACAAGATGACAAGGAGTGGTTGTAAAGTATTTTTATTATTTCCATTTTACACACGAGGAAGAGAAAGAGTCAGTAACTTGCCCAAGGTTGCACAGGAAGTTTGTGGCTGAGCTGGTCATTGAAACCAGGACTTCTGAGCTACAGACCAGTGCTTTAAGCACAACGCCATCTTGCTGTAATTCTGTGTGGCTTTACCTTTGTCACATGACAAGGGAATTCTTGTTTCCTTGAGTAGTCAGGCCATGCTCAGCCTGTTCACGTGTATCCAGCTGGTTTTCGAGTGGTTGTTACAGATGTGTGGAATTCCATGTCTGTGTCAGATATGAGATGGATAACCCCCAAATTTCTGGTAGCAAATACTATCTCATTGCCAACATACAGTACTGCAAAGAAGAGAGTATGGGTAGGAGGGACAAGATATTGACTTCATGTGGCTATGCCAGAAGAGGTTTAAAACATGTTATCCCAAACCATTTTAATAGAGAACTGCAAATCAGCCATAGTGTAATGAGGTCAAATATTTACGAAATAATGCTGAGCATCCACATCAGTGAAATTAGGGCTTGTATTAATCTCCAAACACACAGTGGGCTGAACAAAAAAAAAAACAACAACCCTGATTTTCTTTTGGGTTAATCTGAGTCTCCATAGTGTCAATTCTGCCCTTGCGTCAGCATGCCCCATAAAAGGTAGAGAAAATAAGAAAGCAATTAGTAGGATCTGTGTGTAGTAGAAAACAGGGCATTTGATTTCAAATGTTTTCTGCATACAAGAAATAGAGCTGCATATTGCAAAGACGCGATGGTGGTTCCAATATGCTCTAAGACAAAGTCTACACATTGAGTCAGATTTTCCATTCCAGTCAAGCTCCTCTTACTGCAGGAAAGGAAGAGCTGGGGGAAAGGTGGGTTGGCAGCTCCCAGGTTTCCTCTCTCTGGGCTGCTCAGCTTAAACCTTAACTCTTCTCTCTTTAAAGACACAGATCCACTTCCTTTTTGGTGGGGTGCGGTAATAAACCATCTGAATCAGAGTCTGCAGTGCAGAACCCAATCAACCGGTGCCCAGCAAAAACAGCACAGAACTGGGTCCTGCGGGTAAGCAGTGTCAGGCGGTTAAACACACATCACAAAGAAACTTTAGGGATTTTGTGGCTGCATCACAAGCGATTTATTGCTGCAGTTTCACATGTACGTCACAACGAGACTCACTGCCCGAGGTGTTTGTTTATCTGAGCTCATGGATAAGTATATAGTACCAGGGGAAACTCTCCCCAAACTTTATGGTAAGTTGGCCTTCTAAAAGCTCCCTTTATGGCAGAGTAAGATAACATTCTGCCATTCAGACAATCTAGTTCAGACCCAGTAGCTGCTGCAGGGAGACCTGTAATCATCCACCTTCTGATATCAAGGTTTCACATCTCTGAGCCAGTTCCTGGGAAATAATAAACCTTCCCTTCTATACAACCAGCAGAATAATCAGAGTGATTGAGGTCATATTGCAATGTGCCTTTCTGTATTTAAACCACTCTTCTCCCACAGAAACACTCATTACTTTCCCTGTACTTTTCAAGAGGCTGCAGAGCTGACAGTTGCATTTTCTGTATGGTCAGGTTAAACGGTATGTAAATAAAATCAAACTATCCAGAATAGTGTTTTTGAAAATCAATATTATGAAGTACAGAGTATATTAAACAGTTGGAAACAAACCAACCTGTGCTGTTACAAGATAACAAAATAACAAAGTGGTATTTTTTTTGTTTTGCTGAATCCAGTTCTTATTTTTATTATTTATAATATGAGGGCCAGCTGAGATCAGGGCCTTCCTGTGCAGAGCACTCTACCTACTAGGTGTATTTGCAGCAGACAAGACCTGAGAAATTATACAAATAAGCCCACATCTGATATACTGATATTCCTAAAGAAATTAGACTGTTGTTTTTAAAAATATTTTTCTCTATTAACCATGTAATAAAACATTCTTATTTATAGAGAGCTCCACAGTGACTGAGTACCTGCTAAAGGATGCTATATTCTTTCAGATATTGAATGTAATAGTAATGAAGCGAATATAACTGTATAAATAGCCACTGACTATAGAGCATTCTAAGCATCAGTCTCTTGTTTTATAATATTTCTGAAATATCATATTGTCGCTAGTAATACAAATGTCCTAATTTTGTTGTTTAAACATAGGAAAGAAGAGGAGACAATTTCCAAGATTATTTCCCTCTGGATTTCTTTACCTGGTATTTTGAAGTGACTTAGTAAGTGGCATTCTCTTCCTCTACCCACACTGCCCACTTAAGTTGCACTGTAGTGGGGAGTTGCATTGTATGTAAGAGAAGAGTATGACTGCTCAGAGCACCGGTATGAAACTGCAGAAAAAGCTGAGAGTCTCTGGATAAAGTTTAGAAGTGTGAGCAACAAGGGTGATGTTGTGGTGGGAGTCTGCTATAGACAACCAGACCAGGGGGATGAGATGGACGAGGCTTTCTTCTGGCAACTAGCAGAAGTTACTAGATCGCAGGCCCTGGTTCTCATGGGAGACTTTAATCACCCTGATATCTGCTGGGAGAGCAATACAGTGATGCACAGACAATCCAGGAAGTTTTTGGAAAGTGTAGGGGACAATTTCCTGGTGCAAGTGCTGGAGGAACCAACTAGTGGCAGAGCTCTTCTAGACCTGCTGCTCACAAACTGGGAAGAATTAGTAGGGGAAGCAAAAGTGGATGGGAACCTGGGAGGCAGTGAGATGGTCGAGTTCAGGATCCTGACACAAGGAAGAAAGAGCAGCAGAATATGGACCCTGGACTTCAGAAAAGCAGACTTTGACTCCCTTAGGGAACTGATGGGCAGGATCCCCTGGGAGAATAACATGAGGGGGAAAGGAGTCCAGGAGAGCTGACTGTATTTTAAAGAATCCTTATTGAGGTTGCAGGAAAAAAACATCCCAATGTGTAGAAAGAATAGTGAATATGGCAGGCGACCAGCTTGGCTTAACAATGAAATCCTTGCTGACGCAAAAAAGAAGCTTACAAGAAGTAGAAGATTGGACAAATGACCAGGGAGGAGTATAAAAATACTGCTCAGGCATGCAGGAGTGAAATCAGGAAAGCCAAATAACACTTGGAGTTGCAGCTAGCAAGAGATGTTAAGAGTAACAAGAAGGGTTTCTTCAGGTATGTTAGCAACCAGAAGAAAGTCAAGGAAAGTGTGGGCCCCTTACTGAATGAGGGAGGCAACCTAGTAACAGAGGATGTGGAAAAAGCTAATGTACTCAATGCTTTTTTTGCCTCTGTCTTCACGCACAAGGTCAGCTCCCAGACTGCTGCACAGGGCAGCACAGTATGGGGAGAAGGTGACCAGCCCTCTATGGAGAAAGAAGTGGTTCGGGACTATTTAGAAAAACTGGATGAGCACAAGTCCATGGGGCCGGATGCGCTGCATCCAAGGGTGCTAAAGGAGTTGGCGGATGTGATTGCAGAGCCATTGGCCAGTATCTTTGAAAACTCATGGCGATCGGGGGAGGTTTTGGATGACTGTAAAAAGGCTAATGTAGTGCCCATCTTTAAAAAAGGGAAGGAGGAGGATCCAGGGAACTACAGGCCAGTCAGTCTCACCTCAGTCCCTGGAAAAATCATGGAGCAGGTCCTCAAGGAATCAATTCTGAAGCACTTAGAGGAGAGGAAAGTGATCAGGAGCAGTCAGCATGGATTCACCAAGGGCAAGTCATGCCTGACTAACCTAATTGCCTTCTATGAAGAGATAACTGACTTTGTGGATGAGGGGAAAGCAGTGGATGTGTTATTCCTTGACTTTAGCAAAGCTTTTGGTACAGTCTCCCACAGTATTCTTGCCAGCAAGTTAAAGAAGTATGGGCTGGATGAATGGACTATAAGGTGGATAGAAAGCTGGCTAGATTATCGGGCTCAACGGGTAGTGATCAACGGCTACATGTCTAGTTGGCAGCCGGTTTCAAGTGGAGTGCCCCAGGGGTCGGTCCTGGGGCCGGTTTTGTTCAATATCTTCATTAATGATCTGGAGGATGGTGTGGACTGCACTCTCAGCAAGTTTGCAGATGACACTAAACTGGGAGGAGTGGTAGATACGCTGGAGGGTAGGGACAGGATACAGAGGGACCTAGACAAATTAGAGGATTGGGCCAAAAGAAACCTGATGAGGTTCAACAAGGACAAGTGCAGAGTCCTGCACTTAGGACGGAAGAATCCCATGCACTATTACAGACTAGGGACCGAATGGCTAGGAAGCAGTTCTGCAGAAAAGGACCTAGGGGTTACTGTGGACGAGAAGCTGGATATGAGTCAACAGTGTGCCCTTGTTGCCAAGAAGGCTAATGGCATTTTGGGCTGTATAAGTAGGGGCATTGCCAGCAGATCGAGGGATGTGATCATTCCCCTCTATTCGACATTGGTGAGGCCTCATCTGGAGTATTGTGTCCAGTTTTGGGCCCCACACTACAGGAAGGATGTGGAAAAATTGGAAAGAGTCCAGCGGAGGGCAACAAAAATGATTAGGGGGCTGGAGCACATGACTAATGAGGAGAGGCTGAGGGAACTGGGATTTTTTAGTCTGCAGAAGAGAAGAATGAGGGAGGTTTTGATAGCTGCTTTCAACTACCTGAAAGGGGGTTCCAAAGAGGATGGATCTAGACTGTTCTCAGTGGTACCTGATGACAGAACAAGGAGTAATGGTCTCAAGTTGCAGTTGGGGAGGTTTAGGTTGGATATTAGGAAAAACTTTTTCACTAGGAGGGTGGTGAAGCACTGGAATGGGTTACCTAGGGAGGTGGTGGAATCTCCTTCCTTAGAGGTTTTTAAGGTCAGGCTTGACAAAGCCCATGGCTGGGATGATTTAGTTGGGAATTGATCCTGCTTTGAGCAGGGGGTTGGATTAGATGACCTCCTGAAGTCCCTTCTAACCCTGATATTCTATGATTCTAATATTCTTAGAGATCATTGCCCTACAGTAAGCAATGGTGGCTGATTGAATAGGTGCCATTCTTTTCCCTGAACCAACAGTCTGGTATGGTGCTAAGAAGTAATGTGGTATTGGAAATGCTGTAATATTAGGGTCCTAGCTACTTCTGGTCCCTGACACTCCAAGACCCTTTGCATGAAAATAGACGACCCCTTGTGTTCTGCTTAATTCCAGCTTCGGATTTCAGTCCTGACACCAGTGAAGTCAATGGCATTTTTGCCATTGACTTCAATAGGGCCAGGATTTCACCCTGTGCCTCTAAATTCCTTGTTATACTGTAAAATGTGGTGTGGAGAGAAAGAAGATCTGTAGTCAAGTTATACAAAGATAGTTGGTGTCTAAAATCTCAGTTACTCAAGGCTTAATTTTTCAAAAGTGACTAGGTTTTCCAAGTCTCAACTTTTGGGTGTCCAGTTTGAGTTGCCTTAAAGGGGTGAAGTATGTCATAACAGCTGATCAGTAACACCTCCCCCCCCCCCCCCCGAAAATCAGACCCATTTACAGTGTTTGAAATTGGGCATCCAAACTCTGAGGCACCCACCATCAATAGTCACGTTTAAAAATGTAAGTCAGTTGCACCAGCTCCTTCCTCCTCCAGAGCTAAATCCAGACAGTGGCCTTTCACATCAGAGCCACAAACATTAATGCTCTATTTCCATTAAGCCTTAAATGGATCATCCTCCATTTTGAATCCCAAACCAAAGAGCAGTGCAGAGAGCAGCCCAAAGCTGGTAAGTTCTAAGTGAATTGGGGTGGGGGTGTGGAAAGGATAAGAGAAGGAAATGACAGATGCTAAGATAGGGTGTGCACTCTCTTCAGCCTACCAAATAAGAACTCATGTCATATAATAAAAGAAAGACAACAAACATACTTGTTTTTCTGGTGTCAGAGCTGTAACTTCAGCCCCCAGCTGTGTCTGCTGCAGCTTCTCTCTTTTCTCCTCAGGGCTATGGGTCCTGGGTTCACCTTCAAGGGCATCTGGTGCCTCCTCCCCAAAAAAACCCTCATAGAGCAGAGAACACGGAGGGTTTGTCTCCTGGGAAAATATTTAACGCACAATCTGTTACAAAGGAGTGTCAGTCAGAGCACAAACAATAAAATCGCTATCGCGATTTCCAGCATAATAAAACAGTAACCGAAACTTTATTAGGTCTGGGGAACTTAGGATAGGAGACAATGGAAAAGCAGATCACAATAACAAAAGACAAAAAAAATATATAAACTGTACAGCCAGTACAAACCATCCGGTGCTCCATCTCAAATAAACAGGGGTGTTGTGATGGGACGTCTACCACACAGTGGCATGTAAGGGGTTAACAGAGCCCTAGGGAGGCTGCGCAGGAAGCAGCCAACAGGAGGCAGGGCTGTGAGGAGAAGCCAGTCAGGGCCAAGTGGGCCCACAAAAGAAGAGCCACAGGGCAGAGCAGGGTCAGTTACTCCTTGGTGGTTAAGGAGGGAGGACTGGATGCCCTGCAGCTGGATGGAAGCTAGCATCCTGGAGAGAGCAGTGCTGGGAAGGAACAGAGGAGCAAGAGGGAGCTCCTTTCTGGCTGCTACAGCTGGCATGCTGAGGCCCTGAGGTAAGGGCAAAGAAGATGCTGGGGCCATGGGGACGTGGTCTAGGGAAATGCACTGAGGAGTTGGAGGGGACACAGCACATGGCGGCCATCTACAGTGTCCCTGTGCTGGAACCTGGAGTTGTGGGCGGGCCCAGGTTGCCCCAAACTCGCCACTGGGGAAGTGGCTGGACAGTTGACTGCAGGGCCCCCTGAAGGAGGAACACAGATTGTGACATGGCCGAAGGGCTGTGTCATGAAGAGGACGCTGCAGTCCTTTCAGTGACATGGGTCCGAGAGCAGACGTGATGGTGGGTGAGGCACTATTGGGAGAGGGCGTACCAACCCGCGCTGCTAATCCCCAAGATGGCCAGCAGGAGGCGCCAGTGTGGTGAGTGGAGCCCAGTCACACATATTATTACAAAGTATCCACACCAAGGATGGTAAGATTGTCCTTGTGGCTCTCTGGTCTGGATTCCAAAGTGCATTTAAATCTCTCTTGATAGTCTGACCATGACTTTCCTCAGCCTTCTGGGTTTCTGATCACAGCTGAGATGACACTGTTTTAATGTCCCAGAAATCCAAAAATGACTCAGTCTTCCCTTGGATAGGAATGTGACGGTAGAAGGGTCCTCCCTGACCATGATGCTTCTCTCCAGCTACACCCCAGAAAGTTTCTGAAACACCCCCAAAACCAAAAGTAAAACCAAATGGTTTGTCTCTCAGTTCAGGCTTATGATTGGTTCTGATAGTGTTGCTAGCTTGTTCTATCTGCCCCCGGAATCTTAGTCAATTTAGGAAACAGAGTCCTGACTTCTGCTGCCATTGCGGCTCTAGTCCAGGGTCGAGTCCCCATGACACACTGTGGTATTTCAAGAGCAGCTTCTCCCAAGGGGTTAGAGGCATGTCACTGCTCCTTGTTTCAAGCCCCTCCCCTCCCCTGCCCCTTCAATGGATGCTGGATTCAGTGTACTTCCTCCTGTCTTAAACAATTGCAGTACATTATGAGGCTGCGCACCATGAACAAACTGCCACCATCCGCCCCAGCTGCATTTCAGCACTGCAGTGGCTTTGGGGTCCTTTGGCATGAAAGGAACTACATAATGAATAAATACGTATTGACTTTTCGGGCCCACACCATTAAACAGGATCCCATTTTGCAAGCAGCAAATTATTGGTTCAAATATTAGCATTTACATGTCTGCTACCCTATTTTCAGACAAAATACATCTTACATGGACACCCTTAATCTTGGATCTGCAAAATTAGAGTCCATTTTAAAAAAATCAGGCCCTTTAATCAGTGATAGAGACTATTCACTGGTTTTGCTCAGCAGGCTATTTTTGTCTGATCTATTTTTATAGCTCTGAGTAACTGCAGACACATCCTTGATTGCAGCCAATTGTGATAAATGCTGAGTAGCAAATACACTGTTTTTTTTTCTCTCTCTCAAAGCACCATTTGGAGGGTCACAGGTCAGCAGGAGTGGGAAGGTCCATGGCAGGTGGGAGGGGAGGACTGGCCAAGGGTGTTTGCGTCAGGCCAGTTGTCTTGCGAAACCTAGGAGGAGCATACCATTTGGGGGCTGTAGGGATGCAAGAGCTGGGTTGTGAGCATATGGAACAGCTCCCCCACATTGAACACTTAGCCAAACAGAGGTGGAGCAGCTTGCTAGTGGGAGATGCATAGGGTGACCAGACAGCAAGTGTGAAAAATCGGGACGGGGGTGGGGGGTGGGGTAATAGGCGCCTATAGAAGAAAAAGCCCCAAATATCAGGACTGTCCCTATAAAATAGGGACATCTGGTCACCCTAGAGATGCATGGGAATAGCTGTGTCAGCAAGGGAGGACAATGCAAAGGGATTAGCAATGAGATGCACCATGGAATTGAACCCTGACCTTGCTTCCTGCTTAACTACTTCAAATAGAAATGGGCTAAGCGGGGCACCCTGGCTACTAGTCCTCCATAACTTTGCTCCTGATAGTGAGTCATTTTCATTTGCATTTGTATTTGCATTCCAAAGGGCAGAATGAAGTCCCAAGTGACTATCTGCAAACCGAGTCTTTTATTGCTTTTTTTATACTTGTACGATGAATTCATTTTTGTGTCACAGACTCACTGATGTGTACATGTCCATATCTCTATACATGTGTGCAACGTACATTTGCAGTGGCTGTCAACTGTTGGCTGATCTGTATTTCAAGCCAAGGCTGTGGCTCACGGTTTGTTTTAACAGGCAATCTTGCCCTTTAAAATGAATACATGTTTGGAGTTGCCCTTCTGAAAAGATCTCTGAAGATTCTCTGCTTGAAAAGGAAAGCTAGTGTGTGGGGTTAAATAAAAGTGACAGTGCTGGCCTTCTGCTCAGGGGTATGATGCATTTGTCATTTGTGAGCCCTCTAATTACATTACTCAGAAAGCTGCTGAAATTGATTTTGGTTTCCCAGCTATTAGCAAGAGGAAACTTACATTTTTTTTCTAGATTTCTGCCTTTCAGCAAAAGAAAAATGCAGCCAATCAGGATTCATCAACTGGCAAATGTGCTCTGGACATTAAAAATGAATAGCAGTTTCCACATCAGCTTTTTTGGGGGGTGGGGGGGGAATAACAGCAATTTGCTGAGTCATTAGAATCAGATTAAAAAGACAGGGAGTCCAAATCTCCTCTCTCACCAGTTTTACAATGAAGTTGTACACAGAAGTAAATAATAAGAAGAGAATGGTCCCCATCTTCCTCTTTGGAGAGAGAGATTTGCAGCATCAGATTCAATGAGTGGGTTACCTTCCAAGGTAATATTTTGCTTTTATTTTTTCTGGACTATACAGATGCAACGCATCATAGTACTTTCCTCACGTATCCCAGTTGCCTTCCATGCTTGCTTTAGAACATGGTTCAATGGGCTGAGCCCAGAAATTGACACTTTTGTTAAAGGTGGGGATTATTTACAACCTTCCCAACAGACACAGCCAACCAAGGCTGATAGTTATGACCATGAGCCCTTTAATTTTGGGGGGAAGTACACACCAACTTGCTTTCGGGGGTGGGGGGGCAGTCTGTAACTAATAGCCTTGGGGTCAAGTATTTGAGAGATCTGAGCCACCATAACTGAAGCCGGATTTAGGCATCAAATGAGGCTGCCAGATTTTCTTAAGAGTGCAACACTTCTGGTGCTGAGGTATTTTTGTTTTGTTTTTTAAATCTGGCTTTATTTAGGTCAAGTCCCTTAACCTTTTTGCTAGGACTGGCCACAATTTTCCATGGAAACTGTTTTCTGACAGAAAATTGCATTCGAAAAATGAAAATCTGCTTTCTGGGGTGGGGGTGGGGGAGATATTTTATCTAAAAAACAAATGCCTGAAAATTAAGTTTTTCGTTTTGGCTGAAAACCAAAAGGTTTCCATTAAAAATGGCACTGCAGATGGGGGAAGGCAGAGAGCTCCCAGCGGCCAGAGCGCTGGGAGGAGGGCGGAGAGCCCAGCCGGGGCTGTCCACTCTCCCCGGCGGCCAGAGCGCTGGGAGGAGGGCGGAGAGCCCGGCCGAGGCTCTCCACTCTCCCCGGCGACCAGAGCGCTGGGGGGAGGGCAGCGAGCCCAGCCGCGGCTCTCCCCGGCGGCCAGAGTGCCGAGGGGAGGGCGGAGAGCCCCCGGCGGCCAGAGCGCCGCGGGGAGGGCGGCAAGCCCAGTCGTGGACCCGCTCTCGGGCAGGAGCGCCCTGCCGCGCCGCCCCCCTCCAGGCGCCGCCCCAAGCACATGCTTGGTGGGCTGGTGCCTGGAGCCGGCCCTGTATATTTAATATATATTTTGCTGAAAATTTAAAATTTTCTTTGGTAAGCAAACTGTTTTCCAACCATCTCTACTTCCTGCTATTGTTTATCTCCTGTAAATGTTAATGAATCACTTCACTAATGTTTGTAAAATGCTAGTACATGTGCTAAAATTGACTAGAATGCACCCAGTTCTACCCATGACCCACTTGTCTCTCTTGCTGCTATCCCATCTCTCTCTTCCCCATAGCTCCCAAAATCACTGACTGGGCTGTTTGCAACTTGTATTTGCACTCTCCCACTTCTGACTCAGGCCTGGATCTACCCCCGCCTGGCTCCTGCTCTCCCACTCCAGGGATGCTGCACTCACAGGACCACTTATCAAATCCTCCAAAGGCTTCTTCCTGGCTAAGGCTCTGGCCTCCCCATCCTCATTTCCCTGCACACATCTGTTGTCTCTGCTCGCTCCTCTTCAGCATCATATCTTGGCTTCTCTGGCCACTCTTTCCCTCTCTCTGTGGAAGCCCCACTGGCATATGATGGCATATATAACATTGCCCACATATCTACACCAGCAACACCATCACTGGATCTAACCAGATCAGCTACAACATCACCGGCTCATTCACCTGCACGTCCACCAATGTTATATATGCCATCATATGCCAGCAATGCCCCTCTGCTATGTACATTGGCCAAACTGGACAGTCACTATGCAAGAGGATAAATGGACACAAGTCAGATATCAGGAATGGCAATATACAAAAACCTGTAGGAGAACACTTCAACCTTCCTGGCCACACAATAGCAGATGTAAAGGTAGCCATCTTACAGCAAAAAAACTTCAGGACCGGACTCCAAAGAGAAACTGCTGAGCTCCAGTTCATTTGCAAATTTGACACCATCAGATCAGGATTAAACAAAGACTGTGAATGGCTATCCAACTACAGAAACAGTTTCTCCTCCCTTGGTGTTCACACCTCAACTGCTAGCAGAGCACCTCACCCTCCCTGATTGAACTAACCTCGTTATCTCCACACTGATATATACCTGCCTCTGGAGATTTCCATTACTTGCATCTGAAGAAGTGAGGTTCTTACCCACGAAAGCTTATGCTCCCAGTTCTTCTGTTAGTCTCAAAGGTGCCACAGGACCCTCTGTTGCTTTTTACAGATTCAGACTAACACGGCTACCCCTCTGATACTTGTCATCTTTAGTAATATACTTTCAGGTCAGCACATAAGTTTAAAAAACATGCATTTTTTAGACCAATATAAATGGTCTGTCTCAGAGGTGGACAAACTACAGCGGCCCACGGGACCCTCTTGCCTGGCCCCCGAGCTCCTGGCTTGGGAGGCTCGCCCCCGGCCCCTCCCCTGCTGTTCCCGCTCCCCCACAGCCTCAGCTCACTCTGCCCCCGGCACAATGCTCTGGGCGATGGGGCTGCAGAGCTGGGTGCTCTGCGCTGCATAGTGGCATGGCTGACTCCAGCCGGGCAGCACAGCTGCCTGTCCTGGTGCTGTGGGTGGTGTGGCTGTAGCGCTGCCAGCCACCGGTGCTCCAGGCAGCGCAGTAAGGGGGCAGAGAGTGGGGGCGTTGGATAGAGGGCAGGGAAGTTCGGGGTGGTGGTCAGGGGGCGGGGCTGTGGATAGGGGTCGGGGCAGTCAGAGGGCAGGGAACAGGGGTTGAATGGGGGCAGAGGTCCCCGGGGGCAGTCAGGAAGGAGGGGGGGTTGGATGGGGCGGTTGGGGTCAGTCAGGGACAGGGGTTCCGGGGGCGGTCAGGGAACGGTGGGGTTGGATGGGGGCAGGGGGCCCCCAGGGGGCAGTCAGGAAGGAGAGGGGGGGTTGAATGGGGCAGTGGGGGCCAGTCAGGGGCATGGTTCCGGGATGCGGTCAGGGAGAAGGGGTGGTTGGATGGGGCAGGGGTCCCCGGGGGGAGCAGTCAGGAAGGAGAGGAGGGGTTGGATAGGGTGGCGGGGGGCAGTCAGGGGCAGGGGTTCCGGGGGCTGTCAGGGAACGGGGGGGGGGGGGGGTTGGATGGGGCAGGAGTCCTAGGGGCGAGAAGCAGGACGGGTCGGATAGGGGGCAGGGCCAGGCCACGCCACGCCTGGCTGTTTGGGTAGGCACAGCCTCCGCTAACCAGCCCTCCATATAATTTTGGAAACATGATGCGGCCTTCGGGCCAGAAAGTTTGCCCGACCCTAGTCTGTCTGCATTTTATGCATCAACAGTGACATCTAGGGGTTTCTAATATTAATTACAGATGATCAGCAATCATTCTCTTTTTCTGTTTCTTTTTGCAAAAAAGAGAGAGCCTATATTCAACAGCTTACTAGTAGTGATGATGAAGTATCCATGGTTGTCTGTTTGTAAACTTTTTTGAACATTAAACTCATATGTAGCCAAAACACAGCAACAGCTTGCGATTGTATCATGCTTCTCATGATTAGTGTTTGTTTGTGGTTTTTAAAGCTTCAGACTAGATGCTGGAATCAAGAGATTGCATGAGAATCACAACTTTCATTTAAAAGTTTCTAGCCCTCATAGGAGTAAAGCTCAGAAATCAGAAGACAAGTAAAACAGCCCCCAACTTTATATTTTTTTCCTTTTAAAAAAAATCTCTTGCTTTTTAAGATAATCTTGTGATTTTGGGGGGCCTGACTAATCCAACATGGCTAGGAACAAGTATACCTACTGTGAAATGATGGGGGTGAGTGTGTGTGAGGTGCTCAGCTATTTGAGATACTCAGTATTGCCAACCCCAGGCACTCCAGAATCATCACGTGGGCCTCCCCAGAATTACATTTGCCTTAAAAGAAATTAGATGAATGATTTTTTTTTAATTGCCTTCTGGTTTTTGAACCTTTAGAGGGAAGCCATCCACCCCCAAATAAGAAAGCAACTAAGGTGCAAATTTCAACCTTAAGTACATGTGCAAAACTGTGGGTCTCCCTGCTGGCTGTTTTCAGGGGTACTCTGTGATGACTCTATGATGCTTCCCAGGGATACCCAGGGTCATGTGGTGCCTTGCTACCCATATCCTTAGTGGGAGAAAGCCCTGTTGGTGCCTGCCATGGGTCAGTGCTCTGACTCCAGCAGCTACTGGAAACACAAGCACTCCCCTCCAGGCCCCACTTTCTCTTTACAAGTTAGTGGTAGGCGAAGTCCAATCCCTGAGTCCTCTGCTCATTCCTCTGGAGCGTCCAGCCCCTGTTCCTCTGGACACGCACAAATCCGCTGCTCCCAAGGGAATAGTACACACTGGCTTATCAGTTTCACCTCAGGATCATTTCTCCACTTAACTCACAGCACTTACATATGCTGTGTGCAGTGTTGCTGTAGCTGTGTCAGCCCAAGGATATTAGAGAGACAAGGTGGATGAGGTTAATTCTGTTGGTCCAATAAAAGATATTACCTCACCCACCTTGTCTTTCTAAAGCACTTAAATATATTTATAGTGAAAACAAGAATAAGCTTATTTAACAAAGAACAGAGATTCAAATGATGGCAAGTAGGATTAATGGAAACAAAGGATCACATCTAAAATAAAACCATAACATGAATTCTAGAGCTTAAACATAACTAACAAGATGCCCTCTTGTCTAATTAGGTTCTGCTTACCCAAAGTCCTCCTCACAGCATTTTTCAACCAAGATGGTTGAGACCCCCCTAGATATATTAGACAAGTCCTTTATTCTTTAACTATAAACAGGGTTCCCTCCCCCACTGTTCACCTCTTCCCATTCATTTTTTTTTAAATCCCTGCAATCTCTTCATTAGCATTTGACACAGTATGCAAATAGACTCCACTTGTTAGACACACAATATGCAATGGTCAGCCAGAGACAGAAACTGTCATATAGCATGTCACCTCTGGGTGGCCTACCATCTAACTGTTTAGTGAACTAGAATGTAAATACTGCACTCAGGGGATCCCTGTAACTCTTATGCACTCCTGTGCCCTCTGCTAATTGGGTCATATACTCCCCCTACCCTCTCCTAACCCCTGGGAAGGGATGGCTGACATTCTATTCCTTGTGTATATACCCCCCCCCCTTTTCATTATCCTAGCTCTCTTCCTTCCCCAGCTTCTTCCCTGCCTCAGCTGATCTCCCATAGGATTCACCTATATTCACTTGTCCCCGTAGTTTTCCTCATTTTGACTTTATTGGATCCTATCCCTGACACTTTTTCTTTCACATCTTATTTGCTGTCACACTGCTACAATAACTGAATGCTGACATCAATGTTTATCATAGGCAGGGCTGGTAGAACTGCCTTATTGTTAAGGTTGGGCAGCACTTCCCATTTTGGTTGCTTATAACTTTGCCAAACTTTAATCATTAGGGCTGAAATGTTCCAAGCTGGATATCTGCTCAAGCTAAATGTCTTTTGAAAATTTCTATCAAAAGGACTCAAGAACAAAGTTATGGAAAAATATATTGTTTTGCCCACGTATTTTTTTAAAAAAGAAGAAGCCTGCAACCTTAACTATGTTCCCTTATGCACATGCATTATGATAAATCTTTAGTAACATGCTCATAGAGTTTTTGTTTGTTTGTTTTTACACAGGACCCCTGGCTTCCTTAACTATTGAGTGCTTGACCTTGCAACTGCAATGTTTTTTTTTTTAAAACATCTTTTTTCTGTGTAATATTAAGTTAGGGCCAAATGGTTCTGGTACAAAGCATGGGCTCCTTTCTATCTGCAGGGTCAGATGACCACCTAAATGTAAGTGTTTTCAGGACTGAGTTCCAATTTGATATATTCCATGCTGCTAGGCTTTATATATGCCTGCTTGCATTTTTTTCCTTCTGACAGTCCTGTGCAAAGCGCATGCCTGAGCCCAATTCTTAGAGAATCTTTTTCTTTCTTTTTTTTTTTTTAAACAAAGGCAAATACAAGTTTTTGTTTCCAAAGAAACTTTCACAACTATGTTCAGAGAAACCCAGATGATTCAGGATTGCTGATATTCCCTGCTTGCTTGTATCGGTCACCTTGATTACGCACAAGATGTCTTTCTCTGAAGACGTCCATGCAGAGGCAGTCAAAAAAGCAAACAGGATGTTAGGAATCATTAAAAAGGGGATAGAGAATAAGACGAAGAATATATTATTGCCCTTATATAAATCGATGGTACGCCCACATCTTGAATACTGCGTACAGGTTCAGAGAAGGGCAACTAAAATTATTAGGGGTTTGGAACAGGTCCCATATGAGGAGAGATTAAAGAGGCTAGGACTTTTCAGCTTGGAAAAGAGGAGACTAAGGGGGGATATGATAGAGGTATATAAAATCATGAGTGATGTAGAAAAAGTAGATAAGGAAAAGTTATTTACTTATTTCCATAATACAAGAACTAGGGGCCACCAAATGAAATTAATGGGCAGCATGTTTAAAACAAATAAAAGGAAGTTCTTCTTCACACAGCGCACACACAACTTGTGGAACTCCTTGCCTGAGGAGGTTGTGAAGGCTAGGACTATAACAGTGTTTAAAAGAGAACTGGATACATTTATGGAGATTAAGTCCATTAATGGCTATTAGCCACGATGGGTAAGGAATGGTGTTCCTAGCCTCTGTTTGTCAGAGGGTGGAGATGGATGGCAGGAGAGAGATCACTTGATCATCACCTGTTAGGTTCACTCCCTCTGGGGCACCTGGCATTTTCCACTGTCGCTAGACAGGATACTGGGCTAGATGGACCTTTGGTCTGACCCAGTACGGCCGTTCTTATGTTCTTCTTATGTAAGATGTGACGTATGAATTTCTGGGATACTGATGCATCACTGATAAGGACTTTACATCTAGTTATGTCATTTACTTTACATATCATTAGGTAACAGGAAAACCCAGGCATGCCACAAAGTCTGTAAATGACACTTGCTTGTAAGTACACAGTTAAATCTTACAGTCCTTATTTATTTATATTTAAAATAATAAAAAGACATCTATCCAAAACTATAGGTTCCTAACACGTTAATAATACAGTAAAATCCTAGAAGCACTAAAGTAATTTCAATAGTCAGCCACCCAGCCACCTGCAGAAACTCCTTTTCACCCCTTTATTGTTGTGGGAAGCATCCCCAAAGCTCCCCTCTTCAACACATGACTTTTCAGTCTGCTTGGAAGGCAGCAAATTCCAGCTATTTTGGACCAAGGGAGGGAAAGGAATAGAAGGGATGGGAGGATAAGTTCCAGAGTCCTAGTGCCCTCACAGAAAACACCCTGCCAGCTGCCCATTCTCCTTTATGATGAGGAGAATCCAGCTTAGGTGCCCCTATGGCAGGTATGGCAGTGTGGCACAGGAAAAGAGGAAGTTCCACTTATATGCGCATCCCAGGCAACTTAGGGCTTTATAGATCACAATCAACATCTTAAATTCCACCCAGGACCAAAGGGCAGCCAGTGCAGATTCTGGAGTGCTGGTGTCATCTGCTCCCAATGGGGCACTCAGCCTTCCTGCCTCCCCCAAAGTCCTGCTGCAGGAGAGGGGGTGGGCAGGCAGAGAACCAGCATGCCAGCTGCCTGTCTGGAAGGCTCTTGTCAATTGTGCTTTCTCCCCACAGGCAGAAAGTAAAATTAACCAGAGCCTTCCAGGTGGGCAGTGCAGAGCTGTCCTTTTGATTTTCCTGACTGAAAATCTGAATTTTTCAGCAAAAATTTTGCGAAACAGTCATTTTCCATGGGAAAATCGTTTCAGTGGAAGAATCCCAACCAGCTCTAGTCTGTACCCTATCATCAGAGAAGAGAAGATTTTGGAGATTTTATGGAATTTTACAGAATTAAGAGAATAGATTAGGGCCAGTAAAGCAAACTGGTCACACAGGCCAGAGATTCAAAGACCAAGAAGTATGATTTAAATAGAGCCATTGAGTTTAGATTGGAAAGTCCAGGGTGTATGTTCCAGTGACTGCCCTGGTGAACAGAGTGGTGGGTCACGTTTACTCATAGAATAATTAACTGAATGATGACAATTTAGGTGTGCAATTAACTGCTTTATGTATACAATCATAGTAATTGTGTGCACAATGTGGGGTCTGATCCTTTTAATAAGGGCTTTAGGACCAGAGCATAGATGCGCTCATTGAATATGTGCAGTAATGCATACAACAGGTGGGATTTTCAAAAGCATTCAGCATTGGCCTAAATCTGCTCCCACTGAAATCAGTGGTCAGTTTTTTCCTCCAGTGGAGTCAGGATTAGGCTAGTGCTAATTTCTTTTGAAAATCCCACTCAATCTGTTTAAAAACTAGTCTCTAATCCTTACTGCTGTCTGCAGCCTCTGTTATTCCACTGATATATTTGTTTCATCCCCCATGCTCCCAATGAGGGATTTCTGGTCATCCAATCCAGGAACAGAAAAAAATAGTCTGAGATGTAGGTGATCATCTAAAATAGTATATTCCAAATATGCTTGCATGCAAACAGTTCATCAGAAGCCCATAGGCTGAAGTAATTTAATACAACATATTCATCAATTTCAAACCCAATTTGTAAAACTCATGATCTTTTTGTGGATAAATAGATTAACACTCAGTAGCAATTAATTTGACCAGCTCTATTCAGAAGCATTGACAATACAAAAATGTGACCTTTGATCACAATTCATTTTCCAGTATGACTTTAAGCTGCAATTTACGCTCCTTAAGAGTGGTGTCTCATTCCTCTTGAGACATGTCATCAGAAGACTTCCTTCTTAACTGTAAATATAGGAAAGGGTCGGACTGGGACTTGGACAGTGATGTATAAGAGATTGTACAATCCCTTTCAAAATCATAATTTTTAGATAATTAACAAATCATATCCAGTTTTAAACAACTAATTTGATTTCCTGCATTAGAATGTAATGTATTTTTTTAATCTCCTGTTTGCTCTCAATGGACATAAAGGATTTTATAGCACTTTTTTTTCTAAGTTTCAGAATTTGCCTCATTTTTCTTGGCCAAAGTCTCTTTTCCAAAGGGGTTTTTGCCATGTGATGCTGCCCCACTCAGAAATGTGAAGCAGTAAACCCAGTATAAAATATACTTGGTGCATAAACAGGAATGAAGGTATTTGCTGCTGTTAATTTAACATGAAGGATCCATGTAGTCCAGCTTCTGCAGCACCCAGCACAGCATATGTGCACAATCCAGTAGAGCAGGGTAGGCAACCTATGGCACGTGTGCTGGAGGCGGCACGCGAGCTGATTTTCAGTGGCACTCACTGGCCACCGGTCCGGGGGAGTTCTGCATTTTAATTTAATTTTAAATGAAGCTTCTTAAACATTTTAAAAACCTTATTTACTTTACATACAACAATAGTTTAGTTATATATTATAGACTTATAGAAAGAAACCTTCTAAAAATGTTAAAATGTATTACTGGCACGCAAAACTTTAAATTAGAGTGAATAAATGAAGACTCGGCACACCGCTTCTGAAAGGTTGCCAACCCCTTCAGTAGAGGATGTGTTCATGCCACCACACATTTGCCTACTTGACCTCCCTCCAAGGCCCTGGTTCCTGACTTGGAGCAATGGGAGGAAACTAAGTCTAGATAGAGGCAGAGGGCACTGCATATTTGCTGACTTCCTCAACTTCCCCTCCTTTCTAGGGAAGATTCTTTTGGCTTGTTATGAAGTCTGACAGATCCTTAGTTTCTCAGAGACCAGTCCTGTGTGAGTACTTTCCCCTGACCTCTACCTGACTATCACACCTAGAAAATTGTCCACCCCTGTAGTACAGGCCTCTTGTCTAAGCCTCCTGTTGTGAATCCTCTTCAAGGCTTCTCAGCTGTTTTTCAGGGGCAAACCTAAAGATGTAACCGGTGGGGGGGGGTGAGGGGGATTTCAAAAGCATAAAAGACAGTTTGATGCTCAAGTCAATGGGAGTTAATCACCTTGCTCTGATTTATGCTTTTTGAACATCTCTGCCTAAAAGTCACTCTTGACAGACATTTCCTTGGAAAAATAGACCTGATTCTGCTGTAGCAACCCCATGCATCTAAACTCCAAAGAGTTCCTGGGAAGAAGCTAGAAAAGATGAAGGTGGAAAATAGTATTTGGCCTGTGCATTGTACCACAGGTATTTTTGATAGTTGTGTAAAGAGCTGTTCATCTTCTAAGTTCTCTAGGCGTGAACGTGCTTATTTATTGAGACAATCTTTACATTGCCGTATTTTTAAGAACTCCTAAGACTGCATATTTTGGCCTCAGTATGTTTCCTAAAGGCATTGTGGTCTCTAGCCTCAGTATGTTCCAGGGCTTCCTGATGATCATTCTCTATTACTTGGGTATCCTGGGTGCAAGAGAAGATGTAAACACTTGGGAAGCAAGTGGAAAATACCAGTAGGAGACATTTGGGATGCAAGTGTTCCTGGGAAAACTTAATATATTGTTAGGATATTGCTCAGTATTTTACTTAATTCTGAGCCACATGTACCTCTAAGAAGACCTTCCTGTGCACGCCGATAACTTCTCTATATTATAGTAAGATATGGGTTAATTCTGGGAGCAAGGAATACCTCCTGCAAAGCCTGGCATATCTGTCGTGAGATCCAAACCTATCAAATGGGAACCATAGTTGTTTTCTCTTTGCTAGTAAAGGTTAATATGCATTTTTCCTTGTAAAGGTAAAAGATTTTTTGCTGACAGTAAACAACTCTCCCTCTTGTTCAGTGGGCCCAAGATTGCTGTGTTTGCTATTGCAAATAGCTCTGGATGAATGGAATAGTAATGAACCAACCCAGTCTGCTGATTTCAAAAGGACAGGCAATGAGTGATCTGGCAGATGCAGGACACTAATATTCTTATTTCATTTTTGCAAAAACAAAGCAAACTTTATTCATTTTAGTAACAATTTAAACTGCACCATTAATTCAGACATACTACATATTGACTGGGGCTGAAAATGACTTCCCAGACACTGTTTAAGGCTGTGCTGCAGAGGGTCACAATTCAGAGCTTCACAATAATGAATTGGTGTACATGCTGTGCAGTAGCAGCTAGTCAGTCTGAATACATGAGCTCTGAGTGAAAAATATCATCTGTTCCTTCTTACTAACTTTGGAAGTGGAATGTGTCTTTGTGCTGTATTGATATGGCAAAGGGCTGCATTACAATCCAGGAAAGGAACCAGTTGATTAGAGATGTGTATATAGTCTCTCTCTTATCAGATAAGGAGAGCAATTGACTATGATTAGATTCAGTCAGGAATAATCTAATATCTGAAAGCCTGCAGGAGAGACAATTTAATATGTCTGAAAAAACACCAGTCCAATCTTTTCCCCAAGAATAATTTCCATTTGACCCATAATTGAAAGTCATTTTTTTAAGTTTAATTAAGCAACAAGGACAATTGTAATTTGTAATTGTTTATCTCTTCCAGGTGATCTTCCCCCACCTTTCAGCCCCAAAATATCAGTGGGCAAATAATAGTAGTGGTCATCTCTTAGATCTAAGTTCTGACTTGCACTGCCTGGGCAGGGGAGAAGGTGCAGGAGCCTCTTTCCCCATCCTTAACGTGCTCAGGCATAATGCTGTGTTTCTGAATGCTAACTGGGGGCAGCTAAATTGGAAGGAGGAGTTTTATAGCTCCAAGGGGATGTGATCAGCTAGATAGGAGTCTTCATTAGCCCCTCCTTTCCATTGTGCCCCTACTGGCACCTGGGATTACGCCCCTAGGTTCTTATATTGTATCCTGCCATTCCTTTGTAGCAATCGCCAAAGCAACAAACCTTCATCCTGCCAGAAAGAGAAACTCATCTCGCATCCTCCTCCTCCCAAGGCCATGGTCAATGCTACTCCGTGGATCAGCTGCCAGAGGATGTTGTCAGAAAAGGACAGCTCACACCCAGTTATGTTTGCCAGTTAGTTGCTAAATATAACAGGATAATATTTTTTTAACTCGAATGGTAAATGGGTATCGTTTCTCTTTACATTTGATATCTTTCACCATGTGTCACCTTCCAAAGGAAACATTGTAGAGTTGTACAAGTGTCTTGCTATGATATTATATTCTAAGGAGAGTATTGAAAAATATTCTGTTTTTACTTCGGTAAAGTCAACATTGTGATAAAGTAAATATTTCTTTTTAAGGTCACCTACGGTAGTCTTTATGTTGATCTGTTTTGTAAAAGAAATAAAGAGCTCTTTCTATACATAGCCATGCATAGTGATCTCTATCTTCATGTCTCCCTTGTTAAATGTAAACCTCAATAGACTATTGGCTATTTTGAGTGTCCTATACATTCGTTACACAAGCTATTGTTAGGGAAACAATTTTACCTTTATGGAATATAGTGTGTGGGAGTTGTGTAAAATGTGTTGGTGGTAGTGCAATAAACTATAAAGCCATGTAATAAAATGGCTGTAACATGCATCTTTGGCTGCTTCATCTGCACTCTGCCCACTAATCCATCTCTCAAATTAATTTTAACATTCAAAATCTCTGGGCTGCTTCTAACAGCTGCCATTTGTTTAAAATCTACATGCCTGAGAAACATTGCCTTCTTTCTCCCAAATGGTGGAATATCACAACTAAAAATTAGTTTGAGGCCCAGGAGGGGCAGTATTCAGTCTTGTACCAGTGATGGATTTAAGGTCTGATATTTTGAGTCACACCCTTGTACAGATAAACTAAGAGTTTTGAGATACCTTATGTACAGAAAAGCTATTTTTAGGGGTGTTTTAAATTCTCTAATTTTAATTTTGTAATTTTTTTCTCTCTCCTAGAAAACTAGATTTATAGTAACTGGCACTGAATGTTTGGTCACATGTTCAAGAAAATTTCGCATTTGAGCAGAGACCAGGTCTGGACAGTTTCAGGTCACTATGTGTGTTTTAGGGTCTGATCCCAGAGCACACGTGCTTTAGCATGGCAGTGCGGTCACCCTGCCTCCCTTCCCCCTGCTGGTCCTCCATTCAACTCAGAAACACCCAGGAGCTTTAAAATAATATTCCCCATCTTGGGGTTTAATTTATTAAGTCCCCCCACACACCCCAAATATACCATCCAACCACATCACACTTCCTTTGGCCTTTCTAGGCTCAGATCCTTCTTTCCTTGAGGCTTCCAATTTACCCTTGTTTCAGGGCTTCAGAGCCTGGCTCACTCTCTCAGCTCTCCCCTTTGCCTCTGAGCGAGGGAGGTCTGCTTTTCCCACTTTAGACCTCTCTGGAGAGACCTCCCCCAGGTCTACGGTTGCTAACTTTAGTTGGATGAATTGCTGGTGGTTTCATCACATGACATATCTTTAATTCCTGAAGAACTCCAGGACAATCCTAGAGGGTTGGCAACCCTACCCAGGTGTCTTTCTAGCTTCAGTCCCTAGGCTCACTCTTTCCCTTGGGGCAGGGACTCAAGGGCCCTCCTTGAATCCTCACAGCTTCTGCAGCCTACATCTTGGCTCTTTCACAGCAGAGTCTCCCTGCAAGTCTCTCCTGACTAGGCTTCTGCTTGACTGAGCTAACCCTTTGTGACCCTCAGGTAGTCACATGTCTTGGGCACTTGGCTCCAGTTCCAACGTCTGGCTGGATCTGGTGATTCTTCTCAGAACTACCTGTTCTTAAAGAGGTCATGCCTTGGAGTAGGGTTGGTTAGCACCAGGCCCCAACCCCCTTAAAAAGGACAGACCATCTTGTTGCAATGTGAACATTTAGGAAATTTATGGAAAGATTTTAAAAAGGGTCTTGGAGTGGAAATACTTAGGGAATCTTAGCTAGAGCTGTTACTAGTGCACCAGCAATGATAATCTAAAGTATTAAACATGCACTGTAGCTCAGATATTGTTCTGTGAATAGTCTTGGGGGTATAGCCAGGGAACAGGAATCATGTCTATGCACTAATAGATGCTTTTGACACTGGTGACCATAGATAGTTATGAGTCTATCTTTAACTATTACCTTTTCATGCAACATAGATGAACTGATGTTCCTCGCTCCATATCATTTCTTTTTTAAAATTTATTTTAATTCTTCCTTCTGTGTCTTGTTTGGTTTGGGTTTCATGGATAAGAGTGTGGGGAGGTAATCCTGAGGATGAATTACATGAATTTGTTACATAATATAACTGTAACACAGCACTTCCCTCTATGTTGCCCCGATGCTGCAAAGACTTATACATATGCTCATTTGCTCAAAACTAAATAAATCTTCATAGGGTTGTGGTCTGTATTTGTTCATAGGCTTTGTTACCTTGCTAATGAAGTCAGTATCACTAGTAGTCCTAACATTTTGTAATGCATTTTAATTAGGAAAAAACAAACAAACACTTGATTAGACAACTGGTCTGACCTAAGGAAGAAGATAGCAGTGTTTTCTGAACTATATAAAATTATTTCAGACAGGGCTTCATTCTTCACAGAGTTAACAGGTTTTTACTTTTGCTGATTTGTAACCTAGCAAAGACCTATAAAATTACAAATGTAGGAAGATAAACTTTCTGATGGGGGAAGTGGGAATCTTTAGGAAACCCCCTTCTATCATGGGGGGGGGAACCTCTTCTAAGGACTTTTCACTCCCTCAATGAAACACTCTGGGTATGTGTTCACTGAACAGTTAACCCAGGCTATTACCTGAGTTTTACCCCAACCCCCCCACCATCCACACAGAAAAATTTCTGACCCAGGTTTGGAGGTGCTTTAAGCAACATGGCTGGAACATAGGTTAAAACCCTGGCTCCAGTTTAACCCTGGCTGGAACCTGCTTGCTTTGCAGTGAGGATGCAGGGAAGATCACTCATGTGCAGATAGTCCTGCAGTGCCCTTCCCATAATTCCCCACAAGGACAGACAGATTCTTCTGGAGTTGACACAGTTGATTGGAAAAGAATTCTAGAGTGCCTCAGCACAAAAACCCCTGGGATATACCCCCAGACACACACAGGTGAGTGCAGAAACAGTGAGGACACAATAACAGGGCATGGACTTTGCTGAGGGGATGCTTTTACCCAGGCTAGGCTAACTTGGCTTCTCAGACCCAGATGCCAATCACCTGAGTTAACTGTATAGTGAAGACATACCTCTAGTGGGGAAGCAAACTGCTAGTAGATAGTTTTGGATGGAAGCTAAAATTTTTGCTAGACTGAGTAGTGATGAATGCCCCTGAAATGAGGCATGCTGTTGCTGTATCACAGTTGTTGCTAGCCTGGAGAAGGGGATAAACAGTGAGGTAGCAAAGTTTGCAGATGATACTAAACTGCTCAAGATAGTTAAGACCAAAGCAGACTGTGAAGAACTTCAGAAAATCTCACAAAACTAAGTGATTGGGCAACAAAATGGCAAATGAAATTTAATGTGGATAAATGTAAAGTAATGCACATAGGAAAAAACAACCCCAACTATACATACAATATGATGGGGGCTAATTTAGCTACAACTAATCATGAAAGAAATCTTGGCGTTGTCGTGGATAATTCTCTGAAGACATCCACGCAGTGTGCAGTGGCAGTCAAAAAAGCAAACACAGGATGTTAGGAATCATTAAAAAAGATATAGAGAATAAGATGGAGAATATCTTGTTGCCCTTATATAAATCCATGGTACGCCCACATCTTGAATACTGCATACAAATGTGGTCTCCTCATCTCCGAAAAGATATACTGGCATTAGAAAAAGTTCAGATAAGGATAACTAAAATGATTAGGGGTTTGGAACAAATCCCCTATGAGGAGAGATTAAAGAGGCTAGGACTTTTCAGCTTGGAAAAGAGGAGACTAAGGGGGGATATGATAGAGGTATATAAAATCATGAGTGGTGTGGAGAAAGTAGATAAAGAAAAGTTATTTACTTATTTCAATAATACAAGAACTAGGGGCCACCAAATGAAATTAATGGGCAGCATGTTTAAAACAAATAAAAGGAAGTTCTTCTTCATACAGCACACACACAACTTGTGGAACTCCTTGCCTGAGGAGGTTGTGAAGGCTAGGACTATAACAATGTTTAAAAGAGAACTGGATACATACATGGAGGTTAAGTCCATTAATGTCTATTAGCCAGGATGGGTAAGGAATGGTGTCCCTAGCCTCTGTTTGTCAGAGGGTGGAGATGGATGGCAGGAGAGAGATCACTTGATCATTGCCTGTTAGGTTCACTCCCTCTGGGGCACCTGGCATTGGCCACTGTCAGTAGACAGGATACTGGGCTGGATGGACATTTGGTCTGACCCAGTATGGCCATTCTTATGTTCTTAATGAAGGTCACACCAGTTTCCTGAACTCAACACTGTCTAGCAAGAAATAGCATAAAATTTGGGTGGGTATTTTCACTTTCAGTTAACATTCCTAAAATGTACTTCAAAATGAACAAACAAACAGAAACTCATCTCTTATAGTTCTTGGTAATTATTTCATGCCTCCTCTTTTCTCAGTAAGGTGTTCTTGTTATCCATCACTGAATATTTATAAAAAGCAACAGAGGGTCCTGTGGCACCTTTAAGACTAACAGATGTATTGGAGCATAAGCTTTTGTGGGTGAATGCCCACTTCGTCGGATGCATGCAATGAATATTTATGTTTTCTCTCTTGAGCAATCAGGCAAAATATGAGAGCAAACATAATGAAAGTGAGAGGTTTCTTAACAAGGTGCTCCTTAGTCTATTATTAACTTGCAAGTACTTTCCCTGATGTAGGAATGAGAATTAATTATCTGGTTGTGAAGTTAGAAAGCTGGCAGTAATAGATCCTTTGTCATGTCAAAGGCGATAAGCTATGATATATTATACACTGTTACAAAAAAGGATTTGGGGGGATAAATGGTAGCTTGTACAGTATTTATAGTGTCTGATATTTAGTGAAGTGATTTTTATATATATATATATATATATACACATATCACTTTTTTGGCTTATATTAATGTTTTTAACATGTCTAGCAAAAATACAGAGAGAACATTGTGACAGCTGAAGGTTTATGGTCACAGCAGAGTTCACAACCATGAGAGCTAATGGGTTCTAATTTGATTTAGTTTTGGTGTTGATGGATCATGTATTTTGTGCCCTTTGGACAAATTTATTCAATGTCTATTCTGATTCTGTGGTTATAGTTCTAGAGATGGGCAAACTACTTCCAATAGAGTGTGAACCAACCTGACCCTTTTCCTGTAATTCAAAACAAAACCAGTTTTATGACATTAACTCTGTGCTGCACAGAAGGCATTCTGGGGTGGGATGGGGACTATTCTGGCAATGGGACTGGAGTGTGCTACAGTCAGCCAATCCTCACCCAGCAGACCATCTCTGTGGCTGCTCTAATGTATGCTGGGGGACAGCCCAGGATCAGGTTAGACAGAAAGGTGGCTGTGAGCCAGTTTTGCCTCCCTCCCCTCTAGCTGTCTTGAGCAATTGAGGAATGAGCTTTTAGTGTAAAGGTTATCCAGTGGCAAGAGAAGATACATTACCAGATTAAATCTTTAGCCAGACAGAGCCCCACCGCACAATTTTTTGTTTACTTGCCTAGAAAGTGTGAAACCAACCAGAGACACATCAACTGGTGAAGATAAATGTATGTAATGCTTTTTCATGAGGGCCATGGTTACAAAATGGAGTGGGTGCACCTCCTGCTTTTGGATCATACATATGATCCAGTGGTGCAAAGTGAAAGTAAGAGCACAGGAAAAATAGTATGTCTTCATCAGATAATCCTGCATGGAAAGAAGTCTGAACACATCTGGTTGTGGCCATCATGGCTCAATGCTAGAAAAGTCAGATGTGAATTCAGACCCTTAGGACAGCCAGTGACTTGTTAACAAGCCTAAACAAGTCACGTCAATCTTGAGTCTTTCAAATATTTTACCTCCTTCAGTGTCCTTTAAAAGCTATGAGTGCTCTCAGCATAGTCTTCAGGCATATTTTTAATAGACCACTTCAGTTTTGTGAGGTCAACAAACATTCCAATTTATGGTGTTGGCACGTAAATTGATAAAACTCCAGATATCCTGGCCATCATAGAAATAATTCACGATATTTATTAAAAAGAGTGAAATAAACAAAAATAAACCAAATGCTGAGTTACATTAGCAAAAGCAGCAAGTTGTTTTGATTCTTTGTATCGAATGGCCACATTACTAGTGTGTAGCTCTTGGTTTTGAATATCACAAGATGATAAGTATACTGACTCTGTATAATGCTCATAAGTAAAACATCCAAGGAAATATGGCTAAATGTCTCATGGAGGACTTTTATTTTAATAGAATGTTTGAAAAAATTAAAATCGAGTTTAATTCAGAGCTGATTTTCAGAAACTGATACATTCTAGTTTTTTTTTTCTTAATTGAAGAAGGTGTAACATGGAGAAGTGTTTCTAAATCCCCCCCGCCCGCCTCTTTAAGTTGTATACTGTATCTTGTACATTTCCTTTCTGGTAACAAGTAGATATGATGGAGAGTGCACTCTCACTCAATTAGCTTGGAGACACTAAACACACCGCTGCCCTTTCCTTTCTGCAGTCAGAATCAAACTAACGCCTTCCGTGTATTGATTCGCAGCTCTCTTTATGTTTAGGAGTAGCAGGATTTGACAAATTATTTGCTTCCCCCTCTGGCTTTATCAGTAAAACTGTCCTTGTTTGACTGAACGCCAGACTGTTTTTCGTAATACCAATGATGGGAAATGAACCAGAGACATTCTGACTGAAGGGGTGAGAAGATTCCCCAAATGACTCTAACAGGGTAGTCAGTACAGTAGCTGGCATTTACGGAATACTTATAGTTTGTGAGCATTGCTCAGATAATATTTTTTCACCCTTCTAATAACCACAATGCATTTAAAAATATATATCTGTGTCCTGTCAAATTATTTCCTCAGGAAAGCAAATAAAGATGGGTATTGCTTTTGGATCTCATGAACTGGAAAGAGTATAGACCCACCTCTATTTTAGTAGATTAAATGAAGGGATTACAGGCTGCTATAACTCATTTTAGTAACTTAATTACAAATGCTCTTATTTTCTTTTTGGACAGCTGTGATTTAGCACTTAGAATGTTTCAGTGTTCCCTGTGAAACCCATGTCATGGTGTGTAACAGAAATGGACAGTTGGTACCTTGTTGTGAATTTGTTACTGTCCGTTGCCCAGCAGTGTTCCCAGAAAGACACAACAAAAGTTTACCTTATACAACAATTGTGCTGGCACAGAGGTACAAATGGCACTCTCTTTGGTCACAGGGAGTGGTTCACAGGGGTGAGAATCCAAATCTTTTAGACTGTAAATTCCTAAATTAGAGTCAAACTCTGCTTTCCCTTTACACGACTGTAAATCTGGTGAAACACTATTTCCTTTACTAGAGTTATTCTGATGCAACTGAGAGCAGAATTTAGCTAATTGAATTTAAATTTCTCAGGGCACGCTCTTTGGGCATGATTTTGATCTTTCTTCAGTGTAACTCCAGTAGGTCAAAATCTGCTTTCACTTACACTGGTGCAAATCCTTAGTAACTCATTTTCAATCACCTGAATTACTCAGGATTGGCACAGAATAACTGAGAGCAAAATTTGACCTTTCTGTCTTAGGTGTTTTAGTGCTGCCCTTCACCATGATATCTGAGTATCTTTCATGTAAAAGCAACAGCAATGGCTATGTACCTAGTGGACTTCATGGTGTCTCTGTGGCCTATTGTCCTCATTAGAGTTACTCCACCATGATTTTCATTGCTGTGAAATCAGAATCTGGTCCCAGGTCTCCATTCTCCTGGTAAAATACGGTTCATACCTCTGCTGCTATTTACAAATGTTTAATAAATAAATATATTACCTCTTAAGCCCAAGTGGCTACCTAAAATTCAGGGCCTTGCAGAGTTATTTCTATTAGGAAAAGAAATCAGTGTAAGAAGTCAGGTATATGCTTATTATAATATTGTTTGCTTATACCAAGGCCTCGTCTACACTTGAAAGTCATATTGGCATAGTTATATCAGGGGTGTGAAAAAACACACCTCCGACCTATGTAGTTATGACAATATAACCCTCAGTTCTATCAACATAGCTAGCTTTGGTGGGATAGGTGGTGTTCCTACACCAACAGAAAACTCCTTCAGTTAGCATAGGCTGTGTCTGCACTACAGGGCTATGCTGTGTAGGCACCACAGTGTAGAAATACCCCAAGTCCTATTCCCCTGAATGCAGTAGTAACAAGCAGCAGGCAGAAATTCCTACTTCTGCCACTCCAGCAAGCTGGGTGCCCAAGAAGCTCTGTCTCTATGCTTCCTCTCTGGGTCATGCTAACAACTCCTTCCCAAGTTTATCTGCTTCCACACAGGCGGCAAACTAATATCCTAGACAGTGCTTAATGCTTGCCAGGGCTGAGCCCTGATACCTCTACACTTGGCAGTTCATAGCTTTGGCACCTCTGGGCTTGCTGCATTGCAGTTATGAATGTAAAATAAAGTGTTTGAGCCCCAGCACCACTTTCATTACAAATTAAGCACTGATCCTTGCTCCTGTGTTTGCAACCAGGGAAACCTCTCAGTCCAAAGTGCTTAGCCCTGGCCTACCATGTGGCCTACTCCTTGAGTAGTAGCCACTGTTTGCAGCTGGATTTATTATAAAAAGAGGCTTGATCACACCTTCTGCTGAGTTTGAAGGAGTGTGCTTTTTCATTGGCTTTAATGAGGTCTGCGATTGTGTTTGGATCCAAGACGCATCTGATTGCAGCCATTAACACCTTTCAGCATAACAATGTATTTAGGTTCCAATTTGGATGCATTTGAACTCTCTTGATGACAGCATGGCCCAAGCTGGTGCAAGTCCTAAGAGGGCAACAAAATGTCACAAAAAGGGCCAATATCTTGAGATTTTGGCCACTTAGGACTAATGTTTCACAAAATATTGGTAGTATCTCAAGATGAGTGTGTGCACTACCCTGATTAAGCCAATCCAAACCCAGAATCCAGATCTGAACCCTGCTTCTTCAGCACCCCTCTATTCCAAAATGGCAAGAGGTCTAAGCGGGTTATTGTGAGGCTCTAAAAATACCTCTCTCCCATTCCTTCCACAAATTTAAAAAGAAATGTTACTTTGGCCATCATTTTGAAACAGATCTGCCTGTGAATGTGTCTAGCTTCCTCACTGCAGAACTCCAATATTTATATTTGAAGTGGCCACACAATGATTGCAAGTGCTGTCGGTGATTATAATAATACTTCGCATTTATGTGACACCATTCTCCCTAGAACATAAATGCATAATGGGATTAACTCATTAAACCATGTGAGACAAGTATTTTTACTGATGGACAAAATGAGGCACAGAGAGGTTCAGTGGTTTGTTCACGTTTTTAAAAGAGGAAGTGGCAGAAGTAGCAATAAAATCCAGAGCCTGGGGAGTCCCCTGGTCTACTGTCCACTGCCTTGCACATTATGCAGGAATTGATACCTAGGGGTAAATGCTACCGGATCAGCATGGTCATGTTTTGCATCCACATTGTATAGGTGTCTGTCTAAGTCAGGGGTGGGCAAACTTTTTGGCCTGAGGACCACATATGGGAATAGAAATTGTATGGTGGGCCATGAATGCTCACAGAATTGGGGTTGGGATGTGGGAGGGGGTGAGGACTCTGGTTGGGAGTGCAGGCTCCAGGTTGGGGCCAGAAATGAGGAGTTCAGGGTGTGGGAGGAGGCTCCGGGCTGGGGCAGGGGAGTATGGTGCGGGAGGGGGAGTGAGGGCTCCGACTGGGGGTGTGGGCTCTCAGGTGGGGCTGGGGATGAGGCGTTGGGGATGTAGGAGGGTGCTCGGTGTGGCAGTGAATTGAAAGACTGCCTGGAAGTCACTGTGGAAGTGACAGGAAATTGAAGGACTGTACTCCAGAGGGGGGGAAACGCTTAGTGAGCTAGCCAGAGGGCTGAGTCACAAAGAGGATGCTGTGGTTGCTGGAACAAGAGAGGAGCTGCAGATCAGAGTAAGAGATGGGGTGAGGGGTGATAGCATACAACCATGGGAAGGAGCGTTGATCTTGAGGAGCTAATCCACACAAGTGGTGAGTGGAGCACCCTGTGACAATGTAGCATAGACCTTCAGATCCTCCCCCTCCTGGGATCCCAGAGCTCAGGCTCCAGCCCATGCCCTAACATTTACACTGATATTTTAGAGCCCCACAGCCAAAGCCCTGTGAGCCCAAGCCAGCTGAGGCAGGCCAGCTGTGGGCGTTGAGTTGCAGGGTAGACATACGGCTAGTATCTAAATGACTACAGGAACTGTAAAGTGTTAGAGAATCAGAGTCACAACCACTTTCCCTCTGCAAATCCTCCCCTCCACAAAGAGAACTCTGCACAACCAATGTCTAGTATCCTCCAGGGGCTAAAGTAAGGGGTAGCAGAGCTATAGTCTTCTCCTTGTTGTGGGATGGGTGATTGCTATGTTCCCCTTCCCTCAATAGGCTATTCTTTGGGGCTTGTGTGGAGCAGCTGACTTTGTGTAAGAATGTGGGGTGTGGCTGCAGAGAACAAAGGTCATCCTCATTGTTGCCCAGGTTTGTGAGTTGATGATGAATCTAATGATATTGGGGTTGTCTTAAAGCCCCAGTTCCTGGAGTCATGTGATAACAAGAGGATCTCAACTTTCATTTAAAAAAAAAAAGTTTCTACCCCTCATGGTTTGTGCAGAAAATTTGAGTGCATTCTAGAAGCTCAAAAATGAAAATACATAAAATAGAAACCAAAGATTTTTTTTAAAAACAAAACAACAACCTAAATCTGTTTTTAAGACAATCTCATGATTTTGAGACCCCTGATTCATTTTTGAATACTTGGCATTCACAATAGTGATTCCTCCATTTTGGAAACCAGGCCCTTCTCCCTCTTTAGAGGAGGTGGAGGAAGAGATTGGTGGGCTGTGGCTTATGGCAGTCCCTCACTGCCGTTTTATGCACTGGTTTTTAAATAAAAATAATTTTGTTAAAAATAAGCTGTCCGTGCCTTAATAAAAACATCACAAGGCTGCCTGGAACTCTTGTGGTGTTTGGTGGTTTACTTAAAGCCCCAGCTCCTGGAGTCATGTTACGTGAATGTCCACTTTAATTTTTTTTTTTTAACGTAAACTTCTAGCCTTTGTGGTGTTGGCAAAAAGCTTGAATATGTGAATGCTAAGGGTTCAAAAATCAGAAGACCAATAAAATAATAATCACTAACTCTTACATAGCACTTTTCACCACTACATATCAAAACACTTTACAAAGGAGAGTGGTATCATTATCTCCATTTTACAGATGGGGAAACTGAGGCATAGAAGTGAAGTAACCTGCCCACAGTCACCTAGCAGACCAGTGGCAGAGCCAGGACTATAACACAGTCTCCTGAGCCCCAGTCCAGTGCTCTGGCCTTTAGACCACACTTTCCAAATAAAACCCAAATTATTTTAAAAACCACGAGCTTTTAAGCCAAATCTCATGGTTTTGGGGGGATGTGACTCTCAATTTTATAATGCTTGAGACTGGCAAACTGCATTGCACTGCCGGGTCAAGGGACTGGTGTACTGTGATGCCTTGGTGGCTGCTGTTCTTAAACTCTGCCTCTGACTGAGCATGCTGTTCAACAGTACCACTTAAGGCAGGGGTTCTCAAACTGGGGGTCAGGACCCTCAGGGGGTCACGAGGTTATTACATGGGAGGTCGTGAGCTGTCAGCTCCCACCCTAAGTCCCGCTTTGTCTCCAACATTTATAATGGTGTTAAATATATAACAAGTGTTTTTAATGTATAAGGGGGGAGGTCGCACTCAGAGGCTTGCTCTGTGAAAGGGGTCACCAGTAAAAAAGTCTGAGAACTCCTGACTTAATGCCTGCCCCTACTCAGTGCAGTCAGTGTCCCAAGGCTGTTCCAGAAGCCCTTGCTCTGTTCTACTCTCCTGCCTCCCCCCTCCCCGGCCTGCTGGGAGTTCCGTAGCCTAGCAACCACCAGTAAGAGGGAAGAGCCAGCCAGCCCTTCTCCCTCTGGGGCGGAGGGCACGGGTGAGTGGGATGAAGGTGGCTGAGCCCTCTCCCAGCAAAGCAGCAGCCCCATCCCAGGAGCCCCGCCACCACTTCCTGACTCCCAGCCCAGGTAAGGGGAGATGTGGGATGAGCAGCCGATGAGGCAAATGGGGCTGGAGCTGGCAGGGAAGTGGGGACAAAAGCTGGAGAAGGGCACCCTGAATTGGGGGGGGGGTGTATAAGGCAGTGAGGGAAAGGAGCACAGAGCAGACTAACTGGGGGGAGGGGGAAACTACTATTTTCCCTGAGGTGGGTTCCCCTTTGTGAGGGGACAGGTGTCACAGGACAGTGCAGTAAAATTGCCCAAAGCGGGTAAGGGTGGTTTGTGGTACCAATGTGAGTTAGAGCAGATACAGGCACAGAGCGCTGCTGATGGGAGCTCTGGCCCCACTGAGGTAAGGCAGGCAGGGAGAGCGAGTGACCAGCTCAGTAGTGCCCCAGCCAAAGAAGCAGCAGCCATTTGGGGTGGGAGAGGAGCAAAGGGAGGGGTAAAGTGTGGAAGAGACTCCTGGCAAGGGAGGAGCAACTGTAGATGGGCAGGGAGACCAAACCCCTGTTGGAGGAGCAGTATCTGGAAGTGGGTGGGAGAAATCTTCAAGGGAGCTCCTCCATCCCTAGCAGGAGGAGCAGCAGCCTCAGGAGACAGCGCTGGCTCTGGATTGAGCGGCAGGAAACAGAATGAGCACAGGGACCCCAGGCCTCTGCCAGAGTTGGGTTGGGACAAGCAAACTGCCCTGGAGAACGCTGACTCAAGTAGCAGTTACAAGGGTTAAGCGGGTGAGAAGCTCCCTTATTATCCTTGCTTAACCAACTTTAAGTACTCAGATTCTCTGCTCATATGACTTGGTCACTAGAGAAATTAATAGATAAAATGTACATAGCAGCCTCATTACTTATCCCCAGCAATATCTCTGGCTGGGTGGAAAATAAGGAGAGGAAATTGAATGCAAAAAAGAAATTTCTGTGAGTTATACCAACAGCAGAATTTTTATTATAGGGAAAAAATGTTGTGGCAATTCTGTTTGAACCATGTTTTCAAGATAAAATAGACATCACACAAGCACAAACTCCACTGCCAGCATAATTATCATGTTATCAGGATATGGGTGCCATAGAGAATACAAACAAGCATTTTTTCCAAATACAGCAATAAAGTACAAAATCATTTGGAAAAAGGAATTTTATTTTCACATGTCTATTGAGACTACTTAAGATCCAGATTTTCATTCAATAAAGAAGAATTATTTATTAGAAGCTCTAACAAAAGAATATTGTCTTGCATGGCTATACATTAAAAGCCAGAAGCAATTTCATTTTTGATACATCCACAGCTAATTTAATGCATTAATAAATATATGAATCCTTTTATATAATGAACTACAAATGGTTCAAAAATAGTTCATTAAAATGTGTTCTAAAGTGATTTTGAAAATTATATTTGAAAATTATTTTACTTTTTGGTGAAATTAATAGCTGTTCATTGGGGAGAAAAGTAAAATGGCATTTATTTATATAGATACTGCATTTATCTCACTGAAAATTGACTTTACAATATCTATTTGATTAGAGACAGAAGTAGATTCTTCTTACTATTTTCCTTAATCACCTAGAATTTGACACATCTTTTCTTATATCCACAAGTAAAATCTAGAAGATATAGATTGGTTGGTGCATATATACCCTTTAGTTTGTTTGTTTTTCCATTTATCTTGGTCTGTTTCATTGTTAAGCCACTGGGGGGCAGAATAGAGACTAACCAAATCTCTTTAGTAGGAAAGAGCTTTGTGAGTATCATAGATTTATTCACACAGATCATTTATTTAAATATCCTACAATTCCATCTCTAGTAATTGTGTGCAAGAACAAATAGGGTGAAATCCTGGTCCCATTGAAGCTGATGACAAAACTCTCATTGACTTGAAAGGGAGCAGGATTTTGCCTGTAATTGGTACATTTCTATTGGTTTACTATTGGTAAGGCTGGTGGGATACGCGCCTCATATAATCCCAGTACGAATGTAATTTTAAAAAAAAATATTTATGTAAAATAAATAACAATATTGTAGAATGCAGTCTGGGCTTCAGCCTGAAGATGTCTCTTTTCTTAACAGCTAACTTCAAACTGCCCAAAAAAGGGTTCAGTAGCTCTGCAGTCCCCCAAATCCCTTTTGTTTGGGGAAAATATTTAAAGCCACACAATTCCCATGGTCAATAATTACCATTGCACCTCCCCATTTGAAATGATATCCCAATCTAAGCAGTCATTCTAATATAGCTTTAGAAACACAATTTTCTCCATAAATATTTAGTAATTGTCATAATAATCTATTTATTTTAAAATATCCGTACTGAGGTGCTTTAGTAGGGTGGGTGTTTTAGAGAAATGTGTTCTGCTTAGCAGCAATGACATAGCTTCTAAGAACTGAACCATGTAGTTCAGCATGTCTAGTAGTTCCATTGCCCCTCGGAAAAGAAGAGAGTCAGGGAATTTGAAGGCAAAGAGCAGCTTGTCTGCACCCTTCTTTGCACCTGTCAGTTGAAGTCACATGATTCTGGAGTGAGGTCTAACTATTTGATGCCGAGGGCATAGCACCTACCACAGTGAGCAATAAAAAACATGGTACTAATGGGTGTTGCACCTCCACAGCAAGCCCTTCCCAAAAGGCTGCTCCTGCTCCAGTGAGTGGCAGAATTCCTATTGATTGCAATAGGGATAGGTCCAGGTTCTCACTGAGTAAAACAGGTAACAATGGGTGTAGCAGTTACCTCAGTGAGCAATAAAACAAAAGACTTGTCTAAACTGGGGAAACTGGTGGTATTTAAAAATGTTAGCTGATGTGCTAATTAACTTGTTTTTAAACAACACTTAGCACGTAGTGCAGGTAAAGGTGGTGACTTTTATAAATGCAATAGCTGGTCATGGTCAGCTCTTGAGGTTTACCGTGACCAGCTAATATGTTTTTAAAGATATTGAGCCCTGTCTACTCTAGGTGCTAAGAGATGTTTAAAAATATTAATTAACTCATGTTAACTAACACACTTTAAAACACCACCTATTTTATTAATGGAGATATCCTATCTCCTAGAACTGGAAGGGACCTTGAAAGGTCTTTGAGTCCAGCCCCCTGCCTTCACTAGGAGGACCAAGTACTGATTTTGCTCTAGATCCCTAAGTGGCCCCCTCAAAGATTGAACTCACAACCCTAGGCTTAGCAGACCAATGCTCAAACCACTGAGCTTTCCCTCCCCCACCCCCCCATGCCTGCTAATGCCCTGTGCAAAAGGGAGCCACCTCCATGATGACGCTCTCTCAAACCCTCATCCCTGATACTACTTCAATACTCCCTCGTCCCTGATACTACTGGGGTTTATACAGAGGGGAGTTGAGAAAGAGTGGGTGGTGGACTGGGTAGGGTTACCATATTTCAGCAAGCAAAAAAGAGGACGGGAGGAGCCCCGCCCCTGCCCCTCCCACTTCCCGCCCCCCCAGAACCCCCAACCCTCCCCCCGTTCCTTGTCCCCTGACTGCCCCCTCCTGGGACCCCTGCCCCTAACTGCCCCCCAGGACTCCACTCCCTATCTAAGCCTCCCTGCCTCTTGTCCCCTGACTGCCCCAACCCTTATCCACACCCCCACCCCCAGACAGACCCCTGGGACTCCCACGCCCCATCCAACCACTCCCCACCCCCTGACAGCCCCCCCCCAGAACTCCCAACCCATCTAAACCCCTCTGCTCCCTGTCCCCTGACTGCTCCGATCCCTCTCCGCACTCCTGCCCCCTGACAGCCCCCCCAGAACTCCCAACCCATCTAAACCCCTCTGCTCCCTGTCCCCTGACTGCTCCGATCCCTCTCCCCACTCCTGCCCCCTGACAGCCCCCCCCAGAACTCCCAACCCCCCACCTCCCCGCTCCTTGTCCCCTGACTGCCCCCTCCTGGGACCCCTGCTCCTAACTGCCCTCCAGAACCCCACCCCCTACCTAAGACTCCCTGTTCCTTGTCCCCTAACTGCCCCCTCCTAAGACCCCCCCCAACTGCCCCCCAGGACCCTACCCCCTACCTGTACCCTGACTGCCCAAAACTTTCTCCACTCTCCCCAAAAAGCCCCCCCCCCGTTTCTTGACTGCCCCCTCCAGAACCTCCCTGGCCCCCTTACCCTGCTGCTCAGAACAGGGTGTTGGGCTCTGTGCGAGCCGAGCCGGACACATGGCTGCGCTCCCCAGCACAACAAAACCCGGTCCCTGGCCCTGCACAGTGCTGCTGGACCGGGCTGCAGGGGAGAGCTGCCGGCTCAAAATGCAGGGCGGATCCGGCTCCTCTACAGCTGCTCCAGAGTCCAGCCCGGGACTTTCCTGCAGCCCTCCCAGCTGCTCGCTCTGCTCTGCCGGGGGAGGGGGGGAATCCCGGACATTTTGAGTGTTTTACAAATTCCCCCCGGACGCTATTTTTAGAACAAAAAGGAGGACATGTCCGGGTAAATCCGGACGAATGGTAACCCTAGGACTGGGGGTCATGAATGGGGTGGCCAATGCTGGAGACTAGTGGGGAAGCACATTTCCCGTACTGGTCCTGGGTAGATTCCCCAGGAGAGGTAATACTGCCCCAGGCTCTATCATCATTCCCTGTGTGGTCAGGATCCCCTTTAAGGGAACTGCTGAGTGCGGGTACCAACCAAAGGAATCCTTGGTAATGTGGCTCCACTGGAGTCATGTTGCAGCCCAAAGCTGTTGCAGAAACAATGAGCATTCTTCCACATGGCTCCATAGTCCACAGGATCCATGAGGTTTTGGTGTAGGTCCTGTGGTGTCTTCCACATGAAGAAACGCCTCCCCGCCCCTAGTGACATAGCAAGATGGAAGGCGTTCAGCAAAGGGAACCTCCGATTTTTGTCTCCAATGGGTTTTATCCTTTGGGGGAAGTGAGCTCACCTTATATTTTGTGGTTAATAATGGGTTAATAGTTTGTATTCTTGTCCTTTCTAAGAAAAAAATCACATTTTTGTTAGCTGACTGCCTGGGTGCTTCTGAAAATCCTGCTTCTATAATTAATAACATGACTTCTTCCTCCAACCTACCAATACCAATTGCATATACAAGGTATTTTCCTTGTAACTAAGACAGTATTAACAATAGAAAACATCCATTAAAGTTGGTCACAAATGCAATTTTGATGTTTCCTTTTTTTATTTATTTTTTTGGTAATGGCAGACAAGTAGTTTCATGTTAAAGATAAGCCTATCTAGAAGTGAAATAATTACTCTTTAATTAAGATAATTATAAAAACAGGAATGTAAATACCTAAGGTACAGTATGTCTGAACATTTTTTCTTTCACATTATCCACACACTTATCTTGCATACCTAAATCCCTGTTTTTAAAGCAGTGTCAGCTATTAAACTTTATTTAGCATGGGAGGCTTATTTGAGAAGTATTTTTTGTCCTTTTTGCTCTGTTTCTTCAAGCTTTCTTCTGCTTGTTTTCTCTGTGCTGGTAAGTCAGTGACACCCACTGGGAGAGGAGTGAACACCCTAAGATGGCAAATCGAGTTTTGTTTTTCTAGCTCCTGTGTGGGTTTTATTTGGGAGGAAAGTCTGCACAATTATGGTATGCAGCCATCCCTAGCCTCACAGTGAAATCCCATATTTGTGAGCTGACTTCCTTGCTGAGTGATGTCATAGATACATTGCAGCTACTCTTACAAGTGGAGGAAAATACTTGTTTTTCACCAATGAATCTAGGATGTTCACCAACAAAGCCTTGAAATATGAATGCAAATTCACTAGACTGTTTTGATCAAGGAAGTAATGGGATACTTAATGAGACTAAATAGTTTGGGTCTGGTTATGGACTACAGAGCCTGTTAGCTATAGGTCATTGGCTGAATCTAGTCTGGTTGAGAAGTAGTGACCAAAAGTTGTTACAGGCCAATGGCAGTTCAGGGGCCTATACAAAATAATCTGATAGTCTAAATCCAGGTATCCACATAGCAGAAACATATTAGTAGCAATTGTAATATTTTTGGCAGGCTCACAAGGTCCGGAGTCAAATGTGCATGGCCCTCTGACCACAAAAGATTACTATCCTCCAGGTCACAGCACTGATAGAATCATAAAGAGGATGCTGACACTGCTGTGTGTCTAAACAGCCTGATTCTTGTGAAGCTTTTAACACCTGTGCAAAGTGGGTGCAAAATGCTATCACTTGTGGGAGTTGAGATGCGCTACACTATACTCAAAATTGGCTAGGGAGTTGATGTGTTGAGATAGCTACTTGTTGTACCAATTGTTTCAGTTACCTTGTCAACTCAGCGTGCATTTGTTTTTTCTCAACCTGTTGTCTCATATCATATGTTTAGGCTATAAGGCCCAGATCCTCAAAGGCATTTGAATACCCTTGAAGATTTGGGCCAGAGCTCCTAATGGGTAGAGACTTTTTCTATTCCAAGTCTGTACAGTGCCTAGCACGAGGCCCTGAGCAAGGCCTCAAGGTGTTGTCATACCGCAAATACTATGTTAATAATTGTTCTTGTTCTGACTTGGTAGTGTTTTGCACTCTACACATATGTAAAGATGTTGGAGAATCAGGCTCATAAAACCCTAATGAGAGATTTCTGGCAAGCAATACAGGGCTGTTTGGATGTTCAGAAGTTCTCTAGGAGAACATTTGAAAATACTCGGAAGATATATCGGACATACATAATGTGCTGCGCTTACAATTTGTTGTCTTTTTGATGTGTCTGTACTTGCACTTGACAAATACAGGAGGTCTGTAGGAGCTGTGTGCACCAGTGCCAGAATACATGTTATGCATGATGAATGTAGCGAATCCCTGCAGGGCTGGCTCCAGGCACCAGCCCACCAAGCATGTGCTTGGGGCGGCGCCTGGAGGGGGGCGGCACAGCGGGGCGCTCCGGCCCGAGAGCGGGGCCGCGACTGGGCTTGCGGCACTCCCCGGGGTGCTCCGGCCGCCGGGGAGAGCGGAGCTGCAGCGGGCTTGCCGCCCTCCGGCCAGTCGGGGAGAGCGGGGCCCCGGCTGGGCTGGCCGCCCTCCCCCCGGCGCTCCGGCCGGTTGGGGAGAGCGGAGAGCCGCGGCGGGCTCGCCACCCTCCTCCCAGCACTGTGGCTGCCGGGGGCTCTCCACCCTCCCCACAGCACTCTGGCTGCCGGGGAGACCGAAGAGCCCCGGCCGGGCTCTCTGCCCTGCTCCCAGCGCTCTGGCCACCGGGGGCTCTCCACCCTGCTCCCGGCACTCTGGCCGCCGGGGGCTCTCCACCCTCCCCCCAGCACTGTGGCCGCCGAGGAGAGCGGAGAGCCCCAGCCGGGCTCTCCGCCCTGATCCCGGCGCTGTGGCCGCTGGGGGCTCTCCACCCTCCTCCCAGCGCTCTGGCCACCGGGGGCTCTCCAACCTGCTCCCGGCACTCTGGCCGCCGGGGGCTCTCCACCCTCCCCCCGGCACTGTGGCCCCCGAGGAGAGCGGAGAGCCCCAGGCGGGCTCTCCGCCCTGATCCCGGCGCTCCGGCCGGTTGCGGATTGCGGGCCCGCAGCCGGGCTCGGCGCCCTCCCCTGCCCTGCTGGGGGGAGGGGAGGGTAGCGGGGGGCTTTTTTGCCTAGGGTGGCAAAAAAGCCAGAGCCGGCCCTGAATTCCTGCAGTCTATGTGAATGAGCAATTGAAATGGCACCCTTCTGGCTCTGGAAAAAATAATAAGACATTAAAACTATTTGGGGAAAAAAACTGGAACCTGAGTTACTTTCTTGGAGACTGTGTTAATAGTGACACACATTGCTAAACAATATTTCCTAGTTGTCACTGAGCTATTCCTGATGGATATAAACAAACTGCCTGTTTCTGTAAGACATTGAGGCCCAAATCCCCAAAGGTATTTGATTTCAGTGAAAGTTAGGTGCCTAAAACCTTTGAGGATCTGGGCCTGAGTGTCTCCTGTCAGATGCTGAGTGCCCTCCACTGCCGCTGAAGTTGAGGAACATATGAAGTTGGGGGAGTTAAGAGCGCTCAACACCTTGAGAATTCAGGCTATCTGTGAATCTGTGTACCTGAGGACACTGGGGAAAATTAAGCCACATTAACTAAAGGTGTGAATTTAAAGTCCACTAATTAAACCTGTATGTGGATTGCTCTCATTCAGAAGTAAAGTGTCCTTAATTTGGTTTATCTTAATTGTGAATTAACCTTTAGTTAATGCATCTTCACTTTCCTGAGTATCCCCATGCAGGCAAACCCTAAGTTCCATTAGTAGGAGAATGTGGTCTTAAAATTAAAGCAGAGGATTGGGAGCCAGGAGATCTGAATTCTCTTTCCATCTCTGCCCCTAGCCTCCTGTGTGACCTTAAGCAAGCTACTTGAGATTTGATCCAAGTCCAAATGTAAGCAGCCCCTTAACATCTGTCCCTCAATTTCACCACCTGTAAAATGAGAATCTTACTACTAATTTACCTTCTTCATAGAAAAAAATAACAAGGAGTCCTTATAGCACCTTAGAGACTAACAAATTTATTTGGGCATAAGTTTCATGGGCTAGAACCTACTTCATCAGATGCATGGAGTGTAAAATACAGGAGCAGGTATAAATACATGAAAAGATGTGAGTTGTCTTACCAAGTATGAGGTCAATCTAACGAGACAATTTAATTAACAGCAGGATACCAAGGGAGGAAAAATAACTTTTGAAGTGGTAATGAGAGTAATGAAGTGGGTTCTAGCCCACGAAGGGGGAGAAATTAGTATTGGGAAATTAGGTTTGGGTTTTGTAATGACCCAACCACTCCCAGTCTTTACAAAATAACACGGCTACCACTCTGAAATCATCTTCACAGAGGTATTTTGAGACTGGAGTCATTAACTGTAACAGTTTTATGTTTATAGAAGTGCAAAATACAAAAGTCTTAGGCAAAACTGCCATTGAAATAAACTACTGAACTTACTGGTAGCTTTGCCTGACCAAAAACTGAGTAAAGACTTCAGGATCTGGCCTACTCTTATTACTCCTAAGGTTTACATTGTCAGTTGCCTAATTTAGGAGCTGATTCCCAAGCATACTGAAGTCAATGAAAAGACTCCCTTTGACTTCAGTGGGGTTTGGATCAGGCTGTAAAACTCTATTAGCTCTGCTTGTGTGTTGGCTTGTTTGTTTATTAAAAACTTTTTAAAAAATTACTACTTTTTTCCCCCTTAAACTGCAGTGGTAGTATGTTTGCTTAGCCAAAATGGGGAAATACTTCAAATCTCCCAAGAGAGTCTGATTTTGGAAGATTTCCAGCCTGATTACTAGACCACCGAGGGTAGGGTGTTCTTGGATCAGCTACCAACAAGCATCCAAACTAAACCTCCCACTTTTGGATGTTTGCCACTTACTAATTTATTAATGATTATCAGGTCCCCTTTTATTAAAAAGCTCTCTTCTCGGACTTACCCAGTGTTTGACCTAACTGCTAGCCCTAGAAATTATTTCAGTAATGCTTAAGAAAATGAAAAGGAATTTACACATAGACTGTCATTAAATCACAATATTCACCTCTTGTCCATATCACACATTCATAATTTGTACTTGGTGCTTAAGTTTTCCATCTTAAAATGTGGTATATAATGCCTACCTATAAAGATGATCTAAGAACTTAACTTAAATATTGCCTAAGAAACCCTTTGAAGGTATAATGCCTGATTCTCCATTGCCTTCTCATTTTTATACCTGTGTAACGTGGGCCAGAGTCTCAGCTACAATATGGCTGTTTTGTGACCCAGTGTTTCAAATTAAGCATCCAAGAACTGAGGCTCTTGAAAATTAATAGCTGTTTTTGAAAATGTTGGCCTGAATGTTCAGCAATTTTATATTTGCAAAATGCACAAGAGCCGTGATGCCAAACTTGCAATTTTATTGTGAGACTTGCAATTCCTGCTGTTCTGCTAAAGACCCAGCTTCTGGATTCATGTGAATGTGAGAATTTGAGCTTTTATTTTTTAAAAACGGTAAATTTCTAGTCCTTTGGTTGCTGAGGGAAGTTAGAAAATTGACCAGAGTATTCAAAATCCAGAAAGCAAATAAAAAGAACCCAAAATGTATTATTTTAAAAAAGTCATGATTGGCTTTAAAAAAATCTCATGAATTTGGGGGTCTGCATCATGCCTCTTGAAAGCTTGTGGGGTTGGCAATACTGCAAATAGCAAGTTAATCATATCTGACAAAGAGGATTTTGGTTTTGTAGCTAGAACAGCGCTAACACTTATTAATACTTTATTTTGTCGTGAGATGGCAGAGTCATCTTCTCATGAGATCATAGGTTTTAATGTTTTCTGTTTGCTGTTGTCTTCACGTATTATGAGCTGGCATATCATGGCATGGGAAATCATATGGCACATCAGGCTGGCCCAGAAGATAATACGTCATTGCTGCATGTCAGTGCTCTCTCAGCATGCTACTAAGATTTGTTCTCTGACATTCATTAAATACCATGACTTGTCAGTACGTGTTCAAGGTACAAGGGGGAAAAAAATATCTTTTCCTGATCAAGGTAATCCTTACAAATTCCAGTGATTTAATTTGTCAAAATCGAGCACAGTGGCAATAATTTCATCTTTTTTCTGGAAAGATTGCCCCCGAAAAACCAGCAAAACCTGTGAGATTTAAATTATGGGGGTGTAATAGGTCTTAAATTTAAGAGAGTAAAAAGATGTACTAAGTTGTAACATGGTTACACGTTCTAATTGCAATATGCAAAGGTATGAACAATGTCAAATTGACATGGATCTAATCTGTACAAACTTATGAATAAATATTAATTTAGAAGCATGCGCATCTTGGGTGGTTTAGGGGGTTAGTACCATTTACAGCCTCTCAACCCTACATTGTTGATTCAAATCTAACCCAGGTTGGTTGCGACTGCATGTGTTGTCTTTTAATTACCATTTGGGGAGCTTTGTGAAACAAGTGGTTGTTCTGTGTACTGTTTCCTATGCATAGGGCCCAGATCATCAGATGTAGTTATATGCTTAACTCCCATTGATTTCAGTTGGAGTTAGGTGACTAAATAGAGTTGAGGATCTGGACCACGTGTCCATATCACCATTACAATAGGCACTAACTGCAACCTCATTGCCAACTTTAGCAGAGCAGCCAAGGGAGAAAGGATCCTGGAGACTGAATTATGCCCTTCCCCTAGGAGTGGTCCCTGTAATTCTGTGTGGGTACATTGACAGCTTGGGGAAGTTTCTACTGACATTGTCCTTTCTATAATTAGTTCTCCGGGTAATTAGAGGACTTTAGACTTGAGAGCTCATATTCCAGCATCTTTATGTGAGTTCATATAAAATTGAGAAGGTGTATTTTTGAGAACTGAACATATTATTTTCAAACTTGGGCCCTAAATCTGCAAGCTGATCTGCTAGAGAAAACAAAACTATTGACTTCTGCGGCTCTATGTGAATATATGGGGCCACATTTGCAAATCAGCTTGTAGAATCAGGCCTTAACCCTTTTTAAATCTACAGTTAAATAACTGACTACTAAACAGAGAGGTTAAAACCCATCAGATTTGTTTCAGTACATTGACATTTTTTTAAAAAAGATCCTGTGTTTGACCTCTATTAATCCAGGGATTTTTTATTTCTTCACTTGACTGTTTGTTTAAAAAAAAAATTAAATGGCAGTTAACTCTGCAACTTTAACCCTTTGCAGCAGGTTCACTTTCAGTTCAACAAGATAATTGATCAGCAGGGGTAGAACAGGCAGGTGGGAATAGTGTGGAATTTGCCTGAAAGGAGAAAGGATTAAAGAAGCCTGGGTGCATATGCTGAGCTGTAGTTCTTTTCCTGTTTATAACCTTGTGGCAGTGATGTGATTGGTATCTAATTGCTGCAGGGTTGGCTTTTTTTTTTTTTTTTGAAAGCAAGTCCAGTAATTCATTTTCTAACAGTCTGGGTGGGATAATTTATTTTGTTGCAGTTGGATGTCTCTTCAAACACCAGTGGTAGATGTACATAAAATAGCCGACAAATAGGGTGCTATGAACCATGACGATTCATTATTTGGAAATAGTCGTGTCTTTTCCCTTAAATCTCATTTGATCTAAATCCTGCAATATGTTACTCACTTTCTGGACTGAGCACTGAACTTGGACTTAGGAGGTCTGATTTCTATTTCCATCTCTGCCACTGGCTTGCTGGCTGACCTTGGGCAAGTCTCTTCCCCATGCCTGTGCCTCAGTTTCCCCCTTCTGTAAAGTGGGAATAATGATATTGACATCCTTTGTTAGATCTTTTGAGATCTACTGATGAAAAGTGCTGCAAAAGAGTGAGGTAATATTATTACTATTTAGAATGTATATGGATACATTTTAAAGTAGCAATAAAACAAAACATTGCTAATTGCTATAAGATTTCTCTGCATCATATCTGTGGAGTAATGACATTTGACATGTTATCCTTGTACCAATACTACAGACAGAGCCAGATCATGCCCTACATGGGCAAAACTCATACAAGTGCCAGGAAACTTTGGGAGTTGAAATTCAAAGCATTTCCTTGGAATTGTCCTTATCAGAGGACTGGCATTGCTTCTCTCCCCCGGGGCTCTCCTAATAGGTGAGTACCTCAAATTCTGTATGGAGAAAACGCAGTTAGGAGGGTATTGGGTGAGGGATGTGGGATTTATGCAGAACTTTAGATCCTGATTCTCTATGCTATTACATCACTTTTATGCCAGTGTAACTCCATTGAAATCTCTTCCTTCACACTTTTCCTCAGGCCCTCACTTTCCCATTGCAGCACAGTTGGTGGCCAGTGACAGTTAGTTCCAAACACCCTCTCTCCAAAGGGCATCTAGTAAGAATGATTACAGCTCTTGGGAACAAATGCAGACCCCAGTGCCTGGCTGGATTATGATCCCTATCATATTCCTTGTAGATTATCATATTAGTAATATACAGTCACATACTGCAATGTAAACATGTTTTGGGGATCTGATTAATACATGAACTGTCAACATATAAAATGCAACCCTGTTAATTGTAGGCTATAAATACCATACATTTTTACGCTTCATAAATTAGATTCAAATTGACACATGAAACATACAGTGTACAAATATTGTTCTAGTTTGCAGTTTTAAGTATGTAGCATACAATATTTGTAAACTAAATTGGAATGTAAAATACATGGGACAAGTCAACAGGGATTATTGCTAGAGGATAACAGCCCCATCTCACTCCAACACCACCAAAGTCTTGCATGTAGTTGGCCTTGTGGTGTGGGGGCTGTGGCTGGGTGGAGAGCAGATGGAGCTGGAAGATGGTTGTTCTCCATGGCCTACTCCGAAACAGCTACCATTTAATGCTGGCCCTGGATTACTATGTGACTACAAGGAACATAATAAGAATGGGGTTTCATATAGATATGGAGGCTGGAGTAGCCTCCGTGGAATGCTCTGCTACTACTCAGAGGATGCCCCAGCCACTCCACGCAGCTAGAATAGCCCTTTGTAATTTAGAGCAGCTTCAAGATTACTCTGAGTAAAGCAGGGACTAAACTAGCCTCTGTTGGCCCTAGAATCAGAAGATTATTAAGGGCCACTCTTGTTCCTCCTCCCACAGCCATTCTGAAGATATTTCTACCTCAGCTGGGGATCTAGCCCTTTGAGTATTATTGTTCTTAAATCATTTTTTATTGATTTAGCAGTTAAAAACAATTTTTATTTTGGTTTCTGTGCCATGCATTGCGTCAGTAAATAGTGCTTTGAAAATCAGATATTGATTTATATGTTTAGCTTCTCTTTGTTCTATAGAAGAGCAACAATTTCACTTAGTTATTATGATGGATAAAGCTTCAGAGATAATTAAATACACTAAATCCCTAAGGGAAAGCTTACTTGAGGTCTGAAGTATTCAGACTTTAAAGCCTTTGGAGAGTGTTAAAACCACTATAATTTCAATATTGGACCTTTTAAATATGTATACAATTTAGTTAACAGATGCAGTACATACCACTTTAAAAAAAAAATCACTAGTCCAAGACAATTTTTTGACTAATTGTCCACATTATGTAAACCTTTTAATAGAATCATCCTGGTTTAAAAAAAAAAAAAGATATCTAATTTAAGACACTATATGAAGTTACATGTAGCAGTGGACAGAGGCTAAGAATATTCTTCCTTCATACTGTTTGTGTTGCCAGATCAATACTGCTGCTCTAAGACTAGGTAAGAGACACTAGTTATATAGCACACCTTCTCTCCATTGCCAAAAACATTCTTTCCCTCTTCAGATGGGTGTGTTGTTGCTATAGGTTAGTATGATGGAGAGTTATTTGGACCTCTCTCTTATTGGATAGTGAGTAGCGTGTGCTTTCAGTATTAGCTGTATATTCATCAGTATTCCAATAATGCAACAGATTTGAGACCTAGTATTACAAGTAAGGGTAAAAAAAAAAATCTAAAGATTGGATATTAAAGAGGAATAAGGATGTTCCAGCTTTCCTTTAAAAAATTCTCCTGATCAGACTGGTCTCTCACTGCTACCTATTGGTTTTGAAGTACTACAATAATCATAGAAATCTAGGGCTGGAAGGGACCTAATATACACCTTTCTCCAAACAGCTTTGTTTCATCTTACCAGTGTGTCTGTCATCACACTGCTGCACGCAACTAGGTTTTGGACTAGGATGACCTAATTTCTTGGCACAATAGATGACGATTACCTCTGGTGTAATCAAGGTCTCCTGGCTCTAGGCCAAAGTCTACCCTTGCATACACATGCGACTTCTACTGACTGTACTAGGAACTGAACAAGTCTATCTGAAGGCAGAATTTGGCCATCCTGTTTTTATTTTTTTTTTTTGCCTTTACTCCCCACTGTCACTGACTTACATGCAATATGGTGCTCTGTTTACAGATACTGAAGACTGAGCTTGCAAACGATGTGCATGTTTACTCTAATGTACTGCCTCATTGAGTCAGCAGGGAATAAGAATTTTTGTGATGGTCAATGCATCCTAATAATTCTTCTAAGTCCACTGCAGATACCAATATGTATATTTGTTTACTTATGCCATATCACTAAATAGTCAACTTAAAATGACTGTGCACAATACCAATCTGTGTAGCCACTGTGACAAAGTTCCTCCTCTATCTTGGTGGGTCCTGCGCTTATAGGCAGATTTTCTTGCCTCAGAGATTCACCATGTGGGTTGGGGAACAGCTCAGAGACCTTCCCCTCTAGAAGAACCCACAGTCCAGATCAATTGGGAGGTTTGGGCGGGAACCCGGGCCCGCCCTCTACTCCAGGTTCCAGCCCAGGGCCCTGTGGACTGCAGCTGTCTATAGTGCCTCCTGTAACAGCTGCATGACAGCTACAACTCCCTGGGCTACTTCCCCATGGCCTCCTCCAAACACCTTCCTTATTCTCACCACAGGATCTTCCTCCTGGTGTCTGATAACGCTTGTGCTCCTCAGTGCTCCAGCAGCACACCCTCACTCTCAGCTCCTTGCGCCTCTTGCTCCCAGCTCCTCACACTTGCACCACAAACTGAAGTGAGCTCCTTTTAAAGCCCAGGTGCCCTGATTAGCCTGCCTTAATTGATTCTAGCAGCTTCTTCTTAATTGGCTCCAGGTGTCCTAATTAGCCTGCCTGCCTTAACTGGCTCTAGCAGGTTCCTGATTACTCTAGTGCAGCCCCTGCTCTGGTCACTCAGGGAACAGAAAACTACTCATCCAGTGACCAGTATATTTGCCCTCTACCAGACTCCTGTACCCCACTGGTCTGGGTCTGTCACATATCCCTCCCCCCTGCTCAACGCCAAGGGGTTGGGCAGCTTGGGACGCCAGACAGTGCACACGTGACAAGCCATCGGCGTTGCCATGACCGCTCCCTGCTCTGTGTTGCACACGGAACTGGAAAGGGTGGAGGGATAAGAACCATCTGGTCACCCTTGTGTTCTTCTCCTTGTTCCGCTGCATCCATTGAAGAGGGGCCTGCTCGGTCACGAGGACAAATCTGCGCCTGAGCAGGTAGTAGCACAATGTTTCCATGGCCCATTTTACAGCAAGGCATTCTCTCTCCACCACTGCATTTTTTGTTCCCTTGGAAGGAGTTTCCGACTGAGGTATAGAATTGGGTGTTCCTCCTCCCCGACCATCTGTGATAGAACAGCCCCCAACCCTACTTCCGATGCATCCGTCTGCAGGATAAACTCCTTGGTGAAGTCAGGGGTTGTCAGTACGCGATTACTGCAGAGGGCAGTCCATAGGTCTGTGAATGCTTCCTCTGCTGCGTCAGACCATCTCACCAGATCATGTCCACGGGCTTTCACTAGGTCTGTCAGGGGGCTTGCTCTTGTGGCAAAGTGGGGGATAAATCGTCGGTAATACCCCACCACACCTAGGAACACCCGGACTTGTTTCTCGCGACTTGCTCGGGGCCAATTTTGGATGGCCTCTAACTTGTTCACTTGGGGTTTTACCAGACCTTTTCCCACAATGTAGCCAAAATATTTGGCCTCTGTAAACCCTACAGCGCACTTGGCAGGGTTTGCTGTAAGGCCAGCTCACCTGAAGGTATCGAGGACGGCCTCCACCTTCTCCAGGTGGGTTTCCCAGTCTGGGGTATGAATGACCACATCGTCCAAGTAGGCAGCAGCATAACTGTTATGCGGGTGTAATAGCTTGTCCATGAGGCGCTGGAAGGTAGCTGGGGCCCCATGTAGTCCAAAAGGGAGGACAATATATTAAAAAAACCCTCTGGTGTAGAGAATGCAGTCTTTTCCTTTGCATCTTCTGCAAGGGGAATCCGCCAGTACCCCTTTGTCAAGTCTAGGGTAGTCAAGTACTGGGCATTACCCAGATGGTCTACTAGCTCATCTATGCGATGTATGGGGTATGCGTCGAACTGGGATATTTCGTTTAGTCGCCGGAAGTCGTTGCAAAATCTTGTGGTGCCATCAGGTTTGGGCACCAGCACTATTGGGCTGGACCACTGACTGTGGGATTCTTCGATGATCCCCAACTCCAGCATTTTTTTTACTTCTGCTTTTATTTCCTCCCTTTTTGCCACTGGCGCCCAATAGGGCCTCATTGTTACTCTGGCCTCAGGGTTCATGACGATGTGGTGATATGGTCTCGGTTGTTCGATCTGGTTTTGTTGAGAACACATCTTGGTTCCGGAAGATCATCTCAGACACCTCATTCTTCTGGTCTGGTGTTAAATCGGGAGATACTCTCACCTGTTTGGAAGGCTTGTTTTCCTGGGTTAGGTCTTTTTGAACCATTGTGCATGCCTCTTGTGCATGCCAGAGTTTCAGAAGGTTAACGTGATAAATCTGTTCCTGTTTTCTGCGTCCTGGCTGCCGCACCTTGTAGGTTACTTCCCCCTTGGGTTCAACCACCTGATAGGGCCCCTGCCATTGGGCCAGAAGCTTGCTTTCTGCCGTGGGTACCAACACCATAACCCAATCCCCTGGTTGGAACTGTCGCACTTTTGCCTGGCAATTGTAATGGGTTCGCTGGGCCTCCTGTGCCTTCTCCAAATGTTCCCGTACAATAGGGGTAACCCGGGCTATCTGGTCTTGCATCTGCATTACATGCTCTATTATATTTCTCCCCTCATTGGGTTCCTCTTCCCAGATCTCTTTAGCAATATCTAGTATGCCATGGGGGTGATGCCTGTATAATAACTCGACGGGGGAAAACCCAGTTGAGGCCTGAGGTACCTCCCGGATAGCGAACATAAGGTAGGGTAACAGAGGGTCCTGTGGCACCTTTGAGACTAACAGAAGTATTGGGAGCATAAGCTTTCGTGGGTAAGAACCTCACTTCTTCAGATGCAAGCCCTGCATCTGAAGAAGTGAGGTTCTTACCCACGAAAGCTTATGCTCCCAATACTTCTGTTAGTCTCAAAGGTGCCACAGGACCCTCTGTTGCTTTTTACAGATTCAGACTAACACGGCTACCCCTCTGATACTTGATAAGGTAGGGTAGTAGGGTGTCCCAATCCTTCCCGTCCCAACTTACCACCTTCCTTATCATAGCCTTGAGGGTTCGGTTAAACCTTTCTACCAACCCATCAGTCTGCGGATGGTAGACCGAAGTTCTCAGGGTATGTATATGGAGCAGCGTACAGAGGTCCTTCATTAGCTTCGACATAAATGGGGTTCCTTGGTCGGTTAATATCTCCTTCGGTAGCCCCATTTGGGCAAAGATCCCCACCAGCTCTTTGGCTATAGTTTTAGAGGCCATGTTCCGCAGGGGGATGGATTCTAGGTAGCGAGTAGCATAGTCCAAAACAACAAGTATATATTGGTGGCCCCAAGCCGTCTTCTCCAGGGGTCCCACTAGGTCCAGGGCTATTCGCTCAAAGGGGACCTCTATGATGGGAAGGGGTACTAAAGGTGCCCTCAAGTGGGGACAGGGACTGTGCAGCTGACACTCCAGGCAGGAGGCACAGTACCTCTGCACTTCTTCATGTACTCTGGGCCAGAAGAACCGTCGTAGGACTTGTGCCAGGGTCTTCTCTACCCCCAAATGACCTCCAAAAAGATGACTATGAGCAAGACTTAATACAGCATTCTGGTGTTTTGAGGTACTAGGATCTGCTGTACCTTCTGCCCCTGTACTGGTGCAACCCGGTATAAGAGATCTTTCTTCATTATGAAGTAGGGTCCTGGTCCCTGGGTTTTCCCTTCCACGGGGACCCCATCTATTTCGGTCACCTCCTTCCTAATGTTGTCATACCTTGGGTCTGCTGCCTGGTCCCGTCCAAAATGTCCTCTCCCGGGGCTAATCTGCCCAAGATCTAGGGGCCCAGTCTCTGTTGCCTCTACTGGTTCAGAAGCATTAGGGTGGGGGTCAGACTCAGGTGTTTCTCCCTCCTGCATGGCCTCCTTTTCAGCTGCGCGGGTCCGCCTACCTACAAGAGCGACCCTCTGGTTTTGGGTCAGTATTTGGGGTCCCAAGGCCTTAGCTGTCCTTCTTTCTCTTTTTGTCTTTCTACCCTGTCTGGGAGTGGAGAACAAATCTGGGGATATTTCAGAGAAGGTTGGGGGTTAACAGTCTGCTGTGGATGTCTCACCAATTTTAGGGTCCCCATCTTTCTCCAATCCCCCTACTGGAAGTAAGTTTCCAAACCCTGGGAAGTCCCTCCTTATGAGCACCGGGTATGGGAGTTTAGGGACTTCACCTGCTGCTACCTCAGTAGTGTTCCCTTGGATCTCGATTTTTACCGGGATGGTGGGGTAGTAACTAACTGTCCCAGGGACACATGTTATCCCCGTACGTTTAGCCTGCAGCAGCTGACTACGCTTCACGAGCTTCCCTGAGATAAGTGTGATAGCACTCCCCAAATCAACCAGTGCCGTGGTCCCTACCCCATTTAGTTTCACTGGTCTGGTATACATATGTGGGGTTAGTGAGACCCCCACAAGGTGGATTAGGGAACATGGATCTGCCCAGTTCCCCAGGTTACACTGCATAGGCTCCTCAGCATTGGGACACTGTGCGGCTATGTGTCCCCACCCCGCAGGCATAACATCTGTGTGGAGCCCTAGGCATTCCCCGGTCTCTTGGTTTGGGCAGTCTAACATCACGATTCTCTTCTCTCTCAGTGCTCCGACTCCTTGTGGCCTCTGATGGGCCTTCAGCCTCTCTCTTTTTCCACCTGGGCCCTCCTGGTGGCCCAGTCACCCGAACTTTAGGGCTTGGTGCTGCTAGTTTAACCCGGGGTGCCTCTTCCTTAACTGGTTGGGTCAGCTCCCTTGCTGTCTGCCTCTCTACCAGGGCGACAACTTCTTCATAGATGGAGGGTTCGTTCTGGCTTACACAGACACATAGGTCTGGTGGTAATCCCCTCATGTATCGGTCGATGACCAGAACCGCTAGTATCTCTTCCGGACTCCGGGACTCTGTTTGCAACCACTTTCGTGCGAGATGGATGAGGTCATACAATTGGGACTACGGGGTTTTGTCTTTCTGGTACCTCCAGCCATGATACTGCTGGGCCCACACTGCTGTCGTTACTCCAGATCTGGCCAGGATCTCTGCTTTCAGCTGGGGGTAGTCTGCCGCAGCTTCTTCAGGCAGATCATGGTAGGCCTTCTGGGCCTCCACACACAGGAATGGGGCAAGGATGCCAGACCACTGATCTCGAGGCCAGGCCTTCCATAGGGCTGTCCTCTCAAAGGCCAAAAGGTATGCCTCTACATCATCCTCCCGCGTCATTTTCTGCAGCCAATGGCTGGCCCGTATGAACCGTGTCCCATCATGGCCGCGATTCAGCTCTGTAAGGGACTTTACCTGGTTTACCAGTTCCTGCAACATAGCTCAGTCTTGAGCAGCCTGGTCCATCAGCAGGCGATTAGTCTCTTGCTGCAGCCGCACTGCCTCCTGTTGGGCGGCTGCCTGGACATGGGTAGCCTCTTGCTGGGCCGCCATAGCTTGTATCAGTGCTCGTACTACATCATCCATTGTGGTGAAAAAAAAATAACCCCCCTTTTTTTTTTTTTAAAATCACCCTCCTTCTTCCACCGCGCTGTGCACCCCAAGATCCCACCTCTGACACCAGTGTGACAAAGTTCCTCCTCTATCTTGGTGGGTCATGCGCTTATTGGCAAATTTTCTTGCCTCAGAGATTCACCATGTGGGTTGGGGAACAGCCCAGAGACCTTCCCCTCTGGAAGAACCCACAGTCCAGGTCAATTGGGAGGTTTGGGGGGAACCCAGGCCCACCCTCTACTCCAGGTTCCAGCCCAGGGCCCTGTGGACTGCAGCTGTCTATAGTGCCTCCTGTAACAGCTGCATGACAGCTACAACTCCCTGGGCTTCTTCCCCATGGCTTCTTCCAAACACCTTCTTTATTCTCACCACAGGATCTTCCTCCTGGTGTCTGATAATGCTTGTGCTCCTCAGTGCTCCAGCAGCACTCCCACTCCTTGCACCTCGTGCTCCTAGCTCCCCACATTCACACCACAAACTGAAGTGAGCTCCTTTTAAAGCCCAGGTGCCCTGATTAGCCTGCCTTAATTGATTCTAGCAGCTTCTTCTTAATTGGCTCCAGGTGTCCTAATTAGCCTGCCTGCCTTAACTGGTTCTAGCAGATTCCTGATTACTCTAGTGTAGCCCCTGCTCTGGTCACTTAGGGAACAGAAAACTACTCATCCAGTGACCGTATATTTGCCCTCTACCAGACTCCTGTACCCCACTGGTCTGGGTCTGTCACACCACACATTCTGAATTCTGTCACTGTTGCCCCTTTGTCCTCCCTCTCTGGTTCTTCTCATTTTTTGATACATCAACCTGTTGCATCATGTCTTAAATTGGATTATAAACTCCCTTTATTATCTGTTTGGACAGCAGCAATCACAGTGGGGTCTCTGGTATTATTTCATTGCGCTTATTCTGAAGTGCAAACTGTATTGCAAGCAGAATATCAAGACTTGATAGACTCCTCAGACTGCGTGTTTCATTAGATTTCTAGGGGTAAAATATATTATAATCTTTTTCCAACAAGCACCACTTGCAATCTGCTATGAAGTATACCAACCCAGTGCTTGTGGCTCAGTGTTAACCAAAGCCTAAACACTCCTTCATTATACCTTTTTATTATGCAATAAAACTCATGGGAGAGGGCTAAAGCTTCTTGTCAATGAATTCCGCTTAAATCCATTCCATTGGAGTGGTTCCTGCCTACACAATCAGCCATGAGACAGGCCTCATGGATCCCCTAAATTCTGAGTCCCCCTCCACCCATGCCCTAGCTGTGCAGCTCCATTGGAACCACTCTGACCATCTCCACTGGCCATGGCAGTTCCTGGTATGCCTGATAGAGGGGTTTCCCCACTGTAGAGGAAGGCTATGGAAGAGATACACAGGCTTTGGCTGTATATTACCTTTGAACCTCTCCTCTCCCAGTGGCTGACCTACAGCCCTCAGTTAGCACCCACTAAATTTGGGTCCAACCAGGAGTGCTGGAACAAGTTTTATAGTGGGGGTGCTGAGAGCCACTGAACTAGACTGTAAGCCCTGTATCTAATAGAAACCCCTTCAAGCCAGGAGGTGCAGCAGCACCCCCAGCACCTGTAGTTACAGCATCTGTGGGTCCAACCACTGCCTGATCAGTCCCCTTAGCCTGCGAGGACTGGATTCTGATCCCACAGGGAGCACTTGGCCTCAGGAAATACAGAATGGCACCACTGAGGTGGCTGATCTTCCCAGGCAGGTGAGATTTGTGCACAAAGGGCTTCCACTGCACATAGAACACCAGGACATGGTCTTGCCTCACCTTATTTCAGTTCCATGTATCTATGGTAGATCTGGACGAAACAAGTGAAATTTTAATGAAAAATTTTGTATATGAATTTTTGCCTTTTTTGGTGGGCTTTGAGCAAAACTTGAAGGAATGGCTATTTTTGCTTTAAAAGCAATTAAGCAATGAACATTTTTGCCTTGCATTGAGAATTCCTTGCAATCAACAATCAATGGGCCAAATTCCACTTTCATTTCACTAGCATACCCAAGTCAATGGGATTTTATCAGTGAGAAGAATTTGGTTCAATATCTCATGATTAAAACACAATCAGATGTTTTAAAGAAAAATAAAGATGATAATTTCATTAACTAGTATTAAGTTCCATACCTGGAATGAATGCAAAATATGCACGAGGGATCTGTTGTGCAGATTAGAGAGGAAAATGTTACCATGCGTCAGCCTGGCCAAGTAAATATCATTCCAGTTCCAACTAATGGTTTATTACAATTGTCAGTGAAAGCACATTAAAGGACACTGAGAAAACCATGTGTTCTATGAACCCACTGTAGAAAGAATGTGATATGACAGGGTCTAACTAACATCGTAGCAGATTAGGATTGGAAGAGACCTCAGGAGGTCATCTAGTCCAACCCTCTGCTCAAAGCAGGACCAACACCAACTAAATCATCCCAGCCAGGGCTTTGTCAAGCCTGGCCCTAAAAACCACCTCGGATGGAGATTCCACCACCTCCCTAGGTAACCCATTCCAGTGCTTCACCACCCTCCTAGTGAAATAGTGTTTCCAATATCCAATCTAGATCTCTCTCACTGGAACTTGAGACCACTGCTCCTTGTTCTGTCATCTGCGACCACTGAGAACAGCCAAGCTCCATCCTCTTTGGAACCCCCCTTCAGGTAGTTGAAGGTTGCTATCAAATCCCCCCTCACTCTTCTCTTCTGCAGACTAAACAAGCCCAGTTACCTCAGCCTGTCCTCACAAGTCATGTTCCCCAGCCCCCTGATGATTTTCGTTGCCCTTCGCTGGACTCTCTCCAATTTGTGCACATCCTTTCTGTAGTGGGGGGGGGGGCAAAACTGGATGCAGTACTCCAGATGTGGCCTCACCAGTGCCAAATAGAGAGAAATAATCACTTCCCTCATTCTGCTGGCAATGCTCCTACTAATGCAGCCCAATATCACAAAAGAGACTTGGGCAACACTATAGGAGCTCAGTGAAAACCTCTGCTCAATCTATGTCCATATTCAAACAAGCTAAAAAGTTAGGATGCACAAGGAATGGGATGGAGAATAAAATGCATATCATAATGCCTTTATACAAATCAGTGGTGCTACCTTATCTGAAAGGATGTGTACAGTATTGGGCACTCCATCTCAAAAAAGGATATTGCAGAATTAGAGGGATTCAGTGAAGGGCAATGAGAATGATTAAGGGCATAGAACTCTCATATGAGGAGAGATTGAGAAGACTGGGATTGTTTACTTTAGAAAGGAATGAATAAGAGGGCACATGCTAAAAGTATATAACATAATGAATAGTATAGGGAAGGTATAGACTGCTGAAGACTCTTCCCCCTCCACTCTGTTTATCTGCTGCTAAAATCACCTTCTCTTCACTGGATGATCTTATTTTTCCTCTCCTTGAATCCCTTTATTGACTTCCTCTTGCCTTCTGCATGAAGTTCAAGCTTCCCAAGACAAATTCTCTGATGGTGTAAATTGCCATTTTACATCAGCTGAGAATTTGGCCCTCCACTTTCATGACTGTGTCCTTGCCTACATCTCTCCCTTCCTACTGTGCATAATCTTCCCAAGATGCCCACTTTTATATTCCTTTTGTATCCTTTTCCTACTTGTTTTCATGGCTTCTTCCATGCCACTATTTATGCTTGGAATAGCCTCTCTCTCTATATGCTCCAAATTATTTCTGATTCTTCATTCAAATTTCTCCACAAAACACAGTTCTTCCATGAAGCACAGAAAACAATCTACTGCAAATAGCTCCATCTGATCAACTCTCTTTCTTCATCCACTGTATTGTGCATAGCTGATCTCAACTGTCTATCAATTTTGAAAATAATCTCTTCGGGGCAAGCACTGTTTCTCCTTATACATGTATACACCACCTGGCACACTGCTAGTGTCAGTAAATAATAGAGATACATCAAGTAAGTAAAAAGAAACATCCCAAATCACTGCAAACCATCTATTAAGGGGAAATAATACTATTATTTGTTATAAAAATATATACTATCTAATAGACCAGCAGTTCAAAGAAAGGTAAAAACTAAAACAGGAGGTTGCTTTGTCTTGAAGAATTTGTTTCATGTGAAACATCAATCAAATGAACTGGTAGCAAATTTTGTTAATTGTTCACCATGTACAAAGTCCTTGGAAAATTACTCAGTCCTAAAAGTGGCTCAGCCAAAATCAAGTAAACCATAAATATTAAAGTTTAAAGATGAACTGTCAGATCTAAGCAATGCAACTCCACTGACAGGAAAGTATGGTTCCAATCTCAACAATAACATATGCCTTAGTCATAGCTATTACAGGATCTGAGGACTTTGTGATACAAATTACTAGGGTGTCCATATAAAGACATCTGCCCTGCTCAGCTGCTTAGCTCCTGGCTGGAGCAAACACTATATGTGCAGTATATACCATAGTGGTTATGTATGCATTCCTAACAAAGCAATGCAAGTTTTATGGGGTTAGGTCAGGTCATTAGTTAGAGCTCTACCCAGTTCAGCAAGGAACTTTCAATGGCACTCATGTGGACTTTCTAAGTGCCAGTCTGGGGTTCTGAAAATGAAACACAGAATCATAAAATGTAGGACTGGAAAGGCCCTCGATTGGACATGTTGTCCAGTCCCTTGAACTGAGGCAGAACTAAGTATTACCCATACGAATCCTGAGAAGTGTTCGTCTAACCTGTTCTTAAAAACATCCAGTGTTGGAGAATCCACAATCTCCCTAGGTAACATCACATAATTTTGGGCAGTGTAATTATACTAAACTGAACAAATATGTCAAGTTTTCTGGAAAAATGTAGTGTCCCCTAGAGCTCTCTATCCTGACTTGAGGAAATATGGAAGAAAACAAGATCACATCAATCATATTCAGTGATGCAAAGGACAGCTTACTATAGAAACAAAACAGTCTCCTATTTTTTATGAGGGCATTTGCAAGCCAACTAAAGAAAGATTGTCTGTAACATGAACAAAACTGTTCATGTGATCTCATAGCACAGGGTGGAAAATAATTTCTCTGACAACATCTTAAAGAAAATTTATTGTCCAGTGTACCTTTCTGCTCTTTGAAATTGCTGACAAAGGTATCAATTAGCGCCATTTGTGATAGTGACTTGTGTTATGTAGACACCTGTTGGTAAGGAAGTGGACTGAAACCACTAATTCATTTCAGTGAGCAACTGTCAGATGGTAATGATTTTTGATCACCACCAATCAGGCCTAGAGGGGAAAAACTGTAGCCTCTTATCAATTCCCTTAGCCATGTCCTCTACTAGGTTGCTAACATTTTTAACAATGTAGAATAGTTTACATATCTATAGATAGTGGCTACTGGCCAGGACTCCTAGCTAGAAGAAGGTAGCTAGTTTTTCACTTTCAAGTTAACCACATTTTTCCAATTCAAAATACATTGGGCTAGATTGTCAGCTGGTGTAATCTGGCATAGATCTGCTGAAGTCACTGGAATTGTACCAATTTTCAACAGCTGAAGATCTGGCCCATTATTCTAAGGGGGATCACAAATAATGAATACAATTCAAATTGTGTGACATCCTTTTAAAAAGTTTGTTATAAGCTTTCTGTTCTAATAATCAGCATCAAAGAAAGTAAATTAAAGAGGGACACATTGGAGTCTGCCTATATGGTAATGGTTCAAACTGGCAAAAATGGAACAAACCCTGCCCAGCACTAATAATGGTATAAATGCCAACATTAGCATGCTAGCCAACTTCATCTCTTTATGCCTTCACCACCATCATATCAGATAGTGTTTTTAGTCAATTCGAGTTATAAAAAAAAGTGTCTCTCCAGAAGTTCAAATTCAAGACTAAACACCAGGGAACTGAAGTTGACCTTGAACTGATTCCAAAATTTTGGCTTGCGCACTCCTAATTGAAAGAAAATCAGGGATCCTGGCTCAGGGGTGAAATGGAAGCCTTCTTTGAACTACAAAACTAGAGCAGTTTGAGAAAAATGGTTGTATGGTATGGGAACATAACTTAAAGGTAAATCATGTAAACAATGAAGTAAGTTTTTAAAAAATCACTTTCCGTTAAAAGTCAATTATTTTGTTACAAGGTCAAAAAGATTTTCAGCAGTAACATTGTTCACTAGTAGACCATGAAGACCTGTACATGCCTAAAATATGTAGATCTTTTAATATGCACAACAGAAACTGAAATGTTGGAACAGTGTCAAACAGTCTCTGCAAAATTACAATGCAAGTCAGACCACATACAGTAATCAAAGTCTTGGTTTATTAAAATGTGTTATTTATGACTTACAGAAAATATTTCATGTCTGTGAAAGAGAAATGAGCTAAGAAATTAACCCTTTTTATATTAAAAATTGTTTCTTTTTTCATTATACTTACAAATACAGAATTTTATTCAAGAAGCAGATAAAACAGAGATGCCAAGTCTCCCACACTAACATTTGTTGAATTAGGTCTTTAGCTAATAAATCTTCTGATTCATATGATCCTTTTACAGAATCATAAATGTCTTACCCTTATGGCTTAGGTTGCTGATATCCTCTCTGTAAAGACTGCCTTGGCTGCTGGCATAATATGACATACTGTACCATAACTAAAACTATGCAAGCAGTGATTTGAAGGTTCATTTTGAAATAGTTAATGACTGCCTGAGACCAGTGCCTGTCAAAGACACACTATCTGTCAAAAACAAAAAGTGGATTGGCCCCTCCTGAACCAGTATGTAAATTTTCTCTCTGCATCTGAAAACTGCACAAAGTTAGATTTTTATTTTATAATCTGTTCTTTCAGCTCATTATTATGTCTTGGCAAAATATTTGGGAGAGGTTGCAAGAAACCCTTGGTTGTGCACCCGCACAAGTAGCAACCATACACTTGAGCTCCTGGGGTGTGAGGATTGGGGTTTTATAGCACTGATTTTCCAGTGGCATCTCACTGGGAGCAAACTGGTGTGGTGGGAAGCCACCCACATTTCCCTTCCTTCTGCACTAGCCAGCAAAGCAAAACTGGAAAATGGGAGAGCATGTGCTTTCAAAAGGTGTTGCAGCTTCTGCTCTGGCATGTCTTCATCTGCAATCACCCTAATACAGGTTCTGACTTTAAAAAGGCAGAAGACAGCCTTTTTCTGCAAGGTTTTCTGCAAGGGAAACACTAATCAATATTATGCAAATATTATTTAATGATATCACACTATTTATGTCTATACATCTAGGGACAGCAGTGGTTCATAGAACGCATGGTTTTCTCAGTGTGCTTTAATGTGCTTTCACTGACAATTGTAATAAACCATTAGTTGGAACTGGAATGATATTTACTTGGCCAGGCTGACGCATGGTTTTGGATAATGTCACAGGTTGGCTGGCCCCTTAAGGATGATGAGCCTCAGCCTTAGATGTGACAAGATCAACTCACCTCCCTAGGTGGGAAAATTATTTTGGTCACATGACAGGGGAGGTCATGTGACTAACCCTGACCATGGCTAGACATATAAGGGAGGTAGTGCTGTGAGTGCCAGGCTGAATAGAAGCCTGGGAACTCACCTGGGGGAGCAGTTCCAGGGAAAGATGGCTGAGAGTGACAAGGCTCGTCAAGCAAAGGGTCTGAGACACCAAGGGAGTTCCTTCAACTAGGAAGAGCTGGGGGTGGCTTGCTAAATCAGGATAGACCCTGAGACACCAGAGAAATTTCCAGGCAGGAAGGGCTGGGAGTGGTCTGCTAAAGCAGGGAATTGATTTGAACATTGCAGATAGATTTTTACTTTTGTTCTGAACTTTTATGTTAATAAACCAAAACCAAAATTTTTAAAAGAGAGAGATCATATTTTTGTTACCAGCCCAGACACTTCACATTTAAGCTCCTTCAGAACTCTTGGATGTATGCTATCTGGGCCAAAAAAACCCAACAACAACATATAGCTTCTCAGCAATGTCTTTATCTTCCTTAATTGTTCCCTTTCTCTCCTGGTGATCCGGTAGACTCACTGATTCTTTCACAGGCTTCCTGCTTCTGATATCCTTAAACAATCCATTGTTGTTTAATAACTTTACCTATTTCCTATTCAAAATCCAACTTGATCTTTCCATTTTCCCTTATACATATAGCCTGCTGTAATTTATGCTCCTTGTTTATTGGTTTCACCAGCATCAGATTTGTAAATTTTGAAGGATTTTGAGAGGCTCAAATAGCCTGTCTGGCAGGCACTGTAGTTCCTGAACCCAGGAAGGACCTTTCCCCTTGCACCACAAAGCCAGACAGGGAAACTGCATCTAATACTCCTGTCAACAGGGCTAACCTGCTGACTTAGTGGGATCAGCAGACTAGCAACAGACTGCTGATTGGTCACCCCTTAGCTAAAGTTTCCTGTTCCTGCCCCACCCTTGGTCTGAGCAACTAATTGTTAGGCTTATTGCTGACCAGTCGTCTGAGAACAGGCTCCTGCCTCTTTACCTGGTTCCTCCTCCTTGTTCCTGTTACCTTGCCTCATTCCTGCTCCTTCAACCTCATGGCTAGCTCCAGGGTTTTTGCTACCCCTAGGAAAAAAAAAAAGCCACAATCGCAATCGCGGCACGTCGGTGGAAGCTCTACCACCGCCGCTTCATTTTTTGCCGGCAATTCAGCGGCAGGTCCTTCACTTTGAGAGGGACTGAGGGACCCGCCGCCGAAGAGCTGAATGTGCCGCCCCTCTTCATTGGCCGCCCCAGGCACCTGCTTGCTGCGCTGGTGCCTGGAGCCGGCCCTGTTCACCCTAACTCCAGTTAGTGACTCTGGGTGTGACTCTTAGTGTGGCTTCTGATTCCGGATGTGATCCCTGGTGTGACTTCTGACCATCACTCTGACTCTACTTTGGGCTCTGACCATTAGGTCACATTGCCCACTTATGGGAGCTGACACTCTAACCTTGCCATTTAGAATTTTATTAATTTAATAATTGTTTATTGTTTTTAATAAAATAAAGTAAAATTATATAATTACAGTTTTGATTTTATAATTACTTTAAAGTCTACAATGTTTTTAAAAGAACGAGTGTCAATATACTAAAATTGCAAAAGAATCTCAATTTTACCACAAGGGTTTTACGTAAATAATAAAGGCTTTTTAGTCCATAGTCCAACAGAGTTCATTTAAGATGTTTTCTCTTTATTGGCCCAAATTTCAAAACCTGATCTCCATTTGTGTGCATGCAGCATAGTGTATGCAAACACATGTGCATGCATTTCTCAAAGTAATGCAATTTACAGGCACAAACCCAGCTGGGTTGGTAATAGTACTCACAAAAGTGCATATGTTTGCACATGCATAGTTGTTTACGAACAAACGGGGGCAGGTTTCTGGCTTCTTTGAAAATGTGACCCAATATCTCTCTTGGTTTTATAAGCCTATATGAAATAAAAGTAACTACATTTATCAGAAAAGTGATACTGGAATATAAAACCTTCCACTGGGACGTGTGCAGATGAAAAACAAGGTCCAGAGAAGTCGAAAATGATTTCATCTAATAGCTCTTCAATTCACCTGGTTCTCCTGTCCATGCTGAACTAAGCTCTTGCTATAAAGCTGACTGGGAATAGCATGCAGAGGGCACCATTAAAAAACTTTCCTCCAGGACTGGGGCCAAGAATTGTATGAGAACTCATTGATTCATGGATTTGGCAAACAAGACTGACATAGGCATTCAACCATGGAGTTTATGTACACTCCTTGAAACATGCCAAATGGCCACGTACCGTGCAACTCAAACTGTACCTGGGCTATTCTTATCAATTTTAATGTACTTTTTTCTAGGAATGTAAAGAAACCCATAACAAATTGCTGTCAGGCATGTTTTCTACTATTATTGTAGGCAAGTGTGAAAGAATAGTGCTCCCAATTTTACTTCATCCCAGTGATGAATAAATACAGGCATTTTCTCCCTATATGAACCTATGGTATTACTGTCTTTGCTGTGGACACAAGGACCTTACAGTAGTTTAAAGGTTAACTCTTGATTTCAGTGGATTTACTCCTGATTTTATTTTGGTGTAAGTGAGAGTAGGAACAGGGCCATCGTGTTGATTTATTTATGGTGTCTTCTTCATGCAACTGTATCCCTCCAGCAGGGATAGTCTAAGATATAAGCCTCCAATGTCATTGAACTATGACATCATTAACTGTGAAAGCCAAATATAGACATTGTACAAACTGACCTGAAATGTAAATCTCTGTAATATTCCTCCTCCGCGTGATCTTTTATTTAGAATAAAACCTGGCCTAATAAATGTTCACCACCCCCACTGCAGTCAGTTTTGTGTAATTTGAAAGCAGTGATGCACAACTAATTGCTGCTGCATTGTGTTCAGTTATAGCAACAGTGAATGATTTCCAGAAGTTGATTATTCTAGGATGAATGATTTTCTAACATATAGTACACACAGGATTGCTGAACTGTAATTTACTTTTGCTACTACAACAGACAACTAGCCAAATGTTTTATATCTCAATGATGTATTTGGCTACGGTGGTGGATTTCATTTCACACATTCCAGCGGCTACATTCTCTGATGTTCTTGACATTGCAGTCTTCATGCCCTCGTGGCGCGCACATTCACTAGGCTGCATGATTCCTAAGAACAAAGGCTAAAAATAATTTGTTCGATACCTTTCCTTTAAAATTTGGTCTATAATCCTCAAAGGGTCACTGAAAAAGAATTCACACACAATAGCAAGAGACATAGGTTGGGCTTCTGTAGATGTAATGTTTGTAGTCCCCTCCGCTGTAGAATATAAAAGAAATATAAACCCCAAATTCATCCCTGGTATAACTCCATGGCAGCAAGGTAAGGTCAGCTGTATTACTCGAGGGATGAAATTGGCCCCCACTGTTCAAACAAATTTAGTCATTCCATGCCAGCACATCCTACTGCAGGTATGTCAATAGGGTTCTCAAGTGGCAAGAGTCTAGAAGATGTTGATTTGTCTAACTGCTTCAAACACTTTTTTTAAAGTTAATGGATTATTTAATGCAAGCTACGGTAATACAAATTATAATATAGCAGGACTGATTTTTTTAAAGGTTTCTTTCTACCTGGCTTCGATTTTGTGTGTGCAACTAGGTTCTTTGACATCTATCTGGTATTATTTGTGATGACAGTTAATTATGGGTCCAAAGCTACTCTCACAAAAATAAAGACTACTTTTCAAAGCCCAGCCCTATATGCTGAAATGAAGAGGAAATTTTTCAAAAGCACTAAATCCTATTTTCAAAACAGACTTAGGGCCAGTTTTCCAAAAGTATTTAGGCACCTAAAGATGCAAAAGGTATTTAGGCACCTAGTGGAATTTAATATGTTTCTAGGTGAGCTAGGTGCTTAACTCCCGTTTCAATGGGAATTAGGCACCTAAGTCACCTAAATGTTTTTGTAAACCCCACTTGGCACTTATCTTCATCTTTAGGTGTCTAGATATCTTTGTAAATCTGGCCCCTACGCATGAAGGAGTCAATGGGACTTTGGCTCCTAAGTGACTTAGGTGTTTTTCAAAACTTCACCCAAGGCCTATTATTAACCAGTACTCTAGTAACCTGCCGGGCCAACTCCCAAAGTCTTTCATGGTAAAACCCTCATTGAAGTCATTGGAGTTTTGCCTAAGTAAGGACTGTGGAGTCCAGTTTTATTTCATCAGCAGCCATAATGAGGTTATTTGTTAGTGTTCTGTGCTAAATGGTATCTTATAACAAATCTTCACAATCTTTTGCAGAAGAAAAAATGTTCTCATGTTAAATCTGTTTTTCAAAATTGTACACAGTGTTTACACCTAGGAAATTGCTTCATCTTTGGCAATTTCCTTTTCTTATTCCATTTCCAATTCCCATTATGAAACTCCCAGGCATGCAGAATGGCCCAGTAAATAGGTGGAGTAGGGCTAGAAAGGAGGAAATACCTGCCCTTTTGTACTTTTTACTCCCATTTAAAAAAAAAAAGAAAAAGAAAAAGAAACATAGAAATAAAAAATGCAGGCAGTTAAAATAATTAGTGTTAAGAATAGCACTTGAGATGCTTTTTATTCATTGCTTCCACTTCACAGTTCTTAAGCAGATGTGAGTGGAACCAAGATAATACTGTAATGCACATATACATATCACTTTCAGTGCAAGAACTTCAATACACTTTACAAATACTAAGCCCTGTAACAGCACTGTGAGTGGAGATGAGTAATACTATTTCCATTTTAGAGATGGGGAAACTAAGGTGTGGTCTACACTACAGATATAAGTACTGCCTCTTAGGGCAGGTCTTCACTAGGGGGGGGGGATTTAAGCTACGCAAATTCAGCTACGCGAATAGTATAGCTGAATTCGACGTATCAGAGCCGACTTACCCCGCTGTGAGGACGGCGGCAAAATCGACCTCCGCAGCTCCCCGTCAATGGCACTTACTCCTACCTCCGCTGGTGGAGTAAGCGCATCGATTCGGGGATCGATTGTCGCGTCCCGACGAGACGCAATAATTCGATCCCCGAGAGATCGATTTCTACCCGCCCATTCAGGCGGGTAGTGTAGACCTCGCCTTAGGTAGGTGGATTAACTACACTGACCGGAGAGCTCTCTACCATCGGTGTACAGCGGCTTCATTAAAGAGCTACAGTCATGCAGCTGCATTGGTGCAGCTGTGCCAATGTGGTATTTTAAGTGTAGATGTATCCTGCAACACAGAGATTAGTTCCTTCCCTTATAGCACACACAAAGTTAGTCACAGTGCTGTGAATAGAACCCAGGCATCCTGATTCCCAGTCCTTGGTTGTATTCACAAACTTCCTGTCTTGGATGTCAGATTAGCTGAGCAGTTTCACAAACAGTGGTAACCAGCCTCAATAAAAACAAGGTGAGCAGTTATTGTCCTTATGCAAAATGCTGATATGTTAATTAGTCCTGATTTACGCAAAACTTTATTGAAGCCAGTTCTAGTACCCATCCTCCTGCATTCCAAAAGGTGCTAAGAGTTTTTTCCATCCAGTACCATTTGTGAAATGCTGTTACCATTGTGAATGTGATTTAAGTCAGTGGGAGTTTACCTAAGTAAAACCTGGGTAGTGGTTGTCAGGATTTGGCCCTTCATTTGCTTAGACACAATGTTATTACTGTAACTGCCTGCAGCAACTGAGAAGCATTGGTGCCCAGGGAGGAGCAACACTTTTACCACAGGAGACAGGCGGTGGCATAGCAGTGCAGGAGCCAGAACAAACAAATGGGGGGGGGGGGGGAGAAGCTGATAGACATTTTTCTTCTCTGATAACAAAACTGACCTATTAATGCAGAAAGCAAAGAGCAGTTGCACTAATTTAATGCTATCACCTCCCACCTTTCTCATTCTCCCCAGCTTCTAGAAAAATTCACATACCATTCCTATTCCACTAGCTTACTTGTGTAAAAGATTGTTCATTTGCCACCATCCTTCAGGAATCCTAACTGTTTCTATCGACATGTCTTTTGATACAGTGTGCTGCAGAGTTTAACACCCTTACAGAGTGTCTAACTCTTTGGCTTGGTACAAGTAGAGTGAGATATGATTGCAAATCCAAATGACCTAAAAGGAATCGGAACCCTTTTCCAATCCATATAATCTTCAATGTGTTTCCTTTTTACTCTGCCCAGAAGCTTCACCATCCCTCTTCCTGCAATCAGGAGGGTGTTTTCCCTTTGAGATCATTCATCAAATGTATTAGTATTATGTACACTTTTGTCCAGATCCTTCTCTGTGAAGCTGGTAGGAAGCTGGAGTAATTCTGTTTTGGCCCAGTAAATTTGGCTCTATATCTGTGACAAAGAGATTGCTAATGTATTTTAAAAAAAATTCAGAGGGCACATTATCTGAGTGAAAGTCCCATAGGAGGAGGGTGAGTTTGAGAGGGGTACCTCACAGAGTTCTCTACAAATTCTCCCATAAATAGGGTTAGCTTAGTCCACCCACTACTGAAAAAAATCAGGGTTCTTCCCTGTTCCTGTCCCCTCAACTCACAGAAATCCATACAGATCCGAGGGGAGCTGCAGGAAGCCAGCTTGATTGACACAGAGGCCCTGTGTCCACACTGGCTCCAGCCATAATGCTAGGTGCTAGCAGCACAATATCAGCTGCTCCCCTCAACTTCTAATCACACTGGCCTACAATTTTTGAGAAGTCGTCTGCTTCAGAAATAAAATGTGCTATGTATTTTGATGTGCTGAATTCAAATATGACAATTAAAACAACTGATTGGCCACTGTTTTTAAGATATTTAAGTTTTTACATTTTATGGCTACCCTGTTTCCCTGAAAATAAGACAGTGTCTTATATTAATTTTTGCTCCCAAAGATGCGCTAGGTCTTATTTTCAGGGGATGTCTTATTTTTCAGAAATGAAAAATGCCTTATTATCGGTGGATGCCTTATTATCGGGGAGGTCTTATTATCGGGGGGATGCCTTATATTACAACGAGAGGCAAAACTGTAAGTAGGCCTTATTTTCGGAGGATGTCTTATTTTCGGGGAAACAGGGTATGTATATTGTGTAGATAGTAGAGTTTTAATCATAAATTGTAAACCTAGGTCTTTTCATGTGTTTATGGTTGCTTTACATGATAATATTTCACCTGTCCTGTTTATGTAACACTTTAAAAATCAGCAAAAGGGTTATATAAATAAAATTTATTATGAAATAAAAGGCAAAAAACTATTATGTACATAGTTTAGTCCTATTCAGTGTCTACTCGGCGCTTCTTGGCTTGTCTCTTGTATTCATTAAATGGAGCATCTCTTGTCACTGTCCAGCAATAGTCTGCAAGCATTGATGGGCTCCATTTGCCCTGATAGCCTTTCTCCATTGTTGCAATGTCCTGGTGAAATCGCTCGCCGTGCTCGTCGCTCACTGCTCCGCAGTTCGGTGGAAAAAAATCTAGATGAGAGTGCAAAAAATGTATCTTTAGTGACATGTTGCAACCAAGGCTTTTGTATGCCTTGAGGAGGTTTTCCACCAACAACCTGTAGTTGTCTGCCTTGTTGTTTCTGAGAAAATTTATTGCCACTAACTGGAAGGCTTTCCATGCTGTCTTTTTCTTGCCACGCAGTGCATGGTCTAATGCATCATCTCGAAGAAGTTCATGAATCTGAGGACCAACAAAGACCCCTTCCTTTATCTTAGCTTCAATTAACCTTGGAAATTTTCCACTGAGGTACTTGAAAGCTGCTTGTGTTTTGTCAATGGCCTTGACAAAGTTCTTCATTAGACCCAGCTTGATTCAACAAGTGGTGGATGCTGAACACTTTTCCTCCCAGGCTCCAATGATTGTCAGAGTGGCCAATCTTTCTTGATGTAGTGGGAATCTCTTGCACAACTATCCCATTCGCAGAGAAAACAGCAGTACTTTGTGTATCCAGTCTGCAGACCAAGCAAGAGAGCAACAACCTTCAAATCGCCACAAAGCTGCCACTGATGTTGGTCATAGTTTATGCACCTCAAAAGTTGTTTCATGTTGTCATAGGTTTCCTTCATATGGACTGCATGACCAACTGGAATTGATGGCAAAACATTGCCATTATGCATGAATCAATGAACAGTCTCCACTCATCTGGATCGTGAAAGATGTTGTGGGCTGCCATCACACCATCAATGTTGTTGCAGGCTACAAGATCACCTTCCATGAAGAAGAATGGGACAAGATCCTTTTGATGGTCACGGAACATGGAAACCCTAACATCACCTGCCAGGAGATTCCACTGCTGTAGTCTGGAGCCCAACAGCTCTGCCTTACTCTTGGGTAGTTCCAAATCCCTGACAAGGTCATTCAGTTCACCTTGTGTTATGAGGTGTGATTCAGAGGAGGAGGATGGGAGAAAATGTGGGTCCTGTGACATTGATGGTTCAGGACCAGAAGTTTCATCCTCTTCCTCTTCCTCATCTGACTCAAGTGAGAATGATTCTGGTGCATCAGGAACCGTCAGACCTTCTCCGTGGGGTACTGGGCGTATAGCTGATGGAATGTTTGGATAATGCACAGTCCACTTTTTCTTCTTTGACACACCTTTCCCAACTGGAGGCACCATGCAGAAGTAACAATTGCTGGTATGATCTGTTGTCTCTCTCCAAATAATTGGCACTGCAAAAGGCATAGATTTCCTTTTCCTGTGCAACCACTGGTGAAGATTTGTTGCACAAGTGTTGCAACATATGTGTGGGGCCCACCTCTTGTCCTGATCTCCAATTTTGCAGCCAAAATAAAGGTGATAGGCTTTCTTAACCATAGTGGTTATACTGCGCTTTTGTGATGCAAAAGTCATTTCACCACAAACATAGCAGAAGTTATCTGCACTGTTCACACAAGTACGAGGCATCTCTGCTCACTTTAGCTAAACAGAAATGTGTCCCTTTGCAAAATCAAACACTGACAAATAAGAGAGCATGACACTGTATGATTTCTAGAGCTGATATAGGGCAATTTGTTCAGCAGAGTGATGTAAGCTTCGTTATGATTGCATCATCCATGACTTCTAGGAATAACATGATGCAATTCATATCATGTATGACGCAATACCAGCTTCAGATTGCATCATTCATTGTTTTGCCTAAAAAGCAAGTACTGTCCAAACCCAGTCATAGATTTATTCATAGATCCAGTCAAAGATGCATTTTAGTCATTTCTGGTTTAAATTGAGATCCCTTCCCTTTATAACTCACTTCTTCTCCGCCATTCCCAAGTCAAGGGTCATATATACTGACCCAATAGCATATCTTGAAAACTAGAGCCAATCAACAATTTTAAGCATCATTTTTGTTCTCAGTGACCCAGAATTAGTGAAGTTTGACTACATTTATTTCAGAAGCATTTTGGCTGTAGAGCAGTGTCATCTGAGCTCCTCCTGGAAGGAACTGATCCTAAAGGGTGATTCCACAGCTTAGTGGGCCCTGCCCAGTCATAGGCTATATAAACTCCTAAGCAGATTTCCCTAAGGTGTGGGTAGGAAACAATACTCTCTGCTTGACCTTAACCACAGTCATCTTCTTCCTTGTCCCTCCTCTCTCTAAGGATCTGGGACATGGATGAATGGGGAGAATACTGCCAGACAGGCAGTGAATACCCCCACCACCAAGTGACCGCAGACAGATCCTTGCTTGCAAAGTTTCATTCATGGGCATAGCGTGACTGAGAAACATATGAATGGAGGAATGGCAAATGAAAAGAATCAGGCAACTAAGAGAGCTAACTGAGAAGAGCATAATGGAACCCTAAAGTGGCATTTATGGACAGACTTGGAAATGGAGACTGTTCCAGAAGACCCTCCTTGACACAGTTTAAAAGTACAATTCTAACAACAGTCATCTCTAATAACCCCCTTGATCAAATATATAATAACTCAATGGCCAAAAACATATTTAAGATCTTTTGTGATCTCCTACCAGAATCCTTTTAATCCTATATGGTTACAACCTGAATCTGCAAACATTTACAACCGCGTGTAGTGCTTACTATTATGAGTGATCCCATTGAAGTCGTTATGGACTTCGCTCTGAGTGCAGGGGGACCGCTCATGGCAGTAAGCGCTACTGTGAGTAGTAAGTATTTGCAGGATTTGGATCTTAATCTAATGGTTGAATTGACTTGGGGAAGTGACAGGTCCCATATTTTTTTCTCACTGCATACCCAAGGAGCAGTGGGACTCCTTTAGAATGTCTGATTAAGGAATACATGTTCAGTGAAGTAATGGAGCATTTAACAGGATATTTTGAACTATAGATAATATACTATACATTTTAATGTAAACATTTCCCGTGCCTTGGGGGTACAGCTAGATGCCAGAACAATAGCATGATGTTATGGCTCAGTTCAGTACCTCCAGGTATAATAAATTATGCATTGGGTAAGGGTATGTCTACATAGCAATCGGGAGGCATGATTACAACATGTGTATGCATACCTGAGTTAGCTTACATTGAGCTAGCTCTCTGAAAGTAGCAGTGTAGCCATGGCAGCATGGGTTGTGACACAGGCTAGTTGCTCAAGTACAGTCCCAGTTGGGACCTTAGTTATATACACAGACTGCTAGTGTTGTTCCAATGCAGAGTTAAAGTTGGTTGGATGTCTGAACTGTACATCAACATAATTTTTTGTCTGGGAATCTATATATATGAGTGAGAGATCGTGAGTTCAGGGCTGACCTAAGGCTGTGCAACTGATTCTGACAACAACCTCAGACCTCACTACTTTTTGGTCTACATGCAAGCCCACTTTTTCAACCAGTCTTTTGAAATAGCATGCAGCAAATCAAGCTCTTTAAAGCAAAAATTTTAAAAAGATGGGGGAATACATATGTGTATAATTTTCTTTCTGAGGTGAGAAATGAAATGGAACCACCTATGGTGGATTGTATTCACTTTAACTTAAGAAGGTATGGCTCAGGAGTTTTTCTAACGTATAGCAGGCTTGCATAGCTGCCTATAGGTTTACTCCATGGACTAGATTAGCCAGAGCACAATTACTCTGGCTTCCCCTCATTCCTGCACCTGATCAACTTGCAGCCATTCCTGCATCATGTCCTATTCTGGGGACTGTGCAGGAAGGCAATATAGATGCTGGTCCATGCCTATGCTGTGGGAATTCCACTGCCAGAGTGGCTGGAGTTGTGGAAGGGGGACAGAGCAGGGGACAAATCCTTCTCTGCTGTGTGGTGTCTGAGTGGTGGCTGCTGTATTATAGGGTGCAGAAACACCTTATGTTACTGGGAATTACTGCTGGAGCATCTCCAGATCCTGAAAGCCGTAGTGGGTGCAGTATAACTGGCTGTCCTAGATGTTGCAACATTCCTTTGGGACCACAGAGAAATGGGCACTACTTAGTACAGCACTGAGTCTGCTTTCATCTGGGTCTAGGTCAGAAACAGCCTTTAATAGAGGAGACATAAAGCTGCCTTTTCTCCATGGGTCCTGCACTGAACAGAGACTGGGCAAAAATTCTATTTAAAAATAATTGCATCATTATATGTAAATTCTGGTAGTAATTTCCCTTTACCAGGAAGCCAATTCATACTGATGAGAATTATCCCTTAGTGAAATTTGACCTGAATGTCTTGTCTGAGGTTTGGAGATGTGTTTTATCGGCGTGTGGCTGTGTCCTCCTTTGGTTTCAACCAGTTTGCAGCCTCCCTCCCCCCTTCAATGTTACATGTTTTTATTCTCCCATAGCTTTTAAAAAAAAGTTATTTATATATTTATTTAAACCCATTAGTACTGTCCGCCTCTTCAACCTCCTTTGGTCACTGGAAGCAAAGGCATATCACCACTGCCCAATCCATGAAGAGATAAGACAAGAAAATGAAGGAAAAATAAAGAAACTAAGTAAACAAAAGTTAGTTTATGAAGCTTTCCCCATCCATCTCAAGGGGAGACTGCAGTACTGCATTCCTCCCCCTGAGTGCTGCTGTGGGAGGCTATAAATCACTAGTGCTCCTGGAACCAATCACAGGATTCCAAAATGGCATCCTCACACAGTAAGCAAACACTTCTGTGCTTCTGAATCCAGAGTTGACCCAGGCCACCAAGGGAATATTCCCCTATGGTAAGAGAGTGCCTATTATTTCTATGAAGTGGTAGGAAAGAGAATGCAGATGAGCAATATATCCTACAGCTGGCTTCTTTTCCCTTTCCGCCTTGTAGCTGTGCCTTGAATTTTAGGAAAGGGGTTTGGCTTCCAAATATTTTCCTGGGGTTAATCCATCAGAGATTGCCCTGAGTCTGTTGATTCCTCAGTGCTTTAACTTTTTCCCAGTTTCATTACCCAGTGCGGTTTTTGCCTGCCATAAGGCAAAGCCACCTTTTAGTTGAATCTAAGTTTCTTGCCCCTTGGGTCTGTGGGGGCTGAGAATACTGTACAGTCACAGGCTCACATTCTTTGTTAAACCACTGCAGGATTGACATCCCCAAGCATTCAAAATCGTGAATTTCTTTTTCAAATCATGAGGCTTTTACAACTAATGAATGTGGGATTCTCTTTATTTGCCTTCTGGGTTTTGAGCCTGTAGGGGTCGCATTTTCCAGAGTTTCTCTGCACACATGAGTTCTGGGCAACTTACTGTCTTATTAATGCAATGAAAATAGAGCCCTGCAACCTGACCCAAACCCAATGGGACCTGAGTACAAGTGTTGGATTCCAGTCAGAAGACAACCTGACCCCTAGCTTAGGTCACTTCAGGTTGCCTCTGATGACTTTCTCCTGCCCATGGGGTTAGCTTAAGTAGCAGCTGTGTATCCTGTTCCTGCTGCCTTCTGCCACCTCACTATGCGCTATGTGTGCTGTGGAGAGAGTGTGCCAAATAGTCACAGTGCCTCTCACCCCACAGCATGCACACAGTGCAGCAACAGGTGGCAGTTGGGAAGAGTGGGACATGCATAGTCACCACCATGCTGACCCCTCAGGCATGAGGCAGCAGTAGCATTGACTGAGGCCTGGGTGGAAGGGTTGGGGTCAGATCAGAAAACAATGCTACCCTCTCATGGTGGGTGGGCTTTGGTCTGGTTCAGGATTAAAAATTAGGCCCAAACCAACCTGTACATTAAAGCCCAGATTATCACATAACTCCAGGAGCTGGAGCTTTAATATTGTCAGAGTAATGATGAAATAGCTAAATCTTATTTATCTTAGCGTACGTGAAGAGAGGTGTTGCATCTCCACACTGATCCTGCTTTTCCCTCGGTAATGGTTGTGGGTCTGTGACTTCTCCTATGTAGTTCTCAGTGCATATTTTGACAGTTAATAGTGCTCAAGGAATCAGTAACACATGGGCTGTAGTGCTTTGATTTGACCTAATAGCTTTCTTTGACAGGGTAACAAGCTTTGTCGATGGGGGAAAGCGGTAGATGTGTGGTATATCTTGACCTTGGTAAAGCTTTTGATACTGTCTCGCATGACCTTCTCATACACAAACTAGTGAAATATAGCCTAGATGGAACTGCCATAAGGTGGGTGCATAACTGGCTAGAAGACAGTTCCCAGAGAATAGTTATCAGTGGTTCACAGTCAAGCTGGAAGGGCATGTGGAGTGGGGTCTCACAGGGATCAGTTCTGGGTTCGGTTCTGTTCAGTATCTTCATCAATGATTTAGATAATGTCATAGAGAATACACTTATAAAGTTTTCGGATGATACAAAGCTGGGAGGGGTTGCAAATGCTTTGGAGGATAAGATTAAAACTCAAAATGATCTGGACAAACTGGAGAAATGGTCTAAGGTAAAGAGGATGAAATTCAATAAGGACAAATGGAAAGTACTCCACTTAGGAAGGAACAATCAATTGCACATATAAAAAAATGGAAATGACTGCCTAGGAAGGAGTGCTGCAAAAAAGGGTCTGGGGGTTATAATGGATCACAAGTTAAATATGAGTCAATAGTGTAACACTATTGCAAAAAAACTAAACATCATTCTGGGATGTGTTTAGCAGCAATGTTGTATGTAAGACATGAGAAGTAATTCTTCCATTCTACTCAGCACTGATAAGGCCTCAGCTAGAGTATTGTATTCAGGAAAGATGCGGACAAACTGGAGAAAGTCCAGAGAGGAGCAACAAAAATGATGAAAGGTCTAGAAAACATGACCTATGTGAAGGGATAGACAAAATTGGGTTTGTTTTGTCTGGAGAAGAGAAAACCAAGGTCGGACATAATAGTTTTCAAGTACATAAATGGTTGTTACAAGGAGGAGGGTGAAAAAATGTTCTTGTTAATCTCTGAAGGTAGGACAATAAGCAATGAGCTTAAATTGCAATAAGGGAGGTTTAGGTTGGTGTGATGGGATGTATCACACCTTCTGAGGCCCCTGGCTGGCAGCCTTGTGGCCCTGACACACCCCACACCTGAAAAGGGCAGTGGAGAGGGTCCTTCAAGCTGCCCAAAGTGGTTGTATGGGACATGGCCAATTAGGAAGTGGCTGCAGGAAGCAGCCAATCAGGGCACATCAGGTTAGTATAAGAAGAGCTGCAGGGCCAGCATGAGTTCAATTCCTTGCTGGAGCTAGTGGGTGGGTGGAGCTGCAGGACCTCGGACAGGACAGTGCTGGTAGAAGCCCAGGAGCATGATGAGGAGGCCCAATGGGTTGGTTGCTGGAACTCCATAAGGACAAGGCCCTGAGGTAAGCATGAAGATGGTGTGGGGCCATGGGGAAGTGGCCCAGGGGATTAAAGGAGTGGTGTGGCTTAGCTAAAGGGACATGGCAAATGACTGCTATCTATGGGGTGCCTGGGCTGGGACCCAGAGTAGTGGGCAGGCCTGGGTACACCCCATTAGCCACTGTGGAAAGTGACCTGGATTTTGAGGCACCCCAGAAGGGGAACTAAACCCTTTAATGGCCCCGCTGAAGAGCTGGGGGCCTGAAATGCCTAGAGAGGGCAAGGACATTGCTTCCAGGGGGAAGCCCTAGAGTATGGCTCAACACCAGGGCTGAGACCATTGATAGACTATGGGACTAATTAAGGACCTAAGCCCAAGGAGGGGTCCAAGAAGAGACAGTGCAGGCCTTCACATACTAGACCAGCATGTACTTCTGAGAGGTGAGTGCACCCCGCTACAGTGGAACATTAGGGTAGTTAAGCACTGGGACAAATTGTCTAGGGAAGTTGTGGAATCTCTGTCACTGAAGGTTTTTAAGAACAGGTTAGACAAACACTTCTCAGAAATGGTTTAGTTATTACTTAGTCCTGCCTTGAGTGCAGGGGACTGGATTAGATGACCTACTGAAGTCCTTCCAGTCCTACACTTCTATGCTTTGCTATATATGCGTATGGGGTATGTGCTTTGCTTAGTTTTCCAAGAGATAAAGCCATAAAATGGTTGGTCCTCAACTCTTCCCCATTTCTTCTGTGTAACACCCACCTTTTTCCAGCACTCAGACCTATGGTGCATGACTTTTGAAGAGAGTGGCAATTCTAAGGCCTTGTCTTCGCTGCTAAAAAAAAACAAAATAATAATCTCTACCTCTGGGTAACTAATTGCCATATGTGGGGTCAGGAAGGAATTTTACACCAGGTTAGATTGGCAGTGATCTTGTGTGTTTTTCACAGTGGGTGCAGGTCTCTTGCCAGGATGATCTGAGTATATCTCACCTAATCATTTCCCTGCCATTACTTCAGGCACTGGTGCACCCCATTCCCTCTTATTCTGTCAGTGGCACAGAGTTGTCTAGTATCCTGCGTACTACTTTGGTCTCATTTTGGTTGTTAAGTTAGTGTGCAGGTGCTGGGTGGTGTTGGTGGCCTGTGCTATACAGGAGGTGAGACTCAGCGATCTAGCGGTCTCTTCTGGCTGTAAAGTCTATGACTCTATAACATGCATCAGTTATCCAGAGGTAAAAACACAGTGAAGACAAGTTGTTTTAGTTTTACTGCAAGATAAACTGGGTGGAATAGAGTGCTGATCTCATCTAGTTTCTCATGGTAGAAACTGAAGTGCCTCATCTTCACTTTGTTTTTACCTCACAATAGCACATGTGTGGCGTTTACCCCAAGGTAAAAAAGTAACGTTCTTATACCACAGGAAATAAATCCTGTAGCTTCCTTACCTACTGCTGACTCTTCCATCCCTGCAGAGCAGCCTTTCCCCTGAGATTAATGGCTTTCTCCTCCCCTCTCCATTCCCAAATAAGCATCCCCTACCTTGTTGCAGTGTTAATGCTCAACAAATCACCACAATGCTGTAAACATTGATTAGTCCCATAATCTTTACATTGATGTGCCAATACTGCCCATAATAAACTTGCTTTTTTCCCCCCAAAGAAACAATATTGGCTCTCATAGACTATGGTGTTAATATTTTGTGAGGCAAGAGTCTCCATTGGTGTGGGTACTGGAACCTGGGTTTATGGGGGTTCTGAGCCACTGACACAGCTGAAGTCGACGTACTTAGATCTACTTACCGAGGGGTCTTCACTACGGTGAGTCAACTGCTGCCACTCCCTGTTGACTCTGCGTGCGCCTCTCGCCAAGCTGGAGTACAGGAGTTGACAGGAGAGCGCTCAGGGATTGATTTATCGTGTCTAGACTAGATGTGATAAATTGATCCCTGTTGGATCGATTGCTGCCCGCCAATCCGGCCGGTAGTGAAGACATACCCTTGGTGCCTGACCCCAACTTCCTATTATCCTGACCCTGCTACTCATATCCTGACTGCAATTTAGTAGCTGACCTGTACACACAGGCAGCCCGTGGCCCAGCCCTGACAATGAAGTTCAGCTGTTGTTCTGCAATAGTGATTCATGAGGCAAGTTTATCACACTTTGAGTCCATTTTAGGTAGAGATTTCTTAAAGTCATCCTGATGTCCAATAATTATTTCCAGCATTTCTTTTATGGATTTTCCTGAGTCTGAGAGGCCTGTCAATTTCAGGAGTCAGGTTCTCCATTTTAGCTTTGTTTTTGAACACATTTCTAAGTTGCCAGGCTTGTCAACATAAAGGGCCATCAACTTGAGAAAAAAAATCACAAAGGGTAGTTGTTTTGCAGAGTCTTTAATTAATCTCAATAGGGGCCTGATCAAAAGCCCATTGAGGTCACTTGCTGGGATTATCAGCGTATATCTCACTTAATTAATTTCCTGACTTTGCAGGGGCCTTGGACATTGTTGCACCTCGGTCCTATTATGTGCCACATGCAAAGAATGGTGCAGTCTTCTGTGGGCTATAATATTTCGTCCTCAATTTGGTTGTTGGGTTTAGTGTGCTGGTGCTGGGTGGTGTTGGTAGCTGTGATATTCTGGAGGTCAAACTAGATGCTCTGGTCACTCCTTCTGGCCTTAAACTCTATGAGGTCAATGGCAGTCTTTCCATTGACTTCAGTGGGCTTTGGATGAGGCCCTGTGAAATACTCTCTAGTGCCATCTTGCAGCAATGTTAGTCCTCATTCTCCTCGTACTGATGTTTCCTTCTGTTTATACTATTGTTTCATAATATTGGAGTGTGAGTGATTTATTGCCATACTAGAAATACAATGAATGTAATAGTCTTGATCCAAAGATACAAGACAGTACAGGTACTGAACTGTGTCAAATCTAGTCTAACCATCACTGTTCAATTTCATGGCTACAGGCTATGTAATAATACCTGGAATACAGTTTTCATACTCACAGTTCACGAGAGAAATTTAGCTATTTACTGCTGAATATGCCTTAAGCACTTTTACCCATCCATGTGTTCATTCTGGCAATAGCTTGTATATCCTTCATAATTTTTTATTTTTTGTATAGTATAATCTGGAGTTCGTTTTATTTGTTAGGCAACATCTTATCAATGTGCAGTCAAAGAAACACCCAGAAATTGGATGGTCATAGCACATTCTGGCACTAATATATTATGTACAATGTCTTTAAAATCATTTATTGGAAGAAGAAGGTCTTTATGAACTCTTCCACAAGTTGATGTTAATATCTTTGCTCAAAATATTTCTAAAGATGTTTTGTGTTTCCTAAACAAAATACTAATTTAGGCCCCAATCCTCCAAGCTGCTCTGTTCAAATGACCCCCAAAGGCTATTCAGTGTCCCACTTATTTCAGAGTGGGTCCACCCAGAGGAAAGGTTTCTCTTAAATAGAGCAGCTTGCAGTATTAGGGCCTTAAAGAGCAGACTGGACAAAGTCTGTACAAGGAAACTATTCCTGACAGGAGCAAAAAAACCAATGAGAGACAAGTCATTTAAGGGAAACATTTCAAGTTTGTCAGTCATTCAAGGAGGGTGGAGAACAGAAAGGAAATAAAATTTTAAAAAGTGAGTCTCGTGGGATTGAAGCCATGTTAACAATATTCAATTTGTGCCTTAATGTTCAGTATCAAATAAAAACTGAGAAAGATGGGGAAAAGAGAAATGCAGAAGGGTGTGAAACTGAAAGGGAGAGAAATAGGAGAGGCAACAGGCAGAGTGAAAGAAGGGAGACCAAGTGAGACCTATTCTGGGTGATGGAGACCTACAAAAAGTGTGATTAAAGAGGCAGGAAGTTGGTGTAGAAATATTTTCTGGTGTTTAACAGACGGAGTAGTCTAATTTTTGAGAGGTGTACAGGATTTACATAATAGTGAGTCAAATCAAAATATTATTAGTAACAGATCAGTGAAATGTAATTGTAACTAAAATCCAATGGACTGGGACCCAGAGATGGGTTCTGTTCATGGCTATGCCACTGGCCAGGTGAATGATCTTGAGAAAGTCATTTCACTTCTTTGTGCCTTTGTTTCTCCATATTTATCTTGGGGGATGCCTTATAAAGCACTTTGAGATATTGCTGAAAAGCACAAAATAAGAGTTACATATGATTATATATGGCACCAGATGGTGCAAGAATGTAGGCCTGTAGGTTTCAGCTAACCTTGTTGAACAAGAGCTAGAAGATGTTGGTATACATTTAAGTTAGTGCAGTGCCTATTAAAGATTTTACAAATGTTTGAAACTTCTGATGTGATTTCAATCAGTTTACAGATTTTTGTGTTTGTTGTCAAAGCTCATTAAACTTGATGTATAAAAACGAAAGATCTGGCTTTATCTCATAGTTTGATCAAAAGACTGGGATGGGAGAGCAGTTTCAAATCACTTCTGAAAAGGTTTCTTCACTTCTTGACCACTTATATTGGTTAGAAATGTTGTTTATGTAGTTCTCCTTTGCCTTCCATCTGGGTGGTCTAGTGGTGGTGACAGCATGCTTCCAGTAATGAGTATGCTGATCTGGTTGTATCTTTGTACTGATGCCTCTGATAACTGCTTTGTAGTCCCAATTCAATAAGGTACTTATTTACATTTTTAAAGTTAGGCACATGTTCAAATACCTTGCAGAATTGGGGCATATGTTAGGCTCTTATGTAACCGTGGTGTAAGATTTCTTCAAGAGTCTCAAGAAAGCTTATTGAAAATGTTCAAGCTTTATTGAGACTTTACAGCTACAAAGAGGATGAGAATACTATTAAGGCAATAGCTTAGTTTTTTATTAAGTGTCAACACTGTAGTTCCATTGGCATATGTAATCACAGTGGCATGGGTGGCAGGATGGGATAACCACCTGAGTAAGTACTGAGGTTCCCAGATGAGATTGTACTCAAGGGCAGCTTGCTCGTTCCTCTGCCTCTACACCCCTGGCTACACTTCTGATTTTTAGTACTCTAGCTCAGTCAGAGCTAGCATGTATACATCTAACTGAGCTAGAAATTACACCTCCAGCACCACTGTAGACATACTGTACATTTAGAGAAAAGTTGGCTAAAGTTCATAACACTTTTAAGCAAGTGTGGGCTGAGCTATGGAGTTTTTAAGTCCAAATTCAGAAACTTACAGCTTTGATATAAAACCAGAGCAGAATGGTAATTTTGAATGAGTTTTCATTTGAGATTTTGTTTCTATGGACCCAAAGTGCAAAGCAAAATTTGTGTGGGCACCAGAACACTTAGATTTCAAATGAAGTATTCCCCATGGACCCATATGAGGTCAAATGAGTGAGCTTTACAAAGCCCTAATACTGAGTCAAAGGGCCTGTTATAGAAGACAGTGTAGATCCCAGAATAAATAATGACCTTTTTTAAGTAATCTGTGACATTTGATCATAACTCTTCCTTTGAGTATAGCTTTACCTCCTACAAATTTTACTCATCCGTGGTTGAGAGTGGAGTAGAGATTACACAACATACAGATGTCCTGATCGTTTTTAAAAAAAGCTGTGTTGAAGTAAACAGCCCTGCAGGATCAACTTTCCTATATTTCAAAGCATGCTGTATATTCTCTAAGTCTGCTGATGTTGAGAGATGCGTCTCTTCATGTGTCCAGATCTCAGTGCCAAACAATGAAAGAGAAGCCTATAAAAGGACTGATGTTTCATTTCTTGTGGGATTGGTTCTAACGTATCACCACTACTTAAACAAAAGCCTCATAATCACTAGTGAAAAGAACTAAATAGTTCATGATTGTTTGCATTTGTTTTTATATTTTGCCCAATATGTTGAAGATTATTCATATGCAGAGACAGTTAATATATGGCATACAATGCCATGCAATATGGAAGGGCACAGGGAATGTAAGTCAGAAAGGAAGATATTAGTCTCCTTGCTTCCCCACCCCATATTTTTGAAAAAATAGAAATGGCAATATAGAATATTCACCTGCTTCTCCTTCTCTCCCTCCTCCCACCATTCCTCCTCAACTAGCATGATGCCTAGCTCAACAAGCCTTTTAATGTGTAAGAGAGATAACACAGAGTATCTCTCCATGACTAGCTCATGTAACGTGTCAGTGTCCCATTTGGAATTCAATACAATGTACAATCTGAAATAGATCTCCAATATGAACACCCTAGTCTTCTAGTGAATGGATCCTTGCACCTGTGTAGAGCCCCGTTGACTTCAGTGGAGCTCTGTGCAGCTGCAGAGATCCTCCTGTGTGGTCCTCAGAGCAGGATCATGGCCTAACGTTGCAGCAGATCTAGAGGAGGCTTGGACCCAGTATAAGATCAATGGAAAGTTTCCTCTTGAATTGACTTTTCTAATGCAAATGCTATTGTCATGGCAGCATTTAACATCTTTTTATGTGTGCTTAAGTTTTTTTTTTTTTTTTTTTTAACATCTTTCAGTCTGTGGCTTGTGTTGTAAGAGACACTGTCCAATGGCTGTTTCCTGGTTAGATACTAAAATTCTTCCCTCTGGCCCCTGGTCTTAAAATGCCTTAGTCTGTGGACCACAGAGTGTAAACAGACCACCTGTAAAGGTGTAACAGCTGCTGTCTGTTAAATCAGTGTTGAAATTCTAGCACCATCTGAAACAAATCTCAAATTAAAACTTATTAAAATGTAGAGTCCAAAGGTGGAATCTTGGCCTCATTGGCATCAATGGGAGTTCTACCATTGATTTCACTGAGGCCAAGATTTCACTTTAACGGTTTAATCCAGAAACCCTCACCTAGGGTAAACTTCCACTGATTTGAGTTTTGATTGGAGGCTGTACCTGCCATCTTCACTCAATCCTTCATTGAGAACTGGAGAAGATGACTTAGTAGTTCTCTTCCACTTCTATCTCTTTTGAGGTCCAAGAGTTGGTTTCTATTAAAAATAAAAAATAGAGGGGGAAATGTTGTGCCCTTATTTGCTTCCTTGTGTATAGAAAGCCATGAGAAGTTTTAATCCATCCCCTCCCTCCATCCCTTACAAATGAAAAAATAAGCTTATTTTTATGTAAGAAATAGTAGTTCTTTCCTACCATTTTTGCAGGACGACACGCTGGTTTAATTGAGACCTTTTCAGTTTATGCTATCAAAGTAAGAATGTATAAAACTCTGTCTTAATGTTTATTTCAGCCAAATTCCCTAGAAACACTTAGGAGAAGCTGTCATTACGTTTCAGACTTTCCTCTCTAAGTTAAAGGCTGAGAAAGCTCCCACTTAAGATCTCTAATAATCCAAAGATTTCTATAGCAAACACAGTGAACACAAACTTGTTACTGATGATATTTCTGAGTCATACAGAAAACCAAAGGGAAAAATCAATACTGTAGCATCAGAGGGACCAGAGAAACAACCCCAACTCTAAATACTGTGGACAAATAAAATAATTATTTGGTGATAGCTTAATTCATAGAGCTGAGTAAAAATTCCTAACAAACTTGTTCAGTTAATTGTCACCATTTGGATTGTGATTAGTTCTGTAAAACATGTTTCTATCCCCTGATTAGATTACTTATGTATCTAATCAACACATCACAACCTGAAATTTTTTCAATCGAATGTAGAACTCTAAATACCTCTTTGGTAAATATTTGTGCCTGAAATTTGCTTTTCGTGTGTATTTGCATTAGTGAAGCTTGAAATGTTGAATGGTTTCAGGAAGTGAATGCCCACGTGTAAAAGGGTGGGCTGGCCCTTTATGGAGACTTAGGCACAGTTATAGCTGAGCCCATTTGTCAGCCTTCCAGGTTTGAGCTTGGGCCAGTGGTTGAGTCAGGTGATCAGATGTCATCAGATGATAGCCTGGGGATGTTGCTGCTTACAAGAGGGAGCCTTCTCAGGGACACCTTCAGGGCTGAGGTGAGAGAGATCTGGAAGAGTCTTTCTAAAGTGGGTCAGGTTCTGGAGTGGAACTGGCTGCTCTCTTTTGCTTAGAAGAAACTGGGGCCTACAGCCCTGATACAAAGGTGGTTGAAGGAGCCTGGTACAAAGGGAGCTCAGAAGACCTGAGGAAGGGTGTCCCTAGACAGAAGTAGCCAGGACAGGATAGTGTGGATGAGCGTAGAAGAGAGAGAGTGCTCACACTTGCTTAGGGCCCTATGCTGGGATTGTCAGTGAGGGTGGGAGGAAGTCCCACTTCTTTTGTCTTGCATCAACAGAGCAAATGGACTGCAGAGCACAGGAGGAAAAGGAAGTATAGTCCAGTGAAGGTGAAAACATTGTGTGGCCCTGTGATGGTGCACTCTGATAGAACAGGGCAAGATTCATCATAAGGTTCTTTGGTTGGTTGGTTCTGTTGGACTTTACATTTGGGAAGAGGGGGGTGGATTCTATGGTTTGGCCAGAAAGCTAAATATTTAAGAAGTGCAATAGTTTTACCAATGTGTAGAAACTGAGGCAGCGGCAGGGTCTGATACCAGATTAAGTGAGGCTTTGTTCACAACCCTGGGTGCAACATTGCGAAATAAAAGTTTGCTTCAAATTCAAATGAAGGTTCATGGACAACTTGCCCCACTTTCTGTAGCAGTTCAATTACTTTTTCCTGTCAAAGTAAAACATGACATTCCCTTGTTGTAATCAGTAAGACAATGGTATTCAGTGACTGCAACTTACTTTGGAATAGAGATTTGACAACTCCATATTTTGGTTCCCAGGCTAATTTTTTTTTCTCTTTTCATGAATCCTTATCTTTCTTAAAGCAGGTAAATTCTCATTTTCAAACCATTCGGGGCAACTTTAAAATAACTTTTCTGTTCCATGTGCTCCTTGTTGCCTTTTTTTACCATGGCTTGCTCCATGGAATTTGCCTGATTTGGAAGAGAGAAGCGAATGACTCCACCCACTATCCCAGCAATTCTTAAAAGAAGGAATTCTCTACTCTCTAATAGATTCAGAGTTTTCCAATGTAACCAAATTATGTCCAAAACCTTGTAACATGTACAGTACAAATTCCGTCTTTAGAGCTGGTCAATGAACGGTATTTACCACTGAGTCATGGATGCTTTGGAAACACCAACTTGTTACAGATCCCATTCAAAAGGAACTTTAAAATGGGAGCACCCAAAGATAGTGATGATAAAACTTGGCCACCATTTTTTTGCTAAACAGACTACGTGAAAATTATTCCTTCCTCTTCATGTATTCTGGGAAGACCAGAGCAGGATAGAGCCTGTGCATTTGCCTTGTGTTTTATACCTCTGATAATAATTAGAGACACAAGTTCTTTTTATTCCCTCTCTATGTAGTCTCTGAGACTGACCACTCAGGTGCTGGAGGTGCAGGGGACATCTCTGTAATTTTAAAATATTTCCAGAATCTTTTGCAAGAGAAAACTAAGCCACAAGATTGGGCTGTTGAGAATGTGCACCTGCAATATAAACTTTCTACTAAAGAGTGAGGGAAAAGCCTTCTGTGAATGTTTCCATTGTATGGTGCTGTGTACAAGTAATGCCCCATATAAATAATCACAAGCCTCTAAAGTGTAAAATTTGCCTACATGTCTGCGCACAGACCAGAAAACCCAATCAGGTAGGGCATCTGATGGCAAAACTTGTATAGACTTGCAGGAGTGGGATTGGGCCCCTAGTGGAGGTTTCAGAAGTAGGCATACTGTGTATGATATATTTATTGGGTAGGTTCTTATTTCCCCTCAATCTGCAAATGTGGGGGAGGGGCTCAACTGCATCTTCAGCATCCTCTCAGGTCCTGTGCAGGCACATCTCCGTGTTGGGAGTCCATGCACTGGTAGTGAGAGGAGACTGCACAGACTTAGGGGAGGAGTAGGCAGGCTCAAGGTGGGGTTTGATCCTGCAAGGGACTGAATGTCATCAGTTCCCATTGACTGAGTGCACTTCACAAGTTGGAACTCAGTGAAAACAAACATACAGAACAATTAAAATGCTATGTGGTGGGTGGGGATGCAAAGCAGAGAAAAATATTTGTTTTGTCAGAATCCTTGTACTGTACCTGGTGGTAGGAAAAGATGCAATGTACAGAGAACAGCTTGGGTAGGATCTTCAAAATCCCTTAGGAAGCTTTGAAAATTTCAGTCTGTACCTGTGTGGGGCCACAGTCCACTAGAATTCTCCCACACAGTGCCGAATTTCTGTGAACCATTCTGTAAGTTAGACAAGTTTCTTGCTATCCACAGATCCTTGAGAAATCAGACATACACAAAGAACAACTGGCCTAATATTATGTCAGCTAAGACCCCAGCTAAAAGTGAGGGCTCCAGTTGAATAGGCACTGTCCCTGCCCAAAGAGCTTTGGGAGAGGTTTGGAAAAGGGCCTAAGGGAATTAGGAGCAAAAGTCAATGGGACTTGTGCTTCCAAATAACCTTGACAATTCTTAAAATCTTTTCCTTAGTCTATCTACCTAAGGTATTTAGTATCTGAGCACTTCACAATCTTTAATGCATTTATTTTCTCATCTCACCTCAGCTATTATCTCCCTTTTTATAGAGGGGAACTGGAAGCACAGATCCTCAAAGGTATTTAGGCACCAGAGACTGACATGCCCAGGATCTTAGAGGATCTTCACAGTGTTGTGAAGCAGAGATTTGAACCCAGGTCTCCTAAGACCCAGGTTAGCACCCTTTCCATTGGCCTGTCCTTCATCTCTTAATAGACAGGACAGACAAGGGATGGGGCAAGGAGAGAAATGATCTCCCCAAGGTGTCACAGTAGGCAGGGGTGGCTCCAGGCACCACTGCACCAAGCACGTGCCTGGGGCAGCAAGCCACGTGGGGCAGCCTACCGGTCGCTGTGAGGGCAGCAGTCAGGCTGCCTTCGGCGGCGTGCCTGCGGGAGGTCCGCCGGTCCCGCAGTTTTGGTGGCTATTCGGCGGCGGGTAAGCTGAAGGCATGGGACCGGCAGACCTCCTGCAGGCATGCCGCTGAATCCGCGTTACCGGTGGACCTCCCACACGCACGCTGCCGAAAGGCGCCTGACTGCCGTGCTTGGGGCGGCAAAATACATAGAGCTGCCCCTGTCAGTAGGTTGGTGGCAGAGCCAAGAATACACCTCGGGTCCCTTGACTCCAAGTCCAGTATCCTATCCCCACTAATTCCCCAAACAATTATGAGATATTAACTTTTGATTCTGTAATGGGTAACTAATTGATGTTACAATACTAATGCCTCTAAAATGCATACCCAACCTTACTGTTTATAACAGACAAACCTGGTAATGGTCAATAAATACCTGTGAGCCAGCACTTGGGCACCTGTCACCTTCTTGTCCAAGTTAGAAAATCTTTTCTCTAGTGCTTGTCAGGGATTATCAGTGGAGAGTGGTGGCCATTGTAGGAATCAGGAATTGATTTTTTTTAAAGGTAGATAATTTCATTTCAAATCTGGAGCAGATGAGGTTTGTTTTAAAAATATACATTAAGCTACCAAGGCAACTGTTTCAAATCCAGTTGCAATGAACCAGAGATAGGAATAAATGCTATTTTCAATCTCTTCCCTCCTGCCCATCTCATGGGGTGATATTAACAGTTGCTAAAAGTTGGGGTTGCTTTGTCTGTCTGTATGTTTTTAAGGTGGGTTTGCTCCATATACTCTCTTTCCTCAACCCTGAGAAAGCCTTTTGTTCAACAGCATGTAGTCCAAGTTTTTAGTTTCATAGAATTATAAATAAAGAGGGTTTTATTATAAACATTTATGATATGATTTCATTCTCATTCAAAACTGTTTGGCATTTATATTTTTATTAAAACATGTTAAAGCGCTTCCATTATTAAATAGTGCTTGAGGGAACCAATGAGGGGGAAGAAATTTGGCATGAATCCCAGTGCAATTCAGAGACAGAGGACTGAGGATGCTAACTACCCTATAAAATGACAGTAATTAAAATTAATGAAAAATCACTGCATTACACCTACCACTTGACATATTTCCCCAGGTGATTAGATTCTTTGCAGAATCCCAGAGAGACCCATGACACTAAGCTTTGAAGCTTCCCCACCCCGCAACTTCACCTCTGCTTTAAAATGCACTCATAGCTGAACAAATATTCCAAAGTAAAGTTCATTAACTGAAAATACTCCTAGTTCTCTAACCTGTAATATGGTGGGGCTCATAGCTAGAGTAGTTGTACAGTAGCAGCACAACACGACATATCAGAGTTCCAGGCCACACAGTTCCTATCTGCTAGGTGAAAAGAACTACTGAGTTAGCAAGCTCCACATCTGGGGAGGGGTGGGGGGGGGAGGGTGAGAGCCTTTGTCTGATTGAGGAATAGAACTGATTTACTCCAGGGCTGTAGCCAGCTGTTCCTCTGCTAGAGGGAGGAGCACCTTCATTCTGAGAGGGTGGGTGAATACAGATCCACTCTAAAATTGCACACAACCTTCATTCTATTTTAATTCTTCTAAATATACAGAATATATTAAGGAGAGCCATACAAAAACACATTTTAATACAGGTGCAAATAAACAGTCATCCTTATCCCAGGATTGCTTTCTGGTCCATGCTCTCCTAGAACTTTTGTGGCAGTTCTTTTGATAGTCACATTGATTAGCTGACATGCAAATGAGATGCTCTTTTTGCATAAGCGTTGGGAAATGCGTCAACAGAGAAGTGTCTGAGGAATCATAGAGTATGGTCTGGAGCATTATTCCAAAGGTGTGTGGTCTGTGGATGAATCTTGTCAGTTTATATTTTTTATGCAGTTGCTAATTTTGACCATGTCACTCGAGGCCTGCAGTGAAGCGTAGTCAAATATTTGTCCGCCAAACCAACTCTTAGGCTTGCTTTCTTCTTTATGGTATTTACACAGATTCTCTCTGGTTTCATTTAAATCACACAATCATATTTCAGATGTAGCTTGCTATAAACATTTTGCTTTGATTCAGTGGGAAAGTAGGGTCACTAAGGGCAAACCAAACAAGGCTTCATGATATCTATAGTGATCACCCTCCCAAACCCTGTGATGGCCTGTTTGGGATAAGATTGATTGAATTAGGCTTCTTAGAAACATATATAGTATATGGTTCAGGATATAGATTTGAATTATAAAATTATACTTGAAGAGTGATAGCATAAAATAAATGAATTACAAATACAGATTACCAGGTTATAGGGGTGGTCCCAGCTCACTTGAAGTTAGTGGTCCTACACACAAGTAGAATGAACTACTTGGGTTCAGTGTTGCTCAGGTCATTTAATTAAGAGGTGTGGAACTTTCAAGGTCCTAAAAATATTCCATCTACATTGTACTTGGAAATGAGGGAGTTAAACTCTTCCATGCAGTAAGGGTAGGGAAAATTTTCCTCTCTCAAGATCTTATCAGTTGCTAGGATTGGAAGAAAGATTTAGAGTAGTATCAGATCAATACATGATTAACCCCTCCCCGCCTTGTTTGAGGGACTGTATTACACTCTTGCAGTGGAGTTGGACTCCGTGATCTGCTGTGACTTCTCCCTCTTTTCTGTAAGCCTAAAGTCCACAGACATGGCTATATTTGTATTGGTTCAGGGAGCCTAGCAATGAAGGAATTTGCTGTGATCAGTCTTGTCACTTGACTTTGACACCCAGAGCTGAGGTCTGGCAAGTGATGTGAGCAGGAATTCTTCGGTTCCCCATCTGAAAGAAGGGAACATTGTCACGGGTTATTTAGTTTTGCTTGATAGGTGGTGGTTATAGTATAAAAATGAAAGGCCAGCAAGTTATTAAAAATGTTTTTTTTTGTTTTGCATCACATTTTTATTTTGCATTTATTTTGCAACATAGCATTTAATATGTCTGTAAGCTCTGTGGGGCAGCAACCATCTTTTTGTTTTTTGTGATTATAGTACTTAGCACAGTAGGCACTACCCAATATAAGTAATTTAAAAGTATTATAGAAATGCTAATTGGTGTTGATATGCTGTGTTCCAACAGTTATTCCAGCTGCAAGATGGGGAAATGAGAATTGGAACTGATAACATGCTTATTGATTCATAACTGCAAATGTATCTTGCAAACATGATACACTCCCTCTCATTCTCTTATTGTAAAGAGATCCTGGGTTTGGCATTTAGGCTAACACAGGATCTGAGCTGTACACTACACGGTGTTTGGAGAGGGAAAAGTATGCATTCTGCCCTTGCTATATCTTATTCTGCATTGTGATGCAGTGTTTGTTCTCAGATTGCAAACCAGTGACAGTGATAATTCACCCAGCAAGCAGAAAAAACAGCAAAAAATGTTTATCCTTGGGAAATGTAAACTGGCGAGATTCCCCTATGCTAAATACATAGACACTATAAGGTTAGTGTCAATGTGAACAAGTTTCACTAGATTCAGAATACAGGCATTCAGCCAATTAAGAAATTATACAATTAAATTTTTTGTTAGAAGTTAAATTCCCTACCTAGCAAGTTAAAAATCTGTCTCTGAAGCTCAAGAACTGGAATTGAAGACTGGAACATCCTGGTATTAAATCTCTGAAGTAAATATTGATAACAAGAAAAGCATACTCCTACAGATTGAATAGTATATGTGTAGAAATCCCCCTGTCCCCCTCCCTCCTTAAAACTGGCAATATGTTCATTATTTTCAGCCTGTAATTGCTGTTCCTAAGAAGGGTGTGTATGTTTAGTGCCCCTGGGCACCCTAAATATTTTCTTCTTGGCAACAGATCGTCACCATTCTGTCTGCATAACTACTATGTGTTTAATAATACCTGAACTTTGGACAAGATTCAGATGTCAGTTACACTAAAATAAATACTGGGTGAAATCCTGGCTCCAGTGGAATCTATGGCAGTTTTGATGTTGCCTTCAATGAGGCCAGAATTTCATCGTTTGTATTACCTTAGTGCCTCAGGGTCCTACTCTTATACCAGGACCTCACTGCATTAGGTGCTGTGCGAACACAAAAGAAAAAGACAATCCATACCCATTTAATGCAGAATGAAAGCCTTTTTATACTACTGTCATATAAGAAGAATTTAACTAAACATACCCTCAAAAAAGTCAGTTAATGTCCTCTTCAGTACTTGAGTTACGTTTTCATGCCATTTTCTTATTTAAAATCAGAAATGGTTGGATAATTAAAACAAACCCTTAACAAACTAATTCACAAATATTTTTGCAAATAGAATCTGAGTTTAATTATGGTGCTTTATGGGGTCATGTATTATTAAGGAGTACTTGTATAACTGTTGTCTATTCCTGAAAATGTTGATGAGTCTGCAATTTTTAACATGAATGATTTTTCTGAAAATCCGTACCAGAAAGTGCAGTGTTCAATATTTGCTGTTCTCCAGTTAAAATGCTGTTGAGGCACGGTGCAAGGCTGATGCTATGTGAGTTGGGTAATCAACCACACAATATAAATAATGAATTGCTTGTTCATTCATTTAGCTTGTAAAAACTGAGCTCATTGACATCATTAGTATCTGTTGTGTAAAGTCTTTTAATTAACTTAAACCCTTCAAACTGCGCACATGACTATTCATGTATTCCTGCCACTGTTAACCTTATTTATTTGTGTTACTGAAGTGCCTAAGTCTCTAGTTCATGGACCTTGTCTTCCTTCCACTATTCCCACTGGTTAGGCCAAATTTTTGCATCCTTACTTGCTGTGTTAGCACCTCACTGTGGAGGACTTTTCAGTGGGACTTTCAAATAGTAAGGTACTGCTTAATGTAACAGTTCCAAGATCTGATCCTCCTTCGGTTACACTAGTTTTTTGCATCTTGTAATTTTTTAAGGCCAGATGCTGACAGCTTTAATCATGTCAACTAATATCTTACTCAATAAGTAATCCCATTGGTTTCAATGGGACTGTCTGAGGAATAAGGTACTGTACAATCTGAGTAAGGGAGACAAAATCTGGCCCTTAGATTGTAAACGCTTAGGGGCAGAAACTCTCTAGTTAGGTGTTTGTACACCATCCTGCACAATAGGACTCTGATATGATTGAGTCCCTCCACTAATATAGGTGACAAGTGTGTGTGTGTGGAGGTGGGGTGGGGAGTTAAAATGATCAAACCATAGGCTGAAAACTATTAATCCATATAATTAGTGAATACTTACAATTGACTGACTAATGCTTCCAGTGAAAATTATGTTTGGTTCATGAGTAATTCTCTAACCCAACTATACTTTGTTCAGAACGATACTATATAAAGGTTTAGCAGTGCTTTCTTCAATTAGCTCTGGAGTTTTATTTCTAAACTCTCTTCTTGTTTGTTGGATTTTGTTTCTTCATGTCTTCTCTTCTAGTTTTATTACTATTTATAGGTTTGTTTCTTTGAGGCGGTTAAATTGATGATTAATTTAGTCTCACTGTGGAAAACTGGTTGTACAAGCTAGAGCAGTAAAGAGGAAGGTAGGTGGTATACAAGTTTCCTCAGCTCTATTGAAGCACCCCAGCCCTACCTATAGCATGCCTGCTGCTAAAGTGTTTTTCTCCTAAAAAGGGAGTGCTGAAGAATCTCTCAAGGGAGCTAGCTTATGTGGTGTTTAGATGCGTGTCCACTTCAGTATAGCCATTCACTGCCAATGCTGGGTCCAAGCATGTGCTCAGACATTTCATGGGCTGCTGGTGGCCTGAGGGTATGCACATAGAATTTGGGCATGAGGAAAAATAGGAAAAAACAAGTCCCCTAGTGGCAGCTGATGATTCTCAAAAGATAAAAACCATAGAAAAGGATTTTTCCAGTTTACATGTCTGTATTTAAAGGTTTTTCTTTCCATACAAGGGAAGGGAAAGGGGTCTAGTTGAAAACAGAATCTACTATTTCTTACTGACCAGTTGGGCTATTACATCTCATGAATGGTGACCAGTATCTTCCTTGGATTGTTTCATAGACTCACAAATGTCATTCTCTGAATGGCTAGCAATGCAAGAGGTGGAGCAATGATACAATGGACCCTGTGCATAGGTCTGTCTCCTTTGCAGCACATTTCAGTGCTTGCCATAGGTATTTATTAATACAGATATAGTACATGTAATATGTTCCTTTCTATTGAATTCTTTAGTCCAGACTGTCTGAGACCACTGTCTGCAGTGCTTGGCTTTGTAATGTTAGAATAGTGTAAAATTGCATGCTTACTGTTTTGTCTTGGAATTGAAACTTTTTTCCATTCAGTAACTACTTTTGGACAGTAATGAGTTTTATGGGATTGACCTTGGTCATATTTTAGCAAGAGGTGCTGTCATGATGGCAGTTTCCATCACATACAGTACTACCAGACACGGAAGAGATTAAATATTTTTATTTCCTGTTCTATAACTTCTTGTGTAATTAATAATTTATGATTCCGTCTAGGTTCATGAGCACGCATGTCATTTAAATATTTTCCTTTTCTCCCTAAAAATCTGCATTCCATAGGGTTAGTTTGGTCATTCAAGATACACCAAAGCAAAAAACCCTGGTCTGAATATACCTTGACTTTGGGGATGTCTGAATTTTTGTGGCTTTAGTCCATCTCTACTTGTATTCCTTGTATGGAATCTGTAGACCAAGCATATCAAAAATTGAAATATTACTTCTACTTTCACCTTATAATAAAGGGGCCAGCCAGTTGTATGGCAGCATAACACCTCCTGAACATCAGCTATTAAAAGATCATCAAGAAGTCTCAAAGGAATTCTCCTGAACTAGTATAATCATAGTAGATTGATAGAAGCTCCCAGGTCTTGGATCCAGAAGAACTTGTACAAATGAAGTAGAATGTTTTGTTTGTTTTTGTACATACTTCATGATCCATCAATAGATGGCTTGGGAAGGATATGAAAAGGGGATATATCATTCCATTGTTGATAAGCTGTTGGATTCAGTTGCCATACTTCTATTTAAAATTTTAGCTGTGGTAATATCCTTTAGATCTATGTTCGAGGAATGGATGCTATGCTTCTTTGAAATGTTTAGGTTTTTCTTTGGGTTCTGAATACTTTTTTGACAAGAATTTTAACTGAAATGAAGGTTGAATTTGTGGTACCAAAAGGTACCCACCCCTTCATTCATGAACACAACATACAAAATAAAAGCTCTGTCCTGCAGTCCTTGGGCAGCCAAACTTACCATAGAATTCAGTGGGAGGTATGGATGCACAAAACATGCAGCATTTTCATAGGATCGTTACTGTTCAATGTTGTTGCAGGATATGCACAATAGACTGATAATCTAAGAATATAGAATAAATATTGCCCTAGTTTAGTTTAAAAGAGACACTGAACCTAAGTAGTATTAACTCATATTTTTGTTCTTATCAAATGTCAGGCATTCTTGAGGATTTGGCAGGAGGCCGTAATCGCTGAAGCTGTAGATGATTTATCGCTCTTCCTTATATACAGTGAAGTAATGATATGCCAGCTGTATTGCATGTTACCTTGTGACAGTTTTACTCCAAATCTGTATATGCACAGACAAGGAGGCATGCCAGTAGCCTCAAAATTTCACCTAACTGTGGTAGGTTTTATCATTATAAAGATTCTTTTTAGCAGGGCATGCAGATCTGCAGTTGCTAAGCCAGCAAACTCCTCCTTACACCATGAATAACTGGTCTCCTCATTGTGCTCCTGCATTGTCTCTCTTCTGAGTGGCTTTTCAAATCATGATATGATTGCTAGTATCCTTTACGTGCATGGCTGCAGTTGCTCATAGTTACGCAGCTGACTGGTAAAACACAGGTTGGTACATAATTCATTACGTAGAGGGCCAACATTATTTAAGTACTATTTCTCAAAAGTTGTCTAAATATCCACATCTCTTGTCTTTTTCTCAATCAACAATGGTTCTCAACCTCTTCTCTACCAGCACCCCCATGTTATAACAGAAAAAAAGTTGGGATTCTCCATCCCATCTAGCTGTAATAGTCATGAGCTTCTGGTCTTGTCTGATTTTCCCCACCCTCAGGCTGCAAAATGATTGTTGAGTGGATTTCACTGCTAGACTAGGTTGCACAGGAGAGAAGGAATACATAGCTACTTGGCTCTCTTAAGCAAATTAGATCACCATTGTTTGTGCTTCCAGTTCCCTGTGCCACCATTTCTATTCCATTACTTTATACTCGTGTATCCTTTACACTAGAACAGAGTTGTAGATGGTAAAATCCCCAGCAGTGTGTGCCAAATCTACACCTTGCAGTACCTGTTACCTTTGGGAGGCATTTATTTTATAGTCTTGCAGTTGGCAGCTATCCAGCTTACTCACTGTGCTCAATACTCTCTGCATAGCCAAGGGTGATGACTTCCTGGTGGTGCCTCCGCCTAGTAACAGTGTTCCATGTTCTTTCTACAAACAAACTGACCCCTATGTATCCAAGAATGTATTCCTCCAGACATTGATAGCAAGCCTATGTCTAAGGGCCTTTCAAACCCGTATGCACAGTGGTTGCCAAATGTGTCTGCAGACAAAATTAGGAGCAAAGTATAAAGGCTAAGAGGCTTGCCGGGTAGACACAGGAGTGAAGAGATAATACAAACTCTTGTGTCAGGAAGGGTCCGTGTCCCCCTCTTGTAGGGAGGTTTGAACTAAAGTCAGTGTAAGTGACTTTACATAAATGCAGCGCAGTGTACATGGACAAGAACAGTGTTCCACCCACTTTGGAGACTTCACTCTTAGGAAACATCAACAATGGAATTTATAGCCCAGTCAGCTATCCAGACAAGGAAGGGGTGAAATCTGTACCTCTTATGTTCCCTGAGAGTCTTGCCTCTGCTACAAACTTCAACAACAAACCTTCAACACGCTCCTGACCCCAGGTTAGGAGGAAGTTCATTCTTTCACTAAAGACATTCTATTACAAATGAAAATATAAAAATCCTCTTTTATGCTGCTTTATCAGCCAGTCCTTCATAGTGAATATGAATGGTTGCAGGGCTATATGCCATCCCACATGAGTCAAGCATTCCTACCCTTCATTGGTTTATCCATGTCAATGGATGAATCTGTTGACAGGTATTGGAGTTGGTTTTACAGTTAGTAACAAAGAGCCTCAAGTTTTTAATCTGTCAAGCAGGCTGCATTCTCTTTTTCTCTTGGATAGGTTTTCCTACTGCTGAATAGGACAGGATACTCCTCAGTTTCACTACCTCATAACTGTCTCAGGGCTGACCTGTTCCTGCTTCGGAAGTATCTGCATGTACTGTTAATTTCTCTTCATTGTTAAATTCTGGCAATATACTTGGCTCTGTGTAAGACAAGTATAAGCCACTGAATTAATGAGAGAAAGATGAGGTTATAACCTCCAAAAGTGTTATTTGCACACAGAAATTAAAAAAAAAAAGAGTAAAGTTGCCTTGACTTTTATCAAGTGGAAGGATCTTTCACTCTGTACTGGCACTGTGATGAGGCATTGAAAGTTTAATGACCCAAGTTGCCTGAATTGTAATGCATTTTCTTGCTGCTGTTAAAAATATTGCAAAACCAGAAAACATCTAACATTTTACACTGTATAACTTGTCAAAATGAGTACCTTAATAAACTTCCACTCTCCAGGAATCTTTCTGGCCTCTCGCAGGGATCTGTATTATCGCCAATGTTGTTCAATTTATATTAGAATGATCACCTTATACTGGATCTTGCACATTGGTTTATGCAGACAACATATGCCTCAGCACGCAGTCACACTCCTTTGACATACTTGAGAGTGTTCTGAATGCAAATATGGTGGCTATGGCCAATTGTCATTGGTGGCACCTGATACCAAGTGGAAATAAGACTGTGTTGAATGTCTTCCACTTACATTATGCACAAGTGGGCAGAGAGATGAACATAGTTCTCAATGGTCAGCAAACAAAGTTTGATTCACACTCGGTCTATCTAGGTGTCACGTTGGATAGAACTCCTCACATATTGAGACCATCTTACAAAGACAGACACTATGGTCAAAACGCTTAACAACCTGCTCAGAAAACTGGCTGGAATGACATGGGTTGCTAATGCTCAACCCTTATGCACTTCAGCCTTGGCACTCTTTTTTGCTCAGCATCTGAGTATTGTGCTCCAGTACGGGCTCGCTCATCGCACACAAAGATGATTGACATACAACTCAATTCCATCATGCGTATTATTTCAGGCACACTTAAATCTACTCATCTACCATGGTTACTGGTTCTCTGCAATATTGCTCTGCCCAATATTCACAAAAAGGAAAGCGTGATGAAATTGTGTGATATGCCACATTTACCATTAATTAAAGACTTGTTTAATCCACCACATGGTCATCTGCCCTCATGTCGTCCATTGTGGATAAGTTTATGGGGTGAGGGATTTACAGTAGTGGATGTGTGGCAAGCTTCATGGGCCTCAGAGAATGTGAGAAATAATTATCTTGTCTTGGACCGCACTGAATGTCAACTTGTGTTTGATTTACGCAAAAGCAATGAAGCCTTCTGAACCAGTTTCGTACCGGACATGGAATCTGTGCTGCAGCAGAATTTCGGTGATATTTTAGACACAGTCCACTATGTCAATGTGGGCAGCCACAAAAATGAAACACATTGTTAAGAACTGCGAAATGATTCAACTTCCTGGAGGTCTTTGTGCCTTGAACATCGTTGATAAGAACATTGTGGCTTGGCTTGACCAGATTGCATATGCCAGATAAATAAATCTCCAGGATTGCATGGTGGTGTAAAGAAAACATGTATGCTGCTCACAGAAAGTTTGTAAGAAGTCCTACAACTGACGGCATTAGGATTGCTGTCAGATCTGTGTTCAGTTGCTGCTTCTAGGTCACTCATATACTTCTCTGCCTTATACTGTTTCATCTGTTTGTTGGGTATCATGAACATCACTATAACGTCAAAGTAAAATTCTATATCAAAATGTTGTCCCTTTTTGTATGCTACTGCTCTACATATAAAATAGCTGATTATTCTGTTGTTGAAATTGCAATCTAAATAAGGTGGCATGATGACTTTATGCTTGTAATGCTGCATTTGTATTGATTCAGGTTTTTGGTGCATTATTTCCCAACATGTACATACCTATGAAAATTATGGTCAAAACGCTTATTTGGATGAGGTGGATCTAGTTAGCTCAAGCCTAGCTACATTGGTGCCTGTCATCCTAGAGCATGAGTCTTGCCTGCTATGGGGTTATTGACAGAGGATATATGCCAAAAATATAGTTGTGGTTGGGAAGATGCTGCAATAATGGTTAGTGCAGAGTGCTGGAAGAAAAGATTCTTGGTTCAGTTTCTAGTTCTGTCAGTCACTGGCTGTGTGACTTTGGATAAAACATCTCATTGTGCCTCGGTTTACCCATTTTAAAAATAGATAAAATATGTACTTCCACCCAGGGATATTGTGACACTTCATGTATATGTTTTAAAATCACTCTGTGAAAGGTGCTGTAGCTTAAGTTCTCTGGGGCCAGGACTGTGACCTAATTTGTCTTGTAAAGTGCTGTATATATTTATGGCCTTATAAAAGTATTTAGTACACAGAAGTGCAGGATATTGGAAGGAAATACACTAGAGCTAATGGGGCACACTATCTGATTTTAGGAGATGTTTGTCTACTCCTTCTATCGTTGACTACATCTTTGATCAAATGAGTGCACAGTAACTTTTGAACACATTGGGCCTGATTCTGATGTCAGAATGGTGTACATTTCTGGCTTTCGAGGAAAAAAGACTGATTATACTTCTAAAAAACTAGTCATTCATGCCAACAGAAGGTTTCAGAAAACTCTTGTGAGAACCAAGGGCCAAATCCTGTTCCTGAGGACTCTAGACTTACAACAATGTAACCAAACCCCGAATTTGGACCCTGGAGTTTTTACTGCTGTAAAGACTCCACGACTAAGTCAACAATGACTTAAGTAAAATAAAGATGATCTAATAAAAGATATTACCTTACCCATCTTGTCTCTTAAATATTGAGGCAAGTTATATGTTGGTGTAAGTGGGTCCGAAAACTGATATAAAATGATTAAACTATTACACATTTGACATTCATTGGGTATACAGATTAGACTCTAGCCCAAGGTTTCCCTGGCACACTATCACTGCAGAAACTGAGAAGTGATCCAGTATGCAGTGTTAGATCATAGTAGATGTTTCAATACAAATGTTTTTCAACACTAAAAATGGCGTGCTGCTTTCATTACAAATCAGGACCTTCCTAGATCAAATAAACAAGATGAAACAAGCAGGCAGTGCATGCCTACCTTTGGGATTGTCCCTGTCCAAGGAAAGGTTTTTAAACACATAATCCATTTTTAAATAAATTTGACAGTTTTCTGTCAGAACAGCCAAAGTTGCAGATCCAGCCTGGCCTTCCCTGCAATCCTGTTCTAGACTAATAGGAATAAAAATCAGAGCGGGGAGAAGATTTGCATTTTGTTTCCCCTGCTGTACTTGTTGCTGATGCTCTAAACTGGCATATGTAGAGCGATGACATTTCATTGTGCTCCCATCACCTGACATGAACAGACAGGCTTTCAGCAAATTAGTCTTGCTTCAGGAATATTAATTTTTCTAAATCTGCAAATACAGGTTGTTGTCTGTCTGTTTTTGTTGAAGGTGATTTCTAGAACAGCTTGCCTTATCTGACAGCATTGTAAACACTGCTAAAGCTGTGTCAGGAAATAACACTTTTTTTTTTTTTTTATTCCATAAATGTTTTTTGGTTTGTTTTTGACAAGTTCAGCATCGTGTGCCTATACTTAATAACTTCATCGGTATAGGAATCTGTGCTCATGAAATTCATAAAATGTATTAAAGATGAAGCAAGTTGGGAGAGAACTCAAGAATCACAGTGATGAGGGACTAATTCTAGTTAACTTTTGGGAAAGAATGTTTTCATTAATATCTAGAAGGATGGTCATGTTAGGGCACCAGCCTGGGACTTGGGGGAGATAGGTTTAATTCCCTGCTCCACCACAATCTTCCTGTATTGTGTGGGGTTTTGTTTGGGCGGTAGGGAATAAACTCACTTAAGGTTTGTTTATACTGCTCCACAACTGAGACTATAGGAGTATAATAGCAGTGTGCACCAAAGTACTGCACTGAAACTCCCCCATATTGACACTGTGGGCACAAACTAAAAGATTACACTTATGCAAACTAGGAACCTTTTTCATTCATATCCTCAATGCCCACATAGGGGAGTTACAATGAAACTTTGGTGTGCATTGCTATTTGCACCTGTGTGGTCCAAGCTGTGGAGCAGAGTAGACATGCCTTAGTCTCTTTGTGGCTCAGGTTCCCATCTGTAAAATGTTTCTGTATCTCACAAGGCAGTGGTGCTGGAACAATTTTTATAGTAGGGGTGCTGAAGGCGGAAACCATGTATTGGGGTTATTACTATTCCAAGCCAAGGGGTGTGGCAGCACCCTTAGTTCCAGCACCTGTGTCACAGGGTGTTGTGAGGATTACAGTCTTTGTGAGGATTAAGGTACTCAAGTGCTATGGTAATGGGGTCCATGTAAATGTCTAACATATTTGCTGTATAGAGGGCCAAATTTGCTGAGAAAATTAGGGTATCATGAGTACGCTGAAAGGGTGGAATTTTTTTGTTCTGTTGCTGTTCGCACTCAATCTGGGATCACATGCAAGACACTATTTAGTAGGTGGTGGGAATACAGGAAAATAAAAGCAGAAGAAATACTATTCTAAGGCTTTATTTCTGAGACAGGGTTGAGTACGCTATTATAGCAATCATTTTGTAAGTAAAATGAACATGGTAGATCATCAAAATGGCACATATAAAAATTGCAGACTCAAGGGAAAATGTCAATCCCATGTTAAGATGTGATTGACTAAGAGAATCAAGTAGGTGGTGGGGGGCGGGGAGAAGGGCTTGGCATTTAAATGATCAATTTTGAGAGAGGTTTTGGTAGCTTGCTTAGCTTCCATCCCAAATTTATAAACCAACCATTAGAATCTCAGGCAGGAGAGAGAGAATTGTCTTTTTGTCCCTTTATCTAATTGGTTTGATCTAAGTGTGAGTAGCACATCTGGTTTTGCAGCTCATTCAAAGTTAGTATTTTGTTCTCCCTTTTTGGATAAGAGGGAAACGGAATATGTGAAGACTTTCAAAATCTGCTCTGTGATGCGAATCTGGAATAATTTAATTGAGGGCAGTTGGAATTACTCTAGATTCACACCCATGCAGCAAAGATTAGAATCTGTGTTTGCTAAGTCTTGCCCTATTTGTAAGGGAGGAGGTACGGGAAACTCCTTTATAATAGACTGAGTGGTTTGAAGTGCGACTTCCTGGAAATATTCACTTAGCATTATCTATTTAGAATATCTTGAATCATTGGAATGTATATTCAACTTTCAGGCATACAAATGTCCAATTTTTCACTTACACCACCCTGTGCTAAATCATGTGGTCTAGCACTGGCATGGATTTAGGATCCAGTCTGCTTCCATTGAGCTAAATAGCAAAAATCCCATTGGCTCTAAAGGAGTAGAACTGAGTTCAAGCCCTTTTGCATGCCATTTTTTTTTTTTAAAGTATAGCTTCATCCAGTTCCAAATCTCCCAGGTACTGCTGAGGAAAACATAAGATCTAAAAATGAAGTTTAATTTATGGACTGTTTATAAAAAGATGTTGCAGGAATAAATATCCCTTAGAATAGGCTGTATTCCACTTCCTCTGGGGTGATTCCACTGAAATCAATGAAGTTTCTCCGGTGTAAAACTACTGTAAGATCATGCTCGGGCAACAAGTGTTTTGGCTGCCCATTCTGATTTTATCAATGACTGGCAAATATTGCTATTGAGCCATCATTTTCAGTTCATGGATTTCTGACGTCACCCCTGGAATTTTCTTCTAGTCCTTTCTTTGTCTGCAAGGGCCTGGTTGTACTGTAAAGCAGCTCCGTGCCAAGTTTCTTTGTTTCAAATGAAGGATTTAAATCATCTAACATTTCGAAAACATGTCTAGAAATCAATACAGGGGATTAGCAAATCAAATCTAATTGTATTCAATGCAATAACCATAGCACTGAAAAGTAATGTACCAAACTACCCTGTCAGTCAAAAGTGGCAAAGAGAACTAAGAAAAACAAACGTTAATAGAAGCAGAAACTATGGGCCAAGACTTCAGCTGGTGTAAATCTGTGTATCTCCATTGAAGTCACTGCAATGTTGCTGATTTACACCACCTGAGAATCTGGTCTAGTGGTGTGGCCTTTCAAAATGAGAGAGATGCCCAAATCTGTAGATTGTAGAGCCAAAAAACCCACAAAATGTGTGCCTCTGTTTCTATAATAAACTACATCGAAACCCTCCGGCTAAACATAAAACTTTGGAGAAGCCTAGATCTGAACTCTGTAGTTTGGCATTTAAAGGCAACAAATGGGAATAGACAATGCCTCCCACTGGAGAAAGTGAGGCATCTGAAAAGGCTGGAAGAAAATCAGTAATGATTGGAAAAACAAAGAAAACTCTCTGATCAGAAAAAGTGTCACTATCAGAGAGGGAGTTTAGGAACCTGTGCAAACCATTGAAGGAAATAGGGTTGAACAAGCATAACTGAGGGTAGAACTTGGCATTTAGAATCTCTTATTATTGGGGGTGATGCTCAAAGGGGAAGGAACCCAGCTTGACCTTTAGATTTCAGGCTCAATTTCCAGAGCTGGACTGGAGGTCAGGAAACATGTTTTATTTGTATGCTGTCCAGATTTTATATTGATTCACTGAAATACAAGAAATTTGGACCATCACAATGTTACTTAGAGACATTTTCAGAATACTGTTTCAGGTCTCTCTTAGTTTAAATATAACAGGTCTGCAATTGCATGAGGAGAAGTCTTTTTCTGCATAAGTCAGTTATAGTATGTTGTCAATCTTGCAGGCTTCTAATGCTTTACCAACAATATCTGTGAGCTATAGAGACCATTTTTCTAATGGCTATGTGATGTAATTAAAGTCCCAATTTCCTATAAGCCAGTCCCTGCCATCACCACAGCCCCAACATGTGAATGCAGTTAATGTGATGCATTATCCATACATAAACAAGGATCTATTTTCATGAACCTCTAAAACAAGCCAAAAACAGATAATTGCATGAGCTGTGTTAATAGCCATACTCATGGTGATAAATTGCAAACACTCTTCTTTTTTATTACTAATCAATTGCTTCAAGCTAACAGAACAAAAGAAAAGTCCCCCTGTTTTCGTCATTCTGCTGTGGCGCTAAGTGACCAAAAACAAAGAAAAAGCAGGAAAAGACTTTAGGACTTAAGAGCAGGCCCTTTAACCCACATTTTCAACACCTAGCTAAGGAAGGCTTTGGTGTAACAAAGGTTGATGACTGATCTTTATGCTGCTGCTCTGTGTGGTGCTGATCGCACTACCTGTCAGCAAGCTACTACTTTTATATAAGCAGAAAAGCTTTCCAACTTGCCTGTTTCTGAAACTAGAAACATACCCTTTTGAACCTAAGTTTACAAACTGCAGCTCAGTATTATTCACCAAGTTTAAGGAAGTACATCGTGCCCTTGACATTACAAACAGAAAGTAAGAACTAGAAGCTTTGATTCTATTTGAAATCATTGTACTATGTTTGCCTTGTCTGAACTCATGGAGCTTTATGCACAGCAGCACACTGGGAGTCTGATTTACATGCTTAGCTTTTCTGGAGTGTTTTTTGACCTGTTCAATGCTTCACCCAAAAAGTTCAAAGTTATATCTAACGTCCAGGGCTTTGGTTCATTCCCATCTCAAGTTCTGGGCCAACTTGCAGTCTAAAATATTGACAGAATGCATGTTTAGAAAGAAAACCAGCCAGACCCCAATGTAAAAACGTGTCTTTCCCCTAAGGAAACACGTCAAACTTTCATTTGGACAAACTTCACTCTCAAACAAGACACTTTGAGTAAACATGCATGCACACAAACAACCACCAAAGTGAGTGTCAGTCACCATCCTCATGCTGAATTTGGTGCCACAGCTCAATAGGACTAGGGTTTGTTTGGAATGGAATATGGCACATAGTCTTCATGGCAACTTGCTATGGCCACTCATCATAGAACCACTCAGCAGGTTTAATGATTTATAAACTCCTCCTGGGGCCCAATCCTTCAGTCCTAATGCTCAGCTAAGTCTCATTAAGGCCATTGGGAGCTCTCCTTGGAGAAGAGCTGTAGAGGATCCAGGCCTTACATTTTATTATATTAATTGGCATTTTTAAATATTCAGGTCATTGTATACATGAAAAAGATACCCTGAATAAATATTAACCGCCAGATTGTTCAGTTAGTGCACTCAGAACTGTGACTGTGTTCAGTGGCCACTTTGTATGTGCAGTGCTTGCAAGTTAAAATCCAATGTAAACATATATTTTATGCAAATCTAAAAATGAATGAAACTAAAAAGGAAATTAAGGAATATGCTATAAAGGCCGACATATTAAATTTATAGGAACACTGTAAATGTGCAATTATGTGCAATAAATAGACTATACTGGTCTGACACAGTTCAGTGAAATACATTATTTTAAAATGTCGACCTGCTGTGGCAGTTCAGAAATCAAAGGAACACTATAATTTTCCTTTAATGGGAGCTAATAAATATAAAGCAGGATATGGCTATTGACACTGATATCTTCCTTGTACAAAACAGAGTTTTCTGAAATATATTCAGAATAAAGTGAAGAGAAAGCAAGGAACTTTTTCAACTTTCATTTTAATATTATATCATGTCCTTATAAGAAGAAATCTCAAAGAACCAAAAATATCCTGAGACGATTAAAGACGCTATAAATCAAAGCACATAGGTAACATTTATATTTTGGCTTTCTGTATTTGTTCTTTGAACTTCAAAGTATGATATTCAGTCTGATGTCACAAAGGTGTATTATCCCCCAATAATGGGTAACCTTTGTGATACCTCAGTTATATTTCTGAGCTCCATTTAGTCCATTCCGCCTTCTGAAGTCTGAGAGGATGGAAAGAGGGGCTTGCAAGGACAAGAATAGTACACGCTCTACCAAATCCTTGTCTCTAGGAACCTTCTATTGCCCTGAAAAGAACTATGGAACTAGACATTTTAAAAAGTACAGTGGGTTTTGAAAACTCTTTTCACAGGGCTTTTGGCATAACTTTCTGACTTGTATGTCTTTAGTTTGAATTTAGTAATTTTCATGTCTGTTAGTGACTACTGCTGTGAGGTTTGGCAAGCCCTTTGCTCACAAAAAGTACTGCTTTAGAACAGCTGTGTATTTATGTAGATGTCAACAAGTACCCTCAGTGGCCTTCTGATCTGGAAGAGGTATAACAATGATCATTTATTTTATATAGCTCCCATCTCCTAAAACGTTCTAGGTACTTTTACAATAAGATAAATACTAATTAAGAAACAGGTTCTGCAAAATGCTGAACTCACTATAGTAACTTTTGTAGATATATAAATTTGTTTTGTTGACAAACACAATAATAATCTTCTTCCAAATGGGAAACACACTGAAAGCTCTTGGGAGAATCCACATAAATGTTTTGTTGCTCTAATTGGCTCATTTTATTGTAACCCATTAGAAAACGTATTTATTTAAACTTTGACATGACTATACAGTATAAAAAAGTAATATTAGTGATTGTTTTGCCTATAACATTTATGATTAATTACATAACAAGGTTTGTAGACTGCCTGAGCCTAAACTGGTTTTTTTAAATGGAATTCTATTTAAACCTACTTCTAGTAAGTTGTCGTGTTTATGCTCTTCCTCGTGTACAGTATAATAGATTCTTTAAACTTTGAAAGTGAGTTGTTGTGGCCTAAAGTAACAAATCAGTTTTGGAATGCATGCTGTCTGTTGTAAATGATTTGGAGGTAATAAATTTTCTGTTACAAAGCAATAGGCAGAGTTTTCATAATGTTGAACAGTTTAGACTTGTCTTGAAGGGAGCAATGTCACTAAAGTAATGCACTGGTTCCAACTATTTGTTATTACAAAAGGTGATTTTCTTTTTCCTTAAGGTAGAATCCTCATCAAATTTCATGCTTTGCTGTAACTTGTTTTATTTCATATGTTACACAAACAAAAATATTTGAGTAGAGTTGGGGAATCTATTCCTTTCTTCAATGTAAATCATCTTATGCTACTTTGGAAAATTCATAAATATTTATCATAAAAAGAACCTATTTAAAGTGGCTATGCTGAGCTCCTCAGGATTTTATTACTTTTAGAACCTCTATGTTTGAAACTGAAAGGTTGAAAACTACAGTAACTTGTATGGTTTTGCTTTGTTACCTTAAATTTAATTTTTCAGAACTGTACTTAAGTTCTGACTCTGAAATATAAGATTATAGAATTCTCTCCAACAAATAGATGTTAAACTAATTCTGATGTTCCTAAAAATTCTAGATTTTAAACTTTGATATGATAGTTCCAGCTAAGTGTAAAAACTCTATTTTTATGGACCTGTTTTAATTTCCAATATCCATTTCTCTGACTGTGAGGTAACACACATGATGCAGTCTGTCTGAACATCCAGTTTTAAAGAATATTAAAATTGAGAGATACAGGAAAGAAAAATTTCTTAATAAGCTACAACCATCTGAACAAGTAACATTCCTTTACTGACATTTGTTTCCCTGCAGGCTGTTATACTGCAGGGCAATTAAGCCTAGAGAAACAGAGTGAGTATACCTCTTAATTATAAAGAAGACAGAATGTCTTCTTTAAGATTTTCTTTTGTTTGGATACTTCTGTACTGGTTCTGAGGGTTATTCTTGATCAGTTAGGAAGGTGAGTCTTAGATATGATTTTCTTTAACCTATATCACAAGCAACTTTTCATTAAGGCCTCTAACCTAGTTAGTAAGTTAGTCTTCTATTGGTTGGGGAAACAGTTATACTTAGGGTGACCAGACGTCCCGATTTTATCGGGACTGTCCCGATATTTCCTTGTTTGTCCCGCGTCCCGACCGACATGCGGTCGGGACACCGGACAAACAAGGAAATGCCCCGGAGCCTAGAGCCCGGAAGTGCTCGCACCCCCCGCCCTGACTCCGCCCCCTCCTCCCCCGATTGGCTCCCTCCCCGAATCCCCGCCTCTTCCCCAGGCTCACCATTCCCCCTCCCTCCGCAAGCGCTGGAGGGAGGCCCGGGAGACACAGGGGAAGCGCGGGGCCGGGGTGAGTAAGAGTCCGGCCTGGCCCCGAGCAGGCAGGACTCAGTCGGGTGGTAAGGAGAGGAGGGGGCGGCCCGCGGGGCCAGGCGGCGGCTGTTGTTGTCCCCCTGGGCAGCGGGACTCGGGAGCAGCCGCTGCTGCAGCTCCCACTGCCGCGGGGGAGGAAGCGGCCATGGCGCTTGGCGGCTGCGGCGCCTCCGAACCCCCCGAGCCGGGGCCTGCTGCAGGGACCCAGCAGCGCGTACGCTGGGCCCAGCCCCTGGCCAGTCGTGTCTGGGCTGCTGCCCAGCTGGTGCTATCCCGCGGCGGCCCGGGGCGGAGGCATCGGCAGGCCAGCCCCGTTCGTTCCCCTGCGGGACGGGGGGGCTGGGGCCTGCTGCCCCCACTCCGGGGCCGCCGCGGGATAGCACCAGCTGGGCAGCAGCCCAGACGCACCTGGCCAGGGGCTGGGCTGGGCGCAGCGTGCGCGCTGCTGGGTCCCCGCAGCAGGCCCCGGCTCGGGGGGTTCGGGGGCGCCAGAGCTGCAGCCGCGGAGCGCCATGGCCGCTTCTTCCCCCCGCGGCAGTGGGAGCTGCAGCAGCAGCTGCTCCCGAGTCCCGCTGGCCGGGGGTGAGAACAGCTGCCACCTGGCCCCGCGGGCCGCCCCCCTCCTCGCCCTACCACCCAACTGAGTCCTGCCTGCAAGGGACCAGGCCGGACTGTTACTCACCCCGGCCCCGCGCTTCCCCTGAGTCTCCCGGGCCTCCCTCCAGCGCTTGCGGAGGAAGGTTTTTTTTTTTTTTTGGCCCCGCCCCCGCCACGCCCCTCCCCCCGCGTCCCGATATTTGTCTTGGGTGATCTGGTCACTATATACTCCACCTAGTATATTTAACTGGAATCTTCTAATGTAAAGAATCTAACTGATGTATTGAAAACTGGGTTAAAATTCTGATCACTTTAAATTCTCCAGGGTTTCCTGGTCCTTCTTCCTCAAAAGGGACCATTATGATAATCTAATCTGACCTCCTGTATAACACAAGCCATAGAACTTCTCCCAAAAATTCCTTGAGCACTTCTTTTAGAAAAAGAGACAATTTTAAAATGGTCAGTGATAAAGAATCCACCACAACCCTTAGTAAACTGTTCCAATGATTATTCTCACCATTACAAATGTATGCCTTATCTCTAGTCTGAATTTGTCTTGCTTCACCTTCCAGCGATTGGATCATGTTCTACCTTTCTCTGCTAGATTGAAGCCCATTACCAAATATTTATTCCCCCATGTAGATACTCGTAGACTGTAATCAAGTTACCCCTTCACCTTCTTTTTGCTAAGCTAAATCAATTTGTGGTCCTTGAGTCTATCACTATAAGATGTTGTCTACTCCTTTATTCATTCTCATACCTCTTCTCTGAGCCCTCTCCAATTTATCAACATCTTTCTTGAACTCTGGGCACCATAACTGGACACACTATTCCAGCAGCAGCTGCACCACTGCCAAATACAGAGGTAAAATAATTAACTTTTCTGCTCCTACTCAAGATTCTCATTTTATGCATCCAAGGATTGTATTAGCCAGAGATAAAAGTAAGCCGGTACGCCCCGTACCAGCAAGAGCGTACCAGCAAGAGCCGGTGCACCATACTGGAGCAGCGTACCAGCAAGGGACGGTGCGCCGTACCGGGGTGGCCCGGCTTCCCCAGGCGGCAATTTAAAGGGCCTGGGGCTCCCAGCAGCGGCTGGAGCACCAGGCCCTTGAAATTGCTGCCAGAGCCCCGCTGCTGGAGCCCTGGGGCAGCGGCAATGGGGCTCTGGGAGTTATTTAAAAGGCCAGAGCTCCCGCTGCCTCTACTGCCCTGGGCCATTTAAATAACCTGCCACTGGAGCCCTGCCGCCGCTACCCCAGGGCTCCGGGGGCTATTTAAAGGGCCGGGACGGTAGAAGCAGGGGGGTCCTGGGTCCTTTAAATAGCCCCCAGAGCCCTGGAGTAGTGGCAGGGCTCCGGGGGCTATTTAAAGGGCCCGGGGCTCCCACTGCCTCTATGGCCCAGGCCCTTTAAATAGCCCCTGGAGCCCTGGGATAGCAGTGGCAGCCAGGGGCTCCGGCAGCGGTTTAAAGGGCCCAGGGCAGTAGCAGCGGCCAAGCCCTGGGGCCTTTAAATTGCTGCCAGAGCCCCTGACTGCTGCTGCTGCTACCCTGGCAGGGGAGGGGGAGGGCACTTACCAGTACAGGGCAGCCGGGGCTGGCTCTGACCCCCCCATCCCCGCCCCTTCTGCCCAAAGTTATGTCAACACTATTACCTTTATCAACCAAGCTTGTAATCTCATACAAAAAATTAGTTTGACAGGTTATATTTTCCATAAACCCACATTGATTTGCATTAATTGCATCACCTTCCTTTAGTACATTATTAATTGAGTCCCCTGTCAGCTTCTCCATTATCTTTCCCAGGATCCATGTCACGCTGACAGGTTTATAATTACCTGGATCATCCTGTTTTACACCTTTTAAAAAAAAATTGGCACCCCATTAGCTATCTTCCAGTCTTCTGGAACTTCCTCGGTGCTCCAAGACTTACCGAAAATCAACATTAATGATCCAGCAAGCTCCTCAGCCAGCTCTTCTAAAATTCTTGGATGCAGGTTATCCAGACCTGCTAACTTAAACGTCTAGCGTTAGTAGCTTCTGTTTAACATCTTCCAGAGATAAAAGTGGAATCAAAAGTGTGTTATCACCATATGATGAGACTGCATCATCTGCTTTTCCCCCAAATACAGAACAGAAATATTTATTGAACTCCTGTCTTTTCTGCATTATTATCCATAATTCTACAATTTCCATTTAGCAATGGATCAATAACATTTTCAGGATTCTTTTTGTTCCCAATATATTTTAAAGTTCATTCTTATTGTCCTTAACTCTGCTGGCTATAGATTGCTCCTTGTCTGTGTGCTTCCCTTAACAATTTTCTACAATTCCTGACTCTTGATTCATATTCATTACTGTTGACGTCCTCTTTCTTCCATTTGTTATATATATGTGTGTGTGTGTGTGTGTGTGTGTGTATGTAATATATATTACTATTCAATAGTAATGAATATATATATATAACTGGATTTGCTACCCCTCTAACCTAGGTTGCATTTTTTTAAAAAACATCACAGCCTCTTTCCTCATTTGTGGATTTGGGGGCATTTAGTAAGGTTCTTAAATGATTCCCAATTATTCAAACTTTTCTGGTAAAATTCTTCCTCTCCACTGATTTAACTCATAATTGCTTTCCAATTTGTGAAATTGGCCCTATTAAGTAAGTGTGTGTGTGTGTATAATACATAGAAAATTACTGATCTGGACTTTATTCTGTGTGCGCATTGAAAATATGATCAAGTCATGATCAGTTCCTCTTTATCTGTAAAGACAAGGTCTAATATAGAATTCCTCCGTGTTGGCTGCAATACTTTTTGAGTTAGGAAATTGTCATTTATAATATTTAGAAATTCCAAGGGTATCTCAGTACCGGCAGCACGAGACTGCCAGCATATGTCACTCAGATTGTAGTCCCCCAGAATCACAGCATCTTTTTCTCCCACGCATTATAGATAGGTGCATAAGGAAGTGATCATCTCGTTCACTAGTGTTCATTGGTGGTCTGTGGCAGACACCAACTAGTACCCCATCTTGTGTTTTATCTGTTAGGACATTGATTCATAAGCACTCAAGATCACGTTCTTCCAAGCGATCAGTGACTTGGAAATAGGTAATGCCATGTTTTCCATAATGTCCCTCCCCTATCCCCTTTTGCCCACTAAATCCTTCCTAGATGGGTTATAACTATTGATTTTATCATTCTGAGAGAGTGAATTATTCCACCAAGTTTCAGTAATATCAACTATGTTGAATTTATGCTCCTAAATGAGCAATTCCAATTCCTCTTATTTGTTACTCAGGCTCCTAGCATTAGGTTATAGTCAATCCAAGAATTTCTTCTCTTTATCCCCTTTGATTGTAGGGAGCAGCCTGCTTATGGGTTCTTGTGCGCACTCCTGAATTCTAAGAAATAAAATAATGTTACATGGCAACTTCCAGCAACAACAATATTGTATGTATTTTTTAATCAACGTCTGCTTCTATACTATGAAATATAACACTAACAATTTCTATAAAACTATAGCCCTGTTCAGAGATCTGTCTGTCTTGGGCATTTTTAAGGAACCAATAACGCTGCTGTCCAAACACCAAACAAAATGAAGCAGCATAAGGGCTTTTCTACACTAGAAAGTTGCACGACTTTAACTATACTAGTGTAGTCACAAGTGGTACAATGCCTCCCCTAGTGGGGACACAGTTATCTTGGTATAAAGCAACAGAGGGTCCTGTGGCACCTTTGAGACTAACAGAAGTATAGGGAGCATAAGCTTTTTTTTTTTATGCTCCCTATACTTCTGTTAGTCTCAAAGGTGCCACAGGACCCTCTGTTGCTTTTTACAGATTCAGACTAACACGGCTACCCCTCTGATACTTGGTATAAAGATTATTTATACTGGTATAACTATTCCCGTGCAGGAAGGGGAATAACTATACCAGTACAAGGTGAGTTAAACTGACACTAGGGCTTTTACTCGTATAACTACACCCCCGTGACCAACATAGTTATAACTGTAACCCCTGCTTGCTTGGAGTGCCACTCTGTCTCCCTCTAGTGGCATCTAAGCAGCTAGAGATTGAGCCTGCTACAGCCTTGGCTAAAAGAGGTGTCTTTTTACCTCAGGCAGTAAAGGCTCATGCGTTGAGCTCAAGAGATTTCAAGTTTGATCACTGCTGCCAACACCCTAGTGTGGGTTGGCATTACATAACAGAATAACTTTAAGTGTAGGCCGGGCCTACGAGTCCAGAGCAACTGGTGTTTTCCATCTCTGAGATGGACTTTTAATTCTCAGTGTTCAGTGTTGATTACTGTTGTAGCAGTAAGATGCCTTGAACAGTTATAAACAAAGTTGAAGGAGGAGTGGTGAGCTGAAGAGCATGTTATGCATTTCAGTGTAAAGATGTCACATGGGAAATAATATAATGAAGACACTTTAACAGTGTGTGCTGCACTGGGATGTATTGTTCTCAAGACCACTGCTACCTTTTGATGCTTGCAGGATGAAGGGCTACCCCTGGTGTTGGGAGGGTAGCCACACACCTACTGGATTCTACAATTTCTTTAACAGACTTCACAAGGGTCTTGCTAAACTTCATTATTAAATGGCTACATTTTTACTGGTAACTGAAATGATGGCCCCAAAAAGTCTATCTTTGGAAGTGCATGCTAAATTTTATGATTAGGATAATACCACAGGACATACAATGGTTCCTCCATGGGGTAAGTTGGCTATATGTATTAAAGCTGTTCAAAAATTTCCAAATGTCAACTTTTGACCAAATAACGTACATTTGTTGTAAACGTCAAGAACAAGTAACCCTGTTTTTCAACCAGCTGTAGAGATGGTGGAAAATTTTTAAAATTACAGTGAAAAGGGGGATTTACCTTTCAAGAAAATTCCCCTCCCCCCTTTTTTACCAGCTTAGTTATGTATCATTATGAGGGAGGGGTTGTCTTCTTGTAGCACACCAGATAGTAGCTACTCTTACAAGTCAAAAAGTCAAGATAGATTCATGGACATATCCAATTTTTAGTTATGGTTGTTTCTTCTAGGTATCAAATTTCTTATTCAAATATCTGTGTAAATCATGCATGATTATCATATATACAATATTTTAAAGTGAGACTATCCTAGGAAGCAGTTATCCAAGTAGAATCTAACAGTATGTATATACTAAAGACAGGATGTTAAGGAAATTTTTGTTGCATATTAAAGAATGAATAAAGTGCTATGTTTCTAAGTAGGGATATTATGACTGCTCTTTTGGATTAGTCACAGAGCCCAGTCATGCAGTGGTTAAGCAAGACTTGAGTTGAAGTCTGTGGAGTGATTTGCTTGTTTAATAACTGCAGGATGGGGGAGAAGGCACAAGCTTTAAATTTAGATATTTGGGGATTTTTATTTTTATGGGGACTGTAAAGTTTGAGAATGTCTTTTTTTAAAAAAAATTACATCACTTCCTCCTCCCCCTTCCTTCTTAACACACATGCTCATTAATCAGCCCAGATAATCTGTGAAAGGCAACCATCTTGCCTGTGATACAGTGTGGGATACTCTGGGCTATTTCTGATGGCCCTCCTCTGCTACTCTGCAGTATGCTCTGTCTTGCTCATTGCAGGCCAGTGTTACTCCTAGTGCTAAAAGGACATGCTAGAAATTTGCATTAGTATTATTTGATAAGATAGGACTTCAGTAAATGCTACACTGAGGTGGGGGAAAGATTTTTCACCTGCAGTTGTCATCCTTTAATCTTCCTCCATTTTAATAAGTTCCCTGCAACTTGTGCGTTTCTAGAGAGGGAAAAGAAAGTGTGCACGTTGACATTTATAAATATTTGATGCACAATTCCTCCAACTGCCATCTAGCTGCTGTTTTTACTGTAGCAGTTTTCAGAAAAAGTGTCAGGATACTCACAGCAAAGAGCAAAGGATATAAAAACAATTTAAAAACCCCATTTTAGTGTAAATAAAACAGTGAATGTGCACGCCTAATAAAAGGCAGATTTTTAAAACCTAGTGTAGTGGGTGCAGAGCACCAAAGCTGAACTTTGTAAACTTGGTCAACTCTCCCAAATCTTACTTATTTTTCCTTGTAGGAGGGAGACAACCAGATTTACTTGTGTGGTCCTTTGTGTTCCTGCAGTGTTTTGGACCTCTTGTTCTTTATTAGTTTTCCATGTAGCCAAGATGCAGCTCTCAAGGTTCTCAGTGAAATTACTTAAGGTGTTACATCATATCCACCCTACAAGAATTCCCAAACATCAAAAATTGGTATTTTTAAAAAAGACCAAAAAATGGAATGTCTGATTTACAGCCTTGACAAAAATGTGACCCTAATTATGATATTAACTATATAAAATAGTTAAGATATTGGATTAATTGGATTAAACTGTAAGAAATGTCAAGTTAATAATGGTGTGGAACACTGAAATGTTAGTTATGATTTATGCTCTAAATTTTATGAAGTTTCTGATATCCTAAAGTAAGAACTTCAAATATTTGCATACTTTCATGCCCAATGCCATTTCATTTGATTGTATGAAAAGAAAGTGTACATATAAGTAGAATATTTGGACACAAGTGGCTAGTATACTATAAAACTGCATTTATGTAATTGACAAGCAAAGTTGCCTACTGAGCAAACAAATTAAAAATGGGTGAACTAGTAGGGAGGGCAGGAATGTGAATGCATTTTGCCCAGAGCTTTTGTTGACTCCTACAGCTAACCTCTAACTGACATGTTTGGTTTAGAACTCGTTTGGAAAAAGGTGTACCTTTTTTTTTTTTATAAGAAATGTTTTGTTGAAATTTTGGAAAATTTCAACCTACTCTAATTTGGTTCTCTCTACTTCTTTGTGTGTCCAGGACTGACAGATGGAGATTTTGCAAATAATTTTTCCCCATTTTTCAACTGTATTTTTAAATTGTCCCCTTTTTGTTGAAATTTTAAAATGCTACATCAAAACTCAGAAAATGTTTGACCAGCTTTACTAAAAATGAAAGAGCCCGAACCCTGTGAGTGGTTATAGTTACGTTACTTAATGTAGAGACAACAAATAAGCTTAAGTCCCAGAATACTGCACTTTACTGCAAAAAGGTGCAGGATTCCTCCCTTTATAATTTTTGCTGTAATTTAAAGCTGTTAAAGCACACTTCCCTCCAAAAAGTCCAGTACACATTCATTCTGCAAACAGACTGTAGAGCTCTTGAGTGAGAAAAAGCAGAAGCCAGCCTGTCATGTAGGCATTTTTGTTTCCACATTTTCTTTATCACCAAATAAAGAATGTGTTTTTCATTCACACCTACCTCTAACTTTATGTAGCCTAACCAACCCTTCAGTGCATTTAAGAGGAGTAGAGGTGTCATGCTAATGATATGTTACTTTTTCTGCCTTTTTGAAGGGCAATTTAAATTGTCTTCCTCAGGCATGGCCTGCATTACTGATGCTAAAATGTATGCAAGTAAGTACTGTAAATGGATATAGTGTAGGAGTAAAGATTTTGTTCTTAAGATTTAGTAGTGATTTTTTTTGTCTTATTGAAATATAAATTGCCATGGCTGGTTAAGCCTACAGAGTGTGTTCTGTTCTTATTAACACCTCTAATGTGAAGTCTTTTTTTCATATTCAAATGACTTGCATGTTACTAGAATTGCTTCTCAGAATCTCATTTAAACAGAAAGGCGCTGAAGGGCTTGCCTCAATTGTTTTTCAGTTGAAAGCTTATTACGTTTTTTTAATCTTATTTCATCCTTTTCTAATACTTTGGAACAGAAATAAGTAAAGGCAAGTAAAAATTGAGCCCAGTGTTGGCTTATATAGATAATCCTGTATTTTGATATCGCCATTCCCCTAAATCAATTAAATTATTTAAGGAATAATTGCCTGGGAAAGACTAACTACTTCTACTTAAGACCTTTATAGTGCCACATCCATTTGACAGGGGGTCTTTTGAATGTAGACTTACTGAAAATGGACATTGGATGCTTAAGTGGCATTTTTATATGTATAGATTTCTTTAGGTATATTTTTACACACTGTATGGTAGACCTCCTTTCTGTTTTCAAAATAAATTCAGTGCTGCTTTAGAAGGGCCCAGTCTAAAAAATTGCAGTCTGTGTGTGACTCCAGTGGCAATCAGCAGCTAGTGGTTAGACTGAGTATTTTATGATCGATTTATTAAAAACATTTCAGTGCCACAATTAAGTGTGTGGTATGTTCAAGAATTATTCTGTACTTACTCTACGGTATGGTGCACACATTTGTTTGGAGTATAGAAGCTTCTAAAAATGCCAAAATACTGAATACAGATCTCCATCTGGTGCAACTTATCATAGCTCCATTGAATTCAGTGGAGCTATGACTAGCTGAGGATCCGCTCTGCTAGTGAAGATAAGTGAATGCACTGCTTTGCTCTATGGACTTGGCTGTAATGTGCTGTACTCATCTTCAGCATCAGAAATTAGAGAGAACAAAAAAAGAACAGTCTTTATAAGAGTCCAGGTGATCAGTTTTAACAGAGTTAGGAGTAGAAATGGAGTAGGGGTGGATGGACATACCTGACTAAAGTCTCCCCCGTATTCTGTTGGTGGTGGCAGGTTAACTGAGAGAGAAATTTGGCATACAGATTTTGAAAAGAATTGGTTTAATTTTTTTTCCTTAGTTGCACAAAAAAATCCCTGACAAATGTTGCTTTCATTCTAAAAATAACCACAGCATTTATAGATTGTTCGGGAGAAAATCAGTATGATAACTTTTCCAACAACATATGTTCTAATAGCTGTAAAGACCATCAAACTCTTCAGGTGCTCAGAAGTAGGCTCCTGAAAGACTTTAAGGGTAGATCTATGCCAGGCAGATTCCTGGAGAGAAGTTTCTTATGTCTGACAGCAGCAGTACTATAGTGGAGGATCCCTGATCCTTTCTACTGGTCTAATATGATGGCATATTGCTGTAAAAAGTGAGAGCAGTCACTACGTTCTGCTGGCGCTTAGATTTCCCTTCTCTGACATGTTTTCCAGGCCTTCATTTTTGCTCTAGCCATGCAATCATTTCACAAAGATTTCTTAGCCTTCAGGTTAGAACAATCACCCCCGTGCTACTGGAGGAATAAAACCAGGTGATGTCCTGGCATCATGGCAAGATCGAGCACCCATGATTTGAAGGAATCCATGTTATCAGTATTGTATAAGGAAAAAACATTTTAATACTTACCCAAATCTCTCAAGTCTGCAAAACTGGGCTGGAGGGAACAAGCTCTGAGGAGACCTCTGTAATTGTTTCTGTCCATTGCATGAATAGTGCAAGAACAGCATCTATTTGAGCATGTCTCCTGATTCCAGCTGGAATCAGAAAAGGACATTGGGATATGAAAAATAAGAAAGTAATACGGAAATTAAACTTTCTCAAACATCAATTAAAAAAAAAAAAAAGCTAGGTTCAAATTTTGGGCAGAGTTTCAGCTCAGTCCTTTATCCAAACCAGGTCACCTAACCCTAGCTTTCTCTTTTCCTTTAGGTATAAATTGTTATATAGCTGAAGGGAAGAATCTCCCCAGTTAAGAAATACCAAAGGAAGAACTTGCCTCAGCTGGTTACAATAGCTAAAAGAACGTACTCATTTTTTAAACAAAACCTCTTTTAAAAATTCACTGAAGCTTTTTCACTTAAAGTAATCTGTTTTGTTTCTTTTAATTTTTCTTGTCTGTTGGTTAGGACTCTCTAATGTTATGGTTTTTCCTAGCTGCATTTCTCAGCAAGTTCCCAAGCACATTCCCATACCACATAGGGCTTAGCTATCTGTGTTCTATGAAAGGGTGTATCTTCCTATGCTCTTTACTGACATTGCAGGGAATTCATGGACTCCAATAAATTCTCTTTGGGGTAATTCATAGGAAGTATTAAAGAAAAAGATGATGTAGATTTGTTTCCAGTACAGCACCTAGCATTGGAAAAACAATGTAGCAGACTAGCCATCTGTCTAAACACTCCTCAGCTTTTTCGTCCGAAGGCTATTTTACTGAGTTCAGTGTTGAATGTTTGTCTGTCACTTGTGGGTTGCACAGAAGAACAGTTTCCTCTTGCATAAATATTTATACAGCAGATACCTGTACTTAATATTGCTTATTTCTACTGTAACAAAAATGATAATATTGTTACTATTAAAATGGGCCAGGACAGAAATGTTATGTAGCTACATCTCCATGCAGCAGGTGCATTTGATTCTTGAGACCAACATGCTTCTCTAATTATTCACCAAAGATCTCTGCTAAAATCAACATTGTGGGCCAGATTATAGCTTTAGGCCACTGATTATATTAGCCATATTGGATGGGGGTTGGCCTCAAAGGAGCTGCATAGCAACAAGAATTCTACCCTTTGCCTTTCTGGAGAGGTCAGGCATGTAGTAGTTCCAGTTCTAAGTGAAGGGGAGATAGGAAGGGGTTGGCTGTTAGGATGAGGGGATTCCCTTCGCAGGGGCGCTGGAACAATTTTTATAGTGGGGGTGCTGAGAGCTATTGAATCAAACTGTAAACCCTTTATATTATGGAAATGACTTCAAGTCAGGAAGTGCTGCAGCACCCCCCACACCACTAGTTCCAGCACCTGTGTCCACTCAAAATAAAGTTTGTCAAACTTGAGCAGATGGACCTGAAGGGTTTAGTTCAGCTTTCTGGAAACAAACAGCACAGTTCAGGTGATGTATTCTGCAGTCATTTAATTTAATGCTGAGACCTGATGTGCCCCCCAATTGACTGACATTTGCTCCAAGATGCACTGAATAAAGTTCTGCCACAGCAGAACTTGGTGAAACCTTTTGGGTCCCAGTGTTGCTGACAGACCACTGGGAGGTACTGTGTTAAAAGTACACTACTGCACATTCAATTGTAATATGCTCATAGCATGAACTTGCAAATTATTGAGCACCTTCAACACCTGTTGACTTAAGTGGATTTGGCAGGATTGGACCCTTAATGCCAACCATAGTATGGAATACTGGGAGAATTTCATTCTTAAATTTTGTGTAAAATAAATAAATAAAATACTGACAATTTCCCTAATAAGGCAAAAGAACAGCAGACTTTAAAGTAATTGAATTGCATAAATAGTATTGCCTGTTTTATTAAATGAAAGTAAATTTTTGACATTCAAGTGAAATCTGGATGAAATTTTAAGGCGAGAAACCAATTACATTAACAGGTTTTGCCTCAAGCAATTTCATTCTCACTTCACTGGCTGGAAATTCACAAGAGATGATAGTAGAAGCACACACACATTCTCAGCATGTCTCTACAGAGAGTTTAGTATATTGCATTTGACTGATTTTAAAAAAGAATCTTTTTTTCCCATTTAGTGTTGTGAAGTTTTTTATCTAGTTTTTATTTTGAAAAAAACCCAAAACTCTGTTCTAGAAGAAAACTTCAGCCTGTAATTTTTTATGTTGTAGTTACTTCCGTATTTGCAATTCAGAAGCTTTGCTCATTTCACAGGTTATCTGCAATGTTATTCATCAAACATGGTACATTCTTTCTCTCACAGGTTTTCTTTTACATATTCTGTGGTTCACTGTTTTTTGAAGAAGTTGCAGGTATATTGCAGATAGCATGATTTACTTTTTATTGTCGTGTAATGTTCTTTCTCACTTACAAAGAGCAATAATACTTTCTAATAGAAACCTTGGAAAAGGACTGTGGAGTATGTTGAGACTATGACAAATTCTTTACAGTCACAAATGCTTTTTGACACATCTTTTTCATCAATATTAGATGACATTCTAATTCTCATTTAATTCTCTGCACCATATATTTTTATTAATGGACCAAGCAGGAAAGCACAAAACTATATCCAAAACTTTCTGAAGTTCCAAAGGATTTGGATCTAGGTTTTTGTTTATGGCCCATCTCTTGTATCTTTATAATCACTATTAACCCTATTATCTTTCCCACGTAATGAATCCCTGTAAACCTCAGTGAACTAATTCAGTCCAGGTATTTTACCTGCTCCTCCCCCTGTAGAGGTATGTTTATAGAGGTTTCTTAATCTTCCTTTCTCTTCCCTGTCATCTCTGAGTACTCCTCCTGGAATGATTAGAAACCTTCCTCACCCTTTGAGAATGGCATATGGTCACACACAATATATTCAGATGAAAGGAAAATACTTGACCAACATGTCTTAGCAGCTCTTTGATCTCCTTGCAGAAGGCTGGTGCATCTTCCAGCAGTTCCTTTCGTAAGATGAACAAATGAAACATTGTCTTGTTTGGGCAGAGATAACTACATACTTCACATAGAGAGGAAAACTCTGATCACCTGCCACATGCTGCCTGGGAAGGAGAATTCAGAGACAAATAAAATGAAAGATGTGCTAGAAACACTAATTTCCTAGCACATTGGCCAACAGGTTTTCAGAGGCTGGGTCTACACTACCCGCCTGAATCGGCGGGTAGAAATCAACCTCTCGGGGATTGATTTATCGCGTCCCATCGGGACGCGACAATCGATCCCCGAATCGACGCTCTTACTCCACCAGCGGAGGTGGGAGTAAGCGCCGTCGACGGGAAGCCGCGGAGGTCGATTTTGCCGCCGTCCTCACAGCGGGGTAAGTCGGCTGCGATACGTCGAATTCAGCTACGCTATTCACGTAGCTGAATTTGCGTATCTTAAATCGACTCCCCCCTGTAGTGTAGATGTAGCCAGAGCATCTGCTGGCTAATTAGCAAGCAAGTACTGTTGTATCCCCACACACATTCAGACACAAAGCATTTTATTTTTCTTGAAACACACACTTGAAATGTCCAATTTCCTGATTAATGCGAGACTATGTTTTTGTGTCACATCATACAGTAAAACATATGCTGGTGATATTTAATGTTTTGGCTTGAAGAGATATTCAGCATTTATTCTGAACAGTATATTCCCTGTTGGGAAATCTTTATCAAGACACAAGAACTCTGAACACAAGTTCTGTAACAAGCTGCAATATACCTTTACCTGACTTAGTAATAAAAGTATTCAAATGTTTTCATAATTGTGAGTGCTCATGTATTGGTTGTGTCTCTTCCCCCCGCCCCCTCCCCCAAAGTTAAGTACATGTATTTTCAGTCCTGATTTGTTACTCAGATATGGGTGGTTTATTTGTACAGTAAAGTCTAGGACTTCAGACTGCTTATAGCACTTTTTATCGAAGGATCAAAAAGCATCTTACAAACACTCATTCATTAAGCCTCACAACAGTTCTGTGAGGAAGATCCTACACCTCATTGACTTCATTTGGTGGTGTTATAGGGTACTAGGCCTCTAAAAATCAGGCCTTTCCCTGTCTCAACTAGGGTACCACAAAATGAAAACAACTGAATTGATGGACATGCTTGATAACGTAGGTCCAAGTGTCTTGCTCAAGGTCACCAAGCAGAATTAGTGGGAAGGATGGGATTAGAACCTAGAGATCTTGACTCCAGGTCTCCTATGAAAAGCACTAGACCACAGTGCATTTTTAGAGACACTATTAGAGATGTTAGCCATTAAAATGCAGCCTAGTCAAAATACTTGGATGCTCACAAGAAAGGAGTTTATATTAATTATCACTGGTGAGAGGAGAAACAGTTTGATTTTTGGATTTCCTAATACCTATAATCTGTTTTGGGTAGGGACTGGCTTTATTTTTGTGCATTATAAAGTGCTGATCATACTTTTGATTCAAAGCAAATAGTAATTTTAATAAAATGAGGATTAAATACTGACAGTCAAATAACAAAACTTTTTTGAAGATTTTTCAGTCTTAAGAACTCAGCCCTGTTCCCATCCAAGACTTGATCAGGAGCAGGATAGAACCCTGTAATTTATATGCTCACGAGTGCTATATCCTATATAGAAATTAAATGAATGGATATGTTGAATGTGTTCTGAAAAGTGTGGGTACCTTTTTAAACCTCCATTTAAAGATCTGTAGGATCAGCAGATGCTCACCAAACAGCCATTTTGACACCATTCTTTAGCACAATATTGAAAGTTAGAAATGCTGATCAGTTTAGCCTGTGATATTCTTCCCCAAGTCCCACCTCCTGAAAATTTCCAACGTAACACTGATTCACCTCTGCACATGTCAAGCATCTAGATACACGGATAGGAGGATGAAGAAATTTGACACTGTGAATTGCAGATTAGACAGATTCTGCCAGTTTTACTGATGCTGGCAATGGAAAGAAGGCTATTGTGCTATCAGAGATCACAGTAACTTGGGCAATGTGTCCACCACCATTTGGGTAGTTAATTGTTCTTATATCACTTACAAACTCTATTTAAGAATCACTTACCCTATCAATGATTCCAGCTCTACATGGAACTGGAATCCTACAGCTAAGTACTCCTTTTATATCAAAAAATTAAAAAGGTATATGCCAAATACACACGCAAGAGAAAATGATTGATCTCTAGAAAGGGTTTTCAATTTATAAAGTTAGACAAGTAGTTAATATTAATGATTGATGACTTCAGGATATTGGCTATCGTGATACTCCCTTCAACTATCACCTCATTGTTACATCCACTTTGAAAATGAAGATCTACCAATAAAAATGACCAATCAAGGATAAACAAGTATTCTGGTAAGCCTACTGCATATCTGATACACGGTCATCACCAGCCATTCCATTTAAGAAACATCTTTTTAAAGACTTCTCTTGCATCATAGATTCTATTGTATAGGCAGAATCCAAACTATAGACACAGCCAAGGGTTTCTCTTTAGCCTTTATAATGTCAGATCCATAAACTAAGCATCATATAGTGGTACTAAGGGAATTTTACCTGGTTATAAGATTTTAGCATAGGGTTGCAATATTTCACAGATTTCAAAATACTAAAATATTTCATTTGTAGTAAATCCTCAGGAATAAAAATAAGCATTCAGCTCTCACATTGGTTGTGGAAAATGTCTGTGATTGGGTGATTCAAAGAAGCCGAACAGCTTCTGGCAACTGCCACTCATTTAAATAAAAAGTGAAGTCAGACAAAAATAAAAGCTGAGTTTAACATCTTACCTAATACTATTTGATTCCAAAAGAAATGGAAACCACCTTAAAGGGGAGAATGCATAATTGAAGAGACTATTCTTGTCTCTCACCTGTAGTGACAAGCTTTACATGATTTTATTGCAGTAATTACTGTATCATGCTGATCAAAAATAATTATCATTGCCATAGCAACTTCAAATGGAAGGAATGAGTAGGGGTGGGTGGGGACAGCAGTAAAGCAGAGTTTCTTGATAGCACTACACAGCATGTCTCTTTTTTTCTTTTCTTTTCTTTTGTTTTGTTCCCAAGATGAACTTTTGTGATTTCACAAATCTGTTGTATGCTCCTGTGCATCTAAAAGGGAAATGAGGGAGGTCATGTCAGCATAAAAATCCAATGAGTCACTTAGGTTTTCCATGAGTAGATATGTATTAGTGACTCTTTGGTGGCTTAGAGGTTGAAACATGATATTTAGAATGTTTGGATTCCCTGGAATCACAAGCTCACATCTTGTGAGGGCAGACTCAGCCCTTAAGGGAGATAAATCTGGTTCCATGCAATTTACTGTTTGTGGGTTTTAAAATTTGGTTCCTTTGTTAGCTGTGCAACAATATTAGATCCTTTAATACGTATTTTTCAGAATAGGGGTTTGCCATAGTGCTGTTGGCAAAACTTTTCTTCCCCACAAGTTTGTGCAATATAATATGCAAAAGTTGATTTGTCTCTCTCCAACCCAGAAATAGCTGTCTTTCAGCAGTGCTTTATTTCAGCTGAGTTTGAAAAGTACTTCAGGGATCCTTCAGGAGAAAGGTGCTTTTGAAAAAAAATATTCTAAGTACCTTGGGAACCTAAGTTCCATTTTCAAAAGTGATTTAGGCACTCTTGAAAATTTTACTCAAAACCTTTAATTACATGACATACTATTTCAAATAATACAACATAGCATTTTTAAAAAGCCTTAAATACATATTAACAGCCCAAATACTTTGTTAATGTAAAGGTAAGATTGCCAGGTGATACCTTGTACCATTCCAGAATGTAGAGTTCAACTACACTGAATCCTATGCAAACCAGGAAATGAAGAGCGAAGTCAACAAACTTAAATGTTGTAACACCAGTAAATAGAGTTAAGATACATGCCCCCTATGACCTTTTACTCTGCCCCCTGGAACTTGAAATAACCACTGGGCTCAGTAAGAGTGATGCCATATGTAGACATGAAATACACATAAGAGAAGGAGCAGTTGGTAGTGTTGTATATTGTTCCACAGACTTGAATTCCAGCATTTGTTTGCATGTACTCTAGCAGCATTAACTGTGTTAGGTGTGGTGGAGGCATCGAATGGTGAAGGGATTAGTTGGAGCGGGTGGGAAGAGATGTAACTGTGATATAAGAGAAGGTGCATGTTTACCTTCAAGGATCAACTATACCTCATTGCAGTGCTGAGTTCTGTGCACTGTTACTGACACTACTTACAGGTATCTTCTCGTCATGGGGACTGTCAGTAGTCAGGAGGTATACATGACACTGGTCTCTGGACTTAGTGATGGGTAAGAGGAGGTAGTGACACAGAATGAATCCTCAGGGCAAGGGTGAAAAGGTAGTAACATTTAGCCAGAGTTCAGGTTGTGGTGCAGGGGTGCCAAGGACCTTAACTCTGTATTTCCTGGTTTTCCAACACTTAAGTCTGTATTGCTTCCTAGTTTTCGGAGGACTGAGTGAGGCTGAGTTTGATATTCTGGAAGGGTACGAGACACCACTGGGCAACTTTACGTGCATTAATGGAATTTTGGGCAGTTAACTTCCTCCTTTTAAAAAACGGTTCTCAGTGCCCTCATGTTTTATAGGACAGCTCTCCCCCTGCATTGTCTCCAGTCTCTTTGCCTGTCCAGCACAGCCTTTTCCTCTCTCCCTGGCTCTGGGTGGGCATCAGGTTGAGGAGCTGGGCAGAGAGGGTGCAAGAACTGCCAGTGAGTCTATGGGAGCATGCTTGGGGGTGTGGGGGCTGGATGTGGGGAAGATTGCAGGGGCAGAATAGAAGCCCTCCCTACATTCCCAGCTATGCAGCTCTGACCCCTTCCTATCCATTCTGCCCTCACCTCTCCTTTTCCCCAAGAAGCAGCAGTGAGGAGAAAGGTCAGCCTGCAGCCCCATTCCCCACTAATGGAGGTAGCATGGGGATGGAGAGGAAATCGTTCTAGGTTCCTTTTCCTGACCAGGGAGCAATGGAAGGAAAGAGAGCTCCAACTCCCTCCCTTGGCCTGGTGCAATAGTCATGGGGAGAAATTGTTGAGGGGTAGGGAAGGGGGCAGGAGAGAAGGAGGGCTCAGACAGCTCCACTTATCTTGTCCTTAAGGCCCTTTGTTTCAGTTATTTTAACATTTGCTGGGAATTTATCATGCTCATTACAAAAATTAAAAAAGGGTGAAAGTCTGTTTTCTGGGTAAATATCAGGATTAATATTGGGAGAGGTAGGAGGATAGAAAAATAACAAATAGAGAAAAGTAAGACTGTGTCTACTTTACAAATGTGCTATCGTGGCACAATTGCAGCTATGTGCCTGCCGTAGGGTATACACTTGCTACAACAAGATAAATCCTGATGGGTGAAATCATTTTGGAGAGATCAAAGCCATAGGATGAGCCCCAGGTATAGGCAAACAAGTTATAAGAACCATATGATTTTGTAAACATAGTTTTTTAGGGAAGCTGTATGTCATCTGGCTCAAATAATCCCAAATCTGGACAACTAACCCTAACTCATGCCCCTATGACACACAGAAAATTTTGAGAAAATCCAAGTCAGCATGTGGATTTTCCAATAATGATCTTTTAAACAGTAATCAACTTTCAATCTTAGCTATAGCAGAGCTGCCACTCTACAATGTATTGCTTCTTCTACTGCTGTGTCCCACTTTGTGTATAAAGTCACTTCTGCACAAGCTGCATATCAAAGGAGGCAAGGGCTGCTGCAGAGCCTTCCTGCCTTCCTTTCACACCTTTGCCTGTGGAGTATTTAATTCAGCACTATGCATGCTCTTCTGTGCATGCTATGAGGCTAAAGTTAGTCCAGAGTTCATGCATGTAGTGCAACCTGTTCTACTTAAAACATTGGTATGAAGTGCTTAAAAATTCTATTCTAAGTACATGTGAATTGCAAACTTTCATAACTTTCAAAGCTAACCCAAACCTCAGGTGAACACGCAATGGCACTTTTCTATAAGGGCTATTTTTCTGACAAACATAAAAACTTTGCTTTTGGGGGCTAGAGCTGGGCTGCAAAAAAAAGTTTATTTTTTGTAAATTGTAATAGGAAATCTATTTTATTCACTTGTATTTAAAAAAAAAAAAAAGTGGAAACTTTTTCTCAAACTTATTTTTTAGGCAGAAAACCAACCTGGAAAAGTTCATCCCCAAAGGTGAAAATTTAAGAAAGCTAGGAGCTTCTGAAAACAGGGTTTTTATTTTATTTGCATCAGAATAATATTTAAAAGCCCCAACTGAGATCAGGGTCCCATGGTGCTAGGTGCTTTACATATACATAGTCAGAGAGAGACCCTGCCTTGAGGATCTTCAGTCTAAGTAGACAAGATGGACAAAGCGGGGAAGAAATGACATTTTATCCTCATTTTTACAAATGGGGAAATGAGGTACAAACAGAATAAGTGACTTGCGCAAAGTCATATGAGAAATCTAGAAGAACTGAGAATTGAACCAAGATCTTTTGAGGTCCAGTCTAGTGCCTCAACATAGGATCATATTTCCTCACAAAGTAATGTGAAATGGAGTGCTAATGATAGCTGACATTAGCATATTGTCTCTTCTCATTGAGATGTCATAGTTTATAAAATAGTTCTGAAATACCTTGAATAAAAAATGTGTTATAAAATTAGTTTCTAAACAATAGATTAGATGGTGGTAGTAGAGAGACTTTATATAAATGTAGCAGCCATTTGTAAAACATTTTCTGAACTTTTGTTTTTGAATTTCCTTTAACTGACTCTGGTCTTGATTTAACATCTCTCATGAGCAGTACTTCAGTGCTGTTCTGTCTATTCTAAATGCCAGTTTGGATGAGCACCATCTTAGGAAATGGTAAAGAAGAGTGACCTAAGGTAGAATAAATTGTCTTATCAGGGCTTTGATATGATACCATAAGGTGTTATACTTGAGAATGTGATCTATATGTAAGAGTTGTTGTTGAAGATATCCAAGGAGGATCATTTTGTGCATTTACTGAATATGGGAGCACCAACTCTTCCAATGAGTTGTGCATATAGCACTTTAACTTTGAATTCATGCATCTGCCCGAAAGCATAGAAGAAACAGGGCTCTTTAATTTAGCAGCCAAAGGCTACAAAAAAAGTGCAAATATTTTTAATGCAGAGTTTAATTGACCATTGGAACAATTTACCAAGGCATGTGATAGGTTCTCTAGCATCCTAAGTCTTTAAATCAAGATTGAATGTCTTTCTAAAAGATATGCTCTAGTTCAATAAGAAGTTATGGGCTTGAGGCAGCAATTATTAGGTTAAATATCATGCTCTGTGTTATGCAGGAGGTTAGACCAGATGATCATAATGGTCCCTTCTGGCTTTAAAATGTATGACTTTCAGGAAGCAGTTCATATTGTCTACCTTTGTGTCCTAGATAAGTTGTTAATGATTCTCCTGCTAAAGTTTATAAGTGATCAAAATACAGTTTGGGATTAAATAAATTCTGATTTCTATTCAGTTTTCATTTTACATTGGTAATCACTTCATTGTCTTATTGAGAATCTAGTATGACAATGAAAAATGTTTAGATATTAGCCAAATATTACACAATTAAGCAATTTGACATAGGAATGTGCAAAACAAAATGTAACAGTAAAAGGCTGGACTAAATACATAGATTTCATCTGTTCAAAGTAATAATAAAGACATCAGCAGGGAAATCAGTCATGAACATATATTATTTGTATGCACTTAAGCTGGACAGATAGGATAATGGATGTAGTATGTGCCAGATGTTACATTTCCTGAAAATAGATATGTTAAAGAAGCTCACAAGTGGTTGTCAATGCCCCTTTCATTACCCTATCAGTCTAAATTTATCCAGTTGAAATAAGCATCTTAGTTAGTCTTAACTTGGGCTTCACCTTAAAATCTTTTGTGGCTTGGTCTTGCAAATTATGCCATGCTATATTAATATTATACAGTTATTCAGATTTTCTAGCAAGTTAAAAAGATGCTGGTATTTGGTTAATTATACCTCAGTTTGAAATAAGCAAAAATACAGTTTGCCAACTTAGTGTTAAAACCCAGTTATTTCTATGCAGTTACTTATAAAAATGTGGGCCTTTATTTCTAAACTACATGCATGCACAACTTGCAGGTTCAATAAGAGTAATAATACAGAAATGAGCATGTAGACATTCAGCAAGTCATTTATGTATACTTACACCCTGTCTGCATGCAAAAGCTATGGAAATGTGGGTTGTAAAAGGTAACTTTCATTTAGTTTTAGTATAACGTTAGAGTACACATTCTCCAGACCATTTTATTTTTACATGTTTTGTAAAATGTTAATATTTTTATATGGAGCCATAAATGTATTTAATAGTTCATCTTTACTTATGGTTAAGTACCAGAAAGGTGTATACAGTACTCTGTAAAGGAAGGAGCTGTTCATAAACAGATGATCCTATTTACTTTCAGTGGACTATGTGTGAGTAATGGTTGGCTTGTAGTGTTATTGTAACCATGTTGGTCCCAGGATGTGAGAGAGATAAGATAGGTGAGGTAATATCTTTTACTGGATCGACTTCTGTTGGTGGAAGCGACAAGCTTTCAAGCTTCACACAGCTCTTCCTCTGGTCTGGAAAAAGTAGCCTGTGTCTGAGCTAAATAAAGGTCAGACGGATCTTTTTAAGTATAAGGGTTTCACACAAGCCCTAGAAGACCCACCTAAAATGAAATTGGCAAATTAAAGGTTAGCATGCAATAGTGTTATAAATTATTGTAAGGATCCATAGTTCAGTGTCTCTTTAAGTCCATGGTTTTTAGTGTCCAGCAGAGTGATGAATTTAAAGCTCCCAGGTTCGTCTTTTGAAGGAGTTGTGCAGGTTTCCTTTGAGGATGAGGACTGAGAGGTCAGACATACAGCACAACCACTGTGAAAAGTGTTTGCCCACAGGTGATATGGTGTTTTTTGTCTTCTTATCATTTTTCTGTGAGAATTCATTTGAGAGTGTAGTGATTGTCTGTTTTTACCAACATAGTTGTTGGGGCATGTTGTGCACTGGATGAGGTACACCACATGCGATAGGCATGTGTGGGACCAATGGATCTTGAAAGGTGTTGTGGGAAGTATTGATCCACATAGTTGTAAAGATATGTCTTCAGGTTTTGTATGTGTGGTCAGGGGCTGGTACTGCTTTGAGTTGGTGGGCCCTTGTTTGTGGGGATCTTGCTTCTGTTGATGAGCTTGATGAGTAGGAGTTTGTTTGAAGGCCAGAAGAGGAGATTCAGGAAAGATTTCTTTCAGGATGTGGTCCCCATCAAGTATGGGTTGTAAGTGTTTGATACCCAGCGTAAGATGGTAGGTGATAATTAGGGGTATTGGGTCAGTAGATTTTTTTTCTGTATTAAAGCAGGCTCTTTGCGGGGTATTTGTGTGGTCCAGTCCATAGTGTGATCTACTTCTCATGATGAGTGGCCTTGTTTAGTGAAGGCAGTTTTAAGTGTATATCCTGGACTCTCTCTTCAGAGCAAATTCTGTGATAATGGTGACTCATGAGTAAGGCTCCGGAGAACTGGACTTTAGATGGGCACACAATATACTTTTTTTTTTTTTTTTTTTAAGAAATGAATGTTTGAAGCTTTTGCATTAAGAAACACAGCTCCATTCTAGTGGTTAAGATATGGTATTCAATAACTTTACTGAGGGGTACTTGTTTAAAATAAGTAAATAAACAATTTGGGATATTCTTAGCAGACTTTGGGTTTACATCATAGAAGATTAGGGTTGGAAGAGACCTCATGAGGTCATCTAGTCCAACCCCCTGCTCAAAGCAGGACCAATCCCCAACTAAATCATCCCAGCCAGGGCTTTGTCAAACCAGGCCTTAAAAACCTCTAAGGATGGAGATTCCACCACCTCCATAGGTAACACATTCCAGTGCTTCACCACCCTCCTAGTGAAATACTTTTTCCTAATATCCAATCTAGACCTCCCGCACTGCAACTTGAGACCCTTGTTCCTTGTTCTGTCATCTGCCACCACTGAGAACAGCCTAGATCCATCCTCTTTGGAAACCCCCTTCAGGTACTTGAAGGCTGCTATCAAATCCCCCCTCACTCTTCTTTTCTGCAGACTAAATAAGCCCAGTTCCATCAGCCTCTCCTCATAAGTCATGTGCCCCAGCTCCCTAATCATTTTCATTGCCCTCCAATGGACTCTCTCCAATTTGTCCACATCCTTTCGGGGGGGGGGGGAGGGGAAGGAAGGGGAAAACTGGATGCAATACTCCAGATGTGGCCACACCACTGCCGAATAAAAGGGAATAATCACTTCCCTCGATCTGCTGGCAATGCTCCTACTAATGCAGCCCAATATGCCGTTAGCCTTCTTGGCAACAAGGGCACACTGTTGACTCATATCCAGCTTCTCGTCCACTGAAATCCACAGGTCCTTTTCTGCAGAATTGCCGCTTAGCCAGTCGGTCTCCAGCCTGTAGCAGTGCATGGGATTCTTCCGTCCTAAGTGCAGGACTCTGCACTTGTCTTTGTTGAACCTCATCAGATTTCTTTTGGCCCAATCCACCAATTTGTCTAGGTCACTCTGGACCTTGTCCCTACCCTCCAGCATATCTACCTCTCCCACGAGCTTAGTGTCATCCACAAACTTGCTGAGGGTGCAATCCATCCCATCATCCAGATCATTAATGAAGATGTTGAACAAAACCAGCCCCAGGACAGACCCCTGGGGCACTCCACTTGATACCAGCTGCCAACTAGACATCAAGCCATTGATCACTACCCACTGAGCCTGATGATCTAGTCAGATTTCTATCCACCTTATAGTCTATTCATCCAATCCATACTTTTTTTAACTTGCTGGCAAGAATACTGTGGGAGACAGTATCAAAAGCTTTGCTAAAGTCAAGGTACATCACGTCCACTGCTTTCCTCATATTCACAGAGCCAGTTATCTCATTATAGAAGGCAATCAGGTTGGTCAGGCATGACTTGCCCTTGGTGAATCCATGTTGACTGTTCCTGATCACCTTCCTCTCCTCCAAGTGCTTCAAAATAACTTGTCAAAAATATAGCTAGTAAGTTCTGTAATATCTTTCTATTCACTTGTCAATTCAATGTAATGTGCACAACTTCTACATTTAATTTTTTAGGTCACCATCCCAATGGAATTATGATTACCCATCAGATGTGCACATTCCTAGAACATTGTATTAAAATGGCTGCTCAGTGGGCCAATATATCTGGAGAATGAGTGACCCATTCTGCAGAGGGCTAAAAGTCAGTGCAATGTTTCTACAGCAGAGAGTTGTGGAAGAAGATGGATCCTAAGCCTGGCGGTTGTCTTTATAAAAATTAATATTCTAAAAGTATTTCTAAAGCATCCTCAGCTGATGTAAATGGGTGTGGCCTCACTGAAGTTAATGGAGCTGTGTCTATTTTCACTAGCTCAAGAGCTGGACCTTGGTGTGTTATGTGATCCTCCAAGCCTCATTTGCTGGGATAATTGTAGGAGGCATCTGCCTTCCATTGTTTGGGAGCATGTTCTATCAAAGAGAGAAGCTATGGGGACATAAATTTGGGCTATACAACCTTTTGAAATATGTTCTTCCCTTGTTGACCTTCAGTATGACTGGGTATAGCATGCCACTGCCATTAGAATGCTGAAGGGTGCTGTGCTGGAATATCACTCCCATAAACTAGCAAGATGGTATTTGACCCCACCCCAGAAAAAAGACCGCTAAGGTAGCTATGCAGTGATGAAACTTGTATTACACAGCTGCTTTTGGAGTGGTGAGAAGTGTTCCATTGAAGTAGGGAGCAGGCTCTGAATTAGAAGGCTCTGGAAGAGGAAATGCATTTGGGCTGGATAGAGCCTTTGGAGTGTATGGAATGTACTTGTCAGTAGTTACTTTTGTGCCAATAAGTTAGATAAGTGTTACTGTTTACATACCAATTTGCTCTGTTATTCAATAATCTGTGCAGTAACCAGGGCAACCTTTCCATCATATTAATTACTTCAAAGATACACATCTTCATAAAGAAATATGCATACCAATAGGTTACATAGACATCTGGAGAATTTACAGTGTGTTTTGCATATTTACTGAAACTATTTTCTAAACACAATTGTCTCAGGTTTTAGGGCTTGCTCCAAAGCCTATGGGAAGACTTTCCATTGTCTTCAGTGGGTTTTTGATCAAGCCTTTAATGCCTATTTAATAAACCAAACACTTGGAGCTGTCACACCTACTTTCATAGGTATGTGTCAGAACCAGTGTGTCTAGTCAATATGCATCTCTGCAATAGGGCATCAGCCTGGCTGTGTCGGTCTGCAGATTTTTAAAATCACCTTTAGGCTTGGGAGAAGGCCTTTTGAACTGTATTTAGTTTCTCATAGCTCTTTTATTCCCCTCAGATCAAATTACCTCTATTGTCTCTAAAAATAGCTTTAATTAGATGTATTTTGAGGCATATAAATTATAGGGTGAATTGAGATCTGCTAGTCCTACCTAGGAGATTGCTACCCATCCCTTAACCCAGCTATCCCATACAAGAGCTGAAGGCTTTCATCTTAACTCAGTCCAAAAGTAAATCCCAGGAGTTCCCATGTAATTGGATCAGGTGTCTTTCCGTGACATCTTGGTCTATAATGTTCAGAGTTGCTTCAGCTCTTTGGCAGTGAAGGGAAAGCCAAGGCAGGGCTAGAACCACAGATGGTACTGAAGATTGGAACTGAAATATTAAGTTCTGTGGAGGTCTAGGAGTAGAATAGAAAGGGGTCCTGCAGGTCAGGATGAGGGCAGTGGAATAGAGGAAAGCTTATAAATGAAGATTCAGTGGCTGGATATTGAATCTAGATTAATTCAAACTAGAACTAAGACATTCATTTTTAACAGTGAACATAATGGAAGTTAAGGAGCAACTTCAGGGGTGTGGTAGATTCTCCATGACTTGGGGTCCTTAAATCAGGAGTGGATGTCTTTATAAAAGAAAGATTCTAGTTCAGCCACAAGTTACTGGGCTCTGTGCAGGAATGTGTGTGTGAAAATCTATGGCCTGTGTTAAGCAGGAGGTCTAGCTAAAGGAATATAATGGTCCCGTGTGGACTAAACATCCATGACCATTTTTTGGGCGGTGTGTGTGTGTGCGTGTGTGTGTGTGCGCATGCATGCACAGGGCATGACTCTGACACTGTTTAAAACTCTGTACTACAGTAGATATAACTATGTTAGCAGGTTTTTGTGGAGCATCTCTCTGACATTCCATAGATATCCCATATGAGTAGAACCTGATTTTAATAATCAAAACAAATTAGCTAGCTAGTTATAATAAGCAATAAGCCACTCCAATAGGTTTACTTTTTCTTTTTGGTAGGTGTGGAACTTCTGGCTGTCAAAAGCTTTTGTGCAATCAATGCAAGAACTTCAGAACTTAGAATTTTAAATGCTCCAGGACAGGGATCATCTCTTTGTTATGTGTACAATAGCTAGCACAGGGGCAGGCAAATTTTTTGGCACGAGGGCTGCATCAGGTTTCCAAAATTGTATGCAGGGCTGGTTAGCAGAGGCTGTGCCTCCCCAAACAACTAGGTGTGGCCTGGCCTGTCCCCGTCCCGCCCCCTATCCAACCCCTCCAGCTTCTTGCCCTCTGATGGCCCCCCTACCCCATCCAACCCGCACTGTTCCCTGTCCCCTGACAACCCCCAGAACACCCGCCCCTGACTGCACCCCACCACCTGACTGCCCCCGGGACCCCCACCCCATCCAACCACCCCTTCTCTCTGTTCCCTTGAATCCCCCCGGAACCCCTGCCCCTGACTGCCCCCCGCCGCCCCATCCAACCCCTCCTCTCCTTCCTGACTGCCCCCCGGGGACCTCTGCCCCATCCAACCCCCCTGTTCCCTGCTCTCTGACCGCCACGACCCCTATCCACACCCCCACCCCCTGACTACCACCCTGAACTCCCCTGCCCTCTATCCAACTCCCCGCTCCCTGCCCCCTTACCGCACTCCTGGAGCATCGGAGGCTGGCAGCGCTACAGCTGCGCCGCCCAGAGCACCAGGACAAGCAGCCACGCCACCCGGCTGGAACCATCCACGCCACCGCACAGCATAGAGCACTGAGTCAGGCCGTGGCTCTGCAGCTGTGATGCCCCAGGAGCTCGCAGCCCTGCCGCACAGAGCATTGCGCCAGTGACGGAGCGAGCTGAGGCTGCGGGGGAGGGGGAACAGCAGGGGAAGGGCTCGGGGTTAGCAGGCCAGGAGCTCAGGGGCTGGGCAGGAGCGTCCCGCAGGCCACAGTTTGCCCTCTGAGCTAGCATGATGGGCCCATAGTGCTACCACAATTAAATAATATACACCTAATACAGTAGCCTTGATCAATCTGATCGTTGCATGAACATACTGCATTATGCCTATGGGGGGGATGAGACACAAAAGTTAAGGGCTAAGACTCAAGATGCTAAAAGTTTCTGGAAACTGGGAAGAAATATTTTTCCAAGATCTTCAGAGCAAACGATAGTGGGGAAGCAACTCTATAATTATTGCAGTCAGATAGTACGCCAACAAAAAAGGAACAATTAGTGATGTTTCCCAGTCAGTAGGTATTTCTCCTAAAATAAGTGATCTATTGCCTGGATGTGTAATTAGGACCATGTAATAATAGGTTCAGTATCACTAGCTCTCTGTGAAATAGGGAAGAAAAATCCATCCTATCAATAATTGTAGGTTTGTGTATGTCTCTCCTTCCCCTCCTCCCCATCAATCTTTAAATATATCTCCTTCTGGCTCGCAGTACCCTTAACTGTCATTAACAGTACCTTTTAATGGTCACTCTTACAGATAATGTTCAAAACGCTGCTTGAAACAGAGAAATCAATTTCCTATTCAGTAATATATTTGAACTTCATGTGTGTTCACAACAACAATTTATTTGTGATAATTTTATACCACTTTTTTATTCTTTTCTCTTTCCTTTTTTTTTTTCCCAATAGGAAAAATCTGTTAGAAACCAAAATCACACTAAGAAAATTGCTGTGTAATTTGAAGGAAAGCATACCCATTTTCAGTCTTTGGCTTACGTACTGTAAAGGAATACAGTAGATTCCCTGCTCACCCATCCCCAGGTGTATGTAGTCTTAGCAAATTATTTGGTTAAATAAATATTTTACACCTACTGCAAAAGAAATATTTATTCTGCAAAAAATATGCACATATTTTAAGTAAAAGGCTATTGAAGATCCAGCAAAGAAAGATTACATATGTCCTGGATAAATTGAAGGCGGATAATGAGCACACAATTCCTTTTTAGAGAAATATTGAGTGATAACAATATGCTAGGTGATGTACATAACTATGGAGACAAAGGATTGCCTTAACTGAGATTGGGGTCTTAGTACAAAACAAACCATATGCACAGCTAGTGCACTAGCTGTTAATCTGTAGGGGAATTGAGGGCTGACTATAAAAATGTTCTAACTATAAGGGTAGTTAGGCTCTGGAATAGGCTTCCTAGGGAGGTTGTGAAATCCCCATCATTGGAGGTTTTTAAGAACAGGTTGGAGAAACACTGTCAGGGCTGAGCTAGGTTTACTTGGTCTTGCCTCAGCTTAGGGAGCTGGACTTGATGACTTCTTGAGGTCCCTTCCAGCCCTACATTTCTATGGTTCTATAAAAGATTACACCCCTGGCAACTGAATTCCCATGTTCGTATTCATCCACAGAACTTTTATAGTACCAGTACAGACTTCTCCTTGCTGTTGACCTATGTTTGTGTATCAGATATCTCATGATGGCTCTAACACGGTGTCAGAATGGAAGCCCTGGTATAAAAATGCAGAGAATTAAGAGCTAATTCCTAGGCCAGGGCTTCAAAACTTCCATTCCCAGGAAGGGCAACTGCTCTGCTGTGTTACTACCTGGCAGCAAGGGATGGATCTCACCCTGTGGCATGTTGAGAGGGCAGTCTGCAGAAAGCCTCTGCTAGATGGAGGGAGGATGTATATTTTTACATCTCCTGTTTTCTGTTGTGGAAGGAAGATAGTCATTACCTAGGCTTTGTAATTTAATTTCTATTACATTCTCTTCAAGAGGCTATTGCTGCTTATTGCTGGATTCCTGGCATCCTGTTTGTTTTGCTTCTGTGGAGAGTAGCTGCCCATTCAAATGCTTCAGCTAGAACCAGGAAGAGGTACCTCTAGCTTAGATTGCTTGGTTAGCTTTCAGTTTCCATGAGCCATCAGTCCTTTGTGCCTCTGCTAATGCTATCAACAAGAGGGTCAATTGTGAAGTTAAGGTTTTGGTTGTAGACACTTGTCCACTAGGAACAGGCTTAAGACCCAGCAACCTTTGACTTAAATTCACCCAAAGTTGGTAATGAACAATGGCATAGAGTTGGTAGTGAACAGTGGCATATATATACACCATTATTAATGTCCTGGAAGAATTTAAGACAATGATTCCCATTACTAATCCCCTTCCAAATATATTAATTGGAAAATGAAAATTCACTTGGCTAAACTTCTTTTTAGAACTTACATTTGACAATAAAAACCTGCAGCTGAATCAATCCTACATAGGTTTTCACTATCAATAAAAATACAACATACATCCCGTTTAACAATACATAACCAAAAAAACAAATCGATATAGACCTTTCCATAATTCATGATTGTTCTGCATATAAAGAGCTGCTAAAGGAAGCCACTTGCAGTGCACAAGTCCTGTTGATCCTATTCTTGTGCACCTGACATTTTTGTCTATTAACTAGATATTTACATATATGCAGGTATGGAGCACCTCTATAACAGTATATTTGTCTGTATCTAAAATTGCAGCAGCAGTACTGTACCAGCAGCTTTGATTACACTCTGAGCTGACTAGTGAGACTAAATCTACTCTTGCTAGTAGTGCAAGCTAGTACTCCCATCATCATCTTTGTGTGCATAGGGTGAGGATCTACTCATATATTCCTGTCACCAGCACCATATATTCCACCAAGGCTCTCTCTAACTGTCACAGGGGGTTGAAACCCTCATGTCCTTCTTAGAAAACAAAAATGAAAAGGATGTAAGAAAAAATAATGAACACGCAAGTTTGGAGGTTACAGCAAGATTCAAGTATTACTAAGGCTCCAGCACCACTGAACTGACTGGGAGCCTGCCAGACTTTTAGCTGGAAAGTCAAGGAATTTCATGCAAGAATATATAGTTACTGGGAGCAAAGGACAGCCATTATATCAGCTGCAAGATTGCCCTTGCTGAAAACCTCTGCACATGTATATGGGGCACTGGGATGGCAACATGCACAGTTGCCAGCACAGTACTAATAGTGCTTATGACATTTTTTTTATCTTGCAGTAAAATATAACCGAAGTATGTAAATAGAAAGAATGAATGAGCCTGAATCTGCGTGAAATAACTTGGAATGCATTTCCACATATAGAAAAGGGCGGGGGGGAGGGGGAAGAGAATCAGAGGTCTCAGAAAAGAAAACTATTGGCTAAATGGGAAAAATAGTAATAGGTAAGAAATAGGAATTTTCAATTACCTAATTTAGCACTAACCTGGAAGAGTTGAAAGTGAATTAGGTAAAATTACATAAATTCTAATGTATCTATCGATGTCTAGAGCATTTTCCACTTTATAGAACAAGCGATCCATTACACTACTAGGTCTAATTTGTTAACACACTACTAAAATGGAATAGTTTAAGTGTAGAATTATTTAAAAAAAATTAAATTTACTTACATTCTAAAATTTATTGAAAATGTTAGCGAAAATTGAAAGTTGGGGATCTCAATCTATATATAAACACCAAATTAAAAAAAAATTGTTGATAAAGCAGATTATATTGAGGATTCGTAAATTACCCAAAAGAATCTTCCACAGTTAAGAAAATAACATTGTGCCCTGACCAAAATTTAGGGGGCACATGTTTAAAGGGCACAATAGGATTTTATGCACAAATCCATGCAAACATTGAACTTATTAAACTACATTTGCATCAACAAATAAAATTTTGGGAGTTCAAACTGGAAATTGCATAAGTGACTACTCATGGGTTCTATTACTTAAGTTGTATGGGCATCCTGGCATTTGTGCATGCAAAATCAGGGGTTTTCACTGGTACAATCTTTGTAGAAGCACCTATTGTGCTTTCATTTTAAAAATGTATTTAAGTATGTACTTACAAAAAACAAAATCTAAATGTCTCGTAAATCTCTCCAGTCACCTGGTGTCTCTAACCACTTGTAAGCATGCTAGTATCCCCCCAAAGCTTGTTCAAACAGTTATGTATAATTTGTCAGACCAGTGCCTGCAGAATTCCATGTAGATTACTTTTGCACAGGAAACACAACACACAAGTAATGTACCTTTTCATCCCACTAATCTTCTCTTCTGTATGGGTCCATAGTCAACTGCAAGATCATCACTGGCTCCAGCCTGTTGGCGACACAACCACCATCTTTGTTCCTGGGGCTGTTTCCCTAAACTCTTTTGAGGATGGCACAAACAAACTCTTTGTAAGAGGAAAAATAATCTCTTCAGTTCCCAACTTCTGATAATGAAATGTTTATGACTAATCCAAGAATCTTTCTATAAGAAGTTAATCCCTTTATTATTAGTATTTGAGTATTTTCGGTGCTTGCTCTTCCCCCATAGGCAATGCTATAGGTGTTGCAGCTTGAAGAGACAAAACTGTGTGCTTGCTCCATAGCTGACAGCCTGAGTAATTTTCCCCTGTACCTCTGAATGGGGAGTTGGCTTATTGATAGCACTATATCTTGAAATATATCCAGTTTGGCACTGAAGTTTTCCTCTACATTTTTCATATCTTTACAAAAGGCAGATAGAGACTGAATCCTCTCTTCCCCTTCCCTTTTAGATTCCACACACCCAACCCTCTCAAAAGTTGTTCCATTATGTCCTCCAACTTTGTACGGTTCTATTCAAATGGGTTAGTTTCAATGGTGCTTTTATTTTATTTGGGGGAGAGAGATCTTAAACTCACTCAATTTCTAACAGCTATTTTGGCTTGTTACGCAAACTAAAATTCCAGAAGTAAAACTTAATATCCACAGCATGCCAGCAAGTGGAAAGATCTAACAGTCTTTTTAAAAAAATCAATTAGAAATGACTCACCAAAGCTCAGATCATGTGGTCTGATTCTGTTTACTATTTTTGATCAGTGTCTTTTGTCCTTCTATTTTGCATTGTTTGTTTGGCATTGGTTCATAATTTCAGAAAATACAATTTAATACCTAGCTATTAATAGAGAAGATACATTTATGGGAACCTAGTCAGCCATGGTTTATATCAGAGGTGGGCAAACTATGACCCGCAGGACCCTCCTGCCTGGCCTCTGAGCTCCTGGCCCAGGAGTCTAGCTCCCGGCCCTTCCCCTGCTGTTCCCTCTCCCCCGCGGCCTAAACTCACTCCACTGCCAGGGCAATGCTCTGGGCGGCAGGACTGCGAGCTCCTGGGGCAGTGCAGATGCAGAGCCGCGGCCTGACCCGGTGCTCTGTGTTGCGTGGTGGCATGGCTGGCTCCAGCCGGGCAGCGCAGTTGCTTGTCCTGGTGCTCTGGGCGGCATGGTTGTAGTGCTGCCAGCCACTGGTGCTCCAGGCAGCGCGGTAAGGGGGCAGGGAGTTGGGGGGCTGGATAGAGGGCAGGGGAGTTTGGGGTGGTGGTCAGGGGAGGGGGGTGTGGATAGGGGTCGTGGTGGTCAGAGGGCAGGAAACGGGGGTTGAATGGGGGCAGGGGTCCCCAGGGGGCAGTCAGGAAGGAGAGGGGGGGTTGGATGGGGCAGCGGGGGGGCAGTCAGGGGCAGGGGTTCCAGGGGCGGTCAGGGGACAGGGAGAAGGGGTGGTTGGATGGGGCAGAGGTCTGGGGGGGCAGTCAGGGAGCGAGAAGCAGGAGGGGGTGGATAGGGGGCTGGGCCAGGCCATACCTGGCTGTTTGGGGAGGCACAGCCTCCGCTAACCAGCCCTCTGTACAATTTTGGAAACCCGATGCAGCCCTTAGGCCAAAAAGTTTGTCCAACCCTGGTTTATATCATTACTGCCATCTAGGGAGCTCTTAAACCAGCCATACTTATCTGTCAGAATTTTAGTATAACTAAAGCACATTGTGGCGAAGTTTATTTTCTGACACAATCACAATGCTTTAATTTTAACATAAATTAAGAAAATACTTAATCTAAGGCAAAATATGACCTCGAGTTATTGGGAAAATGCTTTTGTATGCCTCACTGGACTTGCATTCAATCTTTAACTATTTTATACCTGAAGTACAAGAAAAAGCCCACACTGTTTAATTCACCTTCACACAAGAGCATGGAGCTAATATGAAAGTAACACTGAAGACACAGCACAATCTGGATTCAGGTCAGGACATGGAACTGAAACTGCTTGAATCGCATTGATGCACGGTCACCTCCTATCAATAGACAGAGGGCAGACTTCCATTCTCACACTCTGGAACCTCTGCAGCATTTGACACGGTTGACCATGGCATACTGCTGTCTTGTCTGAGAAAGGAGACCTTGTTCCAGAATAATGCACTAAAATCATCTGAGTCCTTCCTGGAGGGACACACCCAATGATCGTGATGAGAAACTGCACCTCCACCAGTAAACCCCTCACTTGTAGAGTCCCACAATGATCAATTCTCTCTCCAGTCCGTTTCACCATCTACATGCAACTACTAGGTGAACTGTTCAGACAACATGGATTCAAGTGCCAGCAATAGGCAGATGATACACAGCTCTATCTTTCATCACGTGTGGACACACCACTACCACCCATGCTTGAGGGAGATCAGCTTATGGATAAAGAACAATTGGCTGAAGCCAAACCTGAGCAAGGCAGAAGTGATGCTGGTGGGCAGAGGACTGTATTTTGAAGAGTTTGCAGCTGCAATGCAATCCCCTTTAGTTAAAGGTACACGCTCACAGTTGGTCAAATCAGTCCATAGTCTAGGAGTATGCCTGGATTCCTTACCGATACTCTGTTTTCAGACAACAGCATCCACTAGAAACTCATTCTACCATCTCCCCCATCGTGGCGGATGATGACCTGGCTTCAGTTATGCATGCCTTTGTCATCTCTTGGCTGAACTACAGCAACATGATATACCTGTCGGGAAGCCTTCAGCAGTCAGGAAACTCCAATTAGTACAGAATGCTGCATCATCTCTCCACAGCAACATGGGCTACAGCTTGAGTAAATCAAGTCTGTCCTCTGCTCTCTAGACTGGCTTCCCATAAAATGTCAAATCAAGTTCAAGGTCACAGCCCTTATCTTCAAAGGACTCCATGGTTTTAGAACATCTAAAATATTGACTAAAGCTCTGGGGTGAAGACCATGGTCAACAGCTATGCTCCTCTGGCAATGGCTGGATTAACACCATAGGCAAACTAGGCATGTGCCTAGGGCCCAGCACATGCTCCTTCCCTCCCTGCAGATTCTCTCTGGCCTCTTGAGCCCTTGCCTGGGCCCTGATTTCCCTCTCCCTTTGCCTCATGTCCCTGTAGGATCCCAGCTCAGGATTGGCCAGGTTTTGCCTGCCTTGATCAAAGATGCTGAAGCCATGGGCTGGCAGCAGCCCTCTGGAGGGGGAAGATTGTAATAGTAAGATTTTATGTTTGTATTTTGTATGATTTAGAATGAAGGATAAAGAATGAGATAATAATGTAGCATGTATTCAATGTATTGGTGTATGATTTGATCATATCCTGCCAGCCACCCTTTTTGATTAGCAGAAAGGAATGGCCTAATGCATCAGCTGGAATCTGCATTTGGGCTGATTTCAAGGCAGTAGCAGACATTTTAAGGTCACTACTTTGTTATAGATTTAGCATTTTAAAATAAGTAAAAGAATGCCATGATTGTTTCCTTGTGCATTGCAACTTGATGTTCTTGTTTAAAATGTTCTTTGTGAATTAATTCTGTTTTGTGTGTGAATGAGGAATGTATGTGTAAAGGGATAAGTGTGAAGGCCATTGCTGAGCTAGATGTACGAGGGAGGAACCGGAGACAGATGCAAGAGCGCCAGGAGGCTGCACCACGCCCCTATTGAAATGTCAGAGGAGGGCAGATTGACAACTCTAAAGATGAGACAGGCACCTATCAATGGGGACAAGATAGCTGTGATAAAGAATGAGAAGGACAATTTAAGAAAACAAGCATTCATCAAACAACAATTGATTACAGCATGACAGAGCAAAACTCATTGGTCCCAATGAAGGAAAATCGCTATATAAACAGGGTGCCTTGCCATGAAACTTTGGGTTTGTCCTGCCAAGACTTCCCCGGACCATCATATTATGACCAACAGAACCCGGTTCCTTCCTACCCGTGATCAACCTAGCTGGCCACTAGATTGATCCAGACTCTGGACTGGTGGGACTGTATGTGTGTATGGTGTGATTGAATTTATATGCTAATTGTTGTATCTTCAATAAATACAGAGTATTGTCTCTTCCCCTGAAAAAGATCCTATTTGCTTCTTATAAGCATAACAATATGAAGAAGTTTTGGCCTGCCGCTCCGGGACCTGCCACCCATGCTCATCCTGCTCCCTCCAGAACTGGCTAGGCCTGGCCCTAGTAACAGCTGTCAAGAGCAGCAAACAGTTCTGGAAGCAGAGTGCCAAGCTGATGGGGAGGTGAGTCCATTTGGGGGCACCAGTATCTATCTCCCCTCTGGGATCCAGTATTGGTACTGGCCAAACTCCCCATCCTGCCTGTGCGTGGGGTGGGAGAACAGGCTATACTCTGTCATCCTTCAGACCAATTATTGATACTGACTAAATGATCTGTGGCCTTCCAAGCCCAGAAGTATGTTTGCCTAGGACCCAGCGATGGGGCAATCTGGCTCTGGCACAACGGAACTCTCAACAAAAAGGGTAAAGCTCATCAGTGTGGGAGACACAACTCTCTTGAGGGCTAGTTCAAGACTGGAATAACCTCACCATTTTCACAGACCTCATCACTTTCCACTTCATTTCACTAGGAGGGTGGTGAAGCACTGGAATGCGTTACCTAGGGAGGTGGTGGAGTCTCCTTCCTTGGAGGTTTTTAAGGCCCGGCTTGACAAAGCCCTGGCTGGGATGATTTAGTTGGGGATTGGTCTTGCTTTGAGCAGGGGGTTGGACTAGATGACCTCCTGAGGTCCCTTCCAACCCTGATATTCTATGATTTTATGATTCAAGTGCAAGACACATTTATTTGACCTTGCCTTCTCTAACATAAAATACATAGCAACAAGACTATTTAAAAAAAACAACCAACCAAGAAAAGGCGCTATAATAACACTACTCTGCACATTCTTCTCCTCTTGGGGAGAGGATGAGAGAACAAACGTGCCAGATACATACTCACATTGGTTAATGCACTATTGAAAGGTGCTCAGATATTACAGTGATGAGGTTGGTGTAAGAACATATAACGTAGAAATTTTAAACAATTCTATCTGGATTTCATTTTAATTAGTTCTGAAAATTATTTGTATGTTTTGTACTTTATATTTAATTTTAAAAGATTAATTTGTTTGTGGCATGAAACTCCCATCAACTTAAATGTGAGTTGCACATACTGGCAGCCCAGCTGAATTTGGTCACATATTTTATAGTGTTCTTGTTGGCTAGAAGCTCCTGGGCTCAAATAATGAAGAAACATTTAACTTCTTTTGAATAGTGCTCCTGGACAACTAATTCAGAGCAACACAGAGCATCACAGCAAGAGGGCAGTTGTTGAAAGCTAGTGAGACTTAGTTATTTTGAGATCTCTTAGGACATTTTTCTTGATTCATTAATTTTGTTAAGGAAATACTTTATTATTAGACCTAGGTGCATAGTGAGGTGGGGAGAAAAGAAAAAGGAGGAAAATGCATATATTCTTTCTAATTTATTTTAATTTCACTTTGACTTTTTTTTCCGTGTGTTCTTTTTCTGAAAATAGTCCAATGAATCTGTTTGTAGAGCTGAGCAAAAATCAGAATTTTTGTCCTGTGGCAAATTCCAATATTTCAACATACTTTTTTCCCCTGAATTAAGACGAATGGTTGAAATATTGAAATGTGTTTGCAAAATGAAAGGTTCCCAAGAATGTTGGTTACAAAATGGCAAAATATTTTGTGTTTTGGCATTTTTGATCACAACAAAACATTTTTGGAATTCCTGGACTGAAATTTTCTGTTTGTTTGTTGAACTGACTCAAAACACTGTTTCAAAGCTGTTCAATATTAAATTGTATTTCCCTATAGTGGCACATTGCCTCATGGGATCTGTAGTTTGGGTTGCCTGATGCCTCCATTCTTCTCTATGGACCAGGTTTCCTGACTGGACTAGATCTCTCATGATGCCCCATAGCCCTGTGACTCCCATGATGCACCACAGTGCTTGGTCAGAGATCAGACTGTGGCATCATGGGAGATGTTGCAGCCAGGGAGCTTAGCCCATAGCAGAGAATTGGAACCCAAACTACCAAGTCTCATGAAGCAGTGCACCATAGTAGCAAAATGCTGTTTTAATATTTCAAGATGACTTGAAATGAAACATTTTGGGTCAGTTTAAAAAAAAAATCTTGATTTTAGGTTGAACTGACACAAAACAAAATGTTTTTGTTTTCCCAAAGGAAAATACAAAAAAATTAGTAAAAATTAAACTTTCCCACAAATTATTCAGTTTTTCAGAAGCTACATTTTCTGGAAAATTCATGACCAGCACTAGTTTAATGGCAGGAATATTTGAAATAGTGAATATACAAGAGAATTTCAAAGTTCTAATTAATTAGCTCCTTTGTAGAGCACTTTGATTTCTTTGGATGAAAAGTGTTATATAATAGCACTTATTAAAATAGTGGTATTAATATTTATTTATTTTACTCACAAATATTTGCATCAAAACATGATTCTAAAGATAGTCTTAGCCAATCAAGAAGCAGAAGCATACCATGTAACCTGCACTGTTTCAAATCAATGCAGTTTAAATTGAAGATATCAAATACAGCAAACTTCGATAGATCATACAATTTCTGTGAATATTTGATGATGAATATTTCAAAAAAAGCATGATCTGGTCATGTACAATTAATGACTAGAAAGAGGCACAATTCATCAAATATATTATGAATTACTTCTATTCATAATACTCTACCACAGGTGTAGCCGGACCAGATGTGGGTTAACTAAGAATCCTCTTTAAGACATAGCCATAAGTTTAGCAACCCCAGTCCTGACAAGGCCATGAGTGATAATTGTGTCACACCAATGAATGACAACATCCACTCAAAATGACTTACGCTCCAGAGAGAATCCATTTTGAACCAGATATGGTCAAAACTCAGAATTTCTGGTCCAGAGAAAATTTGAACACTTCAAAAGTTTTCATTCCAATTTGGAATAAAAACTTGAAATTTCCCACGGAAAAGAAATTTTTGAAATTTTTCATTTTGGAAAAATCAGGTGTTTGGTTAGTGTTTTTATTTATTTATTTTAAACCAAAACCAAATGGAGTGGCTGGCAGACCTTGACACCAAACTTGGGGACAGCTTGGTGAGTCCCAAGAAGTCAGGAAAGTCCCCTGCTGCAGAGCGGAGAGCCTAGAATTCCTAAGAGTCCCATCTCAAGCTGGGGATCTCAAGGTTTCCAGACTCCCAGTTCCATAGTTCAGAGCCTGGAAGTCCTGGGCTCACCAGCATCCCACTGAGCAAGCAGACAGGAAACCCTGTGGTACATCGAAAGTTCATTGAACCTGATACATTTCCACAAAACAGTTCAGATTCAATGAATCAGCCTGTTCCAACAAAACTGTCAGAAAATTCCTGATGAGCTTTACTTTTGACAATGTGTATGGCAGAAAAAGAGAGGTAACCAGATGAGCAGGACTTCCAGAGCAGGAATATTACAAGGAATGATGTTTACACCCCACTTCTTAAAGTGACCTGGGACCACCTCCTTACAGTTCCTGTGATCAGGAGTTGCCCATTAGCTTACTCCTCCTTCTGTCTGGCACCTCACTGGAGTCCAAGGGCTTGTCTTCACTGCACTGTTTGCTCAGGTTATCTATGCTCCAGTTAATTCCTCTCCAGTTAGCCTAGTTTGAGTGAGAGTAAGCGCCTAATAAAACTACACTCAAACTGCACAGTGTGATTGGATTAACAGCACAGATTGTAATGGGGTCCCCACTACATTACTAGCTCTAGTCTCAGCAGCACTCACACTCCAACCCTCAACCACTGATGGACCAGCTAGCTTGAATTTAAAGCGCCAATTAACACAAACTAGAGATTTTTGTATGTAGTCTGGAGTTGGGTCATGGGAAACACTATAGTTTTATACATTGAGCTAACACTACAGTGAAGACTAGCCATTAGAGGAAATAGTGACTTGATGACCTTCAGTCTTTGGCAAGACCACTGTCTACAAAATACCTAGGGCCTTCTGAGGGGAAAGGAAGTGGTGTGATTCTCCCTGGCCCAGCCCAGTAAAGTAACCTTAACTCCCCAGTTACCTCAACTCTGTGCCAGGACTAGAAGGAGAGATTTTACTTAGAGATGAGCAAAAATTTTCAACCAAAACGTCTTTGGCAAAAAATACAAATTCAGGTCAACTGAAAATTTTCACAAATTTGTATCAAATTCACCAAATTGTCCAACGAAATCCCCCCCAAAAACTCAATGTTTTGTTTCAATGTTTATAAAATAAAAATGTTTCAGTTTTAACATTTGAAACTTCATTTTGAAATTTCCTTCAATTTTGTTTTCAAAAAAAATCTTTAAAAAATAAAAAGCTTAATCAAAACAAAGCTTTTCATTTCAGGGAGAACAATGTTTAGTTTGGCCAAAAACAACCTGGTTTGACCTGAAACAATTTTTTTTTTTTTTTTTTTTTTTTTTTTTTGAACTGCCAGTGAATCAAAAATCTGTTGTTCACACAGCTCTAATCTTACTGTAGGTAAATTCCCAATTGTTTGGGCAAATCTTCATGACAGAACTTTTCCTGGAGATTTAAAATGGTAGCAGTATGTTGCAAGAACATTACCAGCACTTCATAAAACTGCCCAACATTTGTCAAGGAAAGAGTAGATTTAAAGAAAGAAAAGTGAGGCACTTTTTAACAGTTTAGTGTAACAGTAGCCATAGGATAATGATCCTTGTTGCGTAACAGGTATTAACTTTTTATAACCCAGATTCAGACTCGGACCAGGAAATAAAGTCCAAGCACATACCAGCACTGTGTGTCTTGTCTGTCTTATTACTGGTAGAAGGTGTTTGTTAGCAGATAATTGTTTTTGTTCTTAGAAACAAAAAAAACTGGCCCTCCAATAGAGGGTAAAGTATGAGGACTGCCACTCCAATAGTTGCAGAACAGTTTTCACGGGTTAAAGCTTAGTATGAAGGGAATATAAATTTAGGCCTTTTCCAATGGCCTATGCAATTGCAAGTTGGTATATTTGGTGTTGTCAGGTTCCCACTACAAAGTCCTGACAAAGCCAAACATTTTTGTTTATACAAAAAACAAATATTTAAATTAACTGAAGCACTAACACAATTAAATTGAGTCCAACAAGTTTATAAAACAAAGACTAATAACATGTCCCCCACGCTGCTTGGCTGTGTGCCCTCATTGACTGCCTCCTGAAGTGTTACATAAAATTGGGGTTTGTCAGTAGTCTCAGTGAAATGCAAGAATCTATCCTATCATACACATTATTGTGTTTTGCTTCTATCACATAACCGCCAAACTGCCAGTGAGTTCTACAAGAGATGGATATATTTATATGTAGTAAAGCAGTGGTTCTCAACCAGGGGTATGTGTACCCCTGGGGTATGCAGAGGTCTTCTAGGGGGTACATCAACTTACCTGGTTTTTGCCTAGTTTTACAACAGGCTACATAAAAAGCACCAGCAAAGTCAGTACAAACTAAAATTTCATACAGACAATGACTTATTTATACAGCTCTTTATACTATGCACTGAAATGTAAGCACAATACTTGTATTCCAATTGATTTATTTTGTAATTATATGGTAAAAATGAAAAAAGCAAGCAATCTTTCAGTAATAGTTTCTGTGACACTTTTGTATGCTTGTCTGATTTTGTAATCAAATAGTTTAAGTGAGATGAAACTTGGGAAATACAGGACAAATCAGACTCCTGGAGTCTGGAAGGGTAGAGAACCACTGTAGTAAAGGATCAGGAACACTTCTTAATATTAGTTATTCCAGAACCACTGACTTTGTTTTTAAGTTTGTGCATATAGTACTCACCACGATTAACTGAGGTTTGCCTCAACCATATATATAGAAGTCTACACATGCAGATAAAGCATGTTTATTTGAATACAAAAATGCTGGATTTGCTTGTGGCTAGAATTTTTTCATGCATTGGTTTCTGCTTTATCTTATGTGCCTGAATTTAATTGAAATAGTGTGCAAATACAAACTATGCAGTTAAACTTCAACATTTCACTTAGGTTGGTTCTTGGTGTCCACCTTAAACAATATTTAGGGTAGCATGAAACAGTGCTTAGGATATAACCTGAAGCAACAACACTTGTAGTCATTCATCAATAACAAAAATGTAAGGAATGTAAAAAATAGTTAATGTACATAGTCATATTTTCACCTTTAAGACTTAGGTATTTTCCTTCACTCTTTATTTCTTCTTTGTATGATGCCGAGGTTGTTTCTATATGATATAAAAATAACCCGTAGTTACCTATGTCAAAATATGGAGAATTTAGAATCATACACATTTGTGGAATTAATTGTTGTTTTGTTTTGTTTTTCCCCCCAAGTCAAGATTATATTGTTGCCTCCTATTAGGCTGATTCAGGGCTGCCCAGAGGATTCAGAGGGCCTGGGGCAAAGCAATTTCGGGGGCCCCTTCCATAAAAAAAGTTGCAATACTATAGAATACTATATTCTCGTGGGGGCCCCTGTGGGGCCTGGGGCAAATTGCCCCACTTGCCCCCCCCCCCACCTCCCGGGCAGCCCTGGGCTGATTCACAGAAGCCTAAATTACAATAACAGAGTCGCCTCTCCTGTTACTTCCTGTGGCAAAATCATAGACACTATGTGTTTACAATTACAATAGTCCAAAATAGACACAGTATAGGACAATAATGTGGCCTTATTCTAAACACTAACTTCTTTTGGTGACCTCAGCTATGTTTATAAGCATCTGGGCAATTGTTTGATATTATTAACAGTACAAACAAAGTGATAATTCTTCCATGGCATGAAACCAAAATATTTATTTTTAATAGGGTTCTGGTCAGAAAAGTGACTGTTAAACTGGCAACTTATTAATGCTCCCTGTGTGTGCGCCTAGTCATATCTGCTTAGTTTACCAATAAAACACTTGATTTTAACCTCTCAAGTCTACCACTAAAGCTGTGGAAGAGAGTTAGGTTCAATTCTTCTCCATGTCTCCAGTTGCCAGGTATGTTCTGACTTCATTCTTAGTCATGACCTATAAAGCAGAATGAAATGCAAGTTGTGTTCTGATTGCCAACATTGTACTCAGCTAGGTGTTTAAAAAAACCTATTTTGACTTTTGTAAACTAAGCATATTGGATATAGATGGTGAATAAATATAGACACCGAGATGTTATATTTCGACAGTCGCTAGTCTAACCCAGTTTTAAAGTTAGTTTTTAAAGTTTAAAAACTATGTGGCTTCTGCAAGATCTATCAAAGCCCAAGGGCTGTGCTGCTTTGACTCTAAGGGATAGAAAATTGGTTGTGCAGCCATAAAGGGTGGAATTACAAATCCTAAAGCCTCAGGATTAAGATTCTAAAGGAGCAGAGTATAATTACTATGAGCTCTCCACAGCATTACTGTACAACTTTCAGCAGTATCCAAAATGCTAACAACATACACGCTACTCAGTTTTCCCACAGTTTGGCAATTTAAAACTTACAGCACAAGAGTTTTTAAAAGGCACTTTCACAGTCCAAGCTGTTTCTTGAAGGCCTAGTCCAGAACGGCCACTATTTCTGTGACTAATATGGCCCCTCATGCTATGGACACCGAGTAATGGTTATTGGTTGTTACTCTTAAAGACACCTGTAGCTGGGCAAAAAGCATTGTGCAATGGTTTATAGAAAGCTTAAACTGACTGTATTGCAAATCAAACAGAATAAAAGGTAAACTCAATGGAATGTGAAAGAAATTCATACCTTAGTGAACCATCAACAAAAACAACAAAGATAAAAAAGATCTAATCAACACTTAGCTATGCCTTTGGGATTCAGATCCAGTATCTTTTGATGATTAGTGGGACAATCAAATCTAGAGGCTTTGCTGAATACCATCATGTTGTAATGCTGCGCTCTACAAAACATAATGCCAAAACATAATTTAGCACCTGTACATAATTACAAAATGATTTATCTTTTGAGAATTGTTTTTATCTTAATCTTTTTATTTTGTTCCATGTAAAATGAGAGTGTAAAACAAAAAGATGACACTACAGGGAAAAGGAAGGGCAAGAGCACTAGGAGGGATAAATTTAACTAAAAGCCTGTGTTGTTTCTTTAATTTTTAAATCAACATGAAACTTTGGTCAATCATTGTAAAATAGCATTTATTTCTGTGTATATGCATATACCCACTAATTTAACTTTTAGCAACTATAACATTGAAACTACATATTCTGGATACTTGAACATGAAACAGAGGGAACACTAAGAGGCACAAAACCTTATGAGCCTGTTGATCCTCCCTTCCCTGAAGCAAAAGAGCCATTTCATTTAGGGACTTATAAAATTACCAGTCAAAAGTTACAAAAACTATTCTCTGATCAGTGAACAGGAGAGAGACAAACTTCACTTCCATTAACATTAATAGGAGGTAGGTGTATAAATCCCCTGTGCATCAAGAGGAGACTAATCCCCTGGGGTAAACTTTCAAAGCCCTGCACAATGATTTAGTTGAGTGAGTCATTGATGTTAATGGGAATTTTGTGGCTAATTCCCCCACACATTGCTTTGAAAGCTTACCACTGTGTTTTTGAGGCATCTGATGATGGACTGCATTTGGCTAAAATATATAGTAGAGAAAAATATCAAATAAGATTAATTTTTTTCATACTTGATTTCCACTGTTTAGAAATATGAAAACCATGTAATGAACTGTTAATCCTCTGCTCTGTATATTCCTCCAGTAGTGTCTTCAAACCCCTGTAGTTAAATCTAAGGGCCCGTAAAAGTAGCATTAAAGAAAAGAAAGCAAACACTAAATGAAGCAGTATATTAGTATTATCTATTATTGCTATTACCAGAGAATCTAGGCAGCCTAGTCATAAAGCAGGATTGCACTGTTTTAGGCACTGTACAAATAGATGCTAGACAAGAAGGAATTCCAAAATTCCTCATTTTGAGAGGGGTGTCAAGAGCCTAAATACCTTTGTGGATCTGGGCCCTTGTGCCCTCCCCACCATGTGAAGACCAAGCAGAATTCAGGCCTCGGGATTATTATCCCCATATTGTAGTTCAACTATGTGTTATGATAACACCTATGCCAGAGGGTCATTGTAATGCTCTTGAGTTCCTTGAATGGAAGGTACTATATAAATGCAAAGTATTATAGGCAGACCTGCTATTGCTGCCTGTTGTTAAGGCTGCTCAACACTTCCCATTCAGTTGTTTATAAAACTTTTCCAGGCTGAAATTTCTTATGCTGAGTACCTGCCTTAGACTGAATTTTTCTGGAAAGATTCAGCAAAAGTGGTTCTGCCTATTCTGAAAAAAGAGATTAGGTAGGGGGGAAATGGTTTTCTTGCCTGTGTTTTGTTTTGGGGTTCTCTCTTTTTATTTTTTAAACAAAAATCCCAACCACTTCATTTTGAAGTTTTAGTGCCCCCATGCTTTGGTGCAGAGATTTGAAATTTGCTAGTGGTGGCAGGAAAGGGAGTCATCCTGGTGTCAAGGATTTGCCTTTTACTATTCCTGTGAAAACCAGCCACATTTGGCCAACTGAAGTCTTTGAGGGGAAAAATCAGTTTGCACATGTTCAGTAGGCTCTTGTTAGAGGTCAGCAGCTAAATTCTCTGAAGATTCCATCCTCACTGAGCATGCTTTAGCTGAACAGACTGTCTTTTTTTAGCACAGGCCCCTCTGACTCAGTCAGTGCACAGGATGGACCATTCTCTGGGATGAATCAGAGCTGTATAGAAAAGAAGGCTAGCTGTAAGAACCCTCCTTACTTGGTGCAGAAGTTGGAAGGTGTATGATGAATAAGGGAAGGAACTGCAGGAAGAGAGGATGATCTTAAGGGTAAGGCAGTTGAATGTTGCCCCGGAGAACTTGATTCAATCCTTGCCTCTCCCACACTGTTCTTGTGTGATGGCAGGCAAGTCACTTAAACTAAACTTTTCGCAGGTGGTCAGTAATCCTATGTTCCTCATTTTATGGGTGCCTGACTTTAGAGCCTGAGATCTGATTTGCAGATGTGCTGAGCACTCACAGCTGCACTTGAAGTCAATTAGAGCTGTACTTTGAACATATGAAGTGCTTTGGAAAGATTGGATTTTTATTCGTAAATGTCAATTTCACCATACACACTTGTGATGGGGTTCGACTCATTGCTGTGGCGCCTCCTGCTGGCTGTCCTGGGAATTAGCTTAGTTCACCAGTGTGCCCTTGTCTGGTGACATCTTGCCACCATCCTGTTTGTTCCAGGAAGCGTGTTGTCCCAAAGAACACAGTGTCCTCTTCAGGACACAGCCCTCCAGCTGTGTCACAGTCTGTTCTCCCCATTCTGGGGGAACCTGCAGTCTTTTGTCCGGCCACTCCCTTCAGTGGCAAACTGCAGTCCACAGTCTAGCCATTTCCTTCAGTGGCTCCAGCACCCTCCTTGCCCTTGTGTCAGGGCCTCAGTCTGCAAGATCCCTGCAGCCTGCCAGGAGCTGCCTTTAGCTCCCTGGGTCTCTGCCTGCAGCACTGCTCTGCCCAGGGTGCTTGCTGCCCTCTGCCTGCAAGGCAGCTAGTCCTCCTCCCTTCTCAAGCTCCAGGGAGTGACTGACTGCTCTGTTCTACAGCCCTTCTTACATGGGCCAGCCTGGCCCGGATTGGCTGCTCCTACAAGCCCTTCTGTGCCTCCTGAGCAGCCCCCATAGGGCTGCTTTTAACCCCTTTTCTGCCAATGTGGGACAGACGCCCCATCACAGCACCCAAAATGACAAAAAATATTTCCGGTGATGATTGATTGAAATGTAATGTAAGTAAGAACATGGGAATTACCAGATAGATCACGCTCGTGCTCCTGCTATTACAGTATTCCGTCTCTGCCAATGGCCAGCACCAGATGATTCAGAGGAAGGGGCAATAAATCCTGTAGTGGACAATCACTGATGAATCTGTCCTTGGAAATTTTCTTCCCAAACCCAGTTGATTAGCATTTTGGGTTATATCGTAAAAGGGAAACCCTATAAGCTATGAGGGTTATCTATTAAGCTTATGATACCAAAATTTAGGAAAAGTTAGCCTTTATTGAAGCTTAAGGGTGTCATATTGACCATCTTAAACAGCTTTGAGAAGAATATTAGAGGTAGGCTGTAGCGGGGTGATGACTCACCAGCATGGCGCCGCCTGCTGGTCGTCCAGGGAATTCGCTTTTCCAGCTCCAGGGTACCCTCTGCTGGCCGATGTCCCGCTTGCCCCTGTGTCCCGCCCGGACCCGGTGCCCCTTTATGTTGGGTGCTGCCCCCTGGCAGTACCTCCACAGATCTTGCTCTCCCCTCCCCAGGGAACACCCAACCCCCTATCCCCACCTCGCCTCAGTGGCTACTGCCAGTCACCATCTAGCCCCCGTTCCCTGGGGCGGACTGCAATCTATAAACCACTCATCATTGGCAAGGGAGTTTGGACCTGCTGCCTTTGCCTGCTCTGCACCTCTGCAACCGCTGTACCCTTCCCAACCTTTAGCAAGGCCTGCAGCCTGGGGGTTTTCCAGGCTGGAGCTCCCCAACTCCTCTGGCCTTCCCACAGCCCTGCTCCACTCTAGTACCCTGTTCAGTTCTCAGGCAGCCAGGCCCGTCTCTCTCCACAGCTAGAGAGAGACTCTGTGTGCTCTTGGCTCACTGCCCTCTTATAAGGGCCAGCTGGGCCCTGATTGGGGCATGGCTGCATCTGTGGCTGGTTCCCCAATCAGCCGAGGCTTTCTTCACAGTTGCAGCCATCTCCAGGGCTGCTTTTAACCCCTGTTCCTCAGGAGTGGGGCAGTTGCCCCATTACACAGGCTTGTCTATTGGGTTGAGAATGGGGCTAGAACTTCCGAGCTCCAATCCATGCTATGCTATTACCTTGAGTTAGTCATTTTGACCTTAAACTTTAAAAGTGGCCTTTAATTGTGCATTTTAATTGAGACTTTTGAGGCCAACTTTTCAGAGTTACCAAGCACTTACAGGCCTCCAGCGACTTCAACTAGAATTCTGAGTGCTCAGAATGTCTGAAAATACAAAATCCCTAGGGGTGTCAAATTGAGTATCCAAAATTTGAAGCCACTTTTTAAAAATGTTGACTTTGACCTCTATTTCTCCATCTATAAAATGGATCTAATACTTAACTACTTCACAGGTTACTTCGTGGTTAATTTCAAGCTTTGAAAATCTTAACTGTCAATTATTATATTTTGTTGTTAATGATAGAACTAAATGAATAATGCAAAACAAAAACAAACATTATAAACTTGTGGATATCCTGCTTTTAGATTCATGCTATCTTTTTTTTACAGCTCTTGAAGAAAATTCTAATCAAACATAACCAAAGTTAATGCCTAATATTCTAGCTGAATACAAACCAACTTCCTCTGTTTTGGATTTGTGTGTCTTTTTATTTTTTGCCAGTCAAATAAGGAGGTAAATTCATAATATAGTAATACAAAATCCAGGCAGAAATTGAGTTGGTAAAATAAAACAATACTGTGATTTTTAATAATACGATATGTCAGCTGAAATTAATAAGGGATATATTTCTTAGGAAATATTTGGTTCAGAGTAGCAGTTAATGACAAATTGTGTCCATTTCTGAAAATACAGTTTGTTTCTATGCCACTATTTATAATTTCGTTGAACTGGTGAGTTATGTATCAATGTTTCAAAACCTTTCCGTATGGAGATCTTCAAGGCAGCATGGATCAGTAATTGGATGATCTGCAACATCTTGAGTGCTTTTTTGTTTTTTAAGTTAAGACAGAGTTTCAAGCTATCGGTTGTGTAAAACCCTTCCCACTCTCAAAGTTGGATATATTAGTATAATAATACTTAACTCCAAAAGCATTTTTCATGCATAAATATTAAAGGCCCTGATTTAGGAAATGTGCTCAAATACTGACTTCGCTTTCCTGAATATAACTATGTGTGTGTGTGTGTGTGTGTGTCTATATATATATATATAGACACACACATGTGCATGACACTTCATTCAGTCAGTTCTACAATCAAGTTTATATGTTTTAACCTATTGGTTAGTTCTTGCTCCACCTTCTGTGCTGTGATAGAAGGCAGCAGAGCTCCTCTTGAGATACCAGCACTTCAAAAGTGGTGTACTTGGGCAGTATTGGACTGTGTTTATATTGATTTAGCAGGTATGTGTGGCAGCAGCATAGCAGTGAAGAGCTCTACAGAGATTAAGTGTTACATGGAAGGAACATAAAGAACTTCATTTCACAGTCCTCCACCCATTGAACATGTTGAATGGACAGTTGTCTTTGCAAACTTGCTGTAAAATAACTTGCAGCATTTTACAAAGTCAGTATGATGCCTGCATGACAAGTGATATGTATCATTGCTAGTGATCTGCTTCCTGATATGGAAGGAAAGGATATCAAAAAGGTCACTTTTTCTACTTATTTTGTAATATATGATGTGTATTAAAATGTGAAATGGTGCTGGCTACCAGCTCAGTTATTCACTAAAATATTTTTCATAGTTTAGAGACATTGGGTGTAATCCTGGTTCCACTGAAATCAATGGCAAAACTCCAATTGACTTCAATGTGTACAGGATTTTACCCTTAGTCCTCTGGTATGGGGTCCTAAATTTAGATTGTGTGTGTGTGTGTGTGTGTGTGTGTGTGTGTGTGTGAAAAAGGGCTGCATGAATTGAAAGTATAACATTTTTAAGACACACACAAAAACATAAGCATTCCCCTGCAGTATTTGCAAGCCAAACAACAATATTGTGCCAGTACACATGAAAACCAGAAAATGATCTGAAGAGAAACTGCAGTAAAACTGGGTCTTTTTATTGATTGTGCTAAGCATTGCAAGAAGTTAAACAGCAGAAATAATAAATTGTGCACTGGATTTTAAAAATGCTTTCAGTTTTAATAATGTCATGTAGTAATCTACAAGGTAAGGAAAAGTTTAGATCAGTTTTATGTGAAATGTCCCATAGTTTGGCAATAGTGTTGCCCCACTTCACTTCTGTGTAAAAATGCACTCCTTGAAACAGAGACCTGAGTTGAACTGGCTCCATTTCTCAAGTTTGTGTAAACATGTTGCGTGTATTTTTGCTGAGGAGAAAATGATAGAAAATCCTGACTGCGAGCCCAATACTATTCACACCGTAACTTATTGTACTGATTTGACTCTTTAGTGCAGGGATCGGCAACCTTTGGCACACGGCCCCTCAGGGAAATCCGCTGGCAGGCCGGGATGGTTAGTTTACCTGCAGCATCCGCAGGTTTGGCCGATTGCAGCATCCACGAGCTGAGGGATGTGCTGACTGCTACTTCCCGCAGCCCCCATTGGCCTGGAATGGCGAACCGCGGCCAGTGGAAGCTGCAATTGGCCGAACCTGCGGACGCTGCAGGTAAACAAACCATCCCGGCCCGCCAGTGGATTTTCCTGACGGGCCGCGTGCCAAAGGTTGCCGATCCCTGCATTCATGGATTCATTTTGAACCCAGCCTGGAGGTTAGACCTTCATTGCATTGCAATGAGTTATCTTTGGTGATGAAGAAGGAAGGCATTTGCCTTCAGGTTGGAAAAACTTAGAGTTCTTATACTTCTGACCTCAGGGCATGCATCAACAGGCAAGAGTCAAAGACAATTTATTCATTCTTTTTCTCCAGAGTATGTGGTTTATAACAAGGTAAAAATCCCTGAAGTGGGGATACAGATATACATAACGAAGGACATAATCAATTAGCAAAGCCAGAGGAAAGAAAAATATTTTGGGTGTCACTGCAATACTTAATACATGTGCAATCTCACCACACACAGTAAAACATCAATAGACTATTCTAGCAGCCTGTTCCTGCTCCAGGTGACTTCTATGACACAACTCCCATTGAGTTGGTTTGCAGAATTGTGATGCTAATTAGGCAAAATAGGTCCCATTGTTGTCTGTGGGACTACTTTTGTGTGGGCACAGAATCTAGCTCTTAATCTGTACACTCTACATCGTCCTACATGTCTTTAAAGCACCATGAATGCCAGTTTCCTGTATAAATAACAGCTTAATTGATCTGTTTGTAAGCTCTCTGGACAAGGCAGAGATGCTTAGGCAGATTAGGGGTTTGTGGGGCCCTGAGCCATAGCAAGTGGGGGCCCCTCCCCACCCCTTCCGCCTACAGTCCTCCCCCCTGGTGCTCCTGATGGGGAAATAGGGTCAGGACGTGGGGGCTTCCCCCACTCCACCTGCCCAGTGCTCCTGCCGGAAAACAGGGTCAGAGCGCAGTTAGGGGCAGCGGGGCAAGCCCCCGTGCCCCAATCCTGGAAGGAGTGATGGGTGGAGCATGTCAGGGCATGGGGGTGTCCATTTTTCCAGGGCCCCCCAATTCACCAGGGCCCTTGGGCATAGGCCCCATTGGCCCAGTGGCTACTCCACCACTGGACAAGGACTGTTTTTCTTTTTGTGCTGTTCACAGCGCCTAGCATAATGGGGACCTGCTCCATGACTAGGGCTCCTAGGTGCTACCATAGTACAGATAATAAAGGTATAATAATAGGATCAGGACTGGAGACAATAAATGTTGGAAACACACTTATCCACAACGTCTTAGATATTTTTTCTAAATTTTTCAGGAAAGATGTTGACTTAAGCTGAAGATGAAAACAAATGTTTTCTGTTAAGGAAACATTTTTATCTCACTGACATTAAATGTCCATTTCACAGAGATACATAGACTAGTGGGGTCAGTGCTGCACTTCAGAAATGTTGCTCTATGCTAAACTGTTGTCCCATTTTCTATGTCTGTGGAGGTGGAATTTAAACATCCCATCACAGTTTTCAGAAAGACCAGTGTCATAGGAAGCCAATATTCCCTTTCTCAGTAAACACAGGTTATATCCAAAATGGTGGGTTATCTGTTTTGAGTGTGTAACAATTGAACTGTTTGCATATACAGGCCTGCAATATTTCCTTTGCATGTGCCTGTGCACAGGGCACTCGATGTACAGATCTCCTTTATACACTTTGAAGTGAAACTTATCATAGAAATGTAGGGATGGAAGGGACCTCAATTGCTTACCTAGCTCACAGGACCAAGTATACCTAGACTGTTCCTGATAAGTGTTTGTCTAACTTAGGGTATGTCTACACTACGAAATTAGTTCAAATTTATAGAAGCCAGTTTTATAGAAATCGGTTGTATACAGCCGATTGTGTGTGTCCCTACATAAAATGCTCTAAGTGCTCTAGTCGGCGGACCACGTCCACAGTACCGAGGCTAGCGTTGACTTCCGGAGCATTGCACTATGGGTAGCTATCCCACAGCTATCCCACAGTTCCCGCAGTCTCCGCCGCCCATTGGAATTCTGGGTTGAGATCCCAATGCCCGGATGATGCAAAACAGTGTCGCGGGAGGTTCTGGGTACATGTCATCAGGCCCCTCCCACTCCGTCACAGCAACGGCAGACAATAGATTTGCACCTTTTTACCTGGGTTACCTGTGCAGACAACATACCACGGCAAGTATGGAGCCCGCTCAGCTCACCGTCACCATATGTCATCTGGGTGCCGGCAGACGTGGGACTGCATTGCTACACAGCAGCAGCAGCTAACTGCCTTTTGGCGGTAGACGGTGCAGTAGACTGGTAGCCTTCATCGGCGATCTGGGTGCTGGCAGCTGTGGGGCTGGCAGCCGTAGGGCTGCATTGCACCAGCCCCTTGCCTTTTGGCAGTAGATGATGTATTACGACTGGTAACCGTCCTATTACAAGTTGGATCATCGCACATTAGCAGTCTTCCCTGAGCAGCAGATCGTGCAATAGGCCTGAAGGCCATCGTAGTATACTAACTGCCAAGCGCCCAGAAGATGCCGAGGGCTATCAGTCATGCTGCACCATCGTCTTAAGATGTAAAAAATAGATTTGTTCTGTATTCATTTGCTTCCCCCTCCCTCCGTCAAATCAACAGCCTGCTAAACCCAGGGTTTTCAGTTTAATCTTTGGGGGGACCATTCTGTGTGACAGTTGTTTGTGTTTCTCCCTGATGCACAGCCACCTTTCTTGATTTTAATTCCCTGTACCTGTACGCCATGTCGTCACTCGGCCCGCCCTCCATCCCGCCTTCCCTCCTTCCCCTGGTCCATCAGATACTAGTTTCGCGCCTTTTTTCAGACCAGGCGCCATAGCTAGCACTGGGATCATGGAGCCTGCTCAGATCACCGCGGCAATTATGAGCACTATGAACATCACGTGCATTGTCCTGGAGTATATGCAGAGCCAGGACATGCTAAGGCGAAACCCAGACCAGCTGAGGAGGCGATTGCAGCGCGGCGAAGAGAGTGATGAGGAAATTGACATGGACATAGACCTCTCACAAGGCACAGGCCCCAGCAATGTGGAAATCATGGTGTCACTGGGGCAGGTTCATGGCGTGGAATGCCAATTCTGGGCCCGGGAAACAAGCACAGACTGGTGGGACCGCATCATGCTGCAGGTGTGGGACGATTCCCAGTGGCTGCGAAACTTTCGCATGCATAATGGCACTTTCATGGAACTTTGTGACTTGCTTTCCCCTGCCCTGAAATGCCAGAATACCAGGATGAGAGCAGCCCTCACAGTTGAGAAGCGAGTGGCGATAGCCCTGTGGAAGCTTGCAACGCCAGACAGCTACCGGTCAGTCGGGAATCAATTTGGAGTGGGCAAATCTACGGTGGGGGCTGCTGTGATCCAAGTTGCCAGGGCAATGAAAGACCTGGTGATATCAAGGGTAGTGACTCTGGGCAACGTGCAGGCAATAGTGGATGGTTTTGCTGAAATGGGATTCCCAAACTGTGGTGGGGCCATAGACGGAACCCATATCCCTATCTTGGCACCGGAGCACCAAGCCACTGAGTACATAAACCGCAAGGGGTACTTTTCAATGCTGCTGCAAGCCCTGGTGGATCACAAGGGACGTTTCACCAACATCAACGTGGGATGGCCGGGAAAGATACGTGATGCTCGCGTCTTCAGGCACTCTGGTCTGTTTCGAAAGCTGGAGGAAGGGACTTTCTTCCCGGACCAGAAAGTAACCGTTGGGGATGTTGAAATGCCTATCATGATCCTTGGGGACCCAGCCTACCCCTTAATGCCATGGCTCATGAAGCCGTACACAGGCAGCCTGGACAGTAGTCAGGACCTGTTCAACTATAGGCTGAGCAAGTGCCGAATGGTGGTGGAATGTGCATTTGGACGTTTAAAAGTGCGCTGGCGCAGCTTACTGACTCGCTCAGACCTCAGCAAAAAGAATATCCCCATTGTTATTGCTGCTTGCTGTGCGCTCCACAATATCTGTGAGAGTAAGGGGGAGACATTTATGGCGGGGTGGGAGGTTGAGGCAACTCGCCTGGCCGCTGATTACACGCAGCCAGACTCCAAGGCGTTTAGAGGAGCACAGCAGGGCATGGTGCGCATCAGAAAAGCTTTGAAAACGAGTTTTGTGACTGGCCAGGCTACTGTGTGAAACTTCGTTTTGTTTCTCCTTGATGAACCCTCCAACCCCCCCCCCCCCCCGACCCGGTTCACTCTACTTCCCTGTAAACCAACCACCCCACCCTCCCCTCCCCACTTCGAGCACCGCTTGCAGAGGCAATAAAGTCATTGTTTTTTTCACATTCATGCATTCTTTATTAATTCCTCACACAAGTAGGGGGATAATTGCCAAGGTAGCCTGGGATGGGTGGGGGAGGAGGGATGGAAAAGGACACACTGCATTTTAAATCTTTAACTCTTATTGAAGGCCAGCCTTCTGATGCTTGGGCGATCATCTGGGGTGGAGTGACTGGGTGGCCAGAGGCCCCCCCACCGTGTTCTTGGGCGTCTGGGTGAGGAGGCTATGGAACTTGGGGAGAAGGGCTGTTGGTTAAACAGGGTCTCTGCTCCTGCTGCCTTTCCTGCAGCTCAACCATACGCTGGAGCATATCAGTTTGATGCTCCAGCAGACGGAGCATTGACTCTTGCCGTCTGTCTGCAAGCTGACGCCACCTATCATCTTCAGCCCGCCACTTGCTCTTTTCATCCCGCCATTCAGCCCACCACCTCTCCTCTCGTTCATATTGTGCTTTTCTCATGTCCGACATTGACTGCCTCCACGCATTCTGCTGTGCTCCGTCAGCGTGGGAGGACATCTGGAGCTCCGTGAACATATCGTCCCGCGTCCTCCGTTTTCTCTTTCTAATGTTCACTAGCTTCTGCGAAGGAGAAACATTTGCAGCTGGTGGAGGAGAAGAGAGAGGTGGTTAAAAAAGACACATTTTAGAAAACAATGGGTACATTCTTTCGTTACAAGGTCGCATTTTTCCTCTGCCTGCCGGTTTGGTATGAGAGATCACTCACGCAGTGCCAGGCAACATATTTCGGCTTGCAGGCAGCCATGGTAAGCCACAGTCTTTTGGCTTTTTTAATCTTCTTAACATGCGGGAATGGTTTCAAACAGCAGCGCATTTCCCATATCAAGGATGAATTGGGTTGGCCATTTAAAATGGGTTTTCAATGTAAAAGGAGGGGCTGCGGTTTCCAGGTTAACATGCAGCACAAACCCAAGTAAACCACCCCCCCCCACACACACACGATTCTCTGGGATGATCACTTCACCCCTCTCCCCACCGTGTGGTTAACAGCAGGGAACATTTCTGTTCAGAAGAGCAGGAACGGGCACCTCTGAATGTCCCCTTAATAAAATCACCCCATTTCAACCAGGTGACCGTGAATGATATCACTCTCCTGAGGATAACAAAGAGAGATAAGGAATGGATATTGTCTGCATGCCAGCAAACACCGGGACCATACGCTGCCATGCTTTGTTATGCAATGATTCCAGACTACGTGCTACTGGCCTGGCGTGCTAAAGTGTCCTACCATGGTGGACGGGATAAGGCAGCCCTCCCCAGAAACCTTTTGCAAAGGCTTTGGGAGTACATGAAGGAGAGCTTTCTGGAGATGTCCCTGGAGGATTTCCGCTCCATCCCCATACAAGTTAACAGACTTTTCCAGTAGATGTACTGGCCGCGATTGCCAGGGCAAATTAATCATTAATCATTAAACACGCTTGCTTTTAAACCATATGTAATATTTACAAAGGTACACTCACCAGAGGTCTCCTAAGTGCCCTGAGGGTCTTGGGTGAGTTCGGGGGTTACTGGTTCCAGGTCCAGGGTGACAAACATATCCTGGCTGTTGGGGAAACCGGTTTCTCCGCTTCCTTGCTGCTGTGAGCTACCTACAGTACCTCCATCCTCATCTTCCTCGTTCCCCGAACCCTCTTCCCTGTGTGTTTCTCCATTGACGGAGTCATAGCACACGGTTGGGGTAGTGGTGGCTGCACCCCCTAGAATGGCATGCAGCTCCGCGTAGAAGCGGCAAGTTTGCGGCTCTGCCCCGGACCTTCCGTTTGCTTCTCTGGCTTTGTGGTAGGCTTGCCGTAGCTCCTTAATTTTCACGCGGCACTGCTGTGTGTCCCTCTTATGGCCCCGGTCCTTCATGGCCTTGGAGACCTTTTCTAATACTTTGCCATTTCTTTTACTGCTACGGAGTTCAGCTAGCACTGATTCATCTCCCCATATGGCGAGCAGATCCCGTACCTCCCGTTCGGTCCATGCTGGAGCTCTTTTGCGATCCTGGGACTCCATCACGGTTACCTGTGCTCTCCACGCTGGGCAAACAGGAAATGAAATTCAAATGTTCGCGGGTCTTTTCCTGTCTACCTGGTCAGTGCATCTGAGTTGAGAGTGCTGGCCAGAGCGGTCACAATGAAGCACTGTGGGATAGCTCCCGGAGGCCAATAACGTCGAATTCCGTCCACACTACCCCAATTCCGACCCACAAAGGCCGATTTTATCACTAATCCCCTCGTCGAAGGTGGTGTAAAGAAACCGGTTTAAAGGGCCCTTTAAGTCGAAAGAAAGGGGTTCGTTGTGTGGACATGTCCAGGCTTAATTCGATTTAACGCTGCTAAAGTCGACCTAAACCCGTAGTGTAGACCAGGCCTTAGTCTTAAAAACCTTCAGTGATGGAGATTTCACAACCTCCTTGGAAGTCTATTTCAGCACATAACTATCCTTATGGTTACAAAGTTTTTCCTAATATCTAACCTCTACATCTCCCTTGATGCAGACTAAGCTCATTACTTCCTGTCCTATCTTCTGTGGACATGGTGAACAATTATTCACCATCCTCTTTATAACAGTCCTTAACATATCTGAAGACTTCCCCCCTCAGTCATCTTTTGTCAAGACTAAACATACCCAATTTTTTAAACCTTTCCATGTAGGTCAGGTTTTCTAAAACTTCTGTCATTTTTGTCACTCTCCTCTGGACTCTATCCAAATTGTCCACGTATTTCTGAAAGTATGGCACCCAGAACTGGACACTCATCATTGCCTAGTAGAGTGGGACAATAACATCCCGTGTCTTACATATGACAGTCCTGTTAATACAGCTTTCACATGTAGGCTCAGAGCCTGACCACCCGCAGTGGCCAGCTGCTGTGACAACACCCCAGAATATTAGCCTTTTCCACCACTGCACCACATTGTTGACTCATATTTAATTTATGATCAACTATAACCCTCAAATACTTTTCAGCAGTACCAATGCCTTCCCAGTTATTTATAGTTGTGCATTTGATTTTTTTCTTCCTAAGTGTAGTATTTTGCACTTGGTTTTTTTTTTAATTTCATTTTGTTGATTTCAGATGAATTCTCCAATTTGTCAAGGTCATTTTGAATTCTAATCATGTTCTCAAAAAAGCTAGCAACCTCTCTCATCTTAGTCTCATCTGCAATTTTCATAAACTTATTCTGTATTCCCTTATCCAAGTCATTAGTGACAATATTGAATAATAGCAGACCCAGGACAGACTCCTGAAGGACACCACTAGACACATCCCCCATCCCCAGTTTCACAGAGAACCATTGACAACTGCTCTTTGAGTATAGTCTTTCAACTAATTTTGCACATACCTTATAGTAATTTCATCTAGACCACATTTCCCTAGTTTATGAAAATGTCATATTGGATTGTGTGAAAATCCTTATTAAAATAAATATAGATCACATCTACAGCTTTCCCCTATATGCTGTAACCCTGTCAGAGAAGGAAATTAGGTTGGTTGTCGTTATTTGTTCTTGATCAAATCATGCTGGCAATTGCTTACCACCCTAATGTCCTCCAGATGCATACTAATCGATTGTTTAATAGTTTGTTCCAGTATCTTTCCAGGTATGGAAGTTAGGATGACTGATATATAATTCCACGTGTCCTCTTTGTTACCTTTTTTATCTGTAAATACTATGTTTGCTCTTTTCTAGTCCTCTAGGAACTCACCCATCCTCCATGAGTTGTCAGAAAATGCTAATGGATCTGAGATTGCTTCAGCTAGTGCCTTAAGTACCATAAGGTGAATTTCATTGGTCCCTATCAACTTGAATATATCTAACTTGTCTAAATATTTTTTAGTTTGTCCTTTCCCTATTTTGGCTTATGTTCCTTCCCCCTTATTAATATTAATTGTATTATATATCTGGTCACAATTTACCATTTTAGTGAAGACTGAAGCCGCCTTCTTGATCTCATCTGTTATTAGCTCTCCATCTTCGCTAAGTAGAGGACATACAATTTCCTTTGTCTTTCTCTTGCTCCTAATATATTTATGGAACCTCTTCTTATTTCCCCTTATATCCTATGCTAGGTGTAACTCATTCTGTGCCTAAGCCTTTCTGATCTTGTCCCTATATGCTTGTGGCATTCTTTTGTACTCATCCTTAGCAATTTGTCCAAGTTTCCATATTTTGTAGGATTCCTTTTTGATTTTCAGGTCACTAAAGAGCTCCTTATGGAGCCATATTGACCTCTTACTATTCTTCTAATCTTTCTTTTGCATCTGGATAGTTTGCTGTTGTGCCCTTAATATTGTCTCTCTAGTAAACTGCCAGCTCTCCTGAACTCCTTTTTCACTTTAGATTTGTTCCCCAAGGAACCTTACCTGCCAGTTCTGAGTTTTAGTCTGCTTTTTTTGAAGTCCACTACAGAGTTCATACAGTTCAAAACAGTACTTAACTCCCTGCAAGTCCCTTTGGCAGCTACTGAACAAGTAGAAAGGGACCCACCCAGTGGCACCCTGGGTCTCAATAAAGCCATGGAAGAAGAGAGGAACCAGTGAATCAAGGACCTTCTATACCAGGGATCAGCAAACTGGCATGCGGCCCATCAGGGAAATCTGCTGGCGGGCCTGGACAGTTTGTTTACCTGCAGTGTCTGCAGCTTCAGCAGATCGCAGCTCCCACTGGCCGCGGTTCGCTGTTCCAGGCCAATGGGGGCTGCGGGAAGCGGCACAGGCCGAGTGATGTGCTGGCCACCACTTCCTGCAGCCCCCATTGGCCTGGAACGGCGAACCGCGGCCAGTGGGAGCTGCAATCAGCTGAACCTGTGGACGCTGCAGGTAAACAAACCGTCCCGGCCAACCAATGGATTTCCCTGACGGGCCGCGTGCCAAAGGTTGCCAATCCCTGGTTTAAACTATGAAGCTTGAGGGCTAATATCACTTGCAAAACTTCAGACTCGTTATAACAAGTATAAAAATTATAATATTCTTATTATCCATGTAAAGTGCCCAATCACTCTTTGACTCATATTAAGTGATTGGTCTCAATAACATCATGTGGCAATAAGTTCCACAGTCTACTTATGTTGTGTGAAAGTTTTTTGGTTTTTTGTTTTCTTTTATTATTGGTTTTGAATCTTCCACCTTTCAGTTTCTTGGCTGTCATCCCCTTGTTTTTACATTATAAGGCTGGGAGAATAGACTGGGAATTTCTATCATGTCTGTGCTATTTGTTATTTTATATGCTTTTATCATATCTCCTTTTATATGTCCCCTGTAAAGTAAATTACAATCTTTTCAATCTCCTCTGCATGAGAGTTGATCCCTGCCCCTAATCATTCTCATTGTCCTTTTCTGAATTCTGTCCAATTTGTGGAGCTATATACCTGCTAGCAGGGCTGGCTCTAGGTTTTTTTGCTGCTCCCCCCCTCCGCCCCCCGCTGCCCCAGCCCTGAGTCACTGGTAACTCGCTCCCAGGGCGGGTCATTCAGCAGGAATTTTGGATGTGCACAGAACCCAGACAGGATTGGTTCCCATATGGTTATAGAACTGCAGTAAAGTGGAACAATTTTCAGCTTGTGTGATTGGAGGATATCTGGATGCATATTATAAGACTGTCCTACATAAATGAGGAAAAGTTGAGGTGCCTTTATTATTCTTTTGTTCCATTCTTTGTTTCTATGGGGAATTTGCCAATGCAATATCACTGTCTTCCTTTTAAACAAATAAAACTAAAACTTAAAAATAATAATAATAAAAAAAAAGCAATGGCTGTTGAAAATAGCAATTCCAGTCCTAATAACCACTGGGAAGCATTTCTTGCTCAATTTATTCTACTTTTTCCTACAGCAAGTTACAGTGGATCAGTAACAGCTGCCCAAATTGAGCTTGAGCAGTCCTGAATTTTGAGGGTGTTCAAATCTGGAAGGCAGGTGCTAGATTCCCTTTCTGAATATTAGCTAAATCTGGAAAAGAAAAGTCAATTTCTGCTTCCATGGCTCAGAAGTGTAAATCCTCCTACGTGCCTGGTACTGTATCTAAAGCTGCCCAGTCTAGTAGAGCCTCTCCTCCCTTACTTTTCATTTTAAATTCTAGTGGGATCCACGTACCTGCCTTGCTAGGCTTCAGATAGAGAGGTGCAATGTCCATTTAGTCCACCCAATTCTTTCTTTGGGGGAGAGCCCAGGGCTGGGGCGGCAGGAGGTGCGGGTGGGGGGGAAGAGCCCAGGCTGGGGCGGCAGGAGGTGCAGGTGGGGGCCAGAGCTGGGGCGGCAGGGGGTGCGGGTGCAGGGGGGGGAGAAGAGCCCAGGGCTGGGGTGGCAGGAGATGCAGGTGGGGGGGGAAGAGCCCAGGGCTGGGGTGACAGAAGATGCGGGTGGGGGGAGAGCCCAGGGCTGGAGTGGCAGGAGGTGCGGGTGGGAGCCAGAGCTGGGGCGGCAGGGGGTGCGGGTGTGGGGGGCGAGAAGAGCCCAGGGCTGGGGTGGCAGGAGGTGCAGGGAGGGGAGAAGAGCCCAGGGCTGGGGCGGCAGGGGTGCGGGTGGGGGCCAGGGCTGGGGTTGCAGGAGATGCGGGTGGGGGGAAGTTATAACTTGGCTCCATTTCTGACAATCAGCTTTCTGCTACTACAACTCCTTTACTGGAATGTTACTACAACTACATCTTTTCTGCAAAAAAAATAAAAAACAGGTAATTTTTACCTTGACGTAGCTAATTGAAGTAAACCCCAGAGTGGGTAAGGTGGGGAGTGGACCTTGACTAGCTAAATTGAGGTAAAGCTGCCTGTGCTTTATCTCCACTAGGATTTTACATCGAGTGACCTATCTATCTCCATGTAAAACCACACCTTTTCTGAAACGGAGACATAGCTTTCAACACCTTTACTGAAGTGTCATGTCCAGGTGGTTAGAAGCGGTACCTACTTTGCAGAGGTACACCTTATATTGCACTTACACTCTTAAATGAAGTTGTATTAAAATTTTAGAACTTCCCTGACAATAATTTTGAATGCCCTCCTGCTGTTCTCCTTTCAGATGCTCCACTGAATTTTCCGATCCAAAATCTGTCCTTAGCCCCATGTAAGTTCAATGGCACCCAGGCTGTGTTATCAGATTGGACTGCCTGCTGAGAAGTGTTGGTAAAATGGCAGCTCCCACTGAGAGTGTCACCAGTACAGGGCACTCTATGAAACAGTGACACTTATCTTTAAAATCTATGTTGAGTTAATGTTGTAATATCATGTCACTGGGTGATGCTCCCCTTTAGGATGGAGCAGGGTCCAGTGCACCTAGACTGCCTGCTGCCCAAGTAGTCTTAAGGGAAGGCAGCTAGCCCTTATAAAAGAGGAGACAGCTGCATGCGGTTATTAGCAGACTCCTGCAGGAGCCTGAGTCAGCAGGGAAGGCCAGTGGACAAGGCCAAACTCCAGGCCAAGCTCCTGGAAGAGCAGCAGACAGATTCTCGGCAGAGATAGACCATGCCTATGTTTTGAATTCTGCAGGGATTCAAACCCTTAGGAGCAGGGGCTATCCCCAGCTTGGGACTCAGGTGAAACAAAGAAACTTTAAACAGACCCTTAGGAAGGAGGGCTGGACCAACCAAAACTGGGGTGAAGACTTTGTAGGTTTGAGTTCTATTTTTAAAGACTGTATGGGACTTAATTAAGTTGGACTCCAGAATGGAAATGTTTTGAATATCTGGACTGTGAGGATTTTTTAAGGGACTCCCAGTAGAAGGGAAAACCGAGGCTGTTTTGCCGGGGCGGCTCTGCAACACCTGGCCAGTAGGTGACACTACAGAGCAGGCACACCCTTTTGATATACAGCTATTCAGTAAGTGTGCAGATAGCTAAAAAAAATAGACTGAATCTATCTCAGGTAGTATAGATAGATGCTTCAGGCTTCTTCTTCTTTTTTTTTTTTTTTAAAGGCTGATACAAAATAGGGCCAATAGGACTAGACATGGAAATTCCTTCTGATAATATGATAGCATCTTTTATTCTCTGCATGTTTTCAAAGTCTACATTTGAGCCTTGGAAAGAATAATGCTGCACCTTTCATATTGTCATCTCTGTGATGATTAGGGATCTTAAGTGAACTAATTAAAGTCAATGCATGGCAATAGCTTCTTATGCTTTTCCTAGTTCTGCTACAGTAGCTGAAAGCTCCAGGACAACAGAATCTGTTCTGACTTTTGACATAATAAAGATGTCTCACCAGAGAAAGATAAGTATACAGTGCCCTCTTCTTAGCCATATACAAAAAATTGCCAGCAGGTGGCATGCAGAGGGTGCAATTTTTTTTCTTTTTTGAGTGAGACAGAAATCTGAAGTGAAAATGCCTCCTTTGCTGAAAGACTGATTATCAATAATTCATCGTGAATAAGCAAAATGCTGTTTTCTTACTACATTCCAACAAAGGTTTAAATAACATTTTATATTTCAAGAACTCATCACAAAATTCTGGAGAGGCTGTAACTGAAACATACTGTCAGGATGCTGGACCTTCGCCTTTTGGGTGCTTTGCAAATTGTCAGCAGTGTTGATTTCTGTATGATGGCCAGCAAGAATGACAAAAAGTAAAAGGCACTTTGTTTTGCTGTGCCATTCCAATTTTTTCTGTGACAACAGGTCAACAAGTGGGCCTACTGCCATTGGGAATTATGCTTGACTGAAAAAGAAATAGTATTTTTTTTGTTTGTAGCCTTATTACAAATGTCTGGGTTTAAGAAACCTTTGCTTCTCCCACATTAGCACTCTAGACAAATCTTGAACTACCTTTGTGGCAAGCCCTAACAAACTCTGTCACTTTGACCTAATCCAGTTTTCTGCACAGCTGTGCTAAAGTCACCTTTAGTTTTATCACATTTTAATGCAAACAAGGCCGGAAGGGTGCTTGTTTGGATTGAAGAAGCTGTGACAATTCATCTGAATGGGAGCTTCAGTAACTGGGAAGAAAAATGTGACAGGGAGCTTTATCACTGCATTGTACACAACAATCTGAAAATTATTGCTTCTTTAGGGGCCTATTCTCTTATTGAGGCCTAGCTCAGTCTATGCTAAGCAGCTAGACAGAACTTTGAATGGTTTGCCAGTCCTAAAGAGAGATTTTTAATTCTATTGTTTGTGGGTATTCCTGACTTTCCTAAGAGGATTCAAAGACAGACTGCAGAACAAGGCAGCTAACACAGGACTTCACTAGGTCTGGGATGTATACGTTAAAATTCAAATGGCAAAGTACATGTCCCTCAGTACTTTGAAATGATCAAACGCTTATCATGTTTGCTTTCAAAATTTGTAGAATTTATTGAGCATAAAATGAACTTTCAAAACATGTTTTTGAGCTGTTTTGAATGTTCTCACATCACTAACTTCCTGCAAAATTGTATATAAAGCAGATCAGGAAAAAATTACAGCATTGAAATGACTGTATAAAAGTAGCTCTATAGAAATAATATATATCGCAAAATGTAAATTTTATATCTACACAATGTATTTGTCCTAATTCTATATATATTGAACTGTAATTTCCAAATGAAACCCAATATGTATTTTAAATGTTGAAACTTGACATCATCGCAAAATTGGATGAAGCCATTGGAAACTGATTTAAAATTCAAACTATCTGCAGTGTACTGTTGAATGGATCCTCCTTCCTGAGGCTACACTATAAAATCCAGGTACTGTGAGAATAAGGAATTGAATGTCCTAGGAGACAACAGTTTAGTGGGATCATGGCATCTCAGCACTGTTTGACTGGCTGACTTTGCTGTCTCATAGCTGTGAGCTGAATCGGCAAAGCAGCACGTAATGTGAAGAGTTCACTGTCTAATACACAAGTATAAAGTGCAGTGTAGGCACTAAAATACCTGCTTTGACGTACAAGGACTTTAAATGACCTTTGGTGTTGAACAGCTCCACCTATCAAATGCATGCAAGAGTTGGGGGCAATCATTTAATATGTATTTCAGAACCCTGCTTTTCTGAACTGATTAGTAAGAGTAGCAATAGGATTACATAAATGAGTAGCTACCCCTCCTTCCCTCCACCCACACATGGGGCATTGTACAATAGAGTATAAACAAATGTAGTATAATAGAGACATAGTAAAATATCTCCCTCTTAAAATGCAAACACACCTCAACAAATGAGGGCTTCTAAGTTAAAAGGGGAAAGGGAAGAGTGTCATAGAATCGAGTGGTGGTTCTAACACCACCTTTGAGAGTATTGGAAGGGGCCCCTCATGGTGGTTTTAGGAGAGAGAGGAGGGACAAAAATTACTGATATGTAGGAGGGAGCAAATTCTGCAGCACCGATCTCACCGGATGTGACCAAAGTTCTAGTGGGGAACCAGCTGAGGTCACTCAATTAGGGTGAACTGCAAAGAATGGGGCAGACAAACCCCAAAACTGGTGGATAATTTAATACTTAGATTTACCAAGCCAGCACTAAACAGCTTCTGTTATACCTTACTGGTTACTCAGAAGTCCAAACAACACAGTTCCCTTGAAGTAACCCAGCCTTAGGTCTCCATCCAGGTACCCAAGTCAAATATGATGGAGATTTCTGAAAATCTTGTTTCATCACATAAAAGAAAAAGTTCTACCAATCCCAAAGGATTGGACACATTACCTCCCAGATTAATGAATATTCCAGATCAGGGATTGGCAACCTTTGGCACAAAGCCCATCAGGGAAATCTGCTGGCAGGCCGGGATGGTTTGTTTACCTGCAGCGTCTGCAGGTTTGGCTGATCACAGCTCCCACTGGCTGCAGTTTGCTGTTCCAGGCCAATGGGGGCTGCGGAAAGCGGCACGGGTCGAAGGATGTGCCAATTTTTATTAATTAAACTAAAATTTATTAAAAAAGAAAAGAGAGAGAGAGTATGGTGTGACGTTTCCCGCTGGTGTTGTCTAGACCGGTGATCTGCTAGGTCACTCCAATCCTTGACTCTGGAAGCCAGCCTTATCCTGCTCTGTTGTTAGACCCCCCACTCCTGGGCTGTTCACGCACAGCCTCTGGCATGTAAACTACTCCTTAGATTATGCAACCGAATGACACTAGCCAATATCTCCAATCCCAGTCACAACCCTAGGAACTTCCTTCTTGCAGTGTCCAGTTATGCCCACTGGACACTGCAAACTTATATGAGTTCATCAATTTAACAAACAAATCGATATGTACCAGGCTTGTTATCCCAAGGGATACAAACCAAACACTTCAAACCAAACGCACTGCTTCAGATAGAATAAACAAACAGATTTATTAACTATAAAGATACATTTTAAGTGATTAAAAGTCAAAGCAGAAGTCAGATTTGGTCAAATGAAATAAAAGCAAAACACATTCTAAGCTGATGTTAGCACTTTCAATGTCCTTACAAACTTAGAATCTTCTCACCACAGGCTGGCTGGTTGCTGTTCAGCCAGGCTCTCCCATTTGATCAGTGTTTTAGTCGCTTGGTGTGGTGTCTGTAGATTTAGGTGGAAGAGAGAGAGAGAGAGAGCATGGCTAATGTCTCTCCCTTTTATCATGTCCTTTCTTTCCTCTTGGCTTTGCCCTTCCCCTTCAGAGTCAGGTGAGCATTACCTCATTGCAGTTCCAAACTGACTAAAGGAAGGGGGGTGACTGCCTCTAGAGTTTAACAGATTCTTTTCTTGCTGCCTAGGCCAGTGTCCTTTGTTCCTGTGAGGCTGGGCTGGGTTTGTCCCAGACCTGCCCTGATGAGGTGTGAACTGCCTCTAAGTTCTTGGAAAGTTTTTGCCTGGGCTTGCTTTAAGCCATGAGGATACCTTTTCAGCCTCAAAACTATATACATGAAATTATAACCTATAACATTACTGTAACAATTACTATAACATCACTATAACAACCATGCTCAGTGCATCATGAGCCTTACGAAGACACCTAACATGACAAACTTTGCATTGGATACCATAAAATCATTTTATAAAGATGAACATGGGGGGAGAGGGGGAGGGTGTCACATATGGTGACACATATGGTTAAAAGATCAGTATACATACAGACATGAGTTCAATTCTTGAGGTTCAGATTCATAGCAGAGATGGTGAGATTTATAGTTGCAAAGAGTTCTTTCAGAGGTTATAGACCAATGTTGATATTTCAGTATGGTCCAGTTAGAACTAGTATCTCAGTCCTTGTGTCTTAGGCTTCCCCTGTATGAAAACTCAAACAGATCTGAGATAAAAGTATCAGGACCCAATGGTCTTTTATACAGTTTTCTAACCTTCATTTTACCACACAGTCCTGGGTAAACAATAGGCTTTTGATGTAATCATCTGTTTTCTAAACATCACTAGTAATTAGTTACACAAATTAACATAGGCTGCCTAATGGATAAGTTGCCCTATCACAAAATTCAAAGAGACATGTAAACAATGACATTACTTTACCCAAGTTTCATCTAAATGTTAATATTCCCTTTTGATCTCTGAATTAATAGTTATAGTGACAGAGAGGAACTGCTTGTTTAAATGGCTAGCATCAAAGATACACACAATTAGTATATCTTCTAATGTCTAACAATATAGGTTTGCAATTCAAAGTTCTAGCCTATCTACCATGAATGGCCTTAATTACCATTCGAATACCTTTCTAACATGACTTGAAAGGTGGGCTCTGGGTCATTCAGCCTGCAAGCTGCCTAACCCTTTCTGGCCATGTATTATATTTTGTAGATGATTTGCTGCAATTATATAGCTGTAGTAGTAACAACGGTTTGCATAATTATATTTTAATTAGACAACATCACACCGGAGCAGAAGTGTGATCACCTGCTGATGTCAGATGTAATGATGGGATCCTTAAACAGTGGGCAATATGTGATCAAAGATACATGTCAGGGAAAGACTGAAGGAGTAGGTCTCAAATGTAGCCTAGGCCAACTCCACAAAGAGCTTTAAAAAATAGGCAGCCCATGTAAAGAATGCAGAGCAGGCTTGAAATTATTACAATATTTCAAATGAGCCAACAGATTTAGTACTGTATTCGGAAGCAGCTGCAGGTGATAACACTGCTCAGCCAAGAAGGAATTGTATTTAAGCTTCATGGCTGCAAGGCCGTTAAGGTGTCTCTTTCGGTGCAGCTAATTCAAACTGTGCAACTGAAAGACGCTTTAATGCCACAATAGAGGGTATTGCTTGTCACGGAAAGGGCAGGGTCAGATGTGACATCCACATTCTCTTACCCCAACTCACCACTTGTGAATGACTATACGCAGGAAACAGGGACATTGAGGAGGAGGAGGAAGCTTCTCGTAGATTAATTCCTGTCTTCTCAGGATTGAGGACCATGTAGCTGCTAAGCATTCAACTGACAATATTGCTTAAGCTTTCTTTCAGTGCAGAGACTGAACTTGGAGGTCCATGGAGCAAGAGATACATGGTTATATATGACCGGCATACTGATGATGATTTGCCTTGTATTTCCAAATTACCTTACCAGGAGGCTTAATGTATACATTAAACAACATGGGATAAAGGATAGAACCACAAGGGACACCAAATTTCAAATCATTTTTGGTAATGACACACAATTACCTAACACCACTGATTGTCTCATATTCTGGGTATGGATAGAACCACTGGAGAATAGCATTGACCCTCAGTGACCAAGACACCAAACCATGGTGAATTATATCAAAAGTGCCTGAGAAATCCACCCAGGCAATTCTGGGCCCCAGGCCAGAAGAGTCAATGGGCCCCCAGGTCCGGGGTGGCATCACCTCATGGGTGCGGAGCTGGACCACGTGCGGCGGCTGGTACACACACGCACAAGCCACCCCCACGCAGACGCAGTCTGACTGACATTTGGGTGGTGCTGCACCTGTGCTGGCTGGTGCCCAGTGCGTTGCCGCCAGCTGCGCTGCTGGGTGTGCTCTTCCTGCACGGCCAGGGCTTCCACATGTCCACCCAGCTGCCTTCACCGCTGCCGGTACCACCCCAAGCATGCCTAGGGGCCCTGCGGCCTGCCCGAGCTATTTAAAAGGGCCCAGGGCCCCCTTTTAAATTGCCCAGGCCCCTGGGCAATTCCTCCATTTGCCCTCCCTCCCTGCCCTGTCGGCAGGCCTGACTCCACCAAAACTAACATGGCCCATTGACCCCCACACTAAACCCACGGAGATCATGCATGACCTTGAGAAGTACAACGTACATGTCAAAGGAAGTCTGAAACCTGCCTGGTATGTCTGATGCCCAAGTATGCTTTGAAATGAACATTCACCAGCTGCCCAATCACTTTTCCCTGAATGGAAAGCTTCAGACTAAGCAGTAACTGACAAGCATTCCAGTGTGAAGAGATGATTGTTCTTCAAGTGCTGGTTCCTTGGGGTATTCACTGTGGCTGCCCATGTACTCCATGCACATAGGGCTAGAAACTCTTTAACAGTGTCCGTTGGTCTGTGCTCATGCCTTCTGCCTCCTTGTGCTTTCAGCAGAGGACATAAAAGATGGCATGCACTGATCACCTCTCCAGTTCCCCCTCCTCTCCCCTCCCCTCCCTTTTGTTTGGGGTACTTATTATCCCCCCATGTGTACCAGGTTTTAGGCCTGGCCTGGCCTGCCCCTGGCTCTTCCCAGTGAGTGACACCTGTTTCTAGTGCCTTGGGGGAGGCCCACATCTCCTTGAGGTGCAGCATCTGCAGTGCTTTCCATCTATGTACCTAGCAGTCTCGTGAACTTAAGCTCCAAAAATACTTTGTGGGTCTCTCCATGAGATTCTGCTTAGATCCTAAGCCCTCCTGCTCTCCTTCCACCCATGCAGAACTACTGGGCAGCAATACACTGCCATCTGACACCAGCAATTCAGAGTCCTCAACCAAGCACAGAGACTCCTGGAAAAGGAAGCATGAGGAGGACAAGGGCAAACACAAGAAGAGGGACAAATCTTCACTCAGATCCTTGAAAAAGGATCCTCTCCCCATCTCTGGCACCACCCAAGACTCCACGCCCTGGAATGGGACCACAAAGAGCTCATAGAGGAAAGGTGGCATCAATGATACCAGGAGCTTCTAGTGTCCCGAAACCACACACTGAAAGACGGTTAGCACCGGTACTGCATAAGGTCAAAGGGTTATCTTCGATGGTACGGCCTGTGCGCAGATTTGCCACCTCTGAGACTGCACTGAGGGTCCAGACAAAGCCCAAGACATTGGGCAGTTCACCTCAGAGGTGCCTTGCTGTGCTCCTCTGGAGGACTTAGCTATATATGAGGACCTGGAGTCTCTGATTTTCTCAGAATTAATCCTGCTGCAGGAGGTCCCAACCCAATCAAACCATTATTCATTATTCACTGGTTCTGGAACCCAGCCAGGAACTGGAGGACCAGCTTCATCCCTTTTGTTTCCCATCTCTCCACATTCCCAATCAGCTGGAAATAGATCCTGCGTGGCTGCTAGCCCCACCATTGGACAATAGTTGTAGCCTTGTTGGTCCCAGGATATTAGAAAGATGAGGTGGGTGAGGGTAATACCTTTTATTGGACCGACTTCTGTTGGTGAGAGAGACAAGCTTTCAAGTCACACAGAGCTCTTCTTCAGGTCAAGGAAAGGAACTCCCAATGTCACAGCAAAATACAAGGTGGAACAGATTGTTTAGCATCGGTAGGTAGCATATATTGTAAGGGTCCATTCAAGGTAGAGTGGCCCATTTGCACTTCTGTAGTCATAAGACAAAAAAGTATCTGTTCAGTCCATGATTTTTGGTGTCCGGCAGAGTAATAAATTTAAGCTCCCAGGCTCATCTCTTGAAAGTGATGTGCAGGTTTCCTTTGAGGATAAGGACTGACAGGTCAGATATAGAGTAATTGCTTTGTGAAAAGTGCTCACCCACAGGTGATAGTCTTTACTTTCCCTACAACTACAAAGTTCCTGAAGGGCATTATAAGGATAGTCCCTCCAGTTTCAAAACTAATCCCTGCTTGAGATCTGAACCTCGTCCTCTCCACTCCCATAGGACCACTGTTTGAACACTTGGCTCCTGTTCCTTCCTTCACCTTTCTTTGAAAGTTACTTTCTTAACAGCAATTACCTCTGCTAGAAGGATTAGAGAGCTTGGGACCCTTGTGGCAAATCTGCTGGGTACAGTTTTTCATGAGGATGAGGTTTCGTTATGACTACATAACTAAAGTGCCTTCTGAGTTTCACCTTAACCAGACTGTTCACCTTCTGGTGTTTTTACCCTAAGCCCCCCACAGCTTGGAGGAGACAAGACTCCATTCCCTGGGTGTGTGTACGGCTCTAGCCTGCTACCTGCACAGAATGTCACCCTTTCGGAAGTATCCAAGGTTGGTTGTCACTATTGCCAAAAGAATGAAGGGGATAACAATCTCTTCCCAAAGACTACATGGATTTCTTCCTGCATCATCCTTTGCTATGATCTTATTTTGAAAAGCCCCTCCTTCTCAAACTGTCGGGGCCCATTCAATGAGAGCCCAGGTGGTGAAACAACATACTTCCTCCCACCTTCCTCCTCCAATGAGCACTGCTTGGGAGTCACCCACAGTGAATACCTACAGGGACCAGCACTCGAAGAAGAAGGGAAGGTTACTTACCTTGTAGAAACTAGTGTTCTTTGAGATGTATGTATGGTTCCTGCAGGTATTCACGACCCGTCCTCCTTATACTCTGCCCAGATCATCATGTGATGCTCTGTAGAGTTGGAACTGGAGAGGTGGTCACATACACACCCTTTTGTGCCCTCAGTTGAAAGCATGAGGAGGTGCAAGTGCAGGACTAGACTAAAAGATACTACTATTGAAGAGCTTCCAGTCCCGGCCGCATGGAGCACATTTGCACCCACAGTGAATTCCCATAGGACCACACTGTGATGTTATATGATTAAAATATGACCATGTAGGTCATTGTTGCTACTACTATTATATAATCACAACAAATTTTGTACAAAGTGTGTCAAGTAAAGTGTCAATAGAAAAGTTATGGTTTGCTGAATATGAATATCCTATTTGTATGCAAGTATCATTACCCACAAGGTAATTTGTATCCAGTCTGGCCAGCACATTGTGAATGGAATATTCAAGTTCATGGCTCATCAATGAACACAATGGACCTGGAAGAAGCCCAGCCATGCCTAATGGACTTTCATGTGAATGTTCTAACTAGAGTATGTCTAATGGCCTCTGCTATGACTCAGCGAAGCATACAAGGGCATGTGACTAAATCACGTAACCCTAAACTCTATTTTGTTACCTGTATTTTTCCACAAGCTGTGCTGAGGGCTTTGTTTGAAATAATGGGTTTTCCTTCACATGGCAGAAACTATAAAAGGCCCTGGAAACATCTACATTTTGCTTCTTTCCTGCTCTAATCTCCGGACTATGAATTTGTACTAATGGGAGCATTCTAACCAAGGAACTGAGGATCTTGCACATCATTTGGAAGCAACCAGAGAGTTAACAAGCTAGCAGTTTATTTCGTCATTGCTTTAAGCCTGATCCAAGAACTTTACAATTATTGTATGTATTGGTAACAGCATGATTATTAGGTGAGATCTGAGTTATATATTGACCTTGGTATGTGGCTGGTCCTTTGGGATCAGAAGAACCCTTTGGTTTATTAAATTGGTTTTAAATAACCACTCATCATTAAGTCTAGTGTTTTGGGGGGGTGATACAGGGACTGGAATACCTAAGGAGACTGCTTTTCTGACTTCTTGTTAGCCAGTGTGGTGAAACAGAAGTTTACTTTTGTTGCTGGTCTGGTATATCTTATGGGAGAATAACCAACAGTTTTGGGGGGTGTCTGCCCTATTTCTCAGTAGTGTGTCCTGAATTTGGTATTCTCAGTTGTGACCCACTGAGGCATGATGACACACACATCTCAGAGAACTCCAATTATTGTAAGGTAAGTAACCTTTCTTTTCTTGAGGAAGGATGTACTTTGAAGGATGGTCAGCATCTTGCCATTGCTAACTGAGATCTTTGGTAATGCCTGTCGTAATAACAGCACAGCTACCCTACTTATCTTAAGCAGCCAGGATGTAGTAGGGACTGAGCCATAGAGGAGTGGACTTTGGGGACCTCGGAGGACATTTAGCAGCTTCACCAGGAATTCAATCAAATTCAGCCACTGGATGACATTCCAGTGAAAACCTGCAGCTCTTATCATGAAGGCTGGAGAAAAGTAGCCCAGAGTTTATCTTTTTATTTGCAAAGAATGTCACAAGTTCATCACAATAATCAACTGAAGGAAGTACTGCTGGATCAAGGCAGTTCAGAGTGTCAGGCTGTTCATTAGCAGAAAGAGTTCAGGTGGACAGTTCCTTGCAGTGCCCTTGGCTGATAGGGTGACCAGATAGCAAGTGTGAAAAATCGGGACGGGGGTGGGGGGTAATAGGTCCCTATATAAGAAAAATCCCTGAATATCGGGACTGTCCCTATAAAATGGGGACATCCGGTCACCCTATTGGCTGAGAACAGCAACTTTTTGCCTTAGTCATACCTCTTCAGTACATCTGGACAAATTCCCTGATAAATCATAATGGCCTCTGCTCATCAAAGGCAAGGAGGTCATGGTGAGGAGCCCACCTTTAACAGGTGATGATAACTGTTGGTGAACTGACTGACACGTTGGATGCAAAAGGACAATTAGATATGTTTCAGATAGTGTGGAGAATACAAAATTTGACTTTTGAAAGCCTTCAAGGCTGTGATCTAATATCCTAGCTCTGTGAGAACACCCAAAGGAGGTGATCATCTGAGCACCCAATAGGAGTGACCCAAATATCTGAAATAGCTAAACCCAGAGCCACAGACCAGGATGGGAATCTGCAGGAGCTCCCTTTGATCCTCTGCCTAAAACCCAGGTGGTCCATCAGTTTCAGAAGGCCAAGTGCCCAGCCAAGCTGAGCTCATGTTGGAACACACAGTAAAATGCCCTTGAACATTAGTGCCAGCCATCATTCACAGATCAATGTCAGCTGAGTGAAATCAACTTAGAGTTTTCAACTCTGCTAACATTGGTGGTCTGTGAACCCCCAGAACCATAAATCTGATTCTGTCCCAGAGTCAAACTCGTGAGCCATGTGCTTGAATAACTCATCTCCATGGCTATCCAGCTCACACAGGATGAAAAATAAAACCAATTATCTTTCCCTCATTTGTTATACATGAGGCTGATGGATTGCCATCTGGAACCAACTATGCCAAAAGTATGCATCATCTGACCAGGTCATAGTGATATTTGTCAGATATTGGTGACACCACGTGATAGAATTCAGAAACGGTTCTACCTTAGTCACAACAATCTCTTAACCCAGCTAAAACCTTGTTGTGATGGAATCCATCATATCTGTTTCATCTTGGCCATGTGAATTTTTTTCAGTGGCAGCCAAAGGAATTTGCCAAAGAAACCTAAAACTCATTGCCTGCTTCTATTCTCAAAGTTCACCTTTATCTATAGAGAATTGTACTGGCAGTATTATCAAACCCACTAACTCAGTTTCCTTACCCACCCACCTCACCCTTTCCATAGCTTCCCAACCAGGAGACATCTTCCACCTTTAACAATCATAGATAATACTAGAAAAGTGGGAATATGGGAAATAAATAAAATGGGTACACAAATCACAACGGTGGGAAATTCTCACTTTCTCTCACAACCTGTCTAATCACTTATAGGCTATAGTTTCTAAATAAATCTAAGAGAAGCCAATTGTCAAATAATACAAGCTCACTAACCCCACACCTATTTTTTTAAAACAAGATTGTTTTCAACACGGACACACAGAATAAAAATTAACAAAGATTAACCCAATCATACTTGCAGTTGCTTCAAAAACATAAGCACTCTAGAGGAGGAGGGAAAAGAATGTAGGGTTGAGTCTTCCTTGCACAATAACTGACTGCAGTTAGGAGATGAGGCTACCATGAATATGAGCTTTCACTGAACCTGTGACATGCAGGTTGCCCACTTGAAGATATCTTGTCTCCCCTATACCTGCCTAACATTCTCCCTGCGTAACTCACACATCACCGCTCTGAATTGGTATTTCCTAAAATCCCACTATGACATTCCATAGTGCAATCCAGATCAATGAGGGGCTGTGTCACCCCTGCCTTGCAAACTCGAGTGCCTCTCAATGCTTCTCTCCTATTGCTCCCAGCTGGGCCGCTCACAAACAGCATGCAGGTAGCACACAGAGTATCTGTGCATAGCAGTCTGCCAGCCACACATCAGTCACACACTGGCTTCCACCAACCTTGGTTACCACTTGCAGGGTGACCCCCAGTACATTCCCAATCCCGGATTTTCCTCCTAAATGTGTGTTCTGCACTGTCGATCCCTCTCCTGGACAGTCCAGATATATTAGATCCATTGCCCCTTTAAGGAGATAACATACAACAGTCTGCGACCTCAAATGAAGTTACCAAAGAAAACTGGATTCATCTTAAATAAACTTGTTTTATTCTTTAATTAACTACAAGGAGACAGGTTTTTAAGTGAGTAGAAGGCATTAAAGTCAGAAATGGTTACAAGAGAAATAAAGATAAAGCACTTCCTAATACTAAATTTACCAAACTAAACTTGATTCAAGGTGAAGGCCCTTACCATATGTTTCCATGACCAATCTCTCAGGCCAGGATCTGCTCCCAAAGTCTAACTGCTGTTTCCTTTGTCATTTTAGGTGTCAAGGAAAAAGATGGATAGGGAAAGAACTTGGAATATTTCCCCCCTCACTTTTATAGTTCAGTAGCCCTTTGAAATGCATTTTTCTGAGGGTTACCCCTAGATAAAGTTAATTCCAGCTGTGAGATTGGAGTCAAGGAGTCTAGTGATGAAAGAAGTTGTAGAACTGTTTGTTCCTGCCCCCCTTCCATGCCAAAGAATGGCCACATGATGGCCCATCAGCTTTGAAGACACCTGGCATCAGCTTGTCCTTTGTCTTTGAGAAGCAGATTTACCCACTCCCCAGGCTTGTCTGGTAAACACACTTCAGTCATGATTTTGGCTTATGTTCATATCTTTACCTATAATGTTACATACATTTCACCATGACATTATTGACAGCAAATTAGTTTTCAAATGATACCTTACAAGGCATATTTTGTTCAAAGATTATTACACTGGTATGTGGGGAGTGAATACAAAGGTACATTCTGCCATACAGACATCTTCAGAAAACTTCCTTCTCAAAACTCTCAGCTCATCATTTGCAAATTAAAACGATTCACTATGTGGCAAATGGACAAACGGTAAGGAGAGATCAATACCTGGGGACAGGTAGGTCTGATGGATTAGGTAAAGGCCCCTAAAATGACCAGTTTGCGGAACTGTATCCTTGAAATACAGGAACTTGGGGTTGTTCTAATATTAGCACCATCCATTTACATTTTGATCATTTTCCAGGAGAAAAATGCATCTCTCCCCAAGTTCTGATAATTATATTGGGTAGATTGGCAGTAACCCTAAGCATAGGCTTGTATCCCCATGCTCAGTCAGACCTTAACAAATTTGGTTATACCCACAATATCACTTTACACAAACCACTGTTATGGACACTACAGTGAGATAATTGACCACAAAATGAGTTATGTGTCCCAAGCCAAAAGCATAATGAAAATCAAGGGTCAATTACCTTGCAGTAGGAGACTGGAAGGAGTCTTTTGCAAAGGAGTCTATATTATAAGTCTTACCCTTTTTAAAAGATTGCTATTTTTAATATTGCAGAAGATTACGTCTTTTTAACAGTATGTTTTATATCAGCTGACTTATTGTTGTGATAGAGGCGAGATGGGTGAGGTAATATCTTTTATTGGACCAGTTTCTATTGGTGGAAGGTACAAGTTTTGAGCTAGACAGAGCTCTTCAGATCTGGGAAAGGAAGCAGTCCTATAAGCAGATCTGGGGAAGGATGCTGACCTATGGAAGTGAGGAGCCTAAATATCTTTGAGGATCTGGGCCTGGGTCCTACAAGTTGCTTAGCATCTCCTGTGAGTCTAAGTGTGTAAGTATTCACCAGCCCTCTGCAGGAGATGCTCAACACTTCAAAGGATTGGGCTATTAGACAATACCAGATCCCATAGGCCTGACTCTGTCAAAACTCTCACTGATTTCTAGGGGACATTTTGTTTGTGTAACAACGGAGGTTTCTGGCTACAGATCCATAGAGATAAGACTGATCATAATAGATTCATAGATTCTAGGACTGGAAGGGACCTCAAGAGGTCATCGAGTCCAGTCCCCTGCCCTCATGGCAGGACCAAATACTGTCTAGACCATCCCTGATAGACATTTATCTAACCTACTCTTAAATATCTCCAGAGATGGAAATTCCACAACCTCCCTAGACAATTTATTCCAGTGTTTAACCACCCTGACAGTTAGGAACTTTTTCCTAATGTCAACCTAAACCTCCCTTACTGCAGTTTAAGCCCATTACTTCTTGTTCTATCCTTAGAAGCTAAGAGGAACAAGTTTTCTCCCACCTCCTTATGACACCATTTTAGATACCTGAAGACTGCTATCATGTCCCCTCTCAGTCTTCTCTTTTCCAAACTAAACAAACCCAATTCTTTCAGCCTTCCTTCATAGGTCATGTTCTCTAGACCTTTAATCATTCTTGTTGCTCTTCTCTGGACCCTCTCCAATTTCTCCACATCTTTCTTGAAATGGGATGCACAGAACTGGATACAATACTCCAGTTGAGGCCTAACCAGCGCAGAGCAGAGCGGAAGAATGACTTCTTGTGTCTTGCTCACAACACACCTGTTAATGCATCCCAGAATCACGTTTGCTTTTTTTGCAACAGCATCACACTGTTGACTCATATTTAGCTTGTGGTGCACTATAACCCCTAGATCCCTTTCTGCCATACTCCTTCCTAGACAGTCTCTTCCCATTCTGTATGTATGAAACTGATTGTTCCTTCCTAAGTGAAGTACTTTGCATTTGTCTTTATTAAACTTCATCCTGTTTACCTCAGACCATTTCTCCAATTTGTCCAGATCATTTTGAATTTTGACCCTATCCTCCAAAGCAGTTGCAATCCCTCCCAGTTTGGTATCATCTGCAAACTTAATAAGCGTATTTTCTATGCCAATATCTAAGTCGTTGATGAAGATATTGAACAGAGCCGGTCCCAAAACTGACCCCTGCGGAACCCCACTCGTTATACCTTTCCAGCAGGATTGGGAACCATTAATAACTACCCTCTGAGTATGGTTATCCAGCCAGTTATACACCCACCTTATAGTAGCCCCATCTAAGTTATATTTGCCTAGTTTATCAATAAGAATATCATGCCAGACCGTATCAAATGCCTTACTAAAGTCTAGGTATACCACATCCACCGCTTCTCCCTTATCCACAAGACTCGTCATCCTATCAAAGAAAGCTATCAGATTGGTTTGACATGATTTGTTCTTTACAAATCCATGCTGGCTATTCCCTATCACCTTACCACCTTCCAGGTGTTAGCAGATGATTTCCTTAATTACTTGCTCCATTATCTTCCCTGGCACAGAAGTTAAACTAACTGGTCTGTAGTTTCCTGCATTGTTTTTATTTCCCTTTTTGTAGACGGGGCACTAAGTTTGCCCTTTTCCAGTCTTCTGGAATCTCTCCTGTCTCCCATGATTTTCCAAAGATAATAGCTAGAGGCTCAGATACCTCCTCTGTTAGCTCCTTGAGTATTCTAGGATGCATTTCATCAGGCCCTGGTGACTTGCAGGCATCTAACTTTTCTAAGAGATTTTTAACTTGTTCTTCTTTTATTTTATCTTCTAAACCTATCCCCTTCCCATTAGCATTCACTATGTTAGGCATTCGTTCAGACTTCTTGGTGAAGACCAAAACAAAGAAGTCATTAATCATCTCTGCCATTTCCAAGTTTCCTGTTACTGTTTCTCCCTCCTTACTGAGCAGTGGGCCTACCCTGTCTTTGGTCTTCCTCTTGCTTCTAATGTATTGATAAAAAGTCTTCTTGTTTCCCTTTATTCCTGTAGCTAGTTTGAGCTCATTTTGTGCCTTTGCCTTTCTAATCTTGCCCCTACATTCCTGTGTTGTTTGCCTATATTCATCCTTTGTAATTTCATCACTGATTTCAAGGGGACATTTTGTTTGTGTAACAACGGAGGTTTCTGGCTACAGATCCATAGAGATAAGACTGATCATAATAGTGTGTATTTGTGATTTATAGTAATTAATATAATTTATTAATTTAATATTTTATTTAATATAATGGTAGATCACGACCAACTGAGTACCTACAGAGGATTATATACACACAAAGATTTGGATCCCCACCAGAGCCCAGCTGCCGGGATCCAAGGGCTCTGGCGGCGATTTGACGGGCCTGGATCTCCAGCCTTTGTGGGGAGCCCTGGGCCCTTTAAATCACTGTCGGAGAAGCCGGTCCAGTCCAGCACAGCGTGCCAGACCGTACCGGCTTACTTTCACCTCTGCCCATGCTGCCCCTCTTGGGTTGGTGGAAGTGCTCCTAGTTAGGATGTGCACCACTGTCCCGGGGAGGATAGTGTGGACATTCGACTGCGGTGGCTGTAAGTCAACCTAATATGCCTCAGCTTATGTTTCTAGTGTTGACAAAACCATAAGTTTATGGAGGGGATGGTATGATGGGATAGCCTAATTTTGGCAATTAATCGATCTTTGACTATTAGCGGTAAATATGACCAATGGCCTGTGATGGGATGTTAGATGGGTTGGGATCTGAGTTACTATAGAGAATTCTTTCCTGGGTGTCTAGCTGGTGAGTCTTGCCTACATGCTCAGGGTTTAGCTGATCGCCATATTTGGGGTCGGGAAGGAATTTTCCTCCAGGGCAGATTGGCAGAGGCCCTGGGGTTTTTTCACCTTCCTCTGCAACGTGGGGCACGGGTCACGTGCTGAAGGATTCTCTGCACCTTGAAGTCTTTAAACCATGATTTGAGGACTTCAATAGCTCAGACATAGGCTAGGGGTTTGTTACAGGAGTGGGTGGGTGAGATTCTGTGGCCTGCGTTGTGCAGGAGGTCGGACTAGACGATCATAATGGTCCCTTCTGACCTTAAAGTCTATGATTCTATGATTGCATTAATTTAGAAAAATGTCTTTATTTCAGTTATGGGTCACTGTTTCTCTGAAAATGGACAGTTTGTTTTCTTCCTGTGACTTTAGAAATTTTAACTTTCTTTAAAGGAAAGAAAACAAGCTACTATTTAGATTTAAGACCTAAATTTTGTATCTGGCTTTGCTTTAATAATATATATATAAATACACTATTTTTTAAAGATACTGGTACTTTAATACTAATCTGTCTATAAAGAACTAAGTAAACTAATGAAAGTGATGCCATATAATAGGGACTGAAACTCACTCACCTATCAGTGGCATTTAGGAAGCTTTCTCTGACATGTGGGAGACTGATATATTTAGTCCTCAGATTAGAGGTTGAAATCCTCCCATGGTCTTGTGAACCTTGGGCTGCAGAATAGACCCCCCCCAGAAATGTGAGCTGGGAATGTGGAGGGGGAATTTCTTTTAACTCCTGATGGAAAAGGAGAAAGCATTCACACCAGGGGAAAGTTCTCTTGGGTAATACTTTGGGTTTGCTGAGGTTATGTACAAATAATGGCTACTACTTGGTTAAGACACGCACAAATGTTAATATTGGGGAGTGAATTGGGGGGATATAGCAGTAGTGGGTCTTGAGATATTTCTGCAAAGTGATTGATGATACCATAAATCATTGCTGCATGGGTGTTGTGGCATTAGAATTGTGGACTGGCTGATGCTTTGTTGGCTTTCAGGGAATTGCTTGTCCATACTGGCCAGTACTGGAAATTCAGTTACAAATGTTCTATGTTCAGTGTGTGAATAGCAACTGGGGCGAGGGGATCAAAGAGAGACAGATACTTCAGATGTAAACTGGGCTCTGACTGGCTGAAGAGGTTTTCACTGTATGTAATTATCTCCCAATCACCACACATGCTGGGATTATAAAGTCTCTGCGCTCACTAGATCACTATACCTTGTCCAGACAGTTCTCTCTTGAATATTCATATAGGAACCAAAACAAGTTCTGAAATCTTAATTCTCTATAGCTCTCCTTTCTTCCCACTATCACTCTCCCTCATGCACTCTTCCTTCCCTGCAATCCTTCCCTGTAGCAGTGATTCAAACAACTACCCTGCTACTGACCTTAAGTCACCAAGGGTACATCTACACTGTAATGTAAGCCCAGGGTTTGAACTCAGGCTCAAGCATAACCCTCCCCCCTTCCATCTACACACAAATCATGCTAACCTAGGCTTGGACCCAGGGTCCCAGAACCCAAGGGGGCTGGAGGGGCTGAGCCTGAGACAAGCCAGGATCCAGGGTTCAAGCCTTATTGCTTTGCAGTTAAGGTGACCAGATGTCCCGACTTTATAGGGACAGTCCCGATTTTTGGGTCTTTTTCTTATATAGGCTCCTATTACCCCCCACCCCCTCTCCCAATTTTTCATATTTGCTGTCTGGTCACCCTATTTGCAGTGTTGATGCAGCACCACTGGACTTGTGCTCTGGGAGTCCATAAAAAGTATTCCACAATCTCATGGGATGACTTCCATTGTCCTCTGAATAGTCAGATTTGATGGACAGTCAAGTTGTCCCACATTGCACCACAAATAAATGGCTTGAGTGGCCACATTTTGGGAAGGAGCTAGGAAGTCTGGGATATGGGTGCATAATACAGTTTAGACACTGGAGCCCCAGGTTGGGGCCCAAAGTTCAACAGTTCCTAGCGCGGGATTACAAATGAGTCTAGATGCTGAAACCCTAGGTTAACAAACTGAGGGTCTGCCAACTCGAGTTCTTATTACCTTAGGGTATATCTGTACTGCAATGTAAGCCCTTGCAGGTCCCGGAGATTGGACTCCAGCCCAAGCCCAAATGTCTACACTGCAATGTTACAGCCCTGAAGCCTGAGCCAGCTGACGTGGGCCAGCTGCAGATATTTAACTGCACTGTAGAAATACCCTAGGAGGCCTGGGCAGGCACTGAAGGCCTCCCTTTTGAAGCCTGGATTAAAGGAAAAACTCCATTGTGGTGTCCTGCCTTTGTTGTATCGCATTGATTTGCATGTGAAATTTGCTTAGTTAATTAGTAATAAAATTATTAGTTTGGGGTTCTTTAGCTCTGCAAACTCAACCTGAGATCAGAGAGGTGAGCTGTTTCTGATTGCTTCTCCCTTGTGCACCACCACCTAAATAGACTCTTCAGTACAGATTCAGCCCTCACTTACACAACTCCATTTTCTTCTTCTTCTTCTTTCTATACCTATACAGGTATAACCGAGGGCAGAATTTGGGTCTGCCATTGGAATTTAATAACCATTTAGTTGATCCTGAGTAAACCAGAATAAAATCTAGGTCTTGCTCTCTTAGCTCTGGTGATTGTATGGAGCAAAATGCTGTATATTTTAAAAAAACAACAACACCACTTTCCCCCCCAGTAAAACGAGCAGATACAACATTGGTTGAACATCAGGAGAAGATCTGTTGAGTAAGAAATTGAAAAGTGACTATGTAAAATGTCAAAGTTGAACCATACACCAGGCTACTGTCTATTCTTTAGGCATCTAAGGGCCAGTTAGAGTGTGAGAGTTATTGAATGAAGCCCTGTAGCAGAAGAAAAGGGGGCAAGAGAGGAGGAGAGGGAAAGCAGAGAAATGTAAGGGAAGTAATTATAAAAAAATGTTAATTAAGTGTAACCATTGTAAAAGTTCTGCGTATGCTAGTTGATTGCACATCCTGGAATATGTTATGGATTACTACTTTCTATTGCTGAAAATGTCAAGTTGACTATAAATAGGATCCTGAAATAGTTTTTTTGAAAGAATTTATTTTTCCTTGAGGGGATACAATGAGGATGCATATGAGAAATGAAATGGAATCAAAATGTCTTCCTTGGAATACATTTGATTAGTCTTTAAAAAAAAAAAAGATGTAAGGCTGGAAATCAGGAGATGAAGCAGAGGTTAGTTTAGTCATGTATGTGATCTTTGGCCTTTGTATGATATTTACTGCAATATTAGTCAGTGCCCGTATAGGAGGATTTTAATACATATGCCAATGGATGTAATAAAGGCTTTATGTTGATTAACCTCCTAACATTATTCTGATATACAGTGTGAAAGAGCACCACTCTTCTGGTCATAGTCATAACTGAAATCTATAGCTGTACGAGAAAGCTGACAACACTGAAATAGAAGCTGTCAAATATTTTAGAATATGGACACTGGGAATAGGAAGGGGTGGCTAGGTGTTCTAGGAACTTCAACCTTTGTGATTTCAACTTCCATGATATCCTTTGCTAGACCAGTGGGGCTGAACCTGGTTGTTGACTTCAGTCACAACAGCATCATACATATTTAATAATTTATTATTAAACCTTCACTACCTCTCATTTGCCACTTCACTTGACCTGCAATGCTGGACCATAAGCCACTCACCAAACCTTGTCTTAACTAAGCACTGCTCTGTCTCTGGTGTCTACATCACTGAATTCTAGATCATTGACCACCAACTTATCTCCTTCAACACTGCCGTCTTCCCAATATTCCACCACCTAGTCTTTCTGTGACCTCTAATCCATCAATGTTCACAACTTCTCAGCCCCCCTTCTCTGTTCCCTTTCTTCTGTTGACTCTCTCCACTGTGTACTTTCCACCACTCTCTACTCCTTTGTCCTTCTCTCCCACTGCAGTCTGTCCCAATAAATCTAGCTTTATCCCCAATATCTACATTCTCTCCACTTCTGCTTCCATGCTGTTGAATAAGTGCCTCTAGAAAAAGTTATGTGGACTTGCTGCACTATACATTTGTTTTCTCTTCCTCTTCCTTGACAAATAGCAGTACTTCTCTATTCTTGTTGATTCCTACACCTGCTGTCCCAGATGCCTATCTGCCACTTTGGACTCTCACCTCAAATCCTCCCCCGCCTTCTCTTCACAGGATCTTGCTGAATTTTTCAAAGACAAGTTCATCAGGATCCAGCATTACCTCCCCTTTCCCACTTACCTCTCTGTTTTACTCCTCTCCTGTCCCTGACTCTGAGACTCCTCACCTGTCCTCCGCCTTATCAAGTGATCCCATCCATTCCCACTCCTTGACCTCCTTTGCGCCTACTCATACCCCTCACTCATCTGTCTCCTCAATCTCTTGCTTTCCTTAGATTTCACACAATATGACCATGCTTTGTTCTCATCCATTATAAAACAATCCACCCTTGACCTCGGGGGGAGATAATAAACCTTGAATATTTTGCAACTCGCTAACAAATGGAAAATATAAATATAAATCTACTTAAGTCCCACTTCAGTATGGCACTACTTTATTGTATAAAGTACAATTGTGTGCTCTGTGTAACTTCACTGTGAATAAAGTGTTCTCGTCCTGTACAAAAATGCATTGGGGAAGAGACAAACTAATACAGAAACTCTGGGCATTCTCCCACCTGGTCTATGGATACGCTGTTCAATCACTCATCTCTCACACCACTGCAAACTTGCAGGAAGAAACAGAAGGGCATTTTTAAGTGCAGATGAGATGACTGTGGTTATGCATATTCCATATTCTGACTGATGGTAAGTATTCAGCTAATATAATTGGGATTGTCCTGGATATTCCTAATGGTAAATAGAACCCAAGGTGGAAACATTTGAGGGCTCTTACACAATAACCAAATAGAATTAATTTTAGCTAAGGTGCTGGAAGTAGCTGATGTTCCAAGGAGCTAAGCGTTTGAGAAACTGTACATGAGCTCTCTACTGGAGGCTAGCCCAGAGTTTGTGAAGTTTGTGTGTCGTAAAAAGATACTATGTAGCGTATGTCTACATAGAGGTTGGGGCAGATGTACACACACTAGCTCTGCTCAAGCTAATCCACTAAAAATAGCAGTGGAGCCATGATGGCTCAGCTTAGTCGCTCATCTGGCACCATTGGTATGTACTCAGGTGGCTAGCCCAGGCTTCCATCGTGGCCATGCTGTTAGTGCACATACGTCTACCCAAGCTGGGAATTACATCTACTAGCTGCTATGTATATGTACCCTTAGTTACATGAAATGCAGTTCAGCATGGGATGGGGGTATATCAACCCCACACTGAGCCAGCAAGGGTTAACAAGCTGCTGTGAGCCTGCTACTCTCACACTCGCTGTCAGGTAATGAAGAGGCAGTTAAAAAGAGAAGTAACTGACTGACTAGGGAGGAGAACAGACCTCCTGTTCCTCACTTCCTGAGGAAAGGACTGGCCCAGTACCTCTGCAGAGACTGCTGATTGCCAGGGCCCCCTGGGAGGAAGGTAGGCCTGGTGCAGGGCTATTACATTTTTCTTCATGGGATTCTTTCTTTGCCTACTATAAAGAGATTATTGGGTAGTCTGTGCTGGCTGGGAAAGGCCTGAGGGGCCTAACAATGCTATTGCGAGGAACCCTTGCCCATAGGTATGAGGGAAAACCACCTCAATAAATTCTGTGGACTTTTACACCCTACTTACATCTGCCCTGTGGTTTGTCTTGGACCCTGAACAGCGTGGTCATGCAGCACTGTGATGTTTATAAATGAAGTTTTTCCACAGTTTTGAAACTGGTTCTATCTGCTTGCTATTTACTAATGCATTACTGATTAGTGTCCTGATGAAATCAGTCAGGGAAAACTTTTCCCTACACTATCCAGCTGACGTACTTGTATCATATGGTATATGCAGATTTTTTTCAGTTCTGCAGTTAGTTTCATGTGACTGTTATCAAACACCTTAACAGACCTAGCACAGTTCAGTTTTAGGAATATGTTGGTCTCTGCAGTTCTATAATGTTTTTTGTGAAACTGTTCACAAATAATTGCAATATACATGCAACATGTCAGCCTTCATTTGTCTTCACTAGTTCTCCAAAAGTAGTCCTTTTGAAATAAAATCAATTAATCTGGTAAGAGACTTTCAGTGTCTCACTGTTCATGTAAATTTGTGAAGCATTTTAATGGTTTCAAAAACCCAATTGTACTTGTGTAACTCTGTGATTTTGTGTATTTTTCATAGATATGAAAATGTTAATTTCAGTCATCTGGTGTAATAGAGATCAAATATCTTTGTGTTTGAATGCTTGTATTGAATTTCATGCAAGCAGTTCAAGTCAATTGAGTATTAAAAGGATTTAGATTGATCTAAACGTGCAAAGTAGTTTTCCATTTGAAGGCTATGTCCTGTGGTAGATGTGTCCTTTTGTTATGTATCAGTGCAGTGAGAATATGTTGATGGAAAGTGTTTGTCTGTGATTGGTTTTACAGACCAAATTTAAAGATAGTTTTCCAATATGAAACTTATAGATGAATGGGAATCGGTTCTCTTGGGCAACTTCATCTCAGCATTTCTCATATATAGGGCAGCAGGATTTGAGAAACTTGGGCTTTATTCCTTATTCTGCTATTGACTCACTGTGTGACTTTGGACAAGTCATTTCAACCTTTTCTTGCCTCAGTTTCCCCACCTGTAGAATGTGGATTTGTAAAATGCTTTGACATGTGTGGATGAGAAGTGTTGTGTAAGTGCTAAGTAGTATTATTTTGGCCAAGGACAGTTAGCAAAATGTCATTGTCTCTTAAATGTTCCTTCTGAACAGACAGAACTTTGGGTTTTAATGTCTTATCTGAAATGCAGTGTAAACTGTTTAAACACCATTGTAGTATATGAGCCAGATCCTGAGTCCTTATTCCATTTTTAATCTGTCCTTATTCTAGGAAAACTCTTGTTGCTATCAGTGGGAGTTTAGCCAACATAAGGACTCTAGCATTTGGCCTTATGGGATACAAGGACTAAATGTATACTGTCCCCTGCCAAGTGAAACTGGTATTGTATTAAACTGTCACTTCTTCTCTGATTTACATGTAAAAAAAAACCTTCTGAAATCTCAAAGTAAAGCAGTAAATTGCAGCAATTTTATCTAGGGGACTGCCTTTATATCTACACTACATGTTTGTATGGTAGCTGCATGGTGTAACCAGAGATTAATATTCTGGAAAACCACAATTTATGATAGCTGCGATCGCACAAGTATCAGCTGACGATACTGTGTCACACTTTATTTCAAAGAAGTAGCGGTAACAATGGCTTATAGTAATAACAGTAATGCTCCTTCCCCTCAGGGAAAAGCAGAGAATGCTATCTTGCCACATGATCTCATTTCTTTTAAGCTTTGCACTAACTGCTGACATATCACATAAATGCCTCCTTTATTACCTGCCAGTGATTGTCTTCTGTATTGAGAATAGCCTCCGGAACCTACGTCCACATGCCAGCAAAGCGCTTCACTTACTCCATGTGAATTTCTCTCTGTCTAGTGTTCCATGAGGCCCCTTTATACACCTGACCATTCTTACTAAGTCAGGTAGCCTAAATTACATTGCCTGTGAAAGGCCTTTGTTCAATTGCCGTAGTAGGCTTGGGACTGGGAGTTGGCACGGGCTTGGGCTATGTTTCTATATTTGCCAAGTAAGTAATTTGCCATTTTAGTTAGTTTTTAGTTGTGTCCAGCTAGTAATGTAGCTTGGCCACATCTCTCTGTAAGGATTTTGGTTCTTATCATTTCAAATGCTTTTAAACAAAAGCCGCATTCAGTCCCTGCACTCTACTTATCAGCCCACTGGCAGATAAAATGATGCACAGTTATTTCAGATTGTTCCCCAGTCCCAATTTAAATACAATCTTGTGGGTATTTTTATTAGTTTCAGACCAGTAGATGTTGTTTATTTATGCAGGTCCAAAACTTGACATGCTGTTTTACACAGCTGTCATAGTCACATGATAAAGCAAATAAAAGTTCATCTTTTGCTCAGCTGTGTCCTGATGCTGCAAACACTTTAGCACGTGCTTAACTTGATGACCGAGTAGTACCTTTGTTTGTGGGATCAGGGCCGTCTTTTAAAACCTGCTAATTGCCATTTGTCATGAACTGCTATTTCTCATCCTAATGCTAAATCAGACATATTTAAAGATGCCTTTATATTTGTCACATTGACTACATATGTAATCATATATATGGAGGATTACATCACCACACTAGGAAATACCCATTTGATGTTAAAGTCTTTATTTATAAATTGCATATTATTTTTGCTTATGTATTATGTGTGCAAAGACTTGTCTGTTTCAAAAACAATGTCCAAATAGACATTCTTGCTCAGAGGTCTATGCTGTCAGGAAATCTTTTAAACTAAAATAGAAATGACAGCATTATAAAAGAAAACTATACAGGAAATGTGGTGTTTCTCCAGTTGTGCTTTTCAAGTTTGATCCCTGACTTAGCCAATCTTACACGTACTAGAATCACAGAATTTATAATACTGGATCATCCCTTTGATCCATCAATCTGATATCATAGAATCAGGACTGGAAGGGTCCTTTGATCCATCAACCTGATATCATAGAATCAGGACTGGAAGGGTCCTCAATAAATCATCTAGTCCAGTCCCTTTCACTGAGGCAGGATTAGGTGTTATCTAGACTATCCCTGATAGGTGTTTGTCTAACCTGTTCTTAAAAACCTCTAATAACAGATTCCACCACCACCCTAAGTAATTTGTTCCAGTGCTTAACTACTCTGAGTTAGGAAGTTTTTACTAATGCATAACTTAAATCTTCCTTGCTGCAATTTAAGCCCACTACTTCTTCTCCTGTCCTCAGTGGTTAAGGAGAACAATTTATCACCCTTCTCTTTATAATAACCTCTTATGTACTTAAGACAGTTATCATGTCCCCGCCACCCTTCAGTCTTCTCTTCTCCAGACTAAACAAACCAAACTTTTTCAATCTTTCCTCATAGGTCACATTTTCTAGACCTTGAATCATTTTTGTTGATCTCCTCTGGACTTTCTTCAATTAGTCCACATCTTTCCCAAAGTATGGTGCTCCAAACTGTGGACACAATACTCCAGTCGAGGCCTTACCAGTACTGAGTAGAGTGGAAGAATTACTTCTTGTGTCTTGCTTACAATACTCCTGCTAATACATCCCAGAATGATGTTCACTTTTTTGCACCTATGTTACATTGTTGAATCATATTTGATTTGTGATGCACTATGACCCCCAGATCCTTTTCTGCAGTACTCCTTCCTCAGCAGTCACTCCTCATTTTGAATTTGTGCAATTGATTATTCCTTCCAAAGTGTAGTATTTTGCATTTGTCCTCATTGAATTTCATCCTATTTATTTCAGACCATTTCTCCAGTTTGTCAAGCTCATTTTGAATTCTAATCCTTTCCTCCAAAGCACTTGCAACTCCGCCCAGCTTGGTGTCATGCACAAACTTTATCAGTGTACTCTCTATGCCATTATTCAAATAATTTACAAAGATATTGACTAGAACCAGACCCAGTACAGGGCCCCACTCAATATGCCCTTCCAGCTTGACTGTGAACCATTGATAACTACTCTCTGAATATGCTTTTCCAACCAGCTGAGCACCTACTTTATAGTAGATTCATCTAGACTATATTTCCCTAGTTTCTTTATGAGAATGGCATGTAAGACAATATCAGAAGCCTTACTAAAGCTGAGATATATCACATCTGCTGCTTCCCTCCCATCCGCAAGGCTTGTTATCCTGTCAAAGAAGGATATTACATTGGTTTGACGTTATTTGTTTTTGACAAATCCATGTTGACTATTACTTATCACCTTTTTATCATCTAGGTACTTACAAATTGATTATTTATTTGCTCCATTATCTTTCTGGGTACTGACGTTAAGATGACTGGTCTATAATTCCCTGGGCTTTCCTTATTCCTTTTTCATTGCGGCCAATACCTACTGTTTCCAGCTACCTATAAGTGCAGAAGTACAGAGAGATAATGGCCCTTCACAGACTGTTTTACTGACAGTTCATTACACATCACCCCACCTGCTCCTGATGCCCCCTGGCCCATCTTGGAATTCCTCCTGTTCTGTGGAGAGGGGACAGCAAGAGTGGGATATTCTAGCCCAGCAGTTCTCAAACTGGGGGTCAGGACCCCTCAGGGGGTCACAAGGTTATTACATGGGGCGTTGCAAGCTGTCAGCCTTCACCCCAAACCCCGCTTTGCCTCCAACATTTATAATGGTGTTAAATATATTAAAAAGTGTTTTTAATTTATAAGGGGAGATCGCACTAAGAGGCTTGCTATGTGAAAGGGGTCACCAGTACAGAAGTTTGAGAACCACTGTTCTAGCCATATGCTATCTGAGGATCCTTCTGCACTAAGGAAATCCTCAACTTCTGGCTTACAGCAGTTTTAAGTCCTGTTAGTACTGCAGTATTTGACTGAAAGATACTTTCTTGAAGATACCTACTTTGGGACCAAACCCACAGTCCTTTCTTGGGCAAAATTCCCAACTGAAGACATTGGCAATTTAGTCACCAGTCCAGGTTTTCCCAGGATTGTCCCCTGTTTTTTGAGTAGCAATCCCAGGAAATCGGAAACAGTGTTTAGTGCATGCTGCCAACTGTCCAGTTTTATGGGCTCAGGATCAATCTGTGCTGGGGGCCCCAGACCCCAACTTCTGCTGCCTATCCACGCCACCCTTCTGCCTGGAAGCAGGCTACTGTGGCTCAATATTGGAGTTAATTTGTTCCCTTCCATGCTCAGGATGGAAAACCTGCAGAACTACCTGAAAGTCTGTGGATTAAATTTAGAAGTGTGAGCAGCAAGGGTGATGTCATGGTGGGAGTGTGCTATAGACCACCAGACCAGGGGGATGAGGTGGATGAGGCTTTCTTCCGGAAACTAACAGAAGTTACTAGATCACAGGCCCTGGTTCTCATGGGGGACTTCAATCACCCCAATATGTGCTGGGAGAGCAATACAGCGGTGCACAGACAATCCAGGAAGTTTTTGGAAAGCGTAGGAAACAATTTCCTGGTGCAAGTGCTGGAGGAACCAACTAGGGGCAGAGCTCTTCTTGACCTGCTGCTCACAAACAGGGAAGAATTAATAGGGGAAGCAAAAGTGGATGGGAATCTAGGAAGCAGAGACCATGAGATGGTTGAGTTCAGGATCCTGCCACAAGGAAGAAAGGAGTGCAGCAAAATACAGACCCTGGACTTCAGAAAAGCAAACTTTGACTCCCTCAGTGAACTGATGGACAGGATCCTCTGGGAGAATAAGAAGAGGGGGAAAGGAGTCCAGGAGAGCTGTCTGTATTTTAAAGAATCCTTATTGAGGTTGCAGGAACAAACCATCCCGATGTGTAGAAAGAATAGTGAATATGGCAGGCAACCAGCTTGGCTTAACAGTGAAATCCTTGCTGATCTTAAACACAAAAAAGAAGCTTACAAGAAGTGGAAGATTGGACAAGTGACCAGGGAGGAGTATAAAAATATTGCTTAGGCATGCAGGAGTGAAATCAGGAGGGCCAAATCACACTTGGAGTTGCAGCTAGCAAGAGATGTTAAGAGTAACAAGAAGGGTTTCTTCAGGTATGTTAGCAACAAGAAGAAAGTCAAGGGAAGTGTGGGCCCCTTACTGAATGAGGGAGGCAACCTAGTGACAGAGGATGTGGAAAAAGCTAATGTACTCAATGCTTTTTTTGCCTCTGTCTTCACGAACAAGGTCAGCTCCCAGACTGCTGCACTGGGCAGCACAGCATGGGGAGGAGGTGACCAGCCCTCCCTGAAGAAAGAAGGTGCTTCGGGACTATTTAGAAAAGCTGGACAAGCACAAGTCCATGGGGCCGGATGCGCTGCATCCGAGGATGCTAAAGGAGTTAGCAGATGTGACTGCAGAGCCATTGGCCATTATCTTCGAAAACGCATGGCGATCGGGGGAGGTCCCAGTTGACTGGAAAAAGGCTAATGTAGATGATTTAGTGGGGAATTGGTCCTGCTTTGAACAGGGGGTTGGACTAGATGACCTCCTGAGGTCCCTTCCAACCCTGATATTCTATGATTCTATGAGCACGTGAACCAGAGTCTGACCGTAATTTTTGTCCCTCTATTGCAATGATGGGCATTGCAGCTTGTGTTACCATAAAATACATCTAAATTAGAACTTTTATTCTGAATATAACAGGGTATAAATGAACAATACTTTGTTGTTCTTGAAATGATTACAATAGTTTTCCCCCCAAAACACTTAAATGAAATTATATTCTTCCTCCCTTTCTCCTCTCTCCTCCAAAAACCCTAAAGATGGATTGATGCCCTTCCAATTCTTGCTGTCACTCCCTCCACCATCATAGATTCTATTTCAGCTGAGCCAGATGCAGCTTCTTCCAGAGCTCGTCAATATAGCTCTTGAAATGGCTGGAAGGGAAGATACGGGGTGACATGCTTGCCCCTAAGCTTGCTCCCATGGAAGTCCATGACAGTTTCGCTACTGGCTTCCATGACAGCTTGGACAGGCCCCCTCAGTTCCCGCTCAGGAACTTAGCATGACATCTATGAAACCCACATGCCCCAAGAGCAATGCACTAGATTCCACACTCTTGCATGGCATTGTGTCATCGGCAGAGCAGCACAAACGCTCTTTGACTCCTGAAAACCCCCTTCTTTGCATTCTACTTTAGAATTGAACCATTTATAAGGTATGTATCAAACAAGTCTGCTTGTGAGGCTTCAGCACATTAGCCTTTTGTTACACTTCAGTTATGCACTGTAATGTGTATGCTATTGGGACCAAGGATGCACTTCTATGCTGCAGTCCTGACTACATAAATATCTTCTTTACTTTCGTTGCCACTGCTCAAGCTGTCTAAACAATGGCTGTGAAGGATGGTAACAACTTACATGGAATAGCCCTGGGAAAGTATAATAATGTGAACTTTGATGGGAATGGGGGAAATTACCTTATTTTCTTTTCTTCAGAAATATGAACTTATTTCTCTCATTTGTTTGCTTTAATTTGCTGATTTGCCAGGTGCAAAGAGCCATTAGGCCAGGATGCACCCAAGACATTTGCCTGGATGCTTTTCTTTCTGTTTACATTGCTCTTCAAATCCTGTTGCATAAATTAACACGTCATCTTCCCACGCCTGGCAATAAATGGTTAGTGGTTAAACATTTTTTCATTTTCTTACACATTTGTATTGACTCAACAATGCACAATTTTGGGAGAGCAAAGGAGCTAAATCATGGTGAATTTTACCAATGAATATTCAAGTTTCCACAAGTATTATGCCTAAAAAATATTATTGGTTGCCTCATAAGCACAATGGTAAAGTTGAGATTGGTCAGGTGCTTGCATTCCTATTTATTGAATTCCCACAGCTTGAAGTTTTGCTCGGATCAACTGATGCATTTTGTATTTTGATCAGAGTTCTCCAAAGCATAGTTACCATGAATTAATTTTTTCAGCCTTCTTTCCTTGTTGAAATAAAGGTGTGAAAAAGTCAGTAAAAGAATTTACATTTATTTCAATGGGAACAGAACCAGCCATAGATAGTCTGAGTGGTTAAAGCAAGGAACCAAGAGTCAGGCCTCCTAAATTCTATTCCTGATTCTGACTTACTAGCATGTGGTCTGATCTTGGACAAGTTACTGAACCTTTCTGTGCTCAGTTTTTGTGTCTGTAAAATGTTTATAATAGCTACCTTGAGGTTTAATTGTTTTTTATAAAGTTTTTATGCAATTCTCTCAAAGGCTCCATGCAAAATGTCAAAATGGTGACATAAGCATTGTCAACACTGCAACTTAAAGCACTTGCAAAAAGTTCTCCTTCAGAAAAAGTTCACAGCCTCTGTTCCTGAACACCACGGTGGTTTTAGTTTGTCTGCAGTGGAGGATGAAGAGCTAGAAGATTAAAATGTTTGTCCTTTTTTACTTTCAAAAAGAATTTTCATTCAGCTATTAGCTAAAGCTGGTGGACAGATGGCTTTAAAAATCCCTTTAACTAATACATGTTGTGAGCCCTATGTTCTCTCCTCTGTTAAACATTTCATTCATTATGCAGTCTTGAGAAATGGTGGGAACCAAGTTATTTTGCCAGTCCCTCTCCCCAGCTTCCCATTTTCAATTCCTTGTAAGTTTGCGCTAAATCCATTCAGCCGTTTCTGAGTTATTGAAAGCTGGGGTTGGGGGAACCTCTTTTCTCCATTTTAAGTAAATTTTAAGATTCTTTTTATCTCAGATACAACTTAAAAACCACATTAAATGTTCAGAGTGGCTAGTCCCGAGTGAGAATTAGGCCATTTTGTTGTTCAAAAAAAGATTAAAAATTAACAAATACCTGAGTTATACGCATTTTTAAAAATAGGGTTTATGAATGCAGGACAGTAACGTTTGCTAACACTGGGGGCTATGAGACCATTCAGTATCACTGCTGGTTAGCACCGTGAAAACGTCTTCCACAGACAGATTTGTAAATGCAGTATCAAAAAACTGAGGCTCACAGTAAAATCAGTGAAAACTTTGGCTTAAGTGATGAGCCCAAGGTTATATGGGAGCTGCATAATGGAGTGAAAATCAACTTGGATCTTCTGACTCCTGATTCTGTGGTTTAGGCACAAGACCTTCCTTATCCATTTGCTATTGCTTATATGCACAGTGATTGACTCCTCCTCGCAGCCCTTTTCCTCAGGAGTAGTGGTTGTAGTGGAAGCTCTGTAAATCTTAAAATTTCTGCCTTCATTTATATGTGTAAGATCATTGTCATTCTCCTTGGAAGAAATTCACATATGCTGACAGGTAACTACAAAAGTAGCAGGAATGAAAAAGAAAGATGAAGTTCATTAAAGCAGAATTATGGTAATAGTTTGCAGACCTTAAAATTAAAGGGAAAAAGAAACTGTTCATCTCTGATATGCAGGCTTATAAAATGACTACATATACTAATGTCAGGAAGATTAACAAAAACTATCCATTTGTATAAACTACACAGCTGGGTTTTTTCCTTATAGAAACCAAAAGATGAGTTTGTTCCAGATTCAAGTAATGAGACAGCTATGATAAATGGAGAGAAGCTTAATACAATTCATAGGTCTTACTAACCAGAGGAGGTAGAATTGTTGCATTTGCAATACTTTTGAGGTGGTGATTAAATAGGGAATAGCAAGCGACTATTAAAGACAACTATCTTACAGTTGGAAGAAATAGGTAATTAATTTAAAGAATAATGAATTTTGACTTTTTTTAGGAATATGCAATAGGAAAATCAGGTGGTGTTTAAGGAATTTAATAAAGAGAACAAAATGAATATGTACATCCCATAAAGTTCAAGGGGGAGCGGTTTGTTTCATAACATACTGTGTTTGCCATCTCTGTGTCTGCCATCTCTGTAGTGTTTCAGCCTGAACCATGAAAGGCAATTTTGCAGTGTTATCTGAGCTTCTTTGTTCTGTAACATTGGGCTTGGAGTTTCACAACAGCTTCTGATAACGTCCATTGCCATTCTCAACCAGATTCAAGGAGTACAGACAAAAGTTAACCAGTCTATTTTGAATTTCAGATAAAGGTCAATTTGAGGCATAGCTGAGGGTTCAGGTAATCCAGTCCTTCATCTAAATCAGTTTGTCCAAACCTCCTCAGAATAGATACCTCTCCCTTAGAAACTCTGACTGTGCCATATTGGTAATATAGGAGATTCATAGATTCATAGATTATAGGACTGGAAGGGACCTCGAGAGGTCATCGAGTCCAGTCCCCTGCTCGCATGGCAGGACCAAATACTGCCTAGACCATCCCTAATAGACATTTATCTAACCTACTCTTAAATATCTCCAGAGACGGAGATTCCACAACCTCCCTAGGCAATTTGTTCCAGTGTTTAACCACCCTGACAGTTAGGAACTTTTTCCTAATGTCCAACCTAGACCTCCCTTGCTGCAGTTTAAACCCATTGTTTCTGGTTCTATCCTTAGAGGCTAAGGTGAACAAGTTCTCTCCCTCCTCCTTATGACACCCTTTTAGATACCTGAAAACTGCTATCATGTCCCCTCTCAGTCTTCTCTTTTCCAAACTAAACAAACCCAGTTCTTTCAGCCTTCCTTCATAGGTCATGTTCTCAAGACCTTTAATCATTCTTGTCGCTCTTCTTTGGACCCTTTCCAATTTCTCCACATCTTTTTTAAAATGCGGCGCCCAGAACTGGACACAATACTCCAGCTGAGGCCTAACCAGAGCAGAGTAGAGCGGAAGAATGACTTCTCGTGTCTTGCTCACAACACACCTGTTAATGCACCCCAGAATCATGTTTGCTTTTTTTGCAACAGCATCACACTGTTGACTCATATTTAGCTTGTGGTCCACTATAACCCCTAGATCCCTTTCTGCCGTACTCCTTCCTAGACAGTCTTTTCCCATTCTGTATGTGTGAAATTGATTTTTCCTTCCTAAGTGGAGCACTTTGCATTTGTCTTTGTTAAACTTCATCCTGTTTAACTCAGACCATTTCTCCAATTTGTCCAGATCATTTTGAATTATGACCCTGTCCTCCAAATGGAAGAAGTGAGCACTGAAGGCTCAAATTACTAGTACTAGAGTGACTTTGCAAATGAGATGAAGCCATGTTAGTTTGGCAGCAACTAAGCTAATGCAAGGGTTAAGCCAGTGAGCATACTTAGGGTATGTCTACACTACAGGATTATTCCGATTTTACAGAAACTGGTTTTTGAAAACAGATTGTATAAAGTCGAATGTATGCGGCCACACTAAGCTCATTAATTCGGTGGTGTGCGTCCATGTACCGAGGCTAGTGTCGATTTCTGGAGCGTTGCACTGTGGGTAGCTATCCCATAGTTCCCACAGTCTCCTCCACCCATTAGAATTCTGGGTTGAGATCCCAATGCCTGATGGGGCCAAAAACATTGTCGCGGGTGGTTCTGGGTACATCCTCCCCTCCTTCCTGGAAAGCAATGGCAGACAACCATTTTGCGCCTTTTTCCTGAGTGAACAGTGCAGACGCCATACCGTGGCAAGCATGGAGCCCGCTCAGCTCAAGACAGCAGTCATGAACATTGTAAACACCTCGCGTGTTATCGTGCAGTTTATGCTGAACCAGAACCTGCAAAACCAGGCGACGAGGAGTAGGCTACGGCAGCGCGGCGACGAGAGTGATGAGGACATGGACATGGAATTCTATCAAACTGCGGGCCACGGCACTTTGGAGATCATGCTGTTAATGGTGCAGGTTCATGCCGTGGAACGCCGATTCTGGGCCCGGGAAACAAGCACAGACTGGTGGGACCGCATAGTGTTGCAGATGTGGGATGATTCCCAGTGGCTGCAAAACTTTCGCATGCATAAGGGCACTTTCATGGAACTTTGTGACTTGCTTTCCCCTGCCCTGAAGCGCCAGAAAGCAAGATGAGAGCAGCCCTCACAGTTGAGAAGCGAGTGGCGATAGCCCTGTGGAAGCTTGCAACGCCAGACAGCTACCGGTCAGTCGGGAATCAATTTGGAGTGGGCAAATCTATTGTGGGGGCTGCTGTGATGCAAGTAGGCAAAGCAATCACTGAGCTGCTGCTACCAAAGGTAGTGACTCTGGGAAACGTGCAGGTCATAGTGGATGGCTTTGCTGCAATGGGATTCCCTAACTGTTGTGGGGCAATAGATGGAACCCATATCCCTATCTTGGCACTGGAGCACCAGAGCAGCCAGTACGTAAACCGCAAGGGGTACTTTTCAATGGTGCTGCAAGCACTGTTGGATCACAAGGGACGTTTCACCAACATCAACGTGGGATGGCCGGGAAGGGTTCATGACGCTCGCATCTTCAGGAACACTACTCTGTTTAAACGGCTGCAGCAAGGGACTTACTTCCCAGACCAGAAAATAACAGTTGGGGATGTTGAAATGCCTATAGTTATCCTTGGGGACCCAGCCTCCCCCTTAATGCCATGGCTCATGGATTCATACACAGGCAGCCTGGACAGTAGTCAGGAGCTGTTCAACTACAGGCTGAGCAAGTGCAGAATGGTGGTAGAATGTGCATTTGGATGCCTTTTGGTTGGGCTGTCCACTGGAGTGGATTGGGAGGGTACACGGTGCCTCCCTCCCCTCCCCGCGTTCTTATATGTCTGGGTGAGGAGGCTATGGAACATGGTGAGGGGGGAGGGAGGTTATACAGCGGCTGCAGCGGCACTCTGTGCTCCTGCTGCCGTTCCTGAAGCTCCACCAGACGCCAGAGCATGTCCGTTTGATCACGCAGCAGCCCCAGCGTTGCAGCCTGCCACCTCTCATCTCGAGCGTCCCTCCTGTCCTCACATTCACTGGCATCTTTCCTGTACTTTGATACCGTGTCCTTCCACTCATTCAGATGAGCTCTTTCATTGTGGGTGGATTCCATGATTTCCAAGAACATTTGGTCTCGCATCCTCTTTTTTTCGACGCCTTATCTGAGATAGCCTTCAGGACGGAGGGGGGAGGCTTCAAAAATGTGCAGCTGCGGGAGGGAGGGAAAAAAGGGAGAGAAGTATTTAAAAAGATACATTTTACAGAACAATGCTTATACTCTTTCACGGTGAACAACACTATTCACATTACATAGCACATGTGATTTCGGTACAAGGTCGCATTTTGCATCTTTTAATATTGAGTGCCTGTGGCTTTGGTGTTAGAGAGCACAGACGCAGGTCCGGGCAACAGAATTCAGCTTGCATGCAGCCATAGTAAGCCAGTGTCTTTCGGCTTCTGCAGCTTTCCTACAAGCAGCGCCCTCCTTTCCCACATACCAAGCAAAGCCCGTTGAGTGCTGCAGTTTTCCTGTTAACATGCAGCAGCAGAAACCAAACTAACCCCTCCCCCCCCCATCCAATCCTCTGGGATGATCTCTTTATCCCTCCTCCCCACCGCGTGGCTGGTATCAGGGAAGATCTCCCCTCCCCCTCCCCCCCCCCCCCCCCCGGCTTGGCTAACTGCAGGGAAGGATTTCTTTTCAGCCAGAGGAAAACAGCCCAGTAGGAACGGCCATCTCTGTCCCCTTAATTAAATTCCCGTATTTCAACCAGGTTACCATGAACAATATCACTCTCCTGAGGATAACGCAGCAAGATAAAGAACGGATGTTGCTTGAATGCCAGCAAACACTGGGACCATACACTGCCAGGCTTTGTCATGCAATGATACCAGATTACTTGCTACTAGCATGGCGTGGTCAAGTGTCCTACCATGGAGGACGGAATAAGGCTGCACTGCCCAGAAACCTTCTGCAAAGGCTTTTGGAGTACCTCCAGGAGAGCTTCATGGAGATGTCCCTGGAGGATTTCCGCTCCATCCCCAGACACGTTAACAGACTTTTCCAGTAGCTGTACTGGCCGCGAATGCATCCCAAGTCCTCAGCACAAATTAATCATTAAAAAACGCTTGCTTTTAAACCATGTTTTATATTTACAAAGGTACACTCACCGGAGGTCCCTTCCATGGCCTCATTGTCTGGGGGTTGGGAGGGTGCTTCAGTCAGGCTGAGAAAAAGATCCTGGCTGTTGGGGAGAACGGAGTGCTGTGTGCTCTCCGCAAGCTCGTCGTCATCCTCCTCCTCCTCCTCTTCCCCATCCGCAGAATCCTCAGGCATGGCTGAGATTACCCCCGCCTCGGAATCCACGGTTAGGGGTGGGGTAGTGGTGGCGGCCCCCCCTAAAATTGCATGCAGCTCAGCATAGAAGTGGCATGTCTGCGGCTCTGACCCGGAGCGACCATTTGCCTCCTTGGTTTTTTGATAGGCTTGTCTGAGCTCCTTAACTTTCACACGGCACTGTAATGAGTCCCTATTGTGCCTCTCTCTATCATGCCCTTGGAGATTTTTTCAAATGTTTTGGCATTTCGTCTTTTGGAACATAGTTCTGCTAGCACTGAATCCTCTCCCCATATAGCGATCAGATCCAGTACCTCCCATACGGTCCATGCTGGTGCTCTTTTTCAATTCTCTGACTGCATGGTTACCTGTGCTGATGAGCTCTGCATAGTCACCTGTGCTCTGCACACTGGGCAAACAGGAAATGTAATTCAAAAGTTCACGGGGCTTTTCCTTTCTACCTGGCCAGTGCATCCGATTTCAGATTGCTGTCCAGAGAGGTCACAATGGTGCACTGTGGGATAGCTCCCAGAGGCCAATACTGTTGAATTGCAGCCACACTAACCCTAATCCGAAATGGCAATACCGATTTCAGCGCTACTCCCCTCGTCGGGGAGGAGTACAGATATCGATATTAAGAGCCCTTTATATCGAAGTAAAGGGCTTCGTTGTGTGAATGGGTGCAGGGTTAATTCGGTTTAACGCTGCTAAATTCTAGATAAACTCCTAGTGTAGACCAGGCCTTAGAGTGAAACAGATGTTTCTAAAAGCCTGAGCAAAGTCAGAGCCAGCAGCATGCTTGTGCAGTTAAAGTGCTGTGCTGTCCCTTCTGAGATACCTGGTTCATGAATATTTATCAAAAAGTACATTGGCCACTGGATGTTCTTATATGGGACACTGGTAGTTTTTTAATATCCCTATAGAGTTTTTTTATAAGAAATGTATATTTTTCATAAAAAAATATATTTGTGTGAGTTAAATAACTTTTTCATAAAATGCATATTTAGTAACCTGAATAAATAATATAATAGATTCAGCTGATCGTGGTGTACATGTTAACATTTCCACTCCTTCCTGCATGGATGTACAGTTCTTCACTTGTGCTTGCTTGCTAGCAAAGTTTTTTTCACTTCAGAACTATAAGGCCCTTTTGGCAAATCCCATTTGGACTGCTTTATAGTTTAAAGAAAAAGACAGTGTACTTTAAATCATGAAACTATAAGCCCCTCACAAGCTTTGACTCTAACTAGATGAAGGTATTGTAATTATCATATAATAACATTTTGGCTAAATGCATGCTAGAAGTGCAATCTTCCGGTATAATATATGCATTGGACTTTCCTTTTGTAACTTGTTTTTCCATGCATTCTATTTTGTATGGGTTTTTTTTAATTCATTGTAACGTCACGCATAATGCAAATGTAGCACAGCATCAATTGACTGGTTTCTATAACTATTAAAGCTGGTCTGGGGTCTGGTCTATACTACCCGCCTGAATCGGCGGATAGAAATCGACCTCTCGGGGATCGATTTATCGCGTCCCATCGGGACGCGACAATCGATCCCCGAATCGGCGCTCTAACTCCACCAGCGGAGGTGGTAGTAAGCGCCGCCGACAAAAAGCCGCAGAAGTCGATTTTGCCGCCGTCCTCACAACGGGGTAAGTCGGCTGCAATACGTCGAATTCAGCTACGCTATTCACGTAGCTGAATTTGCGTATCTTAAATCGACTCCCCGCTGTAGTGTAGATGTACCCTGGGATTCAAGTCCATCTTAGTTGGTGAGTTGCTTGTGTGTGTGTTAAGGGGTGAACAGAAAAATATAAAGGTGGCAGATCTAGATATCCCAAGAATGTAGAGGTGGAATGATTTACTCTTGACTGGTAGGTATGTAAGGAGGTGAGAGAGGGGAAGAGGGAGATAAGTGGTTGGGAAGCCCCACAGGGATGATAAGTTTTAAGATACTGGAGTGGTTCCACGGGAAGAATTACTGGTGCTTCTAGCACCTATCCTCTATGTCAGACTCATTGGGGCTAGCAAGTTCCACAGCTGCCCCCACAAAGAATCCTTCCCATATTGTGGGAGCAAGCCAACCCCAACAATCGAGGGATTTGGAGGCCAGGAAGGGAGAATTAATAATTTTCAAACTTTTATCCAATTTTTAGGCAATGCCTCATTTTATCCTACTGCTTTTCTCATCCCTGCTGGGCTCAAATCTCCCCTTAAATCACAGATGGAAAAATGGGGTGGGGACAGTCTTCCCCTCGCTCACACCACCCCCAGTACCGAATGGCTGCTGCATTCTGAAAACACCCCACACATTTTGCACCACTGGCAGTCTCCACATGGAGAAGCACAGACTAGAGATACATTCACCTTACATTGGGTTTCAACTACACCTGTGCAATCCTGTTAACTGGCAGTATAATTTGGCCCAGTGTGTTTAAAAGATGATTACTTTTCTAAACTACATTAAGTGCATAACAAAATATTTCCAGGAAACACACAAAGGAGAAGAATTTCACACAACAGAATCACTTGTCTGAGAGAGTGCACATTCTGCAGTGTGTGCCCATTACAGTTTAGATTTATTTAAATGTTGATTTGGATATATATTGTGCAGAATTTAATAGGATGATATCCCTATCATCTGCTAGTGCCTTTTACTTTAGTAATGGGAAGAGAATGCATCCCACACACACTGGTAAATCTTTTTTAAAAGATTTAGAGCCATTTCAATACTCTGATTTATTCTGACATACAAAGTTGCAGGGCTTATTTGCTTAAAAGATTTAAAAGAATGATCATACGGATTGTACTGAAAATTAGCATCATTCTGGACTATGTTTTAGTAAGAATAGAACACTGAAATTATATGCAACCAGTGGTTACCATGCCCCATTCTTTTTTTATTCTGTATGGATCTGACAAGCCAGCTTTAGCAAGTTCTATGTCAGACAATTGGAAATACTTTCAACAGTCTCCTCTGATCTCTGGGTTCTGAATCTACTGGGAATTCAGCTTAATAAGTCATAAACCTAAAAAATCATAAACATGTCAATAAATCTATGGGTATCACTCTAGAAAGATCTGTTAACTAAATAACTGAACCTTTAAAGCAGACCTGGAGCAAATCACCTACTAGACCTAGGACTGTCTGAGGTTAGGTCAGCTTAATTACATTGCTCAGGAGTGTGGATTTTTCACACCCCTAAGTGATGTTTCTGGGTCAACCTAATGTTTTAGTATAAGTCAGGCCTTAGGATTTCATCTCCTTCAAACCAATAACATTTTGCAAAATAAAAAAAAGAAACTCTTTAAGTGCACTGTTGACCATATACATAGATGTGGACTACATGACAGTGTCATGATTGTGTCACTCATGAGTCACTCATGCTAGCCATGCTAAATTCATTCTGACAAATGCTTTATGCCACATCACGCTATAATGTAATCTCTGTATGCCACACACATTACAAAGCAAACAGTTGTAGCAATGTTTGAGTTTTTGAAAACTAGACTAGGGATAAAATTTTCCAAACCACCTAATTGGCTTGGAAGCCTATGTCCCATTTTCAAAAGTTACTTAGGAGCCTAAGTCTCATGGCTTTTCAGTGGGACTTAGGCTCCTAAGTAATTTTTGAAAATGGGACATAGGCTCCCAAGCCACGAAGGTGCTTTGGAAAATTTTACCCTAGGATAAGTTTTTTTGTATCAGCCCTTCCGCTAGAAAGTCACATTCCTTAGTTACCTTGGATCCCACTGTACAGGGCTCAGAGGGAGTTTAACTCATTTGCTGCCATTATATATTTAAACTTTGGTGCCAGTCCTGCAAACAGATCTATGTGGATGGACCTCTTATTCATAGACTTTAAGGCCAGATGGGAGCATCGTGATCATCTTATCTGACCTCCTGTGCATAGCCCTATTCTTCTTCTGTTCATAGTCCTATAGATTTCAGTGATGCTCTGTGTGGCTATAAAGGTCTACGTGCATAGATCAGCTTGTAGGACTGGGCACTGAGATTTTAAATTCTTTGGGACAGGGACCATATCTTTTCAGCATTCTGTAACTTGCCTAGCACACTTTAGTTGCTATATAAATAATCAAAGCATTGGTCATTTTTTTGTATATAGCTGGCATTTCTTATATTATTTTAGGTTAGTTTTTGTTTCTCTTCAGTTTCAAGAATAGATTTGCATTTAACATTGAACTTTTCCCTCTTTCTATCAAAGGAATTTGGTCCCTTCCGGCTCCGTGTCAACATTAGTTATCACTGATGTAGACTGTTGTATCCAGAATTGCAGACATGAACATCATCTGTCTGAGGCTTTGAGGAAGTTTGAGTCTGAATCTGAATTTTGCATATCAGCTCTATTTCTATATTGAAGTTGATATATAGGATCATAATTTCAAGTGATCCTCTAAATTTGTGTCTGCTGTTTTTAATTTTTGCTATTTGTGTGAGTAAATATGGGTTTTTCAATGCATGTACAAATTATGGGTACAAAGTAAGGGGTTGCTTTTGAAAATTTGGCCCACAAGATACAATGATGATGATTCCGTTGTTTGAAGTGTAATGTTTAAATACTGACTATACTGCACATGTGTCTCAAATACAGAAGAGCATTGGTGCCTAATGAAAAGGCATACTCTGTATACTATTGTGGTACATACTGAAAACAAATGAAACAGATAATTAACCAGACTAATTAGGAATTACTGTTTCTGTGGCAAATGTTTTGTTTTGAAATAACTAGTTACTTCAGTCACCTTAAACTTCAAAGCTTGCAGACATTTACCGTTTCCATCAATGGGATATATTTCTACCTCTGCAAACCTTACACAGTTGGAGCAAACTTTCACTTCACGGTAAATAAGAAAAAAGCCATGTTTTAATGTTTTGCAATAGTTGCATGTCTTGTAATTAATCTGCTTTCATTTGTTCTCAAGTAACGGGGAAAGGGGACCATAAAGGGTTTGAAGTCTTTTTAAAGGTTGGAACCATACACAACTCACGTCTGAAAATAGTTGACCAGGGAATGAAGTGCTCTTCATGCCTTCACTTAGAAAGGAGACAGTGGCACAGCCTTAAAAGGTTAAGAACAGCTTATTTAATTGCAATGTATTTATCTTCCTGCTCAGATCACTTCTGAAGGCATTTAACATTCACATCCATTACTTTTAAAAGGAACCTTTCCAAAATTGACCTCAATTCTATTTTCTTGGTAAATTTGTAGTTCTTCTTACTGATCACCATCACACCCATGGGGTTGGTATGTATGAATCAATCTGTGGCGCTTCTCTCTTCCAGCAAAAGAGGACAATAATGCCCTTTTCATGTTTTAGGAATTAAATCTTTAAGGCATGATAGTCCTGATCTTGAGGTTTATCAGTCTCTTTTACCTTGCTGCTCTTATTTCAGACCAATAAATTGCAAGAGCTTATCAGATCTTTCACATTTCCAAGTTAATTTTTCGTATAGGGAAGAATTTTGCAGAAGGGAGACTATTTCTAGTGAAAAACACATAGCCAGTTGTAGCAAACAGTGGTGTCACTTGCTGTTGTAAAACTTGCAAAACAGTTACCATTATAACTCTTTTGTAATATACTCCTAATATTTTGAAGGATTTTCCTTTTGGGTTGAAAATTTCAATACTTGGTGAATTTTATCCATTTGCCCTTTCAGATGTTCTTGAGTTGTCAAACATTTATTTTACAGAAGTCATCCGGATGGGGTCTCTATTGTGCTGGGAACTATACACACAGAGATACAGTCTCTGCAAAGGAGAGATTAAAATGTAAGGTCTCAGTCCTGCAACATGCAGAGTGCAGATGATAACATGTCAGTTTAAGAAAAAATACAGCAACATGCCAGGCTGCAACAAATGAGCTTCATTTGGCCTGTGTGTCAAAGTGGAATTTGCCACAATCATCTAGTGTTATGTATTATGTAATAGTATCTACTTATGGAAATATCTAGTTCAAAGAGATGTATACTGAATGTAATGCTTTTGATAAACAGTTGGCCAAAAAAGGTAGTGTGTAACTTACCTGTACTAAATGGACATGTTATAGTACTTGACTCACCAGCTTCTATTTCTGGGATTTTTCTGATTTAGATTATACTCTTTCACTCACCATTCATAAGTACATATCAGAGTGCTAGATGACAGCAGCAATCTGGTGATTCTGAATGTATTGATGCACAGTTGGATGTGAACCCGACTATTAGAAATTGAAGATCATGCCATGTAATATGTCAGAGGAAAGGTAACTTCCCCCAGATTCAGCCTCTTGGATTTGATCCATGACCTTAATGTCATGAGGTTATGGCAAGTCTTAACATAACAGGTTTTTCAAATAACTATGTCCATTCAGAACTTATGATAGCAGTTGATATTAAAAAAGCAGTTTTATTCCCACTGATCTCTAGAAACAAATATATACCAAAAGAGTTGAGTTAAGGAAATATGTGCTGAATACCCCACTCACTAAACTGTAGAGCCATTCAATACAGAAATAATTTTCTAGTTTACTTTTAATGAGATCCCTTCCACTCAACATGTCCCAGAATGCATTATTATGTGATGCCACAAGCCCCATTGTAGCATTCATTTCACTACACTTATGGGACACATATTTATAATGTCCCATTGTGGGATATTGTCAATGTACAATGAAGTCTCAAGAGGATTTTAGGGTTAGTAAAAAATACTTGTAAGAGGCTATTGGATGCCTTGTTTCTGGGCTGAATGCCCTCCAGTTTGGTTAGTAGAAAAATCTGTTTGACTCTATTTATGCTAATACAGTTCAACTTAACTCCTCCCAGTGTGGTAGGCAAAATGCTAAGCAAATGTAAGCAAGCTGTGATCAGATATTTGCTTATCACATCAACAGTTTGTCCATTTTTGCCATTTTCAAGCCTTCCTTTCTTAGGTGATGTTGGAGCAACAGATTTCTTGGATCACTGTATATTTGGTTTCAGGTCTGGGTATGAAACAAAGGCTATCTTACCCACCGTGATGGAGTTCCTTCTAGCAGTGGATAAGGATAATGTTCCTGCACTAACTGTATTAGATCTTTGTTTTGTTAGATACTTTATTGGAATGGTATATCATTGATCACAAGGTATTGTTGACTTGTCTATGGGATGTTGCAGAGGCAGGTGGAGTAGGCTTTCAGGAGGCTAATGCTGAACAATTGCTCATCCCCCCACTCCAAAGCTTTTACATGTGGAGTGTTGCAGAATTGTGTCTCATCATCCATCCTGTCCAATGTCCAGTTAAGATTGAGTTGTTAAGGGCTGCAGAGCAATTAAATTCACTGATGATACTTGGCTTTTGTTCATCAAACCCAAGTTCTGCAGTCTCATTACTTCCTTAGTGTCTGGCCAGGAAAGGAATTGGGATAAGGTCACAGTGGTTTTGACTTAACCCAGTAGGGACAAAGGTGATACTTGTTGGTAGGGGGAAGCATTTGTTGTTGTTTTAAGAGGAAGCACCATGTAATGCCTGTCCAAATTTTGCTGAAATGTTTTGAAACCTCAGGTTCTTGATGCATCCATCACTATTCCTAAGTTCTCAGATAGCAATGATACCCTTTAATGCTTTTTTTCATCTACAACTAGTCCAAATGGTATAACATTTCCTTCCATTTGCATACCGGGTGAGTCTTTTCATATCTTTGTTACTTCTAGGATAAATTATTGGAATATACTCTATTTAGTGCTACCCCTGAAGCCAACTCAGAAGCAGTGAATACGTAACTTTTCTAAAAATTATTTCCTGGCTTCCAACTGCTGGATTCAGTTTCTAATGGTGTTACCTTTAGAGAATCTCTCACTGTATACTCCAACATGGCAGTCAAGATCAGTGGGGATGCTTTTTTGATTGTTCCTAGGACTGAAGTTTCCACGGGTTATGTCATAGGTTTCTCAGTGTGAGGTGCTGAACTTTGAAACCTGAATGTGTGCAGACTGGGTTTGGCAGTCTTCAGAGTACGATGTAGGGACCTTTGTATAGTTAGATTTTTGTCTAATTTTCCCTCTTCATATTGACAATAAGAGGGCAATCGAGCTGCAGGGGGTTGCTTGGTTGCAGGATTCTGAAACTCTTTCATTCTTAAAGATCAGAATCTTGGCCCCAATCCTACTAACCCTTAAGTAATAGCCTTTGTTCATCCACCTAGTGCCACTGAAATCAATGCATGAGTAATGGTTTGCCACATAGGACCTTGTCACTAGGGCCTCTTCAGCTACCCCATGAGCAGCACTACCTGGCCTGTTTTCATGGTTTCACAGTCACACAGTCTGTTTCTTTTCCACCACATCTACCTTTAATCCTCCATTTCCAAACAGGACAGAATGTACCACAGGTATATGGCAGAAGGAGCCTTTCACACAGCTTCTCTCCTCCACCCAGCTCACACTTTTCTTCCTGTTCTTCCCCCTCCCCCAACCCTGTTATATATCCTCCCAGTTACTGAACCAATTGCCTAATTAGCCCAGCAATTACCACCCATGTGTCAATAATTCCCCTACTGCAACTGGTTAGTTAATTTCATTCAAGCTTGTAGTCCTCAGTGTTGCAGCCATTTCAGCTACAGACAACGCCCTGTCACAGGCCTATATTTGTTTTCCATTCTGTGCACAGATCACTTCAGAAGAGACATAAGGGACAAAAAAAATTACTGTTAATTGCACTACACAGTGATCCTAATCTGAAAACATTATGCCAAAATGTGCACACCCTATGGAAACGTCCATTTCTCAATCTGCTGAAGATCTCCTCAAAGTATTTGCAATGAGTAGACTTGTTAAAGCAGAACAAATACATGAAACTCAGTGCTGAAAACTTGGTTCATGAAAAGAGAGAGATTACTGGCCAGATTTCAATAGAAGAAACTCTGAAGTGCCTTTGTAACATAACCCTTTATCAATGATAGAAACTGAGTAAAAGGAAACTATTGCAAGCCACAGAAGGTAACCAATATGCCACTTAAATATAAATGTAGTTTGTGTTATCTGTAACTGAATAATGTCATGGAATCTATGACTTGCATTGTGAGCTTCCAATGCCAACAAATTAGCATCAAAAACCCCGGCTTGGCATACAGAGAAGAGCAATAACTAAAGTCCCTGAAAACAGCTCAACAGAGCTGCAAATTTAGGTGAACAAGCCCCTTCAAGCTTGTGATCTTACTGTCCTTTATTACAGCAGCCTGGCTCCTTGTTGCAAGCCTCAATGTTACTAGAAACAATCACTTCAGCCTTAAAAAAAACAGAAAAATAGTGATGCCCAACCAGCTAGTGGGAAACTGCACCCGTACAAAATGCAGGCATGGACAGAGCTGCTGAAATTAATGGTAACACGCTGAAGGAATTCATGATGGTGTCATTGCATTTAGATACTCATTTTGTTTTTAGGGAGAGGGAAAGAGTGAAGGGACCCAAAGGTCCTTCCTCCTTGTGAGGGAGACTGAAAGGACAGAAAGAGAACCAGCACACAGAGAGCAGCAGCTGTGAGTCCTTTCTTCCCCTCCCCCCCCCCCCCCCCCCGCCCACAAGTCTTAGAGTGAGGGACTGAGTGGGAGTGAAAAGGAAAGAGTTTGCATGAGCTTTTTGTGTGTGAAACTGAATGAAATAGGGAGGAGAAAAAAAGTGGAGGTTGAGCCCCAAAATGTTCAACCAGTCACCCACCATCCACAAGTAACTGAATGTTTCATATACTAAAGTACAGTTGATGAACCCCAAAGCATGCTATTAAATCTATAGGGTTTTCCCACCTTTGGATAGAATTAAATTTGCCCTAATTAATTAATTAATTGTTTATAATCTGTTAAATATTGTGCAGTGCTGAGCATAGTGTCAGGATAGAAGGGAAGACCTGGCCCTTCCTCAGGTAGTTCAGTCGTGGAACTTTATTGGCATAATCCACTGAAGGTGGTGCCAAACGACACATGGAGCATTGGGAGGCAGAGACTGGCTACTTAGACTTCTTATGTGCATCAGTTTACCCCCTGCGCCATCTGGGTGGTGCCTGTGGAATGGAGTCATTGCCCCTTTTTGGAGTAGGGAAGGAGCTGTTACCAGCAGGGCCGGCTCTAGGCACCAGCAAAACAAGCTGGTGCTTGGGGCGGCACATTTTTAGGGGCGGCATTCTGGTGCGGGCCATGCCGCCCCTAAAAATGTGCCCCGGCCGCTCTAACTCACCTCCACTGCTGCCGCTCGCGCGCCGCTGCTCGCCCTCCCTCCCAGGCTCTCAAACCCGGGAGGGAGGGAGAGATCCCAAGCAGCCGTGGCGCGCAAAACAGCTGATTCGCACGCTGCTGCCGCTGGGGATCTCCCCCTCCCTCCCGGGTTTGAGAGCCTGGGAGGGAGGGGGAGACCCCGAGTGGCTGCGGCGCACGCGCTGATTCTCCCTCTCCCTCCCTCCCTCCTAGGCTTGAGAGCCTGGGGGGAGGAGGCAGGGCTGGGGATTTGGGGAAGGGGCAGAGTTGAGGCGGGGCCAGGGGTGGGGTAAGATAAAAACAGGGGTGGGGCAGCCAAAATTGTTTTCGCTTGGGGCGGCAAAAATCCTAGAGCCGGCCCTGGTTACCAGAGCTCAATGGACTGGGATTCCGCTTAGTCCTGATGTAGAGAAAGAAGGCCTCCTTTAATCCTTACATACATACACACACGGTACTCCTGTGGAGGTGGAGTCTGGCCCTCAGCTCACTTGTTTTTTCATTTGAAGAACTTAAACTATTTCTGTTTTCCTGCCTATTTTCCCCAAGATCAACCAACTCTTAGAAAAAACAAACAAACAAAAAAAAAACCCTCAATGTGTTTGGTATTCAGATCTGACTTGGAAAGGGAAAAAAAATTTAAAAGAGGGATCAGGTCTCAGTGCCATAATTATGTCTGCCACTGTATACTTATCAGGAGCCAGATATGAGCTACCTTAATAACAACATTCTGTTGCCTATTGACATGTAGAGCAGTCCTTTGATGACAGTGCAATTGATACAAGCAGGACCTGTTAAAGTAAATCAAATAAAAACTGGATTTCCATAATCTCATGTTGGAATAAAAAGGATGGCTGTAAATGAGATTCAGTAGAGTTTCATGAACATGTGAGTCTGACCTAAAAAACACCTCATAACTTCTGTTATATTCATACAAATGTAGGATAATATGAAATATTAGAAATTGAGATTTTTTTTTAACTTAAGATCATAGAACTAAGTCAGACTAGTCAATGACCGATGAGCTATTTAACTTTGTGTATTTAACATACAGGTTCAAAATTATTTTTAGTTGTGGGGAAAAGGGTAAATGTGTGTTTTGATAGTAATCCCAAATGGCCACTTTGGACATGTTATCAAATTTGCAATTACTTTCAGACTCTCCCATAAATGTTTCTTTTAGTCTGTTTTCAAGAGCACTGTAGTTTACAGCACACATTTGTGTACTTTGCATTTCCATTAATGTTATCTAGTGTATTTTAAGCGTGAAATTCACCCTTATGCAGAGGGCTACCAGAAGAGCTATACTCTCAAACATCTCACTCATGCTCTCTGTACTTAGTTACCACTATCATCATCAAAATATGACTTCAGTGTGAGTAGAGCGTCGCATTGGTCTTGTGTTGACATTCCTCACAGGGATGGACTTTTACCCTAAGCCAACTATATCTAGAATGTAATGGGCCTGCTCTCATAAAAGACAAATGTGACTTGTGCCATTGATCTCAATTAAAGCAGGATCTGCTCTTCTGTTATCTTCTATATTGGGTACAGCTAGTGTCTCTGGTGTGCCAAGGATATGGTATTTTGAAATCAGTTTAAAACATATGCGCCACACTGCATGGTTTGTGAATACAGAAATCTAAAATTGTTAACATTGGAGATACTGTTTCATGTTTTGTAAGTCTGTTGAATCAACCACTGAATGGCCTATTGACCATACACTATCTAACTGAAAAAGAGTTTATCTTCATAATGCATTTTTCATTGTGTATTTCCTCTAAATTATAAATAATGTGAGGCATGAAATCATGCTTTCTCACAGCAATTTATTGGAGTTATCAATATCACTAATCAAATTCTATTATCAAATATAACTTAAAGTGTCATCTGTGACCTGGGGGAGATTTTTAGCCTAGAGTCATTTTATGTGAATACAGTGAGAACTTTAATGTAAATTCCATTCCCATGATGTTTCATTTTACATTTACTGTTCTCTCCAGAACTTTTAATTAGCTGGAACATGATGAAAACAGTTGATAAAATACATTTTATGGTTCTGGAAGGTGATTTTTGCCTTATTTGGGGACACAAATGGTAACTCTCAGAATTATGCTTAGTAGATTCATCTGGTCAAGATGTGGTGCACAGGACTACATTTCTGAACTTTACAATCTGATTGTAAACATTATTAGCTGCTGAAATAGAAACATCAGAATGACACATGGGGTAATGATGACCTGGTAAGGTTCCTTTGGGGCTTTGGTGATCCTAAGGAAATTCCTCAGGGTACTGATGAGCTTTAAAAAGTTCAGCAACCTGTTGGTTCAGCTGTGCTGCCCCAAAGAATCCATCAAGCTGCACAGTTAAATCTGCATCCCTCCCCCCCCCCCCGTCCCACCCCCCAAAACAGTGATCGTTTCCCAGGCACTGGAGACACCAATCATCCTTCTAAGGCACTGCACACCCTTTGCAGTAGTGGACCCCAAACTGATAGAAGAACTAATGGATATATCAAGGTCTTTGTTGGTGCATTCAGACTAGGTAGACTTTCTGGACACACCCCAGAGCAGTGTAGAAGACACAATGGGCTCTATTATGAACATATTATATAGCCCAGCGTGCAACCTGTGTTAATTTGAAGTGTGTGTGAAGAACTTGTAGGGGGAGGTAGAGGCATCCTCCTCTATGACACTTTTTGGAAATGCCTGGCATTTGGTCCAAATTGATTCCTTCTTAAAGGGGGAAGAAAATTACTCTTCCAAATGAATTTTATAAGCCTCTGAAATTAAGATGTCTCTGACAAGTATAACTGAGCAGTATCTGGAGAGGTGTGCCATCCATCTGACAGAGAAATCACTCCAACACCCCTTTCCTTAGTGTCCCAAATTAACAAGGGGCCCTGATTAGCACTCAAAATTTTTCTCTCTAGCACGTCACTTTCCCCAATTGATATAAGCCAACTTCCTATTAGTTTAACATTCTATTACTACTACACATTGGACCAAGATTTTAAAGTTTGGGTTCATCAATCTGCCTAGATCTGTTTCCATGACTCTACTAACTAATTAAATGCCATTTAAACTACTCTTAGCTCTGGCATTATTTCTGTTCAAGTGAACTGTGTCTGAGTCTGAACCTCTCCTTCTGTTTTTGTATCAAGTGTGATGATCATACTTTTTGTCTGAATTGCTAATACAAGTTTAGAGTATCCAGTCTTAAGTACAACTCTGTGGGACTGTGCTTCTCACCAGACTCCATGAAGATCTCTCACTTCTAAATCCCAACTTTCTGCCTCAGTTCTCTCATATGGAAACTCCTCCACCGCTTCAAAACTGGTGTGTAGACAAAGGTCATGATGTTGAGATCTCATTCTTCACATACCATGAGCTGTATCAAGCTCCACTGTCTCCAATCCTTGGAGAGATTTAACTTTCTCAGTGGCTAAGCAGTGTGGTTTTCAGCAGATTCATTAGACTCATTTTATATCATGAACCTAATGGGCAACTTGTAGGCTCATGGTGATGAGGGATTTTAATGGGTAATGGCAGGGAATTGTCAGCCAAAGTTAATAAATTGGTGGAGCTTGTTCACTAGAATCAGAATTTTGGGGAACAACTACACTGCAGCTTTAATTTAAACCCAGTTAATATTCAGCCTTCCAAAAAACAAAAAGCATCCCAGACAGGTGATGCAAGGGGAACATTGGCTCAAGGAAGTAATTACATATTAGGTGAAGAAGTAAATTTAAGTGCTCAATAATTTACTTAAGTGGTTTACTTGACTGATGTATTGTCTTGACCCAACAGGGCATAGTAGTAGACACTAAGTTATGGCATAGTTCCAGTAAAAACAGCCGTCATCACTGTCCAACATAAATTATTAACTACTGTCTCGTTCCAGGTGTACACAGGTGCTGTTTTAAAAAAAAGGTGATACAATTTATGTTTGTAAACACAACTCTGTCAAAACTAATCCTGTTTCTGGCAGATTAAGATGTTATCCATGCCTCTTTGGTAAGGCCATACACATATTTTCAGGAAATAATGTTCCAAGTATATAATTAGGTTTATAATGGCAAACTGTAAGATAGCAGGGTTGGGTTTTCCTTTTTTAAACTCAGCAGCCATGAAAGAAACTACTCTGCTGGCTGAAATCCTTACACTCTGCTCATGCAAATCAGAGATAACACAAGGAACCTATATTGGTGGAGAGCAGGCAGATACTGATAGAGCATGCTACCCATTGACACTAATCCATCGTGCAAAAAGGCTCAGGGCCTGTGCCAGCTCCACCATCTTGACTCTGGGTCACTATCAGATGTTAGTGGCTTCTTACAGATATTATTTCAACTCTTACCAGATTACATGCTGTACACTTGCAAGACAGAGAGATTTCACTTTGTAGCCACGATGACAAGGAGTACCCGCCTTCTCCTGCTTACGGTACTTGTGATAAACAGAGCCCTTTTGACTTAGTCATAAGAACGGCCATATGGGGTCAGAACAAAGGTCCATCTAGCCCAGTATCCTGTCTTCCAACAGTGGCAAATGCCAAGTGCCCCAGAGGGAAAGAACAGAACAGGTAATCATCAAGTGATCCATCCCCCTAGTCTTTTGTTCTACATGCCTTTTTAAATTGTGAGTGAATTGCGTCTCAGGAAAGTGAAGTACTGCTAGGACGTTGGGCCAAATTGTGTTCTCACTTACTTAGGATTTCCACCCATGTAACTTAATTAAAGTAAATACTTATTCCAGATTCACAACAGTGTAGAGACCAGAATTTAGCCCACTGCGTAGTTACCCTAATATATCTGCCAATATTCCTGAATCCTGACCTGCAATAACTCTATATCATTACCAGCTTTGGCTGAGGTGAAACTCTCAGTTGTAGGAAAGCTCATGGTGGTTTTATTAATTGCCCAAATGTGACCTATGTTGAGAGCAACAAAATAATAATTTGAACCCAGGAATCTGTAAGTGATAGGCAATAACATAGTAAGCTGCCCATTCCCCTGGTCTTACATTTACATATTCTCTTGTAATTGTGATTTGACAGGTGGGTATGGTGTTCTGCCCTTCAGACTTCAAAAATAGATTACATGTGGAATCTAAATGGGAAATATTTTGAATAGGAATTCCAAATATGGGCATAAGGAGTTTTCTTGCAACCATATGGGGCAGGAACAAAACTTCCACCACTACTTCTGAAACTTGAGCAATATTTTAAGCTCCAAGAAGGGAAAATATTTTCCAAATGTATCTTCCCTCCAGTAAGGTTCAAAGAATAGATTTTATGCTGTGCTAATATCCAACGTCATGTTCCCATTTTTCCCGTACAGTTACAGGGCTAACATTAATACTGGAGAGCATCAAGACAAGTCAAGAAGCCCCTTCCCTTTAAGATGAGATTGAGCAGCCTAAAGCTTTGTGGGCTACAACATGACTTCCCATCCAACCAATGTACAGGGAGTGTAGATCCCCTACTGACCCAGTATGTGATCCATTTTATCCCACAAAGCTTCCAGATCCCCCCCTATTCAGATGATGGTGAGGAACTGCCATCATTTCCATTGACCCGCTGGCACTTTTCTTAAATATCTTTTTACAAATATAAACAATGTGGTGGTGACAAGGATAATATTAACATACATTGTCTATTTTTTATTTCAGCGGTGATGGCTGGAAGCTCTGGATTGAAACACCTCAAAGAGATGGAAATCCCAGAACTGGGGAAGAGCATAAACAGAGAAAACTTCAAAAGATGCCAGGGACAGGGTTAAAAAACAACATAAAAAACCAGGTATGTTCTTCATTGTAGAACACTTGTTCTGTTAAACACTACAACTGCACTGATTTATCTAGTCAGCTGACCTTGGCATAAGTAAATTGCTTAATATGTAACTATTTTTGTAGTTGTTTTCTCTATTATTATTTTCTTCTTCCTCACACAAGGTATTAACGCTTCTCGGTATCTGGTATGTAGGATCTCTGTGACTTCCTGAGCGTCAATGGCTTCTGGCAGTTTTTTGGCCAGATTCCACCTCCCCTCTTCTCTTTCTCCCAGTAGTGATGAGTATCATCTCCAATCTGCCCTGGTCTCAGATCTCTGAATGAGCTTTAGATCTACTGGTTCAAAACTTCAATGACATACTTTTTTAAAAGTACTATTATATTTATGATTTTTAGAGTTAAGTGTTGAAAATAGTTGCTTAGAAATTATTGGATAATTATGTAAATAAAGCTGTTAAACTTTTTACTTCTGTAACACAAATGTAAATCCTTTCTGGTAGTTCCTTCATACCACATTTGGCCTGTAAATGAACACAGCAGACTTACATTAATATTACCTTAATACTTTTAAAATCCAATAAGGTTAAATTTGAAGAATCATGCAGATCTTGCTGATGGAATAAAAATGAGGGGAGGAGAGTGGTTCATGAGTCATTTGGAAGGTGTGCAGGATAAAAATAATTAGAAATAAAATTTTATTCTGTGGAAAATACCAAGAATTTATTTGGATAATAAATATAGTGAAGTTACTTGCTTTTAAAGAAGAGTGCTCTCTGCCCTCAATGCCTGTTCTATGCGTGGTGAGTGCTGTATATTAGTTCTCAGTGTCAATGGGATGCAGACTAAACCTTAATCCTGTTAAGATAAAATGATGAACAGCACTTTTTCTAGTTTAGGGGAAATCAGATCCAAATTTTGTTTCTCAGGCCCATCTCCTATGACTGTAGTTGCTGCCCATACTAGATGTATCAGTATATTTGCCCATTTTCCAGACAGTGAGTGAGTTTTCACTAGACTATTCATAGCTAGTTGCCCACTGGATCATTCTCCCACCCTCAAGCCTCACTCCTGACTCATTGGGCACATCATTCACCCTCCAGTAGGAGTACCCCTATCCCTCTCAAGCACCACAGCAGCATTCTCTGGCTGGGAGAAAAAGGCACCCTCTTCCAGATGCCTGTGAATACTTTTCTATAATTTGGTCCTTTGTGGGGACTGGTATATAGGAAGACGAGGTTCCCTTACCTCCCATGGGAGCTGGAAGCAAGAGACTTTATCTGGCATCCAAATCAGATTTCCCACAGTGTTTAGCAGCATTTGGCATCTTCTGAAAATGTTAAGTGTTAAATAAATAAATAAAATCCTTATTAGCAAAGGATTGCTGTTAAAATCCAAAACAGTACACAGGAAAGTGGAGAGCAATGTACATGTCTGAATGCTGCAGACACCAAGCTGTTCAGTGGAAAGTGCATTTGTTCTTTCTGTTTAAATCTCATTATTTATTTTCTCTATTCTTTGGACCTAATGGCTTACTAATTAATTCTGGGGGGGAGGGGTGGAATCATGGTGATATCATGGGTTAAACCCCCTCTCTACTTTTTGAATGTAAATTCTTTTTGACATTCTTACTTATTGCAGAGCGTTGACTTTTTTCCAACAACAAAACCGAACGCTATTTGGTTTTGCATAGTTAACATTTTGCTAATGGGTAGCCAAGATTCTCTCAGCAGCTCAACAACATTTTCTAAAGCACACTGGCGTTGTTGTAGCAACTGGTGGCTGATCTGTGAATAAAGCAGATGTCATTGTAGCAGGATAAAGAATGAACAATCTATCACCCAGCTACTACCACTCTTTCTGCCCAAACAAGTCATCAAAATGACAACTTTGGTGCCGTAGTCATCAATTCAAGTTGTTGTATCACCTTTACTCATCTTGTTATTAAATAAACTGATGTTATAAGTGCTAAGAATTTCTCAGCCCTCTGCCACTGGCTTTCTCATGGAGGAAGTGAAGATCTGCTAAAGCACTGACTGTTTGCCAGCTTCCTTTTAGGCCTTGATTGATTTTGTACTTTCATACAAACTGGTCTGGCCTAAATAAACACAATATATGTTCTGAGAAGTTTTTTCTCTTTAGTGTTTAATTTGAATTCAGTTAATTAGAAATGCAATTAGAGATGGGCAAGCGTTGAAATAACCTGACTGGAACCCAAACTTAGTACAAAGAGAGAGACAGAAGCAGATAAATTGCCTTTCTAACTTTCCAAAAACACTCCAATCCATTTTTTGTACTTATTTTCCAAGTCTCACCATGCGTACTTAGTGTGAGCACAGCTTGTCATCTAGATTGAGTCACCTCACATCTCCCTCTTCAGGTGGCAAGCCATACTGTGCAGACTTTAAATATAGACATGATAGAATTTACCACTTCCATTTCAAAACCGTTTCATAGACCTTTCTTGATAAAGCATCACAATATCCCTTGAGAAGTGTAATTCCCATTTTACATATGGAGAACTTGATCTATTATATGTTTGCTTTTGATTGGCCCAAGCTCATTTATTGCCAATACTGGGAATAAAACCCAGGTCTTCTGACTTCTAGGCCTATTCTCTATCATCTTCCTTTTTAAAGCTAGTGTTAAAAATGTATTTAAAGGTGAAATTGTTAGACAAACCATGAGGTTGGGATTTGTCTAAGTTCCACCTCAATATCACTAATAATTAAGCAATGTGAAGGTTCTATTTATTAATTATTCATTATTATTCAGGAATTGGTGAAGTCATTGTAGCAGAAGAAAGAGGTAATCTCTCTCCTCGGTTATTGGCACATACAGAAAGAGGAAAGAGAGCTGATTTTCAAAAGACTTCTTTAAAAAATAAATGTTGTCATTAAATCTCAGCATGTATTTTGTTTGTTGTTGTTATCTTTAGAGACCAGATGTTAATCTAGTTCTTAAAGTAACATCCTAGAAGTCAGGAGACTTGGTTTCTATTCCTGACCTTTCCACAGACTTTCTATGTGCCTGTGGACAGGTCACTTAACTTATCTGTGCCTCAGTTTCCCTTCATTATATGGGGATAATAATGCTGAATAATCAAACCAGAGTAGTATGAGGGTTAACACTATACTGTTTGCAGAACACTTTCATTGCTTGACTGGTCAGTGCTACAAAAGTGCAAAGAATAATTATCTTAACAGGGGGAACCCTACCCATTTTAGTTTATTTGTACAAGATATAATTTAAGTAAAAGATTTTGGTTCAGTCACTCCCATCACAATTGTACTTCCTTCTCTTCTTGAGATGGATCTCACTATATATCTGGATAAATCAAAAACCTCTGGACAAAATGTGCTCTCCAATAGCTTAAGCCAGCATTTAACTTTCCCTGTTGCTTAAACCAGATCTGTCTATCTTTACACCAGTGAAAGATCAGATTGTAAATGAACAATATATTTGCAGAACAAATTGTCCATATGTGCATGCACTTCTATAGTCGTATGTGTATATGTGAAGTTATTGAACATAAACTGAAACTGCGGAACCTACTCACAAAAGAGATTTATTGCTGTCGCAATGCAATTGATAAAGGGCTGTTAACTGTTAGAAATGTTTTCCTGTGTGTTCAAGCTTTTCCTCTTTGGTCATGTATCCCATGGGTGCTAGACTCCAGTGCACCACATCAATAAATATTATTTTTAAGTTTGAGAAAGGGACGTGGGCCAGGTGAAATCATCTCGTGAGCTAATTATGACCCATGGGCCATCAGCTGGACAGCACTAACTTAGGCTACAAAGCAAGTCAGTTTAGTCAAGCTACCAATATCCCTCCCTCCTTTCCCCCAATGAATCCAATAATCTTCTTTCTCTGTCTTCCTTAATGGTTTTCAATGACCTTCCTTTATTTCTTTCCTCCATTCCAACACATCTCTGGGCTTCATTTTATTCCTCTTAGGTCATTTCTTTCTTTCTTTCTCTGTGATGGGCTATAATGTTCTTTTCACTCCTTCTTAGGATGTTCCTTGTCTCTTGACCTGCCTTCCCCTACCTAAAGCCACTTCCCAAACACTCCAACCCCCAGCAGCTCTGGCTGCTTTTCTGCAAAGTCCTGACACCATTGCTTTAAAAAAACCCATATTCTGCTCCTGAGACTACACCAAAGTACTTGAGATTTTTAAGTTACAGCATTGGAGGGCTCCACAAAACTCCCCAACAGAGTTTGAGTTTACAAGGAGGGATGGCCATTTGCAGAATCTTATAAGTCCATCTTATAATCAGTTTGCATTGCAACAATTTAGACTGTGTGTGGTTGTGGTGAGTTCAGAACTAGCTGCATGAGAATAAGGAAACATATGCATGAAGAAAGGGGTGCAAACAATATAAGTAAATACTTTCAACATATCTTCTTAGGCACCATCCACTGCATTTTGCTTTTTGTCATACCTATGCGATCTCGTTGAAATCAGTGAGTGTGCATGGTTGAGGTCAGAATTTAGCACTATTCCTCCATATTTTTCACTACAACAGAATCCAATAGACCAGATGGAAGTGGAAATTTGATCACTAGTGAATGTTTACAATTCTCCCTGTGTATCACAATTAAAGAAACAGCTGAGCTTCTCCACTATGCTGATTTAGTATGAAATAACCTTCAAACAGTCTGACTTTTCATCCTAGATCTGAATTGGTCCACTAGCTGGATATCATGCTGTAGGAAAAGACTGTTTCCAGACTTCTCATACCATGCTATAGAATGATAGGCGCACATCAAAATTGGACAGACATTTTTGTTTTATGCCATATGCCTTTCTGTTTTACCATATTCCTGCATCTAGCTGCTACGATAATTGGCAAACCATCAGTACTTTAGGGAGGTAGACTAGATCACTAAACGTTATCTCTCCCCCCCCCCAAAAAAAATTAATTTCCCTCCCAGTGCAAGAAGGAAATAAAATACTAGCTAAACTATGGAGCAGGTAGTGCATCCATTCTGCAAACTTGCACACTGGCTCCAAGTACAGGAGAAAATGTGAGTGAAGGGTTTTCATAATAGGGTTTTGTGCACAATGCATTGATCCCAAGGCACACTTGTGCATCTCTCTTTTTTAAAAATAAGATTATGACCTTTAACTAATAGTGTTAGGTTTATGTGGCACATGACTTGTGAATTGTCAGTTAATCTGGGACTATGAAGTGGTATGTAAGGTATACATTGCCGATTGAGGGGAAAATGGATGATTGAGTATAGCAGGCATAAAAACTAGGGTTGGGCTTATTCATTTGGACAAAATTCAGGAGCATCTAAATATGAAGGTTCTCATAGGTGAAGTGGGAATTTTAATTGTATCCTTTCTTACCACTCTACTTACTTTCTGTCTCATGCTCGCAGACATATCAGGCATCCTTTTCCCCCAGAAAAAAATAATAGCTTCTTCCAGTGGAGTTGTTTTGCTGAAAAAGGTGGTAATACGGTGGCTTCACTGCCCAAAAACAGCCATCAGAGGAGATACAACAGATAGCCATTGGAGAAAACAGGCAACTTCGAGTGCCATACTTCACAGAACGAGAAGTGTGATCTCTCTTGTAAGATACGCAAAAGCATTTTGTAGATCCCACATCCAGTATGTTTATTTTGAAACTTTTAACACGTGTCAATAGTTAGGGAGATCACTCTCTCACACAGCCCCCCTCTATTCAATGTTTTGCCCTAGATCAAATCCAGGAAGACACAAGAAACAACTGGTGCTTTCACATAACTCCAAAAACATGATCGGAAGTAGTCTGAATGGTTTAAAAATGTATCTGGAATGGTAAGAGTGAGAGAATTGCAAAGCTGAGTGGTTCTGGCACCTTTACTTCAAACACAAGGAATATCTTAAATCCAGTTGTACCTCTTCATTGATTAACTTACAATATATCATTAACATTTGTTCCCAGAGTTAGAATTCTCTGAATTTTTGATCAGTGTTAGAAAATATGCCTTTAAGGAGAACTCCCACACACTCTGAATTAATGTTTTCCTGGAGGAAAACATCCCTTGTTAACCAGTTGGGAGGCATCATATTCTGTAGGCCACTGCCGAGAAGTCATGATGCATGATAAAACCACTATGTTAAATACTGTCGTTTGCACTGTATGTAAGTGCATATGCTGGAAAACGTTGTTATTGGCAGCAGAAGCACATGGCAGAACTTGCTACCCCAATTCTGGCAGGTTCATATGCATACATTCTGCAGAATAGTCCTAGCAACAATAGATTTTGGGGACTAACCTGATCTGGATTATAGGTGCGTGTGTGCTGCTGTGTCAGCATACCAACTTGGGTGTCCGTTGCGGTCTTTCCAAATGTCTATTTTTTAAATGTACAAATGTTATCTGAAGTATTTATACTGAATTTTCATTTGTGTGTGTATAATGCAACTGAAGTCTGCCCCATTTCTAAATTTAACTGTACAAATGGGCTTTTAAAACTAAGTTTTGCTTAAACAGTTTTATAGTCTCTGAAATATACTATTAAATCCTGTACTCGTGAGATGGTTCATATGTATCTTTCCTTTTCTCAAGTAACTGTGCAACCTCAGAATAACCTTGCCATTTACAAAATGAGCCAATTAAGTATACATTTTAAGGAGGTTTTCAGTTTAATTATCACTGTTGAAAGATACGTCTCCATTAGTTTTGTGCAAACATGGCAATGAAAACTTTAGGTCATTGATGGATTCTTGTTTTATGCAAGCACTTTTCCAAGTATGCAAGCTAACTGTGATCAAGATAGTTGTCAACTTAAAAAAAAATTAGGGCCATGAAGTGAAATAGATCAATGAAAATCCTTTTTAATTTTCTTTAGAATCCCACTTGGAATTTATTTTCAGTTTTACAAAATGGAATTCCAATGTGGAAAAAAAAGAGTATAAGTCAAATAAGGTTTTTAAAATTTCCAAACTCATAATTATGCTTGTTCAAATGTTTTTCTTAACTTTCTTCCTGTTTTTACAATATTGAACGTGTTTGCTTTCTGAACATTAACGAGAACATCACGTGAACATCAATCCAGCACTCCACTCATTTAGTAGAAATTAAAAGATGAAATTTCTATTGAAACCTGTATTCCTCTGCAGTTGTATGCATTTCATTCCCATTGTGTGGTTCTTTACCAAGTACAAACAGAGCTCTTCTATTCCCTGAGGACAAAGAACAAACTGTTTGGGGAAAAAATATCTACAAAATCGTAAATCTTTCTTTCTCCTATTTATTCTTCATGCCATTCAGTCAAATTTAGAGAATGGCTAATTAACTCCAGACTCATGGCTGACTCAGTTGGGCCAATTTTCGCTTATCTTGTAAGATGTAGCCAAACTTTCAGACACTTTCTAGTAGACTGCAGCTCTACATTTTCCTCATTTCTGAACTTTTAGGGCTACTTGTCAAATGCAGTATTCCTAACTTGACATTCAACTTCAAAACAGATAAAAGACACCTTTCCTAATATTTGGACCACCAGAAACACTGCAAATATAGGGACAATGTCAGGTCCAGTGTTGTTTTTTATGTAAATGTTAAACTGATTTCCCAAATGAGACTATTTCCACTGCAAAACATTTAAGAATTGGTAAACTACTCAATCTTTTCTAGTTCTGCAATAAAATAAATAGATTTTCTTTGTATATCCATCCAGTTCTTTATTATTGTGATTAAAATTCTTTAAAGAAATCTGTCTTTTACGAGTTAATGTGCTAGTTGTACACTGTGCATCACCAATGTATCGAAATATACAGAAAGCAGCACTTTTACAGAATGCTTTCCTATGGTAAAAACATACTGCAAAAATAACACTTTGTTAGATTACTGTAATCAGTGAAGAACAACAAACTGTTGACTGTGTTGTGTATCTACTTAGTGAAAGCCAATGCATACTGTAAAAAAAAAAATTGCACCATGATTAACTTTATCAGAGATCTGCATTATTAAACCATGTTGTATAATTGTAATTAATCTCCATATTGTATGTATATTCTTGAATTTTAGGTCCCATTTTCAATCTTTAATACACAAAATTTAGAATCCTGAAAAAAATATAAGCTCCATTATAAAAAAAATACTACTTTTAAATTGTTTCACGTTGACAAGTCACAAGGTTGAAAGTAAACTGTGTTAATCTTATCCAACTTCTACTTTGATATCTCATACATTGGTGTCTGAGTTGCTGTAACGTGATAAATGGCAAATCTGCAAAGAAACACTATATCCTTAATTGTACATGGCAAGGAGCAGGTATTGTGTGTGTGTGTGTGTGTGTGTGTGTGTGTGTAAACAATATGTTGCATTCAGGGCAATGCTGAAAATACATTATTTTACCCAAATCCTGTAAAATTATCTTGTACTACTTCCATCGTTTCCTTTCTCATGTGGTCCCAATCTTGCAGTCCAAGTACAGGCAGAACACCTACAAAAATCAATGAATCAGACCTATTACTAATTTGCTTATTGTCTATTTGTTCTAATACTTATTAATATCAATGGGAGTCACTGGAGAGCACAGCCTCCTAGATAACTTGTTTGTTTCCCTTGTTGTCAGTGTCTCGACCTTTTTGACTGAGTGATCTCACATTTCTCAACTATGGAAGTGTTTGTCATATGTCCCAAACAGTGGAACATGTGATATCAGTAAGAGCCTGGTCCTGTAGTCTTTACTCACGCAAAACCACCATTGAAATTAGAACTGTGTGTGAGGCTCTAAATGATTCAGGCAGGAGAAGCAAGCAAAAAGATTCCAGCCGGGAGTGGGAATATTTATTTACTCACCCACATCACTTCTAGTTTCCCAGATGAGAAAGGAAATATAAAAAGAAAGTACAAGAAGGACTTAATGGGACTGTGGAGAAATAGATTGTTTAATGTTTGCCTAAATGTGGTTTGAGTTTTTTAACTCAGAACTTTTTGGAGGGAAAGAGTAAGGCAAATGCCAAAACCAGTTGGGCAAAAACTGTAAGCTTTGTATCTTATCTATGAGAATCAGGCGATGTGTGTCATGCTAGTTTTTACAGTCATAGTCTACAGTCTTCCACTGATAAAATCAAATTTGACAGTAACACAATATAGAGGTTTAACTGACAGCACACACAGCACATTTGCTAGTCATAACACCACAGTTTAATGACTGACGCATGTGGGAAGCTAATTCAGATTTTTTTTCTGAATGGGATAAATGAGCATCCAGTTAATACCAATCATGAATTCAAGCCATGTGACAAAATTGATGCTACATACCCTGTTCTTGTTTTGCATATTCTGCAAATTGAACTGCAGGAAGAGAGCCAGTTTGTACATACATCCGGAGAGAAAGTTCATTCTGCATTTTGACACATCTACCAATTGCAGCTAAATGTATCCTGCTTGCTGCTCTTGTGTCCACAAACTAATCAGCCTTTATCTGTTAAATAGCCTAAGAATTACAAATAGTATGCCTGTTTTGAGGGAAAAGTACAGGTTATAGAATTATACAAGCAGACATAGTATAAATAAAATATTCATATAAAAATAGTCTCTTACAAAATATACTCTTATCCTATGGTTCATTTTCCAAAAGGTGGAAGTTTGTCTGGAGTTTCATATTTATTTTTGATGTATTCCAAACTGGATTTTCATAATGCTCCTCTTTAATTGGAAAAAAAAAGTGTATTGTAAAGAGATTATACTCACTACCAGTTTGATTTTTCCAGACAACTAGCAGCAAACAGAAAAAAATTATAAAAGATGCCTGCTTTTGTACTTAAACATCTAGTACTGCAGAAAATATCCTGCAAATCCAACTAGTAGAAATATCCGAGTAAAGAATAATATATACAGCTTCAGTTTTTTCCTTGCCGTATCTACAAAATAATTATTCCACAAAGAAAGCAAGCTATCTACTTTAATTGCAGAATAGTTCCAAAAATGTTGTAGAGTTCTTTTTTATTTAAATAAATTAATATTAGTTTTATCTGAATAAATTGTTAAATATTGCTATTATTATGCCCAGATGTCCCAAATCCCTGTGCTAAAATCTGCAGCACAAAAAAATAAAGGCAGATAAACCAGTGTCTATGGAAAACTTCAACAGTTCTACTTGCTGTAGCAAATTGTGTGAAATGGAAAGACAGGCAAGACCAGCAGAAGCTTTTCACAAGTGTAGAAACCTAAATCTGCATAATCCACACTTAAGTAGAAATTCACACTGGAGCATTGTCACCCCATCCTGTGCAAAGACCATGTTAAAGTTTTGTTTTGTTTCCCCCACCCAACCCATCCCTTATGCACAGTAGCTTGTGTATTTAACCAACTTTTTCCAAACCAAAAGAGTCAGTTGCCAAGCTCTCAGATTTTTTTCACTTGACTGGGTGTTCTTTTCATAAGGCAGTCATTGCATTAAGCTTTGGAGGTGCAGATTAGTTTAGATGATTTTTTTCCTCTGTTTTATGTGTCAAGTGGCTTGGTTTTTTGTTTTGTTTTGTTTTTTTTGGATAATTTATACAAGTCTTTAATGTGTATCCACATAAGTACTGAAACATGAGAGGAAAAGACAGATCCGTTCATTAGCTTTTCTTTTGGAAGAAAGCAGGTCTTTGCTACAGTCTTGAGTAGTTGTGTTGAGCTCATGTGCAAATGTATTCATTCCTAGGGATCTAGAGTCACCTTCCCCAGCCACACTTTCATTTACAGGTGTACACTTCTGTTCTTTCACTGCACGTATTACACTTTACATAGCAGCACCAATGGAATTTACAGTTGCACTGCCACACTCGTGAGTACTGGTGTGTATTGTAACCTCGACCACAACACATCAGATCACAGCCATTGGTCTGCTGGGCTGTTTTGTTGCACATTCTGCCCTGTGTTCCCACACTGCCAGTGACAGGATCTTCTTCACAGTAATTTGGAGATTTTTCTATGTACACTAAATCTGTATCCATGGGTTTGCGGTAGGACAGTGGCTTCTTTATTTTAAGGAAGGTTGGACGCTTGTTGCGACTTGCCCTCACCGGTTCAACCTGAACTGCTTCATTGTATTTGTCCTTAAGGATGTAGCCCAGCTCCCGGAATTTAGGAAGGGTTGTCCAGCATGTCTTAGTAGTACAAGATCCTGAAACTCCATGGCACTTGCACTCTAATTTCATGTTTTCTTCAAGAATCTAGATTTGAAAGAACACAGAATGTGTTAAAACAATAAGACTCCATCAAAGAGACATTCATCTGATGTAATGAAACTGTTGTTCTCAAATCTGCTCTTTATAATAATAGCTACTAAACCCAGGTCAAAATTCATGCCCGCTCAGGCTGCAGATCTCACTTGCTGGCTATGTAATTGTCACAGGCATCAAACTCCTATTGATGTCAATTGAGTTCTGTCTCCAGAACATGCACAACTGATTCCCTCCCTACTCCATGTTGATTAGAGAGGAGAACTTTATCCAATTTCAAACAAAAGCACAAATGGTGTCTTTACCAACCAACTGTGGTCTTCACATTGCTTACTATGTGTTTATACTGTGCCCAGCATGATGTGTCTATATTGCAATTTTGGCATATGCCAAGAAGATGGGGAGTTGCAGAGAAGCACAAATAACACACCTCAAGTATGGTATTTTCACATGAAATCTCATATGTACCACATTCTGAAAATGCAATGATTTTTGCTACAAATGTATTATGCAAGCCAAACTGGGAAAATAAAATTCCATTTCAGTACTTAGACCTGAAAATGGCATGAAAAAAACTAGTGAAAAACGTTGCGGGAAAACTTTCACCAGTTTCGCCTCATGGTAATGTATAGATAGACATACACACACAAATACTGCAAATTAATGTTACATCTAAGAAAATCTATACATTACTTTCCCGTGTAGTAGTTTTATTATGTGCCATGTACTCAAGTCTATTCTCCATGTGGAGAAGAAGACAAGACCCCTTAGTCTGTAAAATTCTCAGCCTTCATTGTAGTACAACTGTAGATTTCTCTTCTGATGTAAAGCAGGGATAAGGATGAGAACGTAGAATTCTTTAACATTTTAATTTGTCATCATCAATTATCTTTGAATTTTTTCTGTTATCTCTTTTGGTAGCTTAATGCTTCTCTAAGGCACCACCAGTAAAGCAGTGCTTGTTCTACCTGGTCTGTGTCTCTTCCCTCTGCACCCCTCCCACCTCTTCTCTCTTTTTTCTTTCTTTTTTTTTCTGTAAATGTCTCTTTTCTACATCTTGTCATCTTCCTTTTTCTTTCAGGGGCAGGAAGCCCTTATCCCACTGTTGCCTCCTTTCAACCCCCAAATCTCTTGTTGTCTTACTCCTGTACTGTTCTGCTGCTGCTACTGGTTTCCAACTGCTGTCAGAAGACAAACTGACTCATTTAGTGCTAGCTGTATGAGCCCTGTAGTTGACTTTGCATACCACCTGCATTGAGTTAATGTCAAGAAATACATGAATTTAATGTACTTCATTTTGCGCTGGTATGCCAGATTATGAATTGTGAGACAGCAAAATAATGCTACAGGCTAGATTCGCCTGTGCCTTAAGGCAATCTCTCCAGTTGTGGAGGCTCTAGCCACAGAGCAATTGTCAAGGGTGCAAGAGGCCTAAAACCTTCTGTCTCAAGGACTTGCAGCTGGCCAGCACAACCCCAAAAGTGGGCAGCTTGCCAGGAATGGACATGGCCAGGGTGACCTGGAAACTTGGAGCATCCCTTCAGCTGCCTTTGGCCAATGTATCTCCTGTGGATTCCCAAAATCAGTTTAAAGCTCCCTGCCCCTGTGAAACCCCCACACAAGGGTGACAGTGCAAATACTGTCAATTTTCTTAGGGGCACAGTGGCCAGGTTGTCATAGGAAGATGCAGACTGCATTAATGGGGACAAAACCCAACTCTACATGTTCAAAGAAATGGAGTGCTATGTACTTAGGACAGTCTTAAATCACAACACAAATGGTAGGCTTCTTAAATTGTGTGCTACTTAATCCCAACCACAGAATTTTAGTTGATATCTGGTGCTGACCACACCAATTCCGGTGCAAGTTGGGGTTACTGAAGATGAAAACAATCAAGCTACTTTAAGCATTGGAAGTACAGGTGTTACACTTATTGCTCTTATATACTGTAGCTTTATAAGCCGTATAGTAACTGCTATTGTTTAGCCTTTTGAGGAAAGTTGGAACAGTATTGTGTGTCTGCTACAAAAAAAAATAATGTTACTAGGCTTTTCTGTTTTTGGTTGAATTTTCCCAGCAATGAAAAGTTGGAGTTCAAAAAACATTAGATATGGCCTGATCTTGCTTTTGTTCCCTGTGTTGAACTGTCATGGAAGTCATTGAGAGTGGACTGATGCCAGGATTGGTAAAGTATCTAGAGAGTATAATTCTGAACAGACAATAGCAATAATTTTAGGGTACAATAGAGCACATTTTGGGGAATTATGGGAGAGTTTCCATCCAGATCCAAATTTAATGATTAGCAGTGATCTATCTAATGGATGGACCAAAATCCAGATCTGGAAAAGTTTAAATTCAGATCTGCAGCTGACCAACTTTGCAACTCTGCTTAAATTTAGGTGTACATTATGGATTATTTTGGTTATTTTGAGATACTTCCTCACTCATTCAGTTACTGCATTCAGTTATTGCTCAGTCATTCATAATGGTAGTACACCAAGGAGACAGATGGGGAGACAAAAAAAAAAAAAAAAAAAAGGAGCCATAGCTCAGCAATCTGAAAATAATATAGATTCTTTAAGCCTTATTTGTAATGTATCCATCTTTTGAGGTGATCTGTGATACATTTCTCATATTAATAACTTATCTTGTTCAAGAGGCTGGTTTTGCAACCTCATGCAAATGTTCAGAGTGGCAAGAAAAATAATAAAGCCTAACAACCTTGTACTAATTCTCACATGAATCTTCCATCAGAATAGTACAAATTGTCTTGAAATGGATGTTTTATTGTCAGTCTACTCATGAGGTTTTTTCCCCCCTAAATGTAGTTTACATTTTAGATAGCCTCAGTTCCCTTTCAGTATATTTCATTAACATCCCGTTTACAGACAGTGATCACTGAGGGAATAAACAGTTCGGTTGGAAAGAGCTGAGTAAGCTGATGCAATGGATCAGCGATTGAAAGGATCCATGCCATGTGTTGAGCTTGCTGTTCTGTGTGATGTATCTTGATGCCAGCTGGAAATAGCATAGGAAGTTTTCTGGTCTCGTTTAGGACTGGGTGCAAGCAGTTGGGATATGTAGGACCCGGGTGATATGTGGCTACCTAAAGCAGTTGGGGTGTGGAGCTATTCTCTTTGGGCCTGAGCATCACACTGCATGTCTGCTGCTCAAAGGAAGCAGCTTACCCTTAAAAGCCCATCATTCTCCAGTACAAAAAAATTAAACATAAAAATGCCAAGTTGCCATATTTCAGGAAAGTCAGGTTCTGTTTGAAGATTTAGTTAGTGGCTCATATTTTTCACATTAGACTAGGAACTAATATACCATAGTTTGATTTGCTTTACAATACTTGGGTCTGGGGAGTGCATAATTGTAAACCTGTGTCCTTTATTTCATCACCAATTTACCATACCCAACATTATCAGCCACAGAAGGCACATCTGTTGTGTACCAGTGAATGCTCGGGACTGTGATAATTGCTGACAAAGGGAGTGTTTTTAGTTTTGCCCACTTTTTTTTCAAGTTCCAAAGTAAACTGTCAGTATTTGTTGATCTTTTCACCCCCCATTATCCTCTGGGAAATAGTTTACAGTAAAAGGGTGTGGAAAGGAAAACCTGCATTAGTATTCTGTGGTGATATTACCAGCAGCTATCCCATCTTTGGGCACTTCCATGAGGAGTTTAAACAATGGACAAAAAAGAAAAAAGTAGGAGGGAAATATACGGGATGAGAACTAATTTCATGTCTAACTTTTCTATAATATGTTGTCAGATCAGAGCTTGTAGTATTTCTGTTACCAAAGTTAGTCAGAATTCCATACTTTCATTTTTTAAAATAGTTTTTTTCCACAGTTTCACTTGCTAATTCATTGATACACTGTTCTGGGATGGTTTTACTGGGTGAATATAGCCTACCTTTTAATGCAATGGACAATGCAAGGTCCTGAGTTTGGTGTGACACCAATGCACTGAGAATGCTTTACTTTGTCAGCACAAATGAGGACACAGGACCTTGGTGGCAAAAAGTGAGTAGGGCAGGCCATAGGATTCATGAAGTCAGTACATCTCCTGAGCAGCCTTCACCAACAGGATTTCTGCAGAGTAACCTGCTCTGGGGACTCCTAAATATAACCCTTGAGCTGGAGGGGACCTCTCTACCAGCAGGGATGAATCTGGCCCCATTCTATATATGCAATATGGATCCTCAATGTTGAAGGAATGTATGTAGCCACTGCAGTCAAAGCATACTCTGATCCCTGCCATAACAGGGGTATAATCTTTTGTAACTTTGGCTGATGTCATGTGATGGACCAGGAAATATACCAGTCTCCTACAAGTATTCCTATGTGTACCTTTATTACATAGCATTCAGAAAAATAATCAATCATTGGAAAAATGAAGCCACCCTCTATCTGAAAGAGAGGATGTCAGAAAAGTGGAGGAGGTGGTTGCAACACTTACCTGCTGTACTGTAAGCAAGTAGTATTAGAGAAGTTGGAGAGAATGAAATCCTTCCCTCACCCTCGGGTTGCCAACTTTCTACTCGCACAAAACCGAACACCCTTGCCCTGGCCCCTGCCCTGCCCCTCCTCTGAGGTCCTGCCCTGCCCCTTCTCTGCGGCTCCAACCCCGCTAACTCCACCCACTCCCCATCGCTCACTCTCCCCACCCTCACTCACTCGCTTATTTTCAGCGGGCTGACTCAGGGGATTGGGGTGAGGGAGGGGGTGACAGCTGCAGGTAGGGGTGCGGACTCTGGGGTGGGGCCAGAAATGAGAAGTTCAAGGTGCGGGAGGGGGTTCCCGGGCTGAGGCAGTGGGTTGGGATGTAAGAGGGGGTGAGGGCTCTGTCTGGGGGTGAGGGATCTGAGATGGGGCCAGGAATGAGGAGTTTACAGTGCAGGAGGGGTCTCTGGGCTGGGGGGGGTGGAGCCAGGGGGCTTGGAGTATGGGAGGGGGCTCCGGGCTGAGGCAGGGGGTTCGGGTGTGGCTGGAGGTGTGGGTTCTGGGGTGGGGCCAGAAATGAGGGGTTCAGGGTGTGGGAGGGGGCTCTGGGCTGGGGCAGGGGGTTGGGGTGCGGGGGGTGTGAGGGCTACATCTGGTGGTGCTGGGGATGAGGTATTTGGGGTATAGGAGGGGGCTCTGGGCTGGGGCAGGGGGTTGGGGTGCGGAGGGGGTGAGAGCTACAGCAGGGGATGCAGACTCTGGGGTGGGGCTGGGGATGAGGGGTTTGGGGTGTAGGATGGTGTTCCAGGCTGAGACTGAGGGGTGTGGAGGGCAGGAGGGGATCAGGGCTGGGGCAGGAGGTTGGGGTGCAGGAGGGGGTCAGGGGTACAGGCTCCAGGTGGCACTTACCTCAAGCAGCTCCCAGAAGTAGCAGCATGTCCCCTCTCCAGCTCCTATGCCAAAGCACATCCAGATGGCTCTGTGTGCTGCCCCATCCCCAGGCACCACCCCCACAGTTCCTGGCCAATGGAAGCTGCAGAGCCAGTGCTTTGGCTGGGGCAGTGTGCGGAGCCCCTTGGCTGCCCCTACGCATAAGAACTAGAGGGGGGACATGCCACTGCCTCCGGGAGCTGCGCAGAGCCAGGACAGGCAGGGAGCCTGCCTTAGCCCTGCTGTGCCGTCAACCAGACGGGTCCCTTTTTGAGCGGGCGTTCCAGTTGAAAACCGGGCAATCCTATCTCACCCCCAATTTACATGTGCCAGACCCAGAGATATTGGAGATCTACATAATTTTCTAGTGGGACCATGAAGGATAAAGCCAACCGCTAGACAAAATCCTTCAAAAACTTCAAGACAAGTATTTACAAGAATGCCATGTGGGAAAGACACATTTTCTTTACAAGAAACCACATGCCAAATGAGATTGTTGACCTTTATAGATATATCTACACTTCACCTAGGGTTGTAATTCCCAGTCTGAGGAGACATACCTGCACTAGCTCTGCTCAAGAACGTGCTAAAAATAGAGTCTAACCATGGTGGCTTGAGCCATGGGAGGGGCTAGGCCTCCCTTCCCCCATGTATGTGCCTAGCATCGCAGGTGGGTATCTATTCAGGGTGGCTAGCTCCTCCTGCTGCTCAAGCCACCACAGCTTTACCCTGCTAGCTCAATAAGAGTGGATATGTCTCCTCAAATTGGGAATCATTTCCCAGCTCCAAGCGTAGACATACTCTGTGTTATAGACTGATGTCATAAAGCTAGGTCATATGAATTTGATCAGTTACCAGATGAACTAATTAAAGATCAAATTATTTGTGCTAAAACTGGTAACCTGGGCAAAGCCAGTTATTACAAGAAATAGACCTGACTTTGAAAAGAGCAGTGGAGCTCTGCAGAGCTAGTGAAAACTGTACTTCACAAATAAAAGTTAACAAGCAGTGAAAGTACTGAAATGTATCTAATTAAAAATGACTACCACTGCCTAAAGATAAAGGCAAACAAATAGCAGAGACCAGATTTGTTTACTATAAATGTGGAGGCAATCACAAGATGATGCAAAGGGGTCAAACATAAGGAGTGCATTGTCATCCATGCAATAAGAGCAATCATTTCCATAGAACCATAGAAATGTAGGGGCTGGAAGGGACCTTGAGAGCCATCTAGTCCAAACCCTCGTGATGAGGCAGGACCAAGTATACCTAGATCATCCCTGACAGGTGTTTTGTCTAAGCTGTTCTTTAAAAACTCCAATGTTAGGCATTCCACAACTTCCCTAGGTAACTTGTTCCATTGCTTAACTATTCTTCCAGTTAGAAAGGTTTTCCTCATATCTAACCTAAATCTCCCTTGTTGCAGATTAAGCTGATTACCATCTGTCCTATGCTTGGTGAACAATTGATCACCATCCTCTTTATAACAGCCTTTTATATATTTGAAGAAGTTACCAGGGTCCTCCTCATTCTTCTAATCTCTTTAGACTAAAAATGCCAAAATCTTTCAACCCTTCCTCATAGGTCAGATTTTCCAAACCTCTTATCATTTTTGTTGCTCTCCTCTGGACTTTCTAATGTGTTCACATCTTTCTTAAAGTGTGGTGCCCAAAACTGGACACAATACTCCATCTGAGGCCTCACTAGGAGTATGTAGAGAGAAACAATTACCTCTTGTGTTTTGTATACACTCCTGTTAATATGTCCCAAATGTCTTTTTTCGCAACTGCATCACATTGTTGGCTCATATTCAATTTGCAGAAGTGTGATGCTTTATCAGCAAGATAGATTCACAAACATACACTTTGAGGATAAAATGATAAGGCAGAAACAGTTCGAGTCTCTAAATACATTTACAAATCAAGTTTCTACAACAGGTTTAGTTTGTGACATTGGATTAGATACTGGAGCAGGGTGCACTGTAACCCCAGAATGCATACACACAAAAAGATTAGTGACCACCCAATGTTAAAACTAAGCTTGGTTTGCGTAGCTGGTATAAAATGAGAATGCCTACATAAGGACAGGTTTCACTCAGAGTTTAGAATAATGGAAGGGAAAGACAAGTGTATTTGAGTTGAAGAGCAGAGTGCACATGCCTGTGATCAAACAGAGGTATAACTTACCTGAACAGGAGGCAAAACAATACAGTGTGGGTTGATTACAGATAAAATAATTACATTGATATAAATATATGGTACACATATTTTTGGTGCCACAACTGATAAAGTCCTATTAGTAATGGGAGAGAGAGTTAAATCTGAACTTAGCCAGATGGTAAAATAAGATCATGTCTCTGCTTCAAAATGCAAGAGTTGTTTAAGTTTAGGAATGTATGCCAAGAGTTTTGGCAGGTCCAATTTCATACTGAAAGTATAAAACTGTATACCTTCAACTCTCCCTGTGGTAGATATGTTTGAGCAACTTCCCTTTGGGATTGCCTTGAACAGGAAGTGTATCAAAGTATCGTGCTCTAGACCTTCGAGGATCTGGAAGTAATACCTGAGGATCTGTTGATTTGGGGTAAAAACAATGGCAATACTGTGAGAGAGTACACAAAGTTTGACAATTAGGTTTGGAGGGGTTTGACCATAACCAAGAAAAGTACAGGCATTTGTTCAAATTGGACCAGAGAGAGGAAGAATGACACCTGGGAGAGGTAGCAGACCAAGGTCCAGTCTCCCTGCTCCAATGACTCTTTATTTAACCAAAGTGGAACAGCTTTAACAGGAAGGACTGAGGGAGCTGAATATCCCATAGCTCAGTAGTTAGAGCATTCTCCCAAGGGGTGTAGGAGATCCCCGTTCAAACCTTTTCTCCCCATCTGCCTGAGGGAGGAATTGAACCTAATCTCCCACATCCCAAGTGAGTGCTCTAACCATTGGGCTAAAAGTTATAAGGTGGACACCACTACCTGCTCCTCCAGACAGAATTTGAATGGGACCTGATCCACTGGGTGGCCTCTGAGTATGCCTACTGGATTAGGCACCACAGGTGAGATAGGCACTCCTGCACCTATCTTTTCCCAGTTTGTGGATTGCACTGGGACTTAGGCATGAGATGGGCATCTGGAAGCCTAGGGTGAGGCAGCAGTGAACATGCCCAGAGACAGAAACTTAGTCACCTAGTGAACTTTGACCCTGAAAATTTAGGCACTGAGTGAGTTGGGGAGTGTCTACAGGATTAGCAGGCAGCCAAGTGGCAATTTTGTGGATCGCAGTGGCACCTACCACTGGGACTTAGGTGTCCAAGTGCTTTTGTGGATCTGAACCATAGAGATTAAACTGTTGCATATTCGGTCTGAAGGACATCCTGTTTATAGTACTACACAGCATGATGTCAGAAATGCTAAGCTTTGTATACAAGACCCCTCTATCCATTGAGAAGTGTATGAAGAGAACCTGAGATGTCCATTTCTGGCCAGGCATGAAATGCTGCTATCAAAGATAAGTGTGAAATCTGCATGAAACATCTTGGAAGAGCACTGAAACTACATGATTACCTTTTCTCCACGGTTAGCAAAGATCTAGTTGAATTAACCAGGAAAGATTATCTCTGATCAGTGGACTACTACTAAATCTCTCTTTTCTAAAAGGGAGCTGTTGCAAAACAGTGTGTAGTAATTAGTAACACATTTTAAATTGAAATTCCATGGTAAACTGGGGGGAAAGGATATCAGCATCTAACAATCTTCTTGAGCTAAAGGCCTAACGTAGTTGGAAAAGAACTAATATGGCAGCAGACCTGTACAGAAGAAATATTACAACAAGACTTCTGAACAGTCAACCGCATTGGTTGCAGGTGAATATTCCGTTTCAAATAGAAAATGGCTGGCAAACTGCTAACCATCTACGCCAAGGTCATGTGGCATCATTACTCCCACCACCACCCCTGGGAGCCAATCTTACCCTAGGAGCAGAAGACAGCTAAACAAGCAGGACCGTTGTTCACTTGTACTTGAGGACGCCCAGAATACTACTGATAGAAGAAACATATGCTTGGTAGTGACCAGGCAAGAGGTGCTTTCTAAGGTGCAGAATTTTCTACTTTGGGACATAACACAAGAATTGCACCCAATAAATAATCCTACCTTGATAATAAATGGTCTGTTTCTGAAGGGCAAATAGATTTCTTCCTGATTCTAGCTGATGACCTCCATATGAGCCTAAACGTGAAGATTGGTATCCCTTGTAACTTTTTCATGGCAAATGCAGTCATATGATGGCTTTGATTCTTGACCTTCATGCTGAGTTCCAGCGTTTTCTTATACATAGTTGACTAGGGTTTAAAAAAAAAAAAAAACCCTAATCTTACATTTGTTACCCTTGGATATCAGCCATCCCTTTGCTTTTGATTACACTGGTCTACAATTTTTTCAGACGTTGTCTGCTTCAGAGATAAAATGTGCTATTTATTATGTATTTTGATGTGCTGAATTCAAATATGACAATTAAAACAACTGATTGACTACTGTTTCTAAGATATTTAAGTTTTTACATTTTATGTCTATGTATATTGTGTAAATAGTAGAGTTTTAATCATAAATTGTAAACCTAGGTCTTTTCATGTGTTGCTTTACATGATAATATTTCACCTGTCCTGTTTATGTAACACTTTAAAAATCAGCAAAAGGGTTATATAAATAAAATTTATTATGAAACCAAAGGCAAAAAACTATTATGTACATAGTTTAGTCCTATTCAGTGTCTACTCGGCGCTTCTTGGCTTGTCTCTTGTATTCATTAAATGGAGCATCTCTTGTCACTGTCCAGCAATAGTCTGCAAGCATTGATGGGCTCCATTTGCCCTGATAGCGTTTCTCCGTTGTTGCAATGTCCTGGTGAAATCACTCGCCGTGCTCGTCGCTCACTGCTCCGCAGTTCAGTGGAAAAAAATCTAGATGAGAGTGCAAAAAATGTATCTTTAGTGACATGTTGCAACCAAGGCTTTTGTATGCCTTGAGGAGGTTTTCCACCAACAACCTGTAGTTGTCTGCCTTGTTGTTTCTGAGAAAATTTATTGCCACTAACTGGAAGGCTTTCCATGCCGTCTTTTCCTTGCCACGCAGTGCATGGTCTAATGCATCATCTCAAAGAAGTTCACGAATCTGAGGACCAACAAAGACACCTTCCTTTATCTCAGCTTCACTTAACCTTGGAAATTTTCCACGGAGGTACTTGAAAGCTGCTTGTGTTTTGTCAGTGGCCTTGACAAAGTTCTTCATCAGACCCAGCTTGATGTGTAAGGATGGTAACAAAATCTTCCTTGATTCAACAAGTGGTGGATGTTGAACACTTTTCCTCCCAGGCTCCAATGACTGTCGGAGTGGCCAATCTTTCTTGATGTAGTGGGACTCTCTTGCACGACTATCCCATTCGCAGAGAAAACAGCAGTACTTTGTGTATCCAGTCTGCAGACCAAGCAAGAGAGCAACAACCTTCAAATCGCCACAAAGCTGCCACTGATGTTGGTCATAGTTTATGCACCTCAAAAGTTGTTTCATGTTGTCATAGGTTTCCTTCATATGGACTGCATGACCAACTGGAATTGATGGCAAAACATTGCCATTATGCAGTAAAACAGCTTTAAGACTCGTCTTTGATGAATCAATGAACAGTCTCCACTCATCTGGATCGTGAACGATGTTGAGGGCTGCCATCACACCATCGATGTTGTTGCAGGTTACAAGATCACCTTCCAGGAAGAAGAATGGGACAAGATCCTTTTGATGGTCACGGAACATGGAAACCCTAACATCACCTGCCAGGAGATTCCACTGCTGTAGTCTGGAGCCCAACAGCTCTGCCTTACTCTTGGGTAGTTCCAAATCCCTGACAAGGTCATTCAGTTCACCTTGTGTTATGAGGTGTGGTTCAGAGGAGGAGGATGGGAGAAAATGTGGATCCTGTGACATTGATGGTTCAGTACCAGAAGTTTCATCCTCTTCCTCTTCCTCATCTGACTCAAGTGAGAATGATTCTGGTGCATCAGAAACTGGCAGTCCTTCTCCGTGGGGTACTGGGCATATAGCTGATGGAATGTTTGGATAATGCACAGTCCACTTTTTCTTCTTTGACACACCTTTCCCAACTGGAGGCACCATGCAGAAGTAACAATTGCTGGTATGATCTGTTGGCTCTCTCCAAATAATTGGCACTGCAAAAGACATAGATTTCCTTTTCCTGTTCAACCACTGGCGAAGATTTGTTGCACAAGTGTGGCAGCATATGTGTGGGGCCCACTTCTTGTCGTGATCTCCAATTTTGCAGCCAAAATAAAGGTGATAGGCTTTCTTAACCATAGTGGTTATACTGCACTTTTGTGATGCAAAAGTCACTTCACCACAAACATAGCAGAAGTTATCTGCACTGTTCACACAAGTACGAGGCATCTGTGCTCACTTTGGCTAAACAGAAATGTGTCCCTTTGCAAAATCAAACACTGACAAATAAGAGAGCATGACACTGTATGATTTCTAGAGCTGATATAGGGCAATTTGTTCAGCAGAGTGATGTAAGCGTCGTTATGATTGCATTATCCATGACTTCTAGGAATAACATGATGCAATTCATATCATGTATGACGCAATACCAGCTTCAGATTGCATCATTCATTGTTTTGCCTAAAAAGCAAGTACTGTCCAAACCCAGTCTTAGATTTATTCATAGATCCAGTCAAAGATGTATTTTAGTCATTTCTAGTTTAAATTGAAATCCCTTCCCTTTATAACTCACTTCTTCTCCGCCATTCCCAAGTCAAGGATCGCATATACTGACCCAATAGCATATCTTGAAAACTAGAGCCAATCAACAATTTTAAGCCTCATTTTCGTTCTCAGTGACCCAGAATTAGTAAAGTTTGACTACATTTATTTCAGAAGCATTTTGGCTGTAGAGCAGTGTTATGGAAAAGTCACCATTCCATAATAACTGTTAACTGTTTGTATTTGCAAGAGATAAACAAGTAAAGAAATTAAAATCATTGCACAGTCACGCTACCCCATGTCGCTGTCAGCCCAGGAAAACTGAGTAGGATTCAAATGTTAGTCTGTTTCCCCCTGAGGTCGATGTCATTGGGGAAGAAGAGCCTTTGTATATTTTATTGATCAGCACTGTATAGAAAAAAAGAAAGAGAAAAATACCCAGTAGGACACAGAAGAATTCTGAAGAGCGAAGTTGAGAGGAATGTAGTGAAACAGTTTTTTTTAGACTATCCTATGTCTGATTTCCTTGTGATGATGATAAATACCACATTGGACTACTATGCTCTAAATCAGAGGTTCTCGACCTTTTTCTTTCTGAGCTCCCCCCAACCCCCACCCCCCAAACATGCTATAAAAACTCCACAGCTCACCTGTGCCACAATAACTGGATTTCTGCATACCAAAACCAGGGTAGTATTAGGGAGTAGCAAGCAGGGCAATTGCCTGGGGCCCCATGTCACAGGGACCTCCACGAAGCTACATTGCTCAGGCTTCAGCTTCAGCCCCAGGTAGCGGGGCTCAGGGACCTGGGCTTCGGCTTTCTGCCCTGGGCCCCAGCAAGTCTAATGCTGGCCCTGCTTGGAGGCCCCCCTGAAACTTGCTCAAGGTCCCTTAGGGGGCCCTGGACCCCTGGTTGAAAACCACTGCTCTTGGGTTTTTTTTCACCTCTGTTGATACCAAAGAAACAAACAGAGAAAGAAAATACACTTTATAGGACCCATTAATGTGAGTTATTGTTTTAAATAATAGTTTTGAAAAGAGAATAGAACTCTGCAGAAACAATATCACTTTTGAAGAATATGGACAGTAAGTGACACAGATTCTCCCATTCTTCTTAAATACGTGCATGGAATGCCCTCCCTGACTTAATCCACAAGACATGACCCTCTCCTTCAAATCATAGGAACTGTCATACATGATCAGATCAGAGATCTATCTAGTCCAATGTCCTGTCAGTGACCACAGCTAGCACCAGTGGCTTCAGAGGAAAAAACCCTGCATTAGCCAGTTGGGGGATAACCCTGCCCCCCAAGGTATGATTCCTTCTAGCCCTGAAAAGTGATTATAAAAAATAGGATTCCATGTATATGTCTCAACGATTCTGCTCAGTCCTTGATTTTTTTTCCCCTGACAACCCTGCAAACATAATTTTGGACCCCAAGGTCAAACTAGATTCCTAAGTTCTCAGGTGTCTTCACCAAGATGCGCCCTGCCATATTATGCCCACAGTTACTTCTATCTCAGCAACCCCTGTAGTTGATAACTGAGCAAATCTGATATAGAATCCAAGGCACAATAAACATAGAATGCTCCATATTTGAGTCTCTTTTCAGAGTAGAACCATATATTAAGATTCTTACTTCCCCTTCCCTTCTTTCTCCCAGTTCTATCATGTTTGATAACACAGTGGTCTCCTGGATAGCTTCCTTTTAGATATCATATGAACAGACCTCAGCTGCCTCCCACTGTCCACCAAAATGTAGATTGAAACTAACAAATTCAGCTTGTTTAGGACCTTTGAAATGAATTATTTTAGTCACCTGGCTCAAGGTTGGATTTCAAGCATACTCCAAAGGTGAATGGTCAGTGACTAAGCTTGCAATCTAAAGGCAAACATTTTAAATCACCCTTTCTTCTGTCAGTTGGCACTGGACTCATAACAAAAGTATTTCATGATTATGCATTCAAGCCTTTTTACCAGTATGACTACACGAGTTCCTGTATCAGGAAATGCATTGCAAATTACCTATCCCCATTACTTTATTGGCAATCAAGCTTTTAAAATAAAATTGCAAATAAATCATCTCTGCACTTACAAGTAGTTTTAGAAAAGAAAATTTGAATTTTGTTTATATCAAACCAATGGCTACTGTTGTTCTTGGTAATATCAAAGACCAGCTACCCCCAAGGCTGGCACCAGTTTCATTTAAATATCAGACTCTACAGACTGCAAATGCTAATCCAAATATTTTCACAGAGAAAATGGAATTGTGTTTGAAAACATAACTATCATTGTTGTTGCTAAACTGCAACCATTTGTTCTTAAAAAAATAACCATAGGAAGACCCATTATCACCTAGATTAGGTTAGATCAGTGCAGTGCCAAATAAGTGTCATCACATAGGAAATATAAAAATAGAGAAATAAAAAGGTACTTGGAAAAACAGCTTTTGAAAAAAAATCTAAATTTTCCAGCTTTTTCTTAATTTTAATAGGAAAAAGCAACTATCTGATTATTTATTTCATCTGATTTCTGTGCTGCATTAGGAAGAAACTACCTGTTCTGCCATGGGCTAAAAGTGTTGTCAACAGCAATCACTGGAAGGTAACCAAACCATAGAATGATTCAACACATAGTTACATTTATTATAAAACATAACCAGAAGTATGATGTCCTGGGTGAAATGGGACAATGACACTAGGAAAGTTTTATTTCGGATTGTTGCATGCTCTCATCCAAGCAAAGTTCTGATGCTTCGTGGAGATGATAGATTGCAATATGAGGTTAAATGGCCCTGTTGGCCTAAAGTACTGGCTTCTTCATGAAGTAACATTGAAACTGATTGGAAAAAGAGCTGGTGTCATGAAATTATAGGTGTTTGGGGTGTGGGGTGAATATTATATTATCTAGTCCATCTCCCTGTTGATATAGGATTGTCCCCTACTATGTATTACCTTCGTCTCCAAAGAGATCATGGATGGCATGTTCATGCCAAAAATGAAGGAAAAGATGATGGATGTAAGACTGTAGAAAAGAAAAAAGCAGATAAGGTGAACTCCCCTAACCTGGAGGCAACTTTCATTAACCTGCAAGAAGACGACGGTAGTGATTTTCTGGAATTAGACCTGAAAGACAATCCCTCACTCTCACAGATCTTGGGAGACAGGCCAGTCCTCGATTACAGACAGCCCCCCAACCTGAAGCAAATACTCACCAGCAACTACACAACACACAACAAAAACACCAACCCAGGAGCCAAACCCTGCTACAAACCCCGGTGCCAACTCTGTCAACATATCTTTTCAAGGGACACCATCATAGGACCTAACCACATCAGCCATGCCATCCGGGGCTCATTCATTTGCACATCTACCAATGTGATATATGCCATAATGTGCCAGCAATGCCCCTCTGCCATGTACATTGGCCAAACCAGACAGTCTCTACGCAAAAGAATAAATGGACACAAATCTGACATCAGGAATCATAACATTCAAAAACCAGTAGTTCAAAAACACTCAATAACAGACCTCAAAGTGGCAATTCTTCGACAAAAAAACTTCAAAAACAGACTCCAACGTGAAGCGGCAGAACTGGAATTAATTTGCAAACTGGATACCGTCAGATTAGGCCTGAATAAAGACTGGGAGTGGTTGGGTCATTACAAAACCTAAACTTAATTTCCCCAATTCTAATTTCTCCCTACTGTTACTCACACCTTCTTGTCAACTGTCTGTAATGGGCCACTCTCTTATCACTTCAAAAGCTATTTTTCCTCCCTTGGTATCCTGCTGTTAATTGATTTATCTCGTTGGTAAAGCAACCCCCATCCTTTCATGTATTTATACCTGCTCCTGTATTTTTCACTTCATACATCTGATGAAGTGGGTTCTAGCCCATGGAAGCTTATGCCCAAGAAAATTTGTTAGTCTCTAAGGTGCCACAAGGACTCCTCGTTTTTTTTGCTGTTAAGACTAACATGGCTACCACTGAAACCGGTCACCATTTCTAACCAATATAACTCATACAGGCTTATGTAACTATGTGCATGCATTGAGATAATTAACCCTCCAGTTACTGGATAAATAAAACAGTGCAAAGCATATATATCCCAAAAATGAAGTTAGTGTATTTTTTCTCATTATAATTCAAACTTTTCAGGTGATTTCACGCTACTTCTATCCAAATCTCTCAGTTAGGAAGCACTGTCTCTAACAGTGTCTTGATAAAGGCAAAACCGACAGACTGTCAAGCCTCTGCCTTGAACATAAAGGGAAATAAATCCTCTGAATCCGGAAAAGGCACAGTATTTGTTCACATGTCATTCACAGATATAGTGTTTTTAAGCTTCGGAGTCTAATAATATTTTATACTTCACAGTAAATTACTGATATATTTATCTCTTAACATTACTTTTACAGTCAGAAGATATGTCCCTGAGCCAATTACTTTTTAAATGACACTTTTATTCCATTTTCTCCTGTCTCCTACCCTGCAGTCTCCAAGAGTATTCTGTAGGAAAGAATACCCAGTCAGGCTTAAGTCTTGTTAGTTTACTGGTCTTTACAAAGTTGACATGAATTTTGTGTCATGGGTTCAAAGCATATTTCCAAAGATATCAGGATCTAGGAACAGGCACGTTATGGGCCTGTTGTGACACATCACATTGTACACTCACCAACTTGATATCTTGATACAAATTTGGCTTTTAAAAAAATAGTTCCAGTGACAGCTTTAGCTTTTTTAGCTATTCTAGTGTGGCCTTCATGCAATTCTTCCAACAATGTGACTTGCAAGGATTTCATTGTCATCGTACAGAAACCCAACAATATAGAGTCACTCTATTGAGTTCATCTTTCCACACCATGTGTGCTCACCATACAAAACATTTACATCGCCCTCTGAAATATGCAGTTTTAATTAATTTAATTTAAGAACTGGCACTTTGTCACTGCTGCATTCTTCTTGCAGAAATAGGAACTTCTTCCAAAAAAAAATATTCTAAAAATTGGACTTGGCTTTAAAGGATTTGCCACCTCTAATTGCAACTGGGATAATACATCAGCACTTCCATGTTTTCAGATAGATTATACTTATCAGAGATAAGATCCTACCATCAGAGCCTATCTCAGCAGCTGCTAGGTTACAAAGATTAGCATACTCCTCTTCAGGCCAAGAATTTTAACAAGGAGCTTCTGGCCTGCTGTCAATGAAAATTTCCTCCCATGCAGAAGTACCTGGAATTTCCTGATTCCAAGAATAATACCCAGAGATTCTTTTTCTAAACAAAGGTTTGTTTAATGTTTTGGTTTAGCTTACAGAATCTTTAATTAATTTGTCTTGGTCCCAACAGGCATTTTATGTGGTATGATGGCATCTATACCTACAGGTGGGATACCACATGCTAAAAGTTCTAATTTGGGATTCAAATGTACTGATACCTTGGTACATATTAATAAATTCTTGGTGTGCTCAAATGCCCTATTACCTTCTTCAGTCTAAATCCAGTTACTATCCTTTATTAACAATTGTCTTTCTATTTACTACTGTAGACGTGTTAGATAGCAAAGTTCCCAAATAAAATGAATGGCCTTGCTTTATATTAAGGTTCAATTTAGAAATCGCTTATAAGGGGTTAATAAATAATCTTTTAGTAAAGGGTTAATCAGTTAGAGTTTAGCAGGACAATAGATTGCTTGCAATCATGGCTTATAACTACCTATTACATCTTGTAGTAGTGTACTTATACCTATCTATAATATATATTACTCATGCCTGTAATATGCTTACATCTATTAATCATTTATTAGCCCTGTATAAACCATCTACAAAAGGAACCTTAATATAAAGTGTCACCCAATTAACTAGGGATCTGACTACTGTAGCATGCCTAGGCATAGTTACCGGGTATTTTGGAAACTGCTCCACTTTTTTTTTCTGGAAGAGGTTTTAATCCTTCTACTTGCATCATTTATCTTAAGACTCCTGACTAGAAAAAAGGCACGTTTCTCCTTTAAAAAAAAAAAAAAAACCCTGTAATCCAAACCTTTTGGGTTCTTTTAATATGCATTCCAAACTCCTCAAATAAATTTCCATATTGTCACCTTCATTAGTATGCCATCCAAATGGTTGATTACTTCACTTAAACACTTTCATACTGGATCATTTATATGCCATAATATAGCCAATGTGCTAGCCACTCCAGGGAAAAGCCATATGGAAATAGCCGCATAAGAATATTGATGATCAGATATTTAAAGGCTCTTGATTGTGCTTCACCTACTAGTATGCTTAAGGCAAATCTAATTTCATTAATACTGCCACTTTCTAGCAGTGGAAAAAGATGCTCTGTTTTTAGCACTGGAAATGGATCCACATCTACTTAATAGTTTCTGAAAATGTGGACACTGCCATCTTTCTGTATGCCCACAATGGACCAAACTCTAAAGGAGTTTTGTCCATTGTGAGCTTTGTATGTTCCAAAAATGTCAGGACACCTTGGCTAACCAGTTCTCCTAAAGATTTTGCAACAATCCCTGCTTTTGGCATATGGCACTGCTCTGGTCTTGATGAATCTGGCATCTCCTGTACAGCCACATGTGATTTAGCATTTTACTAAAGCCATTACAGGAGGAAGCACTTCAATATATTTTTCATCTAACCTTTCTAGAATATTAGGTATTTTATATACCTTGGATCAGTTTAGGTGTTAAGTGCTTTTAACCATTTATGACCCAATGATGATAAATCCGAATATGTTGTTAAAATGAAGTCCAGAATATGTTTTTACTCAGATCATTTTCCTAAAACCTCAAATCTTTTGTGCACAAGTTTTCAGTACATCATTTCTGAAAACACAAATGATAGTTCTGGCATTAATTCCCAGTTTATCTATATAGTCATGTATCAGTACATGTACCTATTACTCTGTACTCATTAGTAGAGTTCCAGGAAATATTAGCTACACAGTCATTTAACAGTACTTGTACCTGTTACTCTGTGCTGATTAGTAGAATGCTCGGAAATATAACGGGCATTTCACCTTCAGCTCTATGTCTGGCAATATGGGTCTTATCTTTTCCTGACTGTGCAAAGACTGTGCTCCTTTCCCAAGCTCTTACACAGCACATACTCTTCAGGTTAGCCCTTTAAAAAGCTTGTCACTCTCTCATGTTTCCACGACAGGCATCTAAGAAACTTTTGCCATTATTTTCCCAAGATGATATGCTGTTTTTTTACTGAATGGGTTTTAAACTGCTTGCTTCCAGATTTCTGTGCACTTCTTTTCATTAAATCAAACCTCTCTAGCCCATCTGAATGGCCTTGGCTAGAGCCAAGTCCTTTCTATGTATGGGTTGTAGTAAGCATTCTCAGAGCTCAATGGCTTTACAGAGAGCAGGGTTCTGGTCTCCATTGTGCCACAAACTTCTTAAGCAACCTTTATAGTATGTAGTGTTGTTGTAGCCGTGTTGGTCCCAGGATATTAGAGAGATAGGGTAGGTGAGCCTTTCTTCAGGCCATCTGTGTAAGCTTGAAAGCTCATCACTCTCACTAACCAATAAAAGATATTGCTTCACTCACCTTGTCACTACAGGCTACTTAGAGAAACTTACATTCATTGGGCTAAGCTGGCTGCTGGTTTAAACTGGTGCAACTACATTGAAGTCAAGTGCCTCTCACATGCATTGCTTCAAACATCTTTATTTAAGCCAACTGTAAAAGTGGGTTTATAATGCTTACCCACCTTTGCAGGGCTCTTTGAGAGCATGGGTATTTGTCTTGTCAGTTATTGAACTTGTTAGAACTTTCTAGCACTATATACCAATGTTTGGCGTAATAGACATGCATATGTAATACCTTAGCTTTGGGTATTGTGTCTCACACACAGACCATAGTATCTGGCCCACATATAGGGTAAGAGTCAGGTACACCAACAGTTCTTTGGCTCAAGTTGTAGAGGCTTGTGTCGAAGGCCCCAGGTTCCATTCCTGCTGACACCCCATGATGGGAGGAGCATTAAACATATATAACTCATACTCATTTACTGTGCAGCTACATATCTTCTCAGGAATGCACTGCATGAGGCAAGACTGCACAGGAGCCTTGGTCTAATACATGTTGTAGGTTATGTGTGGTGTAAACACCCATCTCTTTAGGTATGTGGAAAATGACGTTCCAGAAGGACCTAGCCAAACAGTTATTAGATTGTCAATAACTTGCAAAAACATTAATAACTTGCCAAGCACCAATAAATCTTTTAAAATCTGGGGACTCTTCTATTCCATTTGTTTAATTTTTAATGGCCAAAAATCCATATTGTCATTCTTAGGATAGATGCACAAATCCATATTTAGACACCTAAATAAGAGACTTGAATTTCAGGGGTGCTGGATACCTATAACTCCCACTGAAATTTAATGGAAGTCCAGTCATGTTAAGCACCTAACTCTGAAAATCTTACCACCTCTTTAAGAGGCCTAACTTTAGGTGCCAATTTTGAAAATGTTAGCCTATGATGTTCTTTTTCCTTTATGTAGGCAAATGAACAATGTCAAAAACACAAAGTCACTGACCCACACACCCACCTACATAGGGAAATTCCAAATACAAGCACAAAGAAAAACATATTTCAACATAACCAGGATCAAGATAACAGAAATTATACAGAAAAAGCCTCTACCATTCATGGGACAGAGTTAAGGTTGTTGTGATGTGATGTAATGTAATGTGCATTTCTTTATCTTGATCACAATAATATCTTTGTGGTTTTTAGTATGTGAGTAAGGTAAGATTTATGATGCTCTAAACATTCCATTTCTTTGCTTTTAGTGTTTAGGTTTTGTAAGCGATGTGATAACTAAGTACACTGTTGTCTCTAAACAAGCGTAAAACAAAGTGTTTTGGTTTTGGAATATTAATGAGACACAGACAACTGTTAGAGGGCCTAATCTAAAGCACTTTGAAGTCATAGGGCATCTTTCCATAGACTTCAGTGGAACTGGATCAGACCTATAAAGCAGTGGACTATATAATGTCTAAAATAATCCTTCATTTCTCCTTGGGTACTTATGATGGGGTGTCTACCCCACACAGGATTAGAAGGGGTTAAAGTGGCCAGGTAGACCAATTAACTCCACAGGCTGCACCTGGAGGGAGAGCCAGGGAGCAGGGAGTTGATGGTTAGCAGGCTCAGCTGTACAGAAATAAATGGGGCCTATAAACCCCAGGAGATGAGAACAGACAGGGTGGCTGGGGAAAAGGCAGTCACTCCCTTGGAAGAGGGAGGAAGAAGTTGGTTTGGAGCTGGTACTCTCAGAGAAGTTCGGAACAAGGAAGAGTAGGAAGCAGTCCAGAGAAGGAGCAGTGAGGACTGAGAGGGTAGAGCCCAGAACTGCTGAGCTGAGGGTCCCTGGATTGGAACCCAGAGTACAGGGCGAGCCCAGGTTCCCCTACCGGCCACTGGGCACGTGGCATCATCAGGGCAGCACAGGAGACGACTGCCTGAGACTATTTCTATAGAAGGACTGTAGGTAACCCCGGAAGGGAGAATCATGAAGAGGATGCTGCAGTTCCTGGAGTGAGGCGGGTCTGCAGGGTGAGAGGGCAACAGCAGAGGCACCCCCTGAAGAGGGCGCACCAACTGGCAGAGCTAATCCACAGGATGGCCAGCAGGAGGTGCCGCTGTGGTGAGTGGACCCCGTGACAGTCCTGTATCTCAGTGGTCACTAAATGACTTATGCTGCCAACTATCGAAAGAGCAAATGTGAATTAACTTTGGAAACATCTCCCATCTTCCTTGAAAAGTTTGCAACACAGCCAGTGACTTTGTATTATTTAAGCAAATTAATCATTATAGTGACCCTCTGATTGTTTCTGTTATGAAAAATTCATGATACTAAATGTGGAACTTGAGAGGGTTTTTATTATTTATTAACAAGACTTGGCCCTTTCTTACCTATCTTTGTCAGCACTAGTAATCACCCACATGAAATGCCTGTTTTGCTCATAATGCCAGAATCCTCTAAAATTGCGACTGCAGGTAAGTGATAGCATTTATCATTCCCTAATCTTCAGTGTAAATCAGGAATTCAATTTTCAACCACATAAGATATAAGAGGGAGTTGAAAGCCAAAATACAAGTAGGACCATGTATCACAACTTCTGATGAGTTGAAAGTGGAGGACAAGTGGAATGAAAATTCATTCTTGTGGATTACAGCTCTTGTGCAGTCTGATTCCTTCTCATAATTTAGAATAACATTAATGTTCCCTTTATCTTTACTCTGGGCTGTTGAGAAGATGCAGAGCTTGTCTGTCAAGTTTAGTCTTGTTTTAAGACTATTATCTAAAAGCAGTAGGAAAGCCATAAAATAGATCTTTGATCCCTTCAAATACAAACAAAATACTATGAGAGAGCCCAGGACCTGTAATTTTTTTTCACACCTAGGAAATTACCCTGCATAGGCCTGTCAGGTGTAGTGCAAACATTCACCCGGGGACGGGGGACAGGCGTTAAGAGAGGACAATGTAGGGTGGAGGTTCCAAAGTGATCTGCATTTACCTTACTTTGCTCCTATTGAAATGAATGGAAGTTTCACCATTGACCTCACTGGGAGCAGTGTATTCAATGCTGGGCCTTCTTGAAAATCCTACCTTACAAACTTCATGTCAAAGGAGTTGTACGTGGGCTTGCCAGAAATGACTTGCTGTGTCTATCACCTCTTCAGTAGATTGCCTGGAACTATGAAATCAGGGCATCATTGTAGTGATGGTTTGTACAGGCCCCATGCAGTGGTTGTCAAGGAGAAAGTAAACACTCTTCCTGAGCAGAATGTCTACAACAGTGCAGGGATTGCAGGGGTGGGATATGTCCAGGCCTCACTAAAACAAGCTGATCTGTCAGGAAAGGACTCTAAATTGTGCTGGCTCATGCTCTTCCTCAGCATTTGGCTGGACATAGGAACCACACCAACTGGGACGTTGGAAGCAGTTTGCTGGGAGCAGCCTTGTTGCTTTTGTTTATGGGTCTCTGGCTGCAACAAGGCATTTGTCTAGGACATTTGGATGAGCCCCGTAAGTCCCCAGTTATTTTTGTTTGTTCTTCCCCTGGCTTTAACCAAGCTGACTTGTCACACTGTTAAATCAGTGAGCAAGCAAATGTGTAAGGATATTTGGGTGCCTAGAGGAGTATTTTCAAAATGGTACATGCAGTTTTAGCAGTAGAGCTTCCATATATTGAGATCACAGGTTTGAGTGAAACACCACACACTGCTTTCAACAGTTTACCCTGTAAGATATTTTCATTTGTTTTTGGTGAGTTTCCTTTGAGATTCCCTTTATTTTGTCAGCTCTCCGCATCCCTGCTCCCTCTATATCCTCACTCACCCTGCCCCACATTTTTGGACTCCAGTATTGCAATAACCTCCTCTGGCCAGAAGGACTAAATACAGCTGCTAGTGGAGCCTGTCAACATCTCTCCAGCTACCACCCAGAAGGGGAAAATTGCCAATGTGAAAAGCATTCCCTCTTCATAAAGGACTGAACACATACTGGGCTTTATCCTGCTCTCACACCATTGTAAATAGGAGCAAATCCACTGAAGGCAATGAAGTTAAACCAGTGAAGTAGTTTGTCTGTCTCCACAAGGCTCCCAGCCTCTGTTCCTCAGGGCCTAGAACCCAAACTCTGATCCCAGGTTTAAGGCTAATCTACTTCTTTGTAATCCATGGGAATTTGGCCATTGTCTTCAGTGGGACAGTTTTACATGACAGATTTATCATTCATTGTAGAAGCAAACCAGAAAAAAGAAAAATTTGGACCAGTTCAGTACAACATACAGACACTTTGGGGATTTCTGTGACTAAGTGGCTTTCCACACTCAGAAACTAGACACATTGGTGTTTCTACATGTTACATCTGCTTTTGAAATGGTATGGTGCCACAGCCCAGTTCTTCTGGATATATTTGCCTCTCCAAATGTTCCTAACACCCAGTGATATGAGCAACTGAACAGAAGGTGGAGAATAAACTCCTGAGAGACTATTTACAACTTTAAACTATTTTCACTTGGGAATAATTAACAGTTGTGATTATTCCATTAATATTTACTGCCTAACTGTAATGCGGAAAGTGGATTATCAGCTTTACATTTAAAGGGCATGCAAAAAGTTAAAAACTGGATGCTTCTAAAAGCAAAGATCAGTAGGTTTTTTTTTAAGTAAAGTTAGAAAATAACTAGTGTAACTTTTTAAAGGGCATTAGGAAGTTCTGAGCTTCGAGAAACATATGGCTGGGCTGCCGATACTTTTGGTATCAGTAATCAAGTGATATTATAGTAACAGAGCAGCCTCACCCAGTTTTTAATTATTCTACTATAAGTTGGTCTCCTAGTGGAGTCTAAGGTAATTTTCTGCAGCTCCAGACACAGTAGAGCATTTATCCTGATGTATAACCCATTTAAGACACTCTTGCTAGTGTGACTGTTGGGATATTTGAATACAAAAGTACATACATTTGGATATTGTCCATTAGTCAGTTGGTCTCTGTTCAAAGCTCTCTAAGAGCCAGATTGCGGCAGGCTCTTTTCCCAATACAAGGACCATTCTCCCCTTGCTCATGCCTCGTGCTGTCATGGCACTGTGACTGCTCCCTGCTAGCACTCTTGTGACACAGCCATCTCTGATGAGATTGGGAGGGCAGGCAGGGCCTTAGCTCCATCTCTGCCCCACAGTGGCTAACTCAGGGGGGGCTTTGCATCCTGCTAAAGGATAGTACAATGACTGCGCTCTAAGAGACACTGTAAATACGTAAAGCTGCAACACAAATGAAGGTGATTAGCAGTCTGTTCAAGGGATTACCACTGGCTTGATTGCCCCTGAGGTTCTACCCATGCAAGTGTCACCCATGCCTACTTGGTATGGTGCTCTGTTCCACTCTAGGGGCACCTAGACAATCTAGAGATTGATGAGTCTGCTACAGCCATGACTAAGAGCCACGTGGCTTTTAGCTTGTGCATCAGAGGCTCATACACTGAGCTTCAGAGGTCCTAGGTTCAGTCCCTCTGATGACTGGCATCTATCAGCGTTACACAAGCTTGCAGAGCCCAAGAAGTAGGTCCCTCAACACAGAAAATCTGATGAGACAAGAGGTTGTAGCTATGCAAGACAATCCACAAGTGCGTTCTTCTGGAGGGCCTGGAGCCAGGCAGCATAAATCCTTGACAGTCTCCACTAGGGTGACCAGATGTCCCAATTTTATAGGGACAGTCCCAATTTTGGGGTCTTTTTCTTATATAGGCTCCTATTAGCCCCCACGCCCTGTCCCAATTTTTCACACTTGCTGTCTGGTCACCCTAGTCTCCACATGTGGGGCTGCTATGGCACCCAGATGTACTTTCAAACTGCCCTCCCCTGGCTGGACCCCCTTGGAAAGACGGCAATGGAGGTATCCTCCTGCAGGTACAGGTGCAGCTGCTCCCATTTGATCAAGGTGTTGCCAACTGCATTCCATCCCTATTCCACACCAGCAGGGGTGAATCAAGCCTCAAGCATGCGCAGGCAGGGGTTGGGGTACAGTGGTAGAACTTTTGGTAGCTTTTATAATGCCTGACTGCGTTTTGCCTGGCTCCAGGCAGTGTTGTTAGTTCCTTTAAATCTCATGCATCGATTTGAAATTTTCAAATATCTACATGGCCTTTAATTTCACAGCATTATTTTTTCAAGCTATTGCTTACTGTTGTTTTAAGTGTCAATAGTGTGCTGGGTGCTATATTAAAAAAATAGTCCCCACCCCCAAGGGCTTACACTATTATTTCATATTCATGCTACCATGTTCGTCAACATGCATGGACTGAAATAAAACATGTTCAGATTGAATTGAGAACTGCTGTCAACTGGAGATTGGCAGTTAACTTCTTTGACCTCACTATGGGGGCCTGGTGATGCCAGCGCTGATACTAGCACCAGAAGAGGGTGGGGAAAGTTACAAGAGAGCATGTCTGAGGAATCAAAATCTATTTCTGAAGTTAAACTCTTTGCTAGGCAACAAAAGAGACATGGACAAGAAAGGGGACTAGAATATCATGTTAGGCATCACACAATAGTTTTGTGGGAATCCTGAAGTCCTTCATTTCTAAGCATTACTGTTTCATCTAAACCTCCTCTTCCCCAAAAAATAGGACAGTAAATATTACAGTAGATTAATTCTCAGAGTTACTTCATCAATTTGAGATGCACCCCTTATAATTTCTCGTAGTCTTGCTTGATAGTTACAGTAACCCTCTGTTATGTTCACTCTGAACCTCTTCTACAATGCATATTTAAACTCAAGAGCCCAAAAAGAATTGGAGCACTACCAATGCATCAGGGCCGGCTCCAGGCACCAGCGAACGAAGCAGGTGCTTGGGGCGGCATATCTGGGTCTTCAGCAGCAATTCGGCCGCGGGTCCCTCAGTCCCCCTCGGAGCGAAGGAGAAGCAGCGCAGTAGAACCGCCGCCGAAGTGCCGCTGATCGCAGCTTTTTTTTTTTTTTTTTCCTTCGCCGCTTGGGGCAACAAAAAAGCCTGAGCCGGCCCTGCAATGCATGATAGAATTACTAAGTTAGCACACCTGTGTGTGTCTGCAAAGAGAAACATCAAATAAAAATCCACCTTGATGTGCCCTTGGATTGCAAAAACCTTCTAATGTAGCCTGTGTCATGATTTATAACAATGACTCATAATGTGGCGTTATATTTAATATGATGTAACTCTGATGCAAGATGTCATTCACAGAACTGCAATGTCAGAGAGAGAGGGAGAGAGAGAACAATTTATAATGTCCTTGCCTCTGACTCAGAATGAAAATCTTTCAGTCAAATCACCAAAATTTCTAGGCCCTTTCATACCTACTTTGCTATTTTAGCAGTTATACTGGTAGAAATGTATTTTTTCCCCTGGACCATAACTACCTCTCAGCAGTAGGAGTTACCTGCAATCATTTAAGAACCTCTGTATGTGGGAAGTCTAATTTGCTAACTGAGGATTCAATCCCACAGTTGTTCCATGTATGGGATTCCCATGCAGTTAGTGGAAATTCTAAGAGCAGATCAGTAGTAGGATCATGCCTACAAATTAATAGGAGCTTTAGCTCCATTTTCTGACACAGCTCTTATGAATTCTCCTACAATTCTTCCTATGCTGCTTGCTTCTCACTGTGGTAAATCAGCATTTCAGAACATACTCATTCATTGAAGCAAGGGACACCTGATGTGACGTGTCTCAGATATGGGAGAGAGCTACAGGAACCATCTTAGCAGAGACAAGACATGCCAGACAAATGAACTACAGCTTCTAACATTGATTGGGACATTTTTCAGGGTGCATGCAAAAATCCCTTCCAGGATTGTAATTTGTAATTTCCATCTTGGGTAGATGTTCATGTGCTAATTTTCATTGAGCTAGTGCACTAAAAATAGCAGTGTATCCTGGGCGGTGCCATGGGCTAATTTGCAATTACTTAATTAGGAAGGCCTAGAGGGGATTTTACTCGGGTGGCTAACTTGTACCACTGCAGCTATGCTGCTATGTTTAGTGCTAGCTCGATCAAAGTTAGCATGTGTATATCTACCCAAGCTGGGAATTATACCTCCAGCTGCAGTGTAGATGTACCCTAAAAAGAGTTTCTGGGAATTCCAGCACTGCACTACAGGAGCAACTATTGAAGAAATTGGGAGAACTTCTGCTTGCACAGGTCAGAAGGAAACACAGAAATACAGATGAAAACTGTTTATCCCTTCACCCAAGCAGATAAACCTTTGTACATACTGTAGATACATGAGACCAGTTGCTGACAACCATTGTCAGTACTGGGTTTATTTCCTAGCATAGATGGGGTTAGAGACCAGGAACACATTGTACAGATTGATTCTACATGGGGGCACTCATTATATTATCCTGGGTCTGAATGTTACTGCTTTATGGGCATCAGAGTTCATTAGCTATTACACTAGTGAGACACTCTCAGGAGAAGGAGGCTGAGAAATTAAAATCAGAATAAACTAAAAAATGCGTGGAAAAAATCAACAACTACACGTGAAGTACCTACCTATAGTTACTAAAGTTCTTCTCTCGTTACTCTTCTTACCTAATCGGTCTCAATCACGTTTGCTGAAACCTAGCTGATAACTCTCTTATCCTGTCTGCACTAGCAGTTAAACTGTTGTCAATAGGCTGTTCCGGAGAACCAATTGCTGACAACTATTGTCAGCAGTAGGTAAGTCTCCTAGAGTAGACCAGGTTATTCCTAGTATTTGGAATCTCTTGGAAAAAGAGTCCCAAAAATATACAGATCTCAGATATTCCTCGAGTGCTGCCTGTTGACACACAACATGCCAATCTTTTCTGTGTCCAAGTTCAGCATTTAAAATCAGCAATCTCTCCCACTTTGATGCAAGCCCTCAACTAGTGCTTGCTGTAGAATGGAACAGGTGACGAAAACATTGTGATCCCTCACAGGTATATGGGAGCAAAGCCTGATATCTCTACTAAACACAGTCATTAGCTCTTCATTCTCTACTGGTTTGTGGACATGCAATAACACCCTCCCAGGCTTGTGTTGGTCTCCACCCCACTGGATCATTAAAGATTTCAAATAAGATCAGTAGTTCGGCACTCTGAGGGTTTCAGTAACAGGCATATAAATATCTCCATATCAGAATAGATTCTGACCCTGCTGGAGACATGGCAGTTTGCCAAACATAGCACACACCACAGCTCTTCCAGATAGTAACACAAACACAGTGAATCTTCCCAGCCTCCAGTTTTTTAGGACACACAAATTTGTGCACACAAATTAGACATACAATCATTGTGATTGTGTGCATTTTGGTGGTAAAGGCAGAAAGAACATTGTGTGCTGCACAGGGCCGGCTCCAGGCACCAGCCCACCAAGCTTGTGCTTGGGGCAGCACCTGGAGTGCCAGACCCAGGCATTTGGAACACTGAAAAAAGAAAATAACCTCTCTAGCTTTCAGCTGGAATAAGTCTGAGGAAGGCTATGCTGTTGCTTGTGACAGAAACAGTCATTCTTTTTCAAGGCCCAAATGCTGTGGTCTTGTGATCTCTCAGAGCCCTAATTATTGTAACTGCAACAGAAATATTAGTGTCTTCAATCCACTTTCCACTTCAAGCTACTCAAATCCGTGCTGAATCACACCAAAACAAAGACAAAGCCACCACTTACGGGCTGGCTGAAAAATTCCATTGAAGTGCCAACAGTGGAGAAAGTGAAATAAAGAGCTAAGAAAGCATGGGGAATTATTTTAACTCAAGGGGCTGGAGCAGGGGCCAAGATGGGGCTGTAGGACAGTGAATTACTATGTTCAAGAGCCCTTCTACTCTGGAAGGTAACTGTATATCAATAACAGAACTGTTTGCTGAGTTCCATTCAGTTACACTGTGCAAACTGAGCAAAGGCCATGGGGCTGCACAGGTATCACTGAGGCCATTATTTGGTGAACCATTCTGTTGATGATGCACCTGAAGGAACAGAATCCAGCTTACTGTCCTTAGCTCTCTTGCTCTGTAATACTTAACAGTAGTAAAAAAGCAATAAAAAAATCACTGACCACTAAAGTCAGCTGAGAGGCGTCTAAACCACAGGGTGCAGATCTGTTCAATAAGAAGGTGTTTTTACATAGTTGCTTTTCAGAGTAGGGCCACACTCGCGCATAGTAATGTAATGTTCTATGGGCCAGAGATCCTGGCCCCTTTGTGCTACTGGCTAGTGTAAAGACCCACATTCAGCAATTTCTAGCTAGCACAAGTTAGAGTGCTCTGAGGCTGCTCTCGTGTACCCTGGGGACCAAACCTGCTCACAAGGATCTAAGGAGCACACTGGTGGCCCTCTTCACCAGTCCTGTGCTGAGCACAGCTCTGCTGGACAGGAGTGCCAGGGCCTCCGTCTTTGCCACACAACAATAGGAAATCTGAATACACTGCAGTACTGTATATTGCAAAGGAAGCAAAACCAAGAGATGTCAAGATTCCCAGAATTGTTGTGTAGATTCCACATAAAATGTACATGTTTAAAGCTGCCAGGAAGACAAGAGTTCAAACACTGTTTCTGCATGAATGTGCTTTAAGCTGCCTGGTTCTAAGGAATGGTGGGGGAGCTCTCCATTTAAAATGATAACCCTGCCTTATGTGTGTATATATTATGTTGTATTAAAATGAGTCAGTTTGTGGTCTCTTAGTTCCACTTCACTCAAGTTTTTTTTTTTTTCCCTTTAGCTATAGTCCCCACACAAAGAGCAAGGTTTAGACAGTTGGGTTGAAAGTGATCCCTTTTCAAATGAATGATCAGAAGTTCATGTCTGAACCTGAAGAGAAGCAGATTCAGCCACACAGTAGCAGGCAAGCTTTCTACCTTAAGCACCATTTGACTTCCCAGCTAAACTGTTTGTTTGCATTTTCTGTTTTATGACTGGAAAGAGTAACATTTAGACAAATATTTGACAGATGGATTGTCCAACAAGTTTGTGTAGCTTATAAAAGTGCCTATTCGGCTACTGTAAAATGGCATTAGCCATGGGAGGGATAGCTCAGTGGTTTGAGTATTGGCCTGCTAAATCCAGGATTGTCAGTTCAATCCTTGAGGGGCCATTTAGGGAATCTGGGACAAAAATCGGTTTGGGGATTGGTCCTGCTTTGAGCAGCGAGTTAGACTAGATGACCTCCTGAGGTCCCTTTCAACCCTGACATTCTATGATTAAAGCACATTTAGTTCTGAACATTGTGTTGTAATCAGACATCTGATTCTAGACAAGGAATTGTCATATGATGGTGGAGAGCAGAGAGATACCTACCTTACGTCCTGCCTCGTTGTTGTGCAAGTTCATGAGAGTCCTTGCATTCTGTTTAATCTCCCTTGCATCCACAAACACTTTGGCGAATCCTATTCCATATCTGATGTCAGCAGAACAACCTCCCCATTTCCATCCTTCGTCTTTATGGTACTGTCCCTGTTTTTCTTTATCACAGCCACAGTCGCTTAGGTTTCCCTGGGTACAGGCAGCAGTGATCGCATGTGCTACTCCAGCGGCAATGATGGCATATGTGAATGCTGCTTCTCTGCTACCTGAAATTAAAACAGTCCTGTAAATATATGGGACAACATTTGTGATGGGATTATTTAGAAAAATATGTGCAAGTCAGTGCAGTGCAAATGCCATATAGTTATAATTAGAAGTGTTGTAAATATGCAGACATAAGCAGTACTCCACCATTCAAAATTTTGATTTTTGTTGATGTTCAGGCACTCTATGAAAAAATAGAGCTCCAGGTTGCAGTATATTTAAGTTTAGGTATTATCCAGATAACCATATAAATATTTTTCTGGGTTATCATTAGAGCTAGTTGGGAATTTTCCAACTAAATGTTTTTTGGTGAAAAATGTCAGTTCATCAGAACTATTTGTGGGAAACTGATAAAACTCCTAATTTAAAAAAAAATAGATTTTTTTTCAAAATTATCAAAATTTCTCATTTTAAAGGAAAAGTTTCAAATTTTGGTTTGAAATTACTTTTAATTTAGAATTTTTAGTTCATTTAGTTATACAAAAAAGAGTTAAAAGGTCAAAAATGAAAACAAAACATTTCAAAATTATCAAAACAAAAAATGTCAACTGACCCAATCTGATAGCTTTTTCAGATTGTCAGTTTGTGGACATTTTCAAGATTTCAACCTTTTGGTCTGATTCAGGATTGGAACAATTATTTAAATTTCAAAAATTCTTGAGACAGGAAAGTCATTCCCTGCCCAGCTGTAATTATATCAAAAATAAGATTGTGACATTTTCAATTAGTCAGACTTTTGGTTATGAGATGGTAGAAAGGCTGGTGATCACACAGAAATGCAACAACTAAGTCAAGTGTAAGGAATAATTGGTGTTTGTGTATATGTCTGTGAATTTTGTTTTATTTTTTCTATCTAAAATTTGTGATCTGCTTATCAGTAAATTAGCTTTTAAAAATACCTATGTGTTCCAGTTCTGTTATGATATCCAGGGAGTGAATCTCAAGTACCTTGTAATATTCTCAGGACTAACTATGCTCAAAATATTCTGAATGGAAAAGGACCTCTCTAAAATGTGTAGGGTTTGCAAGGGTTGGTTGCTTTTTGATATATATACTTAAATGGCCATTTTCACTAAAAATATCATTTTTGCACATTTTTGAACAAATTGTTTGTTTTTGTTTTGGGGTTTTTTTGCACAAAGTTGGTGTTGCATAGAAAAATACATGAAACTGAATGTTGGGGCATAAGTATAATATGAGAAATAAAAGTATAATATGAGAAATAATTTATGTTCCATATCCTGAAATCTTCACTCAGACAAAAGTCCCAAATGACTGAGTAAGGACTGCAAGATTTGGCTCTGTGAACCTGCCCCTTCTCCCACACCCACTGTACTTGGTGACAAAATTCTTATTTGCTTCAATAGAATTAGAATCAGGCCTTTTATAAAGAGAGGATGGATGGGAAGATGTAATCCCCTTGTTAAACATCTGCCAACTGAGCCCTGTCATACCCCAAACAACTACTGGTGATAGCTTATGATTCATGAAACAAGCAAATTTCTGTTATTCATCAGACTTCATGAGAAACATCAGTTAAGGAAGGAAATATTACAGGCACTTCATTCTCAGCTGCATCTCTTTTCACATATGTGATCTATATTTTTATGTTTGTCTCTAAGTGGTTCATTCTTTTAATGAAAAATATCTACTTTCTTACCTCATGGCAAGGAAGTATAATGGAGAGAAAAAAAATCAACAAAATCTATTAATAAGGAAACTTCTTTGCCAAACATTAGCATGAACAGTCTTTCCGCTGATGGTACTGTGTGCTATGTTTACAAATGAACTAGCAATCAAAGACTTTCTTAAAAGATGTCTTGATTTGTCCTTTGTAAAAGAAACAATTTATATCAATGTTGAATTGATGGGATATATATACCCCTGCAGACTATGTCGATCTATTATTGTTAGGACTAGTGGTTTGTCATGAAAATTTAAAGGAGAAGGAGAAGTCTCCAGTTGCCTCCCGTTCAAGATCCTGGTCTACAACCCCAAAACACTGAGAGTATATCTACCTTGCAATAAAAAACCCGCAGCACCAAGTGTCAGAGCCCAGGTAAATTGATCTCAGGGCACAGGCGGCAGGGCTAAAAATAGCAGTGTAGACATTCTGGCTAAGACTGGAGACAAGGTTTGGAGACCTCTCCCCACACGGGATCTCAGAGCCAGGGATCCAGCCCGAGCCTGAACATTTACATTGCATTTTTAACCCCATGGCCTGAGTCCCAGTCAGCTGACCCAAGCTAGCCAAGGTCATCCCACAGGTCTTTAGTTGCAGTCTAGACATACCCTTGGTGAACTGGGCTCCCTAAGAGATTGCTTGGTTTGCTTAAGAGCCTTTGGTGAGGGACTTTGTCAAAGGCTTTCTTAAAGTCCAAGTATACTATATCCATTGGAGCATCCTTGTCCTCATGTTTCTTTGACCCCCTCAAAGAATTCTAATAAATCAGTGAAGTATGATTTGTCTTTATAAAAGCCTTGCTCTTCAGCAGGGCCATCCCTAGACATTGTGGTGCCCTATGCAGTCCCCTCCCCCCCCATGGGGGGGGGCTGCGCCCAAGATCTGTGCGGGGGCAGGAGCAGGCTTGGGGGATAGGGAAGAAACCACCCCTCAGCACGAGCTGGCAGAGTGGAACGAGTTGGGGCTGGGTCGCTCCACTTCCTGCCACCCGGTGATTGCAGGGCAGGCCCGACCCTGCACTCATGGGGTGGCAGGAAGTGGAGCGACCCACACCCAGCCTGCTCCATTCTGCTCCCCTGATTCCCAGACTTGGGGGGCATGGGGTAACCACCTCCCCAGCATTCACCGGCGGAGCAGAGAAGGCTGGGGGTGGGTCGCTCCACTTCCTGCCGCCCGGTGAATGCAGGGCACGTCCGACCCCTGCTGCAGTCCCCCGGAACGTAGCTTAGGGGAAGGGGTGGAGTGGGGGCGGGGCTGGGAGAGAGAAGGAGTGGGGCTATGGGGAAGGGGTGGAGTGGGGGCGGGGCTGGGGTGGAAAGAGGCAGAGCCGGGGCAAAGCAGGGGTGGGGGCTATGGGGAAGGGGTGGAGTGGGTGCGGAGGCAGCTTTCCTGGCCGGCTCAGACAGCTGGGGGATCGGACTGGCCGCTGGAGCAGCACGCAACTGCGTAGGGCACCAGGAAATTTGGGGCAATTTGGTGCCCCGAATTTCCTGGTGCCCTACGCAGCTGCGTATTTTGCATATGGGTAAGGACAGCCCTGCTCTTCAGACAATTATGGTAAACTGGGACATCCTACCTAGTGTACTAAGGAGGCTACTAAGGAGGTTGTGCTGCCAGGAAGGAGGCTGTCAAAGCTGGATGCACTGAGATCTCTAGGATTTCCTACAGTTTATGGGGCATCGTTATAGAAAATGGGCCCTACAACCCTTTAAGGGATGATTTGGCAACTTTGTGGGGTGAGCCTTGCAGAGATACTAAGCAAAATTGTTTCTCATTAGATTATTCTGTGGAAGGAAGTGTATGCTTTAGGTCTATATTTACATCTGTTTTTATTTTTGCTTTAGATGCACCATTTCTCATCTACCACAGGTTGTTTTCAGAAATTGCTTTTCTTCACATAAGAAAAAGACATGGGCCTGACTCTAATCCTACTTAAACCACTGTAAATCAGAAATAATGTCAATTTTTTATAAAATCTCCTTTTTTGTTGAAAACAGTTGTCAGCTCTTCAGTGCTGAAGGATAGGAGATTGTACTGTAAAGAAGGCAGATCTCCAAAGGAATTCACCACATGGGAAGACTCAAAGACCTCATACAGTATTCATAATGTATCACACACTTGTCTCATCTATTTCAGGCTGCTGTGTTTTGCATAGATGACTCATCTTCTGAAGCAGTTACACTTGTTCTGTCCTTAGAAATATAAATGGTGTGGTGAGACATTCTAGCATTAGTATATGTAATTTTGTGTTTATCTAATTTTACTGCTTTTGTGCCAGTTCCATGATTGTGCTTTAAATACTGAAAAGGTGCAACAGGACTTTTACCTTTGTATTCAAGCAAGTAAGTTATAAAGTGCAAGATTTAACCTACTCTGTAATATGTGTTTTGCTCAGAACACTGCATATATTATGCTTTAAAAAAAAAAGAGAGAGAGACACTAACTAAGAGCGGGGTGGGACAGTTCTCTTTTTTTCTTTTACTTAATAAAGATTTTTTTTTTAAAGTTTTTTGGAGCCAGGTTTTGGCACACTCTGCATTTGGCCAGAAAACAGGTGCACATGAACACATCAAAAGCACTGTTACAGTGTGTTCAATTTCTATCCAGCTTCTGCCTCACACTCATCCTTATGTGCAGATATATGTCACAGCAGGAGTAATCTATTTTAGAGGGGAAGGGATGAGGCTGGGCACAAATGTCTTAAAATACATTAACTACACCCACTTACAATTAGTCTTCACCTTGACATGTCGCTACAGCACCGTGTAAGGACAACGGGGGGAACAATCCACTGTGAGTTTTGAGAGAGCCAGTACCAAGCTGGAATAATTTCACTCTACTCTACTTCCTCCATCACTCAGGAATGTATGTATATGCATCTCACAGCCAAATTAGCCCCTTTATCTTAACTTTCCTGCAAAGATTTAGCAATATAAAATTCGGGATCTTATTGCTAGAAGTACCATTGTAAGGGCTCAGGCTTTAATCTCAATCCAGTGCAGTTATTTTAGTAGTAGTAGTATTTTTAAATACAGAGGTACTGATGATTATAGCATCAAAAATGCTTTATAGACAGGACCAGAAACTGTTGTACAGGGAGAAGAGGTAAAGTGGCATAAAAAGATTGTTAGAGTCAAAGAAAATAGAGAGCAAAGAAGTAAGTTATTATTCCTGCCAAGTTTTTATTGTGAGGGGATAACAGAGGGATGCTGTAAAGAGGGAAGGGAAATATGAATAGGGCTCAGAGCAATGGTTTCTACACTATGGACCATGGAGCCTTCTTGGGGGGATATCCAGAACACTCACAACACTGTCCCCCGGGGAAGGAGGATGATTAAGAAAGTTTGAGTCAGTGATCCTCTCTCTTCTGTAGAACCTGAAAGGTTGGAGAACCCCAAACGGCTGTGCTTGGCGCTTTGTAAATGCCTAAGAGGGTCAGACATGGGGTGTAAAAGCAAAAGAGCATGTCTTAAGAGTGAACTCTGAAGAGACTATTTGGAGAGAGTGTAGAGAGAATATATTCATAGAATGAGCTGCCAGATTGGAAATATGTCATCATAAACAATCGTCCAACCCAACAGCTAAAAACATCAGAAAGGGACCCAGAAATAAAAAAAATCTTTGCAAGGTGGTGACATCCATGGCAAATCTTAATAATCTTTACTGACAACTCCTCTTGGAGCTGCAATTTAATATAAATGTACACAATGAACAAACTAAGAGGGGATGACTAGAATCCATGCAAACCACAATCCAGGATGTTGGGTCAGTGTAGGAAATATCATACATCCAAATTATGGTTCTTCCAGCCAATAGAGTGCTGGGATGCAGAATGCCTGGGGCATCTGAGTTGGGGGGTGGAATGAGGTGTGGTGCCTACATAAGCCTCCTAGGATTGCTGGGGGAGGGTGGAGAGTTTGCTACACTTGTACAAAAGTTGTAGCTTGTACTGACTGGTACTCTAGCTAGAGTGCAACTCGCTTTGAAGTAGGATATGCAGCACCCCACTAGTAATGCTAGGCTAGCCCCCAATCTTCCCCATGCTCTCCCAAGCAGCTGCATTATGTCTGCCTCTTGTTCCCATGAAGTGCCCATGAAGGGGAAGCCATATTTTGGCTTGTATTGCATAAATACTGATAAACAAATGGCAAAATCCACTTAGGCTAAGAAGTCAATTGATGGACTGGAACACTGCCCTACTGTCCACTCTTTCTGCTTTGCAGAAGTTGCTGCAAAGCTAAAGACAGGGATGGGGGAGAAATTCAAGCATGGAGACAAAGTCACAGTGAGGAAATTGTCCTTAAGCCCCCTAACCAGCTAATAATTTATTCCCTCCTTTTTGTCTGTGGTGAGCAAGGCCTACAATGGGTACTAACTTTAGAACACAGATTTTAGAAACCTTTAGAAAAATATCTATTTGTGCAAGTAAAGGCTGCTCCTGTAATTACATGGGAGATGATCAAGCTCTTTCTGACCTTGGCTACATTTCAGGTACAATCTTTACAGTAAGCTGAACTGTACTTGAACAAGTGCTTCAATGCTCTAGGAACACAGGTTCTTCTTCAGTGTTGGACATGAATATCTTCTGCTTTTTCTACTTTCTTCTGGACTTAACCTATGTACTGTGGCTATTGGAAGAAATTCATGCTCTCCCACGTGCCAGCATGTCATAATGCTGTTTGATTTGATGGAATATAGTTTGGTATTCATGCCTCTAAAAACCAGTGAGACTTCACTATCACAAAACAACTGGTAGTGCTTTAACTGTCTTCTGATTCACTGGAGTTCTGTCTTTGGACAATGGAATAGTTCCTTCTCACTGTAGCATGTGATAACTCCAAAGCTGTCTTCAGTCCTGTCACCAAGGACTGCACAGTAACACCAACTACAGGAGATGCTGGGCAAGCTCATTACATGTCATAAATAGAAGCACTGGGTTTATCATGAGTAAACTAAACCATAAATGCCACCAGTTCCATACTGCTCACACTTTATAAATGGAAACTCCCTCTATTGCTGAATATCAGATCCAGTATTTAGTGAGCAGTAAAACATGAAGAATTCTTTTGTTTGGGCAGTACAAATCCATAGATAGCCAAGCACTACCAAGATACCAGTATGTGGTCAAATATTTTTGGTGAAGAGATCACTTGTTCTGATGATTATTAAATACATAGAAATAAAGGATATGTAATATGCCATAAATGGCAGGTAAAAAAAACTTAAGATGTGGTGTAAAGCCTTTTAGCTGCCAAGACACAAATTCAAGCTTTCAGGTTCTTGTGTTTTTCTTGCAACATCTAAAGCAGAGTTACATCCCGTGAAAAGAACAATAGCCTGGCCTTTCAGGGGATGGGCTTGGTGATCTAATAGGTCTCTTCTATCTCTAACTTCTGTGAGTTTAGCATCAGTTATATCATCATCTGCTGCAGGGGGAAACTTTGAACTCAGATTTAGCAAATACTTGAATAAGGGAATAATGTTTTGACCCTTTTAGTTTTCAAATGTATTTATTTGTACTTAAAAGTGTATGTATGACAGTTGCTTCTCGCACAGAACAGCTACTGAAGTCAAGAACAGAGTGCAGCATAACCTTAAGATTTGTTAAGTTGGCCACAATGTGGCTCTTCTAACATTTAATGTAACTATAGGAAATGCGTACTGTACACTACAGCCCTAATCCTACAAACCTGCACATCCATACTTTACCCCCATGAATAAAGTGTTGACAGGACTGGGATCCGGCAAGTCAGTGGGGGATCTGTTTGTGTACTTGGGGCAAATATGTACCTATATTCTGTTACTGATTTGGGATTGCCACACTTTTTCCTCCCCTCCCCAAACATTTCTGTTTGTCTTTAAAACAGAGTTCTTCATTTTTAATTAAATAAATTAAACCCTTTTATAAAATGTATGTCTATCAGTGCAGTAATAATCAGGGTGTGTTTGGCATTCATAGGAAATCGGGATCTAATCCTGCAAGGTGCTGAGTACCCTCTACTCCCAAAGAAGACAGTGAGAGCTGATGGTGTTGAGCAGCTCAATTCTAAGATTCTAAGTATGTTTTTAAAAAGTTTTGTCCCCCCATATCAGCCCAACCATAAATTGACTAATCTGGGAAATAAAAAAGACAAATTTGTATTTATCTCACTGGAAAACATACGTTGTATTTTCTGCTATTTAAAGCCAAGGGGTCAGGGAGGGAGTTATCTGCAGTGACATGAACTGAAATATATGTTGATTGTGAAAATAGAAAGATGGAAAATACAGTGTACCTTGCCAATTATGTGCCATGACTAACATTACTTCACATCTCTATAGAGATCATAATTCATAGCTAGTAAAATGGAGAGCAGAACTCATCCTCTGACTACTTATCTCGGTCTGCCTTTTTGAGAGAGAGAGAGAGAGAGAGCGTGTATGGGCTTGATTCTTAAAACAGCATATGTAATTAATTTTAAAAGGCAGCTTTAAAAATTAAAGTATGACCATTTTTCCAGTTAAGGGCCCAAACCTGGGTGCTGAGAGCTCCCAACTCTTCTACTAACTTGAAATGAAGTTGAGGATGCTAAGTTAAAAATTCTTAGCTAACCAATTTAAAGAAATAGGGTGAATTGTATTTAAAAAGGTAAGCAGGAAATATTTCCCATCTGTGAAATTCTGAAATGCGATACAAACAGATATATTCCATTTCAAAAGTTAGTTCTATTTTAAGCATATAAAATAGTTACTCAAGTCACAAATATTGTAAAATCAGACCCATCATTCTGGATTTCAGAAGATATGGGTCATCCCTTTTATAAATCTTCACTTCTTATATGACACTATGTCAAAATGTGTTTTATGTAGTTATATTTTCTTTCAGAAAAACCTATATAGTAACCCTGCAATAGGCATTTAGTTACTCTACGTTCTAATGTAATGTAATCTTTTTGTTTCTCTAAAACATGTACTCACAAGATACATTTGAAGGCAGGTATGAGAGCCTTCTGATGTGAATTCCAACTAATGTGACCTTGGGGCAATGTTTTTATCTTACTGTGACAGTCACAGCCTAGAAAGATTGACTCTTTGGCATAAAGCAACATGCTGGGTTTTAGATATATTATGCCAGATTTTCAGCCTCGCCTCTGTTTTTGAAGGAGCAGATTTTTGCTTGTGAATAACTAAGCCTGCATTACTGCATATGCAAATACTATGCATATGCTAAAATATAGTGGCAGGAGATGAAAATCCAGCACATAAATGCAAGTCCTCATCCTACAGAAGAAAATGGTAAAATTCCCATTAATTTTTAGGGACCTGCATTTGGCCCTTTCAGTTTACCTTGGGGGCTCACGAGCACCAGTGGTTCAAAATATATAGTATTTGTCAATCTCTAATCTATCACTGGTTGCATTTGGAAAAAATAAGGTCTGTATTGTATTAATGGCACAATACCAAACAGAAACCTTTTGCTAAGATGGCAGCCTTGCCTGTTTGTTTCCATGGGCAAATATCTTCACTCTGACTATAGAAACTAGTTTAATTTTAACCTGCTTTCCTTCTGCAAATCATTTTAGAGTGATCTCCTAGGCCTGATATTTGCTCTTTGTAATTCAAAAAATCAAAAATTTTAAAGCCTGTGCCATGAAATTACCCTGGAATTGAATACCAAAAAATGTTGGTCCAAAGACATGAGACAAAAATAATTCTGATGAAATGATATAATTGAAAATGCATTTCTAATCTGAAAAGTGACTAAAGATAACTTTTTACCGAACAGATGTATGCTTACTGCAAGTCAGATCTATGCACATTAGTGGCAAAATAAGTGTTACAATACTACGTTTTTCTCCTGCTACCTCAGGTGTGGGGAAATGAGCTGAATTCTTTTCACTTTTCTGCATCTGCAAAACAATTGTTTTCTAAATTTCAGTTACAAGGCTAGCTAGTTACACTGCAAACCCATGGAAGATAAGAGGGTTATACTGGTATTACAGAGGGCATAATTTGGCCTTCAGAATATTTGTCATTCATGGGGATGTATGAGAATGGAAGACTCCACCTTTACTCAGACCACTCCAATTTCTCTCACACTACTATCATGAGACTATGTGGAATGTAAATCACTCAGTAAACAAGAGTTAAGGATGTTGCTGGAAGAGAAGCATGGTCTATTTGTCTGAGTATGTAAGTAAGTGGGAGCTAATAACTCCTAACACCTTGTCCCCTCTATGAACCTGCATAGATCACTTAACTTCTCTGACTGAGATTCTCCCTGAAGTTAAAAGTATTGCACAAAGTGCAAATCAGTGCTGAATTTGGCCTATTGTAATGCACATGGGCCAGATTCTGTTCACCTCACTCACAAGGGTAGTCCCTTTGACTTCTGTTGCACTACTCGCATAAGTAGTATGAGCAGGATAAAGGTCTGTGGAACGTAACTTTACACATTATGGTGAGCCCTTATCCCCCCAACCCACACACACACTCTGAGACTGCACATACATTCCCCCAAATGAGCCCTCATTCGTTGAACTCTGCCAGTGGTAGCAATGCTGTCAGCTGTAGAGTAAGCAGGACTCAGCTATTTATCTGTCTCTTCTAATCATCCCTGCCTACTAAAGCTGCACTATTGCTGCCTTTGGTGGTGCTGCACTAGCAGTCAATCCCAGGTCCCATTTTTGCTAGCATAGGCAAGGCCAAGAGGATGTTCACAATGGAAGTTATGGACACAATAAGTTAATTTAACAATGTTGTGGCAGATGTGTCACTCAGGATATTCTTGCTTTTGTTGTATAATGTACAATGTCTTCATTATTTTTAGGTTTCAGAGTAGCAGCCGTGTTAGTCTGTATCCGCAAAAAGAAGAACAGGAGTACTTGTGGCACCTTAGAGACTAACAAATTTATTAGAGCATCAGCTTTCGTGGACTACAGCCCACTTCTTCGGATGCATCCGAAGAAGTGGGCTGTAGTCCACGAAAGCTGATGCTCTAATAAATTTGTTAGTCTCTAAGGTGCCACAAGTACTCCTGTTCTTCTTTTTTCATTATTTTTAGTTTTTTTTTAATATTCAAATCTGCAGTGAAATCCTTTTGTTTAAAGTTGACATTCTGCGTCTCAGGCCCATGCATGGCAATAGTGTCTCGTGTGTTTTTTGTGTAATAGGATCATCATGTCCTTTCTCCAAAGGTTGCATTCAATGTTTTTCACAGGCAATGTCTCAATGAAGGGAGTCTCCAGAGACTTGCCTTGAAATTGCTTTTAGTTTTGCTGTGTCATGTTGTTATATCAGAGTGATAGGGTCTTAATAGACATGCGTTGAAGTTCTTCCTGTTTAATGTCTGTCACAGGATCTTCAAAGACCTGCACTGAAGTTGGTTTTAGTTTTGCCAGGTTTCCATAGACTTCCATTGAATTTGCTTTAAACTTTGTCTTGTCACATTGCAAAGGCACAACTGTATCATAGTGTCATTAAGGTCATCAGAAACAGAAACATCTTTTTCCTTGTGTTCTTGCATCATCACATCAGCTTGATACTGTCTTATTCTGGGTGCAGTTAATCTCCACAGGAACTAGGAGTCAGGACTCAGTTATTTGAGAGAGTAACACTCTGTGTCCTGTCATAGCTATGGCAATTAGCAGGTTCACCCTTTCTTTGTGCATGATATTACACCCTCTGAGTTGGTCTGCTGAGTATTCAGTGGAAACCCCTCATGGTTGAATTTGCTCTTTCGGTGTTCCACAAGAGCCCAAATTTGAGCTTCATGTTGTTGCAAAAGACTCATCTGCATCATCAGGCCTTTGTATCCTTTCTGACACTTCATTTGAATAGATGTGAGCAGAATCCTTGGACTGTCTTACCCTGAAGACTTTACAGCTCTGCAGCCGACAAAGTGGGCATTCACCCACGAAAGCTCATGCTCCAATACGTCTGTTAGTCTATAAGGTGCCACAGGACTCTTTGCTGCTTTATGGCTTTGGTGATGGAAAGTCCCAAAATGCTGAAGTGTGGACACCATTATGCATTTGTTAATTTAAAAAACACTCATAATTGCATCACCACATCATCTGCACTGTTATTGACATTATCATTACCAATTGTTATGACCAGATATCCATATTCAAATGTAGTAAAGTCTTGCTCTTGAAGGACAAACTATACTGTATAACACTAGAAATGAAATTTATGCAGTAAATGGGATGGGGACTCACTGTGAATATATTTGGGAACCTAATACCTGAACAGTAATATGCCATGTTGATAGTGAATAAATTTAAGTGGTCCCTAGCTATAATCCTTTGTCCAAAACGATCTTTGAAAGACAGATTAGCAAAATTATATGTGACTGCTCCCAAAAAAGTTTACAAATAATAATACCTAGCTCTTATGTGGTGCTTTTCATTCATAGATCTCAATGATCTTAACAAAGGAGGTCAAAATCTTTATCCCTATTTTATAGATGGGTAAAGTGAGTCAGAGAGAAGGGGACATGACTTGCCCAGTGTTACCCAGCAGATCAATGGCAACGTTAGGATTAGAACCCAGATCTCCTGAGTAACAGTCCAGAATCAACAAAAGAAAGAAAATTAAACTTGTACCGGTTTGGTTACACTTGCACAATATCAGAATTCAGACTACCAAGTAAAGACAAAAGTAATAAAACAATGATATCCCAGGATTCAGATTGATAACAAAACTGTATCTGATGTCATAGAAAGGTAGGGTTGGAGGGGACCCCAAAAGGTCATCTACTCCATCCCCATGCACTGAAGCAGGATCAAATATACCTAGACCATGCCTGACAGGTGTTGGTCTATTCTGTTCTTAAAAACCTCCAGTGATGGGGATTCTACAAGTTCCCTTGATAGCCCATTCCAATACTTAACAGTATTTATAGTTGGGAAGTTTTTCCTAATCTCTACCTAAATCTCCCTTGCTGCAGTTTAAGACGATTATTTCTTGTCTCACCTATGCACATGGAGGGCAGTTGATTACATCCTCTATAATAGCCCTTAATATATTTGAAGACCTCACGAGGTCCCCTCTCCCTCTTCTTTTCTCAAGATTAAACTGATCCAGGTTTTTTTAAGCTTTCCTTATAGGTAAGGTTTTCTAAACCTTTTATTACTTTTGTTGCTCTCCTCTGAACTGTTTCCAATTTGTCCACATCTTTCTTAAAGCGTGGTACCCAAAACCGAACATAATAATCCATTCAAACCTTACCAGCACTGAGTAGAGTGGAGCAATTACCTCCCATGTCTTACTCCACTTAATAAACCCCAGCATGATATTAGCCTTTTTCACCACTGCATCACATTCAATTTATGATCCACTATAGCCTCCAGATCCTTCTCAGCAGTACTACTGACTAGCCAGTCATACACATTTTGTATTGGTGCATTTAATTTTTCCTTCCTAAGTGCAGTACTTTGCACTTGTCTTTACTGAAGTTCATCTTGTTGATTTCAGACCAATTCGTCAAGGTTATTTTTAATTCTAATCCTTTCCTCCAAAGTGCTTGCAATTCCTCCCTGAATGGTGTCATCCACAAATGTTATAAGCATACTCTCCACCCCATTGTTCAAGTAATTAATGAAAATATTGAATAGTAACCATTGATGACTACTCTTTGAGTATGGTCTTTCAACCAGTTGTTCACCCACCTTATAGTATTTTCATCTAGACCACATTTCCCTAATTTTCTTATGAAAATGTTGTGTGATACTATGTCAAAGGCCTTACTAAAATCAAGATATATCACTGCTTCCCTGCATTAGTTAGGCCAGTAACCCTGTCAAAGAAGGAACTTAGGTTGGTTTGTTATTATTTGTTCTTGACAAATCCATGTTGGCTATCGCCCTATTATCCTCTAGATGCACAGTAATTGATTGTTCGATAATTTGTTCCAGTATCTTTCCAGATATTGAAGTTAGGGTGACTAGGTCTATCATTCCCTAGGTCTTCTTTGTTTCCCTTTTTAAAGATAGGTACTATGTATAGAACAGTCAACATGAATATGCAGTTGTCAAGATAACCTATTATCCTAGATTTACACACACAACTCCAGTTAGCATAGGAGTTTTATGGCTGAATCCTCACAAACTGATAGAATTTCTTTTGGGGTACTTAGTATAGTATTAGTACACATATATGCCCATGTTGTAATCATTTAATGATGCAGTGGTATTTCAACAAGTTCCATTACAGTCATTTTGAATTTGCATCCTAATCTTAGCACAGACACCACAGTGCCACTTTAAAGTCACATGGCAGTCATCTAATAGAGAAAGCAGAATGATGTCATGCGGTCAAATGTTTTTATTGCAAATTGCAGTTGTGGGACCAGTGGTATCCTGCCAACTTCCAAGATAACAATTTTAAAGATTCAGCCAGACTGAGAAATATCATCAGTGTTCACACATTAACTAATATTTTAGTACCTTTTACACTTATAGCATTCTAATGCCAATCCAGAGTAATCATGTGAAAGGAATGAGAAAGTAGAGATCTACAGATACTACTCATATAGAAAAATATACAAGTGAAAAATATTTTGAAATTAATATTAAATTGCATTGTTATTAGTGCATTGGTTACCATATGGGAGATATTTTAGGTTTAACATTTCATATTGCATGTATCATTCCTGTCCCCATCCCAGTATTTATGATAACAAATGTGAGACTTTCTCTTTTATCTTATCTTAGTTGTGGGCATTAAGTCTGGCCTTTGTCTTTACTAGGTATAGGATTTGCCCTTCTTAACACAGTGAAATATTAGCTTAGATGATTGTGAATTGTAGTTTATACTGGTTCTTTACAGGGCTTAGGGAGATGGAAAGAACAGTTGATAAAGGGGAATGGAAAACAGTGAGCAGCTTAGAGAAGCCTAGGAACTGAATCTGTTTTTTTCCATCTTCTTATAAAACGATATTGTCTGAATCAAATGTGCAAGGGTTTCCACACATGTTGATACAGACAGGAAACAGAAGATCAAGAAGACAATCTGTGGAACACAAATGGTTACACTAATGTTATTAATATTTAGTGGCATTCAAGAGACCCACTATTTTTCAGTGAGTTAACTCAGCCATAACAGTTTGCACTGAAATCAGACTTGCCATTAAAGGATCCCAGGAATGTACTCTTGAGCTCCAAAAAAGCTGCATTTTTGTATGGGATTGATTGTCTTTCTTATGCACCTTGCTAGCAAGATGCATATAGTATGTTTTGAAATGCAAGTGTAAACACTGTTTAAATCTGAACATTGTTGCTTATGCATTTTAAGTGAGTTTTGTTCATTATGGTCCACATTCAATCCTGGTATAAAGACTGAAGTCAATGGAGTTACGCCAGTGATGAGTTTGGCCTGATATGTTTGAATACACCTATCTATATAAGCATTATAATGGGTAATTAGATATGAGGTAACACTTCAAAGATGGATCAAATCCACTTCCTTTAATATCGACTTTCTTTAAAAGTACCTAAATATAGCCTACCAGCTAAATCAATTTTGAAAAAAACTGACAGTGTTTACACAACATACCACAATAACTCTGCATGTTTGTTGCTCTTGAGGACATATATATTTGTAAAAAGAAAATGTATGTAACTGTTAGATTAGAGTGGTCCAATCCTATCATTGAAGTCAGTCAGACACATGCCTGCATAAATCAGTGGCTGGAATGAGCCAACTCTATAGAAGCAGTTATAGTCTTCCAGTGTAACAGACACATTTTGAGAAGTATTCACTAATGTTGTATGCCTCAGTCTTTGGGTGACCAATTTGAGATATAGTGCCTGATTTTCAGAGGTGTTGAGAACCCATTGGCCTTCAGTAAAAAAATCTTTTTATGCCTATTTAGACTTCTCCCTGTTTTTGTTCTTGCATAAAAACATGAGCATTGGAAATCACATACACATACGTTCGAGTAATACTAAAACATTTACTTAAACCTGCCTAAGTAAGGAACTTCAGATATATAGATGCCAATGCTGCATTCTTTGTGTACCAATCCCAATGACTTTGATGGGCATCTTGGGTGCACAAGGAATGCGGTACTGGTATTATAATTAGGTCATATCCTGCCCTGGTCCACCTGCCCTGGGTGGATTAAGACAAAGTAGGGCCTGAATCCAATCCAACCAAAGGGCTTCTCAACGAACCAAAGGCCCTGCACAAAAAATCAAAGAGCCCAGTACTCCTGGTGTAAAAGTGCCCCTGGCACTCTTGGCTCCTTGCCATGCCAATGCTACATCTTGCTTTCCAAGCCACATAAAATACCTGACAGTGTTCCCTCCTCCAATAGATCCTTGAATCTAAACTTGTTGGGTTCCTGGGTACTGTCACAGTCCAAGGCATAGAACCCCAGAACTGTGGACTCCACCGTCGGACATGGAACTCATATCGGTATCAGTGACCATTTTTAATTGTGAATTGAAAAGTGACTATGGCCCTTTAGGCTGAAATTTTATCTTCTCATTATTCCCAAGTATGGCATGATCAACAAACACAAAGAAGCCCTCAGGTGCCATAAGTGCTGCAATACATAGGTCTGAGGACAGTGTTTCCCCCTTAGTTTGAAATTTCCTCACATCTAAATTTGTATTTTTATTGCTGCTATTTGAGTGCAATTTTAAAATGTTAGTACAAAAAAATCAGCATGTATGATCGACCGAGATGAGCCCAAATTGGAAATTCGGATTAGAACCCCCTTTGACTGTGGATGTCGTTCAGACTTGAATGCCCAGATATTAACCTAAGGCTTGGGCTGGGTTGAATTCTAAACTGGCAAGGTGTGTATTTTCTAATTCTGTTTTCGAAGGGACCAATCTCTCACCAAATAAACAATTAGTTTCCATGAGCTGCCTGGTCTAAATAGTGAGAATCTCACATAAGGCACTGACCCTGTAAAAGTCCACCCTTTGGGGGCTGCTATCTACACAGAATGGCTCTTGAGCTTTCTGTGTGTAGAGTCCAAAACTTAGCCTCTCTTCAATACCCTATCTGCCAGCAAAACCCATAACCAGATCCAAATCTCCAAGTCCTGTTGTGTGTTGTACATGCATGAAAAAAGGCACAGGCTTTACAAGTATAGGATGGTGGAATATTTAGAGGAAGATGGCTTTTTATTTGCTTTCTTAGAGTATTTGAGAGGGTTTCACTAGCTATCCTGTGGTGAAAATGCACAGATATCTATTTTGATAATCCTAGAGAAAGGGGCAGGTGAAAATACTCTAAAGGGAATGATCCTGCACTGGCTGGCACAGACTGGATGTCCTGGCAGATCTTTCCCAGCCCTAGCATGTATGATTCTGTGACATTCTGATGTGTACCAAACCCTTTTTGCTAACCTTTTGGTGGACTTCAGGTCCAAACCTTGCAATAACCAGTAAAGAGGTAACATACCCACTTTCAGCTCTTTTCCAAAGACCGTCCTTTCCCCCAAGGCAGAGCAATTCCAGCGTCCATTTCGGAATTGAAATTGACATTCGTTGATTCCCATTTGAGACCCTTCTCCGATCACTATGATAGCATCGGGTCTGCTCTGACAGATTGCCCTCTGTCTAGGAGCTAAACCCGGGATCTTGTTACAGATGATGCTGGCCCCCAGAGCCACCACAGAGGAAAAACCCCTGGAATGAGAAAAGAAGGGGAAAGACTCAGAACAAATAAAATTAGCACAGCAGCTTTCAGAGCCAATCGATTCCTGAGGCGGCAGCGTTCTTACAGGTGCTTTCAGAGGGAGGCATCTTCTCACTTCAAAGCATGTTCTCTGCCTTGAAAGCGCTTTCAACCTAGGATCTTCACATTCATGTTGTGACACTACCTTAGTAACCTTTCCCCGGAGCAAGCGGTTTTCAGGCCGCTTTGTGTCAGTCTATAGACTGGTGTAAAGGCGATAAAGGGGCTGAACCCCTGCAAAGGACAGAGAGAGCCCCATCCTCTGTAACCCTGCTCAGGTATTCACGTGGCACCGTGCGTTTAAAACCCTCCCCCGGCTGTTGGCTAATGCCACGGAGAGGTTGTGGCACATACTTCAGCAAAACAAAAACATCATTTTACTCCACCAGCCCCTGGCCAAGACCAACCCAACTTTTTGCTGGGCTTGTTGCCTCCCCAGCCGGTATCTTGCGGAGCCTGGGGATAATAATAGAATAATGACGTTTAAAGGAAAGATTGGGTCAATTTCACGGACATCAGAGCCTCGCCCTTCCGCGCCCCCCCCCCCCATCATTTTTTTTTCTGTCTATAATTAAAAGAGAGATAAAGAGCGCGTGGGCTTTTGCCAAAACGTGACCCAACTTCCTGATTCATAAATTAGAGCGCATGCAACTCCAGCGCCCAGAACAAGCACACACACACACACACACACACACACATACATTCCAAGGGCTGGGGTTTTCATTATTATTGTCATCGTCATTGTTTGATTAATTTCTTAAATTAGTGCAGTTGGGAAAAATAAAGCGGCCCCTCCCCTCTGATCCTGGGCTGCAGCCCACTCCCTGCCCTTGCAGAATAACGCCTATGATTTGGGTGAGGTGTAATGCTAAAGATGCTGCTGATCTCCAGGTGAGAGGAGAGGGTTTGGCTCTGGATAGCCGGAACACTGGCGTGTATTTTATTTCCCATTGCTTTTAATAAATAAAAGCGCCCACTTTGACCAGTCCAGCAGCTAATGACAGGGTGACCCATGGCTGCCCTACGAGATCGCTGTTGCGCGATCAGAAGACAGGCGTGGGTCCTTATCCCCCTCCGCAACAGTCCAAGTAGTTTGCACCTGGGAAGAGAGGAGATGGTTTTCCCGGGGGAGGAAGGGGTAGGGAGCCGGCGGCCTCTCTCGCTGGTGCTCGCTCTCCTGAACGGCTAACAAATGTCCTTTCAAATTCCATTGAAGCGATACTCGCCATGCATGTGAAAGCAGAGTTTGGTTTGATTTCAGGGGATACTGTAGGTACAGAAAGAGCATAAAAATAACCCCAGCACATTGCCATTCCAGTCATGCTTCCGGCACATCACCAATGACTTTCCCATTCCCCAGCTCTACACTACACACCAAGAATTCAGTTAAAGGCAATAGCATTTCTGCGCTGTCTTTTTTTTAAAAAAATAACAACAGTCTTCCAAACTTTCCCAGTTAAATATTAACAGGTCTGGACAGGATAGGCAGAGAGAAATCGTTTGTGGGTTTTTTTTTTAAAGTTACTTACCCAATTTTGATATATACAATCCCTAGGCTCAGAAAGATATGGAAAATCCAACGCCTTGTTTTCCTGTTCATATTCCTTGTTTGCTGATTTTCAGATCACCATGCAAAATGATGCCTCTAATGCTATTCGTGCTGGTTAATTTCTCGTTGCCTCAGACAGTGCAGCTCCGGGTCAAGGTAGTGCAGACAAAACAGACAAACCCTCTTGTGATCTGAACAGGCAGTGTGTGTTTGTAAATCCCAAGAGACAAACACCATATCCCTCAGCTGGGTCTCTCTCTCACTCACTCACCCACCCTGTGTCTGTCTGTCTCTCTCTCTCTCTCTCTCTCTTTTTTTTCTTTTTATTTCGGATTTGTATGCCTGTCACACGTAATACTTTAGTGCTGGGAATGTATAGGCTGCAGTGATCTCTCTCTGCACGCAGCAGCTCTGGATCTCCCCTCAGGTTCAATGTTACTATCTATCTCTTCTTTTTTTCTCTCTCTCTCTTCTTCAGCTACTTGGGCGTGTTCTCCAAAGGAGGGAGTTGTCCAGCCGGGAGGTGGGGTGAAGGGGGAGAAGGGAATAAGAAAGCGCAAACAGACCACCTGCTTGTAAAGAAGCGCCACCGATTCTCCTAAGCGGAAGGTGGGTTTCTGCAGTCCTTCCTTAAGTCAAGGATCAGGGAAAGGAGCATAGACTCTACTGAATGACAGTCCCAACTAGAACGAGTGTAACAGGTTAATTTCCTTATGAGACACCGCAGTAAATATGCTTGTGAAGATACGCAGAAACCCCCAAAGGTGTGCAAACCTCCTGACGCTTTAGTATGCTAGGCTACACCGATCTGCGTTGCTTTAATCTTTCTCTAGGATGATCCGTTTTCCCTTCTCTTTTCTCTTCACCAGCTCAGTGTTTAGGGTTTTCCAAGCTTTCTTCCCCCTCCCCCCTCACTCTTCCCTCGTTGATGGGTGGTTTGTGCCCTGTCAGGGAGGGAAGGGGGATCTGAAGTTTTATGTGGGGATAGTTTTCCTGTTTTGCTCTGTGAGGTGAACATACCGGCTGGTTTTATGTGTTTGCCACCAGCCCAAATGCTCCTCCCCTCTTTCTGCCTACCCACTTCTTAATTTTTTCATCTCACTTCCCTGCACCCCCGTCCCCCCGATTTCCGAGTCAGGATTAACAAATGATCACTGAGATAAAGCCTCTCCCAGCAGCAGCAGCATCCCCGTCAGTCAGGGGAATGGCAGAGGCTGCTTAGGAAAGAGAACTCTTTCTGTGTTCAGCACCACTGAGCGAAGTCCTCAGCCCAGGACAATTTAGATCGTATCTACTTGTATTAAAGGAAGGCTAGACTACCAGACAACAGCCCAGGGAGAAAAAGCTCATTGTTGCCTAAATACTTTGTCGGTTGCCCTTTCCACTTATTTTTTGATTGATGTATTTAATGACAAAGATGGGGGCATTTAGCTGCTCGCCCGGTGGCAGTCAAGTGTCCTGCTAGGGGCTCTTTGTGTCAAAGCCGAAAGGATGGTTTCGGATCAGGTATCATTGGGCATTAGCCTACTAGCTGTCCCCCGTCAGGAGAACGTGTATAGCAAGGAGCTACTGGACATCATCATCAGTACAATGCTTTTAAGAGAAAGCAATTCTATACAAACTGGCTGAAGCATTTACCACTTATACCTAGTCTGCTTTCCTTTCACGTTCTTAACCTTGTTTGTTGCCTGGTTGCTAGCGAACCTCATCGGTTTTGCAGTATATGTGCCCAGTCCCATAGCTATGGTTCTTGATTATCTACTTACAGTTGTTTGTCAGGTTTTTTTTTGGGGGGGGGGACTGATTTTGCTGCTTAAAACATAGTGAGCAGGAGCCTTTAACAATGCTCACTTGTTGGAGAGGGTTTTGTGCGGTCATGGGGTTGCGGGAATTAACGCGGATATGGTGACTATTTTTTATCCACTTAAAATATATCAGACAGGGAGGGTTACCTAAATGATAACAGGGGTGTGGTGCTGGAATTGTTCTGCTCATAGTATTTTTCTGAAAACAAAAAACAATGACAGGGCTTCGTGATTTGTACTAGAAAGTTGATTTGAAATAACTTAGTAAGTTTGAAAAACTAGGAATGGAAAAGCAATTTACAAACGTTCTATTAATTCACTGATCTTGTAAGACCCAGTTGGTGGCTGGGCATTTGTACTCAGGGCAATATGAGCTGTTTATTACTGCAAAAATCCACACTTAAATCCTGAAGTGTTTGCTTATTGAACTGGGTGGCTCTACCCCACGAAGATTCCCCAGATAGGTGTGAGATTTTAACCCTTTGGCGTTAACACAAAAACAAATCATTATTCTGAGCTGTGTTCACAATCATTTTTGTGTATACGTGTGTACTGTGAGGGTGGGTCTCCTTTCTGTGTGTTTTGATGTTTCATTTTTATATCAAGTTTCTTTGGCAACTGTTCCCTTACGCGTATATTTAGCCTGGTTCAGACTGCATGAGGTGGATGACCATCTCTGCACCTTGTGATCAAAACAAAATAAAATGTGTGTGTGGGGGGGAACCACATGTGCAAACTTTACACACGAGAGAGAGAGAGAGAGAGAGAGAGAGAGAGAGAGAGAATATTTGAAGCACGGTTGAACCACAGATTTGTTCTGATAATACCTAGAGAGGAGACAAGGTAAGTTTTCTTTGTAAACGCACCATCTAGTGGAAGAAAATGGGTCCTGCATCTAGCACTAAATGTTAACATCAGTATATGAGAGAAAATTATGAGTAAATCCCCCAAGGGATTTGACTTTGGTCTAAACTAAAATGTTCTGCTTTAAAAAAAAAAGTGCGGAATTCAGAATTCAGGTAAGATAGAAACTTTGTGGTGGTGTTTTAAATCACTTATTGAAGTGTTGGCAGTCTAGTTTGCACTGCACAAGACAGCTAAATTTTTCAAAAACAGGAGTCACAATTTAGTACTTTATGGTCAACATCCAGCAGCTCCCATTGAAGTCAGCACTTCTGAAAATCAGGCCACTTTTATTTAGATACCTAATTGTGGATTTGGGAGGTTAATTTTGGGCACTTGGGTTTGAACTTTTTGGCCATGTTCCCTGCCCAAGGCATTTACAGTCTCAGATGGAAAACGTTTTAAGGTATGACTACAACTACACTAGGTCATAAAGTTACCCAACACCATGTCCAGAGCAGTATTACACATGTTCTGTATTGCATAAGGTATTTTCCAAGCACCTCAAAGGGCATATTTCTGACACAAGGCAGCAAATAAATGTTAATTTTAGATACTAATGATAAACTATTAATTATAATGATTCCTCCTGTAGTAAAACCCACGGAAAAGGGTGAAATCCATGAAAAGGCATAAAGAAAAGTGTTGTTCCTAGTTGCACTGCATCATTCCCTCAGATCAGCATGGCTTATCACCTTGTGTTGTTTCTCATAGTGAGCCCTACTTCTGGATATCATGCTGGGAAATATATGTAACACCATCTACTGCCATATGGATCAGCTGTGGAAGAGGGGGACAACAGCATTCTGTAGTAGGCATGCTGAGCACTTTGGAGAGCATGGTGTCCTGAACATAGACACCCTCAGAACTGATCGCATTTGTGCTCAAATGGGCCCCTGGAGAGTACATAAACAGCCTATTTGGACTGTGTAGGACGGTGTTGCACAGAGGAGCATTTTCACGTGAATGTGTTTCACACCTAAGTTACATTGGTTTAGTAGGGAAGCATATGCACTATCTGTGTTTTCCAGACCCCCAATTTTACACTGTGCAGAAGTTCTTTAGATGTTAGAAAGATAAGTTGTGTTTCCAACCTATCTGCATTTCCAAAGTACTTATCACCATAGCATATGCTTTGCCTGTACCAAATTAGGGCAGGGACCATATTTTTATGTGTTTGTACAGCACCTAGCACAATGGGGTTCTGATCCATGACTGTGGGGCCTCTAGTCACTACTGCCATAATAATACAGAGAAATCAATGGGATTTGAGGAGTTTCTACCCAGGGATATTGGCCTTATAAGAGTGAGAGGCCATAAACCTGGCCACTAAGTGCCCTATAAACCTCCCTCAAGGAGGCCAGACTGTGACAGACTTAAACTGCAGCTCCAAGCCTCCGATATGACATCCCAAGACTTTTTTTCACAATACTGTTATTTAACTTTTGTTTTTTATCTCTTACTACTTTGCTGTCATCCAGTGTTGTAGCCATATCAGTCCCAGAATACTGGAGAGAGAATGCAGGTGAGGTAATATCTTTTATTGGACCAGCCTCTGTTGGAGAGAGAGACAAGCTTTTGAGCTTACAGAGAGCTCTTCTTCTTCTGTCTTGCTGTCATGTGATTAAATGGCTTTTTATTCACTTTAATCAGGTGCACAATGTACTCCTGTTTCTGTACTTTTTGGAATTCCAGACCTTGCATAGTTTTCTGTATATTGTTGCTCCTCAGCCAAGCGGTGGTAGACTTTGGAGCCTTTCAGTTTTGTTTCCCATTGGAAAAGAAATCAGTGATGCAGAGCCTGGGTATTTTTTTAGTGTAACTTGTTTTATTTACACTATATTCAACAGTCATTGAACAGATGTGATCACAAACAGCAGGCAGGCAGTCCCCTCTTTCCGGAATCTCAGCCCAAACACCAATACCTGGTTCCCTGAGCTAATTTTTGCCCCAAGAAATTGACTAGTTAAAGATATTAACGCAGAGAACAAACTCCCTTGCTGCTTGCCACAGCCCCCCTAAAAGAATATATATAACAAAATTAACAACAATGCAGCATTTCATCAAAAATTCAATACTGTTTACACACTGAGAGAATTCCTGAGACTGTGTAATAGTGCCATCTGGTGACTCCTGCCCAACAGTTTTCATTGCATGTATATATATGACAGTATCATATATTTCCTATGGGTTGCTGCTTCCACCCAAAGCAAGTTTTAAATGACATTTCAAATTAAGTGCTGCATTAACAATAATACTGATGTTTCTAATGATGCTATAAAACAATAGTTCTCTTACCCACACTTTTGCTTGAACTCCACATATAATGGGAACAGGCTGTGTGGAAGGTTACACCCAGTCTAGAGTGCTGAGATCTTGACTGCCTTAGTTGTTATAAATTCAGAAATGTATGTTGGCTGTTGAGACCAAACTCATCTCTAAACACTGAAGAAATAAGAGAGTAATTTAAAATGCCCACTCCAGATTCAATTCATGTTCCCTGCTCTCTTCTAATTTGATATGCAAAATAAGATATTTAGATTAAATAAGGTAAAATGTAATCCCGGTTTCTTTCTTTGTTGTCTCTGATCCTGAACCCAGAAACACTTGATTTTCCCAGCTGATCTGAGTAGCATGAAAAACTCTAGGTCAGCTGTTTGGTATCTGACGAAGTTACAGTCTAGGTTAAGACTAAGCACACTATTGTCTCCTTATGGTTCAACACCACAGCAAAAGCATGAAGCACAAAGCCCTCCTCAGAAAGTGGAGTCAAACTGCTTACTGTGCTGTTAACCTTCTCTTATTCTGTTGGTTCACATGATATTTACTTTGTGCTGAGGTGTGTATATAGTGATCCTTTGCAGAGTGTAATGTGTGAGGACAGGGTATCTGGCTTGGTGAGGTGTCTGATAGCGTATTAGTCCTAAATTGCTCTATAGACCTTCCCAACAGTCTCTGGAGCCTAATCTAGACTTCTCACTTGTTTTGCCTAGCCTATAATGTGTCTATATGGACCATTTTCCTTTATAGTGTGTCTATTAGATAGCATTTAAACACTATACAATAAAACCAGTACAACTCATTAAAATAAAAAAATTTGCAGTCCTCTGAAATACAACATTGATCACAACAGAAAACTGTGGTACAAGGGCAAAACTTATGGACTTCAGGAAAATTAATACAAAAACAAGGCAAAAAAGGGACTAGCAAATATACTAAAGCCATGTGAGAACAAAGGAGGGAGCCTAGAAACCAGCAAGGCCTAACACAACCAAAATATAAGTGGGCCTTAAAAGTAGCCAACAAGGAAGCTCAGAACCCATGGTTCACTGGGGAGCATTCTCAAGATTAAAATCCTGAACAGAGACTATTCATCTAAGCATGGTGCAACCCTGACAGAATCTAGAGCCACTGAGCCAGCCTGCCTCAGATTGTTGCCTTACATCCTGCTACTGTTTCAATCAATAGCTTTTTTTTAACCAACACTAAGGCTGTAAATGTTGTCATTTGGTCTTCTGGAAACAAGTGGAAATCTCAGAGAAGCCAAACCAGCAGGACTGTGTTCTGCTGATTTGATAATTTAGAAAAAAGACTTCACTATGCCTAGCCCAATGGGGTCCATGATGAGGCCTTCTAGGTACTATGATAATACAAATAATAAATAAATAATAGTATTGACATATGCACCTATTCTGTAAGATAATACTTTGCTGGGTATTGGACTGCATGGTGAGGTAGGTAAACTCCATTTTGCCATTATTCAAAAGCTTGTCTCTCTCACCAACAGAAGTGGGTCCAATAAAAGATATTCACTCACCCATCTTGTCTCTCCATTATTCCCATATGGCAGATGAAGAGACCTGATGCTCAGAGAGGCAAAGTGTTCTATCCAAAGCCATAGGGTGAGTTGACATGTAGAATTAGGATTGGAATTTGTGAGTTCCTGACTCTCAGCCCTCTCTTCAGACCAACAGCCAGGGCCAATCAGAGGTGGGGCCATGAGGGCCATATGGCCTGGGCCTCAAGCTCAAAGGGGGCCTCAAATTTAGACATTTGTTAATTTTTTGGCATTTGATAAGTTTCGCAACTTGTTTTTATGCGCATTCCTATCAGACCAAAATGTGACACATTCTCTCAGCTTAGAGCTGCAAATTTAAGCAAATAAGAGATGTGATTTGGTAAAAGACATATATTTTTTTGGTTAACATATAAATTTTGTCATATTAAAGAGTTAAAAATGTTCATAAATATTTTAAAAAAATATCAGTTCTGATGGCACGAGATTAGACTGTGATGAACGTGTCCGCTCAGATTAGCTGATTATATAAACAAACCACTACCAGTGACTGGTGCTGGATCAAGTGCGTGTTGAAAGGTAGAGAATTGTTATATTTTAGTGTCTTTATAGTTTTATGTCTAGTTGACTAAGGAATTATTTATGTGTGAGAATTCCTCATTATTATCTTCATAGGGTAGCTAAAAGAGGTGACTGGTTGGTTGGTTGATCCCTAGCTTGGTAGCTTGGCCATCATCATAGGCTTTCGTAGTCTATAGGCCCAGATTCAAGGTGAAAATTTGTGAGGACAATCTTGTACAGTGAGTTTCGTGAGGACACACATTTGAAATTTTTGGACATTATCCCTCTCTCTGTATCCGTGTCTGTGATTACTATATATATGTCATCGCTTTGTCTTCAGCTCAGCCTGTTATATTATATCTTGCGTGCTTGAGTTTTGATTCAGTGATAAGGATAATAACATGTCAAAATGAAACAGTCGGTGTTCTTAATTAGTATTTCTTCGTTTTAAGTCTTTTCAGCATTTGTGTACCATTCAGCATTTATGTACATGTTACAATAGAAGATTTCAAGTGTAGATAAGCTACTTATTTACAGCAGACTATTTCAAGTGTGGATAGGCGACATATTGACCAGATAGATCACTATGAAGAGGAGATTTGGATACGCGACATATTGACCAGATAGATCACTATGAAGAGGAGATTTGAAAGTGGTGCAAGCAAGAGACGGCGAAAACAACTGAGTGAAGCAGCAGCTAAGAGCTCAAAGCCAATAACTTCATTTCTCAAGCCACTGGAAAACACACCCTACCCAATAAACAATGCTACAGATAATGAAAACTCCGGAACTGCAACAGGTGATATTTCAATGCCAATACCTGAACATGAGGACAGTAGTCAAGAAGGATGTTTGCCAACAGTAACAGATGCAGCAAAAGATCCTCTGTACGATCAAGAAATTCAACAGCAACAGGAAGATGTAGATCTTACACAGCAAGAGCAATTCATGAGTACTACAGGTTTGACTGTGACTGACATTGGAATTATTGACAAGAGCAATGCTGCCCAAATGCAATCTTTTCTTCAAATTAGTTGTTTTGAAATTCCAAGTAACATTCCATGAGATGCTGATAACCATCTTTCTCTACTCATCTGCTGACAAAAACTCTTCCAAATGGTGAGACCTGCACAAGAGACTGGTTATGTTGGAGTACGGAAAAACAATCTCTGTACTGTGCACCCAGGGCCGCCCAGAGCGGGGGGCAAGTGGTGCAATTTGTCCCAGGGCCCGGGCCCCACAGGGGCCCCGCGAGCCCTAGCCCAGCGGTGGTCCAGGTCTTCAGCAGCCCCGTGAGCCCAGCCCGGCGGTGGTCCGGGTCTTCGGAGGCCCCACAGGGGCCCCGCGAGCCTTAGCCTGGCGGCAGTCAGTGCTGCCAAAGACGCAGAGCGACTGAAGGGCCCCCCGCTGCCAAAATGCCGCCGAAGACCTGGACTGCCGCCGGGTGAGTACAAGCGCCGCAGCTCCCCCGCTTTGCCCCAGACCCCTGAATCCTCTGGGCGGCTCTGTGAGCACCCTGCTTCATTTTGAACAAAAGTGCTGCAAATGCATCAATTCTCTCTGATTAGTCAGGATGGAGCATCAACAGAGGTTGGAGGAAGTTGAAAGACCGAATACCATCACATGGTTCAACGTCACACAAAGAAAACTATGTTGCATGGAAATCAGCCAGTAGGGCAGCATCAGCTAAAAGTTCAGTTGAGAACTTACTCTTGACTGAACTCTCTACAGAAACTAATAACTGGAAAAAACTTCTTGAGCGCATCCTGAATGTCATCCTTTTTCTTTCTGAGCCGGGATTGGCTTTCTCTGGTTCCAGTCAACGTATTGATAATCATGCAAATGGAAAATTTCTAGGCATAGTTGAACTCCTCAGCAAATATGACCCACTTTTATCAGAGCATGTTAAACGTGTTCGAGAATTGAAAGAGTGTCAAATGCGCATGCAAGTCCATTATCTCTCCACATGCATACAAAACGAGTTTATTGAGCTGTGTGGGTCATTCGTACAAACAAAAATTCTCGATGAGATTTGAAATACCAAGTATTTTTCAATCATTGTTGATGCCACTCCAGATTGTTCTCACAAAGAACAGACTACGATGGTTATTCAATATGTTAAGATTGTAAACAGCTCAAAATTTTCAATTGAAGAAAGGTTTATTTTGTTTGATAATTTCACAAGAAAAACTGGGAAAGAAATTGCTACTCGAGTACTAACAATTCTAGAAGGTTTTAAGTTAGATTTTCAAGTCTGCATTGGTCAAGCCTATGACAATGGGATCTAATATGGCTGGGAAGTACAAAGGTTTACAAGCAGTTCTGCTTGAGCATAATTCAAACTGTATTTTCTCCAGCTGTGGAAACCACACACTAAACCTTGTAGGTGTTGACTGTGCTGAATCATGCAAGGAGGCAATTACTTACTTTGGAACTGTTCAGCAAATGAACAATCTCTTCAGTAGCAGTCCACAAAGGTGGGAAATTCTGAAGCAATATCTTCCTGTTTCACTGCATGGGATGTCCAAAAGTAAATGGTCTGCACGGATTGATAGTGTTCAACCATTTGCGCAGCATTTGAATTCAGTGAGAAGGGCTTTAAATGAGCTTGAATCTCTCAATCTCACTGCACAGACTCGAACTAAACTTCAGTCTATTCAGAAGTACATGTCGAAATTTGAATGCATTCTGATGTCATCTTTGTGGATGAAGCTACTTACAATGATCCACCAAACTAATCTGGTAATTGAAGCATGCAATGCTACACTTGATGTTGAGAGGGATAACATTGAAAGTCTTATCAATGACATTCAACAGATTCATGAACAATGGGATGCGATCCTGACTCAGTCCAAATTAGTAGCACAGAATATTGGCATTTCATCTGAGTTCTCCACCAATCGCAACTTACCTACTGAATCCGATGCTGAGCTTCTTCCTTTTCATCATTGACACTGTGACTAATTTGTACCCTTTTTCGGTTTCTTTGGCAGTTCAACAGACTGAGTAATGAAGATCTACTTTCTGCAGCTGAACAATTTCAGCAACAGTACAACAAAGAAATCTCAAAAGATCTCAGTGACGAGGTCATCTTCCTCAAATGAATATATTCCACAAACTTTAAATTGGATTGCAAGCCAAAGGAATTGCTTCAAGAAATACTTGAACTTGGACTCTCTGGGGTGTTTCCTAATATCACAATTGCATTGCGTATTTTTGTCAATTTGCCTGAATCGGTGGCTTCAGGTGAATGCCCCTTCAATATGTTGAAGCAAATAAAGAACTGTCATCGTTCAACTATAGGACAAGAGCGTTTGAATGGGCTCGCCATGCTTAATACACTTCTACCATGATATAACGCAACCTGATATAACATGAATTCGGATATAAGGCGGTAAAGCAGTGCTCCGGGGGGGCGGGGCTATACACTCCGGTGGATCAAAGCAAGTTCGATATAACGCGGTTTCACCTATAATGCGGTAAGATTTTTTTGGCTCCCGAGGACAGTGTTATATCGAGGTAGAGGTGTATCAACTGTGACATTGCACAAAAGCTAGATTTTTCCTCACATTTGCACAGAAAAAGGCTAGAAAAGCATTTGTTAAATAAAAAAATATTCAAATTATGTCTCACTCTTTTTGGTGCCTTATTTTGTTTTCATGTGTTGTCATTTTTTATTTTTATTATGGCTAGGGGCCTCAAAAGCTGGAAGTGGCCTGGGCCTCTCTGGATCTCAGAGAGGACCTGCCAACAGCCTTCATCTTTCTTGCAAGATGTTCACAATTCTGAGAAAGCGTATGTTCTGGGGAAGTGGGAGCAGTTTTTTCCAGATCTGATACATTCACTGTCATCAAATGCTAATCAAAGAATGCATTTCCATCTCTTTATTTAGCAGCGACAACTTTCTCCTGAACAAAGACAAGGCCCAAGTTAGACCCTCGAATCATTTATCATTTGTTTCCACAATTGTGTTTTCTATTAATTTTCTATCTGGATTGCTTTTAGGGTTTAGGCAGTGCAGTGAGTTAATACGCTAGCAGATCAGCTCTGAAACTGTAGACTCAAATATGGATTAGATTAGAAGATCAAGATGAGTCTGGTCGCCTCAATATAGTCCTTTTGGATTCCATCATAAACCCAGAAAACAGGCCAGCAACAGTGACACTCTGCATATGATAGATTTACTGCTGCCTTGGCTAAGCTAAGTAAGGAAGTTTTCCCAGTGCTTGGCTTTGGTCAAGGTTATTGATGTCTGATTTTTCATAAGCATAAAGATCCAAAGTTACCCCACAAAAAAGAAAGCTTTAAAAAGATGGTCTCTTACAACACAAATTCATGGGAGGGAATGTGATTAAAAGCCCATTTTGTAACTAGATCCTAGAAACACATACCATCAATATCCCAAACTCTGGCTCCCTTTTATCAGGTTAATGATAGCTGCACTGTTCTGTTGTCAAAACATCTCCTATAATAGTCAGCCTGGAGAATCTTTTCAGGGGCAGAATTTGAGAGATTAATACACTTATGTCAAAATGGTTGTTTTTAAAACAATAAATACAATAAATAAATAACATTTACAAATTTCCAGGGTACATTGTTGTCTGCTATTGTAATACATCACAAGGCTGACCACCATAATGTCCCTTTTTAATATCTCAAGTTTTGCAACTTCATTTGCAGACTGCCAAGTGAATAGTAAAACAAATAATAAATAGCAGGCTGCCGAAGTGCATCCTGGGATGGGTAAATTATGTAAGCAGCTGCTGCAGGTCAGGATTCAGGAAGGATAAAACAGAGTCCCTAGGGATAGGCAGGGCCAGCTCCAGGCACCAGCGAAGGAAGCAGGTGCCTGGGGCGGCACTCCGTCCGTCATTGGGGTAGCACGTCCAGGTCTTCGGCGGCAATTCGGCGGGAATTCACTCCCTCTCCTCTTCGGCGGCACTTCAATTTTTTTTTTCTTCACCACTTAAGGCGGCAAAAAAGCTGGAGCCGGCCCTGGGCATAGGTGCTGGGTCTGTAAAATTTTTGTTGGGGGTCAGGGAGCAAAGCCCCCAGTAGGGATGTAAATGGCCGAGTCCTTATACTTGAGGACCTGGGGAGTAAAACCCCCAAGTAATCATGGATGATGGAGAGGTGGCGGGGCCACCCATGCACCTGCTCACAATGCCACTCAAATTTAGCTCAGCTACCCTACCATCTGGCATCCCCGTGTACCAGGTTGCAATGCCACTCAAATGTAGGGGGTGGCCAGGCAGATAACCTGGCCCCCAGCTTTAGCAAAATTCTGGTTGCAACCCAGCTCAAACATTGCTGGAGCTGGGCCTGCTTTCCAGAATGTTGGGAGGTCAGGGGCCCATATAATCCATTGCCTGTGTCCCTCAGTGTCCGGACTCTGGCATTCAGAATGTCAGGACCAATACTGGGGACTTAGACCAGTTTTAGATTTTGAAATGCAGAATTTACAAACCATTTGAAAACTCCGTTAAGAATCTCAAGTAGGGTTGCCAACCCTCCAGGATTGTCCGGGAGTCTCCAGGAATTAAAGATTAATCTTTAATTAAAGATTATGTCATGTGATCAAAGCCAAAACTGGGAACACTAGAAGTGAGCTCAAAACACAATCTTGAGCATGCTGAGAGAGGCCCTGTGAGATTTTTGTGCCCCCTGGGTGGAGAATCTGCAGTCCTTCCAACTGTCACCCTAATGGTGTTCCTAAGAGAAAGCCCTGCCAAGTTAGACAGTGACCCTGTGGTTTCAAGGGGTTAATTCCCAGACAGAGGGTAGCATTGGCACAGGGAAGCACATCCAGCTGAAAGCTAATTAGGCACAACTGACCTTAGTAACTGATCGTCTCAGTGCCTTAGAGGAGTTAAGTTACTCCCCAGGGGAAGAGATAGACAGGGGGCTGAGCTGAACAGAAGTCAGGATGAAAGCTCTTGGTAAAACTAAGAGTTGTCTTGTTTAGTTTCTGTGTTTTTGGAGTTTGCTGATTGTTAAGCTGCTTGGAAGGAAAGCAGCCAGAGACTTCTGCCAAGTTTGTACCATCTTGGTTAAACTCCAGATCTTGGAGAGTGTTGTTCATATTAAACATGAGCACCCAGCTACCTCTCTGATGCAATTTTAGCTTGCCACGCGTGTGCTGACTTTTGGTTTTGAGTGTGAACCAAATACAACTCAGATGTTCCCACATGAAACCAGGGGGTATTGGTCAAGTTTCTCTTTGAATTTTGGGTTCACTCGAACACTTGACTCCAAGTGGAAATCAAAGGGTGCAACCAAAAGAAAAGGTCTACATGAACCCCTGCAAACCCAAACTGCTGGCCTCTGCACAGTTCTATTACTATTGGTTAATGGAGAGTCTCTTCTAGGTACTTTGTGTGCTTTGGGTTTTGGATGGTATGGATTCTCCACAAGTGAGGAAATGTAAAAAGAGAGACCCACATGATTATCCTCTGAGTACTGTATGGACCTGCCATTCTAATGCACCTTGAATAATGTTGATGAGACTCCAAAAAGAGACTGCAGTGCAGCCTAGTAACCGAGACACTTAACAACACAAAAAAACCCCAAGAGTAACGTTTTCAGAAGAGTTTAAGTTTCTCTGTAAGTGACTTAGGAACCTAAGTGACAGCAGGGCCAGCTCTAGGTTTTTTGCCGCCCCAAGCAAAAAACAACAACAAAACCTCTGGGAGCGCAACTGCCGAAGCAAAAAAAAAAAAAAGGTGTCAGGTATGCCACCCCTGAAATTGTGCCGCCCCAAGCACGTGCTTGGTTTGCTGGTGCCTACAGCCAGCCCTGAGTGACAGAGGCACTTTTGAAATTGTTACTCTTGCCTTTTTTGTGTATGGGGCTAGCTGCACTGCTGACCCTTTTCACAGTCTGAGTACACGGCACCCCCACAGGTGCCAGGCCTTGGGCCTTTTCCTCTCCGGGGGTGGAGTTCTGCAATTCATTCACGCTTAGACCAAGACCTGGTTTACAAACCCTGGGTACCAACCATGACTACTTCAGCTTGTCCAGCAGGGGTCTGGACCCTGGGCTGTGACTAATGGTTAATACACAGGGACCACACAGCCTTTTCAGACAGTATTGATTAATATTTACAGTAGGAATGCAGCATCCAGAGACATGGGTTAAAAATAGCACAGGGAGGCCTAACAGAATGCGTCTTACTAAACCTTTTAGCTGCTCCTGGCCTAGATGCTTAAGCCTTGCTTAGAGAGGGTGGGCCTACCCGCCTATATCTCCAGTCTGACATGCTGACCACTTTCTCCTACCCCTTCTTTTCTAGGCCCCTGCTCCTGTAATGGTTTATTGTTCCCTTTGATCTCTCTCGTCCCATAAAGCCTGGCCATTGGGTTTGAGTGTGTCTATGGATACTCCTTATCTGGGCCAATGTTTTACCTTTCCTGCTTCGTTTCTTTAGCAGTCCCTTTTAATATTACCCCATAGCAAGCACCCATCATAAACAGCCACACAGAGGCTTGTACCATATTCATAAAAAAAAAAAAAAAAAACCCAGCTCATCACAATATGCACTTAGGCATTTGCTATTTTTGTCTTTAACACTGACATTTCCTTTGCACATTTATAAATGGATGTGGAGGTGAAAAAATGATAATTGTTGCTAGATGAAGGTCTTGAGCACAGTGGACCTGATCCAGAAAATATTTGACGTGGCCTTGAGTGGTGCAAGAACCAGAAAGCTAGAGATGCTGGCTTGTGTAGAGGAGAGTTTGTTGTGCCTAGGGAATATATAGGGGATGGAGGAGCAAATAATGTAGAAAAAGTGAACAATGGGGAGAACATCCTCACAGTGAGGAAACACAGCCATGCCATGGCTGTGACTACGCTATGAAAATGGGTGTCAAACATGGCTCCTTTAACCCCATTCAACTGGTGTTGAAAACAGTAGTCCTGCTAGTGTGGACATGGTCAGCCCTGTTAAACACCCATAGTGGTAAACCATGCTAGATACAAGAGGTTAATCAGACTTTATTACAATCTATGTTGAACTCAGTTGATTGTTCCCACAACATTCGGAATCCCATTTGAGGAAAGAATGAGGCAGAGCTGTGCTTGATACCAGTAGTCAAACAAAGCTCACCTTGCTACCATAGACAATGTCAATGTGCGCATGGTGAAGTGCAAAGCAGACAGTGTGTATAGACAGATGGGCGGGGGGAAAGAAACACAGGGGAAGGGGAAATTGTCTATTTGCTCTCTGTGAGCAGAGAGGAGTCTCAAAAATTGTGCATGGGGCTGGAGTAACATATGGCATTAGGAAAGGGAATGCTACATGTGGAGATCATGGGGAAGCAAACTGTTCATTGCAGGCAGTATGCAGGAAGGGGAAGGGTAGAAACAGTAGAGAATTCATGGAGAGGAAGACACAAAGGGATGGGATTTGCATTGAAAAAGACATTGAGTACTATTTTATGGTATAATATCTACAATATAACTTACTAATATCAATGAGAAACTTTACTACTAAATGACAGTTACTGAAATTGAAAAAATAAATGTTCGTTCTCTGAAAGGAATCTTTCTTCCCTCGCCTCCGAGTGTGACACTTCAGGTACAGTTTTACAACACTAGTTTCATAACATGACTAGATAGATACAAGGACCTAGCAAGATCACAATGATGGGATTGTGAGCCAGATGTACAGGGCATGTGGGCATGGCAAGTGATGTATGTAAAGTCCCACAACTTTTTCCCCCAACTTCAGCCTGGCCTATCTTATAACCTAACAACTGTTCTTAAATCAGCAGTGAAGCATAAGGAGGGGAAAGTACTGTACTGGATTTGATTTGTCTTCCAACCAAGATTGTTGTTTGAGTAATCTTTGCTAGTAGCAAATAACTTTAATTGCTAACTGTGAACCCCGGCATTGCAGAAAACAGGATTCCACGGTCCTACAAATAACTTCCTACCACCTCACGAGGGCAGGAAATTCTCTCTATTTACATAAGTGGAGGTGTGTTTTATCTGATGAAATAAGGCGAAAGAACTTGCATTCAGTATTTTCTTTAAAACTATATGAACAGTGCTGATCTATCAAAACCTGTGTTTTCCTGGAAAACGCCTGACTAAGTTAAAATGCCAATTTGTGTTTATGGGAAGTGTTACTTAATGCACAGCTGTTTACCATGGGGTCAGTTAACCTCTTCAAGATGATTCGTACTGCCCTCCAGATATAAATTTCCAAACAGCAATTGTGGAGTAAATAAATGAAAGGTATCACAAACATAACTGTAAACTGCAGCGGTATAATGGCATAGAAGAAAATTAATCAAGTTCTAACATGACCTTTGTATGACTGAGAAAATATAAAGGTTACCATGTCAGATAGAGGTAGGGTGACCAGACAGCAAGTGTGAAAAATTGGGACAGCAGATGGGAGGATGCCCTGAATATCAGGACTAGTTCTATAAAATCGGGACATCTGGTCACCCTAGATAGAGGCAAACTAGTATTAAGGCACAAAGGGTTCAATTTTATTTAGCTTTTTAGGAATGTTGAGACAGATCCTTAGTTGGTGTAAATTTGTGTAACCCCATTGGCTTCAACAGAGCTCTGCTGATTTGCACCAGCTGAGGATCTAGCACCATGTGAATTTGTGAAAGGTGCTACATTAAGAATACTGGAGTGAAGTTCTTTATCCACAGCACAGGTACAGCCCTACCTGAGGAGACCACATTTTTTTTGTCTCCAGAGCCTTGTCAATGGGATGGATGTAGAAGCGAGCTGCGGATGCTCAGTATCTTGTAGCATCAATCACTTGGTTCTTGGGCCTGTTTGCTCAGAGAGCCAACAACAGTGCCAATTTCTGTGGAGGCTTTTGTGTGTGCTTACAATTGGTCGGAGGCCACCAAACAGCCATGGAGGGTAAACAAAAGATTTGATCACTGTTCATCCTGCTTTGAACTGAATCTGTGACTGCGAGACGAAAGCATGGTTAGCTCATGTGAGTTCAAAAGTTGTTTTCTGTGAAAGTTCTCTAACGTGCAGTTTGTGTGAATGCTCTTGCCATCAAACTGATTTGCCAGACTGTTCACACAAAGCAAATGCAACAGACGCAAGCCCAGGCCCAGCAAACTCTTCCTTTCACTAGAGTGAAGTATTAATGGAAAACATTCTGAGCTATTTGGTCATGCTCTCTAACGGATGCACATGCAAACACCTTATCTAAACTTAGGTTTTTGTGCAATGATCATAATGTGGCCCAAGGAATTCAGAATCAACTAAAAGGTATTACCATTAAATTTGCATTACCACTGAATTTTACCCTACCCCAGAGAGGACAAAGACTGAATGGACGCACAGATTGAACTGCTGTGTCTCCGTGACACTTTGTCAGGGCAGTTCTATTGCAAAGCTTGCACTACTGCTGTCTAGACCTGGTTGAAAAAATTCTTATTTAGAAAACTTTTTTTTATTAACTTTTTTTCTAGAAAATGTCACAGTTCAGGGCTGTATTTCCCCTCAGTGATCCAGACACCTACTCTCACCCTTCTGGCTCCCCAGCTGTTGCCTTTCTTGGGTGGAAACCCACATCTCACATCTTCTGACAGGCTGCACAGCTTCAGTGTGTCATTCCCAGCAAAGCCAGTCTGCCTAAAGAGAACTGCTTGCTTTCTTGTCAGCAACTGATAACAGAGTGGTTGCTACAGCTATACATTATCACTCAGCTCTTTCTAAGTAAGCCTACTTTATTCTGAAGGTTTAAAAGCATTACAGAAAAGACATTAAAAACAATGAAAGAACCTACATGCAATCTTATTGGGCATCACCCCAATCCTAGTAGTTTCTTTGAGGTCACAAGTTCATCAGAGCTCCAACTCAGAACAAGCACATAGTCTTATGAGGCCTCAGTAGGCCAACTCCTCCCAATCCTCCCGTAAGGATTGGAGCCTTCTGTGGATCACGGTTCTGTCCATTTGCAGGATCAGGAAGAAGGCCCTGAGTCACATTAAAGCCCAGGCATTAAAGCCAAGTCTTTTCTTTGTCTGGACTTTGGAGGATCTAGTTTGAACTAGCATATGCAAATCTCCCCAGAGGAGTGACTTCAAAGGAAGATGATGGAGGAAGTACATTAGCATCCCCCCCCCCAAGCCCTTGTAGAGAAGGTATATGCAATGCCACAACAACACATACACAACTGCACTTTTAATACAAGGTACCCCAAAGGCATTCACCCTAACTCATTAAAGTTTGTTAATTCCATAAGGTTTGTTTAGGATATTACAAAATAGTGTCAATCTGTCACGTTTCCCACCACAGAAGTGGGTGCAACTAGGATGCTGACTGGCACCCATGGGGAACACATTGACTTATTCCCTGGACAGGTTTATTCCCTGCATGGCCATTTTGCCATTACGTTTCACAATTTCATATATCTCCTGTTCAGATACCAAATCTCCTGCCAGCATATTTCCTTTGGAAATCTGTACGGAGTTATTTGACGATGATCCTACGTAAATTCTCTCTTTGGAATCTATGGGACTGAACTTTCACATGCCCATTCTTACTCTTGTTACCCCAGAACATCTGGGTTTAAACTTAAGACCTGATTCTCCCACTTCTACCTCCCATGTGGTTTTAGAGAGTGTGTGTGGTACCCCATGGTTCACCAAGGAGTCCGTTGCCTCAGGTCTGGATTAAGGTTCCCCAGCCCCTGAGAATATTACAAGCAGCTATTCTTTGGACCAAAGGGAGAAATCTGCCAGGGCTTCCTCCCTGTATAGTGGCTCTCAACCATGCACTGTTTTTAACAGCAAAAGAGTCAAGCCACGGACAGTCTTCACCCCCCCAGCCAGATTCTGCCCCACCTCCCCTAAGTTTCAGGGTCTGGGGACTCCAGCTGCTGACTTCACCTCCGTTTCTCTGGAGAGAGAGGGGAAAATATTGCTGCCCCATCAGGGAGGCCTTTTGTTCCCCACACCCCGAGTAAAGATGAGCAGAATTCCCTCTCCCACCTAGCTCAGGATCCTTTGTTTTTGCAGCCCATCAGGCAAGCAGACTGCGGGAGATTTGCACCCCCTTCCTTCCTGGCTATAGTTACCTTTGTCATCTCCCAAGCAGATGTCTGACTCTCTACTTGGGCATTTCCCATCCTGAGGTGGGTGTTATAGATTTGACAGTGCACCACAGCTGCCTCAGTGTCCCTATTTTGGCTGGAGTTACTGCCAGCATCATGCTCTACTGCCCTCTGGCTCCCTGGAAGGGTTGGCAGAGAGCTTAATTGTCTGATCTGGGCTTTAGGGCCCAGCACGTTTCCCTTTGAAGTTAGTAGGTCTGGTCCCTTCTCTGGAGCAGACAGTGATCTCATCTCTTCTCTCCTCAGGCAGTTGTCTGCTTTAGCTGGGGATGTAACCTGAATCCTCTTGGACACTTCCTGAGGGAATGTCTGTCTGTCTGTCTGTTTGTCACACACACACACACACACACACACACACACACACACACACACACACACACACACACACACACACACACACACACACACACAAGTCTATTTGCATTTTTGATCTCACTCCTTCCTGCCTGTCTGAGGCTAACTGAGGGAGCCTCATTTAGCCTTTTTCTTTTTAATGATGTGTAACATCATTTCACAGAAGCAAAGAAGACAGAATATCTGACAACACCCCTACCCCCAGCACCCCAGCCCTTCCTGTGTCTGTATTGAGAGCTGTGCTATAGGTTGAGTGAGGGCTTTTACACCAGGAACCTGAACCCGCATTTCATGCCCTGGGACCATTTGATGGGGTTTCACTACACGGGGTTTAACTGTCGTCTTAGCAGGCCCAGTATCTCTCCATCCTGTGATTGTCTCCCCATTAACCACCCCCTTCTACTCCCACTGGCCATCGGCTGGATCTGCATCTGGAGGGTGCAGTATGACATGTACGCAGTGCAGGGGGCAAAGAGAGTAAACATTATATGGCATTAGCCAAATGGCTTTGTGACTCCCTCCCTCTGGAGGTTCAGTCACACAGTTAACTCTGTGAGGGGAGGTGCAGCTGGCCTTTCCAGCACTTCATGGGGACTCAGCAAAGTGACCCTGCTGGCCACGTCTGGCACACCCCTTCTCCCTACTTTCCCAGGGCTTCATGGAGGTGGTTTCCCAGTCACTGGGTGTGAATCTCGGCTTGGGCCCAATTCTTGTCCTCTAATCCCATTCCTTCCCTATTAGGTTTTCTATCAAACCCAGGACAACAATCCTCATGCTGGTCTTCCAGGTCTCCTGCTATCATAACAAACATCTCTAGGATTTTTGTTTATTAACCATGCTTTCAGGTCCAAGCGGAAGAGTTTATAGAATTCTTCTATCCCCATTAACCCATAGACCTCTTTGATCATAGTAACCCCCCAACCAGTTCCCCATTTCCTTACATAACCCCTAATTTGAGCTGAAACCTCAACCTAGGTCATATCCCCTTTTTTCTGAACTCCCCAAAAAAGTCGCCTGTACACTTCAAGGAACAGTTTAAACATGTTTACAATTATCATAATCTTTATAATCCTCCCTTCCCATTAGGATGAAAACATCCGAGGCCTTTGTCTCAGACTGTAGTGGAGCCAGATACCTTACCATGTCCCTTTTCCCCACCATGTTCAAGTCACACCCCATTTCAAAAGCATGCAGGAACACATCCATGTCATCCCCTCCCTAAAGCAAAGGAGAAATTTGGAGTCTACACCACCTACCAGGACAGGGACCTGGGGACTGGTTCCACCTCCTGGACTATGGTTCTGCTTGTGCAATTTCTCCATCTCAATCTGATATTGATGGTCCCTGTCCTTTTCTCTCTACTTATGCTGACGCTCCTTCTCTTCTCTCTCATGCTGGCATTGGCATTCCTTGTGTGCTGGCATTCCTTGCGCTGGTGCTGGTTTCCTTCACTTCTCTCTCATGCTGGCGCTGGCACTCCTGGTGGTTGCAGTGGTATACTTGGTTTTGATGGAACATAGCTGCTACCTCTGTACGCTTCTTCCCTGCCTCCCTTCAGACATTGGCGCCAAGATTCTCCCCATCAGCTGGCCCCTCTGTAAGCAGACTGGAGGTTCTTTGCAAATCCAGACCATCATTTCTCAGCTGGTGACTAGAACAAAGTAACTCAGCTAACTGTGGTTTGGTTCTGTCTTCAGACTGACCTCCCTTTGTCCACATAAATCAATCAGTTGAATTTTCTTCAGCTGCTCATCATTCATTTCCCACATCTCTCTTTTTGTTATTCCTTTTCTGAAAAGACTATTGAAATTTTTTTCTCTGTGTACTTCTACAGTACTCAAGCAATTTACGTTGTTACAGATCCCACAAACACTGCTGCCATATGTCACAGTTCAGGGCAACTGCACCTGTATTTCCCCTCAGTGGTCCAGCAAGGACACCTGTTCTCAGGCTTCCAGTTCCCCAGCTGTTGCCTTCCTTGGGTGGAGATCCACATCTCACCCCTTTGACTAGAATATGTTCAGGCTGCACAGCTCCCTGCCTTCCCTGGGTATTTCCCAGCAAAGACAGTCTGCCTATATAGATCTGCTTGCTTTCTTGTCAGAGACTGAGAAGTGATTGCTACAGATATAAGTTACCACTCAGCTCTTTCTAAGTAAGCCTTTATTCTGAAGGTTTAAAAGCATTACAGAGAAGACATATTAAAAACAATGTGCAAGTATGTGCAAATCTCCTTGGGGAACTGGGGGAGGGGTGGCTTCAAAGGCTGATGATGGAGGAAGTACATTAGCATCCCCGCTCCCTACTAGAAAAGGTACATGCAATGCCACAACAACATATATATTATTGCATTTTTAACACGATGTACCCCAAAGGTACTAACCTAAATCTTATGGAATTAACCCTAATTCAACAAGGTTTGTTCGGGATATTGTCCATCTCTGACAAATGTATCCATATTTGATTTTTTTTTCAATATTTTCTTTTGATATTTTTCTTCTTTTTTTGTTTTTCCTCTTTTTTTCCATCTTTTTCTTTTCCCAGTTGTTGTTGAAAATTCCTTCCCCAGCCATCACTTTAAAAAAAAATCCAAATCAGGCAAAGGAAGAAAGCAATATTTTTTAAAACAAGAATCACTTTCAAATAATGTCATAAATTTATTTCTCCATTTTCTGACCAGCCTTCTGCTGCCCATAGAAACACATAATCATAGGAAAATAGGGCTGGAAGAGCTCTCCAGAGGTCATCTAGGCCATCCGGCTGGACCAAGCATACCTAGACCATCCCTGCCAGATGTTTGTCTAACCTGTTCTTAAAAGCCTCCAATGGCGCGGATTCCACAACCTCTCTAGGCAACCTGTTCGAATACTTAATTACTCTTAGAGTTAGGTTACATATTAGAAAAAACTTTCTAAATCTCCCTAACCAAATGTCAGAATGACAAACAGAGACATCTGTCACCTGCCCCCAGGCACACACACACTTTTCCTGGGTTGGTGCTGTTGCCACCCTCCGGGCCATGGAGGCCCATGCTGGAGCTGTGCTGTAGGGAGAGTTAGTCTCCCTGGCTGCCTCTCTGGAATCCTTCCTTACTCCTAAATTCACTGGAGGGGAGTTTCTGCAACTTTTTTTTTAATGAACAATTTTTAAAATGGTGATTTTCCCCTCCCCCCGCCCAACTCCCCCAATTGCAGTTTGTGTTGCTTCAATGCAGGAAACATGGGCCAGATGCTGGCCCCTGCTGCAGGTGCTTTCTGTTTGGCGGTACAAGGCCAGCATGGCTGGCTAGCCACCCAAGGATTCCCTGGCATAGGGCCAGCATAGCTAGATTTGCACCACTCCAGCCTGACCCTCCTTGAGGTTAGGTGGATCCAGTGTGCCCGCATGTGCTCCCAATCCCCAACTGCCAGAAAGGCCTCAGAAACGACTCTCACTTAGACCTTGGACTGAACTGGCCCCAGGATTGCGGGGGAGGGCATAAAGAGGACACACAGTGACCTTTTGCCTCCACCCCTGATGTCCTGAGATGGATTAAATGGTGTCCTTTAATGAACTAGAACCCAAAGCTCTATAACAGGGACCATCACTTGATCCCAGAAATCAATTTGCCTCAAGGGAGGAAGGTATAAATGCACTTAGTGACAACTGTCTCCAATTCAAAATTGGTTGTTGAGTTCTTATTGTGTATATGTGAAGGTGCAAGACAAGCAGGGACACCTGTCCCCTCTCCACACACCCCTCACCACCTGTGCTGGTGCCACCCACCAGGTTCTGGAGGTGGTGGTGAGGTGGCACTGAAGCTACCATCCTCCACCTGAAAGTGCTGCTGCTGCTGCTTTCTCTGGGATCTGGGGCAAATGGCTTTCCAAAGCCTGTAGCAGTGCCCCCTGCTGGAAAGGAGGAATGAGGGGTTGCTACTGAGCACAGGAAGACACCGAAGTGTCCTATTTTAAGTCTCCAAATTTCCAGGAAAGACTGTTAGAAAAACAGGACCTAATAAAATATTACAAACAAATATCCAGCAACCAAGTGAATGCTGCCCAGCAATCTGAGCAGAGTGGACAAGGACTGAAAGGGCACAGGGCCTAAACCACTCCTACAGCCTTGCTCATCAGAAGTGAGGCAGGGTGGCAAGGGGCAGTGTGGGGAAGTTTGCACTACCACTGTCCAGGCTGTACCTGGCCTGTAGATTAACATGGGACCTGAGTCTCCAGGTCTGTTAAGCAAGCAGCACTGAATTAAAACAACTTTTATTTTAAAACCATTACATTGGCTTGTGTGTCTTGCCATTTTTTTGCTACCCTCCAGCCATGTTCTTCTGTCCATTTAAGAAATAGTAATCCAACCCCACCGCAGGTGGCACTAGAAAGAAACTGCTTCGCAGAAGAAGCACAGAAGCATATGTTACTTCAGTGCTATAATAAAGCACTTTATCTTCTAATATCATTGTACTTCACAGGCCAAGGCCCATGGAGGCAGCTCACGCATACGTATTAGGCACAGTCTTTGGCTAACTAGCATCCTAAATATATTCACTACAGAATTAGACTCCATGCCACTATTTGTGTCCTTATAAATGTGAATATTTCTTTAAACATAGTGAGGATGTGGGGGGAGAAAAGTCAAAAAAACGTTTCCCAAACAACATTTGTAATCGTACCACTCCTCCCATCAGTCATCAGGCTAATATTAAACTGGCAGCACGCTTCCTGTTTCAGTGTAGTGACTTTTCAGAGGCAAAGTGCACTATTGTTTTCCTGGCATTGATAAACAGGCTGTGGGTTTTCTCACTCTTACTGCTGATTACTTACTCTCATAATTTAGACATGAGGAAAAATGAATACTAGCTTCTAGTTCATCACTTTTTAGCTCTAGCTTCTATAGTACACATAGGAAAGCCCTAAAAAGAAAAATCTCATAGTAAAGGAAACTGATCTGTTCCAATAGATGTTACATTTTCTTCTAGTGACAGTACTAGTCACAGCTGAGTCAAAGTTGGGAAGCAGGGGTGTTTTACACCTTTAAAAATGTTTTGGGGTTTTAGCTGAAAAATATTAAAGCCTTTCCCCCTAGGTCATAAATAAAATGATAACTACTCAGGGGAAAAAGACCAAGATGTCATTGTGGGCAGCTTGGAAAATATCTACTCAATATGCAACCAAAAAAGGAAATATAATGTATGTATGTTTGTTTTTACACACACACACACACTCTCTCTCTCTCTCTCTCTCTTTTTTCTTTTTTGGATTGTTGCTGTGGATTGAATTGAATGAACTATAGAATAAGTCTGAATATTATAATGTCAATGATACACCCTCATCACATGGAATACTATATTGAGTTCTGATCACTCCCTCGTAAAATGATTTAGGGAAAGTCGGAGTCCAAAGACAGGCAATGAAAATTATTCTTGACATGGAGAGACTTTGTGTGAGGAGAAACCGAAATGATCAGGACTGCTTAATTTAGAAGGGAGACATGACAGAGGTATATAAAATAATGACTAGCCTAGAGACGGTCAAATGGAAGGTCCTTCTTTACTCTCAAACTCAATGAAATTGAAAAGCATCCATATAAAATTGGTACAAGGAAATGCGTGTGTGGGTTGTTGTTTTTTAACACAACACGTAATTAGCCTGTAGAACTCATTGCCTCTAGGCCTGATAGAATTTAGTTGGATTCAGAAAAGGACTAGACACTCGTATGCATAATGAGAGCATCCACAGTTAGGCTAAAATATATAAAGGATATAAACATTCATGCTTCAGGGCATAAGCCAACACTAACCACTTGGGGTTAGGAAGAAATATTCCCTATGATCAGCTACTGTGCAATTGCCCATTATGGGGGCTTACACCTTTCTCTGAAGCATCTGGTATTGATCACTCTGAGACTGGATACTGGAGTGGATGGACAACTGTTCTGATTGAGTATTTCACTGTAAATAATGTACGCAGTTAACTACACAGCAGTAGATTTTAGAGTGTTAAATTGGTGGAGGTTTGTGTTCAGAACTGTCTGTGGTTATGAAATTTAAGCACTCACAACCAGAGCGAGAAAGAAGTGCCTGAGAAGCACCCAGTCCAGACTTTCCCACCCTCTCTCCCAAATTCATATGTATTCTGGGAAGTCTATATCTGCTTATACTTTTCATAACTATCTTAAACTTGTGTGTTTCTGGCAGATGTTGAGCTTGTTTCTAAATACTGCAGGGAAAGCATTTATTTAAAACACATCACTATGAGCCTGATACTGCATTCCATGGGTGCAAAATGTGTGATTTTTTTTACCTTTGTGTCTGCACGTAGAGAGGAGAGGATGCTGCACGTCAAAGCAAAATAATGTTACCAAAAAGCAGCGTAAGAAATTGTTTGCCACTGCTTTGCGTCTTTCTAGTTCTGGCTTATTTGACAACTGGTGTTAGTGCAAATTTGACAGTGATCTTTTCTGATCAGGTGCAATACAGAGAATGAGTGATAGAAGATATTTTACACTACATTTTTTTAACCAAGTAAGTAACTCGGTCAGGCCAAGTCTACACAAGGCAATTTTAGCAAAAGTGCTGTCATCAGGTTAGCCATACTGATGGGAGCCTTAATGTAGTGAAGGCTCTGGCAGCAACCAGTGTTTAAAATATCATCAGCAGATTTAATTCACCCAGTGGTGAAAAAACTGAAAGGCACTGGTGTCTTGTCTATATAAGCATAGATGCCAACTCCATGGGTGCTCCAGGGCTGGAAGATGCACTGGCAGTAAGCTCCCCCACTCCCCTCCAGGGCCTCCCATCTGCTGGCGGCCCCATCGATCAACTCTTCCCCCTCCCTCCCAATGCCTCCCACCCACAGCAATTAGCATGACCAGATGTCCCAATTTTATAGGGACAGTCCCGATATTCGGGGTTGTCTTATATAGGCACCTATTACCCCCCACCCCATCCCAATTTTTCACACATGCTGTCTGGTCACCCTAGCCACAACGATCTGGTGTTCCACGGCGTGGAGGAGGTGCTGGGAGGGGCAGGGGGAGGAACGGGGATGAGGTGCGCTTGGGGGAGAGGGCGGAACTGGGTGGGAAGGGGGGGCAGGGTGGAGCAGGGGTTGAGCATCCCCAGGGCCTGGAGGAAGCTGGCACCTGTAAACATTAGGGCTCCCACCAATAGCGGGAAGGCTGGGAATATTTTGCTAAAATTCCCCTGTTGTAGCTAAGACCACAGTGACCTGGAGGGTGTAAACGGGGAGCTTGATCCATCAATGGAAGTTTTGCTATTGTCTGCAGTGGGAGCGGAGTCAGGCCCATGACTTGTCTGCCCACACAATGTGGCTAATGCTTGATTGGTAACAATGCTTACCAATCAGCCTTGTTGGTGGCCTGGCCCTCTTGGTTTTTTTTTTTTTTTTTTTGTATTTTAGAGAGAAGCCCGTAAACAAACATAGCTGAGTAACTAGTCTGGCTGCTGCTCCTTCCTTCTAGCTCTGGGCAGGAGGACATCTCTGGGTGCTTTGCCAGACTTGCTGCTGGTCCTATTCTGTGTGTGTCCCCTGGACACTCTAGCTCCTGCTGAAGCATTATGGGGCCACTGCCCAGATTTCCCGAGCCTGCACTGATACAAACATGCTTAGCCAGAGGGTAGATGCAGACACACGCACGCAGGGCCGGCTTTAGGCAAATTCCACCAATTCCCCCGAATTGGTGGACCCGTGCCCAGTGGCAGGACCGCCTGGGAGGGGGCAAGTGGCTGAGAATCCCTTCCCTGGCTAGAGGCTCCTTTTTAATTTTTACTCACCCGGCAGCGCTCCGGGTCTTTGGCGGCACTTCAGCGACGGGTCCTTCACTCGCTCTGGGTCTTTGGCAGCGCTTCGGCGGCAGGTCCTTCAGTGCCACCGAAGACCTGGAGTGAGTGAAGGACCCACCGCCGAAGACTAGGAGCGCCGCCCGGTGAGTACAAGCCCCACGTGTTTTTTACGTGTTTTTTTTTTTTTCAGTCATCCCTGCCGGGGCCCCGTCAAAACTGTTCGAATCGGGACCCGCAATTCCTAAAGCCGGCCCTGCACGCACGATTGTGTTGTGGAGCAAAAAACGCTGATGTGTGAACATGACTCAGCCACATTTGTTCTAACCAGGTCAGATAGTAAACTAGTTATAAAACCACTGCTGGCCCTGTAGTGAACATAGGGCCTTAAGATTCAAGTGTGGTGGACTTTCAAAGTGCTGATTGTTACTTTACAGCTTGGAGTTGGAAGAGAAAATGATGGTTTGGAGTTCACCTTATCAGAGACTATCATGCACACTCAGGAATGCTGTAGCTCAATTGCCTTGCTTAGCCAAAAGCTAAATAGTTTCAAAAGTTTATTTCCTGGATTTATGGCAACTCTGTCTTTTTATTTATTTTCACTATATGTGTGGTGTGCTAAAAATAGTTTTGGAAGCAGTTACTGTTGCATAGTGTGTAACAATTACAAGCTTCAATCCTATCAGTTTGGAATTGAAGGGTGCCTCTTTGGCCAGATCACTCTTTATGCTCTTCCAATTTTTTTTTCTTTTTCTCTTTTTGTGCTAAAGTGTTTCTAACAGTTCAGGAGAGTTGACAGTTCACGTTGTTACCTTGAAAGGGCAGTTATCACATTTAATCCACCCTCCAAGGTTTTTCCTCAGGATAATTATTGTTTCGGTGATTCATCTTGCAGTCCCTGCCCTTCCTTATTCGCACAAAATATCCTCCTCCCTGCAATATTTCTGGGTCAGGCTTATGCCATGCATGTGATTTCCTCTTGGGCATGCAAACAAAAAAAAGAGTGAGTGGGTTAAAGGTCAGACTTCCCCAGGTTGGCCTACCTAACTGCAGCACATATGTCATTCCAAGTGTTGCTAGTGGGATATTCTCAGATCGGTGAATATTTGCAGGTCTGCAGTAGAGTATCCTGCTTTGAGCAGGGGGTTGGACTAGATGACCTCCTGAGGTCTCTTCCAACCCTAATCTTCTATGATTCTATGATTTGTGTGAGGTGGAGTTCATTTTTTGTCTTGCTGGGAGGTGGGGGAAATAGTGCTTCTGTTGTTGTGCTGGAAAATTTCACTGCTTCTGTCCTCAGTGGAAAACAGTTATCACCAGCACATCCTGACATGTAATTTGCCTCATTAATTACTGTCTAACATTGGCTTAGTGCTTATGGTGCATTTCTAAGGTACTTCAAGAGGGCTGTGGTTCTTTAAGGAAACATAATTCACAGATGGAAAACAAAACCCAAAACCTGGAAGTTTCTGGCACAAATTGAGTCAAGTTTTACAGTATATGAAAAAATACAATCTGAACGGGGCTTAAAACCAGTTTGAAAGTGCCCATGGGGAGGCAGTGCTTCCAGCGGGTAGGACACAGGATTGCAAGACAGGAGCCCTGGGGTTTTGTTGCAGTCTCTGACTCACTCTGCACCATCTCTCTTCTGCAGTGTAATGCGTGTTATCTTTGGATGGCAAGTTCTGCATCTTGGCAAATACAACATACTGCAATATAGTTTTGTAGAGTGTACAATGGATGTTTCTTCATAGGATAAAGAGTCAGCAGAAACTTCGTGACTCAGACAAGGAAGCAATTCTGCTCACTTAGGAAACTGACAAAGCCTTCAGGCTTGCCTAGATGTCAAGTTACTGTGCTCCAAGCTAGGGTGTGATTCTACAGTTCACCGCTTGCCCTGCTGTCACATCCTGTGCGGACCGTGCTACAATGCAGTAAGATTGCTGCACTGTAGATTCACACCCTGGCTTGTAGCACAGTAACTTGCCATGCAGACAAGCTGTAGACTTTAAGAAAACCAGCCTTTTGAAAGTTTAAGTGATTAGTTTTCCCATCTGATAACCCAAGACAGAGAACTCTGAACTCCACCCATATAGTAAATTAGAAAAATTCAATGAGCTTTGTTACCCTTTTCATACATGACATTACAAAATCCACCAGACTATGTTATGTATAGAAAACAATATATTTTTGTTCAAATAACAGGGAGCACAGAGTTAACGAAACTAACCAGCAAAGGTATTGTATTACTCATGTATCATGAAAATCTAAGTTATTTAAATATTTATTGCAGCTATCAACCCTTCTGCTGAAAAGAGATAACTTGTGTGGTTTATTTTCTCTCCTGCAAACTGCAGAGGTTAAAAGAACAAATTTAGAGCCTGTGTTTTAGCAAAGAGGTCTCAGCTGGACATTAAATTTAGAAGTTTTATTCCAGCTAGGTCCTCATATGTGAATCTGTTTTGTGCTGGTTAAACTTACCCTTTGCAGGTGTGCGTAACTGGCAGAAGACGTATGGCAGGTGGCTGGAGACACAGGGTTATCTGCTTCTCTTCTCCTTCTCGATGTATGTTCAGTCTCTCTTCATGGTTTGTTCTGGTCCTCATGTATTTTCAGACAATTCCACGGTTGGATTTGGTCATTGGAACCAGCAGGAATCCATGGACAACAATAAGGTGTCCGAATAATCCTCTTGGGGTGCAGAGATGTCTTCTTCTCCACCAAAAGGGTAATTCTCTAAAGGGCTGATTTACCAGTTCTCAGCTCTTGCTAACTAGACTTCGGGAGGAATTTGTGTTTCCTAGACTAGGTTTTTTCACTTTGCATTTATCTGTGTAGTTAAGTACAATCTAATTTTGCTGGGCCATTGAGCTGCAGCTTTTCCTTCACCTCCCATCTTTACTTTCACAGTTTCTCTTCTTCTGATTTTTTCTCCCTCTGCCAGAGTCCTGTTTCTGCTGCTTTCTGACCTGTATTATCTTAATTCTTTACCCTTTCTTGAACCTGTGACCTCTTTGAGCTGCTTTCTTCTTAAAAAACAAACAAAAACCCAAGTCCCACAAAATTCTGTAGCTAATGAATGCATAAATGATAAGGTCTCTCTCTTTCTTTGTCTTCTATGGGAAGTTTCAGTAAATGGCCTTGTTATATTATATAGAGGATTCTTCTAGTCACATCTAATAGTCCTCGTTTAATATAGTCCTTATTCTGTCAAAAGCAGACTGCCCTTTATTCCCTACTTTGTCCAGGTATGAATTAATTTAAGCTAAAATCACATTAAAACTTATTTCACCAGTTTTAAAGACATGATCCTACAGCAAAAAGTATTTCCCTCTCTCCCCCAATCAAACTAATACTCCCATCCCTACCTTGTGTGTGTGTGTCCTAAGTAATGGGTTCTTACACTTAACTACTTACCTAACTTTCTCCAGGTTTCCATCATGCTCACTTTCTTCTTTCACTCAGTCTAGCTGTAGATCACAGTAAAACTTGTAGAAAAGCATTAAGGCAAAATTACAGCCTAAACCCATAGAAACTTTGCCCCCAGGCTTTTAACCTTCCCCCACCATAAAGACCCTTCCATTAGCTACCCCAACTCTTCTTGCTCGGCTCCCACCATATGTCATGGTCCTTCCTCTAGAAGAAAGAATCCTTCTCTGCTGCTTTTAGATGAGACAACACCAAGATCATGACCATGGATGGTCATTAATTGTTCCATGGCACTTTCAGTAAGAGGGCGAGGATGTCTTTAAACTCTTTGTCCTATTTCAACTCACATACCTGCATTCTGGCTATAGATAGTCCCGCTGCCGTTTCAGCCGCATCAAGCGTTCACCTTCACTGCCTGCCCTAAGTAGAGATGTGATGTTATTGCATGATAGTCAAGCCGCCATGTGCCACTGTAGAAGTAGCTGCATCTCAACACTGGCTGATCCAATCTGCCCTGACAGGTAGGGGTGAGAGGATGGGGCCTTGACACAGGTTGAAGGGAGTAAAGGAGAGAAGGGGGCTGGGGGCTTAGAAAGAGGATTACAAACGGGCACAGAGGACAAGCTTCAAACAAAGTATTTAGTCCTGTCCTGAGCAGATTGTCCCCGCTACCGGAGCGCTTTGTTACACTTTAGCAGCCCTTGTGCAAGGAGCTGGCCGTGCCAATGAAGTATCCTGGCCGGCAGGGGCCAGGCGCGCTGTGCCGGTGTAATCAGCGCAGCCAGCGGATTGCCAGGCGCGCTGGCTCCGCCTTTGAGCAGCCGCTGTAGCTGAAGCAGGAAACTTGGTCCGGAAGCGGAAAGACGCGAGACCCCGGCGGGGTGAGGGCTGGAGATGAGCGGCGAGCTGCTCACGCTAGACTGCCTCGTCCACGTCTTCTCCTACCTGGAGGCACCGGATCTGCTCCGCGCCGCGCGGGTGAACCAGGTACCCAGCTGGGGCTGGCCGCCCCTGGGGCACGGGGGGCGCCTCGGCTCTGCTCCAGCGCCCGCAGCCGCGCGTGTAGCGCAGGGAGATGCGGGCTCGTGTCGGTCGCACCCCGTTGGCAGGACACGGGTGGCGTCTGCTCTGCCCAGCTCTGGGGGCCTCCTTGGGGACCGCTGCACAGCCCGGGCCCCTGGGCTGGGGGCTTCTCCCTTTCCCCAGACACACTGCACCAGGCTGGGCGTGCCCTGGCGCTGGAGGAATGAACGGGCCTTTGCAAGCCTATTTCCTAGAGCTCCCTGTGTCCCAGCAGAGCTGCCTTAGCGCTTCTCGCCACTCCCGGGGGTGCCTTGCCCCACCGAAATAACACTGGTTCCTGCCTCTCCCCCCGAAGGGAATTCACTGCCACTGCTCCGGAGCACACCCCGCTGTGCAGTAGGGGGAGCCTGCTGTACCCGCGTGGCCCTGAGGGGGTTTATTTTGCCTTGACGTTTAGAAACTCCCGCAGAGCGGCCGGTGGCACCAGGTGTCTGAGCTGTGAAATTGACAGCAGACTGGAGCAGGGGGGCTGTAACCCTATAGATAATGGAAATCCCTTCAAGCCAGGGGGGTGCTGCAGCACCCCCTGCATCCCCAGTTCCAGCACCTGGTGGCTGGAGGAGCACACACAGGTCTGGAGACAACCATCAGGACTGCACATAAGTGTTCCCTTCCCACCCTTCATGACCACAGGTAATGAGCCTCTCCCTTGAGCCTTTCTTTCACCTCCATCATCACCCCACTCTGATCATGTTCAGGGCTGCAGCGGTGCAGCCCCAGCCCCTCTGAGAGATCACACATCCACTAGCCTGCAGGTATTCTCTTCTCTAGTCTCTGCCTGGCTGCCATGGCAGAATTGTGTATAGCATGCTATTGCATCCAAACTCCCCGTATTCCCTGTGCTGCATCCAAGCCACCATAGGGGAGGCAACTGTGGCCAGAGGGGTGGGAGGGTCAGGACAGAGAATGAGGCAGGGGAGGATAAAAAATGGAGGGCAGTGACAGAGGGTGCTGCAGGACCTAACCTCTCCTAGCAAAAACCATCCCATTAATGCAAGGTGGAAGCACATAGGCTCCTGCCTAGCCCCGTGCCTGCTTCTCCTGTGTGGGGATAAGCAGACCTTGAAGGGGGAAATAGGAACTCGTTCTTAGTGACACAAAATGTCACATGCTCTGGCTAGTGAGCAGAGCGTGGACCAAGTTTGGGATTGGGTGTAGAGTCACTACAGCCGCTGTATGCCACTTGGGGATCCCCTTTGGATTCTCCAGAATGACTCAAAGCAGCTGGACCAGGTGGGAAAGCTAGTCTGTCTTTTTTCACACTTGATGCAAAGCTTTGCCCATCCCATGTGATTTGCAGTAAGGGTTTATCAGTGATAACTGTAACCAAAAGACTGATTATCTCCACTGGAATAGAGAGGAAGCAATACCTACTAGGTAAAGGACAGCACTGGAAGCCAGACAATTTGGGCTGTTTGCCTTGCTCTGCCTAAAACTCCTGTGTAACTTTCAGTAAATTGCTTAACAGTGCACTGAGTTCCCCAATTGTTATATGGAACTCAGACTTTCCTACGTCACCAAAGAGTAGTGAGGCTAAATTCATTAATATTTGTAAAGCACTTTAGGATCTCTGGCTGGAAGATTCTATAAAATGCAAAATATTAGTAGCATTACTTATTTTTATAAAGCAGTGCTTATTTTGCAAACAATTTCTTAGAGCTGCTTTTACACAGATGGTAGTTTGATGGCAAACCACTGAAGCAAAGTTCAGGAGATTATTTTATTTGAGCCAGTTCAGAACATGCACCCTGAGTACAACGTCTTGCGTAAACCCATCCAAGAGGGAACAGGTGGTAGGGGGAGAGAAAAACAATGAAAAACATCAGCTTGACATTTCAGCTTCTTTGCTGTCAAGAATCCAGCTGCAGTGTGCAGTCCGTCCTGCTGTTGGGAAATGCTCTTTCCGAATGAATTTGTCACTTGCAGTGTGTTCAGAGTGCAGCCATGTATATGCTCACTGGTATGAGCAGCCAGGATCGCATTAGACCCATCCTGCATACATTTTAAACCTAATATATCAAATTGGCACTTTCCTTTATATATTTGAGGCCTCCTGGAGGAACTTGACAGGTACCTATGTTGAGATTTCACACATCTTTGAAGAATCCAGTTGCCATGTTTTAGGTTGACAGATCAAGACTTTGCTTTGGTTGGCCCCAGGGTGTGGAATACTTAAGGGTGGGTGAGTTGGTTTGGTTTTTCCCCAGAGGCATGTGTTTGTTATGGCCCGATTGGCCCCATATTTATGATCTTTGTTCCTCTATTTTTGTCCTTGTGTCATAGCTCCTCAAACTGTTCTTTTCATCTGCAGGTGGCAATAACCCATTTTAATGTTACAATATTAACCTGCTTTTCTGTTTTAGATTGCTTTTTCTGTGCTACTGGACTCAGCCCCTTAAGTATCTAGATGGTGCAGGATGGCTGTCTTTAAATAGTTATATAGCTTTTAGTATGGAGATGTAAACACACATACAGATAAAGCGTGTGTACACAAACACTGACGGAAATGTCAACAAAATACAATCTTGAATAGTTATCTAGCACATTTCTGAATCAGTAGTATACTCCATATTACTGTGTTCTGTATGACTTTAATATCCTACACTAAATGTGCAGGGGGTGGTATAAACTGATTGAATTGTTAACAATCCTTTAAGAACTATACACTATATATATCTGATCACATACATTCAGCTTAATGGATCTTGTAAAAATGAGTTTTTACTCTCCATTTGATGTTATTTCCACTAGTAGCAAGTTAGTTGGGCGTTCTAAGCTTAGATGTTTATTGATCTTTCATGTCACAATGATTATTTTCAAATTTTGGGATCGAGCCTGAACTACTTAACTAAAAAGTTTGCTAGGCCAGTCCTTGCACATATGTCCAAATTTACAAAACTTTGTTCATGATTTTAACCGCATAATTCCTATAAAAATCAATGTAAAACTATAACCAATTAATTGATTTGAAAATTCCCCCTTACTGTGTTGTGCTAAACATTCATACAAAATGTAAACTTAAAAAGAGTGATGATTCCAAGAAATTGGGGTGCAGCACAGACCTAGAAAGATTTCCTGGTCCCCTTCCCTCTCCATTGACTGATGTTATCTTCTCTATTCTGTCAGTCACAGTAACACTGAAAAGTTTGAAACGCAGCTTCCTTCATTCTAAAATGTCTCGTCTTTCTCCCTTCCATTTGTAATAGGCATGGAACGAAGCCGCAGGCACAACTTCCCTATGGAGGTGAGTGCCCCTTTCAATGTTTTGGGGAGTCCAGGCTAGGTATTGTAATAGTTGACAAGCTGCAAGGTGATCTTTTTGGGGTAGAGTGGGCACTCTCTGGGGTTCCCTGCTCAATGTCCTTCACTGGCATTCTTTTATAGCCACTTACCCGGTACTTTTGCTTTGCCTTTTTTAGTAGCCCTTGGTTCCCATTTTGGCACCTCCTTTCTTAAGAGGGTAGTCATTGGTGTTCCTGTGGGTGGGCTCTTTGAGGGGCTTCACGGCTACCAAGTTCCATGACCAGCCCTGAAAGGTGCTGAACATCAACCTGGGTGTCCTAACCCTCACTGACTGATGGGGATTGAGACAACCCATTCTCTCTTGGGGCATCCACAGAATGAGAACCTGGAAATACTTGTGATCCAGGAATTTTAACTACATAAAGTTGAAGAGCATACAACATGGTAGATAAAGGGCTCACAGGGTTGATTGTAAGGCATGTATATGTGTGCGCACCGTTTTTCACCCCACCATAGTGTTTGGAATCCATTCTCTTTGGCTGATATGAAACTATAGCCGCATCATACAAATACCACCTTATTTTAATAACTTAGATTGTTACGGCTCTGCATTAAGGGCACCCCTCCAGTGCTCTGGGCACCCCTCTGGATAATCTTTTAAAAATACAGTAATGAATAAGGCAGATCAATCTGTTATCCCAGGAGCAACGCAGTTAACTTGTAACTGAATTGGCATCCTTGTTAGCACAGCCTCAGTCTAGCCTATGGCCTCACTGCTATCTTCAAACTCTTACAGATGTTTTCCTTCTAAGTGAAGTACATTGACAGGGCAGGGTGGGGAACAGGGTGACTAGATAGCAAGTGTGAAAAATCGAGACAGGGATGGGGGGTAATAGGCACCTATATAAGAAAAAGCCCCAAATATCAGGACTGTCTCCTACAATATCAGGACATCTGGTCAGCCTAGTGGGGAAGCTTCTGCTGCCACCAAGTGGGCTGTATCTATTCAGCAGACAAATACAGGCCTTTGGTCTGCAGGCTGGCACCTTTCATTAGCATTTATTTTTAAATAATTTAAAAGAAAATGAATAAATTCCAGGACTAGGAAAGAACAGATCAGTTCAGGTTCCGGGAGAGTTTACCACTACTGGTTAGGAGCACTGGTGGGTGTGTGTTTACTATCACAGGGACATTTTAATTTTAGGTGACCATATTTTGAGCTTACAAACCTTGTTTTTGTACAGTCAAATTTTCCAAAGGTCAGGCAGTCCCTTGTAGAGGTGGGTGATATCTTAGAGGAAAAACTGGTTCTGAGTCGCATCTTTTCACAAGTGCCTTTATGGGGAGTAGAAATTGCGCTTATTAGGCAGAAGATCAGACCCAGAAAAGTCAGTGGAAAAGCACACACTGACTCAAGTGCTGCTGAATCACACTCACTCTGGGGATTGCTGTAAGTCTCTCACTGACTGTCTGTACTTCAGGAAGTTACACTTTCACTCAAACAGTTCTAGAATGCTTTCTTCAATGCATTATATGCAACCGGGCTTTTTTTTTTTTTTTTTTTAACATTTTCAGCATGTTGCAGTGAGCAAAATAGTGGAGGCAGGCAAATCGATGTTTGTACTCTCATTCCATGATGGCGTTTCCTTATTTCCATCTCTTCATATTTCACAATGGTGACTGCAGTATCTTGTTTTGTGACTGGGGAGGAATTCCCTTTCTCTACTGAATCTTAAATTTCCCAAGTAAAGAAACAAAATCGTGCTTTTATCCATGACAGATCTTTGGATGTACCTAGTGACATCCACCAAATGTGAATAGTTAAGAAAAGTGTTGCACAATGACCATCCCCTACTTTTAACTGAATAGTGTCACCTTTATGTTTCATAGAAGGATATGCCTAGATCATTGGACCTTTTGCAATATTTCCAACCTGACTCCAGGTATGCAGACATGGAAACAGTACTATCTCCACCGCTCCAAACTTGAGCATGAAATGGCATCAGGTCGGCCATCAGCTGATTATATATGTCGGTCCATGAGAGGGCATAAAGGTATGTGAGAAAATGATAAAAAGAATGGTTACTTCTGTTGTTGCTAGGTGTTTTGTACAAATGGATCCAACCCCTCATAGGATCTAGGCAGACATATGCTTTATACATTAGCAATAAAGACTTCAGCAGACTGCAAAATTGTTGTTCCCAATTTGAACATGCATTTTTTTACATGCAAATCCCACAAATCCAAAAGCTGGAAAGCTTTACTGGTACAAAACCATGAGGAAAATCTTCAGATTCAGTTGAAGAACCTTGGAAAATTGGCCTTATGGTATGATGGGGTGTGTACATTCTCAGAACAGGGCCTTGAACGTTTTTAAAATTACTAGCTTCATCCCATAACATTTTGCAGAAAATGTCTTCTTCAAAGATGGTGATATAAAACTAAATAAAAATCTCATCTGTTATTCCATGCTGGTTAAATAAATTCTCTCTTCACTGATAACTATGGCCAGATTTTTAAAGGGACTCAGGTGCTTATCTTTATCTTTAGACACACATATACCTTTAAAAATCTGGTCCTGTATCCTCTGAGTTGCATGTCACCTTCAGTAAAGTCCAAATTAAATAGCACCCACACATAAAAATTTAAGACTGGACTCTGGATTCCACACATAAATAAAAGTAGACTCTAATTTACTGTATTCCCTTCAGATAGCAAGAAATTAAAGGGTAAATTGCACTAACTCAAGCCATGAAGGCTATGTTCATGCATCATATTGTAAAACCAACTAGAATGCAAGTTTTGGAATACATCATATTTTCATTCAGACAGTAAGATTGTCAAGCAAAGGGTTAACAGCTTTAACTAAGGCAATTTTTATTGCTACCCAGGTATTATGCTGAAGAGTTATTTGCTGAAATAAATGTTGTTTAATCACCTTCTCAGTAAAGGGAATAATTTGTGATTTATTTTCTCTCCTGCAGACACTTTTTTGTTTTTGCATGAAAGGGTTTTTTTTATTTTGACTGAACATGCTTTGGATAATAGCATAGGCTACACTAATAAGTGTGAGTCATCACACCCATGAAAAATGGAACACTGTATCTACCGTTACTCTATTAGGAATAAACTACTAGGCCGTGTTTGAAAGTGCAGAATGATAACGTGCCAGGAAGCAATCCAGACCTCCCCAGATTTATATCCCCATTCTGCTTAATGCCATTAGTCTCCTATTTAATGCTTTGCTGATAGGGGCCTTACTGTTCCTGGTGAGCATGAAATCAGTTGATGGTCATACTGATATTTTTGTTTTTTATTATTGTAGGTAAAATAGTTGGTATGGCTTATCTCTCAGACAATGAGCACGTGTTTGGTGGTGGAAAGCTGAGGTCTGTGGTTTGCACTGCATCTACCGATGGCACTATTCGAGCATGGCAGGTCCAAGAGGTGGGATGCACACTCTTTACAAGTCCAGTGTCACAATCAAGAATATTTATACCATCATTTAAAAAACAATTATGTATCCTACTCCTCTTATATGATTTGTTGTTCTAGAATAGCTCTAAATCATCAGAAGGCAATAGTTAAAATACAGGTCAAACATTGCCCATGCTTTTTAATTCAAACTGTTCCAAAAATACAGATGCCATAGGATGGCTAGTATGTAAATAAGGAAGGGGGACTACAGATAACCCAGTTTTTGTTCCTAGTGTCATCTTTCTAAAGTTATGCAGAGGGAAATTGTGGCATTTTTTAATGTATAGAAGAGAACACTCACTAGTTTTAGTTTTTTGGGCCATCCCTAGATCTTGAATCTCTTTCCCACCCACACAGCATAATGGCCCAACCTCATTCTTCCTTTTTATTTATATAAAAAAACCCCTCCTATTATTTTATTTAATTTCATTTCCTTGGCAAGCGCTAATTCAGCCTGAGTTTTAGCAATTCTCACTTTATTCCTACATTTTTCTATCTTCTACAGTATAGCTTTGTTTGCTGACCAGCCACTTTTTCCATTCCCTATAAGCTCTCTGCTTCCTCCTATTAACCTTTTTTGAGGTGGCTATTCATCTAGGTGGGTCTGGAGCCTTTCCCTACAAGTTTTGCAAATTTCAGATTGTTTTTGTATAGTTGATTTGAAGAAATTCCAAGCCTCTTTCGTATTTAAGTCCTCAAGTCCTTTAACTAAATGTCTTACTTTCCCAAAGTCTGCCCTTCAGAAATAAAAGAAGAGTCAATGACATGGTTTGGATTTTCCTTCATTTAATATAAAGTGAATCAAATTGTGATCACTCAATCCAAGATTATTTCCTATGATCTGCTCTTCTGTGATGTCACCACCAAGTAAAGCTTAAGTCTAAAGTTGCATCACCTCTTGTTTCAGTGATGATTTGATGAAGAAAACTGTCATCTATCACATCTAGGAATAATTGGGCCCTACCAGTATTAGTAGTATTTATTCTGTCATCTATATCAAGGAAGTTTAAAGTTTCCCATTATGACACAATTCCCAAAAGTATTTCTCTAATAACATTGAAGTGAATGCTATCCATAACAGAGTCTGACTCCTGGGGTCTATAGCAGACCCCTAATACTATCCCAGCAGAACCTCCTTTTACAACCCTTCCCCAAAGTGATTTTGACCCAAACAGATTTTGTCTGTACTATCACTTCTTTAAGTGTACAGCTGTCGATGTACCATGCTACCCCACTACCTTTCTTCTCTCTCTTAAACAGTACATAACCTTCAACACCTGTATTCCAGTCATGAGTGTTTTTCCACCATGTTTCTGTAATCCCTGTAATATCTGGTTTAACCTCCTGCACCAGTAGTACCAGTTCCTCCATTCTGTTGCCCAGATTCCTTGCATTTGTGTACAAGCACTTCAGTTGTTTCCCTCAGACCTCACTCAGTTTTCTAGCTTGTGGTGTTCCCTTGTCCCTTACTATATCTTCCTTTAGCTGATTTTCCTGCTCCATCCCTGGCTTCAATACTCTGGAGACTTCATGAGCCTCTTCCAGCCTCATCTCCTAGTTTAAAGCGCTTTTTAGCTCCAGTGCCAGTCTTGATCACAAAAGATTAACAGCCCAGGTACTCATGTGGAGTCCATCAATTAGAAACGACAGAGGAGGCGAGAGACCTGGGTGTATGGGTCAAGCACAGAATAACTGAGTCATCAATTTAATGTGGCTGTGAAAAAGGCAAATGCGATCCTTGGATGTATTAGGAGAGGCATTTCCAGTACAGACCAAGAAACAATAATGCTATTGTGCAAAGTACTAGTAACATTTCACTTGGAATACTGGATACAATTGTGGTCACCCACATTCAGGAAATATTAATTCAAATTGGAACAGGTGCAGAGAAGAACTATAGGATAATTGGGGAATAGAGGACGTATTTTATGATGGGAGACTGGAAGATCTTGGCTTATTTAGGCTAGCAAAAGTCTGAGAGGGGATAAGATTGCTATCTATAAATATGTTGGGGGAGGTGGGAGAGGGCTAAATACCAGGGAGGGCAAAGAGCTATTTAAGCTAAAGGACAATGTTGGCACAAGAGCAAATGAATGTAAACTATCCATGAACAAATTCAGGCTGAAATTTAGAAGGCTTCTAACCATCAGAGGAAAGAGGTTCTCAAACACCCTCCCAATAGGAGTTGTGGGAGAAAACACTTTGTTTTTAGGAGAGTCTGACATTTCCCTGCAATTGTGGGGGCCTCGGGCACTGATGCAGCTTGGGACCTCCTATTCTCTGCCTGTGGCACAGAATAGTCTAGTCTCATTTTGGTTGTGGGGTTTAGTGTGTGGGTGCGGGGTGGTAGCGGCCTGTGATATACAGGAGATTAAACAATGATCTAGTGGTTCCTTCCGGCCTTAAACTCTGACTAGAGATGCAGGCTTGTCATCCCTAATGTTCAATATGTAATTCAAATCACAGCACAAAAAACATGGTATATTAATGAGATCAGACTTTGCTTCTTCCCTGACTTCTCTGTCCACATCTGAGAGGAACAGAGAGATCTGGCAAAGTTTGCAAGCAATTCATATTTCTAGTATTCTGTCCTATTACAGTGAAGGTTTTTCATGCATCAAAGCTCCACTCAAATTAAGCTTCTAATTAATTTGAATTAGATCTTAGATCAGAATTTCTAAGAGCGTCAAGTATTTGCTGTTGCTGCTTTTTCTGGGGAGTTCTTGGGAGGTGGGTGCTACACAATGTTCAGCCTGACAATCTTGCAATAAGATTAAAGTGCCATATTTATTGATTTCTACTTTTTTTTTTTTTTTAAAGGTAGTCACTGACTATTGGGCGTTAGGTTGGTGCCCCTGAAAACAGCTATTGGGGAATATTACTTTTAGAGAAACTTGTTAAATGCAATCAGAATTTAAAATGGTAATATTAAGATACTCCAGGACTGCACAGTATCACATATACTGAGAAAATACAGCTTAAATGGAACCAATGTCATTTAACTGGCCAAACATAAAGCATTCAAGATCAATTATGAGAGCCGGACCATTGAAAACATGGTTGGGGAAATGAGTGCAATAATATGGCAAACTTTTAAGTTAGCTGGTGCTGGTATTGGTAGCATTCCCCCCCTACAAACCTTTGGCATGCAGTATTACACACCTACATTTTGCATGCCTATTAAATGGTAAATCAATGGACACTGACCAATAACATCTATCATGTGACATGCACACCCATTTTTTGACTGATTTACAACACTTTGTCACTGTTGAGTTCAGCCCAGGACTTGTGTGTCAGTTACAACAGGATAGAACTTGACCCATGGGAGCAAGCAGGTGCAACTCTGCTTGTATCAGCTGACCTGAACAGAATTATGCCAAGGATGAACTGGGCCATTAGAATCAAATCTTGCAATAGATGACTTGTGGAAGTGTGCTTTGTCTCAATTTAATTCTTGTGATCATTAGACCACTTCAGAAACCACCATCCATTTTGGCAGACTGAAATGCTATTGGCAGTTCCTGCTCAGGAGAGACCCAGGACTTGAGTAGCAAAGGGTATTGTATTGTAGGTCCAAACTGAGATGAATTTGCATAGCAAGGTAGCAAATGTTGCTGTGTAGTCTGCCTGAATGTACATTTGGCTCTAAAATGTGCTATTAATTCTCAGTGCAGACCAGTTTCTGATGAATAGGGGAGATTGAAGATTTAAAAGCTATTGCAGATTCTTGCTCTCAAGTGGGGGTGAAGGAGTGGAATTTTCCAGTCCTGTGGTCTGCAGTGTCATTGGGTGTGGGAAGAATAAGTGAGATTTGTGGTGCAAAGGAAACATCCAATTATTTAAAATCTCATCTTTGGAAAGAGCTTCTTGGCTGCACTTTAGGATTTTTGAAATACAGTGGAGTAAGCTGAGTCATTATTAGAATCCAGTGCGGGGGGAGAGTTCCAACAAGGAGAAAATAATAGCTATCTTGTTAAAGGAAAACTATTTCAACACAAATACTGGAAAATACCAAGCAAAATGTTGTTGAAATAGGTAATATCTTCAATGATATATACATACAAAAACAAGCAATGGGGGGAAAGGAATGCATTATTGATAACAATTTAAATCTATTTAAAATGCCCATAAGCTGGCCCCTAACTGCATATTTTTGTTCAGGGTACACAGATATGGTCAAGTCCCTCCCAGGAAGTGCCATTTGTAAAGGTTATTACTGTCCCAGAGTACAAACTAGCAATCAGCACAGATGCCCGTGGAACCATCAAGGTCTGGCATGGAGAAAGTGGGGAAGAGCTTGCTGCATTCTCCACATCGTCGTCCTCGTCCAGTTTGGTTACCTACTCAGTGAACGACAAGCCCTTCCTAACTGTAAGTAAACCATGGTGACTGTAAATTAATGACCACTATCTAACAAGATCAGCTACACCTAGGTATGTGCTCGTTTAAAATAATGAGGAATATGCTTCTGATGTGATGCATTTTAAGCACTGGGAGATAAGAATTAAAGGTGCATAAAATGTATTGAGACGTCAGGTGAAATCTCGGCCCCATTGGAATCAATGGCAAAACTTCAGTTAACTTCACTGAGGCCGGGATTTCATCCTAGAACAGTTTGTAAAGAATGAATTATTCTGCACTAGATGATCTGTGTTCTAGTGCTTCATCCATTCTCATTTCAAAAGTTTGCAGGGATGGAACTTTAACCACTAGACTGTGGATGTGTCACTTCCAAGGGCTTTCGTTCTCACAGCCTGGAGTTCTGATTTTTAGCTTAAAATTTATTTTACTACCTTCATTCTTTTTCTGTTGATGATAGCACAGTCATGCTTCCTTGTGTTTATACCCTTTGGAGACTATCAGATCCCCTTCAAGTTGCTCCTTACCCACATTATATTTAGTTCTTCTAATCTTTCCTCCAGGCCCTTTAATCATTTTTGGTTTCTCTTCCTTGGACTCCCTTGAGTTTGTCTACATCTTTTTGGTTTTTGGAACAAAGTATCTAGAACACAGGAAAATGCCACATACTAAGTGTTCATACAAATGGCTGTAATGTACATCTTCTGCCTTGCTATTACAATGGAGCAAGTACAGGCATGTGTGGTGTGGAAGTATGCCAGAGCAGGACAATAGAATTTGTGTTTATTTTGGCTAGGAATAGAAAAAGGCTTTAACTATAGTTGTCTTTGTGGGGCTTGTTTGGGAAGTGACTGTTTCAGCCCTCTGTGGATTTAGTGCTGCTAGTGGGGGATGAGTACTGCACAGTCCTGTTTTTGTCATAACTGCCGGGAATAGGGTTAAGAAGACTGAATGTGTATTCTAGTAGTTCAAAACTACAGCATAGTGGCATTGTGCTACTGCAGAAGCACATGATGGACTGGTGAAGAATTAAATTCCCACTTCAGAGACTGGAATCAAAGATGCTGAATCATTAGGAAATATCTCTCTACTGCCTTTTGCTTCTGCTGCTCCTCATACACAATACATAGAAGGTCTGATTTACAACACTAGTGGACTACAGCCCACTTCTTCGGATGCATGTAGGAGACTCTGTGCTATGCGCATCTTGATGTGAGATACACTTTAGCCTTCAGGCGTGGTGCTGATAGTACCACTCAAAGTTTAAATTCAAATGAGACAAAAATGCTTGATGTCATGAGCACTAAACCTTCAGATTTATATAAATTCTTTTTTTTACAGAAGCTGGGATGTTGTAACCATGTTTCTTTCTTACTCATCTTTTCTTATTGTAGGCAGCCACTGCAGGAGGTGCTATCTATACGCTAGAAGTTCCTAATCTAAATCAGGTTTCATGTATTACAGCATTTCAAAACTCTAGCATTGATTTATTACTTTGTTCACCAGACGAGCAATGGCTAGTTGCTGGATCTACTGAGAATGCAGCTCCATCTCCAAAGGTACAGTATTACGTAAAATTGGGAGCTGCCTTTAAATATAGGATCTCTGTTTTAATATAGTCTCTCACCTTCCTCTTGATCTATTGGCATATCTCACTGGCTAATGGACTCAGCAGCATTTATATAGAACAATCTCTACCTCAAAGTAGGTAAACATTTATTCTTCCTTTGTTAGAACATTTTCCTAATTAACTTAAAGAATTTGCCCTTCCTGAATGAAGTGCCCAATGTATTTTATTCCATAAGTCTTAATGGCAGTACATCTAATTTATAATGCAGCTCTCTCTGTTACGAAGACTCTGCTTGTAATGCAACAGGCTGAATTTGAATATCTAAAATGTTGCATTTTATATTTTTGTGGTGCAAGTAGAGCCATCAATGTACTAATTTTCCATATCTGCTAATAACTAATATGAAAATTAGAAAAATAAAAATACCATAGAAACTTTGCTGGAAGAGTAAACAAATAACTTGTTCTCAGCGTTGGGCATCTGATAAACCTAGTGGTTATTATCAAGCTCCTCATCTTTACCGAATGAGAAATCTTGCTAACGGCTAGGTTCAGCTACATTCCAACAAGACACTTTTTTCATCCGAATTTGCTGATTTGTCAAAATCTGAATGGTTTTTTTGGAAAGGGGTAGACTTTGACAAATTTACATTGGACTCCTGCCTGGTTTTCTGCTAGCTCGCCTATGCGGACTTCCCTGGATTCAGGACCCCATATCTTCCAGGCCAGTTACTTCCCTCCATTGCCCAACTTCTGAGAGCCCTGGCTGCGACAGGAGCGTGTGACTCAATGCTCCTAGTCAGTTTGCCAGGTAGGCTACAGAGGACCCAGGGTCTATCTGGCAGATGCAGACTTACTGACCATTCTTTTTCAGTTTCACTGCTGCCCACCACTAAATAGCAGCAGTGAAACTGACAAGATGCTTAACTTGACCAGAGTCTGGTCAATTTCACAGCTGCTATTCAGTGATGGGCAGCAGTGAGACAATCATTACTTTCATTAGCAGCTGTCAGGGTTTCCAGTGTCCCCATCTCCACTGCAGCCTACCAGATGGGCAGCCAGGGATCCTAGGGAACACATTTCATTTTGGAAACACCATCTTTCAGTGTTTCTGAAACAAAATAATGTGGGATTTCAGTTCTGTGAAAATTTGAGGTTTTGGCATTTTTGTTCCAATTCAGGATACATTTTTTTCCAAAAATACATTTTTGCAGAAAATGTTGTTTCCCAACCAGCTTTGAACTCACCCTAGATTCATATTTGCTTAAGAGAGATTCTACCATAAATTAGATAACTTGAGCAACAACAAATTTTCAACAGCCCTTGACAGGTTAGATTGTTTTAGAATGGACACTGAAAAGTTTACTAGAAACACCTCACAAAATAATAAACCAAGCCACAAGTCATTTGTGATCTTTCTTTGTGCAAAAAGTGCCACTTTCAGCAGTACTCTGCTGGCGTCCTTCTAGTCAACACCCCATACACCCTTTCTACATGCACATTTTAGCACAGCTGCCTGTTGGACAAAAGGAAAGTGGACTGGAATAGCAGAGACTGCTGTCATTAAACATTCAGATATACTAGCAGAGCTGTATAAGGAATGGGTAGGTCTACATTACCGGGCTAAATGGACCTAAGTTATGCAACTCCGACTATGTGAATAACTTGTAGGTCAACTTATTACGGTGTCTATACTGGGCTGGGTTGATGGGAGAAACTCTCGTAGACTTACCTTTACGCTTCTTGTTCCAGTGGGGTACCAGTCAACAAGAGAGCGAGCGGCAGTTGATTTAGCAGCTCTTCACTAGACCCACTAAATCGACACCCCACCCCCCGTGGCTTGATCACTGTGCGTCGATCCCTCCCTAAGTGGAGACAAGCTCTATGGCTCAGCTATGCCAGGTCTTATGCCATGCTTTCACAAGCATCAACCTCTCACTTTTCATTAAGTGTGATGACTCAATAAACCATTGAAAGATAAACTTCAATAAATCTGAATTAGCAAAAAGCTTTTCTTAATGGAAAAAATCCTTAACAAGAATTATGAAATCTAAGGTTTTTCAGAGGTGGCACTGCAGTCTGAATAGTATATTTGTCTTTGTTTTTCTCTACACCAGATATTTTATACAGATTGCTTGATTAACCCGGCAGATGAATCACCTGAATCTAGCTGGCTGCCTGTCAACAATTGTGCTGTAGTCTGCTGGTTACCAAAAGCACCAGCAAGAATAGCAGTAGTGCACCGAGATCGCATGTCAGTTCAAAGGACCATCACAGTGTTTGATCTAGCTCTCAAAAAGTCTAAATATAAAATGGAAGTTCTAGGTATGTTTTGATATCTATTGCCTATTAACACTTCATAGCAGAGAAATTTTATTTAATTTTTTTTTGTAGTAATCACAGGTGTCTTATTATAGTTCAGGATACAAAATATTTTATTTTAGGGATGGAATTTTCTATAGTTGCTCTCCCAAAGGTGACTTTTTTTTTTAATGTGGGTAAAATCCATTATTGTTATAAGAGACTCGAAAAAAATAACAGTTGCATTTGTTGCAGCTGTTCTTCAGGAACTATGCTAGCTTCTGGTTGCAGTTTGAGGTGTTTGAAATTGATCTGTAAAGCTGTACAACATAGCTTGTGGCCTTACTGAAGCCAACGATTTCCCCATGTACTGTCTCAGCAGTCAAACTCAGCTAGGGCATACAGACATGTAAGTGGCCAGAGGTACTCAACTCTGGAAACAATCACTACCACTGCACCAACAGAGCCAGTTGACCATTAGGGTATAGTAGCAGGCCCCCCTTTGTTCTCAAGACGTTACTTAAGGGGTAGAGAGGAGATTTTCATTCTGCATAAGGACTACAAGGGGGGAAAAAAAGGATAAGAGGCTAAATTAAAATATACACATGGTCCCTGGTGGGCAGAAAGTAATTTCAAAAGTCAAGGGACCCTCAGAGAACACACAGCCTGCAGCCCCTTATGTAAAAACAGGGCTCCTGTCAACTGCTTCTCCTGACTAACAATGTAGCACTATCACAAAGAGGGAGAGAGAGAGACTCATCATGGGATGTTGTAGGTCAATCTCACCACCTTTGAAATCTCTTACTCCTAGTAAGCAGCCCTGAGCTGTCTGGGCACCAGAGAAGGGGTTTCTTTATATATATATAAAAAAAATAAAACAAAACTCTTTACTGCAGATTTTGGTAGAAGTGATTTTAGAGTTGAAATATAATCTTTGAAGTATTTTCTTTATAAAAGCTCAACAGGTTGCAAGTTTCACACTACCAGAAGGAACTTGGACCACAGAAATTCTCATGAAAGGACATGGCACAGAAACAATTCTTTTAGGATGTGGAGCAAACTTAGAACTATATTCAATTTTTGGGACTCAAGTAGAAGCTTTCCAGCATCACAACAATACAATCACTTCAATATGGGTGGTATGTGTCTCAACTGTTTAGTTCAAGGGGTGGGGGGTAGGGGAGGGAGAGAACAGCATTGTTTACTGTACTCTTAACTACAGTATTTTACTTTAAATTGGAAGGATGCTTTTCGTGTTGTCACATCATCTTTGGATCTCTCACTCCGTGTGTACACATGGAAAAAAGTAAACAAAATCTCTTCACTGACAAGTCGCTATTATTTACTAGGGGGAACCCACAGATGGTCAAGGTAAGACAGCTCAGTTGGTAACTAGACAAAGCTAACAAGTTGTGATATAAATCAAGCCTTTGTTTTTATGATTAACTTGCTTCCACTTACAAAAAGATGAGGCTAACTCAGTACATTGAAAGCTTAAGTGACATTGTCACTACTGCTGTCTCCTCCAAAGTGGAGGGAGGAATTTAAGTGAACATTTTGGGAATAGATTACCCTACTGTTCAAACAACTGTAGAAAATAAATGGCTGAAGGCCATGTCAATCTTTTTTATATGTAAAATATTTCTAGTGAGCTGAGCATGTGGTTCTTGTATTTTAATAGCATTCTTTTTTATAAAGTCAATTTCTGCTGTAAACCATCCTTCAAAAAAAGTCACACCTTTTATTTTTCAGTTAGTTGAGCCTTTGCTAATTAAACACAAACAGCATCAAGACTATGTTTGAGAAGCTGCAGTGTAGTAGAGTTTAAATGCCAGGCAGAGCTCATGCAACATACAGGAAAGGCAATGTTCAGGATCTCCTCCCCCCAAGCTCTGAAAGTTTAGGGTGCCTGTCTGGACTGTTTAACAGATTAGGTCACAGGTGGTTTCTGCTTAGGTGCTTCAGGCTGCTAGATTAAAGTATGGATTTAATGGATGTGTTTAAACTTTAAATTGTAAAAGATCCTAACTTAAGAGGCAGCTAGTTATAGTCATGTCTCCTTTTAAAGGTTTTCAGTTTAACATGTTCTGTTCACAATTTTTCCACAACAGGGGCTTTACGGATGTGGCATGTGACAACATCAGCATCGTAGGTGTGGTGGCTGAAAGTGATGAAACAAGTATTTTAAGAGCATATTCCTTTAACCTGTAAACAGAGAAATATTTAATGATCCTTCATTATTTTAGCTGCAGTTTTGGGTGTTGCTTCGCAAAGCTTTCTTCTGTTAAGTATAGGGCACTATGTAGGGAAAACAAAGGCTTTATGGTGAACTAGCAGTACCTTAAGTATGAACAAAGAGCTGTTCCCTTGGAGCAATATGCAGTGATAAGCTTTGTGAACACCCTCATGTTAATAGAAGAGATGCAGATGAGCACCATGAAGCTAGGTCCCCTCAATCAGAAACCATCAGTTGTGGGGGTGAAGTAAGTCTACAGTAGACATAAAAATGCTACTACCACCCCTCAAATATAAACTTCAGTACATCAACCATAATGTTTACTAGAGGTCATACCTAAGCTATACTTTATCTAGTCTAATTATGAAATAAAAATATTCCTTTAAAAAACACACTAATTTCAGTAATGCCACCACTCTTTATATTACAGCCTTTAGAATGCAGTACCTCAATAAGTAAACCTCACTTTCCATTATGAAAAGTTGGGTGCTCTTACACTAAAAAAAAAGAGTCATACAACAGTTTAAAATTTATTGGATCTGCAACAAAGTACAATTAGTCACATGGAAAATACTCAATACATACGTAAATTAAAATACAAGGAGGAAACAATTCTTGAACCTGGTTCTGTCAATATAGTGTGGTTCAGTGCAACATCTCCTGGCATGGTGTTTTATCCAGAAGATGGATGATATGCTGTAAACTTCTTTAAAAAGTACAGACTTAAGTACTGACTACCCCTAAGTAATATAGCAGGGGACATCTTTTCCACACCTGCAAGATTTAGACCAGTGTGAAGTCTTGCAAAAAGTACATAACTCAGCTATAAATTTACATTGCAATGGTGTAATCATGGAAGAGTTTGTACTTTCACACATCTACAGGAAAGGACCACTATACTTCCTTCCACTGCTTGTGATTCATTCAACATTATTTGTTTTTAAGCTGGTTGCAAGTCTTCCCTTAAAAATATCCCACATACCCATGATCAATAAAATCAAGCTTTAAAACTCTTAACTATTTTAGATGTTTACTCCTCTAGAAAAATAGGACATTTGAGTTGTCATTAGGAACTTGAGACTTTCATAAGCACTGAGTACTTTAAGAGAAGAGGTCTATCCCTCACTTCTAATAAGATCATTAAAAGTCACTTGAATTAACAATATACTTTAACTCTTATTCAGTGCTGGAAAATCTTAGCCTAATCTTGAAAGGAAGGTGAGAGACTATTTTACCATATTACACCACTCACTTTTACTAAAGGAGCAAATGGTGTGTTCTGTTTGTCCTCAAAAGCAGCACTATACTGCTGCAACCTTGCGGTTAGTACTGTACATGGGTTGTCAGAATGAGTCTGTTGCTGCCACACTTAGTTTCATTAAAACTTAATATGATCAAATATTGGTTTGGCTTATACCGTTTTTTTCTTCACATATCAAAGCTGCAGAAGTTTAGACTGAGCCAAAATGGTCCTGTTGTAATAATAAAGCCCTAAGAAAGGCAGCAGGTTGTATAGTTAACTCCTTGTGAGCAAAATCCCTGCCCTAAAACTATGCAACCTACTACCTCTTCCTAGGAGCCCACTGTTTCTTCTGCAGTTCTTCTATTTAGCAGCTGCACTGTGAAATCAGCTGTTAACTTTTATTGCAGTTTCTTTTGACTTTGTTTCAGACATGCATATATTGTGACATTTTACATTCATTTATACTTCCAGGTAACTTCAGCTTTATTTCACTATATTTGGTAATATTGTTTAAGTCAGGAATGGTAGATCAGTTACAAAAGTTGTCTCTAGACTAAAAACCCTGATGACTGATATACTGCTTCAGTTTTACCTTAATTACCACTTGTTCAGTCAGAACAGCCCCTAAAATGATCACTTATCAGGTAGCTCCTTCTCCCACACAACAAACTAGTCAGGGTTTAACCATTTTAGGCAATGAGAAAACAAGTTTGAGCCTATGCCATTTAAAAAAATAAATAAAATGTAACCAGCCAGATTTATTGGTAAAGAAAACCTTCTGGGGCTCATAACCCCCCAGGAAGCTTAAAACAGGCATCAGGGGATCATAGCCATCCTACACTGTTTGGGATTACCCTCCCATTTAGTAATGTGCAAAGAAAAAGTGGAGAACCACTAACTTAATTTCACTTCCTAGCATTGGGGGGGGGGGGGGGAGGAGAAGTGGAGGGAGACAGAAGTGTTTACACAGGATAGTACTGCTGAAGCCATTTTCTCCCAAATCAGTTCACTGGCTACTTGGGCTACATGCTGTCAGGGCAGCCATGAATTTCAAAACTTGTGTAGCTGTCTGACCAATTGAAGTCAAGATTAGTAATGCAACAGAACACACTTGAAAGACCATTTGTATATAAAAATCAGCAATATATCACTCACCTTTGAAAAAAATTCAGCATAGTAGCCAAATGCAATGTTAGTGTGTGCCACATTAGCATTTAGTGCTGTAAATCCAGCCACTTAATCACCTGATATTGTACAGGCTTGAGTGAAAGTCCACTCACCAACTGTAAACTCAGGATGCTCAGCTAGCATGCAAAGGAACTGCAGATTTTTTTTACTCCTCGGGGAAGGCAATAGATTGTATAGTTATCTCCTGAACAGGGTAAAATAACTACCCTACAACTATACAATCTACTACCTCACTCCGCTAGAGAAATTTGTACGCAACAGTCCTAGTTTCAGGAAATATAGCTTAGCTGCACAGCTATTCAACTCTGAACAAGTTTTATCTTAATGGCACCAAATACCACCACTAGTATTTTGCTTAATTAGAAATTAAACAACTTTAGTTTTTAAATGACCCCATGCAATATACAGTTAGAATGAAATCTATTCTTCCATACCTGTGCTGATCCCCTAAAGAGAATTTTAAAAAATTTAACTTGAAAATCAGAATGGTAAAGAAACTGACTTTCCAGGGATAAACAAATTCAGACATACATATCAACTCTGCTATGCTACAGAAATGTATTTCCTCTGCCCACAAGCCCTTTGAACTAGAGAAGATCTGAAGAACTGGACAATAAGCTTTTAAAGTGAAAGATCTGACATTGCTGATTTTCTGCTGCTTTAGGAAAGACAGTAGATTGTATAGTTATCTCCCAGTTGTGGGTATGACCCTAAAACTATACAACCTACTACCTCATCCCACAGTGCAGGCATCTTCTTAGTTCAGATGTAGAGGAAATGTTGTTTTACCAGAGACAAGTTAGCTGCAAGACAGCATCTATATTATACATAACAGTTTACCACAGAGAAAGCTTCCCCTTGCCTCATGCAACAAGTTACTTAGAAAGACTTTGACCTCAGACTTTTTTAAAATTATACCAACCATTAGGGGCTCTCAAAACTTCACCTCTGGATAGACAGCAAGATGCAGAGCAAGAAAGGTATCTAAAACTCAATTCTCTTTTAAAAATGTGAGTTAAATTACAATCTTCTTCCGTAGATGTAATCTCAAATCTGAAAGTAGAAGAAAGACAGACTGTCAGAAATCTTACATACAGACCTACATCACTTATTCCTCATGAATTAATAGCAACAGTGAAACCTGAAAATCATGGTTTTCTTCAGCCAATTTTCCTAGTTGTACCAGTGTAAGGGCTTAATGCCTATAATCTAGACCAAATACAAAATGTAACACTATGAACTACCAATATTTTAAACTGATTTAGCGTATGGCAGTTAAATGCTAACTTTAAATCTAACAGCACAAAAGTACGACTTTGCAATATCTCGGTGAGCAAATTGTTACTGTAGATCTTAAATTACCGTATATGCTTGATCATAAGCCGGTTCATTTATAAGCCGCCACCCCCCCCCCCCCGGGATGGATAAGTAAAAATGGAAACTTTATAACCTGTTCATAAGCCGACCCTATAATTCGGGGGTCAGCAAACTTTGGCTCCCGGGCCATCAGGATAAGCCGCTGGTGGTCCAAGATGGTTTGTTTACCTCAAGCGTCCGCAGGCACAGAGGTAAACCTAAGTAAACAAAGTGTCCCGGTGCGCCAGCTGCTTACCCTGACAGGCCAGGACAGCAACTGATGGGGAAATTTTTTTTTTGTGTGTGGGGGGGGGGGGGGGGGAAGCTGGGAGTCAAGGGAATAACCCCTGTGACCACTCCCCACATGACCCTAGCCCGGGACCCCCACACTCTCCCCCATCCCATCCCTTCTTATCTGGGGAGGAGGATGTCTCTGACCTGGCTGGAGCTGCTCCGGCAGGTTGGGCAGCGCGAGCGCGGCCGCAGCGTGCTCCGGCGGGCTGGGCCGGGCGGCGTGGCCGCAGCGTGCTCTGGGGATGGGGCCAAGCGGCACAGCTGCAGCTGCTTTGAAGGCTGGGGGGAGAGAAGTGTGGCAAGAAGCGGAGAGACTCTGGCCCCGCCTCTTCCCTTCTCTCTCTGCTGCCTCTCCTTGCCCCCTCTGTTGGGGGGAGGGGCTGTGTCCCACCTCTCCCTCTCTATACCCGTTCATAAGCCAACCCCCACCTCTTGTGCTTCCCTTTTTACTAAAAAAATTCGGCTTATGAACGAGAATATATGGTAAGTTCTTGGAGGCAGAAACTAGCACAATATAGCTTTGATTCTGATTGGGCCCCTCTAGGCGCTACAATATTAGTTCAACTTATTTCTCCAAAAGCAACTTAAATGTATTTAAGTTTACAATGAATGAATTAGTACATCTTGTCTGCCTTTTTTAAAAGTTAAAGCCAGTTTCCACACTAGCACTTCAGTTGACCATGATCCTGAACAAATTTGGGGGGAGGAAAAAACAAACAAAATGTGTGCCAGGCAGATATGTATGGTTTAGAATCCAATGCTTGGCAAAGGTAGCTTGAAAACAGGGAATTGGGAGGAAAGCGGATTTATATTTGGAAAAACAATTAACAGCCTGAAGTATGTATTTAGCAGTGCAACTTTCTAAACAATTCAAATACATTTACTAGTTTTTCTTCACAATTCTAATTTAAGATTCTCAGACAAGTCTTCAAACAAAGCCTTAATAGAAGAGCTCCCAACACGTAATGTCCTTGCCAAAAAAAAATACAACCCATGATCCAGTGCATTTATATACAAACAGATGACATTATTCCTCCATGAACAGCAAACATAAAAGCAAAAGTTTCCAAAATTCTTCAATGCTGTACCTTCATTTGTACAAATATTGACAATGAATTTTATTGGATTGCTTTTAAGAGTCTGCCATGGATTAGCATAAACCCCAGATCTACTTTCATGAACCTTATTCCTGTCATAATTTAATTTTTAAGTATTTCATTGCACAGATGGGCATAAGCAGTTGGTCCTAATTCCCAAAACGGAAATAAATTTCAACAGTAGCACTGGGAGAAGATGCAGACGCGGCAGGTAAACAAACCGGCCTAGCCTGCCAGGGAGCATATGCCATAGGTTGCAAATCCCTGCTCTAGACTCCAGTAGGTTTAATGAAATCCAAGACGCATAACAAATCTGCAAAAGCACGTCTAAATTTCTACACTACACCCTTAAAATCCAAAGCTGTATAGAGAGTTTTAAATGCTTCTAAAATTGTTCACAACAAACATTTACATGGCAACATAGCATACCAAAAACACGAACTAAAACTGCATTGCTGGAAGCCCATTGCTCTAACTCTCATACACAAAGTAGACACTTATTGGAAGTTTATATTGTAAATGTTGTTGAAACCAGTGTGGCATTTTCATAATTTTAAATTACAGAAGTTAAGACAACATATTGGTAACCACAAAAAGCATGCAAGGCTCTGCCTTAGTTTTACTTCTGTAGCTACAAAATTCCCATATTAACTTGTAACAAGAAATTGGGAGGCTGCAAATCATTTCCCCTCTCCATCACCAGACTAGCTTGCTGTTCCTCAATATACAAGTGCCTGTAGTTGCTTTCAAATCAATGTAAGAAAAAACATTTCCCCCATACAGGCACTTTTTGGTATTAAGTTTGTCAGACAAACGGTACCTGAGCAAGGATGTAATGAAATTAAACTCTAATATAGTACTTTTATAATGCATTCTGTCCTAGGGTCTTAAAGCACTTTAACGAAATCTCAAATACCAGCATGAGTATATTCATTCCTCATTTTACCAATGAAGAAGATGCCATTGGTCATCATACAGCAAGCCAGAATGGGATGTAGACTCAGTGTGACTCCAAGTTTTATAATCTATTCAATAGAATAGAATAGCTATTAGTAATAGCTGTTGATTACATGCTGCAATAACCGGCCACGGACGGATGGTAGGGCAGCCACCACTCATTTTCTTCACTGTTTTGAGCTATAAATTTAATCCAACATATATCAGTGCTAACCTCCATTTGAATGGCAAAAGCATTCTATGTTTGTTATATTATCCAGTTGTGAAAATAAATGTGCATCACAAGATACTGAAGTAAAGTCTATTTTTTCAAAATGATTGTAAATGGGTTTCAGTGGCCTTTAAATCTTAATGAATTTTATTCTTAATGAAAAACACTCTTTTGGACTATAATTTAAAAAAGTTCTCTGCTTTCTAGAAGCCCAGTATTTTTTAATCCTCTGATGGGTGAAGTTGTGGATTAATTCTCAGTTTTTATTCCAAAAAAGTTCCTATAAATTCCAATTTCCTTTTCCTAAGGAGAGACTTAGAATTTACTGTTCTTGACTGGAACTATTGTGGCATTTTTAAAGAGCAGTGCAATATAGAATTGATGACTTCCTCTTCCCCAAACCAGATGAAAGAATTAAATAGAGAATTTTTTGTATTTTGGAATTTAGCAAATATAACTTCCAGAAAATGACAACCACATTTTAAAATCTCAAGAAGTTTTATAGCAAATGTCTTTATATATGTTTATGAAATGCAGGCAGACTAAGAACTCAATGTAACAACAAAATTCAAGTTCTAAAAAAAAAAAAAGAATAATCAGGCGTTTGGACTTTCAATTTGTATTTGTACTGTTAGTTACCTCAGTTTGAGATGCACAAGTAGTAAATACCTACAGTACAAGCAGTCACACCTGTAAGTTTTGCATTCTATAGTCAACTAGTGATTGTCACATTTAGTTATAGTATATTTTAAATTCACTGAAATAAGCGAAATGCAAATTCCACAGGTCTTAATCTTCACAACTACAGAAGTGAAGAAGTATGGTACTGTACTGAATAAGCAAGATAAAATGGATTAATTTATATTTTCATATAGGACCAACCAGGTGCAATGGGCAAGTTTACTGCTCATTACTCTGCTCCAATGGGAGTTGCCTGTGGTCACCAGGTACGGCTTCTCCCCTGCATATAACTTTACCAGATGGACAATCTACCAAAATCCCAGATCTCCCCATTACAGCTGCAATAGTCAGCAGAAGTGAATTCAGGGCATCCTAGTCTCCACCAGACCAGCAGGATTTCCTCTAGAACAGAGTTCTAAACTTCCAATCGGGGCTTTAATTTCAGTCCCAGATCTCCTCTAGAGCAGCAGCTCTACAGTACATTAAAACCTCAGAGTTAAACACCAGAATTATGAACTAACCAGTCACCCACACCCCTTATTTGCACACTTCTGGTTCTAATCAGGCAGCAACAGAGGGGGAAAAAAGCAAATACAATGCAGTACTGTGTTAAACGTAAACTACTAAAAAAAATAAAGGTAAAATAGCATTTTTCTTCTGCATAGTAAAGTTTCAAAGCTGTACTAAGTCAATGTTCAGTTGTAAACTTTTGAAAGAACAACCCTAACGTTTTGTTCCATTACGAACATTTCAGAGTTATGAACAACCTCCATTCCCGAGTTGTTCATAGCCAGAGTAGAACCTGAGTTGAGCTCCCACAAATCCAGCCACTCTTCACAGTGCCACTGGGACTCATTTGCACACCAGGTCCCACCTGACGATTGCTTCGGTTATTATTGGGACTTGTTTTTTACTTGAAAGATGGATAAGGAACAGGTTAAAGGGGAGACTACAATGGGTCGTACGGAAAGGTGAACTGTCAGGCTGGAGGGAGGTTAGTAGTGGAGTTCCTCAGGGATCAGTTTTGGGACTAATTTATTTAATCTTTTTATTACTAATCTTGGCACAAAAAGCGGGAATGTGCGAATAAAGCTTGCAGATGACACAAAGCTGGGAGGTACTGCCAATACAGAGAAGGACCGGGATATCATACAGGAAGATCTGGATGACCTTGTAAACTGAAGAAATAGTAATAGGATGAAATTGAATAGTGAAAAGTGCAAGGTCATGCATTTAGGGATTAATAACAAGATTTTTTGTTATAAGCTGGGGACACATCAGTTGGAAGTAACAGAGGAGAAGGACCTCGGAGTATTGGTTGATCACAGGATGACCATGATCCGCCAATGTGATATGGCCGTGAAAAAAGCTAATGCGATCTTGGGATGCATCAGGCGAGGTATTTCCAGTAGAGATAAGGAGGTGTTATACAAGTACCATTATATAAGGCATTGGTGAGACCTCATCTGGAATATTGTGTGCAGTTCTGGTCTCCCATGTTTAAGAACGATGAATTCAAACTGGAACAGGTACAGAGAAGGGCTACTAGGATGATCCGAGGAATGGAAAACCTGTCTTAGAAAGGAGAGTCAAAGAGCTTGGCTTGTTTAGCCTAACCAAAAGAAGGCTGAGGGGAGATATGATTGCTCTCTATAAATATATCAGAGGGATAAATACCAGGAAGGGAGAGGAATTATTTAAGCTCAGTACCAATGTGGACACAAGAACAAGTGGCTATAAACTGACCATCAGGAAGTTTAGACTTGAAATTAGATGAAGGTTTCTAACCATCAGAGGAGTGAAGTTCTGGAACAGCCTTCCAAGGGGAGCAAAAGACATATCTGGCTTCAAGACTAAGCTTGATAAGTTTATGGAGGGGATGATATGATGGGATAGCCTAATTTTGGCAATTAATTGATCTTTGGCTATTAGCAGTAAATATGCCCAATGGCCTGTGATGGGATGTTAGATGAGGTGGGATCTGAGTTACTACAGAGAATTCTTTCCTGGGTGTCTGGCTGGTGAGTCTTGCCCACATGCTCAGGGTTTAGCTGATCGCCATATTTGGGGTTGGGAAGGAATTTTCTTCCAGGGCAGATTGGCAGAGGCCCTGGGGGGTTTTCCACCTTCCTCTGCAGCGTGAGGCACAGGTCACTTGCTGGAGGATTCTCTGCACCTTGAAGTCTTTAATCCACGATTTGAGGATTTCAATAGCTCAGACATAGGTTAGGGGTTTGATACAGGAGTGGCTGGGTGAGATTCTGTGGCCTGCATCATGCAGGAGGTCAGACTAGAAGATCATAATAGTCCCTTCTGACCTTAATGTCTATGATTCTACAGCTAATTTTTCACTGAGCTTTCAGAATACATTTAAAATTCTAATATACAGACTGTAATCTTATGTGGGGAATTGATCTGCTTATATTATGAGACTTGCTAAAATGTGTAGGCTTAAGTTTTAAAAAGCTGAATTATTTGCTTATGTTATTTATCTTTTGTTTAATCTGTGTCTTCCTACATTACAACCTAAGACACTAATAGCTCATGCCCACCAACACATTCTCCCAATTGTGAAAAAGGGAAACTGGACCCAGGAAATGGTTGCTGCTAGTGTATTTTCAGCTCTTACAACTCTGGAGATGACAAGGTATAGAAATTTCTAAGAAAAAATTCTAGTGACGTTCCATTTAATCTTATCTAGGACCTTGGAATGGTGACACTGCTCTGTTTCCATATCCAATTTTCAACTCAGGAGTAGCAGTTCTTCTTCGAGTGCTTGCTCATATCCATTCCATTAGGTGTGTGCGCGCCGCGTGCACGATCGTCGGAAGATTTTCTACCCTAGCAACACCGGCGGGTCGGCTGTGGAGCCCCCTAGAGTGGCGCCTTCATGGCGCTGAATATATACCCCAGCCGACCCGGCGCCCCCTCAGTTCCTTCTTACCGCCCCTGACGGTCGTTGGAACCGTGGAGCGCGGCATAGCTGTTCTCCACTCTCCCTAGCTTAATTAGTTATTCGCAGTTGTAGTTATAGTTATAGTTCTAGTGTTTGTAGTTTAATAGTTAAATAGTTTAAAGTTGTTAGATTTGTTATAATAGTCCAGGGGACTAAGGGGGTCGTCGCCCCCTTTCTCCCCCGGCCGCGGGCCCGGGCTCATGCCCAGAGCTCCCGGCTTCAAGCAGTGCGCCTCCTGCGCTAAACCTATGCCCACGAGCGACCCGCACGACTCCTGTCTGAAGTGCCTGGGAGAGTCCCACCAAACAGATAAGTGCAAGATCTGTAAGGCCTTCAGACCAAGGACCAAGAAAGAGCGGGACTTTCGGCTCCGGCAACTCCTGATGGAGGCGGCACTTAGCCCGGACACTCCTTCTACGAGCCAGGCCCAGGCACCTAGCGCCTCGGTGCGCAGTGCCCCAGCAGCACCGGCAATGCCGACAACGCGGCGGTGTCGGACAAACCTCCCCGGCACCGGACCTCGTCGGCACCGCAGCAGGCACCTCGGCGCCGGTCATTATCCCCGGGGCATAAAAAAGCCCATAAGACGGGGACCTCTGTACCGAAGACGCCGGCTCCCCCAGTGCCGGGGGTAGAGCCGAGTGCGCCGGTGGAGCACCGGAAACAGGTGCCTCCAGCACTGTCGACTCCGGCACCGAGGCCGTTGAGTCCGGTGCAGATAGCGTCTCCACCGAGACCGGCGGTAATACAACTCCCGTCGACTCCGGAGACCTTCGTGGCGGCGAGAGACTTGATAGCTCTCACAGAGCCGGCACCGCCTCAACCACTGGCACCGACGGCACCGTTGACCCGCCCGGTCCAGTCAAGGGGGAAACCTGCCTTGATGCACCCTCCATCACAAGGGCTGGAACCTCGGCACCGGTCCAGGTCCAGAAGCAGGTCCCCACGCCACTCGCAGTCCCGGCACCGAATATCACCTCGGCACCGGTCGTACTCGCGGCCAAGATCTTCGTCGCGGCACCGGTCTACGTCTCGGCACCGCTATGATCGTCGGCACCGATCAATGTCGAGACGTAGTTCTCGGCACCGCTACGGTCAACGCTCGACGTCGAGAGGCCGCTCCCGGCACCGGGCATACTCCAGGTCCTCGTCGAGGTCCAGATCCGGCTCCCGGCACCGACGAGGTCATCGGCACCGATCGCGGTCCCGGCACCGTTCGCCGGCACCGCGCAGAGATAGATCATCTCCGGACCGGTACCGTGCGGCACCGCAGCCCACGGAGGTCGTTTCATCTCTCTCGGCACCGCCATGGCCGTCAAGATCGGTGTCTCGCTCCTCGGAGGACCTGTCGAGATCGGCATACCCCCCTCAAGGGCAAGCCGAGGAACGGAACTTGGGCCATTGGCAGGAGATGGCAGAGGACCACTCTCATGGACCATCTCACTGGTCATTTTGGACCCCGTGGGCGTACCACCAGGAGCAAGGGGCTCCAATACCATCGACCTCTCGCTCGGGTCACTCGGTTAGAAGGGCCCCAGAATCCACCATCTCTCGGCCTCCGCCAGGGGGCATGGAGGCTTCCGTGTCCACGCCACCTGACACCATAGACCCGAGTACAGGTGATGCTCCGGCCCAAGAGCAGGGGGATCAGGACCCCCCCTTGGATCCAGTACCACCGGAGGCGTCTTCCTCCTCCTCTCCGGATGAGGCAGTGGCGGGCACTTCATGTACGGGTCCCCCTCCGATAGATCTTCGGGCTCACCAGGATCTCCTGCGTAGGATGGCCCGTAATATGGACCTGCAGGCGGAGGAGATAGTGGAAGTACAGGACCCTATCGTGAACATCCTCGGAGCGGATGCCCCATCGAGGGTGGCGCTACCCCTGATCCGCACGATACAAACCAATGCGGATACGATATGGCAAACTCCTGCCTCTATCCCACCCACAGCGAGAGGGGTGGAAAGGAAGTACTTTGTCCCGTCTAAGGACTACGGGTACTTGTATACCCACCCCCAACCGTGTTCACTGGTGGTGGAATCAGTGAACGCACGAGAGCGCCACGGCCAGCAGGCTGCAGCGCCTAAATCAAAAGAGGCTAAGCGGCTCGATTTGTTTGGCCGTAAGGTTTACTCAGCCGGAGGGCTGCAACTTAGAGCGGCGAACCAACAGGCGCTATTGAGCCGTTACAATTTTAACTCCTGGAACTCTATGGGGAAGTTTAAGGAGTTGATTCCCCAAGAGTCCAGGGAAGAGTTTGGAGCCATGGTAGAGGAGGGTAAGAAGGTGGCTCGGACCTCCTTGCAGGCCTCCTTGGACATAGCAGACTCAGCTGCGAGGACCCTGGCTTCGGGTATCGCTATGCGGAGGATCTCCTGGCTTCAAGTTTCGGGTTTGCCTCCGGAGCTACAGCAAACCCTACAGGATCTGCCCTTTGAGGGACGTGGATTGTTCTCGGACAAGACGGACTCTCGCCTGCAGAGCCTCAAGGACTCGAGAACAATCATGCGCTCCCTGGGGATGCATGTTGTGGGCCCTCAGCGCAGACCATTTAGGCCGCAGCCTCAGCGCTTCTACCCCCCCCCCGCCTCGTCAGAGACAGGACTCGACCCGGAGGCGAGGGCGAGGTGGTAGAAGAAGGTGGGCCGGCCCTCAACCCGGCCAGAACCAGGGGCCACCTAGACCACCTTCAGGCCCCAGGCAGAACTTCTGAAGGTGCGGTCGAGGACGGCGCCCCAGTCATCCCCCAGGGTCCAGCCCCCTCCTTTCGGGATCGTCTCTCCCACTTCCACCGTGCTTGGTCCCTTATAACTTCGGACCGTTGGGTCCTCCGCACAGTGGAGAGGGGATACACTATCCAGTTTTCTTCTATCCCCCCCTTCCACCCCCTTTCCCCGTCCCTCTTCAGGGACCCTTCTCACGAGCAACTTCTTATACAGGAGGTTTCCACGCTCCTTGCTATGGGGGCCATAGAGGAGGTTCCAGTAGAGTTAAGGGGCAGGGGATTTTATTCCCGTTACTTCCTGATCCCCAAGTCCAAAGGAGGTCTGCGGCCCATCTTGGACTTGCGCGGACTCAACAAATTCGTAGTAAAGTTGAAGTTCCGCATGGTCTCTTTGGGGGCCATTATCCCTTCCCTCGATCCTGGAGACTGGTTCGCCGCCCTCGACATGAAAGACGCATACTTTCACATCTCAATTTACCCACCTCACAGACGCTTCCTGCGATTCGTGGTAAACATGGTGCACTACCAATTTGCAGTCCTTCCCTTCGGCCTATCCTCGGCCCCAAGAGTGTTCACGAAATGTATGGCTGTCGTGGCAGCGTACCTTCGTCGGCAAGGGATACAGGTGTTCCCGTACCTAGACGACTGGCTGGTACGCGGTCGCACCAAGGAGCAAGTTCAAGCTCACGTCCACATAATAGTGCACACATTCAACGAGTTGGGCATCCTACTCAACAAGGACAAATCCACTCTAGAACCTACCCAGAGAATAGAATTCATAGGCGCAGTTCTAGACTCCAGACGTGCACAAGCCATCCTGCCAGACAACCGATTTGGCACCATCACGAGCCTCATTCAAGGGCTCCAGGCGTTCCCAACTACCACGGTGAGGTCGTGCCTTACCCTGCTGGGTCACATGGCCTCCTGCACGTACGTAACCAGGCATGCCAGACTTCGGCTTCGCCCACTCCAGACCTGGGTGTCGTCAATATATCGACCAAATCGGGACAGCCTGAACATGGTGGTCACGATCCCGATCTCGGTCCTGACCTCCCTCACCTGGTGGCTAGATCACAATGTGGTCTGCGAGGGGATGCCATTTCACGCCCCACAACCCTCTCTGCACCTGGTCACAGACGCTTCATCTCTGGGTTGGGGCGCCCATCTCAACGAACACCATACCCAGGGCCTGTGGACTGCACCCCAGCTAGCCCTGCACATCAATGTTCGGGAACTGATGGCGGTGCGCCTGGCGTGCCAGGCATTTCTCAACCTCCTACGTGGCCGATGTGTGTTAGTTCTCATCGACAACACCACGGCCATGTTTTACATCAACAAGCAAGGAGGAGCACGTTCGTCAATTCTATGCCAAGAGGCCATTCGCCTGTGGGACTTCTGCATCGCCCACTCAATCCATCTCACGGCATCGTTCCTCCCTGGAGTCCAGAACACTCTAGCGGACCGACTCAGCAGGTCCTTCCAGACGCACGAGTGGTCTATCCGTCCGGACATCATACATTCCATCTTCCGGAGGTGGGGGTTTCCCCAGATAGACCTGTTTGCATCTCGAGACAACAGGAAGTGCCACGTGTTCTGCTCCCTGCAAGGTCGAGCTCCGGGCTCCCTCTCGGATGCGTTTCTCCTTCCCTGGAAAGACCACCTGTTTTATGCCTTCCCTCCGTTTCCTCTGGTCCACAAGGTACTGTTAAAATTGCGCAGAGACCAGGCACAGGTAATTCTGGTCGCTCCAGCGTGGCCGAGACAACATTGGTACACCACACTGTTGGAACTCTCGGTTCAGACACCGATCCCGCTTCCGTTGTGTCCGGATCTCATCTCTCAGGACCACGGCCGGCTGCGTCACCCCGACCTGCAATCACTCCACCTCACGGCGTGGCTGCTCCATGGTTCACCCAGGCAGAGCAGCAATGCTCGCACTCTGTCCAACAGATTCTGCTGAGCAGTAGGAAGCCCTCAACACGCACCACGTACCTGGCCAAGTGGAAGCGGTTCTCCTGTTGGTGCGAACAACGAGCCATGTCCCCGTTGCAGGCACCCATTCCTCTCATTTTGGAATATCTCCTCTCCCTAAAACAGCAGGGGTTGGCGATATCTTCAATTAGAGTTCACCTGGCCGCTATATCGGCCTTTCACCCAGGGGAACTCGCGTCCTCGGTATTCTCTAACCCGATGGTCGTTAGATTCCTCAAGGGCTTAGACCGGATGTACCCACAACAACGTCAGCCCGTTCAGACGTGGGACCTCAACCTGGTTCTCTCCAAGCTCACAGGTCCTCCATTCGAGCCACTGGCCACCTGTTCACTTTTGTACCTATCCTGGAAGACAGCCTTCCTTGTAGCCATCACCTCAGCAAGGCGCGTTTCTGAACTCAGGGCGCTTACATCCGAGCCCCCTTATACAGTTTTCCATAAGGATAAAGTGCAGCTTCGTCCACATCCTGCCTTTCTCCCTAAGGTGGTTTCTCCTTTTCATATCAACCAGGACATCTTTCTCCCGGTCTTTCATCCCAAACCACATGCCACTCGCCAGGATCAACGTTTGCATTCCCTGGACGTACGAAGGGCCCTGGCCTTCTATATTGACCGCACAAAGCACTTTAGAAAGACGACACAACTCTTCGTTGCAGTGGCCGACCGAATGAAAGGCTCACCGGTCTCCTCACAACGCCTATCCTCCTGGATTACGTCTTGCATCCGGACTTGCTATGACCTGGCAGGTGTCTCAGCACCGCACCTCACCGCTCACTCCACGAGGGCCCAGGCTTCCTCGACGGCTTTCCTGGCACAAGTTCCGATCCAGGACATTTGTAGAGCAGCGGTTTGGTCATCAGTCCACACATTTACAGCTCACTATGCACTAGTGCAGCAGTCCAGAGACGATGCTGCTTTCGGATCAGCGGTTTTGCACACAGCAATGTCTCACTCCGACCCCACCACCTAAGTTGGGCTTGGGAGTCACCTAATGGAATGGATATGAGCAATCACTCGAAGAAGAAGAGACGGTTACTCACCGTTGTAACTGTTGTTCTTCGAGATGTGTTGCTCATATCCATTCCAAACCCGCCCCCCGTCCCCACTGTCGGAGTAGCCGGCAAGAAGGAACTGAGGGGGCGCCGGGTCGGCTGGGGTATATATTCAGCGCCATGAAGGCGCCACTCTAGGGGGCTCCACAGCCGACCCGCCGGTGTTGCTAGGGTAGAAAATCTTCCGACGATCGTGCATGCGGCGCGCGCACACACCTAATGGAATGGATATGAGCAACACATCTCGAAGAACAACAGTTACAACGGTGAGTAACCGTCTCTTACAAAGTGGTTTGAGTATTGGCCTGCTAAACCCAGGGTTGAGAGTTCAATCCTTGAGGGGGCCACTTAGGGATCTGGGGCAAAATCAGTACTTGGTCCTGCTAGTCCCACTGAAGACAATTGGACTATACATGGTGAATAGAGTTATGTATTTGCTTCGGTGTTTACAACATCAGGACATTAATTTTCACTTTTTTGCTGTAGTAAATTTTGTACAACTCAAAATACTCCAACTAGTAGCGCTTTACAGTATTTATAATGTAGCATATGAATTTTAAAGTAAAGTCTCAATAGCACAAGTTTTCAAATAGATTTACAAAGTCTAAATCTGATTTAAATCAATGGTTCAAAGTGACTGTATCAAAGCATTTTACATTACTTCTAATTTCAGTGAATGATTGCAAACAGGAATATCTGATATTGAGGTCTGTCTCTCTAAGAATTGAGGGGTACCTGCGCCAGGAGTACTAGACATGTTTGTAGATCAAGGATTTACAAAAACAAAATTAGAAAGTCACTATTGCCTACTGTACCCAACAAACTTTAAAAAGCTGTTAACTTCAGTGTATTACTTCTAGGGTAGTAAACAATCTGTTGGCCAGATATTGATACATGCTGCCTGTCCACTACATGCTATAGACCAAGCTAGGCAACCTATGGCACACGTGCCAAAGGCGGCACACGAGCTGATTTTCAGTGGCACTCACATTGCCCGGATCCTAACCACCGTTCCGGGGAGCTCTACATTTTAATTTAATTTTAAATGAAGCTTCTTATTTACTTTACATACAACAATAGTTTAGTTATACATTACAGACTTATAGAAAGATTTTCTAAAAACTTTAATATGTATTATTGGCACATGAAACCTTAAATTAGAGTGAATAAATGAAGACTCAGCACACCACTTCTGAAAGGTTGCTGACTCCTGCTATAGATCAAATCTCTTCAAACAAAATTATACATTAACCTAAATATCTGTAATAACTTCATGTACAAGTGATAATGCTATGGTCAGAAAAGTAGACAACACACCTTGATGCCCAAATCTTTGCTTCGTTTACTTAAAGGCAATATAATCAAGGTTTGAAGAACGAATCTCAGAGTCCTGCCTTCTAATCAAACAGCTCTGCTAGTAACTTGCTGTATAACTTTCAAGTCATTTAATCTGTACTTCATTTTACCATCTGTAAAATGGATGCAAGTGTTTACCTACCTCCAGAGGTTGAGACTGTTTTACAGACATGAAGGGCCTAGAGGCCATAGGTTTTTTTCTAGCAATACAACAGCAAGCATGCAAGAAGCAATCTAATTTTATCTGCTGTATCAAAATCACCAGCTACTCCTAACTCCAAGACCATAAACCAGGGGTGGCCAACCTGATCCTGAGAAGGAGCCAGACTTTACCAATGTGCATTGCTAAAGAGCCACCATAATACATCAGCAGCCCCCCCATCAGCTCCCCCGCCCCACTCCCAGCGCCTCCTACCCACTGGCAGCCCCGCCCATCAGTTGTTTCGTGCCATGCAGGAGGCTCTGAGGAGGGAGGCGCGAGGGCACCGCAGGCTCAGGGAAGGGGGCGGGAAGGGGTGGAGTAGGGGCAGGGCCTCTGGCAGAGCCAGAGGTTGAGCAGTGAGCACCCCCGGCACATTGGAAAGTTGGCGCCTGTAGCTCCAGCCCCAGAGTCGGTGTCTATACAAGGAGCCGCATATTAACTGCTCCAGAGCCACAGGTTGGCCACCCCTGCCATAAACTATTGAAGGTAGGTTATGTATATAGCAAAGAGAACCAATTAGATACCAGGTTGAGCATGCAGTGCTGATGCTGGAACAAACATTTTAATTTGTAAACAAACATGTTTGACATAACTGAAATAAAAGTACAGAACAAAGCACTGTTTTTTCTAACTACAACCACTCCAAATTATTGCCCAGTTTTTACATAAACCACTGACATTGCTGATCTCACTATCATTTAGAATCAACTGTTATAATAATACAGTCTTCCACTGACCAGAAGAAGTTTGCCATTTCCTTTTTTAGCTATCTGAAGAACTACAGCATTCTGAACCACTGTCTTTCACAGAACAATTAGAGTGCCAGTTATGTATTCCCCCTGAAATGTCTGTTTCATTATGCATGTGTTTCCATTATGATATTATGTACTCCCTTGATGGGGAATGTTTACTTCATCATATCAAATATCAATTGTTTACTTCTGATATTTAATCCCCCACCTGATATGCTTTTCAGAAGGTGGTGTATTAAGAGAGAAATTTAATAAAGGGAAAAGCATGAGTTGGACTTATGCCTGAATCAAAATTAAGGTGTCGTTCTTTTAAAAGACATTGTAACAAGATGTCCACATGCATCCTTATGTTTTCCTACTTCATTCCCTTGTGTTCTTCTGTGAGTATTAACCCCTGAGAAAAATAGTTGATTTGTTCCCATTAACGGAGCAGTTGTCTAACACATATCCCTAGGTTAATTTCAGGTGTCAATATAAACTGATTAGAGGACTGAATATACCTTCAAGTCAGCGGCACTGCTATGGGTACCCACATGGCCCCCCACTATGCCAACATTTTTATGGCTGACTTAGAACAACCTTTCCTTAGCTCTCATCCCCTAACGCCCCTACTCTACTTGCGCTACATTGATGACATCTTCATCATCCGGACCCATGGAAAAGAAGCCCTTGAGGAATTCCACCATGATTTCAACAATTTCCATCCCACCATCAACCTCAGCCTAGACCAATCCACACAAGCGGTCCATTTCCTGGACACTACTGTGCTAATAAGCGATGGTCACATAAACACCACCCTATACCAGAAACCTACTGACTGCTATACTTACCTACATGCCTCCAGCTTCCATCCAGGACACCACATGATCCATTGTCTAAAGCCAAGCTCTAAGATACAACCGCATTTGTTCCAACCCCTCAGACAGAGACAAACACCTACAAGATCTCTATCAAGCATTCTTAAAACTACAATACCCACCTGCTGAAGTGAAAAAACAGATTGACAGAGCCACAAGAGTACCCAGAAGTCACCTACTACAGGACAGGCCCAACAAAGAAAATAACAGAACTAGCCGTCACCGTCAGCCCCCAACTAAAACGTCTCCAGCGCATCATCAAAGATCTACAACCTATCCTGAAAGATGATCCCTCACTCCCACAGATCTTGGGAGACAGACCAGTCCTTGCTTACAGACAGCCCCCCAACCTGAAGCAAATACTCACCAGCGACCACAGAACAAAAACACTAACCCACGAACCTATCCTTGCAACAAAGCCCAATGCCAACTCTGTCCACATATTTATTCAAATGACATCATCATAGGACCTAATCACATTAGCCACGCCACCAGGGGCTCCTCTACCAACGTGATATATGCCATCATGTGCCAGCAATGCCCCTCGGCCATGTACATTAGCCAAACCGGACAGTCTCTATGCAAAAGAATAAATAGACACAAATATGACATCAGGAATTATAATATTCAAAAACCAGTAGGAGAACACTTCAGCCTCTCTGGCCATTCAGTAACAGACTTAAAGGTGGCAATTTTGCAACAGAAAAGCTTCAAAAACAGACTCCATCAAGAAACTGCTGAGCTTGAATTAACATGCAAACTAGATACCATTAACTTGGGTTTGAACAGAGACTGGGAGTGGCTGGGTCATTACACATATTGAATCTATTTCTCCATGTTAAATATCTTCACACCTTCTTGTCAACTATCTAAAATGGGCCATCTTGATTATCACTACAAAACATTTTCCCCCCCCTCCTGCTGATAATAGCTCATCTTACTTAATTAGTCTCTTACAGTTGGTATGGCTACTTCCACTTTTTCATGTTTTCTGTGTGTATGTATATGTGTGTGTGTGTGGTGTATATATATATATATATATATATATATATCTTCTTACTATATGTTCCATTCTATGCATCTGATGAAGTGGGCTGTAGCCCACGAAAGCTTATGTTCAAATAAATTTGTTAGTCTCTAAGGTGCCACAAGTATTCCTGTTCTTTTTGCAGACATTTAAGTGGGATTCACAAAGGTACTCGGGTGCTTAACTCTCACGGATTTCAGTTTTCAGGTAGAGGTGCAGCAATCCATAACACAATTTAACTTTTCTATTGATCTTTACAGCTCCTGGAATGTCTCTTGTAAATTTTCTAAGGTACTTCAAATCCGAAGGGATCTTCCAATACTAGTTAAAAATTAAGGGGAAATTAGAAGGCATTTGTCAAATGGAAACTAAAACAAGAATGATTTCTACTGCTCTGAAAAATCGTGTAAGTACTCAATTATTGTACCAATCCTCTCCAATCTTCACATGCAAGATAATTACATTTTAGTCTTTTCAAGTAACCTATGCAACCTCTTAATTTGTATGCTGTTCATATATATCGCAGGCTAACACCCCATACAAAAAGTGTGTTAATTAGCACGTTATAAATCAAAATACTATAAAAATGAAGTCCTAAAGAATTTAGAAGCTCCCTTTAATTCTAACTAGTGTTTCAAGATAAGGGCTAGAATAGGACGATAAAACAATTGAAGTGCAATCTTTAGCAAACTTGATAAATTTTCAGTAATAAATTACAAGACCTTCACTATGACAATGTTAAATAGTTCGGTAACCGCCCTTCCAGTAATCCTTATTGTAATCAGAACTGAATAATTGAGAACTTGAGATAACAACAATTTGTGAATGGCATTCTCTGGAGACTATACCTAAATAAGCCTATATCAAAATTAATGTAACCATCAATATATAAAATATTATGACAAACAGATCAAGCCAAATTTGACTATAGGAACCATTTATTAGACATCTGTTAAAGTGAAGTCCCAATTGCTGGATTTTTTCCTATATCTTGGGATTTTAGGATACATTCACCTCTACTGTAAAGAATCAGAAGTTCAATAAAAATAAAATCATTAAATGCTTTTTGAAGTACAAAAATTCATAATTCTGCTCAACAAATGCTATCTCAAACCCCACAGCAGAATTTGATCCAACTTTTCATGATCAATTTTATTCTTTAGGCACTAAATGTACATTTATGCCCTGCTGGATTCTTTTAAAAAAAGATCAAACTAGCACATTTTTAGCATTTTATTTATTTCTCATGACACCTCTTAGGTAAGAGCAAATCTTTTCAATAGATCTGCTTTCCCAAGAATATATTTTTTATAGAGAAATTAGTTATAAATGGAGGCAAGGGGCTATGATGACCTTGAGTCAGAGGGAATTAGTTTACACTTACAATCGATTAAAAATCCTTAAAGAGATTTGAAGAGTAAGCAGTGCAAGAAAATCATTAGTGGTATGTTAATAGCATACACCAAATTCAAGGATTTTATGGTAAGCTAATACAAGGTAATGGCAAGACCTACTTGGTACAATGTTGTTTTGCGCTCTATCCTTTAACAGATTAAAAATATTGACAATTACTAGCCAGGAAGAAAGTTATCCTATGCCACCGCAGCTCCTGCAACAGCTACATACTATTTATGTATTTAAATATGAATCAGTCAACTTCTTTTTTAATACAACTTAATATCTCCCTTTGTTGTTACCTTTCTCTCTCACTGGCTTCACAGATGCCTAGAGTCCAAGATCCAAAGGGACTTCTGTGATCATCTAGTCTGACCTCCTGTTAGTTGCAAGCTATAGAACTTCCCCCAAAAAAATTCCTAGGGCATTTTTTTTTTTTAAATCCAGTCTTGATTTAAAAATTGCCAGTGATGGAGAATCCACCGCAACCTTTGGTAAATATTTTCAACTCTTAAATTACCCTCACTCTCATTTCCAATCAGAATTTATCTAGCTTCAACTTCCAGCCATTGGATCATGTAACCTTTTCTGTGGACTGAAAAGTCCATTATCAAGTATTTATTCCAGATGTAGATATTTACAGATTAATCAAGTCATGCCACTCTCCTTCCTTCCTCCTTATATTTCCTTATATATAGTAATTTACTCTATGTTTATCTGTTCCAATTCCACACTACCCCACCCCAGTTAAAAAAAAAAAAATCAATACTCCATTTGCCTCTCTGAACTTATCCTCAGCAGCATTTCCACCAACCTATTCATATGCAGGGCTTCCAAAATTTACCAGACACCTATTTACCAGAAGACAATGAAAATAAAGAGTCCCATTTTCAAGTACAATATCCAGTTGAAGAACCAAGCTCCCACTAGCTGGTCCTTGAATTCCCACCAGTGTACTTCCTCAGTACCATACTCTTGGGCTCAATCATTTGTAGCCTCTTGGCAATAAGTGTCTGATAAATTTGAAACTCTGCCTTCCCCCAGCTGCAGGAATGGAAAAAGGAGCATTAGTTCATTTCATCAGTCTTATAATTGCAGTATCACACCTGTCATTGTTATCAGTTAACACTTGTTCTTGAATAAATCAGAATTACATTGGAAGCTCTTCTCTCTACAGTTGAAGATAATCCAAATGTTTCTTCTATGAAAATTACAGCAGCCAATATAAATAGTAGATTGTATGATAAACACTGGTAACTATATTGCAGCAATACCTAATGCAACTGAGAACTATTCCCAATCTCGAATTTATCATTCAAATCGATATGAGATACAAGCAGCTATGCATAATAGCTGCATCCAGACATACTTCAAAATGCTAGTGCTTAAATATGCAACACAATAAAGCCAACCAAAAGTGCAAGGTGCTTAAGCATGGAATTCATTGTGCAAGCAGAAACACCTTTTTTATTTCAAGGAGCCTATACTTACTCCACCAGGTCTGTTTTAAATCCGAGTCACGGCTGTCAATACCTGCAGGTCGTAGCAGCAGTGTCAAAGCCTCAAACGTTTTTGGTCAAATCTGTTGAAGCCTAACCAAGAGATAAAGCGCATTAACAGTTCGTTAACTGCTCAAAGGGCGCTGCAGTGTAACTCACCTCACCGAGGGTTTTCACATGCGCTTCCCCGTCACTCCATCCCATCGGGCCTTATTAGCTGCGAACTGCCCTTCCCAGCAACAGCATCCTCCTGCCCACCACAGCCGCCTGACGCTAGCGACTTCGGCCAAGGGCACCGGGGATGCTGGGTTTCCCAGCGGTCCCCGCAGAGCAGCGAGTCTGGGGCTCACCTGCCTCCCCGCGCCATTAAGGAGGCAGAGCTGAGTCTCCCCGAGAAGGGCCGGGAGCGAAGCGGGGGTGGGCGTCTCAAGCCACCGATCGCTCCCGTCCGGCCGCAGGGGAATCGGCGGCTGCCGTTGCCCGGGGGGTTTCGGGGGAAGAGAGCACCCCCTCCCCGCCAAGGTCTCCCCTGCCCACAAACATGATAGCGGAAGTGACGTTCACAGCCGCTAGCAGTCCTCACAGCCTATCGCTCATGAGAACGGAAACCATAGAGCCAATCAGCAGCGCCCGGAGGCGGCACTTCCGGGACTTCACGTTAGTCTGAGGGGGGGGTGAAAAATCCTTAAATGCATAAACACGTGAGCGGAGGGAGACGGTTGCGAGCCCCCACCCGCGGCGGCAGCAGCACCATGGCAGAGCGCGGCCCCGCCGCCCCGGGGAGAAGCCCTGGTTCAGCCCGCCCCACACACGCGGTCGCGCCCCACAGGCAGCAGCCACAAGACGACACGGCCCAGTTGCTGCTTCCTACGGAGCAGACAGCCCCTAGGGCGAGCCCGGCGTGCAGCCAGCAGGGACCCGCACGGCGTCTCCTTCCGGCCTGCTTCCGCGCGGCGCCTCGCTCCCTGCGCCCGGGCCTCAGGAAGCCCCCATTCTCCCTAGGTCCGCCCGCCCCGCAAGCCTCCACCCGGGCGCTGCCCCCGAGCAATGGCGGCGCCGCAGCCCCATTACCTGCTGCAGGCTGACCCGGAGCGGCGCCCAGGACCCGGATGGAGTCGCTCGTCACGGCTGTCCTGCGGCCGCTCGCCGCGATGCATCACGGGAAGGGGGGGGGGAATGTCGCGTCGCCCCGCTCATTGGAGAAGAGGCAGGCAGGCACCGCCCCCGGCACGTTTCCGGGGGAGGTAGAGCGACCCGTCCCTCACCGGAGAGTCTCCACTCTCATTGGATCGAAGACTGGGTGACACCGCCTCTTTAGAGGAGCCTGGTCTCTCATTGGAGGAGAGCCCCCCGCACACTTACCTACCACCTAATTGGAGGCGAGACTAGGGTGACTCCAACCCATCGCCGATCGCCATAACTTGGAGGAGGAGCTGAGTTATGAACCGCGATACGCGGCTTCACCTCTGATTCCGCCCCCTCCCTCCCCCCAGCCAAAGGGGCTGGAGCTCAGACTCTTCCCTCCGGGGGAGCAGAGCAGGAGGGGCTCACACACACACCCTGCTGGAGGCAGAGCAAAGCCAGAGTGGGCAGCTGCCCTTCTCCAGGGATGCTGGGACAGTTTGTATAGTGGGGGATGCTGAGAGCCATTGAACCAATTAAACCCTATATATAATGGAAACCACTTCAAGCCCAGGGGTGCCGGAGCGCGCACTGCTGCTCTAGCCTATGTCTCCATCCCAGTTTTCCCAAGACAGTCTGTTTGCCGTCCCTCATCCCATTGAGTTGTCCTGTTAAGAGCCCGGTAATGGGGAGTGTCAGGAAAGCTGTCATTGTCCGAGAACACTTGGGGAAGCAGGACGTTAGCAATCACAGTTCTAAGAATAATAAAATGGTATTTTCATTGTCTAGCATGAATGTCCTGGGATCTACTGTTCTGTAAATTCTGTGACCCTGAATTCCTGCACCTCTGTATGTTCAGAACATGTATTCATAACCAGAATGGCAGGATCTGTCCCTGGGAGCCTTGGTCCAACCTACAGCGCTGCCTCCCAGTAAACCAAGCCTTTAATCCAAAAAACAGTTTGAGAACCTGGAATGATTGTGTTTTAAATTGATTTGTGCAAAGAGTAACCTGTATGCTGATGTGCAGCACAACCATAAAAGAACTTCAAACAGAAAGAGGAGCTGATATCACAAGTCTCACTCCTATGTGGTGATGTTGTGTTGCATTATTCTGTATGATGGCAAGAAGGGGAAAATGGGGTCAAGAGAAGAAATATATTCTGAGAGGTGTTAATGTCTCCAGCAGCATAGCAAACGTACATGTTCACGGGCACATATACCCACATAGTGTACAGCGCTAGGTAGGGCCTTATGCCTCATCCACCACAACTCCATTCTATATATGTAGGGCCCTACCAAATTCACAGCCATGAAAAACATGTCATGAACCATGAAATCTGGTCTTTTGTGTGCTTTTACTCTATACTATACAGATTTCACAGGGAGACCAGTGTTTCTCAAATTAGGTGTCCTGACCTAAAAAGAAGTTGCAGCGGGGGACAAGGTTATTTTAAGGGAGATCGTGGTATTGCCACCCTTACTTCTGTGCTGCCTTCAGAGCTGGGCAGCCTAAGCGCGGCGGCTGCTGGCCAAGGGCCCAACTCCGAAGGCAGTGCTCTGTCATCAGCAGCACAGAAGTAAGGGTGGAAATACCATACCATGCCACCCTTACTTTTGTGTTGCTGCTGGCAGTGGCTCCGCTGTCATACTTCCCCTCTCACAAGCACAGAGTCTGAGTTTAGCAAAAACTTTTAATAAAAGGAGGGAAGTAACTCAGCATTAATTTGGGAGAACACCACAACTAGGGTTCATAAACATAAACCATGAGCAACAGGCCCACCCCCAAGTAAGTTGGGCACTGTCTATTTCCCCTCAGGTTAAGTCCAGCAACCCAAAAGTCCCTTTAATGTTCCCATCCCTTCTCTATACCCCACTCACAGTTGCTGTCCTTGGCTGGTGCAGCCCCAGAGTTCAGAGGTTCATCCACAGAATTCACCTCCCATCCTGTGCAGAAGGGGTGGTAAGGAGGCACCTTACACGCCCAGGCACTCGCTCATCACCCCAACAGCTGATTGCCATGCCTCTCAGCAGGGCTCTGCTGGCCGCTTACCACACTTCTCTGCCAGCCACCAAACTGGCCACACACCAAGATGTCTTCAGGGCCCCCCACTTAACACAGCTCTCAATGATTTCAGCTGTTAGTGGGGGAGCCTCACTGCTGGTGCACAGTGGGCAATCTCTTGCAATAAACACACTGTCCCAAAGTAGGTCTAATCCTTAAATCTAGGTATCAGTGATTTCAGTTCTGAACAGTAAAAAAAACCACTCTAAATTAGCTCATTTATTATACCATGGAAAACAAACAGGTCAACTCACATCTGTAACCCCTAAACATACCCCCCTTCCCCCCTTGGGTGTTGGAATCCATGTCCCCTGTCTACCGAGTGCCATTCAGTTGAGGGTGAGTCCCTCCATCGGGGTATGCCAGGTACAGTTCTGCTGCCCTGAGTTCACACAACAAGGATAACAACACTTTATTACTCCTGTCCCAATAACAAGGAGACTTGGGATCTAGCACCAGCCACAAGTGATCATTTGGGCAAGCAATCCCATCATGCTGAGCACCTAGGCAGGGTGGGTGTGTCCATTCAAACAAGATCAGCTCCTGAAGTCTTTTTCCACAGCTCACCACTAGATGTCAAGGGAGAGCTCATTTAGACTCGGCTTACATTTGTATAAGCACAAATTTTGCCAAAGTTTGGATTTTAGGACACAAACTCTCATATAAGAAAAATAGACTTGGTGAGAATATTTACCTTTCTCTATCAAAGTTCATGTCTGACAGCCCTCATTATTGGAATGTAGATAGTGATGATGAGAGACAAGGGAGGAAGCTTAAAAAGAAGAGGCTGCTGCATTTTTCACAAGAGTCTGTGGGGGAGGGGTTGTTTGTTTGTTTTTTTGAGTCACTCAGCTTGGAAACTCAAGGTAAAACTTTCAAAAGTGCCTTAGACTCATAAGTCCCACTGAAAGTCAATTACATTGAAAATGTTACTGATTGCCAAAGAATTTCATGATATGTCATGCCTAATTTCTCAGTTGGAGCAATAGCTCTGGATCTGGAACAGTTTGCACTCATTTCTTCATGTGACTGCAATATTCTTTTAAGATGTGTGAGTTGTATTAAACACAGTTCACACACCTACCTATAAACTTTTGATATTTGTTTCACTAATACAACCAGACAGAATATTTTTCTCACAGATTTGCCCTGCTGTTTAGACCTGCATTAACTACCTGAATTCCAGCATATGCCATGTCTTTATTTGCACGTGACTGGAATTGGAAGAGAATGAAGAATTATGTCCTGAGACCTGTGGAAAGTGGCATAACTCCCTCTGGTGAGATTAAGATGATAGTATTTTGATGAAAGATCAGATCTGATCTTCAATAGAAAAGGCTGGTAATTCAGATACTTTTCTCATTGATGTCATGGCTGTGAAGAGGGTAACTTTTAGTTTTGATAAATATAAAGTTATTAATTGAAATAGTTCAGATGTTGACTTTAACAGAGTTTGCAGAACTGTATTTAAGTTCCATGTTGAAAATCTGTGGTTGATGTGTGGATTCAGGAGAGTCTTGCTTTGAGAAATTTGGAAACCCAGTGTTATGATGGCAATGGTGTTAGTCCATTACTAGAAGGAAATGGTACATTTATCAATAATAATGCAGAAAAGACAGAAGTGTTCAATAAATATTTCTGTTCTGTATTTGGGGAAAAAAACAGATGGATCTAGTCTCATCATATGATGATGGTAACATGCTTTCCATTTCACTATTATCTCAGGAGTATGTTAAACAGCATCTACTAAAGTTTGACATTTTTAAATCCCCAGGTCCAGATAAACTTGCATCCAAGAGTTTAAAAGAGCTGGCTGAGGAGCTCACTGGACCATTAATGTTTATTTTCAATAAGTCTTCTGGAACTTCCCCGGTGTTCTAAGACTGGAAGAAAGCTAAAGTTGTGATAATATTTTAAAAAGAGTAAAACAGGATGACCCAGGTAATTATAATCCTGTCAGCCAGACTTCGAGCCCAGGCAAGTTAATGGAGCAGCTGATATGGGACTTGATTAATAAAGAAGTAAAGAAGAGTAATATAATTAATGCCAATCAACATGAGTTTATGGAAAATAAATGCATTCAAACTAGATTTTTTTATGAGATTACAAGTTTGGTTGATAAAGGTAATATCCTTGGCCCTTTAATCTAACAGAGAAAGGTATAACATGATCCAATGGCTGGAGGTTGAAGATAGACACATTCAGAGTAGAAATAAGGTGTACATTTTTAACTGTGAGAATAATTAAGCCTTGGAACAATTACCAAGGGCTGTGGTGGATTCTCCATCACTGACAATTTTTAAATCAAGGTGGGATGTTTTTCTAAAAGATCTGCTCTAGGAATTATTTAGGGGGAATTCTATGACCTGTATTATATAGGAAATCAGTATAGATTATCACATGGGTCCCTTCTGGCCTTGGAATCTATGATGTCTGAGGTAGTCACCGGAAAGTTCTGGGAGTATGTTGAGGATAGAGCCCCGTGAAAGCAGATCTTCTCAGACTGGGAACTTTTCTGGTCTTCCCACTCATAAGTGTATCTAAAAACAAGGGTCTCTCTTGGACCAGCCATGAAGGTAAATGCTATAATTATGTGTAATACATATATTAAGCAGTGACATGATGTCTATGTTCTGTGCCCCTCAATTTTCTGTAAGATCATTAGGCCCAACAAAGGCAGTCCCTGGAAAAACATGTAGATGCAGCTGGTGTCTCATGAATCTTTGTAAGTGTTTTTCCTGCTTTTAAAACTTTAGGAAAGAAATCAATGATCAATTTTTGGGAGATCAACTTAATCAGACTTGTTCCTAGGAATATTATAACATTCCATACTCTGTATGTTGCATCCCTTCTATTTAGCTAAGGAATCTCACTCTGTTTTGACTGTTTGCTGATTGAAAGAGGAGTGGAATGCTTACATTCAATTTAACTGGTAGAGGGCAAATGTTTCCCTTTCTTTCTGGTTTTAGAGTACTTTTCATCCTTTGATCTTATCCTTTGAGTTTTGTCTGGTCTTTATGATCTTTCTAACTCATTTAATAAAATTTCCCTCGGAAAAGGTGGCCTGGATCTCATTGTCTGACCTTTCTGATTCACCTTCTTTTCTGAGGAAAATGAGTCAGGAAGCATGATAGAGCAGTGATAGCGGATCTTGGTTTATCAGTTTTATCATTCTCTTTTATTGGGCTCTGTGCATGAGAGGAGAGAGGAGCTAGAACTGAGGTACCAGTGGGATTTTTTTGTGTCTAACTCTTTGTTTGGGTACAAGTAGAGAAGCTGACAATATTTTTGTCAGCCACAGAAAGGGAAAAGCGGGTCTGTGCCTGGGTTTTAATGAGCAAAGCAATAATTCGCCTAGGAAATTATTTGTATGATAAGTGGGACTGTGGGAGAGGGCACAGGCCTGTGGGGTTGCTGTCCTCTCCATGGGGATGGGAGGCATTGCTCTGCATGCAGCTGGAAGGCTGCTCCCAGTCCTGCCTCTCACTGAGCTTCAGCCCCAATGTCAGTGGAACTGGTATCCCCAACTCCACTCCTACCCCCAGGCTCTCAGCCTGATGGGTTGCCTTGGGCTCAGTACGATAATGCCAGAGGCAGTGACGATGGGATCTGGTCCCAGCGGGGGTGAGTGAGTTGCTCCCTGCAGTGTGGATGGCGGGCACCAAACCTCAGTGGTGCTGTGACCCTGTGTGCCAGGTTGCAATGCCACCCACTGAAATTTGGCCCAGCCACCCCTCCATCATTTTGGGTGCCCTCGCAAACAGGAGGCCTGAGGCAAACTGCCCCTGCCCCGGGCAGCCCTGTGTTCAGTATGAGAAATAATAAGAACATAAGAATGGCCATACGGGGTCAGACCAATGGTCCATCTAGCTCAGTATTTTGTCCTCCGACAGTAGTCAGGTGGTCAGTGCCAGATTCTTCAGCGGGAATGAACAGAACAGGACAGTTTGAGTGATCCATTCCCAGTCATCCAGTCCCAGGTTCTGGCAGTCAGAGGTTTAGGTACACCCAGTGGTGGATTAATGATTTTGCCGCTCCTAGGCCCTGAAATAATTGCCGCCCAGCCTGCCACTGGCCCCGCCCCAACTCCACCCTTTTCCCGCCTGCATTCCAACCCCTTCCCCAAAGTCCCGCCCCAACTCTGTCCCCTCCCTGCCCCTATTGGATCCCTTCCCCAAATCCCCACCCTGGCCCCGCCTCTTCCCCCAGCACGCCACGTTCCCCCTCCACCCCCCTCCCTCTGGGCTTTGTATACAAGCGCTGGGAGGGAGGAGAGAGAAACAGGACGCAGCGGCGCACTCGCGGAGGAGGCGAGCTGGAGCAGGGGAGCTTCTCCGTGGGTGCTCAAATTTGCCGCCCCTGCAAATTTGCTGCCCTAGGCCTAGGTCTTGTCGGCCTGGGCGATAATACACCGCTGGGTACACCAGGAGCATGGGGATCCATTTTGGCTAATAGCCAATACCTAGAGGAATCTTTTAAGGTTGCCCGCCCAGATGAAGGAAGCGGTTGAAAAATGATTCACCCATGAAGCTGAGTGTCTGTCAGGGCTGTCTTGGTGAGCACTTGCAGGTGACTGTCCATTATGCCCTCTGATATCGTTTTCACCAGTCCCTGCTGCTTAGGGATAAGATAGCTTTCATTCTGGTGTCTGTCCTGCTGCCTGAGCGAGCCTTTTGGTTTAGCCTTAAATTAGGGATGTGTTCATGGTGTTTCTTAGGCTGATGTGACGTTGTGCAGTCTATATGGTTTTATAAAAACTTGATAATAAGTCAATATAATGTAACTGAGATAGTTTTAGAGAAAATACGGTAATAAGTGAATGTAACGTAACTGGGATATGCTTCATGCAAAAGGTCTCTTGTAAGGTATCATTACAAAGCTTATAAGCTACTGAGTATGATCATCTGATTTGTATGAATGTACCACTCTTGTATCTAAAACTAGAAATATAAAATGTAACTCTGAGGGCCTATTGTAATTGTGTAAAGTGTGGACCATTAATGATGGTTTGGAATCTTGATGACTCCCATTGTCTGCAGATGGCTGTATTTACCTGTGAGTCTTCCTGTATATGTGTGTGCTGGCAAGTGAGTAATGAAGTCTTGCAGTGACATGTGATCATGTCACCTGAACTGGAATCCATCTTTAACCTGGTGCTTTTCCAGTGGGGGGGGGGGTGGAAACCCAGAGAGACAAAGAGTTCCCGCCTTATGCAAAAGATATATAAAGGGGGGAAGAGAACAGAGAGAGAGAGAGAAGCCATCATGAAGAATCCCCTAGCTACCACCTGAGCTGCATCAAGATCTGTACCAGGGGAAAGAATTGTGCCCAGGCCTGGAAGGTGTCCAGTCTGAGAAAAACTTACTGAAGCATCTCTGAGGGTGAGATTATCTGTATTCAGTTTGATTAGGCATAGATTTGCGCATTTTATTTTATTTTGCTTGTGACTTACTTTGTTCTGTCTGTTACTACTTTGAACCACTTAAATCCTACTGTCTGTATTTAATAAAATCACTTTCTATTTAGTAATTTACTCAGAGTATGTATTAATACCTGGGGGAGCAAACAGCTGTGCATATCTCTCTATCAGTGTTATAGAGGGCGAACAATTTATGAGTTTGCCCTGCATAAGCTTTATGCAGGGTAAAACGGATTTATCTGGGTTTAGACCCCATTGGGAGTTGGGCATCTGAGTGCTAAAGACAAGCACGCTACTGCGAGCTGTTTTCAGGTAAACTTGCAGCTTTGGGACAAGTGATTCAGACCCTGGGTCTGTGTCTGGAGCCAGACGGGAGTGTCTGGCTCAGCAAGACAGGGTGCTGGAGTCCTGAGCTGGCAGGGAAAACAGAAGCAGGGGTAGTCTTTGCACATCGGGTGGCAGCTCCCAAGGGGGTTTCTGTGATCCAACCCGTCACAGCTGCCATCTTGGAAGTAGAACAAATTAAGCTCTGATGCCTCTGTTGAGTGCCAAAAGCCAAGCCAAGTGAAAATTCAGTCTCTCGCTCACGGCAGGCAAAGCTGTGTCCCAAACAGACTGCCTGTTTCCAAGATACCTTTTGACTTTACACTTGGTTGTAAATTGATACATTTTGCCCTGCATACAGAGGCAGTGGTTTTGCTGCAATGCTAGAAACTTCAGTTTGGGTTGGATTAAGGCTCTGCGGTATGACTGACAGATCCTGCAGTTCTGCCTTTGGTCACAAGATGGAGTGTGAGTACCCAGTAGAGAGATTTGCCAATAGTGGCATTCAGTGGTGAAATACAGTCCCTCACAACTAGTACCCTCTCTTCTTGAGCCATGTGCCTTCCCCCTGGCCTACAATAACTCATTACTGGCTTGGAAACAAGAACTGACTCACTGAAGAAAAATAGTTGTTACATTTTATATTATTTTGCATGAGTCACAGTGAGCAAGAGTTCAGTTAAAAGTGATGTATCTCCCTCGAGGGGTTCCTAACCAAATTTCTGACAGCTAATGTGTCACACAGTCCAGTGCCATATATTGGATATTTCTGGAGGGCCCTGTGGGATGTTTAATGTGCCAGGTTGATGTCAATGGAACAGAATGCTCCAAAGGAAAAAAGTCTCCTTCTGCTAGATGAATGATGGAGTGGACCTACGGTATTTCTCAAAAATGAAGAGTTCCATAGCTGAAGCATTTCTTTCCAAAGCAGGAAATATTTATTCAATGACTGTATTCTACTGAGGCTGTCACTTTGACTGATGGCTGTGGCTTTGTCACTGACAATTGCTCACTATGTCATAATTAGAAAGTTTCATTTCTATTGTCTTAGGGAACAGAACTGGTCTGCACTTCATTCAGTCATAAACTGCCCTGCTACTGAAGTGTTTGTTTTTTCCTTAGAGAGTGACTAATTTTTTGTCAATTTCTGGTTGGCTGAAGTTCTTGTTTGTTTGTTTTTAAATAAGGGACAGCTGTTCATCAATCCTGTTGGTCGGCCTGAATTTAATTTTGAAGAGAAATTTAATGTATAGCACCAATATTTTTAAAATGATATTGATGGAGGGACCAAAAAATTACAGTTTAAGTGTAAAATACTAGGAAAGACTCCCTATCATGGGTTCTCAGCTTCGGGAATCACAATCCACAGGGAGGTTGCCAACAATTCTAAGGGTTTTTTTTGACCATCCTCCCTTTCTTTATGGCGGGTGCCTAAAACTTTTTCCTTTTGTTACATAGGGAGGTATGGAAAAGGTCAACTACACTAAAATTAAGCTGGGTACTGAGAAAATCAGTGAATTCATAGGGATGATGAAGAAAACATAGAGTCTGATCCTCATCTGGTGTAAATTGGCACATTGCCATTAACTGCGGTGGAGCTACATCAATTTATACCATCTGAGGATCTGGCTGACAATCGACTTACACAGTAGTATTAAAGAGTATGCAAGGTTAGAAATTATGAAATAATCTCTGGCAGCAGTTAGGAAACCAAGTGCAATAGCTTTGAGACAATTGTATGCAAAATAGGTCCATGTTCATAAATCCCTCTCCTTAGAATTCATTCCACCCTTTTCTGCCACTCCCTCCCTTATGCCCATCCACTCTTTTCACATAGAACTATAAAAGTGTAACAACTTTTGGACCCAGATCTTGCAAGCTGCTCTACATAGGTGACACACCTAGGACCACAGGAAGATCCATGGGTTGCTTGTGGACACAGATGTCTGACCATACAGAGCAGCATGCAGGATTGAGGCCTTGGTCATTACCAGTTCTGGGCCTGATTTGAAATGGCATGCTACAGGGGAAGCCTTTATATACTACTATCAATCCCCTGACTCCTCCAGACCTCTGCCCACACCAAATAGTGTTGTTTGAGCTTATTCTTTACTTGTTATAATTCTGTACTGTCTTTCGTGAATATCAACTGGTATTCATGGGACGGCTGTCTACAACTCTTTGAAACCAAAGTGTGGGGAGGAGAGGGATTCTTGCAAATTATTCATATGAAGTTCTGAGACTTGTAGCCATATTTCAAAAGCATGTTTAGTACAACAAGTGTCTGGGTACAAAATTCATGAGCCAATGGAAACCCAAGCTGATAAGCTCAATAATGTTTTGCTCACAGAAGACCCACGTAGACAGCAAGCAGGCATTACCTTGTCTATCAGGAATGCATGTATTCTGATTTATTAATTAATGTAAGGAAAAAAGGGGGGAGTGGACATTGTACTCGGCAAATTAAATGTAAAAGCACACATGTTCAGAATAATATACTTGTGGCTCTTGTATGCTCCAGCAGTGGAAAAGGACGATCAGAGAGAAATACACACTGCAGACTGCCATATATACAGTAGGCTAGTCTCTTTCTTTCTTTCTTTCCTGAGGCATACATTTTAAATAATGTTGACACTTCCTTCATGGAACACATTCATTTGCATTAATAGGTAAATTTATGAGGAATTCATAATGCTTGGCCAAATATGGCTAGGCAGAATAAGTTTCCTAGGACTCAAACATAAGCATTAAACTTCTGGGTTTTTTTCAGAGGTGCTGAGCATCTGCGGTTCCCATTGTTTGCAGATCGAGTTGTGGTTGCTCAGCGCTTACAAAAATCAGGCCGCAGTGAGAAATGTTATACACACTGCAGATTGCTGCACAGAATCTGTTTCTTCTGCTTAATTTTTCTAAATTACTCTTCTTGTAACTTATTCCACCTTCTTTTAGGTGGCTTTCCTACCACTGCCTTCCAAACAATGTTATTCTGTGAAATAATAATGAAGCAATAAGGCACACAAGAAGGTATGTGTCAATTCAACCTGTTTACATTTACAACTATTTTATTTTTTGGTTTGTAGGAAACATAGGCAGCATATATGATTGGCAAATTCCAACAAGTAAATTGCAAGAGATCAATTTTTTAATATTTTACATTTTTGACTAATCTTTCATGAATGACGAATCAATGCTAGTACCTGGTGTACTGCTACAGTCAGGGCAAGATGCTTTTGTGAAAAGATCTTGCTCCTTGCTACCTGATTTCTCAAATAAGCCTAATACTCTTTTGCAGAAGGACTGATCAGGACTTTCACCTGAAAAAGCAAAAGCAGGGCATTCTGGCCTGTGTGCTTCATACAGGTCACTAGTATTTGCAAGCATTTCATCTGATGTAGTAGAGATATAATCCTTGATGTTGATTCCTCTGATCAATTCTTCAAAATATCGTCGCACAGAAATTTTATACTTTGATGGATCCTGATACAATGACCTTCCTTCTATAAGTTTTTCCATCTTGCTCCTGAGTTTTTTATCCTCTTGAAGAAATTGTACTGAATTTGAATGTTGTTCCAAAAGAGTTTTCATTTGCTGATAAAGCTGCCTGGGGGCTTCAGTTTCACTCTCTACTAGGTGCAGTTTTTCTAATTTTGTTGAATAGTCCTTGTGTAATTTTGTCTTCAGTTCTGCAATTCTGCACCTTATCCCTTTAAGTAAACTGATCCCAACTGTGTCAATCATCACCTTGGTGTCTGTAGTGCTGGATAGGAGTTCATTGATCAGCTTTTCTGTTTCCTGTTTTAAAAAAAAATTATGCAGGGTTTCTTAGTAATGTCCACAAGAAGTTTTCAAAATAGTTAAAAGTGTGAGAAGTTATTTTAACTTTCAAAAATAATTTTGGATCTAGATATATGTTTTAGGCCTTACATTTTAAAGTGGTTTCAACGTTGCCTCCCATTTGTGCTCAAAAGCAATTGTAGTTGTAAATAATTGCAATTACATTTTATAGCACTTTGCGTTCAGAGTTCTGCTAAGGTGAGGCAGGCCCTTAGGCCTTTTGTAGGGCAGGAAGAGTTTGCGGGCAAATAGTTTCCTGATTGTATTGTGTACAACTCATAGTCTTTAAGGCCAGAAGGGACCATCATGATCACCTACTCTAACCTCCTGCACATTGCAGGCCACAATACCTCACCCATCCACTGCTGCTGTAAGCCCATAACCTGGCTGAGTTACTGAAGTCTCAAATCTTGATTTAAAGACTGCAAGTTTCAGAGCATCTAGTTCAAACCAGCAGGTGATATGTGCCCCATGCTGCAGAGGAAGGCAAAAGAAAAAAATCCCAGAGTCTCTGACAATCTGACCTGGGGGGGAAATTCTTCCTGACCCCATATATAGCAATCCATAGACTCTTAACATGTGGGCAAGACCCGCCAGCCAGACACCAGGAAAAGAATTCTTTATAGTAACTCAGAGCCCTCCCCGTCTAGAGTCCCATCTCTGGCCATTGGAGATATTTGCTAAAAGCAGTCACCAATGGTTCATATGCCATAGTAGGTGACCTCATAAACCTCCCCCCATAAGCCTTATCAAGCTCAGTCTTGAAACAAGCTAGGTTTTTTGCCTCTAGTACTCCTTTTGGAAGCCTGTTCCAGAACTTTACTCCTCTGAGGGTTAGAAATCTTTGTCAAATTTCAAGCCTAAACTTGTTGATACCCAGTTTATATTCATTCTTGTGCCAGCATTGGCCATTAACTTAAATAACTCATCTTCATCCCTGGTGCTTATCCCTGTGATATATTTATAGAGAGTAATCATATCATATCTCCCCTCAGCCTTCATTTTGTTAGGCTAAACAAGTCAAGCACCATACATTTCCTCTCTTAAGGCAGGTTCTCCATTCCTCTGATCATCCTAGTAGCCCTTCTCTGCACATATTACAGTTTGAATTAATCTTTCTTAAACACGGGAGACCAGAATTGCACACGGTATTACAGTTGAGGGCTCACCAGTGCCTTGTACAATGGTAATACTGCTTCCCTAGCTCTACTGGAAATATCTTGCCTAATGCATCCTAGGATTGCATAAGACTTTTTCACTGCTGCATTGCATTGGTGACTCATAGTCATCCTGTGGTCTATCAATACACCCAGTCTTTCTTTTCCTCTGCCACTTCCAATTGGTAAATCCCCAGCTTCTAGCAAAAACTCTTGTTGTTAGTCCCTAAGTGGATAACCTTGCACTTTGTACTATTTAATTTCATCCCATTTCTATTACTCCAGTTTTCAAGGTCATCCAAATCTTCTTGTGTGACTCTCTATATCCCAGCCAAGTGGAGGTCAGGCATCCACAGAAGATTGAGAGCCTGGGAAGGAATAGGGTTAGCAAGCTCACATGACCCCAAATAACAAGGGACAGTGTAAAGTCATCAGGGAAGCCTCCTGTACCATTAACTCTTGGAAAATTGTCATCAAACTTTGCCAAACCACATACAATCTACATACCTACCCTTCTCATGTTGACAATTAAAAAGCTAAAGATATTTTAGTCATTCTTTCACAGGCCCTTCAAGAAGGTTGGGGGATCAGCTACACCAGTGCCAGATTTAGCTTGTGAGTGAAGTCACATGACAAATGGTCAGGTGACTAAGGGAATTTCTAGGAAAATAAGAGCAGCCTGCAGTTCAGTAAGAGAGAGCCAACTGTGAGGGACTCCAGGGAAAATAGCCTTTGGAGTTTATGATTTATAAAAGATCAGGAGGGCTCGGGAGTATAGGAAGTGTCCCTGGGAAGAAGCTGGGTGGGTTGAAGCTACTTGGGGACAGACAGACTAATTGTTTAGAGCTCCCAGGACCAGGAACCCAAAAGCTTGCGTCCAATCAATCAAGCAAGTATAAATGTAAAAGGCTGGCTTGATTTCAGTTGAATGTAGTGTTACCTTTGTTCAGCCAAAGGAGAGGCTGGCCAGGCAAACAAGAAGAGTTCCAGACTACTGGATTCTGGAGCCAGTGATTCTATGCGTCCTGCAAATAACTAGGCTCAGAAAATGAAAGCACACTCTACTGCGTGCACCAACCAGGACTGCATATCCTCTTGGACCTGTAAATAAATCCCTTGCTTCAAGGTGCCACAGGGATCAGGTAGTATTCCCTGCCCCGTACAGTATTGTACATTTGGACTGGTGCCTTATGGCTTTTTTGCCTTTCTCTGAAACATCAGATATTGGTCATTGCTGAAGTCAGGATACTGGGCTCGATAGTAGTGGTGTACAAACTGCAGGGTCAACTGTGGGCCACACAAACTGAACCCTGCAGGGTCCATTCAGAGAATTTCCAACCCCTCCTTCAGAGTGTGCCCTACCAACTCTCCAGAGCCACTCACTCCTTCCAGACCTGGAATCTATTGAATCTTGGATGATTTTGGGTGGGGGCCTGGCTCCTATTTGCTCCTCCCAAGGGCCTTCAGGTGTACTGGGTGGCCTCTCCCAAATCTGCCCCACCAGGTAAAGACCATGGCCTCTGCTATCCCACTGAGATTATTCTGGAGGACAGGGTTGCATGTACCCCCTTTGCAAATAGCATCAGCCAAGCTGTGTGACTGTTCATCAGTCTGAGTTCTATGATAATACTTAAAACTTTTCATCATCAAAGTGTTTGATAAGCATTAACTAATTAATCCTCCTCACACTCCTGTGAGGTAAGCTTTATTAACCCCATTTTACCTATGGAGGAACTAAAGGCAAAGAAGTTATGTGATTTGGCAACATCACAGAAGAAGTCAAGAGTCAGGAATACAACTTAGTCTCACGCTCACACCACTAAACCACATCATTTTATATAACTTAATCCTTTCCTTCGGGCTATCTGCCTAAACTTGTATCGAACATCAGGTCATGTCATTCTGTTAATAAAGCTGAAAGAAAGTGAGTCACTTGTACTATACCTTCCTAGCTTGTACTGTGCCTTCAGATTTCTGAAGCAACAAGTCTATATCTTTAATAAAAGTCATTTTTCTTGCTGTGTAAGCTTCAGACATTTTTGCAACACTGTGATGCTCATGGTTTCCAAAGAGCTTGCAGATTGCACAAATTGGTTCATCATCAGTCAGACACATCTGAGAAAAGAACATAGGCATTTTCTAGTACAGCCATGTATGCTTACACGTTGTCAGCTACGTAGCACACTGACCCAGAACATTAGGCTTAGTCTGCTAAGTAAATACTGGTGCAATTGTCGAAAATATGCTCAGAGTGAAGCTGAGACGGTTGTCTTCAAAAGGGCAAAATTCACGCTACAGCAATCTTCAGTTCCATTGGCATTCTCCAGTGGAACCTTAGTAATCCAAACTCCTTCAAGCAACACACATTAGATTTTCTACCCCAAAAGAAATACTCTTTCCCTACTTCTTAAGAGTTCTTAAGAACAGATGCTGAAAGGAGGTTAATTGTTACTCAAGCTACGTTGCACTTTACGTTCAACAGGCATTTTGCAAGTACTATATATATATATATATATATATATTATTATTTAATATTTATATCATAGTAGTGCCCACCCATAATTAGGGATTGTAGTAAGTGTTGCACAAGCACATATGAAATCACAATCACTGCCCTGAAGACCTTATTGTCTAAGAAGACAAGTAATATATAAAGTTTGGAGTGGTGAGATGCATACCAATTTATACACATTAGGTTTATAATTGTCAGGAAACAAAATTACAGTAGGAGGTGAAGTTGAACTGTTCTCATTTGTCCATCAAGTCTTTATTAATTGGTTGATTTCTTGTATGCATCATGGCAGAAATAGGTCTTACGGTTGGAAGAGAACAGTTATTTACAGATTTGTTCACGAAGGGTATTCCGTGCCTGGAGGAAGGCACAGAACTGTCTGTGTGAGAAGCGGCTGAGCGGATGGATGAGAGTGGCTTCACTGGTGCAGTGACTTGGTAAGGGATAAAAGCAGACAAGCAGGGACAGGCAGATTTATAAAGGGCTTGGAGTGTGAGGATAAGATACTTGAACTAGATGCTGTGAAATAGGAAGCCAGTGAAAGGTTTCAAAGTGGTGGTGGGGCTCTTTAAAATCAAATGGACAATGTACATCTTCTGAAGAATTTTTCCTTGATTTTCAGGTTCATTCAGTTACTCATTCTTAAACTATAGTAATTTTTAGTGGGTCTCCTAGTTGTTGGAGTGAATGAGGCTTTAGTGTCTCTTGAACTAAATGTTTTTATGCCCTTTTCTCTAATGTTGTTGCAGGAGTGACAGTTGTTGCTTGTTGTTGGGCCATTGAGAAGGTGTGAGAGGTCTAGTGGCCTGAGCACCAGAATGAGAGCTAGGAAATCCTGAGATATTGACTTCAGTGTGACTACTCATGTGCTTCTAGCTAGGCATGTTTATGTAACATTCTGAGTTGTGGCCTCTGTAAGTAGCCCCACAGAAATCAATATGACTGCTTGTGGAATAAAGCACTACTCAATGTGACTACAGGTAGCAAAATTCTGGCCCTAATTAGTGAATCACTTAATCTTTGTGCAGTGCTTTGAAAATGTAAAGCACTAATTAATAAATGACCTTTTATATCATTATGTTTTGTTTTTGCAGGGTGAATCTGATTTCATGAATTTCATTAGGAGGCTGGTAGTTCTTCCAACTGCAAACCACCAACTAGACTCCTCATCTAGATGGAAGTAATCCATTTGGGAAAGAAGCAATTCAAATGGTAGGATTTGCCCTTTACTTATGTTTTTATAGTCTAAAATTCAAATGATGTGGTTTGTTTGTCACTGAACATGATATAAAGGACTAGCTTGTTTAGAATATGACTATTCCACTACAATATCCAACCAATAGAATTCATTTTGATTAAGTGAATACTGAACACTTACAGGACAGATTTGGTGTGCAAATAACTAAATAAAGGAAAAATAAGAAATATGTAAATGTATACCAAATTCATATTTTCCCCATGTTCTTCACATATTTGGGATAGCTGGTTTTGCTCCTGGGCACGAATGTTTTCAAGTTCATCCTTAAATTTTTCCAATATACTTTCAACCAGAATATTTCTCGGTAATCCAATTATTCCTCTGCCCCTCAAATATATGACCTAAAAGTGAGAAAAACTGTTACATACTATTTGAGAGATGCAGGAGACACTTTGCTTCTTCAATAGTTTCATAGCTGTGTAATGTAGAAACAGTGCATCGGCATTCTTCAGTTGTGGTTTATATTAATTTGATCTTGTACTGAAATACAGTACTGCAGCGAAGTGATCTAGACAACAATTTCCTCCTAATGTATACCTTATAAATCTAGGCTCATCAGTATCAGTGGTCCAAATTCTGCCTTTGAATAAGTGTGTGCAAAACCCACATTTGGAACCAAAAGGAACTGAATGTGTGCTCCCACATACAGAATTTAGCCCCTTGTATTTAAGCAGAGACCCTCATGTGGCTTCTGTTAATAGTTAAAGAAAAAACCCTCATTCAGAGCTAAATCCTGAGGTTCCAGTCCAGGAGCTTTTACTCATTTAAATCAATTGGATTCATTCATATGAATAAGAGCTGCAGACAGACTCCTCCATTCTTACTTGGGCAAAACATCATTGAAGTCAATGGGAGTTTTGCTCCAGTAAGAACTATGTAAAAACCTAGGACTAGATTTTGTCACCATTTCTCACACTGAGTAGCACCACTTGAGAAGTAAAGTATTGCTCCATGTGAATAATGGTAGCAGATTCTGACTCTAAAAAAAGGAGTTCAATTAACTTGCTAAAGTCTATAAAACCACAGGAGTATTAAGCTAGTTATATTCTAAATTAATGCAAGAGAAGGAATTAATTTACATGTGATATAAGCACAAGTCCTGTAGATTTTGAAAAAACAGTCAAGGAAACATGCTGTATGATTAAAATCTATGGAAATATTTAGTTTAAGACTGATATTTTATAGCAAGTGTTCAGCATATCCTTGTTCCAGGTCTTTCCTTTTAAAACGTTTGCCAACAATTTAAGCAACATTTTCTGAAAGAATTTAAGAATTGTCCTGCCAGGTTCTTTTGATTGGATCAGGATAGAACATTACATTCTTGGACCTATAGTCTCCATGGGCTGCACCATTTTTAATAGATGTCAGGGAAGTCACAACCATCTGCTCCATTTTATTAAATTAAATTAGGTATGGCCTCAGGCTCCTTGCAAGCTGGCAATGTCCCCCTTCAGTTGGGAAAAGTTTGGGCAGACCCTTGTCTTGCAAATAAAGAGAAGAGCTCTGACTACAGAGAAGATTAAATGAGCGTCTCTACTTACTTTCCTGCACATAGGACAGCAGAACTGTCCATTAACATGATTGCAGTTCTGGCGGATGAGGATCTTTTCCAGGCATTGCTTGCAGAAGTTGTGAGCACAAGTTAGGACCAGCACTGGTGGAGTGAACAGCTCCAAGCACACTGGGCAGGAAAGCGCCTCTCCCAAAGCATCCATTGTACTGCTGCACCTCATGAGGAAAGCCTTCGAAGATTCCAGCTGCAGCTATCCCTTTCTTCCAGTAGCTGGTCACCATCCAGGTTCTAGAACAACTCTGAAACCTCTGTGACAGCAGCTCCATGGCGACAAGCATCAACAATCTGTGCAACCATTGCAGGATCATGCTCCTCCCGGTTTCTGGAACAGTTGAGGGGGCAGACAACCAGTCCCAGATGACTCTTCTGGGACAGTGATGTTTAGCTGAGTATCTCAGATCTTTGATTACCCCAAGCACACACATTGTCACTGAAGCACCCCTCATGTTCTCATTTTTCTTGGAATGCTCAAGTCTGTCTTGATTTAAGTCTATAGGTAGTGTAACAGAGTAGGGAAGGACAGCGCACAATACTCCAAATTTAACAGATTTGCATCCAGATGCTTCTATTAAAACAAGTTGCTTCTGATTTTTAATTCTAATTTCTCTCCCCTTTTCTTTCTTTGACCCATCTCTGTTAAATTTTCCTTTAGCTAACATTAGAAGCTGCTTGGTGAGTCTCTAACTTTCATTTCACCTAGCTTACTTTGTCATAGTGAACTTATTTAAAATGCATTTTTAAGAAAAGTGAATAATTTATAATACTGAAAGCTAGCAACCTCTTTTTAAGGAACATTCAGATTACAATAGACCCTGTGTGGTCGTATACTGGCAGATCTTGGACTTTAATTGAAGCCTTTATGGGCATAATCATGTTGGCCTCTAACAGGCAAATCTCTTGCTACAGGAATCTTTCATATACAGTACTGTAGTTAGGAAATTAGAGTGAATTGAAAAATGACCAAAGGAAATTAAGGTAGTTGTACCATCCTCTTTATTACAGTTTTCTGTATCTGTGTATATGCTGAGACTGCATCCATGGAGCAGTTTTGTTTCTAAACATAAAGTCAGTTAACCTACCATAATACAAAATGCCTTAATAGCTTATCAATGTTTTCTAGAAAATAGAACAGGGGTGTGAAAGTCAGGCCTTGGGTTCAATTCCCAACTGTAACGGTCTTCCTGTAGGTCCCTGGGTAAACCACTTTCAATCACTCCACCACTGTTAAATTGGGGATAATAGTGGTTCCTACTTCAGAAAGGTGTTGTGTGGCTTGTTTAATGTTTGGCACACTGAAATCCTTGGATGCAGGGATCAGAAAGAGTTAACTACACGTGTTGCTTTAATGTCTGACGTTTAGCGCTTTTCACAGTTTTTGCTATATCAAAGTCTTCATACATCTGTACAGTAGATTGTTGGGTAAGAAAGATGTATAGGGCCAGATTTTGAATGGCATAGAGGTTCCTAAAGATGCAGATAGGCGCCTAGGCACTTCTGAAAATCCCACTAGGTGCCTAACTGCATCTTTAGGTACCTGAACGCTAAAAATCTGACCTATAATGCCTTTCTTCAGGGAGCGTCAAAGTGCTTCACCTACAAAGAACAGAGTAAGTAGCTTAAAATATTATCCCCAGTCTATCACTGAGGCAGAGATTTTAAGTAACTTATCATAGAATGTCAGGGTTGGAAGGGATCTCAGGAGATCATCTAGTCCAACCTCCTGCTCAAAGCAGGACCAATCCCCAGACAGATTTTTGCCCCAGATCCTTAAATGGCCCCCTTAAGGATTGAATTTACAACCCTGGGTTTAGCAGGCCAATGCTCAAACCACTGAGCTATCCCTCCCCCCCTCATATCTACATCATCATCAATCAGTAGTAGAACCACAAAAAGAACCTAATTCGCCTGACTCTCAATCTCCTCCTGTAACCGTCTCCTTAGTAGTACATATTATTCCTTACATGATAAACCACCTCCATGGCAGACAGACACAACAGAAACCAGGAGTCAGTATGCTCTGAGAAGCAGAACTGAGAATCCTCAGTTTATAAAAAAAAAAAAAAAAAAGGCCTCTGCCACTTGGACTAAAGGAGAATTACCTTCAGTTCTCTCTAATGTTTGGGCTTTTATTCTCTTCTGAGCTAGTCCCTAGAGAGGGCAAAATAATCACAAACACTTGGGCAGAGCAGGCCAGGGAGGGACGTACACATACATAACAGCCAGTGCATTGCCCTTTATGGGAGTTAACATGGCAAATGTGCCACATCTTTTATTAGGACATTTCCTAAGCCAAGCCCAGCTATTGGGACACTGAGCTCAAGTCAGTGCTCAACCTGGCCTCAGAGAGAGCTGCCTGGGGCTATGCTGTATTGCAGCTATTCTGGAAATTCCTGCTTTCTTGGACTTGAGATCTGGCTTTCAGGCTGTTGCCGGCCCACATGGGCCCAAGGAGGCAAACAGCGGGGTTCGTTGCCCAGTGTGCTTCGCACTAATAAACACACCAAGTGTGGAGAAGCAAAACCAACTTTATTCAAGAGCTCTGAATAGGCACTAGGAGACCAACAAGTCTCAAATCAAGCGCAGCACATATCAGCACATGTTCCATTTTATATGCCAAGCAGTTTCTGTGTAAGCCTTTGTCTGTTACTCCCTCTTACCCCTCCCACCCCTCTCTCCTCTAGCAGTTACAGCAGACACACATTGTGGCTTATTAGAACAGTTCCCATTCGTATGCTTATCTTTGACCTTGTTAGTATGAATGAAACAGCAGCTATCTGCTAGAAAAGCTGACCCTTACATTACTGCTTTAGCCTGCTTCAGCATGTAAGCACTTAGCATAGAAGTAGGTGAAAGTTCTCAAGATGGAGTCACTGTGGCTCACTTAGACCCAGAGCAAAGGAGTTTCATCGGCTCTTCTGGCCTTCCACTCCCCTGAGTTACCTGGTAGCTATGCCTAGTGACACCAACAATCCCTCCTTTGAGAACACTCAACAAGCCTTTGGCAGAGTTTTCTCATACTCTAAAGACAAAATGCGATTAAACTCCATACAATTGGGATCATCAATGAGAGAATATAAAGGAACCTCTGGGGAAGGAGGGGGGGGTACAAATTTTACATATGAGCACTTTACAGCAAGCGAGCAAAAGGAAAAGGACAAAACATATCACAACACCTGTGAGCACGATGCAAACAATGCCTCCCCCTAGTCCCCTTAGACCAGGTAACCAACCCCAAAGGGAATCAAAAATAGTGGGTTCCCCTTCCTGGGCCTTCCACTGGTTCAAGTCCTGTTCGGCCGACAAGATATGCTTGTTAATATCCTGTGAAAACTCTGGGACATAGGTACAACATTCTTCTCCAATAAGGGCACATACTCCGCCCCGTGAAGCTAACACATAATCTAGGGCCTGGCGGTTTTGCAAAGCCAGCAGTCGAAGCTGGTATAGCTCAGAACTTATGCGTTTCTCTATGGCCAGGGTATCATTGGCAAACTGAGTGAGAAATTTAGAAAGTCTTCTGTAGAGTTGGGTTAGCCGTATCTGCAGGGATGGCTCCCCATCCTCCATGTGATGTGGATGAAACATTAGGTAACAGAAGGAGTGCTTCTGTGACAAAAAGGAATGTTGTGAGAGACCCTAAACTTGAACCCATATTGTAATTACAACAACCCAAATGCCCAGAAGATAAGAAGTATTGATACCAAACAAATCAAAAAAATAAAAGGACCAGGATCATAGGTTAGGTCGTCCTTCTGTGAATAGATAAAACCAATGCTCAGGATTCTCACGGGGAGTGTGCTGTGGCTGTTCAGAGATATCACAACGCATTCCCAACGACCCTTACTGTCTTTTGAATAACAGCTTAAGTCCCAAATCGTCACTGGCAGTCTTTTCCACAGGCTGGACAGTCCACTGTTCAGGAGCGGGTACTGCTTTCAGTTGAGAGTGATGAATCCAGTTCTTGTGTGCTTCGACCTTTGCCGTTGTGTGGGAAACAAGCAGGACGGTGTGGGGTCCCTTCCACTTCTCTTGGAGAGGTTCGTCCTTCCAGGTCCGAACGAGTACAGAATCGCCTGGCTGCAAGGAGTGGACCGGGACATCCAGCAAAAGAGGCTGTGAATCTTTGGTGTATCTGTGAAGAGAAGAAAGAACAGCAGACAGAGAGCACATGTACTGAGACAAGAAACCACACCCCATCTCCCACTCCCTTGCCAGAACACGTGTACCATTCAGAGGCCATGCCCTTCCAAACATAATCTCGAAGGGACTAAGCTCTAACCTACCCTTGGGGAGAGCATGAATGCGGAGTAACACAAGGGGCAAAGCATCAGGCCACCTAAGAGAGGCCTCCTGACAGACCTTTGAGAGGTGTCGCTTGAGTGTCTGATTTGTGCGTTCCACTATTCCACTAGCTTGTGGTCGCCATGGTGTGTGGAGCTTCCAGGGGATTTGCAGAGCACTTGATATCTTTTGAACAATTTGAGATGTGAAGTGTGTTCCGTTATCAGATTCCATCCACTGGGGGAGGCCAAAGCGAGGAATGATCTCCTTGACAAACTTAAGAGCCACTGTTTTGGCAGTGTTGTTATGACATTGGAAGGCCTCAGGCCATTCACTGAATCGATCCACCAAGATGAGGCGGTACCTGTATCCTTGGGTCCTGGGAAACTCAGTAAAGTCTATTTGCCACACCAATCCTGGGCCTGGGGTAGGTTCCAGAGTGGCTGGCAACACTGCTACTCCTGGTCGAGGGTTGTTCTTTTGGCAAATTAAGCATTCAGCCTGTACCTGTGATGCTAGGGGTTTAAGTCCAGAGGTTAGAAAATATTTATTCATAAGCTGGGTAAGAGCCTCTCTGCCTGCGTGGGTGGTTTGATGCAGTTTCTGCAACACCGGTCGGATTAGGCCCTTGGGCAGGAGGATTTTCCCCTCTGTGGAATAAAACCATCCCTCTTTTTCCTGGAGACTGAGACTGTCAGCCAGGTTTCTGTCATCATGGGAGTACTGAGGGGCTGCAAGCTCACCTACTGATGGGATAAGGGCATGCATTTGGGCATTCTCCTCTGTTGGTGATTTCAGGGTAGCAGCACGCTTGGCTTCCCTGTCTGCTCTGGCATTGCCCTTGGTTACATCTTGATCTTCACTTTGATGGGCTTTGCAATGTATCACTGCTACTGCTGAGGGGAGTTGTACTGCTTCTAACAGCCGGGGAATTTGAGACTCATGCTTAACCGGAGAACCTTGGGCTGTTAGCATTCCCCTTTGCTTCCACAAACCAGCATGAGCATGCAATACCCCAAAAGCATACTTTGAGTCAGTAAAGATATTAACCCTTTGGTCTTTTGCCAGCTCGAGTGCACGAGTCAGGGCCACTAGTTCAGCAAGTTGGGCAGATGTCCCAGCAGGTAAACTCTCAGCTTCCACAGTATCATGGAGAGACACAACAGCATACCCAGCCCTCCTTTGCCCATTTACAACAGTACCACTGCCATCCGTATACCATTCCAAATCAGCATTTGGAAGTGGTTGATCTTTCAAATCTGGGCAGCTAGAGTAGTGTACATCTATGATTTCCAGACAGACATGTTCCTGCTTTTCTGTCTCTGGTAGCAAGGTCGCTGGATTAAGGGAGGGACAGGTTTGTAGGGTAACTTCAGGATTCTCTAACAGTTTTGCCTGGTACCGAGCAACCCAAGCCTGGGTAAGCCAAAGACCACCCTTAGTGTCCAACAGAGCTTGGACCATATGGGGAACATACACTTGCACAGTTCCTCCCAGTGTCAGTTTTTCAGCTTCCCCAAGCACTAGGGCAGTGGCTGCGACCGCCCTCAAACAGGCTGGCCAACCCTTTGAAACTTGATCCAGTTGCTTAGAAAAATATGCCACGGGACGTTTCCAGGTGCCTAATAACTGAGTAAGCACTCCCAGCGCTACCCCTTTCCTTTCATGCACATACAGTTGGAATGGCTTAGAGAGATTTGGCAGACCCAGGGCTGGGGCTTCCATCAGCTTCCTTTTCAAGATTTTAAATGCCCTGTCCACTTCTGGGGACCAGTAAAAGGGGTCATGATCCACTCCCTTAACATATTCATACAGAGGTTTAGCTCACAGTCCAAACTCCGGGATCCATATTCTGCAAAAACCTGCCATGCCCAAAAATGCTCTAAGACGTTTACGGTTGCTAGGGATAGGAACTTGGCAGATAGCCTCCTTTCTATCATTTGAGAGTCTTCTTTGTCCCTGCCTGATGTGAAATCCCAGATATTGAACTTCAGGGAGTGCAATTTGAGCTTTGCTTCGAGCTACCCTGTATCCTCGGAGTCCAACAAAGTTCAGGAGACTCACAGTAGCTTTGAGACAAGGGATTAGACCACAGCAGCAATTAGCAAATCATCTACATATTGCAGAAGGAGGGTGTGACGTTGTGCAGTCTATATGGTTTTATAAAAACTTGATAATAAGTCAATATAATGTAACTGAGCTGGTTTTAGAGAAAATACGGTAATAAGTGAATGTAACGTAACTGGGATATGCTTCATGCAAAAGGTCTCTTGTAAGGTATCATTACAAAGCTTATAATCTACTGAGTATGATCATCTGATTTGTATAAATGTACCACTCTTGTATCTAAAACTAGAAATATAAAATGTAACTCTGAGGGCCTATTGTAATTGTGTAAAGTGTGGACCATTAATGATGGTTTGGAATCTTGATGACTCCCATTGTCTGCAGATGGCTGTATTTACCTGTGAGTCTTCCTGTATATGTGTGTGCTGGCAAGTGAGTAATGAAGTCTTGCAGTGACATGTGATCATGTCACCTGAACTGGAATCCATCTTTAACCTGGTGCTTTTCCAGTGAGGGGGGGTGGAAACCCAGAGAGACAAAGAGTTCCCGCCTTATGCAAAAGATATATAAAGGGGGGAAGAGAAGAGAGAGGGAGAGAAGCCATCATGAAGAATCCCCTAGCTATCACCTGAGCTGCAACAAGAGCTGCACCAGGGGAAAGAATTGTGCCCAGGCCTGGAAGGTGTCCAGTCTGAGAAAAACTTACTGAAGCATCTCTGAGGGTGAGATTATCTGTATTCAGTTTGATTAGGCATAGATTTGCGCATTTTATTTTATTTTGCTTGTGACTTACTTTGTTCTGTCTGTTACTACTTTGAACCACTTAAATCCTACTGTCTGTATTTAATAAAATCACTTTCTATTTAGTAATTCACTCAGAGTATGTATTAATACCTGGGGGAGCAAACAACTGTGCATATCTCTCTATCAGTGTTATAGAGGGCGAACAATTTATGAGTTTGCCCTGCATAAACTTTATGCAGGGTAAAACGGATTTATCTGGGTTTAGACCCCATTGGGTGTTGGGCATCTGAGTGCTAAAGACAAGCGCATTACTGTGAGCTGTTTTCAGGTAAACTTGCAGCTTTGGGCCAAGTGATTCAGACCCTGGATCTGTGTCTGGAGCCAAACGGGAGTGTCTGGCTCAGCAAGACAGGGTGCTGGAGTCCTGAGCTGGCAGGGAAAACAGAAGCAGGGGTAGTCTTTGCACATTGGGTGGCAGCTCCCAAGGGGGTTTCTGTGATCCAACCCATCACAGAGGGCTTTGTCCTCATTGTCCCACTCCTCCAAGTCTCTGGCCAGAGTGTGGCCGAACAGAGTGGGGGAATTTTTAAATCCCTGGGCCAATACTGTCCAGCAAAGCTGCTTTTTAACCCTTCTGTTGTCCTCCTTATGCCTGGCAGTATTTTGCAGATCTCACAGTTACTTGGGCACATTCAGGCCCCCCTTTCTCTTGGTTGTCAGCCAAGTCTTGGCTGTGAACAATGTCCTTGGATAGGGCCAGCATGACTGAGCTTGCTAGCTATATTTTCCTCAGTTAACTCATTCTGTGCTTTTTCCTTCTCCCTTTCTTGGCTTCTTCTAACTTACAAAGGAACCTTCCACTCTTCACTCATACACCTTTTCCCAACAATGAACACATACACATTGCCATTATACATCCTTCCAGTAACATAACTTCTATACAGAGCTTTGAAGCAACAAACCAGGATGAGCACACTCACTTTTGAGGATTCCACTCGGTACAACCTCTGGTGTCCAATAGCTTTCCTTTTTAAACCTTAAATGCCTTCTCTGTGCTTCCTCCTTAGCTTTAGCTATAACCTGATTCCGCTCCACTTCAGACAACAAGGTTCTCATAAGTATATTGCAATCATCCCAGTCAGGCTTATGACTTGCTAGACACCCTTCAAAGATTGAAATAAACTTGCTTGGATTCGTTGAGAATTCCCCTGCTTCTGCCTTAAAAGCAGCTAAGTGTACTGGGTTAAAAGGCACATGAGAATACACAGGCACAATCTGGGCTGCACGCTCCTGTGTTCCTGGACGGGCTACCACATTCTCAGTAATCAATGGATACAATCCCACCGAGGGGGTACTCTCTGGAGCCTGTGGGGGTGGAGGAGCCGAAGGGGACACCGATTCTGCCATTACAACTGTGGGAGGGTTCTGGGGTTTAGCAGCAGGTACTACCAAGCCTGTCGGAGTCAAATGACACTTGTGCAAAATATCAATCCTATTTCTTAACACCATAAACGTATATGCATAGAGATGTTCATTCCATTTACCTTTTCTCTGACAAAACAAAAGTAACTGAAGGATCGTGTTGTAATTAAGTGATCCTTCCGGTGGCCACCTTTCTTGGCACTCTAGCTGATACTGAGGCCAATCAACTGTACAGAACCTTTTCAATTTACTTTTAATCAACTGGTCAGATCCAAACACTTTCCAGTTCTCCAGAATGCATTCTAAGGGTGTACATTGTACCCTGCTGGCTGTACTATGTCCCTGCCCCATATTCTAGGGAGACTCTGGGCGTCCCCAGGTCAAAACAGGTAAAGTCCCCACTGGACTGTTCCAACCTTATCCAAGGGTCTGGTTCTGCACCGTTGCCCCCAACTGCTTCTCCACTACTCGAGTGCGTTGCACCGTTGTGCCCTCCGGGGTTGAGCAAAACACATCTCCGCTGAGGCCCCCGATGAAGTCACCAGTGCGCGCTGGGCGTCGGTCATCGCTGTAATCCGTCGGCCACCAGGAGGGATCCGGGCAAGGCTAAATTTCAGCCTCGAGCCCCACGTTGGGTGCCAAAACTGTTGCCGGCCCAGATGGGCCCGAAGAGGCAAACAGTGGGGTTCGTTGCCCGGTGTGCTTCGCACTAATAAACACACCAGGTGTGGAGAAGCAAAACCAACTTTATTCAAGAGCTCTGAATAGGCACTAGGAGACCAACAAGTCTCAAATCAAGCGCAGCACATATCAGCACATGTTCCATTTTATATTTTAAGCAGTTTCTGTGTAAGCCTTTATCTGTTACTCCCTCTTACCCCTCCCACCCCTCTCTCCTCTAGCAGTTACAGCAGACACACATTGTGGCTTATTAGAACAGTTCCCATTCGTATGCTTATCTTTGACCTTGTTAGTATGAACGAAACAGCAGCTATCTGCTAGAAAAGCTGACCCTTACATTACTGCTTTAGCCTGCTTCAGCATGTAAGCACTTAGCATAGAAGTAGGTGAAAGTTCTCAAGATGGAATCACTGTGGCTCACTTAGACCCAGAGCAAAGGAGTTTCATCGGCTCTTCTGGCCTTCCACTCCCCTGAGTTACCTGGTAGCTATGCCTAGTGACACCAACAAGGCCTCAGGGAGAAGTGCATTTTCTCACGTAGCCAACATCATAGAATTGTATAAGTTCAATATGAATTGACCTGTGAGGACATAAGGGGTTAATGTGTGTTTCAAGTGTTTTTCCCCTGCCCTTCTGAAACAAGACTATTCCCATGGAAAATAAGAGGAATACGTAGAAGGTGGCAATTGAGAATGCCCACTGGGATGTTAAGTCCAATTGTAGTATAGCTGGAATTTTCTAGTCACTTATTCCCAAACTTTGTTAAATACTAAATCCCCTGTCTTGAATTAAAGCCCTTCTCTTTGGCTTTAAGGCATGGCCCATGTGATGGGGATATGCTGCAGCTGGAATCCCAGGGGGAATTATGGCTAACTCGGGTTTTGGGGGTTAAATTAGGGAGATAGGACTCCTGGGTTCCATTCTCACTTCAACTATTGATTTGCTGTGGTTCTTGGGCAAGCCTCTTACATTAACTGTGCTTCAGCTTATTCACCTTTAAAATGCAGGTAATGCAAATCTACCTGACCAGGGTTTGGATGACTGAATTATTGTTTGGCACCTTGAGATACTTGGTGTGATGGGTTGAGTCACAGAAACCCGCTTGGGACTGCCACCTGATGTGCTGAGACTACCTCTGAGCCCATTTTCTCTGCCAGCTTGGGACTTCAGTACCTTGCCTTGTTTGAGCCAGACACACTTGCCTGCTGCCAACACAGATCCAACTCTGAACCATGTCCCCTACAAGCTGCAGGCTTAACCGAAAACAGCTTAAAAAGTGCTCCTGTCTCCAGCACTCAAATACCCAGCTCCCAATGGGGTCCAAACCCCAAATAAATTCATTTTACCCTGTATAAAGCTTAAACGGGTAAACTCATAAATTGTTCGCCCTCTATAACACTGATAGAGAGATATGCACAGCTGTTTGCCTCCCCCCCAGGTATTAATACTTACACTGGGTTAATTAATAAGTAAAAAGTGATTTTATTAAAAAGAAAAAGTGGGATTTAAGTGGTTCCAAGTAATAACAGGCAGAACAAAGTAAATTACCAAGCAAAGTAAAATAAAACACGCAAGTCTAAGCCTAATACAGTAAAAACTAAATACAGGTAAATCTCACCCTCAGAGATGTTCCAATAAACCTCTTTTACAGACTAGACTTCCGCCTAGTCTGGGTCCAGCAATCACTCACACCCCTGTAGTTACTGTCCTTTGTTCCAGTTTCTTTCAGGCATCTCCTTGTGGTGGAGAGGCTATCTTTTGCGCCAGCTGAAGACAAAATGGAGGGGTTTCCACAGGAGCTTATATAGTCTCTCCCTTGTGGGTGGAAACCCTTTCCCCTCTTCTACGCAGAATCCAGCTCCAAGATGGAGGTTTGGAGTCACATGGACAAGTCACATGTTGATGCATGACTCAATTCCTTACAGGCCAATGCCACATTCCCAGGAAAGCTCAGATATGGATTGGCGTCTCTCAAAGTTCATTGTTTCTTGATTGGGCACTTACCGAGAATAGTCTTTTCTCAAGAAGCTGACCAATTGCTTCACTGAGACTACTTAAAATCAAACAAGTAAATAGCCAATATTCATAACTTTGAATACAAAAATGATACATGCATACAAATAGGATAAATATATCCAGTAGATCATAACCTTTGCAGAGATATGTTACTGAGCATATCTAGCATAAAACACATTCCAGTTATGTCATATTTACACTCATAAGCATATTTCTATAAAGCATTATGGGGTGCAAGGTCACACTTAGACACAAGTTGTTATGTCATGGCCTGATACAAATCCTACTGCAATCAATGGAGAGACCCTATGGCAGGGGTGGGCAAACTATGCCCGCGGGCCACATCTGGCCTACCAGCTTCTTTAATCCAACCTTTGAGCTCCCTCTGGGGAGTAGGCTCTGAGGCTTGCCCCGCTCCAGCACTTCAGCCAGGGAGCAGGATTGGGAGCCACTCCACACAGCTCCCGGAAACAGCATCATGTCCTCCATCTGGCTTTTACGCATAGGGGCAGCCAGGGGGCTCTGTTCCGCACACTGCTCCTGCCCCAAGCATCGCCCCCGCAGCTCCCATTGGCTGGGAACTGCAGCCAATGGGAGCTGCAGGCGCGACACCTGCGGATGAGGCAGTGCACAGCAGAGCCACCTGGCCACGCCTCTGTTTAGGAGCTGGAGGGGGAACATGCCGCTGCTTCCGGGAGCTGCTTGAGGTAAGTGCCACCCAGATCCTGAACTCTTGAGCCACTCCCCCATGCCCCAACCCCCGGACCCAGCCCTGATTCCCCTCCCGCCCGCCGAACCCCTCGGTCCCAGCCCGGAGCACCCTCCCGCACCCTGAGCTCCTCATTTCTGGCCCCACCACAGAGCCCGCACCCCCAGCCAGAGCCGTCACCCCCTCCCCACAACCCAGTTCCAATTTTGTGAGTATTCATGGCCTGCCATACAATTTCTATACCCAGATGTGGCCCTTGGGTGAAAAAGTTGGCCCACCCCTACCCTATGGGCTATGTTGGACTTTCAATGAGACAGATAATAAATGCAAACCATGTTACTCATATAAATAAGTGATGCAGTCAATGTTTGATAGTTAACAGGATATTTATGAATATTAATTCTTACTTCCCTTGAGTTTATCTATCTTTAAAATGGAGATAATACCTACCCCAGGTGGTTTGTTTTTTGGCTTACTTATTGTTTTGCACTTATTGATCTTTGGAAGCCAGGTGCTATCTTAGTGCAGACACTATTACTATTATAAATAAATATGATGCTTTAAAAGTTCAATATGTATAAGGATATTTATCAATCTTTTAAAAATGTATCAACATATTGATGTTTATATTGGGCTTTGATAGACCTTGTGGGCTAGTCTCTAGAGAGGGTAATATGGTCACAAACACTTGAGCAAGAGAGGCAGAAATGTGCACATAATTAACAGCCAGTGCATTGCACTTTTATGGAGCTAACACCTGGTTGTCATGGCATTTGTACCTCCCCTCATTATGACATCACCTGACCCAAGCACAGCTATCTATGCATTGAACTCAAGTCAGTACTCAGCTTGACATTGGGAAGAGCTGGTCGATGCTGTGCTGTATGACAGCTATTCTGGAAATTCCTACTATATTGGATTCAAGATTTGGGATTCAAGCTTTGACTAGAAGTGAGTGATTCTTTTCTCGCTTTTCCAGTGTACTAGAACTGTATGCATTATTTATGAATTGAGTTGTGGGACCACACGGGTTTCACCCCAGTTCTTTGTGGGTACAAGCCTTGTTTTGGACTTGTCCTAAAAGAACTACCACATTGCCACCTTAGCTTACTGGATGCTTCTACTGGGAATTCCCTTAATTATGACTATTACATGAGATAGGGAAGCAGTTTTACTGCCATAGCCAGCTGCAGAGATCACAGCATTGTCTGATAAATTCCTTTCCTTTGTCATTAATGGGCTCATGACCAACCAGGAAAACAGTCTTCTATTCCAATATCAATTATAATCCTCTCTCTAGATAGTGATACTAGATATTTAAATAAAACCAATCACCATAGTATCTATATATCTTGCTTCTGCAAAGGATGGTGATAATGAGACAAGATTATGGTCATGATGAGAAACCTAAACTTTCAGCACTGGGCTCCTGGATGGTTAGGTTTTAATGGGATTTAGTAGATCATCCACTCCAACCCCTTGCATCATTTAGGATTCTTCACTGTATCGATCTCACTATAAATCTGTCTACCCTAGTGCTTCTCTGCCTATATGGCCCATCAGGGATCTACAGAGCCCTTTTCTGGTTGTTTGCAGAGTGAAACTGTTTGAGAACCAATGATAGTTGTATTGAGGAGGTAAGTGCATGAAAAAGAATCTCTCTTAAAAATAATCTGCAGCATGAAAAGATGGAGAATACACTGATCTAATCGATTGCTGAATGTCTCCAGTGCTGGAACCTCAATTACTTCTTTAGGCAGTTTGCTCCCATTGTTAGGTCATCTCTCTTTAACTGCATAGAAGATAGCCCGAATGTGAATGTCTCTGTTTTTATGCATTTAAGGTACAAGGATCCTGGACTATATGGAATAAATGATGGCTTGTTGGTAAGAAAAGAGTTCTGCACTGCAGACATTGTACTGTGTGTGTGTGATGTTGGAGGAGAATGGTGAGTGTTCGGGACACCACAATTAACCCGAAGAACCTCAGTTGTCCACGCAGGCCACTTAAAACTTTCAGAGAGAGCCTTGTAAGTAGTTCTGGTTAAATGTATAGTGTATCATATCTCCTTCTTAACCCCTTGACTGTTTTGTAATTGAATGCCTAGGTTCCTCTGAGAAATCCCTACTTTGTCTACTATTTTTTCTATGTGCCTCAGAGACTCATTAAGACCCTATTTTACATGGGGTTTGCAGCTAACTGCTAGAGTCATCGTTTGCATCCGCATTGCTCACAGCCTTCCTAGCTTTACTTACCGGTACAATATTATTTTCAGGCACTCTCAAAGCTATTGTCTGTGATTTTACACAGTGATATGGAATAATAAACATACTGTACATTTCCAGCATACATGGATGCACGCCGACTCTTTTCCATGTCCCACTCTGGGCAGATTGGTTTTCAGTTTTCTGCTGATAAAATACAATGTTTATATGAAGAGGGAAGGAGGATTAATGCTGATGTTTCTGATAGGTGGAGTTAATGGGGAAGGAGGTGTTTGTGCACATCATAATAGCAAAGGAAAATTGTGCAGCTGCAACTAATATTTTGTTTTCACTTCATTTAGGATGGAGACTCCATCTAGGGCTAGTCCATGTATCTGCAGCACATTTGCTGCTTCTATTTTGGCCCCTCATCTACTTCTTCCTTCTGAAGGAAGCATCTTCATCAGTTACAAAGGCAGGTCAGTCCTCATTCAGCAGGTAATTCTGGGATCAGCACACTTTCCTGAGGGTACAGTACTTGGAGCATGCAGCTATAGAACAGGATTCTCACCTTCTGAAAATGTAGACGCAGTCCTGTAAAAAAAAACAAACAAACACCTCTTCCACAGCCAAAGGTCTGCGTCCTCACCATACCCCAGTAAAGTGCAGGTTTAAGAGACTCAGAGAATACTGAGGCCTGCAGTCTTGGATCCATTTTTCTAGGTTTTGAGGCCCCTCTCTATAGAGAAAGAAGGGAGTTGTGAATATAATATGCAGCAATCATCTCTCTAGTGTGAATACAGCATCCCTCTCTGTATTTCACTGAAACCACAGGACAGGCTGGGGTGAGGAACACTTCTAATATGATGAGAATGGATTGATATAGGCATTTCACTGTCCACTATGAGGAAAAGGGCCTGACAGCTCCTCCAAAGATCCCTATAATTACTTGTAAGGAGAACATTGCCTGAAATTCGTTGCCTATGGGTAATGTAATGCTCCATCCCTGATCAGATGGAATTTCTTTTCTCCTGTAATGACCAAGACCAAGAACAATATCTGATGGAACAAAGCACTTGGTAAGGTGGCTGAAAGTCAGATAGGGATTAGGTCACCATGGAGCTCCCTGTTCTTCCTCTCTCTCACCCAGTTAGGTGGTGTGAGAACGTAGGAACATGCTGGAGCCCAGTTTCACAAATCAGACTTGAAATTCTGCTGATGAAACAATGCAGATTTTACTGGAAGATTGAAGGGAGGTGAATTAATAATCTTACTGGGATATGGGGTCATCATGGGACATTATTAATATAGATTATGGCTAAGGTTAAGCTTTTGTCTTGGTTATTTTTAGTAAAAGTCACAGCCAGGTCATGGGCAATAAACAAAAATTCACGGAAGCCTGTGACCTGTCCGTGACTTTTACTAAAAATAATGGGGGGAGGGAGGGGAGGGTGCTGACAGGGGGGTGACTAAAGCCCGAGTGGGCGAGGGATGAGAGCCCAAGCCCCACTGCAGGAGGGGGGAGTCCAACACCTCCTGCCACCCATGGCAGCTGACAGCTGGCAGCTCAGAGCTGTGGGGCCCCCGGCTGACTGACAGCTCCAGTCCCACTGCCCTGGCACTGAAGTGGAAAATGGCATGGAAGTCTCTGAAAGTCACAGAATCCATGACCTCTTTGACATAATCTTATCCTTAATTATGGCTTATGTGCAGAAAGATACGGGAGAAGATGCTCAGCTGATGCTAATATTTCTTTTCATTCATGTCACTTTAGGATGAGTGCTCCATCATGGTCCAGTTTAATGGGTGACCACCCATTGATTTCCCCTATATTGTCTGATGCTCACCTCCCATTGTTGTATGAGGCTTTCCTAGGACAGAATGGATGATCTATCATTGAGTGAGTATTAGCATTCCTTCAGTTTTTGCTTGAGTATGTTGGGGAAGATGTATGTGTTTGTGTGTGTATATATACAGGGCTCTGGATGCAGACATGGAATTCATTTGCCAATTTTAAAATGTAAATGCAAGACAACTAATTCTCTGCAGTCATTGTGAGAAGAACCAAATTCTGTCTCACTCAGGGCACTGTCTGACCAACAATAGGCCCCAATAATTCCTCCTCATGTTAACATTGTCTTGCAGTGCAAATAGTCTGTTCTGTCCCATCTAGCTTTGCCCTGTAATATCTATGGAATATTTGTCATATTCTCCCCTATCCCTGCCTTTGGATGATGGCAGTTATGGGGAATGTCTTGTCTATTTTTTACTTAATTATAGTTTTTGTACAGGGGATCTAAGACTCAGTCATATCTATGGCAGATGGAGTTCACAGCTATTTCATAGAGTTGAAACTTGGATCTGTTACGTATCATCCTGAATCCCCTGACCTAGTACCTATTACATTTATTTTCAGCTACTTCTTTCGATGTTTCATGTGAACTCTGTTGCCACACTGAGTATTGGACACATTTTTTTGGATACATTGGCTTTTGTTGTTCCCCTAGCCACCATTCTTTACTTGCTTAAACAGCCATAGCCAGGACAGAGATGCTTTGAACTTACCCCTTTTAAAACCATGAATGTTTTTAGAAGTCTCAGAGAAGGAAACATATAGGTTTTACTGACAGATGGGTTTAGATGTGTTTGTTATTAGAGACCATAATAGCATATTGGATAGAGGTGGAAATGAGAAATGTTCAGCTGTGAATAATATTTTGTATCTATTTTTCTTATTTTAGGACACTGTCTACACAATCAGAGAACTTGGAATCTCACAGCCAGTCACTGGCCCCCTTAAGGCTCAGTCTGGCCATGTAATCCCAACCCCTTCCTCCATTTAGTGAGTATTAAAGTTCTTCTTAGGTCAAGCTACATTAAGGATGGTGGGTAGAGGGGTCTCTAAAGGCTCAAGTGCATACAAGGAATAGTGCTGCCACCTTTCAAAAAAATATAGGCTGATCCTCCTATTTCAAGCATTGTCAGGAGGCACCAAATTCTCTCTCACCTGGAGCACTGTCTGACCAACAAATATCCCTGGTTCTTCCTCCTCCTCTTAACAGTCACATCTACTGCAAATAGCCCCCATGCTTTCCTATGTATAGTTCCAACAGTGCCTTACACAGAAGGATGAAGACCCAGGTCTCTACCTTGGAGATTCTACAATCTCTACAATGTACTGGTAAAAGATATAAAGCCTGTTGCTCCTCTTCCTGCAGTTCTTTGCCCACTGCTTCTGCCTCAGCAATGGGGCCCTCTTTGCCTCCCTTAAAACAATGCCCATTTTAGTAGGGAAGGGAGGAGGATCAATACAGATAAGGATCAATTACAGATTGGCAGGGCTGAAAGGGGGATTGCTTTGCAGCTGCTGATATTTCAACTCCTTTTCTCTAAGGGTACATCTACACTACAGGGGGGAGTCGATTTAAGATACGCAAATTCAGCTACGTGAATAGCGTAGCTGAATTCGACGTATCGCAGCCGACTTACCCCGCTGTGAGGATGGCGGCAAAATCGACTTCAGCGGCTTCCTGTCGGCGGCGCTTACTCCCACCTCCGCTGGTGGAGTAAGAGCGTCGATTCGGGGATCGATTGTCGCGTCCCAACAGGACGCGATAAATCGATCCCCGAGAGGTCGATTTCTACCCGCCGATTCAGGCGGGTAGTGTAGACCTAGCCTAAGACTCAGCTCTTTACTAACACATGGAGGCAGCTGAAGACCCCTGTTATGCCCCACACCTGCCTCGGAGGTCTGGGCTGGGGCTTCCCTGAATAAGAGTTGCCCCTCCTCTTCCACCCAGTGAGTACTGGGAGTCTCATCCATTCTGTCTTGAGTGAATTCCAGAGATGGGAGTGTTGTGTGTGTCAGGGCCGGCTCTAGGATTTTTGCCGCCCAAAGCAAAAACAATTTTGGCTGCCCCCTCCCCCCTTATTTAATTACCCCACCCCCGGCCCCGCCTCAACTCCGCCCCTTCCCCAAATCCCCAGCCCTGCCTCCTCCCCCCAGGCTCTCAAGCCTAGGAGGGAGGGAGGGAGGGGGAGAAGCGGCGCCGCGCTGCGGCCACTCGGAGTCTCCCCCTCCCTCCCAGGCTCTCAAGTCTGGGAGGGAGGGGGAGCAGCGGCGCCCGAAACGGCTGCTCGGGATCTCCCCCTCCCTCCCAGGTTTGAGAGCCTGGGAGGGAGGGCAAGTAGCGGCACGCGAATCAGCTGTTTCGTGCGCCGTGGCAGCAGCAGCGGAGGTGAGCTAGGGCGGCCACGGCACATCTTTAGGGGCGGCGTTCTGGTGCCGGCCATGCTGCCCCTAAAAATGTGCCACTCCAAGCACCAGCTTGTTTTGCTGGTGCCTAGAGCCGGCACTGGTGTGTGTGCTTGTACAGGGCTTTGTGTGCAGGTGTAAGCAAGGGAATGGTCTCAACCTTGTCGTGATCACTTAGGGAAGGGGCTAGGGTGTCCCCACTCCAGGGTGCTCTCTCTGCACTGGGCACCTCCCTGACCCACTGATCATTTCATACAGTTCAAAGCAAATACAATTTATTAAACAGCAATCAATTTTAGAAAATAAGGAAAAAAAGGGGAAAGGTTAAAGGAAAATACATAACCCCGCTCTGGCACAGGGACACCACAACCAGTGTCTCTGGAATGTAAGGGAAGTTCAGTCTGTTCCTCACAAGTCCCAAGACTCCTTCTCAGGCCCTGGCTGTGTTGCTAGGATGCTGCATGACGGACACTTGCTCTGGCGGTGGCCACACACCCTCAGGCTTTAGCTGGCAGACCCCTTCTTCCCAGCATCGCCCCCACCCCGTTGGGGTTATGATCCCCCTCCAAGTTTGGCCTGAAGGGCCTCTTGGCTGGGGGAGTCTCCCTGCGCTGGGCCTGCAGCCCAGGGTCCCCCTCGTTCTCCCCAGCTGCTTACTGCACCCGGCTCCTGACTGTTCCAGCCTCAGCTCCAGCTCCCCGTCTCTGCCTCAGCACTCTGCCTCCAGCTCCCTGGTCTGCTTCTCTGGCCCCTCTGGCTCTGGTTGCTGCAGCTCTGCTTCCAGCACAGGTTTGCTCTCTGGGCTGCTTCTGTGGCTCTGCTCCCAGCACTGACCTGCTCCTCCTGGGCTGCTTCTCTGGCTGGCACAGCTCTGGGTACTCCCCAGATCAGCTTGGGCCCCTGCTCTCTCCTTACCTTGTCCTCACCCTGTCTGACCCAGGCAATTCCAGCTCAGTCAGAGGACGGAACCCCCCCGGCCTCCTGACTACCTCATTAGCCTGCCTGCCCTGTCAATCAGACTGACCTGGAGCATTGGCCTCTCCCCATTCCTGGGGACTGTCAGTCTCAGGGTCCTAATTTCCCATTGACCCTTCTTCTTTCTTTTGGTACTGGGAACTAGCCAACCAAAACACCCCCACTGAGTTTTAGTAAGGGGACAACAGTCCCCTTACATTGGCATGCAATGAGGTAGCCTTCTTCCTGAAGATGAAAATTCAGAACAATTAGACCCCTACAGGCTTTGGGAGGAGGCACCAAACTCTGACTCACTCAAGGCATTGTCTGACCTATGCCCAGACTCGACCATTCTCATGTAATGGGACTAAATACTTTGCCTGCCTGCTATTGCCACACTATTAATATCTCTGCAATGTTTATACATGCTCCCTTACTCCTTGGCTGTGGTATGGAAGACTGCTGCCTTTTATTATTGACTAGATAACTCCACTGTTAACAGAAATGTATTGTTACATCATAGCTAGAATTGTGTGCCCAATTCCTCCTCCTTTCCAAACACATCTGGTCTGTGACTGTTCATTCTTTGGAGTTGGGATTAGAGTTTTATGCCACAGGTTCCTTGGATTGTCCCCTGTGGGTTTCTCTAGAAGGAAGGACATGCATGTCATTGGTCTTCACTCATTGCCCTGCAAGAATGCAAGCAGTGCAAGATACAGTAGGCATCTGCTGCTGCCTACTGTAGCAAAGCGGTGACTCACTGGCACAGCATCTTCTGCTGGTCATCCTGGGAATTAGCTCTCCAGCTGCAGAGCGCCCTCTGCTGGCCGATATTCCACTTGCCTCAGGCTCCCATATCCTCCCTGGACCCCAGTGCCCCTTACCTCAGGGTTCTGCCCTCTGCAGTACCCCACAGTCTCTGGGTCTCTCCTCCCAGGAGAACCCCCAACCCTCTATCCCCACCCTGCCTCAGTGGCTACTGTCAGTGATCATCTAGCCCCCACTCTCTGGGGCAGACTACAGTCTATAAACCACTCATCATCAGCAAGGGGGCTTCGCTTCTTTTGACCCTTTGACCACACTCCTGTCCCTGTTCTTTTATTAGTTGTTCCCCATAATTTTTTGGTCTCCAGGTCCTGTGGATCCCCCCTTAGGCTGGGGGGGAGGGGAATCCTTTAGCAGTGGGTACACTTCCTGGATCCCAATAGGATCAGCAAGGGGGTTAGGAACTACTGCCTTTGCCTACCCTGGGCTGCACTTCTGCAACCTCAGTACCCTTCCTGGCCTTTACCAAGGCCTGCAGCCTGGGGGTTTTCCAGCCTGGCACTCCCCAGCCCTTTCCCCAGCCCTGCTCCATTCTAGGTACCCTGTTGAGCTCCCAAGCAGCCAGGCCCATCTCTCTGCATAGCTAGAGAGAGACTGCCTGAGTGTCTGGCCCACAGCCTTTTATAGGGCCAGCTGTGGCCTGATCGGGGCATGGTCCCAGCTGTGGCTGCTTCCCCCATCAGCCTAGCCTTCTGACTCCCTGGGGCAGCCCTTTCCCAGGGCTGTTTTAACCCCTTCAAGGCCGGAGCGAGTGACCACCCCGCTACACCTACCCATTACTCCTTTGCTTGCTTGCTTCTGCCCCACTGTGGGCAGAGAGACTGTGCATTTTTCTCCTGTACTTTATTAGGAGTGAGGAGTCATTAAGATCTAGCTGGTATGACAGGTTCCAGGCATATATAGGGCACGGAATGAGATTTTTCAGCTCCTACTAAATATTTTATTTCTTTTTCTCTCTTTTTAGGGTGAGGTTTCCAGCTTCTGGCAATTTATCAGCTCTCGGCTTCTTGACTGACCCTGTGACGTCTGAGTACGATCTTTTAATCCAGAAAGCGGCTTAAAGTGAGTATTGCAGTTCTCTTTAGTGCTTCCTTCCTTTAGAAGCTGTTTTTGTGGTGAGAAGGAAATGCTGGGCCAAGACACTATAATTATCTTCTGCTGGGTTTTAAAAAGTGCAATGGATCATTAACTTCCACTGCACAATCCAGAGAGGTAGTGCAAAAGAGCTGGGTTTCAAGATGATTTTTCTCAATCATAATATCATCAATGTGGTGGGAAAAGACAGTTACCTTTTCCGTAACTGGCATTCTTCAAGATGTGTTGCTCATGTCCATTCCACAATTGGTGTGCATGCTCGCCACGTGCAGTGGTGCCGGAAGTTTTTCCCTAGCAGTGCCCGTAGGGCAGCGCCCCTAGCAATCCTTGGAGTGGCGCGTCCATGGCGCAGTATAAGGGGCGTTGCGTGCTCTGCTCACCCTCAGTTCCTTCTTGCCAGACAACTCTGATATAGGGGAAGTGTTATGCTCATACAAAGCACACAGAGAGAGAGAGAGAGAGAGAGAGAGAGAGAGAGAGAGAGTCCTGCAGTGATGTTTATAGTTACCAGTCCAGAGTCTGGATCAATCTAGTGGCCAGCCAGATTGGTCCCAGAGGGGAGCGGGGCTCTCTTGGTCGCGATCCAATGCTCCTGGAGTGTGGCAAGATGAACCCAAAGTCCCATGGCCAACCACCCTGTTCTTATAGGTTTTTTTCTCTGTTGAAGCCTATGGATTTTGTTGTGTCCGTTTGTGACCGGTTACTTCTTAATTGGTGTAAATATTCCAATACATCTCGAGAGGGTCATCCTGTCCTTTGTTCCAATTTAATCAATTGTCCTTAGGGGTGCCAGCCTTCACCTCAGGGTCGTCAATCTGCCCTTCATTATGGATATGCATTGATAATTCTTTGATGTCCTTTAAGTCTCTTCACTCCTTCTTCCTTGACTCTGGCTATAACAATGGCCTTCACACCTTATCTTTTCCTGATGCATACATTCCTCATTCACACAAACAGATTGAAAATACAAACAGTAGTATTTTATATCAAGCAAAAAGGCATTGCAAATTAAATCTTGATAAGTTTTACAATCAATAACCAAGACAATTTACATTGAGACTCACGCCTTCAATGTTCCTCTAATCTACTTAACATAGACACAATAGAGAATCCTGTCTCTTACTTACTAAAACCTTAAAACAAAGAAATGTATATTTAACTAGAGTGCCTATATTGTAATACATATAGGAAACCATAGTAGACATTATAACTTATCTCAAAACAAAAGGGTGACCATAATCAGTCATAAGGATTGTTCTGCTCTGTCATTCCTTTCTGCTATTCAAAAAGGGTGGCTGACCGGATGAAATCAAATCATACATTAATTCTCATAGTACATTATAAAATCCAGCTCCTACAGAAGGAGGGCAGGATGTGGAATAGGCATGAGCAACACATCTTGAAGAACACCAATTACGGAAAAGGTAACAGTCTTTTCTTCTTCGAGTGATTGCTCATGTGCATTCCACAATAGGTGATTCCAAGCTGTATCTGCTAGAGGTGGATAGGAGTTCACAGACACTCGGGACGGAGCCCAGCCCTGCCGAACCCTGCGTCATTGCATCGCATAGTGACGAGGTGAACGTGTGAACTGAAGACCACGTGGCAGCCCTACAAATGTCCTGAATGGGGACATGGGCTAAAAAGGCAGCCGACGAAGCCTTCGCCCGAGTCGAGTGCGCCTTCACAATTGATGGCAGAGGGATTCCCTCCAGGTCATAATAGGTACGGATGCACGAGGTGATCCAGTTGGAGAGCTGCTGAGTGGAGATTGGCCAACCTTTCATGAACTCGGCCGAGGCGATGAACAGTTGCGAGGACTTTCTAAACGGCTTAGTCCACTCCAGGTAGAAAGCCAGAGCCCATCTCACATCCAGCTCCTCACTGGACGCATGTGGCTTGGGGCAGAGGACTGGCAGAAAAATGTCCTGACCCATGTGATAGGTGGAGACCACCTTCGGGAGGAACGAAGGGTGTGGGCGGAGCTGGACTTTATCTTTATGAAACACCATGTACAGTGGCTTGGAGGTCAGGGCTCTGAGTTCCGAGACCCGCCTAGTCGATGTGATCACAACCAGGAAGGCCACCTTCCATGAGAGGTGTGACCAGGAGCATGTGGCTAGCGGCTCAAATGGGGGCCCCGTGAGACGGGCCAACACCAAGTTTAGGTCCCACTGTGGGACAGGGGGCCTAACATACAGGAAGAGGCAATCTAACCCCTTAAGGAACCGGCCAGTCATAGCATGGGAGAATACTGTGTGGCCGTGCACCAGCGGATGGAAGGCCGATATGGCCACCAGGTGCACCTTGACTGACGAGGGCGCCAGGCCCTGGGCTCTAAGGTGAAGGAGGTAGTCCAGAATAAGCTGGATCAGGGCGGCCACCGGGGAAACGCCCTGCTCGTCCGCCCATCTGGAAAACCGAGACCACTTTGCCAAGTAGGCGTGGCGCAAGGAGGGCCGCCTGCTTTCTAGGAGGACGCGCTGAACCCCTTCCGAGCACGTCCTTTCCTCCCTACCTAACCATTGAGCAGCCACGCTGTGAGGTAGAGTGCCACTAAGTTGAGATGGAGGAGGCGGCCCTGGTCTTGGGAGAGCAGGTCCAGGCTGGATGGCAACGGCCACGGAAGGGTGACGGCCAGGCCTGTGAGGGTCCCGTACCAATGCTCTCTGGGCCATGCTGGGGCAATCAGGACCCGGGCCTTGTCCCTCTTTATTTTTTCCAGGACCTTGCCGATCAGTGGGAACAGGGGAAAGGCATAGAGAAACTGGCCTGACCAGGACAGGAGGAAGGCATTGGAGATAGCGCCCCATCCCAGCCCCCCACCCCGAGCAGAACCGGGGGCAGCGACGGTTCTGCCAAGTTGTGAACAGGTCCACCTGGGGAGTTCCCCACACTTGGTAAAGTCTGTGCACCACCTCTGGATGGAGAGACCACTCATGCTGAGAGGAGAATCCCTGCTCAAGCGATCCGCCCGCGCGTTCCAGGCACCCGGCAGATGGAAGCCCTGTAGGCAGATGTCATGATGTAGAGTTGGACCTTGCGAGGGGAATTAAAAGCAATAGTAAGAGATTTTACAGCCATATAAATAGGAAGAAAGCAAAGAAAGAAGAAGTGGGACCGCTGAAGACTATAGCCGGAGAGGAGATTAAGGATAATCTAGGCATGGCACAATATCTCAACGAATATTTTGCATCGGTGTTTAATGAGGCCAATGAAGGTATTAGGGATACTAGCAGCGTGACAGAGGGGGATACAGGAGGGGGGATTACCGTATCCGAGGTAGAAACGAAACTTGAACACCTTAATGGGGCTAAGTCGGGCGGACCGGATGATCTTCATCCGAGAATATTGAAGGAATTGGTGCCGGAAATAGCAGGCCCATTAGCGATAATTTTTAATGAATCTGTAAACTCGGGGGTGGTTCCGTTAGACTGGAGAATAGCTAATGTGGTTCCTATTTTCAAGAAAGGGAAAAAAAGTGACCCGGGTAACTACAGGTCTGTTAGTTTAACATCTGTAGTGTGCAAGGTGCTGGAGAAAATTCTGAAAGAGAAAGTAGTTGAGGACCTTGAGGTTAATGGCAATTGCGACAAATTACAACATGGTTTTACGAAGGGCAGATAGTGCCAAACAAATCTGATCTCCTTCTTCGAGAAAGTAATGGACTTATTAGATACGGGAAATGCGGTGGACCTAATATACCTTGATTTCAGTAAAGCGTTTGATACTGTACCGCATGAGGAATTATTGGTTAAACTGGAAAAGATGGGGATCGATATGAAAATCCAGAGGTGGATAAGGAATTGGTTAATGGGGAGAATGCAGCGGGTCGTATTGAAGGGTGAACTGTCAGGTTGGAGGGAGGTCACCAGTGGAGTTCCTCAAGGTTCGGTTTTGGGACCCATTTTATTTAATCTATTTATTACTGACCTCGGAACCTATTGCAGGAGTGGGCTGATAAAGTTTGCGGATGACACGAAGCTGGGAGGCGTTGCCAATTCGGAGGAGGACAGGGAAATTCTGCAGGGAGACTTGAATGAGCTTGTGAATTGGAGTATCAGAAATAGGATGAAATTTAATAGTGAAAAGTGTAAGGTGATGCATTTAGGGATGACTAACAACAATTTTAGTTACAAGCTGGGGACGCATCGGTTAGAAGTAACGGAGGAGGAGAAGGACCTAGGGGTCCTTGTAGACCGCAGGATGACTATGAGTCGACAATGTGACATGGCGGTGAAAAAAGCCAATGCGGTCTTGGGATGCATTAGGCGAGGTATATCTAGTAGGGATAAGGAGGTGCTGCTTCCGTTGTATAAGGCGCTGGTGAGACCTCATTTGGAGTACTGTGTGCAGTTCTGGTCTCCCATGTTTAAAAAAGATGAACTCAAACTGGAACGGGTACAGAGAAGGGCCACTAGGATGATCAGAGGAATGGAAAACCTGTCATATGAAAGGAGACTAGAGGAGCTCGGGTTGTTTAGTCTGACAAAACGAAGGCTGAGGGGGGATATGATTGCTCTCTTTAAATATATCAGAGGGATAAATACAAGGGAGGGAGAGGAATTATTCCATCTTAGTACTAATGTGGACACGAGAACGAATGGATATAAACTGGCCGTGGGGAAGTTTAGGCTTGAAATTAGACGAAGGTTTCTGACCGTCAGAGGGGTGAAATATTGGAACAGCCTTCCGAGGGAAACGGTGGGGGCGAAGGACCTGTCTGGTTTTAAGATTAAGTTAGATAAGTTTATGAAGGGAATGGTTTAATGGAAAAACATGATTTTAGCCAAGGAATACCGAGCCATGGCAGGTAAATAGTATAATGGCTAACAAGGGTCAGGCTGGAGACTCTTGCCTACATGCTCGGGGTTTTACTGATCACCATATTTGGGGTCGGGAAGGAATTTTCCTCCAGGGTAGATTGGCAGAGGCCCTGGAGGTTTTTCGCCTTCCTCCGCAGCATGGGGCAGGGATCGCTAGCAGGAGGGTTCTCTGCCAATTGAAGTCACTAAGCCACAGGATTTGGGGACTTCAACAGCAGAGTCAAGGGAAGGGGTAGGGACAGCTTTGTGGCCTGCAGCATGCAGGGGGTCAGACCAGATGATCATAATGGTCCCTTCTGACCTTAAAGTCTATGAGTCTATGAGCTATACAAAAATCCCACAGCCTGAGGGCTTTGCGGCAGAGGGCAGAGGATCGGGCCCTGCCTTGCCTGTTGTTGTAGAACATCGAAGCCATGTTGTCTGTGAGGACCCTGACCACCCAGCCCTCCAGGTGCGAGTGGAAGGCCATGCACACCGGCTGTACTGTCCTGAGCTCCTTGACATTTATGTGGAGAGTCAGATCCTGAGCTGACCACACACCTTGGGTCTGAACGTTCCCCACATGGGCCCCCCATCCCATGTCCAATGTGTCGGACACCAGCTCCAGCGACGGGGCCTGGCCCTGAACAGGACCCCTTGGAGCATATTTCTCGGGGAGGACCACCACCATAGGGAGGTGATCACTGGCTCGGGTTCCGTGACGACTTTGTCCATCTTGTCCTTGGCCTGGGAGAACTCCGAGGCCAACCAGAGCTGGAGGAGACTCATCCTGAGTCTGGTGTGATGGACCACATACGTGCACGCTGACATGTGACCCAAGAGCTGGAGGCACGCTCTGGCTGTTGTCACCGGAAACCTTGTGACCGTGTCGATGAGCCCCTTCAGGGTCTTAAACCTGTCCGGTAGGAGGCAGGCTATGGCTGACGAGGCATCCAGGACCACCTCAATAAACTCAATGCGTTGAACCAGGACTAACGTGGACTTGGTGTTGTTTACCAACAGGCCCAAAGGGTGCACGTGGACAGAAGGAGCGCCACATGATTCCGCACCTGCAACCAGGAGCTGCCCTTGACCAACCAGTCGTCCAGATAGGGGAAGATCTGGACCTCTCGGCTCCTGAGGTAGGCCGCCACCACCGACATACATTTTGTGAATACCCTGGGGGCAGTGGACAGGCCAAATGGGAGGACCGTAAATTGGTTGTGTTCCTGGCCCACCATGAAATGGAGGAAGCGTCTGTGCCCCTTGAATATATGAATGTGGAAGTACGCGTCCCGCTGATTGAGGGTGGTGTACCAGTCCCCGGGATCCAGGGAGGGGATGATGGAGGCCAGGGAGACCATGCAGAACTTAAGTTTCACCATGTACTGGTTCAGGCCTCGTGGGTTCAAGATAGGCCTGAGCCCCCCTTTGGTCTTCGGGATAAGGAAATAGCGGGAGTATTACCCCTTGCCCTTGAACTCCCTGGATACCGCTTCCACCACTCCTAGGCTTAGGAGCCACCCCACCTCCTGCTCAAGCCTCGTGTGAGGGGTCCCCCGGGAGGGATCGGGACAGAGGGTAGTTGGGCGGGGAGGAAGTAACTGGAGGGTGTAGCCCTGGGAGATGGTATTGAGGACCCATCAGTCCAAGGTCAGCCACGACCACTCTGGTAGGAAAGCACACAACCGATTGGAGAAGGGAAGCTTTATTGAGTGTGGATCCCTAATGAGAACTGGCTGGGTGCCCCCGGGCATCCTGTCAAAACCGCCTTTTCCCCGCTTGCTTGCCCTTGGAGGACCCAGACTGGGGGGCAGGCCGAGACTCCCTCTGTGGGCGCCTCTTATTGTCCCGCGACTTCTTGTAAGCGGTTTCATATTTGGGGTGGGTGGCCTGAGTGGGAGTCTGTTGCGGCTTGAACTTAGGTTTAACCGGAACCGGAACATAGAGACCCAGAGTCTGGAGAGTCGTGCGTGAGTCTTTCAGGCCATGCAGTTTGTATCCATTTGTTCCGCAAACAGAGCTTTGCCACCAAATGGGAGGTCCCGTAGGGAGGTCTGCGCCTCGCTGGACAGCCCAGAGAGCAGGAGCTATGACGCCCTTCTCATGGACACCGCGGAGGTCATGGACAGTATGGCCGTGTCTGCTGCATCCGAAGCTCCCTGCAGGGTTGCCCTGGCAGCCGCTGTGCCCTCCTCCACCAACGTTTTGAACTCCTTCCTGTTGCGCTCTTGGGCAGGGAGCGTCACAGATTGAACTCATACCGGCCCAGGAGAGCCTGGTGGTTCACCACCCGTAACTGGAAGCTCGAGGATGAATACATTTTCCTTCCAAAAGAGTCCAGCCTCCTTGAATCGTTATTTTTTGGGGTAGGGACTGGCTGGCCTTCCCGTTCCCTGTGGTTAACCGACTCGACCACAAGGGAGTTAGGAGCAGGGTGGGTGTATAAGTATTCATGCCCCTTGGCGGGTACAAAAAACATGCATTCCGCTCTCTTAGAGATGGGGGCCAATGAGGCCAGGGTTTGCCACAGGGCATCTGAAATTTTCGCCACCCCTTCATGGAGAGGCAAGACCACCCTGCCGGTGCCGAGGAGAACAGCACATTAAACAGGGAGTCCGAGGGCTCCTCCATCTCCTCTGCTTGGAGGTGGAGGCTTTATGCCACCCTTTTTAAGAGTTCTTGATGGGCCCTGAAGTCCTCCTCCAGGACGGAGGGAGGAGGGGCTGTAATCACCTCATTTGGAGAGGGTGAGGAAGCCGGCGCGGTACTGTGGGTGTCCACCGGCACTGGTGGGTCCACCACCTGGTCGGTCTCCGGGCACAGTGCCGAGGATGTACGTCCCACCGACTCCTTCCTTGGAGGTCTGGAGAGGGAGGCCGATGGTCCCTCTGAGACACTAGCAAGCCCACACCGGGGGGCTGTGTCGGGGGCCACAGTGCCCACTGAATTGCTGTGGCACTGGCGGAGCCGGCTGTTTGGCCTGGCTGGCCCATCGATAGATGACTACGAAGGGAGGCCGGGCTGACATATGACCTAGCGCTGTCCCTGGACTGGGAGGAGCGGCGGCGCCAGGAGCAATGCCTGACCATGGGACCATGATCCTGACGTGGAGAACTGGTACCATCAGTAACAGCTGCTCTGCGATCAGCTCTGGCGGGTGGACCTGCAACGGCGACACTCCAGTGATCGACCCCCAGGGCTGTGGAGGCGGTGCTGTGGCGGGGTCCTGGAGCGGGATGCCAAATAGGGTCGACATCGACGTTCGTGCCGTGACCGGCTGCGATAACCCCTCTGAGATGAGGACCTTTGGCATCGTCTGCCTCGCTCCCATTGGTGTTTTCTCCTCGAGGTGGAGCGGTGTTGAGAGTCTCGGTTAGATGGAACCCAACCAGACAGCCTGGTGGGTATTGAGGGCGATCCACGTGGACTTTACCCTGAACGGTCACTGGGTGGCGAATGGCATCGGGAACATTCCCTCGACTGAGACCAGTACTGAGCTGGGGGTGACTGCGGAGATCCCAGTGGCGGCTTGCCTCTGGAGCGTGGGGCCGACATTGACTTTGCTCCTGGTACCGGCATGGACATAACATCCCAGGCCACCTGCAGGGCCTCCGGTGTGGAGGGCATCCGGACATCCGGGGAGGCCTGCTCCAAATGGGCTGGGCTACTCCGCTCGACTTGAGTCGGAGGCCTAGAGGCCGGTGGGGATTGAGGACTATCCGACGTGGGTCTAGCCTCTGTCCTGGGTTTACTCCGGTGCGGTGGTGAAGAAGGCCTCTTCCTAGCCTTCTTGGCATGCCCTGTGGATGGGGAGCGGTGCTGACTAGTCAGTGGTGCCGGAGGGTCGCTGCACACCAACATGATGATGCCTGGTGCCGACTCGGAGCGGTGCACCAGAGCCGGGGTCAGCGCCGACTCCATCAGGATAGCCCGGAACCTAATGGCGCTTTCTCTCTTGGTCCGAGGCTTAAACGACTTGCAAATCTTGCAGCGATCGCTGAGATGGGTTTCCCCCAAACAGCGTAGACAGTCCGTGTGCAGCTCACTCAGTAGCATAGATTGCCTACAAGTGTCGCACAACTTCAAATCCAGGGCACGGGGCATGCCCTGGCCCGGGCACTCTATTAAAGTAAACTAACTAAACAACTAATTAACTGCAGGTACCATACACTGAATGAACAAGCAGTTTCAGGGATGAGCTACAGCAAAGCTGGAGCAGAGTGGTTCCGAAGCACCTTCACTGGTGACAAGAAGGAACTGAGGGTGGGGGGAGCGTGCAGCGCCCCTTATACCGCGCCATGGAGGCAGCACTCCAGGGGTCGCTGGGGCGCTCTCCTATGGGTACTGCTAGGAGAAAAACTTCCGGACCAGTGCACGTGGTGAGCACGCACACCTATTGTGAAATACACATGAGCAATCACTCAAAGAAGAAGCTACTTGTCTCTCAAAGGGCCATGTGTCTATTTGTTCTGGCTTCTGCCATTGTTGTCTGTAGTTAAAGGAAAGAATAATATTTTCCTTGTGGCTGTTATCCTCTCGGTCACATTCTGAAAAGGTGAGAGGTATTTAGGCTTTTCCCCAGTGCCTCTGCCTTAGTCCACTCCTAGTCACTTCTGTAAGAGACGGTGGAAAAGTGAGATATTGGGGGGGTCTCTACATTGTACATACCACCCCCTGGGCACCTCTAAGAGGCAATACTTCCCCTTTGAATGTAATAAAGGAGGGAAACAATGCAGCATTATGTTGGGGAAACACCACAAACAGGATTCATAACACAAACCACACTGGTCTACAATTTTTGAAAAGTCGTCTGTTTCAGAGATAAAATGTGCTATTTATTATGTATTTTGATGTGCTGAATTCAAATATGACAATTAAAACAACTGATTGGCTACTGTTTCTAAGATATTTAAGTTTTTACATTTTATGTCTATGTATATTGTGTAGATAGTAGAGGTTTAATCATAAATTGTAAACCTAGGTCTTTTCATGTGTTTATGGTTGCTTTAGATGATAATATTTCATCTGTCCTGTTTATGTAACACTTTAAAAATCAGCAAAAAGGTTATATAAATAAAATTTATTATGAAACAAAAGGCAAAAAACTATTATGTACATAGTTTAGTCCTATTCAGTGTCTACTCGGCGCTTCTTGGCTTGTCTCTTGTATTCATTAAATGGAGCATCTCTTGTCACTGTCCAGCAATAGTCTGCAAGCATTGATGGGCTCCATTTGCCCTGATAGCGTTTCTCCATTGTTGCAATGTCCTGGTGAAATCGCTTGCCGTGCTTGTCGCTCACTGCTCCGCAGTTCGGTGGAAAAAAATCTAGATGAGAGTGCAAAAAATGTATCTTTAGTGACATGTTGCAAACAAGGCTTTCGTATAAGGCGCTGGTGAGACCTCATTTGGAGTACTGTGTGCAGTTCTGGTCTCCTATGTTTAAAAAGGATGAACTCAAACTGGAACGGGTGCAGAGAAGGGCGACTAAGATGATCAGAGGAATGGAAAACCTGTCGTATGAAAAGAGATTAGAGGAGCTTGGGTTGTTTAGTCTGACAAAGCGAAGGCTGAGGGGGGATATGATTGCTATCTTTAAATATATCAGAGGGGTTAATACAAGGGAGGGAGAGGAATTATTCCAGTTTAGTACTAATGTGGACACGAGAACGAATGGATACAAACTGGCCGGGGGGAAGTTTAGGCTTGAAATTAGACGAAGGTTTCTGACCATCAGAGGGGTGAAATATTGGAACGGCCTTCCGAGGGAAACGGTGGGGGCGACGGACCTGTCTGGTTTTAAGATTAAGTTGGATAAGTTTATGGAGGGAATGGTTTAATGATAAAACATAGTAGCCAATGAAAACCAAGCAATGGTACATGAACAGCATAATGGCCAACAAGGGTCAGGCTAGAGACTCTTGCCTATATGCTCGGGGTATTACTGATCGCCATATTTGGGGTCGGGAAGGAATTTTCCTCCAGGGTAGATTGGCTGGGCCTCTGGAGGTTTTTCGCCTTCCTCCGCAGCATGGGGCAGGGATCACTAGCAGGAGGGTCTCAGCCGATTGAAGTCACTAAAACACAGGATTGGGGACTTCAACGGTAGAGTCCAGGGAAGGGTCTTGCGGCCTGCAGCATGCAGGGGGTCAGACCAGATGATCATAATGGTCCCTTCTGACCTTAATGTCTATGAGTCTATGAGTATACCTTGAGGAGGTTTTCCACCAACAACCTGTAGTTGTCAACCTTGTTGTTTCTGAGAAAATGTATTGCCACTAACTGGAAGGCTTTCCACGCCGTCTTTTCCTTGCCATGCAGTGCATGGTCAAATGCATCATCTCGAAGAAGTTCACGAATCTGAGGACCAACAAAGACACCTTCCTTTATCTTAGCTTCACTTAACCTTGGAAATTTTCCATGGAGGTACTTGAAAGCTGCTTGTGTTTTGTCAATGGCCTTGACAAAGTTCTTCATCAGACCCAGCTTGATGTGTAAGGGTGGTAACAAAAGCTTCCTTGATTCAACAAGTGGTGGATGCTGAACACTTTTCCTCCCAGGCTCCAATGACTGTCAGAGTGGCCAATCTTTCTTGATGTAGTGGGAATCTCTTGCACGACTATCCCATTCTCAGAGAAAACAGCAGTACTTTGTGTATCCAGTCTGCAGACCAAGCAAGAGAGCAACAACCTTCAAATCGCCACAAAGTTGCCACTGATGTTGGTCATAGTTTATGCACCTCAAAAGTTGTTTCATGTTGTCATAGGTTCCCTTCATATGGACTGCATGATCAACTGGAATTGATGGCAAAACATTGCCATTATGCAGTAAAACAGCTTTAAAACTTGTCTTCGATGAATCAATGAACAGTCTCCACTCATCTGGATCGTGAACGATGTTGAAGGCTGCCATCACACCATCGATGTTGTTGCAGGCTACAAAATCACCTTCCATGAAGAAGAATGGGACAAGATCCTTTTGATGGTCATGGAACATGGAAACCCTAACATCACCTTCCAGGAGATTCCACTGCTGTAGTCTGGAGCCCAACAGCTCTGCCTTACTCTTGGGTATTTCCAAATCCCTGACAAGGTCATTCAGTTCACCCTGTGTTATGAGGTGTGGTTCAGAGGAGGAGGATGGGAGAAAATGTGGGTCCTGTGACATTGATGGTTCAGGACCAGAAGTTTCATCCTCTTCCTCTTCCTCATCTGACTCAAGTGAGAATGATTCTGGTGCATCAGGAACCGGCAGTCCTTCTCCGTGGGGTACTGAGCGTATAGCCGATGGAATGTTTGGATAATGCACAGTCCACTTTTTCTTCTTTGACACACCTTTCCCAACTGGAGGCACCATGCAGAAGTAACAATTGCTGGTGTGATCTGTTGTCTCTCTCCAAATCATTGGCACTGCAAAAGGCATAGATTTCCTTTTCCTGTTCAACCACTGGCGAAGATTTGTTGCATAAGTGTTGCAGCATATGTGTGGGGCCCACCTCTTGTCCTGATCTCCAATTTTGCAGCCAAAATAAAGGTGATAGGCTTTCTTAACCATAGTGGTTATACTGCGCTTTTGTGATGCAAAAGTCACTTCACCACAAACATAGCAGAAGTTATCTGCACTGTTCACACAAGTACGAGGCATCTCTGCTCACTTTAGCTAAACAGAAATGTGTCCCTTTGCAAAATCAAACACTGACAAATAAGAGAGCATAACACTGTATGATTTCTAGAGCTGATATAGGGCAATTTGTTCAGCAGAGTGATGTAAGCTTCGTTATGATTGCATCATCCATGACTTCTAGGAATAACATGATGCAATTCATATCATGTATGACGCAATACCTCAGATTGCATCATTCATTGTTTTGCCTAAAAAGCAAGTACTGTCCAAACCCAGTCATAGATTTATTCATAGATCCAGTCAAAGATGTATTTTAGTCATTTCTGGTTTAAATTGAGATCCCTTCCCTTTATAACTCACTTATCCTCCGCCATTCCCAAGTCAAGGGTCGTATATACTGACCCAATAGCATATCTTGAAAACTAGAGCCAATCAACAATTTTAAGCATCATTTTCATTCTCAGTGACCCAGAATTAGTAAAGTTTGACTACATTTATTTCAGAAGCATTTTGGCTGTAGAGCAGTGCCATTAGCAAAAGACCCACCCCCAAGTAAGTTTGGTAGTGTCCTTTTCCCCTCAGGGTCTTAAGTCCAGCAACCCAAAAAATCACCCCAAGTCCCAAAAGTCTCTTGAGTCCAGCAACCGAAAAATCACCCAAAAGTCCAACAACCCAAAAGTCTTCTGTCCCTGGTCAGTACATCCCCAGAGTTCAAAAGTTTATCTGCAGAGTTTTACCTCCCAACCTTGGGGCGGGGGCACACGGGGGTATTAAGGGGCACCTTAAATGGTCCGAGGCCGACTGCCCTGCCTCTCCATGGGGGTCTGCTGCAGCCTTCACTGTGAGCCGCTCCACCAGGTGTCCCGTGAGCCGCTCCAGCCATTCTGCAAACTGCTCCACTCCACCAGCTGGCCTGTGAGCCACTCCAGCCGTCCCGCAACTGCTCCTGTCCACTCCATTAGCTGTCCCATGAGCTGCTCCAGCCATCCCACAAACTGTTCTGCTCCACCAGCCACTCAGCAACATATCTTCAGGCTCCCCCATAGCACTCAGTGATTTGAGCTCTTAGTAGTTTTAGTTCTTTAGTGATTATCTTTTAAAGATGACGACAGCTGTCAGACAGGCTCCAGCTATAGGTATTTGTAGGCTAAAGTCTAGAAAAGGTCAGTGACCACCCCATGTCTGATATGTTTTCTTCACACTGCCCCATGCATTTTAAAATTTCAAGGAAATATTAAATAACAGTGCCTGGCTACAAGAGTCATCATTCCTATGGGAGGATTATAATATTGCATGTTCCTTTCCATTTCTTTTTTTAAGGTGCAGAAACACTGACAAAGGCTGATTTTCTCATCACCAGCTGTTTTGATCTGGGTTTATGCTGGAACAGCTGCATCCCAGATCTAGGGTGACCAGATCACCCGAGACAAATATCGGGACGCGGGGGGAGGAGGGGTGACGCGGGGGGCGGGGGGCGGGGGGCGTGGTGGGGGCGGGGCCAAAAAAAAAAAAAACCCTTCCTCCGCAGGGTGAGTAAGAGTCCGGCCTGGTCCCCAGCAAGCAGGACTCAGTTGGGTGGTAGGGAGAGGAGGGGGGCGGACCGCGGGGACAGCTCCCACTGCCGCGGGGGAGGAAGCGGCCATGGCGCTCCGCGGCTGCGGCGCCTCCGAACCCCCCGAGCCCGGGCCTGCTGCAGGGACCCAGCAGCGCGTACGCTGGGCCCAGCCCCTGGCCAGTCGCGTCTGGGCTGCCCAGCTGGTGCTATCCCGCGGCGGCCCCGGGGCGGAGGCATCGGCAGCCCAGCCCCGTTCGTTCCCCTGCGGGACGGGGGGGCTGGGGCCTGCTGCCCCCACTCCGGGGCCGCCGCGGGATTGCACCAGCTGGGCAGCAGGCCAGACGCGACTGGCCAGGGGCTGGGCCCAGCGTACGCGCTACTGGGTCCCCGCAGCAGGCCCCAGCTCGGGGGGTTCGGAGGCGCCGCAGCCGCGGAGCGCCATGGCCGCTTCCTCCCCCCGCAGCAGTGGGAGCTGCAGCAGCGGGAGCTGCAGCAGCGGCTGCTCCCGAGTCCCGCTGTCCGGGGGGACAACAACAGCCGCCGCCTGGCCCCGCGGGCCACCCCCCTCCTCTCCCTACCACCCAACTGAGTCCTGCCTGCTCGGGGCCAGGACGGACTCTTACTCACCCCGGCCCCGCGCTTCCTCTGAGTCTCTCGGGCCTCCCTCCAGCGCTTGCGGAGGGGGGAGGAAGGGTGAGCCCGGGGAAGAGGCGGGGATTCGGGGAGGGAGCCAATCGGGGGAGGAGGGGGCGGGGGGGGCGGGGCGAGCACTTCCGGGCTCTAGGCTCCGGGGCATTTCCTTGTTTGTCCAGTGTCGGTCGGGACGCGGGACAAACAAGGAAATATCGGGACAGTCCCGATAAAATCGGGACGTCTGGTCACCCTACCCAGATCCCAGGTAGCAGTAAGATCAATTTTAGAAAATTCTCTCTCCCCACTTTCCTCATCATCTGCTCCTATCTTCTACTGCAAGGATTAACCCCGCAGCTTCCATTACTTAGATGATGTCTCCTATGTTCTCCTCCACATCCGCCCTGTTCTTTTTCCTCAGTCCCAATTAAGCTTCTGTAAACCCCCATACAACCAGCCATAGCTTCATCTATTGAAAACATCTCCTGTGGATCTTGTACCATTGGGCTGCATGTCCATCAATAAGGAATCTCTCCTGTGAGACCCATATAATTGGTGGCAGGATCTGCAATGGAAAAGTTTTATTTATAGCTGATATACTGTGAGCTTCTTGGTGCAATTACTGTCTTGTGTCTTGTACTGTACTGGAATATAACAGAACTTGTTTTCCTCCGTCTCTGGCTTTTCTCTGTTTTGCTCTGCTACTGGAGTTTGCCTTTTTCCTCATACATCCTCCCTACATATGTGTGCTGAATTTGTAAGGATGCCTGAGCTTTGGAAAGTGTTCTCATTCACTCCCCATTGTTCCCATTGCATTACAACTGTGAACGTTGCAGTAAACTGGGGAAGTTGGGGCATCAGCAGATCCATCTGTAATTCATTCCCTTTTTTTGTGCTCTTGCTGAGCTGCTGGTAACAACAAAGCACAAGGAAGAAGCACGTATCACAACAATGTTCATCTTCAAAGTGCTTCAGAAACATCAGCTAACTAAATCTCACAACATACCTCAAAATGAAACATGAGACCTAAGCAAAATCATTCTTCCCCCTGCCTAAGAGGCACATAGACACACACGTAGCATTTTGACAGGTCCAGGGTGTGAACAAGCAGGCTTCATATCTGAGGCATAGTGCAGGCTCAGCTCTGCATTCACGTGCTATTTTGTAGGTAGGGAGGTGGACATCCTGAAAAAGACAAGTGTAAAAATTCAACAATATTCCCTAGAGCAACAATATTCCCTCTGCTCAGAAGAGATACGTGGAGCTGAATAAAGGAAGTAGCAAGGGAAATGTGTTCTCCAAATGAGGCTCACTTTTGCTGCCTTCTTCACAAGTCAAGGCTCATCACTTGTGCTCCTGAATGATCCATTTTGTACTTTTTCTCAAGTGCAGGGGTTCTAATGTAGGTTTTTACAAGCTGCCTTCTTAAAAGAAATCAGCTCCAACAGCACCATTCTCCCATACTGAAAATCCATATATAAAATAAAGTGAGAAATTGAAATCTAAATATTTTTCTGGATCTTTCTCCTCCACATAGTATGTGATAGTTATTAAGAATCAGTGGTTCTACACCAAACAAGAAAAGCATCTCCCAGGAGGGCAACAGTAGCTATTTTTCTCCCCTCCTCTAACCAAGAATATAACCATCAATACAAGCCTCAAATAGGGTGACCAGATAGCAAGTGTGAAAAATCGGGATGGGGGTGGGGAGTAATAGGTGCCTATATAAGAAAAAGCCCCCAAAATCGGGACTGTCCCTATAAAATTGGGACATCTGGTGATCCTAACCTCAAACACACAAAAAGTTTAAAGATGGATTGGCTGCTTTATGGCCATGACATCAGCATACATTAGTTCTAGCTTTCTTGGGCACCTCAATTCCTGTACAGAATCCCAGCAGTCTTGTCAGAGACTACTTGGTTTGGCTGGATCAACCTAATCCTCATTCCCACCAAGCACACACATCTTGGCTAGAGAACATTATCACATTCCCATATCCCTGCCTGAGTGCTGGGGGGTGGGGAGCATGAAGAACATCCCAGCAGGCACATTGAGATGGAGGGAAAAGCGTGTGTTAAGTACTGTATCTCCCAGCACACTAGCATGAGAAAAGGGAGACTGTGAAAAGCCTCCTGGACGCTCCCCCACCAAGCACCCAAACCAATTCAACCTCTCTCCCCAGTGACCAAAATCACCTCAGCTCTGCCCCTTCACAATCTCCCCCCGACCAAAATCATCTCAGTTCCTCCCACAGTGCACCTCAGTGACCAAATCATGTTAGTGCATCCCAGCAACCAAAAGCAATTCAACCACCCTCCTCTCTGCACCCCTTGTGACCAAGAGCAATTCAGCGCCCCCGCATGCACCTCAGTGACTAAAACAATTCACCGTCTCTTGTCAATGCATCCCAGCAACCCAAACCCATTCACCTCCCGCAACATCCCTTGCCCCCAATACACAGCAATCAGAAGTCCAATCAGCTCCCAGGAACCCTGGGGACTGAAAGCAATTCTACTTCTTCCTCCCACAATCAGGGGCGGCTCTAGGCACCAGCAAAGCAAGCACGTGCTTGGGGCAGCCCATTTGCAGGGGCGGCAGGATCCAGCATGGGAGCTGAGAACCAACAGGGGGCCCTGGGAGCTGTAGTTCCTTGGTTAGCTCCCTGCCTATAGAGCCAGCCCTGGAGCAGGGAAAGAACTACATTTCCCAGCATTCCCTTGGCCACTACCAACAGGAAAGAGGGGGAGGGAGTGAGGTAGCTGAGACCTCATGCTGCAGCCTGCTGTGAATGGAGAGCTGCGCGGTGAGTAGGGATACCATATTTTAACATTAAAAAAATAGGGCACTCCACATGGAGGGAGGGTAGCCCCACCCTGCCACCATCCACTCCCTCCGACTGCCCCCCACAGAAACCCCAACCCATCCAACCCTGTCCCCTAATCACCCCTGCCCCTAACGGCAGGGCCGGCTCCAGGGTTTTGGCCGCCCCAAGCAGCCAAAACAAAACAAACAAAAAGCCACGATCGCGATCTGCAGCAGCAATTCAGCGGGAGGTTCTTCACTCCCAGGCGGAGTGAGGGACCGTCCGCCAAATTGCTGCCGAATACCTGGACGTGCCGCCCCTCTCCAGCGTGGCCGCCCCAAGCACCTGCTTGAGAAGCTGGTGCCTGGAGCCGGCCCTGCCTAACGGCCCCCCAGGACCCAACCCCCTATCTAAGCGCCGCTGCTCCTTGTCCCCGATTGCCCCCTCCCGGGACCCCACCCCCTATCTAAGCCTCCCTTCTCCTTGTCCCCAACTGCCCCCTCCTGGGACCCCCCCAACTTCTGCCCTAGGACCCCACCCCCTACCTGTCCCCTGACAAACCCCCGGGACTCCCATGCCTATCCAACCACTGCCTGTCCCCTGACTTCCCCCCCAAACCCCTGACCCATCTAACCCCCCCTTCTCCCTGCCCCTGACTGCCCAACTGCCCCCCCCGAACCTCCGCCCCATCCAACCCCCTTACCATGCCACTCAGACCAGCGTGTCTGGCTCCACGCAGTGCCAGACACATTGCTGCATACATACTGCCGTGCTCCCCCGCAGAGCCACAGTCCCCCCCCCCCCAGCACCTGCCTTCCAGATTTGAACACCTCAAAATTCAGGAGTGCTCAAGCTTAATTTAGGCAGTTGTTACTTCATTTCTCCCAAATCAAATATACTGATCCACTGTAACTTGCTGTAGAAAAAGTAGGATAAAATTGAGCAAGAAATGCTTCCCAGTGGTTATTAGGACTGGAATTGCTATTTTCAACAGCCATTGCTTTTTTTGTTCGTATGTTTGTTTAAAAGGAAGACAGTGATATTGCATTGGCAAATTCCCCGTAGAAAGAAAGAGTGGAACAAAAGAATAATAAAGGCACCTCAACTTTTCCTCATTTATGTAGGACAGTCTTATAATATGCATCCAGATATCCTCCAATCACACAAGCTGAAAATTGTTCCACTTTACTGCAGTTCTGTAACTATGCGGGAAACAATCCTGTCTGTGTTCTGTGCACATCTAAAATTCCTGCTGAATGACCTGCCGTGGGACCAAGTTACCAGTGACCCAGGGCTGCGGTGGAAGGAGGGTGCAGGTGGGGGTGGGAGAGAGTCCAGGGCTGGGGCGGCAGGAGGTGTGTGTGGGGGGCAATGGTGGGGGGGAATGAGGGAGCCCAGAGCTGGGGCAGCAGGGGGTGTGTGTGGGGGGGAAAGCCCAGGGCTGGGGCAGCAGGGGTGTGCGGCAAGGAGCCCAGGGCTGGGACGGGGGACAGCCAAAAATTTTTTTGGCTTGGGGTGGCAAAAACCTAGAGTCAGCCCTGCCCACAATGCACTCGAGACACCATAACCCAGTCAATGCTCCCCCCCACCCTCCAAAAGCTCATTCCAGGCAACCAAAACAAATTCAACTGCACCATGCGTGCCCAGACTCACTCCTGGAGACCCAACTCTCTCTCTCACACACACCCACACACCCCAGGCAGCCAGGAGAAGGGAGGGAACTGCCCAGCCCAACCCCCTCTCAGGATCTTCAAATTTCCCCAGCCTCAACCCAGGACTCGGGGTGGTCCTTCACCACCATGCTTCCCAGGCTGCTGGGAAGTTCCACACTGGGTAGGGCTTAGGCAACTTCCCTTGCTGGCTCCAGGCCCTGCCGTGCATTCTGGGGCACTCTGAGCTGTGGGCACCTCAAAGCGAAGCAGGTATCACGTGCCTGCTTTCCTGCAAGTGTCCCCTGGGGAGGGAGACCCCAAAGGGGCCCACACTGCTGTAAGGTTTAAAGAGCCAGGCATCTCCTTTATCACACAGGTGAAAACTAGAAAGATGTCACTGGCTGACTGGGGCCAGGAGATTTCCCAGTAGCTAGTTTTAAAATCACAACTTTGCAAGCCTAACCCTCTCCCACTTAGCAATCACTTCCACTGCATTATGGAGTGTTGCAGCCATGTAGCATCAGATTATACCTATTTCAAGCTACCTTGTAAATAAGCCCCTCCCCCCCACGTGCTTTGTAAGCCTTGTGGCCTGTGATGCTGGAGTAAGTCGGTCTCTGCACCCATCTGCTAGTGAACAGGAGGAAGGATAGCTACAGAGCAAGACCTTCATTTGCATATGGTTTCTATCCAGAATTCCTCTTGTAACATTTTGAGAGTGACCATCACTGCAAACAAAGTCAGAATTGCTAGGGTAATGGAACTGATTTCAAAGGGAAAATAGAAATCTTTTTAAAAAATTATTGTTATAAGTTGGGAGAACAAAGAGTTTAGCTATGAGTAAGGCTTCTGTTCAGAGGTCCTATGTGCTCCTGCTTTTTCTTTCTAGAGAATTCTGGTTTTGGAGAGGGATTTTTCAGGTAAAACATGATGTAGACTGAGGATTTCACTACAAGAGCTGTTACAGAGAGCTTTGCAACTGGAGAGATAAAATCCTTAACTGAGTACAAGTTAGAGAAGGCTTTTTGAACTCCAGTGAGGTCCCTTCAACCCACCACTAACTAAAACTGAAATCAGTCTTAGGTGGGGGAGCCTCAGGACCATGCAGCACTTCCCAAGAGACTGGAGACAAGTCCACTCAGATGCGCCTCAGGACTCTGCAACTATGATATCCACTGACACCAAACCATCATGGCATTTAACAGATGCAGGAAGAGGAGGTAACATTTAACAGATGGGGTAAAGGTTAGTTGGTCGTCTTTGCTTACCCAGTGTGAGTGTCCAATAGGCAGAGTTAATGGACTACTGCCAAAGTTCCCATTGGGAAGTGCTTGATTTGTCATTTAGTTACATGCAGTGTTGCTGTGTTTTCCCCAAGTTGATGCTGTGTCCCCTTTCCCACTAATAACATTTTCCTTGTTTCATCTTAGCTTCAGTGCTTGTAAATGGGAAAGTACTGCCTGTTAAGAGCACAGAGGGAAGGCAGTTAGTGATTCTAAAAATTGTGGGTAAGGGACGGGCTCAAGCCTGTCGTGTTTGTTCATTTTATGAAGGACTCCTAGCTATTTGAACCTGGCCCTCATTGCTGCCCCATTGCTAGCATAAGGGTTATACTTTCTACATTTTCACTGTTTTCTTATTGGCAACTATGATCAGTTCTGAAAATTAAGGACCTAAAAATTGGCTCATTTTAATATATTTTGCTAATTATGTCATGTTTGTTTCCCTCCATCTGACCAACAAAATCTCCTATCACCACAAAGCTTCGCCTCAAGGTAGGTATTGAAATTGAGTTCCGGAAAATGGGCTGTAAAATGGTCAGTAAATTAACCTTTTAGAAAATGCTGCATGATTCTGCTGCCTCCTTGAAGCCAACAGGGAAAGGGATTGGATCAAGGATGGCCCAGTACTAGAACAGGAGATGCAACGCAGGCCTTGAGCTGCTCCGTGGGCTAATTAGCTGACAACCCCTTCAGAAGCCTCTTAGCAGCTCTGTTCTAGGGCTGGCTGGCTGCCTAGCTCAGAAGCAGAGCTTTGGTCAGTGAACTAGCTATACTCCTATTAGCTCATGACCCCTTGGTCTCCTTAAATCCCACCACTGTCCCAAACCTTCCCCCCACACCAATTCTGCTACTTCATAATCCCCAGTGCACCACCAAATAACCTCAACTCTTCTACAGCCTACACCCCCCACACCTCAATCTCTGCCACTGTACATCTACAGCTGCCCTTTTCCCCATTATTCCTACTGTATCATGTTCCCACCCCTACATTCTGCCTGCCTCCCTTCTCCCCAACAGCAGAGTCCACATAAAATTCAGGGCAAGCACACATTTTCATACAGGTAAACATTTAGAAATGTAACCCTCTTGTACTCATACAGGTCTTTGCTCAACCTGAGATTTGCATGGGCTTGTGCTGGTGCACAGTATGCCCTCTCTCTCCAGAACTATGTTCCCCTCAACCCAAAGGTTCACCTACCAGAGCCCTGCTCGCTGCGCATCCTACCTGACACAGTGTCACTCTTACTGTGCTCATGGTACAGGGCCCTAATGCTCCCTCATCAGCTACCCCATTATGCCACATTGCTAAAGCCCCCTCCTCTTCTCCTCCTGTGCCAACTGACTGAGCCCTGCTTCCCAGGACCTGTCCTCCCTCTTGTTCCACCCGATTCCTGCTCCTGTATGATTCCCTCCCCATGTCCCCAAATAGAGCCCTACTCCCCAAAAATTTGTCCTCCATCTCATCTCTTCCATTTCTGCCGTGGGCATTCAGACAGTAACCATACTTACACTTCCTCCACCCAGTGCCCCCACAATTTACTCCTGGGGCCTTCAGTAGGGGGCACAGTGGTAATTAGCCACACTCCTCCAACCATCCTCTAGGTGTGGCCAGCAAGCCTGCAGCCACCGTACAGCCAATCACAGTGCACACATCTGGTTCCTCAAACACGTGCCTAACCTTAACATCAATCTCAGAAAGGTTAATATAGCTAATGAACATAAAAACGAGGAGTCTGGTGGCACCTTTAAGGTATTTTTGTGGATACAGACTAATACAGCTACCCCTCTGATACTAATGAACATAAGTTGAATAGACTTATTTAAACTTAAACTTAATAGACATTTAAGTTTAAAATAACTAATTTGTTACTACAACCTAAACCATTCTGAGTTTGGAATGAAGGCTAGGCATGTGATACTGAGGAATTGGATCTGTACTTTATAAGTTTTTGAACGCTGGAAGTTGAAAATAATTTCTTGTGGAGCTGTGAAACCTGTGAATGCACTTGGGTATTATATATCGATGATAAAGGCATGTAAATTGAGGGTATTCTGGATGTTAGTATTGCCTTAACTGGTGATTTTCTAGAGTTTTAGTTTACAAAGTTTTTTGGGTGTGATTCTTATACAGTATTTTACTTTCACATGTACACATTTTAAGATCATTCTATAAAGACAGGAACTGTTTTGCTTGGCTCTGAATTTGGTTTATGGAGTTATCTTGCAGTTAGCATTTATAAATTATTAACATAGCAAACAGTCTTATTTTTAACTGAATATATGCAGTCACTGATGGTGTTGTATAGCTAAATATTTTAGAACAGGAAAGGATTTTTTTAAGCTTATCTTACCATATGAGCTGTAACCCTGCAAATTGGGGAACCAACCTGAATCCTAATCCATAAACAGAAATTGTTTTTTGGAATATACACAGATGTCTTTAATAAAAGAAATAGAAAATGACATCTCATTCAAAGATACAAAAAAGCAACACAATACTTTAGCATCTGCAATACACTTTTTACATTTAAGGTTTTAATTGATTTCATTTTTATAGGTTACTCATGTAAGTTATGACTCAGCGTGAGTAAAGAATGAGGCCTTTGGATAAGGTTTCAAATTTAAATAACTTTTCAAATGAGGTAACCATCTATAGGTTTCTTTAGCCAGTTGGAAAAGATTACTCTTTCCTTTCAAACACCTTAACATACATTCAACTTTCCATTAAAAATAAAATTTCAGAAACCTTTTATATTAAAATACCTAAAAAATATATAAAAGTTGGTAAATAAGCAACATACACTGAAAAGTTAAATGCTTGTTAGGGTTGTTTTTTTTTTTTTTTTAAGACACACAAGAAAACAACATTAAGACATGTGGTGATTTACTACAGCCTATTTATAAAGGATTTTTTTCCTACAAATTTCTTTACTATTACAACTAATCTTATTTTAAGATTTCCAAAGAACCCAATAAATACATCAGAATCTTGTCAGTATTTATTCACTGTAAAGTAAAATGAAATATCATTAATGTAAACATTAATACATAAATATTAATACATTAAATCATTATATAACATGGCACTGACATTGTGGCAACTGTTTAACATAAAAAAATATAGCTTATTGATGAGACTTCTAAATCAATAAATATAGTTTTAAAACAGAGTTCACAATATAAAAGCATATTGCTTCAAACCAAATGCTACAGTACAATCACACAGTAGCAGCTCATTAAAATATCAACTTTTAAATCTGTAAATGGAATAAGGCTCACTACAGCTCCCTTTTTTTAAAAAAGTTCTTTAACTAAAACTAAAATTTGGTCAGTACATGCCAATTAGCACAAAATACTGTAGCTGGTAAATGAAAGATAATTTGACAGGACCACTGAAATCCCCAGCATAACTGTGTAAACATCAAGAGGGGTTATCTGTTTCTTTTTTGGCCTCCTTTCTTTTTGCTTCCAGTATTTGTTTAAATAGTTTTCCCAGAGTGTTGTAAACCTGTGGTCCATTTTCAGAATCCAAACTTATCTAGGAAAAGGGAGAAATTAATTTTAATGTTTTACAGTACTGTATGACATGGCACAATACAGACAGAAAACACTAAATAATACATATTTTAAAATACAAAGTACCAGATGCATTTTCATATACTTATTTTAAACCAGGAAACAGGTATTTTTCATAAATCACTACAGGTCTGAACAACTATCGCAGAGTACTTCAGTTCTATCTATTGACAGGTTAAAACAAAATGGCAGTTAGAAATAAAAGAGTTAGGAGGAGAGATGTCATGCTCATGTCTACAGTCTGAATGGCTACTAGCTGAATCGTGGCTGTGCGTTATATATGATCCTTCTTTTCAAATTATTTCAAATACTTTATCAGAGGAAAGATGCTCTGAGTTCACCATCACCCGAACCCACCGTATGACTATATTTAACCCTCACAAACCTTTATGTCTGCTTTTCTAATCACTTGTTTATATGTATATATCCCATGCTCCCCACCACCTGTGTATGTGGATGGAGACCATGCATCCATGGAACGGGGGAGGGGACTTCATTTCTGCTACATGTTCCCCTTTGTATCCCTACCCAGCAGAATTCTAGTTCCATGGACATGGAAGATTGGGAGAAATTGTTAGGCTCTGGATTCTTTCACTCCACCCAAACCTGCAAGAGAACATTGCACAAACGAATACAATTTGAGTTCTATTCATTGGCACTACTTTCTCCTTCATGTGAGGGGAGTTCAGAAGGCTGTTGCAGCACATGGAGTGCTTGAGAGCATGGGTTATGAAACCATACTATCCAGGGTCTAGTTGAAAATGGTGAATCTGGGAGGCAGATTGGAGACCAGACAAATCCATGTGAACAGTTCTTGGATGATCTACAGGTAATGGTTTGGAAGCCTTAGTTCCTGGCCAGGGGGACAAAACAGTAATAGTTATAGATTTCACATGTTGCATGTTTCCTCTGCCCTCCATGATAACTGGCATGGAAGGATGGGCCCTACAAAAAATAACCAGTATTTGACAATGGAGCTACATCAAGTTACCCCAGCTGAGGATCTGACCCACTAAATGCAGAGTTCTGTGCACACTACTAGCTTTACTGTTCATGGTGTGTGGGCTTAACAAGTGTACATTGTTACTCCTTTTCTAATCTTATTTCACCTAAACCATATTTTGATCTGACTAGAACAGGTTTCTATTCTATACATTATACACACTGAGGCTCTGAAATACTGGGGCTATAGTTTCTATAGTTAGTGCAAATGACCTTCATTTGTAAAACTATAATATTACCAAATATTCCTTCAGCGATACTTAGATAATTTGCAGGCACCACCCTAATTGATTACAGGAACAACATACACAACTCTTCCATAATCACTAGGTCATGGGCCGGAAAAAAGCATCTTAGTTAGTTTAGATAAAGTTGAGGACAATGTTAATCTTAATTACTGAGGAGGGAAGACTTATCGGAGTGGGGGTGGAAGTGGGGGTAGGGGAGGGGGAGGGGAATCCAAACCGAATCAAACAGTGATGCCAGCCTTATTAGTGAAGCTTAACTTCCCCTAAGGGAGGCTGAAATATGCCCAAGGAAAAAGCATGAGCAGAAAATGAATATTCTACCTGGTTTTTGCTTGAGGCCTGCCAATACACAATGAGAGGTGACTTACATTACAGTAACTGAAATTTACTATGCTTTTGTATGCACAGATCCCAGTGTAGGTTTGCATGCCCATGCATACAAGCCAAGAATCTTTTAGCCAACAGTTTCAGTTATGCCCCTCTGAGACTATAAAGAGCAAAGCGGCCCCAACCACCACTCAGTTCCTTCACTAGTATAGACTATCTGGTAAAGGACTCTGTATCTGGGGGGGGAAATGGGATCCATGGGGGGAGGAGGGGAAAGCACTTTAAACTCCAGTTGCTGTCAGTTAAGTAACCTCTTTCTTCAAGCATTTGTCCACATAGTTCCCACTGTAGGTGACTGGCTAACAGCTACCTCTCAAGGAGGTGAGTGATAGGAGTCCTATTTAAAATAACTAGGATAGCCTTGCCAAATTGGATATCTGATCTAGAGGCTACCACAATGAAACGTTGATTGGTAAATGTATGAACAGAACTCCAAGCAGCTGCCCTACAAATCTCAGAAACAGGGATTCCCCTGAAACAAGTTACAGATGTAGACTGAGCTCTAATAAAGTATGCCCTAACGCTAGAAGGAAGGGGTAGTTTATTCAATGCATAGGATATCTTCATATAGTCTGAAACCCACTTCAAGAGCCTCAGAGGATACAGCATGACCTTTAGATTTGCTACCAAAAGCCATAAAAAGTCAATGAGATAGGGATACATGTGAATGCCTTGTCTCCTCTGCATAGCTGCTCCCACTGAAAAGCATTTGGCAAACACACTCAGAGCTGTTGAGAGACTGAAGGACTCTGATCTGGCAATAATGTCCACTGACCATGAAATGAAGAAGCTTCCTGAGAGCTGGATGTTTTGCCATATGGGAGTAAGCATCCTGCAAGTCAGGAGTTGCAAACCAGTTCATGGGATCTAGAGAAGGAATTACTGAAGAAAAAGGTGGTCATCTGAGATTTGAAGCTCCAGATGAGTTTGTTGGGCCCTCTGAGATCTAATATAGAATACCACCCTCCTTTCTTTGTTGGAATGAGGAAGTAGTGGGAATAGAAGCCCTTGCCACACAACCCTAAAGGCACCATCTCAATCACACCCTGAAGAGTATCTATCTCCTCCTGTACCAGACCATTGTGTTAAGTGTCCCTGAAAAGAGACAGGGAAGAGAATGCAGAATTGGCATAGACTGGGGCTGAATTGAATACTCTTGCAGGATAACTTCTAAGACGCACTGGTTGGTACTAATTGAAGCCCATGCATCTGCAAACAAGGCAACTGCCAAAGAGAGGGGAGAAAGGGCATAGATTCTCAACAAACTAGCTCACAACTCTTGACCCTGGCATCAAACCCGCAGCCTTTGGCCCTATGATGAATGCACATTAATAGTAGATAGAGGGCTTTTCTCTTCTTAAAAGAGTTTTTTTTCCCTTGTACAATTCAGAAGTTCTTTGCTGGTATGAATAAGAAGATGGAAATCTCTGTTTTGAGAAGGTCAGAGGTTTTGTTTCCTTTTTCCTCTGGTATGCAATACAGAGGCCAAAAGATCAAAAGGTTGCTCTCGAGTTCTTCAATGCATGAAGCACCTAATCAGTCTTCAAGATGAAAAGATCGTGGCCCTCAAAAGGAAGGTCCTCAGTCACCCACAATCCAATGCTCAGAGTGTCCCTAAACTTCCAACTGCCAGAAGCTGGGCTTGGACAACATGGGACCAATCACTCGAAACTGCCCTCTTCTGTTCATTCCCTCTGAAGCATCTAGCACTGGGCTAGATGGACCATTGGTCTGACCCAGTATGGCTGTTCTTATGTTCCTATGATGTGACCCTCTTTTGGAATTCCTTACTATTGCAGCCAGGATGTTCTGCATATAGTTATTGCAGTAGCCATTGTCCTAGCTGCAGTGTCAGAAGCCTCCAAAGACACAAGCTGATTTTAAAGCAGCATATTGCTTTAAAGAAGAGCCTTCAGAGTCCAAAAAGCTCTTCATTGATTTGACTTTTGCATCAAACATTTTTAAACAAACATGGCATAAGCTCTCTGCGTGTGCTCAGAAAATGATTTGTAAATTGAACATTTGTCTGTAATTTGTTACTCTCCTAAACAAAAAATATATTTAACATGTCCATCCTTCACAACTATAGCTGCTCAAAAGCAGGGCAGATTTTAAAGCCCAGAGATAGTCTTAGCCATGTAAATCTCCACCTTGGTACTGGGGGAGACTCAAACAAAAGAAGGCTAATTATCTTCACAGTTAAAAGTGTGTGCTTTATTTCCAGTTTGAAATAGTCTAACTTCAACTTCTATCCAGTGGAAGTGGCCTAGCAAGACATAAAAATGAAGCCAGAGAATAAAGAAATACTGTTCGAAGGCACTATTTTTACTCCATTCAATACTCAACACCCACAGTTGACCTGTGTGGAGTATTTTTCTGTGCTTAGGAGAGGATTTGCTATGACAAAACTTTTATACTTTGAAGCAGATAAGTGTCAGTATAATAACTATTAATGAATTAGTAAAATTTTTGGCTAAGACTATTACTTCATCCTCCATAATCTGCAACACAATCACAATTTCATGGGCGAGTTGCTACTTGCCTTAGTGAAAGCTTTAATGGCCCGGGTAAATAAGGCTTCCTCCACATCAGCTGGTATTGTCTGTAAATTCACTACACAATGGAAAATACAAAGAATAGTCTGATATTGTTCCTAGTGGGTAAAAGAAATATAAAGTTATTAAAAAGGAAACATTTTCAAGGAAAACATTTAAATAATTGTTAAAAGTACTCCGAGAACTGTAGACCACATTACCCGCACTTGCAATAAAATCCAGGGGAATAAATTCCACAAGGATTCTCCTGCAGAGTTCTTACATAATTGTTCAATAATGGGAAGGGAGGTTCTGTTGTGTTAATTTTGATGAAATATATGGGCCAAAGGTGTCAACATACCCTGAAACAGTCCAATATTAAACAGTTTCAAGCAAAGTTCAGGGTTTGGTATACAGAGACCTAAGCCTGCTTAGTACCATGGCAAATACACCATTAAAGATATACACACCAAAAAAAAAAAAAGGGGTGGGGTGGGGAGAGAAACTGTTACAGCATTTGAAATGTAAAGTATTAAAGCTTTCATTTAATGATCTCTCTTGTTCCCTTTAACTGTAGAGAATTTTTAGAAAGAAAAACCCATATTGAAAGTCTTTAAGATGATGATAGAAATGGTAACTGTCCTTTTTGGGGAAAAAAAGAAGTTAATTCAGAGGGGCTGGAATTGTTGTTGTTGCTGTTAAAGTCTGATCCCATTTTCTAAAAAACAAAACAAGACAAACACACACAAGAGGGAAGAGAGAAGAATAGCAAAGATAGAAAATGCAGCTTCTGTCTCTGGTCACCAGAGTCTGGTGTCAACTTTTGCTTGTAATCTCACTGCTGGAAAAAATAAAGGCCACAGCACATGGCCTTTCTGAGACTTGGTAAACTTGTACTAGCATTGGGATGTTCAGGAAATTGCTTTTAGCTGCCTCTTTCTGGCCACAGGCTTACAGGAGTGTTATGAAATATAGTCTTGACCAGCTAACCCAGCTCTTATTAAACAGAAAGAAAAAGGAAAGAGATAGGAAAGAGACGAAATAAGGAGGGAAAGGAAAAGGACAGACAACGGGAGTGAGGGAGGTTGACAGTCTTTAGCCAGAGTTACTGAAGGTGCCAATGTCACCTGGCTCCCTTTCTCTGGGCCAGTATGATCAGAACATCTCTCAGGATTAGGATGAAGGAGGCACAGTGGTGTCACGCTGGATCCTGATATTTCAGGAGAGGGTGGGAATGGCAGCCATTACCATGATGAAACTCACTCTTCCCCTTCCTTTCTCTTTCAGTCATCCAACGTTTATGTCCATCCCAACTTTCCTTCAAAATCTTTTAAGGACTCCAAAAGGGAGTGATGAGTAGAATAATCCATCCTACTATTTTTTTGCCCACCAATTAGGCCTAATTTCCAACAATTTTGGTTCACTGATATCTGGTCCCATGCTTCTCTTGTTATGAGACATGATCGTAACACAATTCTTGAGTTGTTTCGGTAGGCCTTTTTGTTTGGACTAATTCAGTCTGTCTCCCTTCTGCACCTTTTCTCCATCAATGTTTATTATAGGTTATTGGGACATTTTATGAACTTTCACTCACTTCTTACAACTGAGACCACAATTGGGGTAAAACTTGTAGGCGCAACTATTGCAACAGTTCTCCTGCAGAACGTGGGTTGCCCTGTGACACAAACCCCATGGATCCTCTGAAACATCTAGGAGATCAGGTCTATCCATGCACAGGCTTTCCTCTCCCCCTCTCCCCACCCCCCCCCCCCAAGGTTTCCCAAGCCCCACTCTTTGACAGTACCGTTCCAATAGATGCATGGTACTATGGACTCTCCTACCCATGGCTGTCCACTTAGACTCCACCCCCTAACTTGGGGAATCCCTATTGTGAAAGGGCACAAAAAATTATACAGCGCCAGATAGTATTATCTTTTCCTAGGAAAGACTATAGGGCCCAGGGAAGTATATACTCCTAAGCCTTTCTCCTCAATTAACATCCCACTCCCACCCCTGGCCTGCCCAACTCCCTTTCCAGTGTGGATCACAACCCCACAGAAGGGTCTCTGAGGGGTACCAAAAAAAGTGTCTGGGTGGATGAGGGAAACGGTGTTCTGAAGGCAGCTGATCTCCTCTTTCACATTAGGCTTGCCACCAGATCTTGGGGGAGATAATCTCCACTTGGGCAGGCAGCTTTTAAGGGGAAACATACATTACAACAACTAATGTAGAAAGATAAACAACAAATGGGTAAGATAAAATAATTAATTTTGATGGTTAGTTTACCTTCAGGAATTAAGTGGTTACTTTATCTTTTCTTCAGCCAAAATAATAAAACCCTGATGAACTGAGTTCAGGAAGAAGCATGACATTTCAAAACCCTGAACTGAGAGAAGCTGAATGTCATGGAAGTGGACTGCAGAGAAGGCAATCGCCACCTGCTGCTCGAGGAAATGTGTAACTGTGAGCAGAGGGGGGTATTAGAATGTGCCCTACTTTCTACACAAATAATCCAGAAAGAAAAAGAACACCCAAAGTACTGGAAGATTTGTCATGTGACTGAGAATTCTAGAACACAAACTCGCTTCATAAGGAAATGTTCTGAAAAGGGAGAATAGCTAAAAGGATATATTTATCCCTTTATAGAAAACATAATGCAAATGTTTCAGAGCAGAATGACACATTCCCCATCATGATTTGAGAATATGGAAGTCCAGAACTTTGATTTATGTAATGGAACTTGGCCAGACTACTGAAGCATTTACTACTTGGATTTGTCAGTTCCTCACATCCGCTGCACCAACCCTCTCAGTGCTACAGGATTAGATGTTTGCACAGCACTTTGAAGATGCATAGGACTATAATGTGGTCAATATTAAGCACTGTTGCCAGACCTGGTGTTAGGGAAAGCTAAAGGGAAAGAGTTTCTTGCCTTCTGTCTCTCTGAATTTCAAGTTGCAGCAGGCTGTGGTACCTCCAGCCAGCACACATGGAAATCAAGTTTCTATTGACTAGAGCTCTAAGATTTTATCTATCTTGGATTTTTCTAAAGCACCCATCACCAGAGCATCTAAGCATTGATTAAAACTTACTGTGAACTATCAAGATACATTTTCATTTGATTTTTATGGAGCTTGAAATTTGTTTTATTGCAAGTTACCTTTAAAAATGTAAATTCCTTGTTTAAGGGCCACTGATGCAAAGCTTGAGTTAATAAACTGTACTTTTCAGTAAAATAATGAATTGACATATATAGTGTTTACCTTTGCTAGTAAATTAAGAGTTTCTGGTGATTCTGTGCATTTTTTTGACAACATGTCAATATCCTCTTTGGTTATAACAGGTTCTTTTAGTTGCTCTATCCAGGACCACATCAAGCTGCAAAGGACAAAAGGATCTCTCTCGGCACAAATTCTATCCCAAGCTCCATCTCGAGAATTCAGTTCTTTCTAACAAAAATAAAAATGCACCATCTATTTACTTTTGCTAAGATTTTCTTTGCTTTTAGCAGCACTTGTTAGACTTGTGCACAAAAGAGACATTTATCAGCCTCATGAATATATTTCCTCCTATAATGGGGTTCCCACTCATTGTACCTTCTCCTGCCTAGAACTGGGAAAGTAGATCTCACAGCATTAGGTCACCCCTTCTGTTCGCTCTGCAATAGTCTTTATTCTGGTACGTTGGCCCTCCAGCGAGGTCACTGTTTAGTCCACCCCTTTCCAGGATTACAAAGTCCAACAGGACCACTTCCAAATGCCTTCTTAAGATGGTGTCCAACCCCAGCCTGGGGCTCAAGAGCCACTATACCAGCAGCTGGCAGGGGAACCCATGAGTTATACCGGATTCCAGCCCAGAGAGACCTTAAAACCAGCAATCCAGGTCTAATCAGTCCCTGTCCCAGTTGCTGGCTCCCTCTTACCCAGCCTTTTGCCTTCCCTTGCCTGTTTCTGGTTTTACCATGGGAGCCGACTTGCTAGACTTCTTACTCCAGGGCAGAATCTCAGGACTTACTCTCCTCCTGGTCCCTGACAACTTCCCTCATCCCAGGGAGTGACTGCACCTCCCTTCTGCTATCCCTCCTGGCTTTATAGTGCTATTCCAGCCCTTCCCTAGCTGGGCTTCATTCTTAATTAATCTTGGTCCTCCCTCTTGTAGGTGATGCCAGGTAACCCAACTGGCCTCTCAGACCCTTGTTAACTCTATCAGGGCTGGTACTGTTTTACAAAACTGTCAACATTAATTGGCTGCGATGCAAGTGGCTCTTTAGACCAAAACGGCAACACGAATAGCACATTGTACAGTCCAGTGCCCTCCAATTATACGTGGAATATATGAAACAGCTTTTGATTCCTATTTCAAATCAAATGGGTTCAGGAGGATATGGTTTTGATGATTTTAAGCAGTTAAATTTCTACTAAATTCTCTTACTCATTTACACACAAAATCCTGTGACAAGCTGTGAGAAAGCTCTGACCTGGCTCTAACCTAAAATCTTGAGGCACTTTTATGTTACCAACAATGTTACGACTATAGCTATCAACTGATTTTAAACTGACTGAATAAACACATACAGAAAGAATTTTTCTACCTTTCTGTTAGATGTTAACAGTAAAGTGAAATTTTGCTAGTTTTTTGTTGTTGTTGTTGTTGTTGTCAAACCTCAAGCCTCTGACTATATAATATTTTTGTTGAAGCAAGAGCCTTTTATTTAGGTGACTGGCAATTTCAATATCAGAGCATGTGTATAATTTATACAGGTGTCAAAGACTTCTCTCAGAAGCTAGCAGTGGAATTTTTGCTGCTGTTTATACTTTAAATATACATGTAATAAATACACAATATTGAATAATATTTTAGAAAAAGTAATACCTGCCACATTTCTACCTTCTGTTTCACTTCCTCCTCTCCCATAAATTCATTCAGATTTGCAAGGGCTTTAGCTGCCAAAATTCTTCGTGCTTCCAGACTTAATTCTGATTGCAAAACAATGTATGGAACTGCTTCCAATAGGTCTTTACTATCTTGACTTTCATATCCAATAGATGATTCTTCTTCTAAAGCAGAATTATCAGAGTCCTCAGATGCACAAATTCTTCTGCCATACACATTAGTCTCTCGCTTCTTTCTGTGACCAATTTCCTTTGCAAAACTACATTTTGGTGTTCTTGCTTCCCTGTCATTGTGTACACGTTCAAAACCTGAGGAAAAGGTTTTACTACGCTGCACTTCTTTTGGCGATTTTTTTGTATAGAAATTGTTTTGTCCATCTAAACTGAATTTACCTTGACTCCAGAAAATAAATGTACTACGAACTAAGGCCTCTTTGTTTAAATCCAGCTGAGGAGTCTGAATGCCTGAAGAGAGAAAATGTTCCCTAGTGTTCTGCTGCTTAAGTTTGTCAAAGAGTGGTACTTGTGCAGGCACTGTCCATGGAGTTTCTCCTTGTTCCAAGAGAAATGCAGTTCTCCTTAAATCTGAGTCACTATAGCTTAGACGTCTTTTTGAATGAGTCAAAGGCTGAAGGCATTCAACATTCCGCCTCTTCCAAAGAGGATCATATTTGTGCTCATGGGAGAGAACAGAATCCTGGGTCTCAAAAGTGACATTTCCCACTACTGAGTGGGAGAATGGCTCTGATGTGTCACTGTTCTGTCTTGTTAACTCTTTATCTAGCTGTGTAGAGTCCAACTGAGAAACAGCCTCTTCAATTTCAGAAGAGAGATCTGGTATATCTAACAATTCCTCCTCTATCACTTGCCTGTTTTCAGCCAAGTCCAACAGCAGCTTGCAAACTAGATGAACAAGTTTTGGCACATACTTGAGATGTCTACTTTCATAGCCATGGAGCAGATGCCTCTGACGGATCAGATACTGGGACAGAGTAACTGCATGTGCTTTGGGCTCGCAGCAAGCAAACACATTTCTTAGAGGGATCAAAAATTGAGTGAATTCTCTTACACACACTAACTGACCTCTGGTTTGAATAGAATTAGGCCTTTTTGCCCTAACAAAAAGAATTGCTTGATCTGCAGTCATTCTTGTTGCAAAAACTAAGTAACAAGCTATCAAAACACCTAGAAAATGTAAAGACAAATGGTTAACATGTTAATACATTATAAAATAAAAATTAATACACACACATAAGGATGTAATTTTTATGCCCAATTCATAGTGTGCTATTGTCTAACTAAGTGTATATGCAATTTTTGCATCATAATACAAGCATCAGAGTGCAATAAGAACTAGATAAGCACTTGTCTCGATAAGACAGATTAACTGCTTTAGTACTAGGTTACTGGTAATCCCCCAGATGGCCAACACTGACCATTCTTGTGCCATCTCCTTTTCCTTTTGCTGCTTTTTCCTCCCTGAATCTCAACCACTTTCCAGTCTCTTATGTTTCCCCTGTTGCTGCTGGCTGCCCAAGTTGATCCTGTACCTGGTACGTACAGTGGGAAATAATTAAACTTGACTCCCACTGTTAGTTTATCCACCAGTAAAAGGATACTCATGTAAATCGCATTTTCAGTGAAGGGTTCTCTGGAATTCACTTCCACTTTTGGCCCACCAGAACCAGAATGTTAGCCTTCAAATCATACTCTAAAACTAGTCTTCTGTTCCAAGCTTTTGTGGGACAGAAGGATCAGTAGGTAACACTAGGTGGTAGGAGGGAGTCACTAATGTGTGGATTTGGGATGAGGTCATGTTTCTGGCTTTTTATGTTCTCTGTTATAAGTTACTTCAATTTTGTACATGCACCCAAAAGTACGTGTGGAAATCTTCCCAAATGAATTAAGAAATTAACATAAGAATAGCCTTGACAAAGTATGTGCCTGTCAGACAACATGGGGCCTCATTCACCTCCCAATAAAGTAAAGACTCCCATTGATTGATTTCAAGGGTAGTCCTTATAGGGGAAGTTCTATATGCATAAATCAGGGGGATACCTTGTGCTATTAGCATACCTGAGAAAAGCCCGTTTTCTCTAATAGCTACACACTGGTGCTAATTCATTAAATTTGAATTAAATTAATGGAGATATTCTATCTCCTAGAACTGGAAGGGACCTTGAAAGGTCATTGAGTCCAGCCCCCTGCCTTCACTAGCAGGACCAAGTACTGATTTTGCCCCTGAGTCCTACGTGGCCCCCTCCAGGATTGAACTCACAACCCTGGGTTTAGCAGGCCAATGCTCAAACCACCTCCCCCCGATTAATCTAAAATATATTCAAAATGTAGAAGCATCATTATTACAAAGGAGATTGGTGAGCCATAGCACCTAGCTTTTTGCTCTCCCTGTTCCCTGAGAGGCTCCGGCAGCCACAGGTGGATTTTTTTTGCTTTCTAAGCCTACCTATTTTATTATTTCTTGCATATACAGCTGTTTGTATCTCAGATCTCCAAAATGAGATCTTTTCTTCTGGCTGCAAGGATTTGAGGCCTGCAGCTGTTTCACTGATCTCCTTCCTAGCCATTTTCCCTTACTTTGATATAGGTCAGCCATTGCGGTCATTCGGTGGATGTAAGAGAATTTGAAATTGAGGTGGCTACTCCGTGGAAGACTAAGGTTTAGGGCTTTTCCCCCCTTTTAAATAAGAAATTAAATCTCCCCTTAGCTTGTATTAACTTTGTTAAATGCCATCTCTGAGTGCTTAAAGGTTTTTTCTCAGCCTCCCTACACATTTTAAAAAAATGCCAATTTCTCTCTCAACTGCGTTTGCAGCACAGTTGCATCATTTTCAAACTCCTCACACCCACATGGAGCAATGGTGCCTATTGCAGAGATGGGGCCAAGCAAAGAGACATATATGGGGAGGGGTCAGAAGTAAGTGCAACCTTTAACATCCTCAAACCCAAAAGAAAAAAGCTCCAAAGACCGAAGGTCTGAGTTGGGAGGGTAACCATAGATAACTCTATTCAAGACCAGAAAAGCACAAGGTGAATTATTTTCTTAATTGAAGACTATGTGGAGTAGCAGCTGCCTAGGTGAGGAGGCTGTACAGTTTCAATATTGCTGGGAGATTGTTACGTGGATTCAAAGTTTCTCTAACCTTTTGGTTCACAGCTCATAATTGTTAACTTTGTCCTTTTGCTGCCTATGACAGAATGACTCTTATTTTTTACAAATAAATTTTGTTTGCAAGTTTAATCACTTCACAGTATACCTCCTCAGAGTGATAAATATAAATCATTATAGGTTTGTTTAAACTGTATATCTGCCATTTTTTTGTACCTACAGAAAATAAGTTCACATTAATTTTTTAAGTTGAACACATACCTGTTCGGCCAAGTCCTGCATGACAATGAACAGCTACCCTCCCTTCCTGCAAGGCAAAAGCCATCACTTTTACCATATCCAGTATAGTAGTGAGAGATGCCACGCCATAATCCTTCCATCCAAAATTATAAAAATAAACTAAAAAGAGAGAGAATTGTTTTCTTTAGTACACAATGTTAAATCTTTTGTTCCATATGCAGAAGAGAAATGACTAGTCTTAAATGAAAGTACTGAAAAAATAAAAATAATCCGAATAGGCCTGACTATATATATTTGTTTGAAACAGATTATTTTCACATTTCAGAAAGAGCTTGCTGTGAGAATTTCATGGACATGCTGAGGTAGTTAAGATGTTTCAGACTAAAGCTCAGCTGGAATGGAAAAGGTATAACAAATCTGAGTGATTCATACTAAAATTACTGAGCTATATATAGGAAAAGTGTAACATTCTGTTTGGGCATAAAAGCAAATCTTAATTCAATGGCTCTTAACTTTCTTAAGCAGATACACTCAGTGCAGTATGAAAAAATAAAGATATTGCTGATACAAAGCTCTTCAAATCAAAGAAACAGACATTTTGCAAAGTGCAACATTACTCACAAACATGTCTGAAACACAGTTAATATGCTCTATATTATTTTGCTCATTTCCCATTTGTCTTTTTACCAGGCATAGTCTTCTATCTACTCTAGCTGCTCATTCTACTGAAATGTAACACACCAACCACATACCTCACTCAACAGTAACATGAGAGAGGGAGCAATGTATTATCCAAGGTTGGACTTTGATAAATTTAATTTTTTATATTTTGTGAATAGTATTCCTTATATAACTGCTCTTAATCCAAAAGCTGTGTGACAGAAAATCTGCATGTACTGTACTCAATAATTAATGAGGAAAAGCAGCAGGAGTGAACTTACTTCCATCCTCCATGAAAGCTTCAGGAAGGTAGGTAAAGCCACTTTCTTGTTCCAGCGGATTCCCACAGCTAGCATGCTCCCCAGGACGCTGAAGGTTAATTACTGTTTTTATGTCACACCTTAAGCAAGGAACAGAATAGTCACATTATATACAGCAATAATTTCATTAACCCTTATTTTCTAAAACATACATTTCTCCTAAGTGCAGAATGGATGCTTACCTGCATATTGCTAAATTAAAGGATCTTTACCAACAATCCAAATCTAAGTAGGAGGGAAAAAATGGATCAGGGATTATATCAGTAAGATCTAGAGCAATTCATTACCAATAAAATTCATTACCTTTGAAACTGCTCAATAATGTTATACTTCTCAATAATTTCTGTTGAGGGTCGAGCCATGGCCAATATATTATCTGTTATCCTGAAAAAATAAATTAATAATTTGGATGGATATTTCATTGTGATGATTTCATGGGTAATCTACCAAAATATACACCTTTTTTCCATTTTCAGGAGCTATCTATAATTAGCAATGTGCATTTATACCTTTTTTGAAAATTCTTTCATCAGATTACATGCTTTATAAATCCCACTGAAACAATTAAGTTATATAACAAAATACCATTATGAGAGGTGCTCAAATACCATGGTGATGAGCATGATACAAAACTTAAGTAGACAATGGCTACCCAGATCACAATTTCTGTATTTCTATTCAGAAACATTTTACATGTTTCTTCTTAACTCATTTTTACAAAATGTCAATATTAATTTAAAAATACATTCCAGTGACCATACAGATGGAAAAAATGCTTTCAATATTATTATTGATATAATATTATTTTATCTTCAATAAAATGTTTTCATTCATTTTAATCTAAACCAATGAGCATATTTTAACAGCTGTATTTAAATTTCAAGGGAAAACGTCTGTAGTTTAGAACATTCATGTAATCTGTAAACAGGTATTTATTATTTTGGATCTGAGCCAAAGCCCACTGAAGACAATGTGTGTCTTTCATTGACTTTGATGGGCTTTGTATGGAGCCCTTTATAGCTTACTGCTAAGTATTAATTTTTAACTAACCTTTTATTCCAGTACATACTGTACTTAACTTGGCAGTCTATATTTGGTAGAAAAATGCAATATGAATCTATTACCCTAAATTCTCTAATGGAGCTAATACAATTAAGCTTAGTGAAACTGAGTACTGCATATTACCAGGAAGAGTAAAGTCCTTTAATGGCTTGCTCTTGGTCACTCCATCGAGCTGGGTTTTCATACTTGCAAGCACGTCCACCACATGCCATCGAACACTGCATATGACCAGGAATGACATGGCGAAGACGTTCCCCTACTTTAGTATATTTTGCGGTTGGACGCCTTGAATTTCCTACAACAGAAAGAAAAACAGAATACATAAGATTAGCAAACTATCATCGCTACCCTAAAATATAATACAGCAAACTTTTAAATGTTTAAATTACAAAACTATAGTATATTAAAGATTTTTCAAGAGATTTAAGCAGCAAGGATTCACAATAAAAATACCATTCTTTGCTTATATTAGTGCTGAAGCTTATATTAGTGCTGTTATTCATGACATCAACTTAGTTTCCTTCTTCATGAAATTCTAGGTATGTGATATCCTCCATGATGAAGCAAATATCACGGTCACCTTTTATCTAGAAATGTACAGCATGCCTGCACAAACACATATTAAGCTATCTTTTGCTTTAATTATTTTCTGAAACCAAGGTTTTAAACTGAAATGCTCTACAAGTTAAAAATAAAGCACAGATTAAGCCCTGAGTAAGATATCAGTAAATACAATTATATATAATAAAACAATAACACTATAAAATGATTTTAAATATTTCATATATATTTATATACATCTAAACATCTGAATAAGATTATACACCTTTAGTACACGTTATATAATACATAGCTATAAAACCCAAGTATGATTTTTGGCAATAATCTAAAAATACTTCACTTTTTTTCTCAGGAAAAGTTGCATTCAGCTCTGCAGGGCTTACAGATGATATGGCCACCATAACACGGTGTGTGGATGATGAGAGGACCTCTACAACTGAGCTCCGGCGCCTTTGAAGTATGCGGAGAAAGGGATCAGAGGAAGAATGCCTCCGACCCTGAAAAAAGTTGCTAAAAATATTCACAGCTGAGCGCCTCCTGGGTGAAGCCTCCATGATCGATCACCCCCTTGCAACACTTTACAAATGTCGTAGAAAACAAACTGGATCTGAAATCCAACTTGCTCAATGCTGAAGTTACTCAGAGATGTGTATCTTTCTGTGTGATCTAACAGCTATTCAGGATAGGCTGAGCAGTCTCCATAGTAACAAACAATGAAGCCACTGATGCCAGCTACCCTTGTGGCAGCTAAATTCTATATGAATTGATTCTGCTTGGGACAAACTGTTCCACTGCTAATGAGAATAGTTGCATTTCAAGTAGGTAATTCTGCAACTGGACTGGGATGATTTTCCGAAACAAAATGAGTATTTTAGTAAATTGCACTTATTGTACATTCAGAACATACTACACAGTATATTATATACCAAAATACAATCAAAATGTAGTTTGGGGTACTGCTTTTCTATAAATCTGTAAGTAAATACGCTATACTCCCCCACTGATTAGTTTGACAGTCCACTGCCATCTTTTGCCCTCCACTTAGCTGCTCCAAAATGCATTGTTAGTTCTGTAATGATTGGGATTAGTGTGTTGCTATTGAAATTGTTCACTGATGAATTGCAGACTGCTCACTCATGGACCATTCATATCCACTAACAAAACACAATTTGTTATTGAAAACAAAAGGTTTATTTTTTCAGAGCAGAGGTTTTTATTAACCAAAGCTCTTGGATCTACTGGGTTGAGGTAAAGCAGACTATTGGGAGAAGTAGCCATATAATTTGATTGCTCCAAGTTTCAAGCGATAGGTATCAGGCTATGAGCTGCCTCCCTCTTTGCTTCCATGCTAAAGAGGGAGATTGAGCTGGCCAGAAAGATTTCAGCACTCTCAAAATCACAGGGCCAAACCGTCACTTGCAGGGGTAAGGGCTGTAAAAACCATTTAAAATAATAGTCATCTTGTCAGTTCTCTGTTAGAGTGCAATTTATAGATCTTGACAAGCAGGGTAGAGAAAAGAAAAGATAGAAGAAAAATCAGTATAACCTGACCCAATAAGCATGTTACTCCTGTTGCCCTCTCTTAGGGCCATGTTCTAATCTCAATCTGGGCATGCGATTACCATCTGATGTCATTGGGATTTGCGTACATACACCAAGGGAAGTCGATACCTCTTTAAGTGGAACTTGCATGACAAAACCGGGTAAGTAAAAAGTGTTTTTTTCCAGTTTAAAAACCTCAGGCAATAATCTCTTTCTTCTAGGTGCAGACAGGAAGGATGTTATTAGATTTTGAACAGATGTACCACTTGGCCTCTAAGGGTACAAGAGAGGTTTCATGCTGCTCCCAGCCCTACCACTTGCCAGTGATGGCAGGAGGGAAGAGGAACATCTAAAATCTAGTCCCTTGGGTGCTGCTGTTGCCCAAGAGCCTTTGCTACCCTGTTCCAACCCTAATGCTGATGTCAGGAAGGAGAGAAAGTATTAAAGCCTGCTCCATGGCTGTTACCCATGAGTGTCTGCTACCAAGCCATGCCTTCCTCAACCAATCACATGCTAATTGAGGATTACAAAATAGCATTCCCCTCATCCCACTGGGCTACTGCTATCTACAAACCCTTTTTTTAAACCTGACATGTTACTATCAATTTCAAAAAAGAAAAACTAGCACTTTGAATTAAGTGGATGTCTAGACCCGAAGGACTGCTAAGGCAAGTTTTTGGGGTGTCTGTTATGGGGTAATTATAGGCTTTTTTAGTTTTACTTCTGAATCTGTTTCCAAGGCCTTGCAATTGTCTTAAATGTTTGGAATTTTAGGAGTTATTTTTGTTTGGATAATTCTTGGGTGCTGAGGTTTAAGTTCATTTGTGATTAAGGGGATATTTTTTTTTAGAGATGGTTCAAATGCTGGCTACATCCATTGATTATACCAAACTTTTGCTCATCAGTTATTTTGCCTCCTTAGATGTAATTCTGTATGGATCTTCATAAGTCAGTAACATTTTTCTTCTATATATGTCAAATTCAAAAAAGTTAAAGTGCAGCCAGCAGTTGGTGAGACTGAAGGAGGCAAAATGCTGAATGTCATTATTCTCTCATTGACTTCAGTGCCATTTGGAGGTATTCAGCCAAAGTGGTGAATCATAATTATTGCCTGTAAAAATTGTTACTATTTATTTATTTTTTTTGTGGCACCCCACAATGTCTAAGCACTTCCCGAATTCAAAAGATGGCACAGTCCTTGTCCATAAGAATTTATAACCTAACAGAAACAGAAAGCGAAATGGAAGGGAAACATGTCAAGGTGGTTACTGGTCATAGTCATGTTTGAGTAACACACTGAATTATTTGTACTGCATATACACACACATTATCCCCACAACCTAGCCATAACAGATGTATATGGCTTTTATTTTTCAGAGATGATTCCTTTTCAAAAAACTCATCTAAAACTTTCTTTTAAAGGGCATATTAAAGAAAATGATTACCTGAACTCATAGTTGCAAGATATGCACTGCTCTTTACCAATGAACAATAAGGCAATTCATTTTGCAGCAAGACCCCTGCAGCCATGGCAGTACCTGTTGAAACAGCAACATGTTTATTGTACACATATCAGGGGAGACTTAAAAAAATCATTGGAGGATACCTACGCATTATAAAAATATAGCTGAGCAAGTTGCATGCAGTATAAAGTGAGATAGAGGCCTTGGGCAGTTAGATATTGGCAGTAGTACTCATTGTTACACAGTGGATTTAAATGCAGGAAGTGATAGATTGTCCCAGAAAATTCAAGCTCATACATCCTGCAGTTTTAGTTTTGGAGTTCTGCTGAAAAGGACTTCAGGGCTGGACCCTTTATACGAATATGAGTCATTCAACAAAGGTCCTAGAATATTCAATGCACTGCCATCTTGATTTCATCAAACTCTCTAGATCTAGAGTACAAGATTGTAGAACAGAAATCTTGCAAAAATGCTTTTTTTCCAGGAGAAGCTAATTAAATCATTGTGGCAGCACTGTTTTTGGATAGGAAACTTCATATTTACAATTTTAGATTACTTTGTATTTTTTTCAAGAGACACCCATGAATGTGTGCAGTTATCTACAATAGCGTGTGTAATCACCATACTTAAGCATACAAATCAGGTGATGAGCCTCAAAACCTCAGGTTATTTTTGACATGTTGGCAATTATGGAAACCATATTTTGCGGGACACTGCTCCACTTAGAAGTCTGGTATCTGAGATCTTGACAACGTGGAGAAGGGCCTTTTGGTATAACCTAAGGTGTGAATTTAAACCGATAGTTATACCAGTATAAACTCCCATAGGGACACTTCAGGTATCTAAAAGGGTGTCATAAGGAGGAGGGAGAAAACTTGTTCACCTTAGCCTCTAAGGATAGAACAAGAAGCAATGGGCTTAAACTGCAGCAAGGGAGGTTTAGGTTGGACATTAGGAAAAAGTTCCTAACAGTCAGGGTGGTTAAACACTGGAATAAATTGCCTAGGGAGGTTGTGGAAACTCCATCTGTAGAAAGAAGAACAGGAGTACTTGTGGCACCTTAGAGACTAACAAATTTATTAGAGCATAAGCTTTCGTGGACTACAGCCCACTTCTTCGGATGCATATCCGAAGAAGTGGGCTGTAGTCCACGAAAGCTTATGCTCTAATAAATTTGTTAGTCTCTAAGGTGCCACAAGTACTCCTGTTCTTCTTTTTGCGGATACAGACTAACACGGCTGCTACTCTGAAATCCATCTGTAGAGATATTTAAGAGTAGGTTAGATAAATGTCTATCAGGGATGGTCTAGACAGTATTTGGTCCTGCCATGAGGGCAGGGGACTGGACTCGATGACCTCTCGAGGTCCCTTCCAGTTCTAGAATCTATGAATCTATGAATCTTATCCTAGTGTCGGAGTATCCTTTTCCCATTTAGCTTACGTGTGCTAGGAAGTGGTTTAAATAAATAAGAAGGCACTTTTAAACAACAAGAAGAGCATCCACAGAGGAGGTTATATCAGTAGAACAGGTAAAACTTTCCCATGCAGACAAGCCTGAGTACCAAATTCTGCAACAATGTTTTTAGGATTCAACAGCACTAAGCAAGCTGCCTCAAGGTACAGGAAAATTACTAAGAAGGTGTTGTGGGGGTGAGAAGGCTATGTGTTTGTAAGGCATTAATTGCTTTTTTTTTCCTTACCCAGTGTTTAACTTAGCCATATTTTTGTATAATTGTTTTTTAAAAATTCAAAAGACTTAAAACACCCTCACTGCGCATTTATCAAAACGTAGCACTGTCTGATTTCATGATGGAGTAAATCAGAAATATCCCCAATGAAGACAATGGGCCTGGTTCTCATTTACACTAAAGCCACTTTACACTGCTCTGGCATTGTTCAGGGTTTTTAGAGTGGGCATAAGTTACATTTACACCCATTTTAAGGTCCCTTTAATGACAGAGCAGTGTAAAATGGATTTAGTGCAAATACAACCCCTGCAATCTCAAGCTGGCAGTGCTTTGTCTGGACTCCGGGGAAAAAAGGGGTAGTAGATCCTTTAAAGGGGGAATGGGGAGGATTGGTAATTACCCACGAAAATATATTGGTTATGTCTGTTATTCAGTGACAATGGGGTACACCTGCCAGATGAGGAGAGGATGTATTTCTGGCCAACATGAGAGAGGAAATTACCATTCATCTGGGAACCGGGTTGGCGGAGAGGAGGCAGTCATGCTAATTGCTGGTGCCTATGTGTGGCAGGAGTCCAGTGCAGGTACTCATTCCATAGGGGATCTGGGTCACTGATAAACCAGAACTGGAAGTGGACCTAATGGGCAGGACTGGCTCCAGGGTTTTGGCCGCCCCAAGCAGCCAAACAACAACAACAAAAAAACCGCGATCGCAATCTGCGGCGGCAATTCGGCGGAAGGTCCTTTGCTCCGAGCAGGAGTGAAGAATCATCAGCCGAATTGCCGCGGAACAGCTGGACGTGCCGTCCCTCTCTGAAGTGGCCGCCCCAAGCACCTGCTTGGTAAGCTGGTGCCTGGAGCCGGCCCTGCTAATGGGGAAGCATCCCCTAAGAAAGCTAGGGAACAGAGATAGGGCTCCTAATGTCTGCTCCAGCAAGGAGACAACCTCTTTCCCCAGCCCCTTAACTCTCATACAAAGGGAGGGCAGTGGGATGCCAGCAACCACCAGCTATGGAGGGCTGATGGCAACCCTCTACCAGGTAGAAGTGATTAAGGAAGGAAATATTGCACTGATTACTGCCAGTTACTTCCCAGATGAGTTAATACAGTTGCAGCCTACTTAAGCCACATCTTCTCTTTTTTTCTGTGTTTCCAGGACAATAAGAATCAGGCACAATGTACCTTCATGTAAGTGAAAGCATCTTAACAAAGAGCTTTTAGAATCTTCAAGGATTCCAAGAAGTGCATTGCATAATAAGGAAGAAAAAAGTTAGTTACCTGTATCTGAACTGTTTTCTATGCTGACCCTTGACTTTGTTGTTTTAGCTGCAAATTCCTTCATTATATGGGTAGCTGCCAGCTATATTTAGGTAGCCTAGCACTTTCCATTTTAAGAGTTGCTTGTGCCCTTTTTTCAGAAGCGCTAACATTTTCACTGATTGCAATGGGTCTCTGGAATTCAGCAAGGGGAAAGCCAGCAGGCTAAAGAAATGCCTTTTATTTGTCTCATAAAATTCCATTCAGGTTCAGTTGAGTTATAAACTATTTTAAAAAAATCACCCTCTCCCTTCTCACTTGTATTCCTCAGGAAAATTCTGGCAGCCTGCCAAAATTATAATTGAACACACAAACATTCTAAAGATTTAGGTCCATGCTACCCATCGTTTAAAGCAGCAGGATCACCACCACCACATGCTGTACTAGGAATGCCTGGGAGCTGCTAGCGCAGCTGTAGTAGCAGGACGGAGGGAATGGGGAGAGAGCTGAGTCAAGCCAGGTTGGGCTCCACTGATCCAGCACAGGGCCAAGACATCACATTTCCTATCCCCAGGGCATGACCTGGGGGCAAGAGTCCCCCAACCTCCCCATAGGGGAAAAGAGACAGCCAGATTGGACTCCCCAGTTATCTCCTCTAGCCATCCCATTCTCCACTCTGGAGGTACCACTGTGGTGGGAGGAAGGAATGATTGTTGGGCTGGGTTAGACTCTCCCCCATCACCCCTGGACCCAGAATATGGAGCCAGCCAACCACCTCACCCCTCCTCCTGCTGCCACCTACTACAATCAGTCCTGTAACGCAAGTGGCCAAAGTCTGCACTGCAGTGCTGATGGTCACGGTTCACACCAGATGATGGTACATGTTGGTTGAATTGTACATAATATAATTTTATTTTTACCTTTTTCCTCTAACGAAAACAACACCCTTTGAAATTACGTCCAAAAAACTGTTAAAAGAATGTGATTTAGTTGCTAAGTCAAGCACTTGAAAATTTGAAAATACCAGACTTATGGCTGCTCATACAGTCTTAACTATGCCCCTTCTGAGTATGCATTGTCCGGCGATGGCAGAGGAAAGACAGGAGAAAATGGACATGGTTTAATTAGGCTGCAACTTTATTCACTTAAAATATCCGGAGTATCCGGCAAGAAGTTGTACAGTGCAGCTGGTCATCATTTCCTTAATAATTTCCACCTAATTTTGAGGGCTGCTGTCAGCACTGTCCCTTCCCAACCTGATCCCAGGCATCCCATTGCTGAGCCCCCACTGCCTTCCCCTCACAGGAGGGTTAAGGGGGCTAGTAAAGGAGGGGAGTTGGCTCCTCATTGGACCAGATGTCAGAGCCCCAAACCCTTTTCCTTGGCTCCCTTAAGGACTGCATTCCTCTAAATCCCCTTCCAATCCATTTGCTCCAATAACCATAGCCTTTCCATAACGAGTACCTGCACTGGATATTTGCCCCAAATATTACATAGTAAGTTGCAATATTGTAACCTAACCCCATATCCCACCCTACCCGTCCCAAACCTGCTGTGGGAAGGTGGGGAAAAAAAACCACCCTATCTTGGTCAATCTGGCAGTGAGGGAAAAATTCCTTTCCAGCTCCCAAGGAAAAGGGCAACTAGCATGATGGCCACAATGGATCAAGAAGAAACCCGGTCCTTACTCAGATTCCATGGGTGGCAGGATGGATGCTGCCAGACCAATCCCGGTGAAAGAAGGCTTCTCCAGACTGTCCAGTGTATAAATACCCACCCTACTCTTCCAGTCAGCTGGAAGTGTAGTTACGCCACACACCTGGTCCAGCCACTTCCTACTTCATCAGATAAATTTTCCCTTTTCCTCCTTCTCTGGTACCAGTTGAAGAGGAAGCCCAAAAAAGGGCAACAACCCCTTTTCTTCCTGCCAGCCAGACAAGGACCCACTGCATACAGCTGTGGTGAGCCCATTATGATCCAGTTTTAACTACACGATTACATACTGTTTTTTCCACAGGACCTTTGCCTTACTCAGTGCACAGAATGGAAGAACAAGGGGTTAGAATTAAGGCTGCAGGGGCAACCATAAATCTGGCATTTTTACCTTTCAAATGCTTGACTTCACAACCTACAAAATTCTCTTTTAACCTAGTGTTTTGATATTTAATTGCCAGAGACAAAATAAATGTGTGTGTCAAATGCTAATGATAATCTGATCACTTTATTCTTGTCTCTTTACTAAATACATTAAATTATTTTTTTAATATTATTTCCGTTAGGATTGGATTCATTTAAGACTTACCAAGTCTTAGTTCTTCAACACATTTTGATTCTTTAGAACTCTTTTGTTCATAGTCCATAATGGGAATATCTAGCTGTGATGCAGGCACTGAAACTGCTCATCACAATAGGAGATTTTACTATTAGAGCTATTTAACCATAAGCTAGAAGGCTACTTAACTCAAGCTACTGATTCACACAATTATTTCTGCTGCAGCTGCTTGAACAATACATTTAACAATTAAAATAATTCTCGAGATGTTGGATAAACGGCACAAATTTCCATACAAAAATACTTTCTAAACTTGTCCATATACAAAAGGAGAATGGAAAACAAACTGTATTTTCCAGATGCACGCTACAGGGACACTGTCAAGTTAATCATATTTGTGAAAGTTTTCTGTCTGAAAATTTGTACTTACTTTTGTTACAATTAACATATGAAAGTACAGTAACTGAATGAGGTTAAAGGAAAATATGTTTTTTTGTTTGAGGGGAGTGCATAACAGTACTTTGTGTATGCACATTTACCATACATTCAATTTTGTGTTGTTCGTTTATATAATATGGTAAAATAAATTAATAAAAAACAAAGATGTGGTGGTAAAACCGCAAAAATTGGCAGAAGTACTCAGGAGAAGATGTGTTTTCCAAAACTATTTCATATTTTTTTAAGAATTAACTTCAGTTAAGTTTGAGGGGATCTCTTTTATTTTAAGAAAAAGCAGTATTGCAGAAAATTGTGTAGCTACAGAATTGCAGAAGGCTAATGAGCTCTTTCTAAATAATACAGCGATAAGAGTTGGTTGATTTGCCCAGGAATTTTTTTGCCTAGGAATTGGACATCCCTGAAATTCCTTTCCAGAACCCAGACCAATCCTACTGCTCTTTCCCATTTGAGCAGTGCCATGGACTTCAATATTTTCTTTGTTTTAGGAGTGCTGTAGCATTTCATTTCAAACATGAGTATGCTGTATTTACTACATGACAGCTATTCTGAATTTAGTAATATGAGCAATACTCAGTCTGCATTTATTTTTTAAAACAAGCTAAGTGGGATTGTGACTTACTTTAAATAGAAAAATAGCTCTTTTTGGAACAAGGGCAAAATGTGGCTCACAGTGCGGAAATGTGTTGTGATTTGGAACAGGAAGTAATATTTAACATTACAGTATTGTAAGTATATACAGTAAACTGATTCAGGTTACGGATTTTGTTTTGCATTGCTACACAAACAAGGACAGTGCTAAAGTAAAACTAGTGCTTGAGTAACAACTGCTCACTTGATTCTTATAAACGCCATGGGAGTGGAAAGAGAATAAGGGACTTGTGATTCTCTGTTTAGCTGCTGCAGTTTTCTTTAAGCAGTTAGGATCAAAGTTGAAGGCGTTTCCTGGAAAGAGATTAGCATTTTCTGTTTCTTTCATTTAAAATATAGTTTTATTCCTTAAAGGCCTTATTCACCAGTTTGTTCATTATATTTGTTCAATCCTAGCACATGCTAGAGAAAAACAAACAAACAACCAGCATGTTATTTTAGACCATGTTCCTAATTCTCTTGCAGAGCTAAAAAAGTCAGGTCTTGAAGCAATCATTCTATGACAGTAATCAGATTAACTACATTATCCATGTGACATACACCTCTATTGCCATGACAGCAAAGCAGGAGGTCTTTAATCTTTAGATAGACAGACAGACAGAATCTTAGGTGACCGACCATCTTCTTGTATTTAACCACATATCAACCACAGATTACAGTGCCATTAAGTCTGCATAAATAACATAGCTAATGGAACTGTAGTACAGTAATAGTATACACCGATTGACTAACTGAAGGAAACAGCAATGTAGTATTGCCCAGGGACGCAAATGGCTCCTGAATTGTCGTACACTGTCTGATACCAAAGACTGAGGGAAATATTGCACCAAAGACAATTATTTTATTGCTCGTTCCATGTTGCCAGTCAGTATAGATTTTTCAGGTATTTTCTCCCCTTCCTGAAGAAAACTGATCCTCAAATAAAAAGAACACAAGTTTTTGCTGGCTGCCTGCTGGTCACTATGTTGATCTACACTTTTGTTGACTGAACTGAACCAAAATCCCATTATGCTCTATAGGGCTAGACCAAAGGTGAAGTGGAAAAGTACTCCTTGAGAAATTAGGGGCATGTCTATGCTGCATCAAGGAGTGAACTTCCCAACCCAGGTCCAGACCAGACTTGTGTTTGTGGGGCTCACACTAGCATGCTAAAAATTGCTGTGTAGACTTTGCAACTCAAGCTGGAGCCTGGGTTCTCAGGCCCGCCCAGCCACCCAAGCTTGGGAGCCCAAGCTGTAACATCTACCCAGCTATTTTTAGTGCACTAGAGTGAGCCCCCACTAACACAAGTCTGTGGATCTGGACTGGGAGGCTTGCTCCCAGACGCAGTGTAGACGTATCCTATAGAGCTGAGACTGCAGGTGGTAATTTCACTACATAAGGAATAGAGTTTTACTTTAGACTGTGAAATCAACTCTCACAAACAAATGTATTAATTAAAATATGTAAACTGCAAGGGTAATTGCAAGGGTAATTGGATAAGGTGTGTAATGCAACTAAACTAAGTAGCTAACTCTAAACAAGTAAAATGTATCATTATTGGAATGCTTTGTGTTTATGCAAAGTTGTAGAACTATGAACGGTACTCATTAAGCTTACTGTGAAAAACTACTAGTAGTTAAACTGTTAAAATCTCTGTTTTTGTACATGTAGAATCTGTCAGAAAATAAGATGTATGTTCTGAGGCTTGCAAAATATGCACCATCTGCCAGGTATGGATGATTATCTGTACAAGGTTTGGTTGGTATAGCTATCTCTATGTCTCGCAAAACATAGATGGGGCTAAATAGAAGATGTGTAAGGCCTGGTAATACAGTGAAATTTGTGGAATCTTTTATTTGTTATAAACAAGGGTATGTGTGTATATGTATAAGTAGAATTGTGTTCAGACTTTGGAACAGACACAGACTGGAGAAGTAAGCTGTGATTGCTACAAAACTGTTCCCCAGACTGGATAATGTATATTTCTTTCTGTATTGTGCTGATTTATCTTTGATTAATAAACTGACAGAGTATGGGTTATATGATTTTGGGCAATATGTATTTGATAACAGATGAGTAGCCGTCATCTGGAATTGAACTAGAATAGCTGAGAGTGAAATAACCATCAGGTTAATTTAAATTTACATGGAGCATTTTGCAGGGCTAATTCCACCACTCACTAATACCTTATTGAACTAATTCTTAAATATCTGCCCTGATGACGTTTGGTCACCTTCTTGGCAAGTCTATTTCACTGCCCAGTTTCTCTTGCTGCTAAGACTTTTCTTACTACTTAGCCAAAATGAATAATTTTTTAGCTTCATGTCACTGCACCATATCTTACTATCTTGTGAGACTCCCTCTTTTCATTTATACCATTACTCTGAAATCATTTATTCAATGTGTTCCTACCTACAGAGTCTTTTTAAAAAACTACAAAATGTAGCTCTTTATCCTCCAGTTATTTTTGTTATAGAATTGGATTATTAACAAATGAATTGTTGAAGAAACTAAAAACAACTTGAGTAGAACTTCAGGTATTCTTTTAGGCACTATTTTTTGTAAGCAGCATTTTTTTTTCCATTTTATAGTACCATGGCTTTCATTAGGCGTTGAAAAAGCATCTCTTGAAGCTTCTCAATGCTATTTCTCAGTAACAGTCACAAAATGTTGCATGTCCAAACATATGAATGTAGATACTCTAAAGCATGGATCCATTTAGGATAATGATCCAATAAGATGCTGCCTGTCATTCTCCCACTCCATGCTCTTCAGTACTTCCAAGTCACTGAAGTTAGCAACAGCAAAACCATGTAGCACAAGAAGTCTGGCTTACACATCATAGGACAAATCCTGTCTGGTACTCCACTAGTGCAGAGAGACAATTCTCTTGCAGAGGAAGTGGTGTGATTACTTTGTGCCACCGGGGGGGAAGAGAAGGGGGACCCAAGATTGAGAGAGACTGCACAGGGGGACAAGAGGACTCCCTATTTACAACTATCAGTCTGCAACAGGAACAGTACGTGTGGCTAAGGAAAGAGGTTGGTGATTCCACCTCTATGTCTGTTGGGGGAAAGGAAGGACCACACAGGCAATGGAAGCTACTCCTCTAGGTCCCATGACTGGCTTTGCTGTCACTCTGCCTTGAGTGGAAGAAGATTCCTTCTCCCCTCATCTCTGCTATCTGGGAGGTCTGCCTGGCGCCCAGATGTTGTTCAAGCTGGCTGTTGTGCAGAGTATTTGCCTGAGAATGAGGGAGAGAAAAACGGATAAAGTTTGACATTCTGGCTCCCAGAAAAGAATTGCACTGACTAAAAGAAATGAGAGAACAAGACTATCCCTTAAGTAATTAATATGGCCATTTAACATAAAAATACAAATAATTATTGCCTTTTCTTACAGAACCTATTTCCAAAACTTGCAGACAAGTTTCTGTTTTCTACAATAGAAGGACTCCAGTTCTGTCAACTCAGCTGCGCCATGAACAGTATCCCCATGGTAAGGCTCATTATCATATTTTTGTTGAACTAAATTAATACGTAAAGGCCTCTGTCCTGCAAACTCTTATGCTTGTGAGTAACTTTGTACATGTGAGTAAATCCATGGAGTTCAGGGAGACTACTCATGTACTTACAATATCAGGGCCATAGTTAGTAGCCAATTTTAAAATCTCTATGTATAAGAAACTCAGTATTTTCAACCTCAATATAAAAGGGACATAATGAACTTAATAATAAATAATCTATGAGATAGGTATATCTCCATATAACTGGAAGGGACCTTGAAAGGTCATTGAGTCCAGCCCCCTGCCTTCACTAAGAGGATCAAGTACTGATTTTTGCCCCAGATCCCTAAGTGGTCCCTCAAGGATTGAACTCACAACCCTAGGTTTAGCAGGCCAATGCTCAAACCACTGAACTATCCCTCCCCCCAACTTGAAGTCTAATCAACTTAATGAGTGAACAGTTGTATCAGACACTACATATCTCCCACAGTCCCTCTGCTGGTTTTTGTGGATACGTTCATATCTTCCTGCTTTTGTTTTTTTAAGGTGGTTGTGTTTTCCCCTGTTGTCTTTCATACATAAACAATAGGCAAAAACCATCTAAGGGACAGATTTTAAAAGTAGGTGCCTAAAGATGCAGATAGGTGCCTAGTCCATTTTGAAAATCCCATTAGGCATCTTTCTACGTCTTTAGGCACTAAATACTTTAAAAAATCTGGCCCGTTCCTGCCAACACACATCTTACATGAGTAATTACTCTGGTCCTACTGAAGTCAATGGGACTACTCCCCTGTCTAGTTAGTCATGTGGACAAGTGTAGGATCAGGTCGTTACCTGCCAAAACACAGGAAGGAAGGAAAGTAACAACACAAAGTTCTGTAAACTGCACAAAGTTTTCTTCTCCAATCTCTAAATGTTGTTTTCTCTAATCTCTTTCAGTTATAGCAGCAATTCTCAACCAGGAGTCTGAGGCCCGAGCAGATTTCAGGAGGTCCGCCAAGAAGGGCCAAAATTAGACTCACTGGGGCCCAGGGCAGAAAGCTGCCACCTGGGGCTGAAGCCAAAGCCTGAGCAGCTTAGCTTCGCGGGGCCCCCTGTGGGGTAGGGCTCTGGGCAATTGCTCTACTTGCTACCCCTAATGCTGGTCCTGTCTTTTATATGTAGAAAAAACAGCTGTTGTGGCACAGGTGGGCTATGGAGTTTTTATAGCATGTTGAGGGGGTCTCAGAAAGAGAAAGGTAGAGAAAGCCTGAGTTATAGTAACCTTAGATGATTCTTTAACCTACACTGGTAAAAAGTAAGTCACAGTAACGTGATCATAAAAAAAAATCCCTTTACCCAATTTCTCCACCATATGAGAAATAATTATACTTGTCAAAATTCAGTTTTTTAAATCAGGTATTTTCAAATATGCAATCAAGAGTTTTTGACATTAAAACATTTTTAAATATGCTAACAAGTAGCCAATTAGAAGACTTTTCAGCCAGATGTACAGGTCACTAAAAAAAAAAAAAAATTATAATAGAATTGCTAACTCAACCTAACATCATTGTCAGAAATAATACAAATTAGTACAATTTGTAAAGATGCTCAGAGAAGTAATGTTTTTATTTCCGTGTTGCATTATTCCTAGTGATGACAATTTAAAAAGGGAAAATATTATTCCCTAAGGAGTTTTCAAACTAGGTTAGCAACAAGACACAAGAGGTGGATGAAAAACAGATGGTGGGTGGGGTAGAAATGGAGGTCAAGGTAACAACAACACACATCTGTTTTCATATAGACTAGCCATATGACATTTACACAGTGGGGTGATCCTACACCTGTGGCAAAACACCCAGTGATTGAAATGGGAACAGGATTAGGACAAGTATGTTACTTCTGTACCTCCCTCCGTGGACTTTTTTTTTTTTTTTTAAAGGAAAAACAACATTCACCATCTGTTTCAGTAAGAACTGAATGTGACTTAATCATTAAGCACAGTGTTTACACAGGACTGTGGCTGCTTATGGTATATCATAAACATACAAAAGGAACAAAAGCATATAATTAGGTTTGGAAGGTTTAGATGTTTATGGGTAAATGTTGATAAACACCAACTTCACTGTACAAACACACACAAAAAATATTTCCACTGATGACAACTGAATTTTGCAAACAGGCAAAGTAAAAAACAATACTGTTTGAGAACTTAAGAGTTAAAATCCAGTGATTTAGTCTTTTGAATTAGGCTTATTACAAATAGACTAGTAAATGAATAGTAAAAACACATATAATTTGTTGATTTAATTACAGGATATTTACTTTGTATATTTTGACATGTGATGTTGACCATGTGTCTTCATGGTTCATAAAGCTTTAACTTTTTGAATCTCAATGTCTGTCATTAAATAATTTTCTGATGCCCTCCTCATAGTTTTCCACAACTGTGAAAATTTAAATCAATAAGATATATAAAAATGCTTAAAAATAAATATCAATAATATCCAACAAAATTATATAAAATAAAAATCAAATTCTGCCAAGCCTACATACAATTCAGCAGAACACTGCGTAGGTGTCGCAGCCCTGGGTATTAATTGAAGGTGGGCATAAATTAAATAGCAAGAAATTTCGTGCTAAACTGATGGACAGGTCTAACAATTGATTTAATTAGTGTTATTTAATTCACTATCAGATTTCTTCAGTAAATGCTAGCACGATAGTTTACAGACCTTATTTTAAACTACCTTGAACAGGCTGGCAGCCAATAATTACTACTGGGAATTATAAAGGAACAGGGTAAAAGTGAATACATTAACTGTTCTACAAACAAAACTGGTGACTCATATTATTAATCTTGCATCTCATGTTTAGTAAGACTACTCTTTCTGATTTACATGGTGAACTACATACAGAAGAGTGAATTGGATTGTCATTATAGCTTGGAATGCTATAGACAACTGAATTTTAATATAACTATGCTCACAAGTGCACATGCTTTAAAATTGGACTTTAGCAATGTCAAATGAATATAAAGATCTGTCCTTTGCAAATTTCAAACACTCAGAACCGGAGAGAGTTAGCTTCTCATTTTAAATTAGTTTTAACAAGCAATTTCAATATTTTCAGTTTAACGCCTTACCTGTTACCCAGAAAAAAGATTGGGTGACTGTTGATCCCTTCATTACTGCAGATCTGACAAAGCACAAGTAGCGTGTTGTATGAAAATACCCGTTTATAGAAATGAATCCTAAATGTTGTTGCAGTTTTTACTACAGTTAATTGGATTTGTAAGGGTAATCTGGGAGGAGCCAATAACAATCAATTTTTCCCCCTAAGACTACATATGCAATACCTAAGGGACTATGCAGATAATCATCCCATAAACTGCTTTCTGTGTCTGGTTTAAATTTTAAAGGGATTGAGGCAAACAGGCTACATTAAACCTGATATTTTAATAACAGAATCCTTTTCCTCTTCCTTTTGTTCATCTCGCTCCCATTACTGTCCAGCAAAACCTGTTTGTCATTTCTGGTAGGTATTTATAAGATGTGCTTGTTAACCACTGAAGCACACAAAGCTGGCAATGTAGAGATAATTTCAGATGAAGTTACATTAAACGAGGACTCTGTAATAAATCAATTTTGAAACACAATGAATAATGTCATGCTCAAATCTCTGGAATCTCATCTGTTCTTTTAATATTTTCTTTCTTATTTTAACATAGGAGCCTACATATAACTAATGTAGGTATAGCTACTGTAAGTTAACGGGATCAAACATTATATGTCTACAACAAAATGAAAAAACAAGTGCTTCTGAAGACAGCATACCTAATTAAAGCAGGAAGAGCCTAACTATATGGATTTTTTTGGGGTGAGTGAATCAGCAAACAACTAGCAAATATACAGTATGGGAAATATTTTGCTGTATTTTACAAAGTTAATTTCAACCATTGAACATTAGTTGACAATACAAAAGGTTTCCACTGATTCTTGCAGCTCTTATTAAAAAGCTGGCAATGCAAGTAACAGTTGTTGAAAGTTCACCATAACATGACACCCCTTTCTGCCCCCATCCCCTTTACTTAAAAACACAGTAGCCTATATTCACACAAGCTTCTTGGAGATAGGGAGATCTGCTTTATTTACGCAAGCAAAGTGATCCGGATACAACTGTTCTAAGGGTTAAGCCTACAACCCAATTAAGCTTGGAAAATATTGTGTCAGCTAAGGACCTGTCTTCATTTGGTCAGAGGAGACACTGAGTTGGTAACAGAGCTAAATTGTTAGATCTGTTTTTAGAAACATTCTTCTGATCAGATTTAACTGTTTATGATGGCTAACGTCCGTGGAATTAGTAAAATTCAGAGATGAAAAAATTCAGCTGCTCCTTTATGCAAAGATTTATATAAGGAGAGCGATAGGGCCAAACTTTAAATTGCAGATGCTATTTTTCACAGATGCTATTTTTGCAAACACAAAAACTGATGTGTACACAAACTGAATTTGCATTCAAGTTGTATTTTTTCATGGCTAATTACAATGTCCAGTCAATTTTTTTATTTTAGAAATATCAATGGCAAATATTCACTGTCCAAGTAAGCAATAGATATTTACCGGGGGAGGGAGGGGAAGTTATTTTAATTGTATTTTTTAAACCTCTTGGCTATGTCATTGCAATTCCTTTCCCTTTTGTAGCTGAAAAATATTAAATGAAATGATCCATAACTCAAAAATAAATGTAAATGTTTTTAACCACATGGCAAATTGTTACTATCACTTTCGATATTGTACCTAAAATTTCTGCAGACAAAAGAACACTGAAGTATATTAATAGACTATGAGGGATGCCCTAATAATTGCCCTAGTCATACTTATAATTTATTTATAACTGACAGATTCTGGAGGACATATAATTTCATTCTGTTCCCTTGTAATGTTCCCTGTAATTAACATGCATACTAAAATACATTTTTAGGACTGAAGGTGCTATATACAGTAGTGACAAATCAGATGATAGAATAAATTGCTGAGAGGCAAAATCATAAGGCCTTTAACTAAGGAAGTTATTAGTGCTCATTTTCATGTTTTCTACATTCTATAATACAGTTAAAGAGTAAACCCTAATTCCATTAAAAAACTATTTGAAGAGGCTCATTATTTCGAACTTTAAGGTCAGAAACTTGGTAAGTTAACTGAGATGCCATATATATAATAAATAATAAAAATAGTATTAACTATTTGAGTGGCAAAATTGTATTTGTGGCTCTTTCAAATGTGTGCTTAATTCTAGCTACAAAACAGTTTCTAAAAATTAAAAGTTATAGATAGTTAATATACAAGAACCAAATTCTTTTGTTGTTTAGAAACCTGACCAGATCAGATATTCACACTTCAAAAATAATCGCTTTAGAAAGTATTAATAACATGTCCCCTTGCTTTTTTAGTATGTCACTTTGGGATTCATTTTCTAGAAATACTGAGCACCTCCAGTTCCCATTGACTTCAGGTGGAACTGTGGGAGCTCAGCACATCTGAAAAATCAGTCTCTATGGGTCCTATCCTGCAAACACTTAACTATGTAAGAAACTTCATTTACTTAAGCGGTCCCTTAGAAGTCAATGAAGCTATTTAGGTAAGTAAAATTATTCATGTACTTAAGTGTTTGCACGATGGGGCCCCTAGCTGTAACTAACAAGACTGTCACTACTTTATGGATCCAAATTTGCCAGGTTCTGAGCACCCTCAGTCACCCCTTTGACTTTACTGGGAATTGAACATGCTCAGCAGGATCAGGCTTGAAAACAGTAAAAACTGAAGACACAAGCACAAGTAAAATTCTCTAGAGTAATGCTACCACCTCTTGTTTTAACTACACATGGTTCACCATTGTTAGAGAAGTGGCTCTATACATGACTGTTTGAGACCTGCTAGTATAGTATGTATGTCAGATATTTCAAATCTCAGCACCCACAACCTTGGTAATAAATGACATATCTTTATGGAGTGTTTTGTGGGGGGGGGGGGGGGAAAAGGATGGAAGTTAAGCTGGTTTTTTTTAGTTGAATTCAGAAGAAACAGAGTAAATAGTTTGAGATTTTTTTTTAATTGAATTTAAGGCAAAGAAAGGTAATTTCTAAACATTTAGATGAGCTTCTTAGCGAGAACTGATGCATTTTGGAAACTTTGAAATTTTAGTATTTGAATGACAGCTAATGAGCACTTCAATAATTAATTTTCCTAATGATAACATAACTTAATACTGGCTACCTGTTGATTTCCAGGTACAGTTCAAGACTTGGTGGTCTGGAGCCCAGTTGAGAGCTTGGCTTTTTGCTCTATCCACTTGCAAAAGTTATGACCTGCTGGATTGCTCTAGCATTTCCTAGATTTGTATTCCTCAGTAGGTCATTCTCAGTTGAAGAACCATTTGCCCTAGTAACCTGCCAGAGTTTAGCTAGCGCCATGGTTCAATGTCACGCCTAGTTGTTCAAACCAATTATTACTTCATTTCTATTTTCATTAGGGCTAGGAGGTTTTGAGCCAGCTGAGGAGTTATTTTTTGGGTTAACCATATTGTTTGCTGTTTTCAAAGAATTAATGCACAGCCACAGGCAAATGAATTAATACTCTTGAAGCCTTTAGAACTCAGCAGTTACCATTTAAACAAAAACAAATAAAAAAAGAATCCTAAGCACTTTGGAAAATTCTACCGAACTATCCCAACCATGCAGCCACATTAACAAGCATTTTAGGTAAGTAGAACAGGACCTGGTCACTAGAGGTTTGGCAACTAGTGTGACTAGAACTGTCTATGCTGTCTTAGGGCTGCATTACAGGAGGCTTAACATTCACCTGTCCATGACCCCCAGACAACTAATTTATCTGCTTAGGCCAATGGACAACTGCAAGTTTAAAAATTCTGACTACAGTTAACACCACAGTTAACACACTTCCATAATGCAGTAAAGCAGGGAGAATCAAAGCTTCAAACTATCCTGAAAATGCAAATATGTACTAAGATAAGGAGAACTGAACAAATGTGAATGTCTGATTTATTTTAAATGTCTGGTTGTCTCCATTATATCCTTGGCATGTCTAAGATATGTATCCCCCACAGTTTCTAAGTGTCATTCTGATCTAATAATATAGCTAATTGAAAATAAATCTATTTTTGGTGCCATACTGTGGTACTTACAGGATCTTTCAAGTTATCTTGTGTTAAAGCATAAAATATGACACACTGCACTGGAACTGCACTGCATTTAATATTATGTTCTCACATTGTACCTTTAATTAAGAATGTCAAAATGCTTTATAAGAGGGAGAAAGTCAAACAGAGAGGATAAAGGGATACTGGGAACTTAAAAATCATGCATTATAAACACACGTTATCTATTACTAACAACACTAAAGATCCAATCTACTTATCACTTTAGATTTGAGATTTTCAAAGCTAATATTAATTTTAATGGGACTTGTGTGTCTAAATCTCCAAGTCAGCTTTGGAAATTTAATCTATGCTCTTCATTTACGTTTTGCTTCTCTCTGTTTGGGCAATGAAAAGCAATGAAGCCAGCTTTGCTTTCAGGTTCCTAATGTTGAGATGTTTAGACTCATGGGTGGTGTTTGTTTATAAACAAGTGTTTTTATTATAATTTCAAATATTGGGGAAACATTTGTATTTGTTTTAGGATTTATAAAAGCTTGTTTACAACTTCTAATTTTGGATCCAGTTTATGTTGGCACAGCAAGTCAGGGGCAGAGTCAGGACTCAGGAAAGAGAACCCAGCTTGGACTCTCAGTCCTGTACTCTAACAAACACACACACTACACAATAAAATGCAGTTCTCAGCTAAAAACATGCGTTAGGTGCCTAGTGTGGCCTAAGACCAAAGGCCATGCCAACCACACCGTCTGAAATGTATTATTCCACTCAGAAATTGCATGTATTCTTAGTGATAAAGGATAAATGTATCATCTGAAACAATAGAAAACTTGAAACTGTATTTGTATCAAGTGCAATCTTTTTTTAAAGATTCTCCCTGTCCCTCTACAGACAGTCCTATCTTCCCATATTCCCTCCTCTGGTTTCTCCTTTCCTTCACTATTAATTAAAGCTGTCACCAAAGGGAATGTTGTAAATATAATGGGAGGGTGTAGCACAATAGTGAGAGGATTTAAATTCAAAGGATTTCCAAAGATGGAGAGTTGTACTGAGTGACTACATAATGAGTATACAAATGGTTTAAACTTGTGATTGGTAAGGGTGACTAAATGACTCTTGTAAGAGGAACACATTCTAGGAAATCTGTTCTTAGCTATGAGGACTGAACCATAAGGAAAGTCGCAACTAAAACCTCCCCATTTAATCAAAAATTCAGTCTCTACTAGGTCCTGGGGTGGGGACGGGAGGAAGAGATACCTCCCTCCTCCAGCTGCTCCATTGCAGTTCCACACTCTTCCCTCAACCCTGCACCAGTCACCTTGCCCTAGAACTGAGTACAGTGCAAGATGAGTCCCATTTTGGGTATGTCTACGCTCTGCTTTTTTCAGCAGAGTATAGTCTACATATCTGCATAGCCCCCCAGGACAGGTATGAACAGCAGTGTTGAATCTGAAGCAAAGCTCAGGTGAGTAAAGACACTCCGAAAGGGTGTGGGTATATACGTGAGTATATGCTCTACATGGCTCTTTACTCGCCCAAGCTTTTTTAGCCATAAAAAAGGCTCTTTACTCGCCATACTGCTGTTTTAACACTGAAGTGTCCAACTGCTGGAGCCCTTCCCTGCCGGAGGGAAAGACTCCAGCAGCAGGAAAGGCAGTGGCAGTGGAGAAGCAGGCTCTGGCAGGCTCAGCCTTTCCCCACTGCATCCCCTCTGCCAGAGTCTTTCACTTACATGTAGCTACACAATGCTGTGTGGATGCAGCTTGCTTTTCACTGCAGCATGTAGCTACATGTACACTGTTGCTAATGACGTGTAGTGTAGACATAGCCTTTGAAAGCCAGGAACTTCCACCTTCTAATCCTTGCACTGACATTAACTGACTCTGTGGCCCTGGGCAAATCAGTTGACCTCTCTGCCTCAATTTCCCCCATCCATAAAAGGGGATAATACCATTTAAGTGACAGGAATACTTTAAGATTAATTACAGTACTGGCTTCCTAGGTCTCCATTTGGCAACTTGAAATTTCTAAAACATTTCGCATTTAACTGTCCCTCACTTAGATCACAATTCTGCCATCTGACACTTACGTAATCAACTCAGAGAGCAAGTAGAAATTTCAGTACAATAGCTACTGTCTTAGCAGCAGCAACAGACATTCAATGCGATAGTACAAATATTATAATCGTTCGAGTCTTCTTGAAATAAAATTCAGAGATTTTTCCAATAAAAAGTTCCAAAATTTTCATTTGATGTTGTTTAGAAGAGATATGTTTTATATGTGGTTCAAGATATATTATGAAAAAATGGAAGAAATCAAACTCAGTGAAAATGTCTCAATTGTGAAAAATGCATTGCTTTTATTTTATTTACAATTATACTTATTTCAACACTGTAATAAATGGGCTCTGTTCCTCTAGAACAATCCATAATCTTGTCCTGAATGTCTCAGTTCTCAGACTCATAGCAAGTTAACTTATTAGGCAGAAAAACTGGTCAGCCTGCAAAAGCCTTTTATTTTTATTTTTTCAATAATAAGCATGTGTTGTGTGGGCTGCCTCTCAGTATCTTTTTATCTGGTTTATGTGAGGCTAATCCCTAGAACATACTTTCAGCCTGAGGTATCTCAACAGTATAGTGGTGGATGAGAACTGTGACTAGGGACTCAAGTTAATATTAACAAATTCTTATGAAATGAAGAATTCTCAAGTTTATGGATAGCCAAAAAAGGATTCATGATAGGTAAAAGATTAGGAACCGCCATTATAGAGCCTCAACTGGACTGAAAGTACCATCACAAAGACCTGGATTGGAGATTTGCTGATGAGTAACGGCTGGAAGGGGGTGGGACTCAAACATCTGTAAGTAATGGAGAACTGAAAGGCTTTCTTATTTCTGTATCTAGAATTTTAGTTTTAAGATTGTATCTGCTAAACCATTTTGGATATATCCCTCGGGACCTAAATTAAAGCTGTCTTCTTGAGCTGCCCTATTAGTCAAAGCACTTTATGCTGTGGGCTCGACACACTGCTCTTGGCCCCGTCTCACCCTCATGCCATGATTTGCAAGAGAAGCCTCTGAAGACAGCCTTACAGCTATCTTCTACAATGCCTGCACCAGGGGAAGCCTCCCCCCATCCTCCAATCAGATACAAGGCTTTTAGAGCCCCATTATGCCACTCCAGCCATTTGTACCTGGCCAGAAAGAGTTTAATGATCTGATCCTTTGTTTGAATGTATGAGAACGATACTTGCAAAGTATTAAGAGGACACAACGTGATTTGGTCCCCCTTCAAGACATACTACGCTAATGAGGAACAGGAAAAATATTAAGGGAATTTCTGTCCTTGAAGCAGGTTTTTTTTCCCCCTTAAGACTGAGTACTGCAAGAGGTATAAAAACCAGGAAAGAAATCTTCCAAACATTCATTAGCATACTTAGAGATATTAAACAATTAAAAAGATATAAATGCAGTGCAGCTTATCTTCAACTTTTAATTGATTTGCTTCTTCCTTAGATCACACATAATTTAATTTGTTTTTTCTTAGTGAGTCACAATTCCTTGTGTAGGAGTTCCTATAGTCTGCAGTGTCACCTACTATGAAAGCAAACCTAAACATAATACATACATAAAGAAATAAATAGATTGACACACACTATACATTGTATAAGTCCAAGGACTGTCTTCCTCTGTTTGGAAAGTGACTAATACGTGGTGGGTGTATGGACTCACAGACTTGTATAAATTTATACAATAGGGGAAAATCCTTTTCTGTGGTACACATTGCATATTTCTACTACCTGTTCTTCTTCAGATCTCCTATATGAAATGAGTGCAGAATATACAATAGAGATCTACAATTTGGCTCCACAATCAGGATTTTTGCCAATGGCAAAGTAATTGATCTCAAACACAGGGTGGTGTTTGGCCATACTTTTAGAAGCGAAAGACTTGAAATCACTAAATTTTTGGTAAAATAAGAGAGAAACAGCCTGCATCTTTGTAATTCTGTGGCCACTCTACTTGAAACAAAGAAACGTTATTACTTTTACTGAATGGAGAACCCATGTATTATGCTATAAATCAAGAAAGCTCCAAAGTGTATGTTTCAGGTTACGTTCTCATTCAGTTGGCAATAACACTGCAGTTTTATGACCTGGTTATGGCATGAGATGTTTTAAGGTATATCTCTGGAGTCCTATCTACCAAAGTTAATTTGCACAGGATTTAGTTGCCCAATTAACTTTCCATTGATTTTATATGTTAATTGTCTAGTAAAACCCCCTTCCTTCCTTCCATTTAAAAAAAAAAACATAAATGTGTATCATATGTGGCCTCCAATGTACACTTGGTCTCAATCCAGCTTGAGAAGTGACATGCTGGGAATACAATTTATCTTACAAATTTAAACTCTCCTGAGTTTACAAATCTCAATTTTATTAGCAAACCTATTCTGCAATTGCATGAATTTTAATATTCTGATTTACAAAATGCCATAAACATCACAATTTTTTTTAATGTTACGTGGATGGTTTAAAGAAGTGTGATTACAGTCCTAAGCAGTTAAATCAATTGAGCACTCTGCATTTCTCATCCCACTTTCTGGATCTACTTACTGATGTCTATCACCAGCTGAGTTATCTCTCTCTTAACAGATGTTAGCAGTTCAGCATACTATATATAGCTTAGAGGACAAACAAGCCTGTGAACCAATAACTTGATGGCTTAGCATCCAGTTTTTAGCTGGCACAAAGTAAACAAGTTCAACTACATTTTCTTGCCTCACTGTATTATTATAGCTTAAAATGTGTTATACAGAAATATTTTTAGATCTGTAAAGACTCAAACTGCTGATTTTAGAATTCTGGGCTAATATTAAAAACTTGAAAATTTATTCACTATCAAAAAAGTTAAACAGTTTCAGGTATTACACATGCCCCTAAATTCCCCTGCCAATTTTTGTGGTTTTACAATTACAGTTTCCAATCTTTACAGTACTTCTCACTTCTTTTTCTGTAGGAAAAAACATAGAAAATTGACTAGAAGCATAACTCTGCAGTTGAATGCACACACCGAAAAAAATCCTTTATCTTTTAGTTGCAATAGCATGAGGTGTTACTTGAATCAATTGTCGGTAAAACATTTTCAGACAGGAGTGACATTTGAATTGAAAGTGTCTTTTTAAAAGAAAATCATTTTGCTTTTTCCACTGTTCATAGCATTATAATAATCTTCAGCAATGTTCCTCATCCATAAACCCCCAGAATATATTCCCAGCTGAAAAATGATCCTGCACACTATTCACACCATGCAAAAGTCTTTAATTTCTATACATCATCCCACTAAACTTCACCTTCCCAACACCCAAAGAATTTATTCTACTGTAAAACTTTACAGCTTCCAGTCATGATCAATCCTTCATTGTTTGTAGCCGTCACCATATTTTGCTATTATATAAAGTCACCAATACAGTATAATAAACCAGTTTCACAATTGTTAGACATTGCACTAAAACAGATGGAAGAAATATTATCCAAGTGGTTTTATGCTGCCAACCAAGAAATCCAATTATAGGAAAGGACCAACTAGTTAATTATATCTTAAATTGACAGTGCCAGACCCTGAAGACTCAAGTATTATCCCTCTCATTTACTTTTCTCATGCTGTCTAACACATGGAGCCTCCATATATGTCTTGATGCAAAAACTAGATGGAGAAAATTACTTCAAAATAAAGAGCAACTGCAAACACTTAGCTTACTTCACATGTATTACTTTGGGATTAATTACTCCACAGACTTGGTGCCCAATTTCACTGACTGAGGTGCAGGCCTCCTGAAAACAGATGGTTCCTTCTAAGAAATAATAATCAAGGGAGCTGTTCAAAAGAAAAACAATTAACTCTACATCATAAACATGCAAGCTAATCACTCTGTTATTTATTTGTTCATCCAATAAACAAAGTGTTAAGATCAGCCTATTGGCAAAAACAGAAACAGAGTCTAACAACTAGGTATAAAAAATTACTATCAGGACTGAGGTAAAATGAAAAGAAAAATATGTTGGCATATTCTTCATCTCAAATTCAACTGAGGAAGGGACTAAAGGTTGTTTCTCTAAAAAGAGTTGGGTAAAATAAGTATTGGTTAACTCTAGGAACTAACTGCCAAGAGAAGGAATGAAAATGTCAGAGTTTGAAGAGGACAGCCGGTTTCAATTTAAAGTACAGATATAGACTGAAAAGTAATCATATAAAAGTGGTGCCTTCTTATCCAAGAGATCTGCTCAGGGTGTGTCTAATTCACTACAGCATTGTGTGTGCTAACTTGAATGACAAACGTTTGTGTTCCTGTTAAACCCCACAGAGCCAGCCAGTACTCTATGGCCCTTGGGAGAATAAGCTGGATCCTACTATGACTTTTGCTTCATCAACAAAATTGTCAGCCACTTTCAGAAAGGTCAGCTGAAAAATGGTTATTCCTGGTAATGAGTTGCCAGCCACAAAGTACAGTTTGTTTTTAGAAGCCCAGGTGGAATTAACAGTGCCAGAAGTCAAAATTAATCTTTTAACATAGCCATTGAGTACATTTGCTCTTGATGTCACTGAGATAAGCATGGAGCTGCACAACGGCACATCTAAAGTCACTTTCCTGGATGTAACTGCTCTTTAATGCTTTTTGCTGGTGCTGAATACCCTTCACCAACCAAAATGCTCTTGAACCCATCTCCTTACCTCAACTATGAAGAGCAAAGCCCAGCAGCTTCCCTAGGAAGTGGAATATCAAGCACATTCTTCTTGCCGATCTCTGCCTTTCTGGGCACAGAACAATAACAAAACCTCGAATTACACTTATATACACACAGGCACACATTTAGGATGTTTAAAACAAGACTGTCCAAGGAGTCAAAGTTTAATTAGATGGGCCCTAACAGATCTTTTTCATGTCACTTCTGTGAATCCTTAAATCTAGAAATGGAAAAAAAAATCTATTATATTGCTTTCTAATACCAGACTTTCCCCAGCTTGGCCCAATAAAGCAACTGGTCAATGACTGGCTAATTTATCAGGCTCCATCTGTGTGAGCGTGTCTGCATGAATGTGCCCACAAGTCCGGGCGCTCATACACTGTCCCTATGCAGGCAAGTGCGTATGTGTGTGCACCTGTGCGCGTGTTCGATTCCAAACCCCACAAACTCTGTCACGGCAGGCTGGGGGGCTGATGGACAGCTGGGTGAATCCTTCCCACTGCCTGTCTAAAGAGAGACACACAATCCCCCTCCCCGGGAGGCGGATGTACAGGGAATGATTTGACAAGTCAGGCTTGGGATAAGTACCCTGCCTGCCAGGCTGGGCTCCTAGCACCAGGGGAAGGGAAGGGAGATGGCTTGGCCCTGGCTTTTTATCACCAAATGCTTTGGATGCCCACAGCACCCCGGTGTACACGCCTCCCTGCCCACACAGGCTGGGGCTTCCCTGGGCATAAGGGCAGCCTGGGGCAGAGGGTGGGTGGCTGGTTCTGCCGCCTGAGCGCTAGCTCGTGGGCTGGGAGCAGCCACAAGATGCTGCCCCCCGCTGCCGGGGAGCTGGGGGGGGAGAAGGGCGGGGCCGGGGTCCAGGAGGCTCAGCTGGGGGGTGGAGCTGGCGCTAGGCCTGGGATGAGGGGAGCCGCGGGGGGCGGGGTTGGGGAGGGGCTGGGGCAGCTGGGGGGGGATAGGTCCCGATGGCGGCCGACAGGGAGGGGGCGGCGAGGGCAACAGACCCACCTTGCTACCGCTCCCGCTGCTCCGCTCCGAGGCGGGCCCGGGCCGCCCCGCTTGGGGCTGGGTAGGGGGCGCGGCCCCGCCTTCGGGCCGTGTGGGGGTGGGCCGCTAGCCGGCCGGAGGCGGGGAATGCGCATGCGCCGACCAGGGACACCTGCGTATGGGACTAGTGAGATACCGCGGGGCAGGGCTGGGGGTGATGGGGCGATGCTGTACCGTGGGGGGCAGGACTGGGGGGGGAAGTGGTGGAGCATGGGGGGCAGGCAGGACTGGGGTGAAAGGGTGGAAGCGGTGGTGGAGCATGGGGGGCAGACAGGACTGGGGTGAAGGTGGGGATATAGGGGTGGAGGATGAGGGCAGGTCTGGCCCCATGGATTTTTCTATATCCAGAGACAAGAAAACCAGAGTTTTCCCTGACGTACTGGATCACTTGCTCTTCTGAACTTCCCGTTTAATCAAAAAGCAACATTATTCACATAAGGGGTATTCCTAAATCCTGCACTTCACTGCTGGGGCCAGTTTGCACAAGATTTGTGTTTGCAGTCCACCCGCTTTCTCCCACACTGTCTATAACAAAAGAAGATGTGGTAGCCAGAATTTTTTGATGTATTCACACACCATCCGCAAACATACCATCTTTGCATAAAATACTGCCCCAACAACAGGTAGTTCTAATAATTACACTGAAAATGTATTGATTTACCTAACAGTTTCTGTTTGTTTCTTTTGCTTTGACTAATTTTTGCCGTACAGCCTTTATACTTTCAATCACAATTATTTTGAAGGTGGTTATAATCATACCTAGCTTTCATAGAGTACTTTTTTATGAGTAGATCTCGGAAGTGTTTCATAATCTTTATCCTTACAACACCCCTGTGAGGTAGGGAAGTAATATTGTCCCCTTTTTTAACAGATGGACAACTGGGGCACAGAGAGGCTAAGTGACTTGCTCAAGGTTATATAGGAAGTCTGTGGTGAAGTAGGGAATTGAACTTGGCTAGTGCCTTAACTATAGACTCTCTCTTATACATGTTCTGTGTCACAACATGGAGAATCTCAATTAACTATTGAGATAAAAATACAATCAAATGAATAACTTCGGCTCTATGGAGCTATTTCAGTCTGTAACATCTTGAGCCAGTAGCCAGTCACATTTGAATCTTGCAGGCAATTGTCTTCCCATTATACTTAATGAGAATTTTCTGATTGGCTCAAGTAAGGGCAGGATAAGGATCTGAGGGCCTCAGGTGCATTATTAAATATTCACAAGCAAGCACAACTTGATGGCTGAAACATACAGAGTGAGAAAGTCCCTGTGAGTTTTCCTCAATTTACTAATATGATTAATGCACAGAACAGGCAGGTTTTTAAGTTGGACACCAGTGGGAGGGTGTGTTTTTTAGTGGTGGCCCTTGAGGTTTTTGCACAAGAGAGTTATGGCAGCTGGGGAAGAGAGCAGAGTGTTCTTCTCAGCCAAGCTGTTCCCTGTCCCTTACCTTGTCTACCACCTTATGTTCATGAGAGGATTGGTTTGAGGATTTGTTCAGAGTAGGAGCTTCCTGGGAGTTCTTGCAGTGCAGAAGAGGGCAGTGTAGCAACATACCAATTGGGGATGAAGGGGTGATCCCAAGTATGTATAGGTCCCCACTGGCTAGTGCAGTGATGGGCAACTTGCAGCCCATCAGGGTAAGCTGATTGCAGGCCGCGAGACATTTTGCAGACATTGACCGTCCGCGGGCATAGCACCCTCAGCTCCTAGTGGCCACGGTTCGCCGTTTCGGGCCAACGGTAGCTACGGGAAGCGGCAGGCCGCAGGGATGTGCTGGCTGCCGCTTCCCACAGCTCCCATTGGCCGGGAACGGCAAACCGCGGCCACTGGGAGCTGGGGGGGGGCTGTGCCTACGGACAGTCAATGTCCGCAAAATGTCTCGTGGCCTGCAATCAGTTTACCCTGATGGGCTGCATGCGGGCCACAGGTTGGCCACCACTGGGCTAGTGGCTGCTTCAGGTGAGCAGAGTGCAGGGTTACAAAAATTGTGACAAAACTTTATTTTAATAAAAGGGACACCAGGACAAGGCCTGAAAACAGGGACACTTCAGATTTATTTCCAGGGATGCATGGTTACCCTATCAATGCCTGCTGTCAACCAGGAGAAACCTACAGTAACTCTTTGCTTAACGTTGTAGTTATGTTCCTGAAAAATGCGACTTTAAGCAAAACGATGTTAAGCTAATCCAATTGCCCCATAAGAATTAATGTAAATAGGGGGGGTTAGGTTCCAGGGATATTTTTTTCACCAGGCAAAAAACTATATTTTATATATATATATACACATACACACACACACACACACACACACACAGTATAAGTTTTAAACAAACAATACTGTACACAGCAATGATGATTGTGAAGCTTGGTTGAGGTGGTGAAGTTAGAGCAGGCAACCTCTGGCACACGTGCCGAAGGCGGCGCACGAGCTGATTTTCAGTGGCACTCACATTGCCCGAGTCCTGGCCACCAGTTGGCAGTGCCGCCCGGGTGGGGGGCAAGTGGGGCAAATTTCCCCAGGCCCTGGGCCCCGTAGGGGCCCCCATGAGAATATAGTATTCTATAGTATCGCAATTTTTTTTAGGGAAGGGCCCCCCAAAATTGCTTTGCCCCAGGCCCCCTGAATCCTCTGGGCAGCCCTGCCAGTCGCAGGGAGGGGGGAGGGGGGCTCTGCATTTTAATTTAATTTTACATGAAGCTTCTTAAACATTTTAAAAACTTTATTTACTTTACATACAATAATAGTTTAGTTATATATTATAGACTTATAGAAAGAGACCTTCTAAAAACCTTAAAATGTATTACTGGCACACAAAACCTTAAATTAGAGTGAATAAATGAAGACTCAGCACACCACTTCTGAAAGGTTGCCAACCCCTGAGTTAGAGGGTGGAAGAGGGTGGAATATTTCCCAGGGAATGCTTCACTGCTAAATGATGAACTAGCATTCGGCTGAGCCCTCAAGGGTTAACACGTTGTTAATGTAGCCTCACACTCTACAAGGCAGCATGAATGGAGGAAGGGGAGATAGCATGGCAGACAGAGACACACACCCTGTGTGAGAGAGAGAGAGAGAGATGTAGATTGCCCCTTTAAGTACTGACTGACTGTACCACTGTAAGTACATTGCCTTTTTAAGTAGATCAGGAAGGTGAGACAGCAGCTGTCGCCAGCAAGCTCCCTCTGTCCTGAGCCCTGTCATGTCCCCACCCTGCTCTATATGGAGAAGGGGTGAGCAGGGGGCAGGGGGACACCCTGACATTAGCCCCCATCTTCCCCCCCTGTACAGCAGCAAGAGGCTCCTGGGAGCAGCTCCAAGGCAGAGGAGCAGCACATAGCAGTGAGGGGAGACAGCTGAACTACTGGCAATTGATAGCCTGCTGGGCAGCTGCCGTACAGGGAACTTAGGGGAGTGGGGAGCTGATAGTTGGGCTGCCGGTCCACCCTGGTTCCAAGCCCCCACCAGCTAGCTGCAATGGGCTGCTCTTCCTGCAAGCAGTGGACAAAGCAGGCGGCTGCCAAACAACATTATAAGGGAGCATTGTGCAACTTTAAATGAGCATGTTCTCTAATTGATCAGCAATGTAACCACGAAACAAGGTTAACTGGGACAACTTTAAGTGAGGAGTTACTGTATAAGGGAAACAAAAAGCCTCATGAATTCAGTTGTGTATCACAATTATAGCGGTATAGATTTTTTTCTACATTAATTTATCTCCCATCTGGAGAGGACATATCTAGTATCCAAACTGCAACTAATACTTCTGGGGGAATTCTGCGCTACTGCGTGTGCGCATAATTAATGAGCTGTGCATATTTTTAATGTAGGTAGAAAAAAGCTTCTGTCGAAATGTTGCTGCAATTCTGCCTTTTGCCCACCTGAGGGCGCTGTGGCACAAGAACAGCAGCATCTCCAAGCAGAAAATAACTTCTGCAGTTCCACCTTTCTCTCACCAGAGGGCGCTGTGGCGATACAACACAACAGCTCCCCGCCAGCTAGGGAAGAGAGAGAACCCGCAGAGGGGCTCATAAGGGCTAATGGGGGAAGGACAGACTGGAGCAGGGGCTGAATGGGAATGAAGGCACAGGGCAGGGCCCCAGGGGGGAAGGAGGTGGAGGACCACATAGTGATGGGGGAGGGGGTGCAGAGCTACACAGGGACAGGGGCATGGCTGGGTGGGGGCACAGAGGCACATGGGGACGGGGAGGGGGTCAAGGCCATATGGGGATGGGGGACTGGGTGTCTGAGTAGGGGTGGAGGGACACGTGGACAGGGGGTGCAAGGACACATGGGGGTGTAGGAACATATGGGGACGGGGCAGATGTGCCTGACAATGGGAGAGGCTGGGGGTCAGCCAGGGTCTGCATGGGGGAAGCTCCCTAACAATCCCTTCCTGCTCCCCAAAAAACCTGGTCCATGCTTTTCCCCCCACACCCAACAACCCTCTAAATTCACACCCAGGCTCTTTCCCAGCAATTTACTTCCCTCTCCCTCAGCTCCTCCGTTACCCCTGAGTCCCCCAAACCTTTGCATTGCTTCTGAGGGGTGCAGGAAATATGGTTCTATATTTTAGTTTAAATGACTTATTACTCAGAGTTCTGTATTAATATGCCAAGTAAGGAATCTATTTGTCAAAAAACATTTTCTGAATCTTTTTTGTTGTCTGTATTGTTACAGACAAACTTGCTAACAGGTATTTTGAAATAAATGATCAAAAATAATTGAAACTGGTGTGATGATATTATTTTGAAAAAATGAAATATGCAGAATTTTAAAATATTGTGCACCGAATTTTTAATTTTTTAGTGTAGAATTCCCCCCGGAGTAAACTAAGAAAGAGGAGGGGCTTGTCAAATGTTCGGTTTAAGATAGTTCAAATTGAAAACTACTGGTCTATGCACAAGTGGCAAGGGACACATCATCGAACTTCAGGAGTTATGGTTTGATTATGGACCAATGGCTGGTCAGGTTGGATTAAAAAATGTTATGCAATAATAAAATACTAATGGGGTTTAGGTGGCAGGCTGGGGAGGGGGATGGATAATCCCATGGTACTCCTCAGTTTACAGCTTTGCCAGTTGAGCTGTACCCTTGGGCCATGATTTTGGGTTTATTTTTCATATCTATCTTGCACTTAAAAATATGGAGTGAGAGCAGCAGTGAAGAAAATTTACCAACGCAATTTTATTTAGGGTTTTTAACATCACTATAGGTAAGTAATTTTAAACATATTATTACCCTTCAGATGGACCTCTTAAACATTTCAAAAGACAGAGCTTCGCTCCGTTCAATAATCTACTCCTACAGCTGATTAATGATGATCATTGTGCACATTTAGCATTCTGAAGGACTTCCACTTCAGCTCTTCTGAATGCTGTTATTCTGTAAAATCTACATGTCAAGAAATTTCACTGAAATTGAGGATTTTCACTCTAAAATTAACTACATTATAGTGGAGGAAAACTGGTGTTTAGGGCTCAATGCTACAAAGCACTGAGCACCCTGCTCTAGATCCAGCAAACAGTAAGGGGGGAGGGATAGCTCAGTGGTTTGAGTATTGGCCTGCTAAACCTAGGGTTGTAAGTTCAATCCTTGAGGGGGCCATTTGGGGATCTGGGGCAAAATCAGTACTTGGTCCTGCTAATGAAGGCAGGGGGCTAGACTCGATGACCTTTCAAGGTCCCTTCCAGTTCTAGGAGATGGGATATCTCCATTAATTTAATTTAATTTATAATTTAAAGTACATGCTTAGCTTTAAGCTTGTGAGTAGTGCTGTTAACTTCAGTGTAGTGCTCACAGGCTTAAATGTTTTGCTGGATGAAGGCCAGAATACTCAGCAAGAATGCTGTGAGGTATAGATTTCATAATTCATTTCTTACCTTATATTTATTTCTTATGGCATAATGACTTGAAGAAATTAAACTTCCTGTAGGTTGCCAAGCAGAATTTGGGTCATGTAATCAGTTTCCTGAATGTCTGACCCTCTTGTAGCCAATAATTTTTTTTTAAATGAAAGCTCTGATCTTTTGAGGTGCTGAAAACTCTGAGGGACAGGACCTAAAAATATCAGCTAGTCCTAAATGTGCTTATTCACATGCTCTTACAAATTGCACTTTTATGAATCATTTATTCCCTGTTTGAAACCAACAGCTGAGATGTTCTCAGAGCAAATCAATGCATGCTGTTCAGTGGGAATTGAGAGTGCTCAACAGTTGGCAGCTGGAAGTCTTATCAGACAAACTGATATCACCATCAGTCATTGGTTTAATACAAATAAAATGAACATTTTCTAGAGGTTTTCTCTGATTCATAAAGTGTTTTGTAATAGGATATTGTCACAGGATCACATCTCACGTTTTGAAAATAAACATCCGGATTTTGCCTCTATCCTTAGGCAAGAGAACATTATTCTATGCCAGGGGTCGGCAACCTTTCAGAAGTGGTGTGCCGACTCTTCATTTATTCACTCTGATTTAAGGTTTCGCGTGCCGGTAATATATTTTAATGTTTTTTAGAAGGTCTCTCTCTATAAGTCTATATATTATATAACTAAACTATTGTTGTATTGTAAAATAAACAAGGTTTTCAAAATGTTTAAGAAGCTTCATTTAAAATTAAATTAAAATGTTGATCTTACGCCGCTGGCCCGCTCAGCCCACTGCTGGTCTGGGGTTCTGTTCACCTAGGCTAGCAGCGGGCTGAGCAGGGCCTGCGGCCGGGACCCCAGCTGGCAAGGGTCCGGCAGCGGGCCCGGGACCCCACAGCCCACTGCCGCTCAGGGGTTCCATCTGCGGCTCCTGCCAGCCGGGATCCCGGCTGCCGGACCCACTCAGCCCGCTGCCAGTCTGGGGTCCCGGCCCTGCCCACATACAGTGGGTACCTACCTTCTCCCTGGTTCTGGTCCATTCTCTTCCTCTCTCTGCGCTGAACTGAGGGTGGCAGTGCACTGAGCACAGGGCTGGGGGTGAAGGGTCTGGCCAGGAGCTAGAATGAGGGAGGGGGCTCAGGGTTGGGGCAGGAGATTTGAGTGTGGGGCACTTACCCGGGCAGCTCCCATTTGGTGTGAGGGGTGCAGGTGGGAATGTGTGTGGGGGGTGCAGGAGCTCCCGTTTGGTGCTCAGGGTGGGGGTGAGAATGTGGGGGGTGCGAGAGTCAGGATTTGGAGGGGTGCATGGGGTGTTGGGGTGCTGGGTATGTGGAGGGGTGCAAGAGTCAGGGCTCCTCGCTGGGTGAGGGGAGCCCTCGGGCAGGCCGCTGAGGTGGCTCCTCTCTGGGGCAGCGCGGGCTCTGCCCCTCGCTGGCTGCGTGTCCTTGGGACTCTGGCAGGCAGCAGTGTGCCATTAAAAATCGGCTCGCATGCCATCTTTGGCACGCGTGCCATAGGTTGCCAACCCCTGTTCTATGCCAATGTTCTAGTCAACTGATAGTATCTCTTTATCATAAAATGGGCAAGATAGAAAGAGACATCTGCCTGGCCTCCCTCAGCTTTACATGTCCATGAGGATAAAGTAACAGGAAAGAATCTCTAGGATTTCCACCTTCCTCTCACCCTCAGCCTGCTATTTAAATGATTGTAATTTATTTTTTAAATCACTACTGTCCTTGGAATCTTGAAACATCTAGTATCTGCTTGAACTGCCCCCTCTTAGCTTTCCATTGAGCTGTTGCATCTACTCTCTGATGACTTGCAAGTTGATGTGGTCTGGCCCGAAGGTGCACTCAGCTTAAACATCGGTATTTAAAACAAATGTCAGTTCTCTATATTGTATTTACAAGTGATCTTAAATCAAAAGTCCCTGATACATGAAATTACAGTGGGTTCCAGTTCCTTATTGGGAGGGGCAGTTTTGACTTGTTTATGGAGCGACAGATGGGATATTGAGAACATAAGGTTCTTTCTTTTATGATAGTTGGAAATGACGTTGTATCATGAGTAGGGCTGTAGATTAATCGCAGTTAACTCACACGATTAACTCAAAAAAATTCATCGCGATTAAAAAAATTAATCTTGATTAATCACAGTTTTAATCGCACTGTTAAACAATAGAATACCAATTTAAATTTATTAAATATTTTGGATGATTTTCTACATTTTCATATATATTGTATTCTGTGTTGTAATTGAAACCTGTGTTGTAATTGAAATATATTATTATTGATTACAAATATTTGCACTGTAAAAATGATAAAAGAAATAGTATTTTTCAATTAATCTCATACAAGTATTGTAGTGTAATCTCTGTATCGTGAAAGTGCAACTTACAAATATAGATTTTTTTACAAAAGATTTTACAAAACAATGTAAAACCTCAGAACATACAAGTCCACTCAGTCCTACTTCTTGTTCAACCAATTGCTAAGACAAACAAGTGTGTTTACATTTACAGGAAATAATGCTGCCCTCTTCTTATTTACAATGTCACCAGAAAGTGAGAACAGGCATTTGCATGGTACTTTTGTAGCTGGCATTGCAAGGTATTTAGATGCCAGATATGGTAAACATTCATATGTCCCTTCATGCTTCAATCACCATTCCAGAGGACATGCTTCCATGCTAATGACACTCGTTAAAAAAAATATTGAGTTAATAAAATTTGTGAATGAACTCCTTGGGAGAGAATTGTATGTCTCCTGCTCTGTGATTTTACCTGTATTCTGCCATAGATATGTCATGTTATAGCAGTCTTGGATGATGACCTAGCACATGTTGTTCATTTTAAGAACACTTTCACTGCAGATTTCACAAAATGCAAAGAAGGTACCAATGTGAGATTTCTAAAGATAGCTACAGCATCTTTATCTGAAACGCCTTCCAAAATCTGAGAAGGACGAGGTGTGGAGCATGCTTTCAGAAGTCTTAAAAGAGCAACACTCCGATGTGGAAACTACAGAACATGAACCACCAAAAAAGAAAATCAACCTTCTGCTGGTGGCATCTGACTCAGATAATGAAAATGAACATGCGTCGGTCTGCACTGCTTTGGATTGTTATATAGCGTAACCTGTCATCAGCATGGATGCATGTCCCCTGGAATGGTGGTTGAAGCATTATCTCCTGCAAATGTAAACAAACTTGTTTGTCTAAGTGATTGGCTGAACAAGAAGTAGGACTGAGTGGACTTGTATGCTCTGAGGTTTTACATTGTTTTGTTTTTGAGTGCAGTTATGTAACCAAAAAAATCTACATTTGTAAGTTGCACTTTCACGATAAAGAGATTACACTACAATACTTGTATTTGGTGAATTGAAAAATACTATTTCTTTTGTTTTTTTACACTGCAAATACTTCTAATAAAAAATATAAAGTGAGCACTATATACTTTGTATTCTGTGTTGTAACTGAAATTAATATATTTGAAAATGTAGAAAACATCCATTCTATTATTGTTTAACAGCACGATTAATTGCAATTAATTTTTTTTAATTGCTTGACAGCCTTAATCAGGAGGTAGGGTTATCCCTGCTAACCTCCAGATCTACCTAGGATTGAAATGAGTTTATGTTCCCTGTTCAGTTCCCGGGGGACATGTGCAAAAATAATGAAAAGCACCATTACAGTTAGCACTAATTGATCTTAAAGAGGCCAAGGACTACATGGGAGATGCTGCTCGCATTCCAGAAGAGAGCCTTCCAAATCAGGACTCCGCCGTTGGCAGAGACAAGTGAAGTGGCTTGGCAAATGGGGTGAAGAGGTGTTCTTCATAGAAGGAAAGGAGAAAGTATTTGTGGAGATGCCTCTGAGTAGAGCTGAGAACAGAGTCCTGAGGGACTGTAACAGAAGGAGGAATGGCACAGAGGAAGAGCCACCAGAAGAAATGCTGACTGAGTCTTAGAAATGTAAGAGGAGAACAGGAAAAGAAGGGGTCACAGCAGGCAAGGGAAGACAGGATATCAAGGAGAAGAGAATCATCCATAGTATCGAAGTCAGAAAAAAATCAAGCAGGATGAGACTGTGGTGTTGGCCTTGAAATATAGGCAGGAAAAGGTCATCTGATATTCTGGTGAGAGCAGTTTCATTGGAATATAGAGGGTAGAAGCAGGGGGGATCCAGGAGTGAGTTTGAGTTCAGAATAGGTGAAGTTCTGAGAGATAGAATCACAGACCCTTTAATATTGTGAGGCGAAACTCAAATCTGATATTGGTGGATGCAACTCCATTGAAATTACACCAGCTTACATCAAGTCTGAATTTGGCCCTCAGTGATTTGGATGTTGACATATACTTGATTGGAAATTGTCTTAGATCAACATATGCCACCTTGTGGTAAATGAATATGATGCACATTTTATTTCAAATATAGTTTTAAAACACTTTTATTCTAGACAATGTAAATTGTATTCCTGGTCTTGCTGAGGGATGCAGAATAGGCACATGGGTCCCTTCTATAGCTCCTGCATAGTTTGGAGCCGCAACTGTTCAAATTCCTCGGTGAGCTCTGGCACCTCGATCACACACTCCTGCAATACCCAATGCATTGCCCTGCAAACCTCCATCACTTACACAAGGGTTGAATTTGGTCCAAAGTGCCTTGTGTAGGACATTCTGGAAGCCAAACATTTCTGCAAAACAGATTTTTGTTTTGAGATTTGGATGCACTAGCAATTTAATCAAGTGTTCTGTTGCGGTTTTAACAAAGAACAGCACAGTGCTTGTTGGAGAATGGCTCCGACATTTTGACCCAAGATTTTTAAAAAAATGTTGGGGGCATTTTGGAACATGACTCTGATTCCACTCTCAGATCTTGCAGTTGGCATCATAGTGCAGCTAAAACCATTTTTTTTTAAAAATCTGCTTCTAAGGATATCAGTGTTTTGATACACAGCAATGCATGCTGCTCATGTTACATTACAATCTGTTTAATCAATTATTTATAATTACAGTGTAGTGGTTAGGGCACCATGCTGGGCCTTGAGATTTGGGTTTTTGTCTTGGGCCTCTGGCACACACTTGCTTTGTGACATCAGGCAAGTCACTTAAATTCTCTGTGCCTGATTCTCATTTACTAGGCTCCTTAACACCACTCTGGCATGTAATGGGGCCTTAAATTAGAATAAGGTCCTCTGCCACAGATTCCCCATCTACAAAATAATACCTATCTCTTTGTAAGTGTCTTTGAGATCTTCAAAAGAAAGGCACTATAGACATGCAAAGTAAGAAACTGACTCACTGAACCATATGGATTTATGAATTTTTGATTTTATCTTTTTCAGATTGAAGAGAATGGAAGTTTTTGACAATCTAAAATATTTAGAAAATAATGAAAAATTATACAACTGATGTAATAAATGATTGAAAACCCTGCATATCACTTCCATGACATTGTCTATAATAATTAAACACTACAGTATGAAGGATTTTTCAGTCACCCCTCCCCCCTTTCTCCCCCCCTCCCCCCCAAGCACTGGGTTTGCAGTTCTGTATTCTATGCTCTTTTTCTTAAATTCTGTTTTCCCACTGGGGAGAGCTGTATCTGTGTTCTTTTCCAGAGCGAATACAATCCTTGCAGAGATGTTCTTGCGTCTCACTAGAGGCCTTTTGTTTACATTGTTTATCCGGATGCATCACACATTCTACAATATCTGTCCTGTTTGTAACAAACCTGAGCATTACAGGAAGGGAACAAAAGAAGGGGGATAGTGGGCAGATGTAGCAAAACTGTGCCAACAGCAAGACAAAAATAACTGAGAGAGGCTGCTATTAAGATGATAAATATATTTAATAGAATGCCCTATTGCAATTATTAGAGTCTAGAGGCCAGATCCTGAGCTGATTTTGTTTGCATTTAGATCAATTCAGTCAATGATGTTACTATTTATACAAGCTGAGTTTCTAGCCCTAGAACATTTTCTTCAATCCAGGTTCCCATCTCACCTTTTATCTCCCTCCAAACGAGACAAATGGCACCTACTGTATGCTATTAAATGACATAACCCTCTCTCTTATCATGCTATCACCCTTTCTCTCCTATTGATTTTTTTCAGCCAAACTTACTGCTTTAAGTTATTAATTTGATTTGATTTATTTTCAGTACTGTGTATTGAATTTCCCTCCTACACACATTTTATGTTGCTTGTTGTAGAGTTATCAGCCACTTTTCATTTCAGGATCCCCAAAACAGTGGTTTGGCCTTTGCAATTAATAAATAATAATAAGCATGATGCAATGTTTCCTCCTGATCAGGTGAAGTGTTGTTCAAAACCAGATGGCCATCACAGAAATATGGATGTTCCTTGTGCTCTAATTTTAAGAAAAACACTTCTAGGAACTTCTTTCATGAAAGGACCAAAAGCACTTTTAAAACTTTAATTATGTCTCAACCCATCAGGTACGTAGGTATCATCCCTGTTTTACAGATGGAGAAATGAAGGGGAAGAGTCCCAGATTTTAAAAAAGTGATTAGAGGTTTGGGGTGCCTTCGGTTTTTGAGTGTCTGCATCTTAAAGGACCCCGATTTTCAGAAAGCGCAGAGCATCAAAATCACCTTTGAAAACCCTGGCCAGAGAATTCAAGTTTCATGCTTAATGTCATATAACAAGTCAGCGGAAGAGCAGGGAATCAAACACATTGAGAACTTGGCTCAGAGCCTCACTGGCACTTAGGCACCTGAATCCCATTGATTTCAATGGAAGTCAGGAGCCTAAATACCTTTGAGGATCTGGGCCCTTGTTCGCTGCTTTTCCACAATACTCATTCTTCATTTGGAAAAGCATGTTACTCTCAAGTGACACTACCCAACTTTGTACACCCTAAATGTGATCTACCACAATTGTTTCAAATATCTGTTTGCAAAGCCCATACTGTATGTAAATGGGTTTAACTGTTTAAAACAAATGCTTCCATGCTTTTTTTTTTTAAGAAAGAAAGAAAGAAAGAAAGAAAGAAAGAAAGAAAGAAAGAAAGAAAGAAAGAAAGAAGCCTGCAGCACACGTGCTTGAGAACAGCCCTACAGTAGCAAACCAGTGTGACTCACAATGGAGGAAAACAAATGTTCATGATATTTCAGTTTTAAGTTTCCAAGGAGTAATCTAAACCACAGCCTCTAGCCAGTCTACCCTAAACCCTGGCCAGAAAGAAATATATCCCAATGTGAGAAGATATTGTAGTTCATTCTCCTGCCCATATAATCCTTCGCCTTCCTTGAGACTGTTAATAAGAATGTAATTCGTGCCAATTACCAGGGTGATTTTTGTGATGTGCAAATTGGTTCACAGAGAACTGGATTGACACCAACAACTCAATTCACATAGACATGCCTTCAGATGGTGATGATGTTCAGTCATTACAGACCTATGCTGGATTTATATCTCTGGCCTAGAGGTAAAAGGGACTATATCCCCATACAGTTTGGGACATTTGTCTGTGTGAAACTTATGAATTCTGGCTGATGTTATGAAATTGCTGTTTCATTGAATGTCTCAATGTATCAGCCATTTGCTATTGGGGCTGATGTCACCTCCCAGACTAGGAACAATAGAGAGTCAGTCACCTAATTGGGAGCACGTTAGAACAATGCTGCAGCCTAGGGGGAAATCAGTTCTATTTGGTTGTCTGCCAGAGGAAGGGTTGGAGCAGTGGAAAAATCCACAGCAGAAAAGAAGGATTGAAAAAACAAGGTGTTGGAACTGGCTTTTAAAAAACTTCACAGACTCGGGTGGTTCAGGGAACTCAAAGGGACATGCTTTCTGAGCAAGGGGAACCTTTTGGCTGTCAGACCTGAACAAGCTAGAGGGAGGAAGCTTGCTGCAGGAAGCAGAAGTGGCTCCATTACCAGGAAGACAAGACTCAGTTGGGAGAAGGGACCTGGGACTCCTGAAGGCACCAACCAAAACCCAAAGGAGACTCCAGAGTGATGAGGTCTCTAGGAAAAGGAAGTGTGTTTTGTATTTTGCCTAGATCTAGCTCCTGTGCTTTGTCTGAGAATAAGGAGCGATTGGTTTAGAAATTCCTCTGCAAAGTTGGTGTCTTATGTACTTCAACTGTCACATGTGTCTCATTGGTTAAATTATAAAACAGAGTACCCAGGGGGTAGTGCTCTGGGGAGGCTGTACTTGAGTAACTGGGCTGTCTTGGAGTGGGGGGAGGAAGGATCAGCATCACTGGTTCTGGGGCCCAGGAGAGCTGGACCACTGAGTCCCTAGAAGTAATACTACAGTCTGCACTCAAGAAATATGCCTGAAAGACTATGACTGTTGCCTGCCCAAATGCAGGGTTGTTTAGAAGCACACAAATTCAGTGCTTGGGTGCAAACACAGCTGCCTGGTGAGCATCCATAAGCGAGAGCTCAGCCAGGGCTGTGACAATCCCATTACAAGCCCTTTGGCTCAACCTGTCTCACTAGAAGAGAACTAAGTGTTTCTTGAAGAAAGCAGTGGGGCATGTTCTCCATCCCTCCTGAGCTATGTTCAGTGCAGGAGCAGGGGAAGGGTTGAAAGTAGCACTAAGCCACCTTTGTGCCTGCAGTATTCTTAGCCCTGCCCAGGGCCTACTGAGCACCCAGTGTATGTTAGTGCATCCCCAAATTTGATCTAACTTAAGCTCAGCTGCAATAGCTCCGTAGGGATTGTGCCACAGCAGAAAGTAGACAGAGCACACTATATCTCTGCCCTCCCCCAACATATCCCCAGCATTACCCTAATGGAGGGCATCATAGAAAGCCCCTTTAAATCAATCTGTGATGGGCTGGGTAACAGAGACCCCCTTGGGACTGTCACCTGATGTGCTGAGACTACTTCTGAGCCCGTTTTCCCTGCCAGCTTGGGACTTCAGTACCTTGTCTTGTTGAGCCAGACACGCTTGCCTGCTGCAAACACAGACCCAGGTCTGAACCATGTCCCCCAATGCTGCAGACTTAACCAAAAATGGCTTAAGAAGTGCTCCTGTCTCTAGAACCCAGATACCCAGTTCTCCATGGTATCCAAACCCCAAATAAATCTGTTTTACTCTGTATAAAGCTTATACAGGGTAAACTCATAAACTGTCCACCCTCTATAACACTGATAGAGAAATATGCACAGCTGTTTTCTCCCCCAGGAATTAATTGCTTACTCTGGGTTAATTAATAAACAAAAGTGATTTTATTAAGTATAAAAGGTAGGATTTAAGTGGTTCCAAGTAATAACAGACAGAACAAAGTAAGTTACCAAGTAAAATAAAACAAAAACACGCAAGTCTAAGCCTAATACAGTAAGAAACTGAATGCAGGTAAATCTCACCCTCACAGATGTTCCAATAAGCTTCTTTCATGGACTAGACTCCTTTCTAGTCAGGGTCCAATCCTTTCCCCTGATACAGTCCTTGTTTCAGCTCAGGTGGTAGCTAGGAGATTTCTCATGACTGCAGCTGCCTTTGTTCTGTTCCACCCCCTTATATAGCTTTGGCACAAGGCGGGAATCTTTTGTCTCTTTGGGTCCCCACCCCTTCCTTCTAAATGGAAAAGCACCTGGTTTAAGATGGATTCCAGTACCACGTGACATGTCCTGTGAGACCCCAAGCCTTCATTCTTCCCAGCTTGACTCACAGGAAGGCTTGCATGTAAACAGCGCTACCTACAATCAATTGTCCTGGTTAATGGGAGCCATCAAGATTCCAAACCACATTAATGGCCCACACTTTGCATAATTACAGTAGGACCTCGGAGTTATATTTTATATTTCTAGTTTCAGATACAAGAATGATACATTCATACAAATAGTATGACCACACTCAGTAGATTATAAGCTCTGTAATGATACCTTACAAGAGACCTTTTGCATGAAGCATATTCCAATTACATTATATTCACACTCAATAGCATATTTTCATAAAATCATAGGGAGTGCAACGTCACACAGTGATGTTTCCCTCAGGTCATTTTTTTAGGCCCAACAGTGTCTTTGTGCTGCTGGAACAGTGTTCAAGGGCCACAGTTAAACACAGAACTGGGCCAGGCTTTGCAAAGTGGCCATGTAATAGAATTTGAAAGAATGCAGGTGATACAGAAAAGTACATTCAAAAATATAGTTTGGTCATTAGAAAAAAGCAACTGAACTTAAATGCCTTTAATGGAGCTCAGCAAATAATGAAAAAGTGGGATATTTATGTTTTAAAATGAGTTTGCCTTTCCTGTCCTCTTGCCTCTTTCACATCTTCTTTACATGAACATTTGTGCCAGTATAAACAAATTTTGAAGCTGCATGTGCAAGTATTTGCCTGAGTTTAATTTTAAATTCACAAGCATATGTATTCATGCTGGAAGAGCTCAAGCACTCATCAAGTCAGGGTGTAGAACCAAGACTGTGTGACTTAGCCATACAATTACAACTAACCAACATTTACAGACTTTTTGTGATGAATCCACAGAGTTTTGACAACTGAATGCTTTTGAATAACAAATAAAGGCAAGGAAATCACAAATTGCTCACAAGTATTCTGCAATCAGCAAGAGAAACTTTAAAAAAATCTGATAAACTATTTGTTGCCGATCATTTACTCAGCACTAGTATTTATTAATATTGTTGATTTGTTTGCCAGATTGTGATCAAAAACATTTGGCAGGAAAGATCTACTCAGGAAAGCGAGCCAGTGGAGTTAAGCTGTCATCAAAGTACAGACTGAAAAACTGTTCACTTAGCTTAGAAAACAGAACATTTGCAGAAATAATAAACATGCCCTCTAAAATTATGTTCCTTTTCCCTAAAATCCCTGAAGGTCACAAGACTTTGACCCTACAGCAGGAGCATAGCACTTCATGAGACTTCTGTCAAAGCACATAATAAAAAATAAATATACTCTAATAAAAAAGTGTCAGTCTGATTGCTCAAATGTGCCTTCCTTACACATTCTGTCTCCCTCTTTAAGATGTGGTACACATGCTGCCATGAAAAGGAGACCCATATGGAGAGCCTATCAAACCAATCCATCTTCCTGAAGTTTCAGTTGTTGTAATTAACCTTTGTTTCATCTCACAAGGAAACACTGTAAACAATAAAGTATGTTATCCTTTGACATGCTCTAATTGAAAAAGTGTGACTCATCTGCATATACCTCTGTTAAACGGGTATACTTTCTAAAATGCTAAAATGCTTTCTTAAAAGAAAATTGCAATAATATGTTTTAAGTTTATACAGTGCCTAGCACAATGGAGTCCTGGTCCATGACTGGGGCTTCTAGGCAGTACTGAAATATAAATAATAGGTTCTTAAACCACTATCATGATACATGCATAGCCTTAAAATTTAAACCAATTATTTGGAAAAGTAAACTGAAAGGTATTTTACATGCCAAGCCCTGGATTTCTCTTACAGAAGTTGACAGCATCACAAGTGACTGATGCAGAGCAAGGAGCTGTCTTCCTTACAGTTCTCTTCATGGATTTATTTATTGGTTTATTTTAATCATCAGCTCTTGCAGGAGAAAAATAGAACTCTGAATTCAGGTCGCTGCAGTTAAGTAAAGAGGGAAATCCGTGTCAAATATTTAGGTTTACATTGTTCCCTGTGGCCTGAACCAAATCAACTCTATGGGATGATAAGAGATATGATTAATTAGTGGGTGAAATTCACCCCTGTGTAGAGGCCAGTGCAAGGCCTATGTGCCACCAAACTTTGAGATCCTCCACTTTGAGGGCCTCCAATGGAAGGCTCTGCAGAAGTGCCAATAGTGTTGTTTCAAAAAGTATTTGTGATTGTTTTTTGTTAATTTTCCCTATGTGCAATATCTTGTAGAGTCCAAATCCTTCTTCCCTGCACATCGCCTGAATACCTGGCTGTGCACTGGCTGGCATCATCCTGTGGTTCAGGCAGGAGCACAGAAAAGCATGTGTAGCTGCAATAGAGGTAAATGCTTCTTTATTAATAACCTGAAAGTGACACAGATAGGCACTGCTATTTCTGGATATAGTAAGACCTGCAATATTAACTCTTTAAGTCCCTTCCAGCATTTAGCTCCATGTGATTGAATGGAATCCTCTTCAGCCCAGACTGTGGACCCATTCTATGGTCACTATGCATCCATAAGTCCCTAAAGCTGCAATAGCTACCAGGACAATAAAGTGTCTTCTCTGTGGAGGATGGTTGGAATTGTGTAGATCCACCTGCATGAAAGAGGTGAATTCTGTGCTACTCAGGGGTGTGCACCCCCACCCCTAATGTTCCCTTCCCTCCCCCTTGACCAGCACAGCTGAACTGGTTCCACAGCCAGGGATCTCACCACACCAGGGAGGAGGAAGTGGGACTTGATCATTAGGGCTGTATTGTGTACCCTTTACTCCCATAGGTGTGTATGGGGTCTCTCAATTTTTGAGGGCTCAATTTGAGACATCTTAAAGAGGCTTGATTTTCAGAGAGTGCCGAGCACCTGCCCTCTGAAAATTAGGTCCTATTAAGGTGTCTCAAGTTACTCCTCCACTGAAATCAATTGAACTACCTGGAAGAGTAACTACTCACTAGTGCAGGTAAGAGGCTCACAATCTGGCATAGAGTGATTTAAGATCTTAAAATTGAGATTTTTTTTATTTATTTGCAAATCATTTTAGTTCCCTTTTACATAAACACATATACAGTGTGTTACTATGCACGTTTTCAGTCTGTTACAAAGCAGCTAGAAAATCTCTAACTTGAATTCAAATGGTAGGATCACTAACCAGTCAACGACTTTCTGGCTGAAGTGGAATGGAACTGTAAAGCCCAACAGTGAGATGGTGTGTAGCACAGTCTGTGAGCAAGTGCTGTATCATTATTGTTATTTATTCATTATCATAGCACCTAGGAGCCATAGTCATGGACCAGGACCCCATTGTGCCAGGCACTGAATGAACTTGGAACAAAAAGACCTGGATCCTTTATCTGTTCACAGCAGAACAGTCACCTATGGATGGATCATGCAGGCTGTATTCTTGAACTTTAGTGACAGTAACCTAAGGTAGTTCAGGTAGAAGATTGCCCTCACCTTCTGAAGGAGTAACAGCAACAATCTGGTGGCAGGCTATGTTGTGTGTGTACACATAAAGAAACAAAGACGAGACAGTGCAGCATGCAGGCTTTATTCCTTCCTGCACATACACTGTTCTCTCATCAAGCACTACTTGAAAGGCGTGTTCTCTACAGTCCTAATGTACTATAGTGCCCCCTATTGGAACGCTATTTATTGTAACAAGTTGTGAACTCTTCCTGTCTTCGTTTCCATATATGCTATTTGCCACCTGTGTAAGCTAAAGCTGCCTTTGGTAGTTTTAACTCATGCTGTCACTATGAATGGCCTTCTCACACATAGTTCGGAGGAGCATATAAAAGTGGTTCTGCTTGTGGCTATGACCTTTTTTCTTGTGGCCATGGCAGCTTTACCAAACCTGGGGTCAGTGCTACACAACCACGAGTGATCTCTAGGACAGATCTGTGCAAATGGCACTTTTGATCAGGGTTGCAAGCTTGAAGACATAATTAATCAGTTAGAACCTTTGTAAAAAATCACACCCGCTCTCAGAAATGCACTGATTCCAACAGGTGTCTGTAGAACTTAAATTCATTAAGAAGTTTGAACTGTGAGATTACCTAGGGCAGGTAAATCATAAAATATAGAGAAATACTTCGCCTTATTCTTGTTTCACTCTAGTTTTATATAATCCAAAGAGAGAAAAAAAACTTCATTTGTGAAGTTAAGGTTGTGTTCAGTTATAACTTACCCCTCCCCCACAAACACAGGAAATAAGTTTAACAATTCATAATTTATATAACATGGATCACATATTGTTATACTTGCACTACATCATATCCATTAAAACATGAATACCAATTACTGAATAAAATACAAAGTCCCAACATGCCGTCTTTACCCCAAATTAGGCTTCTGTACACAGTTCCTGTACTGCTATAACTACTATTGGATGTGATTTTTTTAATTGATACAGTTACGTTGGTACAATCCCTAATGTGGAGGCTGTTATACTAGGATAAATGTGCTTATAAGCTTCATTCCCCTTCCCATAGAGGAACAAACTATACTGGTAAAAGCACATTTACATTGTTATAGCTGTGTTCCATGCTAGTGGGAGGATTGTACTACTCTAACTATGTTGGTATAATTAAAGCACTATAACCATCATCCCTATTAATTTTTAATGTAATTTGCTTTCTCATTTTAAATTTATTAATAAAGTGGCTTTTATAGGACTGGAGCAATGCTTATGGTATTAATTGAAGTGTTTTTATATCTTGTAATTTCTGAGAACTTAGAAGGGATTTCTCCAAGCAACAAACTGAATGATGGGCTCTGTATTTACAAAAATGTCAGCTTTGAAGCCCCTTCCATAAATTGACAGAGAACTGTTATCGTTTAAACGCTGGTGCCCAATCATTGAAGAACTAGCTCCTCCAGAGACAACAGGTCAATCCTGAGTGGCAACTGTTGAATTACTGCTCTGAGTCGTCAGTTGAACATCAACATCAAATCCATGTGGGAAGAAGACTGGAGGCTTTTCAGTTGTAGTCTGCAATTCCGAGTCCAGGGCTTTGGAGCGGAGCACGGAGCTGGAGCACGGAGCAGCTCCGGAGCAGTGGAACTGCTGATTTTTGCCTGGAGCTGGAGTGGAGCCGGAGCACAGCTCCAAAGCCCTGGTTCAGACAGTCTCAAGAAGCTGGCACTCCAGTAGAGAAGTTTGTTTCTATAGGAATTAGAGCTCAATTGATCAGATACAAATATTTATTTAGTTGTTTGGCTGTTTTGTTTTTTAATTGCAGAAACTTAGTACGATTTGGAAGGAAAAACCATTCAGAGTGCCATATACTTGGCCTCATAGAGTTGGATATTGTGGAGCTGAATGTTAAGGAGCTAATTTCACTGTTGCAGATTAGCTGTGGCTCTACTGTTTCTCACCATTGAAGGTATGTTGTTACATGTTTGCTGTGTGACCTATGAGAAGCCATTAAAGAGACTTTTGATTTTGATACACCTTTAGGATTCAGTTGGAATGATGCTTTGATTCTTTGTTAGGAGAAGACGCTTGTTACAAGGTGGGATGGCCCCTTTAAAGATGTTGGGTGTAACCCCATTTGCGACTAACTACCTCCCAAGTCATGAGATAAATGGTGAACAAGCAACATAGTTGGGGTAGGGGTGGTGAGGGAGCAGTGGTGGCAGGAGACCTTGGGTCAGGGGAAGGGAGCTTGCCATGCCACTTAGGCGAAGCACCTAGCTGGAGATATCTGCCGTGTAGGCAACAGCAGAAACCCTCTGAGGCAGAGGCCTTAGGGGAGGGCCTGGTTTACTGTTTGGATTGATGTTGTACTGTATTGTGTTTGTATTATAAAATGAATCTCTTGGAAGAGGGAATGAAATATTGACACTGGTGTGAACTTCATTGATGCATTGGCTGGTGCGATGATATGCTGGTTTACCTGCCTGTGGAAACTGAGGCTGGGTTTGGGGAAACCCTGTTACAAAGCTTTCTGTTTTCTCTTTTGCTACCTCAACAACAATGACATAGAAGGCAGGATTTTCATAGGTTCTAAGGCCCGAAAGGGACCTTTGTGATCATCTAATCTGACCTCTTCCATAGAACTTCCTAAAAATAATTCTTAGAGCATATCTCTTAGAAAAGTATTCAATCTTTATTTAAAAATTGCCAGTGATGGAGAATCCAACATCTCCTTGGTAAATTTTTTATGCCTTATCTCCAGTCGGAATTTGTCTAGCTTCAACTTCCCGTCACTGGATCGTGTTATACCTTTCTCTGCTAAACTGAAGAGCTTCTTATTAAATGTTTGTTCCCCATGTAGGTATTTGCACACCGTGATCAAGACACCCATGAACTTTAACTTTGCACAGATCTGGCCTGGTTCTCCTCTCACACTGGTGTAAATCAGAAATACCTCCACTGAAGTCAAGGAAGTTACACAGGTGTAAAACTGCTCTGAGAGGGGAATCAGGCGCATAGTATACAATTTCCAAAGTGATAGCTACAGTCCCAAAAGTGTTAAGGTTTTCATTTCTAGCTATGCAATTTATTTCCTGTATCACCTCTATGTACAAAACTTTCCTCTGAAACAGTGTATTTTCCTGAGCCTTATCACTTCTCAACCTCTACAGTAGTACACGTCTGTGCTGCTGTTCTAAACTGGCATTCACAGAAATCAATCAAACAGACTTTCCACTGGAACATATTTCACTGGAGCTGCGTATGGGATGTCCCCGGTGTAAACATTATTATCTGTGACACAGCAAATTCAAATAAACTCAAATCCAGGCCAAATCCTGGTCACCTTACCCCGTTGAGATGTCCAATTGGCTCCATTGGGATGACTTGCATGAGACCAGTCAGCAAGAGTTGGACAGAAATGTGTCTTCAGATCTTGACTACAGATGAGTTTTGTCATTGTTTTAATTGGTGCTCAGCCATGGGACGCACTGCACGATTGGCACTGGAAAGAGTAGGCAGATCATAAAGGGAGTGGCTGTACTGGCTTCTGTTCAGTGCGCTGTCAATGTTCCTAAAGCGGACAGCCACCCTGCTATTCCAATCCAGCACTCAGTTTATTACAGAGACCCCAGCAACACTCTTCACAGACTCTTCTTCCCATCCAAAGTCCCAATGAAATCAGTAGGGCCCAGATCCACAAAGGGACTTAGGCACTGTGAGCCGAACTTTTACATGCCTTGCCCACCCAGTGGAATCCACAAATGCTGGGTTAGGTGCCCAGGCTCCTTACAGGAAGCATTGGGTGAGACAGGCACCTGAGAGGGGATCCAGAAAAGCCAGCCTGCTAGGCCTGAAGCTGCCTAAACTATCCAGTAGCCGGCGCCGAAGAGCGGGATGTGTCCTAAGCCGTCCCTACTCAGGGAGTTAGGTGTGTACAGGGTTAGGCAACAACTGAATGGAAGTTTTGAGGATCTCATTGTTGGACTTAGGTGCCTAACTCTTGCTGTAGGCAACTAAATCCTTCTGTGGATCCAGGCCCTGGCCTTTCTGCAGGCTTTGGGGTCTGAGCTAACAGCTCCCAATTCAGCAATATGCTGACCATCTGACAAAGGAAAAAGCTGCCAGCAAAACAGCATGATTCCATTAAATTCCTGTGTGACTCAAGGAAAATTGCAACACCAAAAGTGAAAGGCTAGCGCACTAAACCACTTGTCATCAAGTCTCCTCCTAGCAATTGCTTTGATTTTTCTGATTGCACCTGGAAATACTTATTGTATGCATATGGAACTTACTTTGTCTGATAGATCACAAACAACTAAATAGGAATTTTAGTGATAAACAAGTTCCTTGTATCTGTGAACAAAAAAGGAATAAAAGCCAACTGGGGAGGATGCTGAGTAGAGTGTCCTGCAAGAACAAGAAAAGATGAACCTATTAAAAGTGGGAGAGAATGAGCAGCATGCAGTTTTGTTCTGCCTGGGATGTGGTCTCTGGTAAGATAACAGAGTCCTTCTGGGGCCAGATCATGCTCCCACTGAAGTCAATTGAAAAATAAATAAGAACAGAAAATGATCTGCTGAAAGAGCAAAGAACTCGGGTGTTCAGGGTGGGTTTTAAGCCATGGGAAAGTAAGGATTTGAAACACTAGAACTGCAACAGAACGCAAGACATTATCAAAGGTTGATATCTTTTCCACCACAGAGTTATTCAAAAAACCTGAAACATGTCCTGACATAGCATCTGAGATTTAAAAAAATAAATCTGAATGCCAGGGTGAGAGCATCTGGCAATGCTCTGACAGCTAGTGATGGTGCCATATTCCAGAAATGTGTTGGTTTGGTTCAGAGAGCCGCACTCTGGAGTGTGGTTTCTTCCCTAAATCACATCCAAGCCTCCTGTGTCTGTAGCCTTGCACTCAAGCTTCCACCAGAGCAGGCTTTACCATTAGATTTCCAGTGATCCCCATAAGGGCAGGACATGCCTCAAGAATAGCAATTTCCCCCACTATTTCAGCTCTTCCAGCAGAGCGAATGCATCCAGGAAGATAAAAATAATAGTGGGGCTGGGGCAGAAGTGATCTGAATTTTTTTGAATCACCAGGGCTGTATTCTGCAAGCCCCTACATGTAAATTGTGTCCAAAAGTTAGTAAGCACCAACTTGAATGTAGCACAAGGTTCTTATTTTATCCAAACGTCCCTCACGACAGCCCATATGTTATACGTGAGGGGAAAAGGCGGAGGGGAAATCCTGCTCACCTTACTCAGAAGTCTTGGGCATGACCCATGTGAGTAAAGTGATCACGGTCTGGCCATTTGGTAATACTCACATTTTAACTCAAAACAAATCTTTTTGCTTAGTGTAAAAATTAAAAGAATATAGACGCTTGGAGTTTTTAGTCTATACAGCCGTTCCACTTGAAGGGTACCAAAAGCTGTAGAAACAATGGACAGAGCAGAGCACTGTCACAGGACTCGGGAGACCGAGGTTATCTGCCCCGCTCTGCCACTGACCTGCTGGAGACCTGGGGCAAATTACTTCCCCACTCTGTGCCTCTGCCTCCCCTCCCCTTCTTCGTCAGCTTTGTCTATTTAAATTGGAATGTCTGTGAGGCAGAGACTGTGTCTTACTATGCATTTCGTACAGCGTCTAACACAATGAGGCTCTGATGTGGGTTAGAACCTCTTGGTGCTACTGTAATATAAATAACAATAAAATAATTGGAGCTCCGAAATTGTCCATAGTCTATACAAATGAGGATGATGGAGAATACAGAGACCAGAGGGTAATAATATACATACATGCAGTCTGATTTGGCGCTCTTATCAGCAAATTCAGGTTATATACTAGGGGTCGGCAACCTTTCAGAAGTGGTGTGCCGAGTCTTCATTTATTCACTCTAATTTAAGGTTCTGTGTGCCAGTAATACATTTTAACGTTTTTAGAAGGTCTCTTTCTATAAGTCTATAATATATAACTAAACTATTGTATGTAAAGTAAATAAGTTTTTTTAAATGTTTAAGAAGCTTCATTTAAAATTAAATTAAAATGCAAAGCCCCCTGGACCAGTGGCCAGGATCCGGGCAGTGTGAATGCCACTGAAAATCAGCTTGCATGCCGCCTTTGGCATGCATGCCATAGGTTGCCTACCCCTGTTATATACATTGGATCAGGCTCCCATAGCTACTAGCTCAGGGAGCCTATAACATCACAAACCCAGCAGAGGGAGCCAGAGCCCTTGTAGCTGAAAACTAGAAGATAATTTTCTGAGTCCTGTAACTGAGTAAACGTTGCTTTTGCATTTCGGATTCTGTATAACAAACAACACCTATGTAATACACTTTGTTTTCCCCCTCTTTGTATGACAGTATTATAGTGTTACTCTTCGTGCCCCTGTCATTCAGGTTTTGTCAGCATTTCTGTTACAGCTTCCTGTTCTTTTAGTACTTTATCAGTTGGCCAAAAACATTCATTTCGTCCTGAAACTTGTTATGCAAAGACTTGACATTTAAGTGACTTTGACTAAAATGGTATTAGGCTGGTTCGTGTGTCAGTTTGTGTTTAATTGTTTTAATTAAATACAGAGTATAAAGAAAAAGGTTGTGAAGGGAGCCTAAAGAAAACAGGAATAGAACATAATGCAAAATAAATCGTCTGTAGTTATCACTGACATGGTTTAATAATTAGATATATTGGAATTTAAAAATCTATATTTAAGAGGTCTGAACTCTAGTTATAAAATAGAAGCAACATAGATTATGTATGAAAAGCAAAATGGTTTAAATTCCTTAAGTATGCTAAGCTTCAGACATAGGACTGTACCAGTCCCTCTTGGAAATGGCAAGTAGAAAGTGCTTTATCTAAAATTAGTCCATGTTGCCTTATTATGTGATGTACCTGAAAGTCTGACCCTGCTCCTGATGAGTTTAGAGCAAAATGCCTATTGACTTCAGTGATAGCAAGGTTCATCCTGTGGGGGAGATTTTCCAAACATCTAAGGGAGTTAAAAGCACCCAGCACCCTGAGGTGCTTTTGCAAATTCCAGCTCATATGTGTAATCTGAATAAAAAGGCCTGAGCTGCATTTGGGGTGGGATGGAGGCATGGAGTGGTACCTGAGGAAATCCTACGGGATCAGGTCCACTATTATAAATCATGAGAAATTATAGCTGCTTAAATGATCTTCAGCATTGTAAAGATTTTGTCTAAGTTTAAATTTACTGATTTTAGAAAACACTAGCGCTTTCTTTAATAACCCAGCAAAAAGGTTTAAATTCTGTTCTTGCATAGAGTTTGCAGATGACTTCATTCTAATTTTCAAATTAAAAATAAACCCTGTGTATGGAGCCTGGACGTAAATCAAGGGTTATAATTTGTAGGGTAATTTGTTGTTTTTTTCACGCAGGTGGCTTTTCTGATCATGAACCAGTCCATTCCCAGCCCTCTCAAACCTTCAATGAGAACTCTGGGTGTGCAGGATTGGACCCTACCAATGTCCATCCTTTAGTGAATTACTTTAAAATATATCTTTCCTAATTCGGACCTTTATGTCACTTGAAATTAGATTAAGATTTAGATTGATCCTTGATTGGCAGGGATGAAAATATGTTAGATCTGAGCTGGAGCGGGATGTAGAAAGGAGATGGACCATTGTTCTCACCTGCCTACCCTCCTTCTACCATTGAAGTCAATAGAGATGTAACTTGCACCCGCTGAGCACCTGCCCCATATATGAGGATCCGGATCCATGACTTGGAGTGGGCAGAGCCATCTTACTCCGACATACCCAGCCCCACAGAGATTCCTCACCTAAGCTAATGATGCTGGAGTCAGTCCCAATTTTAGGTCCACCCCCCCATCGTGTGAATTGGTTCTGAGAGTAGCACACAGTGAACAAAGCCCTGAGAGCATGGCTTCACCAGACCCTTGCTCCCACACAGGCAGAGGAGTGCTGTGTAGAGTCAGAGAGTAGTGCAGAAGCACAAGACTGCCACACAGATGGTTTTGGCCCCCAGTTGGTTCTGTTGTCCAATGCTCGTCCATTTCTTTGGGGGTGGGCAATGGAAAAATGGCAAGAAAACTTCATGACTCATGAGTTTAATCCAACATAAACTCTGTTCCTACAGTGCTCCTCTATTTGTTACTGCGTGTCGCCCAGACAAATCAATAAGCCGGCTCTTCACTTAGGGCCAGATCCTGTTCCCATTGAAGCCAATAGCAAAACTGCCACTGAATTCAGTGAGTGCAAGATCAAGCCTTTATATACTAAAATTACCAAAGGGGGTATATAAACAGTGATGTGCAATTCATTTAGAGCCAAATTCTCTGGCTCAGGTGAAGACAACAGAGGGACTGGTACAGGGGTGGAGCAGGATGCAGGGGGAGGGATAGCTCAGTGGTTCCTGCACTCTGTGTGTGTGTTACCTACTTGTATTCCACAGAGGCTCCCTCCACCCTAACATACGGGGGGAGGAGGGCTGTGGGAGCATATTGGGGGTGGGGCAGTGGTGTGTAATTGATCTGCAACTATATGGATTCATAAGCTGAACACCATTGCAGGGAAGGGTGCAGCAGCTGCAGATGATACTGTAGAGCGGCACTGGGAGGAGAAGGGAAACTACAGCCTGCTACCCCCAGAACTTCCCTAGGCACAGCCCCATGCTCTGTACTGCAGCTGTGCACAGGTACCATTATACATATGGTTACAGGTCACATGATGTTGCATATGCATAAATATATCAAACACACCAGCTGATTTATGAGTGAGACTCCTACAACAAAAGTTATCTCTTTAGAACCCATTGAACTCCAGCCAAAGTGTATAGATTAAAATGGATAAAGACTGTTAGGAATGTAAATGGCATACAGAAATCCTAATCCATGTGGCATGGTTTTGTTCCCAAGTGTTATCCTAGACGGTGGCAGTAAATCACACTAACTTCATTTCTGTATCTAGGGACCTATATATCTTTATTTGAGTTAACTTCTTTTATTAATTCTCCTCACAATGGGTAACATTCAATTGATTTTTGAGACAGTATATAGGAGACTAATATTTCCATTATGGAAATCTTCAACCACACTAGATCTATTGCCCTGTCAGTTTGGGTATTTGGAACAGTCAGCAGTAGAAAAAGGAACTTCTAAAAATAAAGATCATTTAGATTTCTGACATCTGTTCTCTTTTTCTAAGCATTTATGTCTGATCTGTTTTGTTAACATTTTGTGGGCCCATCCTGCAGACCTTTCTCATACATAAGTCCCATTTACTTCAGTGGGAGGCAGAAGAAGTCCTGCTTATAATATTTATTGTAGGGACACCGTTCATGCAATGTCCCTATATTTTGAAAAGAAATATATTTTTACATCAAAAGCTTGTAAGTTTCCCCCCCCCAAAAAACAGCCCTGCAGTTTAATGGTTTCATATACTGCTTGGCATTTAAAGGAACACAATTTATTTAATTTAGGCCTGGCATTTAGATTTTGTAAAATAAATAAATTAAAGTGGTGGTGGTGGGACTGCGTGTGCATGTGTATGGGGTGGCGGAGTTAACATAACCTAATATGGCTGGAAATGATTTCATGATTTTTTTTTATAAAACATTTCAGTTAAACTTTTTTTGTTTTAAGTGATTTCAACATCTCCCTGCTCTTCTACAAACCCAGACACTACAGATCTGGGCTAGTGCATAAGAACCAGAAACTGAAACCTACTAGAAACTGACAATAACACTGAACAGGCTTGGGGCCTGATCCTGCTTCTTTTGAAATCAGTTGGTGTTTTGTCACTGATTTCAGAGCAGGCCTCAGTAATTTAGCCCAACTGGGTGAAATACAAAAAGTAAACACAATATAAGAAGTAAAGAGTTAGGGAGACTAAGGTCCAGATGCTCAAAAGTGTTTAGGAACCTCACTCCCATTGAAATAAAGTTTCTTCAGTTTAGGACTTGAGGGCCCCAATTCTGCAAAGACTTAGGCATATGCTTAACTTAATGCTCTGAGAGCAGTCTCATTCCAGTAAATAAGACTATTCAGCATGTGTAAAGTTAGGCATGTGGCAGGATCAGGGCCAACATTGTTATTAGTGATATAGGCTCAGATCCACAAAGGTATTTAGACTCCTCACTTCCATTGATTTCAGGATATCTTTTAAGTATGCAGCTTTTACAATTGGTTGCTGGAATTTCATACAGTTCAGGAGGGATAAGTGCTGATTCATTGTCTTGCCTGAGATGGATTTGGTAGCTAGACATGTACTATACAGATGTGTGCAGATTGTTTTAGTTTGGTATAGTTGTCATTAGTTAAACAAGAGAGCCCAGCTTTCAAAAAGTACGTGGGCTTCTACATGCACCCCACCTGGATGTACAAAGCCTCCAAAGCCTACCTACAACCTGGAGATTTGCACACTCAGAACTCTGGTGCACTCTCATCAGGCATTATAACATGCAACTTTGGCATGAGTAAAAGTGTGTGCACACATTTCTTAAAATCTGGGCCTAGGATTTTACATGGACTATGGATTCAAATATAAGATTTACACCTGCAGCCATTCATTACTTATGGGACTTCATTGAGAGCTTTGCTTAAGGAGGCCCTGATCCTGTAGACCATAAATCTATCTGTGTATTAACTTCTCACCTAACAGTTTCAAAATATGTATTTCCTTGTTTGTGAGAGGTGAGTTTGACTAATCTCCTAAAAGGCCAAACCTTCCCCTCCTTTCCATTGATGTGGAAAGTCCTAAATACCACAGAACTGCTGCAGTTCTGTTACACAGGAGCCACAGGTTTGCACCCCCTCTGCGCACCACAGTGTTACACTCTACAGCAGCTTTTTCTATGGCAGCGTTTCTCTCATGCAGCCACTGTGTCCGCATGCAGCCACCAGGGGCTTTTCTTGTGGGCACAGCCTCCGGGGCGGTAATGGGGGTGGGGGTACAAAGCAGTGGCCCCTCCCCAGGGGCCACCAGGAATGGTTGGGCCCTGCCTCCCTCTGGAGAGACACAAGCTGGAAGAACAGGCAGCCAGTGAGTCCGCACCTTCCCAGGGGCAGTGGAATCGGGCTTCAGCCCTCAGGTGGCAGGCTCCAGTGGCAGGTGAAAGGCTTCGGGTTCTGTCCCCTGGGCTTGGGGCTTTGGGCTCCATTCCCTGGTTGTGTGGTGACAGGCTCTGGCCCCAAGCTCACCGCCCACATCACCTCTGTCCCCCTGCTGCCTCCCCCAGTGCCCCATCACCCCTGGCCCCTGCTGTCTCTGTATCTACCTCCCCATCGAGGGCTTAATTTGTCCCTGGGCTTGCTGGGGCTCAGTAAGTCTGTTGTGAAAAGTGATATTTGCATGCTTGTTAATATCACTTTTCACAGCACACTTAGTAGCTAGCAAGTCTTAAAAAAAAGCAACCAAAGAAAGCAAAAGAAACAAGAAAAAGGACAAGAACATTCAAAGCACCTTATTTGTGTTTCTATTCTGTTTAGGTTCAATAAAGAATAGAGACAACTGTTCACTTTATTACTGAGTCTGCAAACAAAAAAACCCTACACAAATAGATTACAATGATTTGGACATATATCTGTGCAGATGTATTTGTTTTTCCAAAGTTAATTAAGTATTTTAGGAAGAGTTGGTGGCCATACTCTGAGGCCACCAAAAAAATTATTGTGAGAACCCCAGGGGTGGAGCAGAAAAGAGAATGATGGCCGCATGTATGATCAGGGAATACATAACTGCACTGATCCGCTGGCTGAAATACCTCTTTCCAGAGGCCACAGCAGCTGTGCCTCTACTAACAAACTGTATGCTGGCAGGAGCGATTTCTTAACCCCCTCCCATATGTCCCCTGGTGCAATATATGCATATATGGGCTTTGCACTAGAACTCAGAGTTTAGCTTAAAGAAAGGACTGTTTCAAGTTGGTCAGTATCAAAAGTTATAACTTTAGACCCTTCTGATTTGGACAGCCAAGTACTGCTTTCTGTTGTGTACATGCAGCGTTGTTTTTGGACCATGAACTAAAAACATTGCCATACCTGTTTGGCAGTACCTGTATGGCAGTTCATATTTTAATCACTGTTCATGCAGGGTTTGTTAATGCTCTTTTGTTATTGGACTTCTGCAGAATAAAGGGGATGTCACGGAGAGAGAGTGAGATCATTATCATTTCTTAGTCAGAGAATGGTCAGACACTACAGTGATGAGGGATAGACTCATATTCATAGAGATATATCTGTTGATACACATGTAATAATAATAAGCACCTTTATGTTACTTTCCATTTGACAAACATTTAATTACAATGCCATAATAAGTGTAGTATATCCAATATTAGAAATACAAATTAACACAATCGATATACAATTCACATTTTTAAAACTTGTGAGATATTCTATAGAGTATAAGATTAGTTTGATTAAAAACGTTCACACATCTGTGGTTTTGGGGCTACTCTCTTTATAACGTTAACATTTATTAAAAGTCCTGGGCAAAACTGAGATGCTTCAGTTGTGTCAATCAGTGAAGTGCATAGAAGGGGGGGAGGGGCATGAACTGGTGATGCTCTTTAATTGTTAAGGAAATAAAGGGAGCAGAGGGCAGCTCATATGGAAACCTAATTACATGTTATGAGCCTGATTTTTCAAAGATAGCTAAATATTCAAACTGTCTGGTAAGGCCAGGTGTTTGCAGAAAATCATTTTTGGAGGAATACATGTTTAAATGCTGATGAAATTTTACTCAACCGTTAAACAGTAACATATTACTCAGGCCTAAGCTATTCCCTCAGCCCTAATGCTCTTTTACAATTAATGTGTGATGTCACGTTTTCCACTCCACTCATACCACTTTGTGGGTTTCCTGAGTATCAAGTGCCATGAGTGAGTTGGAGATTATTGTGACTAATTTCCCTCTTCAGCTATCCTGCATCAGTTAGAGGGGCGAGGAGTGTGGGAATGATGTTCCTTGAATGGCATGAAGGTCGCCCCCAATTACAAGCAGCTGGATATCAGCTAGCGGAAGCTGGATATGCTGAATGGTACCTGCTGCACTGCAGTTCCTAGGAGTACGGACTTCCTTAGTGATAAGCCCTATGCCACAACTTCAGACACATACTTTTAAGGCTTCATACACTAGTGCAAAACACTCTCCAGTATAGACAAGGCCTTAGATTTCAGAAACCTACGAGAGGGGGTTCTGCCAAAATTATTCTTCTGATAGAATAAAAATTGGGATTTAAAAAGCAAAGTACAACAATTAATCAGAACTAGGCCATGCACCTAAAAACCTGCAGCTGCAGGGGCTCCCAGTTCTTAAAAGTGCCTTGCAAAAGATTTCTTTAAAATGTTTTTATGTCCTGTTTTGTTGACTTTTGATGTATAATTAAGGCCTGGAAAGTTTGGGATGTTTTAAAGGTTTTTTTCTGCTTATTTTTAATCATAGAAATATCAGAAATGTAGTTTTCCCTAGTCTTTATTTATGTTTTTTGTTAGAGTTGTGAGGGAGTTTATTGTGAGCATTTAATACCTTAATTGAAGGGGGCAAGGTTGTTGAATGTTCAACAAAGGCTTAATTAGTCATTGAAGCTAAAGAGCTTTCATCAGAACCAAACAAAAAAACAGACTTTCCTCTCTTGAAAACAAAACTTCCACTTGTTTTGCTGTCACTGTTTCATTAATTCTCCTGCCAGCATAGTCTTCTAACTTAGACAGGACCTGAATTTTGAATGTGAAAATAAGCCATATAAACCCTTCTACTTGTTCACACCACCTTTATCTATCATAAAGATGGACAAGCCTAATTTTTTTTTCTTTGTCGGTTTATTTTAAGAGTCCTTCATAGGAAATAGGGTTTAAACTATGATATTGGGGTTGGGATGAGAGCTTTTGCATTGCAGTTCTCAGGGGGAAACCATATAATCTCTTGCCTGATCTGAAATAAATATTTCATATATTAGGTGTGTATATACACATACACACACACACATATTGTTTCTGTATCTCCTTTCTTGAATGAAGCTGTTTACTTCTACAAGAATCTGCTGATTTAATAACACTGGTGTAATGTTTCCCAGCTATAGGTCCAGGTAGAGGATACAAAATAGGACTGAGAATTCAGATCCAATTTGAAAGCACTGGAATTCAGAGAACTTCAAAACTCTTGTAAGGCAAAAGTCCCAATTTTAAAAATGTGTTAATTTAACAGTTGGTTATTTTATTTTTTTAACTACAGAATCTGCCTTGCAAAAGTTTTGAAACTGATTTCCAAAGCTTTCTGATGCTGAAACTGATTCCTTCAGTCCTACTTTGCATCATCAAACTCTTATGATAGTAGTATCTTCTATGATTATTTTTAAATTCAAATGTAATTTACTTAGGCCCCAATTCAGAAATTAGATTTGTGTGGGCAGATCCCTGTGCTCAGTGATTGACTTCAATGGGGCTTCATTTGGGTGGAGAGCTCTGTCTGGGTGGATCTCATTCCAGAATCAGGGCCTCAAGGCCCCATTTCTGTAGCCTTTACTCATAAAGTTTTATGGAAACAAATGTTTAAGATATAATTACTGATTTACACTTTCATATCATTCCATATTCTGAGAAACATATAACAGCTCTACACTACACTGAACACTTCCTCCTGTCCTAAAGGCCAAAAGAGTGACCATAAATATTTGCTGTATTCAGACTTTTTGATTTTAAATAAAAAGGGGGAAGCAGGAAAAAAGAAAATAGCAGGTGATTTGTCGTGGTGAATGAACTAACTAGATTAAGTACATGGGGATTTTGTTTAAACAGCATCATGCTGATTTTACTCTGGTAAGGATATGGGGCCAAATCCTTCTAACCTTACTCAGACATTACCATCATATTCATCTATTACAGTAGCAGCTAGAAGCCCCAACCGAGATCAGGGCCCCATGGTGCTAGGCAGTGTACAAACACAGAGGCCTGGCCTATACCTAAAACTTAAGTTGACGTAGCTAAAGCACTCAGGGGTGTGAAAAATTCATTCCCTTGAAAGACATGGTTAAGCTGACCTAAGCTAGACACAGTTAAGTCGATGGAACAAATTCTTCCATCAACCTAGCTGCTGCCTCTTGAAGAGGTGGACTGAAAAACCCCTTTGGTCGCTGTAGCAAGTGTCTACACTACAGTGCTACAGCGGCATAGCTGTACCTGTGCCGCTGCAGTGCTTGTAATATAGACCCAGCCATAGTTAATAGCCAGTCTGAGGCCTGGTCTACACTGGTACTGTAGTGTAGATGTTTCCTACATTGACGGAAGGGTTTATTCCAACCCTCTGAGAGGCAGTGGCTTGGTTGACAGAAGAATTTTTCTGTCATCCTAGCTGTGTCTACTGTGGGGGCTAGGTCAATCTAACTGTGTCACACAGGGCATAAAATTTTTCATAACTCTGAGTGATGTAGGTAGGTCAACCTAAGTTTTAGGTGTAGACCAGGCATCAATATCTGTAAAGTCAGCAACTAGAGTAGGTATCTAGATACTAAATGCACATGCTAGGTTCCTAGTTAATGTTACAAGATGTATCGCAGCGCAGCCCAGGATCAAATCAAGCCCTTACATATTTACCTCAGTGCTATAACATGCAACTGAACATAAACAGAGAGTTGAATCTTGTGACAACGTTTTTTTGCAGTGTTGGAATAACTTGAAAATCTTACACATATTCCTTAGCATTTTAAAGACCCAGGGCTCAGTTCTGCCCTCATTTATATTGGCACAAGTTCACTGATCCATTACTGTACCTGTATGTGTGTGGACTCACAAAGTGTGTGCGACACATCTGGTTCGGAAGTTCAATTAGGTCACGAAACGGAAAGATTTGTTTTAGTATCCATCGGCTAAATGGTTTACTGGACAGAGTTTGTCCAAAAATCAAATTTGTTTTTCCTTCTTTTTTTGCTTGTAAGTCTTCACTTTTTTCAGCTTACAAAATTCAGCTAACACATTTAAACCCTTCACAGTCTCCTGCATAGTGCAGACTAAATTGAACCACTTGCATTGCATATGGTCTTTATTGCTGTCAGGGCTGTTTCCTTTTTTCCCATGAGTACATGGTGGGTCCCTTACATTACATAGAAAAAAGTATTTAATGGTGAAACCATTTTATTCTGAAATACAGCCGACTTAGGGGTTGCTTCAGTAACCATCTGGCAATTAAATCAAACTCCAAATGACAAGAATCAACATTTAAATGGAAAAATATAACCAGGGAGAACAACTAAATACAAAACATTCCTTCTTGCTGCTTCTCTCAGGACCCTCTTTGATAACAAGAGGATTGTGTCTCACGGGGAAAGGCAGTTATGTGTACACAACCTCAGCGGGTGTAAATTGGTGAAGCTCTAGTGAAGTTTGAAACACTGAGCCCTTCAAAAGTTTGGTATTCCAATTTACATTTTATATATAAAAAGTGTTTGTGTATGATAGATAAACATATACTGTCTGTGTGCATAGAGAGATATACATACATGTAGTTATATCTACATATGCCCAGATACATATATATGGAGAGAGATACACACACACAAACACAGATAGATATATTGTTATATATACACACAAGCATATAACTGTCAAAAAAGGAATGGAATTCTTTTGTTGGGCTCAAGGTCCTGCTTTTCAGAAGAGATCGAAATTATAAAAAGCGACCCATGAACTACATTTGTGTCTCATCAGACACATTAAAAGAATTTCCCTTTCTGCAGGGACTGTGCATTTGTACAAGATTCCTCCCCCTTTTAATAGCAATCAAACTCCTTCAATACCCAGCCGAGCTAAACTGGAATAGACACGAGTTCAGCGAGTTTCCCATAATTAGCTTTTCGGATGGTTATGCAGGCTCATCATGTAATTAAAATAAAGACTTAAAGGCAGTTTTGCCACTAAACGACTTCCCCGGGAATAGTCTGGGGAGCGTGTGCTGTCCGGGCTGGAGCTCTGGTTTGCATCTGCAAAGTATTTTCAGGAAGGCTGAAAATTGCTACCTTTTGTTCAAAAGGGGCCATTTCATTAGGAACTGTCATTGGGAGGCAGTTTGGAGAAAGTCAAAGGGCAGATGTCATCTCTGGGCTCCCTCCCCCCCTCCTCCCGCCATCCCGCTGGAGGGAAGGGAGATCCTGAGCTTGTTCGGGGATCTGTAAAACCAGCAGAAATGCTGCAAATCCCTCGGACAGCGCCAGGCATTAACTCGACAAGGGGCAGGTGGCGGGTGGGGAACGTGTTTCTCAGACATCGATCCCCCAGCGAGCTTGGGGGGCCGTTCTTCGCCCCTAGACCCGGGAGCATCACCACCCCCACCCCCGGGCCCGATCCTGCGCTCTCCTCACAGGCCAGAAGAGGGGGTTCGTAAGGGGCGCAGCCTGGGGGCGCACAAGCCTGGGGTGCCGCTGCCTTTGTTTCTTCAGGCTCCTGTTGCGGTGACCCTCGGCCAACAGGTTTCTCCCCGGAACTTCCTTCTGCCACCTCTTCAAAATCGGGGATAAAACTGACCCCAAGAGCATCAGGCGGCTCCAGATCGGTTCTTTTCCCTCTGAAAATCCCCTGCTGCCCCTCGCTGTTTGGGGTCTCCAGATCAGATGTGTGATATTTAAATTAAAAAACAAATTAACCAAATCTTAGATGAAGGGAGAAAAACGAGGAAACTGTCTTCCAGTGCAATAATACACCTAGAGGTGTGTGTGTGTGTGTGTGTGTGTGTGTGGTGGGGGGGGGGGTTATACTCTTTCTTGCGGCCATGAAATATCCCAAACTTTGGTAACCCCCCGAATTGATTATTTTCCCTGGTGTCGGAAGGGAGGGGGCTAAATAGCTTGAAGTCCGTATGAAAATGCCTGCTTAGAAGGTGGGTGGTACGCTGCTAAATCGTTCCCTTGCAAAGGCTTTGGAGGTTTCACATTGAAATCGACTTCATTATTCAATCTGCTTCTCTTTTTCTTGGGGGGAGGGGTCGGGAGGCTGTGAGAATGAAACTCACCCTGTGTGCAAACCAGAGCCACTTCAGCCAGGCGAAGGGGGAAATGGGTCAGCTTACCTGTCCCGTAGGCAGATATCCATCCTTTCGCGTTTCCTTTCTATGTAAAGGGAAACAAACCATTTCTAATTTTATTAACTTGTTTAAACGTCTTTTAATTGTTTACAACTAGCTCCTAAGTCCATCCGTGGGGCACGATTCTCTTCTCCGTTGGACGCCTTCCTTTGGCTTTTATCACCCCCTTTCCCCTCCTCGGGGAAACCAGCCTCACGGGAATAAAGAGGTCAGCTGGCTCGTTAATTTGCATCCTATTTTGCACGGTTTGGGGGCAATTCTCTTTCTTTTGTTCCCTCTTTATCTCGGCGTGAATTTTATTCCATTTAAAAGCCAGTAATTCTTAGACAGTGTTACTGGGGAAGGGGGATGGGATCCTTAGCAGTTCGAACCCCTCTAATTATGTCCAGAAAATGAGCCTCCCTGTAATAATGCCAAGAACAACACTCAGAAGAAATTGACATGGACAATTATTAATTTGAAACATGTTATCAGCTTTCCTAGGATGCAAATTAATGGCTTCTATGGCTGTTTTGATTGAGAGGAACAAACCAGAGCCTCGCTGCAAGCAAAAGGGGCTTCAACAGAGTGAACCAGCTTTTGCGCCTGTTTTTCACAGCCCTAAAAAAATCGGGGTCCTTTTGCACAGTGTTGTTAAGAAGGGACGGCGGGGAACGGGGCAGATGCTTTTACACTCCGAGATATCTTCCAAGCTTCGTGTGGCTCTCTTGTCAGGAACGCTGGAAACGGAAACAACCCTCATTTTCAAAGCGCCATTACGAATTTCATAGTAAAGAATATTTTCTTTGTAAAAAAAAAAAGAAAGAAAGAAAGAAAACCAATTATCTATTTACACTGTAGCCTCCACATCCGTGGTCAGATCTTGCTGTCGTTGGCAAAAAAAAAAAAAAAAAAAAAAAAAAAACCCTAAGCTTCCGTGAGAGCAAGGACCGGCAGCTCTTAGGTCAATTCAGTTTTGATGAAAAGCAACAGAGGGTCCTGTGGCATCAGTTTTGATGGTGATAGGAGAATCGTGCAATGAAAAATATAAGCCCGTATAGAGCCCCTTTTCTGGTGATAAAAGTTCGCTCACAATCACTTTCCCCCACTGCTTGGGCATGTCTCTGAGCACTCTGTCCGCTCCAGACATGCGGGAACGCACTCTGGTCAATGGTTTGTAGCGTGGGCAAACTTCCCATCGACTTCCATTGGGTTTTTATCCGGCTGAGGACTGCAGAAGAGGCGAGACTGCTGCTGCCTTTGGCTGTTGAAGTTAGCCTTACAATTGATAGTGAGTACAGGTCCCTATTAAAATACTGTCAAGCTCTCAAGAGAGAGAGAAATCCTGCAGTCCTCACTCGGAACTGTCGTTGAGTCCAGTGGCAATTATGCCCGGTCAAGGACTTCGGGAGTTTGTCCGGAATATTCCCAACTACAGAACCCGCTCCGAGAACGCTTTCTGATATAAGGATGCCAGTTCACACAGACGCATTCCCAGGGAAACGGCTGAGAAAACGTGCTAAAACAACATTGTTTCAGCTAACGCTATAAATAAGGAGACTGGAGTTTCACGTCTACCAGGAGATGAGATCGACTTTCCTCCCAATTCTCTTTGTGTCACGCGAGGAGCAGCAAAGAAGGTTAGATTGCTTTTCCTGGAGCAAAGGACTCCCTGAACACACACATTTAATAGTTTCCTCAGACAACAAAAGCCCAGTAAAATATTGGCCATTACCTTTGGAATAAAAACCCCAGATTAAAAGAAACGAATGTCAGATTCCCCCTAATTGACATGGCGTTTAGCTACAAACTTTGCATTGGTAACACACAGCGTGTGATCAAAGACGCTTTGTTTGTTCCCGTGGAGTTTAACTAGATAACTGTTTTCCATTTATAAAATAGCCCGCTCATGATGTATCTTACCAACATTAAGAGCCGCCTTTCATCTCATGGAGAAATGGAAATTAAAAGACTTCTAAAACCATGTTAAAATTAGAACACCACGAATCTGTTGTTGCTTAAATTTTCTATAGACTGATTTGGCTGTATTGATTCCCAGGTGCATAGATCTTGCCTGAAATTCATAAATCATATGTATAAATCTTTCATTAATTATAGGCTGCCCTGCATGAAATAGGGTCTCTGGAAAATAAACGAATCCCATTGTTCTATGCAAAAATAACTGTAAAAGGGCTATACAAATAAACGAATATAATCAGTGATTTCCCCCCCATCAGTTCCTTTAAATTGTTTACCAAGGCTTGGCATAGACGCGGTTCGTCTCTGATCCGCGATGATTCCAGTGAGTCTCTGTTATGGTTCAACAGAAATGGTTTTAGAAAAAGGAAATCTGAAACTCCGTAAATTGCCAGATATAAATCTTTCCTTTCAACCGGGTGTTTCTCTCTCTGCCTGCTACCTACCCATCTTCCTAGGCAGAGTCTGATAACAGCTCATCCCTGGAGCCTTGTTTCCGAAAGGAAGCAGGACGTGGGCAGACACTCCCAGTGCCAGTTTGGGAACCATTGTAAGTTTGTAAAAAGCAACAGAGGGTCCTGTGGCACCTTTATGACTAACAGAAGTATTGGGGCATAAGCTTTCGTGGGTGAATGCCCACTTCATCAGACGCAATGCTCTGATGCGCCAATACTTCTGTTAATCTTAAAGGTGCCGCAGGACCCTCTGTTGCTTTTTACAGATTCAGACTAACAGGGCTACCCCTCTGATTGTAAATTTGGTCTTTCCATTTCACCTTGTGAAGCCCGATCCCGCAGCCCTCCATTGTTTTCCTGGGGAGTGAGGGAAGGATCAGGCCCAACCACGATCTCTTTCAGAGCAATGGGAGTTTCCGAGGAGTCCTCAGACGTGAAAATATTAACTACTCGCCATTTGCAAGCAGCTTGGCTGCATAGCTCGAGGGCAGCAATAATACCATCAACCCACCCCACCCCTGCAGACTCACTTAAACAACCCCGGGGAACAGATAGACTTCCCAAGCCTGAGCACTCCCTGTGCGTTAGCCACGCCACCAGCGCGCCCCATCAGGAGAAAGCCATCCAACTTGCTGAAGCCTTCACCCAGGCCCCGGGCAGGGGCAGCCCTCTCGGCACGAGCACTGAACTTCGCCATCCATTCCAAATTCGATCTTTATTTCCCTTGCCAGGGCCCGATCCTATAGTCCCTTACCTAGTCCTGGACAGGCACCGCTCCCGTGGATCTAAGCGGGAATCTAGCCCGAATAAGGACTGCAAGGTTTGACCCTTCGCCAGTGCCACCAGAGAGTGTCACCTAGAACGGGAGGGCCCAGCAGAGCAGTCCCTGGGGCTTCTCCATGCTTCTCCGCAGTAGGTGTTGCTAAGAGTTATGTAAGGCAAATGGAGGGGCTGATATATATGCTCTTTTCGCCCAGTACGTCTATGAGATCAACTTCACAGCCAGGCCCAGGTTTAAAGGAGGGCTAGGGTGGGAAGGAAGAACCTCTTTACATCCATGAAGGCAACTGGGGTTCGAAGGCAAACGGAGCCTTTCACCTCCCCAGTCCCTGCTGATGACCCTGAACGAAGCCAGGTCACCTTGGAGGAAGTGAATTTACCCCCCTGGTTTCCTTAGGGGATCCGCAGTTCTGAAAACTCTTGTCTTCCCCGAAAGACACAGCAGACTGCATCGAGAGGGAAAGACCCTCATTAGTGTCCCGGGGTGTTGGGTTTGTGGCACGCGGTTCCCAAGATCTCAAACACTGCATTAGTCCAAGGATAATTTCCCCTTCGGTTAGCGACTCGTGGCTTGCCACAGATTTGCTGTGTCAATGGCAAACAATCCTAGGCAGACGTGGTAGAGAGGGCTGGGGGATTATAATTTTGCTAATCCGGGTGACAAATGATTTAACTCACCTGGATTGCGCACACTGCGCTATTATTCTTCATCCGTTTCTCCTGCTTTGGAAAACATTGCGGTGCGCCTTTGGGTTTCGTTTTTGACGTTTTTATTGCAGGACTAGGAGGCCGGGGCTGCTCCCTGGCTTCAGACAATGTGCGATAATGTTCGTAGCCTCCAGGTATTGGGAGGATGCGGCTGAGAGACAGGTTCCGGTAGGACAGGAGGAATCACTTGGCCTTATTTCAATGTGTTTTCCTTCTCCAGACTTGGCATTAGACAGGAGAAAGTAAATGACTTGCTGCTTAAGCTTATTCCCTTCCCCAGGCTTTGGTTAGGGCCAAACGGGATATTTGCGGGGGTTAAAGGCGAACAGGGGCTGGGACATTCCGAGAATGGAACCGGGGAACGGCAAATACTGCGAGAGGCGATTCTCGTGTTAAATTGTACATCCGTGAACCTTGGGGTTTTTCATGGAATGCACAATATTTGACAGTCTCTTTGAAGTGTAAAAAGCAACAGAGGGTCCTGTGGCACCTTTGAGACTAACAGAAGTATTGGGAGCATAAGCTTTCGTGGGTAAGAACCTCACTTCTTCAGATGCAAGATGTAAGAAGTGAGGTTCTTACCCATGAAAGCTTATGCTCCCAATACTTCTGTTAGTCTCAAAGGTGCCACAGGACCCTCTGTTGCTTTTTACAGATTCAGACTAACAGGGCTACCCCTCTGATCTTTGAAGTGTGTTTCACCTGCAGGGCAGTACACAACTAGACGGGTAGATTAGCTACGAAGGAGAGCAGGTTTTGCGTTTGGAAAACGTCCTTAGACTACATTTAAAACCAATAGGACGTTGCACATCCTAGGGGGTAAGTGCAGCTCCAGCATTTCTAAACCTCCTGTTCGGAGTGGGCTGGCGGTGCGTAATTGCTGTAAAGTACCTTTAACTTCAAATCGGGCATCGCTGGTTAATTTGCTTTATATGGCACAGGATAGACGCTCTTCCCTAACCTTTCGTTTCCAGGTAATAAGCGCTCCCCTCTTTCCCCTCCCCCGCTCGCCTGCCCGCCCGCCCCCCCAATCCAGCTCCGACAGTCCCAGACGCAGGTCAGGAATATAATAGGCTGCTGTCTTCAGTCCTGGGGCGGAGAAAGAGCTCTCCTATGACGTGCCTCGTGCAGCATGAGGTTGTAACTTTTCCAGCCTGGGCTCACTCCTTAAGGAGAGCTTCAGCCACTCGGTGCAGCCGGGAAGGAAGAGGGGGGGGGGGCGGTCGGGGCAAGCACACGCCGACCGCTGGCCCCTCGAGCCCCTCCGAAGGGGAAAGGCTACCAGGGCTGCGGGGAAGCTGCGCGCTTGGGCAGCCAAGCCCCAGGAGGGAGAATGGACAAAGCCTGCCCGAGGTCCCTGGGCGCCCTTCCAGAGGCACCAGGCGGAGGGCTGCTCTAGGGCGAGCCCGGCAGGATCTGTGCAGCCCGCGGCGGAGAGAGCCGGCGCCTCCCTGAGGAAAGGGGCTGGGGGCGTCCCTGGGGTCTGGCCTGGGGCCTGGCACGCAGCGGGAAGGATGCAGCATCCCCTGGACCTGGGAGCCGCGCATTATTTCCCCGCGGAAGTCTTCCCTGACCACCGCTCGCATCGCTACCGGAGTTTTATGATCGAGGAAATCCTGACGGATCACCCCGACTCCAAGGTCTCGGCGCCGGCAGGAGAGCTCCTCAAGTTCGGGGTGCAGGCGCTGCTCTCAGCCCGACCCTACCACAACCACCTAGGTACGTCCCGCGGCCTCTCTAGCCCCCACACAGGCCGGGGAGCAGCCTCCGTCCGCATCAGCCCTGCAGCGGCTCCCAGACTAGGGGGAGGGGGAGGACAGGGGCTTGCTATGCCCAGAGTGACAGTCCCGTTCATTAGCTCCGTCCCCGGGGAACCAGCTGGGCCCCTAGGGCAGTGCAGGTCCCGGGGATAGCAGGGGTCGTCACCAGACGGTAGCAGACTTAGACCTTTCTTCCGCTGTTTGTCAGCGTGCCTGATGGCAAAGCGCGACTGCACAGGGGAGCTGGGGTCATGGTGGAAACATGAAGCAGGTCTCTTTATTCAAGGATACGTTCAGTGGCCAAGTTCGGTAGATAGATCCTTTCACAAACGGATCTGTGTTTATATGCCACGAGGACGATCCCATTTCATGTGGTTTCATGCCAGAAGTTTAGGCCACAGCCAAACAAATAACTCACACACACACACCCAGGGAGGATGATTCAAAATAACAAGATTTTTTTTCCAAACAGGATTCCAACAGAAGCAGGTTTCTCACACATCTAAACGATCTGTACATAACTGGCATGAAACAAACTCTGTTCTTTCCCTTTTCCCCAAGTGTTTGAGCTGCATTTGTCTATTATAACTGATTATATTGGGCTCATCATAGGGAGCAGCCTGTTTCCTTCTCATTCCATCTGAATACTTTCAGTTGGGGAAAAAAAAAACTTTTTTTCCCCTCCTGCGCAGGACGGAATCTTAGCCTGGTAAACTACACACTGTAATTATAGGAGGAAAACAAAACAAAAAAACCTTTCAAAATAGTATGTGGCATTTCTAATCTTTTTCCGCCGAAGAATTGTCCAACATTTTTTTCGCTTTACTTGTCAGGATTATTTTCAGAATGAAGCTCATATAATTCACTACAGCTTAAAATAAACGATTGGGTTAGTAATGTGAGTAAGCGGTTTGTAAGTATTTCAGACAGTCTCTTTGTCTCCACTGAAGGCCTTAAGTCGATTTAAATTCAACATAGGCCTAAATGCTTGGGCCTTATGAGTCCCATTTAGAGAAAACGCCTCTGGAAGATCATGGAAGTTGTATTTGTGTGCAGAGTGAGGGATTGGACCCTAAATCGTGATATTATGATTGTATTGTAGGGAAGAGAGACAAATATATAACGTTGTAGATAGACAAATATAGAACTTTTATATGTATTAGTAATGTACTACATAGAACATTACTCATATGTGTGTGCATATACAGTGTAATATATAGAGTGTAACATCTATATCTAGACTCATGTAATATGTTACTAATATATTACAAGCACAATAAGCAAACCATCTATGGCTTCTAAATTTGAAAACTGTCCTTTTGAAAATTATCCTTTCCAAAGCTACCTTGAACCAAACCTTTCTTTATCATAGAAAAAAGAATAACATACAAAAAACAGTTTATTGTTTCCCGAAACACAGTCTGTTTGCATAAAGAATCAGAGTAACAATTGATCTATGGGGGAAATGGTTTTCACGGACCTGCCGAACTCAAATGCTCCTTAAAAATATTAAACCAAGTATAATGGTGTTTATAAAATATTATGGCAAAACTCCCATTGACTTCGGGAGGAGCAGGAACGGATTCCTAAACGGGGGCAATAAAAGTTCTTGCTTCTGCAACACAATTTATATTTAGTCCCGGGAGGGGGAGTTTGAAAAGCCTTTTAGAAACATTTTTCTTACAAAATCCTGATTGTCCCTGTAGTTTCCTTGCTGTCTGAGGCAGTTAAAGATAATTGGTTTGTGTTTTAATTTAAATTGCTCTAGCGAGTTCAGCATACTGTCCGTTTATTTCCTCCCCCATCAAAGCTTTGTAATATACTGAATGAATTATTCATTATTTCCAAGCTAATTGTGCATATGCGTTGAGCCAGGTCTTTTGCTGTTTCCTCCTCAAGATTAATAGGGAAAGGACTTCCTACTTGTGAGGGGCATGTGGGGGGCTCCGGGAAGGGATGCTTGAATTGTAAGTTTATATAGTTTCTTAGCCTGCTATTAGCAAACTAAACTTCCAGGAGGTCATTTGTCAATTTGATTTTATACATCAAATAAAAGAGTTGAAACTAAATAGGTGGTTCAGAGAGGTATCGCCAGTTCAAAAATAATTTGTTAGGCGGTACTACAATATTTTGGCTCGAGAAAGGTTAGACCTGAATGTTTTGATTGTGATTCAGTAATACATTTAACGATGGGTTTGCTTGTGAATTTAAATTAGAATAAACCTTTTCTATAGCATATTGTTTTCAGTAAGCCATGCAAAATGTGCCAGTATTCTAGACTATCAAAATTAATTTTTATTAGAATGAATGAAAACGCAAAGAACGAAAATACTATATAACTACAGGGGGACTTTGGACTAAAATTATATATATAGTAGTGCTATAATCTCCCGTCCATGTACGCTATATTATTCTATTATATCGATTATTTATTCTACGGCCAAGAACTAAGACCTTTATTAGGTACTATTACATACTAAATTATTTTAAATTATACCCACTTGTAAATCCCAAACTATTAATTATCAACTGCTATCTTAAATTTAAAAATACGTTTACATAATAACAATTCGATCATATTTGGATCGGGGATTTTTATATTACAGCAAGATATTTACTGAACGGGAAAAAAAATCAAACATTACGAAACAAATAGAACTAGGCTGAAAAATATTGGCTACTTTTTAAAAAAAATAGACTTAGGTTTAAGAGTATTGACCTGTGAACATTTCATTCTCGTAATTAGAAATATTTTCATCTTTCCCCCTTTCTTTAGTTGTGCTGCACTTTACTCATTTCCCCCCCGAACAATAACGTTCATGGTGTTTCTGTACTGGTGATGTTTAAGAGATGCAAGACTACAGAAATACAACACGAAAGTTAAGAAAAACTTACAGTTTGATCGCTTTCCAGTTAAAATATAAAATATTCCCAACTTGATTCCCCCCCTCCCCCAATGAAGGTTAGACTCGTTTGAAAAGGAGCCTTCCATCCCTTCAAAAACATGCTGGATGGTAATGTTAAATGCTTGTCGTATTAGTTTCTTTGGATCCACACAAAGAGCTCAGCAAGTAACCCATTTCCCCGCACTAAACTCCATCACGTTTCCCCGCGGGACTCCACATTTCCTTCATTTTTCCATCTGACCCTATTATTCCTTTTTTTTTCCAGGCGGTGCCCGGGGCCTCTCAGCTGTAGTAGGGCCTGGCTGGGGTGGCTTCTTGGGACATGGGCACGGCATACCTGAAACACGTCAACAGCCATGCTGGCATCTGGGGAAGCTAAGCGAGCGCTAGCTACGTGCCAAAGGCTCCTGCCCGCTCTCACAGTGTCTTTCTCCCCGCAGCGGTGCTGAAGGCTGAGCAGGCGGCGGTGTTCAAATTTCCCCTGGCCCCCTTGGGCTGCTCCGGCCTGGGTTCGGCCCTGCTGGCTGCAGGTTCGGGGCTTCAGGGCGGCTCGGGATCCCCTCACCTCCCGCTGGAGCTGCACCTCCGGGGGAAGCTGGAGCCGGGACCCCCGGAGCAGGGCAGCAAAGCCAAGAAAGGGCGCCGGAGCCGCACAGTGTTCACCGAGCTGCAGCTGATGGGGCTGGAGAAGCGCTTCGAGAAACAGAAATACCTCTCCACGCCGGACAGGTGAGGGCGGGCCCAGGAGCCGCTGCCGGGGGGTCGGAGCGGGAGGTAGAGGGTTCCCAGCCATAAACCCAGTTCTGCCCTGCAGCCTTAGGGCAGCGCAGGGGGCTAGCCGGGCTTGGTTACCTGCCCCCAGATTCCACGGCTGGCCACCGGCCCATGAGGCCAAGCCAGGAGCAGAATCCCAGGCGTAGCTGGGGCAGCTCCCCGGGAAAGCGAAGCCAGTCTTCCCCGGGCACTTATTTGTGATCCCCGGAGCGAATCAAAGAGCTCCAAGGAAACTAGTTCAATGTTTACCCACCCACAGCCCAGGTTAGTTGGGGGTCACGCCCCCGTACCCCAGTTCAGATATCTGCTGAACAGAAGCTTGGTGGGGGTGGGGAAAGAGGGCCGGGAACGCCCGATAGTCCGAATCCTTCCTTAAGGAACAATACAGACCAATGGCGGAGCGGAGCGAAGCGATGTATAGGATTATCTGAGCAGTGGGGTTTTGACTGGCAAGTGGGTGGTTTTCTGATGGCAGTACGTGTGTCCTCTCTCCCCTTGCAGAATAGACCTGGCAGAGTCCCTGGGTCTCAGTCAACTTCAGGTGAAAACGTGGTACCAAAATAGGCGAATGAAATGGAAGAAAATAGTAAGTGTGTTTACTTGTCTGTCTGTAAAGCCTCGGGCCTTTTCCTCCCCGTAGGAGTTGATTGCTGGCCGATATCTGATTGCATCAGGGAACATTAGGCACTTGCTGAAATAGGAAAAGGGGTTTAGATTATTCGCTCTTCGAATCTAACATCTCTCTCTGTGTACCCTGATTTGCTCATTGTTCGGATATATCTTCTCTCTCTTTTCTACGTTGTTGTTGGGGCCTGCAAACCCAGCCCCGCTGGCTGACAGAAGGGGGTATCTATCATGAACAGCAGAAGGGCTTGTAAAAATGCAACTGCACAAAGGCACAACATAGAGGAGCACAATAAGACGGGGAAAGAAACCAATAAGCAAGTCTACTCCGGGGATTTGAGGATATGCCCCCCGCCCTTTCCCAGGATATTCAGGACCAAGGGCTGAGGGAGGTGATCTATAGAGGTAAAGAAGAGCCGTTAAAAGCAGTAAATGCAACCCAGGTCATGATTCAAGCCAGCTGTAAGCTGTTTTAGTTGGCTGCCTCCCAGACCTGGTGTTGAAATACTGGGGACATAGAATATATTTTTGATTCTCCTTTTAGTGTAATATAGGCCAGCCTATAGCTTTCACAACAGGATAAAGCCCTTGTATCAGGCACCTTTAAACGTGGTTTTATTCTGGCATATCCTTTGGTTTTCCAGGTATTACAAGGTGGGGGCCTTGAATCTCCCACCAAACCTAAAGGCCGTCCAAAGAAAAACTCCATCCCAAGCAGCGAGCAACTTACAGAGCAGGAGCGAGCCAAAGAAGCAGAGAAACAAGCGGAAAGCCTAAACTCGCCCTGTGAAGTCAATCAGGAGGAATAAAAAAATAAAAATAAAAAAAATCAAGGATGCCTCGTTAGCGTGCCAGACAGCACAAAGACTTACAAACCAGCATCGATCAAGTGCCTTCTCTAACGAGATCTGAACATTTTAAAGACTGGATTAACGATGAGAAACACACCATCCGCAGCAGTGGACTGATCCTTAGACTTGTGTGCCATGCATTTGTTAGGCCTCATGCACTCCCTTCTATTTTAAAACCTAGTTTCCACAATGTGGAATGAGGAGCAGGATAAATAGACAAGGCCCATGCAGCGTTCTGTTCCACAAGAAGATGCAAGGTGGAAGAAGATGGGTGACAAAATGGTTAGTGGATTATTATTACCATTTGATTTCCGTTGTATTTAATATTTGGTTGATTCCTTTCCCCCTCTTTTTCTTCCCCCGTGTACATAAGGAAAAACACAGCCGTTTCTCTTTCTCTGTATCGGTTTGGGAGCTCTGCGATGGAAGATTGTTGTATTTTGTATGACAACCTGAAAGGGTCAGGAGGAGATTGTTACAGTTATCTTAAGCCTACTTGCTGTCTACAATCCTGTGGTGCCCCAAGTTATCCGAAAACTGCATTTTATGATCAGTTAATGCAAGATATTTACTTTATTTCAATAAAGTATTTTATGACCTGTTGCTTTCAGTAAGGTAATGTGTTTGTATCTCAGTAGAAGGAGTTTTCCTGTTAGCTATTCAAATACAAGTTAATTGACAGATCATAACGAAACAGAGGATACACAACTCTGTTCCAGAGACACACTGTATTCCCGTGGCTCCCCCCCCCCCAATTGTGATACAGTACTGTATTCATTTTCACTAGTAAATTCTCACCCGCAGAGTAGCGCGGATTTAGGGGGCACAATCCTTAAATCTTTACTCGGCCCAACTTCCCTCATCTTGGGAAGGCGCGAGTCCATACTTAGTATATTTCACGCATAGTTTTTTTATATATATTTCACTGATTGCTTTTCGTATAACTTCTGTTAGCAAGTAAAAAGTGATATGTCTGCACAGTAAATATGTTAAATGATGTTTTGTCTTAAATTAGAGGCGAAACAGTTTCTTGATGTGGGTGTAGTAATATGTGAAAGTGGATAGCGTAGCTATCGTGTTACTTTTTCGAAGACCACCAAAAAATTTAAAATATACAAGCTTTCGAAGCCGATGCTCCCTAACTGGCACAAAATGCGTATTATACATTGTTTGGTTTAATAATAAGCAAATCGTGATCTGGCCTGCCTACCTAAAACCAACACTAATTTCCTGTATGCCATATTTTGTGTGTTGTCTCATATAATGTCCGATCCCCCATCAACTTCAATGGAATATAAAAGATCGGGTCCATCAGAAAATGCTGAAACTATAGACCGAATTCGATCTTAAATTACTCTGCGCAACACCCTGGAACAGTGTCACTGTTTGCCCCTATATTGATATATTTAAATAGCTACGTTTTAACTAGACATGATGTAACCACACATCATACTTCCTTTAAGGAGAAATTAAGCGGTATAAAAGTTTTAAACTGGATGGTATTTTTTCTTGTATCCGGTAAACATTAACACAAAAAAATTGAAACCATGTAAAATATACTGAAAATACAATATTAATTCAGTATGTAAATATTCATATTAACATTTACGTCAAAGAAAGTTCTCTTGATAACAGTTTTTCTCTAGTGCTCTAGACATTTAATATGAGAAGTACCGAGCAAGAGAAATCCGCAGTGAAACAGCGTGAACCAAACGATATAAACGGCCCCTCGAAGCTGCCGAGAAGTTACTCACAGATAGGTAGCACATTAGAATGTTCAAAAGCTGTATGTCACAAACACAGAGTTACGTAGATGATTTGCATCCTGTAATGTATCAAATTACCCATTCTTTAAAATCTGGAGGATTAATTCAATGATTCCTAAACGCATGTTCGATTCCACGAATTCTCCATCGAATTTACCAGCATGATTTTAACACCGTGGGACAAGTGGAAGTTTTTTGTAAAAAATAAAATAAAAAAATCAGTTGCTGGTAACACGATGATACTTTACACACGATGGTATTTGTTTTATCTTAAATGTAGGGGCTGATAGGCTCGGGCCCACAGTCTGTAGAAAGCAGACCGGCCCTCTCTGCAGTGTGTGTGAATCTGTGTCTAACAACTTCGGAAATGCTAACTGGAATTTCTCCACATTCAATCCGCATCACATGGTACTATCTACACAGAGCGCTCATAAATTAGGATGCTGCCCTGTCGGGTGAGCCCTTTTCGGGCAACAGAAACGATTATTCAAAATAAGGAGAGAGAAAAATATTCAGGAAACCCCAGATAGGAACCCCCCAGGGGCTGACTAGTAATCGCACATTAAAAGAGGCGAGTCTGGGGCTGATTACGATGTTTAGGAAATAGGGTGTCTCAGGTAAATGGGCGGATGGAAACACCACGGATCCTAGGTTCGCTCGTTGTAAGAGAATAGCTTTTTGGGCTGGTAAAGGATTTTGGCTTCTCTGAATCCCCCCTCCCCATTAAGATGAGCCATGGGAATTAGAGGTGTCGGCGGGGGCGGGAGGGGGAAGGGTTGTGCGCTAGGGATTTTTTAAGATGCCTCCAACCAGGTGGTCTGTGCCCACAACCTGCCCTCTGCTCCTCCGACTCTTGGAGCTGTCAGCTGGTGTACGTCAGTTTAACTCCTCTGAAATCAACGGAGCGACACCGGTTTCCGCCGCCTGGGGACCCTGGCTGCCCATCGCTTCCTTTCCATATCTCCGCCAGCTAGTAATTCCACCGGGGCGGAATATTGAAAGTACGAAGCAAGCCTGAAAACGGATTAGGTGTTTCGGTGACAGCGCTCGAAGAGAGCGGTTGGCTCTGCTGAACTCATTGCAGTGAATTATAGCTCCCCCCAGGTCGGCTCCACTCTCAACTCGTAAATGTCACGGGCTGCGAGAATCTTAATATTTCACCCATTGCATGTAATGTGTATAGTCAATGATTCCATGCCGGGGCTATGTTACGGGGACTGTTTTGTTAACTGTTGAGATGAATAGCAGAATAGCGGGAGATCCTGCCTGTTTGAATACAGAATGTACTTTTTTTTTCTATTTAATTATCAAATCACAGCGTAGCTGCGGAAACATGCAATTGTCCTTCTTTAAAAAAAACAAAAACGCCACAGGAAACAAACTGTTGGTCTAGCAGAGAGAGCAAAGAGAACATTTATTCTGGAGACCCCTTCAAGCATCTTAATTCCTGCCTCCCCACCCGGGCCTGACGGAAATGAGGGCATCCTAGCGCGCCAGGCAGTCATTTTCTTCTCCGAAGGTGTGTTGTATACAAATATGAACTATTTTGCTGTGTAATTTTCTGAGCATTGTACTTTGAAGCATCCTTCCCTGTAGGGGTGAAATATGTTGTCAATATCCGATGACATCTAATCTGTTCAAAGGAAGGTCTCTAGGGAAAAATCATCAGCCACCCAGCTGGAGCGTGGCGAGACAAGCAGAGAACATCCCCTGCTGGACCCAGCCTATCGCTGCCTTCCAGAGTGGGCACGAAGGGAAGGGGGAATCATATTCATTTCACCCTAGGTTTTATTTTAAATCTCGGGACAGAGCAAAACAGGTCAGGAGCCCGAACCTGCTGCTCTTGAAACCGAGAGTGCCCCCACTGACTGCGCGGGACCCAACTCCGTTCAATGGATCGTTTGCAGGATTATTAGTGGATTGAATTAGCTGATTTATTTTGGACTGTCTGGCATTACAAGTGTGGCCTGGTGCCTGCCGATCAGGTTATGCAGAGCCCACCTTGCAGGATCCATGTCTCAAATGGGTGCCTAGAGAACATGGATCATTTAAATCGCGGGGGGTTTAAAACAATCGGTCTGATAAGAGGAAGGAGTTCCCCAGAGGCGGAGTGTAGGGTTTTGCAGCGTGTCAATCACTGCTACAATTCTTCTGCTTATGGCAGGCGGCCGCAATCCCCAATGCGCTGCAGGGAGCGATGCTGTCTGCGCTTGTGAACACCTTGGCCACGTGTCTCACTCTCTGGGTGGCATCACAGATGGAGGGGCTCAGGGCTATGAATGGCTGCAGTGGCTGACCTCCTGCAGCAAAGATTGATTGATTGATTTTAATTTGATTGGCCAGCCTCTCCCAATTAAGTAAGTAGTTAGTAACCCAATTAAATAACCGAGTAAAAAACAACAGGTTCAGACTAACACGGCTACCCCTCTGATACTTGAGTAAAAAGCAATCCCCAGGAAAGGGGGGAAGCAGAGCTGTCCATTCTGAGTAGCTCAGGCCCTCACTCACACTCCCAGCTTCCAGCCCTACAGCATTCAGAAGAAGCAGGACCCGCCCGGGTCCTTAGGCTGCGGCGTCAGGGGAAGGAGAAGAGGCGAAGGAGGTAGAGGTGCACTTGTTAGACAGACTCGGAGAATCCAGCCTCTGCAGCAGCGTGACTGACAGCTCTGGAGTCATTAGCCGCCTTTCAGGGCTGCCTGCTGGGAACAGCAGCGAGATAGGGATCTGAGCACAGAGCTCGGAGGGGCAGGGCTGGGGAAAGTCCCGAAGCAGGCAGCTTTCTAGGCATACAAACGGGGCGTTCAGACAACTAGCATCTTTTCCTCGCTAGGTTAGAAAAATGTATTTGTTGATTATTTGCAAAACATTACTAACGTCCTGTTTGTGACTTGAATTGTTATTTTAATCTCCGTTCTTCCCCCCTTTTATTAAAAATAATGTGTTACCTGGTCTTATTTATGTATTCGTTATATTTCGGTGTCTGGTTTGATTTCTTGTTAGTTAGTAGTAAGCGAAATTAAACTCTTCCCACTGGAGTAATAATGTTACAATAATACCGTTATACTAATGCACATTTATAATATGCATATAGTAATTTACGTCTGCAAAGTGCTCTGTAAATGTTACAAAGTGTTTTCCATTTCAGTCACGTGAGAGACAAAGTGGGTGAGGTAATATCAGTTACGTGAGACAGGTAAATAGTACAATGAATGGTGTCCTGATATATGCTCCGCTGAATACGATTAGATTCAGTTTTCAAGTCTTTGGTCCAATTCTCCTCATTCAGGCGAAAGTCTTATTGTTGGTTTCCTATTCCACCCATTGTACCATTAGAGCAGACTACAGAAATGAACATGAAGGGCTTAGCCTCCCTCCCCTCCCACCTCCCCCCACAAAAAAAGTTAGTGGGAAAACTCTCAGGATTGCAGGATCGGGCGTTTAGTTTCGCGAGAAGAGACTGCTGTCTGTGTTTGAAGGCTCTGCCAGTTAGTTATGGATCTGTCCGGAATAATTCTAATACCAGATAACTCAGTGTCCCTAGTGAGGAGGACATGTATGTATCCCACTTAATGTCTGAATCTTTAGGCAGAACTCCCTGCAAGGTCAGTGGGGGTTTTTCCTTTGTCAAGACAGACGGATCTGGCTCCTAGACTATTGGTAATACAAGAAAGCAAATCACTTGCAGGGACAAGAATTCCTAGTAGTGTCCCTCGTCTGGTCCTGCAATAAGGTCAGGTCTCGAGACTAGAGCTGGTAGAATAATAAAACCGTATTTTCATTTTCCAAAAAAGAAAACGTTGTTTACTTCCTTAGTGTCTGAAACGGACTCTTGTGTCTTTCTATTTTCATTATTTTTTAAATGAAAACGTTATAAAAATCGTAATAAAACGGTAATTTGCTGAAAACCCAGTTTTCAGTGTATGAAACACTTTAATAAGGTTTAAAAATAGTAAAAAAGCATGATTTGCTTATGAAAACATTCGACAGTATAGACTATTTTCATAAAGGTAATTTTCTTTCACCCCCCCGCCCCCAATCCCTCCTTTTCGCGCATAAAATGTTGACTAGCTGTACTTGAGACCAATGATGTAACCAATCTTGATTTGTCAGTCATTTTTACAACTTTTACTTTTGGCTTCCTGTGTATTCTTTCCTCAGAACTAACGTAAGGTTTTATTAAAGCAACTTATTTTTTGACACATTTACCTCGATCTGTCTTATTTCCGCATGGGTTATTCATTTCGCAAAATGTTAAGATGTTCCTGGGAGGGGAGCGCTTTGCTATTGTGCCTGGATTTAGCTTGCAAATACGGCCAGTCGAAGACATAATCTGAAGGTGTAGGAGAATTCCCTGCTCTTTTTAGTGTGTGTGTATATATTTAGACGATAGCTTGCGGTTGCTTCCTGTTTATAAAGCTATATCTGTATCCCGGGTTAAATAAACTCCAACGATGAGTGAGGAGGTGTTTGCAAGCCCAGGGTGGTGATTGCTGAGTAAACAGGAAGCAGATTCGTTGTTGCAGTTATTTATTATAATAATCAAATCTAGTTACATATTTTGAGCAATAATTAGATTAAAAGAGTTTGTATTTAACCTACAGGGAAAGCCGAAACAGTGTTGAACACCACATGATCTGGATGGGGGAGTTGTGAGAGCAGTGGCCAGTCAGAATACAGGGATTTGCATATTTCAGTCACGGAAAATTAGTGGCGTTAGCAGCTGTACACCTTTCCTCCACTCTGAGTGGCTGAGACCATGCCTGTTTGTGTAATACAGAACACTGCAACTCTTTCGATTTTGACTTCCCTCTGTTACTAGTTTATAACTGCAAGGGGAAGCTAGGTTATAAAACAATGACACAATCTATCTTCAGTATATTTGCAACCAGCAGCTCATTATAATGCTGGGAACATGTAAAAGGAAGAACTGGTGCATTAAAGCATAAATAGATTGTGATTGTATTATTAATCTATGTCCATGGTAGACGTTAAATAGAGATTTGGAAATAGCTAATCATTAGCTCTAACTCTAGGATTTACAGAACAATGTATATTTCATTTATGTATTTGAGAGACAGGGTGGGTGAGATAATATCTTTTATTGGACTTACTTCTGTTGGTGAGACAGTCAAGCTACACAGAGCTTTTCTTCTGGGACGTGAAGCTTGTCGCTCTCTCTCCAGCAGAAGTTAGACCAATAAAATATATTACCTCACCCACCTTAACTCTAATATTCTGGGACCATTAGGGCTACAACAACACTGCATACATTTTATATCTTTGGTGTAAGTGATGAACAAGTGATTATTATTCACATGCCATAAAGACATTATTTGAGGATGGCTGTTCTACCTTTTCTCTTTATTCAGGGCTGTGAGGGAGAAAATCAGGCGTATGCTATATTATTATAGTCTATATTATTTTCATTGCTGGTCTTGGAAAGTGTCTCTTTAACAAGGGATGGAATCTACCCCAGGGTCTGCAAGGGGGAATGTGGCTGGGAACTCTACTGCAATATAAATGATAATAATTCATGTGTTCATAGGTACAGGATGTTTTGGCTTAAAGAGCAAAACAAAAATCTAAGGAGCTTTCTCTTATCCTGGTTCTTTAATTCAAACAAACCACACCCCTGACAACATAATCTCCAGTATTGTTGCTGGGGCTAAAGTTTATGTTGTGAATGAATGCACTTATCTCAAACCAATGTGTGGCAACCTTATGCTTAGAACAAAAGCCCCATAACCAAAGGCCAGGCCATTCACTCTGGAGTGTGTGTGTGGAGATGCCCACCATTCTGGGATTTTGTACCACCCCGCCTTGCTTCCTGTTCCCCCATGTAAATCCCTCCTATGGTGCACCACCGTGTTCAGAAGCCATGGGATTTGTGGGTTGAGGTGGAGCTGAGGGTCAGCCTCTTTCCACAGCATGCTCCTTAGCTGACTCATCGCAGAAGATACTTGTGCCAACGCTTCCATGGAGTTAATGTTGCCCTAGCTTTCTAACTGCTGGGGATTCTCCCCCGGAGGTCCTGCTGCACAGCCATGGGAGGAGTCTGCCAATGGCAGCAAGACTCCTGGACCATTCCACTGGGCTAGGAGTGGGCCAGTCGAGTTGGGGACACTTCCACATGGCGGACTCCTTTTTCTGGGCTAGGGAAGCAGCTGGCAGCTCTGCCAGCCTCGAAACCACTCCCACCTGAAGGAAGTAGAACCAAGAAATCTGCTGAGGTGAACTTCACTGAGCTTTCTAGCCCCCCTTCCTTCCCTCTGGGCTTTTCTGTGGTAGGAAGTGATCGAGCCCCAAATTATAAGCCGAGCCAGGACATTGCCTAGTCAGGTCACATGGAGACAGATCAGAGCCCAAAGAACCAATCCTGGACACTACATTCTCCCCAAGTTCACTCTAGTCACCAGGTTAAGAGGCGTGACTGAGATGTTCTCATGTTATTTGTAAACAGACAGCCTGAAGTATATTTGGCTATGTAAACAAGTTCTGAATGAAAACTGTCTCAAGCAGCATACAGAGATCTTTAAAGCAAAGATTTATGGCCTCAATGTTTAGGGTAATTGAACTACTTGCCTAGAAGAATTTTAATTTTGGAAGGAGTTGTTTACAGCACAGAGTAAATATGTGCTGCGTACTGACTAATTCTCTGAATCCTTTTACTCATGCTAGCAAATCCCAAACTCCCTTTACTCACATGAAAGGTCTGTAAAGAAGTTGACGTTACATTTGGCAAGTTGACTTTTTGGTAAAGTGCTTACGTTTCTGGGGCAAGTTATTTTTCTTTTGACTGGTTTACACATTGAAAGGAAACAAATTTTATTTCCATGACTACTTTTACACAGGACCAGCCATATTCTGCTCTTAGTTACACCAGTGCTATAACTGAGAGCTGGTTTTGGCTTATGTTTGAGCTGCTGCATTGGGAAGGTATTCTTCTGCCTGATGGTAAAAACAAAGACAAGCCATGGAACTATTGGTAAATGGTTACTTTCAAGTGTATTTTGGAAAGGCCTGTAAATACACTTACAAACAGGCTCTTGGGCCACTTCCCTACTATCCTCCATGAATTTCACATACACTTTAGGTACCAACCAGATAAGAAGCTTAGAACTACAAACAGGCCTGCTCTAAACACAGCTTTTTGTACTGATAACTTTTGGTTAGGGTATGATTATTATTATTTTTTGTTTAAAACACATGGCTTTAAAATGTGCCTAGGACACTCAACATTAATAGATCACCAAGTCCATTTTTGTGAAGGATGGGCTATGTCAGGTAATTAACATTAGCTTTAATAAAAATATTTAAATCTGTTTAATACACAGGTTAAGGAAAGAATATTTGTACATTTGGTATAATGCTTAAATTAGCTAAAAGGACAAAATTTGGTTTAAAAGTCATGGTACATAATCTGCAATATCCCAAATTTAGGTTAATAACTTAACGATATAGTTTAGATATTAGCATCCAAATATTCGGGTACATCACTCCATAAAAGGTTATATTAAGAGTAGCTTGTGGAAACCAAATATAGCAATGTAATTCTGGATGTTGTTGTTCATATAGGGCCAGATGCAAACCCCATTAAGGCCAAAGGGAGTCTTTCCATGGATTGCACTGGGCTTTGGCTCAGGCAGGTAAATGTTGTGAATGCTGCTAGGCTCTTAGTCTCAAAGAATTCATCAGGATTAATTGCATGCTCTTTTATTATTATTTTTTAAAATCCTTTATTAGCTTTACATTTGTTGTCTTTCCACTTCAGTGGGTATCCTGTGGGCAGTACTTCGTTTGTAATGAAAGAGGTGCCAGGGCTCAAGCAATTAGGTGCTCGGGCTTGGGAAGTTCCTCTGGCAGCTGAGTGACGTGTAACTGATGCGGCAAGCCCAGAAGTGTTGGGGCTATGAACTACCAAACTTAGAGGTGTCTGGCTCAGCCCTGGCCAGCCTCGACACCAATGAAGCACTGCCCTGGGGTCTAGCATTATGAAAGAGGTTAAATAGGAGCTCTCAAGTGACCTTCTTTACACTGTTCTTCTAGTCCCCTAACATGCCCCCTCTTATTTGCCACCTTGGCCCAGATCCTCAAAGGTATCTAGGTCTGTCTGTCTCTCATTGATTTTTAATAGGAGTTAGGTGTCTAAGTACCACTGAGGATCTGAGCCTTTCTTCCTAAACAGTATAGTCCTAATCTTTTTAATTTCTTCTCTGATAGAAGGAGAAAACATTGGAGATCAAATCCTGAGCTTTATCCTGCATGGGTGAAAACAAATGCTGCACTTGAAATATTATTATGGCTGTGGGTCTCGGTGCACCTCCACACAGCTACTTGTGCAAACCGTTCCTACCAAGGAGCAATATGCATAGAAGAAGGAATGCTGCAGATGAGGCAATGTCCATTTAAAAGCATCCAAGACCACTACAAGCTACCCAAAACTGCTCCTCCATAGCTTAGAGTGTGAAAGATTTGCAACATACCTCTTACAACTTCACCTTTCGGGTGTTATGGGGAGCCAGCCTAGAGATGCAACCCTTGCAACCTTCAGGCCCCCTCTTGGGCACTTCCTTTCTCATGTACACGGAAGGGCAAGCCAGAAACTGACCCTTGAAGTTCACATTTTTAATATGATATTTGAGCTCTACTGATTAGTATTAAAATAGGTGAGTTTTCTTCCTACTATCAAAGGGATGGGCAAACTTTTTTTGGCCTGAGGGCCACATCAGGGTTGCGCAACTGTATGGAGGGCCGGGTAGGGAAGGCTGTGCCTCCCCAAACAGCCTGGCCCCCGCCCCCATCTGCCCCCTCCCACTTCCTGCCCCCTGACTGCCCCCGTCAAACTCCCCCCCCTGCTCCTTGTCCCCTGACCACCCCCTCCTGGAACCCCCACCCCCTATCCATCCCCCCTGCTCCCTGTCTCCTTATTGCCCCAACCCCTATCCACACCCTCACCCCTAACTGCCCCCTGGGATCCCACCCCCTTATCCAACCCCTCCGTTCCCTCTCCCCGACTGCCCTCCCAACCCCTATCCACATCCCCACCCCCTGACAGTCCCCCGGGGACTCCCACTCCCAACCCTCCCTGTTCCCCATCCCCTGACTGCCCGCCCAGAACCTCTGCCCCACCCAACCACCCCCTCCTCCCTGACTGCCCCCCAGGACCCCTGCTCCCTTACCCAACCCTTCCCCCCGCTCCCCACCCCGTTACCAGCAGCAGGAGCTCGCAGCTGCGACACCCGGCCAGAGCCAGCTCCGCTCCCTGTGCTGCCCAGCGGGAGTGGCGGGCCAGAGTGCGGCCTGCGCAGTGCAGGGGAGGGGGGACAGCCGGGGAGGGGCCGGGTACTAGGTTCCCCGGCTGGGAGCTCAGGGGCCGGGCAGGATGGTCCCGTGGGCCACAGTTTGCCCACGTCTGTACTATCAGATTAATAAATTCCAAGGCCAGAAGGGACCACTGTGATCATCTAGTCTGCCCTCCTGTATTACACAGATCGTAGAATGTCCCCAAAATAATTCCTCGAGCAGATTGTGACGGGTTGGATCACAGAAACCCCCTTGGGAGCTGCCACCCAATGTGCAAAGACTACCCCTGCTTCTGTTTTCCCTGCCAGCTCAGGGCTCCAGCACCCTGTCTTGCTGAACCAGACACTCCCGTCTGGCTCCAGACACAGACCCAGGGTCTGAATCACTTGTCCCAAAGCTGCAAGTTTACCTGAAAACAGCTCGCAGTAGCGTGCTTGTCTTTAGCACTCAGATGCCCAACTCCCAATGGGGTCTAAACCCAGATAAATCCGTTTTACCCTGCATAAAGCTTATGCAGGGCAAACTCATAAACTGTTCGCCCTCTATAACACTGATAGAGAGATATGCACAGTTGTTTGCTCCCCCAGGTATTAATACATACTCTGAGTACATTACTAAATAAAAAGTGATTTTATTAAATACAGACAGTAGGATTTAAGTGGTTCAAAGTAGTAACAGACAGAACAAAGTAAGTCACCAAGCAAAATAAAATAAAATGCGCAAATCTATGCCTAATCCAACTAAATACAGATAATCTCATCCTCAGAGAGGCTTCAGTAAGTTTTTCTCAGACTGGACACCTTCCAGGCCTGGGCACAATTCTTTCCCCTGGTGCAGCTCTTGTTGCAGCTCAGGTGGTAGCTAGGGGATTCTTCATGATGGCTCCTCCCTCTCTGTTCTCTTCCCCCCTTTATATATCTTTTGCATAAGGCGGGAACTCTTTGTCTCTCTGGGTTTCCACCCCCCCTCACTGGAAAAGCACCAGGTTAAAGATGGATTCCAGTTCAGGTGACATGATCACATGTCACTGCAAGACTTCATTACTCACTTGCCAGCACACACATATACAGGAAGACTCACAGGTACATACAGCCATCTGCAGACAATGGGAGTCATCAAGATTCCAAACCATCATTAATGGTCCACACTTTACACAATTACAATAGGCCCTCAGAGTTACATTTTATATTTCTAGTTTTAGATACAAGAGTGGTACATTTATACAAATCAGATGATCATACTCAGTAGATTATAAGCTTTGTAATGATACCTTACAAGAGACCTTTTGCATGAAGCATATCCCAGTTACGTTACATTCACTTATTACCGTATTTTCTCTAAAACCAGCTCAGTTACATTATATTGACTTATTATCAAGTTTTTATAAAACCATATAGACTGCACAACGTCACACAGATCTTTTAGAAAAATATCCAATCCTGATTTTAAAATTGTCAGTGATGGAGAATCCACCACAATCCTTGGTAAATTGTTCCAATAGTTAATTATCCTTACTATGCAAAATGTATACCTTATTTCCAGTACAAATTTGTCTAGCTTCAGCTTCCAATCACTGGATCATATTATACCTTTTTCTGCTAGACTGACAAGCCCATTATTATAAATCAAAATAGTTGTAGTTCTTCCGAAGCCCGTGGGCTCTGCTCTATCGTTATTTGTGCTCTGTGGGCCTCTCTGAGCCCAGGTTTGAAATTAGAAGAGAAAGTACCTTTCTGGATCTTAGATGTGTGGGTTTTGTTTTTGTTTTTTAATACAAACAAAAGCATCACAAAACGTGTGTGTGCGGGGGGGAACTGAAGTGACTTTCTTATTCAAGCTTCCTGAAATATTTTTCTTTCTCTTGGAAAATGGTAAACATTTTTGGGACTCATGAGCCAGATCCTGCAGTGGTACGACAGTATAAGTGCAAAGTAATTCCTTGGGGCTGACCGATTTGGAGTCTAATGGCATTACTCTGCATTATAGGAAAAGTGGAGAATTTGACACTTCGTTAGCTGTGTCAATTGTACAAGATGTGGGTGTATGTCCAGTTATGATAAAGAAGATGGAACAAGGATGATGAATTAGCCCAATGGTTCTCAAACTGTGGGTCGGGACCCTAAAGTGGGTTTTGACCCCATTTTAATGGGGTTTCCAGGGCTGGCATTAGACTTGTTGAGGCCCAGGGCCAAAGCCCGAGCCCCATCATCTGGGCAGTGAGGCTTAGGTTACAGGCCCTCTGCCCAGATCTGAAGCCCTTGGACTTGGGCCCCCCTGCCTGGGGCAATGGGGCTCAGGCTTTGGCTTTGGCCTCGCTGCCTAGGGTGGCAGGGCTCGGGTGCCACCTGTACAAGCACTGTGACACCTGTACAGAAAGTTTGAATTTTTGTGTAACTTATAGTTATTTCCTTTAAGATGTGTGGCTCTAACTGGTCCTTAGCAGATTAGCCTTTATCTGACTGGCTTTGGCAGCATTACCAGGTGTGCATACTGCACACCAAAGAATGATTCTTGGACCGATATAGGCACCAGCTTGCAAGTTTTCTCTCTCCACCTATTCTGCCTTTAATGGACTTGTATTGTCCTTGTTGTAAGGACTGCATTACTTTCCCCATTTGTTGCAGTCTCTCGGGGTTGCTCATCGAGTATCTCAGGGTTATAGTCTAGAGTATTACAGGTTCACATTCTCTACTGCTTTATTTTTTTTCAGTGCCCCTTGCAGCACTTTGATGCAATGGAGGAGTGAAGAGTATTCATTGGTCTTCTGCCATTGCTGTTCTCTCTCTCTGGTGGTGAGAAGCGGCAGGAGAGATTGAGACTGATTCTCATCTTAGCATGTAAAGATCCAGAGTGTGTCCCTTGTCTCGTCAAGCAAGAAGCTTGCAGAGGTGCCAGCAGCAGAAGATAGGGAGTCAGCAGCCTTGGGCCACATGAAAACTGACCGCAGCAGGAGGACGGTTAATGCATGTGCAATGTAATGAATCTGGTATGCCGACACAATTGCCATAAACTGCAGCACTTCACTTTGCAGCAGTTGGTTGAATGCTGTCTCAAGCAGAAGGACTTGAAGGATGGAGGAAAGAGCCTCCAGGGCAGTATTATTCATACATAATGCTATTGTTTTCCTTAGTGCAAACACTTAGGCTGTATGTATGCAAGTCAGTCTATTGCTCTTCTGTTCATCTTCAGAGTTGCTGACCTGTCTCTTTCAAAACATAAAGAGAATCAGATATTTAGGAAAAATCATAGAGGGCTTTCGTAGTACACCAAAGAAACAGATGGTTGGATGGAAGTATATAGTATCAATTATGTTTGCTTTGAGGAATATTTCCTCTCAGTAAAGGACAGCATTTTAAAACCAATATTATGAAAATTGTATTGTGTATCATTAACATATTTTAATTGTATAGACATCTTGCATGAGTGATACAAGGGCCCTGATACACACGTGACCTCATTTTCATTACGTTAAGTTTGCTAAAGACATGTATTGTAGGGATGGATGAGTACAGTGGAATTCCAGGTATATGAGCATCACAACCTTTTTTTCCCCAAATGTTTTTTGATTTCAGAAAAAGAAGTTTGAATCGGTGAGAATCTTTTCCTCCTAAGCTAAACCCATATTTGTTTACAGTGAAATTTAAAAAAATATTTTTTTACCTGGAAGCAAGTCTAAGCTATCCCAATAGTGGGGAAAAAAATATATGAAAGATCACATTGTGTGCTGCTTATTCTCCTGTCCAGGAATATTACCAAGATCTGGTTAGTGCCTTAGAGATAGGACAGGGCCTAGAGTTACAGTACAGGTTAATATGATGTGCTGAAAATAACGTAGTGCATATTTTTCCCCAAGACATGTTGTTTGGTGATGGGGGGCCATATAAATACCTTAGTAACTCAATATCTCACATACATTAATGAATTTATTCTCACATCATCCCAGTGAGATGGGGAACTATCATCCTCCTTTTCCAGGCAGGAACCAAGACAGGCCAAGATCCCCAGAGGTCTAATGACCAGGGAAGGCTCCAGGCACCAGCTTGTCAAGCAGGTGCTTGGGGCGGCCACTCCGGAGAGGGGCGGCACGTCCAGCTATTCGGTGGCAATTCGGCGATGGTCCCTCACTCCGGCTTGGAGCGAAGGACCTCCCGCCAAATTGCCGCCACAGATCGCGACTTTTTTTTTTTTTTTTTTTGTCTGCTTGGGGCGGCCAAAACCCTGGAGCCGGCCCTGCTAATGACTATTGATTTCAATGGGAATTAGGTGCCTAAACTGCCTTTGAGGATTCAGGCAGGAAAGGTTAAGTGACTTGCCCATAGCCACACAAAGTCCGCAGCAGAGCCAGGAGTTGAAAACCACTCTCCTACATCCTACTGCAGTGCCTTAACCACACAATCATCTTTCCTTAACTCATGCCTACAGAAGCCAACTACCCATATTTTTTAAAAAGGAGTTTTGTATTGCCAATGGTGTTTCTTCATAAACATGGAGTTGGTCTTTTCTATGAGTTTCCTGGCAAAACCACTGCCAGACCTTATGCTGAAATAGAAATGTGTGTTTAAGAATGACAACTGCTACTACCTCCCCTCACCCCCTTCTGCTTTCTTAAACTGCTTCAGCTGCAATACTGAGGCCAAGAAGAACTGGGTTTGTTTGTTTTTTTGGTTGCCCTTACTGACATGCTTCACGCTGAATAAGTTTATACAATTACTGCAAACACTAGTTAATTGTCCCAAATATTATTGCTGTAAATAAGTTAAAGGGGTTAACAGCAAGCTCTATCTGTGGCATGCTGGGAGCTGTAGTCCTTTTTAGAGCAAGAATTCTGGGAGTTTCTCTTGGTGTAATGATGCCTGCTTTAAGGTACTAGAAGAGTCTGCTGCTGTCTCTGAGTTGTATTTGCATCGTAAATCAGAAAAGCTTCAGCCTAATTCAAAGTTATCAGCAGTAGCTGAGGATGGGCTCTTATTGCCCTGATCTTGCAAACATTCATGCACCTGCTTAACTTTAAACACCTGAGCAGTCCCAGTTGAGTTAGGATAGGGCCTATGGGTGTGTTTTTTGTTCCCATGCAAGCTATTTGCTCAGTTCTGTACCAGATGTTCTCCAGTTTGTCTGAGCCTAGAGTAGCTGTTTGGCTCTCTTAAAAGCCTTTACAGTTTGTGTTAGGTTCCTAGTCAAAATCTGGGGTGGTGTCAAGTCATTATGAATGCTCAATGTCGGATATGAAGTTTATATATTTTTATAAATGTAATAACTTTATCAAAGCACAAAAAATTCTGCTGTGTGAAAGATTGTGAGCTAGCCACTAACTTTCTCTCCCTCATTATGTAATGGTTGGCTGCTATGAGAATGAAGAGGCTGGGCAGGGCAAGATCAGCTATGAACCCATTTTTGTTTTCCCAACTCTGGGTAAGTAAAATGTAAAGCAAAGAAATAACAGACCATTTTCCTGGCCCAGCCCCTGCGGGGGGGAGGAAGTCTCTTCTGATGCCTGAAACTTCACAAATGTGCAATGCAGAGATGGCTAGTGGCTTTAAAAAAAATCCATTGCTATGCTAATGAGGTCGTGGATATGATTTAACTTTAATTTAGACCCCAGTGTTTTCTTCTTTTCATGAGGCTGCAATTTTCTGCATGATTTAAAACATAACAGAGATCTGACTGACAAAAAACATGAAATATGTTGAAGGCACTTAAAAAAGAACAGTCTTTGAAGCCCAGTGGTGTCTTTTGGATATAACTGATGCTATGATAAGGTGGTAGGCTTATTTTTTTTAAACTTATTTTAATTTAAAGTAATGTATCCACTGGATTCTTAGAAACATTGGGCTAGATACTTAGCTACTGAGAATCTGGCCAATATACTTTATAGATTAAACAAATTTGGGGAAAACCTTAGGGGTAATCAAGACATACTAATTTTAATGAGCCTGTTTCTGCTGCAGTAACTACAATACCCACCTGGGGAAGTGAGGAAACAGATTGACAGAGCAAGATGGGTACCCAAGAATCATCTACTACAGGACAGGCCCAACAAGGACAATAACAGAATACCACTGGCCATCACATACACCCACCCAGCTAAAACCTCTCCAGCGCATTATCCATGATCTACAACCTATCCTGGAAAATGATCCCTCACTCTCACAGACCTTGGGAAGCAGGTCAGTCCTCGCTTACAGACAACCCCCCAACCTGAAGCAAATACTCACCAGCAACTACACACCACACCACAGAAACACCAACCCAGGAACCAATCCCTGTAGTAAACCTCATTGCCTACTCTGTCCCCATATCTACTCTGGCGACACCATCAGAGGACCCAACCACATCAGCCACACCATCAGGGGCTCATTCACCTGCACATCTACTGATGTTATATATGCCATCATGTGCCAGCAATGCCCCTCTGCCATGTACATTGGCCAAACCGGACAGTCCCTCCACAAAAGAATAAATGGACACAAATCGGACATCAGGAATGGTAACATACAAAAGCCAGTAAGTGAACACTTCAATCTCTCTGGTCATTCTATTACAGATTTAAAAGTCACTATCATTGAACAAAAAAACTTCAGAAACAGACTTCAAAGAGAAACAGCAGAACTAAAATTCATCTGCAAATTTAACACCATTAATCTGGGCTTGAATAGGGACTGGGAGTGGCTGGCTCATTACAGAAGCAGCTTTTCCTCTCCTGGAATTGACACCTCCTCATCTATTATTGGGAGTGGACTACATCCACCCTGATTGAATTGGCCCTGTCAACACTGGTTCACCACTTGCGAAGTAACTCCCTGCTCTCCATGTGTCAGTATATAATGCCTGCATCTGTAACTTTCACTCTATGCATCTGAAGAAGTGAGGTTTTTACCCCCAAAAGCTTATGCCCAAATAAATCTGTTAGTCTTTAAGGTGCCACCAGACTCCTTGTTGTTTTTGTTTCTACGGCATGTACCTATTTTTCTAAATACATCAGAATGGATGGCATCCTTAATTTAATGATCAGTAATCCACTTGCAATAGGTTCCAAGAGCAAATATGTAAGCTGTCATTCAACCGTGTGTCTTGAAGAGCACTCCTGTTGCTATTCTCATATCATTTATAGCCAATGAACGTTAAGTAGTGTTGGAGAATGGTTAGTGCAGACAGAATAGGAGTTGACTTCAGGGTTCTGTTCTCAGTGCTGATACCCAGTTATTATATGGCTTGACCAAGTAACTTTTTATTTTTCTTCTCTTTGCCCCTCTTTAAAATGGGAAGAAAAATAATCCTATTGCTCTTGCCCATGTTGTATTGAAGTAATTAGGGCTAATTCACTTAATGGCCTCCCTCCTAAATCCATCTAATGCAAAGCCAGCATGAACATGTGGTGATGTAATATATGCCAGGACTGAGTTAGGAAATGTATGTGTGGAACCCCTGAAGCCAATGCACTGCTTTGGAGTTCCCCTCTGAACCAGCTGGTGCAGGGGGCTTGCAGTGTAGTCCTCATTTAGTGAGTTTTGGTTCAGAGCCAGTGTAGGAAAGGTAAGTTATTCAGTGGGGACCTGATCCATAAATATTGAGCACCCTCAGGAGTCAATAAAGGCCCTGGTTGATGAACTCTCAAGTACCTGAGTAGTCCCATTCACTTCTAGGAGACTGCTCATGTGCTTAAATGCTTTGCTTAGTCAGGGCTACAATCAATAGAAGTTGGGGGTGAGGGGTACAGTGCTTCTCAGAACTATGGGGGAATCATTTTAAATCTAACTAAGCCTATCCATTGCAAATCTTGAAAGAATATTTTTAATTTTTAAAAATATCACTATTCATACGAAGTATGTACACCTTTGTGGTGCTGTTTAGGCATTGTGGGTGGTTTTTTGTTTGTTTTTGTTTTATATTCTGTAAATATAGTTATATCTAGAGTTTCTTCACCACCCTTTTGGACAGAGATAAATAGGTGGTACTAGTGTCATTGCATATCAGATTGATTTCAACCAAATTCTCTGATGAACACGATTGATGATTATACTTTATTAGAGTTGGGTTCAAATCAAAACCTAGGATCCAGATCTAGATTCAAATGCGATGTAGCAGCTCCGGAGCAGACTTATAATGGGTTGAATCTACCCACTGAATCTTAATACCATCACATTTGGGAAAGGAAAGTTTTTAAATGAAGCGTAGTATAAGCTCAAATGAAACCAGCTTTTAACTTACCCATCCTGCTTTTGCCAAATGATTGATGTAAGTCACTGCTCTTGATCCTGCAGTCTTAATTCATGCAAAACTCTCTGACGTCAATGAGTTTTCTCTGAATAAAGTCTGCAGGAACCATTAGGCCTCTATCTCTAATGGAATTATGTCTGATAGACCAATAAGCAGTGTTTTTTGTAGTATATTTTAAAAGCATATGAAGCTTAGCCTCTAACCAGACAGTTCCCTGTTGATTGAAAAAAATCATAGTTAGGGTCTTATCTGGTTTCACCCAGTTTACAAACATAGCCCATTAAAACATGATTATATACAAAGTGGGCTCACGGACTGCAAGATTCCAGAATCTGTTGTTTATACTGTACACAATTAAAACCCCACAGAGAAAATGCTAGTAACCTCTCTAAAAAATGATTTTTAGGTTGAAAGTGCAGATACTTTTTAGGACTGAAAAAGCATCTGAAAATCAATTGAGCAAATAAGAAATGTTATGCTTTCAGACTGACATGGAGTTTAGTATAAAAAGTATTAGTTGGGATGATTTTTTTTTAACACTTTTGATTTACAGAACTGTACTTCTGCTGTTTGCTTAAAATCTGAAGTGATTGGCAGCAGCAGTTTAATTTAAATAGCTAATTTATGCAGTATAAGACTATTTGAACAGGTAAAGAAGTTAATGGATTATATTTATATGGAGGCTACTATTCCAGGAAAAATGCCCGCAAAAGTCAATTTGATATAAAAAAGTTTCATAGTGGGTTCCAATAGAGATCTGCTTAATGCATTATGCTCTTTTTATTCATATACAAGAGTTCTTCAACCATCACACACACTGAAAAATTATGGATTCTATGGGGAAAAAAATGGAAGATTGTTTCCATTGTGACGTTGCACTACTTTCTCAGCTCGGTGCAATATCCCAGACTTCACATGCATTCTTGAAGGATAAAGAGAAGGAAAAGTAAATAGGTCTGTGAAGGGAACAGACAAGTGAGTAATGCTTATTCACGAAGTAAAAACTTAGAATGCTTCCCCAAAATCTCTAGCATCGTCTTTCTGCAGATGCACAGCTGTCTCGTAATTTAAACAAAAGTTTCTCCAGACAACCTATTTCCATGAATTATGCCCTATAAAACCTGCAGCCCCCGAAAATTATCCACCTTGAGTTGTGCAAATGTTGCGTAAGGAGAGTGTGCAGAGCCAGATCTAGTTGAAAAATAGGTTTGACTTGGACTAGCAAGGAAGCTACTCCTCTCCTCCGCTCCCGAAGTGCAACACTTTTGGCAAAAGTAGGGTGTGTAAGTTAAAAGTTGGCTGGTGCATTTGAACTTGTAGTTTGATTTGTGCCTATGATTCCTCCTTGGCTTCTTCTCTACTATCCCACAAATAACCCTCATACCAATTCTGCCTCATCAGACACTTCTAAAATTACTCCTGGAGACACCTAACTGGAGATTAAATCAAGCAGGCGACCATTTAAAGTAACCCTCACATTTATTTTAGACATCAAAACGGTCTTATTTATATCCCTCACTTAACTGTGTCTGAAATTCCCACGTTAGGGCTGCTCTTATTCAGCTAACATTTAAAAATGAATTACTTGGACATATCCCTCATCTCCTTCTCCCTGAAAGTGTGTCTGGGGGAACCTTAGTTCTTAGACAGATGTTCTAATACAACATTTAGTCAATGCCGTGGTGTTGGGTTTTGTGCCAAAATGTGGAGAATATTCAAAATCTGATGATTGCAGACTCACTTTAACTAGATAAGGCTGATTACTGTCTCAGCTACTGTTTTGAAGGGACCCTGATCAGTGCACCCTAAGGAAGGCCCTGTGTATTTCGTGATGCTATGGAACTTATCTTTTGCCTCATGGCCATGTGCCAGAATCTAAGCTTTCATTTAAAAAAAAATATTTTAGTCCTCATACTTGTGAAGATAACACTGAAATTGTGAACTGAGTCTAAGCACTACCGCTGGCCCCAAGCATTAAAAAATCATGTTAGGCCCCCAGAATCATGGAATTGTCTTTTTTTTTTTCTAAAAATCTCAGGATTTTAAAAATAATATATTTTTGGGTCTTTTTATTTGCATTTTTACTTTAGGCTTGAAAACATGAATCCTAAAGCTTTCTTCACAATAATGAAAGCTAGAAACTTCCTCCTTTAAAAAAAACAGAGCTGAAATTCTCATAATCACATGACTCCAGGAGGTAGGGCTTTAAGAAAAATACAAATATCATAAGACCCATAATAAAAATCACCAGAGTTGGCAATACTGTTAAAGCCAGTTTTCAGATGGGTTTTCAAATTTCCTTTTCTGTCTGTGAAATACAAGCAGTTCAGAAATTCTCAAATGTATTTACTCCACTAACAATGGGCAAATATTGAATATTTTAATTTTGTGCTCTTGGTTAGTTACATAAGTCACATGGTGGTGTGCTTTCCATTTGCATACATGTTACTAAATAACACAGTTGACTTATGAATTAATCTTAGAATAGAACATGCTATTCTAAAGCCACTGATTACTTAAGCATAGAATTAATTCTTTCACTAGTATTGGCACTAGTAAAGCTCAAGTACTCAAATATTTGCAGAAAGAAAATGCAAAGCAACTGCAAATATGGTTGAATTTACTTTTGAGTTCTAATGAACTTTTGCAGAATTTTCTTCTGCTCTTGGCTAAACTGTACTGTCCGTATGTGTAAATTCCAGCCCTTTATTCTTACTACTGTTTAAATTGTAGCTAAGCCTACTGAGTCTAATTTATACACTTACTTTCCAGGGGAGGGAAATAGCCATGTTTGAAAAAGCACAAACAAAACCTTTCAACAAAACATGTCGAACTTCTGCAACTTTGGATGAGCCCTTAAATGGAGGTCCCATCCTCTGTGTGTATCTGGTTGCTGTCTGGGTGGAAACTAAAGAGTTCATAGCAATTGTGAAAAATGCTAAGGGATGCCCTCCTCATCCTGGCTAAATTGCCCACTTCCAGTAAGGCGGGTTCTGTCTGTTTGGTGCAGAGGGAATGAAAAAAGCACAAACCCAAAGCTGGCTGGTGTGTAGGTGGGAAAGGATGAGTGCAGCAAACCAAAGAGACAGCAGGTGTTTCATTGCAACCACTGCCTGGTTGGGACTCTGTAGGTTTTGTGGGGAGTGGTCAGTTACAGGATTACTGCATAGAGTGTTTGCCCTTAGCTCAGCATCATCCCCTGTCCAAGATGCTTCATTCAATGAGAAAATGTCATCATTAACTGAGTCCCTGCAATTTTTCTTTCCCTTGTCAAAGGGGACAGGGGTGTACTCAGAGCTGGGTATGGAGTTGAGCCTAGACAGGAGGAAGAGTTTGGCAACATTCTAGAGGGACATGAGTGGAATGGGAGCACAAGGGTCAGGTTTCCAGAGGGATATAGTTTGGTGGGATAGCAGAGGCTCAGGAATGCATGTTGAATCCTGACTGCTTGGGCTCAGGCTCTAGAACACCAGCATGTTACACTGACCATACCCCAAAGATCTATCCTACAACTCTGCCTCCCAATGCAACAGGACAGACCTTCTGTAGGAATTACCCAAGAGCCACAGATTTCCATGAGGATCCATTCTTCGGTCTTGCTGACTTATGTGCAGTGCTGGGGAGGAGCCAGTGGTTGTGGTACGTGTAAGTACCTATGACATAGGAAAAGATAGGAGATGGGTCCTGGAGGCCAAATTTAAGCTGCATGTAAGAGAATAAAGTCCAGGACCTCCATGGTAACATCCTCTGAAATGCTTCTAGTTCCACATGCAATGCAAGTTAGACAGGCAGAACTGCAAGGTCTCAATGCATGGATGTAACAGTAGTGTAGGGAGGAGGGTTTTAGGTTTATTAGGACCTGGGAAACCTTTTGGGAAAGGAGGAGCCTATGCAGGAAGGATGGGCTCCATCTAAACCAAAATGGAATGAGACTGCTGGCATGAAAATTAAAAAGGCCAGAGAGGAGTTTTTAAACTAAGGGCTGGGGGAAAGCAGAATGGCGCAGAGGAGCACATGGTTTGGACAGAGACATTGCATAGGGGAGGATCTATTAAGCAGGATTCTCTATCCTCTCCTCTCTACTAGGATATAGAAGTTGATAAAGTACAGGTAGGAACTGAAGAGAAACAGTTAAAAGAAAGAGTCCCATTCAAATTACTTCCCAGGAAGGCAACCAACTAAGACGTGATACATTGAATAAGTGCTTGTATACAAATGCTAAAAGTCTAAATACTAAGATGGGTGAAGTGGAGTGCCTGCTATTAAATGAGCATATTGATATAACAGGCATCACAGAACCTTGATGGAATGATGACAATCAATGGGACACTGTAATATCAGAGTATAAAATATACAGGAGTGACAGAGTAGGTCATGGTCTCTATATGAAAGAAAGCATAGAGTCAAATTTAGTAAAACAAAATTTAAATGAATCAAATTATACCAGAATTGCTCTGGATAGAAAGTCCATGCTTGAATAATAAGAGTATAGCAGTAAGAATATACTACCGACCACCTGACAGGATGATAACGACAGTGATTGTGAAATGCTCAAAGAGATTAGAGAGGCTATAAAAATAGAAAACTCAATAATAATAATAGTTAATAGAGGAGTTCAACTATCCCCATATTGACGGAGTACATGTCACCTCAGGACAGGTTGCACAAATAAAGTTACTAGATACCATTTATGACTGCTGCTTGGAGCAGCTAGTCCTGGAACCCAGAAGACAAGAGGCAATTCTTGATTGAGTCCTAACTGGAGCACAGGATCTGGTCCAAGAGAGGTAAATATAGCTAAACTGCTTGGTAATAGTGACCATAATATAATTAAATTTAACATCCCTGGGGGAGGGAAAATACCAAAGAAACCTACTACAGTAGCATTAAATTTCAGTAAGGGCAACTATACATAAATGAGGAAGCTAGTTAAACAGAAATTAAAAAAAAATAGTCACAAGAATGAAGTGCCTACAAACTTTTTAAAGAAACCAGAATAGCGCTCAAATTAAATGTATACCCCAAATTAAAAAACAGTAAGAGGACCAAAAAATGAAGTGGTTAGAGACAAAAAGGTACCCTTTAAAAATTGGTAGTCAAATTCTAATTGTGGGAAATGGGACTGTAAACTCTGGCAAGTCAAGTGTAAAAGTATAATTAGGCAGGCCACAAAAGAATTGGAAGAGCAGCTAGCAAGAGACACAAAAACTAACAGCAAAAAAATTAAGTACATCAGAATCAGGAAATGTGCAAAACAGTCAGTGGGGCCACTGGATGATTGAGATGCTAAAGGAGCACTCAAGGAAGACAAAGCTATTGTGGAGAAGCTAAATGTATTCTTTGCATTGGACTTCACTGCAGAAGATGTGAGGGAGATTCCCACACCTGAGCCCTCCTTTTTAGGTGACAAATCTGAGGAATTGTCCCAGAGTGAGGTGTCAACAGGGGAGGTTTTGGAACAAATTGATAAAACAGTAAAAAGTCACCAGGACCAGATGTTATTCACCCAAGAGTTCTGAAGGAACTTTAATATGAAATTTGCAGAACTACTAACTGGGGTATATAACCTATCACTTAAATCAGCTTCTGAACCAGGTGACTGGAGGATAGCTACTGTGATGCCAATTTAAAAAAAAGGCTCCAGGGGCAATTCTGGCAGTTAAAGGCCATTAAGACTAACTTCAGTACCAGTAAAAATTGGTTGAAACTATAGTAAAGAACAGAATGATCAGACACCTAAATCACCATGATTTGTTGGGGAAGAATCAACACGGCTTTTGTAAAGGGAAATCATGCCTCACCAATCTATTAGAATTCTTTGAGGGAGGCCAACAAACATGTGGACAAGTGTGATCCAGTTGATATTCTGAAAGTCCAAGTACACTATGTCTTTGACAAGGTCCCTCACCAGAGGCTCTTAGTTTGCTTAAGAGAAGGTCCTCTCATGGATCAGTAACTAGTTAAAAGATAGGAAACCAAGGGTAGGAATAAATGGTGAGCTCTCAGAATGGAGAGTGGTAAATAGCGGTTTCTCCCATGGGTCTGTACTGTAACATTCATAAATGATCTGGAAAAAGGGGAAAACAGTGAGGTGGTAAAGTTTGCAGATGATACAAAATTATTCAAGAGAGTTAAGTCCAAAGCTGAATGTGAAGAGCTACAAAGGGATCTCACAAAACTGGCTGACTGGGCAAGAAAATATGAGATGATATTCAATGTTGATAAATGCAAAGTAATGCATATAGGGAAAACATAATCCCAACTATACATTACAAAATGATGGGGTCTAAATTAGCTATTACCGCTCAAGAAAGAGATCTTGGAGTCACTGTGGATAGTTCTCTGAGAACATCTGCTCGATGTGGAGCAGGAGTCAAAAAAGCTAATAATGTTAGGAGCCATTAGGAAAGGGATTAGATAATAAAACAGTAAATATCATAATGCCACTATATAAATCCATGGGTATGCCACACCTTGAATACTGCATGCAGTTCTTGTCACCCCATCTCAAAAAAGATATATTAGAAATGGAAGAGATACAGCAAAGGGCAACAAAAATGATTAAAATTATAAATATGATACAAAAAGAGTTTAAAAAGACTGAGCCTATTTAGCTTGAAAAGAGATGACTGGGGGTGGGTGGGTATGTGACAGAAGTCTATAAAATCATGAATGGTGTGGAGAAAGTGAATAAGGAAGTGCTAATTACCCCTTCACATAACAAAAGAGCCAGGGGTCATGCAATGAAATAATAGGCAGCAGGCTTAAAACAAACAAAAGGAAGTACTTCACAGAACATGCAGTCAACCTATGGAACTCATTGCCGGGGGATGTTGTGAAAGTGAAAGCTATAACTGGATTAAAAAAAGAATTTGATAAATTCATGGATAGGTCCATCAATCGCTATTAGCCAAGATGGTCAGGGATGCAACCCTGCGCTTTAGGTATCCCTAACCCTCTGACTGCCAGATGCTGGGACTAAACAACGGGATGGATCACTTGATGATTGCTCTGTTCTGTTCATTCCCTTTGAAGCATCTGGCATTGACCGCTGTCGGAAGACAGGATACTGGGCTAGACAGTCTGACCCAGTATGGTCATTATTATATTCTCTGCCACAGACTCACAAGCCCTTCTCCCCAGAAGGGATGATGTTTCTGTCTCGCCAAAGTCCAGAAAAGATTTGTTTGTTTCCCTGTGTGGGAATGATTTTGCATAGCAGGGGATTATTTGCCCCTAGTCTTTAAATTGCTACTCTTTCCTGTATACCCCTTGAACCCTATTATTTTAGTAGAGACAACTGCATTACATTGTAAGATGCAGCTGTTCGCTAATGTGCTTGTCAAACAGGGCTATTCATTTTGTTTTTCTGAAACTAAATCCACTTATTTCAGAAGAAATTTTTATTTCTAAGAGTGAAAGGGGAGTTGTCAGCAAGGGCAGGAAGAGATTTTTGTTTGGTGTGTTTTAGTGTGGTTTGAGGCTCTCACTTCTCCTCCAGTCTATAAAATCACTTAACTTATTATTGTTTAATGTGGAAGCAGACAAAATACCACACATGGAAATGCTGCTTAGAAACATCAGTTATGTTTGCTATCTGATTATACTTGCAGAAAGTGGTAAAATACCTGCTCTATAGGCATAATAATTGTATCTGACTGCTCCTAACTGAAGAGATCATACAATATATGTCAGACACATACTTTAATCCTATTTTTTTTTTCTGTAGCAAGATTTATTTTTGTGTGTGGATCTTTAAAGCCTCTTGGAAGCAAAATACAGTCTTCCAAAAATTGCGTAAATGAATGCAATTTCTGTAAAAGCTTTCTGTTCCTCCCTAAAAAGTCCCATAGTTGGTGAGAGTATTTATCCCTATCTGAATTTTTATTAGGTGTGTGTGGGTTGGATAAGAAAATATCACCTTTATTACCAGAGAGCTCACGATTGGAGATGCCCAAAATTGGGCCAAACACTTTGGCACATATGTGTTTTTTGCCATTTGAAAATGGAAAAAAAAAAAAACCTGTTTTTCCTGGGCTCAGACATATGCATTCCACAAGGGTTCTCTTCTTTGACCTTTCATTTACACATCTCACATTTTCCAGGTGTGCTTTCCCTGATGATATTTTTATTAGCGTATTTACAGTAAATGTGCCCTTGACTGTCCCACAATCTCTCTCCAATATACATTCTGTCGTATTATGTTCAATTCAGATGAAAGCTAAAGCTAAAGAGCATAAATTCCAGGTGTCGGTGTTTTTAAAATGGAACTACTGTTCCTGCGGAATGTGTTTGAGGCAGGACACTTCATTGCCTGCTAAAGAACTATGGGTCTAATCCTGCACTCCTGACTCAGGCCACGCTCCCACTGATGTCATTGGGAAGCTATGCCTGGGCAGCGAGTGAAGGATCAGATGTAATAATAGTTTGGAAATCACAGCAAATAGGGGGTCAGTGATGGTATTCACCATACAGTAGATTGTGTTTAATAGCAATCCTGATATTAACAATGTCTGGATGATAGCAACACTTTGCCAGGAGCCAATCCCACCATGTTGACTTTAATGTTAACAGGATTCAGATATCGGCAACAGCATGATGCTCATTGAGAACTTTTGGGAGAAAGGTTCTGGTCGCCTTCAGCACTGCGAACCTGCCTGTGGCTAGAGTTCAGCATGTCCCAATGCTTCCTGCCCTAGCTGCAGCTCCACAAACCTGCCTGTCCTTGGGAACCCATTGACTGCATTGGAGGTAATGGGCTGGGGCACCCATATCTCCACCCAACAGAAGAGCCCCTGACAGAGACCCAGTGCTGCCAGCTGGGAGGGGAGGCTGTGGGCAGGGCAGCAGTGTGGAGGGGGGCTGCTGCCTTGCGCTGGGGCTTATCCGTTCCTGGTAATAACACTGTGGGGCTGCATGGTACCTCTTCCTGTGCTCTCCAGGCTGCGCCCTGCCTGGGGAAGGAAGGAGGCAGCTGATGGGGAGGGCAGAGACACAATTTAAAGGTTCTGGTGGGCACATGACTGCCCCACAGAGGTTTTCAAACTGTGGAACATGCCCCCCTAGGGGGAATGCGGAGGAATGTTCGGGCAGCTCAGGACAGTGACATGGGGCAGCTCGGCAAGGGAGCGCCACCTCAACCTCCTGACTCACCTCAGCAGGCCACCCAGCCTGTCTGGGTTGGGGCAGGAGGGTGCAACGAAAAAATCTGGGGGGGGGGGGAGATGTGACCCCATGTGTCTCCCCCCACACACACACACATTGTGTCTGGCCCCATTTTTCCACCCCTGGGACTTTGCACCCTGGGTGGCTGTCCCACTTGCCCTGCCCAGCCCTGTTACATCTCTGTTAAGCAGTGTTTCTCATCCGGTGGGTTGTGATACTAAGGGGGTCACGAAAGGCAGCTAGAGGGATTGTGAGATGTTGAAAACAGGGTTTTGGAGCGGAGCCCGGAGCAGTTCTGGAGCAGTGGAGCTGCAGGCTTTTGTCTGGAGCTGGAGCGGAGCCGGAGCACAGCTCCAAAGCCCTGGTTGAAAATGTTCTGACACTCTAAAGAAAAGAAAATCTTGTTCCCTCACTCACTTTTACACCCTTCATGGCCAGCTATTTATATAAATGTAGGGCAGGGGCAGATTTTTTTTTTCTTTGACTAAGGGTGAAATACAGATCTACAGCGTGGGAGCTACCACATGTTGGGAAGAGCTATGTTTTCTGAGAACACAGCATTATTTATTATGGTGTATACTGAGCACTTACTGTATACATACATGAGCCCAACAAATACCAGAAGGATGGTGTATGCCCCCCACCAGACAGAAAAGGGTTAAGGAGCTGCTGTTGACTCAAGCAATCCTGGGCAGGGCTGCCACACCTGTAAGACCTGTCAGACCAGGAGGAAGGGCTTTAAAAGAGGGGGGCCCCGGCCCAGCTCCTTTAGTAGTAGCTATGGAAGGAGAACAGCTCTCCAAGCCTCAGCTCCCCTGGAGGAGTGTAGCTGAGAACAGGGACTGCTCACATCACCACAGCTAGTCTGAGTCCCCTGAAGGGAAGGTGGGCAGGGTCCGCCCATAGCTTGTACTCATTCCAGTGACTTCCACAAGGGCGTTGAGCTGGACTGCAGCTTGCTAAAGGCTCCTAGGAGGAAGAGGGGCCTGCAGCATGTTTGACTGTTCATTTGTCTTCCTTTTTGTCCTCTCTGGTGGACTGTCATAGGCAGCTTGGCTCCAGTAACAGGGAACAGGCCCTGGCTGCTCAAATTAATTAGCTGCCTCCTGGTAAGGACTGTTTAGCTCACCTGGCTTCACCTGGGGCCAACTCAATTAGCTGTCAGTCCCAGCTGGTGAGGGACTAGCAGCTTCTCACAAAGAAAGGAGCTCATACTAGTGGAAGGAAGCTGTAAGGAGAGATGGGATGGTCTCTGCAGGCTCTCTTCAGTTAGCGCAGGGGTGCTGCCTGGAATGGGGGAAGCTTAGGTGGCAGCGGTGGGGGGGCTGCCAGCTTCCCCAGATGAATAAAGAAGCAGGAGCAAGCTGCTAGAAATTCCTCGGGGCAGCCTCAGAGTTCCCTGGTTCTGAAGGAAGCAGAGAAGCACTGCTGAGAAAGGATAGATTCAGCGGAATTACCCTGGACCCTGCTTTTCTGTATACTGGGGAAAACCCCTGTTGGACTGAAAGAGACAAGCCCAGGAGGAGGAGATACTAAGTATGTGGGACTGTTGCTTAACCCCAGGATGGGAAGGACCCCAAGTTTCTTTGTTTAGGAGGGGACACGGGGGGGGGGGGGGGAATGCAGTGTTCCTCCACCTGGATGGGTGAGCTGTGTGAAGGAAGAAGAGTATGGGCGGACAGCAAACAGTAAGAGTCACATTAGAACTCTTAACTGGGGACATCTGCGCTTTTCTTTAAGACTGTGATTGGGCAGGTTTGAAGCCTGTGTGTAAATAAAGGAGCCAATGCTGGTGGTTTTTGGTTGAAAGAGTATTTGTGGAGCAATTGGTGGGATCTGCAGGGGCATGTTCTTGCCACAAGGGAGCATCAGGCGGCCTAAACTGCCTACATGGACCTTTAAATAATCCTAAAAGGGTACCTAGTGGGACCCAGCCTGAGGGTTGAATCTCCCACACCTGGACATGTGCTGCTGACTGGACACTTATGACTACAGCCTTGGTGAGTAGGGGGCCCTGTCAAACCCTAAGGTGCTGTGGGGGGGCTAAAAGGGTTTATAAATGAGACAAAATAAACTATGTTCTAGAATATAGGGATGAGGATGAATGCACCCATGAATTCTGGGACTTTGCTGCCCCTCCCCCCCCCACACACACACAGTTGGGTGCCTGAGGGCAGCAGAGAGACAGGTGAGTGGAGTATTAAAGGGACACCTGTAGGGCTCAAGCTAGTTCTGTTAAGAGGAACCCCTAGAAATTGAACCCAGCCCTTGTTGCTGCTAATGCCACTTGGCAGAAGGATTACACTAGTTAAAGGGCAGTTCACATATAGCTGTATAATAGTATATGATGCATACTAAAAATAATAAACTGCCAGCATAGAACATCTCTAATTTATGTATCTCTAATGTGTGTCTAGAGAAAGTCTCTTCAAGGTTCTGGCTGTAAATGGACTTCTCTCTAAAATTGTTTCTTAGGTCCTCTCTTTTACTGCCTCTGAAATTCAGTCTGACCTGAAAATTGTCAGGATTAGTCTGGAGGCAAGGGAGAATGTTGCTGTGAAGTTTTAAGAAAATTCATCAAACGTTCTTGAGCTACAGGTCACTTTTAGTGACTCCAGTTTGAAATTTTGGCTCTGTTTTGCTTTTTGTTTTCCTTTTAGGTCAAAATGGCATATTACTACCCCTTCAGACTTTTCCACATACTAAGAACTTAAGTTCTGGCTATATTTGAAGGAAAATTATTGTAAGTAAGCAAAGCTAGTCACAATTTTTGTTGTGAGACCAATCCTGCTTCTCTCCTATTGATGGTCAATGGGAGGGCTTGTTGCCAGTGACTGCTGGGAACAGGATTAAGACCAGGGGCCAGATTTTCAAAAGAGCTCTGCGAGCAACATCTATTATTCTCAGAGGTAACTGCTCAGTCCTGAGCCCTTCTGAATGAAGTAGACATATTTTCAAGTGCCTCAATGAGAGCTGCTGGAACTAAGAGTGCTAGGGGTGATGCCGTACCCCCAGGGCTGAAGTGGTTTCCATTATATACAGGGATTACAGTTTGGTTCAATGGCTCTCAGCATAAACTGTTCCAGCATCCCTATACTGGGTTGGAGATCTTTTAAAATTTAGCCATGTGTGTTTGTGTGATCATGTTTATTCTTTCTCATCTGCATCCAGCCAATAGAGAATAACATGTCCCTTAGAGTTAAGGGCTAAAAAGAACTCTTCCCTTAGTGCAAGTGGAACAGGCCTACCTATTTGACACTCTAGGGGCAGGGTTCTTGTGTTGACTTGGAGTGTGTGTGGGTGCTTTACTGTGGAGAAGTATAAAATGAGTAAATTCAGTAATTTTTTTAAATTTAAAACTGGAATCTTTAGCAGTGTCTAATGGCTTTTGTTCCTCCAGATGTACCCACATCACATGACACCACAAAATTTGAAATATTGCTAGATATACATAGGCAAGAATCTGTTTTCAAGGGCTGGAATAGTAAAATGTCTAGTTTTCAAACCATACACACTTATTAGACATGATTGTCTGTGGAATGATTGGGGGAGGAAGAGACTTGGCAAAGAAGAATTTTTGTTGTTGACCTTAAAGTGACCTGAGGTACTTTTCAAAAATGAAAGGCATCTCTAGAATCTGGCAAAATGCCTTTCCCTGCATTCACCACAAAAAGTTTCCCATTGCTGAGGGAGAAGGAGCATTGGTTGCCTTCCCAGAAGGGCTAACTCAGGATCAGAGTTGAGTGATTTGTCAAAGGTGACCTAGAAAATGTGTAGCAGAGTCTGGCCTGGAAACCTGATTCATGGAGCTGTGGGCCCAGATTTTATTGGCTATATATTAGTGCCTTGCATGCGAGTTGGTTCAAATCCCTGCACTTACGCAGACCGTGAACTTGTTTTAATAATGCTTACCTTTGTAAAGTGCTTTGAGATCTATAAATGACACTGTTATGTAAATGCAAAGCACTATTATTAGCCACATTTTTAAAATGGTGTAGCTGAGGCCCAGGCCTTGGCTACACTTGAGAGTTACAGGACAATAAAGCCGCCCTCAGCGCTGTAACTCGCTCCCCGTCCACACTGGCAAGGCACGTACAGCACTGTATCTCCGCAGCTACAGCGCTGCTTGTACTCCACCTCCCCGAGAGGAATAAAGAGTATTGTGTTGCTGCTGCTGTGCTGCAGCGCCAGTGTGGCTGCCCAATGCGCTCTGATTGGCCTCCAGAAGTATTCAGCAGTATCCCACAATGCCTGTTCTAGCCATTCTGGTCATCAGTTCGAACTCTACTGCCCTGGCCTCAGGTGACCAACTGTCAGACCTGCCCTTTATATTCCCTGGGAATTTTGAAAATCCCCTTCCTGTTTGCTCAGCCAGGTGTGTAGTGCTATTAGCGAATCTTTCCAGGTGACCATGCCTCCACGCGCCAAGCGAGCCCCAGCATGGAGCAATGGCGAGTTGCTGAACCTCATCAGTGTTTTGGGGGAGGAAGCTGTCCAGTCCCAGCGGCGCTCCAGCCATAGGAATTACGATACCTTTGGGCACATATCAAGGGCCATGATGGAAAGGTGCCATGACTGGGATGCACTGCGGTGCTAGGTTAAAGTGAAGGAGCTGCGGAGTGCCTACCGCAAAGCCCGCGAGGCAAACGGCCGCTCCGGTGCTCCCCCCACGACCTGCCGATTCTACAAAGAGCTGGACGCAATGCTCGGAGGTGACCCCACTTCCACTCCGAGCACCACCATGGACAGTTCAGAGCAGGAGGAGGAGGAAAGCGGGAGTGAGGGTGCTGGGGTGGGGGGAGACACTCCGGAATCCCTGGAGGCATGCAGCCAGGAGCTCTTCTCGAGCCAGGAGGAAGGTAGCCAGTCGCAGCGGCTGATACATGGTGGAGGACAAACAGAAGAGCAGGTTCCCGGTAAGTGGCTTTTTTGGGGTGGGGGGCGGGAGAAATTTTTTGGTGAGGGCTCTTTGGGAGAGGAGGGTTAGGGCTGCATGCATGCCTAGATGCGGAATAGCGCATTGATGTGGTCTATCACATCGTGGTAATCAGCCTCAGTAATCTCTTAGAAAGTCTCATCCAGAACATGAGCAATGTGCTTGTGCAGGTTTCTTGGGAGAGCCACTGCAGTCCTTGTCCCAGTCAGGCTAACGTGTCCACGCCACTGTGCCGCAAGGGGACCATTGCTGCACACAGGCAAGCTACATATGGGCCAGGGCGGAAGCCGCATTGCAGTAGAAGACCCTCCCTTGCTTCCCAGGTCACCCTCAGCAGCAAGATATCTTCCAGGACGAACTCCTGTGGAAAATGTTGGGACAGTGTTCAGTGTAGGTGCCCCCTGCAGCTGTTGGCTCTCCCCAAGGCACAGAAACCCAGAGGACAGTACAGCTGTGAAACAATCAGTCCCCCTTACCCACCATTTTGGGGCTCCCGTGGGTTATGTGTGCTCTCTTTGGAACGGGAAAATTATGCTATTGTGTAGACGGTGTGTGCGCCCTCCTTAAGTGCGGGGGAATCATTACTCTGTCTGGTATAAACAATGCTGCCTCTGTTAAGTGTTGCATTTTGCCTTTACAGATGTAACCTTGAGACCTCAGCCGTCCGTTCACCGGCTGAGAGACTGTGAGAACTCGGGAAGAGATCGCGAAAAAGCAAAGAAGACATGCTGCAAGAAGTGATGCAGCAATCTCTTAAAGAGAATCAAAAAGCGCAGGAGTGGAGGGAGAGCGAAAACAGGATCCGCCAGGAAAACGCAGCGCACCAGCGGCGAAGCATGGAGCACCTGCAGCAAAGCATGGATCAGCTGATAAGCATCATGGAACACCAAGCGGACTCTATCCAGGCGCTTGTCGCCATGCAGGCGGAGCACTACCCGTGCGTCCCCCCCCCCCCCTGCAGCCCTTGTCCCTTGTCTCTTTCCTTTGTGCCCCCATGTCACCTCCAACCCACTTTCCCCAACATCCGGGTTCTTACTGCCACCAGCTGCCTCCAATACCTGTATCTTCACCACCCAGCCCTGAAAACTATGACCCTTACCCTCTGCACTCAACCCCCAACACCATGCAGTATAGCCATCCTGAAGTGCAGCCTTCATTGTACAGCACTCCAGACAGGACATATGCAAATCTGTGATTGTACCATTCCCCACCACACCCCCTTGCCCTTTCTGATTCTCAAACAGTTGTGTTTCTTTTCAATTAATGAATTTTATTTTCAATAAATGGATTTTTTGGCTTTGAAAACATTCTTTTATTGTATAAAGTAAAAGATTCCTTAGCCCAGGAAAGAAACAGGCACTGAAAATCAGATTAGCAAACACAGATTCCTACTAACATTGTAACCACTGCACTTCACTCCCATGCAGGGCACCAGATATCACTGCTGGTTTTCAGCCTCAAATTGCTCCCTCAAGGCATCCCTAATCCTTGCAGCCCCGCGCTGGGCCCCTCTAAAAGCTCTGCTCTCTGGCTGTGCAAAGTCAGCCTCCAGGTGTTGAACCTTGGAGGTCCATGCCTGACTGAATCTTTCACTCTTCCCTTCACAAATATTATGGAGGGCACAGCACGCGGCTATAACCGCGGGGATGTTGTGTTCAGCCAAGTCCAGCTTCCTGTACAGAGAGCGCCAGCGGCCCTTTAAATAGCCAAAAGCACACTCCACAGTCATTCGGCACCAGCTCAGCCTGTAGTTGAACCGCTCCTTGCTGCTGTCAAGGCTCCCTGTGTACGGTTTCATGAGCGACGGCATTAACGGGTAAGCAGGGTCTCCAAGGATCACAATGGGCATTTCGACTTCTTCTACTGTGATCTTCCACTCTGGGGAAAAAAGTCCCGGCCTGCCGCTTCCTGAACAGGCCAGTGTTCCGAAAGATGTGTGCATCATGCATCTTTCCGGGCCAGCCTGTGTTAATGTCAATGAAACGCCCACGGTGATCCACAAGCGCCTGGAGAACCATAGAGAAATACCCCTTCCGATTAACGTACTCAGATGCTAGGTGGGGTAGTGCCAGAATAGGAATATGCATCCCATCTATCGCCCCTCCACAGTTAGGGAACCCCATTTGTGCAAAGCCATCCACTATGTCCTGCACTTTACCCAGAGTCACGGTTCTTCTGAGCAGGATGCGATTAATGGCCCTGTAAACTTGCATCAACACGATTCCAACGGTCAACTTTCCCACTCCAAACTGGTTCGCAGCCGACCGGTAGCTGTCTGGAGTTGCCAGCTTCTAGATTGCAATAGCCACCCGCTTCTCCACCAGCAGGACAGCTCTCAATCTCGTGTCCTTGCGCCGCAGGGTGGGGGCGAGCTCCTCACACAATCCCATGAAAGTGGTTTCTCTCATCCAAAAGTTCTGCAGCCACTGCTCATCATCCCAGACTTGCATGATGATGTGATTCCCACCAGTCAGTGCTTGTTTCCCGAGCCCAAAGGCGGTGTTCCACGGTGCTGAGCATATCCATGAATGCCACAAGCAATCTCGTGTTGTACATGTTACGCGACTGGATATCATTGTCGGACTCCTCACTGTCACTTTGGATCTTAAGGAATAGCTCGACTGCCACACGTTATGTGCTGGTGAGACTCATCCGCATACTCCTCAGCAGTTCGGGCTCCATTTCCCCCAGACTGAAATGGAACACAGATCACGCTGCACAGAAACCGTTGAAAGATGGCACCAAATGTGGATGGAAGCACAGGGACTGCTGGGATGCGAAGCGATGCATCACGGGGCATTGGGACAGAACCCAGAATGCCCTGCATCCCCGCCCCCTTCCCACAACACATGGCACCAGAATGGGAAGAGGTGCTCTGTGGGATAGCTGCCTATAATGCACCGCTCCCAATGCCGCTGCAAATGTGCCCACGACAGTGCGCTGGCAGCTGTCAGTGTGGACAGACTGCAGCGCTTTCCCTACTCAGCTGTACGAAGACCGGTTTAACTCACAGCGCTGTATAGCTGCAAGTGTAGCCAAGGCCCCAGAGAGATTCAATAACTTGTTTGAGAGGCATTGTGGCTTAGAGGCATAGGCCCTGGGTGCAGGGCACATATATGCAGTAAAATTAGCAGCATAGAGTACATACAGATGTCAGATGCACACCGAGGTTGAAACTCATTGTACTGCAGAGGGATAAGGCTTAAGTCTCCCTTCAAATAGAGAGTTAACTGGGGCTTACATGGTATATTGACCTTACGCTGGTCTTAGCAGTGGCGTGAGTGTCACCTGACTGAGACAAACTCTTGGGGAGCTGTTATTATCTTGGTTACCTCTGCTTGCTCCTTTAACTTAATAATTTGGTGACCCATACATTTCATTTTGTTTAAGTTTTAAAAACTGTATCAGCATCTATCTACGCAAAAGGAAATAATTAAGAAAACCCTGGGAAATTACAAACAAAAAAAAGCTTAGTTTGCCAAATGAGAACAGTGTAGTTTCCTATTGCATCATTTACAAAGTCCAGGGACTTAAAAACAGAGTCCCTGATTTGCAAGTATTTCATTGTGGCTACTCAAATACTTAAGTATATATTTAAGTTCCTTACTAAACTGGGGCTTTTAGGACCAAATATTTTGTTTCTATCAGGTGAAACCTTTCATATGGCAAGACAGGTGATTAGCAATGTTCAGTATGCACTCACTGGCTCACTAATTTGGACCTGGAAGTGGCTTGGTGTAAGTCTGAAATTCCTCCACCAAACGATCAAAGCGAGCATTGACTTAGTGTGTGGTCCATAGTTTGCGACTAGTCTCATTGTGTGTTGTCTCATCTTCCAGAGGTGTAAAAGATGACTGCATCTGCTATGGGATGTTCTGAAATGGTTTTATGTGGACCATTGTTTCTGGGGTAGTTTGGGGCCTGAAAGTTCTTTTGTGGGATGGGTAATAAGGTGTGTGTTTGGGACATTAGCATTATCCCAAGTATTCTTCCCAGTGTGCCTCAGGATTGAATGAGGTCACTTTAAGAGCTTTAGACTGATCCCCAAAAGGCTTGCGAAACTTGGAGTGTTTGGTGTGCCTCCATGAATTGGTAAGTTCAGGTTGGTCATGGCTCAGTTGTACTCATGAGCCATGTGCTCACAAGGTGTATGTGTGCGCGTGTGCACATCTAGATCTGGGTGGGGATATATGTGCTAGAGTTAGCAATCATTGAAGAGGGGTTGATTTTTGCTCCAGGTACGATTCACATGGCAGCATTGAGCTGCACGCACAGAGACTTGGTATGTAAGCTGCCCAGCCATGCGTATTTCAACACATCACAACAATCTGAACTCTGACCCAAAAGAGAGACTATTCTTTCATCAGTAATCACAAAGCATAAGCACAGTGATCTTCTGAAAAAGAAATATAAAAATAGTAATATGCAGCTTCATGGCACTCCTCATGCAAGACAGTGTGTGCACGTATACATACATACACACACACACACACACTCTTTTACTATTTCTTGATGTTACACACTCTTCCTCTTTAAAAAAGTACACCTACAACACTAGTCGCAAGAGACACCAAGTATAAGAACTTTCCCAACAAAATCAGGTGTATTGATAAATATCTTGATTTAAAGGGGAGATAACACTATTCCTTAGAAGAAAATATTTAAACACGAAAATCAAGAAAAAAGTAGTGTACTATGTACCCTCCCAGCAACCTGGGTAGGTTAGAGTAAAAGTTGTTGTTGTGATGGAAATATGCATTCTTAACGTGTACAAAAATGTGTTCATGAATACTGCGTGTGCCATGCAGGACCTACTCAGAATTACATCTATCATTCTTTAAAGACTTGAGCAGTGTTGTACTCTAAGTCAAACTCCATTTCCCAGATACAAACATTTCTTTGGACTGCAGCTCTGGAACCACTGAGGCAATGAGTCTCAAATTTTAAGGCCAGAAGGGACCATCATGATCATCTCGTCTGACTTCCTGCACAGTGCAGGCCACAGAGCCTCACTCATCCATTCCTGTAATAGACCCCTAACCTCTGGATGAGTTACTGAAGTTCTCAAATAACAATTTAAAGACTTCAAGTTACAGAGAATTCCCTCACGCATATTTTCTATAGTGGTTAAACCACACCGCCTCAAAAGCTACTTGGAAAAGTCAGAGTTAGCTTCCTTCAAATGAATGAGAGGAAGACATCCGGTATGCTACTACTCTATCTGCTTGTTTGTTTTTAATGCCTAAAGTATAAGTAAGTGGCAGAAAACTGAAAAGCAATAACAGAAGTTTACCAGAGATTCACATAGGTTCTGAAAGCTAAAATATTTCCTATATTGCATCTAAAACTATTTCACTCACTCTGGCAATGTGACTGCCTCTGGGGATGGATGCAGCAACCTTTTAATAACACACAGCAAACCTACACAATGGCTTAGGGCAGGATGTGAAGAGTTTGATATAGTCAATGAAGGACTGCAGGGGGAATTTTAGGCTGGCAGACTGCATCTACCCAAGTTGGAATTTGGTCAGGAGACTTGGCTTGGCAGCGACTCCTCTGACAGGACCAAATGCTCTGCATGGAAAAGCTATAGAAGATCAGGATGGTTCTGTTGTATGTGGTGAGGCTGGGTGTGGAGATCTTATGCACAGAGACTTTACACACCCACATTTCATGGAGCTCAGCAAGGCATCAGTCTCTGCAGCAAGCCCATGGAAGGAGACCTGGGGGTCAGGACATGGGGAACTTCAGCTGCATTGAATCACTGAGAAAAAGCTGTACTGGGGCCATTTTGTGGCCCATAGACTAGGCTTCAGCCCTGAAGTCACCTAAGGTTGCAGTGATGGCTGTGGAAGGGCTCTGCTCCCTGATTGGAATGTATGTGTGTAACATGTATTCTATCTGCCCTCCTCCCCCACCCAAAATAACACCCTGTGTTGCCTTGCACACAGCACTGGTTGTGCCCAGAGATCAGAATTTGGCTCACAATAAGTGCTATGGAAACAACCACAAGTGCACTGACCTTTGGTTTTGACTCATCTGGAAAAAGAATCCCTAATGCAGAGGGGCTCAAGCCAGCCTCTGGACCTGAAGTCTACCTTTTCGTTTTTTGTTTGTTTGGGATGGGGAAGATGTGGGGAGGGAAAGGCAGAGTTGGGGATTGCAATTCTGGTCTGCCACTGTTTCTATAATGGAACAAGTCAAATTTCCAACCTGAATACCTTCAAATGTCAAATTTAGATCCAAGTTTTGCAGCTTAGGCACCTCCAGAGTTACTAATCAGTGTGTAAGTCTTTTGGCATTTAAAAAAAAAAACACTCTAAAACTATCCCAGGTAGCTTAAAAATCAGTTGAGTCCCAATTTGTGTTGATCCTTATTAATCTGCTTGCATTGCGAAGAACCACCTGAAGGATCAAAGTTTGTCTTTTAGGCTCTTAAATTGACTTGGGAACCCTTAAAATGTCTCATTTTAGGGTAGTATGTTCAGTTCTAAATTTAATGTCTCTAATCTCCATGCAATTTACAATTGTAATAAATATCACGAAATTAATGTTGCCACTTCAAATACAAAGGGACAGCAAACTGTAATTTGAGAGAATTTTATCAACATGCAATTGCCTTAACAAAAACAGCAATATATCATGTCAGTATGCTGAGAAATATTTATCTTTTGGGACAGCAAAATCATTTGCAGAATGTTTTAACTGCTAAATAAATATTTTACTGGCAACTTCTGAGGCATCATAAATGTAGTCAATATAAACACAGCAATGTGGAAACCAGTTCCAATCTCAGTTCAAATGAGTGCTGGCTAGTTCATGGCAACACAGTATAAGCATTTGGAAAATCTGATTTCTTCCTGCTATTATAAGCAAGCTTACTTAGTTTAGTCGCAAATTCTGGCAATGAAAAGCTCATCAAGCTTGCAGGCCTTGTGACACAGCTGGTCAGCACTGGGCTGAACCCCAGTTCTTGTAACTTAATTCAACTTAATTGTTTAAAATTGAATCCAGTGCTTATGAAAGGAGTTGAACTGATAGACATGGAGACAGACAGGGGTTGTCTGCCTGGCTACAGAACAAAAACATCATGAGCAGTGGGTAGCACAAGCTTTCTCCATACTCTCCTGCCAACGTACTTCAACTCTGACCTGGAGGTACGTCGCTCCCAATGTTCATTTCTCCTTAGTGTCTTTGCTGAGGCTGCCAGTGAAGATGCTGGTTGTAGTGAGAGTTTTAGAATGTGGGCATCTGTCCATTAGAAATAAAACAAGATTGGTTTAGCAGAAGTCATTGAACAGCTATCAGAGGGTAAGAACTCTCGCTGGCTACTGCTCTCGTTGGCTACCAACATCTGGTCTGGGTTTGAATCTGTGACTTAATGATAAAAGGTTCTGTATCTCATTTCCAATTTCTGAGCCATCCGGTGTCACTGCTTGTTTAAAAACTCAGATTATGCTTCTTGCATTGTAATTATTGTTACTACTGCCTAGCACTTTCAGTCTTCATAGCACCAGTTGATATTCTGCAGTTCCCTCTGGATAAATAACTGGTAACAGGCATGTTTTTTACGCCACACATTTGTCAGTATCTGTGCATTTAGACACTTTATATTTGACTAATACATGTACAATACATTTTAATATAGTCAACCCATGTAGGCTAAATAGCCACATTTCCATTAATAAAGATTCCTATTTAAAATGTTCCAAATAGCATTCCAAGGATTTTACTCATGGACATGTATATTTATAGGCGTGCAGTGGTGTAAACATGTTTGAGGAGTATCTTTTGTCAATAATCGCTATGAATTTTCCATTTCTAATCTTCACTGCTGATTGCTTCACTTGCTATTAGCCTTGTATTTGGAAATAACTGGATGCCCTTTCTGAGGGCTCAGGAGGGGATTTTTTTTGCTGATATTCCTACCCTTATCCACCTCACTCCGAGGAATTCTTGTGTGTGTTTACAAAGGAATGCTTTTCATTTTCTCCAGCGGCCACTCTTCCCCCCCCCCCCCCCATCCCCAGGGGTTAAAAACAAACCCTACTTGTGATGTTTTAAAAATCTTTTAGAAAACAGTGTTAAAATGATAGCAGAGTTGTCATCAAACCATTCCAGACACACCCAGTTTATTGTTGTGATTTGATATTTTTATTCAGCACCTTCAGAGTTTTTTCTTTTTTGGAGTTTCCTGTGGGACCCATCATCACATGGTACTCTATAGAGCAAATAAAACCCATCTCTCCTCCAGGTCTGAATAATCTATTCAGACACTGCACAGCAAGGGGTGACAATAAAATGGGTGTGGGGGTATAGGTAGGAGGAAAAGTCTTACAGCAGAAAAAGATCACGATGTATATTTATGGATCTTGCTAATTCATGTTTTTAATTTACAAGTGAAGCTCCTTTAAAGACTGGCCCACTAGTGTTCCTACAAGATACTGCAACTATGTAAGTAAAAAAGTGTGAAAAATAGCAGCAGCCAAATGAGGGAACTTTGAAATAGGAGGCTATCACGTTTCCACTTAAAAAAAAAAAAAAAAAGTTTCAATTTCATGTTTTTCTTTTTGAAAATAGGCTTACTGAATCTAAACTAGCTCTGTTTTGGAGTTGAAAATTTCTAATTTTTCCAACTTTGTATTTTGTAAAGAGATTTTGTTCTGGGAAAGATCAGTTTTTTACATTAAAACATAATTTTTGCATGTTTCAGTATGAAAAGCTTCATTTCATGAAAAGCATATGAAAAGCAAACTTGGGGGCTATAGAAAAAAATCGGTATTTGCTCAGTGCAAGTAACTAATTCTTCCCCCTACACCTTCTTATTGCCTGTATAACTCTCATTTCCATTAACTGGAATTTTCTATAAAGAGTGTCCTATAAAGTTATGATTACTACCTCTGACATTCTCTCTTCGGGAGGTTTTAATTTCATAACATTCTAGTTGTCAGTGAAATCAGATCACAGAGCAAAACAGAACACAGTTTACTGTACTATTTAAGCGGATTTTTCATGTCATTATTTGGAACATGCAAAGATGCCAAGTCCAATACTGTCCCTTTATTTATACTAATGGTGGCATCTTTGCAAGGGGAAAAAATGGGGGAGGAGGGAAATATTCTTGTCTTGAATCTGGGATAAGTCTATAAAAAGTAGCAAATAATTATCCGGACAATTTAATCACCTCAGAAATGTAGCTTAGATTTTTGTCATTAAACCAGAAAAAGGAAAGCATTATCTAGGTCAGTGTTTCTCAAACTGGGGCCGCCGCTTGTGTAGGGAAAGCCCCTGGTTGGCCGGGCCAGTTTATTTACCTGCCCCATCCGCAGGTCTGGCCGATCGCGGCTCCCACTGGCCGCGGTTCACTGCTCCAGGCCAATGGGGGCTACAGGAAGCGGCGGCCAGTACGTCCCTCAGCCCGTGCTGCTTCCCGCAGCCCCCCATTGGCTTGGAGCGAACCGCGGCCAGTGGGAACCGCAATCGGCTGGACCTGCGGACGGGGCAGGTAAACAAACCGGCCCTGCCCGCCAGGGGCTTTCCCTACACAAGCGGCATCCCCAGTTTGAGAAACACTGATCTAGGTAACTATGTATGTAAAATATATCACTACAGGATTGGGGGAGAAGATGGCTTAGGAATTTGGTAATGGGTGAAAGAGATTTCATACTTCCAGATTGTCTGTCAGATCCATCCCAGGTTAATAACTGAAAATTGTTGCCATCTGGTGGCTGCTGAGTGACTGCTGTGAAATGAGTTTTGGTCCTAATGAGTTCCCAGTGGACAAGTGTCCAAATTACAAAACGATCACCAATGCAATGGGCCCTAGCTGGACAAGGCGTTGGCAGTCTCATCAGTGAGACGACTGAATGAGAATGGAGACTGAAATATCGTCTCTGGAGAACAATCCATGGTCTAGGACCTCTTTAAAGCTTGCTGGCTGAGCAGCAGGGGGAGGCTTGTACTGCCGTTGCACATGCTATCCCTGATGAAATAGAGGACTTTGACACAATGACCATCATGGGGACCAATCTAAAGGGAATCTAACTGAGGAAACCTCAACTAAATCTGCATCTGTGCTAGTGTAAGACTTTCCCAGGATGTACCGATTAGAGGTATTAGGGAAGCTATTTCCGTGTATTGGGAATTCTCTTGGCTGGCCTACCTTGCTTCCCTCCAAGATGACCTGTACTGTAACTTGTACTCGGAGCACATCTTCACTATTCTCAGCTGTGCTCTGTTAGATTGGTGAGTTGTATTTGGTGTAGGGATTATACCTTCTTCCAAAGGATACTGAATTTCCTAGATTATCCATTTGACTGCTCTCTTACATTTCAGAGTTTACTGTTAATCTTGCCTTTCCTGGTGAGGAGGGAGGAAATGAGGCTGAACAGGGAGGAAGTGAAGGGGCTTATGAAAGTCCTCTCACTCCAACAATGAGTGAGGATCCCATTTCCCAAAAGAATAGGATTTCATGCTGGCTAGCTGACAAATATAAAATGAAACACCTGCGTGGAAGAAATGTATAGCTAGCTGCATGCGTGCCATTGGTGATCTATTGGCAACTCACTTGTTAATTGCTTTACTTGAGTTGGGGAGTGGGTAATCTTCTAAAATAAGCTAATGCCCAGGAGATGGTTTAAGTATTTTTATCTTGGTTCTTGTTTATCTGATCTCCTCATCCTAAAGAAACAATATGTGACCTAACTCTGGTCACTCAATTCCCTCTATAGGTAAAGCTTCACCTTCCCCATTATTAATGAACAAAAGGAGTTGGAGCACCAGAGAAAACAAGTTGGCAATATTGGATCAGGGGAAACATATTAGTGACTGTACTGAAGACTGAACAGGATTGCTGTGAAGAAGTCATCCATGTGACATTTCAAGTGTTCAATGCAATAGGAATGAGGGCCCGTGGTTAGTTGGATGCTATGGCAACATACTGTATGTGAGAATAATGGATAACACATTTGTCTTCCATCTGAGGAAAGACTTGCAATTTCGAGAGCTATGAGCAAGTTGGGTAATTTTTCCTCATGTGGGATATAACTCAATCTAATACATGAGGCATTTAATGTGTACCACAGACTCTTGTGATTTGATTTCTTTTTTTGGTTAAATAATGTACTTAAAGGGAGGAAAAAAATCCTTCCACTCTAGCAGGTCACTTATTTCATGGTGTGAGCAGTTTCTCTCATTGTTTGAAGCATGATTAAAAACATCAGAAGAATGCTGTATTGTACAAGGGAAGATGAACATACATTCTAAATGAAATGTATCTTTCACAGATGTGCCTGGGAAATATATTGTGTTCATAATTGGGTAGACAAAACTGACTGAGGCAAAAGTTGACTCAGTCCAAAAATCCATTGAAATAGCCCATGTTGCTAGGGGTTGTTGGTAATTAATAACTAAAATTTAATTCCTCCTTTTAAAGGACTTTTGCTTAACTAAACAGCCAGGAAGAAGCCAATGGTGAGATTCTTCAAAAAAGAGGTAACTATTTTTAGGCATTAACCTGAATTTTAGGCTATTTGTCCATGTTAAATCTCAGCCTTTACCTTACTAAAACTCCAGTTTCAGCCCCTATTCAGCAAAGTATGTGAGCATGTGCTGGAGTCCCAGGATTTCAGCATGGTCTTACCATGTGCTTAAGGGCTTTGCTGAACAGGGATAGGTTGCAGATGCAGGGCCTTTGGTGGTCATAATAGGTCAATGGCAATTTGGCCTGAGTAGGACTTGAGGATTGGGTCGACTCTAGCTTTTTCTTATTAGTTTAAAGAATGGTAGGACAGTATGAAAACAATATAACGGTTAGAACATCTTGGATCTAATTAAGCATTTTTTTGTGGTTCACACAGCTATGTATTTTAAGTATATTTTTAAAAGAATTAATCACCTGCCTTTTAAGGCAAAGGAAGGTTACATTTATTTTGTGGAAAATTAGTACTAATCTAGAATTAAGAAAACAGTGGTTCCTTCCAACTTCGTTTTAGGCTATTCTTGTTAAATGAGGTTAAAAACCCACCACCACATACAGAATGAGATTTACACACACAGCTCTACTGATGCATTACTGTTCACTGGAAACCCAAACATCTTCCCAGAATCACAGACAGACCCCTATGGCCTTTCCCCCTAGCTACAAACTACTTAGAGAAAAATGACAAATCATTTTATTAAGTTGGATTCTCTCACATCATTTGCCAAATATTTGAATCACCAATATACCCTGAATCTTTTCATGTTAATTATATGAATGTTAATTACACACTAGATACTTTCTGGACAATTTTATTCTGTTAAGGGGAAAAACTCACTGGTAGGGATGTTCACACCACACAAGGAAGAACATGTTAAATTAGGCTAACCTACCTGATAAGCTGCAACTGAGGGAGAGCCAGGGATGGAAAGGGTGATTGATGCAGGAGCCCGACTGGGAAGGAACAGGGAGGGCTAGTACAAAGCCGGGAATTCGGCAGCAGAAAGGGGCTGCAGGGGAAGTAGCCTGAGTCATTCCCTGGGAGAAGGGAGATGTTTTTTAGGGATAGGGAGTTAAGTGGTCTGTGGTTACTTCTCTGGGAGGAAGTAGCTTAGGCTTGTAAACCCAGAGGTGGGAGCCAGAAGATGTAGGAAGGAGTCCAGGGAAAGAGCAACAGGGTCTGGAAGCAAGCAGACCACCATTGCTAGGCACAGGGTCCCTGGACTGGAACCTGGAGTAGACATCAGCTCCAGGTTCCCCTACCAGCCACTGGAGAAATGGCATAGACTAGGCAGGGGAGAAGAAGGCTGCCTGGGACAATCCTCCCACAGGACTTGGATACACTGGAAGGGAAGGACTATACTGACCTGGGCAGTGGGCCAAGTCATGAAGTGGGAGCACCCTAAGTTGCACAGAGAGAGAGATGGCAGGGCGTGTGAACAAGCAGAAGAGAGCATAGGACCTGGAAGGAGCTAATCCCCAGAGCAGCAAGGAGGAGGTACCCTAGCAGTGATTGGACCCCGTTACATTCACCCTATGCAGAGGGTCATGAATAGGCCTATGCATTATCCAAATTCCACTTAAACCCTCAAAGTTTGTGTGGGGCTTAAATGGTGCATAGGACTTCTGCTAGCACTGAGCTGAATGTCCTCCTTTGGCCCCAATCCTGTGACTGATAGTTACTTGTATTACAGTAGTGGCAAGAAGCCCTAGTTTTATGGCATGACTCCATTGTGCTAGGTGCTGTACAAACAGAGCAAAAAGATGGTCCGTACTCCCAAAAACTTACAATCTAAGTACAAGACAAGAGACAACAGATGGATAGTGATGGGGGAGTTCAAGAAAACAGTTGAGACTGTATTGGTCGGCATTACAGTCAGTGGCCTTGGCCAGTAGGCTAGTCGAGAGTAAACATAGGTAAACTGAGTTTACCCACTTCTCTTTTGGGGAATAAGGAGTTCACCCACTTTTTTTTTTTTTTTAATGCCACTGGTCTTGACACACCAGCAGCCTAACTGTTGTCAAGTGGTTTTTTGTTTTGTTTTTGGAGGCATCACAGCAAAAGAGAGATTTAAGGAGGGATTGTGAGTGGAGCCCTACTTTCTTCAGTGGGCCTCTCCCCAGGTGTAGAAGTCTGCCTGCACACTGTCAATGGGGCGTTGGTGTTTATGTGACAGGTTCTGCCACTAAGTGAGTTTGTTTACGCAAGTGCACTTAATCCCAGTCTTTGTATAGCCTTGGTTTCTATTATCTCTACACCTCAATTAAGGAACTCTTTACTATTGCATCTAGCTTTTGAAGTTTCCTTTTCCTAGGACACTCACCTCCTCATGTGTGGTACTAAAGAGTTGTCGCCATAATGGGAAACCATTGAACATTTAACACGTTACTCATTGGTGCTCCATACTGAACCCTCCTGCTTTATGGATGTATATTTATCAAAGGTTATACTTGGCATGTTGTAATAGAAATTTCATTAAGCAAATTTAATACAAGAAAATCCCCTAACATTCTGTCTTGATAGTTTGATGTAGTCTCTCTTGATAGCAGAATAAGGTTCTGGGAATGCTGTTCCTGTTTGACGGCATGAGAAATCGGGGACCTTCAAAGTTGTAAGTTCTGGGCTTTTTAAAGAGTGATTATTGTAAGTAGGGTACAGCAACTTTTCTCTTTTTTAAAAAAAGTCATTTTACTTGGTCTGATTCATAAACTCTATTGTGAATTTATTTGTAGTATCGTAGCGCCTTGGCACCCGAGTCACAGACCAAGACCCCACTGAGACTCATACACGAATTCATTCTGTTTAAACACATGTCAAGATATTTTAAACTGACCCACAGTAGCAGTAATAACACATGTAGAACTTCATGTGCTTGGCACGTGTACTGCAGGTGGTACTTTTGTTGGTATAGCAGGTTCTATGTACTCTTTCTGCAGGAAGCATGGTAGTTTTAGTTCCTGGTCCTGCAATCAGATCTGTATGAGCAGACCCCAGTGGTCATGCTGAGATCCATTGATTCAACTGGAACTCTTGTGATCATAAGGGGGTCTCAGCATGGAACAGTTTCAGGATCAGGGCCTAGGTGCTGATTTATCAAAGGCTTATGTGCTTATCATTAAGTGTGGAAATAGTCTACTGACTTCACTCAGATGCTTAAAGTAAAGCACACAGATACAAATCCTGGTAGGACCAAGGCTTAGGATAAAATCTTCAAAAGTGCTTAAGTGACTTGGTTAAGTTTCGATGAGAGTTAGCCTAACTCACTTTTAAAAATAGGACTTAATCTCCTAAATCAGTTAGAGGCTTTTGAAAACTGTACCCTTAGTCTGTAACTGATTATCAAATTTGCTTTTCTATGACTAATTTAACACCTAAACACAGCTGAGGTAAATAACTGCAGTTCTGTAAGGACACAGGGAGATGACAGATCAAAAATAGGGGGTGGGTGGTTTCTACATTATACAAAATAAAGTAACATTTGCGGGGCTCTACGTTTTCCTCCATTAATTTCTAGTAGTAAATGAAGGAGAGGGGGATTAATGTATTTACTGCTTGATGTATTGCCTTATCTGCAGTAGCTATTACTTAAGACTGACAGAATGAAAAAATGCTTTCAGAAGTACAGAGATTGCTTTCATCTAATCAGCCCTGAGATGAGAAGGGTAAGAGCCAACTCTAGCTCCCTTATCTGTCCTTTCTGGTTTCATAGTAGGCTTGCGATTAAGTGTGATCAAGTTTCTGTGGTTCACCTACAGCATTAGCTTATTCTTCCCTGTCCCCCTCCCCCGAAAAAGAAAGATAAAGCTCACTTTGGTCCTACATTATCCAGCCTGCCCAATTCACATGCAAACCATGTCAAGGACATGGGGAATGGCTTTTACTTCTGTAACAGTCAACTCTGCGTCCTTCATGTTAAACTTGAAACCTAAAACCCAAATCTGGACATACTTGTAATGACTTTTCTAGTTCTTGTGGGACTGGAAACCTGCATTAGAGACTGGGAAATAAAGAAGCTGCCCATAAAAAGCTTGGTAGAATGAATCCGTGAGGCCCCATCTGCACAGCATGTACAACTGTATCAGGGTCCTGGTTACAACATGGATCTCTGGGGCTATTGTTAGCTGGGGAAAACAACACACAGTATTGGACTGCGGGCTGACTGAGTTGCAAGTGAACTCCCTTCTTTATGCAGAATACAAATGTGGGGGGTGGTTGTCTTTCAGTGAAACTCAGTCTATTGAAAATTCATTTAGCATTTGCTCTAAATGTAGAATTAAGGCATCTGTAGAGAAATATGGGATGCTGGTGTTTCATAGTGTTATCTTCACCTGTGGGGAGAGGAGATGTGTTGCTGAGACCTACACCAGGTCAAGGCCTTGTATGCTGGCATGAAAAGTGCAGCCCTTCTTAGTCTATCCTCTTTTAACTTTGGCTTGTTTTACCTCATCATTATGGCCCAAACTCTGCTATATATTATGCACCCAGTGCCCACTGAAGTAAATGAAAGAGGCATGCACATCTGAGAGACAGAATATGGCCCATATGACTACAGTAAAGGAAAATTCTAATGAAATATAACATTCCCAATCACTTAATCAATGCAAATTATGATTAAGGACCTGATCCTGCAATTGTCAGCAGATTGGTATGCACATGCAGAAGTTCCATTTACATGTAGAGTACACCCATGTACAACCAATTGCAGGGTTGGGACCTAAATCATAAATATATATTGATATGTTATATATGGTATTAACAAGTATAACTTCCCCCACCCAAGTAGTCATGTTGCCTGCCTGATGTGTATCAACCTAGGATGATGAGATCTGCAGTTAGACAGGGAATAGCAGGAGATTGCCATTGATGAATTTTACAGAGGTTTTCAAATGCATTTTTTGGGGGGATGGGGGGAGAGAGAAGTGGAGGATGGGATAAGGGAGGGTGTTCTATTTCTCTATTGTTTTTCTCCACCCCAAAATGTATCCATGTATTGCTTACGCTTCTTGTCAACTACAGAGCCCCACACTAATCAGAAATGTGTCTGTTTCTGGCTGATGCTCTGATCTTCATGTTCTGATACAATACCAGGTTGTGTTTTCCCCTTGAATGTAGAATTGCCAGTCGGATATCAAGTGCTGAAAAATTGAGTCAGATACCCAATAATCATGAGATTGGCTTAAAAATCACACCCCTTTATTAAAAAAAAAAGGGGGGGGGGTTCTTTGGCTTTCTGAGTCAACATGAGTCTGTGGTGGAGTGTATACATCGTACTGGTATAGAAAGGGCTAAGAGGAGCCTGACAATAAGCCTACTCTGTGATATGTGGCAATAGCCCAATATGCTTATTCTGTGATGTGTGGAGAAGAGAGAGGCAATTAAGGATTAGAACCAGACTGGGTAGTTCTGGTAAAGGAAGCACTGCAGGGCAATAGGGAGAAGAGATCTCGGAGAGAGGTAGCTGGGAGTTTCCTCTTTTGGGGAAAGGAACTTACAGAGGGGCCTGAAGGAAGGAGCTTGTCCATGAGGCTGTGCCTGAAGGGAGAAGTCAGCTCAGGAGAGGGGAGACCCCTAAAGTAGGCCTCAGAGAAGCCCTGAGGGTCAGTGGCTTGGAAGGCACCGGGCCCCTAGGGGGAAAGCCTTGGGAGGCAGCAGTGAATAATGGGGTGCGGAAGAACTCTGCAGAGTCTGAGAGGGGTGAAGAGTCAGCAGAGAACTGAGCCCAGGAAGGTTGGAGGAGTTTTGGTTCCTTTTGAGTTGAGGTTGAACACGGTTACCCCTGGAAGGGGTGGAACTCTGATTGTGACTTAGCTCGGTGGCCAAGTCACTGAATAGACCACCGCAGTGCAAAGGAGGCTGAGGCACAGGGCTGTAATGCTGGGTCTTGCTATGGGGAGGTGCTCCAGGCTGGTGAGTGTGACAGGGTGATATTGTCACACTTTCCTCTGCAAAAATTATAGCTAGACACTTACTTTCCAAAAAGAAATATTTATTTAATAGACTCCCAGGACTCCAGGAGCTGGGGCTTTAAGAAAAACACCAAATACCATGAGACTTGCAATAACAGTACAGTAGGTGGCAGCCCCAGGGATTTTTTTCAGTTACCAGCTTCTATCAGTAGAAGTTTTAAAACACTTTCTAGTATTGAAGGAAATCACAACTAAAAAAATTATTTAATCAAAATATGCAATACTTTCCATAGTCATCTAAGGCAGTAGGAAAATAATCACTGTAGTTTGCTTTTAAAATATGCCCACTGCTATTCCAGGGCTGTATTTATCTGTAGGCTCCCAATCTGCTGCTGCCTCCAGAGAGAGGCAGTTCTATCTGAAAGTGAAGTTTGAAGAAATATTGCAAAGTGCCTTGAAAGAGAGAATTACAGAATTCTTCTGTATTTAAGTTCCCAAGACTCCTCATTTTGTCCTATATGTATTAACTGGGTTAAGAACGCCTTACTTACAGGAGTGTTGAGGCTCACTCCATTAATACTGAAGCTCTTTGAGATCCTCAAATCAAAGTATTTCAGAAGCGTAGGTTCGGGTTTTCAAAAGCCCATAGCATTGGCCTAACACTTCTCCGACTGATATCAAAGTTAAAGCTCCTAGTGACTTCAATGGGAGCAGAGTTACACCAATGTTGAGTGCTTTGGAAAGTTTTACCCATAAATTATTATGTAGCACTCTACTAAGTTGGAGTCCTATTTTGCTGCTGCATGGGGGATGTAGGGCGAGAAGCTCTGATGTAGCACAGGGTGGAACTTGGCACATGGCATTTTGACTGCACAAATGCTGTTTTACTCTGCACCCAAAATAAATAAATTAAATAATATTCCTGCACGTGCATCCTGGCTACTAAAATAGCCCTGGAGTAGGAATGAGTTAGGTTATGAGTCTCTGTTGTGGGGGTGGGAATCCTAATGCTAATATTTCATTGCAAGGTTTATATGAGCGTTTGCTTAAAGGGCTTTGTATGTCTGACTGGCTAGTTAACACAGCATTTTCTGGTTAAATTCTTTCAAACCTTACACTTTAAATGTTGTATTTAGCAACGCTTTTATTAAAAACACAAAACAAGGCTACTCTCGCCAGTCTGTCATAATCCATTTTATTGTTGCCACCCATTTTAGTGTATACTGAGGAGTGAGAGGCCAAGCCACAAACTTGACTCATTTCAGCCTCTATGGCTTTTTAAAAGGTCTTCTGTCTGAATACCTTAATAATGTATTATTTCAGATTTGTCAATTAATAATTAGTATCACACTATGTTCCCCACAAATAGTTGTTTGTTCGCTTCAGCTGCTATATTAAAATAGTTATTTGTATGACAGCCAAGTGGCTATGAATTTAACCTTTTCACATGGCAGAAGTGCACCTGGGAGTTTGGACTGGCTTCTCTGGACTGCAGTCCTCAGCTTCTCGTGTGTTTCTGCTCAAAAGGTTATCTAATATTTGTTTAAATTGCTGCTTCATAAGATGACAGAGACTGCCCCCTCTCTGATTACATTAAAAGGACCAGGATTGTAACATAGAGGCAGGGGTGCAGTGGAGAAATGTACCCTATTCATTTATCTTTCAACATAAAATCTTTGTGATCATAGTGGAGAAAAATATAGCAAACTGCTTGGGGTTAAAGACTAATAGGTAATAAGAAGTGCTATTCAAATCAACTTTTGAGAGCGGGATGTGACTAGGAAATAGGTGCTCAATATTTGGCCAATAAAACTTTATAAATAAAGGGGCCTGATTGTTTTGTTTCTGAATGCTGAGTACCACTGACTTCAGCTAGAAGAGATGTGAATGCCCCGCACTTTTGAAAATTGGACTCCTGTTCTTCAGGAGATAAGGGGTTATATAGCAATGCATGATTGAGGTCCAGGCTTTCTCCATTTCCATGGTATTGGGTCATACCCTTTGAGCTGGTGGCAAGCAAGAGATGGTTGTAGAAGTCACCACTGTGGTTCTCGGCCATTTTATTATCCCCCTGTGTCGGGAGGGAGTCACCCTGAAATTGGCTTTAGGGTAGCTTTGCACCCAGAGAGCTGCATAAGATTGTTGCACCCCAGGTTTGTCCCACATACTTGGTTTTACAGTTCTAGGATTGTCTGCCTGTCTCTGGGCATTCTGGGATTCTGAGTAGTGAACAGTCAGATGCAGGAGCAAAGGGGAGATTAGTATAAAAGAGAGTCAAATGTCAGTCTCACAAACCAAACCTAATACTTTGACTTTGCCCAAGGGAAGTAGGATCCCCTCTCCCACCATGCTGTATGTTGGGGCCAGGGAGCCTGTATAAAGAGGTAATGGCTGCTACTGCTGGCTATGGGGAGGAGGAGTAATATGCCCTTTCTCTCACTCGTGGGATTCAGGCTTGTGGATCAGCACTATACCATGCCTGGTCCCACCCTGACCTGACCATTTTTCATCCTCCATAGCGAGCTCTCAGAGCATCTAAGGAGGCCTGTGTCTGCAGTATGCACAGGGATATGGAGATTGCCTGCCCCTCTTGTGCAGCAGAAGCAATGTGTTAGGCCTTGCATGCCAGCCCAATGGGACAGAAGTTGCTCTTAGCTAAGGGTCCTGATTCAGCAAAGTGTATAAGCACTTGCTTTAATGCTTTGCTGACTCGGGGCCATAAGAATGTTCCATTCTATATCCTAGATCATCTCATTCACTTACAAAAACCTACTTTTATCAGTGTCTGGATTTTCATATGGTCTGGGTAACTTTAAGTGCTGTTTGCCAAAGATTTCTAGTGTTCTAAAAATAATCATTCTTTCCCATTTTCATAATTTCCACATTGCTATTTTTAATATAATTTAACTTTTGATGATTCTGTGTGGTTATTAAATGGTAAAATTCAGCAATTTTGTATAAACATTAAATCCTTTCTTTAAATATTATCTGTGACATACTCAGTAAATATCTTCAGCTACAGAAATGGGTCAATGGAAACACGAATCTCTGAATGTCAGATTAAATGGATTGCATTCTATCTGAAGCGGTACAAGGGGAAATCTATTTTGCTCTACTTCAGTATTATTTGTAAATATGACAATCATTGCCATGTAAGTGCTTGCTTTAACTGGAAGTGGAATTTACTTCACTCATGCTTTACATATTTTTTCAGTATTTTTACTTAAACCATTTTAAAGTATCAAATGTATCAATATTAAAAGGTAATGTTTGTACATTTTTATGCTATTCTATTTCAAAGGTATTTTGAAAAGAGATCTTTTTAGATCAGTTTTTGGAAAGAAATATGCACAGTACTTTTGGACACTGTTCTCATGTCTGGAATGATTAAGGTCACTTGAGTTCCAGTGTGATTTTGCACTTTATCCTCTCGCCAATTGGTGAGGTCTGGTGCAGTCATCGTGATGGCTGTTTTTTGCGGTGGCACTATCAGTGCTGAATAACAGATAAGGTAGCTGGTCACTTACTCGTTTAGAAATCAGTCAGGAAAGTGAAATAAATTCCACCAGTGGACCTCCAAAATTGCTCTGAATTCAGAAGAACCCCCATGGAACTCAACTTCCCCAGCCCATTTCTCAGTAACAGTATGATTTTTTTAAAAAATTCCTCTTCCCCAAACCTAGGTACAAACTTGCTTCAATGGCTTGATGTTTTCATTTTGTGCTGAGTTAGATAAATCTCATTTTTCAAACTGTTTTTTAAAGTAAAATCACCACAAAACATAAAAACTCTGTGTAAATATAAATATTGTGTAAAATGCAAAACCAAGTGAGTGAAACTATTTTTCTTCCTCTTACATTGGTGCCACAAGTTTAACTTTGTGTGAGTAAAAATGGTGTTTAGCTTGGCATTGGTTAGGTCAAATGAAATAAGCTGGCTTAGCAAACAAACCTCGCCTTGTGTGTATAGTAATGATTAGCCATGGTGGAAGTAAGGAGTCATATGCTAGTTACTTGGGGATCTCATAGCAGCTGGAAAGAAACTAGGAGGATATGTTGGAAAGAAAATTTTGTATTCTGAGTGATTATTAACAATTGCTGTAATAAAGCTGCCAAAAATATCAAGATCCATATTACGTATTAATTTGCTATAGGCAGGAAAATATCATAGTTTAAAACTCTGTATAGGAACAAATTTTTGTAAAATGCTTGCAATTGAAATGTATGTATTGTGGTGTAACTGAGGCTACAACTTTGGGGCATTAATCACTGTGCTTTAATGTTTGTATTTCATATCCCTCCTAGAAGGAAACATTATCCACTTGAAATTTGAAAAGCACCTAAAATGAGTCTTTTCACTTTGTTCAAAAGAATCAATGTTATTTTGTCATTTGGATTCTCTTTTATGTTTTAAACTGGTGCCTTGCACCGCAGCATGTGCCCTATTACAAGAGCAATGTGTAAGTAGGGCTGGACAGGAAGTGGCTTTCTTGTCCCATGAAAATTTGTGGAGGCTTTGACACGTATCCCCCATGGTACATTCAACCCAAGATCTCTTTAGTGTTTTGGTGGCAAACCAGAGGGAGACACCACATAGTAGCCAATTGCCCCATGGTTATAGCACTCTGCTGGGATATGAAAGGCCCAGGTTCAAGTCCTTGCTTTGCTCATGTTGGAGCAGGGACTTGAATGCAGCACCCCTGCATCCCAGGGTGGTGCCCTAACTTCTGGCTATTGGCTAGTCCAGGGGAACAGCTCATCTCTCCTGTTGGAGCTGTTCCATTTTGTATAAATGTCTAACTGGGAATGGGGGAGAGGGACTCTCACTCTGTACCATGGTTGTTCTGGCACGCATCTGAGAGGTGGAGATCCAGGTTGAGTGCCATAACACCTGGGCTACAGAGTGTGTGACTCAGTCTCTATCCCAATGAATATTTATATGAAGTGGAACAGCTCAACAGGAAAGACTGGGACACACTCAACCCCTAGTAGCCTGGTGCTCAGGGCACTCTCCTGGGAGGTGGGAGACCGGTGTTCAAGGCCCTGCTTCAAAGCAGGGCCTTGAACATGGTTTCTCACATCCCAGGAGAATGCCCTGAGCACCAGGCTGCTGGCTGTTCCAGGTTGGGTCCCTTTATTATGGACCCCTCCCCTTCAGTCTTTAGAAAGCAGCATTTTCTGATTCTTAAAGTAACTTTTTTTTCTGAAAATTTCCCACGCTCTCTATGTGCAACAATCAGCATCACTGTGAATGAGGCTGAATTCAGCCTACCAGAAATAAATGTGGGCAACTGAAAGTCAAAGCTTGTGAAAGGCCCAAACAATAAACCCAGACTCTCTGATCTGAACACTTCTGGGTTTAGGGGTTTGCAATCCAGCTAAATTGTTCCCAAAGTTTACTGAGCTCAAGTTCTGTCAGGTTATAGCGGTAGTTTACTGCTCAGACCTTGTGTCCAAACCTAGATCTGGGGGTTTGGTTCAGGCCCATCTCTAAATCTTCTACTGCAGTTGGTATGTGGGTTTACTCAAGGTATTATGAACAGGGACTAGTGAACCAGTTCATATAAAGCAGCTCCCTCAGCCTTCTGCACCTTCATCAATTTTTAGACTCATTCTGTGACCCTTTCCTGAACAGTTCAGATGAAATGTTTGTTCATGTCTGGTGTCTGTGTGTGACCAGAATGCAGTGAGAAGGGCTGTTCTCATGGTATTTGAATCAGGGACCAGAAGCAGAAGTGTTGCATATCTCATAGGAAAGCCTGCTCATGCAAGATGTCTGGCCCAGTTAATCAGATTGAAGTGGCCTGGATAGATTTCAAATAAGCAGTTAAACTTTTTGGATGCCTTTCCTAACCGATCCAGAATGCCAAGTCACCGGAGGTCTGCCAGTTACTGAAAAGTTTGAGATTGCATTGTTCTGGATGGAGATAGTTGAACTACGGTGAGATTCTGATGGTCTTTCTCAACGCTTGTAACAACCTCTGTGTAACACACACCTGGAACTTGGATTGGGCTCACTAAGGTCCACAAACCTTTTGTCAAGTTTGGGCCCTAATTTTGTGAGAGCCTGTGCCCAGCTTGTGATTTGGGGGGTTGAAGAAAAAATATTGGACACTTCTTGTGTCCCATGGTTTGGTTCCCAAAGTGGACAAAGCTTGCCCATCCTGACTGCAGTTCACTTCTCATCTCGGGGTTTTTTTCAAACCCCTAACTCAGTGGATGCTAAAGGGGAATGGAAAACTTCCAGAACCTCTGCACCCATCTCAGTGAGCAGAATTGGCTGGATATCATTCTGTGATGATTAAAACCTATTAGAGCTTAAAGAAAATCAGAAAACAACTAGAGAAACACTTTAAAAATTAAAGCGGGTCCAATAACTTGCAGCATTTTTCTGGCAGCTCATTTTGAAACCTAAGTAATCTTTGTTTGGAGTCTCTGGAGCAGCAGCAACAATTAAGGCCTAATGTTAATTGCTCATTGCTGTCCTCCCTTGGCTGATCATGCTACTCTCAGCTAGTGTCTCAAACTTCCTAGTGGTGGAAAAAATGCAGCTTGTCACAAGTCCTTCCAATAGTAATTTTTATTCTATAACTGGTATCATAATCATGTCAATATCAAATAAACAGATGTTTATCGTTAATCCATAATTTTGACATCAAAAATATACAATCCCTGGAAGAAATTGAAGGGGAAGGCATTTTTTAATTTACTGTGTATATTCCAAAAATTTAAATTGCTGTATGGCCTCCAAAATCAATATTGTATGTCAAAAAGGCTGCATGTTCTCCAAGGGAAGTATTATATATCTAGCAAAAAAACTCCAAAACTGCTCTCCTCAAAATTTTAGTTTTCTCTACAATAATTTCTCATTGTTAATGTCTCCCTTAAAAGAAATGTCCAGAAAAAGGGGTATTATTTCTGTCAGGCTTGCAAGTTTAAGTTTTTGTTGAGGGGATGTGAGCTCTTACATAAAAGCTACAACTGCCTAATGAGCAAATAATATGCATCAGTCAGAGTCTCTGTTGCTTGATAACATGCCAGAGAGCCGCAGTGATGAGATGAATTATGTTGGGTTCTGTTGTTATGAACATTTCCACTGGAAATTAGGGCTGCAGTCTGCATTAGACCTTGGGATACTGATTAGTTGCGGTCATTTGATGTAACGGGAAAAGAGAATGGTGTGTAATTATTTTTCATCGTGAGCTCTCTTCCTCAGAACTATTAATGGTGGTAGGTTAAATTACACCAAGGCTTCTGATGTAAACTGTAAGCGGATCAAGGTGCAGATGACTTCTGCTGTCTTCATCAACATATTAAATGCTTCATAGTCATTTTAATGCACAAATAGCATTTAAATAATGCATGATTAACCTGGAACTATTCATGGACTTGATCTTGGAAGTTGATGAGCAACCCCACTTATCACTAAAGGAGATGGGAATTGTGCATGCTTAACAGCATCTTTTAGGATTAGGCCAATTCTGTTGTTTAAAGCCCCAATCCTGAAATATATATTAAAAAATACAACCAGTCATGGTGGTAGAGTTAAGTGTGTGCATAAGTGTATGTAGGGTCAGAGCCTTAAAGAGCAGCTATTTCATAGAAAACTTCGAAGAACGGTGTCTTAAAATATAACCTGTATCTCTCTTCCCCCTTCAATTCAGTATTCTGGACATTTGTCTGAAAAGAACGCGTTTGTTTTAAGAGCTCACTTAGTGCTTTCCTGCCTGAAGTTAAATTCTTAGGTTGCTCGATGACATCTTTTCCAGAATGGCTACACTTACTGTCACAAACAAGGTTAGCATTCCATGAGGTAGAGTAAATAAAACCTTAAAGATCCAGCTTTAACACAGACATCCCTGGTGGTTTGAAAAAGAATCGTGGGGAAAGGATTACAGAAAATTATAGGCTTCAGCAAAATTGTGTCTCAAAGTAATGTTTCAGTTTCACAAAGTGCCAGTAGATTTTAAAATAAAACAACCTCAAAAACAGTGGAACATGCTCTCTGCTTTATTAGTACTAGTTCTATTTATTTTTTCAAGCAGTGTGTGTGCTTGATGCTGGTCATATATAAAAGGAAGATCATCTCCCTGGTGCAGAGTTGATAATTAGCTTCAACAAACTAAGCATAGTTCTGCTGATGTTATCAAAGTAACTTCCCAAATGAACTGTTTCAGGAAGAAAAAGGGTGCAATAACAAATATAAATAACCTCTCCATTTACCCTTCTCCCAGTAACAACCAGACACCTCACACCCGCTGATCCAGTCAGCACTGAAGGTATAAGCACTGAAAAATCAGAGTGCTGTATGAAGACTTATCTTCAGTGACGCAGATCTCCATGTGAAATAGCAAAAAAGTTTATTTTAAAAGTATGAGCCAACAAAATATGGGTTAGATTTTTAATCCCCGAGAAATTATATTTTAAACAAAATATACGAGATGTTTCATCAGTAGTAGGGCTTCCAACTCAAAGTCTTGCATTGCGTAAGGAACTTCCAGGAATAGAAATTCCCTAACAAAATCATGCTGCAATACTTACTAAGGGTTTCAAAAACAGTGCAAAGGCTGGAGCAGATTTTCCAGTTACTGTACCGAATGCAATGCTGGTAATCATAATTAACCCACCACAGGTCCCTTAAACGCTTCTTTAACCCAGTATTTTCCAAGTGGGAGAGAATCTGTATCAGCCATTGCCAGCAGCACCAGGTGTGGTTCCTTTGACCTTGTGAACCCCAAAGATGTCGGCGATTCTGGACACTGTGGGCTGTTTTGTGAGCAGGACCTGACAAGCTGCTGAGGAACTGAGGTTTCTTGGGTCCATGGCTCCAAGACAGTTAGCTGGTTGGACTGCCCCAGAGGTGGGACCGGGCTTTTCCATTTTGCAGAGAACTTTGAAATTTTTGGTATTCGTCCTCAATTGGAAATTAAACCAAACTTTGAAAATTATGGCAATCCTCCACCAAATGGCCTTGCCTTACCCCTCACAGTGCTAGATACAACACACTGAACAGCTCTGTAACTGATCAATGGACTTTCTCCCCTGTGCATCTGGTATCTGCCCCCACCTGCACCTAGGGATGCCAACCCTCCACAATTGTCCTGGAATCTCCAGGAATTAAAGATTAATCTTTAATTAAAGATTATATCATGTGTTGAAACCTCCAGGAACATATCCAACCGAAGTTGGCAACCCTAACTGCAGCAGAGTGGGAAAATGCTTAGGGCTTTGGAAATGGGGCTCAAAATGTGTTCATATAGTCTCAGCCATTTCGGAAAGAAGTGGGGAATCCATATAGTTCCTTGTTGTGCATCACACAGGTTATAAAGAAAAAGAGAGCCTGTCTGAGCTTGCGTCTAACAATCTACCTTGGTTTACTTTTCACTCAGCAATACACACACCCAAATTCCTATTAAAGATCTTGGAAATTATAATCCACTGCACAATTTTCTGTCAGTTACTACTGCCCACTAAGGGGCTACCAAAACACCAGGGGTTCTTCCCTGGCCTCATTGAAGATAATGGCAAAATTCCCATTGACTTCATTGGGGCCAGGAGTTAATGCTGCAGGTCTGTTCAGATGTAGGTTTTGGTCACTACCTATCTGGACTAGACTGAAATTGGTGAACTGTAGCTATGCTATAAATTGCAGCCTGATTGTTAAGTAGGGTGTCTTGCTACAAGAACACTACACCAGTGCTTCATCATCTGCTTTATCTATTTGTGATTCCCCTAGAGGGAAGTCCTGAATAGTTTGGGGATGTGCAGGCTGGGTTATTTTTAGGCCTGGTCTACACTATGAGTTTAGGTCGAATTTAGCAGCGTTAAATCGAATTAACCCTGCACCCATCCATACAACTAAGCCATTTATTTCGACGTAAAAGGCTCTTAAAATCGATTTCTGTACTCCTCCCCGATGAGGGGAGTAGCACCGAAATCAACATTGCCATGTCAAATTAGGGTTAGTGTGGCCGCAATTCGATGGTATTGGCCTCCAGGAGCAATCCCACAGTGCACCATTGTGACCGCTCTGGACAGCAATCTGAACTCGGATGCACTGGCCAGGTAGACAGGAAAAGCCCCGCGAACTTTTGAATTTCATTTCCTGTTTGCCCAGCATGAAGCGCTGATCAGCACAGGTGACCATGCAGAGCTCATCAGCGCAGCCAGAATCAAAAAAGAGCTCCAGCATGAACCGTACGGGAGATACTGAATCTGTTCTCTGTATGGGGAGATGAATCTGTTCTATCAGAACTCCATTCCAAAAGACGAAATGCCAAAACATTTGAAAAAATCTCCAAGTGCTGCATGAAACTTAAGGAGCTGAGACAAGCGTACCAGAAAGCCAAAGAATCAAATGGACGCTCACGGAGGGAGGGGCAACTGACGACTGCAGCTATCCCGCAGTTCCCTCACTCTCCGAAAACCATTTGAATTCTGGATTGAGCTCCCAATGCCTGAAGGGTCAAAAACATTGTCGCGGGTGGTTCAGGGTATATGTCGTCAGTCCCCTTACCCTCTCCTGTGAAAGCAAAAGGAAAAAAATCGTTTCTCACCTTTTTTCACTGTCACCGTATGTCTACTGGATCCTGCTGGCAGACGCGGTGCTGCAGCGCTACACAGCAGCATCCCCTTGCCTTGCCTTGCGGACGGCAGACAGTGCAGTATGACTGGTAACTGTCATTGTCGTCCCGTGGGTGCTCCTGGCTGGCCTCAGTGAGGTCGGTCGGGGGCGCCTGGGCAGACATGGGTGCTCCTGGCTGGCCTTGGTAAGGTCAGTCGGGGGCGCCTGGACAAAAATGGGAATGACTCCAGGTCATTCTCTTCTTTAAGTTTTGTCTAATGGAGATTCAGTCCTGCCTGGAATATCATGCCAGCTGGAGGCTTCTGCCTCAGGCTGCTCTCTCAGTCAGCAGCACCGTGCGGTCGCACCTACCCCAGCCTACCCCTTGCTCCCAGGGCTCACAATCAGATACTTAGACCTCTATATTTTGCTGCAAATAAAAAAAAATTAAGCTGCCGTTTAGAACTGTCCTCCAACATACATATCCTGGGACATTTTGTATTTTACCAGTGTCAACCAAAGGCCCACACACAAATGGAGGTTCAGTCCTGCCTGTGCTTCTATCCTAGTGCTTATCACAGATTCCCATTTTCAGCTATAGGCTGAGCAAGTGCAGAATGGTGGTTCACTCAACTTCGCTGTAAGCCAACCGCCCTCCCCTCCCGCCTTTGATCTCTGCTTGCAGAGGCAATAAAGTCAGTGTTGTTTCAAATGCATGCATTCTTTATTACTTCATCACACAAATGGGGGGATAACTGCCAAGGTAGCCCGGGAGGGGTGGGGGAGGAGGGAAGCAACGGGTGGGGTTGTTGTAGGGGCACCCCCTATAATGGCATGCAGCTCATCATTTCTGCGGGATGTCTGGGGCTCTGACCCGGAGCGGCCGTTTGCCTCTCTGGTTCTTTAGTAGGCTTGCCTGATATTCTAGGCAGAACTGACTCTCCATTAGACAAAACTTAAAGAAGAGAAAGACCTGGGGAGTCATTCCCATTTTTGTCCAGGCGTCCCTGACCGACCTTACTGAGGCCGGCCAGGAGCACCCATGACAGCAGCAGACGGTACAGTATGGCTGGTAACTGTCTTTGCCAACTTGCAAAGGCAAGGGGATGCTGCTGTGTAGCGCTGCAGTACCACGTCTGTCAGCAGCATCCAGTAGACCTACGGTGACAGTGAAAAAAGGCTGAATGGGCTCCGTGGTTGCCGTGCTATGGCGTCTGCCCGGGCAATCCAGGGAAAAGGGCGCGAAATGATTGTCTGCCGTTGCTTTCACGGAGGGAGGATTGACTGACAACATTTACCCATAACCACCCACGACAAATTTTTGGCCCCATCAGGCATTGGGAGCTCAATCCATAATTCCAATGGGCGGGGGAGACTGTGGGAACTATGGGATAGCTCTGGGATAGCTACCCACTGTGCAACACCCTGGAAGTCGACGGTAGCCTCGGTACATGGACACACACCGCCGAATTAATGTGCTTAGTGTGGCCGCATGCACTCGACTTTATACAATCTGTTGCCAAAAATCAAATTTTGTAAAATCGGAGTAATCCCATAGTGTAGACATATCCTTAGTGTCCACGGTTAAGTTTGGTTGTTGTTAAGCAGCTGGATAAATTGCTATTTTGTGTATTATTTATGTCTTAAAGTTATTACATGCTCCTAGCACTTGTGATAGGGGCCTATTATTTGTACATAAAGCACTGCTACATTTGATGGCCACAGTCCCAATCCCACTGGACAAGTACAACTATCATACTGGCACCTTCGTGGGCAGTGAGCATGTGTCACTGAGGCCAGAACGTGTCCATATGTCGTGTGTGTGTGTGTGTGTGGTTTTTTGTTTTGTTTTTAAATCAGTCCAAACTGATGAAATGCATATTTTGAAATGGAGAGTGGTAGAAAATTTTCTACTTGACCTGACATTTAATTACTTTTCCGTGTTAATTTAAGAAACCAATTTCCAATGAGATATGATGTCAGCATAAGGCAATAAGCCAGTGTCTCAAGAGATTGGTAAATATTTTCCTAATAAAACTAGGACGTTCATGATTTTACGTTAAACTTCCTAAAATTAAAGTGTAGATTGTCAAAATTCATATGATCTTTGTGCCAATAACTGTACTAAACGTTCAGTTTTAATGTAAACTATCACAAAAGAGGTAGAGTACAGCTATGCATCAGTTAAACTGTTCTGGAAAGAATTAGCATTTCAGATACCAGAAACAGGGGCCTGCAAAAGTTTACTCCTGAAGAATACTGCACTTCAGTAAAGAAATTCATGTTGTCTCTAAATGCACAACTGTATGCATTTAATGCCCAGTCCTAGTTCCACAGAAGTTAATGGAAAGACTTAGTGGATGTGTGATCAGGTACTCAAGAGGGAGACTGTGTCTGGTGATTAGAGCACTGGATTGGAACTCAGGACTTATTTCTGTTCCCTTGTTATACCTTTGGCCAGCCTGTTGGGTGGTCTCTTGGGGAAAGTCACTTAACCTATTTCTGCCTCAGTTTCCTTAACTGTAAAATGTGGATAATGGTGTCCAGCTCTGTAATGAGATCTGTGGATGAGAAGTGCTATAAGCTAGGCACTAATAATTAGTATCTTCAAATGTTTGAATCCATTTTTTAAATTATACCCATGGTTATAGTTAAAGCTGCTCATTTGCTTTTGATAGAGTAGGTACAGTTGGGCCTGTGTACCTGTGATTGGGTGCTGTGGCTTGGTAGCAGTAGGATATGTGTATAAATGATATCCAAAGCCTATTCCCTTAATAGTATCATTTATTTATTATTTGTACTAGTAGCTGAAACACCTGTGCAACAACCTGGGCTAACTTGCAAAGTCATGCGTGCTTATATGGGGGGTGGGGGAGGGTCAAAAATGGTGAGAACTTAAAAAAAAAAAAATTTGGACAGTGACAGACCACAAATCCCTGGATGCTTTGAACCTGCTGACATTCTAAATACAAAGAGCTCTCAACCATGCTTGTAGCTGTTTCCATCACTTCATCCTGAGTCAACAGACATTCTAGGCTTCAGAGTGATGTTTGGGGTTTTCTTGTGTCATAGTTGTGTTGATTTGTGCTGGTGGCAAATGAGGGGTGTGTGCTTGGCAAGTTATTGTGTTGATTTGGGGGTGTGGGTGTTGGGCCAAGTAATCCACAGTCTGTGCAGCCTCCCTCATGCAGCTAATGAAATTGTTTCCTGCAAATTACCTGAAGAGTAAAGGTGGCAGTTGTGGTTACCGCCGATTATCACAATGGTCTACGACTTTTGTCCTCATGGATACATGCTTTACTGTAGCTGTACACTGCACAGGTGTAATTTGTAAAGTCAAAATGTCTGAGAATTTAAAAATAGAATGGTTACAGACTGCAAAACCTCATGATGATTCAACCTGGTGATATTCTGAACAAAAAGCACACTCAACCATGCTTGTAGCTGTTCCCCATTACTTCACACTGACTTGGACGTTCTAGACTTCAGAGTGAGATGTGGACATGTCAGTCCTGGAAACTTCTTATATAGATTATTGTAGAACGTAAGAGCCCCAGTCATGAGCCAGAACTCCATTGTGCTAGATGTACAACCACAGATTCGAAAGAGTTTATTTACTGTAGTTCGAGGCTTTACAGGAGTGGTGAACTCCCTTGACCAACCTTAACTGGTTTTAAACAATTTTTGTGGGTGCGAGAGAGAGCATATACTACATACAAATATGGGAGTAATTTTTGTAAGGTGCTACTGTTAAATTTCCATATGAACATCTGTATTGTGCATATTTTTGTAACTTTTTAAAAACTAACAAATGGAACCCATTTACTGCAGTTTGAAATAATAAGAAAACAATATAATAATAATATGCTTTAAAAATGGCAATTGAATAATACAGAAGTGGAGCTGTCTCAACCAGTTAGGATGCTGTAAATATACTTACAATAGAACCTCAATTTTGCAAACACCAGTCTTATGAATGACTATATATAAACCACTTTCCCACCAGGAGAAAAAAATCTCATAATGAAAGTGATGTCGAAGAACAAATCAATCTAAATCCCTTCATATTCTGATGACTTTTATGCATTAGAAATTGCTTTTCAGTGGTTTGAACAAGAAAAAGGTGATGCAGTGCACAATTCTGCAATTTATGCACAGTACCTGCTGTAATTTTGAGCTGGACAATTTAGGGGTAATATGATGGAAAATACAGTGTTTGTATAATTTGACGCTCCTCCCTGTTAACTCCATAATAACCACATCCTGGGCTTATATAAATAGCTCAGTGTTAGTCCAGGATACAATTATTGCTTCATAATCAGGAATAAAGTTACCTAATGAGCCATGGGGAAGGGGAGGGATACCAGGTAGGCAGGCCAGCCCTACACCCTCCCCTTCTGCATCAGCGGTTCAGCTGAAGGGAGGCCATGTAGGGTTATGTAGGTGTGTCATACTTGCCCTTTTGCCCCTGAACTGCTGTGGAAATGGGGGCCACAGGCTGGCTCACAGTGATTGGGATCACATGTGACCTAAAAATAGAACGTATAGTATGGCTCAGATCATCTGCTCCGTGGAAAAACCTACTGGAGGAGATAAGAGGAAATCAAGGCGAGTATTCATAATTTTCTAGCTATTTAAAAAAAACATTAACACTTACCTTGTCCTACCTCTTACCCTAAGATGGACAGTACTGTCAAGATGAATACATTATAATTCCCTTTAAATAATCCATTTTACTTTCATAAAGCTTGGTCCAGACTCCCACTGGCTTCAGTGGGTGTTGGATTGGGCCTATCGTGACACACAGCACTTGTAAAGAGATCTTTTGGTAAAGTTATTGAAATTTAGATGCTGGAAATATAGTGCACCCCAAACTGTAGTATTCTAAAAATTGTGCAAAGCCTTTTAAAAGAGACTGTTCCCTAAACGTTGAAATGCTTTATTGGAAGACAGAGCTATAATTTAGTCTGCTTTGGGTTCTTAAAGGTTTGTCAGTACAGGCTTACTTTGATACTCCATGTCTGCTGTTTACTAAATTGTGGCTGTATCTGAACATAAACCAGAATGCAAGGCTCTTTAGCTGATGTAACTTTATGGCAAGCACAATTTTTACATTCAGTGTAAACAGTTTAATGGCTTGATGGGTTGAATATCCTTTAATCCTGCCATCAAATTAAACATGTAATTCTTCCTGGTGAACTGTGCCATTATCTGACAAAAAACTTGGGCACTAACTTTCTTCCAGAATAGACACATTTTTACTGGCCTAAATCTGTTGACAAAGGCTTCCCCAATTCTCTGAGTGAGATCCTGGCTCCATTGAAGTCAATGTCAAAACTCCCATTGACTTCAATGAGGCCCCAAATTCACTCCTATCTTTTTGCTTTATTACATGTTAAGAAACTTACTAATGAGCACAGTTGTCAGTGACTGAGCTTCTCTGTGCACTTGAAATATGACTCTAAAGTTTGCTGTTCAGTAATTAGTATGTTGATTTACGCCCTTTGAGGTTTGTGACTATTTTTGCTAAATATCATTAACAGGGACACCGAGGCAACTAGTGCTAACATGTATAAAAATAGTATATGAAGACCAAAATAATTGTGTCTGAAAATCACAATTGTGTCTGGAAAAGAAATTCAGTCCCTCTATCCAAAATTAGTAGTGACATGGAACACGTGGGATGGAGAGGCTGTGCATATTGAAGGTGGCAAACAGCTTCCGTTCTGAAATGCTTTTTTAGCACTCCTCTTGCAGCTTCACCTTTTGAAAACTGCTCAAAATAACTACTGAGGAAAACAGTAATCTCCGCATATGAACATAATACGAACTGTATGGAAAACAATAAAGTGCACACTGCTCAGCCCCTAATGCAAGTTCACATACACCCACTATTATACCATAAATCAGCGATGTTACACACAACATGATTCTCAAGGAAAAAGTAATTATAAGTACTTTAACAAAAATTCTATTTCCCATATAACAGGAAGCCATTAAGGAAAACAGTTTCCCATTAAGGAAAACTGAAGTTAAGATGATAAAAATAATACATAGAAAAAACTTAACAATCTATGGGTCAGAGTTAAGGTTTAGGTGTTGTAATGAATAATTAATTTGCATTCTTATAAAAAATAAAGGATTCACTGTGTAGGGAATGTAAGATTTGTGCAGTTTTTAACTACTTCCTTTTAAGTGGTTGGGGTTTATTTATTTATTTTAAATAATGTGGCAGGTACTGTCACTGACTCTTGAAATTATTTAATGCAGAACTGTTACTGAAATTAAATTATTCCTGTTGAAAAATAGCTTGCTGTGTCCATTCTAAGAGCTGTACAATGCCCTCCTGAGAGTGCAAGTAGAGGAGTAGCATCAGGTTCATATTGTGGCATGCCCTCTCCAGGCTCTATGCACAGTCCATTCCTGTAGTGGGCATAAGAACTGGCAAGAAATGAAAGGTTTTGCTACAAAATGTGTAGAGAGGAGTTACAGCTCCGACATAGCAATGATACCATTGGTGCCTGTGTGGTGGCAGTCATTTTGGATAGCACTAGGGAATGAATCAGAGACCTTCAGAGATAAAACGTGAGGCTCTATAGCTTGACCCACAACAGATTCATATTCACTCTGAATCATGCACAGAGGTAGGGAAAATGCACACTGACCAATGGGTGTTACCCTGCACTCGGCAATGTGCCTTTTCCCTCCAACTCATCTCTATTAGTGCCATGCTCCCTTTCTAAGTAGGCATTGGGTCAATGGCTTTACCCTGTTTTCTATAGGAATTTTGGATTGCATTGCAAATGATGTCTGAGTAGTAATAGCATGTCGTGGTTCTTTCTCCTTCCTCTGTTTTGTCATGTGGCACAAGTACCTTGAATGACTCCTCCCACTGTGTACTGTCTATGTCCCTTTTTCAGCCTTTTTGCAGGAATACACAGATATTTGGTGCTGGTAGCACATGGTATCTCGTAGGCATTTTGTTTCACTTGCAGGGAATTCTCAAACCTTTTAAAGTCTCTTGGGACCTAGTTCTTTGCTCTGTGGCTCACTATGCATGGCCGTATACAGGGCCGGCTCCAGGCACCAGCCTGGCAAGCAGGTGCTTGGGGCGGCCGCTCCGGAGAGGGGCGGCACGTCCAGGTGTTCAGCGGCAATTCGGCGGACGGTCCCTCACTCCTGCTGGGAGCAAAGGACCACCCGCCGAATTGCCGCCGCAGATCGCGATCCCGGCTTTTTTTTTTTTTTTTTTTGGCTGCTTGGGGCGGCCAAAACCCTGGAGCTGGCCCTGGCCGTATATGGCCCTAAAAGACTACAGTGTGTCTTAGAGCTGACCCAAGGTAGCAACCGCTTACAAAGTAGCCCGTTTAAAACAAAACAAACAACTCCCCTACTTTTAAAACCCAAATCTGGCTTTTGTCTCCTAAATTATCTTTTTTATTAAATGCGGGAACCTGACAGAACATAGGGACATTCCCACTTCAGATTTCATCGAACTGGGAGTAAGAATATTTTCAGTAGAAGGGGGAAAAGATGGGTTTTGTGTTGGGAAGGATGATATGAAACCAAAGAGATGGTGGTACGAGGGGTTGGCCGTCTATATTAGGAAAGGATTTTTTTCTCCCTTCATTTCTTTCTTCAAGGGTGAAATTCACCCCATACTAGGCCTATGCACCTTTTAAGTCCTCAAAATAGGCCTTCTACTGACACTCTGAACTTCACCCAAAATGAATGCCCTCAAGGATGCTAGATGCATAAGATGCACCATTTGGTCCATCATGGTAGACCATCTTAAGAATGACAATTTTTAATATAGTAATAATCACATACAGCAGAGGTCCCCAAACTGTGGGGTGCAGAGGAAAGTCGGGGGGGTGCAGCGGGCTTGGGCCAGCCCCCACAAGGGATGGGGAGGGGGCCCACCCACCTCTGTCTCGCCCCCAGTTGGAGCCCTGGCTTCTGTCTTGGCCCCATCCCCAGCCTCGGTGTGGCTCCGCACCTGGGCTGGAGGAAGTAAAGGGATCACCACCAAGAACCCCCCCCCACACACACACAAACATTGGAACTAGAGCAGGGATGCCAACTCAAATTTAGCAGTGTCCCACTCCTCAATGGGAAGTGGCAGCGCTGTCTTCCTTGCAATACTGCATCCCTAATGCCACATGGTGGGGTGCAAAGGCATACACAGTAGCATTTTAACACTCACCCTCCCAACTGCATGATCTAAAATGATGTTCAGCATCCACCAGCAGCATGGAGGCCTCCCTGACTCCAGAGAAAATTCTGTCAAAAATATTGCCCTAAAGTAACAATGCTTAAGTCTCTGCTTTTGGGAGGAGGGGAGTTGACAGTGTTTAAATGTAAAATGCAGCCATGCTTGAACACCACACTCACTGTTTAGGTTTATAAGCTTTAATCCAAAATCTCTCCATTGACTACAACAGGAATTGGAGCAGGACCTTTGGTACACAGTGGTTGAAGGCACTCTGTCTTTCAGCCTTGTGCATTGCCACATGCCCTCTTGTGGCTTATTCCTGTATTCTTTGCCATGCAGAGGGCACCACACCAGAGTTTTATTTACTCCTGAGGGCATTCTGCGCCCAAAAAATAAATTCTGCACACAATATTTTAAAATTCTGCAAATTTTGTCAAATAAATGTGGAGGCTCCAGCATAGAATTGAGGAGCACAGGCCACTGGCTGCACAGAAGTGGGAATTTACTGTTCAGCTCCCCCCTCATCCCCCAGGACACGGACTCAGTGGTGAAGTTGCACCCAAACCTGGCACAGCACAAGGACCAGGCCTGCCCCAAAAGCGCCCCAGGGCCCTGCCACTCTGTGTGGACAGGCAAGCTCCACAAGTCAGGATCCAAGTGTGGAGGGACTTAGTGTGTGTGGGATCCAGGTGTGGGTGGAGAGGGTTCTGTGTGGGGCAATCTGGGTCCGGGTGGCTCAGTGGCAGATCTGGATGCACAGGGGCTTGTGGGAGGGGAGGGTTCTGGGTGCAATGGTAATAGAACTCTGTAGAGGAGTCCAGGTGAAGGTGGTTGGGGCTCAGCAGGGTTGCGTGTTGAGGGCGATAGAGCTTGGCCGGGGTGTCTGGGTGTGGGGGGCTTAGTGAAGGATCCAGATGCTGGGGGAGTGGGCCTCAATGGGGTGGGGATCCAGGTGCAGCTGGTTGGGGCTTGGTGGAGTAGTGATCCAGGTGTGGGTGGCTCATCAGGATGATCCAGGTGCAGAGGAATTGGGGCTCAGTGGAAGGGTCTGAGTATGTGGATGCATGGGGGTTGGGTGGATGGGGGAGCAGCTCCTTGTACCGGGATCCCTCCCCCTGCAACTGAGGAGCAATGGGCGCATGAAGGGGGAGGGGGATGGAGTTTGCAGAGCTTCCTGCAAATGGGGGTGGGTCTGATGCAGCCCCAGATGCTGTGCAGGGGAAGAGGAAGTCCCGTCCTCCCCAGCCCAGCCAGGACTAGTAGATGAGTCCGGCGCCGGGTAGGAGCCACCAGCCAGGTCTTCCCCAGTCCAACCCTGCCCCCCCCCAGTGATTTACCTCTCTGCCAGCTGCCCTGGGCACCCGAAACATACTGCTGGGGAGGGTCCCATGACTGCTCTTGTGGCTTCTCTTTGCTTCCCCATCAAAGTCATTTCTCTGCGGGGAAGCAAAGAAATCTGCAAGGGACATAAATTCTGCACATGCACAGTGGCACAGAATTCCCCCAGGAGTAAAATTTTATTCTATTCCTATTCTGCGATGGAAAAGGATACTTGGACTTACTGTGTGGCAAGAGAGAATTACCCATTATTTGTAGTGGATTCTGCATCCTGGGAGAGAAGTTTAGGAATGGGAAATAAGAGTACATGAAAACTCAACTATATTGGCTTATAATAGCCTGGCAAGACAAGAGCCCCCCTGGTAGTTGGTTATACCATCTATCTCTGGTTGGTGGGTGGTGGTCCACTCAGATATCTAGATGTCCCTGCTGCTGTTGATCATTAGTACAAGGAGGAAAAGACTAAATCTTAGCTCCCCCTTAATCTCTGGCTGTATTGAGAATTCTGCTTCAGGCAGAAAAAACTGTAATAACCAGTGATGAATAGTAGATTTAGTGGAATTCGGTAATGATAATTAAAAATGGGAACATTCCTGCATTGTTTTATCATTGGCTGCTAATCTCACTTTCACCTAAAGTCTCCTATGGTGTTAATTTCTGACTTGGAACAAAATAACATTCCTGAAAGATTAGTCTTTAGGGGATGTTTTAATTTTAATTGAATACCTATGATAAAAGTAAAGCTTTGATTTTTTTCCCCCCAGCCCTGTTTGATCAACTTTCCGCAAAGATGGCATTCCAAATTTTTAGGCGCCAATACCCTTTATTTAGATAATGAGGCTTGATTCTTTCCAAAGAAAACTGGTAAATGCCTGATTTCTAGAAAATGTGGGATGATCAGTCTCCTTATGTGGACTATGCAAATATATGCTTAGTACATAAATATATCACAATGCATGTGTTTAAAAGGAAATGTGTAATTCCAGGCAATGTCTGTCAAGGTATTATACACATGGGCATTGGGAATGGCCTTTATAGTAAAAATGTACCTTTAACTGAGCTCCTATAAAGTAATTAAGAATCTACAAACATGAAATTTTGTGTAGAGATGAAGTGTGGGATTTTCATAATTGCTCTGTATTGGTGTAACTCTGCTCTGACTGGGGTGTACCGATGTACTCATGCATGTGAGCACAAGCAAGTGCAATTAACACGGTGGTTTACCCGTATTTGGTGGGCAGAAATGTGCCTGAAATTATAGCTGGTTGAGGCTGGGATTCCCAAAATGCGCTGGGACTTCTGTGTCCATCATTTGCCTGCCAGAAGGGGCAAGTGAGTACGTAAACTACCCAGGATACTATTCACTCATTCTTCAAGACTTGGTCGATCAGAGGCAGGTTCTTAAAAGCTAGTACTGGAAATACGGGAAAGGTTCATGATACCAGCTTGCTGAGGAGATCAGGCTTGTATTTGAAGGGAAAAGCAGGGACCTTATACCCAACAAACGATATTGTTACAAATGGTGCATCTGTGCCAGCTGTTTTAGGGGACCCCGCATACCCGCTCCTGTCATCACCCAGGAAATTGTACCCTGATGTCAGGGGTCCTAGAGTTCAATTTCAAGCTCAGCAACTGCAGGATGGTGGTGGAAAGTCTCAATGGTATTGCCTACAAAGCCATCTTGAGGCCAGTGTGCCCAACACTGCAAAGAATCGGTGCCTGCTGTTTAAATGCACATAATCTATGAGGCTAAAGGTATTTCCGCATGGAATGAACTCAGGACTTTGCATGCTTTCATACTGGTCCTGGGTCCAAGTGGGAAAGGGGAAATAAGGGATGCTTATCAGCGCAGGGAGAAAGAGGATGACATCTAAGTTTTGCTACTTCTTGGGGCATTGTTACGGTCGTTTTGTAAATCTGATTTTACTTTAATGGCAGGTACAGGCCAAAATTGGGAGGGGCCACAAGTGCTGCTTACGCTCTTTTGTTTAATCCAATTTGTAGTTGCTGGCATTTCCAGTGTACTATACTTTGTGACATTTGCACCCATACAAAACCCATCTTAACAAATTTCCTGGAATGGCTCTATGTTTCAGGGTGGGGTTGATGGTGGGGACGGTTGCAGTCATTGTGTGATTGTTTGGATTTTCACTGTGCTCGTCACCTGCCTGAAGTAATAATAAAGAAATCACAAATGTCACATTGTTCCTTTTTGATTAAGAAGGACACGGCTTCTCTCAAATAACCAGTTTATTAAAGTATAGTAAACGTCTGTAAAACTTCCCCTCCCTGTTTGATATCAAACAACTGCGGCTATTACAGAATATTGAGGTAGACTCAAAACACTTTGAAAAGAAGCCCTGCAAACTTCGTAACTCGATACAGTGACACAAAAAGAAGAAACATGCACATAACTTTCCAGTGCTCCTAAACTACCTTCAGTTATTGAGCAGTTGGTGGAGTGAATATAAAAAGTCAGAATGCCTAGAATAGCTGCTGTATGACAAAGGCACAAACTGTCTGTCTTTTTCTGTTACAGCGTCACCGTTTTGTGCCCCAGGAGAGGGATGGTGGGGACAGGGCCGCCTTTAGCGTTTTTGCCGCCCCAAACACACACACACACACAAAAGCTGCGATCGCCGGCAAGTCCTTCTCTCCGAATTGCTGCCGAACGGCCAGACGTGCCGCCCCCCTGCTTGCTAGGCTGGTGCCTGGAGCTGGCCCTGGGTGGGGAGAGGAAAGCATAGGGACAGGGGGCTGGCCCTGTAAATGAAGTAGGTCCAGCTCACCTGTGCCTGAGCAGGTGCTCCTGTTGAGTCAATTAAGATGACAGGGCAGCACCTGGAGGCTATCCAGGATCAGTGAGAGTCCTAGAGAGAGGGAGTCTCACTGGGGTCAAAGCAGACTCCCTCAGTCATGAAGAGCAGGTGAGACCTGCCAGAGACCAGGGAATTGGAGGAGTCCTGGAAGGAAGCAAAAGGTGATTCCTGGGAAAAGATTAAAGACGGGAGAGCAGCAAGGGGGTTTGCTGGCTGGTGCCCCCCAGGCCAGAAGCCAGGAGGAGAAGAAGCAGCAGGTAGGCACCTGCGGCTCTAAGCAGGAGCCAACAGATGGAGAGGGCTGAAAGCAAGGGTGTGACAGAGGAGCTTACCTGCTGACCCTTCCAGGCCCAGAGAGCTGGACCCAGAGGAACCATGGGAGTGCTATCGAAGTGAGGGATGCTCTCAGCAGAGAGGCTCTGGGGCTTCCCGCTGAGAAGAGTGGGGCTTCACTCCAGTTGGAAAGGTGAGGGTAACTGTCCTGGCACAAGGGCAAGAGAGGACTGACAGAGTCCAGACATCGTCAAAGGCGCTGGTGTGTGGTACATGAGGCATTGAGGGATGAGAGGTCTTGGGTTTTCATGACTGCTTGCGCTGAGGTGAGAAATGGACTACATTTCTGAGATGTTTGTTGGGAATAATTTGAGTCACGTTTTGGTACACCACCAAAAAAATCCAACACACAGCTGTGCCTGCACCCTAGAGCTGGTGACTGGCAGCTCCACCCCACCAAAAGACAGCTAGATAGTTTCAATTTCTGTTCTTCCCCAGGCCCCTTTGCCCTGTGCTCAAGCCACACCCACCTGCAACCCCCGTTAGTGGGGGAGGGGAAGTCCATCATTTCTATGGGCAAAGGATACATTTTCAACTGGAGCATTTGAAGATAGCTGGAGAGTTGACTGGGTGGAGAGAGACCATTTGGAATAGCCTTCTGATGTGAGATGTGGAGGAAAAGGTGCTTGGATAAGAATGTGGCAAGGGGTATAAAAGGAGGCTGAGTTCAGCGGAAGGAGTGATGAAGGGGATGTAGAGAGATACGGCGCACAAGTCAGGTGGGAGCCAGTTGGTGCAGAGTTTTAGAAACAAGGAGGCCTGTTTGAAACTGGAAAGTTTTTATAATGGAAAGTCTAGCAGGCACCACTATAATAAATTGTAAACATTAGTGCAAAGAATCTGATGTTTCATGGATGTGGTATTCTTGAGAAAAGAGGGTTCCCTTTCTTAATATTTTACTTTAAGAGCACACAGTGCCACAGTAGTTTTCTCTTTGCTATGAAGCTCATAAGAGTAATTCTAGAGTAAAACTTATCTTGCATGGGTCTCATACTATTGAACCATTTAAATATTGAATGAAACACTAGAGCTGAAAGCTCCCTTTGTATCTGTGGGTGCAGAAATCTATGGAAAGATCCATTTATTATAGAGGATTTCTTATACATTATGATAAATCCAGTCTTGTTTTATAGTACCCGTTGTGATCTGTTGCAAAGAAAAGCATTAAATATAAGAAATCCAACAGCAACCAAGAGTGATAGTATTTTATTTCACAGTAGAAGGAATATGGTTAATTCTGACTTCCTAAAAACATCACTAGTCAAGTATGTGGGGGAAATCCTAGTGCTGTTGAAGTCAGTGAGAGTTTTGCCATTGATTTAAGTGGGTTCAGGATTTTGCCTGTGGTCTTTTCCTACATCTACCTTGTTAAATCCAACTTTCTCCATGTAACAGAGGCTAAGATCAAATAGCCCCTCCTACATGATGTTCGGTGACCATCCTATCAAATCCTAGAGAAAGCAGGGCAGTCTTTGTATCCCATTTACTCTCTCTGCAGCCTTGGGTCCCTGTAGTAGTGTAATAATCTTATATTAAATGATGCTTGTGCAGTCATCTTACATTTCATGTTGTGGCTATTGGATCATCTTTCCTAGTTTCATTCCTTGGGTTCTTGATAGAGGCTCAAGTGAAGGCTACTTCCAATGCAAATTGTGATCACAAGGAATAGTCACTCCCTTGGAATCTGCAGATTTTATTATTTCCATGAGAGATGCAATTTAATCATTAAGGGAACTGGTGTAGCGCCAGCCTCGCATGCCTGCATAGAAGGAAGTTGACCCCAATTTTGTAAGCGGGTGTTTATGAAGTCAAAGGTGCACTCTTAAACAGACTAAGAAGCTGGGCCAGCAGCAGAATGCCCAATCTGGCGTGCACGCAGGAGAAATTATCCACGATTAAAGAGTTTCTGATTAATATGACTTATGTGCCAAAACTGCACATGCAGCGTATGATCTCAATTAGAGTGAAACCTAATTCTTCAAGGCTAAGCTCCAGATTCATTCTGTAATTTCTCCTTTGTTTAACTTAGACATTTTTTGACAACAGGATTTTTTTTAAAAGGCAAAAAACCACCATTCTAAATTGTGCTTCTATAGAAAATGTCTGTCTTATGGTACTGCACTGAATACCTCGACTATTTAAACATTTTGGGGGACGGGGGTTGTTGTGCATTCCTCTAAAGCACTGCCATTTAGTGTTGCTAATGGAGCTGTAACAGTTTTCAGGAAAGAAGGAATACTCGTGTGCAGGTTTTCTGCTTAAAAAGTAACTCTTGCCAAAGAAAACGGCTTGAAGGTGGAAAGGAATAAGTATATAATCACACCACTGTCATTACCTCTGATATTAAGAAAGTAGGAAATGTCAAAGGCCTGTAAGAAAAATAAGTCGAGGTTTAATGAGTCCGCTGGAGAGGAATTATCAACATTAATCATTTAGGCTAGTGGACTAACATAGCTGGCATCAATAGAATAACTTTTTCCATCCTGGTTGAATATACAGCAGTTGTTCTAGGCTTGTTTCTAAGACTTTTTACGACTAATCTCAAAACATCCTGGAAATACAAATTCTGAACTAGTATGATCACATTTTAAGTGCTCTCCCAAACCAATATGACTACCACTAAAAGAGAATTCAGCATTTAGGCCGTAATCCTGCCCCTCTAATATGTGGGAGCAAAGGGTCCCAGATCCAGCAGAATCAATGCAGGGGGGCTTTTGAAAGCCCCTGCAAGGAGGTGCACTATCCTTGCCTGTTATCTAAGGCGCAGAGTATGCAGGATATGGAGAGGTTTTTGTGCCTGAACAGGGCATCTTACAGCATTGGGGAACCAATGTTGAACCAATTCCCTGCGTGCTAGGGAGTGGTACTGGTGTGCTGTCTTTTATATGATATAGGAAACTTAGCTCCATGGCACTTCAAGTCATTAAAGATCCAAAGGGGCATTTTGCAAAAGAAGGGATATTGACCTCCAAGCATTGGCCAAATTCCAGTTCCATTCTGAATTACTAAATTATATTCTGTTTACTAGATCTAAATTTCTGCTGTAATTTTGGCTGGATAAGGTATTCTCCACTTCCTATTTTAAGATGCTGTCTAGTGTAGCTGTGCTCTGTCAAACAGTTGCAATCTGCTTTACCCTCAGAAATTGGTGAAGCGATTCTCCTATATTTTGTAACTGCTTCTAAGGCATTTTGAAGCACTTCGGGATGAAAGGCACTAGTAAGTGTAGTATCATTATGCAATAATCCACTAGGGGGAGTTAGAAATTATCTTGGTAGCAGTCAGATTAAGATAAGGAGTTCTTGCTGCATAACTAAGGGTAGATAGCTGTTAGTGGAAAACCTCATGAAGATGCAAATTCCGCTGGTTCCTAACTTATGGAGCAGGACTAGAATCTTTTTTTCTCTGTGTAAATGACTAGCTGGAATAACACTGTTCCCCCTCCTTGACATTTGGAGAATAATTAGTTGGAACCTCACAATTATAATTTTATTTAGAAATATTTGTGTAAGGAAAATAACCCAGGAGTAATTGGGGGAAAGCATGCTTTCCCCCAATTTCCTTCTAGTCATCGTATTAAAAACCCTCTTCTTTTGAGTGGAAGAAGATACTGTGCGAAAGCATGTTGGCTTAGATCCCTCAGAGGGTATAATTTAGTATAGCTCCATTAACTTCAGTGGAATGCTGCAGATTTATACCAATTTAGGCTCTGTCTCTTTATCTTTTAAAAGCAAAAGGTGTATAGTAAATAAACCACACATGTGCTAAGACATTTCATGGCTTTCCTTTTCCTTCTTTGTTGTGTTCTTCCCATTTAAACAAATACTTTGCTTGTAGGCACTCGTTGAGATTTTCATACTGTGCACAAAAGTCACCTTAAAATGTCATAGATTTTAAGGCTAGAAGGTACCATCATGAGGTGGTGTAGCCTCACCTCAAGTTTCATTTATTCAATTTAATTGTATGTTAAAAATATACTTTAACACCCCCCCTCTCTTGTTGACAGAGGAACTAGCCTTTTGCCACACACCTAGCAATGTGCTGGAGAGTAGCATGCTTCCTCACTCACTAACATACACCGAAGGAACACTGGAACTTCAGTAAATATGAAAAGCATCAGGCCGTGTTGTGGACACTATTGGCACATATCCCAGCAACAGACGCAGAGTGTGACTATACCAATGTCCTAGGAGAGAATAGACTCTACTTTCAAAGTAATTTTACTTGCTAAAATGACTCCGTCCCACCTGGTGTCTGATCCCAAAGTCCACTGAAGTCATTGTGGAGACTCCCATTGACTTCAGTGGGCGTTGGATCAGCTCCCCAGAACCCTGCAGTATTGGAAGGATTGATGCACTCGCATTCTTTGTGACTATTTCCTCTGAAATGGAATCCATAGTAGGGATGACCCCCACGTCCCCCAATGAAGCCCTTTCCTGAATTGCTGTACTGAGAACACCATTTCCATGTCGCTATTTACATTTTTAAATCTAAAATATTTTCCAAATTAAACCTGTTTGAATGGTACCATTCTGGTTTAATTATAGACATTGTCATTGATTAGGGTGGACAATCTAAACAACATTTGGACTCTACAGGAATGGCTTTGTTAATAGAGGCAACCAGGAATCTCAATCCTTCTGAGCTGTGGATGTTTCACAATAGCAATAATCTTCTCTAGTTGACTTTCTGCCTAGTGAGTGGCTATTTCCTACATAGAAACTTTGAATACTTTAATTTTTAAATATAGCCCCATCACACTCTGTTATGGGGTCTGCAGTATATACATAAATAAATACAAAATAAGCATAAGCAATATTAACAATTTTACAGAATTCCTCTAAGTACATGACCCTTCAGAAATAAAGCAAAACAAAGTCTCTGCCCTGGAGTTTATAATTTTAATGCACAACATGTAGCATGGCTGAGAGAAACAATTACAGGGAGGGGAATGTGGAGTGAAAACTTAAGTGAAGAACTCATGGGAAAGTCTAAATACACAGCTTTGTGGTGTTGTCGTGGTCAGGCAATAGGGTAGTGGCTGAGTGGTGATTGGTGGAACGTTAGCTGGAAGAAGTGATTCTTGAGGAGGGAGTTAGAGTGGAGTGAAGTTAAGCATAACAGAAGCAAACTGTTACAAACTCAGAGGATGGTATGCACAAGGCATAGAGCCTTGAGAGAGGAACAAAACAAAGGGATCATGAAGAAGGTGAGGGCATCTAGCAGAATGTGTGTGGGAAGTGGTTGGAGATGAGTGATATGTACACCAGGAGAAATCATGGAGGTGAGACCAAAGAGTCTAAATAGGATGTGGAGAAGAAAGTAAGAGGGTTATGGTGGTGGAAGCAGAAGAAGATAAAAGCAGAAATGTGTTGGGTAGACTGGAAGGGAGAGAGATGAACCTGCAAGGCAGGATAGGAGGGGATTGCAGTAGCTAATGGCAGGGGTGACTAACGTGTGGACAAAGATTCTGTCAGTGGCTCGGGAGGAAAAGATGGATTTGAGAGGTGCTGAACAGAAAGAACCAAAAGCCTGGATGAGAGGGATGAAGAGAAGAGGAGTTGAGAATGACACCTGTTGTGAGCTTGACTGGCAGGGAGGAGAGTGGAGATACTGACTCTGGGATAGGATGGGAAGGAATGTAGGGGGAAAATGACCAGTTTAGAATTGGCAGTAGAAAAGCCAGGATGAGATGGGGGAGAGAAGGGAGCAAATGCAAGACTGAACAGAGATGAAGAAGTAACTGGGATTGGGGAGGGGAGTCAGTTTAGAGATGCTTAGATAAACATGCCAGCAGATGAGATCTAATGAGAGAGGTTAATGGGGAAGAGAGAGAACCCACGGTGTAGCTGTGGGGTGGGGAGAACTTGACATGAGAGGTGAGGAGGGAAAGTCATTAAGGTAACCTCACTGACGGAGTGATCAGTGAGATGGGAAGAGAACCAAGGGAGTATGAAGTCCTGGAAGAAAGAGCTGATGAGCAGGGAGATGCTGACTGTCATAGGCAGCTGGTAGACTGAGGAGGATAAATATGGAAAAGAGGGCCTGGGACTTGGCCAGGAACATGGATCTATAATATCCTTCACTGCAGAGAAGAGGGGGTGGAATCTGGATTGCATGGGATCAGGAGAGAGACAGGTGGTGAATTAAAGATGAAGGTAATGAACATCACAGTGGAACAAAGGGCAGCAGTAAGTTGGGGGCGGTAGTTAGGCAGAATGGGGTTGAGGGGAGGTTTCTGTACAATAGGGGCAAGCGCCATAGGTGACCGCCTAGGTCGCCTAATGGGTTGCGCCAGCCCTGCTTAGCACGAGTGTGTCATCTGATCCCATATGCTGTTGTAATCTGGGGATGGAGGAGGAGAGGAGAAGTTTTTCTGCAGTAGTTAGGACTCAGACTATTGGATTTTGAAGATTATACCAACAACTTGGGCCTGATTCTGATCTTAGTTTACACTGGTGTAAACTATCTGCAGTGCCATTGGAACTGGTATAGTCGCACTGGTGTTAATCCAAAGAAAGAAAGATCAGAATTGGGCCAACTGAGCTGCATGAAGAGGTGAACATATGCAGCCCATAGAGAACTCGAGTAATGTGCTACCTATGGCTAACCTGATGAAGTAGTCTAGACACAACATTCTGCATCAGCTGCAGCTTCTAGGGTAGCCACCTATAGAATGCATCCCCCTACTTCTACGGGACTGATCTTACCACTCTTCCTTAATGTGTAACTCTGTACAGCAATTACAGCACAGTTTAATTTACAAGTTATTACATTGTTTCGCCATCACCCAGTACAGGGTAGTTAGGCTTATTCTGAGTAACTGAAACATAAATATCATGCTGCCTGAAACTTTCAGGCATCAGGTAATGCTTTATTTTGTAAGGCAAAAATAACTATTTTATTTAAACTGTAAAATCTGTATATTTACAGAGTGGCTATTTTTGCTGTTCAGATTTTACAGCAATTACACTGGGAATTTTTTTCTGAAAAATTGAGCTCTCACTTAAGTCACCCACAAGCACTTCCTTTGTAACTAATTACTTGGATTAATTGGATAATTGTGCTCAGGCTGAAGAAAATGAAACCTCTTCTAATGGTGACTAATAGCCACAACAGCATCTATTATCTCAAGAGTAGCAAAGGAGTCTTTACCATTTGTGGTGTTTGTATATTATAGCCATAATCTGGGTCTTAGCTCTGGAGCAAATTTTATGTGTGTAAAATTTTAAATCATAAGTCAGAGAGGTAAAATAGATTTTTCTAATTCATTCTGCTTTTATCTAACTCAAAATAGCTGTCACGTGCACAGAGCTGTTTATAAGGGTATGTGAGAACAACTTTCTGTGTTTGGAGGTAATAACTATCCCGTTTAATATGCCCTGTAAATATTTTGCTGTTCCATTAGTGGGGTCTGAGTAGGTGGGGGTCACATAAGGTTTTCCAGTGTTGCTGTTGCAGTTAGAGTTTGCATCATTGTAAGATAATTTCTTGTATGTGGGCCCTCAGTCCAGAGCCACTGCTGCATAGTGTTTCACTTATGCAGTCATCTGCTTCTGATTGCATGTGTTTTCAGAGTCTAAGGAGTAAGTGTCCAGAAAAAAGAGGCAACGATAGCGTGTTGCCTCTACTGGGAGTATTGGAATTACTGTAGTTGGTAAACTACAGCAGTTTGGAAAGCTGTTCTGGGTTAATGCTGTTGAATGCTGCAGAACATTTTCCGAGAATATTTGCTAACAATTTTTAACAAATTGGCTTTGTCCATGTGGGTACATTTTTGGCAACTTCATTGGGGGCAACATGCATATTTAAAGTTAAGCACGTGCTTAAGTGCTTTGCTGGTTGGGGGTCAGAGTGCTCTGGATTGAGTTTAGAGTAAATCTTATTTCCATATTAATGTAATGCCTTTGGATGGGTTCAGGAATTTCTGTACATGTGTACAAAACTGAAGTACAGGCTGAAGAAAACATTGCTTCATTCTTTCACTGGATGACTTTCAGGTGCGAAAGTGTCACCACTAGCCTCCTGTTACCGTCCACCAGCAATTGTTTGGTCCTATAACTCAATGAAAAATAAAATTTGAAAAGGAGGGTGGGTGATAAATTGCTATCATTAATGAGTTAAAATAGGCCTGTCAAACACTGTCTCTTGAAAAACATTTCCTACTTTATGCAACACTGTAAAAGCAGAAGTTAGGCATCTTGAGATTACATGTGTAGATGTTGCAATGGTCTATGTAAAGCACTTGGATGCTGTATTTTATAGACTAACAAATCGTTTACAGCAGTAATTAGTGCAGAAGTTAAAGGTGCCCTCCAGCAATTCTGAATTAGTCATCGGCAGTGACATTCCTGACAGGGAAAGTTTTGTGAATTTTATATTTTCAGTAGGAATAGTTTATTCATTTGAGCCGAGAGCAGCATTTTGATAAATACCTCCAACTTGCAGTAAGAGCTGTGAACTCCATTTTCTCCCTTTTTGGCTTCTGAGCACAGCATGGGCATTGCGTGCAGTCTGTGTAGGGGATTTGGCTTTGGAGACTCACAAAGTTTTTAATACAGTTTTACAAATAGTTTTTGGTCAGGAAATCTCAGTTTTGCCACATGCAGTCTACAAACTGTAGAAGGTGTTTAATTACAGTATTTCATTGATGAGCCCCAAATCACCTATCAAAAATGCCTTCTTTTTATTAAGCCTCTTTGACTCATGCTTTATCTAATGAGCAAAAAAGATGCATCTTCTGTTAGATTCAGCTAATGTGACTTTGAGTTAGAAGATTGAGTAATGTGGTATTGCTTCATTATGGGTCAGTCCCTGAGGTGTGCATTAATCAGCATGAGTCTTGAACTGGAGATGGGGAATGGTGGTGGTTCCTCCCTCCTCTCCGCTCTTGATCAGCTGGAAGGTCTGGCCATGGCTGGCCTGAAAATTGCTTACTTGTGCCCAGACTAAAATTAGCCTGAAAATGCTCTCCCACAGACTTCAAGTGGCTTTCCCAAAACACCCCAGGGAAATAGTAAGAAACAGAGAAAAACAAATGAATGAGTAAATAAGAAACCTAATTGAAAGGTTTCTTCCTCTCTGCTTTTGTCTTACTCTTTCTTCCTAATTTCCTTAGTGTTTTCTTACCTCTTCACACCCCAGCATTTATTCTTATTTCTATCTGTCATTCTCCCTTTTGATTACTTTCTTTCATCTTACACAGTCTGGCCCACTGCCACTTTCCCTCTGCTTTCTCCTGCCCCTCCCTCTATCTCTTCTTTCCCACAATATTATGTCTCCTCTCCTACTTTTGCTTCCCCACTTATCTTTCTCTCCCTTCACTTCCCTTGCTTCCTTATCTCTCACTCCTTTCTACGCTGGCTCCCTATGCTCTGGTTGCTTGCACTCTGCGGGAGGCTAATATAGAGTGAGCGCACACTCTCAAAACAAGTAGTTAATAGAGAATGTGTCCGTGCATGACACTCAAGAATATGAAGCATTGTTAATGGGTTTTGTAGGACCAATAAAGGTTATTGTTGTGTATGGCAAATGGGTTCCTTTGTGCAGTTTTTTACATCAGCTCTTAACAGCGAGGACCCAAACATGAACTCCTCTGTATTTCTGGCTTGATCTTGTCTGCCTTCACTTGAAATAGGCTCCTGGACATGGCTTTTTTTTGTTTTGTTTTAAAGAGCATGTGTAGCCTCTCTCCACACTGCACAAAGGTCTTTTTCTAACTTCCTAGGCTGCACCCTGGCTCTCCTATTGGTTCCAAAATCTAGTGCAAGAGTAGGGGACCCCCCAAGGAGTTGTAGAAAGGTCCACACATGGCTAGTATTGTTAATATGGGACATCAGCCAAAAAGTGATTTGGTATAACTTTGCAGGCCTGCTGTGAGCATGCGGATGAAGTGCAGTGAGTATCTCCAACGTCTCTGAGCTGTGCGTTAATGAGCAATTCTGCATGGTCCTAAAGTATCTTGCTATGATTAACATTTAAAAAATATTCCTTTTCTAAAGATAAACCTTATGCCATAGATAACATCTCATGACTAATGCAGAACAGTCTATGAACCACTGACCTCAGAGGGAGTTTTGCCATTGCCTCTAATGGCAGTTGGATTACACCCTATATCTGTATTTTTGCTTCTGTGGCAAGCTCCATGCAGCAGGGATCACATTACTCTGTTCTGTGGCCAGTGCTAGCACTCTGTCATGCTTAATGACTATAATGGGGAAATGCATTAGTGGAAAGGATTCACTGCCCGTTAACTTTCTTTCAGAGACTGTCTATATCAGTCCAGACTCTTGGGTTATGGTACTTCTTAACCAGTAGATGGAAACAGATCATATAGTCTTTTGATAACATCATGCCCCTTCCCCGTCCCATAAATCAGCTGAATACTCTGAAAATGGAACCAAGGGGAAAAACAAACTGGACCTGGTTGTCCAATAGCTAGTGACAAACAGCTTTAATATGGTGGTTATGTGACCATGTCAATGACTCTGCTTTCAAACTTTAATAGGAGGTCTGTAATGGTACAGAAGATCTTGAAGAAAGAAAATTTATAGATTCTAAGGCCAGAAGGGACCATTGCAATCCTCTAGTCTGACAGCTTGTAAAACACAGGCCATGGAACTTTCCCCAAAGAATTCCTTTTGAAGTGGAGAGTATCATTTAAAAAAAAATCCAATCTCTATTTAAAAATGGCCAGTGATGGATAATCCACCACAACCCTTGAACAATTGTTCCAAAAGTTAAATACCTTCATATTACAACTTTCTTATTTCCAGCCTGCATTTGTCTAGCTCCAGAAACTAATAGCTACAGAAAATGTCTCCCTCCATATTTAATTTATACCAGCCCACATGGTTAGGGTCTCCCAAAATGGTTAAAATATTTTTTTAGAGGTGGGATTACCAACTGCTTGCAGTTTGCAATCTCCTTCTGCCAAAGTCTGAGCAATTTATCTGTATAGTTTGGTAAAGATGAGGCTGGAACTCAGGTTGCTGCCTTGCAAATGTGTCATAAAGCTCCCATTGACTGGGTTCTGTGAGCTATAAAGGATTATGGTGCTTCTTTCCCAGCTGCAAAATAAGCTTCCCTGGATCAGGTCTTTAATCCATTGCGATGGTGATTTGGAGGTTGTCTGTCCCTTCTTTAAATGCTGATGCAGGATGAATAGTCTCTGTGATTGCCTAAATTCTGCTTCCCTTACTGTGTAAATTTGGAGGGCCCTGTGGATGTTCTTGGGGGTGCAACAGAATGTGGGTAGCGTTCCTGCTCCTGTTTTTTTTTTTTTTTTATATAGTGCTTTGGGCCTGATTTCTTTATTATGACCTGAGTGAAAAATCATATAGCTCCTTTCAAGAAGGGGCTTGCATCTCCACCCCTCTTCTGACTGGACTTACTGCTGCGTGGGTTTTTAATGACTGTAATCAAAGGGGGAACCTTGATCAGAGGTATAAATGGGGGGAGCCATGAGAATATTCTACACCAACATCAATGTCAGAAATGGGCAATGCACTACCAGTCTGAGCTTGTCCTTTTGCCTTTAGGAACCTGGAAACATCCAGTCATGACCGTGTCCACTCACCCTGTGAACAGCGGGTTTGCTGCTTGCAAGTGGATCACTTGATCGTGAACATCAGCGAAGGGGGGCAGCAGTAGGAGAAGGGAAAACAAAACACAGTGCCCTTCTCTTCCCTCCCTTTTCTGTATAACTGAATGAGCTTTAGACATCCCTGCTTATGATTTCAAAGCTGTTGGTTTATTTAAGAATATTTGGTGTATTGAAGTAAAATGGTGATACATCCATCAAATTGCAATGTATTACCAAAGTCTGATTATTCCAAAAAGTGCTGAACAAATAGTGTGGGATGGGAGGTGGGAGAATATTTTCCAAATAGCAAGTCAAACTTTGATTTGGTTGTAACTGACTCTTTTTTGTATGCCACAAACAGTCAGAATAGGTGTGTTTTTTCTTTTGTTTTTTGCTTTTAGTTAAAATGCTGGAATGTTTGCTGAAAGCAAATTTCAGAGTTTTACATTTTTATTTATAAAATCTGCAATTCATACTGCATTGGCTGTGCACAGATATTACAGTGATGTGACCAATATCCAAACCTAGATGGGCTAGTTACATAACCAAGACTAGCTGAACTGTGAATTGCCCACCTTAAAAACTGAATGTGATTTGAAATTCATGCTGTAAATGACCTAACGTTCTGATCTGCTGACTGAGAATAGTCACCGAATATCCACTCAGAGTTTCAGATAATGAATACCATGGAGAATTTTTGCAATCTGTTCAGACAGTCCACGCATAGGAAAAGTAAAAAAGCAAAATTCATTGAATAAGTTATTTACTCACTGTAGGTGCTAAATTACCATGTAGTGAAGTGACTTGCGTAGGCAGCTAAATTTAAGGATTTTTAAACTCTCTTTAAAATGTAGTCTATAGAAAATATGGAATATTGCAAGAGAGATGCTACAGAAAGACCTGGAGCTGTTAGGTATCATCTGTACCTCCTTAAACCACAATTTTAACCTCAACTGCCTGTGACCCTTAACAAGCACCAAATTCATTGACATCATTTAATTTTCTAAACCATAGGAAATTTGGCCTTGACATTAAAGATTTCTCCATATGATTTACTTCATTAGACAGCTCATTATGAGGAATGTCTATGAATGGATGTGAGGAAAAATTGGAAGACGTAACCCCATAAAGGAGAATGGAGGACAATATTCCAGAAGGGACTTAGCGCATGAATTCACTGGCTCAGGTTATTCATAAGGCAACACATTTAATATGACAGAATAAATTGAAAAAGGTATTTCTCACAACATCATTATTATACCCTTTTTTCTTCCTTTCCATTTTGTCTGCACTGTTGTTGACAAGTAGTCTTGCTTAATCTCTGATTAAACTTTCCAGTTCTCACATGAGACCAACTTTCAGAGTGGTCCTTATATTTGTGGCACAATCCCTTTCATATATAACTCCTAAAATGTACATGTGCAGATAAGAATTGCATGTGTAACCCACATACCTCCTGGGTGTGGTGTTCTGTCCCATCTAGTGGCACTGACACCACTTAAAGAGAGAGATGAAATGAGTCTCCTCTACAGCCTTAGCAAACAGCCAGTTGGCTTTTAACTCATGTGGTAGAGGCTAGTGCACTAAGCCCCAGAGGTCCCTGGTTTGATCCCGCCCGCCGACAACCAGGGTTTGTTGGTGTTACACATGCATAAACTGAATAGCTCAGTCTGGGCCTGTCGCTTCACCCCTGAAACCAATGAGTGTTTTGTCATGATCATCCTTTTCTCTGTCTGATCACTAGATATTAAACCCCACTTACTACTTCAGCAAGTGGCAGAAGATCTAGTGTGATAACTCCTTGGGGGTTGTTCTGGTGGTTTGGCTTGAGGCTGTTTATGGAGCACCCTAATGCCTCTACAGGCTTTAGGGTGGCTCCAATGAGTTCTCAACACAGCTTTCCTCTGATGAAACTATCAAAATTTTAATGATGTTTTCCTTGAGCCTTGCTGACATTGAATTTCCTGGATCCTCCTGACCTACAAGAGAAAAAATAGTAATATGCAAGGATAGGGATGAGCACAGGTTTCTGGCCTAGCAGGTGGAAGTCGAGAGAGGTGAATTTTTTGAACAAAATCTTTCCCCCCGTTTTTTTTTTTAAATAGGTTTGATTTGACCAAAATATCTCACAAGTTTTGTGGTGATTTGAGTGAATTGCTTCAGTCGGAGGGCAGAGGGAGGAGTTCTGAAAAGTAGTCATGTTTCATTTTAACATTTTCAAAATAATGTTTAGACCATTTGAATTAATTTTCAAATGAAAGGTTGTTTTAACTTAACTTTGATTAAAAAAATAAAAAGCGAAAGCTCAAAATATAAACAAAATGTTTTGTTTTGGGTTGAACCTGAAATATCTCCCCCCTTTCAAATCTTGAAATGTATCATATTTTTGGGTTGATTCCAAATAATTTTTTTAATTGCCAGAGAACAAAAAATTAATCAATTTATTCACACAACTCTAAGTGGCAGGATTGCACCTTTTAGCATACCAAACAAGGAGAGAGACCATCTTCAAGGGCTTTAGCCAAAACCCATTGAAATCAATAGTAGCCTTTCCATTGACTTCAGTGGGCATTGATCAGACCCTAAAAGCGTCCTGTATGGAGCTAGCTTCACAGGGGCAATTGTTCTCTGCCTGAGATGAATGTTATAAACAATTCCCAATTAAAAATGAATTCATTTTTCCCACTGAAGCCAGAATCTTGCAAGGTGCTGAGCACTGGGGCTTTGAGTTAGCAGACAACTGTTTTGGTAATTTTGCCCAGTGTGCAAAATTCTTTGCAGAGTTCTATTTAGCTGTGGATTAATAATCATTTAATGGACCTCATAAATTTTGTTTTTTAGATAAAATAATTGAAAAATTATTTTCGTCATCAGCTGAACTAATCCGCTTCTAATACGTATATACACACTCCTAGCCAAAATCCATCTTTTTGTTTTGTGACTACTTTAGAAGCAGTTTGTGAAGTAAGTTAAGCTATAAACCAAGTACCAGCAGTCAATGAATTCCATCTAGTGTCTTAACTTTGAACTTGAGCATGTATTTAAAAACTGCCAATTTAAAAAAAAAAAATCCTCTCTTGGTACAGCCCAGAAAAATGGTCACCATAAGGGGAAATGAAAATTATTTAGACTAAAGTCAAAGCAACAATTTAACATCCTTTTGTGTACACAAACACTCTTCTGAAAGTCACAAATCATAGCAGCTTGATGTACGAAGTCATTTTAAATGCTACTTACCTAAAGCCAGGAGATGAGAAACATGTGGCAGACCTTTTCTTGCAAAAGTTCAGGGAAGGGAGGGGCGAGGGAGAGGATGTTTGCATCTGTCCGAGGGCCTAAAAATACTCTAAAAGCCGACAGTTCACTTAAATCATTAATCCTACACTGAAGACATTTCCACACTTTAATGGACTGCAATTAAACTCAATATTTCTTAATACGAGTGTCAGGTGTTTTCAGCAGTGGTGCAAATGACTGCATAGTGCTATAATTCTGAAGGAGAAGGCATTTAGTCCAGGCTCATTTGAAGAGCCAAATATAAACAAGAGCATATAATTCCATCTGCTTTTTGGCAATTTGTTGTTCCTTTTAGGTTCTCTTTCCCCGTTTGTCTTGTGGACACAGTTTGCAGGAAATGTCAGCCTGTGTGATTGATAGCATGAGATTGGATGTACTGACTTCATGCTTTCATAAAGCAAGACAGCTGTTGGGAGAAACTTTTCCTTCAAGAGCTGGAAAGGTTTAAATTTTCCATCTCTTTGACTATTTGGCCTGATGAAGGATTGGGTTTTACCAGACGAGTAAATAAAAAGATGGCTAAGATGTACTACAAGGTCATTCAAGTGATCTTTAAATAGCAATTACAGGGGGGAAAAAACCAACTCCTACACATTTGGAATCTGCTTTAGTGAGCCCTAAAGTATTATGCTTGAATTCTCTCAAATATCTTATAAAGCAGTATTAAAAAAAGACTACCTCTAATAACATGATTTTACAATGTAAGCTTGTCACATGCCAGGAAACAATGAAAATGATTCACTTTTTGTCAACTGGGTTTCAGTGGTTCTGACAATTTGGCAGTACCCCAAAGTACTATATACTGTGCTATATACTTGCCATTTTTTTTTCTAGCTAAGATTAGACACATTGGTTCTATTGTAATTATTTGTTACATTTTTTGGATAAGTGAATGAAGTATGTTTACCTTCATGGCAAAAATCATCTTTAAGTAGAGGGGCAATGCATATTCCTTCTAAATTTATTTAATTTTGTAAAGCATTAATTTCTGAAGCAGTTATGAGCATTTTGTTGACAGATCAATTTATTTTTATCTGACTTTTTTAATGGTGCCTTCTGAGTCCAGTTATCTGGTGTGTGTCTGTGTTTGGTTTTTTTAAAATATAATTTGACTCAACTAACTTAAACTAGTTAACTACTTCCACTCATCCCGAAATAGTCTTTGCCAGATCTGTATTTCAACTGGACATGGGCCAGAACCAAACCTCAGGAACTGAACACCCCCAAACTCTGGAGAAGATTGGATCCAGGTTGCAGTTTTTGAAGTCTGAGCCAGACTCTAATTGCTATTCAGTCTAGCGTTTTAGACCCATACCCATCACTGCAATATGTGATGGTTCTTGCTCAGAAGGTACTAACAAGGTTTCCCAAACTAGACTGGGCCTAACCTTAATGGTCTCTGACAACATGTTAACTCTATGCTGAGCCATCTGTTCCACCTTGTGTGTAGCTGTGATACTGAGTACCTTTCCCAGACTTGAGGAAGAGCTCTGTGTAAGCTCAAAAGCTTGTCTGTCACCAACAGAAGTTGGTCCAGTAAAAGATTATTTCACGCAACTTGTTGTCTGTGTTTTAGACCATTTATCAAACTCTGCTATCCTATAGCATTCAAGTATGTATCATGAGCAAATATTACAACAATTTTTAAAAAAAATGTATAAAACATGGGCAGGTCCTGGCTATGATTATCAAGGAACCTTTGCTAGCTAAGCACCTTGCTAGCAAGAACTGTTTAAATACAGTCCTGCCTAGCATGATGTGAACTCTAGTCTTGTGGACCTTACTCAGTACTGATGCCCACTGAGGATCTGCATTTCAAGAGCCATTTTGTATCCCTGAGACACCTGGCAGGCTGCTCCAACAGTGTTAAACATATTGGGACCCCATCTTCTGGTCACAATCCCCGCATACGTACCAGGTGATGTTGAGTGAGCAGGAGAGTGTAATGCATTACTGTGCCCACCCCCCATTCATTAATGCTGCCATTCTGTACTCTCAACCTCGTGCTTCTCAAGAGTCATAAGTTCATGGCAAAATACTTAAGGGGAAAGAAAAAATTGTGTTTATAAAATCATGATTATAAGAAAATTTTACATTCCAGCAAATCCTAGAAGACTTCAAATAACTCTTGAGATGCTTTAGGAACCAAACTGAAATAGAAGCCATTACGTAGAGCAGACAAAGCATGGCATTAACTGCTTTGGGGATACATTTTGTAGTACTTTTGAGGTAAGAAGATATCAAGGAACAATTTGGGTCACTTCATTCAGATCCAGTAAACATTTCCATAATTACTAATCATCAGTGCCGCTTCTCAACTGTGTCTGGATGCTGGCAACAATCTAATCTCTTACAAAAATATACAATCTCAACCTCCTCCAATTATCATGATTGTACAGAACTGGAAAAAAGCCAGTCTATATTAGCCTCATACAACTGCTGTATTGTTGGACACTGAAGGCCTTAATCATTGGTTCATATATAGCTGAGAATCTCATCTTTATTTTTTGACTAGCACAGAGAGCAGAGTGTCTGCCCATCCAGAGGGCCGTGTCCACCCCTCGTATAACGTCATTAAAATCAGCAGTGTTACATCAGGGAGGAATTTGACTCTTTGCAGTGCTAGGGTGTGTTGTGGTTGCATAGCAATAACCAAGACTCCATCAGGTTGCTATGTATTTCTGACCCCGCTTCCACTAACTTCACAAAATCCATCCCGCTCAGAGAAGTGCTTTATTGTCCATATTTGTATTGCAGCAGTGACTAGAGACCCAAACTGAGATTAGGCCCCCATTGCTCTAGGTGCTGTACAAACCCATAGTAAGAGACAATCCATGCCCTGCCCTATTTATAATCTAAATAGCAAAGTCAGACAAAGGGTATGAAGGCAAACAGGCACAGAGAAGTGAACAGACTTGCCTGAAATCACATAGGAAGTCAGTGGCAGAGGTGGGAGTAGAACCCACCTCTCCTTCATTATCGTCCAGTATCCTAACCACTGGAGTAAGCTGCCTCTGACTGTTTCTATTTACTGTACTGGCTGATCCGAACAAGTTCCTCTCCATTCACTAGAATAAAAAACTACAAATAAAATATGCATGATGACAGCACTCAACCAATCGGAACCAAAGCAGAAACAAATCTTGCAGAGCAACAAAAGAATTATATCTATTTCTAATACAGAAATGTAGCATGCACATGTTAATAACTTTTACTTTTTTCTAGTAGTGTCCTACAGTAGAGCAGTTTCTTAGCACTGAAACTATCCAGTGTAGGTAGGCATTGATACTGTGCTCATCACGCTGTTCTCTGAGTGCCGGCTGAGTGGAAGTTTTCAATTAACTTTAAGTAGTTATTGGTTCAAATGAAGTCTGAACCAACCTGGCTGAGTGTTTGCCTCTGTCAGTCTTTGTTGGGATATTGACACTGTCGCACTCCAATTTGAGTTGATTCTCATCTAAGTTCAGAGGGAGGCTCATGATTTCTCTAGAAACTTTCTTTCGTGGTCACACGGGTGAATGGAAATCCTTCTGTTCAGCAGAATGAGGGGAGCCTCAGGCAGGTAAGTCTGCAGCAGCACTGGTATTTAACCCCAGCAGAGCTGTAGCTCGAGAGGGTGAGATAGGCCAGGTGGAAACCCTGTTTCTCTACATCAGCTGTTTGTAGTGTAATTTCAAAATACATAAATATAAATACCTACCAAATACCGTTGAAATTATCGTTTACTTGTTATATGGCTTTACTCTGCCATGAACTGGATTCTATAGTTGAGTCCTTTATTCCCTAAATTGAAAGGAATGAGTGTCAATGAAAAAGAAATACTTATTTGTATTACTGTCGCACCAGGACTCTGTTGTGCTAGGCACTGTACAAACACAGAACAGAGAGACAGTCCCTGCCCCAAAGACTTTTACATTCAATCTCAGTAAATAGTCCTGTGGCTACGTGCACACCCTAATGAGAAAGGGGCTTGTCAGGAGTCACATGTATAATGGATGAGTCTGTAATATTTTCACTGATATTTTAAATGAGGGACACAAGTCCTAGAAAGTTAAATACACAATGCAATGAGTTCTGTCATATCCTGTGCTCCCTGCTTGGTCAAATCTTTCATTGAAGCCGAAAGGTCAGATTCTGATCTCTTTTAGACCAGTGTAAAGCAGAGCCCTCAGCCAATAAGAGTTATGCCTCAGTAAAGAATGCAGAAAGTGAGTGAAGAGTTCAGGATTTGGCCTAGTATATTTATTCAGAGGAATTCTAGAGTTACGGGAAAGGCTGACATCAGTAGAGGATGGTATATTGATTTTTACGGCATGTCTACACTGCAGAGCCCTTGGCAGTATAGTTATGCTGGCAAATCCCCCTAGTAGAGATGCAGCGTCTGCAAACACGTAGTTTTTCTTCTACCACCTTGCCAGTGATATTAGCCATGCCAACAGAAGTACTCTTCTGTTGGGATCGTTGCATCCACACCACAGATGTTGCTGGCATAGCTGTTGGCCAGCCCACTTCTAGCTGATATAGCTATGCTGGGAAAACTTTGTAGTGTAGACAAAGCCTGACTCTTCATGATGGGGAAAGATCCCTTTATCATGCATGGGGTTGGGTTTTTTTTTTTTTTAGAAAAAAGGTCTGAGTGGAAGAAGGTAAATGTAATGGAGAAAGTCTGGTAGCACAGCCTAATTTGGGGTACGGCACAACCTTTATTTCTCGTTTTAGTACGTTGTGTTTTCAGGTGACTCCCATGTTACGGCAAGTGCTCTAAATGATTATTTGTTTTTGTATGTAACTTACCCAGGGCTAGCAAAAAACAACTTGGCCCTTCACCATAGTTAAGTTATTCATTTCAAAGAACATTGAAAAAACTCTTAGTTGGAAGTGTTCAAGTGTTTTAAAACCTGTGTGGGTTGTTCTTGTTCTTTTCCCAGCTGATGCCATTTACCTATTTCACAATGAGAGGTGGATTAGTAGGAGAGTGGAAAGTGCCAGGATATCCTCCATAGGGAATATGATAGTAGCAAGGGAAACCCTTTAAGAAGCTCCACCCTGGACTGCACACGTCCAGGTGAGGATCCAATTCTGAACCCATCAGTCTCGGGTTGATGGGGAATTCTAAATAACGTGTCCTACTCCAGCATTGGGCTAGGAATATTAGATTCATGAACTCTTCCAGATCAGCTAATCCCACTGTTTTCTAAAACAACAGAATGCTCTTGTGCATGCTAAAAGTTTAGCCTTTTCTGCCCATATTGCCAAAGCAACTGGCAGGTGCTTACATTTGGGTATCCTGTCAGAAAACCCCAGCTAACCTCTGGGTTTTTTTTTGTTGTTTTGAGGAAGCCACATGCTCTGTACCATACTGGCTCATCTAGGTTTAGTGATGATGCATCTTCATTTCTGCAACTACCTACAATCAGGGTCAAATGCTGCTGTCTTTACTCAGCCACAGATCCAGTTGACTTCATGGTCAGTTGAGCCCTATGATGGGTTTAACTTTCTACTCAGCAACAGTTTTTACTATCCATGATAGTGTAACTCAGAGCATTTAAGAGGAACCCATTCATCAGGAGACTTTAAAAGCACTTTGCATAACCTGCTGTGGCATTCCTATATAATCAGTGGATGTTTTAAAAATTGCACTGTTGGCAAATAGCTTGCATGGTACTGAAGCCATATTTGAAATGTCAGGCCATATTGTTAACTCTTAGAGGACAGCAACCAGTTTTTCTTGTCATCTCATGCAGAAATTAGACAATGTATATGCAAAGGAGTTACCTTGGGTTTCTCTCCCAGGTGGTGGGTGACCCTGGCTATGCCCAGTTATTTACACTGGTGTCTCATGCACAGGCCCCAGTTCCTTACTTGTAAGGGGGCCTTACCCTTGGTGGGCCCTTTTTAAGTCCTTTTTGAGGGAGGATCTAAAAGGAAAGTTAAATGCCTCAGCACACCTGAGAATTACTTCTTCATGGGGCCCATCCAAAGGGAAAAGGCCGACAGTACTGCCAATGGTATAGAGTCTGTGTAATGGTTTTCGAGGAGTTCCTCTGGCTGGGTGCTGAATCAGGTGGGTGCCAGCAGGCTTACCCTAGGAGTTTGCTGGATCAGGGTAGGGACCTCTTGGATGGGAGTTCCCCCTGCAGCTTCAGAAATTGCTCCAATAGTTTCCCACTCAGGTGATCTCTCCCCGGAGCTGACTGCACTTCCCTCCTTTGTAAAGACTGCTTTCTACCATCCATGATTGGGAGGTGCGGGGCTAGCCCCCTACACTGGGCCTCTCTGGCATCTTCCTCATCAGTGTGGGGTCTGTTCACCCCGTCACAGCATGCCTTTCTGTATGGGTTGATTGGATGTTGGTAAGTCACCACAGGAATTGTAAGCAAGTAAAATGTCAGATTCTAACAGAAAGAATAATAGGATTTTACTTGGGGCAAAGAATACACAGTGCATCTAATTATGACTTTCAATTGACTCATCTGAGAGTTTGCATTAAAAGGAAAATAGTCTTTCTATTCTAATAGCCTAGCCATCAAAAACCAGGCTATCCTATACTACTGAACTCACCAGAAAGCACATCAACCCAATCACTGAAAATCTAATAGAAAAGAACTCTAGTTTTTCATCATAATCATTAAGGACAGTGGTTCTCAACCAGGGGTCCAGAGCCACCTGTGGGGCCGCGAGCAGGTTTCAGGGTGTCTTCCAAGTATGATCAGCATTATTCACTGGGGCCGAGAGCAGAAAGCCGAAGCCCCACTGCATGGGACTGAAGCCCATGGCCCTGAGCCCTGCCACCCAGGGCTGAAGCCTGAGCAATGGAGCTTCGTGGGGGGGCTGCAGCATGGAGCCCCAGGCAATTGCCCTGCTTGCTACCCCCTAATGCCAGCCCTGGCCTTTATATGCAGAAAACCAGTTATTGTGGTACAGGTGGGCTGTGGAGGTTTTTATAGCAAGTTAGGGAGGCCTCAGAAGGAAAAAGGTTGAGAACCCCTGTTCTAGGAGACAGGATCAGCCTTTAACAGCAACAACAATAGCTCCAGTCCCTGTCAACTAACTTCTCTTTTCTCCAAAAAGGATGGTTACTACCATCTTTGGTACCATCTAAGAGGCTATCAGACAGGGTTTCTTCCCTTTTAATATGCTCTATAGCTAAAGGGCAATGGAACAAGGGATGCTGTCAAAATGAAAGCCTTACTTATTACTTTACTTTTCAAAAGCTTTTAATGTTTTTCTTTTATTTTTCTGTATCTTTCAATAAAAGGTTTAAAGGGTTTTTAATGGTGTGTTTACTATGGTAATAAGCAGGCTGAGGTCTCTCTCCATACCAAACCTTGTCCAACATTGTTTAAAGTTGGACAAGTACGGGGCCATGTTGACACCTTTGATTCTTTGAGCCCATTTATTCTATCTAGTACAACAAGCCTTTTGGGGGGTTTTGTTTTGTTAATCTGTTGTTTAACTTTCTGGCTGGGAAACACTCATGTTGCTGAGTATTATAGCCAGTGTTTTAAGATATGATATTGACACAGTTATGGAAGTAAATCTCTGAAATTAGCATGGCAGAGTCTGATCTGCATAAATGTAATGAGGTGTGTTTATCCATTCTTTAATCCTTATCAATAAGTAAATGTAGCTACTTAGTTATCTGAGGAAATGCATGCAAGTGGGGTGGTAACCGAGAGGTAAGCAATAGGGGGTCATAGTTGGAAGGCATTTGCAAATATATTGTTGCCAAAAGCAAGGTGCAGATCTCTGTGTTGAAACAAAATCTGAAGTGAAATCAAGCTTGACTCATAGCAGTAAAGCTAGTTTTGATGGCAGGATTTTTAGAAGTATTCAGACATTTCCCCAGGAAATTATTGAAGGTGAATAAGAGAAATTATTGAAACCAGTGGTCTGAAATGAAGGTCTTTCTTTATTATGAGACATTCAAGTTCCCAATCCATACATATTCTCCCTTATTAGAACTGTAAGGGGCAAATCCTGTCTACCCTCACCCACCCAAATAATCCTGTTAAATCAAAGGGCCTATACAAAGAAGTAAGATGAATAAAAATTTGGTCCTCTTTCTATGTTTTTTGTAAAGCACTTAACACGGTTGGGCTCCAGTCCTGGCAAGGGCCTTTGGGCTGCTGTTGCTAGGCGAATCAGTAATAGTAATGAGGGCGATACTGTGCATTTAGTGGGAGTAGAACAGTTCTGCCACCTATTCAGTGGAACCAGAATATCTGTGTGATCGCTTCAGCCTTTTGAAAATGTATTAATCTTTGTTTCTACTGTTTGGCTAGTCAGGCAAAGGGAATTCAACCCATCACTGAAACTGTATATGTATTAAAAGCTTTAGCAAGCTTTACTAACACAAAAGCAGACTCTACAAACCCCACAGTCATACTAACTTGACATGGTGGCGTGATAAATTGACTTTTGACGTATTCTTCATTGTAGAAGAGTAAAGAGGCTGGATATAAGCTTAGCCAGGATCGTGTATTTCCTTACAAACTAGGTTTCTCTATTTTGTTTTGGGGGGCTAGATACTATCTCTCACTCCTTTCATTGTTGCGTTCATTATTCTTCACCTGTGGCTTGACATAACTCTTGAGCAGAAATGAGCTAGAAAAAAAGCAATGAATTCAGCACCTTTTATTGTGCAATTAAACAAGAGGTTGAGAGCTCAATGGTATACAAGAGGTCTGAATAGCTTTTCTTGCTTTTTTTTTATTTTAAGAGGTTACTCAACAAAAATAATCTCCATCGTTTTCAGGGATTGTCTCATCTGTTTCTTTCTCTGGAGAAACAGAACTATGTTTTTTGTCTGTGTAAATTACTTTTTTTGTGAACAAATTGTGTGCATCTTGGAATGTTAAATAGGCATAATAAACAATGAGGATACTTATGGCACAGTAAAACATACATGTAATACTACAGATAATCTGAGACCCTGGGTAGCACTTTAAATTCGTGCAAGAGTGCGATACAGTGTGTCGTCCAAATACTTTTGGGCTCGATCTGTAACAGTCCTTACTTGGTCATGCAAGGGGGCAGTAGAGAGTAAAGCCCCCCTTTACTTTCCTGCTCATATTGCCCCCTGGTGCAAGCCAGTGGTCTTGGAGAAGGTGGAGAGCAGTGGCTCCCACTCCCCTTAGTTGCTGGCCAGAGTAGCTGGTTAGATGCACAGAGGGGGGTAAATTAACATAATTATCCCCCAGAATAAAGTGGGAGTAGGGGAGAAATCGTGACACTTAAAGCCACTGTTTATTCTCAGCTCTGTGCCTGGGGTGGTACAATTACATGCTGTCTCTTACACAGGGTAGATGTACATTCTACCCATATAGGTATATAATTACAATAATAGTGGTCTTATATAATACTATTATAGAAATGTAGGGCTGGAAGGGATCTTAAGAGGCCACTTAGTCCAGCTTCCCACACTGAGGCAGGACCAAGTATGTCTAGACCATCCCTGACAGGTGTTTGTCTCACCTGTTCTTAGGAAACCTCCCTTGGAAGCCTGTTCCAATGCTTATCATTAAAAAGCTTTTCCTAATCTCTAACCTAAATCTCCCTTGCTGCAGATTAAACCCATTATTTCTTGTCCTACCTTGAGTGGGCATGGAGAACAATTGATCACTGTCCTCTTGAGAGCAGCCCTTTAACATACTTAAAGACTATTATGAGGTTCCCCCCGCCCCCCAGTTTTCTTTTCTCAAGACTAAACATGCCCAGTTTTTTAACCTTTCTGCATAGGTCATGTTTTCTAAACCTTTGATCATTTTTGTTGGTCTCCTTTAGACTGTCTCCAATTTGTACATATCTATCTTAAAGTGTGGCACTCAGAATTGGACACAGTACTCCAGTTGAGGCTTCACCAGTGCTGAGTAGAGCAGGATAATTACCTCGTGTATCTTAAATCTGACACTCCTGTTAATATACCTTTTTTTCTCAGCTGCATCACATAAGGGACTCGTATCCCGTGTGATCCACTATAAACCTCCAGATCCTTTTCAGCTGTACTACCAGCTAGTCAGTTATTCCCCATTTTCTAGTTGTGCATTTGACTTTTTCCTTCCTAAATGTAGTACTTCACATTTGTCTTATTGAATTTCATCTTGTTGATTTCAGATCAGTTCTCCAGTTTATCAATGTTTTGAATTTTAATCCTGTCCTCCTTAGTGCTAAGAACCCCTCCCAGCTTGGTGCCATCTGCAAATTTTATAAGTGCGCACACCACTCTATTATCCAAGTCATTAAAGAAAAAATTGAATAGTATTGGATCCAAAACAGACCCCTAAAGGATCCCACTAGATACAGCCTCCGCTCCGGTTTGACAGAGAACCATTGATAACTACTCTTTGAGTACAGTCTGTCAGCCAGTTTTGCACCCGCCTTATAGCAATTTCATCCAGACTGACTTTCCTTAGTTTGCTTATGAGACTGTCATGTGGGGCTGTGTCAAAAGTCTTACTAAAATTGAGGTAGATCACATCTACAGCTTTCCCCCTGACCAGTAACCCTGCCAAAGAACCAGTAGATCTCAAAGGGCTTCACAGTGGCTCCCTAAAGGATTGAACTCACAACCCTGGATTTAGCAGGCCAATGCTCAAACCACTGAGCTATCCCTCCCCCCAACACTTCTGTGAGTTAGGGAAGGGTTGCTATCCCCATATGCCAGAGAGGCTAAGTGAATTGTCCAAGTTCACAGAGGATGTCTTAGCTTACTTTTATTCACATAAAACTATGGCCCTAACCATTGCCATCAAACAGCCTTCAGCTCCACATTACAGCCAGCTTAGTATTAACCTGTCGGGATGAGCCATCAAGGAGATGGTAAGTGTCAAATATTTGGATGGTATAATAGAAGGTGTGGAGGATGCTTGAAAGATGTGGACACTAATATAGAAACAGCTGCTGTCATGTTTTGGGCCCTTCAGAGGTCTCTGTGGGGATTTTGTGACATCAAACTTGTATGAAGGTGCGAATTTATAGACCCACAATTACACCATATCTGTTGAAAGGTGGGCACTGAGAAAGGCTGACACATACCAGATTGACATTTTGATTCTCGTCTTCATCAGCTGCTCCATATTATCAGTGATAAGACAAGGTCAGAAATAACATTTGAAGCCAAATCCAGCAACCGCCTACATCATCACTGGTTTGGTTTCGGTAGCTTTCTTCATATGGAAATATTATTAGAATGGAAGACCAACAAATTCTAAAATGTGTGTACCAAGGAATGTCGCTACATGGCCAGAGATCATGTGGGCTCCAAAAGCTTCAGTGGTGTGATCAGATTGCCATTGTTGGACATAAACTGAATATCCAGCCAGACCACCTAGCATGAGATCAATCTGTGTGGTGCTTGATCTGAAAGGAGGCCATGTCTCTTTGGGGTTTTCCATGATGATGAAGACACAGGATATCTACCGCAGAGTAAGGAATTGAAATGTACTGCTGAATGATGACACAACTTGTCTAGGTATTAGTCAATTTTTTACAATTTTTATTTCTATGAACTGTTTTTTCTTACTATTTGAGAAGTTAAAAGGCTCTGTTCTCCTCTTCATTAAATGGCACGTGTTTGATTAACTATTTAACACAGTTCCATGGACCTGCTGTAATGGAAAATAATTTTTAAAGTTTGAGTGCAAGAAAAATAAAGTCATAGCTGCATAGGAGGACAGATGTGTTCTAGAGCATGTTCATCTTGATTTTGTGTCTTGTGCAAAGCTCTTTACAACCAACATTCCTATTCCATGAGTTGAGAGCTTGAAGGAGCGGGTGATACTGCTGTGAACCATATGTCCTACTCTAATATACCTACGTCAATGCCAACAGCTGAGTGCTTTAATTTTTTTAATCATTTGTGCAATAGATCCCCTGGGCTTGCTTCTCCTCTGTTATCTGGGTGTAAATCAGGAGTAACTCTGCTATGGTCAGTGGAATTATACCAATATAAAACAGATTAACATTCAGACAGTCTAGCTTCAACATTAATGGTCTTTGGAAAAATTTGTTCACCCACATAATACTGTTTTTTGAAAAATAAATCAGATTCTATCCACCAGCTTTTACAGATATTTCTAGGGAGGCTATCCCATTACCTTAGTTGGAAGGGCTGACATAAAATCTCAGTGATATATAATTTTCATATCTGCTCAGACTTGTGTGCAGTTTTTATTGCAGTCTTAAATCACATAAAATAGCTATCCTCATAAGTAATTCTGACATAGAATTTTATGTATGAATCAAGACACAGTACATAAAGAATAGGTGATAAAATATTACACCAACATTCAGAAATTAAAATACTGACTTTTTAAACATCTGGCTTAGCTGTCTTTCTCGGCTGGAATACGTAGTAATATTAAAGGATTAGCATAACCAACAAGAAGTGTTAAATGATTTGATTCCTGGAATGAGAGAACTCAGGACCCAACTTTTAGAACATCATGCAGCATAAGAATTATTTTCTATAAAACACTTTGCCTCCATGTTCTCTCATATACTGGAGGTAAAACTTGATATGATGTTGAATTTAGGACACTTTGGAATATGAGATTTGGGAGAATGTTTTGGTTCTTTTGGTTTTTATTTTTTTTTAAATGTATAGCTCCCACTTTTTAGAAGTAGTGTTAAAGCTTCATGATTTTCATTAATTGTTATTGTTAGAATTTGAAAAATTCACAGAAAATGGGAGAGAAATTGTCCTCTCTTCAGGATCACCACCAATTCAGGAAGGAGGGGGGAAAGAAGAGGGATAAAATGTCCTGTACATAAATCAATTACTTAAAACATAGATTTTAAGAAAGCAGCCAAGAGATTACTTACAGTGCGATGAAAAGCTAAATTAAATCTATGGGCAGTGAAACAGAATGACTAAAACAGCCATAAAGAATACACATAATACTGCAAAATAACACACAATGTGTATACCTACACAGTGAAAAAGACCAAAGGTCAGCAGAAAGGTCAGCAAATTAAAGCCTTGGAAAAGCCAAATCCAAGCAGTAGAGTTGGTTGAAATAAGAAAATGAGGGTAAGATTTAGAAGTTTGTGCAAAATGTGTGGTTATGACTGAGAGCTGGTGCGACTTGATTTGAGGTTCATTCCAATCCAAAAAAACAGAAGTGTCCGTTTTGGGTTGGACGTTAAACAAAACATCAGGATATAAACTGTATGGGAAGGCAACTCTTATAGTGCTTTCTCCCTGCTGGGCAAAGCCTAAGTGGTAGGCTACCTCTCCTTATCACTCACAGGGCCAGCTGCCCCAGCTCCTCCATTTTCCAACCCACAAGTGTTTCCTCCAAACCTTGATGTCTTTGGGTAAAGGAGTTTTCATTGCCTCCCCCTTCTAGCAGGTTCTTCAGTGGTGCATGCTGGATTGACGCTTCCCCTCAGTGGACCTTCTGGGAAAGGGCATATTAGGTAAGGTCTGGTTCAATTCCTGTTCATAGAATCTTCTAGCTGTGGGCTGGCAGCATCTCCACTTCACCAGCCAGCTTCCGCTCAGACAACAGAGCAGCACTAAAGCTGATTGGAGGGGGGGATTACTCTCCAGGAGTGCCTGAGGAAGGATGCTAAGTGTGTTTGGCAGGAGCAGACTGGAGCATGTTTCAGTTTCAGTTTTGGTTTGTAGTTGGCTAAAATAATTGTAAACGAAAATGATTTCAAGGATTAGGGAACCTTGTTAATGTTTCCAGGGCCTAATTCTTATTATATTAGGGGCCCTTTATGCCACTCTTGACAGTCTAAATGGGCATTAAAGTGCATGTAAATGTAATTGCAGCAGTGTAAAGGGGTTTGTGTGCATAAGAAACAGGCCCCCAGAAATAGTGACAGGGTGAATACTGCTGCATTCTGGAGCGGGTGAGGTCTTTTTCTTAAAACATTTTTTGGGAGTCCAACTTTACAGCATATTCTTTTTATAAAGTTAAAAGTCTCTTGAGTGATCGAGCGTCTGTTATATTCTTCCAGCTGGTTTGCTGGCAGACCATGTGACCTTTTTAGAGCTCTATGAAGCAGAAGGTAAAAGGAAGTTCCACTATCCGAAAATGTCACTTAACTTTTTCCTCCCTTTAAGTTTCCTTCTGTGACGAGAATTGTTTCTGCCCCCAGGTTTCCTTCTGTGTCTTGCACTCTACCAATACAGAGGATAGAAGTTTGACAGCTGTGTTCTGCAAACAGGATTATAGGACATAATGACTAAATTCTTACACCCCAAGTTAGAACCCATACATTAAACCATAATACTCCGATATCAGCATCGACCCCTTCTAACTTCTCTTCCCAGGTACAAAGTGTATGTTGCACAAGCATCGCTGCCCTAACACAATGTGGTGATGCTATTGGATAATACAATAATCTAAACCAAGACCAACACATTAAATTCCGTGTCAGCTGCAGAATTGGAAGCATCCTCCACATCATCTCATATACAGGGTATCACAGCTTGTCCCATAGGTGACTGTTACTGTGCTCAGGAAGGACATGGCGTGGCATATTAAATCAGACAAATAGGCTCTCCTTTTTCACAGCTGGGTACAGATGTTCAAGGGAATACAGTGATTTCCTTTAATACTTAAAAATAAATTAAGGCTGAATGATAAATTGGAAAAAGGGTCCATTCCCACTCATCCATCCATTTGTGGATCATGTGTGGATACAAAGATTCATTTGGATAAAATTATTCTGTAATCAAATAAACAAAATACAAAGAGGGAGGAAATGTTCTGACATTGATTTACATTTAGCGCTAGGTTATCTTCTTTCCTATCTGTCTGCCTGTCAAGTGCCTTCTTGCAAATGCTAGGCATATTGCTGGTATATAGACTTCTGTGGGCCCACTCAGGTACTTAGTTAAGTGCTTTGCTGGATTGGAAACAGAACGATCAGCTCCTTGCCTTAGGCTAGTATTCTCAGACTCTCTCCTTCTGTGCTTCCATCCGTGTGACGGATGGAACTCAAATAATTTCTTCTCTTGCTACTGTGCCCCCCCCAACAACTCTCCCCCCAAAGAAAGGCAGCTTATTCTGTCCTATGGTGATAAGACAGCCTGTGGCAGGTTTTCTGTATTCTGTACTTTTAGTGAGTAATTTTTTTTAGTCCTCAAACAGTCGTCCCCATCTCCCCCTCCCCCCGGTCACTTGACCAAGTTATCCTTCTCCATGTTCTGTTCTTTCTGTTTCCCACTGTGATCCTCATGTTCCTTTTTTTGGCACCAAGTTAGCTCTTCTTCTATCTCAAAAGGAAAAACATAACACCAGTACCAGATGAATATACCTATCCAGATGTACTGACCACCTCTGCTTTATCCTGTGAATGGACAAGAGCCTGCACCACTTTAAAAAGGCTACCGAACCCACAGACCTTGACTATCTGCTTTTCCCTGACAGAGTGTACAAAACACTCACTCCTGTGCAGCTGATCACTTTGGTCGGCCAACACCAGAAGGTCCAGGTTGTGATGGTGAAGGCCACATTAGGACTGTCCCCCTGTATTTGCATAGTACCTAAATTTGCATAGTACCTAAACTGTCCCCCTGTATTTGCATAGTACCTTATTGGCTGATCTTTCTTTGTGTCTGTTGAAAGCCAGTGAGACAGTTACAAATAAACCAATGATTGATTAATGAAACAGAAAGACACACTTGTTGAAATGTCCCTTCAGACCATTGGCCAGAACTGTGACATGGAGGCTTTTTAGTATCCAACGACACCCTTCCCAAACAGGACACTGTAAGTATGAGCATGCATGAATTCCTGTATTCCAATCATTCTGGTGAATAGTAACCCATGACAGAGAACTATCAATTAGTGTTTTTAAGTTCAGTTAGCAAACTACGTTGTCAGAACACTTCATTGTTATATTATTACATAAAGCTGTGGAAAATATTTTTGATGAAATATAAAACAACCCAAAATACAAGGGTTTTTTTTTTCTGATTTAATTTTGAGCTTGAGTGAGCCCAGCTCTGCAGAAAACCTCATTAAGGTATGGCTGTTCTTGTGCAAAATCATGCTCCTGTACCCATGAAAAATATTTTCAAGCAAAAATTGTCCCCATCCTTTTTTTTTTTTTTTAAGCCAATAAAGTCAAATTTGAGGGGATGCAAAATAAACAAACAATTATCATGTAAAATTCTGAGACACATAAACTGTAAAGTTTGCACAGCTCTGTCACATCACCATGTAATCTTCTGGCAAACACATCAGTTGTGAAATCAGTACTCTGCAATAAGGCTGACATTTGTTACAATATTTCATTTTTCTGAATAAATGGATATTAAAGCAGTATGTAGGTTAAAACATTTTTCCTCTTCAAACATTGTGTACTTTCCTGTGAATCCTCATGTTTCACTGTAGCTGGTATTTCATTATTTCCAATTGTGTGTGTGTGTGTGTGTATTTACCTTTACAGTGTGTAGCCTGACTAGGCAGTGGATAGCTGTTGAGACATATGTCCTGTGTCCACTGAATGTGAAGCCTTTATTGTTACTGTCTCCCAATGTGCATTGCAATGATAAAGACTGCTTGTTAACGTAATGGATACAGCTGGTTGGATGTGAGTAGGGGGTTTTCACAATAAAAAGGCATTTGGCTTTTGCTGGGATCCTTGTCAGTAAGATACTCAAAGATGGTTAATTGGACATTAATGTGTCAGATTTTCAATAAAATAACAAGAAATTTGCCAAAAATAAAACTCGGAGGAAACACGCCTCCACATTTTACAACAAAGCTTTGTTTAAAATAGAAGTTTAAAGCAGCTGAAGATTTATGACATGTTGACATAACTGATGGTAAAGGAGTTGGCTGAAGCTATGGGTGTGAAGGTCCAAATGAGAACATCTGCATTAAGAAGCTAATTCTCTTAAACATACTGATCAAAATATTAATGCTACATGTAAACACAAGTGCTTTATCTGACAGTGATTTACATTTAGAACAACTTAATCCAACTATGCATGCATCTTTATTCATTACCAGCAGCCTTTACTTAACACTTCATGCCCGCTTGCACAGGTGGACAATCTACTCAGAGTGACTATTGTGTTTATGTTATTTTTTCATAAGCTGGGTTTGAAATTTGTCAAACTGCATCATTGTTTAACTATGTGCCAGTCAAAGGGAAATTGCCAGATGGAGCGGCTTTCCCCTAACCTTGCTCCAGGCAATGAAATTACACATAGGCCACAGTCTTATGTCAAGTCTTTAAAAAAAAAAATAGGCCATGAATAGGTATGACTATATGCATTCACAAAACCTGGCTTTCTTATGCCACTAATTTTATATGAAGGCTCATGCCAATGGTAAATAAAACTTCATGTCCGTCATGTCACTCATTAACTAGGTGCTCATAATTTATGTATTTAAGGTTTGCTTGTCCGCCAAGCAATCAAACAGTAAACCATGTTTTATAGGTGTTAGTGTTTATAGAAACTGTAAATAAATGTCAAACAAAAAAAATCAGGTTTCAGAAAAACTATCAGGGTTAAGTCATTTATCATTGTTCCAACTGGAAAAATCTGAGAACCCACTGGTGCCAAAGCAAATGTTTCCCTGACTTTTTCTAACTTGCCGCTTAAACTACTAGATTGTAGAATTCTATTAGCAGGACTTGATGAAATGGAAAACTTTGCAGATCATATGTTTTAAATGAGCCTCTTGCTTAAAGAATAGAGTGGGTTGGTGGTTCTTACAAAAGCCATCTTTAAAAAAAAAAATTATACCTGAAAGGGAAAGTGAGATGACATGGTCTAGGCAAAAATTATGCTGCTTGAGAAATGTAGGCAGAGAAGTAATTTGCAGGTAAAGGCAGGCATTTTTGTTTCCTGCAGCCTGACCTAGCTGCAGCGGGCACTGCCACGTGTTTCATGCCATGCCTGCTGTAGAACTATTTCCTCTGAAACATGTAGAAGAAAGAAACATTAGTACAGAACATGCCATTTGAGTTTGACTGTGGTGGTATTCCATTCCAGCCAGAGCAACTACTTCAGGGAATTGGATAAAGGTACAGTGTTTGTCACGCTGACAGGTCTGCACAAACTTTGGGCTTACTCTTATGCACTGTCAGATAACAGGTATTTTCTGGCTAATTTATCTATATCCTCAAAGTTGTATATTGTACCAGTTAGTAACATGTAGGCTAAGGTTTGTAAAATACCATGTAATCAAATCAAAGATCCCTTTATCATATATAGTTATCTTTACACTGAGTCTCTATGGCAGCATATGTTATGGAGTCACCATATTGGTTCCAGAGCTCAGGCTGTCCCGAGGTTTGTAAATCTATTACACTATATTCTCCATATATAAGAATCCTCCCAAGATATATAGCACTTTCTCACTGAGTACCAAATCTACCTTAGAATGAAGAAGTAAATCTGAGTGATTTTTTTTTTTTTTTTTGGACTTACTAGTATTTTAGAAATTACCCCTTTTGGAAATTGTTTGGGTGAATCTAACCTTTTTCCTCTCTTTCTAGCAGAGATACCCAGAGTGTCATCCATGGCCTAGTGGCGGTCTAGTAGCACCATATTGGGTACCTCTCTATTTCCAGATGAGAAAAATTGAACAGATGGGAGGGGGAGATAGTGTCAATAACTTTTTTGGAAAAGGACAAAATACTTACTGAGTCAGACAGCTAAAGATATGTTTATAAAATGACTTTTCTATAAGCATTGGTAGATGCTACAGAAATGTTAAGCAATTGCAAATGGGGAAAAGAGATGTTTTGTGCAATTGTGAATGGTAGGACAGTGGGGTTAAAAAGGAATCTGTGTTAACATGTGGGCCATGCCACGGAAAAGTTTTGTGGACCTCTGCTCCTACAAACAAATTGATGAAGTTGGAAATTTCAAAATTACCTTGTTTGTAAATGATTCCAAGATTTTTGATATGGGCCACTGGTGAAGGTTTATTTGTATACAAGTTTTGATGTATGAGGCCTAGTACTCCACAGCCATTTGCTTATGTCCTGATCATGGTAAAATGCAAATAATGAGAAATGGGTCTCCTGACCCAATGGCTTTGATGACCTCCTGCACATTGGGAAGTCTTCAGGAAAGCATTGTTCTCCTGTGGATTTCTGAAGGTCTATGGGAGAAGCCCTTTCGTCCTGTACAGGAAGGGAATTCCCACTTTGACTCTCTGGTAAACCTTGGAAAAACCCTTTGCCCACTACTGGGCTCCTCAGAGCTTTTTTCCCTACACACTGCTGCTCTCTCTATTCCCGTTGACCTTTCTAGTTTTCTCTTTGTAAGTTGTAAGGAAATAACTTTTATACATACACATAATGGACAATTTTAATGCTCATATCTTTCATTGCACCTTCAAATGCATGCTTCAAAAAATTGGAAATCATATTGCAGTGAAAAACCTTCAGTTCAACATGTTAGTTTGTTGCTTTTGTCCTATTGCAGACATATAATAGTGTGTACATATATATTTCCATGTACTTGTCATTTTTGTTTTAGCTCTGTGTACATTTACTCTGTTTTGAAAGTTGTTGTGTAGAAACGCAGCAGCACTTTGTGTTTTCAATAGCAGAGAGGTTTTCATTATACTTCAGCTTTACGTTATCGCTGGGCCAGATCCTCAGATGATATAAGTTAGTGTAGCTCTGTTGACATCAATGGTGTGAAGCCTGGGTACCCCAGCTGAGGATATGGCCCTCTTGGTCTAGTGTTTGGTATATGGAGATGTTAAGATTATAATTCAGTTATTTAGTAATGTGGGATTGGGATGTTGGAGTTCAGGTGGTGGTTGCATTTCATTTGGAAAATGAAACTAAACTCATTGTTTTCACTGTCTGGGTTTCCTGCGCTTGAACTCAGACTCTGTCATTGTGTATTATAAATGCTTAACTTAAAAAAATCTGCTGTTTTATACTGAACTTGTAAAGCTATAACATTTTATTTTTATTATGCCTTCTTTAATTATTTTATTTTACAGAAACTTCATTTTGTGTTTAAACAAATTTTAACAATGTCCTTTCAATTTAGTTTATTAGGATTAGTAGTAGTAGTAGTAGTATTTATTTACATATGCTGTGAATGACCATTAGGGTTGCCAGGCATCCAGTTTTCAACTGGGACGCCCGGTCGAAAAGGGACCCTGGTGGCTTTGGTCACCACCGCTGACCGGGCTGCTAAAAGTCTATTTGGTGGTGCAGCAGGGCTAAGGCAGGTTCCCTGGATCCATGCAGCTCCTGGAAATAGCCACCATGTCCGGCTCCTAGGCACAGGGGTGGCCACGTGATCTCCGCGCGCTGCCCCTGCCCCGAGTATCTGCTCCGCAGTTTCCATTGGCCAGGAACCACAGCCAATGGGAGCTGCGGGGGTGGTGCCTGTGGGTGTGGGTAGCATGCAGAGACCCTGATCCCTCCACTTATGAGTTGGATGTGCTAGAGGCTTCTGGGAGCCGCCTGAGATAAGCACTGCCTGGCCAGAGCCCGCACCCCCAACCCCCTGCCCCAGGTCAGAGCCCCCTCCTGCATCCAACTCCCTCCTGAAGCCTGCACCCCCTCCCACATCCCAACCCCATGCCCCAGCCATGAGCCTGAGCCTGCACCCCAAACCCCTCATCCCTGGCCCCACCCCAGAGCCCACACCCCGCACTGGAACCCTCACCCCTTCCTACACCGCAACTCCCTGCCTCGGCCTGGAGCCCCCTCCTGCAACCTGAACCCCTCATCCCTGGCCCCATCCCGAAGCCCTCACCCTCTGCCCCAGCCTGGTGAAAGTGAGTGAGGGTTGCGGATGGAGTGAGCAGGAGGCGGGGCAGGGCAAGGGTGTTTGGTTTTGTGCGATTAGAAAGTTGGCAACCCTAATGACTATGCCTAAAGAAAATGCACCTCAATGTTATGCCAATGGGCAAAGGCCCTCAAACATCTTTTACGAATTGTTTCCACAGCAACAAAGGGAGGGTATATGATGCATTAGCTTCAGTATTTCCTTCATGCCATTTGTGCCCAACATGCATTAGCATTACTTTAGTTTTGAGTTATTTGAAAACTCACCGAAATTAAACAAATGGATATACTGTAAATCTTACAAATGCAGTAACTTGTGGTATCCAATTTCATGGTTATTTCCAATAAATTTTCTAAAGTGATGTTCTTTCGACTCGTCAGGGACAAATCCTGAGGTTCTTATTGAGGGCTTAATCTTGCAAACCATTACTTAATAATTTTATTAAGATGATGTTAAAAAAAATAGTGAACGGAGTTTGAGCATAGAAGTTTCTGGTTATCAGGGAATAACATACAGATTATCGAGGGTGCAAAGTTTGGTTTAAGATCAGGTGGCATGAGGAATACATAATCTGCAATATCCCCGATTGGGGGTAAAAGGTTGATGGGTTAAAGTACAGACATTGAGATATGAGGGTATGAAGTTCATAAAGTGGCTATGTTTGGGTGTGGATAATAATGAGTGGATATGATGATGAGGATGGATTGACCCTCATTTGGTGAGATTTAATGTTCAGGGAGTTTATGGTTCCAGTTCATATGATCCAACGGAGAAGGTCACTTGGTCTCTTTCTCGTAGTGGGAGAACGATGTCACTCTGGCTCACGCCTCCTGGTACTGTCGGTGGCCAGTGACTACTATGCACCTGTGTAAAGGTTTTCAGGATCTGAGATTTTTACTTAGTCCTTACTTAGTAAAACTCTCACTGGTTATGTTCAAGGATTTGTGGCCTGATCCAAAGCTCATTAAAGTCCATGGTAAACCTCCCATTAATTTCAATAGGCTCCTAACCCACAAATAATACATATGTATAAATATGACTTTTTAAAATAAGTTGATGTCAAAATTGATCTTTCAATTTATAAAATCCATTTTAAAAAATACTTGTTCTACATTTTCTTGACTTTCTGAAGATAGCCTTTGATTCTCTCTTTCTTTTTTTTTTCAATAAAGGCAATAAATACTTTCAAATAGCTAGGGACATAAATTCATGCCCTGTAATGCATGGTTTAAAAATCCAGCTCTTTTCTGGCTCATTACCTAGCCTGTAGACTTGATTTTTTTTTAATTAATGTGAGAACACCTTCTTTATGGCATGTTCATGTTTGCTCAAAAGTCACATCATTTTTCAAATTATACAAGATGTCAGTACCAAGTATAATGATCTTTATTGCTAAGTTTCCAAAATGAGCACTGCATTTTGGGGGGTAAATCGCAACCTGGAAAGGAGAAAAAAATCAATTTTTTTAACAAATAAAGTTTGTGTGTGTTGTAAACATACATATACATCACAGCTTATAGAGACAGCATGTGGTCTGCTTTTATATCATCATATATCACATTATATATCACATCATGGATCTCCATGTATTTCCTAGATACTGTTTGACTTTGCCATGATGCAATATTATATTTGTTTTCCATATTCCAAAGACAACTCAGAGTATTTGTAGGGTTTTTATTTGGTATTGGTGGAACACTTTGATACCCTGACACCGCAATATCCTAATTACATGACAGTGGTAAATATGTTTTGTACAAAGTATGTCTTGTGAGGTATCATTCTAAAAGTCTTGATCTGCTAGACATTAATATCTCATTGGATTGTATGTGAAGTTGTGAAGTTTGGCTATGTATGTGTTACTGAAACATGTTGTGAGCTTGAAAGCACCCACAAACAGCCTTTCAGGTACAACAGTAAAAAGGTCAAACAATGCTAATGGCTCACTGAGGAAATGCACACAAGCACAAGGATTACCCCAGGACTGTGTACAATAGAAACCTCTCAGAGATAGCACTACACAATGGGAACTGTTTGATCCAGGTCACAGCAAAAGAGCTTTCCAGCAAATGGGAATAAGATATAAAAGGGAAACAATGACATCATGGGGGGACCTCACTCTCCCTGCAACAACATACATGGAAACACCTAAGGGGCAAGGACTGAACTGTGGGATGCGATGGTCCTGGGCTAGAAGGATCTTTAACCTGTGTATGAAAACCTGGCAAAGCCAAGGCAACTTGTGCCTTAAGAGTCTGCCAGCCTGTTTATCATTCCGGGTGAGAATTTGCTAATTTATATCCTACCCATCTAGTGTGTTAAGCTCAGTTTGCGGTTTTTGTTTATTTACTAACGTAATCTGTTTTGATCTGTTGGCTATCCCTTATCACTTCAAGAGGTAGATCTTTACTTAATGAACTAGTTTTGTTTTAAACCCAGTAATTCATAACGGGGGGAGGGGGGTGCAAAAAGCTGTGCATATCTCTCTCCACATTGAGGGAGAGGGTGAATTTCAATGAGCTTACGCTGTACAGTTCTCTGTGCAGCGCAAGACAATACAATTTTGGCTCTACTCTCCAGAGGGGGTGTGCACTTGCGTGCTGGGCAATTCCTTAGCTGAAAGCCTTTCCATGCAGTGCTGATTTCAATGTCTGTGTCTTTCTGCAGCTGTGTGTATCCCCACCTGCGTGTGTGCTAGAGGAGGCTTGAGAGTCTGGCTTAGCAGGACAGGGTGAAGGAGCCCAGGCTAGTGGAACAGGCGGGCTCCTTGGTACTCCAGTACGTCAAATGGCACCCAGGAAGGGGGTGGGGCAACCGATCACTTAGTGGACCAAATTAAACCCCAGCATAAGCAAACACCATTTCTATTGACTTCTATGGGTCTTGAAAAGCTAGCTGACTGCCATTTAATACCCTGCCTATTTTCATATTATTGAGCCAGACCATTGGCTGGTGTAAACTGACATACATTTACACCAGTTGAGGTTCTGCCCTATTAATTTTCACAGACAATTGTAGGAAATTGTAAATTCTTGATAACTTTGCAATAACAGGGGAAACAATTATCCTTCCCCTTTCTGACCTGCTAAAAGGCATGAAAGTCAGAACACCAAGAAACTGCTTTTCAGGTGGATACAGAGTAGGAGAGAGTGACCAAGTTTTTTAAGTACCTTTGCAGTCTGACATCAACAGAACACAGATGCCAAATTTTACTGGCTAGCATACAGGGGTGGCTCTAGGCACCAGCAAAGCAAGCACGGGCTTGGGGCAGCCCATTTGCAGGGGCGGCAGGATCCAGCATGGGAGCTGAGAACCAACAGGGGGTCCTGGGAGCTGTAGTTCCTTGGTTAGCTCCCTGCCTATAGAGCCAGCCCTAGAGCAGGGAAAGAACTGCATTTCCCAGCATTCCCTTGGCCACTACCAACAGGAAAGAGGGGGAGGGAGTGAGGTAGCTGAGACCTCATGCTGCAGCCTGCTGTGAATGGAGAGCTGCGCTGTGAGTAGGACACTCCACAGGGAGGGAGGGTAGCCCCACCCTGCCACCATCCACTCCCTCCGACTGCCCCCCCCAGAAACCCCAACCCATCCAACCCTGTCCCCTAATCACCCCTGCCCCTAACGGTCCCCCAGGACCCAACCCCCTATCTAAGCGCCGCTGCTCCTTGTCCCCGATTGCCCCCTCCCTGGACTCCACCCCCTATCTAAGCCTCCCTTCTCCTTGTCCCCAACTGTCCCCTCCTGAGACCCCCCAACTTCTGCCCCAGGACCCTACCCCCTACCTGTCTCCTGACTGCCCGACTGCCCCCCCAAACCTCCGCCCCATCCAACCCCTCAACCCCCTTACCATACCACTCAGACCAGCGTGTCTGGCTCCGCGCAGTGCCAGACACATTGCTGCATACATGCTGCCGTGCTCCCCCGTGGAGCCACAGTCCCCCCCCCCCCCCCCCAGCACCTGCCGTCCAGATTTGAACACCTCAAAATTCAGGAGTGCTCAAGCTCAGTTTGGGCAGTTGTTACTTCATTTCTCCCAAATCAAATATACTGATTCACTGTAACTTGCTGTAGAAAAAGTAGGATAAAATTGAGCAAGAAATGCTTCCCAGTGGTTATTAGGACTGGAATTGCTATTTTCAACAGCCATTGCCTTTTTTGTTTTTGTTTGTTTGTTTGTTTAAAAGGAAGACAGTGATATTGCGTTGGCAAATTCCCCATAAAAAGAAAGAGTGGAACAAAAGAATAATAAAGGCACCTCAACTTTTCCTCATTTATGTAGGACAGTCTTATAATGTGCATCCAGATATCCTCCAATCACACAAGCTGAAAATTGTTCCACTTTACTGCAGTTCTGTAACCATGCGGGAACCAATCCTGTCTGTATTCTGTGCACATCTAAAATTCCTGCTGAATGACTTGCCGTGGGAGCGAGTTACCAGTGACCTAGGGCTGCGGTGGAAGGAGGGTGCAGGTGGGGGTGGGAGAGAGTCCAGGGCTGGGGCGGCAGGAGCTGTGTGTGGGAGGCAATGGTGGGGGGGAATGAGGGAGCCCAGAGCTGGGGCGGCAGGGTGTGCGTGTGTGTGTGGGGGAGAGCCCAGGGCTGGGACAGCAGGGGTGTGCGGTGAGGAGCCCAGGGCTGGGACGGGGGACAGCCAAAATTGTTTTTGCTTGGGGCGGCAAAAAACCTAGAGCTGGCCCTGCTAGCATACAACTTCATTCTTTCAGTTCTTATCTTCAGGATATCTAATTATCAGGTCTGTTGTGGCATGTTCACCATCATGGTAGCTGATAACCTAATAATAGGCCAAATTCTGTTTTAGGGTATATTCCTGCAACTCTGTTGACTTCAATGGGTCTACAAGGATATGATCTAAGATGGGTTTTGGCTGCTTTTTCTAGTATTTTGTTGTGTTGGGTGGGGGCGCATTCTCCAAAAATGAGACATCCATGTGGTGGCCAAATTCAGAGACTGTCTTTACTAATGGTGTTTGGCTTATCCTACCCTCTTCTTTAAGCAACTATTTCCCCTTCTTTTGGCAATCATTTAGCAGTACAAATTTAAGCTCTTCTTTGAAACCATCTAGCACTTTCTATGACATGTTTGTGCAGCACACACAGCGCAATAAAGCAGTACTGGGAATGTGTGTGTTTGTTGACAAAAAGGTGGCCTGTGATTATATCTTGCAAGTATCTTGGGCTAGATCTTCAGCTGTGTTTGTGCCACTTTACCAACACACAGCTGTCCTAGGGCTGGTTCATCTGGCCATACAAGGCTTTCCCTATGCAGAAGGATGATTAGTATGTAGCTACTGTAGTGGCTCCTTCTATTAACCTCTACCCGCACCCCTACTGTTCCATCATTCCCCCTGCAACCCAAACACACTGCAGCCTGTGCAAGGGCTTTGTTGAGAAAAAGGGGGAATGGCCAGGGCCTGCCATGTGCTCCTGCAATCTCCAGTTGTGACACTGGCCCCCAGGAGCCATTGGCAGCAGGCATAAATTACAGCCCCCTGAAACTGCTCTAATTTACACCAGAAACAAGAGGAGACCAAGGACTGGGGGAGTAAAAAGGGATACTTGGCTCCTAAAGGTAATTTTGCAGATTAGGATCACTGTAATTGCTTTGATGATTGGGAACTTTTAGTAGCACTATCACATCTGTGCAGTCTCAGTCAATAGAACTGATGTGGGTGGTGGACATCCTGAGTAATCTGTGGTGTTGCCTCTTGGTGATTTACTTTAATTTCCTCCTTTGTAAGGAATCATTTTGTTGTTTTGTGGATAAAATATCTTTGATTAAGACAGAACTATGGTGTCTGAACTTTATGCTGCAGGGACAAATGCCCAGTCTTACCTTTCCACCTGAGTTATTCACTGTTATTGTAAAGATGTCGAGAGAAGTTTGTCTCATCATATGTGGTTTGATATGAGACCATGTTCTTCCTTGATATGGAAAGATAGTGGGAAAATATTGGGTCTGCTCTTACTGATGATTTTCAATGTGTCCTTGAAGGAGAGCAGGGTTTCAGTTGTCTTTAAGGAAAAACTTGTGTGGCTTCTGCCCAACAAATCATCACTTGATGCCTACAGTCTGGTCAAATATTAATATTTCAAGTATTCATGTCAAGAAGGTTGGGGCAAGACAAGTCCCACTTCCACTCCCAGATGCCTTAGATTTCCATGATTTTTTGTCAATCTGGATTCAGACCTAGGGGTGTACAGTACTGCACATGTTCCATTTCCAGGCCTGAATGTGGAAACTACACTTCTTATATTGGTTGTATTCTTTTTTTCTTTGTAGCAGTAGATTGCAACTCTTGGATCACCCATTTCAAGCTCTTTTCTCTACCAATAGCCCCAGCCTCATTATTCCAGTGGAGTAATAATAATTCTGCTACTTTGTATCTAGATAGCACCAAACAAAAGTAAAAATGTAGGAATTTTTTTTTTTTGTAACAATGCTGCATTTAGTTACGTACTGTAAATTTGGATCTAATCCTATTCTCAGGGACACTTTTGACATTGATATTAACTGGTGCAGAAGCAGGACCTGTCTGTTCTGTGATGCTTTTTTTCCTCATTTGTTCTTTATTGTATACTTGATAGAGTTTAGTCTGAGTTTAGATTTATTCCACATTTTCCTTTTACAGGAATTCCTGGTTAATGAAAAACTAGTTTGTTTGTGATTTTTTTTTTTAATTTTTTTTGTGGTCAGTAATCTGCCCAGTTAGCTTTCTTATTCTTTGTTTTCCCCACAGAATAGAATGTCTTCATCTTTCTTGAGTCATGCATTAATGCCATTGCTTCTCACATTTTGTTGCCAGGCACAAAGGTTCTAATCAAGAAATGACTGATAACCATAGTTACACAGAATATTAACTCAGGGGCATATGAAAATGTAGTACAAGTTTATTCCTTTAGAAGGGCTAAATCACTTTGGCTTTAAGCCTGTGTCAGTTTGCCACTCTATGTACAAGTTTGTCCTTCAGCTTAATCCTCTGTGTGTGAAGGTTTACGCAATCCATTCAACTGCTCATCATTAATCATAGCCATACGTTAATTCTGCACAGTTTTGAGGGAACATTTAACAATGCAAGTTGTGACTAGAAAAGCAAGGTCTGTCAGATCAGTCATAATGGCCAGGGAAATGTTGGTGTGCTCAGAACATCAGTATTACCTGTGTGCTTCATACTTGTGCCTTCATGAGGCTGTTTTTGCTTCTTCAGAAGTCTATCTGCCCTGCATATCATTCAGAGATCCTTGAAAGTCACTTATTTCCATCTGAGTCATTTGTAAGCAATAGAGCTTCAAAAAGCCAACTCCAGGTTTTGTTTTCTTTAGAGGACAGGTGATGCAAAGCTGCAAGCAGAGACAAGTGGGAAGGTACATACAGGGAGTAGCAGTAAAACTCAGGTTTGGATTCACTCTGGTGGCTAACTCCACTTGTCTGTTGTGATGCTACTGGTGGAGCTTCAACTTCCAAGACCATTTCAGCTGCCAGTTTGAGGATCTTCCATCATTTTGATGAAGCTTTTCTATGCTTCTTGACTGGTCCCTGTTAGATTTTGTCATAAGATTCTGCATTCCTATTAGCTCTAACTGTATGGCCTGTAGCGTTTGAGCCACTGATGTCAGGCATTGCATGGAACTTTATAATCAAGCTGACAATGAAAGGCCAGGTACCTGCTGGGAAGAAGAGTTAATGTACAAGCTGCTGTGTCTACCTGTTGCCTTCATGGGTAAAGTTTTCCAGTAGCACAAGAATGGATGTGAATTTTGCAGTGAAAAAGCTCTTGTCTTTCTGTCCCGGGGACCTCATATAACATCAGTATGTTAATGAAGAGGCATTTCTTTGGGTTACTATTGTGAAAAAGCTTGATAATTGATTTGACCCTTCTGATTGTGGTTTTGAATTTTACTTACACTTGCTCAATGTGTTGACAACCAGGTTTACTGTATGGCATGAAGTACATAAATATTGCTTTCAGTATTTCTGCTGAACTGCACCCTGAACACCTCTTTCTTTCCCTGCCATCCCAAAGTAATCCATGCTACGTATCCTTGACTGTTTTGGAGAGAGCAAGATTTTATGGCTATGGCTGCTGCACTTGGTTCAGATGCTGGGACAAAACCCAAGAATTCCTCTCCAATGCAGGCATTTCCAAGCTTCACTTTTACAAACCTCCCTACGAATGATATTTGTTCAGTGTCTGCAATATCTTTCCTTCATATCGGATCACCTATTTCAATCAATTTAGATGGAGTTGGGGCTAATATGTGTCATGGAGCAGTTTCCAAATGTTTCCTTAATCCTACATATGTGGAAATCAAATTGTGCATGCATGTTTAAGGCCACAGCTATAACTGGGTTCTAAAAATAACCCAGTTCATGGAGGGATAGGTTCATCAATGGCTATTAGCCAAGATGATCAGAGATGCAACCCCATTCTCTGGGAGTCCTAAGCCTCTAACTGCCAGAAACTAGGAGTGGACCACAGGGGCTGGATCACTTGATAACTGCCCTGTTCTGTTCATTCCCTCTGAACCATCTGACATTGGCCACTGTCAGAAGTCAGGATACTGGGCTATATGGACCATTGGTCTGACTCAGTATGGCCGATCTTATGTTTTCTGTGGTCTTGTATAACACCAAGCACTATGGTAGATGCAATTCGGCACAGCTCTGGAAGTGTCACTTTTTCCTCAACAATTGCTTTCGTCATGGTCATGATATGAGAATTTCCAAGGGCATTCATTTTTTACATGCTATCTAATTGCTTAAGTGAAGATCCTTTATTTGGTGAAAGACCTGCTGATGAGTGCACCTTGTATTTTAGCTCTTTTGCCAGAAAAGGATGCAGTAGCAACAAAAAGCTGCATTCTAAGTGGAGGAAACCACCGTATTTTGGTTGCTGGTCCCAGTGCTGTTCTGAGTGTTACTGTAAACTGCAGGAGGAGATGGCTCATCTGTGTAGCATCCAGGAGTGTGAGGACTTCATCAGTAGGATGACAATGCATATGGAGACAACTGGGATGGAGGATGCTAGCCTACTACAGAGAATTGACTTCTTGGTGAGGAGCAGACTGGCTGCTGCCCATCTCTGGAAGTAGACAGTGCTCCATCCCCACCGAGGTCTCCTGTCCATCAAGGTGAAGAACTGGTATGATTTACTGGCAACAGGAGGTATGGGAGCAGACCCCAATGGCTGAGGTGGAGGCAGTGTTTACCCACAAGGCTAGGAGGCTCATGGCCACCGCAACCGAGAGCAGGAGATATAGAGTGCTGGTGGATGGGGACTTCCTTCTGAGGGAAATGGAGGCATCCATTTGCTGACCTGACATGACAATGTCCTGGGAGGTGTGTTGTCTGCCTAGAGCCTGGGTCTGAGACTCCTCCATCCCTTTGACAATGTTGCTAATCCACGTAGGCACTAATGATACTGCCAAGTCTGACCCTGAGCAGATCAGCAGTGATTACAGGGGCTCTGGGAGCAGGTTGAGTTCTCACCCATCCTCTGGTTATGGGTAAGGGCCCAAAAGGGGGATGGGGCGCAAACATCTTGGAGATGAATGCACGGCGGAGCAGATGGTGTCAATGGGAGGGCTTTGGATTCCTTGACCGTGGGGTGCTGTTCTGGGAAGAAGGTCTACTTGGAAGAGATGGGCTCCACCTGACCAAGAAGGGAAAGACGTGTTTTTACACATTACTAGCCAACCTAGTGAGGAGCCTTTAAAATAGGTTCAAGGTGGGCAGGTGACAAAAGCCCACAATTAAATATAAAAAAGTGACCTTAACAGAGGGTTAGATTTTGAGGGGAAGGGGGCATTATGGAAAATTACAATAGGGTCATAGGAGCAACAAGAGGGAAATAAGTGGGTGACGGCACCCAAATGCAAGGAGAATGGGAAATAAACAGGAAAAACTGGAAGTATTTGGGCATAGGCTAAATCAGGGGTCTCAAACTCAAATGACTACGAGGGCCACATGAGGACTAGTACATTGGCCGGGGGCCGCATTTACTGACACCTCCCACCCGCCGCCCTCAGCCCCGCCCTTACTCTACCCCTTCCATGAAGCCCCGCCTCTGCCTGCCTCTTCCCACCCCTTCCTTGCCCCCATTCCAACCCCTTCCCTGAAATCCTGCCCCCAGGGGGTGCAGGAGGGATGTGGTGTGTGGCGGGAGCTCAGGGCAGGGGGTTGGGGTGCAGGGTGTGGCAGGAGGTTCAGGGCAGGGGGTCGGGGTGCAGCGGAGGGGTACGGGGTGCAGCAGGGGATTGGGGTGCAGGAGAGGTTTGGGGGGTGGGCTCTGGCTCGACGCGCACCGGGGACAGGGCAGCCTCCCTGCCTGCCTGCCCACCCTGCCCCCGCGCAGCTCTGGGAAGCGGACGGAACCTGGGGGAGGAGGGGCGCAGGGATGTGTGTGGCTGTTGCTTCAGGCATCGCCCCCAGCAGCTCCCATTGGCCAGGAATGGGGAACGCTGGGGGAAGGTGGAGGGCAGCGAGGAGCTCGCGGGCCACAGATAATAACCCTGTGGGCCGCGTGTTTGAGACCCCTGGTCTAAATTATTACTTAACTGGCATCACAGAGACTTGGTTGGCAGGGCTGGCTCTAACTTTTTTGCCTTTCCAGGCAAAAAAGAAGAGAGCCACCCTGCCGTACCCCCCCACCCCCGCGAGCGCCACCGAAATCCCCACCCCCCTCCAAGCACTGCGCCGCCCGAAGCCCCCCTCCCCCCTCTGAGCGCCGCACCGCGCCAGACCCCGCCCCCCCGAGCACCACGCCACCCGAAGCCCTGCCCCCAAGCACCACATCGCCCGAAGCCCCCACCCCCGCTCCGAGCACCGCGGCGCCTGAAGCCCTGCCCCCCCAGTACCACGCCGCCCGAAGCCCCCGCCCCCCTCCAAGCGCCGCGCCGCCAAATAAAAATAAAATAAAATAAAAAATCGAGTGCCGCCCTGCCCCAAGGTGCCGCCCCAAGCATGTGCTTGGTCGGCTGGTGCCTGGAGCCGGCCCTGTTGGTTGGATAAGTCTCGTGACTGGGATATTGATATATAGTGGTATAACTTGTTCAGGAAGGACAGGCAAAGTAAAAAGGGAGGAGATCTTGCATTATGCCTCAAGAATATATGCATGTGTTCTGAGGCCCAGAAGGAAGTGGGGGCTGAGTGTCTTTAGGTAAAGATAAAAGGGGGTAAAACACAGGAGTGACTTCATGTCAAGGGTTTACTATAAACCACCAAATCAGGAAGAGGAGGTGGATGAGGCATTTCTAGGACAAATAACCAAAATAGCTGAAACACAAGATCTGATAGTATTGGGGGAACTTTAACTGCCCAGACATCTGTTGGAAAAGTAATATGGCAAAACACAAAATTTCCAATAAGTTCTTGCAATCTATTGGGGGCAACTTTTTGTTCCAGAAAGTGGAGGAAGTAACCGGAGGGAAAGCCATTTTAGATTTAATTATTACCAACAGAGAGGAATTGGTAGTGAATCTGAAGGTGGAAAGGCAGTATGGGTGAAAGTGATCATGAGATGATAGATTTCTTGATTTTGAGGAAAGGAAGGCGTGAAATGAGTAAAATAAGGACAGAGAACTTCAAAAAACTCAGAGTTTGTTAAAATCTGCTAACTGGTAGGTAAGGTCCCATGGAAGAAAATTTGAAGAGAAAAAGGAGTTCAGGCATTTTCTCAAGAAGTCAATATTAAAGGCACAACTGCAAACTATCCCAATGCAAATAAAGATAGGAAGAATAGTTAGAGGCCAAAGTGACTCCTAGCAAGAGGTATAAAGGCAATAAGAAGAGGATCTTTAACTACAATAGGGGCAAGAGAAAGACAAAGGAAAACATAGGTCCATGGGCAGTGGGTATAATAGGCCAGGGGAGGCTCTGCTGTGGCTGCCAGACCCCCACCTGTGGGATTGGGTGGCAAAGTTTTTGCTTTATTATGCCCATGCAGGTTCTGGGGCGGCTGAATGTGCTATTCAGCTTCTTGGGTTCATCAGTAATCTCTCTGAAAAGTGCTGCTGAAAAGGATCTTGGGGTTTATAGTGGATCACAAATTGAATATGAGTCAGCAATGTGGTACAGCTGAGAAAAAGGTGAATATCATTCTGGAGTATATTGACAGGAGTGTAGTATGTAAGACATGAAAGGTAATTGTCCTGCTCTACTTGGCACTGGTTAGGCCTCAGCTGGAGTACTGTGTTTCCAACTCTGGGTACCACATTTTAGGAAAGATGTGGACAAGTTGGAGAAGTCCAGAGGAGAACAACAAAAATGATAAAGGTTTAGAAAACCTGACCAATGAGGAAAAGTTAAAAAGTGGGGCATGGTTAGAGCCCTGCAGATATCCACTTTATATCTGGAGACCATGTTTGTGGATCGAGGATCGGATGTGAACCACAAATTTTGTATCTGCACAGAGGCTCTAGGCATGGTGAGTCTTGAGAAAAGAAGACTGAGCGGGGAACCTGATAAGTCTTCAGATATGTTAAGGATTGTTATAAAGAGGACTGTGATCAATTGTTCTCCATGTCCACTGAAGGCAGGATAAGAGGTAATGGACTTAATCTGCAGCAAGGGAGATTTAGGTTAGATATTAGGAAAATCTTTCTAACTACACAGGTAGTTAAGCTCCAGACTAGGCTTCCAAGAGAGATTGTGGAATCCTCATACTTAGAGACTTTTAAATACAGGTTCAAAAAACACCTGTCAGGGATGGCTTAGATTTACTTGGTCTTGCCTCAGCCCATGGGGCTGGACTTCTCCAGGTCCCTTCCAGCCCTACATTTCTATGATTTTATATAGATGAATACTGGGCAAACCAAAAATGATTTTGGATTATACTTTCTAGTCATAAAACAGGTAGAGTTCCTGGCTTACAAAGGAGACCATAGTTAAATCTGCTATGAGCTGGGATCACATAGTTCCTGAGCTGAAAGTTGGGGTTGTTCATGTCATTGCGTTACAATCTCCGCTTCTGTTGAGCGGCGTGACTCCAAATTCTCTGGCATAGATTCTGTGTGGAGGAGAAATGTTCTCAGTCAAATGAAATGTTTGGTTGCTTGAAAAAGTTCTAAATATCAATTGTTACCCGAGGGTAAACATTAAAATATATTTGCATTTACTAAAAAGGGGCTTATTAATATTTTGGGTTGGTTCTCTTCTAGTGCCAGTTGTATGCCAAGGAAACTCAGCTGACTTCAGTGGAGTTACTGTTGTTTTTCAGCAATGGAAGAGAGAGAGAGAATTCTTTTTTTAATCCTATGACTTTCAAAGATTTACTAAGATGGACAAATGGCACAGTAAAAAGTATTAGTCTCAGAAACGACAAGTGAGTACTAGTATGTGAAAATGAATTTTACACATAATTTTAATTACACTATTTACATATTTAAATGAACACAGTTCAGTTAAAGATATGAAAAATACAGGGAATATGATTTTCTTTTCTTGGCTTTTATTTACTAGTTTTATTTAATTTTAAGCTTTTGCAGATTTGTTTCCCTCTGACATTCCAGTTCAGCAATACACTTAAGCAAGTAGTTAAATCCCACTGAAGTCAATGGAAAGTTTAGCATGTGCTTTGTTGAATTTGGGCTGGAATGCTTAAAATAAAGGGTTTCCAACTTCCATTATTGAATGACTGACCTGTTTTTTGTTTTTTTTTCATTTACCTTATTAATGTTGAATGCCTAGATCATTTGAATATTTTTTCAGGTGAATCTGTAATTTTGTAAAATAAAATATAAAATGAGAAGTAAAATAAGTCATAATGCAAATTACAGATCTCATTGACCAGATTTGATGGTTGTATAAATATACATTTTAAATATGAAGTTTAGACTGCTAACGAGCCCTCCGCTCAAATTGAGTTGCTGAGAGGTGGGTATACCTTCTAATGATGGGCCTATGCTCATAAATCACATCAGAAATTCTGAGACAGTGTCACCGTCTTAAACTCATTTGAAGACTGATGCCTTTAAGCCTTTAACTGTTGCTTTATAATCACATTTAAATTGTTTATAGCCTGTTGTTTGTATGTAAAGCAACATAGGAAATTGTGTGACTGGTGTGACGTTGCACTCTATATATGATTTTATGAAAATATGCTAATGTAACTGGAATATGCTTCATGCAAAAGGTATCTTTTGTATGGTCTCTTGTAAGGTATCATTACAAAGCTTATGTTCACACTCAGTAGATTATCCTATTTGTATAAATGTATCACTTTTATATCTGAAACTAGAAATATGAAATATAACTCTGAGGGCCTATTGTAATTATGCAAAGTGTGGGCCATTAATGGTGGTTTGGAATCTTGATGACTCCCATTAACCAGGACAATTGACTGCAGATGCCTCTGTTTTACCTGTAAGTCTTCCTGTATATGTGTGTGCTGGCAAGTGGGTAATGAAGTCTTGCAGTGACATGTGATCATGTCACCTGATCTGGAATCCATCTTTAACCTGGTGTCTTTCCATTGAGGAGGAGGGGGTGGGAACCCAGAGAGGGACAAAGGGTTCCCGCCTTATGCAAAAGATATGTTAAGGGGTGGAACAGAACAAAGCAGAGAGCCATCATGAGGAATCCCTTAGCTACCACCTGAGCTGGAACAAGGGCTGTACCAGGGGAAAGGATTGTGCCCAGACTAGGAAAGCATCAGGTCTGTGAAAGAAACATCTTTCAGGGTGAGATTATCTGTACTCAATTGTATTACTGTATTGGGCTTTGATTTGCGTATTTTATTTTATTTTGCTTGGTAACTCACTTTGTTCTATCTGTTACTACTTAGAACTACTTAAATTCTACTTTCTGTATTTAATAAAATCACTTTTTACTTATTAATTAACCCAGAGTATGAATTAATACTTGGGGGAGGGGCAAACAGCTGTGCATATCTCTCTATCAGTGTTATAGAGGTGAACAATTCATGAGTTTACCCTGTATAAGCTTTATACAGGGTAAAACAGATTTATTTGGGTTTAGACCCCATTGGGAGTTGAGCATCTGAGTGTTAAAGACAAGAACGCTTCTGTAAGCTGCTTTCCATTAAGTCTGCAGCTTTGGGGCAAGTAATTCAGACCCTGGGTCTGTGTTGGAGCAGACGGGCGTGTCTGGCTCAGCAAGACAGGGTGGTGGGGTCCTGAACTGGCAGGGAAAGCAGGAGCAGAGGTAGTCTTAGCACAACAGGTGACAGCTCCCAAGGGGGGTTCTGTGATCTAACCCGTCACAACTGGCATTTCATAAAATAAAGTTTCTGTAAAAAAAACAAATGCTGTGCAGAATAAAGCACAAAAATTTGGAATAAATTTAATGTGCCATGATTCATAGACCAAATCTACAAACTATACAGTAAATGTGGATGTTGTTTTAAGTCGGAAGATATTATTACCCCTAATGATAGTGTTTAGATTTACATAGCTTTTTCAAGTTAAAAATCTTTTGAGTATACAGTTATTAAATTCATATTTCCACTTTCATTAGAGCTATTTATATTTACCATCATACTCTAGTATTTTGTTTTCTAAAATAGTTCTGTTGAACTTAAGAGAGAAACTTCTTGTTTAATCTACTCTAGTATCCTGGAAACATTTGTACACGCTGCATATCTGACATTAATCATTTACATGACTACAGACTGCATGGTTTAGATTTTATGGCACTGGTCTGTGGATTCATTAACTCTCTATTGATTTGTAATCAAGTTGACAAAACAGTGGATTGTGATTTCCCTCTTCTCCCCTTCCCCCCTTGACTCTTCCAATTAACTAGAAAGTGAATTGGATAGTCCTCTTTCTTGACTCAGCCTTTCTAAATGGCACACCAGTGCCTTTTCATATGCTTTCTGCAGTGCTATTTACTTACTTGTGACTCAAAGTACCAGTATTGGAGTATTTCAGAGATAGGTGAAGCTTTTGAATGTCAGTCTTCTTGTGTATAATGCTGCATAGAGGGAGCAGGCTGCAATAGTGGCAGTGCAAACAAATGGGAATAAGATAACAGGGGGAAAATAGTTATTATATTGCATTATATCTTGTAAGAGAATATGCATGCCCCATAGGGCAGCTGACAACATAAGACTGCAATTGATGTTACATTAAATAGCAATACTACTATCTATGATTTAACCTCAGTAGTGTGGAGATGCTTTTGGCAAATAGAAGGAAAGCTGCTGAAGAAAGCCAGCCTAATTTTGGAAACCTCTTTTAAGAGAAAACCCCAAAGTATAATCAAATGTATTGAGTACAATTTCTGTTCTGCGTTTAATAAAACTACCTTTCTTAAATAGCTAGTTAGTTGCCAGTAAAATAGCCATATTTGGGCAAAGGCTGAGACCATTTAGCTATCACCATGACCTCTTCGAAGCTCAAAGCAGATCTTTTCATGTAAGCCTATTAGAGCTATTGCTCTAGAGAACCATTCTGGTATTTCAGTGGATGGAGCTCCATTTTCTGTTAACACGTAGTGAACAGTGAGATATCTGAATACGGTTGTCTGCTGAGGAGACCAACGCAGCCAAAACCACCAACAATTTATGCTTCAATCTAAACAGAGTGATGCATTGCAGGTGCTTTCCACATCTCCTGGCACCTCCCAAAAACATTAGAGGGGATTTTCAGCTTCCTTTTCAGCTTTTAAATGGAGAGTCAGGTCAGTCTTTGGATTAGAAAAATCATAAATCCTCTGACCTATTGTATAGGCTTCCAGCTAGCATTGACTATTATCGTGGCTTGTGAAACTCCACTACCCTAACCTATGCTGAAGCTGACAGAGTGCTAGTTTAATGAATGTATCTAAAGGCCCACCATAAATTATCAGCAGAGAAAAGTCACTTCTCTGATGTTTGTGTATAAAAATTGGGCCTTAAATTGCTTTCTCCCTTAAACATCCTTTGTTTGAGTTACCCTGTAGGTGGCCTTCTTCTAAGATAGAAAGTTCAGTGCCGTAAATAAAGTCCAGCAGGATGCAAGGTGCTGAAAAGAGTGACTTCACTAGTTCTGTCGCTCCACTGTTGCAGTGAAATGAATGATTGTTGATTTGTATTTAATGCTCAATTTCCTCTCCATTACTACAGACCATGCAAGGCAGACCTTGTTTCAGGCTATTCATGTGAGAGCTCGATCTATCCGGTTTCACATCTGCTAAAGGCCCCCGTGTCATGCTAATTACAATCTCTCCAGGAACAAAACTGAGATTTTAAGGCCAAAGAGGGTGATACTTCTTTGTAACTCATGTTCTAGTCCATAAAATTTGCTGTTTAAATGTAAAAATCTGATCAGAAAAGGGATATAAACTATAAATGTAGAGAGCAAAGTGTAATGCTCTGGGGAAGGTCATGAGTTTTCTATGCGCTCTTCATATATAAACCTATTCTGAATGGAAGAGACATACTAGCAGTGTCTCTGCTTTCAGATTCCTCAGCAAAACAACTGCTTTTCCCTGCCCCTCTGCTTAGCCGTGTGCCATTACTGAGCACAGCGGACACACACACACACTCTCTCTTACTTACTTACTTTGTCACTACCTCCATAGAGATGAAAGATGGTCCTTTGGAGAATAAGATGAATGCAGACTGGGACAGGGAAATGTTTCTGGGATCCCTGGCTGCCTTTGTTTCTGCTCTTGCCTCTCTCTTGTGTATCTTTTTTCCTCTTTTACAGAAGAAGCTTTTGAAAGTAGGAGCCAATCCATTCATTTCCTCTCCTGCTTATCCTGCCAGCTGTCCTCTCCCTTTCCATTCTCTCTGTTGATAAGGCTGTCTCTCAAATTCCTCTACCCTCCTCCTCTGCTATCAAAACAAAAGAAAACTAAACTGACTCCTCCTCCTGTAACATTTTTTATTATTTGTATTACTGTAACGCCTAGAGGCCAACTGAGATCAGGGCCCAGTTGTGTAGGCACTGTTCAAACACAGTGAGAGACCGTCTCTGCCCCAGAGAACTTACAATCTAAATAAACAAGACCGGCAATAGGTGGGTAGGGAAACAGAAGTACACAGAGGTGAAATGACTTGCCTAAGTCTTCCACAATGGCAGAGAGAGGATTAGACTCCAGGTCTCCTGAGTCCCAGTCCAGTGCCAACTCCACTAGACTACACTGCCTCTCCTTTGTAGTCAGCTGGTTCTCAGCCTGGGCTCAGCTGTCATCTTTTATATCTCTTGCCCTTGGATTCCCTCCAAAACTGCCACTCCCAGGGACCCTCAGTTGTGCCCTGTGGGAGTCTCTAATTACCTCCAGTCCCTGGTGCTGCTCCTCAGGTCCAGCTACAGGGCACTGACAGACAGCAGATGTCTGGAGCCCTGCTCAGGGCTGTAGTGTCTGTCTGCTTAAACAAGGGGAGGGAGGGGAAGGGAAGGCTAGTGACTGCCTTGGGCTGGACTCCTGGGCTCCTCACAATCTCTATCAGCCTCTCCTCTTGAGCAAACTTCCCTTGCTGCTCTGTGGCCAGCTTCACCTTTTAAAGCTCCCCTTCTCAAGGTAGAGCATGCTTTGCAAGTGTGCCTAATCGGCACTGCCTGAGAGCAGGGACACTCTTTACGCTTGCTATCTTTGGGATGGGGGTGCATACAGGAGAAATAATAGGATATTTTTGGTGCACTTTAGCTAAACCTTTAGGACTGTTTTCTTCTTTATTTAAGAAGAAAGTGTTATGTTTCCCCCTTGTGCTATCACTCCATTGTGATAAGGTATACCTGTTGGAAGACATGAACCATTGATTTGACCCAGTATGGCCATCCTTATGTTCTAATAGTGTGTCTGTATCTTACAAAAGGATATATCCTGCTCAACAGTTGGAAATTATTTTTATGGTAATCTAGGTGAGCCCACACGACTATTTTGGGTAGGACTCTGGGGTGCTGAAAGAGCTCATAATTCATGTGGAATGCTCATGCTTTTCGTAAGATCCAGGCTGGCTCATCTTTGTGGGAAGTCTTTGATTTTTCTGTTTGCCAATAATGGCAAACTATGATCACTACAAAATGCTTTTGCCATATCACTTTCCCCCTTTCATAGAATCATAGAATATCAGAGTTGGAAGGGACCTCAAGAGGTCATCTAGTCCAACCCCCTGCTCAAAGCAGGACCAATTCCCAGCTAAATCATCCCAGCCAGGGCTTTGTCAAGCCGGGCCTTAAAAACCTCCAAGGAAGGAGACTCCACCACCTCCCTAGGTAACGCATTCCAGTGTTTCACCACCCTCCTAGTGAAATAGTTTTTCCTGATATCCAACCTGGACCTCCCCCACTGCAACTTGAGACCATTGCTCCTTGTTCTGTCATCTGCCACCACTGAGAACAGCCGAGCTCCATTCTCTTTGGAACCCCACTTCAGGTAGTTGAAGGCTGCTATCAAATCCCCCCTCATTCTTCTCTTCTGGAGACTAAACAATCCCAGTTCCCTCAGCCTCTCCTCATAAGTCATGTGCTCCAGACCCCTAATCATTTTTGTTGCCCTCCGCTGGACTCTTTCCAATTTTTCCACATCCTTCTTGTAGTGTGGGGCCCAAAACTGGACACAGTATTCCAGATGAGGCCTCACCAATGTCGAATAAAGGGGAACGATCACGTTCCTCGATCTGCTGGCAATGCCCCTACTTATACAGCCCAAAATGCCGTTAGCCTTCTTGGCAACAAGAGCACACTGTTGACTCATATCCAGCTTCTCGTCCACTGTGACCCCTAGGTCCTTTTCTGCAGAACTGCTACCTAGCCATTCGGTCCCTAGTCTGTAGCAGTGCATGGGATTCTTCCGTCCTAAGTGCAGGACTCTGCACTTGTCCTTGTTGAACCTCATCAGGTTTTTTTCAGCCCAATCCTCTAATTTGTCTAGGTCCCTCTGTATCCGATCCCTACCCTCTAGTGTATCTACCACGCCTCCTAGTTTAGTGTCATCTGCAAACTTGCTGAGAGTGCAGTCCACACCATCCTCCAGATCATTAATAAAGATATTAAACAAAACCGGCCCCAGGACCGACCCTTGGGGCACTCCGCTTGAAACCGGCTGCCAACTAGACATGGAGCCATTGATCACTACCCGTTGAGCCCGACGATCTAGCCAGCTTTCTATCCACCTTACAGTCCATTCATCCAGCCCATACTTCTTTAACTTGGTGGCAAGAATACTGTGGGAGACCGTATCAAAAGCTTTGCTAAAGTCAAGGAATAACACATCCACTGCTTTCCCCTCATCCACAGAGCCAGTTATCTCATCATAGAAGGCAATTAGGTTAGTCAGGCACGACTTCCCCTTCGTGAATCCATGCTGACTGTTCCTGATCACTTTCCTCTCCTCTAAATGTTTCATAATTGATTCCTTGAGGACCTGCTCCATGATTTTTCCAGGGACTGAGGTGAGGCTGACTGGCCTGTAGTTCCCCGGATCCTCCTTCTTCCCTTTTTTAAAGATGGGCACTACATTAGCCTTTTTCCAGTCATCTGGGACCTCCCCTGATCGCCATGAGTTTTCAAAAATAATGGCTAATGGCTCTGCAATCTCACCCGCCAACTCCTTTAGCACCCTCGGATGCAGCGCATCCGGCCCCATGGACTTGTGCACGTCCAGTTTTTCTAAATAGTCCCGAACCACTTCTTTCTCCATAGAGGGTTGGTCACCTTCTCCCCATGCTGTACTGCCCAGTGCAGCAATCTGGGAGCTGACCTTGTGCGTGAAGACAGAGGCAAAAAAATCATTGAGTACATTAGCTTTTTCCACATCCTCGGTCACTAGGTTTCCTCCCTCATTCAGTAAGGGGCCCACACTTTCCTTGATTTTCTTCTTGTTGCTAACATACCTGAAGAAACCCTTCTTGTTACTCTTAACATCTCTTGCTAACTGCAACTCCAAGTGTGATTTGGCCTTCCTGATTTCACTCCTGCATGCCTGAGCAATATTTTTATACTTCTCCCAGGTCATTTGTCCAATCTTTCACTTCTTGTAAGCTTCTTTTTTGAGTTTAAGATCAGCAAGGATTTCACTGTTTAGCCAAGCTGGTCGCCTGCCATATTTACTATTCTTTCTACACATCGGGATGGTTTGTTCCTGCAACCTCAATAAGGATTCTTTAAAATACAGCCAGCTCTCCTGGACCCCTTTGCCCTTCATGTTATTCTTCCAGGGGATCCTGCCCATCTGTTCCCTGAGGGAGTCAAAGTCTGCTTTTCTGAAGTCCAGGGTCCGTATTCTGCTGCTCTCCTTTCTTCCTTGTGTCAGGATCCTGAACTCGACCATCTCATGGTCACTGCCTCCCAGGTTCCCATCCACTTTTGCTTCCCCTACTAGTTCTTCCCTGTTTGTGAATAGCAGGTCAAGAAAAGCTTTGCCCCTAATTGGTTCCTCCAGCACTTGCACCAGGAAATTGTCCCCTACACTATCCAAAAATTTCCTGGATTGCCTGTGCACCGCTATATTGCTCTCCCAGCAGATATCAGGGTGATTAAAGTCTCCCATGAGAACCAGGGCCTGCGATCTAGCAACTTCTGCTAGTTGCCAGAAGAAAGCCTCGTCCACCTCATCCCCCTGGTCTGGTGGTCTATAGCAGACTCCAACCACGACATCACCCTTGTTGCTCACACTTCTCAACTTTATCCAGAGACTCTCAGGTTTTTCTGCAGTTTCATACCGGAGCTCTGAGCAGTCATACTCCTCTCTTACATACAACGCAACTCCCCCACCTTTTCTGCCCTGCCTGTCCTTCCTGAACAGTTTATATCCATCCATGACAGTACTCCAGTCATGTGAGTTATCCCACCAAGTCTCTGTTATTCCAATCACATCATAGTTCCCTGACTGTGCCAGGACTTCCAGTTCTCCCTGCTTGTTTCCCAGGCTTCTTGCATTTGTGTATAGGCACTTAAGATAACTCATCGATCGTCCCTCTTTCTCAGCATGAGACAGGAGTCCTCCCCTCTTGCGCTCTCCTGCTTGTGCTTCCTCCCAGGATCCCATTTCCCCACTTACCTCAGGGCTTTGGTCTCCTTCCCCCGGTGAACCTAGTTTAAAGCCCTCCTCACTAGGTTAGCCAGCCTGCTGGCGAAGATGCTCTTCCCTCTCTTCGTTAGGTGGAGCCCGTCTCTGCCTAGCACTCCTTCTTCTTGGAACACCATCCCATGGTCGAAGAATCCAAAGCCTTCTCTCCAACACCACCTGCGTAGCCATTCGTTGACTTCCACGATTCGACGGTCTCTACCCCGGCCTTTTCCTTGCACAGGGAGGATGGACGAGAACACCACTTGCGCCTCAAACTCCTTTATCCTTCTTCCCAGAGCCACGTAGTCTGCAGTGATCCGCTCAAGGTCATTCTTGGTAGTATCATTGGTGCCCACGTGGAGAAGCAGGAAGGGGTAGCGATCCAAGGGCTTGATGAGTCTCGGCAGTCTCTCCGTCACATCGTGTATCCTAGCTCCTGGCAAGCAGCAGACCTCTCGGTTTTCCCGGTCGGGGCGGCAGATAGATGACTTTCGTCTGTATTGGTTTTCCTATGTACAATATGCCTCGTGATAGCTCTTTAAAGGTAGTGAAATGCCTTTGTATTTGTTACGCCATGCCCCTGGCTTGGTTGTTGGCAGAGCAGGCCACTATATGTGGCCCAGCCATCACTTGAGGAGGACAGAGTACCACACTGAGAGGGGTGTAGGTTACATTTTCATATCATTCAGTGAAGAATCAAAGCAGCTGAAACGCCACAGCCCTCCTGGGTAATTCCAATGTTCATGGTCTCTGGGAGTGCATCCCTCCCAGCATGAACCTTGCTGAGGGAGGAAAATCTGCTGTACCGGCTAGCCAAAAAGAGAGGCTGGACTGATAGCTGGAATGGGTGAACTCTGTGAGCAAGATCCTCAACTTACACAAGCTGCTATAGCTCAATTGAAGTCAATAGAATTGTGCCAGTTGGCACCAGCTGAGGATCTGGCCCGAGCTTGTGACTAATTGCGATCCATTTTTTGAAGGTGTGACTCAAATGCAAACATCATTGATTCAAATTCTGGTTAGATGAGACTATAGAAAACAGAAACAATGTTGGGTGAGAAATTCTGTATGGAAAAATACAGATGGGATACCATCAAGGAAGGGCCACTAAAGAATGGACACCTGTCACCCTCTGTACATACCATGGTATTTGAGGTACCTTCCCATTCATAATATAAGGAATAACCTAAATACTGTCATGGTAAGAATTCAGGGACAGGTTGTGATTAGCTTTGTGTGGGTTAACAGAGGGCAAGGCATAGGCTGGAAGGACACACAGCGCTTCCTGTCTTTGGTTAGGACAAGTGGGTTGTTTAGGTTTACAGTGTATTTGAAATCCAAACTTGTCTTCCCTCCCCACCCACCCCCACTTTGTATCTTTCTATATGCCAGCATGATTCTTAATCCTGTTGTTCATGTGCCCAGGGCAGGCTGTGCTGCTTCCTGGCAGTATCAGGACATTGCTTGGAATAAAGATCTCTGAAATTGAATATGATAATTATTTATTTGGCTTTTCATAATCATAAAAAAATGGGGGCATTTATCCAGGGCTGTAGGCACCCTTGACACTAGTTACAAAAACAAAAATAAACAGCAGCTTCCCTGTACCAGACAAGACTAAATTCTGTACAAAAAAATAAACCACAAAATCTGCCTCATCCATGCTGATTTAACTCCCATCAAATATCATTCTTCTAACGTAGAGCCTTCCCTGTGTGTCAGCATGGATATTCTAATTATTTCTGTAAAACACCTTCATGTATTAGAATATCTCTATGCACTACAGGGTTTAAGCAAAACTAGCTTTAGTGAAAGAAGCTAAATATGAGTATAGATAAGTAAAGGAAAGAGAGAAACTTCTCTATTGGCAGGTCAAGAGAAAGGGATTACTGGTAGCTTAAATAGGTGAACTCAGTTGCACTACATTCTAAGGTATCAATATCAAAAGTGCAGTTTAGAGAAAAAATTTCCTATATAGTCAATTATTCTTAGCAAAATATATTTCAGTGTAGAAGGTAACATTTTCAAAAGCACGGAAGTGATTTTAAGCTGCTTTTGAAAATGTGATGTAGGTATTTTTGAAAATCATACCCAAAATTATATATATTTAAAAAGTCAAGCTCCTTTCCTAATAATCTATTGTGTAATTTTTTTTAAAAAGTAGAAAATTTATTTCCCCCCAGAATATATGGTTTTGTATGTTTCTTAAGGGAGATGTTATGTATCCCATGGACTCTTCTTTCTTTTTTGCAAAGCTGAAAGAACATGCAAAAAGAGTCCTCTACCTTTCTGGCTTGTAAGTTACCCTTTAGGCTTGCAAGCAGATCTTACACAGGAAGTGTCATTGAAGGTAATGGCAGTATTCATATCTAACAGTTGCCAGAATCAACCTTATTAGAGGGACACAATATAAAAATCATACTTTTGTATGACCATTTTGCATTTAGTGTTGTTGCAAGTGAGACCTACAATTACTATAACTGAAAGATTCAAGAGAGAATAATTTTTATTTTTTTTCAGTTTGTCTGAATGTTGTGTTTGATAGTGCTTTGTGTATAGTCAGTTTCATTGTTTCCCTTTATATAGTTAGTCACTTTTCCTGTTTTGAGTGGGTCTTTCTTTCGCAAATAATAACAATGTGATTTTAAAACCAAAACATTGGCCGGAGGGTTAACAGGCAGGTGTAATATCTGAAACTACAGTGAACTTATTTCTGAAGCTGACAAATGGGTGATATCTCTTTAAATACCCTCCATTTTGTGGGTGGGGAGGAGAAGTTGCACCACATTTTGAACATTATGCTGCAAAACAAAGATTTCTCCATTGTAGGCAATCTGTGGCTCCACTGGAGTCTGGGGACTCTCAAAACCATGTACATTGCAGGTGTCTCAAGCCAGCTTTTAAATGCCCTCAAAGAATTCAGTTTTAAATTTCATATGACATAATGTGATGTCATTTTCCTGTGCATGGTTCAACTACAGCAAATTATTCAAAATATAAAATACATTTTATTTTCTTACTCCCACGCTCATTTGCCTGTGAAATACGTATTACATTTAGTACTTGTTTATAATATAGTGAAGTGATCCCTGTAACTTGGGCCATCTAACAGCTTCATATCGCTGGAGACAAGGATGGAAAGAGTTTAACTTATCAACTAGTTCAGGGATTAGTTGTGCTTTCCGGGGGGGGGGGGACACACGAGGAAGTTGTTTCTGAAACAGCTGCATGATAAAATGAAAGAGACAGAAAATCCAGTGGTTAATGAGAAAAATAGACATAAAAACCCATGGGATTTGGAATCTCTTGGCATTTAAACTACTGGGGTGTTTTGTTTACATCTGTGATCCTTTCAGAATTGTCACGTCAGTTGCAGAACGGATGCGACAGCATATGTTTCATAGGTTGCGATGTTCTGTTTTGAGCTATCTAAAGTGTGCCTTTGGTGACGCATGCCTTACAGATATATAGATGATGATGATGATGTGAGACTCCCATGTGAGACTTGGGTGAACATTTGTCTATTTTCCTGTCAAAGAAATATGAATCTCGTCTGTAAGCACGGCAGGTATAGTTGCATCATGCAGTGGTGATGGCAGCAATAACCTGAAATGATCTAGAGAACTTGGATGAAAACTGTTAGAGGGGCTGCTTTGTGTCTCCTTTAGGAAATCTGGACTATCACTTTGACTAACCATTCCTGTATTTTGAATTTTCCACCATTCCACTTCGAGGGGAGGGCAGGGGAAATTATTTCCTTTCTGTTTGAAGACACATTTAGTATCCATAATCTACATCATTGTCTGTTCAGTTGCCTGAATTGAAGAGAGAATGTTAATTTAAGCCAGTTCAATAGGCCTGCTACTCAGTCTACGTCAGGGGTCTCAAACTCAAATGACCATGAGGGCCACATGAGGACTAGTACATTGGCCCAAGGGCCGCATTACTGACACCTCCCCCCTCCCGCCCCCACTACACCCCTTCCATGAGGCCCCGCCACGCCACGCCCCTTCCCACCCCTTCCCTGCCCCTATTCCAACCCCTTCCCCAAAATCTCCACCCCAACTCTGCCCCCTCCCTGCCCCCAAGGGTGGCAGGAGGGGTGTGGGTGTGGTGGGGGCTCAGGACAGGGAGTTGGGGTGTGGGGTGCAGGAGGGGTGAGGGGTACAGCAAGGGGTCAGGGTGCAAGGTGCGGCAGGGGGCTCAGGGTGCAAGAGGGGTGCAGAGTGCAGCAGGGGGATCAAAGCAGTGGGTTGGGGTGCAAGAGGAGTGTGGGGTGCGGCAGGGGGTTCAGGGCAGGGGGTCGGGGTGCAGGGTGCGGCAGGGGGCTCAGGGCAGGGGTCAGAGTGCAGGAGGGCTGCAGGGTACGGCAGGGGGTCGGAGCACAGGAGGGGTGCGGCATGGGGCTCAGGGAAGTGGATTGGGATGCAGGAGGGGTGCGGGGTGAGGCAGGGGGTCAGGGTGTAGGAGGGGTGCAGGGTATGGCAGGGGGTTGAGGTGCAGGGTGCGGCAGGGGCTCAGAGCAGGGGGTTGGGATGCAGGAAGGGTGAGGGGTATGGCAGGGGGTCAGGGTGCAGGGTGCGGCAGGGGGCTCAGGGCAGGGGGTTTGGCTGCAGGAAGGGTTCGGGGGGGCAGGATCTGGCCCAGTGTGTACCGGTGGCAGGGCAGGTTCCCTGCCTGCCTGCCTGTCTGCCCTGCCCCCGCAAGAGGCTGAAATGTGGGGAAGGGGGGCGCAGAGGGGCTGTGCGGATCTCCGTTCCCGGCCAATGGGAGCTGCTGGGGGCGTGGCCTAAAGTAAAGCCACACACAGCCCCTCCGCCCCCCTTCCCCATGTTCCAGCCTCTTCCTGGAGCTGCGCAGGACAGGGCAGGCAGGCAGGGAGCCTGCCCCACTCCCGGTGCTCGTCCGGCTGCTCTGGTAAACACTGGGGGAGGGCAGGGGGGGCTGCGAGGGGCTCGCAGGCCGCAGAAAATCACCCCGCAGGCCGCGTTTTTAAGAACCCTGGTCTATGTGTCTAGATATCCAGTACTGCCTATGAAAGGCTATTTCCTCTGTCTTTTCTTGCTGAATCTCCCTTGCCATAAAGGCTGGAATTATCAGGCGGGCCCAGAAGTTGTCTCCAGAAGTGACCCATCAGTGGGTTTCAGAGCAGCATACCTGGAGCAATACTCCCTGGAATGAGATCGTAGCATGAGGGCTGAGTGGTTCCATGTAGACTTTGAGCAGCTAGGGTCTATTTGTATGGTGTGCCAGTTGTGTTCCCCCTAGCAAATACAACACTAGGAAACCCTCTTCAACTTACCAGAGTACATATCAAAGCTAATTTTAGTCATCTAGAAGCATTATGTGACAGACCCAGACCAGTGGGGTACAGGAGTCTGGTAGAGGGCAAATATACTGGTCATTGGATGAGTAGTTTTCTGTTCCCTGAGTGACCAGAATAGGGGCTGCACTAGAGTAATCAGGAACCTGCTAGAACCAGTTAAGGCAGGCAGGCTAATTAGGACACCTGGAGCCAATTAAGAAGAAGCTTTTAGAATCAATTAAGGCAGGCTAATCAGGGCACCTGGGTTTTAAAAAGGAGCTCACTTCAGTTTGTGGTGGGAGTGTGAGGAGCTGGGAGCAAAAGGCGCAAGGAGCTGAGAGTGAGAGGGTGTGTTGCTGGAGGACTGAGGAGCACAAGCATTATCAGATACCAGGAGGAAGGTCCTGTGGTGAGAGTAAGGAAGGTGTTTGGAGGAGGCCATGGGGAAGTAGCCCAGGGAGTGGTAACTGTCATGCAGCTGTTACAGGAGGCACTATAGACAGCTGCAGTCCACAGGGCCCTGGGCTGGAACCCGGAGTAGAGGACGGTCCCCGGTTCCCCCCAAACCTCCCAATTGACCTGGACTGTGGGTTCTCCCAGAGGGGAATGTCTCTGGGCTGTTCCCCAACCCACATGATGAATCTCTGAGGCAAGAAAATCCGCCAATAAGCGCAGGACCCACCAAGATAGAGGAGGAACTTTTGTCACACTGGTGTCAGAGATGGGATCTTGGGTGCACAGTGCGGCGGAAGAAGGAGGGTGATTTAAACAAAAAAAAAAAGGGAGAGGGTTTATTTTTTTCACCACAATGGATGACGTAGTGCGGGCACTGATACAAGCTACGGCGGCCCAGCAGGAGGCTATCCGTGTCCAGGCAGCCGCCCAACAGGAGGCAGTGCGGCTGCAGCAAGAGACTAATCGCCTGCTGATGGACCAGGCTGCTCAAGACTATGTTGTGGGAACTGGTAAACCAGGTAAAGTCCCTTACAGAGCTGAATCGTGGCCATGATGGGACGGGCCATGCCATTGGCTGCAGAAAATGACACGGGAGGATGATGTAGAGGCATACCTTCTGGCCTTTGAGAGGACAGCCCTACGGGAGGCCTGGCCTCAAGATCAGTGGTCTGGCATCCTTGCCCCATTCCTGTGTGGGGAGGCCCAGAAGGCCTACCATGATCTGCCTGAAAAGGCTGCGGCAGACTACCCCCAGCTGAAAGCAGAGATCCTGGCCAGATCTGGGGTAACAACAGCAGTGCGGGCCCAGCAGTATCACGGTTGGAGGTACCAGGAAGACAAAACCCCGCGGTCCCAATTGTATGACCTCATCCATCTCGCACGAAAGTAGTTGCAAACAGAGTCCCGGAGTCCGGAAGAGATACTAGCGGTTCTGGTCATCGACCGATACATGAGGGGACTACCACCAGAGCTTCGTGCCTGGGTAAGCCAGAACGAACCCTCCACCTATGACGAGGTTGTCCCCCTGGTAGAGAGGCGAAGGACAGCGAGGGAGCTGACCCAACCGGTTAAGGAAGAGGCACTCTGGGTTAAACTAGCAGCACCAAACCCTAAAGTTCGGGTGACTGGCCCACCAGGAGGGCCCAGGTGGAAAAAGAGAGAGGCTGAAGGCCCATTAGAGGCCACAAAGAGTCGGATCACTGAGGGAGAAGAGGATTGTGATGTTAGACTGCCCAAACCAAGAGACCGGGGAACGCCTAGGGCTCCATACAGATGTTATGCCTGCGGGGAGTGGGGACACACAGCTGCACAGTGTCCCAATGCTGAGGAGCCTATGCAGTGTAACCTGGGGAACTGGGCAGATCCATGTTCCCTAATCCACCTTGTGGGGGTCTCACTAACCCACATATGTATACCAGACCAGTGAAACTAAATTGGGTAGGGACCACGGAACTGGTTGATTCGGGGAGTGCTATCATGCTTATCTCAGGGAAGCTCGTGAAGCGTAGTCAGCTGCTGCAGGCTAAACGTATGGGGATCACATGTGTCCATGGGACAGTTAGTTAGTACCCCACCATCCCAGTAAAAATCGAGATCCAAGGGAACACTACTGAGGTAGCAGAAGGTGTAGTCCCTAAACTCCCATACTCGGTGCTCATAGGGAGGGACTTCCCAGGGTTTGGAAATACACTACATACACCTTAAACCAGGAACTTGTAGTTCAACATGAGAAAAATAGCTAGAAAGAACACACACACCCCTCCACCCACACCCCTCCACCATCTGAATCAAGGATTTTGTCCATGAGGGAAAGATAGCAGTACACCATTCAAAATTCCTTATTTAGTACAATAATAAAAAGATTAACTACCATGAAAAAGCGAACCCACCTGAATCATCTTAAATCTTTGGTTAGGTGGATTATTGCAACAGTTGATTCCTTTTTATATAGTATCCAGCGCTGTCAAGCAATTAAAAAGAATTAATCGAGCAATTTAATCGCGCTGTTAAACAACAATAGAATACCATTTATTTAAATATTTTTGGATGTTTTCTACATTTTCAAATATATTGATTTCAATTACAACACAGAATACAAAGCGTACAGTGCTCACTTTATTTTTGATTACAAATATTTGCACTGTAAAAAACAAAATAAATAGTATTTTTCAGTTCACCTAATACAAGTACTGTAGTGCAATCTCTTTATGAAAATGAAAATTGAACTTACAAATGTAAAATTATGTACAAAAAAATTGTTCAAAAATAAAGCAATGTCAAATTTTAGAATGTACAAGTCCACTCAGTCCTACTTCTTGTTCAGCCAGTCGCTCAGACAAATAAGTTTGTTTACATTTGCAGGAGATAATGCTGTCCGCTTCTTGTTTACAATGTCACCTGAAAGTGAGAACAGGCGTTCGCATGCCACTGTTGTAGTCGGCGTCGCAAGATATTTGTGTGTGCCAGATGTGCTAAAGATTCATATGTCCCTTCATGCTTCAGCCATTCCAGAGAACATGTGTCCATGCTGATGACAAGTTCTGCTCAATAACAATCCAAATCCGTGCAGACCAACGCATGTTCATTTTCATCATCTGAGTCAGATGCCATCAGCAGAAGATTGATTTTCTTTTTGGTGGTGGTGATTTGGGTTCTGTAGTTTCTGCATAGGAGTGTTGCTCTTTTAAACTTCTGAAAGCATGCTCCACACCTCGTCCCTCTCAGCTTTTGGAAGGCACTTCAGATTCTTAAACCTTGGGTTGAGTGCTGTAGCTATCTTTAGAAATCTCATATTGGTACCTTCTTTGCATTTTGTCAAATCTGCAGTGAAACTGTTCTTAAAAGGAACAACATGTGCTGGGTCATCATCTGAGACTGCTATAACATGAAATATATGGAAAAATGCGGGTAAAACCATAGAGCAAGAGACATACAATTCTCCCCCAAGGAGTTCAGTCACAAATCAAATTAATGCATTATTTTTTTAACAAGCATCATCAGCATGGAAGCATGTCCTCTGGAATGGTGACCAAAGAATGAAGATGCATACGAATGTTTAGCATATCTGGCACGTAAATACCTTGCAATGCCAGCTTCAAAAGTGCCATGTGAACGCCTGTTCTCACTTTCTGGTGACATTGTAAATAAGGGGGCAGCATTATCTCCCATAAATGTAAACAAACTTGTTTGTCTTAGTGACTGGCTGAACAAGAAGTAGGACTGAGTGGACTTCTTTATTTTTGAGTGCAGTTATGTACCAAAAAAAATCTACATTTGTAAGCTGCACTTTCACGATAAAGAGGCTGCACTACAGTTCTTGTATGAGGTGAATTGAAAAATACTATTTCTTTTGTTTATCATTTTTACAGTGCAAATATTTGTAATAAAAATATAAAGTGAGCACTGTACATTTTGTATTCCATGTTGTAATTGAAATCAGTATATTTGAAAATGTAGAAAAACATCCTAAATATTCAATACATTTCAATTGGTATTTTATTGTTTTACGATTAATTTTTTTGAGTTAATCGCATGAGTTAACTGTGATTAATTGACAGGCCTAATAGTCTCCCTATTATTTTTTTAAGTCTTTTCCACTAACGCAAACATGTTGAACTACTCTCCTGGGAAAGCAGTTATTTTATAAAGAGATACAGAAACATCATAAATCCTCTGTCAGTTGCAATGAAGTAGAAGCTAAGTATTTTCTGCTTAAGAGGCATAGCTGACAAGTTTCTTTTATTATAAATATCATATTGCACCCTTGAAATGATTGCAAAATGTGACGGTCTTTGCAAAAAATAAATAAATTGTTCCGATCCTTGTATTCATCCCATTACAAGAGTTGTGTGTACACACAAGAAAATCTGAGCATGGGCGGTGTCGCACACTGAGGGGTAGGTGGTGTGACCTCGTGTTCAGAGTAGAATGAGAGGGCAGAGCTGGAGCAGTGGTCAGGAGACAAGCCAATGGTTGGAGCCAGGAGTTAGGAATCAGGACTAGGGCTACAATGGAGCAGGCAAGGAGCAGAGCAAGGGAAGGACAGGATGGAGGTCTGGCACAGCTCTGGGCATGGAACGCATTGAGCAGCCGCTGTGCTGCTGCTGCTACAGGGCTTAAATAGCAATCTGTTGGCTTTTCTGACCAGTCAGGGAGCAGTCACTTAATGAGCATTTATCTGGCCCAGCTGAGCTCATTCGATTGCTAGACAATCAAGCCCAGAGGCAGCTGAGTTCCTGACAGGTAGGTAGATACCTGTCTTTCCCTCATTTGCACATACAGTTGTGGTGGCTGTCTCTGCAAATTTAGGTACTAATGCATTCCCCTCCCTCAAGAAGGACTCTGCCTTCTGTGTATTTGGCAGTAGATACAGAAATCCAGTGAAAATATTGATCTCAGAAATTAATTTGTCAACATTCTAATTTTTCAATAGGTTGGTTGAATTCATTAGGTGTTGCTGTCTGATTAATCTAAAAGTGTTATGCCCCATTACATGTAAAATGTCTAAATTCCATTCTGCTGACACGATTTTAGCAGGGATCAATCAGCTTAAAAGATTCAAAGCTAAATTTGTCTGATAAACAAAAATGTAAGCACTTGAGGTGAATAATGTTACCTTGCTGGTTCCACAAGTCAGATGTTGCCAGAGCAGCTACAGATTTCAATGTGAATAGAATGGTTCTGATGTTAGTTAGTGGGCCAAATTCTGATCTCAGTTGCACCTGTTCTGACTCCAGCACTTTATGGGGTTGTAAATGAGCACAATTTTATTCAAGTTGTTGTAATTGCTGTGGAAGGGTTTACATTTCAAGAGGTCCTTGAAAGCAGAGGATGGACTAACTTACTCACCTGGAGCTCTGGCAGTTGATTAAATTCAATACGTTGTGTGTTTTTGGTCATCTTTACGATCTTATTCCTTCTAATCTATCTATTCTCGGTACTCATATGACCCCTATTACTGTAGTATCTGTGCTCCTCATAATCTTTTATCTTCACAACACTCCTGTGCGGTATGAAAGTGCTATTATTGTTATCCCTAATTTACAGCTGGGGAACCAAGACAAAAGAAGAGGAGGAGACTGGCCCAAGATCATGGAAGAATCTACTCCTGGCTTACAGGGCCCAGGCTTCCCAACCCATAAGCAACGGTGTTATGAAACTCATACACTGCCAGTATATGGGGGCCACAGACAGTTGCACACTCATCATGACCCTTTTCAGAGAGAATTGAGGATCTAATATGATGCTGCAGGAAATATCCTTTTTGATCACAAGTGGCCCACTTTGCTCATCTACGGTTTGGGGGCAATAAGAACCTTGCAAGTGCTAGTGATATCAAAGGGTTCTTTTGCATACCATACCCCAGAATCGTTACTGTAAACAGGCACTGTAGTAAAACCAAAACATATAATGTTAAAAACCTTAATGTCCGATTCTAATCTACAGAACTTTGTTTAATAGGAGCAGAACAATGCTTTGTGCAAGGTTGGCAGTTTAAATTGGCAAGGTAGTATCAGCTGGGAGTATGAACTCGTACATTGATTTTGGATACATTAAAGTGCTGGGTACCAGTGGCTAAAGTGACGTTTACCTTGCCTGGAAACATGACAGAGAGTGTCTTTATGTGCAAAAAGATACATTTCGAGGAGTCCCAGTCCTGGATCTCCTGGGAACACCCAACAAAAGACTGGTTATCAAACATCCAGGTGCACTGGCCCTGTAGCTTGTGGATGTATTGGATTTGTCCCTTTTGTTCTATAATGGGGTAATCTACTCTATTATGGTCATTTTCTGTAAAAGCAATTAATGACACATTCCTCCTTTCTTCCTTCCAGGTGATGTAGCAATAGCCCTCGAGAACATAGGTGTAGATTGATACTACCCCTTTAAGCACCGAGTCCGGAAGGAACTCCCATTCATCAGCTTTTACCTGGCCCTTCACTTCTGCCTGAGGAGTAAGTTCATCGTACCCAGAGGAGTCTTTATTTTTTAAATCATAAACTCTGTCAGTATGATTATACTCCTTATATTCAAACACAGGCTGTTGCCATTTATATAGAGCAGATTCATTAACTAAACAAAACCAGTGCTCATTCTCCTTCACAATGATATTGCCAGTGCTGCTGCTAATGAAGCACAGTTCCATAAAAACTATGTACAGGTGAACAGACTTCATGGACATCTTCCCTCCTGCAAAAGAGGAAGACAAAACAGAAGTCAGAAACAAAGTTCTCTTTATGGGGGTCGACCATCCACTTTCGGTGAATCTTGGTTTTCAATCCTGCGCCTCCAGCTCTTGAGCTGAGTGGAATGAAACCATTTTTGTAGTTTCTTATGTCCAGACTTGATCTCGACCAGGTAGGTGGTTGGGCTTGCCTTGTTCACAATGGATACTGGTCCTACCCACCGTGGGCTGAGGGGATGGTGTTTCTCAGGGTACATCTACACTACAGGGGGGAGTCGATTTAAGATACGCAAATTCAGCTACGTGAATAGCGTAGCTGAATTCGACGTATCGCAGCCGACTTACCCCGCTGTGAGGACGGCGGCAAAATCGACTTCTGCGGCTTTCTGTCGGCGGCGCTTACTCCCACCTCTGCTGGTGGAGTAAGAGCGCCGATTCGGGGATCGATTGTCGCGTCCCAACGGGATGCGATAAATCGATCCCCGAGAGGTCGATTTCTACCCGCCGATTCAGGCGGGTAGTGTAGACCTAGCCTCAGAGTAGTAGCGAAACAGCACCTTGTCCCCAATGTCCCATTCCGTACAGCGCAAATTAGCATTTAGTCTTTGGTTGACCTTATGAGAGGTACTCTTAAGGTTAACTGCCACGGCTCTTTGGACAGAGCTGATAGCGTCCAGGAGATTCTGGATATAGTTGTCCATGTTAACTTGGGGACAATACTCAACTGTGGGCACCCCTCATTGCACCCACCAGTACTCAGGAATCTGCATTGGCCTACCAGTGAGGACCTCATGGGGTGTGTTCCCATGGGTGCCCAGAGTGATCGAAGAGCCATCAGGATTAGTAGAAGCTTTGCATCCCAGTTCTTTCCTGTGGTCTCAATCACTTTTCTTAATGCGGTCTTTAAAATGAGGTTAGTGCATTCCACGAGTCCCAGTGACTGGGGGTGCCCGGCGACATGAAACCACTGGTGAACTCCCAGAGCTGCACACACCTGCTTCATGAGCTCCCCAGTAAAATGGGGCCCCTGGTCAGAGTCTATTATGTGTGGCAGACCAAACCTGCTAAATGCTTGCTCCAGAAGGACATGAGCGGTGGTGCTGGCAATGCAATTTTTGGTGGGGTAAGCCTCCACCCACTTGGTAAATTCATCTACCAGGACCAGGCAGTAGATGTTACCTCTACCTGTCTGTGTTAGTGGCCCAATAAAGTCTATTTGCACCCTGTGCCATGGTCTGTTGACTGGCTGATGTAGCACTGGACCTTTTCACACCCGGTGGTCTGGGTTGCTCTGTGCACATCTAAGGCAATTGTTGATGTGCTCCTCCATGTCCTTCTGTGCACTAGGCCACCAACCATCAGCAATCTTTGCATAGTCTTTTCAGGGCCAAAATGTCCCTGCTGGTGGGCAAGCCTTAACATTTCCAGCCTTTGGCATGCCGGAATCACCAATAATGGCACCTGATCACTGTCCTGTTTAGTGGCCATGATGAGGCCCAACTTGTGTTGAGAGATATATGGTAAGCTCTATGTTGTCCTTTCTGTAGGAGCTCCCTAATCTGTTTTTTGTTGTAGTTGTCTGATGTCCAAATGGTTACGGACCTCTTTGGGATGGACTTCACTGAGGATGTGGCTCAACTTGTCCCACAAGGTTTCTGGTCCCAGAAGCGCCGCCAGCTTTGCCAGCTTATCAACCCTGTTATTTAGCACCGAGACTTCCGCCTGGTTCTGCCGATTAGCGCAGAGCTTGAAAAGGTAAGTATCACCGGTGCGTTGCTCTGCCAGGTGCCAGGCATGCAGAAGGTAGCCAGAGTATGCAACGGGCTTGTTGTCTGCTGACAGCATCCCTTACTTTTTCCACAGAATCATCCAGTCTATTAGGGCGTGCAGTACCCAGTCTGAGTTAGTGCAGATTGTTAGGTGGTGGCTGGCTCAGCTGACTCAAGAGCCGCGATCACAGCCACCACCTCTGTGACCTTTGCTGAATGATATCTCACTGTATCCTGAATCACCTTGTCTGTGTTTACCTGGAGAGCAGCAAAGCCGGTGACTGGCTTGTCTTCATGATGGAAGCTGCTTCCATCTACCACCCAGAAGTCATGGTGGTACTGCTTGGCAGTCTCATAGCAGGTTTCAAGCTGGAAAGGGGACTTAATTGCAGGGATAGTAAATCTGGCAATGGGCGTTTGTGATCTTGACCGGTGACACAAAGTGCAAAAGATACAGCAGCAGGTGTGGGTGTCTGTCTTCTCTACCTCCACTTCTCTGTTTAGCAGCAACAAAGACCAACCGGCGAGCTGTGGGTTGCTCATCCTTCCAGAATTGGCCCGATCTGAAAGGACATACTGCACAGAAGCATCTGTGGTCTTTAATATGACAGGTGCCATCCCAATTAAAAACTCCCCAGGTTAGAAGGCCCACACCAGTGCGAGAACGTTCTTTTCACACTTGGAGAACTGCTTCTCCACCTCGGTCAGTACTTTCGACCCATACTGGTTTGATTGAAGTACTGCCTGCTGAAGCAATACAGCACTGATGGCCATGTCCGTCATGGCAAGCTGTAGGTGGAAAGGTTTATCCACTTGGGGGTATGCCAAAGCAGGTGCTGTCATCAGGGCTTGCTTCAATTTAAACATGGACTGCTGTTCTTGTTCCCCCCATCTCTAGGGTTGGTTTTTTCAAAGGAGCATGTATAGCGGCTTGGTGATCTCGGAGTACCGGTGAATAAAGTCTCTCGAAAATCCAACCAACCCAAGAACGACCGCAGTGTGCTGACCTCCATGGGCGCAGGTAATTTACTGATTAAGTCTATTCGTGTTGCGTCAGGCTTTCTAACACAGGTAAGGTGCAGGTAAGACAATGTTATTGCCCTCCGGATCCGATGAATCTTGGTCTGTCGCCCACACAAACAATATGGCACTTGGCTGCCTCTCGAACGGACAGCAAGAAAGTCCATTTTGCACAGTCTATTTATAACCTTTGTGGCATGAAGATTCTGTAGTGGAGCTAGTTAGAACTGGTCACCCCACAGTCAGTTACTTTTCACGTGAAACTGTCCATGAAGATGGCGTACCAATATGGAGTAACTGCTGTCCTTCATGGCAAACGCCAATTTGAATGTTCAGACTCCATCTTTGATTTGAATCCCCATAACCTTACATCAACTACAAACATAGCAAAATATTCAATAAATCATATGAAACCTTACAGTAAGCATAACCAAACTTGAATTCAGGGAAAATTCCCCAACAACATGGAAGTCTGTTGTCACTAGAGCAGGGAATTGAGTCATGGCTTCCTGCATCCCAGGCTAGCTCCTAACCACTGGACCATCCTTCCACATGACCATAGTGAGTACTGGTAGAAAAAAGTTCAGGAGTATTTGCCCATCTGTTGTGCTGAATGTGCCATCAGATTCAAGTCTGGCCAGGTGAAATGTTGATGTCTTACATTATCTTCAAAATTGAACTCATGAAACTGAATCTAGAATATAGGTGGGGGGGGAAACGAATCTAGCTTTCATGCACCAACACAATAAAATCCCTCCCACGTATAAATGATTTAAATACAAATTTTAATATTTTCATATTTAAAACAATTAAATGGAAATGGTTTAACAAGTCATGCATGCCTTGCACAGACCGATAGATAAGTATATACTACAATCTCTCTGTTGCATCAGTTTGACCACCCCTCAGTTTACAATAGTATTTATTATTCATGACCATTAGTTTTTACCAGTACTGAAGAAAGTGTAGGACTATTAATGCACTCAGTGCTGTCATTTGAGGCTGTTTAATTAGCTCTTCAAGTCAGGATGTGTCTCTTTGAATTAGGCACTGTTCAAATATATAACAATGAATCTAGTGCCTCTAGGCTAGGTGCTACCACAATACACATATCTGAGGTTGTTAAAGTGGTGTTCATTTGTGAATGGCATTAACGTGGCATGATGCTAACATGCTGAAGGGATGCTCTTCATAGAATCATAGAAGATTAGGGTTGGAAGAAACCTCAGGAGGTCATCTAGTCCAACCCCCTGCTCAAAGCAGCACCAACCCCAACTAAATGTCATACCTCATTGTTTGCTGGCATTCCTGACATTGCATTGCAGAACCTATACATGGTTCAGTATGCACCTTCCAGGGCCTTGTCTGCAAACCCTTATATACAGGTAGCCTCATTGATTAGGTTTGCTAGACTTTAGTACCAGAGAACATTAAAGCATGTGAGTAGCTTTATGCCCATTGGTACTTCCCTTGAAGTCCCAGGGACCACTCACATGCTTAAAGTTAAGCACGAGCATGTAGGCAGAATGACATTACAGCATGGGGAGGGACATGGACCATCCCATTGGGAAAGCAGAAAGGGCTTGGTTAGAAAAAGCTCACCTTTTGCACATGTATACCCCAAAAGCTCTTCTCTTAAGTATAGTACTGTGCATTTCAAATCTTTGCCATTCTTTTATAATTAGGGGGAAAAAGTTTTGTGTTTTGGCTCTGGATAGGTTATTGAAGGCTGGTATGCTACACTCGGTTTCCTTCAACTTTCTGAAATTACAGTATTTATCTTTTCTAAAGTTGCCACACTCTTGTGTTATGCAAAATGTTTTGTCATTTCACTGGGATGCCATAAATATGCTTGGCTGCTGCATGCAGTCTTATGAATCCCATCTGCGTGTGTTTGTGATCTAACCAGATTTTAATCCATTTCATTTGATGAGTAGTTCTGTTCTTTTTAGTAGGAAGGACTCTGATGTCCCAGTGCTCATAACTTGTACAGTGGTGCTTTTTAGCTATACCAAACCTCACTAGTACAATTTTTAACATAACTGGGGTTGAAATTCATACGTGTGCTGAAGGCTTAAGTGGGCTTACGTGTCGGAAAAGATGAGGTCTATACTACAAAATTTTGCCGATCTAGCTATGTCAGCTAGGAATGTGGGGAAAAAATCACCCCCTCTATCCAACACAGCTATGCCAACAACCCTCTCCCCCCGGGTAGATACAACTATGCTAATAGAAGAGCGCATAGCTAATTCATTCAGCAAGGTGATACAGCTATGCTGTCGCAAGAATCCTATATAGCTATACTGACCAAGGCTTTATAGTGTACACAAGCCCTAAGTCTTGTGCTAGCCCTCTGCACAGGGGTAAATTTCATGCTAGATCTCTTGTATTTCATCCGAGCACATCTCTGTTCTTCATTACAAAGCAAGAAATTACTCCTTCTTTTTCCATCTTCTTTTTTTGTCTTATGGGCCTTCCCATGTACTCACTGACAAATTGACATAATGGAATGATCTCATATGTGGTGATGTTACAATTTGGAAACTGTGGAATAACACAAGAAACCAATTTTTGACTTTAAACTTCAAACATCATTTTTACTGAAATAGCCTGCCTTTGGCTTCCTTCCTCTCACAGTGTTTGAAACAGTTCAGATTTTTTTTTAATGGTCACCAAGCCCTGTAGTTCAGACACATTTACAGCATGAGACTTACCGGTTTATGATGTAAGTAGCCTCCAGCAGTCAACTGGATCCAAAGAGCAGTAAGTTCCTCAAGTTTCCTAAAAGTACAAATAGAAAAATATATAGGATTACAGCTCCTATTTGGACTACTCAAGCTTGTGTAAACTAAATTCATGTGAGAGGGTCAATGGAAGTAGCTGTTTGAACTAAGAGTTTCAAGCTACCTACCAAGGCTTTGTGCTAGATGGTGGCACATTTTACTATTCCTTGCAGAAATCACTGATGGTTTCTAGTTGAGTTTTGTTTTGAAATACGGACCTAACCTAGTTTGTACCAAGCACTGGAAAAGAGGGAAACGAAAGGAATGTTGACGTTTTGCTTCACAGCGGCAGTAAATAAGAGTTTCATGGTACAGTTCTGCTTCATCCAACGTCAAAGTGGATACAGGCTCTGTCCTCCCCTGGTGGTAGCTTGACAAACTCTCTTGGTTAGCAGGGCCAGCTCCAGGCACCAGCTTACCAAGCAGGTGCTTGGGGCGGCCACTTCGGAAAGAGGCAGCACGTCCAGCTGTTCAGCGGCAATTCAGCGGACGGTCCCTGACTCCTGCTCGGAGCGAAGGACCTCCCGCCGAATTGCCGCCGCAGATCGCAATCGCAGCTTTTTGTTTGTTTGTTTGGCTGCTTGGGGCAGCCAAAACCCTGGAGCCGGCCCTGTTGGTTAGACATTTCTGTAGAAGGAAATGGTTCATCTTATTTTTTTATTTGCCATCCCACGTGAGGCTGAGTTTAAATGAGCTGTCTACTTGCTGGTGGTTTATTCCATTTCAGTGCATACAAAAAGTAAAATAAATATTGAAATTAAAAACACTCATGTCAATGCACCTCTCTCTCCTTTCTTGCTCTCTCTCAATGAAACCAGTAGATGCTATCAGGGACGGGTCGGATGTAGCTTTACAAACGCTTTTCAGCTGGTGTTTGTATTTACCTTAAAATCTGGAGTAGTTTGTGTCTATTTCCTATAGGACTTCAGTCTTGCACTGAGAAGTATTGGCTCCAGCCAGGAGCGGCGCCAGGGTTTTTGCTGCCCTAGGCAGCAGCGCTCCTACTCTGAGCATTCGGCGGCAGGGGTCCTTCCACTCTGCGTCTTCAGGGCACTTCGGCAGCGGGTCCCACAGTGAGTGAAGGACCCGCTGCCAAATTTCCGCCGAAGACCCGGAGCGGAAGGACCCTCCACCCCCAAATTTCCACCGAGGGCGGCAAAATGCTGCCCCCCAAATCCTGCCACCCTAGGCGACCGCCTAGGGTCGCCTAGTGGAAGCGCCGGCCCTGGCTCCAGTGGGAGATTGGTTCCGGATGAGTGGGTGTGCAGAGTGAGTGTGTGTGTATGTGTGTTCATGCAGACAGGTTTATGTATAAGAAGTGAGTGTTTGTATACACCTTTGTGTTTATTACATGTATTTTGATGCATCCACCATGACCTATCTAAGATACCATATGAATTTATTTTTGCTCTTTTTTCTATTTAAAAGGGATTCCAGGCCTCCCTCTAATTCTAATGGTCTTTGCGGAGGGAAGTGATAAGCAATTTCCTCTCCACCTGTGCAGCAGGAACAGTACAGAGCTTCTGCTGCAATCCTTTTCCTGATGGTCTTGGGAAAAACACACAAAATGCAGCCACTTCCTCTGATAAAATGAAGCAAAATGCATTCTGCTCACCCTCCTGGCCACATAGACAGTTCAGCCAATCTTGGAAACCCAAGCCAATATTGTGTGACAATCGCAACTAGCCAACCTAGCTTGAAATGTGCTTAAGTGATGCAGAAATTTGCCACAATTTTTAAAGGCATCCCAATAGGACACGGCATTATTTTAAAAAATCTAAATTTTATAAAATTACAGCACTCTGCATATCACACTTTTTGTGAATACCAAAACTGCCAGTTTTGATTTTAAAAAATAGCTACCGATATCCATTCTAGTAATGAGAATAAATCTTTACCAATCAGATAAATTCATTGCGTGTAGGCTATGGTCTTAGTCCAGTTCTTAGCTGTAGGTATCCCCATCACGCTAACTGCTACCCCAATTAGCAAATAGTCCACACCCTTTGTGACTGATAGCAGAGTGACCAAAGACTGAATGGGCAGGGAATGTGAACTATTTGCTTACTCTAGAGATGATCTCTCCTGCACAGTTATATGGTGATGTGAGGAATCTTGCACTGCAAATGCCTGTATTTTCTGTTGTGTCGGTAAATGATAGTCTTCCAGGCTGTCAATCTGGCAAGTTTCATGAGGGGCGAATTGATTTATAAACTTATAAAAAAAATTATTGCTCCTAAACTGAGATTTAAGATGAAATGTTGCCAGGAGAAAAATATATGACCCAAATACATTGTAAATCTATGAAAATAGGGCTTTAGAACTCAGATGCTGATGCATCTAAATCTAAAACAGGAAAGCGAATGAAGTATTAAACTTCCAGTTAACCTACCTCATTTGTTTTTTACTGTGTGACTGGTAATCTGAATACAAAAAAGTTCATAATTCAGATAAAATAAAACAAAAAAGCAGTTTACTGAACTTCAGAAAAACAAAGGACCAGAAACTCAGTTTATGCAAAACAGATTTTGTGTTTTGCATGTTAATTAAATGGCTTCTCTGAGGTATACAATGACAACTGATTTGATCTAGGAGTATACTGGGATATGCTATCATAGAGGGACAAAGGACTATACAGGTGGGTCACACATAAATGCATCTGTAAATAAAGTATAAAATGTATTTCAGTGGGATATTAGACCTGTGAAGTATTTGCATTGTAACTGAATAAACAGATAACATTCCTGGAAATACATTGGCTTGTTCTGTTTATATTGTGAGTAGAGCTGGTCAAAAAACAGGTAATATTGTTTTGCTAACATTTTCTCCCTTTTTAAGATCAAAGTTTTTTGAAAATTTTCAACAAGCTCTTTGTGAAGTACGTTTAAATGAGACAATTGATATGTTATCCATGGTCATCCATTTATGGAAACACGAGTTTGTTCACTCAGTCAACTTCATAGGCACAAATCTGACCAGCTTGACCTGTAGCCATTCTCACTCAATTTAATATATCTATACCAAGGTAAGTCACACTTTGCTTTGATTTGCATTATATTTCACATTGGCCCATCTAAGTGTAGTAACAAATACTGTAATACTTACTGAAGAGTGTCTCTCTGAATTCATAGATAGGTGGCTCTGATATTATCAAGAGTAGGAGGAACAAAAGAGAAAGAGGGAGGCCAGTGCTGAATTCCCATCTCCATTCCATACAAAGGCCCTCCTGAAACCTCTTTCTGGCCCCAGCCACTACAAAAAAATATATTGTCAGTAGAGATTATGAATTCCTGCACTATGTACCATGTGTATCTACATTTCTATCTGTGTATATTGCAATAAAACAACATGCACAAGGTTATAAAAATAGCCTGGAAGTGATTGACATGCTAATAATGCTCAATCAAGTCAATAATGCTCATGTAACAAGCTCCTGAGAAAATAATATTTTTGGTCAATAATACATTTTTTAGAAAGGAACTGTTTGTTTTTAATTAACCTCATATTTAGCTATTTAGTCATGCCATGTCTATCAATCACGGTTAAAAAAAACACATGCTGTCTTCAAGGACTCTGTTGTTGCCTTAAACTTTCATCTCTTCCTTCTTGGCTCTCTTTTCTGCATTCCACCTTGGCAGGTTTGAAAGGATTGGGGCATATCACAGCTTGTCATGTTACTTCCATTCCTGGGCTCATCCTTCATGAGAACAGCATTAGGTGATCCTTGTATGACAGAGCATCCTATTATATTATGACACTCGGTCAAGGTGAACCTGCTGTAAGTATTTAGAACAAAACATTGTTTCCAAAGCTGTCATTCTGCATTTGTTTTGCCATTGGCTGACAGAATTAGATTTTAATCCATTAAGTGTTCCAAAAAAGCTGGTAGTGAGGGATTCTGTGATAAATAAAATAAAACTGAGCAGGACAGGCATTGCTGACAAATTCCTGATGGAGACAAAAGGGTCCCATGGGCTTGAGGCTCCTCTTGAGACCTGATGTTAAGAAGCGGGTGGTTGTATTTTGAAAAAGGGGAAATGTGTAGGCTCATAAGGAAAAAAATTAATAGATTTTTAGCTACTAGCCAAGATGAGAAATCTAGCTGAAAGAATTTGAAACAACCATGAGCTGTCATTTTGCCATTCAGTCTCCTAAAACTCACCAATGATTGGATGATTAATGACAGGACTAAGGACTGGAATACTTTACCCTTAAAGATCTATATTTGTATTCTTTGAACATTTCTGATGTTATTCAGATGTGTGTTAAGGGTTGTAACTGCTAGATCACTGCATATGCTATTTGCTGAGCGCCAGAAACGATGACATTAAGGACATAATGCCCAACGTTCACACTGGAATGATCTCATATTCCTCCATTGTGCGGAGAATGGTTATTCCAAGAAACACACTTTGCTCTGTACTTTTTTTTTTTAAACCTTCCTTTACTTCTAGATTATGTACTGCATTTGATCAATATAACCCAGCCATGAATTAAGGAATTTTACTAGACTAAAAATGTTCCTTTCTTCTCATTACCTGTTTGAAGGATAACATGACCTGAGTCTTTCATAAACTCCAGAATTCAACTCCATTTCCTAAAAGAGAAGCAAACTTTCAAAGAAAGAGGTGGAACAATCAACCTAATGCAAATAAACATTCAAACAAAGGCAAATTCAAACATTTAACAGTTCGGCTTTACAGTATTGTACCAGTTAAAAGAGAGAATAAAACAAATGCTGAATTCAAAACAGAGCTACTGTATTTTACTTTCATCTGTAGTTTTTCTGATGTTCTAACAGCCCTGACACCTTTTCATATGTAGAAATTTGGGCATTACTAATAGTGACCTTCTAAAAATTGAACTGAGTGCTGAAATGACAGAAGACCTGCCAAAATGAGATGTCTTCAGCTTTCCAAGACATCTGGCACTCTTGCTTTTTGAACGTTTCTTCCAGTTAAATATATATAGTTCATAGCTTGGACTAGCATGAACTTGATTCATTTAGCACAAACTTGATGTTGCAGTAAAGCTAAGTCATCAGCACTACGAGAGATAACTGTAATAGTAATGCATTTTTAATGATGTAGCACAGGATAATATAGTTCTATAGCCCAACAGGAAATACATCTGTCATCACAAGGAATCTGTCACAAGATTCTAAACTGTATTCAGTATAGCATATGGGTAAAGGTACTACCACACAGTTCTATGCTGCCACCCGTCCTCTTCATTGAGCACGTGAGACCACTTGCAGGCTCAGTGAGGCAGTCTGGGCTGTGGTACTGTCACAGAGTGGATGGCACACAGCTGTACTTTTTTTTTAATCAGGCCAAAAATTATATATATAAAAAGTTTTATTTATAATACCAAATGTGTCAAGTACCACGATCTGCATGATGCTGAGGGAGATCACAGAAGACAGATGTCTAAATTAATATTTCATGATTCCTCATGCGAGGATGGTAGCAGAACACTTGTACTGGCTAGTAAGTCACTGAAGCAACTAAAAAAAACTTCACAAGTGCACCGTCCTGAAACAAACAATAGAATTCAGACCTTTCTTTTTTTTCATCCCTTATACATTTTGCAGGTCTGTCCTTGTTCCTGACTGCAAATTCTTTACAGGTTTCTGGACAACAATAGGTTATTAGTGTTCACGTTCTGTTGGTGATGGATGGAATAGAAAGAAGAGGGTTGGAGAATGATTTAGAACATATTGCTGTGGAAGTTGGTGAACTCTTGGTAAAGCCTTATTGCAGACCTCTTGTATTCACTTCTGTCCCATGATATTTCTTGGACCTTAACCCTTAAGTAAATACTGGTAAGCAGCAGTATCGCAGACACCATGAATGGCAAACTACTTTAGAGCTGGCATTTACTGGAAAGAATAGCTGGTGCACTGCTGTACAGCAGTTCTAAACATTGTCTTACAAAAAAGAAATTAAAGGTCCTCCTTTTTCCTTGCAGTATGCTCTACCATTTTGTCCAGAACTAATAACCAAACACTTTTGCATGAATACTCTTTCACCTGAAAACACAATCCAATCCAATAGCAACTTGCAGCACAAGCCAGTGTTTGTGTGTGATAAGGTGAAAAACAGAGTTCAGTTTTGAGTTTGCCAGGTGAAAAATAAGTAGAAAAACTATATCTTAAACTTGATGGAAATCACTTGATTATGTCCTTTAGAAGCATTAATGATTCTTAAAACTGAGCTAGAGTGGTGTGTTTTTCAACATGGTATGTAGGGAATGAATGAACAGAACTCCTTTATAATAGGGGTTTATGTGTGTCCTGGTTCTTGCCGGGCTGCTACCATTATGAAATGAAATTAAAGTATCATTGTCTCAGAAGTCTCTGGAAAGCACGTCTGTCTATATTTTGTAGCTTTAGTAGCTTGGTTTGCCTTTTGTTTGGCTTTTCTGAGGCATGAAGAAGATACTTGCCACTTTGCGTTTGGCTCTGACTGAGACCTGAGCTGAACCTTATCAGCTATTTTATCCTTTGGAAAGTGATCCATCACAAACCTTTCACTTGTAGTGGTGGTTTGTAATCCATACTGTACCTTTCTTTTTCCTGACATTTTCTGGCTGCTTTCTCTTATGTGAATAGTTTGTAGAGCTTTGCAATAAATTGCATTGTAAGCTCAAGTCAATGTTTAGGCCGGATACTTTCACCTCTGCATAAAGTGTGAGTGAAAGTATTGTGTACAGAGGCTTCCCAGGAGTAGACCAGATCTACCCATCAGGGCTGCAGTAACATCTCCCTGCCCTGTGCTCCCTTCCAAAGTTTGGCTGGCGTAAGCACCAACTATATCCCTACCGTCCAATCCCTAGCACTGTTCCTTGGCATTCAGGGTTTTGCAGCATCCCCTGGCACAACCTCTTCAAAGCCTGCACCCCTACACAGAATGCAGCCCTGCTTGTTAGGAGGGGAAGTGGCCTGTGAGCGTGCTGTCCAAATAGTCCTCATGGTAAGCAAAATTTGCATTTAGTGTTTCTACGCAGCATGGAGGAAGAATGGGAGTGGGGGGGTCTTCCCTGCTTTTTCTCCAGCATCACATCCTTCACTTGCACTAGTGTGAAGTAGTTGTGTGTAGTAACTAAACAGCACAAATGATCCCCAGCTTTCCTCGTTTCTGATCCCTGAGCTGAAATGAAATCACGTTTTTTTCTTTGCTTAGATTTTGCATAACTGTTTAGATTTTGCAAATGCAATAAACTCTGGGCTCTCGTGTGTCCTTGAAAGGATGAGAGGCAGAGAGAAGGACTAAAGCTTGACAGCACATCTTAGCGATTGACTAAAAACATACATGAATTCCACAACCAAAATTAATTGTGACACTTCAGTAAATTTAGAAAAGCTCCTACCATACTCAAGCAAACTCCCATTTAACTGTCATGTTCTTTTTCTGTATTTCCTTCCCATCACTGTTCATTATTCAAATTTTTGTGTGTAAATATAAGCTCTTAACATTCCTATTGGGCTGTCCCTCTTGCTTGGTTAATTAAATTATTCTAGAACAACCATAGTAGCATCCATAGTAGTGATTTGTAATATCCCTAACTTTAAACTGAGATATTATCTGAAGCATGTGCCAACTCCCATTGAAGTCAATGGAAAAACATCAGTGGGAACCAGATAGAGGGTCCTCCTCCCCCATGCTCAGAGTCTAACTGATTGCCATAGCTGGGGTCAGATTGGCAGAGACCCTGGGTCTTTTCACCTTCCTCTGCAGCATGCGGCACTGGTCACTTGCAGGTTTCACCTAGTGTAAATGATGGATTCTCTGTAACTTGAAGTCTTTAAATTGTGATTTGAGGACGTCAGTAACTCAGTCAGAGGTTATGAATCTATTAGAGGAGTGGGTGGGTGAGGTTCTGTGGCCTGCAATGTGCGGGAGGTCAGACTAAATGATCATGATGGTCCCTTCTGGCCTTAAAGTCTGACTGAAAGAGCAGAAGGGGCAGGTTAATTAGAAGATTAACCAGCAATGCTTGAAAAGTAAATCTAGCCAAAGTAGAGGACTGTCAAATGGAGAGCTTGCTAAAATAGTGCATGTTCCATGGTAGGCAGACAGGTCTGGTAGGCAGAGTCGACATGTAACTGTTGATAGTGGGGGAGGCACCACTGAAAAGTTTGAGGGGGGACACATGACTGCCCACATGTCACCTTTGGATCTAGAACAGGTTTTTTCAAACCGTGGAACGTCCCCCCTGGAGGGCATGGAAGAACATGGCGGGGAGGGGAGTGGAGACACCAGCTAGCTTGGGTCAGCCCCACATGGCGGGGGTTGGGGAGGGAGTGTTGCATCCACCCTTGACTCACCTTAGCAGCTGTTGTTTAATGGAAGGCAGGGCAAGCCCCATTGCAGTGTGAGGGGAGCAATTTCCCCTGAGCAGAGCCCCTGCTGTAGGAGTGGGAGAATGACCTCTGCCCTGGGAATGGGTATGGGGCGTTTGCCCCAGGGCAGTCTACAAAGCCAGCATTGGGAAGCACTGGGACTCCAGCAGCAGGGAAGAAGCAAGAGCCCCATGTATTGGGGGGAGGGGGAACAAGACTCAGCCTGCAGCCAGCCGCCCTGCTGGGGAACCACAGCCACCTCGCTGCTGGGCATCCCGGCGAGAGGCGACCCGAGGCCTTGCCCACCCCCACTGCCCTGTTTTGCAGAGTCTGCAGCAGCTCCTCTGGATGGGTCCCCTTAGAACATTTAGCTGTTGCTAAATGAAAGGCAGAAATCTGGGTCCCCCTCCCCCACGCAGTCACTAAGTTCAACAAAATGCTCGAGGGCTCTTTAATGTCCCATGTGATCATATTCGTGCTAGCACTGGGCCTGTGTATTCATGTTTTTTTTTCCCATGGGAGCTAGAGTCTTAAATTTTCACTGGGAAAATATTTTCAGGGGTTCAAGGCATAGCACAGAGCACATGAAAATATTTTACAATGAAAATATTCTGGTCTATAGGGTTAAGAGCTTCAAACTATGTGGAACTAGATTGTGCCCTTGATTGCCTTGGGTGCATTAGAAGGAGTCTAGAAGGGTCCACAGGAGGGATTCTCTCTGGTTCCCAGCAGGAGCGGCGCCAGGGTTTTTGCTGCCCTAGGCGGCAGCGCTCCTCCTCAGAGCATTCGGCGGCGGGGATCCTTCTGCACCACGTCTTCAGGGCACTTCGGTGGTGGGTCCCAGAGGGAGTGAAGGACCCGCCGCTGAAGCGCCCCGAAGACGCGGAGCAGAAGCACCCCCGCCGCCGAATTGCCGCCGAGGATGGCAAAATGCCTCCCCCCAAATCCTGCCGCTCTAGGAGACCGCCTAGGGTCGCCTAGTGGAAGCGCCGGCCCTGGTTCCCAGCAGCATACAGTAGCATGGCATCTGCACCAAACTTAGAGCCTGGTCCAAAGCCCATTGAGGTTAATGGGAGGTTTTCCACTGACTTCACTGGGCTTTGGGTCAGGGCCTTTTTGTGCCTGGCCAGGGCAGAGGAGGCTGTGGCCATGACCTCATCCTTTCTCTCCCCTTTCAGACATCTAGATCTCGAGGGTGGGGAATAGGAGGGAGCAGAGCTTGTGCCACCCAGGCATATAATGCCTGCATGCTGGAGCAAGAGAGAACAAACACTTCTTGTACCTTTAAAAAAATATATATATGGAGATATACCTATCTCATAGAACTGGAAGGGACTTTGAAAGGTCATTGAGTCCAGCCCCCTGCCTTCACTAGCAGGACCAAGTACTGATTTTTGCCCCAGATCCCTAAGTGGCCCCCTCAAGGATTGAACTCATAGCCCTGGGTTTAGCAGGCCAATGCTCAAACCACTGAGCTATCCCTCCCCCTTTTCCCTCTTAGCCGAGATCCCCTGCAGGGGCTTACCACAATATGGCTCTTGGTGACTTTTGTATATAAACATGGCAAGCTATGAAGGGTGAATGTTTCTTTCTTTGTGTGGAACAGCAAAACCAAATGGTGGGTGCTATCCCACTTTTTATAGGAAGAACACTTAGCACTGGGCCATTACGAACTCTTGCATTTCATTGGACATTAGGTGAGTTGGTGTACAGCATACTGTCCTGTAGCTCTGCAATACGGTGGCACAGCAAATTGATGAAAAGGCAGAGATGGGTGGAATAATACAAATAAAAATAAGAATTAACCTGAATTTTGGATCAAAATTTTCAAACCATTAAAAGTTTGGCCAAAATTTGTTCTTTCATTTTTAAATTCCTCTGTACACTTTGGCTGCAGTCAAGAGCAAGAAACACTCAATACACTATGAAAGGATGATCTCTCATGGTATTTTGTGGCCAGCCTGAACCAGGAACTGCTGGAAACGTCAGCGAATGGTCTTGTGAGGTTTTCAGCCCACAGAAGTTCCTGTAAATTTGGATAAACTTCCAGCAGATCCCTCAGCTTTTGGATGCTTGCCCAAAGAGAACCACATTTTTTCACAAGGCTCTTGGCATAGCAGTAGTCGATTTTATAAGAAACATGAAACATTTATGTTACTGCAGCACCCAAAGGCCCTGATCATCTCAAATGTTGCCAAAATATTTGAGTTTGTGTTTGAGCTTCCAGTGTACTACAATGTGTGCTTAGCATGCAAAACCGCATTGCCAAATTCACTTCTGGGATGGAGGGCAGAGCAAAAATACTTGGATTTAATTGCCACTGTCACAAATGAAAAGTAGTTTCTCATACATTTAATAGGTAGCGAGGGAGCCCTTTATCTGCCTGACACACACGCACACTTCCATCCTTCACAAAGTTATTTTTACGAGTGATATAAAAATCCCAGAACTGATTTTTCCCCCCCCTGCTGCTCATCCCAAATGAATTCTGACAGTGCCCCTAGCTTTAAATGTTCTTTTTATTGTTCTATAAATGAACAACTTCTACCAGGCTTATGGCCACAAACACCAAGATTCAAATTACAGACAAACCATTTGGCTCATGTATAATTGCTGGGGTTTTAATGTATAATCCACCGTCTGATCAGCTGCAGATTTCAACGACAGCTGAAGCAGCAAATTCCTTTGTTTTATGCTGGTGGCAGGAATCCAAATTACATAATGGCTCCACTATTGACTAAAATTGATTAGGTACATGATGTTATTTGTGATTTAGTTTATTATTGCAACACATGTTTTATAAGGCACTTATCATTGTGTGATCTACAGGCACATTTCATGGCTTCGAGTATGTCATTAAAAATGCCAAATAAGAGAAAGAAATAGACCATGCTCCCGTCCGCCCAACAGCTTTAAAACTGAGAAAAGAGAAGGTTGGCGTAGACCCCAAGTTCATCAAGATACTTAAATGCATCCATAACTTTAAGCATATGAATAACCCCATTGATTTTAAAATTTGCAGGTATTTAAGTACCTTCCTAAATTGGGGACTTTGTCAGATATACCTGGGCATCTGATCACGAGAGGCCTCTTTTCTAAGGCAAATTAACTCTGATAATGATTTTACATTTTAGAGGTACTTTCATCCCAAAGCACTTTACAGTCATAACAACTTGATCTGTCTGAGGTCCTACATAGATGTAATTTGCATGGTGAGATCTCTGCTCCCATTTGCTTCTCTCCCTGTGTCAGTTTCAGGGTTAATAGCACCTGTACTCACCCCTGTGGTCCCTTGAGGGCACTCACTTAAGTTTTCAGGCTCTCTGGGGCAGAGACCCATATCTCTCTCCCTCCTGACTGGGTTTTAACACTGGACAGCTCCCTGCCTTGCACAGTGACCTCCCCAGCAAGCACATTTATTCTTAAGGTAAAGGCTTTACAGAGAAAACATAAAAACAATAGATGATCTTATATGCATGCTAACAGCACATCAGAGATCACCCATCAGTCTTACGGGCCCTAGCAGGCCACAGTCTTTCCAATACTTCTGCAAGTGTTGGTCCCCCTCCTGGACAGCAGGTTCTGTCAGTTTGCTGGATCAGTAAAAAGGCACTGAGTCAGTTTAAATGCCGCCTTTTTATACCAAAAACCCTTGCTTTCGGTTGGTCTCTGGAAAACACAGTTTGAACCTGTATGTGCAAGCCTCCCTGGGGTGGTACCTCTCTGGAGGACTTTACAATTTGACTGATTCACCTTACTCACTCTCTCCCTCTGGAGTTGCATACAGTCCTCTGCTCTCCGTGTTCATAAACTTCATACAGTGCGCTCTCCCAGAGACATTGCATGCAGTTGCAATACCTGTCACGCTCCCTTCCCAGGATAAGGAGGTTCTGCTTAGTGAACATTTTAAAAATGCTGGTTTGGGTGGAAATGCTTTGCTAGACAAACTATGCTCTGGGAGCTGAATTGTCAGCTGGTGTCAATGGGCGTAGTTCTGTGATCTGGCCTAAGGATCCCTTCAGCCATCTCTGGATGAGATTTTTGAAATGGAGTGTAAATAAGTGCCCTGTTTCCATGATTCAGTCATCATGTGAGCAGGGCTGAGATCATGGACTTTTCTTGATGCTGTTGGGTGATGGAATCTGAGGGGGTGGCAGGTCTAATGGAGCGAATGGGATACCAGAATGCTCTGGGGTGAGCAGAATGCTTCACTTCTCTCTCACACCACTCTCTCTTGTTACCATCTGTTGCCTGATACAGTAGCATCAGAAGCTGACTACCTTATATCACCATTACAGATAGCCTGTAACATGTGAAATGGCAGGGGAGAAAGCTGGAGTGCAGGTGGTGACTGACTACTGTAGAGAACTGTCATGCTACTATGTCGTGACTGCAGCTAAGACTGAGGCAGTTTCCTCTCCTCAGCTGTTACATCTGTGAAATCCAGACAAGTGGAACTGTTCAAATTCAGGCAGTTTGATTAATCCTGACTGCCTTGACTAAGTAACGGAGCAGAATTTTCCTCACTGTAATACTTTGTCAATTCCACAAATGGCATTAATTGAACTTGAAAACAGTGTGACACCTCCTATGGGAAAAGTATCCGAGTTGGAGGTGTGAAACGCACAGTGGTAGGTTTTCATCCAGTTTTGCTTCCTGAAGGTTGTATGCATGTGCTTATAAAGATGGAGCCATGTCCTACATGGGTGATTAAAGCCAGTGGAGACTCATAGGACCCAATAATGACAAAAATAGTTAATGTGTGGAGAAGACAGTGCTGCTGTCATACTTAAGCAAATGGTAAGTAAGGCCCTTGTTAAAGATCCAAGAACAGTTCACCATTTAATTGAACTAATTCACCATGTAATTACTGTTCTAACATGAAACTCCCTGGTTTAGGAAAGGTTCTTGAGAACATGGTAGTGTGGTATGCTTGCAACATCTGAACTCCATAGACACCTAGATTTTTAATGGTCTCTTTGAATATTGAATGCTGATGATCTGGAGAGGAAGTAAGTTGTGCATGCTGATTTAATTTGTTCTATCAGCACTTTTAGGCACCCTGAATATTAGACATTTTTGAGTCATTCTAAGATTTTGATGGAGTGGCCCTTTAGAGGGTTTGCTCTGTCCTGCCAGAGGGTGCAGCTTGGCAATTGCTTATCCTCCTCAGGGATTTTCTACCTGGTCCCTTCTTGTCAGCCTTCCTGGTTACATGTACATAATACTGCTAGAGCAGCCTGGGCAATATTTTGAGCTGTAGTGTCATCTGTACATGTTAATAGTTAAACCTGGAGAAGGTACTCAAGAATATGTAATTCAAATAAAACTGCTTCCTCTATGCAATTACATCAGCTCTTAATAGTGCTCTATGGGCCTGATCCAAACCCCACTGCAATCAATGGGAGCCTTTCCATAGGCTTTGGATCAGACCATTTAGTTTCCTTTTCACTGAAACACTCCTTCCTTTCCCAGTGCCTTGCAAGGATAGAGGCCTACATAAAAGTGAACTGGTTGCCACGTGCCCCTCAGATGGATGCAATGCTTGTTGGTAGGGGGAAACATATAGATTAATATATTGTGATAGTGTCTGCATCAATTATTTAGGATGCCTAGCTGTCTTGTAATAAAATGCCTTGTGATCTAGAGATCCTATTTGTCCAGACATTGTTTCCGGATGTTAAGGTAGTGGTGGTCTGTAGTACTTCTTATTCGCTACAGTTGGATAGGAGATAGTGATCAGATTCCTTTCTGATATGGTCCTTGCAATGGCTATCCATGACCCCATCCCTTCCTGGCTAGACTTGGGTGCAAGGATCCACCTATCTGCATCTCTTTGCAGGAATATTTGGGGACATATCTGTGTTCCTGGCACCTTTTGTCTTCTATCATATGCTAAACACAATGGCATAGTTCTAAGAAATTGGTTTTTCAAGGATTCAGATTTCACCACAGTTCATTCAAATCCAAATGAGAATTATTACAAAAGGAGCAAGACAGAGGGATTTATTCTTCTTTTTGTGACCATGGTTATGGTGACATTGGCTTTACAAAATACTGATTCTTCTTTCTTATACTGGTGTTATCCAGAAGTAAATCCACTGACATGTTTGGAGATATAGTGGTATAAAGCTGTTGTAAATTAAAGGAGAATCAGGCCCTTTTCTACAGTATTCCTGGGATGGCTCCTTTTTTGTATATCAGCTATAAAAATAATGGTGTTAGCCCCGTAGTTCAGTATTGGGTACTCCCCATATCCAGTTGATACCTGCACCCTCTGACTAAATTTTGCTCTTTGGTGTAAATCTGGAGTGACTTCACATAGAATTTGGTTCAATTTCTTTAGGCTGAGATTTTCAAAAGGGCCTAACTGAGTCAGAGGGAGTTTCAATGGGAGTTGAGTGGCTAACATCAGTCCCTTTGAAAATTGAAGCCTTAACCTTTAATCTTGTGGACTCAGTTTTTTCTTGATTTTATTTTTGTTTCATAATGGTCGCTGGATATCTGGTATGCCAGCAATCGGATAACAAAGATATGATTTGTCAGCCACAAAATATAACATTCCCCTTGCCAAGTAATCCTAAAGTAAAATATTTCAACCAATACAATACGTGATGTTTCTGTTTAGCACTGTTGTGCCTGTATCATAGCAATACATTACTTCCTTTTACGATAGCGGGTATGTCGTCAACAGCTGTTTTTTAAACCTCAACGGGGGCAAAGCAAGATATTGGTTTTATCTTTTCATCCATGTCATGATAAACCTGTTCAACTAATTCATAGCTTTCCATTCCATAATGATTGCAGCACCCTGATTCTCCAGTGGGCAAAATGGAGAGAAGTAACTATCCTGTGATTTAAGTAACTACTAGCCATCATGAAAGAAGGAATTTGAAGATGTAAAAAAAGTGTTATGTAAACACTAGGTGTTCTTCTTCAACCTTATCTTCCTTCCTCCAAAATAAGATGTTCTTACTTAAACAGAAATCATGTTTCTGAAAGTATGTTCTAAAATGAATAAAAAGTTTATAAGGAAACAGCTATCAAGTCTCTATCTAAAGGGCCAGATCCTAGGCTGGAGATACACTCGTTTATACCAGCCAAGGATCTAGTGCAAAATCTTTAACTGTTTGTGGGGGCATTAGAGAACCTTCCCACCAAAAGCTTTAAATATCTTAGGCAAAATGTTATGTAACACAGAGAATATCTTTTTGAAATAAACACATATTTTTAACTATGCATGTGGGAAAGAAAACCTCAAAATGTATTTTCTAAATGTCCTTTATTTTTGTAACTTTTAATGATGTCCTTTTTTGGGGTTCATCTTTAAGTCACTCACAGTCCAGTTATAACTAGTTCCGTTTTAACAAACGGAACTTTCCTCCTTTGGATGACCTTTAGGCGTTCCCTCTTCATTGCAGTATTGACAGACGTTGTTGTATATACACTCCAGGAGAAATATTGTTCAGATAACGTCCACATTAATAATAATCATACCTCGCTCTTCTACAGTGCTTTTCATCCGTCATTTTCATTAGTTGTTGTCTCTAAAGTGCTTATTGCATGGTTGATGGTATAATGGAAATAGAGTCAGCAGCCACTCCTTTCAGGGATATTGGTATCACCAGCATGTTTGGAAACCTGGTTAAGAGAGAAAATAGAGTGTTCTCCATTGTGTGCCATAGGATTTGATTTCTATAGAGGGTTTCTGATAATTCTATAAACCATGAGTACAGCATAGTGTTTTGTTAGTTTTTTTTGTGTGTTTTATTTTTGTTTAGAGGTTTTTATATGTCACCTGGACCCAAAAATAGATGGTAATGTAAATGATCATGCACGATGTGTAATCTGAATCAGACTGAGTGTAGAGTTTGGGATGCTGCAATGGCAGTATATACTCCTGTGCAGGATCCCAGGAATAGGTTGCAGAGACATCAAGAGGTCAGTCTCACTTTGGCTGAAGGAAAAGTGCAATCCCAGAATTGGTGGTGCTGTCCAGAGAACAGGGATGATCCAGGAATCCCGGATGCAGTGATTCAGCAGCCTCTCTCAGAGGAGCCCAGGCTGTAAACAGAAACTGCATGGTGACCACACCTCCCTGCAGCAGCACTGCTGATTCTTGACCTTTGGCTCTATTCGGTGTCTTAAAAAAAAAAAAACTTGGGTACTACTAACTCCAGGGATATCTGAAGTAAACTTTTTATTGGACTTTTTTCATCAGTTTTCAGTATTGTAATGATTAGTGTAGATAACCCCTCCACTAGTAGATGGCGCTGTATCATTATTGTAGTGTTAAGTTGTTCTCTTGTATATTTTTATGTTGTTGATCTGACGGGAGCTGGGGGAGGGGCGTTAGCCAGAAGTTCGGTGCTACCTGTTTGTGCTGGAGTTGGTACTTGCAGCGTTCCAGTAAATCTCTATGATTATAAGCAAGTATTATAACAAGTGGCAGTGGCTTCAAGATGTCAAAAGCACTTTTGCCTGAGAAGAAATTTACTGGTCATGCAGATTTCAGTAACTACTGTCTTCATGTACAGTTGGGGGTCAGAGAGAGAGAGAGAGCTAACCACTTGAGATCAATATTATAATCACAGGGATTATTTTAAAACTTTTTATCCCCAGTTACAGTGATGCAGCCTCACTGATTTTGGTTGCATGGGGCAGTCAGCGCAATGTTTACCCCTAAAACATTGTTTTAGAAGGCTATATCAAATACCAAATTCCACGCAATAGATACTATGCTTAGTGTGCACATAACACAATATGACAGATTTTTTTTCTTAATGTTTTCCTCTTAGTAGTCTTTGATCTTGAATGATGCAACCATTTGTTGTAATGAAATTTGAGAGGTATTAAGGAATTTACTTTATCTTACAAATACGGGTTTGATCTTCTGGTCCTAATGCAGGCAAAACTCCCAGTGACATTGATGGGTTTAATCAAGGGCAGGACTGAGTGAGGCCTTTCAGAATATGGAAAGTTGTAGGCATCTGTTAGGTGCCTTTTAAATCTTTATTTTGGAAAGTAGAGCAAAGGTGAGAAGTGCATTACTTAATTAAAAGCCCTCATCTTCAGTCATTCGCCCTTATCCCTTCAAATGCTTCAATAACATGATGTTAGAAATTTTAGACTGTCATTGCACACAAATATGAATGGTTTAAATTGACATGGGAAAGTTTTCACCTATTAAGATTCCGGTTCAATGAGATGCATACACCCCAAATGGAATTAAACACACATGCCAGCTGCATAGCTGTTTATTATTATAGGCATTCCTATGGTGTTCATCACTGTGAGGGCCTGACAGACGTGTGTGATAGGGAAGTATTATCCCTGTTTTACAGGTAAGGCAGCTAAGGTATAGGGGGTTACATGATTTATCCAATGTGATGCGGCCAAGTCTGTGGCAGAGTGAGGGATAGACCCTAGATATTCTGACTCAATTCTGTTCTTTAATCCTAGACAAACCTTTCCCTGTGGACATGTAAGTCCTGTGACTCATTTCAGGGCCAGATTGTGATTGTGGCCTAAAGCCTGAGTCCACTGAATTTGCATAGGGGCCTGATGGGAGATGGAATTCAGGATCAATCTCCCCAGGCCATATAGTTATGGACCCAGTGGCTACATGTCCTCTGGCCCCTTCCACAGTGACATAGCAAGAGCTGCTACCTAACACTGATTTACAGAATACAAAAGGAGCAGAGTCCCACTGAATGGCCTCTCAGTGTCTAGGAGTAATTGAACTGCTGCCTTCGAGTCTTTCCATGGCCCTTCTGCAGGATTCAGACCTCGAAGAAGGCATATGTAACATTATGGATGCACTGCATAAAATATCTTGATACATATTGAATGTTATCAGCAGTCTGCGTGGAAAACAATGATGAATAATGACTAACTGGTAAAGTGCAAGAACATAAGAATGGACATACTCGGTCAGACCAAAGGTCCATCCAGCCCAATATTCTATCTGCTGACAGTGGCCAATGCCAGGTACCCCAGAGGGAGTAAACCTAACAGGTAATGATCAAGTGGTCTCTCTCCTGCCATCCTTCCAAGTTGAGTGCATTGTGAAACATTCAAGAAGCATGATTTAGGTATTCCAGTAGACAGCTTACTAAGATTATGAAGTGGATCAGTCTTGTTATACAATAGGTGGGAAAAGTTTGGCTGGTTTATGAATTCCCACATGCGAAGATGATCCTAATATAGCTGTGCTTTGTCTGTCCACTGGACAATCAGACTGTTCAGTTTCCTGGATCCTGTCCTATGATCACAGAGCACAGAAGCTTGTCTGGCATACTGTACATGTCAATATTTTTTCTCCAGTCTGAAAACATGGCTGCCATGGATCACTTGTGAATTGCATTATTAAATATTTTATTCATGTAAATCATCCGTTTCTCAAAAAGCCAAGTTTTCAATGTTTATTTTGATTTGACTCAAATCCTTATTTTTACTTGTGGTTACTTATTGACAAATGGGGAATCAGAAATGATGGAGCTTCAATTTTTAAAATGTGTGTTTTTTTAAAAAAAAAGAGGGAACTGGAGCACTAAGATTCCCTCTTTGTGTGTGTAGTACTTACATCATTAGGTATATTATTTAATGTTAAAGTGTTGCGTGTGTGTACATGGCACCTTTCATCCCAAACTATGTATCCAGCACATAACACAGGTGCATTGGAAATAGAGGTTTTGACAGAGATATCAGGAAACCCTGTCCTACTTTTATATCAACAGTGCCATGTGACCTTTAATGTCTCCATTGAACAGGCAGCACTGCACTTTTTAAGATCTTATTTGAAAGCGCTAGATGCAATAAACTGCATGGAACTCAGTTTATCTACTGTGGAGAGGAGACAGGATGATTAGACTTATGGTGCAAAGCTGGTACTTATACCACTAAGCCATCCTCTCCAATTAAGTGACTGCAAAGCGGTTGGCATGAATATTGATGATATCCATGTATTTCTTTTTCATGAGCTCATCATCCTTCATTCCAAACTAAATACTCTTTCTTCTTGAAGTGTTGAAACTGCTTGGAGTGGCACTTCCCTCGGCTCATTGAGGAGCAGCATATGCTTGGGTACAAATTTTGCATTTGGGAAAGGACTAAGCTGCTGCATGCTGATACAATGCTGCCCAATTATTCCTGACTTAATCTCTTCTACCTTGAGAATTCCTCCACCAGAGCTATTCTTCTCTTGCAATTACAGAAACCAGACTGGGAAAGGCCTCTTGCACTATCTAGTCTAACCCAGTGTCTCCGCAGGGCCAGTCCAAACAAGGATTTGAGAATGTCTCTGAATAATTGGTGCAGCTGGGTGAACACTGTAAGCAATTTACAGCTAATGCTCAGTAGACTTCGTAAGGAAATGACCTTTGACTTTGTTTGCTTTCTGAAACTATTCTAGCCAATGAGTTTACTTGTGGGAAAATCCACCAAAATAGGAAATTTTAAGTAAGCATTTTAACATATTCCCAGAAATTAAATGTTGAGTTTCTAATCATGAGTGCTGGTACCAGAAACCTGATTCTTGGAATTATGCTCACCTAACTAGTGCATTTAAATGTTGAATGCTTGCAACAAACAACTCCAGAAGTTATTTGACAAAGGCATCATAAGTTCAGAAGGGACACTGAGTGCATGCAATAAATTATTTGGTTATTATGAATTACTCACCTAGTACTAGTTATTAGGTAGCCTCTAGTTAATTTCAGCCAAGCTTTACATTCCTTATTCAATATTGGTAAACTTTTAGGCTTGACAAATATGGAAAATGGACTGCATTTAGGTGTGTCCTGGTCTTCCCCACATGCGCACAATGGTTAAGTAGTTCTGTTTTAAAGGCAACATTGAGGTAAACATTTATTCTGTTAAATACGATTGTGACATTCAAGAATACTTTGCACTTCAGCACCTGCCATTGGAAGACCGAAGAGTGCTTAAAAACATGGATGAGTTAAGTTTAACAGCATCCCAATATGGTAATAAGTATTATCCCCATTTTACAGATAGAGAAATTGAGGTACAGAGAGGTCCTAGACCTTGTACTTTTAAGTGACTTATCCAAACTGACACAGTAAAACCCAGGGGCAGAGCCTGAAAGAGAACTTAAGGGTAGATTTTCAAAGACACTCAAGGATGTGAGCTGTGTACCTAACCTCCTCCTATCTGTGCCTTTTGGAAATCCCCCTCCCCCAGGTCTCAGATCCCAATGATCTAACCACTGTGTCACACTTCTCATTTGATGGTACATGGGTATTCCATTCCTGTTGAAGGTCACTCGTATTTCGATCTAAAATAAATGCTCTTTTTGTCTGCCCACTGTTGGTAATCAAATTGATTAATCCATAGGTATAGAATGAAAAATGTACTCAATAAGGGCCCGATCCCACAAGGTGCTCAGAGCTCTCTAGTCCCATTGCAGTTATTTCATGATTTCAATTGACCATATAGGGAGATAAGTGGCAGCCATATTTACCTGTTAGCATTAAAAGTGAAAAACCACATTTCTTCTTAATATTTTTTCTAATGAATTCCACATAGCCATCTCATGGAGACTGCAAGACGTTTTTATAAATGGCCGTACCTTGATTAAAGCTCCTGGCATTCATAATGGCACAAGCCTGTGGGATTTAGTACAGGCGGTGCAGTTCTTGTTTGCTTTTTCCTATGAAAATCTAAGTTTACATGAGGGCCATCAGCTGGAACCTGCATGCCTTTATTATTACTAATAGCGGTTGGGAGTGCAGCTTCAAATGATGCATAACATTTTTTTTTTAAGTAAACCATAAGCCAAGTTAAATGAACTTTAAAAGTGAACATGATTCATAACAGATACAATTTTAAAACTGACCAGACACAGCAAATGTAAATTCTGTCCTTTTAACTGTAAAATGTTTAAGCTTATTTGCAAAAGAGTTTGAAAAATTAAAACCATACCCCCTCTATGTTTCTTTAGCTATGAAGAAACATTAGAGTTTTGCATTTGAAAGGATGGCAAGGCAAACTGTATAGACAGACTAAATGTCTACTTGAATTATCTTGCTTGTTGATGGGATGTCTTAAACTGATGATCACATGTAATCTGCAATGTATTAAAAGCATATTCTTTATTGGAGTCCCCATATTACATTTCAAATGCATTTCCATGGAATGTTTCAAAATGTCATCTAAAATTATTACTTTTTTCATTGAAATGACATATGTCCCCTCAGCACTCATCTAGAACTTTATTATTATGATTCATTGGACAGCTTAAAGACATGAGATCACTTTTTGTGGTTTTATGTCTCTCGCCCTACTTCTGTCCCTTTTTTAATGCTAATGCCAGCTTTGCGTTCCCCTGCCACAGTTGAGTACTAGCTCTTTGGCATGTGTAGGTTTTGTTTTAGTTGATCAGAGGTTTGGCTTAAGTAAATATTTAGGCAATATATAACAACTGTGTCTCAAACAAACACTTATAATAATGATCACCCATAGTGATCTCTATAGTTAAAAAATTGAGTTCCGGCTTCCATTCTAACCCCTATTTTCAGATGCTCAAAATGATTCTCAAATAAGTTCCTTTGAGGGTGAGATTTTACCAGGATTGGCTTCCACCCAAAGAAGAAATATTTTGAAAAATTTCAAATTAAAATTAGAAGAAAAATGTTTTGACACATCCTGCAAGTGATTTAAAATATTGACTATGCTTTGAGGGAACCAGAAGTGCTGATGGCCCAATGACACAATTTTTTTAAGTTTCTGCACAAAAGTATATTGCAAAGCACCCAATGCACTCAAGTCGGATTTCTGTATGCAAAATTATGTGCCATCATAAAGGCTAAAGGCAGTTTAAATGCTTAATGTGTTAAAATGTTAGAATTGAGCACCCAATGAAGTCAATGGGACTAGGATTTGGCAGTTAAAGCATCTTAAAATCTCAAAGCAGCTAACTGAGATGAGACACCTGAAGAGTTTGTCATTGTAACTACACTCCAGCCGCTCCAGAAGCACAGTTATGGTGCTGCAGCAGTGCCACTGTAGTGTAGACGATTCCTACATTGACTGAAGGGGTTTTTCCATTGATGTAGTTAATCCATCTCTCTGAGGAGACAGTAGCTGGGTTGACAGAAGAATTCTATATGGGGTGCTGTAGGCCAACCTAACTCTGGTTCTCAGGGTGTGAAATTTGTCACAGCCCTGAGCTATGTAGCTGGGTTGATCTAATTTTTTAAGTGTAGACCAGGCCTGAGTTAATCCACTTTAACCTTTTAAACTGCTTTAACTCAGAAAAGGTGCTTTAAATATTTAAAGTCGTTGAATTCTGTTGAGTGCCTGAAGTTCTGGAGGAGCATCCTTCAGAGATGCTTCAAGGACTCCTGACTTTAATGATCCTTCCGGTAAAGATGTCTGTTCTAGTTCTCACCCCCTTTAAGAAAGGGGGAGTTAGATATAAAAGGTTCTCAAAATGAAGTTTGAGAAATCAATTATTCAAAAAGTCAAAAAAGGTGGAGAAAGGTTTGAAAAGATGAATCCTAAAGGCTTGAAACCCAGAAAACAAACACATAGGATATAATTTTTGAAATCTCATGATTTGTAGGCTAATCTGGTGATTTTTGGTGCCTTATTCGTGATTTTTGAATGATTGTGGTTGGCAGTATTGCATGTGGGGTTCAAAATTAATTAGAATTTCATTATCCTAAAAGTATACTTAGGCCTTTAGTTAAACATCCTGTCAATTTTATTTAAGCCTTAATCCACTGAATCATTGTGTTACAACAGGTTATGATGATCTGATTTAGCTTTGATTGCTTTGGCTCTCTTTCTGTGAAGGTATAGCATTCCTATAGTTACTTCTTTATACAGCCACTGGTAAACAACTAAACTGGAACAATATGTTTAACAGAGTTCTAACCTCGAACAGTCTTCAAATATTGTTCTTATTTAAGCATTGACTTCTTAGGTTTTCCTGCAGGCTGGCTTGATGTAGTAGCTTGAATTCCGCCCTCGAATTCTATAAGATATCATGAATCAATGAGTAGCCACAACAGCATATTAAGGATGGTATGTTTGTTTTAACTCTGTATTTTGCTCGCTTTTGGTAGTTTCTGCTAGGCGTTTAAGGTTATTTAATCAGCATTTAGATTTTTTAAAATTAATTTTCTGCTTTTAGATAGTGTTACAAAAAAGGGAAAGGAATTGTATAAAAATGTATCAAAGGAAAATAACTTTTCATTAACAGTTCATCTGGACTATGAGTCTTCCAGTCCTAAAATGGGAAAATAGAGCCTTACTCCCATGACTTTTGTTGATATCTCAGGCTCCAAATTTAAAGCCTCAACACAGCAAAGACTCAGTTGTGCTTAACTTCAAGCATGTGAATAGTCCCAATGGCTTCAAACTGAGAAATGTGGATCTTTGTGCTCCCTCCAAAACAGCCTTTCTTTATTCTGTTGCTTCCCCTCACCTTCTTACGTCCCTGTCATCTGTTGCAATTGCTTATCTGTCTTATTTCATGTAGTATAATGGGGTACTGTCACTTTAAAATGAGTCCTGTAATCACCAGAAGGCCTCTCATTGTGAGCAGTCTGTCGCACACATTCAGGGTGTGCATGCCTGGAGTCTGTAGGGAGCCATCTAGTCATGTAACTAATTAATAAAGCAAGTTGGGGTTTACTCTTTATCTCTCGTCTCACGCTGGTTCTTGAAGTGGGGAGGATGCAGCATAGTCACAAAACAATACTCTCAGCTGCCTGATCACACTAGAAAGCACGACATGGTGGCACAAGTGACCACATTCTGCCTGAAGCAAGAAGGTGGCTTTTTTTGGTCCGTCCGACAGTGGATTATCAAATAGTGCAAACAAACTGCTACACACAGACAAGAAACTGCAATCCACAGACCAGCAGGAACCAAAGAGGAAGAATAGAAGTACCAAGACACGGACACACTGAACACCCAAAAGTGAAACCAATAAGGTAGCTAAACTAGAAAACAGTATTAGACCAAACAGAGAATACAAACACCCCGAACATGAAGAGTTGCAAGTCATCTCTGCCTTTCTTTCCTTGGTAATCTTGCTGGGAAATGGAAACAATACTTCCACACCTATCTGAAAGCCTCAGGAGCAGATTTAAAAAAAGAAGAGCACATAAAAGTAGCCATTTTACTGCACATAGTGGGAGAGGAGGCCCTGAAGTTTAATAAAACACATTTGCACGGCCGCCAACTGAAATAGCGCCCACTTTGGATGAGGTCTTACAATGCTTAGGAACTATCATAACCCTAAAAAGCATGTTGTGTTTGAACAATACCAGCTCTGGTCTCACACAGGCTGAGGGGAAGAGCAGATAGACAAGTGTGTCACAAAAGTGAGGCAAAACCCAAGAAATGGTGAGTTTGGAAATATTGAAAAGGATGTGCCCAGAGAAAAAATTTGTGTTCAGTGTCACTGACAAAGGACTAAAGATGAAGTTGTTGACAGAGCCCAATTTGGGCTTGCAAAAAGCAATGGATATTTGCAGAGCCTCACAAGCCGTAAAGACCCAAATAGAGATCATGTCTGGGCCACATCCTAACAAGCTCAAGCAGGTTCTTGCACAAATGAGTACTTAGAGCATCATGGGCAGGGCGCAGCCACCCGACAGAGCAAAGCAGACATGCCAACAGCTCACACAAAGAAACAGTGCACACACTGTGATAAGACACACCCACCCAGAGGCTGCTCAGCCTTTGGAGAAACAAATGTGGAAAATGAAATCACTATTCTTCAATCTAGAGAGCGACAGATTTATCCACAAATCAGAATGTGAGCAATCTCTTGTACGTACCGTATCACAGGGAAATAAAAATGGGAGCAGTGCATTTAGCAAAACCTTAGTATTTGACACTCTACATAAGGAATATATCTTTAAAGTTTAAACTTGATCCTGGGGCTGAATCTAATGTTTTAGCAATTCACCTTTCTAAAAGGATACCGAGTCCCACTCAGATAAAGCACTCTGATGTGCTCATGGCATGTGGCAGTTCCAGAAGAAGTCACCCTAACAGCAGCAACAGCCAAGGCTAAGGTCAGTCTTCAGTTCATCACTGAGGCTTCTACATCACCACTCCTAGGCAGAAAAGCATGCCCACATGACCCTGATACACAGCATAGATATACTGCACACCAAGGCACCTGGCTAATGCTGAACGATTTGATTGTATAATACTCTGGGGTTTCAGGAGACTAGGAGAGTTCCATGGGAAGCATCACACATATATGGACCCATCAGTCATCCCATCATACACTGCTGCAGAAATGTACCTTTTGCAGTGAGACAGACTGAGGCTATGTCTACACTATCAGGGTAAGTTGACCTAAGTTACATTACTCCAGCTGCGTGAATAATGTATCTGGAGTTGATGTAGCTTAGGTTGATTTACTGCGGTGTCTACAATGCACTGAGTCGACGGGAGACTCTCTCCCATTGACTTACCGTACTCTTCTCATTCCTGCTGGAGTACTGGAGTCGACCAGAGAACTCTCTGCTGTAGATTTAGCAGGTCTTCACTAGATCCACTAAATTGACCCCCAGTGCATCGATCGCAGTAGCATCAATCCCGCGGTAGTGTAGACATAGCCAGTGATGCACTTGGGCAGTTAGAAGAGGAAAGCAGCATAACCTAATCCACTTCTTGGGTTAACAGTATGGTCATAACTGAGAAAAAAAATGGCAAGATTAGGATTTGTGTGGGTACCAAAGACCTTAACAGGGCTACATTGAGAGCATTACTCTACCTTCACACCAGCAGAGGTTCATTGCCAGCTAGTTGGTAAAAGCATATTCACTATTTTAGGTGAGAAAGACAGATATTGGCAAGTCACATTAGATAAAGAATCATCTGAACTTTGCATTTTATGTACACCCTGGGGTAGATACAAGTTTCTCCACCTATCTTTTGGAATAAAGTCAGCTAGTGAAGTTGGTTCAACAAAAGAATAATGAAACATTCAGGGATATTGCAGATGTCCAAAAAAGAGAAAATGAAATAACAGCATCAACTCAAGCAGAACATGCTCAGATACTGAAGAAAGTGGTGGCAATGGCTCAAGCAGAGACTATCAGGTTCAACCCAGATAAAATCCAGTTTATAGTAAAATAAGTCAGATACATGGGACACATTCTCTCATCACAAGGAATCAGGCGAGATGACAGTAGGGTTGAATCTATAGCTAACATTAAACAACAGGACAAGAAGGCATTACAGAGGATCCTGTGGGGATGATTAGATTAGTTGGACAGTATATCCCAGGTGAACCATCTTTGACAATTGCTCCGTGAAAACATAATTTGGTAATGGTCTTGGGAACATGACAAGACACTGGGACAACTAAAGACAGTGCTCTGGAATGCACTCAAATTCTATGATCCCAACAAACCAGTCACCATTCAAGCATGCTCATCCAAAGATTGTTTAGGAGCTTTGTCTGCTGCAAGACAGAGGCCCCGTTATATATGGATTGCAAGGTCCGACAGAGGCAGAACAAACTTATGCCTATTGTATTTGCCACAAAGAAATTTTTATCAATACATATATGGAGTACAGGTTGAGGTACAGTCTGATCATAAACCGCTGGAGGTGATATTCTCCAAACCTCTGCGAGGCTACATGCATGCTACTTTAATTACAGAAATGTGATCTTAAAGCCACACGTACCACTGATAAAAAAATGTTTAATTCCAGACACCTTAAGAGCTGCAGGGGACATACTACAAAACCAGATGATGAAATGGCTGATGAAAAGGTCATCTATGCAGCTGAGGCCACCTTGACACTCCGCACAGATTTATTAAACAAACTGAAGGAAGACACGCACAGATCTTGTAATGCAAACTTTCCACACCATTCTATGTGAGGGCTGGACATGCAGAAGAAGACTACTGAATCCCAGAGCAGCCATACTGGGCTGCGGAAGACACTATTTCATTACAATAAGGGTTGTTAATGGCTGCTGACAAGATAATTATTCCTAATAATACAGGGCAGGAAATGCTTAACCACTTGCACGAGTCACAAGAGGTAGGCAGATAATGTTCTGGCCAGGTATGTGACTCAACACACACAATTCTGCCTCCTTCTATAAGTTGTTCTGTCAGGAATGTTGGTCAAAAAGAAGCATTATGGTCTCATGAGATTCCTGATCTACCGTATAGCTGCAGGTATTTTTTAACTTCGTTAGACATTCATATCTACAACTAGTGGACTACTTTTCCAAATTTCAAGACGTTCTGCGTCTGCCAAACAAGTCCGCACATTCTGTTATTGCTAAACTGAAAGTGGATTTGCAAGACATGGCATCCCTAAAGAGTTAGTGAGTGACCGTGTTCTGTTTGCAAGCAGAGATCTTGGAGTGAAACTCACTCCAGTCCTGCATACCCACAATCTAATGGAATGGCTGAGAGAACTATTCAAGCGACCAAAAAAAAATAAAAAATCAATCTTTCACAAAATAGCAACGTTGGGTAGAGGACAAACCAATGTCTTTGACACCAGGCCTGAGCAAATGGTAAAGACTGAGCTCCAAGGGTCAAGTGCTAATAATCTCTGACCCACGCAGATGTAGATTTAACGGCGAGTAGTCAGCAGCACTGTAATATTCTACTCATGCCTCAAGCCTGGTGTCAAGGACGCTGTTTGTCTGAGAAGTAAAGTTATTTATTGGGAGGAATTTTAACAGTGAAGAAAGGAAGATGTAGTATATTGTGGTGCTGTCTCTTTAAGATTAGCCAGCTGTAATCACTAGAGGGCCTCCTATTGGATGGGCTCTCTCACATGAGCCAGATGCGCTCAGAGTCTGTAAGAACCATCTTGTCATGTAACTAATGGAGTTATGGTTTAAACTTTATATCCCTGGTCTCAGTCTGGTTCCTGAAGTACAGAGGCTGCAGCATTTACTCACAAGGAAGCCAGTCAGTTGCCTGCCCTCACTAGAAAGGATAGCATTTAGAACTTGATACTCCACTGCTTTTCCTCCTCATCCATCCTCCATGGTGAATTTGTGATCTGGAGGGCACTTGGGTCTATTGGGAGATCTTTTCTATTTCCATTGTTAGCGCCTCAAAGTAGGGACAAAGTAGCGCCTCAAACTGTGCCCTGTTTGTACAGCACCTAGCGCAATGAGGCGGTGGTCTTGGAAGGGGGCCTCTGGGTACTATTGTAATACAAATAATAAATCATGGGTCCCTACTTCCTTCAGGAACTGGTGGGGTCTGTCTCTCCCTTAAGCACCTGGCATACAGCTTACTGCAAGTTTGCCAGTTCAGGAGATAATTTCATTTATTTTTGGTAGGGGCAAAAATATTGATCTTAGTTTTAAAAAGCTAATAATTATTGTCAGTGATAAGAATGAGACACAAGACTATCTCAGCCAAATAAAAATAATGCTCTGGTTAGTCAATAATGCCAAAATTACCACTGATTTGTTGGTAGGCCTGTCGTAAAGTGGCTAGCTAGTGACATCTCAGGTTGCAAGTTATTAATTGCCATTGTGTCCTGATTCACATGAGATGGCAAAGCTGAGTAGTACTGAAGGCACACAAACATTGAAACGTGTATCAAAATGGCGGCTGTTTCAGGGGTAGGATGCATTGCTGAATTGTTTTTTAGTTAGCTCATGTTCTCTTGCTTTTGTCTTTAACCTGTAAATACTTTATTTCTGGTGGTTTTATCCTAGAAAAGACCCACAAACACAAGTGCTTGACACCATCGGAGTATTTCAGAAGCACTTGAGTTTAAAAAAAAGAAAGGGGGGGGAACATGACAGCCAATTAAAAAACAATTTTTTTTCTTCTGGTATCATTAATCAAATGCATAAACAGTCCATGCAGTGACACCTGGCAGGGTTAATGTTTAAGACCTACAGCAATTATAGCTCCCCTGAAAATCGCTTGGCCAGCAAGTCTCATAAAAGCCTGTGATTATGAAGGAAATGGGAATTAGCAGAAAAATTTAGGGAAACCAGTTGAAATACATTGGTAGCAAAGGAGGCAATGAGAAATCTGACTGATTGGAACTCCCCTGGGGAGAAGAAACAGGGTCTAGGGGTCACTCTTTCACCAAATTAGTAGTGTCTGTCATTTGAAACGAAAATAAAGCAGGAACAGAAGTAAAAGATTTTCCATAGAAAGATTGCTCTCTGGTCTCTTGCACCTAAATCTCAGGGAGGCCGAGTGCAATTAGTGGCTTGGATTTTTTAAGATCCTAATTCAGCCATAATTCATCTCCTCCAAATATAGTCTTTGATATAGAATATAATCCTCAGGAAATCCCTCCCATTGATGTGTTTTTGCAGTAAACAATTGGAAAATTAGATGCAAACATTCTGTTTCCACCAATATTTCTTCTATCCCCTGTTTTGCATCTCTGTACTCCCCAAAAATCACTCAGCTAGAGTAAATACAGCTTTAATAAAAGCTAAGGATCTTGTGGTTAGCACTCACCATAGTCCATATACTTCCCGTGTTTGAGGAACATTAGCAGAACACTTTTTGTGCCAGACACAATCATGCTCTAAGAAAAAATCTTAAAAGTAAACAGCAGTTTAAGCAAAGAATGATGACCGTTGGAGCCAATTCCTTAATATCAAATGCTAAAAAAGCATTAGCTAAAATCTCTATAGAAGTTAATGTTCTCAACCACAGCAACAGTAACGTAAATCCACAAGGGCTTGATTCAGTGGTAGGCACAGGTAGGAAGATAGTGGCCTTATTTCCTCCTTGGCAAAGAATTTGCTTCAGCGGAAGGCAACATTACACTGAAGTACCTTGTTCTCTGGCTTCCTGGCTTTGGCAATTTGTGCTTCATTCCAAATGCTTTGTGCTATCTCAACCAGCTGGAAAGTGGCCTTGGCCTCTGATTTGATTTTAAATTAGTGAAAATAGTGACACGCTCTGAAAAACAAACAGTTAATTTTCCAATTGGGAAACTGGCTCAGCAATGATTGGGAAAAGAAATTGATGAAAAATTGCAAGCCATGTCAAGCCATGAGAAATTAAACACCGCACTGTTCTGAAAGGGTGCCAATTATTGTGAACACTCTGGAGTCTAATGGATCCAAACCACTATTTCCTGATTCAGTGTCTCCACTCTCTGCTTTGATGTTGTAGGATAGAAAGTTTCTTCACACAGCACAGACCTAAACAGAACTTATGGGACCCAATGGGCAACCCAGGCCCATTAATAGTAATCTCATATGTACCACACAAGACAGAAGTTGAAAAGTTTGTGAGCCCTTTATTAGTGATCAGTTGCTCTCTTGTAGTGCCTGTTTATCAGAGATCCTTAGTGCTTCACAAACATTAACTACTATGTAAGTGAGGAAGTTCTCATTTGAAAAGGGACTGAAAAATATGGCAGTATGCAGCAGTATGTTTGTCTCTCATTTGTTCCCAGTGAAAAATCTGCTTGATTTACAAGTTTAAAAGATTTTTTTTTTTGGTCGCATTCTGTTAAGGTGACATTTATAAATAGTTGATAAAGGGTTAATTAATTATAACAATTGATTAACATCTATTGAAGTCCAACAGGTAGTACGATGCTTGCAACCATCTACAACTCCTTGTGCTTGTGTTATAGAAAGTTATATCACTTGTGTCTGAACATAACTTCTAATAATTATTAACCTTTGTAAACAATTCATAAATATACCCTTGATATACTGTGACACCTCTCCCCCGCTGCAAACTCAACCTGTAATCTGAGAGTCAAGCTGAGTTCTTTCCTTCCTGTGCATCATCACCTGTCATAAAGAATCTGCAGGCTAAATCAGGGCCCCATTTACACCCGTTCAACTGACTTCATATTACGTGCTTACCTGTGCAAGTCTATTGCTGTCAATGAGTGGAACTGATTAGAAGTTGTAAACAGTAGCAGATCTGTTAAGTCAGAAGGTTCCATTTTTACATAGTCACTTTTCAGAGTCGAACTTTACTTTAAAGTTCACAACACTGTTGAAGCAGATATAGTTGTATATAGGAATTGCTTCACTCATCACTTCAAACGCACTATGTAAAGGAAGTGAAGAAGATTACTCAGTCAAATTCACTGCAAGTGAGATTTTTCATGGATAGAATGTAATCTCTGCTTGATGTCTCATTCTAAAGGTAGCACATCTAAAAGTAAGTGCCACTAACACCCTAGTATTAGGGTTGGTATCTATGTGAATTTGCCATGGAGAAGTAATGTTGGAATATGCAGTAGTGATCTGCAATGTAGATCAGACAGGGAAATCAGATTACTTACTTACATAGTGAACAACCAGGAGAAAGAAAAAGAATTCAACATCTTCATTACAATGAAGGTCCCAAATCCTGCAAAAACTTAAGTACATGCTTATCTTTATGCTCAATTAAGTCAATGGGAATGCTCACATATATGAAGTTAAATATGCTCAAGTCTTCGCAGCTTGGGGTCTAAGTTATAAAGTTGTTACTAATCTTTTTCTCCTTTGGCTGCTGATTAGAAATAAAAAATTGTGTTTAAATACAAGCAGTGAAAAGAGGGGAACTGACAATAAGAGACTGCTCCATGTTTTTCAGTGAAACAAATATTGCTTTGGTAGAGAAATGGACAAGGAATTAATACTTCAGGAAGTAAAACAGGATGTAAGGCAGATGAAGAGGGGAAAACCCTCCAGAGTAAGTGGAGTTATTGACAAATTTCATAAAAGGTGGGAAGCTGAGGTGTTGTAATGGCTTTTCTAGGCCTCAAAATAGCGCAGAGATTTAAAGCAGTACTGGGCAAAAAGAACTGGAAATGCAATTGAAAATCGTAATGACCCAATGGGAAAAATAGATGCGTGTTGTATGCTGAAGAACATATATTGTACTATGCATTGTGTAAAATATCAAATAAAATACAAGATACATTCAAAACATCCTCAAAGTGGCTATTTTATCTGATATTTAAAACATCTGGTATCATATTTTATAGATCTTAAAATGTGGACTATTTTTCAAATTTTGATTGAATACCTTTTGAGTACATGCAACTTATGTTTGGTGTGTTTGTTTTTTCTATTAACAGAAAAATGTAGGCATGTGTATGTAAAATTAGGCAATAAGGAAAATAAAATAATTGGCAAAACTTTGTACAACCAAAACAGTTTATAGATATTTTATGGTGAAAGGAGTCTATCAAAATCAAATGTAGTACTACTATAGCTACACAAAATAATTAATCCATTATATTAATTAGTGGAGGCCATTCATAAATTATGTGGTACACTAAAATGTCGTTTCCTGTCCTTAGTTTCCATATTTCTCCTGTGTCTTGGTTTGCTTTCTAAATGCGTTGTTGAACTTTATCTCCATCTATTCCAGATGTTTTCAAGTTCTAATTTGTTTTCCATATGGTATCCTCTTATATGACCATTTTAGTTTTTTCAGTCAAATCTGCTCTCTGGGTTCTCTGTGGGACGTAACATTTTTCTTTCACCAAAATAGTTTTTTCCTGCAGCGGCTGCTACTGCTGCCATTTCTTTTCTAGTAGGGCCTAGGATGTGCTAAAGGCCTGAGGCCTGCACCAAGGAGTTTACAATTTAAGGTCCTGATCTTGCAGACACTTAGGCAGGTACTTGATTTTACTCAAGGCAATAGATTTATTGCTTCCATGAACCAAATCTGAACTGGATGTCAGCATTAGATTCTAACATTTGTTTCCAGAATGCAAGCCTAATCCATTGGCTGGTTCAGCAAAGCACTTAAGCCTGTGCTCAAGTCCCATTTGAAGAAAATGGGATTTAAGCATATGCTTAAGGGCTTTGCTCAATTAGGACCTGAGTATCCTGAATAGTTCTAGAAACATTGCAACCCTTTTCTGATGTATTATGCGAAGTGAAAAGACAATCAAAAATATAACATCTGTTGGAGAAGGGCTGAGCCAGTGCCCAGATCCAAACTCCTCCAAACCTGGGGACTGTTTGAATCTAAAACTAGATCTGGATTCCAGTTTTGGGGGTTGAGGCCATTTTTAATTTCTGCTCATAACCTCCTCTTGTGTGTTTCCCGGTCTTGCTTACACATTACCTTGTTGTTGTCTGACTCTCTTTCTCCAAAGGTTTCAATTTCTATTCTTCTTTCTTGAGACTTGCCCCAGGTTTCTTCAAATCTCTCCTTCTCTTTTTTCATGCACTTCAATATCAGCGCCATAATTTCCAAAAATGTCATTGAAGCTTCACTCAGTACTGATCAGTTATTGTTCTGCTGGCATCCCCCAGAATATTAGGCCAGATCTTTCAAATTTGGGTGTCTAAATTAGGTAGCCCAAATAAGAAGTGCAGAGCATCCATCGTTTTGAAAATGGAGCATCGGAGGCCTGGTTCAACTCCAACTGAAGTCAATAGGGATTTTTCACTGATTTCAATGTGAGATGGATTGAGCCTTTCACTTTGAAAATTTGAGTCTAGATTTTAGATGTGGTACGCTCAGGAGTAATTTGAAATTCCAGGGCCAAATTCTATCCTAAGTAACCTTTCCTCCTTTGTAGTCAATACAATTTTTTTCCGAAGTGTTAAGTTCCAAAGTGGAGTAGCTGGCTATCAGACAGACTGGCATAATAGATTATCTAGTAATGATTGTCAATAAAAATATGTGAGGCTTATAAGAACAAGAACACTCAACGATTATTGGTTACATAAGGCTGAAATGGCACTGAGTAAGACTTCAAATAAATCATCTCCTTAATTTGCAAAACCTTTTTTTAAAAAAGAGAAAATTATATATACTGTGAGTCAAGGCCAGATTGGATTCTTTCCTTACTTTACCTTATCTAGGGCTCATTTAGTTTGGAGGGGGAGGCTACCAGCCAGTGCTAATGCATGCGTCTTCAGCCTGCTTACCTCTGTTTAATTTCAGATATGGTTAGCACTTAAGGAGACAGCATGTAGAATTACTCTTCCAGAAAAGAATGTATTAGTGGTTAAACTTTTCCTCACCATGTACCAATGAATGCAATGTATAAACTATGTAGAACAAACAGATAGTGACATTATCTTGGTTTGCAGGTAAATTCCTAATGACTAATAAAACTGTTAGTAAGTCACTTTTCTAATAACATCTTAGGAGAAAAATCTTTTTTATTTCCTTGATAGGAGAGTTCTAGTCATTACTTTCTCCACAGAATAAAAAGCATGGCTAATCTGCCTGGGATTTATTAGCACATGCCAATCAGGGGAAGATTACAATGACAGATACATGGAAGTGGTTAAACAGTCTAGCTCCTGATTACAATGCTCGGTTACAATGTCATGCTTTGGTGTGCAGGGCAATTTTTTTAATGATTCTTTTTTATTTTAATATTTTTCTAAACTTACCAAAGTTACAATGTAGATTTCGTATCAGACATAGGGTTAGTGTAATCTAAAATCTAAGAAACATTCTAGGTAACATTTTAAGATTCCTAAATTTGCCCTGGCTTAGATGTTTCCTAAATATTTGCAACAATTTGGTTAGAACTACCATAAATTCTCTTTTTATGCAAATCATCAGGAAAGGAAATCTGCAAAAAGGAGGCACTCTAAATAATCAAGGTCCAGTCCCTTCTTAGTACAGAGTCTGTTTCTAGCCGTATGATGAGAACAGAAATGTTAATATGTTTATGGCTGCCAGGCACAATATTGCAGCACGGCATCAAGTTAAAAGAAGGGGAAACCTGTAAAATATGAGAAACAGATTGTAGCAGAGAGCAGAAAGGGGGAGGGAAATTGTTTGTAGCCTTGTCTGGGTATATTAGATTTTTTTAAATCCTTATTATATTGCAATTTGACATGAATGCAAGGGATCAGCTGTGTTTAAAAAAAAAAAAAGCAAGCATCCCCATGTTTTTTAAATCTGTGCTGGACTTATTCATAAAGGACTGATCTTAGTAGGTTCTCAGTTCTCGACTGCTTATTTCTATATGGTTATATGAAAATTAATATTACTGGGAAATTTTCAAAGTCACAGATGGGAGTTAGGGGCACAACTTCCATTTGTGCCTTTGAAAATCTCTCCCTTAATTTGCATATCAGGTTAGCCATATAATTAAAGGATCCTTGTTTTATACTTGTGTGCAGATAGGGAGGATTGTCTATGACCTAGAATTATTCAGTTGAAGTCAGTGGACAGAACTACACCAATTTACCCCTGTTTACAATCTGACCTCCAGTATTCCTGGAGGGCTGTGATATCTTTGAAATGCCTCTGTCCAGTGTGGCCAAGTGTTGCTATCATTCTCCAAAAGTGCCCCCTCTAATCCAGTACTTCTGGAAATAACCTGCTTAATCTCCAAAAGATCATATCCAGCTGATTTCATGAGATAACTGTCAGGCAGAGCAGAAACAAGGCTAGATGGATCAATAACATGGAGTACAAATATTAGAGGTTGCAGAACATCCAGCTTCCTTGTAGGTCCCCTGAATAAATCTTCTAATCTATTTTAGTGCACCAGTCATGCTGTCTTGTGTCCAGATGATAGTGAACACAGGTAGGTATTAGGGGGAAAGTGGGCAAGCTGCTAATGTGAAAATTGGTTGCAAAGATAAAATCTGCCAAAAAAACATGATTAGTAATTAACTGGAGCAGGCAGCAGTTTTCTTGGCAAAACTTAGTGTAGTTTCCAGTTGCTGTGGTCTCTGCTAAAGAAAACTTCTCTGTAATTACAGGTTAAGCTGTTGTGCAATGTAAATAATATGAATAAAGCTGTCTCTTTTATAGTTTTGAACACTGTTGAATCCATTATCCAGAGCAAAAACTAGTCTTTAACCTATGGAAACTTCCTTTGAGGAAATGAATATAATTATGAAATATAAAAAATATATTAAATGAAGACAGACCACTTTATTTCAGGTACATTAATGTATAGTTTTATACATCTCTTTAAATGACATGCTGTTGGCAGGTTTCTAAAAGTACATAAGCAAAACAAAATAATCACGAATAGAAATAATGGGTGAAACTGATGAAAGTTCCTATTTAGAGTAGATCAGCGGACTTCAGGCTTAAGTATATTATGCTAGACTAAATGTTCTGTTTACAATGTTAATCAACAATAATATTTTCTGTGAACTACCATGTAGGAATATAGACCTGGAGTTTGATGTGGAGTTGGTTGGTTTGTTTGTTTAATCTATCTTTTATCTACCGTAAGACTTTATACTGCCACCCATTGCGACTGTATCTGAGTGCTATTGATTTTGCTTGAATAGAAAAGTCCCAGGGAGTGTCGTGAACTGGTCATAAATCTGCTTGGGTTAGGGTTTTTCTTTAGAGGGGGTTGTAGGGATTTTTGGGAGGTTGTGTGGTTTTAGAGTAGAAGAGGTGGTGTCAGTGTTGTGAATGCCATTTTATGGTGTAAAGGCTCAAAGCGAAGATATTTTAGAGAAATATTATAGTTCTTATTAATCTTGTATGTCTCCTCCCAGTTTAGTCTAAGGAATTCTCCTTTGGAAAAGGTTACTGCAATTGCTGGCTTACTCTAGTTAGTGCATTGCAGCTAGGGAATGCCGCAAATACTGCAGATGATAGTGTGCACGGGTGGATTTTTTCATGCACGTGGAACTCCAGTGACATCCGGGGGGCTCCACATTAGTACAGTAGTCTGCCTGTGCTATCAATTATGGGTTCGGAGCCCAGGATAGAAAATGCTTTTCTATGGTGTGATGAGTGGATAATTTTTTTTAAATGAAAAGGTGCTTTTTTATATTTGTTATAAAAGCAACTGTAATTTGGGAGGGAAAATCCCCTATGTATTTTGTATTAATGTTCTTTTCCAATATTTGCCCAAATCTTCCAAAGTGCATGTGGCAAAGTGCATATGCACTTTTGTACTCAGCTAGCCTAGTGAACCCTGGGCACGGTCCCTGTAAACAAATTGAGTTTTGCACCAACTGAGAGATAAACACCTTCCCCAACTGAGCAATACAAACTTATTTAAGGATTTAGACCAATAATATTAACATTGATTTTGCTGTGTAAAATGAAAAAAAAGGGTTACAAACTGAGGAACAAATAAATAGTAGACTAAATACACTGAAGGAAAAAATTGTGCATGAGCTGGGGCATGGATTAGGCATGTGAATGGATATCTTTCTTCTCTCGCTCCTTTAATTTTAACTGGATTAATGTAGACATGCCTCAGATCAGCTATTAGCTATCACTGAGATACACAGAATTTGCTTGCTCAGGTGATTTTTTTCAGAAACAACTTTGAACATCATTTTTGTCTTCTAAAATGAAACAGCTATAAAGTAATACCCTAACACTGTAAATTATGAAAGCACTAACCAACCCCCACAAAATGCCTGTAAGGTAGACAAGTATCATGAACTTGCCCTCAAATGATTAACCCAAGTACATTCTTGCTAATTTTGTTTTAAGGCACAAAAAACACTTTCTTTTTTTATTTCAAACTAAATAACAATATAAAACAATATATACTCATGGGAGAATTCTGTGCCACTGCTCACATGCAGAACTCATCTCCCCTACAGATTTTTTTCCTTGCAGAAAATACATTCTGCTGGAGAGGGGCTGCAATTACACCTTTCTCCCATGATGGGCTGCTGTGGCACGAGAACAGAGGGTAGCTGGCTCACCAGCTGAAACAGCCAGCTGTGGATAGGGAGAGGAAGAGACTGCTTTCCTCACAGCGCCTGGCCTGCAGCGCCAGGTTAGGAGGCATGGGATATGGGGGAGATGGACAGTGTGGGGCACATGGGGCTGCTGGGAAGGTCACATAAACTGGCATTCAAAAGGGCTGTTGGGGGTGACATACTGGACGGGGAGCACAGGAGCTAGTGAGGTGACAGCATTGAGGCAGAATGGGAGTGGGAATGCAGGGACATGTGGGATTGGGGGAGGGAGTGAAGGGACACATGGGGACAGGGAGCGGGGGGTGGCAGAGTGGAGATGCAGGGACACGTGGGGACAGGGGCAGAGGGGGTAGATGAGTGGGGGTTCAAGACCAATACAAAGTACTCCACTTAGGAAGGAACAATCAGTTGCACACATGGGAAATGACTGTCTAGGAAGGAATAATGCAGAAAGGGATCTCAGGATCATAGTGGATCACAAGCTAAATATGAGTCAACAGTGTAATACTGTTGCAAAAAAAAAAAGCAAACATCATTCTGGGATGTATTAGCAGGAGAGTTGTAAGCAAGAAACAAGAAGTAATTCTGCTGTACTCCACACTGATTGGGCATCAGCTGGAGTATTGTGTCTGGTTTTGGGTGCCACATTTCAGGAAAGGTGTGAACAAATTGGAGAAAATCCAGAGAAGAGCAACAAAAATGATTAAAGGTCTAGAAAACATGACCTGTGAGGGAAGACTGAAAAAAAATGAGTTTGTTTAGTCTGGAGAAGAACAGACTGAGAGGGGGCATAACAGTACTCAAGTATATGACAGGTCATTATAAGGTGTGGGGGAAATTGTTTCCCTTAACCTTTGAGGATAGGACAAGAAGAAATGTGCTTAAATTGCAGCAAGGGCAGTTTAGATTGGAGATTAGGAAAAACTTCTTAACTGTTAGGGTAGTTAAGCACTGGAATAAACTGCCCGGATAGGTTGTGGAATCTTCATCACTGGAGATTTTTAAGAGCAGGTTAGACAAACACCTGTCAGGGATAGTCTAGATAATACTTAGTCCTGCCTTGAGTGCAGGGGACTTCTTGAGGCCCCTTCCAGTCCTACAATGCTAATATTGTATGGGGATTGGGGGGGGGGGAGGGGTGGCTGAGTTGGAGTGGAGAGCTACATGGGGCTAGATTCTGCACATAGTTATGTGCCCGGGTGGATTAATTTGCACGCTGTAGCACTTCAGCAGAACTCCTTTTGAAGTAACTGGAAGTTCTACTTGAATAAGGACTTCAGGATTTGGCCTATTATGCATAATTACTGGGTGTGGATAACAAACACAAATGTTTTAACCAGACATGATAATAGTTTGAAAATTATCTATTTTATATGTTTAAGGCCTTAATCCTCCAAAAAATTACACATCTGCTTAATGTGAAGCATGTGACTAGTCCCATTGAATTCAATGGGAGTACTCATATACTTAAAGTTAAGCATATGTGTAAGTCTTTCAAGGACTGGGGCCTAAATCAGGTGTTATAAGTTGTGCCAGCGAGCAAAAGCAAGCATGGAAAGTAAGGGTTAGGCTAGCTATTTTGTCATGAAAATAATTAGGTTTTTTAAGGTTATACTTAATTCTGGTGTAATTTTTTTTTTAAAGAAACATAAACAGTTGTTCAATATTTAGAGAACAAACAAGATATCTGCTACTGATCTGTTTTCATTACTGTCAAAGTAAACATTTCATTTCAAGGATCAGAAAACATTTATAAGTGGGCTGGACATAGGCACAAATTGCTTTTCAGTTATGATCAGCCTTTCCTAATGACTTCACATTTCCTAAAACTTCTCAAATAAAATTTGTATGCATAATATTCTCATGAACGTCTCAAATTCTCCTAAATAATTGTACTTGGCAATTGCTTCTTTGCAGGAGGATTATATTACCTTTTGGAAAAGACTTGGCTTAAAGAAATGCAAATATTTTTGTGAAATAAGTATAAGAGATTGTTACTTAAGACTTCTGGCCTTTTCATATTGCCATTCATGATTGTAGGTTTTCACCTTGTGTGCATTCTATCCAGCCAATCTTTGTGGAATTGGAGTAGAGAATTTTTTATATTAAGATGGAATCTCTGACCTAGTTTTTCTTTCTACACACTGGATTCTTTGCTTCATTCTGACATTTTTGGACTTGTAGAATGGTTATCAACGTGGGAAATGAGTCAAATTGTCTCCCTTGCTCCTTTTTAAAGGCCAAGTGATTTACATCCTCTTTATCTTCCTTCTTTCAAAGTGGTAGTCTTGTCTTCCGGTGTTATGTAACATATTTCAAATTACTGTTCTCTCCTCCTTTCCAGTAAATCCATTGTATGTGACACTTCTCAAAGTTGCAAAATAGCAAAAATGTAACGTTTGCAATCAGAAAAATACCTCCTGGTATTGTGCCATATTTTGGAATATAATATGATAGTGGGTAACTTTGAGAAGACCTACCTTACTTACTGATCACCAGTCATGAGGTAGTCAGTACAAAGCTGCAGGATCTGGCTAGAATCTTCTCTGTTCCAGGACAAATAGATTGTATCCATGGTGAGGAAAATTTACCATCTTTGTCTGACTAGGAGACTATGCCTCTTACTCTCAGGCCTGGTCTACACTACGAGTTTAGGTCGAATTTAGCAGCATTAAATCGAATTAACCCTGCACCCGTCCACACAACGAAGCCATTTACTTTGATATAAAGGGCTCTTAAAATCGATTTCTGCATGATGAGAGGAGTAGCACCAAAATCGACATTGCCAGTTCGAATTAGGGTTAGTATGAATGCAATTTGATGGTATTGGCCTCTGGGAGCTATCCCACAGTGCACCATTGTGACCACTCTGGACAGCAATCTGAACTCGGATGCACTGGCCAGGTAGACAGGAAAAGCCCCACGAACTTTTGAATTTCATTTCCTGTTTGCCCAGCATGAAGACCACAGGTGACCACACAGAGCTCATCAGTACAGGTAACCATGCAGTCCAAGAATCAAAAAAGAGCACCAGCATGGACCGTATGGGAGGTACTGGATCTGATCGCTGTATGGGGAGACGAGTCCGTGCTAGCAGAACTACGTTCTAAAAATCGAAATGCCAAAACATTTGAAAAAATCTCCAAGGGAATGATGGAGAGAGGCCACAATAGGGACTCATATCAGTGCCGCGTGAAAGTTAAGGAGCTCAGACAAGTGTACCAGAAAACCAAAGAAGCAAACGGAAGGTCCGGGGCAGAGCGGCAGACATGCCGCTTCTACGCTGAGCTGCATGCAATTCTAGGGGGAGCCGCCACCACTACCCCACCCTGACCGTGGATTCCGAGGAGGATGTACTCTCAACCATGCCTGAGGATTTTACTGACGGGGAAGATGATGAGGAGGACAAGCTTGCGGAGAGCACACAGCACTCTGTTCTCCCCACAGCCAGAATCTTTTTCTCAGCCTGACTGAAGTACCCTCCCAACCCTCCCAAGGCGGTATCCCAGACCATGAAGCCAGGGAAGGGACCTCTGGTGAGTGTACCTTTGTAAATATAAAACATGGTTTAAAAGCAAGTGTTTTTTAATCATTAATTTGCCCTGAGGACTTGGGATGCATTCGCGACCAGTACAGCTACTGGAAATGTCTGTTAACGTGTCTGGGGATGGAGCGGAAATCCTCCAGGAATATCTCCATGAAGCTCTCCTGGAGGTATTCCAAAAGCCTTTGCAGAGGGTTTCTGGGCAGGGCAGCCTTATTCCGTCCTCCATGGTGGGACACTTGACCATGCCATGCTAGTAGCATGTAATCTGGTATCATTGCATGACAAAGCCTGGCAGTGATTGGTCCCGGTGTTTGCTGGCATTCAAGCAACATCCGTTCTTTATCTCTCTGTGTAATCCTCAGGAGAGTGATATCATTCATGGTAACCTGGTTGAAATACTGGAATTTAATTAAGGGGACAGAGGTGGCCATTCCTACTGGGCTGTTTGCCTGTGGCTGAAAAGAAATTATTCCCTGCAGTTAGCCAAGTGGTGGTGGGGGGGGGGATTGGCGCTGAGCTTTTCGCGTTTGGCTAGCAGGGCTCTTCCTTGATACCAGCCACGCAGTGGGGGGAGGGGTAAAGCGATCATCCCAGAGAATTGGAGGGGGGGTTAGTTTGGTTTCTGCTGCTGCACGTTAACAAGAAAACCGCAGCACTCAACGGGCTTTGCTTGGTAGGGGAAAGGAAGGCACTGCTTTTATGAAGGTTGCAGAAGCCAAAAGACAATGGCTTACCATGGCCACATGCAAGCCGAATTCTGTTGCCCGACCCTGCGTCTGTGATCTCTAACACCAAAGCCACAGGCACTCAATATTAAGATGCAAAATGCGACCTTGTACCAAAATCACATGTGCTTTGTAATGAGAATAGTGTTGTTCACCGTGAAGGAGTATAAGCATTGTTCTGTAAAATGTATCTTTTTAAAATACTTCTCTCCCTTTTTTCCCTCCCGCAGCTGCAAATTTTTCAAGCCTTCAGGACGGAGGAGGGAGGCTTGAAAAATTTGCAGCTGTGGGAGGGAAAAAAGGAAGAGAAGTATTTTAAAAGATACATTTTATAGAATAATGCTTATACTCTTTCACGGTGAACAACACTATTCTCATTACATAGCACATGTGATTTCAGTACAAGGTCGCATTTTGCATCTTAATATTGAGTGCCTGTGGCTTTGGTGTTAGAGATCACAGACGCAGGGCTGGGCAACAGAATTCGGCTTGCATGTGGCCATCTCAGATAAGGCGGCGAAAAAAATGCAAGCGAGATGAAATGTTCTCTGAGATCATGCAATCGACCCACAATGAAAGAGTTCATCTGAATGAGTGGAAGGACTCGGTATCAAAGTATAGGAAAGTTGCCAATGAATGTGAGGACAGGAAGGATGAACGTGAGGAGAGGTGGGATGCTCAAGATGAGAGGTGGCGGCAGGAAGATCAGAGGGAGCAGGATGCAATGCTGGGGCTGCTGCGTGATCAAACGGACATGTTTTGGCGTCTAGTGGAGCTTCAGGAACAGCAGCAGGATAACAGAGTGCCGCTGCAGCCCCTGTATAACTGCCCTCCCCACTCCAAGTTCCATAGCCTCCTTACCCGGATGCCCAAGAGCGCAGGGGGGTGGGGGGGAGGCTCCGTGAACCCTGCCACTCCACCCCATTGGACAGCCCAAGCAAAAGGCTGTCATTATTTTGAACTTTTGAAGTGGCCTTTTCCTTCCCTCCTCCCAAACCCCACCCGGGCTACCTTGTCAGTTCTCTCCCTATGTTTATAATCAATTAATAAAGAATACATGATTTTTAAAGGATAGGGACTTTATTTCCTTTGAAAGAAAGCTGTGATCGAAGCGGGGAGGGTGGGTTGCTTACAGGGAATGAGTCAATCAAGGAGGCAAGTTTTCATCAAGGAGAAACAAACAGAACTTTCACACCATAGCCTGGCCAGTCATGAAACTGGTTTTCAAAGCTTCTCTGATGCGCAGCGCTTCCTGGTGTACTCTTCTAATCGCCCTGGTGTCTGGCTGCGCATAATCAGCGGCCAGGCAATTTGCCTCAACCTCCCACCCCACCATAAATGTCTCCCCTTACTCTCACAGAGATTGTGGAGCACACAACAAGCAGCAATAACAATGGGAATATTGGTTTGGCTGAGGTCTGAGCGAGTCAGTAAAGTGCGCCAGCGACCCTTTAAATGTCCAAATGCACATTCTACCACCATTCTGCACTTGCTCAGCCTGTAGTTGAACAGCTCCTGACTACTGTCCAGGCTGCTTTATGAGCCATGGCACTAAGGGGTAGGCTGGGTCCCCAAGGATAATTATAGGCATGTCTGTTAGTCTCAAAGGTGCCACAGGACCCTCTGTTGCTTTTTACAGATTCAGACTAACACGGCTACCCCTCTGATATAGGCATGTCAACATCCCCAATGGTTATTTTCTGGTCTCGGAAGTAAATCCCTTGCTGCAGCCATTTAAACAGACTAGTGTTCCTGAAGACGCAAGCGTCATGTACCTTCCCGGCCATCCCACGTTGATGTTGGTGAAACGTCCCTTGTGATCCACCAGTGCTTGCAGCACCATTGAAAAGTACCCCTTGCAGTTTATGTACTGGCTGCCCTGGTGCTCCTGTGCCAAGACAGGGATATGGGTTCCATCTATCGCCCCACCACAGTTAGGGAATCCCATTGCAGCAAAGCCATCCACTATGACCTGCACATTTCCCAGAGTCACTACCTTTCGTAGCAGCAGCTCAGTGATTGCTTTGGCTACTTGCATCACAGCAGCCCCCACAGTAGATTTGCCCACTCCAAATTGATTCCCAACTGACTGGTAGCTCTGTGGCGTTGCAAGCTTCCACAGGGCTATCGCCACTTGCTTCTCAACTGTGAGGGCTGCTCTCATCTTGGTATTCTGGCGTTTCAGGGCAGGGGAAAGCACGTCACAAAGTTCCATGAAAGTGCCCTTACGCATGGGAAAGTTACGCAGCCACTGGGAATCGCCCCAGACCTGCAACACTATGCGGTCCCACCAGTCTGTGCTTGTTTCCCGGGCCCAGAATCAGTGTTCCACGACTAGAACCTGCCCCATTAACACCATGATCTCCAAAGCGCTGGGACCTGCGGTTTGAGAGAATTCTGTGTCCATGTCCTCATCACTCTCGTCGTCCCCCCACTGTCATCACTGCCGCCTCCTCGCCTGGTTTTTCAGGTTCTGGTTCAGCATAAACTGCATGATAATGCGTGAAGTGTTTACTATGTTCATGACTGCTGTCTTGAGCTGAGCGGGCTCCATGCTTGCCATGGTATGGCATCTGCACAGTTCACCCAGGCAAAAAGGCGTGAAACGGTTGTCTGCCATTGCTTTCACAGAGGGAGGGGAGAGGCTGTACCCAGAATCACCTGCGACAATGTTTTTTGTCCCATCAGGCACTGGGATCTCAACCCAGAATTCAAATGGGCAGGGGAGACTGCAGGAACTATGGGATAGCTATAGGATAGCTACCCACAGTGCAACACTCCGGAAGTCGACTCTAGCCTCGGTACTATGGATGCACATTGCTGAATTAATGTGCTTAGTGTGGCCGCATGCACTCAACTTTATACAATCTGTTGCCAAAAATCGAATTCTGTAAAATCGGAGTAATCCCGTAGTGTAGACATACCATCATTGGAGGTTTTTGCCCCTGGAATCTATGTGCTTACCTCCAGGTTAGACCACTGCATCTCTTTGTTCTCACTGATCAGGAAACAGCTGCTGCAGGTGGCATATTCCTCTGACAAATTGTCTTGAAATGCTCCGAAATTAGATGCAGAAGTCTATGCTGATCACATCAGTATTAAATCACCTTGTTCACTATATTGAAGAATGCACCTTGCCTGTGGGGAACTTGAATGTGAATGCCCAAATTTAGTGGCTAAATTGAAGACATCTTGGAAATACATCCCATAAATTACACATAAGCTATTTGACAATATCCTTGGTTGCATTGTGGGGGAGACAACCATGTTATAAATTAGTTTCTTTTGCTCCCTTTCTTCCAGCCTTGCTTTCAATTTCTCATATAATGGCAGTACAGTAGCAAATTTAAACCCTATTTCCTCCCTATTGTTGGGTTTCAGGAGTGAATATCTGCTTTCCCCAAGGTAGAGCAAGTCGGTTATTTCAGTCCTGGATATTCTCCTTTGCCAATACCTCCTGCTACATCTTTGTCAAGATTAGTTGCATCATCCTCCATTCTGCTACATTCAGAGATGTCAGATGTATACAAATAATAACAAAAAGCACTTTTTTGTTTTAAATGTTTTAAGTAAATATTAATAAAGAATCATCTTTTTTTCCCCTCCTTCAAATTATCATCTAATTCAGATGAATAGTCCTAATTTACTATATGTTGGCCTAATTTACATCTTGGATCAATCTCATATTTCATTCAGTGCTGCATGACCTGATGCACAGTGCCACATGCATGTGCTACATATTATGAGTAAAGCTTTAAAAAGCCCTCTTTTATAGCTGTTTATGTTATGTGATTGAGGTCTTGTAGAGAGAGAGAATTTGCCAGGGCTAAAGGTTATTACTGGCATGTCTGCAACTAATATTACCTAAAACTAAAGCAATTAGGTTCACCAAAATATGAGCTGCTTAAAGGTACTTTTGAAAGTTAACATGTAATGCAACTTGATTTAATATATGCTACTGACATGATTTTAATTAAAGGACAGGGAGAAAATTAGTTGCACGGTTAAATGGGAGGTGAAGAGAGATTATTCTGCAGGTGAGCAAGGGAGTTTTGTATTGTATAAGGAAGATATAGTTTAAAGTTTAATGTACATAACTGCTAAGGGAGTAGGATGATGAAACAAGGACAAGTTCTGAACTCGACAATAATGATTTAACAGAAAACTAGACAGCAGGCTTATAACCAATGTTAGGGTTTGGATCATCCCCCCTCATGATTTAAAGAACACTGGGTACTCTGCTTCCCCATTGGATTACTTTTATTAGGGGTATGTCTACATTACAATAGTATGTCTACACAGCAGCTAGGTGGTGCAATTTCCAGTGTGGGTAGACATACACATGGTAGCTCTGCTCCAGATAGTGCCTAAAAATAGCAGTGGCCGCAGAGGCTCTGGCCAGTTGCTTGAGTATGCACCTTGGAAGGGGGAGGGGGCTTTCAGGTTGGGTTGTGCTCCAACTGGTAGCTCGAGCTGCTGTCTCTGTTACTGCAGCCCCATTGCTGTCTTTAGGTGCTAGCTCTAGCAGAGCTATGTGTACCTGTCTACCTACACTGTGAATTACACCTCTCCTATCCCAAGTGATGGTAGCAGGGGTAGGGACAATCATGTTAGCTTTAATCTAGCTAGCATGGGTAATAAAAGTAGCATAGATGTGGTGGCTCAGGCTTCAGACAGGGCTAGCAAGTCGTGTGCCCCCAGGCTCTGTGGTACTCTGGTTGCTAAGCTGTGCTGAAGCCTGTGTCTCCACATCTGCACCACTATTCTTACCCATGCTAGCTACATCAGAGTTAACATGGGAGTGCCTACATGTACTACAATCACATCTTTCTTGCAGTGTAGACAAAACAAGGTAGAGCAAGGCTGCGAAGTGATATGGATGCTGGCCCTTTAAGTAGTTGCCATGCAGCAAGGAGCATGCAGTTGTCACTCAGTTGTTACCCTTAGCCCCCTGTGCATAGATATTGACACGGAAGCAAGAAAGGGAGGAAAAAAGTAACAGTTATCCCTGAGTAACTTACCTTATTGCCATTTTCTGAGCATGAATACATATTTAACCAGAATCTCTGTTACTCTTTCTGACAATAAAAAGGTTTGAATGACCCATAAAGCAAAACACAAGGCATGTAATAATTTAAATACTACCTTTATATTAGCAAAAAGAGGTAATATTGTTTGAAAAGAGATAATACGCATTTCATCAACTAAAATGCCTTTATTACATGGTTGTTTACAGTACTGTTGCTGATTTTTAGAAATTGTTTTAGCCTATATAAATTTAGAAACATTTATATATACTAAAATGATTTCTAAAAAATGTTATTTTAAGTTTCATGGGAGGTGGGGAGGCTATGTTTCCAGTACAGAGCATATTTTAAAAATGCCGTGTGTGAAAAAGATATATTAAAAACACACACATCGGTGAGGGGATTTTAATTAGCCAGTTACCTCTAACAGGTTTCTCACAGTTCTTCGGATTTATGTTCCTTAGTGAAAGTAAATACTGGATAATTAGAGTAAATATGTAAGTTCTATTACCCGAAATAGAACATAAAGCAAATAGGGAATCACAGAAAGCAAAACAAAGCTGATTAGATTATAGTACTTTACCAAATGTTCTAAGAAAAACTAACATCCCATGTTGAATTTGATCAAGAGACAATAAATCAAACTAAATTCAAGTTCTATCACTGTCTTGTTAAATAAGCATATTTTATCCTAGTTCTGTACTGTACCAGGCAGGTGACAGGTACCAATATGGAATTATGGATCCTTAGATCCATATCCTTATCAATTTCCAATCAGTTTTATATGCCAGTTGAATTATGGGACTGCCCTTGGCAGTTCAATTAAACTCTAAAGTTAGAATTTAGACAAGTTACTTAATTATCAAAAAAGTCAACTTACCTTTCCCAGAAGATAGTCTTAGCTATGCTTTTCTCACACAATGAAAATATCACACATTAACAAGCAATATAATATGCAGAAAATTATTTTAACACTGTTATAATTTCTCTTGAATTTTGCCAGTACTGTCAGCTGTTATGCTACTATAGCCAAAAGTTCAACAGCGGTAAAACTCTTTAGCATACAAGCCAATTCAAGCTGCTGTCTCTCATTTAAGAAATTGTTCATGTCTTGTGACCACACTTGTAAGCTGTTTACTTGAAAACAGCTCTCTCTGTGGTGTAGTATCTTTGCTATGAGTAACAGTTAGTTACAGGGTGAGCTGTGTTTTTGACCTTTTTCAGTCCATCTTCTGTGCACCCCTTTGTCACCAGGTTTTGCTATCTTCACCCCTCAGTGGGTGGAACCACACCGTGGAATCACTTTTAGACTGGATCTCTGGGTTGCAGCCCCCATGTTTACCAGCTGTCTTTGTCACCTGGAAGCCCTTTTCCTCCAGGAACCTATGACCAGTGGCTGATAAAAGTGACTCAAAAACAGATTAGTCAAAATGAAGTATTATTTATTCATCAAAATGTACAAAGTACACAGAGCAAAGGGTACAAACAAAAAAGACCCATACACACAAAAGCTTGCAAGGAAAGCTTATAAAGTTCTCAACAGACCAGTTTCCTCCATCTTTGGTTAGGAGAGACCACCTTAATAGGATGCTTGTTGTGGCAAGACTGTAGTAGTTACCAGCCAGGGCTATCAATGGCTATCCGACAACAGTTCCATTCACAGCATCTCTCAGCTGGATGTTTTCAACTTCAGAAAGTGACATGTATAAAACGCCCTATTTTGTTCAACTTCTCCTGCTAGATGGCTTGGTTCCTTCTCTCAGCAAACCAAACCAATCAGAAATGACCCAGGCTTCTAGTGAAGATTTGAATTGGCCAATTAGAGTACGAGTTGTGTCCTTTCTCATCATCCAGTCTGAGTCCTTGGTGTCACTGTAGGTGAATGTTGTTACCTAGGGGAGCCATCCAACCTGCCTCTATGGTGCAGCACTGGGAGAGGCAGCATATGGTGCCCTCAGGCTGGGTTCTTGCCTGTTCTTGTGGGTGAATGAAAGATTGTGGAAGCCCTCAAGAAAACTGTCAGAATAAATATTCTTCACCCGTCTAGTCCCTTCCAGCTGTGGCTTAAATAAAATACTATGCTCTGCTAGATTCACCTCATGGAATTTCTTCTGAAGGAAGAGGGATTCCTACCTTCATATAATGGAGTGGAAACCTTGGAGAGCCCTAGGCTCTGCCAGGCTAAATCCCCCCAAATCACCAGTCAGTCATGTTAGAGACAGCCTCTCGGTGCAGCTCCCTGTGACCTACTACCCACTTGCAACACCTCTCTTGAGGCAGATATACAGCCACAGCTCCCCGCCCTGCCCCACAGTGTGCATAAGGATAGAAAGGGCAGTTAATGCTGCTGCATTCCCTATTGGAAATCCAGCTAGTCTGAAGACAGTGTGATGCATAATAGCTATTTCCCATGTCTTCCCTTTCTCAACCTATACATCCCAGCCATGAGGTATGCTAGTGGAGGGTTTTATGCAGCAACAGAGCTGCTCCTTGCCTGCTTGTATACACTGGTTCCACCTTCCCTTACTGCCAACTACCAGAGTAAACGGAAGGGAATATCTACTCCGTGCTGTTCTCCAATTCAACAAAGTACTTCAGTGTGTGCATAAATTTAAGCACAAGGGTAACTTTATCAACTTCATTGGCAATATGCACATGTTTACAATTAGGCATGTTCTTATGCACCTTGCTGAATTGGGCCCCACATGCACAAGAAGAGCAGTTATTTTTGTCCAAAGATTCTGAGTTTATTCTGGGTCAGAGAAGCATCCAGAAGTTTAGATGCAATATAAATCACCCAAACTCTTTGCCTGTAGAACTGGGTTGAAAATCTCCTAGGGCTGGTCTACACTGGGAGGGGGATCGATCCAAGATACGCAACTTCAGCTACATGAATAGCGTAGCTGAAGTCGAAGTATCTTGGATCGAATTCCCTGGGGTCCAGATGGCGCGGGATCGATGGCCGCAGCTCCCCCGTCGACTGCGCTACCGCCGCTCGCTCTGGTGGAGTTCCGGAGTCGACGGTGAGCGCATTTGGGAATTGATATATCGCGTCTTAACGAGACGCGATATATCGATTCCGGATAAATTGATTGCTACCGCCGATACGGCGGGTAGTGAAGACGCACCCTTAGACTCCTAGACTTTAAGGCCAGAAAGGACCATCATGATCATCTAGTCCGATCTCCTGCACATCACAGGCCACAGAACCTCACCCATCCACTCTTGTAATACAGCCACAACCTCTGGTTGAGTTACTGAATGATTTAAAGACTTCAAGTTACAGAGAATCCCCTATTTACTCTAGTTTAAACTATCAAGTGATCTGTACCCCATCCTGCAGAGGAAGGTGAAAACCTCCCAGGGTCTCTGCCAGTCTGATCTGGGAGGATATTCCTTCCTGACCCCAAATGTGGTAGTCAGATCTCCTGAGATCAGCCTTTCTCCTGAGATTTTTAGTATTCTGTTCAGATAGAAAAATCCTTATTCATAATATATCAGCATTTTCACTTCTGGGACCAGCCTTTGTGAAAAGGAAAAACTAACTTTAAAAAATATTATTTACCAAACTTTAAGGAATCTCATAAAGATTTGGTTTTTTGACACTCCTTGTTTTATCCATACACATTCACAGCTCCTCCTGGGTATGGTTGACACAGATCACAGACAACAAAAATTGGTTTAACATGGCAGGCATAACTTTATTAAAATAATTGCAAAACAATACAGGGTGTCTGTCTGTGCCCACAACACACACCTTTAACTATTAGGCAGTTTTTTGGCTCAAGCACAGTGACACTCAAATTTAAACAAGAGGGAGGGGAGATAAACTCGGCCAAAACTCCAAGCCCTCAACTAAGGATTCAGTCCTTGCTGGGATCCAATACACCCTCCCCTTGTATGGGGCTGATGGAGCCCATGAGAGTGCCTCAGTCTGTGTGAGACACAAGACTACCAGTGACCCAAATCAACCCAAGTTGGTACCATTCCCTCCTAGGTCTCATGCTCAAGTTGATCCCATGAGCTAGTTCCCCACTTGCTCCACACATGTGCAGTATCCTCTAGTGATTAGCTTGGCTACACCTCTCCATTCACATGCCTGGTATCCCATTCTGCGGTATTCATCCCTTTATGTTCTGTCCCCAAATGTTGGACCCCCATTCAACAAGTGGACTTTATCCTCCTTAAATATTCAGATGACACATAACGAATCTATGTGTGTTTGTGTACAACTGAACCACCAAATTCCAGCAGGAATCTTGACACCTCTGATGTTTGCTGAAAGCAAGCCTTAAAGTTGCCTGTGCAAGAATTCATGGAAATCTAATTAAAATTTGCACAGCCAAATTTTCATGTGGAAGTGCTGGTTAGGGAACAAAAATAATGCCATGTGACTCGCTTATCTGACCAATCACTACTAAGAAGTACAGTTCAAAATGGGAATAGTCATGATCAGTCCACAGAGTAAAAACATTATTTTGTATTATGCATCATGCCATGTATACAGAGGACCAAATTTATTCTTGAAAAAACTCCATTAAACTCAATGCAAGTAATACTAGCTATTCAGCTAATAATAATACTTAAAGAGAAGTATACATGCAATACATACAATAATACATGTTGACCTGTACATTAAAGTAACACAGCGAAAACAAATACAAAATGTGCATTGCCTTAATGACAAGGTTGAAATTCAATAATAAAATAGTGATTTTGACTAATGTAGGCTACATAGCTAAAGGAAACTAAATCTTTAATTTCAAAATGATTTTTTTAGAAACTTGTCAAAAATTACCAGTGTAAGGTAGGCTGGGATTTCAACTGTACACGTTTAGAAGTTTTTCTATCTAATTTTCCAATATGCAATAACAGACTGAGCTGTGTAGTTGATAAATAACATGACAGTGAGAGATGTTTAAGAAAAGCTTTATTATTTATGGTACCTGTTATAAATGCGTATGGAGACTGCCAATATAATGAACCAAAATTCTAGTTTATTGAATGTACTTTAAAGTATTTGACAGCTGGAAGACAGATAATATGAATTACTGTATATGAAGAAGGCCGTAGAAAGCTTCAGGGCTTTTTAATTTTGAATCCAAGTGAGGCATAAAAAAAACATAATTTTTTACTTTTGCCCTGTTTTATACACTACATAATATAGCCATTCTTCTAGATCCTAAAGTTGTCATTTCACAGTAGAGTTCAGGGCTGTAGTGGTTACATATTTTCCAAAGGTCAGTTTTCCAATTATAATCCCAAATTCAAAGTTAATATTTTTTCTTATACCCATGTTGTAACTTTATTTTGTTAATTTAATAAAGATACCATTTAGCTGAGGTAGGTGGTATTCTGGGCATATGAACAGTAACCCAATGTCAACAGCAAGCAGTAACTGTAACTACTGACTTCCCATCATTTGCAAAAAAATATTTTCCCAAAAATTATAGCATGTAGGAACAAGACAGCATCCAAGACTCTCAGTGAGAAATTATAGTGATTTTCTTAGGTACTTTATATACTCCAAGTTTAATTTTAAGTGTCATTACCTTTCAAAGGTTACCTCATGTGCTCTTTTACTTCTTAATATCTGAGATGAGTTTATTTTCAAAGTCCTATAAATTGCAGCTAATAGACAGACAGTATTTCTTTTAAAAAGATAATTTTATCCAAATCCTTCACGTCTGCATCAAGTAACTTTTAGACTTTAACTTTCTTTAGCAACTGTCAGATTTTAAATAGCAAATACTATAATTAATAAAGCTGGATTAAAATACAGTATTATATATATTTGTATTGCCTTAATTCACGTCCTCATATTTTCTTCACACAGATCATAATCAGTTCATTATTATATATATTAATTCAACACATTCCAATTTAAGCCTGTGTTGAGCGTTAAAATACATTAAGAAATCCAATTTTGGCTTGCCCAGAAATTCCAGCATTGGCTTTGGCTTCAGATTAGAAAGTGCTTCAGAAATCCAAGAATTTATTATTCTTGCTTTATCTTTGAGTGCTCAGTCTGAGCAATAAGGCCCCAATCCTGCAAAGAGTTACACATGTGCTTTATATATGTGAGTAGTTCTATGAAAGCCAATGGGACTAGTCAGGTGTGTAAAATACATGTAAATCTTTGCAGTATTGGGGTAGAACGTGATTTGGTAATGTTTTTTCTTATACATGTATGTTTGTGATGCAGCATTTTACAGTCAGTATTTCAATTTTATTTAATGTAATTTCATGTTAGAAATGCTATGTTAATGTGTTCTAAAATGAACCAATAATTTCTCTGTCTCTCTCTCTCTCTCACACTCACTCACTCTCTCTCTCTCTCTGTCGTATCATCAGCAGATGTAAATTGCACCCGCTGATGATCCAGCCCAGCCACTATATTATCAGAACTCAGATACTCAAGGGAGCAGCAGATTCAAAACTCTGTAACACCGTCCCACAGGAAGTGAGAGAGAGTCCTTCCCTTCCCAATCTGCACATCATACAGACAACTCTTAAGGGTATGTCTACACTTACCAGAGTTCCATGGTGCAGCGATCGATCCACCAGGGGTTGATTTAGTGGGCCTAGTGAAGACCCACTAAATCGACTGCAGATCGTTCTTCCGTCAACTCTGGTACTCCACCATAATGAGAAGCGTAAGGTAAGTCGACAGGAGACTTTCTCCCATCGACCCAGGGTGGTGTAGACACAGCAATAAGTCAACCTAAGCTACGTCAACTCCAGCTACGTTATTCACGTAGCTGGAGTTGTGTAACTTAGGTTGATTTAACCCCATAGTGTAGACCTGCCCTCAATTACAGCATTCCCTAAAGAGCAAGAACAGAAGACTCTCATCAGTCATGGATCATGCTGAAAAGTAACAGCTCATAATTTAACCTAGAGTAAGGTATAGACCTGATATCATACTCAGAATTAGGGACACTGATTACACCTAGCGGAGGCTGGAGCACCAACTAGGATGACCAGATGTCCCGATTTTATAGGGACAGTCCCGATATTTGGGGCTTTGTCTTATATAGGCTCCTATTACCCCCCACCCCCTGTCCCGATTTTTCACACTTGCTGTCTGGTCACCCTAGCACCAACTGCTCCTCTAGCCATCCCCCACCTTCAGCAGTCGCTGTAGATGAAATCCTGACCCTATTGATGTCAATGGAAATTTTGCCATTTACAACACATACATGCAGTGGTAGGTCTTTGTACATGGTTATGGATAGATGTGTTCTCACAGGTTGCCTTTCCATATCAGAGGCTACAAATGTCAAATAAGAGTTAAATGCCTGGGCAGCTTGTCAGTATTGTGGTGAATTAATAACACAGACCTGTGCTGATGTCAAAGACAGAATAAGCTTGTAAAGGCTGGAAACTGCTTCTAAATTCAGAAAAATCTCCCCTGGGTGTGGGGGGAATGGGTGGGACCAGGTGCAGGAGAAAGGGGGATGCACAGAATGTTCCCCACCTTCCTGAAGCAGATCCACATGGCCAACTAAGCTCACCAAAAATAGAATGAATGGGGACGGGGAGGAGAGCAATGTAAGTCACATGTGCCCCAAACTCTTGGGATTAAAATCCATACAGAAGCCTAGGATTAGTTAATGCTGCTCATAGCATTTTACAGAAACAACCCAACCCTGATCCTGCATGGGGTATGATTCACTTCAGTGGCATAAAAGACCATTGCAATTAGTTTGCTAGCTACTGGAATGTGGCCAGACACTGATGTTGCTGCTGTTGTGTATGAGAAGACTGGGGGAGTAGAATGGGGGGGGGGGTGTGAGAGCACGGAGGGAGAGCCTTTTATGGATCTAGCCAAGACCCACAAGAAGGGGGACTTGGTTTCTTGTAGATCCATGACCCACCAATACCTTTCTTTAGTCCTGATCCCACCCATTAGGGGTGAGGTTTTGTATTAGTTTATTCTTCTCTGTGTATTTTTAATGCAGGAGCTGAACATTTTGGGTTGTCTGCATGTTGACAACTAATTATATTTTAGTGCACCCATTCATTGCAAGACTTACATATGTGGAAATGCAGGTTTTACTAAGCATAAATTTTGTGCAAGATATTTTCTAAGGATTTGATTCTGTAAATGATAATATGTGGAAGACTGCTGAGCCTGTGTGAAGGTCCACTGATTTCAGCGGGTCTACTCACATCCTTAAAATTAAGCACTTATAAGTATTTGCAGGATGGGGCCTTAGAAAGAACAGAATTGGCCCTTTTTTTCATTTTCTCTCTCTATCTGCTGGTGTAATTTTGCATGAACTGTTTGCCTGTGAACTAAAATAAAGAGGTGTTCTGTGGTCTGTCCATACTCCATTAATAGGAACCTTCAGTTGCAATAGAATTACTTTAGATCTATAATTGTATGCTACCATTAATGCACTGTATGTCAAACAAAGTCTCAATCTCTATAAAATAGATCATTTCTGATGCAAACGTTTCCATATGCCAGCTGAAAAATTCACTTTCCTGAAAGCATTTTTGTGAGTCAAATACAATTGGCCAAATGTTCACAGGAAGCAAACACCAAAGGGAGGTGAGCCATAGCCAAAGCAAGCTCATTTTTAAACTCAAGCAGATATGCATGGAAAGCATTTTGTGGTATTCTCGCCTATGTAGTTTCCATAGAACTATAGTCACTGACATGATGGCTGAAAAATGTTACAGAGGATAAAAAGGGATTATGATGGAAGTGCCTTTGATTGGTTCATTATTTTGGAGCTGTTTTGAGTGTCAATGATATTTTAGAGGAAGAGTAAAGAGTATAGGAAAAAATAACTAGAAATGTCTCCTTTTTGGCCAGGGCCATTTATTTATATTTTTGCTCCAAATGTACCTTGTGGGACACTCAACTCTCTTACTAGAGGACTTGGGGAGAATTTATTTGCAGTAGTTCTGACAATAGGACAAGTGCCTCCTCGTACTTCCCCCTTCTCAAGTGGTATTTCTAGGAGTAGAATTTCCTAAAATGAATTATTTCAGCAGTATTCAGTATTATTCTCATTTTGGTTTTTTGGCTGATATTTTCCCCACAGCATTTCTCTTCTTTTTCTCAATAAATTGTTGAATGATGGATGAAAAAATTGCTCTACATTTTTGGCAATATTTCAAATTTAAGTATTGTGAAACGGAAGAAAAATCTTTAACTTCATACAAATATTCAGGCAGTTAATTCATCTCTTTTAAAATGTTTATTCTGTTGTGTCTGTTTAAAAAAATACATCTATTTCTTAATACACTTTTAAGGAAGAAAGACGTGTTCCCTCTCTCCTTATAATGTCTATAATACAGGTTCTACACGTGAAATGTGATCAAATGAAACAACTAGGATCAGGGCCGCTGAGAGCGGGTTCGGGCCCCAGTGGAAAATAATTCTTCGGGCCCCCCAGCACAGGCGGACCGGCTAAACAGGGCCGACGAGGGGCGGGGAAGCCGGGCCCCGGGCTCCCTTCTGGATCGCCGGGCCCCGGTAAGGCAACGAGGGGGGGGGGAGCTGAACCCCAGGCCCCCTTCCGGACGGCCGGGCCCTGGTAATTTGTACCGGCTTTCCCCCCCACCCCTTGTCGGCCCTGACTAGGATATAATCATGGCCCCACTGAAGTCAACGGCAAAACTCCCATCAATTTCAATTGTCCAGGATTTCACCCCTAGTTTTTACAGATATTTTTTACTCCTTTTTGAAAAAGAACTTTTAAATGTTTCAGCATTTCAGCTGCCAAAACAATTCCAGATTGAATCAAAAGGAATCAGATTTACAAGAAACTATTCCCCTGGTTTTTATTTGAGGGTCTAACCAATAAGGGGATAATTTGTTTGCTTGCTTGTTTACTATTCAGAGATTTGCAGTAATTTGTATAGTACTGAATGAAACTAATATGCATAGCACAGGCAGGCAGTGATGTTTTCCCACACATTCCTCTTGGTGCACCGCAAAACTAACCTACAATGTGACCGCCTTTTCAGTTCTGGCCTTCTGAGCAGAAGCGTTTAATCAAGCAGATGTGTGCCAATCTATGTAGAGATTTTGTAGCATGTGGACAAAATGTGTTTTGCTTTGGGACCACCAAACTCATTTTCACTTTGATCTGGACTAAATTGGAACCCACACCTCCAGAAATAAAGGACTAATATTAACCCTCTCAGCTTCCACTACTGTTAATGTCAAAGGCTCTATCTCTGTCAATCAGAAACCTTAAAAATATTGTACATAGATGCCACTGGCAATAATGCATTTCAGATTTTTAAAAAAGTCTATTATGTAGACATCTGTCCCAGTATAATAGTTCTTAAATTAATAAAATTTTAGTTTAACACTCACTTTTCCTCCCAAAAGTGCCCCCTTTCTGTGACAGGTTGGATCACAGAAACCCCCTTGGGAGCTGCCACCTGATGTGCCAAGACTACCTCTGCTCCTGTTTTCCCTGCCAGCTCAGGACTCCAGCACCCTGTCTTGCTGAGCCAGACACTCCCGTCTGCTCCAACATAGACCTAGGGTCTGAATCACTTGTCCCAAAGCTGCAAGTTTACCTGAAAACAGTTCACAGAAGTGTGCTTGTCTTTAGCACTCAGATGCCCAACTCCCAATGGGGTCTAAACCCAAATAAATCCGTTTTACCCTGTATAAATCTTATGCAGAGTAAACTCATAAATTGTTCGCCCTCTATAACACTGATAGAGAGATATGCACAGTTTTTTGCTCCCCCGGGTATTAATACATACTCTGAGTAAATTACTAAATAAAAAGTGATTTTATTAAATACAGAAAATAGGATTTAAGTGGTTCCAAGTAGTAACAGACGGACCAAAGTAAGTCACCAAGCAAAATAAAATAAAATGCGCAAATCTATGTCTAATCAAACTAAATACAGATAATTTCACCAGTTCCAGAATGCTCCCTTTTACAGGCTAATCTCCTTTTAGCCTGGGTCCAGCAATCACTCACAACCCCTGTAGTTACTGTCCTTTGTTCCAGTTTCCGGCTCTAGACACCAGCAAAACAAGCTGGTGCTTGGGGCGGCACATTTTTAGGGGCAGCATGGCCGGTGCCAGAATGCCGCCCCTGCTGCCCCTAAAAATGTGCCCCGGCCGCCCTAGCTCACCTCTGCTGCTGCTGCCGCTCGCGCACCACGGCGCGCGAAACAGCTGATTCGCTTGCCACTGCTCGCCCTCCCTCACAGGCTCTCAAACCTGGGAGGGAGGGCGAGATCCCTAGCGGCCGCGGCGCGCGAAACAGCTGATTCGCGCGCCGCTGCTCCCCCTCCCACCCAGGTTCTCAAACCTGGAAGGGAGGGGGAGACTCTGAGTGGCCGTGGTGTGTGCATCGCTTCTCCCCCTCCCTCCCTCCCTCCTAGGCTTGAGAGGCTGGGGGGGAGGGATAGCTCAGTGGTTTGAGCATTGGCCTACTAAACCCAGGGTTGTGAGTTCAATCCTTGAGGGGGCCATTTAGGGAACTGGGATAAAAATCTGTCTGGGGATTGGCCCTGCTTTGAGCAGGGGGTTGGACTAGATGATCTCCTGAGGTCCCTTCCAACCCTGATATTCTATGATTTGGGGAAGGGGCGGAGTTGAGTTGAGGCAGGGCCGGGGGTGGGGTAAGAAAAAAAAAACAGGGGGGGGCAGCCAAAATTGTTTTTGCTTGGGGCAGCAAAAATCCTAGAGCCGGCCCTGCAAGTATCCTGGGGGTGTGGAGAGGCTCCTTCTTTAGCCAGCTGAAGACAAAATGGAGGGGTCTCCCACAGGTTTAAATAGACTCTCTCTTGTGGGTGGAGACCCCCCTCCTCCCTCCTATGCAAAGTCCAGCTCCAAGATGGAGTTCTGGAGTCACCTGGGCAAGTCACATGTCCCTGCATGACTCAGTCTTTACAGGCCAAAGCCATTGTCCACATGGTATCTTGCATGTCTCCAGGAAGACTTCTTATGTGGATTGGAGCATTCCAAGATGCATTGTTCCCCAAGTGTTTCCTGATCAGGTACTTAACCTGGCGAATTCCTTCCTAAAGAAGCTGACCAAATGCCTTACAAAGCTTACTTAGAAACCAAGCAAGCATACAGCCCATATTCTTAACCTCAAGGAGAAAATGATATATATGTACAAATAGGATGAATAGATATAGTAGATCATAACCTTTACGGAGATATATTATATGGCACAGGCAGCACAAAACATATTCCAGTTATGTCATACATACATTTATAAGCACCCCCCCCCCATAAAGCCTTATCATAGAATCATAGAATATCAGAGTTGGAAGGGACCTCAAGAGGTCATCTAGTCCAACCCCCTGCTCAAATACCCTTATGGGGTACACTGTCACACTTTCAATTTAAATCTTCAAACAATTTTGCCTTCATGTCAAGTAATATCATTTACAGACACATTATGCAACTCAGAAGTCATAACTTTGAATTTCAAAATATAAATAAACTCATTTTGCTTATGCAAAATTTTATTTTATCTAATAGAATCTCTTTATTTCCCCTTTACATCTGGGAAATAAGAGATTCAATTAGATAAAATAAGAGAGAATCTATTTTGATTCAATGGGCCAGATTCCATGTTGCCCTGCACCTTGTGTTGTCATTGATACTATTGCAAAATGAGTGTAAAACATTAGTAATTCAGAATGGTGGTAATTTACACTCACTTTGCACAGGTTGTAAATAGTGCTGGCCAATGGAGAATTTGGTCCAGTTTTTTTTATATTTTTACTTTGCATGATGCAGTCATTGCCAAAAAATGAACTCTGTTCTCTGTTGTAGAATTTAGAAGTTATTAAAAATAACAATATTACATTAATCATAGTATTTCAGAGAAAGGAATATTATTTGTTAGTTGATGCATTTGACTTACAGCACTTTTTTGAAAGTTCTGCAACCCTATTCTTTCTATACCCCTTCTTACCTAACTTGATCAAACCATGCAACTAAAGTAGTTTAGTTTAATTTCTGACAAATACCCACCCATAGCTTTTCAGCAATAACCGTGAGAAGATTTTACATGCTAAATTAACAAATATTTTCTGCATCATTGACATTCAATCTTCCATGACCATTAAATACAATCCCCCAGTAAGCGAGGTCTAAGAGAGGGCTTTCTAAAGGACCGGATCTTACACCTTCATTTCCTTGATCCTGGAAGTCTGGCTGAAAGTCAATGTTAAGAAACTTGTGTCTGTATTTTAGTGTTTAAAATGTGTTGGTCGAATGGCTGTTTTTAAGTGGCTCATGCCGATTACCTGAGATAAAAACTGAAGTATCAGCCTATGTATAGAGTGTTTCTAAAATCCTGGCTATTGCTAGGTGGGTAAATTTCTCAATAATTGTTGTTTACCTGTGAAGCATGTTTGAATATTAATTTCCCGTGTTGTCAGTATTCTGTTTGCATCTACTCAGACTTGTCTGTTGTGTTAATCATTCTGTACCCACATAAATTAATTTGTTTTATTTATATAGGAAGCTTAAGCTTTAACAGCTCATAGTCTGAACTGGGATTTGCATCTTCATTGCTATTCTGTTGGAAGGGGCTAGCTGCAACCTCTACTCCAAAAATCTAGCAGATTCAGGATGTCCTTTTATTCTCAAAATCATAGTAGGAGGACTACACACTTCTAACAACACCAGTAGTGGAATGTCCCCCGAAAGGGGATATTGCAAAAAAAAAAGTGGGACTGAAACAAGATGGCTGATTCTTCTGTTGACTCATCTTATTATCTGGTATTGGAACCCTGCAAGGTGATGCTGACAAATTCCTGCTGAGTCATTGTGTCAGATGTGGCTTGTAAACTCCACGCTGGATGTAAGGGAAGTGAGACTAGCCTTTGCCAAGGGGGAATCACTGGATGGTATAAAATTAGCAGAAGATGCTCTCCATCTATGTATCCAGCTCCCATCAATGAAGGTCCCATGCCCCTTTCCCTATCAGTCAGGCTTAAGTGTACCCTCTGCCTCCCCACCAACCACTCAGCTTTGCACATGTCTCTGCCCTCCCCCCATGCACATATCAACTAATCAGGCTTGCAGGTGCTATGTTATTCCAGAGTCACTCTCAGGCTTTTCTTTGTGCCCGCCCTCTCCTATTAATCAAGTCTGCATGTGCCCCCTCCCCATCCATCAATCAAGTTTGCATGCCCTAGGTCCTAATCTATCAGTCTTGTGTGTGCCCAGCCTTCGTTAATCAGGTTAGTTTGCACCTCATCTCCATCAATCAGGTTTGTATGCACAGCACATTAACATTGTTATAATGTGAATAACGACAAAAATGACTGTAAATCCAGGATTGTTGGGTTTTGGTTGTGGGGTTTTTTAAACCCTCTCCATTGCACCAGTGTTTTGTGTAGATAGACCATATATTTTTAAGAGCTATTAGTCAACAATGAAAAGTAGGACTGCCAATGAATATTTTTAGCCACAACACAAAGTTAGTTGGTTCCCATTAAACATTTTATGAAAAGAAAATGAACAAAGACTACATAAAGAATTTGAAGGGCATAAAACTGTAACCCAGAGTGAAATTTTGCAGCCACCCACCACCTACTTTTAGAGGAAAACAGGAATTTATGCCGCATGTTAAGCTCTTTTTATAATGGTGACAGGTTTCAGTGTCTCCCAAGATCTGTGAGAGTAAAGGATCATACTTGTGGCACCTTAGAGACTAACAAATTTATTAGAGCATAAGCTTTCGTGGACTACAGCCCACTTCATCAGATGCATGGAGTGGAAAATACTGGAGCAGGTATAAATACATGAAAAGATGTGAGTTGCCTTACCAAGTGTGAGGTCAGTCTAACGAGACAATTCAATTAACAGTAGGATACCAAGGGAGGAAAAATAATTTTTGAAATGGTAATGAGAGTGGCCCATTTCAGACAGTTGTCAAGAAGGTGTGAGTAACAGTAGCCCACGAAAGCTTATGCCCAAATAAATTTGTTAGTCTCTAAGGTGCCACAAGGTCTCCTCGCTCTTTTTATAATGCAACCTTAACTGTGTAGTTGCTACCAGGCACCTCCATTATCTGTGCGTCTATATATGCGTCTATGTATGTATCCCTGCATTTAGGATCTGAATTTCATGCTGTTCTCTTGTGTAATGGAGAAAATCAAACCTTTAGAGCCAAATAACCCCGGATTTTGTTCATTTGATATTCAAATCTCTGTGATCCTGTCTTTCTAATCTATTATTAATATATATATATAATTGATGATGGAAATTAGGAATAAAAGAATTAACTTCCCCACCTGAAGGCATTGGTAATCTGAAAGTTTTAATGTTGTTGTAAATCATATTCTGTAACTTAAAGCATTTTTGTGCATAGCTAACTTAACAATTTGTTTCAACAACTGTTAACCAATAAATTATAGAAATTAGGCTTTCATGTTCGAAAGTTTGTCCCCGGGTGTCTTCATCTGAGTACTTGGTCATACACTATGTTATAGACCAGTTGCCTACTAACCTGCAAAGCTAACAAAACAGGTCTTATGAAAAGGATGCTTCTAATGGTAAAGGCATGCAGGTGAACTAATGCAAAGGAAGGAGTGACAATAGAGTGTTGAAAGATAGCTTGAATGTTAATTTTTTCCCAGGAGTGTGAACTCTAGCAGAACCAAAGGACAATGCACCAGAAGCAGCTTTGAATACTGCTTTATACCTAGCAGACAAGCTTTGGGAACAAAGTAGGTTTGAGGTTTAACTTGTTTTGTAGATCTGACAAATGTTATGTTAATTGCTTTTGCACAGACATTAACACCTATGTAAGGATGAATAACAGTTTGTCATGGCTCTGTCAACAAATACACATTCCTGGGCAAACACAGGTGTAAACTCCTAAATAGGGGGTTTTTTTAGCCACATAATTATGTAAACAGTTTAACAATCCTTATGAAAGCCATAGTATTTAACAGTTTCTTTCTGCCTGGGCTGCTAGGAATGGATCCTCTCAATATTGTGGAGTTTATTATGTGCTGTTAAAGATCTTTCTTGGTTGAGAATCCATTATTAATGGAAACTGCTAATGTTTCCTGATGGGGAACGAGGGTGTCTGAGTCACTATCATTAGACTTTGGTAGTCTTGCTGACTAGTGATCTGAATCGAATCTCTCATTTTGGGGGCACATTATTGAGAAGGTTATAGTAGGTCAACTCTGTCAGTTGCTTGAACCTCACTATCCTAGACACAACTCATTTAACTTTTGGACTTGGATTTGATGCTGCACTGAATGCAATGGTTGATGATCTTCGCCTAGCAATGGGTCGGATAAAGTATCAGTTCTAATTTTATTAGATCTGTTTGCTACCTTTGATACCATTGACAACTGAGTTTTACTGGGACATCCACAGAAACTCTAGTAGGAGTGGACACAAATTGTTTTCCAGGGTTCCATTCATACTTACCTGGAGGGTCCCAAAGGATTTTTTTGGGCAACTGACCTTCTGTTTGAAGGACTAAATTCATGTGAGCAAAGGACTCCTGGGAGAATAGTTACTTTTAATATTTCAGTTGTTTGACTTCACTTTGCATATAGTCATATTAGATCCGATTTTTCAAAGTTGGACATGAGCAATTCCATGCACACAGCAAATGTATTTGTGAATGCACATGGCCATTTAGACACTTAAGGGGCCATGTAAACATACAGACATCTGACTTGTATGGGCACAGGGTGTTTGCTACCATCTGTAAGGTATGCAAAATCCTCAACTAATAGATTGTTCCTTTATACTGACAAGAAGAAGTGCTTAGAACTTTCTTTCATTTTCTTAATTGTAATTCAAAGCCAGCCAGAAAAAGTTCTGAAGACCCCAAATACTTGAAATCAATTTACTTTCCATGCCTGGGGGGTTGATTTTTCCCAGTTAATGTGTTTAGAAGATGTGTGAGGGAAAACTCAGAGAATCACAAAATGTTGATGGCATATTTTCCATCCTGACAATTTTGACAAGAGTTGGGAGCTGCACCGAGGACGGGCCCGTGTTTCCCCCAACCTGTGGGAACACCAGTGGATGCCACCCCGTTGTCTTTTAGATCACTGCACTGGCCCTACTGGGATCCTTGGACTGCATATTGTCAGCAATTTTCCCCTTGTGGGGATACGGGGGGGAGACATTCCCCTACACCAACTGCTCCTCCTACTCTGTCACCTCATGCACAAGAATCGTTTGAGGAACAGGAAACCAGGACAGATAAAACGGTTATTCCCCAAATATTTCTTCATCTTCCCCAGATGAGGTGGTTATGCCTCCCCCACTGACTGTGAATGATGACTTCAGACTCTTCCAAGAGTTAATGAAGCAGGTTGCAGATTCCCTCCAGATCCCCTTGGAAGAAGTCAGAGAGTCACAACATAAGCTCCTGGACATCCTCCAATGGTCTCCCTCTACCCAAGTTGCCCTGCCTATTAATGAGGCCCTGTTGGATCCTGCCAAATCCATCTGGCAGACCCCTGCGATGATTCCATCAATATATAAATGGGTTGATAAGAAATATTACATCCTAGCTAAAGATTCTGAATTTCTGTTCACCTTTCCAAAACCAAACTCCTTGGTTGTGGAGGCAGTGAATGAATGTGGCAGACATCATGTGAAGGCCACATCATATGATATGGACCAAAAACGCCTTATCTATTCAGCAGAAGGACCTACTCATTCATGATTCTTCAATTTAGGGTCATGAACTATCAGGCTATCCTGGCTAAATACAATCACTCAGATTATGCCAAATTCACCACCTGTATTGTACATCTGCTGGCCAATCAATGTGATCGGTTTCAGGCTATTATTAACGAGCGTCAGCCGTTAGCTAGAACATCACTATAGGCCTCATTGGATTCAGCTAATGCTGCCACTCGATCTATCTCTATGGCAAAGAAAGGTCCAAAAAAAAAATGGTTGGGGACCTTCCCTTCAAAGCCTCAAACTGTTCGCTGAGTCCATTGATGATTCACTGTGTACCCTTAAGGGTTCCAGCACCACGTTGAGATCCCTTGGGATGTACATGCCTACAAACAAATGAAAATTTAGTAGATCCCAAACTGCTCAAAGATCCTGCCCTGTGTCATTCTCAGGATTCCAGAAACCATTATGAACCATTCAGGAAAAAGTCAAGGTTCCAAAGGAAGAGACCACCTGCTCCCTGTGCGCCCTCTACTGAAACATCATAGTCATCTAAGTATCAGTTTTGATTCACTGTTGAAGGCCCGGAACTCTCCCTCAACATTGAGCTACCTATATGCCAGGATGGCCAAACCATGGCTTGGAAGCTGCATGTGGCTCTTTTACAGTTAAAGTGTGGCTCACAGAGCCTCCCACACCACCCCGCCCCCCTTCTCCACCTACCAGACTGGGTAGGGGGAAAGCTCAGGACCTGTGCCTTGCACCAGGGTCATGGGGTAGGGGCTTCTGCCCAGCGGGGAGGTGGAATCTCAGGGCTTCAACCCCGCATGGCACAGCTGCCAGGGTTTGGGGCTTCAGCTGGAGTGGGGCGGAAACCCCAAGCCCCGGCAGGCACACCCCAGCTCTTGAACTTCTGAAGATTGTCATATGCGGCTTGGTGTGTCAGTAAGTTTGGCCACATACCATTTAGCCCACCTCCCACCCTTTGGAAATTCTCTCTCCCACTTTCTGCATCGGAGAGAACCACGTTGGAGAAAGGAGTGCTGGAAGTTATAAGATCAGGGAATGCTATCCATTTTACTTCCCTCCCTTCCTGTCACTCTTCCGGGACCTCTCTCAAGAACACCTCTTAAAGCAAGAAGCTCACTTCTGCAAATGGATGTTGTAGAACCAGTTCCTATTTTGCTAAGGGAAGGAGTTTTATTCCAGTTACTTTCTGGTCCCGAAAAAGAATGGAGGGTTGAGACCAATTTTTAGATCTAAGATTCCTAAACAACTGCAATCAAATGTGTGGCTTTCTTTCAATATATGCACGATAATTTTTATTTATTAAATAATGATGCCATATGTATAGGTCATAAAGATAAATGAAGTTTTCACATGGCAGTAATATTAGAAATTCTAAAACAGTTCATTCTGGAGGCTTTTGCTGACAGTTTATCACATAATGCTTAGCAGTGTACCATCATATTTTTTCTATTGAGTGCCAGATCCTGCCTTCTGCCAAAATATCAGAATTACTCCCACTGATAGGAAAAAATACTATGCATGGTGACCTTAACTTCATGAGACATCTTGTAGTCTTTATTTAAAAAAAAAAAAGCTAGATATCTAGCTGCAGAGGCCTGAGCAGGCAAGGAGAGAGGATGCATGTTTCAGTCATTATCAGTGTGCCCAGAGGATGCTCTTCCTTCTCTTCCCCTCCTCCCCCAAAATAAACCAACTAGCAAACCTTTTCTTTTTTGAGGCAATTTTAGTAAGGTATTTGTTAAAATATTCGTTAAAGTAACTTTTTCCTTTTATGCAAATGAGGTCTAGAACGTTTGCAGACAAAACTTACAAAGATAAATTGTTTTAAAAAAAAGCAACCCCCCCCCCCCACAAGCTCCCTTTATTTTGCAAGTGACACACCCCCTTATACAGGTCTTCAGGTGTGAATTTATTCCTGTGCAGAAGGCCAACACAAGACTTGAAATTTATTTAGGCCCAGATCCTCAAAATCAGAGGAAGTTAGGAGCCTAAATATTTTTGAGGCTCTGGGCCTTTGAGATTGTATATAACCTAGTGCTTCTATGATGCTTAGTCCTTCAATGCACTGGAAGGGGTATGTAAGTAAATTACTACAAGCATTACACACTGCAGTTGTTGCATAATCCTGTGTAGGGACAAGGTCTTAAATGTGCCAACAAGTATCAAGTAAAGGAAAGCACTTTGGTTACTTTCTACTGTCTACAAGGATAAAGATGTAGGTATTGGCAACTACGTTTTTAACATCCTATATATTGCAAATTTTTTCAAACCTGTAGCCATCTTGCTAACGGCTCTCTCTAGTTAGGGTCATAAAGTATGCTCAGGATCAGTGGTTCCCAAACGTTTTACTGGGGACCCGCCATTACATATTTTCTGTATAGTAGACAATAGTAGCTATATAAGAACGATTGCCAACTTTGTAATATTTAAAAAATGGACTCTCCAGCAGGAGTGCAAGAACCTTCCCCCAAGGCCCTGGCCCTTCCCCTGAGGCCCCGTCCCTTCCCCAAAGCCCCACCCCGATTCACTTCTTTTCCCCGCTCTCCCCATTGCTCACTGGTTTTCCCCTCTCTCCTCCCACCCCTCTGCCCAGGTCGGGAGGAACTCACTTGCGGAGCCAGTGCTGGGAGCTGCAGCTGCCTGATGCAGGTAGGAGGCTGCCCCTGCTGAGTAAGGACTGGCACAGGTGATGTCACCTGGTGCCTCCCCCACCCAGTAACCAGACTTTGGGTCAGTAGGTATGACCAGACTCTATCAGGTCTCCTTTTTGACCAGACTTTCCGATCAAAAACCAGACACCTGACCACCCTAACTGCAAACTACTTTTGCCTGCTAGGAGCTATCCGACAGGGCTGAGGAGTGCCATTTAAAGTGGGGGGCACCTCCAGCCACCTAAACCCCCTTTCCATCCCTGCTCAGTCTTCCATCCCCCATTCCCTCCTCCCCTCCCCAGCCTGGCCCAGTGCCCTCTCCAGTTCCCCCCAGCCCTCATGCTCTCACTCTCCCAGCCCTGCCCCCTCTTGCAGCTCCATTCGGTCTCCCTCTCTGCTGACTGTCCACTCATTGGCTCTAGATGCTTCCTCCATGCTACTGCTGCTGCTTGGATCCTGCTCCCCACTCTGCCACTGCCTGCTGCCTCAGGGAAGCCTGTAGAAATCAGATTAGAAAAGTATTTTGGGAAAAAGCCATTATCTAATTTGAAGGTTATTTTTTTTAAATAGTTTATGCCATACATTGTGATGAGAATAATGTAACAGCAACAGAGATAGGAGCATAGAGAAGACAGAGAAACGGAAGGCAGAAATAGGGTTGATCCTAAAAGAGGGTATATTTTCTCATCCATTGATGATTAATGCAATAGTACAGTACTGCAAAAGTGATAACGGCCAAAAGTTTAATTACATTTATACCCTTGAGGGAATTCTGCTGGGGATTGGGGGCAGCATGTAGAACCTAAATGTGTATTCCAGCCTATGGATCATAATTTAAAAATGGGACTCATCTTTCTCCCCAAAGTGAGTTAGTCTCCCCTGGTATAAACTTGTATCCCAGGTATTGAAACATAAATATTTCTTCATGCTAAAGCATCATAATTCAGCAGCAAACACATCATGAATACTGAGGAAATCAACCAAAAGTCATATGCACTTACAATTTTTGTCACAAAATGTAATCTCAGATCATGGGTGTGCTCTTCAAAGCCATAGCGACTTGGTATATTTTCATTTCACTGGAAAAAAATGTGTAGGTGTTAAACAGACATCATTCTCCAGTCCAGATAAGGAATCGGGATCCTCTGTTCCCAATGAATAAATGAAAGGTGTTCCGTATTTTCTGATCTACTAATTTATATGTAGAAGGGCCCTTTCTGTTCCACAAAATGAAGTGGATCATTAAACTTAATGACAGGTTTCAGAGTAGCAGCCGTGTTAGTCTGTATCCACAAAAAGAACAGGAGTACTTGTGGCACCTTAGAAACTAGAAACTAACAAATTTATTTGAGCATAAGCTTTTGTGGGCTACAGCCGATGAAGTAGGCTGTAGCCCACGAAAGCTTATGCTCAAATAAATTCGTTAGTCTCTAAGGTGCCACAGGTACTCCTGTTCTTTTTACTAAACTTAATGTTTTTTTTTTAAATGAATGCAATTTTAAGAAAAGAAAAGCAATGTAATGCTGTATCTTCAGCATTAGATATATTACATCTGTGTGCCATTTAATTTTTTTCTTCTGTCAAACTGTCTTGTATATTATTGTACCTTTCTGTCAGCCTAAGTCTTTTAAACAACCACCTTAACTTCATGTGCATACTCTCCCCATGCGGCAGTTTTGTAGGAGACATCTGGGTTGTTGCATTTTGGGTCCACTGGTAATTTTGTAAGAAATGGATGGAAAATTATTGTCACGGCTTTCCTTCTAGGTCAGCAGTTTTCAAAAAGCATTTCAAAACTTCTTTAAAACATTATTTTCCTCCACTGACTTGATAAGAGGTGGAAGAATGTCTGTAACTAATGGAAATTCAGCAGATTCCATGGATATGAGTTGATGTCCATTGTTAAAGACCAGTTCATTTGGATTTCCTTCATGACTGAAAATAAGGGGTTGATTTCCGCTCTGGAAGTAACCTGGGAAGTACAGACTATTCTAGTCATTTACTGAAGTAATCTGTTCAAATAATAGCATAATGGCAGCCTGCTGGTAGTGTTTCAAAAGACTCTGCTACAGTTATGTCCTCCTCAATCTTCCTTCCCTACTGGTTGAATTCCACTGAGTTCCTATTTAAAAAATTAAAACTGTAATTGCAGAGAAAACAGACTTTAGGTTAACAAGATTGTATGTCCACTTGCAAGGAGAATCAGATAGGGAACTAGATACATGGAATATATGGTCTCTGTTGTAGGGAATTCCCTTTCCACCTAACCCTCAAGCTGCAGAGTTATAATGGAGCTGCTCTCAGGCCTTGGCTACACTTGCGCATTATAGCACAATAAAGCCGCCAAAAGCGCTCTACCTCACTCCCCGTCCACACTGGCAAGGCACGTAGAGTGCTCTGACTCCGCAGCTGGAGCATTCCTGGTACTCCACCTCCCCAAGAGGAATAACACTTGTTGCGCTCTCGCTGGAGAGCCACAGCGCCCGTGTGGACACCTAATGTGCTCTGATTGGCCTCCGGAAGTGTCCCACAATGCCTGTTCTAGCCACTCCGGTCATCATTTTTGAACTCTGCTGCCCTGTCCTCAGGTGACCAAGCGTCAGACCTGCCCTTTAAATTCCCTGGGAATTTTGAAAATCCCCTTCCTGTTTGTTCAGCGGCTTTCTTTTCGGGAAGGAAGTTTTTAGGTATGGGCTCTTTGGGCGAGGAGGGGGGACCATTGCTGCACACAGGCAGGATGCGTATGGGCCAGGGCAGAAGCCGCATTGTAGGAGAAGACCCTCCCTTGCTTCCCTGGTCACCGTCAGCAATGAGATATCTTCCAGGACGAACTCCTGTGGAGAATGTTGAGACAGTGTTCAGTGTAGGTGCCCCCTGCAGCTGTTAGCTCTCCCCAAGGCACAGAAACCTAGAGGACAGTACAGCCATGAAACAGTCAGTCCCCATGGACCCTGTGCTTACTCACCATTTCTGGGGCTCCCGTGGGTTATATGCACTTGCTTTGGGACAGGCAAAGTATGGTTTTTGTGATTGCCCTCCTTAAGTGCGGGGGAATCATTGCTCTGTCTGGTGTGTACAATGCTGCCTCTGTTAAGTTTTGCATTTTGCCTGTATAGGTGCAACCTTGAGATCTCAGCCATCATTCTTATCACCGTCCAACAGACTGAGAAGACTCAGGAAGAGGCCGCGTAAAAGCAAAGAAGACATGCTGCATGAAGTCATGCAGCAGTCTGTAAACAAGAATCGAAAGGCACAGAAGTGGAGGGAGCGCGAAAGGAGGATCTGCCAGGAAAACGCGAAGCACCATCGGCAAAGCACGGAATGGCTGATTAGCATAATGGAGCGCCAAGTGGACTCTATCCAGGCACTTGTTGCCATGCAGGCGGAGTACTACCGCGCTCACCCCCCGCCCTGCAGCCCTTGTCCCAAAACTTTTCCCCTTGTGCCCCCATGTCCCCTCCAACCCACTTTCCCCAACATCCGGGTTCTTACCTCCCCCCGCTGCCTCCTACACCCATAGCTTCACCACCCACCCACGAAAACTACGACCCTTATCCACTGCACTCAACCCCTCTCAATATGCCTTATAGCCATCCTGAAGTGCAGCACTCAGTGCACAGCACTCCAGACAGGACTCGAGAGTATGAAATCAGGACATACTCAAGCCTATAAGTGAACCGTTCCCTACCCCACCCCCTTTTGCCCTTTCAGTATTTCTGTGATACTTTGTTGTTGTTTTTTTCAATAAATGGAGTTTTTTACTTTGAAAACATACTTTATTAGTGCATAAAGCAAAATATACCTTAGCCCAGGAAAGCAACAAGCACTGCAAGTCAGTGTACCAAACACAGCCACATTACTGGTGGCTTTCAGCCTCAAATTGCTTCCTCGAGGCATCCCTAATCCTTGCAGCCCCACGCTGGGCCACTCTAATAGCCCTGCTCTCTGGCTGTGCAAATTCAGCCTCCAGGTGTTGAACCTCCGAGGCCCATGCCTGAGTGAAGCTTTCACCTTTCCCTTCACAAATATTATGGAGGGTACAGCACACGGATATAACCGCGGAGATGCTGTCTTCGGCCAAGTCCAGCTTCCCATAAAGAGAGCGCCAGCGGCCCTTCAAATGGCCAAAAGCACACGCCGCAGTCATTCGGCACCGCTCAGACTGTAGTTGAACCGTTCCTGGCTGATGTCCAGGCTCCCTGTGTAGGGTTTATGAGCCACGGCATTAAGGGTAAGCAGGGTCTCCAAGGATCACAATGGGCATTTCGACTTTCCCTACAGTAATCCTCTGGTCTGGGGAAAAAGTCCCTGCCTGCAGCTTCTTGAACAGGCCAGTGTTCTGAAAGTTGCATGCATCATTCACCCTTCCAGGCCAGCCTGCGTTAATGTCAATGAAATGACCACGGTGATCCACAAGCGCCTGGAAAACCATGGAGAAATACCCCTTTCAGTTAATATACTCAGAGGCTAGGTGGGCTGGTGCCAGAATAGGAATATGCGTCCCATCTATCGCCCCTCCGCAGTTCGGGAAATCTATTTGTTCAAAGCCAGCCACAATGTCATGCACGTTACCCGGAGTCACGGTTCTTCTGAGCAGAATGCGATTAATGGCCCTGCAAACTTGCATCAACACAATTCCAACTGTTGACTTCCCCACTCCAAACTGGTTAGCGACCAATCAGTAGCTGTCTGGAGTTGCCAGATTCCAGATTGCAATAGCTACCCGCTTCTCCACCATCAGGGTAGCTCTCAATCTCGTGTCCTTGTGCCACAGGGTGGGAGCGAGCTCAGCCAAAAGTGGCTTTTCTCATCCGAAAGTCTGCAGCAACTGCTCATCATGCCAGACTTGCAGGATGATGTGATCTCACCACTCTGTGCTTGTTTCCCAAGCCCAAAAGCGGCGTTCCACGGTGGAAAGCATGTCTGTGAATGAGACAAGCAATTTCGTGTCATATGAATTACGCGACTCGATATCGTCTTCAGACTCCTCACTGTCACTTTGGATCTTAAGCAATAACTCGACTGTCAAACGAGACATGCTGGCGAGACTCGTCAGCATGTTCTGCAGCAGTTCAGGCTCCATTCCCGCAGACCGAAAGGGAAGACAAAGCGCGCTCTCCACAGAAACTGTTGAAAGATGGCGCCAAATGTGGACAGAAACACAGGGATTGCTGGGATCCGAAGCGAAGCATCACGGGGCGTTGGGACAGGATCCAGAATGTCCCGCACCCCACGCCCCCTTCCCACAAGCCACAGCGCCAGAATGGGAAGAGGTGCTCTGTGGGATAGCTGCCCATAATGCACCACTCCAAATGTCGCTTCAAGTGCTGCGAATGTGACCACGCCAGTGCGCTTGCAGCTTTCAGTGTGGACAGTCTGGAGCGCTTTCGCTGGTGCGCTCTCCGAAGGCTGGTTTAACCCAAAGCACTCTACATCTGCAAGTGTAGCCATGGCCTAAGCTATTGTTGTCTTCAGACTGCATTTCCATGCCACACAGCTAATGCGTCCCCTGTCTTCAGGAATGAATGGTCCATGGATCCCTGTAGTGACACATTTGCCAGCTAAGTCCTACAAAGCTCATGGTTTCAGCCAACACCAGGTGAAACTTGGACATTTGGCAGTTTTGCTTTGAATTTTTAGGTCTATTTGAACACGTAAAATAAAGCCAGCCAGACTCCACAAATTATTTTGTCAAACTGAGTGTGAGACAAATTTAGCAAACTTTGCAGAGTTGTGACAGCACAAACTCATTTCACATAAGGCCATTATATATCCCTCACATGATAACCATTTTCAGTCAGTGCCAGTTGTTGATAGATTTGACCCTATGACCTAGAGCTGAAAAACTCCATATCTTATTACCAGTTGTCTGAGTCATTCAGTCTCTTTGTTTTTTTTAAATATGAGGAGAAAAGTAGTTTATAGTAACATTTGAGGAAATAGAAACAAATATTAAATCAGGAGTAATTGCTGGGTTGATTTAACGGTAGTTAGAAGTATCTGTCTCTTCTTATTCCATGAGCATAAATCTCATGGATATCAGGGGGAGTACCACACACAACATAAGGACTGTGCATGGGCCTCAGTATTGAATAAAGCTACGCCTAATCTACTTCCAAAAAAAATATTTTCAGTTTAGAAAAATGAAATGCTTGTTTTAATTTGCAAACTTTAGATGGAATCCTAATTGCTCTATCGATGAACATCCTGGATTTTTAAAAAATCTGTAGAAATCTACTAGGGAGGGCTAATTACTGCTGGAATATATCCCATAATAATATAAACAATATCTGATATCCTAATAACAATGAAATAAGTGAATGGAGGACGGGAGGAAGAAAGATACACAGCTGACTTTGTTCTCCCTGATCAAATATAGAAAGAACAATCTGATGCAGCCAAGTTCTGCAGAAGAAGTCAGCTTCTGGAGATTGTAAGCAGCATAAAAAAGAGCTTAATTGGAACATTGGAAGAGTTCAAATCATTCTGTATAATAAGGCTCTGTGTGAGCTAGTGCCAAGTCTAAAGTAATGTAACATCATTTCCACACTCCAAGAGCAAAGAGCAGATGAGTGTGGAGATCATTTAGGGAGGGAAAAACTCCAGACAGTGACTGGACGTGCACGTACATGTCAGTCTGTCTGTCTGTGTGTGTGTGTGTGTGAGAGAGAGAGAGAGAGAGAGAGAGAGTGTAGGGTGGCCAGGTGCCCGGTTTTCAACCGGAAAGTCCAGTTGAAAAGGAGACCTGACAGTGTCTGGTCAGATCTACTGACCAGACACCCAAAGTCCAATTGTTGTGGGTGGGGGAGGTGGGGAGGTGCCAGGTCATCACCTGCACCAGCCTCGACTCAGCCGGTGCCCCCTTCTACCTGCGCTGGGTGGCCGCAGCTCCCAGCTGCGGCTCCCCAAGTGAGTCCCTCCTGACCTGGGCTGGGGGGTAAGAGGGGAAAAGCAGCGAGCGACCTGGTGGGGTAGGGGAAAAGAGGAGTGGATGGGGGATAGAGCCTTGAGGGAAGAGGTGGGGCAGGGGCAGCACCTCAGGGATAAAGAGGTGAGGCAGGGGAGGTTCCGGGGCTCCTACTACAGTGTTTGGTTTTTAAATATTACCAAATTGGCAGCCCTATGATGGTGTGGTATGCAATAAAAGTTTTAATAGCATTGATTTGGGATGATTGTGATGCTCACAAAGGGCTGGATCCTTAGCTGGTGTAAAGCATTGAAATCTGCTGAATCTGATGTAATTACACCAATTAACACCAGCTGGATTTGGCCCAGAGCCTGAAGCTAGGAGTTAGTTATGCATCTCACATAGATAAAACCCTTCTACTGCCTCATGCAATCATATGCCATGAATATACATGCCACTCATTTCATGGGAAAAATATGTGTGAGATGCTTCTGAATTTTTTGTGTGTCTTATAGTCACTGTTGATTTGTAAAACTCTGCCAAAAGGACTTGATTTTCCTAACAAGAGCTCAACTGAAGAATGCTTAGGAGGAAAGAAAAAAATTAACTAATTAGTTTTAGAAACCTGGAAAAGTTACCTCCTGTTTGTTTGTTTGTATTATGACTATGGGCCAGTAGGTCCTTTTCATTTTGAAAGGTAGAGGGAACACAACTCTTGTGAATATATGGAGGGAGGGGCACCGAAAGGGCATAGCATTTCATCCTCAATTTCTTTTCCCCCTCTACCCTTCCCTCTAGAAGTCCCTTCACAGCTTCTCTGTGGGAATAGGACGGAGGCAGATAGTGAGGAGAGGCAGTTGGGTGGGCAGGGGGAAAGACTGAGGAGGCAGTGAGGAGGTATTGTTAAAGGACTTCATGCAGATGGCTGTCACCTCTGGTGCATCCCCTACTGACTGGTGAATTCCATGTGCCAAACACCTGCCATTTTAACAGAGACATGGTCTGGAAGTAATCCCCGAAGAAAGGAGTAGAAAGAAATTCTGTAAAATGGAAATTGATCACATTCCCTGTCCTTTATATGTAAATAAACTGGATACAGGAAAAATTGTCCCTGAGTCTGGGACAATAAATTATTTGAAAGCTGGTGCCTTTTACCATGTTTGTTAACCAGGATCAATGTTGTCAGGTTTAGAAAGGATTGTGCAGAGTATCTCAAGTTAAGTGCATGGTGCATTTATTTTTGATTTGACTGTCTTTACTAAAACTGCAGTATAATTAATGGTTTCAGAGTAGCAGCCGTGTTAGTCTGTATCCGCAAAAAAAACAGGAGTACTTGTGGCACCTTAGAGACAAATTTGTTAGTCTCTAAGGTGCCACAAGTACTCCTGTTCTTTTTGAGTATAATTAATGTGCATTACAATCCTGAAGTTACTGAAGCGGTTAGTTAATGTCACATACATCCATACTAGCATCGAACATACTTTACTAAAGAAAATGTAAGTGTTTACTCTTAACTTTAATATTTTCAGTCAGTGTTGTAAGGAAAAAGAACAACTCCTTCGTAGCCCATGCAACATTTTAAAAAAGTCTTGGATTGCTTCATCGGCTTTTAGTCACCATCATACGCTTTTTCCTTAACAAAGGCCATAGGAAATTATTGCATTGCACAAGTGGAATTTAAACGTTGCTGATGTAGTTGAGGATGCTCTTTCCTTAGAAGAATCATGAAGTATGACCAGGCTCTTTAAAAATTTGATTACAACAGCTCAGCAGATGGTAGACACTTGGGGTTAGCTCTAAGACGATCTGTATTTACAGAGTATTAATAATGGCTTAAACTTCCTCATACATAGATGTTGATTAATTTTAAGTCCATTTGTAGAAACCCAGCATTGCCAGAATATTTCCTGAAACCACAATACAAAGTATGATAAACACCATCAGTTAATCCAGCCTAATGTACTCCTCACATTTTTTAAAAATCGCTAAAAGGATTATTGTAATTTTTCAAACATAAAAAAAAAACAGATTGGCTCTTTCATTTGTACTCTGTATGTTACATTTTTGACAGGCAACTCTTTTTGTTGATGGAATTATGTGTTTTTATCCTTTGCTGTAACATACTTTCAAATAACTTGTATTTAATTTTAGATTCTATTTGAAATTTCTTCATACCAATGAGTGGAACATGTATTAATCGAGTCAGGTGAAACAACAGGAGGAAAACCTTTAAGAAAAGTCTACCCGCTATTTTAGCAAGGAAATCTGATATGATTCACTAGTAAAGAAATAGTTTAGAGCATACAGGTTCTCAACCTTGGCCATGGCGTGACCGTTTTTTCAATAGGGACCATTTAACAAAATGGGAAGGACAGAGTGGTTGGAATCCTGACACCTGTTTGCAACCCCCAAATTAAAAATTCATGGGCTGAAATCCTGGCTCCATTGAAATCAGTGGGAGATTTGCCAGGACTTCAGTGGAGGCAGGCTTTTCACCCTTGGCATACAGCATCTATCGCTATATAAGTGTACATATTTCTTTGTATAATGGGTTTTTAAAACACCTCTTGTTGGCTGCAGACATCTTTGCCAAAATTAAAAACACAATCAAATTAAAAGTATAACGAGGAGCTACTTCAGAAAAACCTAAATCCAACAATATTCCCCCCCCCCCCATGTGAACAGCTATGGTATACTTTCCTCCCTAAAAACCTTGGTAAGATGCAGCTTCTTATGTAGATGGGTCCTAAGCCACTTAGGGATTCATATCAAACAAAATACACATAAGGGGCAGCTTGCGGAGCCCCCTGGCTGCCCCTATGTGTAGGAGTTGGGGGACAGGGGGACATGCCGCTGCTTTTGGGAGTTGCGTGGAGCAGGGCAAACCCCAGACCCCGCTCCCCAGCAGGAGCTAGAGCACCAAATTAAAATGTCTGACGGGCCAGATACAGCCCCTGGGCTTAGTTTGCCCACCCCTGCTCTATTATATTTATTTTGGGATGAAGTGAAATCATGTTGTAATTAGGGATGTTGATTAATCGTGGTTAACTCACGCGATTAACTAAAAAAATTAGCTGCAGTTAAAAAGATTAATCCTGATTAATCGCACTGTTAAACAATAGAATACCAATTGAAATTTATTAAATATTTTTGGATGTTTTTCTACATTTTCAAATATATTGATTTCTATTACAACACAGAATACAAAGTGTACAGTACTCACTTTATATTATTATTTTTATTACAAATATTTGCACTGTAAAAACGATAAACAAAAGAAATAGTAGTTTTCAATTCACCTCATACAAGTACTGTAGTGCAATCTCTTTATCGTGAAAGTGTAACTTACAAATGTAGATTTTTGGTGTTACATAACTGCATTCAAAAACAAAGCAATGTAAAACTTTAGTGCCTACAAGTCCACTCAGTCCTACTTCTTGTTCAGCCAATAGCTAAAACAAACAAGTTTGTTTACATTTACGGGAGATACTGCTGACTGCTTCTTAGGGCACGTCTATACTTACCTCCGGGTCTGGCAGTAAGCAATCGATCTTCTGGGATCGATCCCGGAAGTGCTCGCCGTCAACGCCGGTACTCCTGCTCCACGAGAGGAGTATGCGGAGTCGACAGGGGAGCCTGCCTGCCGCGTGTGGACCCGCGGTAAGTTCGAACTAAGATAGTTCAACTTCAGCTACGTGAATAACGTAGCTGAAGTTGCGTATCTTAGTTCGAACTGGGGGGTTAGTGTGGACCAGCCCTTATTTATGTCACCTGAAAGTGAGAACAGGCATTTGCATGGCACTTCTGTAGCCGGCGTTGCAAAGTATTTATGTGCCAGATATGCTAAACATTCATATGCCCCGACAAGCTTCCATGCTGATGATGCTCCTTAAAAAAAAATGCATTAATTAAATTTGTGACTGAACTCCTTGGGGGGAATTGTATGTCTCCTGTTCTTTTTAACCTGCATTCTGCCATATCTTTCATGTTATAGCAGTCTTGGCTGATGACTCAGCACATGTTCGTTTTAAGAACACTTTCACAGCAGATTTGACAAAACACAAAGAAGGTATCAATGTGAGTTTTCTGATTTCTAAGGACAGATATAGCACTCGAATTAAGGTTTAAGAATCTGAAGTGCCGTCCAAAATCTGAGAGGGACGAGGTGTGGAGAATGCTTTCAGATGTCTTAAAAGAGCAACACTCTGATGCGGAAACTGCAGAACCTGAACCACCAAAAAAGAAAATCAGCCTTCTACTGGTGGCATCTGACTCAGATGATGAAAATGAGCATGCATCGGTCCGCTCTGCTTTGGATTGTTATCGAGCAGAATCCGTCATCAGCATGGACGCATGTCTTCTGGAATGGTGGTTGAAGCATGAAGTGACATATGAAGCTTTAGCGCATCTGACACATAAATATCTTGTGATGCCGGCTACAACAGTGCCATGAGAACACCTGTTCTCACTTTCAGGTAACATTGTAAACAAGACGAGGGCAGCATTATCTCCTGCAAATTGTAACCAAACTTGTTTGTCTGAGTGATTGGCTGAAGTAGGACTGAGTGGACTTGTAGATTCTAAAGTTTTATATTGTTTTATTTTTGAATGCAGTTATTTTTTATACATAATTCTACATTTGTAAATTCAACTTTCATGATAGAGAGCTTGCACTACTGTACTTGTATTGAGTGAATTGAAAAATACTATTTCTTTTGTTTTTTAAGGTATATTTATTTTGGATTACAAATATTTGCAAAGTGAGCACTGTACACTTTATATTCTGTGTTGTAATTGAAATCAATATATTTGAAAATGTAGAAAACATTCAAAATATTTAAATAAATGGTATTCTATTATTGCTTAACAGTGCGATTAATCACGATTAATTTTTTTAATCGCTTGACAGCCCTAGTTGTGATATAGGCTAATGAGGAAGACAAGTTAAGGTTGAACTTTCAATCTAACTTTGCATTTCCAAACTTTAGACTGTTTGATTTCTCAAATGTATCGTTGTAAAAAAATCTAGAGGTTTTTTGCATAGAATTTCCATCTTTTTAATTGTTTATCTTTGTAAGAAAGAAAAAGGTTAGAAGTTGCCAGTAGGACTTGGCAGTTCTGTGATCCCAAACTCTGGCACAGCCGTCCTTGACAAAGGTCACTGAACTGACTGAGACCTCTGGACTACCGAGGAAAACGTTCTCTTTAATTGGCCTCTTATTTATTAAGGGTTGGATTGTGATACGCTTACTCATGTTTAACAGTATCTTACTCCTCACATGTTCCTATTAAAGTCAGTTGGACTACGTGACAGCAAGATAATGTTCAAAGTGAGTATAGGTATCATAAAAGAGCAATGAGAGAGGCCAGCAAGATTTGTCCCAGAGAGAAACAGAAAGAGAAGTCTTTATCATCATTAAAACTACTGTCCTTAGGTTGAAAAAATTATTTTAAGGTCTCAATTCAGCAAAGCCCTTAAGCATGTTCTTAAACCCAACCCTATTCAAGTAAAGCATGTACTTAACTTCAGTGGGGCTTAAGCCAAGAACATGCCTACATGCTTTGCTGGAGTCAGGATGGATGTAAGAACATGCTTTAAGCACTTTGCTGAATTGGGGCCTAAGTATGGTCAATATAATTCTCTTGGCAGGCAGTTTCAACATTATCTTAATTCAGTCCCCTTTTTAACCCAAGGGGCAATAATTTTCTACTAGAACCTTCAGCTCCAGTCAGTATGTGTTTTACACACGCTCACTCCAGTATGCTATCTTAATATCACAGCTGAATGAGAATAGTCTACAGAATTAATCATTCTGGCCTCCACAGTTTCCATTATTTTTCTGTTTGCTTTTAAAATTCAGTGAAATTCTGATACAAAACCTCCCCACAAAGATAAATGATTCTTCCTACCTTACATTCTTAGGCATTTAAAAAAAACATAGCATAGCTAACAGCTTTAGAAAAGACCTGTGGCCAGCCAGCAGGAACACCTTTCCACTCATGTCGTCTCTGACCCATCCTTTGATACTGGCGATACTAGTATATTATTCCCTTCCTTTGTCAATCTGTTCCACCGACCAGTTGTGCACATTGTCAGAACACTTTCCTATTCTCAGACCTAAACATTTCCTCCTTAGCTTCAGGCCATTGCTGTCTGTGTGCCATAGTGTCTTCTGAGGCTGTACATGCTTGCCTTCCAATGGGCCATATTCTGGTACCCTGACTCCACAAGTAGTCCTACTGAGGCCTGGTCTACACTACGGGTTTAGGTCGACTTTAGCAGCGTTAAACCGAATTAAGCCTGGACACGTCCACACAACGAGGCCCTTTCTTTTGACTTAAAGGGCCCTTTAAACCGGTTTCTTTACACCACCTCCGACGAGGGGATTAGCAATAAAACCGGCCTTTGCGGGTCGGAATTGGGGTAGTGTGGACGGAATTCGATGTTATTGGCCTCCGGGAGCTATCCCACAGTGCTTCATTGTGACTGCTCTGGACAGCGCTCTCAACTCAGATGCACTGACCAGGTAGACAGGAAAAGACCCGCGAAGGTTTGAATTTCATTTCCTGTTTGCCCAGCGTGGAGAGCACAGGTGACCACGCAGAGCTCATCAGCACAGGTAACCGTCATGGAGTCCTCCCAGGATCGCAAAAGAGCTCCAGCATGGACCGAACGGGAGGTACGAGATCTGCTCGCCATATGGGGAGATGAAGCAGTGATAGCTGAACTCCGTAGCAGTAAAAGAAATGGAAAAGTATTAGAAAAGATCTCCAAGGCCATGAAGGACCGAGGCCATAACAGGGACACACAGCAGTGCCGCGTGAAAATTAAGGAGCTACGGCAAGCCTACCACAAAGCCAGAGAAGCAAACGGAAGGTCCGGGGCAGAGCCGCAAACTTGCCGCTACTACGCGGAGCTGCATGCGATCCTAGGGGGTGCAGCCACCACTACCCCAACCGTGTGCTATGACTCTCTCACTGGAGAAACACACAGGGAAGACGGTTCAGGGAACGAGGAAGATGACGATGGAGGTACTGTAGGTAGCTCACAGCAGCAAGGAAGCGGAGAAACCGGTTTCCCCAACAGCCAGGATATGTTTGTGACCCTGGACCTGGAACCAGTAACCCCCGAACTCACCCAAGACCCTCAGGGCACACAGGAGACCTCTGGTGAGTGTAACTTTGTAAATATTTGTAAACATTACAAAAAAAAAGCAAGCAAGTCTGTTAACGTGTATGGGGATGGAGCGGAAATCCTCCAGGGACATCTCCAGAAAGCTCTCCTGGTTGAAATGGGGTGATTTTATTAAGGGGGACATTCAGAGGCGCCCGTTCCTGCTCTTCTGACCAGAAATGTTCCCCGCTGTTAACCACGCGGTGGGGGGGAGGGGTGAAGTGATCATCCCAGAGAATCGTGTGTGTGTGTGTGGGGGGGTGGTTTACTTGTGTTTGTGCCGCATGTTAACCGGGAAACCGCAGCCCCCTCCTTTTACATTGAAACCCCATTTTAAATGGACAACCCAATTCATCCTTGATATGGGAAATGCGCTGCTGTTTGCAACCTTTCCCGCATGTTAAGAAGGTTAAAAAAGCCAAAACACTGTGGCCTACGATGGCTGCCTGCAAGCCGAAATATGCGACCTTGTAATGAAAGAGTGTACCCATTGTTCCCTAAAATGTGTCTTTTTTAACCACCTCTCCCTTCTCCTCCACCAGCTGCAAATGTTTCTCCTTCGCAGAGGCTCGTGAACATTAGAAAGAGAAAACGTAAGACGAGGGACGAGATGTTCACGGAGCTGCAGATGTCCGCCCAGGCTGATAGAGCACAGCAGAATGCGTGGAGGCAGTCAATGTCGGAGATGAGAAAAGCCCAATATGAACGAGAGGAGAGGTGGCGGGCTGAATCGCGGGAAGAACAGAGCAAGTGGCGGGCTGAAGACGATAGGTGGCGTCAGCTTGCAGACAGACGGCAAGAGGCAATGCTCCGTCTGCTGGAGCATCAAAGTGATATGCTCGAGCGTATGGTTGAGTTGCAGGAAAGGCAGCAGGAGCAGAGACCGCCGCTACAGCCCCTGTGTAACCAACAGCCCTCCTCCCCAAGTTCCATAGCCTCCTCACCAAGACGCCCAAGAACACGGTGGGGGGGCCTCCGTCCACCCAGTCACTCCACCCCAGATGATCGCCAAAGCATCAGAAGGCTGGCCTTCAATAAGAGTTAAAGTTTTAAAATGCAGTGTGTCCTTTTCCATCCCTCCTCCCCCACCCATCCCAGGCTACCTTGGCAATTATCCCCCTACCTCTGTAAGGAACTAATAAAGAATGCATGAATGTGAAAAAACAATGACTTTATTGCCTCTGCAAGCGGGAGGGGAGGGGAGGGTGGGGTGGGGTGGTTGGTTTACAGGGAAGTAGAGTGAACCGGGTCGGGGGGGGGGGGTTGGAGGGTTCATCAAGGAGAAACAAACAGAAGTTTCACACAGTAGCCTGGCCAGTCACAAAACTCGTTTTCAAAGCTTCTCTGATGCGCACCGCGCCCTGCTGTGCTCCTCTAACCGCCCTGGTGTCTGGCTGCGCGTAATCAGCGGCCAGGCGAGTTGCCTCAACCTCCCACCCCGCCATAAAGGTCTCCCCCTTACTCTCACAGATATTGTGGAGCGCACAGCAAGCAGCAATAACAATGGGGATATTCTTTTCGCTGAGGTCTGAGCGAGTCAGTAAGCTGCGCCAGCGCGCTTTTAAACGTCCAAATGCACATTCCACCACCATTCGGCACTTGCTCAGCCTGTAGTTGAACAGGTCCTGACTCCTGTCCAGGCTGCCTGTGTACGGCTTCATGAGCCATGGCATTAAGGGGTAGGCTGGGTCCCCAAGGATCACGATAGGCATTTGAACATCCCCAATGGTCACTTTCTGGTCCGGGAAGAAAGTCCCTTCCTCCAGCTTTCGAAACAGAGCAGAGTTCCTGAAGACGTGAGCATCATGTACCTTTCCCGGCCATCCCACGTTGATGTTGGTGAAACGTCCCTTGTGATCCACCAGGGCTTGCAGCAGCATTGAAAAGTACCCCTTGCGGTTTACGTAGTCGGTGGCTTGGTGCTCCGGTGACAAGATAGGGATATGGGTTCCGTCTATGGCCCCGCCACAGTTTGGGAATCCCATTTCAGCAAAACCATCCACTATTGACTGCACGTTGCCCAGAGTCACTACCCTTGCTATCACCAGGTCTTTCATTGCCCTGGCAAATTGGATCACAGCAGCCCCCACCGTAGATTTGCCCACTCCAAATTGATTCCCGACTGACCAGTAGCTGTCTGGCGTTGCAAGCTTCCACAGGGCTATCGCCACTCGCTTCTCAACTGTGAGGGCTGCTCTCATCTTGGTATCCTGGCGTTTCAGGGCAGGGGAAAGCAAGTCACAAAGTTCCATGAAAGTGGCCTTACGCCACTGAGAATCGTCCCATACCTGCAGCACGATGCGATCCCACCAGTCTGTGCTTGTTTCCCGGGCCCAGAATCGGCGTTCCACGGTATCAACCTGCCCCAGTGACACCATGATTTCCACATTGCTGGGGCCTGTGCCTTGTGAGAGGTCTATGTCCATGTCAATTTCCTCATCACTCTCGTCACCGCGCTGCAATCGCCTCCTCGCCTGGTCCGGGTTTCGCCTTGGCATGTTCTGGCTCTGCATATACTTCAGGACAATGCGCGTGGTGTTCATAGTGCTCATAATTGCCGCGGTGATCTGAGCGGGCTCCATGATCCCAGTGCTAGCTATGGCGCCTGGTCAGAAAAAAGGTGCGAAAGTAGTATCTGATGGACCAGGAGAAGGAGGGCGGGAGGGAGGGAGGGAGGGCCGAGTGACGACATGGCGTACAGGTACAGGAACAGGGAGAAACACAAACAACTGTCACACAGAATGGTCCCCCCAAAGATTAAACTGGAAACCCTGGGCTTAGCAGGCCGTTGATTTCACGGAGGAAGGGGAAGCAAATGAACACAGAACAAATCTATTTTTTACATCTTAAGGTGGCAGCCGACGCTGCAGCATGAGTGACAGCCATACCAGTACGATGACGATGGGTACCAATCATAATATACCATCATCTGCCAAAAGGCAAGGGGCTGCTGCTGTGTAGCAATGCAGCCCCACGTCTGCCAGCCCCACGTCCGCCAGCACCCAGCATCGCCCTCGGCCTCTTCTGGGTGCTTAGCAGACAATATTGGGCAATTGGCAGAAAATAGTATATTATGACTGGTAACCGTCATCATCAAAACAGTAGCATGTCTGCCCAGGTGGCCATGATTGACAGCCATACCAGTATGACGATGATGGGTACCAGTCATAATATACCATCGCCTGGAAGGGGCTGGTGCAATGCAGCCCTACGGCTGCCAGCCCCACGGCTATCACTCATGCTACACCGTCTACCGCCAAAAGGCAGTTAGCAGCTGCTGCTGTGTAGCAATGCAGTCCCACGTCTGCCGGCACCCAGAGGACATATGGTGACGGTGAGCTCAGCTGAGCTGAGCGGGCTCCATGCTTGCCGTGGTATGTTGTCTGCACAGGTAACCCAGGTAAAAAGGCACGAATCTATTGTCTGCCGTTGCTGTGACGAGGGGGGAGGGGCCTGACGACATGTACCCAGAACCGCCCGCGACACTGTTTTGCATCATCCGGGCATTGGGATCTCAACCCAGAATTCAAAGAAAAGGCGCGAACCACTTCTCGGCTCGAGCTGTGGCGCAAACGTAGTATCTGACGGCCTAGGGGAAGGAGGGAGGGGGGCCGAGTGACGACATGGAGTACAGGCACAGGGAATTAAAATAAAGAACGGTGGCTGTGCATCAGGGAGAGACACAAACAACTGTCACAGACTGGTCCCCCCCAAAGATTAAACTGAAAACCCTGGGTTTAGCAGGCCATTGATTTGACGGAGGGAGGGGGAAGCAAATGAATACAGAGAAAATCTATTTTTTTACATCTTAAGACGACGGTGCAGCGTGACTGATAGCCCTCGGCATCTTTCTGGGTGCTTGGCAGCAAATACGGGGCGGTGTATGACGATGGTCTTCAGGCCTATTGCACGAGCTGCTGCTCAGGGAAGACTCTGCTAACGTGCGATGACCCGACTTGTAATAGGCCGGCTAACAGTCATAATACACCATTTACTGCCAAAAGGCAAGCCCCACGGCTGCCAGCACCCAGATCGCCGATGAAGGCTACCAGTCTACTGCACCGTCTACCGCCAAAAGGCAGTTAGCAGCTGCTGCTGTGTAGCAATGCAGTCCCACATCTGCCGGCACCAAGAGGACATATGGTGACGGTGAGCTCAGCTGTGCTGAGCGGGCTCCATGTTGTCTGCACAGGTAACCCAGGTAACCCAGGTAAAAAGGCGCGAATCTATTGTCTGCCGTTGCTGTGACGGGGGAGGGAGGGGCCTGACGACATGTACCCAGAACCGCCCGCGACACTGTTTTGCATCATCCGGGCATTGGGATCTCAACCCAGAATTCCAAGGGGCGGCGGAGACTGTGGGAACTGTGGGATAGCTGTGGGATAGCTACCCATAGTGCAATGCTCCGGAAGTCGACGCTAGCCTCGTACTGTGGATGCTGTCTGCCGACTAGAGCACCTAGAGCTTTTTATTGTGTGGACATACACAATCGGCTGTATACAACCGATTTCAATAAAACCGGCTTCTATAAATTCGAACTAATTTCATAGTGTAGACATACCCTCAGAGTGAAAACAATAGGCCTGCTCATGGCGCAAAATACTATTCAGCGTTCTCACATCACCCTGAGCCCAATTTTGCTTTTATGTTGTATTTACTTTCCCTTTAAAAAAATCTGTCCTAAATTGGAGACTATAGATCACATTCCGCAAGTGGCCACAGCACAGAATGGCACAGCTGCCCTCCTTAGTTCTAGCTCTATATTGGAATCTCTTTTGGTATATGCACACCCAAGAACTGCATTGACTTTATTCCCAATAGTGCTGAGTGTAAGTATTGAAAGCCTCTATTTACATTAGTTTGCTATCTACTGTCACACCCAGTTTTATTTTTATTTTTTCAGATTCATTTTTTCCAAATAGCATTTTGTATCTGTTTATTTCCTCTGCTTAGTTGAGTGAATATTCATTTATTAATTGCTGAATCTCACCATGACAGGTTCGGTCACAGAGACCCCCTTGGGACTGTCACCTGATGTGCTGAAATTACCTCTGAGCCCATTTTCCACTGCCAGCTTGGGACTCCAGAACCCTGCCTTGTTGAGCCAGACTTGCTAGTCTGCTGCAACACAAACCCAGGTCTGTTCCATGCCCCCAAAGCTGCAGACTTTAACCAAAAACCACTCAGCAGGTATTCCTGTCTCCAGCACCCAGACACCCAGCTCCCAGTGGGATCCAAACCCCAAATAAATCGGTTTAACTCTGTATAAAGCTCATACAGGGTAAACTCATAAAGTGTCTGCCCTCTATGACACTGATAGAGAGAGATGCACAGCTGTTTGCTCCCCCAGGTATTAATCACTTACTCTGGGTTAATTAATAAACAACAGGGATTTTATTAAGTATAAAAAGTAGGATTTAAGTGGTTTCAAGAAATAACAGACAGAACAAAGTAAGTTACCAAGCAAAATAAAACAAAACACGCAAGTCTAAGCCTAATACATTTAAGAAACTGAATACAGGTAAATCTCAGAGATGTTCCAATAAGCTTCTTTCACAGACTAGACTCCTTCTTAGTCTGGGCCCAATCCTTTCCCCGGTACAGTCCTTGTTAATTCCATCTCAGGTGGTAACTAGGAGACTTCTCATGCCTGCAGCCCCCTTTGTTCTGTTCCACCCCCTTTTATATCTTTGGCACAAGGCGGGAATCCTTTGTCTCTCTCTGGGTTTCCACCCTTCCTTCTAAATGGAAAAGCACCAGGTTTAAGATGGATTCCAGTATCATGTGACATGTTTACATATCCTGTGAGACTTCATCACTCACTGGCTGGCACCCAGGTATACAGGAAGGCTTACAAGTAAACAGAGCCATTTACAACCAATTGTTCTGGTCAATGGGAGCCATCAAGATTCTAAAGCACCATTAACGGCCCACATTTTGCATAATTACAATAGGACTTCAGAGTAATACTTCATATTTCTAGCTTCAGATACAATAATGATACATTCATACAAATAGGATGAACACACTCAGTAGATTGTAAGCTTTGTAATGATACCTTACAAGAGACTTTTTGCATAAAGCATATTTTAGTTACATTATATTCACACTCATAAGCATATTTCCATAAACATATGGAGTGCAATGTCACACTGACTTCAATATGTATAAGCCACTGCTACAATCCGTCCAGGTCAACTTCCACTAGAAATGTGTCTGCTATTCATCCAGGTTTGGTGTCACTGGCGAATCTGAAAGAATAAAGTAAATTCAATCAATCTTATTATATGATGTTTACCAGAATTCTCATACCAGTGTTAATTATCCCCACTTACTAGGGGCTGTCCATTTGGACCTTTCCATAAATAATTACTCTGTTTCTGTGTTTTTTAACCAATTTCTAATCCAAATGGTGGTATTTGTACCTAATTGGTTTTTATCCAGTTTCTTTATAAACTTATGTAGTACAATACCAAATCCAATACTTTAATTCCCAGGTGCGAATGTATTTTGCTGTCCCAGGCACCTACCTCACTGCTTGATGTTCCTGCATCCCCTCTTTCTCTGCATTACCCAGCAAGACAGCGCTGTTGATAAGTTAGTTTTATTTTCAGAACTGTAATAAAATAACATCAAGTATGACAGGAAAAATACTTCATAGGGGATTTTAATAGTGACCCCTAATAAAATTCTTTTGGATCCATAAAACATTTCATGCATGCAGGTGCCATTAATATAGAATGCTAGGATACTTATGGTAATTTGGAATGTGCTCAGGGCTAAAGGACATTTGCAGACAGTGTAATTGTACTTCGGCTGTTTTTTGCTCATGATGCTAAATAGTTCTCGATTGAAGTACCAGTTTAGTTCCTCCTTTTCTAAAACATAATATAGTGAGGCTTATAAATAAAATAAAATAAAATAAAATAAATAAATTAATGGAGATATCCTATCTCCTAGAACTGGAAGGGACCTTGAACGGTCATCGAGTCCAGCCCCCGCCTTCACTAGCAGGGCCAAGTACTGATTTTGCCCCAGATCCCTAAGTGGCCCCCTCAAGGATTGAGCTCACAACCCTGGGTTTAGCAGGCCAATGCTCAAACCACTGAGCTTGAGAAGTTTCAGCAGTTTGCATGTATTACAGTAAAAAATCAAATGTTGGTCTTTCTGCCTAGCGTTACTAAATACAGAAATGCAGTAGAAAATACCCTTTCCCTGGGAAAACAGGCGATGATGATGTTTCTTAGATATGTATCTTTTAAATAACATGGAGGAGGGATTGTTTTTAAACCACATTAGTCCACTCTTTTTAAGAGTCATATTTGTGCTAAAATATATACAGTGGAGCTCGCAAGTTGGTTCAGTCAGTTGTGAATTCTAACTTGGAAATGCAGAGACTCAATTAACATCCAGGATTCCTAGCAATTCAAATGCATTAAGTTAGAGAGACTTTATGTGAGAATATAGATACTTCAATTTAAGTGTGTGTTCCCTGCTCACCTAGATCATGACTATGGTGAAGACTGATTAAAGTTTTTACAGCACTTTAAAATGCTGAGTAATATATAAATGATAGGTGTTATTTTATGTTTATACTGCAGTTAAAAGTGTAAATAGTTATGTATTTCCAAGGGTCATTCATTTATTGACCTGGGGCCTAAAGCACTTAAGCACATGCATAAATCCCATTGACTTCAATGTAAATTACGGTGGTAAAATCTACATTTTCAATGCTGTACATAGTGGTTTAGCTGCCTGAGTGCCTTTAACATTATTGTTAGTTGCAGTAAAATGTTATCAAAATTTGAGTTAATTAAAAACATTTACAAGTCACATTGTACCCAAAAGAAGTAATACAGGATCGGGCCCGCGGACTATGTATTCAAGTAAGTACTACATGCTTCAGATGAAGCTGTTAGAATCCCAATAAAGGGCAATTTGGCATATTCTGCCCATAATCCACGAGTTAGTGCTTGTCTTATGTCCTGAGCATGAAGTGTTATATCCCCTCCAGTTCTTCTCCTAGCCAGTGTAATGTGGATGTTCTCATTACATCTCATAGAAGTGTCTAATCCTCTTTAGAATCCTGCTAAACTGCTCCATTTGCTCATAAGATTTCACTGTTGTTGTAGCCATGTTGGTCCCAGGATATGACAGAGATATGGTTTTAAGTGGTCTCATACAGCATGTGGAAAGCCCTTATGCTTAACAGTCTAACCCTCAACTGCCCACTTCATTTTCAGTGGTCTCCCACGACATGTTAACCCCTTATGTTTACCAATCTGTCGCAATTTATAATTAGCTCAGCCATTCTGGTTTCCTTCCCCAGACCCGAAGAAGACTTCTGTGATACTTGAAAGCTTGTATCTTCCACCAACAGAAGTTGGTCCAATAAAAGATATTACCTTTCCCACCTTGTGTCTCTCATAAGATTTCCCCATGGTCTCCCTCATATATTTTCTTTATAAATATGCTGGAACAGGAATATGAGCTACTTGCTCCTATTGCATGTAATGGAGGAATGTATTTTTCATGATACCCTGCCAAGCTTCAATTAGTGCTTGGGTTTGGTTACATGCTAGTGAGTCCTTCATTGATGTGCATCTATCAGATTGCTTTTGGAATCATGGAACATGGTGGATATTCATATCTTTCACCTCTAGGGGCTTGGATTCAAATCTAGCATTGATGAGTTTGGTTTCAACCTCATCCCTTGAAGCTGCTTGCCCACATCACAAAACCACTAAATAATTTTGACATAAAGGCCAGCCTTTTCTTAGGAGAGACTAAAGACCGGAATAGCAGTGAAGTTGTAGCTCTGGGGGGAATGCCCAGCACAGCATCTCCCTGCATGATACCTGGCTGTAGTTGGTGCAGGCTTGATTTTCTCATAGCAAATAGCCTCTAGGAAAGTTAAAGATAGTGGCTACATGTGTATATACCATGCTTATCACACTTCTTTAACTTAATCATTACTAACGTCTTGCTTGGTGAATGCAGCATTGAAAATATGCTACAAGAACATAAATCCTTGGCATCTCTGTCACTTTGTTAAAGCTAGAAAAATCCTCAGTAAGCTTCAGCAGAAACACAACATAATGCAATTAGCAGTTGAAATTGTTACTCACCCTCAGTGGAGAGAGGGGATTTCAGGAATAAGCCTTGGAGGACCAGGATGTTACCAAGTGTGGAGGCAAAGGCAAAATAGATGAGTGGCGACATTCTTGTCCCAGATGATATTTTATTAAATAAAATGTATGTGTTGCTTGTGGGTTGATGTTTTAGATCAGCTTGGGGCCAGGGTTGGCCATAATTGTGCTTTACTAACATGTGGCTTTTGAAAGAGCTGTTTTTAGTGTTCCTGAATGCTGTGCAGTAGTGTGGCCTCGTACTGAGGCACTGGCTGAGTATTAAGAGGTGAACTGAGTGGGGCTTGGAGAAAGGATGTAGCAAGCGTTAGGAGACATGGCATTCATGATGTAATGTACTTACTGCTGAGCCCTAGAAGTCTGTCTAGTGAAGGAATCGAGGGACTTTTGCTATTTGTGTTTTCGCGCTATCCAGACCCTGATTCTCAGCTGCTCTGTTCTCATACTAGGCACAGGAATAGAACAGACATAATGAGCGACACGTTGGCCCTCCTGGATTCTGGGGCTGACTGGAGACTGCTCTAATTTATGCTGTGTTGCACCAGCTCTGTATGGACCATTTCTGTAGCTCAGAGTAGTGCTCCAGCTTCTTCCCGCCAGCCCCAACATGCCTCGTCACACCCCTCACACCCCTATAAATTAGGGTTTGTGAGAGGGGACAGCATAGGGCTGTTCTGCTGGCCCTACATGGTATCCTCCTTAGGGTGGGAGTATTCCGTTTGGGAGATCTGATGGACCTCATATGGAGAGCCAGCATACAGGAGCTATGGGAACTGCAGAACCAGGGCCCCTGTGTGTATCTTCCATTCCCAAACTGGTAAATTTCCTCAGCGGCAATAACCTGCAAACTTAGTGTGAAAATACTCTGTCTTCAGAATACAACAGCCAATACATTCATACTCTAGACATAGAAGCATGCTCAAGTTTTCCAGTTTGATAACAAAATCTAATGTGAAAGCACTGGAAGAAGATTAAACAAAAGTTAATTATCCCTCCAGCAACTGATTCGTGATAGTAAGGGGTTAGCTAAAAGCGGGGCAGGGGAGATGAGGAGGGTGGGGTAGCAAAGAATGGGGAGGAAAGGGGCTTGGAGGCAGTTAGAAAGAGGCTGAGGTAGTATGGCTTTAGATAATAACCAGTATCAGGTTTCATCCAAGATTAGTAATTATTTGCTAATTTTGTGTTGTGGAACCATTTTAATCTAAATGTCCATTAAAACAAGAGTTGGGATAATAAATGTGTAGTTAAAGTTTTGGATTAGTGAAGACATCCTAAATTCCAATGGGTCCTTCATTGCAAAAAGAAAAAAAAATAGCATCCTTGACACAGTAAGAAACATTCCCTCAAACCACAGATAAATCTCTAGACAATATTCTACCTAAAGATGTTTGAACCTTGGACGGCAACGTTGGTTGAAAAACTTTGACTAATGAAATGTGGATGGAAAAATTGAAATGTCCATGCTTTTTTTCTATTTCCTGACAAGCTTTGGATGCTGCAAGGGAATCTTCTACTAGGCACACATCTTTGCAAACAATAGATTGAAAAGCAAGTCCTTTGTGTTAAGGGTTTTCCTTATTTGTTCACCTGATGTCATGGCCAAAGAAGGTTGAGTTTACAAGTCCAAAGAAAATGTAGTCTCCCTCTGTTTGCAGAACTGAGTCATCTCTCATCAGTGCTTATTCATATGCTTGGAGTATGAAGTGTAAATAATTGTGATTCAAAATGGATACACTTGCTAACAATCTAACCTAATTGCTTCCAATATTTATTAGGCAATCCTCCAGATCCCCTGAGGGTGTGCATACCTTTCCATAAACAGGGATTAAACAGGCCTATAAAGTCGAAAAAGGCCCTTTTATATGAAAACATTCATAATGAAATATTGATGCATATTGTTCTGAGGCTGAGACTGTAGTGAAGGTTCTGGCGTTTAATTCCGACTGGAGACCATTTGCGATATTTAAATCATTCCATAAAGCAAAGATAATTGCCATCATGGCATTTGGAAAGTAAAATATGCCATTCTTCGTTCTTACAACATGTCATATCACAGCACTGAAATACCTATTGATAAATCCAGAACACCCCGTTCTGTATTGTGTTTCTGTTTTTGACTAATGTCTCTTGTTATACAGGCTCAATCTGCTCAGCCAGGTAAGTCTGCTGCTGACCAGACTTTGCACCTGATATAAGCCATTAAAGGCAAGTCTTCAATCAGGCATAAAAACAGCATTTGTACAGAAGTGCCTATGTATGCTACAGTCCAATTCCCAGCCTCCATTGTCAGAATCATCCTGATGGGATTCTGTCCTCTTCCGTTATGCAACCTAATTAGAGATTGTGGAAATGGGAGAAAAGCAGGTGATGAACACTAAGATTTGACCTTTAACAAGACACTATATCTACTGCATCCTTAGTCTTTAGCATCCATTTCAGTGTTTCCATATTGGAAGTCAGAATTTCCTGCTGCAGCTACTATAGCCCTAAAATGATTATCGGGTTTTTGGAGAAGAGGGGTCTTCTGGAGTCTGCCTCTTTTCCTCACCTTTCAATTCACCATCACCCTCAAAGATGTCACATTATACCAACCACATACCCAACCACGTACCCAAACATGCTTTTATCCACCAAACACTGCATGAACAGTGGCAGGGCAGCTTTCCCCACACCACTCGGCTTGTGTGCCTGAGCCACCTCCCAGTAGTATCACCACTAGGAGTGAGAGGGTAGTTCAGTCTTCATGCTTGCTCAGTCCTTGGCTTTTTCTCTTTTTCTGAGCCTGTCAACAAGGTCCCAATTAGTACTAAATGTGGGGAAGATGTCAGGCTGAAAGGGACCTTGAGAGGTAGTCAAGTCCAGCCCCCTATGCTGAGGCAGGACCAAGGAAACGTAGACCAGCCCTGGCAGGTGTTTGTCCAACCTGTTCTTAAAAGCTTCCAGAGATGGGGATTCTACAACATCCCTTGGAAGCCTATTCGAGAGCATAACTGTCCTTATAGTTTTTCCTAATATCTACCCTAAATCTCCCTTGCTGCTGATTAAGCGCATTACTACTTGTCCTATCTTTGGTGGACATGGAGAACAATTGATCCCCATGCTCTTTGTAACAGCCCTTAACATATTTCAAAACAGTTATCAGTTTCCTCCATCAGCCATCTTTACTCAAGACTAAACATGCCCAGTTTTTTAGCCTTTCCTCACAGTCAGGTTTTCTAAAACTTTTATCTCTCTCTTTTTTTCTTTTTTTTTTTGCCCTTCTCTGGACTCTCTCCAATATACCACATCTTACACCTTTCCAAAGATGTGGTGCCCAGAAATGGACACTGTACTTCAGCTGAGGCCATGCCAGTGCCAAGTAAAGCAGAACAATTACCTCCTGTATCTTACATGTGACGCTCCTGTTAACACACCTCAGACTATTAGCCTTTTTTGCACCTGCATCACATTGTAGACTCATATTCAATTTGTGAGCCACTATAACCCAAGATCCTTTTCACCAGTACTGCCACCTAGCCAGTTTTGGAGTTGTGCATTTGATTTTTCCTTCCTAAGTGCAGAACTTTGCATTTATTCATACTGGAATTCATCTTGTTGAATTCAGACCAGTTCTCAGATTTGTCAAGGTTGTTTTGGATTCTAATACTGTCCTCCAAAGTGCTTGCAACCCCTCCTAGCTTGGTGTCATCTCCAGATTGTGTAAGTGTACTCTCCACTCCATTATCCAAATCATTAATGAAAATATTGAATAGTACCAGACCCAGGACTGACCCCTGCAGGACACCACTAGATACACCCTCCCAGTTTGACAGTGAGCCACTGATAATGATTCTTTGAGCATGGTCTTTCAACCAGTTGTGCACCCACTTTATAGTAAATTCATCTAGACCATATTTTGATAGTTTGCTTATCAGAATCTCTAAAGCCTTACTAAAATCAAGATGGATCACATCTAATGTTTCCCCCCTATCCAGTAGGGCAGTAACACTGTCAAAGAAGGAAATTAAGTTGGTGTGGCATGAGTTATTCTTGACAAATGCATGCTGGGTATTCCTTATAACCCTGTTGTCCTCCAGACCTACAAACTGATTGTTTAATAATTTGTTCCAGTATTTTTCCACCTATTGAAGTTAGGTCTAATAAGTCCCAGGGACCTCTTTGTTCCACTTGTTAAAGACAGGTACTATATTTGCACCCAATGTGCAGCGACAGTCAAAAAAGCGAACAGAATGTTGGGAATCATTAAAAAAGGGATCGATAAGAAGACAGAAAATATCATATTGCCCGAGTCTATATAAATCCATGGTATTCCCACATCTTGAATACTGTGTGCAGATGTGGTCGCCTCATCTCAGAAAAGATATATTGGAATTGGAAAAGGTTCAGAAAAGGGCAACAAAAATTATTAGGGATATGAAACGGCTTCTGTATGAGTAAGAGATTAATAAGACTGGGACTTTTCAGCTTGAAAAAGAGACAACTAATGGGGGATATGATTGAAGTCTATAAAATCATAACTGGTATGGAGAAAGTAAATAAGGAAGTGTTATTTACTCCATCAGATAATACAAGAACTAGGGGTCACCAAATGAAGTTAATAGGCAGCAGGTTTAAAACAAACAAAAGGAAGTATTTCTTCACACAATGCACAGTCAGTCTGTAGAACTCTTTGCCAGAGGATGTTGTGAAGGCCAAGACTATAACAGTGTTCAAAAAAGAATTAGATAAATTCATGGAGGATAGGTCCATCAATGGCTATTAGACAGGCTGGTGTCCCTAGTGTCCCAGAAGCTGGGAATGGGTGACAGGGGATGGATCACTTGATGATTACCTGTTCATTCCCTCTGGGGCACCTGGGATTGGCCACTGTCAGAAGACAGGATACTGGGCTAGATGGACATTTGGTCTGACCCAGTATGGCTGTTCTTATGTTTTCCAGTTTTTTGGGCCCTCACCCGTACTTCATGAGTTCTCAAAGATAATTATTAATGGTTCCAAGATAGCTTCAGTTAGTTCCTTAAATTTCCTAGGATGAATTTCAGCAGGCCCTGCTGACTTGAATACATATAACTTATCTAAATATTCTTTAACCTGTTCTTCCCTATTTTGGCTTGCATTCCTTCCCCTTGTTAATATTAATTGAGTTGAGTGTCTGGTTGCTATTAATCTTTTGAGTGAAGACTGATGCAAAATAGGCATTAAACACCTCAGCCTTCTTGATGTCATCAGTTATTAGCTCTCCTTGACCGTGAAATAGAGGGACCTATACTTTCCTTCATCTTTCTCTTGCTCCTAATATATTAAAGAACCTCATCTTATTGCCTACTGTGTCCCTTGCTAGGTGTGACTCATTTTGTGCCTTAGCCTTCCTGATTTTGTCCCTGCATTCTTATGCTATTCTGGTGTGCTCCTCCTTAGTACGTTGTCCATATTGCCACTTTTGGTAGGATTCCTTTTTTATTTTCAGGTCATTAAAGAGCTCCTGATGGAGCCATGTTGGCCTCTAACTATTCTTCCTATCTTTGCTTCGCATCAGGACAGTTTGCAGTTGTGCCATTAATATTGTCTTCTTGAAAACATGCCTGCTCTCCAAAACTCTTTTTTTCCCCTTGCTCATCTTCCTGTGGGAGCTTACCTACCAGTTCACTGAGTTGGTTAAAGTCTGCTTTTTTGAAATCTGTTGTCCTTACTCTGCTGCTCTCTCTCTTTCCTTTCTTTAGAATCATGATATCTATCATTTCATGGTCACTCTCACCCAAATTGCCTTCCACCTTCAGATCCACAACCAATTCCTTCCAGTTTGTCAGAATCAAGTCTAAAAGGGCTGTTCCCCTGGTTACTTCCTCCATTTTCTGTGTGTGGCGGGGGTATTGTCAGCAATACATCCCAAGAACTTACTGGAAATTGTGTGTTTTGCAGTATTATTTTTCCAGCAGATGTCCGGGTAGTTTACGTCCCTCATTACTGCCAGATCTTGTGTTTGGATACTGCTATTGTTTGTTCTGGAAATGCCTCATCCACTTCCTTGGGCTCTGAAGACAGTGCAGCTGCAGAGCTTCCTGCAGCTGGGGGAGGCTCCCGGATGTGGGTCAGACCATAGGCGCCGACTCCGTGGGTGCTCTGGGGCTGGAGCACCCACGGGGAAAAATTGGTGGGTGCTCTGCACCCACCAGCAGCTCCCTGCACCTCCATCCCAGCTCACCTCCATCTCCACTCCGCCCAGTCCCCAGAGCACGCCACTTCTCCCCCTAGCTCCAGCGCTTGCTGCTGCGAAACAGCTTTTTCACGGCAGCAAGCACTGGGAGGGAGGAGGGGAAATGTGGCACGCTCAGGGAAGAGGTGGGGCCGGGCGGGGATTTGGGGAAGGAGTCCAATGGGGCAGGGAGGGGACGGAGTTGGGGTGGGGACTTTGGGGAAGGGGTTGGAATGGTGGCAGGGCAGAGGTGGAGTTGGGCGGGGCTGGGAGCGGGGGGGCACGAGCTCCCACCAGCACCGGGAAAAGTTGGCACCTATGGGTCAGACCTGGCCCTGGCAGCAGCCCATGCAGGGGAAGAGGAAGTCCTGTCCCTCCCCAGCCCCACCAAGACTAGCAGCTAGAGCCCAGCACCACAGTAGAAGCTCCTGGGTGGGGCGCCCCAAGCCCTGCCCCTCCCTGGTTCCAGACCCAGTGCTTGGAGGTTTAAGGGGTCTTGGACTGGCTGGGGGATTGGGAGGAGAGACCACATTGCCCCCCTGACATAGGGCCATGGCCAGTTGCCCCCCAGAAGACCACCCCCCAAAAGTGATGACCCCCCATACTCTGCAACCTTCACTTCTGTGCTGCTATTGGTGTCAGTGCTGGCTTTAAAGTTGGGTACTGCCCAGCTCTGAAGGCAGCACCCCCACCAGCAGCCACACAGAAGTAAGGGTGGCAATCCCGTTACCCCCTTACAATAGCTTTGTGACATCCTCCTGCCCCCTTTTGAGTCAGGACCCCCACGGTTACAACACTGTGAAATTTCAGAGTTAAACATCTGAAACTGTGAAATTGACTCTTCTTAAAATCCTATAACTGTGAAATTGACCAAAATGGACCATGAATTTTGTAAGACCCTATCTATAGTAGACCCCCTACCATGACATCACCCCTATTTTTATCCCTTTATCTTTACCCAGAGACTGTCAAATAATCTGCTTCTCCCTCCTTCTTGTCCTCAGAACATTATTACATTCTTGATATATAATGCACCACCTCTCCCTTGTTATCCTGCCTGTATTTCCTGAACTAGCCATACCCCTTTATACCAATATTCCAGTCATGAAACTTATCCCACCAAGTCTCTGTGATGCCAATTGATTCATAATTTGGCTTATGGGCTAATACTTCCAGTTCTTCCTGTTTATTCCCCATATTCCTTGCATTTGTGTATGGACAGGTAAGATGTTGAGCAGATTCACTCACTGATTTCTCTTGTTGCTCCAATGATTCTATTGTAATTTTTCTTGTCTCCCTCTCCTCTCCCTCTCCCTCTCCCTCTCCCTCCTGCCCAAACATCTAGTTCTCTGTTAAGGTTGCCTTTTTATGCTTACCTCTGGGCTTTTGCCCCCTGTTCCCTTTGAACCTAGTTTAAAGTCGTCCTCACTTGATTGGTGAGTTGGTGCACGAAGATGCTCTTCCCTGCTTGGTTAGGTGGACCCCATCTCTACCCATACTGAATCAGATCCCACATTTTGTCATGTGCGATCTGATTCAGTAAAGCACTTAAGTACATGCTTAAGTCACACTGACTTCAAGTTAATGCATAAAATTAAGCATGTGCCCAAAGTGCTTTCGTGAATATGGGACTAGGAACTGGGCTTGAAACCAGAAAACTAATATCCACTAGGTAAAGGTACTTTCCATTATACAAGTGTGCTATGTGTCAATGCTTCAAATATGTGTGTTAAAAACGAAAATCTGCCATAAAGGAAGGTGCACAAGTAAAGTCTACCCCCAGGCAGCTTAACTTAAAGGCTGACAAGTAATGCATACTTTCTTGCTTACTAATTGCTTCAGTGTAAAGGTGTACTGATCATGGCAACTCTTTCATCGCTCAGCACACATGAATAATCCAGTGCATAAAATAAAATTCGTAAGCTCTGTCCTTAGGCACTTTTTCATAATTCGGTTTCACTATAATTTCAGAAATGCAATGCAATAAATGATTATACATCTTCTCAAGATTAGTTCCTGGGTGTACAAATACATTTAATTTAGCAATACTCAAGATAGATAAAAGAGTAGTGCAAACCGCATGCAAGGCTCCTTTAATAGCACACTGTTGTGAAGAAATAGAAGTAGAACAATCTATGTACCAGGTATTCTCTTGACAGATAATTGTCTCACTAACCTTTGTCATGTCATTCAAGCCACGAAAATATTACAGCCCAAAGCAGGAAAGAGCGTAATATTAGGTGTTCACATGAATCTATTAGCCACATATTCTTCCTTTTAACTACATGTATGTGATCATTTGGGGAGTCAAAAAGAAAAGTAGTGGCTAGGAGGATGATAGAGGAAGAGTATTGCTAAGCAAGAAATAACCACGTTTCCTATTATGGGTTAAGCAATAATTTTTGCTTAATATGTAAAATAATATTATATCACTTAACTGAGCCAGAACACTCTTCTGTTTCCTTTACTAAGTCCTTGATGGTTTTTCATCTTAGAACTGAGCAGGGATGCTGTTGAGAAGGCTCTGAGCAGTATTCTGGGAGCCCATAACTGCCAAACTGGCACCTAAAAGAGGCTAGTTGTTTTTAGAAAGACAGTAAAGCTGTCATGACTATATTGTAGCTTAAAGGTAGGTGTCACCAGCCTGAAGAGAGAGACAGCCTCTGATGGAATATATTTACATTGCACAGTAATGACAACAGTATAGATCAAAGGAAGTCACTCCAGAAGAGATTTCTGACATTGTTTGCAGAAATGATCGCTAGTAAATAGATTTTTCACATAAATATGATTTAGAAAAATCACATCTAGGGTACAGTTTGTGGTTTCAACATTCCTTACCCACCCCCTCATTAATGGCTTTAGAAATGTTGGTTTATACCAACGAAATAATAATAATTCAGAGCGTTAATTTTGTTTCCAAGGAGAGAAAAATCTAAAAGGCCATGTGTACAGGAGATAGTAGCCAATATACTAGTCTCTTTTTTAAACTTGTCTGCTTGCAAGTTTATATGTACAATAACTATTGATTGTTGGTCATATATTCTATGGTCTAGTGGTGTGAGCACAAGATTGGGAGTTTCTGAATTTGTCTCCCTGCAGCCCAGATCCCAAAGTTTTTTAGGAATCTCAGTTCCATTCAGATCAATGAGGCACCTAAATATTTTCGAGGATCTGGGACCCTGTCACTTAGCAGTCTGCCTCTTTTTCCCCATTTGTATGTCTATGGCTACTAATAATATTGTTGCACAGGGATGTCATGGGAGTGAATTAATTATTAGTTTTAAGCTCTTTGAAGATGAAAAGCCCTATATAAGTGTTATTTATTATTACTGTAGGCACTGTACTGCTTTAGTGCTTCTCTGTTTATTTATATTAAAGGACATTACCAGTTCCCAAATTACAAGTAAATCCTTCTTCTATCATGAGACATTGTTTTAAACTTTTTTCCCCAGAAAAAAGTCTACATGATATAATAGAAGAAAACACCATTGTCTTTGGTGCTATTGTTCGGAGCGTGTAACAGATTACAAGGCGACACAGCACAGCAGCAGTAAAACCAAACAAATCGTTGCCTTTTCACCAGGCAATACCATCTAGTGGTGCAATGTCCCACTCCTTGTTTCTGCTGGTAGAATCCAACCAAAGAAATCAGCAACCTCATGTTAATCATGTGTTCTATTGCTACAGTTTTGTCAGTTCCTTTCTTTACAAAGGATAGAAACCCTGTTGCAGGGCTGTGATATTTTTCACTAGCTATTGTACTCAGGTGTCAGAACACTTAGATGTTCATTACTTTGAATGAACAAAGTTTGAATATCTTGTATTTCCATGAAGTCTGCTCACAGTCATGTAACTACATGGAAACACCTTTTATCCTCCTGGGTAGCTGGGCATGGGGAGTCAGAAGGCCCGGCTGGGGTGTGAACAGAGCCTTTCCTTGCCTTTCCGCTCACCACATGACAGCAGGCACAACTGGACCAATGCCGGGGGGGGGGGGGGGGGAGGGGGGAAGCAGTGCCTGGTAAAGGGGTAGCACAGCTTGCTTCCAAATGGAGCAAGAGGAAAGCAGGGGGACTAGAGTCACAGTACTTTCCCAGGTCTGTGCCTTACTCTTGGTAACTCCACATAGCCCTTATCGTTGAGGATGAAAGAACCCCCCAAGTTATAGAGTAGTTATAAACATTTCTTCTTTTGAAGTTATGGTTTGTGTGGACATAGGGCCAAATTCTGCCCCCTTGCACTGATGGAAATTCAGAGCAATTGCGCAGATCTCAGACGAGATATTCTGGATGTGTGTTGGTGTAACTGACAGATGGCCACTTGTTTAATTTCCATGATACATAAATGAAACCAAAACTTTTCATATGCTGCAATAAAGGGAAGTGAAATCAGTGGCAATCGCCTCCATATTCCAAGTGGGTGGCCATTCATCAATGTGATGTGGAAGGTGGAATAATATCTGCCAGTTACACTGGAATCTGGAAACATTTTTTTAACTTTCCAGCATTTCCTTCAGTACAGAGCAGTAATAAAATGCTTCAGCCATCTATAGAGTTGTTATAACAAACTATTTCTTACTGACAATCATGGTCCATTAGGATTAATGGCTACATTTAATTACTGCAAACTTATCTTTATAATAAAAAAAATGCAAACTTGATCAAGGGTATTATTTTAAGTTTTATTTTAATACTTCTGTAACTTTCAAACAGTTTTGGACCAAATCCTCAGCCGTGTAAGTTGGCATAACTCCAGCAAAATTAGTGGTACTGCACTGCATTAAACCAGCTGAATATCTGGCCCATAGTTGCTTTAAATATGATTTTTCCAGCTACTTGGTCACTACCCATTAAATCTTCCATTTACCACTTTGCCCAGCTGTGCCCTTTATCACTGCAAACAGAAATGGAAATCCAGGTCTTTTCTGATTGTTCATTACATTGATGCTCGTTGGCTTCCTTGGCAAGGTTCTTTACAGGCCAAGCAGGCATAGAAGGCATCAGTAAGACATATCATTCAAAGTAAACATTCAAAGCATATTTCCTTGGTGATGAAAGATTTATACTAGTTCCCTGTTAAACAGCATATCAATCAAAATGTTGCATTTCCACATTTCCCCTTCCATGTCACCCAGGCTGCCGTACTGAAGTTAATGCTCTGATGTTATAGGTGACAAGATTTGGTCCCATTTGTTTAACTATCAATCTTTTAAACCAATTGGGTGAAATCCTGGTCGCATTGAAATCAATGGGAGTTTTGCCATTGATTTCAGGGAAGCCAGGATTTCAGCTTATGTCCTATGAGCTAGACTGTGATCCCCTTACTCACCATACTCCACATATGATCTCAAATTGACTTCAGTAGGACAGTTTTTTAAGTAAGGTACTATTCAATCTGTCTAAGAACCTGGCCCTATGTGCTTAGACCTCCCCTGAGATCTACTGATGCTCCTCTGCCAATTGAAATATTTGTGAAACGAGGAGACACAGCCACTCTTCAGTCAGGCACCCCTTCTCTATCCAACTCAGAGCTAGCTAGCGTATCTTGGATATCTAACATCTCACAATCTGTAATGGATTTATCCTCCCAACAACCTTCTGAGGTAGAGAGAGATCCCCATTTTGCTGATGAGGAACTGAATCACAGAGAGGCTAAGTGACTTGCTCAAGGTGACATACAGGAAGGACTATGTTCACAAAGAAATTTAGACATGGAGCTGCTGAGAGGAGAGAGGGGTGCCTGAGAATGGGACTCTCAAAAGCCAGCACGCTAGCCAATAGCAGATGCCATGGCAAGGTGCAGCGCCTAATTCCAGGCTGCAGGGAGGTCCTTCCCTCTGCTTGAGAGTGTCAGCTGCAAACTCTCTCTTGGAGTTAGTCACCTGCACAGTTTTTGCACAAAGTCTGGGGCGAGGGAAGGGACAACCTTGCTCATAACTTTTAGTCCAATTGTTAGGGGATATGGGAGACCTGAGGGGCAGAAGGGATTTGAACAGGGATATGCCACCTCTTAGGTGAGGGCCCTAGCTGCTGGGCTAGGGGATATTCTGTTGTGGAGCTCCCTCCATATCTTCTGTTGACGCTGTTCCACTGTGGATAAATAACAAAAGAGTGATTGGAGCAGGAGGACTGGACCCTGGGTCCCTCACCTCCCAGGTGAGAGCTCAGATCACTGGGCTAAAGGTTATGAGAGAAGTCCTCCTTCCCCTCTCCTCCCCCTGACCCCCCATATGTTCTGTGTAGGCTTGCCTATAGGGGCCTGATCCAATAGGAGAGTTCTGAGCATGCTTACCAGATCGGGCTCTGCAGGTGAATTAGGTGGAGGAACACTATCGTTCCCCAGTTCATGCAGCATTCTGGGGCCTTACACCTGGCGAGGGGCTGCCATGTGCATGTGCATAGATGTTCAGCAGCCACTAAGTGCGGGTTTTGTGAATCCCAGTGGAGCCTGATTCTGGAATTTTGGGCTTCTAAGTCCTCCTGTGAATCGAGCCCAAAGTCTGTTCCAGAGGGGAGACTTGAACCTGCTACTGCCCTAACCACTGGGTCATTCTTCACCAAGTGGCAAATCTAGCATATTACTAGAGATGAGCAAAGCTCTCGAAATAGTTTGGGGGCTCACAGAATGAATCTGAGCTTGTGAACTTTAATTTCCTGTAATTTAAACCTATTTTCCCCAAGAGTGCTTCAAATTTTTAAAAAACAAAATGTTTTTCTAGCTGAAGGGGAGGGTCTGTGCTATGTAAGGACAGAAAAGCCTACTCCTCACCCCTTAAACTAGCACAAACGAATGCACTTTATGACACCCTCTGCCACTACACATTTTTTGTCACCTTCTCTGCTTCATTTTTCACCTAACCTTTTTATGAGATTATTTTTCATGTTCCTCTTTAACAGCTTTTGCCAAGAAGAACATGAGACCTATGTCTTAAGTTCAAAGCAAGATGTTCTAGGGAGATTAAGTGATGCAAATCAAGGTCACCTATCTCTAAGTATATTACTGTTTGACTAACACCAACTAATCACAACTCCTTTTGTTCTTATTTGCCATGTCTATATATAGCTCTGAGATGTTATCCCTAATCTAGAGCTGCCATTCTTAAGGTTTGTAGCACTAGGTGTCATGGAGCTTTTCATTAAATTTACATTTCACCTTTTGGGCATGGCTTCTGATCAGGCATGTAGTACCTGTGATCTATAAAGCATTAGCAGAAAGGTGCATATAAATGTAATTAAAATGGGTGTAATTATTTTACTGTATTAGAAAATTACGTTTAGACCAGTGCACTTGCTTTTCCCATACTATTATTATGCTAGTGTCCAGGAGTCCCAATCAGGAGTGGAGTCCTATTGAGTTGGGCAGTATACGAAGAAACAGTCATTGCCCTAAAGAGCTTGCAGTCTAAATACACCTCTACCTTGATATAACGCGACCTTATATAACACGAATTCAGATATAACGCGGTAAAGCAGTGCTCCGGGGGGGGGGGGGGGAGGGCTGCGCACTCCAGTGGATCAAAGCAAGTTCAATATAATGCGGTTTCACCTATAACACGGTAAGATTTTTTGGCTCCCGAGGATAGTGTTATATGAGGTAGAGGTATACTATATTTCACCTAATGAATAGGAATTGAAATATTTTCTCATGTTTCTAAATATTACATCCTCTAATTATATCGTCATACTGAACCAAGTAATAATTCAGGTGGTATGTTTACTGATACAGAAGCTTAGAATTAAGCTCTGGTTTAGATATTTGATTCTTCAACCAGCAGTATGTTTCCCTTGGAGAAGACTGATTAATAATTCTCTATACAATCTCAGCAGTGAGAGATCAGTAGGATTTCTCAGGGAATAAGGGTACTACTCAGCCTTAATAAGGCTCTCAGAATCTAGCCCATAAAGTTTAAACTAGAGTATTTCTGTCATTTTAATTTAAATTTTAACACTCATGGGAGTTAAGGTTATAAATGTGCTAGCTAGAGCCAGCCATAAAATGGGAGCTGGTGCCGTGAAACATCCCCACAGAGCTCTACCAATGTGCCTCAGTTCTAGGGGTGAAAGTAAGTCCAGTGACTTACCGGTATGCTGGGGCCAGCTCTGGCCCCCAGAAGGGGCGGGGCTGAGGGGGTCAGAGCCAGCCCCAGCCCACCCTATAAGGTAAGTGCCGCCGCCTCCTCCTCCTCCTCCCCTCTCTCTTCCCCCCTCCCCCCACCGGGGTAGCAGCAGCAGCAGCCCGGGGCTCCGGGGGCTATTTAAAGGGCTCATGGCTCCCCTGCTTCTACCGCCCCAGTGCTTTAAATAGCTGCTGGAGCCCTGGGGAAGCGGCAGGGCTCCAGCGGCTATTTAAAGGACCAGGGCTGCAGAGGCAGCTGGAGTCAAGGGCCCTTTAAATAGCCCCTGGAGCCCCCGCTATCCCAGGACTCTGGGGGCTATTTAAAGGGCCCACAGGAAAAGGGAATACTCTTGAGCCAGGCTGGCAGAATCTAGCCCTCTGTGAAGCTGAAAATTATATGGTAGAAACTAAGCTAAGACTGTCAAACGTCATTTTCTCTTGTGATAACACTCAGTTTCTCGCAAATGAATGGCTGTTGGTGGAAAAGCGGGAAGGGCCTCAGTATCAGGGGAGCATGCGGACCAGCAGTGATGTCAGGATTGATATGAAAAGGTAGAGACTGGCAGCAGCTGAAAGCAAGAGGGCTTGGGAGCAGAGAGAAAGAGGAGTCATCCCCATAAAGAGAGAGAGAAAAGACATACAGGCCTGAAAAATGAGAGAGGCTCATGCTATGAGAGATGGAGTGTGCTGCCTTTGTCAACTTGGATTGTTTCCACATGAGTAAGCATCTTGATTATGGGGGATTCAATGTACTTTTAAATTCCTTCCATGGTCCTGGGGTCTTATGGTGATTGACACCTAAGAAATAAATACATCTCCTAATAAGCCTGCAAAAATCCTGAACTGCTTCTGCCGCTCCTAGTGGGAAAGAAACAGGAAGTGCTGTGCGAGATCAGAGAGTCTAGAGATGGCCACCAAACACAGCAGACTCCTGGTTGTGCTGCTCTTGTATCAACGCTGGGGACTTCCCGAGCCTCCAAAGCCTCCAGAAGAGGTAAGAGCCCACCGCAAGTATGGTTAGTCTTCTCATCTTGTGGTAGCAAATACTGTCCCTTAGCTTCAGGAGATGGTACCAGTTGTAAATTGTAAATCTGCAAGTCAACCACCTGTTCCTTTGTTTGAGTATTACCTTGGGTTTAGCACATATCGCTCTGAACAGTACAGCTCATTAGCACCCCCCTGTGTCAGCTCATCTCTGCTGGCTAGCTAAGGGTGGAAATCAAAGGAAGGCACATCTCCCCAACCTGCAGCGTAGATATGAGGCCATGCAGAAGGGGAAGCTGTTACTCTCCCCAATTCTACTGTCCACTACACAGGCCAGCCCACAATCTGGCTCTGCTAATCACAAAACTCTTTGCTGCCCAACGAAAAGGGGAGATCTGCTTTAAATAGGCATTTCCATTGAAGAATGGTAAGAGCTGAGCTCTCTGTGCCCTGCAGAGCGTTTGATTCTACTTAGGGTTGGAATGTGTAGCAAAAGCCTGGATCATTTAAATGGAATTTTTTTAAGATCAGTTATAAAATGGGTACTTCAATAGTTATGGGCTCGACTGTGTGCTGTGCTTTAGAGCCCAGCATTTGAATATGCTTTTCACACAACCTCTCATCCCAGTGTAGTATTAGCAGCCCTTGCTACGTGGTTTTTGGGCAGTTACAATATAAAGGAGTTAGGCTTGTTATTAGCCGTCTACCTCATTCCTTGCACCAGTGTAAAACTGGAGTAATGTAGGGGTGAATCAAGCCCTTAATTTCCATTGTATGCTTACTGAGGTGGAAGGTTAAGCCAGGGCCGGCGCTTCCATTTAGGCGACCTAGGTGGTCGCCTAGGGCACCAGGATTTGGGGGGGCGTCATTTTGCCGTCCTCGGCGGCAATTCGGCAGCAAGGGGTCCTTCCGCGCTCCGGGTCGGCGGCGGCAATTCTGCGGCGGGTCCTTCACTCGCTCCAGGACCCGCTGCCGAAGAGCCCCGAAGACCAGGAGCGTGGAAGGACCTCCCCCGCCGCCGAATTGCCGACGACGACCGGGAGCGCAGAAGGACCCCCGCCTAGGGCGCCAAAAACCCTGGCGCTGCTCCTGGGTTAAGCTAAAGTCTATCAAACAGCTGCTGTTCGACATGCCAATTGTTTGTTGATTTGCTCTAATATTTTTAGTTTGGCATTCTAGCCTAACCAGCTCACTGGTTGTAACAGAACTGCAGTTTACCAGCTTATTCAGGCTTCTTTAATGATTTTGATCTACCTTAATCAAAATCTCTGTGGAATCTGTCTAGACCCTTGGCAAATGTACACCAAATGTACTCAAATGTTAACGTATGTAGCTTTCATACATGTAGAGCTAGCCCATTTTCAGAAGCTGCAATAGAAACTTTTATTTATTCAGCCATTATTTCATATGGCCTGAATTCTATCCTTATTTGATCCCATGCAACCCTATTGACTTCACTGGTGTTACATGGGCAGGAATGAGGGAGAAAATGCTACAAACTGAGCAGTTTGAAACGACTCTCTGAATTTCCTTTGCACTGAGATGGATAATGGAGTAGCTATTGCTCGCCACTGAGTGTGCTGTCAGAAGGGTGCCTATTCTGAGAGCCTCTTCACCATCAGCAGGTTACATTGTGGTTTGTGAAGCAGAAAAACAGGAAAGAATAAAACAACAGTTAGAACAACAAGATCTTCATTCCCCTCAGCTCAAAAACTTGCGGGCCAACTTTTCCCCACTACGTATTGTATTTTGCTAGAAAGCAAACTTCACTTTCTAAAGTTAATTCTCATATAAGATGGTTATGTTAAAAAAAACTATTGTTGAAAGATGCCAATCCATTGTTCTCTCCATTGTTTCTAAAAGGAAAATGGGCTTTTTCCCTTGAATTCATGGATAAAAGTATTTTGCCTGTATCCCTGTTGAAACACCTGAGGTGTTGGGACACATATTGGTATCTGCAATAGCTAGATGTCCATTCTTAGCTGAATGTTGATGCAAAGGTTTAGAGTCCAGCTCAGTTTGTGATGGAAATCGCCTTTCCAATCTAATGGTAATTCATTGTCATTTTTGTATTTCAGAAAGCAGAAAAACAATTGAGCTTTAGCAAAAAGTGAATTAATAAACTGCAACATGACAAAATAACTTTTAGGTTATAGGAACAATGTTTAAATGAGTCAAAGTTCTGACATAGAACCTGCTCCTACTCCCATTGGAATTCTGGACAAAACTCCTACAGACTCCAAGAGGAGCACGATTGGCCTTTAGAATGACTCAACAACAAATGCATTTGGGGCTGCGTCCTGCTCTTGTTGCTCACGTGAATAGCCCCCCATCCCACCCCCCGCCCGAGGCCCAGGGAATCAGTAATGTCAGGAAGGTGAGCAGGATTTAAACTTCTTTCTGGTCTCTGAGAAATTTAATGAAATCCTAGGTCAATTGCCTTGTGATAAAACAGTGATACAAATTCGGAGCATTAGACAACATTAGTCCTGGTTTATTGTGTTTAATTTTTTTTAATGGTCAGACATGGTAAAATAAAATGGGGACAGTTAAATACAACTCCGCCGCATCATTGTTTATGATGGATATGTTATTTTTACTGGGATCAGTCCTGTGTGCTTGTCTTATGTGCTATTATTTTATGTGTATAAAATATCAGCAATCATTTGATACCAGCTGGCAGGTATCACAATTAGCATTCAAGCCAAATTGAAATAGTTCTATGAGATGTCAGCTAGAAAGGGACTTTGCTGGAGATACTTGGTGAATTCCATTAGCAAAAGCCATATTCTTTAGTATTGATGGCTCCTCAGAGTATAAACATACTGCTTATAGGCAATGAGAGATTGACTGAATGTAATGCACCCTTGATACTTCATGTAAATGTGAATTAAAGCATCCAGGTTTTTCCTGGACTTTAGTTTTGCTAACAATGCTTACAAAAAAGATGTCAATATGAAAACCATGTGTTAATTTCCAGCTTCCCAACTGTATAGCAGAAATGAGCACCATTAAAGGAAAAAGCAACTCTTTTAAAAAATCATTACACAGAATGATATGCTCAGTAAAATAGGTTTCTTAGGTAATTGCTATTATTACAGGATTCTGTTCTTTCCTGAGTAACGAAGAATCAAGCAAACACCGTTCCTAAAAAGAGATTTCAAAAAGAATATTTTTACTCCTCCCAAATCTATTTACATGTGCCCTTTTGCAAAATATACGCATGAAAAATTTTGGATATGAAAACTTTCCCTTCAATTCTTCATGTGAAACTTACTTAGAACCTCACCGTGCTTGTCAGCCAATGACGAACCAATGTAAAGCATTTGAGCAAAGAGATTGAGACAGTGCTTTAGGCTGGAACTGTCTGAGTTAGGTTTCAAATGCTTTGGGGGACCTGTGAGGAGAAGCCTGCATTCTACCAAAACTTTTGCACATGAGCCAAGTCTTGCTTGTCTAAAACATGAGCGTCAGCCCATTTACTTTGATTGGTTGATTCCCTTAACTAAGTCGAGCAAGATTTGGCACATTGAGGATTTTTCCCGATATTAAAAGCAACAGACTTAATCCGCACAATCTTTGGCTTCCATTTTGTATAGGACGGGAAACAAATTGACATGATAGCACTTTGGTTTTTCAGCAATGCTAGTAATATATGTTTTAATAGGGCCTTTGGAAACCAAACCACCCATTCGAATATAAATGTACGTTTAATACAGCTCATTTATAATTGCCAGTTGCCTAGAGAGAGATGACGAACAAAATCCTTAATGTAAGAGAAAAAGTGTAGGCTGTCACTTTCCATTCCAAACTGTAATTTCAATTGTATGAGCAGGAGCAGCTGCATGCTGCTATCAGGCGTAAGAAGTTTTTAGTGCTAAAAAGGCAGCTGGGCTGGAAATACCCCAGAAGTGCACATCCATTTGTCTGGTTAACTTCAGCACTTAGATTATCAATCAGGGCAGCCTAAAGAAAAATGAATGACATCAGTCAAAACAAGAGGATACACATATCTCTATGCAGTGATTAGCCCCATGTAGTACAAAAACTTAAATAATTTGTGCTTTGAAAATGTGGTGATTGATTGGCTTCCATTAGGCTTGGGTTTTAAAACATTCCATGAACTCTCAGATAAAATGGCACTAAAATGTTATTGCTATAATCAAATAAATCATATCAGACTATGGTGTATATAAGTACTTTAAAACATTATAGATTCTAGCATTCTGTGTATAATAAAAAGGTAAAGAATGTAATCCCACTGGCTCTGTTCACCCTGTGGCTGGAATCCTGTAGTTCTAGCCAAAGAATCTCTGTGACATTTAAGGATGATTTGCTGTGAATCCAATGTACAGGGACAGAACAAAAAGTCATTCCTCCCTTTCGTGCCCACATTTTTAAGCTAGCAGCATTACCAGCTCTCATAGTGTTATTGTTATTGACAGCATTTCATGTTTATCGTAAAGCCCCAGCTCCTGGAGGCAAGTACTTCTGTGAGAATCTCAGCTTACTTTTTTAAAAAGAACAAGTTGCTAGCCCTCATGGTTGCAGAGAGAAGTCTAAAACAATGAACCCTAAATGCTCAGAAACCAGAAGGCAAATAAAAAGAAACTCCTCTTCTGACCGATTTTTAAAAATCTCATGATTTTTAAGTCCTTCTCATGATTTGGGGGGTCTGACTTATCTTTTCTGAACACTTTGGGGTTGGCAATAGAGTATTGATGCCATAGTAAAACTTAGGGAGATACAAATTGACATTCAGAAATTTGGTGTGTGGTTGTCTTTAAGGGAAAACAGACAAATACCTTGCTGATATAGCATTTACAGGCTCTCATGAATTCTTCTGAAACTAGTGAAAGCTAAATGGATCAGGAAACTCCAGGTACCCCTCCAAAATCATCTTTGGGAAATTTGTATATTTGACTACATCGCTTATCTCCTCCAAACTGCAGTCCTACCTTCTAGAATGTCACTGCACCACAGGAAGTGCTAGCCTCAAACCCTATGGTTCACAGTTTTGTACTTAACTAGCTCTCATTGATTGGAAGCATCATCATGTCCTGGAAGCTGCCTCATTAGTATGTCAGGTATCCATAAAATAATCAAGAGTAACATACAGGGTCCATCTATAGCCATTTATAAACTCGTTGTTACTAGAAATCTAGAGCCAAGTACAGCTGAGTTTCACATACCCACATCCCATTGAATTCAACGAGAAATGCCCACATACAAATAATATGTATAATTAACATTCATGTACATCTCCTGATTTCCACTGATGTGATATATTGCATTATACAAAACATACATTGCTGCAGTATCACAAAACCGAAGTGGCCATTTGTTATTACCTGATATTTACAAACCATTATTACCTGGGAGGTAATTTAGGGCAGGAGAATTGATGCATCGTTCTTTGTGCAGTCGGGCTGAAATTGACCCTGGTGCAGAGGGACAGCACAAAGCCTGTGCGTCATTTTAGTCCCACATTAGCCTTCAAATTAGGGTTTAATGGGGATTTAAGAGTTGCATAGGACTGGACTAGTCCTCTGCACAAGAAGCAGTTTTACCCAAAGCCCATATTGTTTGTGAAAAGGGCTATATGGGAGCACATAAAATGAGAGCTTCTATTTTAGAGCACTATGTGTATTTATAAGCAATCTTACATTTTATTTAATGTAGGGTTTGGGATTTTTTTTTTAGGGTGTCTAAAGGTCCATCTAGACCTAAGGCAGATGAACCTCAGAATCTGGCAAAATCCAACATAGATCTTGGGCTCTGTTGCATTTGCGGTTGCTTTCTGCTTCGGTATATCCATTGCTGCTTGCTGACTTTTTTCTTATATTCGTGTTTCTGTATTAGGATGATTTTCCTTGGTGGCCTAAACACCTGCTTGTAATTCTGACTTGTCTTACTGGTAGCCAAAAGAGCCTGTGAAATCCTCATCTCCCATGATTCCACTGTTCAAGTATTCTTTCTGGGATATGAGTATCAACAGGTGTGGTTTGAGTGCTTGCAGATAAGATTCAGATTGAGTGTGATGCAGGACTCTGAGTTTGGTCTGTAACCTGCTATTTCCTCGGTGATGCATAACATGCATAACTTCCATTTCTGACAAAGGGAAAAAGTAATTTTGCCAGTGCAAACTGTTTTTGCTCTAGAAGAAACCAGAGAAAGTGATTTCCATGAGGTCATCCTGTTGCTCATTCAGACAAGCTGCCACATCTGTGACTGCAGGGACTCAGGGTAGGGTGAGGTAGCCCTCGCCTTGGCAGGGGATAGGTTTCAGTGCTAATGCTTTTTTTTTTTTTTTTTTGGCTGTATATAAACAGATAGTTTAATTATGTTCCCCTATCTGTCTATTGTCTTCTTTGGTTATCATCTTCTTATTATTTATTGTATATGTGTATTGTGGTAGCACCTAGGAGGCCCAGCGATGGACCAGGACTCCATTGTGTTAGGCACTGTACAAACTGGGAACCAAAAGATGGCCCCTGCCCCAAGGAGCCTGCAATCTAAGGCCTGGTCTACACTAGGAGGTTATGTCGAATTTAGCAGCGTTAAATCAAATTAACCCTGCACCCGTCCACACAACGAAGTGATTTAGTTCGACATAGAGGTCTCTTAAATTCGATTTCTGTACTCCTCCCCGACGAGGGGAGTAGCGCTAAATTCGACATGGCCATGTCGAATTAGTGTAGGTGTGGATGGAATTCAATGCTAATAGCTCCGGGAGCTATCCCACAGTGCACCACTCTGTTGATGCTCTAGACAGCAGTCCGAGCTCGGTTGCTCTGACCAGCCACACAGGAAAAGCCCCAGGAAAATTTGAATTCCTTTTCCTGTCTGGCCAGTTTGAATCTCATTTCCTGTTTGGACATCGTGGCGAGCTCAGCAGCACTGGCAACAATGCAGAGCTCTCCAGCAGAGGTGACCATGCAATCTCAGAATAGAAAGAGGGCCCCAGCATGGACTGATCGGGAAGTCTTGGATCTGATCGCTGTGTGGGGCGATGAATCTGTGCTTTCGGAGCTGCGCTCCAAGAAACAGAATGCGAAGATCTACGAGAAGATCTCAAAACCCTCACAGAGATCCCCTACCAACCCTCCCCACGCGTTAACCCGGACCCTGAATCAGGGGAAGGATCAGTCGGTAAGTGTGTTAAACATGTAAACATTTATTTTGAAAAGAACAGGAACATTAACAATGGGTTTTTCATGATTAGTTTGCCCTAGGCGCTTAACGTTTTAGTCCTTGGCAGTGCAACTACTGCAAAAGAATCTAACTATGTCCGGTTTATCATGATTAGTTTGTCCTAGGCGCTCTACTCTTTAGTCCTTGCCAGTGCAGCTACTGGAAAAGAAGGTCTATATGTCCAGGGATAGAGCTGAAATCCTCATGGGACATCTCCACGAAGCTGTCCTGGAGGTAATTGGAAAGCCTTTGCATGAGGTTCCTGGGAGAGTGGCCTTATTGTGTCCTCCGTGGTAGGAAACTTTTCCACGACAGGCTATCATCAAGTACTCTGGGATCATTGCCTTGCAGAGCATGGCGGCATACGGCCCTGGTTTTTGCTGGCTTTCACGCAGCATGCGGTCTTTCTCTGTTTCAGAAATCCTCAGCAGAGTGATGTCGCTCATCGTGACCTGCTTTGAATTAGGGGAATTTTAGTATTGGGACTGCTTGCCTGCTCCTTTACATAACTGTAACCGGCGGTTTACAGCCACACGGTGGAGACGGGAGAGGGGCAGCATACAGGGATCTTTCCCGGGGACAGCCGCGAGGGGGTGCGACAGGGGCAGAGTTCATGCTTGCCGGATTGCCGGCAGCAGGAACTGGGCAATGCTAGGAGCATTGCTTTGAACGTGAAAGGAGGGCACTTCTATAATTTAAGTTTTAAGCAGCCAAAAGTCTACGGCTTACCATGTCAGCCTGCTACCCGAATTCCGCTGTCCTGCCCCGCTTGTGTGATCTCCACTTCAAGACCCCAGGCACTGAATGCGAAGGCCAAAAATTTGACCTTCTCCTGAGTGCGCATGTGATAGGTGCTGTGCATGGTCTTGTTCACAGAGAAAGACTATGTTCATTGTTCACAAAAATTTATCTTTGTGAGGAATTCACTCCCTTTTTCCCATTCCACAGCTGCGACTGTCTCCCGACCTACCCCGGCATCCCCCTCCCAGAGGCTGGCGCAGATTAGGCGGAGAAAGAAAAGGACACGGGACGACATGTTCTCAGAACTTATGGGCTGCTCCCGAGCCGAGGCGGCCCAGCAGACCCAGTGGAGGGAGAACATGTCGCAATACAGCGAACAGGAGGAGAGGTGGCGGCAGAAAGACCAGCAGGCAACTCAAACGCTGCTTAGACTAATGAGGGAGCAAACGGACACGCTCCGGCGCCTTGTGAATGTTCTGCAGGACCGGAGGCAGGAGGACAGAGCCCCACTGCAGTCTATCTCTAACCGCCCTCCCCCGCCACAAAGTCCCATCCCCCCTCACCCAAAGTCCCAAGAAGGAGGGACGGCAGGGGCGTGAAAACTGTCACTCCACCCCTGCAGACTGCTCAAGTACCAGACGGCTCTCATTCCCCAAGTTTTGATAAGTCCTTTCCTTCACTCCAAAAACACCTCACCCAAGCCCCCGTCCCAGTGTCATCCCCTAACTGTGTAGTTGCTAATAAAGAATAAGTTTCTGTTCATTACTGTTTCCATCATGTTCTTTTAGAGGACAGTGTGTTTGAAGGGGGGGAAGGAGGTTGGTAATTGGAGAGGACAGTCACCTTTACCAGGGTACAGACACGGGGGCAGGTTCAGCAGAAGGTCACACACACATTGCAGTCACTAGGCACCCTGGTCAGTCTGGGAGGTGGTTTTCATGTTCTGTGTGGGGGGGGTGAGGGGGGCTATGTGACTTTTTGGCAGGGGAGGGAGGTTGAGATCTAATGCAGCGGTCCTTAGCCTGGGTCACAGAGCCACGCAGCAGGGGATCTGTAACCGTCCTCCCCCGCCACAAAGTCACATAGCCCCCACACACAGAGTCCCAAAAAGGAGGGGTGGCAGGCTCCTTTGAAACAACCAGTCCATCACTGCGGACCGCTCTAGGAGCAGGAGCCTGTCATTCCTCGAGTTTAGAAGTGTCCTTTCCATCACTACACCCGCTCCTCACCACAGTCTGCGTCCCAGTTTCAACACTTTACCACAAAATCCTTAATAAAGAAAACGGTGTTAATGAACAAAGTTTCATTTATTTTATTTTTAAAGGTGTGTTGGAAGGGAAGGAAGGGGGTTGGTAACTGGAGAGGATAGTCAACATTAACTGGGTAAAGAAACGGGGGCAGGTTCAGCTTCTCTTTAAACAAACTTAATAGTCACAGGTTACCCTGCTCACTCTGGAACCTAGCTTTCAAAGCCTCCCGGATGCACAGCGCGTCCCGCTGTGCTCTTCTAATCGCACGGCTGGCTGGCTGGGCATAATCAGCAGCCAGGCGATTTGCCTCAACCTCCCACCCCGCCATAAAGGTCTCCCCCTTGCTCTCACAGAGATTGTGGAGCACACAGCAAGCTGCAATAACAATGGGGATATTGGTTTCGCTGAGATCAGAGCGAGTCAGTAAGCTTCTCCATCTCCCCTTTAGACGTCCAAAAGCACACTCCACCACCATTCTGCACTTGCTCAGCCGGTAGTTGAAGAGTTCTTTTTCAGTGTCCAGGGCGCCTGTATAGGGTTTCATGAGCCAGGGCATTAGCAGGTAGGCTGGGTCCCCGAGGATCACTATAGGCATCTCCACATCCCCAACAGTTATTTTGTGGTCCGGGAAGTAAATATCTTCCTGCAGCCATATAAACACACCAGAGTTCCTGAAAACACGAGCGTCATGAACCTTGCCCAGCCATCCGACGTTGATGTTTGTAAAACATCCCCTATGGTTCACCAGTGCTTGCAGCACCATTGAAAAGTAGCCCTTTCGGTTAATGTACTGGCTAGCCTGGTGGTCCGGTCCCAGGATAGGGATGTGAGTTCCATCTATAGCCCCACCGCAGTTGGGAATCCCATCGCAGGAATCCAAGATCTGTAGCAAACAGATCTCACTATTTGAAAAGAAACTAGAAAAAAGGTTGGTTGGCCTGTTTGGAAGAAAAGAAAGCAGAAGAATCAGACACACAGGGGTCCTTTCATATCTGAAGTTACTTTGAGACTTTGATCAACGTTTATCCCATCTATGATGACCTGCACGTTACCCAGGGTCACTACCTTTGAGAGCAGTAGCTCAACGATTGCGTTGGTTACTTGCATCACAGCAAGCCCCACGGTAGATTTGCCCACGCCAAAGTGGTTCGCGACTGACCGGTAGCTGTCTGGCCACTATGGCTAACTGTCAAAGAGCTATGGCCACTCGCTTCTGGACAGTCAGGGCTGCTCGCATCCGGGTGTCCTTGCGCTTCAGGGCAGGGGACAGCAACTCACAAAGTTCCAGGAAAGTTCCCTTCCACATCCGAAAGTTTCGCAGCCACTGTGATTCATCCCAGACCTGCAGCACTATGCGGTCCCACCAGTCCGTGCTTGTTTCCCGGGCCCAGAATCGCTGTTCCACAGCATCAACATGACCCATTGCCACCATGATGTTCACGGCGTGGGGTCCTTTGTGAGAGGTCTGTGCCCCACTCAGACCTAATGTCCTCACGCGCTGCCGTAGCCTCCTCGCCTGATTTCTCAGCATCTGCCTCTGGAAAAGATGGATGATAAGGTGCGAGGTGTTGACAATGACCGTAACTGCAGCGATGGTCGCAGCGGGCTCCATGCTTGCAGTGCTGTGGCGTCCGTGCTGTCACTCACCAGAAAAGTGCGCGAACTGATTTCCCGCCGGCGCTTTCAGGGAGGGAGGGTGAGAGTGACGGTTGGATGATGACAGTTACCCAAAACCACCCTCGACACATTTTTTGCCCCAGCAGGCATTGGGGGCTTGACCCAGAATTCCAATGGGCAGCGGGGACTGCGGGAACTGTGGGATAGCTGCCCACAGTGCACCGCTTCCAATGTCGATGCTTGCCCCGTTAGTGTGGACTCACAAAGTCAAATTACTGTCTTTAGTGTGGATACACACGTTCGACTTTGTAATATCGGTTCCACAAATTCGATTTAAGTAAAATCGAACTACTCTCGTAGTGTAGACATACCCTAAGTATAAGGCAAGAGACAACAGCTGGATACAGGAGTACGTGATTGGGGCTCCTAGGTGCTACTGCAAAAAAAATAATATAATGATGTACTTTAGTGCCACATGATATGGAGAAGGCAGGAGTTGTGTATAGACTGGGAGTTGTGTGGTAGTACAATAGTGTGAATTCTCTAATAATCAGCCTGTCTCCCACTTTGTCTCAACAAGTCCCCAACTCAATAGGAAACTTTTACTCTATTTAAACAAAACTTTTGTAATAACAAAGAAAATGTTCCTTATAAAACATAAACATGTATAAAATAATGCTTATTCATAGGTGAAACAAATAAAAACCTTGTCAATACATACACTATAAGCACTCTACAACATATTGGCAAATGAAATTATATCTAAATTAAGCTCAAATACAGCCCTGTGTTTTTGTCAATGTCTGTGTCCTCTGAATGTGTAAGTAATACATTCTAAGACAATATGGACATTCACATGCTGAATCTATTCTGATACTGGAGTTACAGACTACTTTGTCCAATGTCTCAGTGTAAACATTCTGCTATTAATAAGGAAAATTTAGACACAATAGAATGGAGTAAAGTAACGAACGTAAATTGACTTTTGTGGGGAGGGGAGGTTGAATAAGACAAATACTTACTGATTCTGACTATTGGGTGAGTGGTAAAGCTGGGAGGACAGATTTTTTTTATCAGTTCTTCCCTACCCATTCTCCCATCCCGCACAATTCTGACCTCCTCTATGGCATTAACTCCCCCACCGACAACGTAGCAAAGCAGTTTGAGGCAGGACAGAGTTTGTGCAATGAATTCTGAAATTTGCAGCCAGGTCTCCAGCTTTTGCAAAGGGTTCAAAAGCTGCTTGAACTGGCTCTGCTCATCAGTTTTTGAAGACAACCAGCTGGGTTCTTGCAGAGAGGGGTAGGATGCCAGCCAACTTTATTTGGACCGTGTGCTGGTCTATACCTGCCAACGCTTGGATTTCTAATGGAGAAAGTTGTGAAGGTTGCTGGTGTTTTGCAGGGGAAAAGAGTTTTTTTCACTTTAGAAAACTGCTTTTTGATTTCAGTCTATTGAAGTAAAATGTATGTGCCAGAAAAGCAAGTGTGTGCATGTGCACGCACACAACACACCAAACTTTCATTTTGATCTAAGTGGGTGTTTTGTTTTGTTGTTTTAAAAATATGAAATGCAAAGGCTCAGTTCTCCGAGGAATTCTTTAGAAAACTCCACCTGCTGGTAATCTCTCACTTTGTAATCCAGTGCATTGCCAACAGGTAAGACATACTCATGAGCTGGTGAGGGAAATGTAAGGGTGTGTCTAGAAGAGGTTTCACCGGCACATCAGTTATGAACTCAAAGCACCCTCCATCTTTTGAGGAAACATTACTAAAAGCTAGAGCACTTTAGTTTTCCCCAAATGGAAAATATTTTGGCCAGTCTGTAAACAAATACATTTTCTTGAAAATGAGGCTCCTTTTTTGCTGTTTAGCTTCTTATTTCAGTTCACTCAAATTATTTCAAGTTTCAATTTATATTATTATAATTTGGAATACTGCAAAGGTAAATTTCCACTAGTGTCCCCTGTTTTCTCATGCTTGTAACTTTCTCAAATAATATTCTTTTGGGATGAAAATGTCCATGCTTGGTTTCAGCTCAGAATATTTTTGGAAGGAGTCGGAGGGGAAGGTTTGCTTACAAAATAAGACCCAAAGTTTGTAGGTATTTCTCCTGCCATAACCATTTTCATTAATTACATTTTTCTTCTTCTCTTAAAAACTATTTCTGTGTCGAAATAGATCAACAGAGCTTATGGCTGCACTTATTGGTGTTGAAGGGTATGCTTGGGTTCATTTTAAACAAAATGTGATTTAAAAGGTACGTATGCATAAAGAAGCATGCTGTGGGCTCACCACCCTAGGAATGTTCTAGAAAAGGCCAAGGGGAGGGGAGTGAGCTCAACATGTGGAGTGGAGAAGTATAAGCATGTGATGAACAAATCCATATATGGAAAGATTAAATGTGATTGGCTAGAGGTTTGTGTTATGTAACTTGTTATGTAACTGCCATGTGCTATAAAATAGCAACGGGAGGGGCTCCTTGTTGGAGGGACTCTAGATTATTTTTGTACCAGGTGCTCGCCCTTTGTGCACACTGAATAAAGTTTGTTGAATTGAATTGAATGAAGTATCAAAAACGCTTGATTCTGCCCGGCATCTGACTCATTTGGTTATTATTGGGAACCACAAAATCCCAACAGTCTTTAAATCTACCTTTTAATGTCATTGTTTCATTATTAGATGGATTCACAATCCATAGAAATTTCTAATAGATCCTTTTTACTTCATCAGTTACTCATTTGCATCTTTCCTCCAGGGCTCCTAGTGGCATTTGTACTTACTGTTAGGTAAGCAGAGTCAGAATGGGCTCTACCCTGACATCTGGTGGTGAGCTGTGGAAAAGAACTTCAGGGGCTGATCTCATTTGCATGGGCACACCCACCCTGCCTAGCATGATGGACTCAAATGGTAACGTTGTCTGCTGTGGAATCCCCAGTCTCTTTGTTATTGGGGCAGGAGTAATAAAGGATTGTTATCCTGGTTATGTGAATCAAGGACAGTAGAACTGCACTTGGTGTTTTATGACAGAGGGACTCACCCTCAACTAAGTAGCACTCGCTAGGCAAGGGACAGGGGTTCCAAAACCCAGTGAATTGAAAGAGGTGGGGGGCAGGGATGTGTACCTGGCAGTGTAGGCACCTGCTGAAGGCTTTAACTACTACTCTTACCCCTTTTCTCTATTATGCAACAACAGAGCTAATTTTGACTCCATTTGGAGTCTTGTTACATACTATAGAGCTGAAATTGTTGATGCCTGGGTCTAAGCATTAGACCTACTTTGGGCTAGTGGTGCACCAGCACTGAGGCTCCCCTACTACCAGCTAAAATCATTGAGATCTGTGGTAAGTGTGGGGGTGCTGAAGACAAGTAGGTGAGCAGCTAGCAGGATGGCTAGTGGAGAGGCATAGCTGGTGGAGTAGTGCGGCTGGTGGAGAGGATAGCGGAGAGATGTGGCTGGCAGAGTGGATAGCAGGGTAGCTGGCAGAGCGGAGCAGCTGATGGTGAAGACTGCAGCAGAACCCCATGGAGAGGCATGGCAATCGGCTGTCAATCCAAGCAGCGGAACATGTAAGATCCCCCCTCCATACCTCTCCCACTTCCACCCAGGCAGGTAGAGATAAACTCTGCAGATGAAGTTGAACTTCTGAACTCTGGGGGGCTGCACTGACCAAGGTAGAAACTGTGGGAGAGGTGACTGTTGGGTTGCTGGACTTAAGACCCTGAAGTGAAAAATGACACTGCCAAACTTACTTGGGAGTGGGTCTTTTGCTCATGGTTTGTGTTATGAATCCTGTTTGTGGTGTTTCCCCAACATAATGATGCATTGTTTCCCTCCTTTATTAAAAGGCTTTTGCTACACTCAGACTCTGTGCTTGCGAGAGGGGAAGTATTGCCTCTTAGAGGCGCCCAGGGGGAAGGTATGTAATTGTCCCAGGTCACTGGGTGGGGGCTCGAGCCGGTTTTGCGTTGTGTTATTGAAATGGAACCCCTAGATACTGAACCCGGCCCTTGTTGCTGCCAATTCTGATGGGCAGAAGGGTTACACTTACTTTTCGCTGCACATTAATACTAATGGAGCTTAATTGGAACAGAAGTAGTTTAGGGGGCTAGACAGAAAAGCAACCCCAAATCCCTTTCTTTTTTTAAATCAGCCCTAGTATTTTTCAAGACACAACAAGGCAAGGACTTCAACCAGAATGTTTACTATCAGGTTTCCAGAATCATCAAAAAATGGACTTTTTTTTTTTTTTATCCTCAGTGCATTTTCTTGCTGTCCTTTCAGGAATGGATTTCAGCTATGTACCTGAACAGTGAGTGCTGTAAAATTAATTAATTAATTAAAACTTGGATTGCATGGAGGTATACACATTTGTATTTAAGATGGTGCTTTATTGTTTAACTTCACTTTCACTGTAACTTTTTCTCTTTGGCATGATGGTTTATTTTGCAGCTGGGATGTTCTTGCATTTTTGTGACCCCTAGGTCAGTGACCCCATCCAGAAAAATGAGAGAATAAAATCAGACCCAAGTATATTTTCATTCCAGTTCTGTGTGCCCAACATAGCTGTGATTTGAGAGCTTCAAACCCCATTCTCAGCGGTTTTGAGCTCCCACAGCTCACACTGACTTCAGTGCCTTTGAAAATCAGCCCCATGGTATCCTACCTGTGAGATAAAGGATCAACTTCTAGCCAGCTGCTCCCAAGCCCACCTTATGTAGTGCACATTCCAACAGAGAATTTTACAGTAACTGCAGAAGGACTTAAATTGAGGGCACCTGCACATCACAGAAAAGAACTGAGAGATGCTTGAAAGGTGGCCTTAATTGTGTACATATGCTGCTGTAGAGGGTTCCGTTCCCCACCTAATGTTTGTACTTAGAGCTGTCACCCCTTTGTTACTTGATCTGGGTACAGTAACCTCCTCCAGCCGGGTACTGTGCATTCAGATTCTGAAGGAGACGCACAACGCATGATTGCAGTGTCTTGGGGGAAAAATGCAATGCTGTTTCTCTGCTATAAAGCGGGGAACTCCAGGGGTTGCCTAATGTAGTAAGCATATTCCTTAAAAGTCAGAGCATCTGTTTACACTTTTACAGCACGTTCTGCATCACCGCATGCTTTGTGAGGCCCCACTGGTTTGACTATTTACAGTCCATTTAAGGTTTGATGGAATTTTAGCTGGTTTTAATATCAGGTGCTCGGTCCTGCTGGACATTTAAAACCACAGCAGTGTTGCTTTGTACTGATTCTTTCATCCCAAAGAACACTTTAACATTTGCCATGTGGCTGTTTCCCTGCCCCCAATCCAATTATGCCATCTAGACATTACAAATTTAGAGAGGGGTAAAATTCTCAAAAGCACCTAAATGATTTAGATGTCCAAGTCCCATTGACTTGAATGGGACCTCAGTCGTGTAGACACTTTTGGAAATGTTATCCAGAGACATTAGCTGTTTGTCTCTACCTAAAAGGCTGCCCCTGCTCCCACCAAAGTAATTTAAATTACCAGAAGGTGATCCAGCAGATCAAGCATAGCAGTTAGAAATGGTGGGTTTCTTACTACTTGTACCTCCAGGTGGCTAATACTACCTACTACAGGGGCAGGCAATGTTCTTTAGCGGATAGAACACTAGGCTAGGACTCAAGAGACTTACATTCAGTTCCTGGCTCTGCCACTCACACACTGGGTGACCTTGGGCAAGTCACTTCAGCCTCACTCTTGCCTCAATTTCCCCATCTGTGAAATGGGATAATGATACTGCAAAGCACTTTGAGATTGATGGGTGAAAAGCACTATACAAGAGCTAGGTGCTGGTGTTTTTCCACTGTGAAGTATAAGGTCAATACTAGCTTTTTGCATGGCATTTCATGTGCCTAATATACCACTTGTGGCAACATAAAATGGCAAAGAAAACTGGAACAAGTCCCTGGTGATACAAACACATGGAGCTGACATAGTATTTATTGAAATGTTTCAAAAGTTTAAGGAAAGGCCCGGAAATGCAATTAAGCCGTTGGCCAGGGCTTTATCTACATAACTGATTTCGTTTGTGCTGAGTGTATAAAGATGCTCAGCACTTGACTGAGGGTACATCCAAACTGCAAAAAAAACCTCACAGCAACAAGTCTCAGAGCCCAAGTCAACTGACTTGGGCTTGTGCTATGGGGCTAAAAACAGCAGGGTAGACATTCCCTCTCTGGCAGGAGCCTGGGTTCTAAGACACTCCACCCTCACCGGGTTTCAGAGCCTGGGCTCCAGCCTAAGCATGTCTACACTGCTATTTTTAGCACCAAGTTAGTTGACCTGGGCTCTGAGACTTGCTGCTGCAGGGAGGTGGGGTTGCAGTGTAGACCTACCCTGAATGGTCTTTGTCAGTGCTCAGCACTTCTGGAAAGCCAATAGTGAATGGACATTCCTTTGCTAGGAAAGGGAAACCCAGTTGCCCTTTCAGAGCAGAACACAGCAAGTGCTTTCTCTCCTATACTAACCACAAATTACTGCTCTTTCCCACCTGTCTACATGTTGTACATGAAAGGGCAATTCAATGAGTGTACGTGGGTTGACCTACTTCAAGTGGGTGGAGCAAATTCACCCAGCCCCACCCCCACCCCACCTCCTCTGCACAAATACGAGCACTTCCCCAACTATTTCCCCTTTGATCCAGAATGCGATCAAATTCTAGCATGCTGAAATATGTTACAATCCTGGCAATTCTAGTTTTCCCAATAAAATTGGAGCTCTCCATTTTAATGAAGAGGGAAAAAATGCCAATCACCACATCTATCCTTTATTATGTCACAGCTGGGCCACTCCCCTGCCGAGTACCCAGTTATCCTAGTTGTTGGGTTTTGGGGGGCGGGGGAGAGTTGTGTATCCACATTTTTTTTGTACATCAGGGGAATCCAAGATCTGTAGCAAACAGATCTCACTATTTGAAAAGAAACTAGAAAAAAGGTTGGTTGGCCTGTGTGGAAGAAAAGAAAGCAGAAGAATCAGACACACAGGGGTCCTTTCATATCTGAAGTTACTTTAAGACTTTGATCAACGTTTATCCATTTAATTTCAACCTCACAATTATAGTCCACCTTCTACCTCTCTCCACCCACCAATGGCATCCTTACGGCCATGTAGTAAATTGGCCCTGCTGTATACTACTCACCCTCGGGGGGGAAGGGAATCCGATTTTTATACTTGAATGTATTATGTTTAAAAACATCGCACTTGTGTTAAGAGTGCTAGGCTGACACATCATTAGGCAGATGTGCAGCACCGATAGTGGCGATACTGAATCCAGGATCAGTGGGGGAAAACACAGCTATATATGATGTGGAGTGTCATTGCTTGAAAATATGCAGTTCCTCTAAAAATAATAGTGATGGAAGCAACATTGTATCTATTAGTGTTTTTCCTTCTGGGACTTATTTTTCAAGAAAAACAGTGTGTGAATACCATCTCCGTTACTATTTTACTGCTGCAGGCTACATCTTAAGACTGCATAATAAACCACTTCTGCTTGGAATTAGCTGAATCTGTTCATAACAGATTACCATCAATTGCTTTATAGAGGTGATTATCAGTTCCAATTGTCTGCCAAGCGGCATTAGGTTTAGTGTTTCCATCCGCCTAGTCATTAAGCACATGTCAAACTCAAAGTAACTGTGGTAATTTCTGCAATTAAAGCCACCATTATTGTTTCCTTTACTTAAATTGGGAGTCCAAATTACATGGTTAAATGTAACCACCAGTTGCTCCCCACACACTTAAGGCCTGCACTGCAGAAGAGTTTTAAACCCATGGGAATACACAATTAATACAGTGACTGCAGATTAAGTTTGCTGCTGACAGACAGTTTGATCCTTAAAGGATCACACCCTACTGCAGGCATATAATTAAGGCAAATCTCACAGAAGGGTCAAGGAAATGACCGGGGATCTGAAGAATAAATATAAGCTTGGAATTACTGATGAAGTTGCCTGAAAATTCAAAAATGTCCCCATTTCCACAAACTGGATTAGCTAAATTCAAAACAAAACAGATTTGACAACAGGAATTTAATTTTTATTTTTTTGCTGCAGATATTTATTAGAATTGACTCTTCACTAACGGATTATCTGTAAAAGCTAGGAAGAAAGGTCCAATGAAATATCCTTCAACTGAGGGGTTTGGTTTTGTTTTGGTTGTTTGCAGTTAGGTTTCTTAAAGGCTTTCTCCAAAGTTCATTGAACTTAATGGAAAGACTCCTAATTGATTTAAAGGGGCTTTAGATCAGGCCCTGTGTCAATGTAGTGATTGCGACTGGTACCTGTTGGATTTCTCATTTGTCACTCTTCTCAACAGGCTGTGCATTAGTTACAATAGCTATGTGAATATCTCAAAAAATACTCTACAAATATTTGTTTGAATTTGAAAAAAAGGAATTTCCTGTGAGCGTATTCTCCTTTTGTGTTCCCCTTCCATGAATATTCTAGTAATGAATGAGTTCATTAGAAAGAAAGTTTATGGGAAACAGCAGAATTAGGCCCTGGTGCTGCAATTTAAAACAAGTGGGTCTCGTGTTCACATGAAGCTCCAATAACGTTGGGGGAAGGGGCTCCACACAGATGCATGGGGTCCTCCCACACATTGTAAATTGCTATTAAAATTAAAAGGAACAGTCACAAGGGTGAAATGCCTGCAAACTTCATGAAGACTTCTTAAAAACACCATAATAGAGGAGCAAATTTAATATATACCCCCAAATTAAAAAAAAAAAAAAAAAACAGTAAGAGGACCTAAAAAAGCCACCCTGGCTAAACAGCAGAGTAAAAGCGGCAGTTAGAGACAAAAAAGCATCCTTTGAAAATTGAAAATAAAATCCTAGTGAAGAAAATAGAAAGGAACATAAACTCTGGCAAGTGAAGTGCTAACATATAATAAGGCAGGCCAAGAAAGAATTTGAAGAGCAGCTAGCTAAAAGCACAAAACTAACAGCAAAAAATAAAATTAAGTGCATCAGAAGCAGGAATCCTGGCAAACAGTCAGTGGGGCCACTGGAGGATTGAGGTGCTAAAGGAGCTCTCAAGGAAGACAAGGCCACTGCAGAGAAGCTAAATGAATTCCTTGCATCAGTCATCACTGCAGAGGATGTGGGGGACATCCCCAGGGCCGGCTCTGGCTTTTTTGCCGCCCCAGGCAAAAAAGCCTCCCGCCGCCCTCCCCTCCCCACTGCAGGGAGCGCGTCAGGGGAGGCCGCCGAGCCTGGCCGCGGGCCCGCTCTCCCTGACCGGCCAGAGCGTCGGGGGGAGGGCGAGCCCGCTGCGGCTCCGCTCTCCCCGGCGGCCAGAGCGCCAGGAGGAGGGCGGAGAGCCCGGCCGGGGCTCCGCTCTCCCCGGTGGCGAGCCTGTCGCGGCTCCGCTCATCCCAGCGGCCAGACGCTGGGAGAGGGCGGCGAACCTGCCACGGCTCTGCTCTCCCCGGCGGCCGGAGCGCCGCGGGAAGGGCGGCGAGCCCAGTTGCGGCCCCACTCTCGGGCTGAAGCGCCGCGCCGCCCCCCTCCAGGTGCCGCCCCAAGCACATGCTTGGTGGGCTGGTGCCTGGAGCCAGCCCTGGACATCCCCCCACCCAAACCATTCTTTTTAGGTGACAAATGTGAAGAATTCTCCCAGATTGAGGTGTCCGTAGAGGAGGTTTTGGAACAAATTGAAAAATTAAAGAGTAATAAGTCACCAGGAGCAGACGCTGTTCACCCCAAAGTTCTGAAGGAACTCAGATGTGAAATTGCAGAACTTCTAACTGGGGTATGTAACCAATCGCTTAAATCAGCTTCTGTACCAGATGACTGGATGATAGCTAATGTTACGCTGTTTTTTTTTTAAAAGGCTGAACAGGCAATCCTGGCAATTACAGGCCAGTAAGCCTAATTTCAGTACCAGGCAAATTGATTGAAACTGTAGTAAAGAACAATATTATCAGAGGCATAGATAAACATATGTTGGGGAAGAGTCAACACAGCTTTTGTGAAGGGAAAACATGCCTCGTCAATCTAGTAGAATTCTTTGAGAGTGTCAACAAAGGGTGATCCAGTGGATATAGTGCACTTGGACTTTCAGAAAACCTTTGGCAAGGTCCTTCACAAAACTTTTAAGCAAACTAAGCAGTCATGGGACAAGAGGGAAGGTCCTCTCATAGATCAGCAATTGGCTAAAAGATAGGAAACAAAGGGTAGGAATAAACGGTCAGTTTTCACTATGAAGAGAGGTAAACAGCAGTTCCTCCAAGGATTTGTACTGGGACGTGTTCTGGTAAACATATTCATAAACAGTCTGGAAAAGGGGGTGAACAGTGAGGTGGCAAAATCTGCAGACAATACAAAATTACTCAAGATAGTTAAGTCCAGAGCTGAGTATGAAGAGTGACAAAGGGATCTCACAAAACTGTGGGACTAGGCAACAAACTGGCAGATGAAATTCAGTGTTAATAAATGCAAACAAGTGCACATTGGAAAAAAAATACTCCCAACTATACGCACACAATAATGGGATCTGAATTAGCTGTTACCACTCAAGAAAGGGATCTTGGAGACTTCGTGGATAGTTCTCTGAAAAGATCCACTCACTGAGCAGCAGCAGTCAAAAAAGATATATTAGAATTGGAAAAGGTTCAGAAGATGGCAACAACGATGATCAAGGGTACGGAACAGCTTTAATACAATTAGGGGGATGGAACAGCTTCCAAGTGAGGAGAGATTTTTTTTTTAATTTAGGATTGTGAAGTTTAGAAAAGGGACAACTAAGGGAAGATAAGATAGAAGTCTATGAAATGCTGTAGGTTATGGAGAAAATGAATAGGGAAGTGTTATTTACCTTTTCACATAACACAAGAACTAGGGGTCACCCCATGAAATTAACAGGCAGCTGGTTTAAAATAAACAAAAGGAATAACTTCTTCACACAATGCACAGTGAATCTGTGGAACTCATTGCCATGGGATGTTGTGAAGGCCAAAAGTATAACTGGGTTCAATAAGAATTAAATAAGTTCAAGGGAGATGGATTCATCCATGGCTATTAATCAAGAAGGTCAGGGACACAATCCCATGCTTGTGGTGTCCCTACCCCTCTAACTGCCAGAAGCTGGGACTCGGCAACAGGGATGGCTCACTCAAAATTGCCTGGTTCTGTTCATTCCCTCTGAAGTTTCTGGCACTGGCCACTGTCAGAAGACAGGATACTGGGCTAGATGGACCAATGCTCTGATCCAGTGTGGACGTTCTTCTGTTTTTAAGATTGGGACCTTACTGTGAGGATTCGTGGAAATTGAATCTTGAACTCATAAATTCACACTGGAAATATAATTCTAAGAGCAACCCTTAGCCGGTTGCATAGCAGAAACGATATCATGCTACTTGTGCTGATTAGTTTTTATTGGGTACAGTTTAACTATCACACATTCCCAACAAACTGCTTGCAGGGAATCTACAGACACACAATTATTCATAGAAATATTTAGTGAATAATGAACAAAACTGAGAAAATCATAATTTTTGAGCAGTGAAAAAAAATTATCTATGCATTATTTGTTCAGTTCTTAAAGGGACTGATTGAAAGCCCCTTTGATTTCAATGAGTTTGGGTCAGGGCTTTAATTCTTATTTTTCTGAGAGTCTACTGTAGGTGGATCCCAGATCACTGGCTCAAAATATTCCTTTGAAATAAGGGACTAATTTAGGGTCTGATTCAAAGGCCCCAGAAATCCATTTAGTAATTTTTCTACTTCGTGATGCAGTTCCTCTCCCAACTCTTCAGTTCACTGTCCAGTATGTGAGAGGATTTTTTCTCATGTTATTCTCCCTGTACAGTTTGTGCTTTCAAGTAGAACATTTATCTCATTCCATTTTTCTTGTTTGTCTTGCACCCATGAGGTGCGTGGATTTCCCATCTAGGCAACAGTCCCACAACTGGTTGTGTGGGGTGGGGAGTCCTGGGTCCACAGGGAGCCCCCTTGACTTCAGTTGGGTTCTTTGTGGATGCAGGTGAAGCCAGTTGTAGGATTGGTGCCCTAGTTATCAGGTTTATGTTTTCCAAGCCATTGATATATATTTCTTCATAAAATAAATGCCCCAAAATGTTCTCAAAAGTACACCCATGCAAATTACTTGAATCTAAGCAACTGTTGCATAAGCAATACAGATCTAGCTTTATTGTTTTCAGAGGATGCATTCCTCTATCCCAGTTGAACCAATTGTGATTCTCCAAGTCCCAATACTGAATTGTTATTTTAGGATGTGAGTCAAAACACACATTCACTTCAAGACAAATCCTCTACCACTGGGCAATGCCTGAATAAATGAGTTGTATTCAGGGGCCTGAAAATCTCCCAAGGACTGCAGTAGCACCCACATTCCTACTACATGGGGTGGGTTGCTCTGTGTACTCTAAGACCCACTGGCCATGTCCTTAGCCCTCTCTGTGCCCATCCCACCCCTAATAGGCCTGCAGACTTCACTCCCTCCACATTGGATGCAGCAACAAGATGGACTTGGTGGACCAGAAGTCTGTCCTGTAGATTTTGTTACATAAAAAAAATGACCTAAACTGTACTTGTATGAGAGACTACATACACAGCTACTATAGTTTAATGGGTAAAACATTAGCCTGCCATGAAATCACATGCGTACAAAAAATTGGATTTGCCAAATAAACAGTGATGGCTCTGAAGGAGAAATGTTTGTTAATCACCAAATACCCAATAATCAGTATGCTGATTACTTGGCATATATTAACGACAACAAATCTGTGTTTACCTTAAAGGTTGATAACTGTTTTTAATAAGTTTTCTGAAATAGTTTGTTTTTCCTTCCAGTTTCTCACATCCAAGCGAGGAAGTCTGATACAATAAACAGCTTAAATAGCAACAAGAGCCCAGTACAAGCTGTCAAAAGCCCCAGACTGAATCACAAGTTAAAGCTGATATTCTGTGTTTGTTTTACAGCAGTGCCATTTTTTCTTTACAAAACAGGGCTATCTAAGAACACACTGTTGCTCCCTCCCTTTGAATTTTTCTGACTTTTGTTGGTTTAAGCTGGAGCTGTAAGTTATTTAAATGTAAGTTTCTGTATTTAACTGAATGGGCCTTTAATGAGAGAAGTAATGTTTTCATATGAATGTGACACTAGTTTTTCCAAGGGAAAACAAATCTATTAAATTCATTTAAACATATGTGTAAAAGCCACAGTGATTCTAATTTAATTTGAGTACTTGCAACCAAAGGTATATTTAATAGTTTTTAAGGCTCTTAAGGGATTTTGTGTTTTGTTTTGTTTTTAAACAGAGGGATTCTTAATGGACAAAATATTAAATCACCAACTCTGACCACTGAATTCTATTCCATGAATTGAAAAAGCTCTTCAAATTAAGGGTAAATATTTTGGGTCTATCCCCCTCTCCACTGGCAGAATCCAGAAATCTCTGGAAGTGGCAATATGGGGCATGTACACTCCAGAAGGCCTAATAACCTGGCTGCATACTGAACACACACACCCATAAGGAAGGTAGGTTTGGGCTGAGAAGAGAAGGGGGATGCACTGGCTATGCGGAGTGCTGGAGCAGTGTCATTCGGGGATGGGCAGTTCATGTAAATAAATCCCCTGCTTCCTGCGCAGCTATCCCCCATCCTGATTCATCTCTCCTCCTTAGTGGGACTGCTGTCATATCCCCCTGACTGAGTTGTGTTTCTGAACTGTCAATCAGGGAATGCCATCTTTCACTGTAAGGCTACTTCACTGTGGAGAAGGGATCCCTTAAAGCATATGGAGAATGCTTTTAACTGAAGCTGTGTGACATTTATGTCGGCTTCATCCTCTCCTAATACCTTTAAAAATCTGGCCCTGAGTGCTTTGCTGTACTGGGGAGAAGAGCTGGATTCTGCTCCCATTCAGCGTTTTCCTCTGACTTCAGTAGGAGCAGTATTGGTACCAAGAAAGTGACTTTATCAAGGGGTGGGGGAATTCTGGTCCCATTGAATTCTGTGGCAAATCTCTCATTGAATGTAATCAAGCCAGGATTTCACCTGATGTATTTTAATGAAGATATCGTCCCTGAACTCAAGGAAGAGGAAACCAACCCTGCTTCAGCTGAAGTCAGTAGAAGTTTTGCTAAGATGCTGAATAGAAAATATCCCCCTCCCTACAGACACAGCAATTCCTCCCTTAAAACACAACCACATCTCTCTACCTTGAGGATAAATATTGATAAAGCTACTCTGGCAACTAGAGATGTGTAAGTGTACTAAAGAACTGGAGTGGGAGGGGAACATATGAGAGCAATCCAAATGCTTGACAAACTGCAGACATAACAGTCCACTCAGGCACTTGTTACAAGCACATAAACACTTGCTGTTTCAAGATATGAGAGAAGGGCAGCAGCTGAAAACAAGCTAAATCAGAGGGCCTGTGTGACTCTGCTATTTATCAACTCCTAATTAACTGTTAATTTGCCGATCTCTGGGTTCAAGCACAGCCCTAATTTATCACAAGCTATAATGACAATGTCAAAGCCTGTGGGATACTCTGCACAGCACTTTAGCTGTGCACTCTTTTCATTAAGAAAAAAACATTATTTGAAGCAATTCATACTGCTGTCCAAGGCAGAGATAGCAGACTGGATGTAAAACATGGACATAAATCTCTGTTGTTTGCGGTCTTAATATAAATGTACACGGGTTAGTTACTGAGCTCCCTGTCCTGGCATCAGTTATGTTTTAGTCTTTGAGATACAAACCATGGCCCCAATTCTGCATGTGACATCACATGGGGGGAGCCGTGCACAGTAGCGCTTGCAGGATCAGGTCATATGGAAGTAATGGTGTGTGAGGTTCATTGAAAATCTTTTTCTTCTTTCCATTAAAAAATCTTTAAAATAAAACCTTCTCATCATGAAAGAAATTCCATGGAATGGCAGTTAAAATAGTATATAATAAACTACTACCAAAAATCCAGTCTTTGAGAACAAGGGTTAAAGTCTGCCCTTACACACAACAAGACTGAAGTCAACTTCTTAAGCCTGTATTTTAAATTTGGAATTAGCTCATCTGCCAGATCCGTTTCTGATTCCCATCTTCAGCTACCGACTATTTAAACCCATTCCTTCTCCATCAGACTGTCTCGGTCAGGAATACTTACTAACCGATCATGTTCCTCCCCTGAACTTTTGTCCCATGGCTTGTGTTCACCTGGTCTGCCTTAGGGCTCCATCCTGCAATCACTACAGAGAGTCATGCTTAGTGCTGTGATCAGCCACAGGGAGTAACGACGAGTGGAAGGTGTTTCAGGATTGGGCCCGTAGACCCTTATGTGGATAATGTTAAATACATTATATGCTTGTGTAGAATTGGGCCCTTAGATTGTAAATTCTCATGGAAAGGAATGTCTCATATTGGGTTTGTGAAGTACATATTTGTGGCACTCTAAATTAACTTTTATTATAATAATTGTTGTTTGCTTTTGTCACCGGCCCCAGTTTTTCTCTTTCCCACTGTTACTGTCTATGCTGTCACCACACCATACCACCATTGTAAGCAATGTTAGAATGAGCAGCTTCTCTCTTGATATCAACATATTTTAAAATGAAAGAAACGGCGGGGGGGTGAGGGGGGAAATGCTTCATACAGAGAGGGGAGCATGAGAGAGACTTTTAATGCAGAGGCCTCTTGGAGAGCACTTGACATTTACACAACTTGTGCCACCTTATATCCCCTTGTTATAACACCTAGTTAACATTTTCCCTTTATGGTCTTTCAGGCCTAGAACACCTTATTAATGTCAGGCAACATGCTCTCCCTTGCTAAGGCTGGCTGCTGTTCGTTTAAATGAGCCCTCCCTTCCAGAGGATAATGATTTTGGTGGGGGGGGTTGAATTAAGGCTGGGGGTGGAAAATTACTAGTTATAGTGCTTTTCATGCTCTATAACCTAAAACTGCATTATTGTTTACGCTGAGACCGGTCTACACTACAGAGCTACATCAATAGAACTACGTCGCTCAGGGGTGTGAAAAACCCACACCCCTGCACGATGTAGTTACACTGACCTAACCCCCCATGTTGACAGCGCCATGTCAATGGCAGAAGCTCTCCCGTCAGCGTCGGAGAGTCTTCACTAACAAGCTGCAGCATTTTACGTGAACACAAGCCCTGAAACTTGGAAACAGTGGAATAGTGAGACTCTGAAGAAGACCTTGTTGGGGAAAATTCATCTTTATTACACAGGTAGCTATGGATTTATACAATACAGAATCTAATGCATGTATGTATGTGGTTTACATAGATTCCAATGCAGATTTCTGCCAGGGTTTATATTTTTATTTATTTCTTTTTTTTTTTCAGGGAGTGGGTTCAAAATATGTAAACCTCCCTCCTCCCCCCCAACAGCTACACGTCACGTCTGCGCCAATGGAGCTATTCTGTCTGTTGCATGACCTCCCTTGTCTATGAGTGTTTGGTTAAACTACCATTTAAAAAGTGTTGCCTGTTAGGTCCCATTTACAGTGTAAATCTTGCCATATTACGGGAACTGGTTACAACCTTGGAGCCCCTGGAGACAGTTACAACACTGCTGAGGCTTGTAGCATAGATGGGACTAAACAGTGCATAGCCTGTATTCCTTAACTGTACTACAGCTCCCCCCAAAAAGTCCAGTGGAACTGAACACAACAGCAGAAGTATACGGTGGTATCATGCATGGGTAATTTAGGGCTGGTTGATGGCCAGAACCTGGGGTCTGTGGCCCATAGAAGCTAAGCTTGTCCTTTCTTTTCTTCCCATATGAGATTGCTATTGAGCTCGGCCATCAATTTGCAGTCAGCGGGGCTTGATGAGACTTCAAGAGATGGAACAGACAAAATACTGTGAAAAATTGAAATTCTTCCTTGGAATCGAGGGATTCTGTAAAGCTTTGACTATACATCATGTGAAATACTGCAGTTACAACTAGTATTTCAGTGAAATTTCAGGTCTGTGTGCAGTGGGTCGAAACATTTGTGCTACAGTCAAATATTTTTAAAAGGAACATTTCTCCCTTTTAGGATGGGGGAGAGCAGTATGGATTTTCAGCACAAAAAATGGCGAACAAACCTTTCTTCCTTGATAGCCTCCTTTTTGGCTCCTTTTGGTGGGGGAAGGGCAAGGGAGTATATGTGCTGTTTTGTACTCTCCTGAAAATGATGAATGGCCTCACACCTTTAAAGGAAGGAAATGTATCGACTCTGTGGAATCACTCCACTGCAGCAAATCGCAAGTGATTTATGAAATGGTAAATACTTGTCCACTCAGTGTGCAGACAGAACGCAGGCAGCACTTTATAATCCTGGTTGAGCTGGGCGCTCGGATGTTAAACTTGGACACGGTCAGAGAAGCAGCGCAGCATCCTCAGACCACAATGAAGAGAAGAACAGGTTTGCTCTTTGGGCACTTCTCTCTCTCACCACCCCCCACTTGCAGGCAATTTCTTAGTAGAGACTCCACCCGTTGCCAATTCCAGGTTGCCAGATAATGCATAAGCAAAGAGCGAGCACCACGGAACACTCTTCCTCCAAACCCTCAGAGCAGGAACAGAATCTAAGAAGCTTATTTTAAGCTTTTAAAGAACTATTTAGCGTGTGATACTATTGGCCAGATTCTTGTTTATGACCAGCCCTTTTGCCCTCCAAGTAGCCAGATTCTGCTCAGAACTTGCCAGTAGAGAATTCCCTGGCAGAGAAGAAGTCCTGTGTGCCAGCTGTCCCAGCCTCACCCTGTCATAGGAGGCATGTTGTAAGCAGAGTGGCTCTGCTTTGCCAATCATCTCCTGGTGGTGGCGAATGTTCCTCTAGTCCCTAGATTGCTTTAACTAACGCTGGGGCAGAGGTTAATGTAAACCAGCCCACAGGAGCAGAGAACCACAACATTGGAAACTCCATTGGCTTCTTTCGCATGACTCCTGATTTTTCTCCCCTCTCCCTTCCCCCCAGTGTGCATTGAGAGAAGAATCAGACCCATAGTAAACATTTGTATTTTATAATCATCCTGCACTGGTGTTTTTATGTGCTCACTTACTGACTTTTTTTTTAATGTAGGTGCAAAATTGGAGGCACATTTATTGCAGTTGCTGTTAAATCAGTTTAGCCCCTCTGCTTGTGAGATTATAGTTAATTCATAGCTATTAATTTTACCTTCTGTATTGGGCCCCATTTAATTAAGAGTGTAGGCATGTGGCCATCCTGTCCTCCGGTACTGCCAATTTTATTGGCAATTTAGGGTGTGCATGATATTGTTTCTTTCTTCTTTCCAATGACCGTGAACAGTTAAAATACTTCCTTTCTGATTTAAAAAACAAAACAAACCCACAAGTTGTATTCAGTGTAACGGTAAGTGTGTTGCTGAGCTGCTAGTGCACACTTTTCCCATCACGTTGTTCACTAATGAGCTAGGCTGACACTGAACTGCAGACAGAATGTGAAAGGTAGCTATGGTCAAATAAGCCCCTAACTCACTTTGATGACAACTGCAATCACCTTAATGGGTGCAGCCTGCCTAAATGGGGCTGTTGACAGCTGAGTACTATGAATGGAGTGGCAACAATGGGGCCTCTGGATCTGCTCATTTTCTACAGGATAAATCGTCTTTTATTTGAATGTGCAAATATTCGGTTGCAAGGCTATTCTCTGCAGTATGTGTCTGCATGAAGCAAAGTAAGTTACTGAATCTTGGTTTCCTATCAGAAGCGCAATGAATAACCGTGAGCAGCAAACACTTGAGCTATGTGTGTGAACTTGTAACGCATCCTGAGGAGTTAGTTATCACTTCTGATGGATGTTTCCTAAAAGGAATTTTCCATCATCTTCCAGTCCCTTAGCTGTTGTGCCATCTGTAGTTTATCTCTGCATCTGTGAGAAGCAAACCTCAGATGGCATTTATTACATACGTTACCTATATGATGATGATTAGGGATGGGGACTCTCCATAATGGCTATAGAAGAGGAATGATGATCTGTGGTTAAGACACTAGACTGGGACCCATAAAATTGGGTTTCAGTTTCCAGTTCTGCCACAGACGACTTCTGTGATGTGGGGCAAGTCACTTAAGCCTGGTCTACACTACAGAGTTAGGTTGACATAACGCAGCTTATGTCGACCTAATTATGTCAGTGTACACACTATAGCCTTGCTCCTGCTAGTGTAAATGCCCTACTACACTGACATAATAACTCCACCTCCATGAGAGGCGTAGGGCTTATTGTGGTGTAGTTAGGGTGACTCAGTGTCCCTGTAAATACTGCGTTACTTACATCAGCTGTTGGCTGTCATTCTTGTCATTCCCTGGTGGAGCTGTGAAATTGACAAGAAAGCTGGGCTGTCACCAGAGCAGGGGAGGGGGCTCTAGCTAGAACCTGGCTGCCCCAGGATAAATATACATGTTTTCCTACCCTTTGGAATGTCAGTTGTCTGTTTCTTACTATGTGTATATACGGTGTCTAGCACAATCTTGGTTGGGGCCTGTAGGTGTTACTTTAATGCTACTTCTCCTAATAATATTATCATTAGAGTGAAAATATAACTGTTCTAAAGATCAGCAGCCCTACTCTGGCTTTGGATATGAAGTCAGTGAGAACTACGTATGTACTGCAGTTCAACGTATGTACTGTTTTGCGAACAGGGGCTGCTAACAGGGAGTTTCGCAAGGGAGTTCTCCAGGTGAAGGAGGAGCAATACAGCAACCTTTTGGGGTAAGTGACTGTCTGTAGTGTGTGTTTGTTTGTGTTTGAGGGTTACTTGCTGTGTGCTGAGCTTGTGTTTGTCAGTCTGTTTGTTTGTTTTGGTTGTTTGAAGGACCGTGTGCTGTGGCTGGCAGTTGGAAGCTGTGAGCTTCAAAGGAAGGTTTGAAAGCTAGAAGCCTCTGGTAAGTGGCTGAGCCTTAATCAGTGGGCGGGGCATTCATACAGGCCAGGGCTTTATAAAGCAGCGCACAAGCGACCAGGGAGCTTTGCGACCAGGGGCTGCTAACAGGGAGTTTCGCAAGGGAGTTCTCCAGGTGAAGGAGGAGCAATACAGCAACCTTTTGGGGTAAGTGACTGTCTGTAGTGTGTGTTTGTTTGTGTTTGAGGGTTACTTGCTGTGTGCTGAGCTTGTGTTTATCAGTCTGTTTGTTTGTTTTGGTTGTTTGAAGGACCGTGTGCTGTGGCTGGCAGTTGGAAGCTGTGAGCTTCAAAGGAAGGTTTGAAAGCTAGAAGCCTCTGGTAAGTGGCTGAGCCTTAATCAGTGGGCGGGGCATTCATACAGGCCAGGGCTTTATAAAGCAGCGCACAAGCGACCAGGCAGCTTTGCGAACAGGGGCTGCTAACAGGGAGTTTCGCAAGGGAGTTTGGAAGGGGAGCAGGAAGGGGGCGAGGGTCCCTTGCCGGTTCCATCTGTTTTCTCTTGATTCCCCTTAATACCTATAAAGCAACTACATTCTAACTGTTTGCTTAAACAACCCTTTCAGCTGACAGGGGGCTGCAGACGGGAGTTTGACAGAGGGAGGCTTACGATGGTTAGGAAGACCCGCAACACCTGTGCCAGCACTGCTACTGTCTCCTCCACCTGTGCCTGTAGCCAGACAGAGTGCCTAAGCATGGATGCCTCTACCCAGATCCTGGTGTGGTTTTGCAAAGACTGTAACTTGCAATTTCCACTTACGGATATCCAGGCTGGGGGGACCATCCAATGTGAAAGGTGCCTGCTGGTGGAATCTCTCAGGCAGCAGGTGAGAGAGCTACAGGAGGAGGTGGCTAGGTTGAGGAGCATCCGTATCCACGAGCAATTCCTCGACAGTGTCCATGTGGAGACAGCTGAGGTAGCTGTCCCAGTACACAGGACTGCTGATACACCACTGGTGGAGGAGGAGATGGCTCAGGGTGGACGCTGGCAGCTGGTTACTTCTGGCAGCAGGCAGTGCTCCACCCTTGCTCCGAACCCTCCTGCCGTGGTTATAGGTAACCGTTATGCTCTTCTTGATACAGGAAAGAAGGAATCACTCCCTACAGTAAAGGAGGAGAAGCCTCGTACCCCTAAGGCTGGAGAGTCTGCTGCCACCACTGCGAATAGGAAACGTAGGGTAGTGGTGGTCGGAGACTCTCTGCTGAGGGGGACGGAGGCGCCCATCTGTCGCCCTGACATTTCATCTCGAGAGGTATGCTGCCTGCCGGGGGCCCGTATCCGAGACATTACGGAGGCATTGTCGAGGATTATCCGGCCCTCTGACTACTACCCCATGCTACTCATCCATGTGGGCACAAATGATACTGCGCGGTGTGACACTGAGCGGATCAAGAGTGACTACAGGGCTCTGGGAGCACGGGTGAAGGAGTTTGGAGCACAGGTGGTATCCTCTTCAATTCTTCCTGTTAAAGGTAGGGGCCCGGGCAGAGACAGATGCATCATGGAGGTGAATGCCTGGCTGCGAAGATGGTGTCACCAGGAGGGCTTTGGCTTCCTAGACCACGGGATGCTATTCGAGGAAGGACTGCTAGGCAGAGATGGCGTTCACCTTTCGAGGAGAGGGAAGACCCTATTCGGACACAGACTGGCTAACCTAGTGAGGAGGGCTTTAAACTAGGTTCGACGGGGACAGGTGAGCAAAGCCCACAGGTAAGTGGGGAACATGGAGACCGGGGAAATGAGTCGGAAACAAGAGGGAGTGTGGGCTATATTGGCAGAGAGAAAGGAGAGTCAGGAAAAAACTGGGAGGAAAGATCAAACCAGTATTTTAGATGCCTATATACAAATGCGAGAAGTATGGGGAATAAGCAGGAAGAACTGGAAGTGCTAATAAATAAATACAACTATGACATTGTTGGCATCACTGAAACTTGGTGGGATAATACACATGATTGGAATGTTGGTGTGGATGGGTACAGCTTGCTCAGGAAGGATAGACAGGGGAAAAAGGGAGGAGGTGTTGCCTTATATATTAAAAATGTACACACTTGGACAGAGGTAGAGATGGACATAGGAGACGGAAGTGTTGAGAGTCTCTGGGTTAGGCTTAAAGGGGCAAAAAACAAGGGAGATGTCATGCTAGGCGTCTACTACAGGCCACCTAACCAGGTGGAAGAGGTGGATGAGGCTTTTTTCAAGCAACTAACAAAATCATCCAAAGCCCAAGACTTGGTGGTGATGGGGGACTTCAACTATCCGGATATATGTTGGGAAAATAACACAGCGGGGAACAGACTATCCAACAAATTCTTGGACTGCATTGGAGACAACTTTTTATTTCAGAAGGTTGAAAAAGCTACTAGGGGGGAAGCTGTTCTAGACTTGATTTTAACAAATAGGGAGGAACTCGTTGAGAATGTGAAAGTAGAAGGCAGCCTGGGTGAAAGTGATCATGAAATCATAGACTTTGCAATTCTAAGGAAGGGTAGAAGGGAGAACAGCAAAATAGAGACAATGGATTTCAGGAAGGCAGATTTTGGGAAGCTCAGAGAGCTGATAGGTAAGGTCCCATGGGAATCAAGACTGAGGGGAAAAACAACTGAGGAGAGTTGGCAGTTTTTCAAAGGGACACTATTAAGGGCCCAAAAGCAAGCTATTCCGCTGGTTAGGAAAGATAGAAAATGTGGCAAAAGACCACCTTGGCTTAACCACGAGATCTTGCACGATCTAAAAAATAAAAAGGAGTCATATAAAAAATGGAAACTAGGACAGATTACAAAGGATGAATATAGGCAAACAACACAGGAATGCAGGGGCAAGATTAGAAAGGCAAAGGCACAAAATGAGCTCAAACTAGCTACGGGAATAAAAGGAAACAAGAAGACTTTTTATCAATACATTAGAAGCAAGAGGAAGACCAAAGACAGGGTAGGCCCACTGCTTAGTGAAGAGGGAGAAACAGTAACAGGAAACTTGGAAATGGCAGAGATGCTTAATGACTTCTTTGTTTCGGTCTTCACCGAGAAGTCTGAAGGAATGCCTAACATAGTGAATGCTAATGGGAAGGGGGTAGGTTTAGCGGATAAAATAAAAAAAGAACAAGTTAAAAATCACTTAGAAAAGTTAGATGCCTGCAAGTCACCCGGGCCTGATGAAATGCATCCTAGAATACTCAAGGAGCTAATAGAGGAGGTATCTGAGCCTCTAGCTATTATCTTTGGAAAGTCATGGGAGACGGGAGAGATTCCAGAAGACTGGAAAAGGGCAAATATAGTGCCCATCTATAAAAAGGGAACTAAAAACAACCCAGGTAACTACAGACCAGTTAGTTTAACTTCTGTGCCAGGGAAGATAATGGAGCAAGTAATTAAGGAAATCATCTGCCAACACTTGGAAGGTGGTAAGGTGATAGGGAATAGCCAGCATGGATTTGTGAAGAACAAATCATGTCAAACCAATCTGATAGCTTTCTTTGATAGGATAACGAGCCTTGTGGATAAGGGTGAAGCGGTGGATGTGGTATACCTAGACTTTAGTAAGGCATTTGATACGGTCTCGCATGATATTCTTATCGATAAACTAGGCAAATACAAATTAGATGGGGCTACTATAAGGTGGGTGCATAACTGGCTGGATAATCGTACTCAGAGAGTTGTTATTAATGGTTCCCAATCCTGCTGGAAAGGCGTAACGAGTGGGGTACCGCAGGGGTCTGTTTTGGGACCGGCTCTGTTCAATATCTTCATCAACGACTTAGATATTGGCATAGAAAGTACGCTTATTAAGTTTGCGGATGATACCAAACTGGGAGGGATTGCAACTACTTTGGAGGACAGGGTCATAATTCAAAATGATCTGGACAAATTGGAGAAATGGTCTGAGTTAAACAGGATGAAGTTTAACAAAGACAAATGCAAAGTGCTCCACTTAGGAAGGAAAAATCAATTTCACACATACAGAATGGGAAAAGACTGTCTAGGAAGGAGTACGGCAGAAAGGGATCTAGGGGTTATAGTGGACCACAAGCTAAATATGAGTCAACAGTGTGATGCTGTTGCAAAAAAAGCAAACATGATTCTGGGATGCATTAACAGGTGTGTTGTGAGCAAGACACGAGAAGTCATTCTTCCGCTCTACTCTGCTCTGGTTAGGCCTCAGCTGGAGTATTGTGTCCAGTTCTGGGCGCCAATTTTAAAAAAGATGTGGAGAAACTGGAAAGGGTCCAAAGAAGAGCAACAAGAATGATTAAAGGTCTTGAGAACATGACCTATGAAGGAAGGCTGAAAGAATTGGGTTTGTTTAGTTTGGAAAAGAGAAGACTGAGAGGGGACATGATAGCAGTTTTCAGGTATATAAAAGGGTGTCATAAGGAGGAGGGAGAGAACTTGTTCACCTTAGCCTCTAAGGATAGAACCAGAAACAATGGGTTTAAACTGCAGCAAGGGAGGTCTAGATTGGACATTAGGAAAAAGTTCCTAACTGTCAGGGTGGTTAAACACTGGAACAAATTGCCTAGGGAGGTTGTGGAATCTCCGTCTCTGGAGATATTTAAGGGTAGGTTAGATAAATGTCTACTAGGGATGGTCTAGGCAGTATTTGGTCCTGCCATGCGGGCAGGGGACTGGACTCGATGACCTCTCGAGGTCCCTTCCAGTCCTAGAATCTATGAATCTATGAATCTATGAAAATATCACCCTAAATAAATCTGATAGGCACCATTAAAATCTTATGTAACATTCACCGCAGATACATTTACAACCATTCCCCCATTCCAGCTAAGAACACTGCAAATCCCATGATGCAGTAAATGCCCACATTTTAAATGGTGCCCACTGTTCACTGAGAAATTAAAACAGAGGATGACCAGTCAGTACTGACCACCTTTTAGTGGCTACAGCTACTACACCTCAGCCTTTACTAAGTACATACTGTTTAAAAAGGCTTTGTAACCCCTTTAAGTTCAGTGACCCAAGTCCCCAGGTGATAGGCATACTTAATCCTGCCTTAGTGTGGGGGTGGACTAGATGACCTCTTGAGGTCCTTTTCAACCCTATATTTCTATGGTTCTATGGCCCTTATTTGCAAAGCTATTCAGGCTTAGTGACAAACAGGACGGTTTCAGTGTTTTGCTGAGTGATGTTTTATTTAGTATATAGGCTATATGGGAAGCTTGTTTGTGTGTAGAAATGTTTTCTAATTCCAAGTGCATGCACACCTCTCCCTGGAGGCTGAGAGACTGTTTCATGTCACTACTGTATAGATTTTCTCTGAAGTTCTATACATTACATAGGGTACCTATGCATGAAGCCTCTGAGTTGCTATGCACCCTGTCAGAAATGAAAGATATATTTTGTCTAGATTCTAGTGAAGAAGGAGGTTGAGTATTAAAATTGGACAAAATATTTAGTTTGGTTAAATTAAAATGATTTCACTTAAGGAAACTGTGTAAGCTCTTGTAAAAAAAAAAAAAAAAAAAAAAAGAATTTCCAACCACTAAGAAAAGTACAGTGACCAAATGGATAGGGGGAAAGAAATTAAAGCTACCAATTAAATCCTTTACTTGCAATATCTTCTTTTAAGTGATACTTCATTTTCTCTAGATCTTCTTTAGTGTGACACTTAAATATATCAAAATGATTTAAGACATATTTCATCAACGCATTAGTCTTTCGCTTTAACCAGTGCTGGAGCCTTAACCACTAATATATTTGTCTGCTAAGGGACAGGAAGAGTCCTCTAGGTTTCCTTATCTCTCCCCCCTTTAAAGTTGTTCTGCAGTAAAGTAGAATTCCCAAAGGCTCTCATTGTGAATGAGTAATCGAGCTAGCTCTGGGGATGGAAGTGTGAACTGCTGGGCGCCCCCTAACTCCTCCTCACATCAATGATTTGAAGAGAGGCAGCTTCTCACAGGATTGATTCCCTAAAACTGGGGAAAGAAAATGTGTGTTCCATTCCTAAGTAAAGGGATATCTGTTTTAGTTTAATTAAAGGAAAGGCGAGGCAATTTTTCCTGCACATTTTTAATAAGTAATTTTAAATCTCTGAGATGCTGATAGCTGTTGAACTGGTTATTACAAAAATAATGTAACTGTATACTCAATCACAGGATCTAAATTGGAACTCTTGCTCTCCACTCCTCCTCTAGCCTTATCTCCATCTAAGCCAAAGCTAGAACTAATCACCTTTTCTGATCAAAGCATACTATCTAGATGGCAGGGTCAGAAAACACTCATGTGTTGAGGTTCCTGTATGGGACCCTGGAATTTGAGCCAGTACATATGAATTTGGGAAATATGGATTGGAAACCAAGAATTATTTAAAAGGAGAGAGATTTCTGAATCTGGACTCTTCCATATCTGGAATATATTTGATCTGAGTCCATGTCCCATCCCTAAGCAGAAAGGTTACGCAAAGTCCAGGCCCAGAGACAATGTTAAAAAATGCTTTTCTGTGAGGCCTGTTCTCTCTTGACTCACCCAGACCAACCCCTCTCTCCCCTTTCATTAATCTTTTTCTCACATGGAAACTTTTATCTAGGAGGGGCGAAGGATGGGCTGGAGGGTAGTGGGGAAAGCTAGGAGGAATGTGAATCTTTCACTCCTGCCTCCTCCTAAAAAAAAACAAACCCAAACCCAAGTAGGAATTCAATATAAATTAATGTACTCTAAACAAACCTGAGATAATTTCTGTGACATTCCCCTCGTTCACCTGAAGTCCCAGGGCAGCTGTTAGCTCAGGATTCCTTGGCAACTTGACACCAATGGAATATGGACATCATGGCTGCATATGTGGTGTATATTTAATAATTATTATAATAGGGATCAGCAAGATTAGTGGTAATTTAATTTTAATGGAAAGGATTGTTTATGCTATAGCATCTAAAAGATACAAATAGTATCTGTCTTTATTTACTTCTCCTGATAAATCAATATTTTCTTACACTGCACCAGATTATAACAAGTAAAAAAATCTTGTTTATACCAACAATATTTAGCCAAATGTAGAATGTTTATAACAGTAATCCAGCAGTGTTCTTCAAGTATTATAAACAGCCACGATGAACATTCAGGATGGCTCCCCAGTCCTGCCATTGGCCATGAGTCCAAGAATAAAATATTTTTGGTGATTTTAAAAATAAATGAAGCTCTCTAACTCAGGTTGCAGGTAAAAGGTGGTATTTCTGGGAAGGAAACATGGCTAATTATAGCAGCAAAGTATTCATTTGGGTAGTTGAAAGTGAACTTTCCACCCTGTTCTAAACAGAATCTACACACACCATTTGTAGTCCAAACATACCCTTTTCCTGGGGTTTTGATTGTATTGGTAATTTAAATAACCACAAAATGAACTGCATGTTCAACTTTCTCCTCAGGATTGGCTGTTCCTAGGACTCTTCTACCTATAATCCTGTAGGAACTCTATAACCCTCTTTTATCCTGGTTGGAGCTAACAAGGTCCACCTGCAAGCATGAGCTAGCAGAGAGGGTTGTGCATTTGAATTCAGTATTCTACTAACTGAGTAAAGGATGACTCAGAGTCCTCAGGTCCTGTGACCTGCTCCTATCTGAGTGTTTTAGAATCACCTGTTTGAGAGAACCCAGCCGAATGGAAATTGGATATCCAGCCCATGAGAAGATATGGGAGCATCATGTGCTGTGCTCTCAATGTAGTAAAGGGCAAGTCACACACTCATTAGGGGTGAGGGGTGGATTGTTTCTACTGAGCTATGTCACCTGTAAGCTATGGTATGTCACTGAAAGAAAGCCAGTTGGCAGGCAAAATGCCTCCAGCTTCACAGAGAGACAGGCCACATACCATGAAATGCTACAACCTTGACTGTACATTGCTGGCCAGGTACATAGTTTTACTGGGCTACAGGTAATCTGGGATTTGAACAGTAACTACAGATTTAATATATTTGTCCATGCTGTATTTCCTGCTCATCCACATGCTGAATGTACCGACAGGACTCTGTGAGTTCAACTCAAGATATGTTTATTCGTCACATGATGCTAATCATATTACCGCTGAGATGAGGTTGAGTCAAATGCTCTGGTCCATCCTTGGGCAAAGCTCTCACTAACTATAGCAGTGGCTTGGCTTGGTTAAGGACAGATTGTTTCTGCCAGGGTCCCAGAGCCTGTGAGGAGGCGTAGACATTCTACAGATCCCCCAGGACCCACAGTGTTTGGAAGATGGCCCCTCAGTCTGTTCTTTGGGAGGAAACTTAGCCCTTGCCAACAGACCAATGCTGGGGAAATTGAGATAGCCCTCAGTGTTTTCTGCCCCTTTCCTGATCTGTAAGAACAGCAGGAAGGGTTGTTTTTATATATGTAAGATGATGCAACCTGAAGTGCTTGGGGAGGGGCTGCACAAACCCTTTCAGTGCTGTTAAAGATATCACAAATCAAGCAATAAAATATCTTACCAGAGTGGGGAGAGGCCTAATATGGTAGTCCAAATTACATTGGATTGGGCAGCTGGAGAGAGACATATATACCCACATATGATGATACAAATATGGACAGTGCTCATCCAATATATGAGAAGCACAGCTAAAGAAACCTTACACACAGTCTGACATACTGTGACCGAATGCACCCCTTGTATTCGTACCCTACACACTATTGGAATAATCTTTGTTCAAAATATGCCCTGAAAGGTATCCTATGAAAACTAATAACTGGCTGGTCAATAATATCATGGCAACATGTATGTAGCAACATTATATGCAAAGTTATGCACATAAGCTGAAATGACTGAAGTGTGTAACCCTGTTTCTCAAAGACAAAGGATAAGTTGATGTCCAAAGCCAGATGTCATCAAAGCTGATGAGCCATCACCTATCAATTGGACATTCTTTGGCATGGAAGGAAGAGAAAGGCAAGAGACAAACAGATCTGCATCTTAGCAAACGGCTGTGAAAAGCAACAGCATAACACATCTTCCCCACCAGACTCCATGTCTTCTTGCTCTAAGCTGGAACGAACTTTATGTAGGGGTTACTCTCAGGAAAATGCATTTAAAAGGGTGACTGAACTAGAAAAGCGAGGGGAAAAAACACCCCCAAGTTATCTCTTCATTTCCATCTCTCTCTTTTCACTTAAGAAGACAAAAGAAATAGCCATTGGACCTTGGGAGCAGATCCTGACCTGAAAGTTTGGTCAGCAATGCACTGGAAACATGTGGTAAGAATTTCACCTTGAACCAAGTCTACTTTGTTAAATTTAGTACTAGGAAGCATATTATCTTTATTTTTCTTGTATCCATTTCTGACCTTGATGCCTTAATACTTGTACATACTTAAAACCTCTCTCTTTGTAGTTAAATAAACTTGTTTTATTCTTTAATCAAAACTAATCTGGTGTTGTGAACTGTGTGGGTAATTCCATTTAAAGTAGCAAATTGTTGTATATTGACCCCTTGGAGGGCTGGACAGTGCAGAACTCATGTTTGGGGGGGGGGGGGGAATCCAGGACTGAAAATGTGTTGGGGTCACCCTGCAAGTGGTAACCAAGGCTGGTGGAAGCCAGAGTGTGCTGGCAGGCTGTAGCTATGCCCAGACACTCAAGGTGTGACCTGCATTCCAGCAGGCTGATTGTGAGCAGCCCAGGTGGGAGCTACAACAGCGAAGCGTTGTGAGGCACCCAAGGTTGCCAGGGCGACACAGCCCCTCACTGGTCTGAATTGCCCCCGGAATGCTGTACATGAATACACAGACTGTCGAAAACAAAGAGAGCACTGTTTACTGTAAGCTTTGCTGTCCTTGCAGTGAAGAGAGATGCCCCCTAAGTCTTCCAACTCTCAAGTTCTTTTTCAAGAAGGTCAGAATCAATCGTTGGCTATAGATTTAGTCAAAGGCTGGAACATCTCAGATACAGCTGTGTGGTTTTGAACAAAAAATTGAACTTTGTCCAAAACTGTTCATCTTTACATCCCTGTTTCTTGTTTCCCAAACCAGATACCTGACTGATACGGTTTTGCAAACTCAAAGACACCCCTGGTTTTGTCTGGCTCTGTAAATGATTACACATTTTATAGCCTTTGAAAAATAAACCCCACAATATATTTCCTCTTTTAATGAAAACAAACAAGGAAATTAAATATGCAATAGTTCATTATTAGAGCTAGGCAAATAATTTCTAGCAAACACCATTTTTATTAAATTTTGCCTCGTTCTTTGTGATTTTATGTGAGCATTCTACGAATACCTTGAATGCACTTATTTATTTTCATGGGGAGTATTCTATATTTGACATTCAAGTAGTTTTTATTGGTACAGAAGTCACATGATATTATTTCTATTGTTTGATTGGATGACCATGACTCTTTTTTAGAGTAGACTTCCTATGCATACACTTGCATTTATGAATTAAAAATTCCCTTTAATCAAATATTTGCAGATACTCAGTTTAAATTCACTGCTTCCCTGAACATTTCTGTCACTCAGAATGTTTACCCCTAAAGTCTCTGAAGAAAGTGAATACAAAAAGGAGACAACCATAAATGAAGTGGTTTGGTTTAAAAATTTTAATATCCATGTAAAAATGTTAACAGCATTCATCCAGCTCTATTCATAATGTTAAGCAACAATAGTCACTGTGTTGAGAACTAAAGTAACACTCCATTAGCCCATGCTGTGTGTACTTTTTGTTACACTGCACCATGAATTAAGACTGGAGTTCTAGCTCAGCCTTAACCTTTGTTTCTGGGCAGTTTAAAGCAGCCCTTTATGTTAGTTCAGTCTACCATAAGTTCTTACATTTAATAGCATAATGTCTATGTTTGATCGACATTAGCCACTTTTATGCCGTTTTTGCAAACTGCTATCTTACAGTGTACCCTTTCAGGGGAGAGTGCTTTTGTAAGGACAGTGTTCACCACCTGTGAGAATTATCTTTCTCCCTGCATCATGTTTCTGTCTGATGATATTTTCACTCTCCAAAGCAACTTGAATGAATCCCGAAGAGAAAGGGGGCACCATTTTTTTAAATAAATCAAAATTGAATATAAATAACACTTTGCAATTATGAGTGTTTAAATTCCAAATTTTTAGGCTAATCACTTTCAGAAACAAACAAGAGATTGAATTTATATCGCCTGCAGTTGTTGTTGGAAAGGTATGCCCAGAGATTGCTAAATGAAGTCAGTCCCAGTGCAATTATGATCACTCAAGCATGCTTTCAACGTATCGTGCCAAATTATGTAGATTTGAGCAATTTGACTTCCTGTAACAAATCTCTAGGGTACTTTTGAGAAAGTACAGACTGTTTACAAACACTCTCAGATTTCATGAGTAACTCTGTACAACAGCAGTTCTAGCAGCACACACCTGTCAAACCGTGACAGCATGGACTTTTCATGCCACATGTGCTGGAGAAAGACCCCAATTCTCTAGGTTTTGTTATCCTTTATTTGCAATTTAAAAATTGAAAGGCCACCAAAGTTTTAATTACCTTGGATTGAGTCTTTTGAAATCCAAAGTGCTACAATCTGTTAAATGTAAATATTGTCGGTTTGCAGTATTACGTTTTATCTTTGAATTAAATTTTGTTACTGGAGTCAAGCTTTTGCTTACTTTCTAAAATGAATAAGCAGAGACTAAACACCATGGAACAGATCCTCCACTGACTTCCTCATTGGAAGTCAGTGGAGCTAGGACAATTTACCCAATATTTTTCAAAAGAGCTTCACTCCCAAAAGCTCCTATTGACTCAGCTTTTTAAGAAGATGAAACTGAAGTTTGCAGGAGGGACTCAAGTTGCAATAGAATCCATAGTCCCCAAGTTTTAATGTTGCATGCTTTACAAGATGGAAGTCAAATTGCTGTGAAGACTCCATAAGCAAGCAGTGAATAACAATTTTTTTCCTATTAAATTATTATAAAATTTTCTAGCTACTCAGTCTCCTGGATCAGGGCCATGGTGCCCAATCCTCTAAATACTTAGTAGTGAGTAAAGTGTTTACTGCTCTCTAGTGAGTGTTTTCATGTTCAACCCCTTAGGGCATGAGTCAATAGGACCACTCACATGCTTAAAGTTAGGCTTGTGCCTAAGTGTTTTGCTGGATCGGGGCCAGAGTGCTCAACATCTTAATGATCAAGCTCCTAAGGAGGTGATGAAGTGCTTACTCTGCTGTAAGCGTACAGCATTTTAATGATTATAGTCTTTTTCCTAATTGCAGTGTATAGCACGCAGTTTCTGCAACACTGCTGGTGTAACCAAGCTGAACAATAAGTATTACTGTCCTGTTCATCATTACAAGTTGCAGTAAAATCCCACAAGTGTTGGCTCAACATGTATTGCAAACAAAGCACTGATCCTAAAAGTGCTTTTCTTTTGGGCGCAATGGTGTTCCAAGCAGCTGGACTGAGCTAATAGGGTTGAAGTGGCATAATAACCATATCTACACTTTCCCTTGTGCAGAATGCCTGAGTGGAAGTAGAGTCCAGTTAGACTTTAACGCTTTCCAATGGCAACTTTTCCTGCAGACCACTGTAGAAAATAAAAGAACAACCAGTGTGTAGTATTAACAGTTAGAAGTGCTACCACTAAGGGCAGGGCAATAGTTTTGTCAAAACCTCATAATCCCATTTGTATGCTTGTATCTTCCTATTCTGATAACTGGATTACTGAAAATCAGCATTGGTCCTTACAGCTTCTTTATTATTCATAAGTGGTCTTTTTTCCACCTCTTTCCTACACATTTAGCTTACAGGTTGTTTTTTAACTAAATGTTAATTGATTTGCCCTACCAGCCATATTTTCTCCATAGCTTCATACCTAGGGTGAAATCCTGGTTCAATTGAAGTCAATGCATTTTTCCCCAATGGCTTTAATAGAGCCAGGATTTCACCTCTTGTGTATATGGAAGTAGCTCCAATGCTTCCCTGGCCTCCTACTAAGGCTTGGTCTACACTACCCCCCCTAATTCGAACTAAGGTACGCAACTTCAGCTACGTGAATAACGTAGCTGAAGTCGAAGTACCTTAGTTCGAACTTACCTTGGTCCACACGCGGCAGGCAGGCTCCCCCGTCGACTCCGCGGTACTCCTCTCGCCGAGCTGGAGTACCGCAGTCGACGGCAAGCACTTCCGGGTTCGACTTATCGCGTCCAGACTAGACGCGATAAGTCGAACCCAGAACTTCGATTTCCAGCCGTCGAACTAGCTGGTAAGTGTAGCCAAGGCCTGAGCCACTCCATTAATCCCCTAATGGGCTCCCTGTCTCTGTGTTGCACGAACTGTTCTCTCCCCTGCCCTTTGTTTCTTTAGCTACAACTACTCTTCCCCTGGGATATATGCTGCTCCTTTGGTTCTCTTCATGGAACTTGCAAACCCTTTGCTGTTGTCAATCATCCTCTTCTAAACCCCAGCACTCCTACTCTTCGTGCATACCTTGCTCTTCCATCAAACTCTGCCAAATTCCAAATGGACAATGTCATGCTTACTGGGGTAAACCGAATAAGATATCTCTTGCCTTCTACCCTATGTTCTGCAGTATTGCTGTGGAATATGTAATGGACGTTACCCTGCCTAGAGAGGTATACAACGTTTTTGTTTCAGTAATGGGCAGAATGAGCTCTTCCTAATCAGTTTGTAAAGTTTCTAGAGCTCCTTTGAACCTCTGAATAAAACATACAATATAAATGCTAGTTATTTACTATCATTTCATTCTGCAGGGCCAAATTTCTCTGTCAAGTGTAGTATTAGTAATGGCCTACCATGTTTGTTGTCCATTCCTGGTCAAGGAAGCTTGAGAGTGTATTTTTGTGGACCAGAACTAAGCATTACGCTGACTTTGGAGGGCCTGATCCTGAATTCCTAACACACCCAAATCTCCCACTGTCTTAAATAGGAGGGTTTACAATGAAAACAGGATGGTTGTATGAATACCTGTGTGATTATTCAGGGGCAGGTTGTGCCTGGATAGCTAAGAGGGTTGAAGGAGTCTTCCCCACTTGTGCTTTCATGTGGATTACAAGCTTAAATGTATTTCTTTTACTTTTCTGTACATAATGATGACTCACGGCTAGACCTCAGCATAAGCCTCTTGACAGTGTTGAAGAGGGGTGGGGCTACAACATCTTCCCTCCTCTTCCCATTCCACTAAGTGGAGCTGCCCTTACGACAGCGCATACATGCATGCACCTGCATGCATCCTCTAAGAGTGGCACAGCATCTGCATTCTCGGGAGCTCTCTTTTTGAGGTACAGTGCTATGTAGAGCTTGCAATGGAGCTGTGAACCACAATGTGAAGATGCCCCTTCAAGACACAATCAAGTCATGAATGTTATGTTCTGTACTGGCAAAAGTGCGCAGCAGTGGAAGGGTTAACGTTTTGCTTACTGTTGGTTGATCTTTGTGACAATTAGTAAGAAAGAATGGTGATATTCATTCACTTATAGATATATATAAAATATAAGGCATAAAACCCCCTTTACTGAGTATAAACTAAAATGACTAGGTACACCTGTGACTTGTTTCCAATATTGTCAACCACACCGGTGACAGACACAGGCCAATCAGACTGCATCTTACTAGGGCTGGCAAGCAATTAAAAAAATTAATCATGATTAATTGCACAATTAAAAAAATTAATCGCAATTAATCACGCTGTTTAATAATAGAATACCATTTATTTAAATATTTTTGTATATTTTCTACATTTTCAAATATATTGATTTCAATTATAACACAGAATACAAAGTATACAGTGCTCACTTTATATTTATTTTGGATTAGAAATATTTGCACTGTAAAAAATAAAAGAAATAGTATTTTTCAATTCACATAATACAAATAATGTAGTGCAATCTCTTTATCATGAAAGTTGAACTTACAAATGTAGAATTATGTACAAAAAAAACTGCATTCAAAAATAAAGCAATGTGAAACTTTAGAACCTCCAAGTCCACTCAGTCCAAGTTCTTGGTCAGCCAATCGCTCAGACAAACAAGTTTGTTTACATTTGCAGGAGATAATGCTGCCCGCTTCTGGTTTATAGTGTCACCTCAAAGTCATAGCAGGCGTTCGCATTGTACTGTTGTAGCCAGCGTTGCAAGATATTTACATGCCGGATGTGCTAAAGATTCATATGTCCCTTCATGCTTCAACCACCCTTCCAGAGGACATGCGTCCATGCTGATGACAGGTTCTGCTCGATAACGGTCCAAAGCAGTATGGGCCAACGCATGTTCATTTTCATCATCTGAGTCAGATGTCACCAGCAGAAGGTTGATTTTCTTTTTTGATGGTTCGGGTTCTGTAGTTTCTGCATCGGAGTGTTGCTCTTTTAAGACTTCTGAAAGCATGCTCCACACCTCGTCCCTCTCAGATTTTGGAAGGCACTTCAGATTCTTAAATCTTGGGTCGAGTGCTGTCACTATTTTTAGAAATCTCACATCGGTACCTTCTTTGCGTTTTGTCAAATCTACAGTGAATGTATTCTTAACGAACAACATGTGCTAGGTCATTATCTGAGACTGCTATAAACGCAATATATGGCAGAATGCGGGTAAAACAGAACAGGAGACATACAGTTCTCCCCCAAGGAGTTCAGTCACAAATTTAATTAATGCATTTTTTTTTAACCAACATCATCAACATGGAAGCATGTCCTCTGGAAGAATCGCTGAAGCATGAAGAGGCATATAAATCTTTAACGCATCTGTCACATAAATATCTTGCCACGCCAGCTACAACAGTGCTATGCAAATACCTGTTCTCACTTTCAGGTGACATTTTAATTAAGAAGTAGGCAACATTATCTCCTATAAATGTAAACAAACTTGTTTCTCTTAGCAATTGGCTGAACAAAAAGTAGGACTGAGTGGACTTGTAGGCCCTAAAGTTTCACATTGTTTTGTTTTTGAGTGCAGTTATGTAACAAAAAAAAATACCTTCATGAGATTCACTTCATGATAAAGATTGCACTACAGTACCTGTATGAGGTGAATTGAAAAATACTATTTCTTTTGTTTATCATTTTACAGTGCATATATTTGTAATAAAAAATCATATAAAGTGACCACTGTACACTTTGTATGCTGTAAAAAGTAACAGAGGGTCCTGTGGCACCTTTAAGACTAACATTGTATTCTGTGTTGTAATTGAAATTGATATATTTGAAAATGTAGAAAAACATCCAAAAATATTTAATAAATTTCAATTGGTATTCTATTGTTAAACAATGTGATTAATCGAGATAAATTTTTTTAATCACGATTAATTTTTTTGCGTTAACTGCAATTAATTGACAGCCCTACATCTTACTGCTATTTGTATTTCTTACTGTGATTATTGGGGTTCATGAGTTTCTCCTTTTGTGAGAAAATAGTATCATTTGGCACGTTATGAAAAATTTTACATTTTATATCACGTAATTTATACAAATTAAAAAAAAATTGTGAGGTAATTTCCATGGGGGGCGGAGGGGAGTTGTATCTACTATGTAAACATTTATCTTGCAGAGTCATTTCTCAGTTGTGCCATTTGTTCCAATGATACTAAACACTCTGTTTCAGTGACAACCTAACTTTCTTCTGCAGGGGCATGGCAATTCATCATCCAAATGCATTTGTTCTCAGCCTGTTGTTTTTCTAAAATATACCTGCTGTGCCTTTAATGTATTTTTATGTTAAATTGTAAAACAAATAAAATATTGACCATGTGTTTCTTAAAGCCAATTATTCCAGTTATTTTGGTTTGCAAACATTTATTTGTTTCTATTTCACTATGTTTATGCAATATTAGCCTGGCTTGTTTTATTGGAGATAAATATGTAGTAACATGTTTTAATATTAAAATAGCAGATATATGTCTTTCCTGTAAACCTACAATCTGATATGATTGCATTAGATGCAACCCAAACAGAAATATAGGGCTTGATTCATCACTCACTGATATCAGATTAACTCCACTGTTTTCAATGGAAATACTCCTTATTTAGGCCAGTGTAACTAAACAGAGTATCAGGACCTATGTGCTTGAAACAACTTTAGCTTTGTTTAACTCTTTGTTGCCTTACTTGGTTTCTTTGTATAACTGCAGGTATCAATTCAGCAAAATGTTTAAGCGCATGAGCTTTAACTTCAATGGGAAGCTCAATAGTGCTTAAAGTTAAACACATGAGTAAGTGCTTTGCTGAATTGGGGCCATTGTCTTGAAGATCAATCTTGTCATAGTCAGTGTTGCTCAGCCTGTTCATCATAGGGTGACATTGTCATATCTGAGATCAAGTATCAGGGGGTAGCCGTGTTAGTCTGTATCTACAAAAACAACAAAGAGTCTGGTAGCACCTTAAAGACTAACAGATTTATTTGGGCATAAGCTTTCGTGAGTATAAACCTCACTTCTTCGGATGCATAGAGTGAAAGCTACAGATGCAGGCATTATATACAGACACATGGAGAGCAGGGAGTTACTTCACAAGTGGTGAACCAGTGTTGACAAGGCCAATTCAATCAGGGTGGATGTAGTCCACTCCCAATAATAGATGAGGAGGTGTCAATTCCAGGAGAGGAAAAGCTGCTTCTGTAGTGAGCCAGCCACTCCCAATCCCTATTCAAGCCCAGATTAATGGTGTTGAATTTGCAAATGAATTTTAGTTCTGCTGTTTCTCTTTGAAGTCTGTTTCTGAAGTTTTTTTGTTCAATGACAGTGACTTTTAAATCTGTGATAGAATGACCAGGGAGATTGAAGTGTTCACTTACTGGCTTGTGTATGTTACCATTCCTGATGTCCGATTTGTGTCCATTTATTCTTTTGCGGAGGGACTGTCCGGTTTGGCCAATGTACATGGCAGAGGGGCATTGCTGGCACATGATGGCATATATGACATTAGTGGATGTGCAGGTGAATGAGCCCCTGATGGTGTGGCTGATGTGGTTGGGTCCTCTGATGCTGTTGCCAGAGTAGACATGGGGACAGAGTAGGCAACGAGGTTTGCTACAGGGATAGGTTCCTGGGTTGGTGTTTCTGTGGTGTGGTGTGTAGTTGCTGGTGAGTATTTGCTTCAGGTTGGGGGGTTGTCTGTAAGCAAGGACTGGCCTGCCTCCCAAGGTCTGTGAGAGTGAGGGATCATTTTCCAGGATAGGTTGTAGGTCGTGGATAATGCGCTGGAGAGGTTTTAGCTGGGGGCTGTATGTGATGGCCAGTGGTGTTCTGTTATTGTCCTTGTTGGGCCTGTCCTGTAGTAGGTGATTTCTGGGTACCCGTCTTGCTCTGTCAATCTGTTTCCTCACTTCCCCAGGTGGGTATTGTAGTTTTACGAATGCTTGATAAAGATCTTGTAGGTGTTTGTCTCTGTCTGAGGGGTTGGAGCAAATTCGGTTGTATCTTAGGGCTTGGCTGTAGACAATGGATCGTATGATGTGTCTTGGATGGAAGCTGGAGGCATGTAGGTACGTATAGCGGTCAGTAGGTTTCCGGTATAGGGTGGTGTTTATGTGACCATCACTTATTTGTACTGTAGTGTCCAGGAAGTGGATCTCTTGTGTGGACTGGTCCAGGCTGAGGTTGATGGTGGGGTGGAAATTGTTGAAGTCCAGGTGGAATTCTTCAAGGGCCTCCTTTCCGTGGGTCCATATGATGAAGATGTCATCAATGTAGCGCAAGTAGAGGAGGGGCACTAGGGGACGAGAGCTGAGGAAGCGTTGTTCTAAGTCAGCCATAAAAATGTTGGCATACTGTGGGGCCATGCGGGTACCCATAGCAGTGCCACTGACTTGAAGGTATAAGTTGTCCCCAAATCTGAAGTGGTTGTGGGTGAGGACAAAGTCACAAAGCTCAGCCACCAGGCTTGCTGTGGCCTCATCAGGGATACTGTTCCTGACAGCTTGTAGTCCATCCTCATGTGGAATATTGGTATAAAGTGCTTCTACATCCATGGTGGCCAGGATGGTGTTTTCAGGAAGAACGTCAATGCACTGTAGTTTCCTCAGGAAGTCGGTGGTGTCTCGAAGATAGCTGGGAGTGCTGGTAGCATATGGTCTGAGGAGAGTGTCCAAATAGCCAGATAATCCTGCTGTCAGAGTACCAATGCCTGAGATGATGGGGCGTCCAGGGTTTCCGGGTTTATGGATCTTGGGTAGCAGATAGAATACCCCTGGTCGGGGTTCTGGGGGTGTGTCCATGTAGATTTGTTCCTGTACTGTAGCTGGGAGTTTCTTGAGCAGATGGTGTAGTTTCTTTTGGTATTCCTCAGTAGGATCAGAGGATAGTGGCCTGTAGAATGTGGTCTTGGAGAGTTGCCTGGCAGCCTCCTGTTCATAATCTGACCTGTTCATTATGACTACAGCACCTCCTTTGTCAGCCCCTTTGATGATAATGTCAGAGTTGTTTCTGAGGCTGTGGATGGCATTGCGTTCTGTACGGCTGAGGTTATGGGACAAGTGATGTTGTTTGTCCACAATTTCAGCCTGTGCACGTCTGCGGAAACACTCTATGTAGAGGTCCAGTCTGTCATTTCGACCATCAGGAGGAGTCCACGCAGAGTTCCTCTTCTTGTAGTGTTGGTAGGAAGGTTCCTGTGGGTCAGTGCCACTGAACAGTGCACTGACCCACAGGAACCTTCCTACCAACACTACAAGAAGAGGAACTCTGCGTGGACTCCTCCTGATGGTCGAAATGACAGACTGGACCTCTACATAGAGTGTTTCCGCAGACGTGCACAGGCTGAAATTGTGGACAAACAACATCACTTGTCCCATAACCTCAGCCGTACAGAACGCAATGCCATCCACAGCCTCAGAAACAACTCTGACATTATCATCAAAGGGGCTGACAAAGGAGGTGCTGTAGTCATAATGAACAGGTCAGATTATGAACAGGAGGCTGCCAGGCAACTCTCCAAGACCACATTCTACAGGCCACTATCCTCTGATCCTACTGAGGAATACCAAAAGAAACTACACCATCTGCTCAAGAAACTCCCAGCTACAGTACAGGAACAAATCTACATGGACACACCCCCAGAACCCCGACCAGGGGTATTCTATCTGCTACCCAAGATCCATAAACCCGGAAACCCTGGACGCCCCATCATCTCAGGCATTGGTACTCTGACAGCAGGATTATCTGGCTATTTGGACACTCTCCTCAGACCATATGCTACCAGCACTCCCAGCTATCTTCGAGACACCACCGACTTCCTGAGGAAACTACAGTGCATTGACGTTCTTCCTGAAAACACCATCCTGGCCACCATGGATGTAGAAGCACTTTATACCAATATTCCACATGAGGATGGACTACAAGCTGTCAGGAACAGTATCCCTGATGAGGCCACAGCAAGCCTGGTGGCTGAGCTTTGTGACTTTGTCCTCACCCACAACCACTTCAGATTTGGGGACAACTTATACCTTCAAGTCAGTGGCACTGCTATGGGTACCCGCATGGCCCCACAGTATGCCAACATTTTTATGGCTGACTTAGAACAACGCTTCCTCAGCTCTCGTCCCCTAGTGCCCCTCCTCTACTTGCGCTACATTGATGACATCTTCATCATATGGACCCACGGAAAGGAGGCCCTTGAAGAATTCCACCTGGACTTCAACAATTTCCACCCCACCATCAACCTCAGCCTGGACCAGTCCACACAAGAGATCCACTTCCTGGACACTACAGTACAAATAAGTGATGGTCACATAAACACCACCCTATACCGGAAACCTACTGACCGCTATACGTACCTACATGCCTCCAGCTTCCATCCAAGACACATCATACGATCCATTGTCTACAGCCAAGCCCTAAGATACAACCGAATTTGCTCCAACCCCTCAGACAGAGACAAACACCTACAAGATCTTTATCAAGCATTCGTAAAACTACAATACCCACCTGGGGAAGTGAGGAAACAGATTGACAGAGCAAGACGGGTACCCAGAAATCACCTACTACAGGACAGGCCCAACAAGGACAATAACAGAACACCACTGGCCATCACATACAGCCCCCAGCTAAAACCTCTCCAGCGCATTATCCACGACCTACAACCTATCCTGGAAAATGATCCCTCACTCTCACAGACCTTGGGAGGCAGGCCAGTCCTTGCTTACAGACAACCCCCCAACCTGAAGCAAATACTCACCAGCAACTACACACCACACCACAGAAACACCAACCCAGGAACCTATCCCTGTAGCAAACCTCGTTGCCTACTCTGTCCCCATGTCTACTCTGGCAACAGCATCAGAGGACCCAACCACATCAGCCACACCATCAGGGGCTCATTCACCTGCACATCCACTAATGTCATATATGCCATCATGTGCCAGCAATGCCCCTCTGCCATGTACATTGGCCAAACCGGACAGTCCCTCCGCAAAAGAATAAATGGACACAAATCGGACATCAGGAATGGTAACATACACAAGCCAGTAAGTGAACACTTCAATCTCCCTGGTCATTCTATCACAGATTTAAAAGTCACTGTCATTGAACAAAAAAACTTCAGAAACAGACTTCAAAGAGAAACAGCAGAACTAAAATTCATTTGCAAATTCAACACCATTAATCTGGGCTTGAATAGGGATTGGGAGTGGCTGGCTCACTACAGAAGCAGCTTTTCCTCTCCTGGAATTGACACCTCCTCATCTATTATTGGGAGTGGACTACATCCACCCTGATTGAATTGGCCTTGTCAACACTGGTTCACCACTTGTGAAGTAACTCCCTGCTCTCCATGTGTCTGTATATAATGCCTGCATCTGTAGCTTTCACTCTATGCATCCGAAGAAGTGAGGTTTATACTCACGAAAGCTTATGCCCAAATAAATCTGTTAGTCTTTAAGGTGCTACCAGACTCTTTGTTGTTTTCATATCTGAGATGAATCTCATAGTCAGCAGACTAGAGCTAAAAGAAAGGCAGAAAGGCACTGAAGTGTCTAACAGCTCCACTGTTAGTTTTCAGAACTGTATCATGTGCAAAATTGTGTTGTGCATGATAATGAGTCTGTTATAAAACAGAGGTAACAATGTGCAAAGTAGTTCCATTCTAGTTGCTACTGTCATGGCTAGCCCCCAAGCTTCTTCCCATGCAGGCTTCCCAGGCAGACCAGCAGTTCTGAGCTCAGGAGTGCTTATGGATCTCTGTGGATTCCAAAACCTCTCTGGGAGACTCTTAGGCCTTGGCTACACTTGCAGATGTACAGCGCTGTGAGTTAAACGTGACTTCATGCAGCTGAGTAGGGAAAGCGCTGCAGTCTGTCCACACTGACAGCTGCCCAGCGCACTGTCGCAATTGCAGCGCTGTTGGGAGCAGTGCATTATGGGCAGTTATCCCACAGAGCACCTTTTCCCATTCTGGCGCCGTGGGTTATGGGAAGAGGGCGTGGGTGCAGGGGATTCTGGGTCCGGTCCCAATGCCCCAGGATGCATCGCTTCGCATCCCAGAAATCCCTTTGTTTCCATCCACCTTTGGCGCCATCTTTCAACGGTTTCTGTGCAGTGCGATCTGTCTGCGGGAAATGGAGTCCGAACTGCTGAGGCGTATGCTGACGAGTCTCGCCAGCACGTCACGTTTGGCTGTCAAACTATTCCTTAAGATCCAAAGTGACAGTGAGAGTGAGGGTGAAGAGTCCGACGATGCTATCGAGCCGCGTAATGCGTATGACACGAAATTGCTTGTGGCATTCACGGACATGCTCAGCACCGTGGAATGCCGCTTTTGGGCTTGGGAAACAAGCACCGAGAGGTGGGATCACATCATCATGGAAGTCTGGGATGATGAGCAGTGGCTGCAGAACTTTTGGATGAGAAAAGCCACTTTCATGGGACTGTGTGAGGAGCTCGCCCCCACCCTGCGGCGCAAGGACACGAGATTGAGAGCTGCCCTGCCAGTGGAGAAGCGGGTGACTATTGCAATCTGGAAGTTGGCAACTCCAGACAGCTACCGGTCGGTCGCAAACCAGTTTGGAGTGGGAAAGTCGACCATTGGAATCGTGTTGATGCAAGTTTGCAAGGCCATTAATCGCATCCTACTCAGAAGAACCGTGACTCTGGGTAACGTGCAGGACATAGTGGATGGCTTTGCACAAATGGGGTTCCCTAACTGTGGAGGGGCGATAGATGGGACGCACATTCCTATTCTGGCACCACCCCACCTAGGATCCGAGTACATTAATCGGAAGGGGTATTTCTCTATGGTTCTCCAGCGCTTGTGGATCATCGTGGGCGTTTCATTGACATTAACACAGGCTGGCCCGGAAAGATGCATGATGCAAGCATCTTTCGGAACACTTGGCTGTTCAGGAAGATGCAGGCCGGGACTTTTTTCCCAGAGCGGAAGATCACGGTAGGGGAAGTTGAAATGCCCATTGTGATCCTTGGAGATCCCGCTTACCCGTTAATGCCGTGGCTCATGAAACCCTACACAAGGAGCCTTGACAGCAGCAAGGAACGGTTCAACTACAGGCTGAGCCGATGGTGAATGACTGTGGAGTGTGCCTTTGGCTGTTAAAAGGGCCGCTGGCGATCTCTGTATGGGAAGCTGGACTTGGCCGAAAACAGCATCCCCGCGGTTATATCCGCGTGCTGTGCCCTCCATAATATTTGTGAAGGGAAGGGTGAAAGCTTCACTCAGGCATGGACCTCCGAGGTTCAACACCTGGAGGCTGAATTTGCACAGCCAGAGAGCAGGGTTATTACAGGGGCCCAGCGCGGTGCTGCAAGGATTAGGGATGCCTTGAGGGAGCAATTTGAGGCTGAAAACCAGCAGTGATATCTGGTGCCCTGCCCGGGAGTGAAGTGCAGTAGTTCCAATCTTTAGGAATCAGTGTCTGCTTAGCAGACAAGCAGACTTGCAGTGCCTGTGTAGTTCCTGGGCTAAGGAGTCTTTTACTTTATGCAATAATAAAGAATGTTTTCAAAGCCAAAGAATCCATTTATTGAAAAGAAACAAGGGGATGGAGTGGGGAACAGTACAATCACAGATTTGCTTATGTCCTGTCTGGTGTGCTGTGCACTGAGTGCTGCACTTCAGGATAGCTATACTGCATGGTGATGGGGGTTGAGTGCAGAGGGTAAGATCGTGGTTTTCAGGGCTGGGTGGTGAAGATAGTGGTGTTGGAGGCAGCGGGTGGCGTGAAGAACATGGAAGTTGGGGAAAGTGGGTTGGAGGTGACAGTGGGGCACAACGGAAAGAGTTTTGGGACAAGGGCTGTAGGTGGGGGTGGCATTTGCAGTACTGCTCCTCTTTCTGCATGGCTACCAGCTCCTGGATAGCATCTGCTTGGCGCTCCAAGATACTTATGAGCCTATCAGTGCTTTGCTGCCGGTGCGCGGTGCTTTGCTGCCGGTGAGCTGCGTTTTCCTGGTAGATCCTGCTTTCTCTCTCCCTCCAGTCCTGTGCTTTCTCATTCTCTTGAATAGATTGCTGCATCACTTCTTGCAGCATGTCTTCTTTGCTTTTTCGCGGTCTCTTCCTGAGTCTTTGCAGTCTCTGAGCAGGCGATAAGAGGGACGGCTGAGGTCTCAAGGTTGATGCAGCTGTATAAGCAAAATGCAACATTTAACAGAGGCAGCATTGTTTATACCCCCTGCACTTAAGGAGTAGAAAACACACAGGGTCTACACAATAGCATAATTTTCCCGTCCGAAACAGAGCACACATATCCCACGGGAGCCTCACAATGGTGAGTAAGGGGGACTGATTGTTTCAGGGCTGCACTGTCCTCTGGGTTTCTGTGCCTTAGGGAGAACCAACAGCTTCAGGGGGCACCTACACTGAACACTGTCCCAACATTTTCCACAGGAGTTCATCCTGGATGATATCTCGCTGCTGAGGGTGACCTGGGAAGCAAGAGAGGGTCTTCTACTGCAATGCGGCTTCCACCCTGACCCATATGCAGTTTGCCTGTGTGCAGCAATGGTCCCCCCGCCCCTCGTGGCACAGTGGCGCGGACATGTTAGCCTGGCTGGGACAAGGACCATGGCGGCTCTTCCGATAAACCTGCGCAAACGCATTGCACACGTTCTGGATGAGACATTCGAGGAGATTACCGAGGCCGATTAGCACGATGCGATAAACCACATCAATGCACTATTCCGCATCTAGGCATGCATGCCTAACCCTCCTCTCCCAAGGAGCCCGCACCGAAAAAATTCCTTCCCGAAAAAAAAACTGCTTACCGGGAACCTGCTCTTCTGTTTGTCCTCCACCAAGTACTAGCCGCTGCGACTGGCTACCTTCCTCCTGGCTCGAGAAGAGCTCCTGGCTGCATGCCTCCAGGGATTCCGGGGTGTCTCCATCCAGCCCACCACCATCACTCCCGTTTTCCTCCTCCTCCTCCTCCCCCCCACCGGCTCTGAAGTGTCCATGGTGGTGCTCGGAGTGGAGGTGGGGTTAACCCCAAGTATCACATCCAGCTCTTTGTAAAATCGGCAGGTCGCAGGGGGAGCACCCGAGCGGCCATTTACGTCGCAAGCTTTGCAATAGGCACTCCGCAGCTCCTTCACTTTAATCCTGCACTGCAGGGCGTCCCGGTCATGGCCCCTTTCCATCATGTCCTTTGATACCTTCCCGAAGGTATCGTAATTCCTACGGCTGGAGCGCAGCTGGGACTGTACAGCTTCCTCCCCCCAAACACTGATGAGGTCCAGCAACTCGCCATGGCTCCATGCTGAGGCTCGCTTGGCGCGTGGAGGCATGGTCACCTGGAAAGATTTCGCTGATAGCACTCCACACCACGCCGGGCTGAGCAAACAGGAAGGGGATTTTTAAAATTCCCCGGGAATGTAAAGGGTCAGTCACATGGTTGGTTACCTGAGGCCAGGGCAGTAGAGTTTGAACTGGTGACCAGAGTGGCTAGAACAGGCATTGTGGGATACTGCCGAATAATTCTGGAGGCCATTCACAGCGCATTGGGTGGCCACACTGGCGCTAGAGCGGCAGCGCAATACTCGCTATTCCTCTCGGAGAGCTGGAGTACATGCAGCGCTGCAACCACGGAGATACAGCGCTGCAAATGCCTTGCCAGTGTGGACAGGGAGTGAGTTACAGCGCTGGGGGCTACTTTACAGCCAGGGCCGGCTCTAGGCACCAGCAAAACAAGCTGGTGCTTGGGGCGGCACATTTTTAGGGGCAGCATGGCCGGCGCCAGAATGCCGCCCCAAAAAATGTGCCCCGGCCACCCTAGCTCACCTCCGCTGCTGCTGCTGCCATGGCGCGCGAAACAGCTGATTCGCACGCCGCTACTCGCCCTCCCTCCCAGGCTTGAGAGCCTGGGAGGGAGGGCGAGTAGCGGCACGCAAATCAGCTGTTTTGCGCGCTGCGGCGGCTTGGGGTCTCCCCCTCCCTCCCAGGGTCTCAAACCTGGGAGGGGGGGAGACTCCGAGTGGCCGCGGCGTGGGCGCCGCTTCTCCCCCTCCCTCCCTTCCTCGTAGGCTTGAGAGCCTGGGGGGAGGAGGCAGGGCTGGGGATTTGGGGAAGGGGCGGAGTTGAGGCGGGGCCGGGGGTGGGGTAATTAAAGAACAGGGCGGGGGCGCGGCCAAAATTGTTTTTGCTTTGGGCGGCAAAAATCCTAGAGCCGGCCCTGTTTACAGCGCTGCAACTCGCAAGTGTAGCCAAGGCCTCAAAAGGTTATTTTAGCATTTGTGGGGGGGAAGGGTTGCCACAGGAGTGAGAGGCAGGTTGGGACTATGTTTCCCCCAGGAGCGGGAACTAAGGGATGGATTGGGGGCTGCAGAAGTACCCTAACCTGTGACAAGGAAATGGAGGGACTGAGAAGCAGGTTGAGGTGTAGAGCAATGGCCCTCAATGAATGAGGGAGCAGGTGGGAGTGGGACCCTGACGTACCATTATTCAAACAGGACCCTCTGGGGCCATGGGTGCCTAGTGACCCCCCTTATTTAGTGAGCTGTTCTTTGAAGGCTATTTTAAACCCTGAGGACATTGCCTGGACCCCAGCACAAACAGGTGGCTCTGCTTCTACTGCAGGAGAGGAAGTTGTCTGTGGCCCCAACATTCCGCTCTCCCACCTTCTGTTTTTATTTAAAAAGGGAATTTTAGTTTGTGGAGACCAAAAAGCATTCTTGTTTTGGGATAGGGCAAAGAATGCATTCTGCTGGGCCACCCAGAACTCTAAAGACAGGCTTTTGACAGCCCAAGCTACTGGACAATGTCCCTGTAATATATTTGATAATCTATTTAGATTGCAAATGCTTTAGGGCAGGGACCATGGTTTTGTTGTGTTTGTACAGTGCCTAGCACAATGGGGCCCTTGTTCGTGACTACTAGGCACTGCCACAATACAAATAATAATAATAATACAGTAATAATAGATGAAGTTGTGTCTGTTATCACAGTAGGGCCAGGATACCTGCTCTCAGTACTAGTTTCACGTTTCTACCATGCTCACAGCTCCATAACAGCTCTTCATCTCTCTGGTTGTTTTTATATTTTAGTTCAAATTTAGGATTCTTAGTATAGCAAATGATTACTAACAGATAATATCAAGAAGTCTTTCTAATTTCTGAATGTTTTGCCAAGAAATAGAAAGGTCAAGTAGGGCGGAAAAAAATTTATCAACAAAACTGATTTCAGGTTCAAATTACTTTCTGGATCAAGGAGTGGACTGGTAGCTTGAAGTCTTACTCCAAGTGTTCCATTTATGGTCGTCATCATCATTATTTCTTAATTTCTTCTGAAATAGATTTTAGAGAATACATTCAACAGGAGTCCCACTAAGGCACAAAAAAAAACCCACACATACATTATTTAAAAACATTAACTTTCATAGTATTCCAATAAAAGTTCTAGATTTAATTAATTAGTAGACATATTATCTGTAATGAAAGACAAGCAGAAAATATTTTCCTTCGAATTAATGAGCTAATTTATGGATTACACTCACAGCTGTTACTACATAGACTGGTTTTGGTCATTATAATATGTTCTGATAGTCCCCATAGCAACAAGTAAAGCAGTTCCACAAGCTACAAAGAGTTCAAAGCTTTTGATTACCCCCAGGTCCTTGAAGCTTTCAATCAACCACTTTCTAGCATGAATGCATTAGTTCTGAAGCAGCACCCAAATGACAGAAGGCTAACTTCAGACTTACAAGAAGGCCTGCTTGAGCAATTCTTTCAAGATGTCTGTAATCAGCTACCAGCAGACATTCTGAGCACCTATTACAGCCTTTGCCATACAGGTTTCAGGATTGCTGTGTTTCTTCATGAATCATTAAACTTAATCTCAATAATTTAGAACCATCAAAAAGAGATCCAGACTTGTCATATGTCACATTATCTTCCCAAGCCAGGAGTAAATATCTTTTTCTTCAACCTCAAACTTCTGTTTTATGAAGCATTTGAAATATATGAGCCCTAACTTAGTACCAGAGGGGTAGCCGTGTTAGTCTCAATCTGTAAAAAGCAACAGAGGGTCCTGTGGCACCTTTGAGACTAACAGAAGTATTGGGAGCATAAGGCTTTCGTGGGTAAGAACCTCACTTCTTCAGATGAAGTGAGGTTCTTACCCACGAAAGCTTATGCTCCCAATACTTCTGTTAGTCTCAAAGGTGCCACAGGACCCTCTGGCACCTTTGAGACTAACAGAAGTATTGGGAGCATAAGCTTTCGTGGGTAAGAACCTCACTTCTTCAGATGAAGTGAGGTTATTACCCACGAAACTTATGCTCCCAATACTTCTGTTAGTCTCAAAGGTGCCACAGGACCCTCTGTTGCTTCTAACTTAGTACGTTGGCAGAACCTAGCCCTGCTCTCCTTACACAACCAAAACTTTAAATGAGAATTTGGCCCCAGTAAGAGCTGCAACATTGGCCCTGTTGTTGTATTGACCTCCTAAATGACTAGAGTTCCTATTTCTTTGCTAAACCTTTACTTCTGTGGGACTTCAGGTCCCCTTCATTCTTTGTGTATTATACACTTTCCATTAACGGACACCACATGTTAACAGTTTTAATAGAATTTATTAGATTTAACAGGATGGTGAGGAACGGAGGGCAAGTAGTAAGCAGTATGATGGATAGTTTTTCATCCATTAAGAAAGCTTACTTTAAAAGTCTTTGTCGGTGTTTCACCTGTGTTTAAATCATCTCTAAAATGATCAATTAGCTAAGACCCTTTAAACACTTTTAAACCTGACTTGCTGCCTAACAAAAAGTTCCTATGAAAGATAAACGACTTTGGTAAAGCCTCAGCATTTATATTAGCTAAAATACCAGAGGGTGATTGCATCATTTTATAGTTTTTCTCACACATAAAAAGGAAATCAATTGTTTAAGTGTAGCAAAGTTAAGCTGGAAATAACACAGTTTGCTGTACTCTGGTCTAATAAAATGTCGTTTGCTTAGAATAATTTGTTCATTAAACAGTTGTGTTCATGAACCATGAATATAAGCAAAGGAAAATATTTTATGATCTGTTCTTTTTCTCATTCATTCCAAATGCTGTGTGTGTTACAGTTAACTTTGTCGTAAAGTGGTCTGGCTTATAAATGTCATAATTTAAAATAAAATCAACTGGAAATCTACCATGCAACCAGCTTTTTCCTCTTGCTCTTCATGGGATTATAAACCCTGGGAGACAAGGACCTTGTCTTTATATTATATGGTAAAGCATCACACACACTTGCAGGGCTGTATACATAGTCTCTTTGTTTAACTTTCAGATTTTAACATTTTAAAATACTTTGCACAGTTTTTTCCTCCAGTGTTTCTCTGAGTTATTCTAGGAAATGTGAGAGGCTGCGGTAATTGTTACCCAATGACTGGTGAATCTAAACATTCAGGAACTGCGCTGACTCCATAGGGGTGTGCTAGTGGCTTAGCACAAAGACGATTCACCACCTTAATGGTATTGATCAGTAATACAATGTTGGGTTGCAGACAGATGAATTCTAAACCAGCATCTCATTCTTGGGCAAATAATCTGGCCGTTTTTCACTGAGCTATGCTGTGTATAGATTGACTGTGATGCCAGGTGATTATCCTCACATTTTTATGTACTGAACGAATCTTTCTGTGGGTTAGATTGTGGCGTATGAGCCCCTGCATGAAACGGGGAATCTACAGAGGCCCAAATTCTAGCGTATCTCAGAAATACTGTGCCTGAGGCAGGCACAGAAGGCCAGATTTCCAAGGTATTCAGTGTGTACAGTTGGGGTCAGATTTTTGAGAGCTCAGTACCCAGTATAGTGGGGGGGGGGGGGGGGAAGGGAAGGGGAATTTCCAGATGCAGATTGAAGTTGACTGAAACATTTCCCAAATTCACGTCAACTTCACCACATTGTTTTGGTTTAAAAATAATTTTTTTTTTAAGTTCTGAAGCAATCAAAATGATTTGTTTCAGCGTTTTCTTAACAAAAAGGTTCTATTTAAAACTATTTTAGTTTCAAATTTTCCTTTATTTTTATTTTCAAAAATTAAAAAAAGCTTAAAATTGAAACAAAATGTTTCATTTCAGATCAAATAAAATGTTTCATTTCACCCTTTTTTTTTTAATTGCCAGCAAACAAACAAAAAAACAGTTATTCTCACAGCTAAGGTGATGAGCACTTTGCAAATATCTAGCCAAATCCTTCAGGAACAAACACAACTAGGTATTGGCCAGGGCTCATAGAGCCTGATTCAGCATTCTGCAAGTATGTGACCCAAAGTCTGGAAATTTAGGGGGAGTTTGGGTAAAAATTCAAACTTAAAAGCCAAATCCCTAGATCCAAATGTGGGAAAGGTTTGGACCTAGATCCAAACTCTAAGGCCTGGGATCTATCTCTAATTTTTCACCTTTTTAGATACTTGTTGACTCTTTGGGCCAAACTTTTAATAACAACCTCAGAATTTTCACTAATAGTTTCACACACTCATTTGCATCCTATAAAAGCCAAAATGTGTGGGTGTATGTGTGTGTGAGAGAGAGAGAGAGAGAGACCACAATCAGCTTCAACAATGCAACCCTACAGACAAGCATATACAAGAAACCCATGGATCACCACACCTACCTTCATAGCTCCAGTAACCACACTGAGAAATCTGTTCTCTACAGCCAGAAACTGAGAAACCACAGAATATGCTTCAAGGAGGAAGTCTGGGGTATACAATTTAACACACTCAAAACTGCATTCACCAAACAAGGATGTTCCATCAGAGAAAAGAACAGGAGTACTTGTGGCACCTTAGAGATTTGTTAGTCTCTAAGGTGCCACAAGTACTCCTGTTCTTTTTGCAGATACAGACTAACACAGCTGCTACTCTGAAACCCATCAGAGAAGTAGATTACATCATGGAACAGGCCACCTGAATACCTCAAGGGAACCTGCTTCAATACAGAAATAAACCCCACTCTGAGCACACATCCCTAGTTGTCAACCTACCAACCCACTGAACCCATGCTGGGTACCATCAAACATCTACATGGGATGCTCGATGGGATCCCCATCCTGAAAGAAATCTTTCCTGAACCCGCACTTCTGGCCTTCAAACAACCCCCCAACCTCTCCAAGCTCATCATCAAAAGCAAGTTTCTCACTGACCAGGACACATCAACTCCCAGCGGCACCAGACCCTGCCAGAAAAACAGATGCAAAACTTGCAAATGTATCTCCACCACACACCTTTCAAGATCCATGGATCCTACACATGCCTATCATAACATGATAAACCTCATCCAGTGCACTAAATGCCCCAGTAACATCTATGTGGGTGAAACTAGACAATCACTACACTCTTGAATAAACTCACATCAGAAAATGATAAAAGACACAAACACCACATCCCCTGCAATCGTTCTATATCTGACCTATCAGAGATCATCCTCAAAGGAAATCTGTACAATGCTTTCAAAAGATGAGCCTGGGAGCATAAATTAATTACTCTGCTGGACACTAAAAATCATGGACTGAACACAGACACTGGATTTGACTGATGACTGCAGAGGAGTTAACGGGCCACTCTGCCTTGAATGGTCCCTGTGACTGTCTGTATCCCTATGTCCTTTTTTCATGATTATGATAAATTTTGTAGAAACTATGCCTTGTAAGGTATCATCTGAAAACTAATGACTTGCTGATCATTATTGTCCTGGTAAAATACGTGTGGCAACATTGTATGTAAAGTTATAAAATTCTACTTTATGATGTTTTTAAGAAATATTCCAAATCTGGGGAAGTAGCCACAAACCAGTTCCTCAAAGACAAAAGGCAAACGGACTCCTCAGCCAGGTGTCAACGAAATCATATGGACCCATCCCTTGGTTAAGTGGTCATTCTGTGGCAGGAAAAAGGTTGTGAGGGAAAAAGTCACATCTTTGGAAAGAAACAGCTGGAGGTTCCCATCCTCACAGACTTTCTATCTCCTAAACCCCAGCTGGAGATGATTCTCAAAGAAGAGGAAAAGGTATAAGAATGGGGAACTGATGCCCCAAAATATTCCTCCCTTTCTCTCTACCCATGGCAGCCACAACACCTGAGAAACAAAGAAACAGCTTTGGACTAAGGGCGGGATCCTGACTGAAAGATTCAACCAGTAAAACTGCTAGAACATATGGTGAGAGAGACTTTTGCTTTGAATTCACTTCGTTTGTTAAGTTAAATATGAGTTGCATTTTATCTTTTATTTCTTTTTAACCAATTATGACTTTTATGCCTCATTACTTGTAGTCACTTAAATTCTTGCGTTCTGTAGTTAATAACTTGTTTTATTCTTTTATCTAAACAAGTGTGCTTGGATATAAGTGTTTGGGAAACTCCATTTGAAATAATAAGATTTGTGCATATCATTTTCTATTAATAAAATGACAGACTTTATATGAGCTTATGTTGTCCTGGAGAGGGCTAGGCATAACAAGATGCATATTTCAGAAGGAAAGTCTGGGACTGGGAATTTGCTGGTGTTGCTGTGCAGTGTAATTCAAGAATGACTGGCCATAGCACTTATACAGTATAGATAATTTACATGCTGGAGGCTGGGTGTGAGCAGACCAGGCATGGATACTCACAGCGAAGCAGTGTGAAAGGTACTCCGGGCTGGAGAATTGAGGGGACACAGCTGTTGAACAGTCCAGATTGTACCCTGGATAATGTCCCAGTCCTTTCCAATATGCACTAACTACTTATGCTAAACAATCTGTTCCAATTTGCATTTTGCTGTGATGTTGGAGAAGCTTTTCCCAATTGTAAGAATCGCTCTGTGGGTATGTCTACAAAGCAAGAAAAACCCACTGCTGGCCCAAGCCAGTTAACTCAAGCTCACAGGGGTTGGGCTGAGGGGTTGTTTCATTGCTGTGTAGATATCCAGGTGCAGGCTGTGTGGTGGGAGGGTCCCAGAGCTCGGCTCCAGGACGGGTCAGTCGTGGGTTTTTCTTTTGCTGTGCACATATACCCTGTGTGGCTCAAAAGCTTGTCTCTGTCACCAACAAAAGTTGGTCCAATAAAAGATATTACCTCACCCACCTTGTGTCTCTGAAAGAGGGAGACATTTGACTGCACAAATTCTCTCTCTTTCTGGCACATGTGGTAGTTTGCATGTATGCAAAAAGCAGAATATGGTCCTTCGAAAAAACCAGTCCCTTTGAAAAAGCATTCATCGTAGAAATGGCCTCAAGCTGCATCACACTGATCTGGATCAGAAGTTTCCCAAAATTCCGAGGGTGTTAAGACCCAGGGAATTAATTTAAGTCCATGTCTATTTAATATGCTTTTCATAAACTGGCCGCTTTAGTACTAATTACTATGTGCATCAGAATTTATGACTCCTTCTTGAGGTTTCCCTTTGAAGGCAACTTTGCATTTGCTCTTTTTCTGAAAGCATCATTCATTATCTCAGTTAAGAATGATTCTTCTTTAAATCACAGAATCTGAGCAAGCGTTTTTTTATATCGGGTCAGTTCCTTACATGGAAAACAATGCACTTGTGTTTGTTCTAATGCATTATTAATTTCCGTCTGCTGGATTTCTTTTCTTCTGGACCATGAACCAAGTGTCAGGAAATATAGGGGGAATGTTGTATATATTTTAATATATACACATTCTTGGAAAGTTTGAAATAATATGATTTGTATTATTTGCAGCATATTTACCCTGGAAAGCTTGGCTCACATGCAGCATCTGGTTTTCAGTGTGTTGCTAATTTTTAACTTAGCTGAACTGATTGAAACATAAGGAGACCAAGTGACACAAGGTTATATGTTGGGTCTGTGACTCAGCTGAAATGAGGAATCAAGATTCTCCTGTTGCCTTTTGCTGTCCGTGTGAGGGTCAGTACCCCTTTGTCCCATTGATGAGCAATTACTTGCACATGTTGTCCCCCTGAAGTCAATGGGACTATTCTTGTAAGTGACAGCTCACCAATGAGAGTACAAGAGTCACAATCTGGCCCTAAACCCTATAATTTGTGTTAATCCAAACTGTCTCTTAGAATAGAAGGACACAGTAGTTTATGGATACAGCAGTACTTTCTAACCTTTTCCATACTAGGGCTCTCTTCCATATTAGGACCCCTCTCCCATCTACTTGGGATGTAGCTGGGACACCCTTTCCATTCAGCAAGATGGGAAGGGCAGGATGGTTGTCCTTCTGACACCTGTTTGTGACCATACTTTGACAGCCCCTGTACACACACAGAAATGTAACATGCAGCAGTTCTGAACCTGGTGACCACAAGTTGAATCACTAAGAAGTTTCCTTGGAGTCGCAAGGCCACTCCTAGACCTGCTGAACTGCTCTCTGCCTGATCTTAGCCACAGAAAGTGGAATGCTGCTCTCATGTGTTTGTAGACAGACCTAGAGCACCTATCTTCCCACAGCTGAGTAACCACCCACCTCGCACTAAGAGAATTAGCTGCCAAGATCACTTGAAGTGGGAGAAGAAAGACTCACTGCAAATGAGCTTCCTTTCCTAGCAGCTGTGCTGGATGGAAGAAAGTGTAGAGAGGAAGAGAAAGAGAGCGGCACTTTTCTAGCAACCAGGAGGAAGAGAGTGACTTCCTACATCAGGGGTCGGCAACGTTTGGCACGCGGCTCGCCAAGGTAAGCACCCTAGCGGGCCGGGCCAGTTTATTTACCTGCTGACGTGGCAGGTTCGGCCGATCGCGGCCCCCACTGGCCGTGGTTCGCCGTCCTGGGCCAATGGGGGTGACGGGAAGCCGCGGCCAGCGCATCCCTCACCCGCGCTGCTTCCCGCGGCCCTCATTTGCAGAGGCCTGCTAGGATGCTTACCCTGGCAAGCCGCATGCCAAACATTGCCAACCCCTGTCCTACATCCTAGGAACAGTGGTAGGGAAGGAGTGGAACTGCTCCCCATCATAAGCTAGATAGCCTGGATTCAAGAGGAACAAGAGACAGTGGTGCTCAGCCTAATCCAGGCAGCTAGACTGGACAGAGAGTGAGATATGATGAGATGAGATCTCCCTGCACCCTACGCCACCCTCCCCTGCCCCAACCCCGACAACTACCACACAGCCAGGAATCCTTTGAAATGCTAAGGAAATTGCCACTTCTTTTGAAATGTTGTGGGATCTAATGCAAAAGATTCTGTGAGGTGGGTTTGTGGGAGGAAAAGTGGTTGTATTCACAGAGTCATAGACTTTAAGGTCAGAAGGGAGCATTATGATCATCTAGTCTGACCTCCTGCACAACGCAGGCCACAGAATCTCACCCACCCACTCCTGTAATAAACCCCTAACCTATGTCTGAGCTACTGAAGTCCTCAAATCATGGTTTAAAGACTTCAAGGTGCAGAGAACTGAGGCCTTGTCTGAGGCAGGGGAGGTTTTACCAGTTATACGGGTGTATAGTGATACCAGTATAACTCACCATGTGGACACTCTTATCCTGGTATAAGGGTGCCTTTTTCAGGTTAGTTTGAGTCCATTCCCAGGTGACATAAGCTAAACTAAAAAAGGCTCTCTTATACCAAGATAAAAATGCCCTGGGTTATACTGATATGACTATATTGGTTTAAATTCACACCGTAGCTTATACTAGTATATCTTGCCCACATAAACAAGATTTGGGGCTTTTTGCTTGATGTTTTAGGCCAGATTGAGAGGGTGCAGGTTACACTTCAGTAAGTAGTTATAAGAGCATCTGAGTCTAAAGGATCTGAGTCCAAAAGGAAGTCTAAGTTGGTTTTACATATTAATGAGCTGGACAAAAGCAAATGTTAAAGTAGGAAGTGGCCTACTTCAATTTAAACATACAGCGAGTAACTTGCTTTTTCTACTTATACTTTTATCTCGGCCCCTTGGCCTGTGGGTTACCTCATGTTAGGCTCCCTTGGCCCGCTGAGCCTAGCCAAGCCTAAGTTCAGAGATGATGTATAGAGAGGAGTAAGTTATTTGTTGGGAAATGGCTGTGAGTCTAAAGATATAGCGCATACACAGTGTGTTCTAAGATCATGTAATATGCAGGTTGAGGGGGCTGGCAGCAGGTATAAATTACACCACCTCTGAATTTAGCCCTGGCTGCTTTGTACCAATTTCTTTACATTTTAAAGTACTGTTCTGTTTTTCATGCTTGGCTTTTGGTGGCATTCCAATTATTAACTAAATTATTTAGCTCAGTGGTTTAAAGGCCAAGGGCCTGATTCTCATCTGACCTATCCTTGTTTAACCTAGGGCCACTGACTTCAGTACAGTTACTACGTGGTTTTACTCCAGGGTAAATGAGAGCAGACTCAAGCTTCCATTCTTAAAAAAGACTCTCACTGGGTCTGATCCTCAGCTGGTATCAACAGGTGTAGCTTCCAATTACATCAATGTAATGGGGCAGCTGAGGATCCGATCATTAATTTTTAAGCTACATTTAACCTAGAAACCTACCAACTGTTCAACAAAATCATGCTACATTTTCAAAGCAACACATTCAGTTCCTATGCTATATCTGCTACCAATTAGAGAAACATGGTACTTATTTGAACTAGAATAATCTTAATCTTCCTATGCTAGTAAATTCCTAAATCCTGATCCAACATTTTGACAGTTCATTTACTGTTTGTTTTGTTTTTTTTTATAACATAGGCATTCTGTAGAATATCACTGATTAGGACGTGCACTGTTCTTTAATTAAAAACAGGACTGGAAGTAGAAATTGTAGCTGTATCAATCTCTTAATTGATGGGGAAAAGGTAATCAAACTGATTTCATCATAGCAAATATTGAGACAATATGACCACTTTCCTAGAGTGGTTAGAGAGATCCCCATCCACATGGCCACTTAAAGAAGTCTATGCCCTTATTTCTATTTCTTCCCACTTCAGCTTGCAGTATGGAATCTTGTTTTGTAGGAGGGGAGAATGGGGCGATGAACAACTAGGGAAATTGTGGATTCAGTCATTGCTTGTATCATCCTTCCTCCTCCTTTTCCTTTTGTCTGTATTATCCATCCCTTTCCACACACATTTATATAGTCTCTATTCTATTGAGATTTTAATTTGCTTTTTACTGAGAGGGGAAGGAAGTAGATTCTGTCTCTGTCATATCCTATGTGTGGAGATGATAGCTTGTGATACCTTGCATAGTCATGTAATTAGATGCAGAATCATCCAATAAACTGAAGAGCCCAATAACAACATTATCATGAACCCTGGATATACCCACTAATTTAGTGTTTCTCAACCTTTTTAATATGAGGGACCGACTTGCTGCCTTCCTAAACTGTGTCAGGGAGATCTCAGGGACCAGCACTGGTCCATGGACTGGTCGTTGAGAAAGGCTGCACTAATCTGTCTTCTCTGGGATTTATTCTAACACTCCAAACTCATGAACAATTTCAGACATACAAGCAATTCTTTTGGTTTGTTTTAATCAACCTGCCAGAGAAATATTTCCTTCTTCCGGTCCCACATTACACCTGCCCAAGGCCCAATTAGTATTTGGGTAGCTCAGGCAGCACAGATAGTATTCGATCCTAGGCCAGTGACAGCTTTACTGTACATAAAAATTGATGGCTATAGAGAGGCAAGGTGGATGAGGTCATATCTTTTATTGAACCAACTTCTGCTGTTGAGAGAGACACGCTTTCGAGCTACAGAGCTTTCTTCTTTAGGTCTGGGAAATATGCTCAGAGTGCCACAGCCAAACACAAGGTGGACATTGACTTTAAAGTCCAAAGTCTCTGTGATCCTGCAGAGCTAGGAACATTGTTATATCTGTGGAAAGGGGAAATTACCAGCATCCATTTTTTGGGGAAGCCCCAATATGTTGGATTTAAAATTGTGCCAATTTTATGCATAGAAAAGCTATTTCAGGTCCGTCTTAGTCGTTTTTATTCCTTTCTGAGCCCTCATGGAGCAACGGCACATTACTTTAGAGGTAGAACAATGATTTTTTTTTTAATCTCAATAATTAATTATTTTTAAAACTCTCTAAAACATTCCTAAAATGTAGTTTTTCTGTAATATATAGGCCACACTGGGAGTTCAAGAGAATGTGGTATAAAGTTTGTTGCCATGAATTTGGGATTACTCCCGAGTTGTGAAGAACTGAGTGAATTATTGAGACCAGGGGTTTTTTGCTTTTGGTTTACTGGTTGGTGGATGTGTAACATTTGCAGTCTAGTTTCAGAGTAACAGCCGTGTTAGTCTGTATCCGCAAAAAGAAGAACAGGAGTACTTGTGGCACCTTAGAGACTAACAAATTTATTAGAGCATAAGCTTTCGTGGACTACAGCCCACTTCTTCGGATGCATATATATATGCATCCGAAGAAGTGGGCTGTAGTCCACGAAAGCTTATGCTCTAATAAATTTGTTAGTCTCTAAGGTGCCACAAGTACTCCTGTTCTTCTATTTGCAGTCTAGTATCTTCATTTAGTAGGATGAGAGAAGAGGAGAGTCTATGACAAACACAATTATCAGCACAGAAATTGCCTATTATGTAGAACTATTGACCACATCAGTAGCAATATCTCATATTCAGTTCTATGGTGATGATAAAAACAGTATGCTGGTTTTAGGCTTTATTTCTCTCTTTTTTTCTTCAGGTGTGAACATCTAAAACTAGGCACCATTTAACTTGCCGCACTCCCTGAGATGTGTGCTTGATTAAACTCAGGAAAGCATGCAAAAGAAAGACAAGGCCTGTATTTGGAACAGTTCTGGCAGTAAGGTTGTTACGAGCTTTCTTTGTAAGGCTGTTGAAATCTATATATTTGCCAGTGTTTGTTTTTTAATTAGGAATCTTAAATTATCTGTGAAATACTACTAACATAATTTCTAACAATGTCCTATAGACATACATAATACTATCCCCCGATTATATTTGTGTGTGTGAGAGAGAGATAATATATATACAATATAGTGTATATAATGTACATAGTTTTCAGAATCCCATGTAAACAAATTTAACAGTTATTTGAAATTTTAGACTTGTATCCCAATAACTGTTAGGAAATACCCTAGTTCCTTTTCCCCAAATCTCTTAATCTCTGCTTAACTTTAAAATGGCTGACACAATTTCATTAATCACAACCACCCATGCTTAGACACATTAGGAGGCCTCTGTTTCTTAGCAGATGCCACAGTCAACTATCAGAGTATGAGAGTAATTGACATGGGCTGTGCATCTTTGCTTTGTTTTTCCTTTTAACTTTGCAGTTCCCATTCCCCCTCCCTCCACTCTCTCTGTGAGGACTGAAAGTAAAGTTGTGAGGCCACCTGACCAGCTAATTAACTGATTTAACATACATTATATTTTTAGCATTTAAAAGGTTCTTTAAAGTTATCAGAAATTTTAAAGCTATGATTGATTGATTGATTGATTGATTGATTGTAAAAAAACTGACTTGGGCCCTAATCCAGAAAAGCACTTAAACACAAGCTTAACTTTAAGCACATGATTTCAGTGGGTGTACTCAGGGGTTAAAATTAAGCATGTGCTTAAATGCTTTGTTGGTTTCAGTGCCTTAATGCTTAAATAGCTAAGCAAGGAAATAGTGAGAGGCAACAAACTACAGATTCAGTATGCCTCATTCTTCTCTGGAATCTCCATACATCATTTCACAGAACTAAGAACAAACCCCTCGATTTTGACTCCCTGGAATGTAGGGTTTCTTTAAAATCCAAATCTTGCAAATGGACCCTGTCTTTGAGATGGTCTGAACCAGCACCTCAGATCAGAATGCTCAGACATTGGGATGTACATAACCTGGATCTGAATTTTGCAGCTTGAGCCAGTCTCTATTCATACAAAGCCTGAGGACTATCAGCCTAAAGTCTTGGTCTGGTTTTCCAGGATGACAGGGCACTGCCATGATACTGAGCCACACTCCTGTTCTGGTTCTGGTTCTGTCTATGGACCTGGAAATCAAAGTTGTCAAATTAATGTTTTGAAGGGGGAGGGGAGGTTTCCAAAAAGAGGAACACGTCCACAGACCTATCCTCAAACAATTCACGGCTGACACACAGTATGTTATACTATTTTTGAAATCAATATTCTGTAGGTTTCACAGTAATGTCTTTTTTTTTTTGGTATTCTCTGCCAAGACCCCTCATAAATTTCAGTAACACATTTATGTTCCAAATCTGCATTTAATTTAGATGTAATAAGACATTTATAGTATAGCATATTCACTAAATACTAAGTGATTATTAAAAACTGTTGAGGATTAGCAACTTTGTAACCAACACTGGAGATACCCATATAAACTATTTAACTTGCTTACGTATATACCACCACAGTTGGAGTTCAGCTGAGGCCCGTAAGCTAACAATTCTCCAGTTTAAGGAGCAAGGGGCAGATAGAGACCATCCCCAGTGAGGGGCTCTTGATTCCAAAATTCCCTTCCTCTTTGGACCAAAAGAAACAGAGTGAAATTCAGGCTGTATTGAAGACAATGGGAGTTTTGCCATTGAATTCAGTGGAGCCAGGATTTCACCCCCAGACTTTGCTGATTTTCTGTCTTCCTCAGTAAATAAGTAATGAAGTAGCCTCTATTAATGTATAGAGTACTCAGAAGTCTGTGGCTTATAGGTATACAGTGGATTAAGTAAAAATGGATACTGTTCATGTGATCTGTATCTGGAGGGGGACTCTGATTTGTACTGAGCGGTTAATAGGGAAGATGTAGTGGAATTTCCAATCTGTAGAGGGAAGGTAGATGGGGCAGATTGTGCTTTGAACCTCAAACTGGAATAGTGTTTGGGAAAGAGCTGAATCTCTGGTCATTATGAGGGTAAAAGGTGAAATATTGGTGCTTCTGGTCCATAATGGACAGGTAAACTGAAATATGGCCTTTATCATATGTATAGTGGGCTGTTAGTAATATGTATGAAGTCCTTATTTGTAATCCAGATTGGGTGGCTGTAAAGAAGGTCTCTGTTCTATAAATTGAGGCTGGGCAAGGATATAAAGTGAAAGTTAAGGTTGTTCTTGGAACGTGCTTGTGATTTGGGGATTTTTTTACATGTGTACATTTATTAGAGATTGTATGATCTGTGAGGATATTTGAATATTTATCTATCTTTGTTTAGTGCTTAAGTTTTATTTAGTATAGGTTTTAGTAAACTATATCCTTCCTCGATCTAATGTCTACTAGAAATTTCAGTTAATTCAGTTTTCATCTATTTATAATGCACATGCCCATTTCAACTCACAAATTCACTGCTTAAAGGCTCCCTTACTGGCTCTTGGCCCCTGCCCTCCTTGACCCCAAATTCCCAGAGGGCATCTGCTTAGTGCCATGGCTACTTTCTCGTGCCACAAAGGCCTGATGATTCCTGCTCTCTCTTTGCAGATGTTGGTCTTGTGGATCAGACTACAGACATGGAGGAGGAGCTCACACTATGAAGAGCTCTGTGTCAGAAGTAAATCAATTCAATAGTTTTCTGGCAGCCTGTGCAAAGACTCCAAAACAAGCACCCCAGCTAGACAGAACAGAAGACCTTCTAGCTAAGTAAGAGTAATGTAGTTTCAAAATAATGACAGTTAACTATTACTGTTGTGAGATAAATCTTTTGACTGTTCAACAGGCAGGTTGCAACAGCCAAGTATATTTTATTCTTGTTTTAGGAGACCTACAATACGATAGACAAAACATTAGTAATATTAGACAAAACAAAGGGGCAAAAACTTAAATTTCCCTTTCAAAATATCTATTTTCATTGTTCATTCTAGCTTGACAACTTCTTTTAGTTTGCTGCATGAAAAATGAAGATTATTTCTCTCAGCACTGAAACCAGGATACAGTGCTTCAGTAAATCAAATCAGTCACAACATGCAGAGTTCGGTATTACAATTTGATAACATCGAGCCATTAAATCTTTCAAAATACCTGCTAACAAGTCAGTAACAGGAAGCTGCTGAAATGTTGATCGACTGATAGCATCGCAGCATTCTGTTCATAAAAGCACAATAAATTTATTTTTTACATGACCTAGGTAGTAAGTGGCATTTTACTAGCCAAACTGTAAAAGAAGCCTTTGTTTAAAAACTGGAACAAAGTGCTTAAATCATTCTTAAATTAGTACCTGATTTTGGCAGGTTTATCTAGTACTATGTCTGAGGTCTTCAACAACGGTGTCTCTAAGTTTAAAAAAAAAAATGTGAGGGGGGGGACCAGGCTTTTATGTGCAGTTGAATATATAATTATTTAAGGCATTAATAACAATCTGACTTGATACTCTCATGCTGTCTCTTCTGAACTTTTAACCACTTCTGAATATTTGCTGTGTTACTAAAACCTCTGTCTCGCCTGCAAATACAGGTTGTTATTTAGAGAGCTATATATAATTTAATAAGGTTTTAGCTCAGAATTGGAGTAACAATAGAGATGAAGAAAATGATTCAGCTGGAGTTTGAAAGAAAGCTCAGTTTAAAAACTACTGTACCAAGAATGGCATGAGAAGTACATCTGCTATTCATATAGGGCCCACTCCAACTTCCATGGAGATCAATGGAGAGACACGCAGTGACTTGAAAGAGAATTGGATCAGAATCCTCTTTAGCACCATCATACAAAATTAAGCTATGGAAAAAGAGAACAAATAGCTAGCATTGGTGAGATAAATTTACACTTCTGAAGACATAGTCAAACTAGACTGATGTCCCATTGAAATGAGTTTGGTTGTCTCATTTGTGACCCCATTTGTCCCTATTTAAAGCTATTATACAGTTAGTCTCCATTGCTTGTCATTGTTCAGGGTAGGAAGGATGGTGTAATGAATATGGTACTGGACTGGGAGTCAAGAGGTGTGGATTCATTTCCCAGCTCAGTCACAGACTTGCTGTGTGATCTTGGGCAAATCACTTAATCTACCTTGTGCCTCAGTTCACCATCTGTAAAATGGCGAAAATTCTTTCCTAACTCACAGGCATGTTGTGGGTTAAATCCATGAATGATGCTGAGGTGCTCAGATATTGTGGTGATGACAACCATATCCGGCCCTAAAAATAAAAAAATCCTGGAAAGGCCCCAAAGTGGAATAGGTTCTGTATTTTAGCAATTATCTGGAGAAGTTTGCAGAAAGCCTGCCAGAACTTTATTTGGATCTAGCCCAGTGCTATTATGCTTTCCTGAACACTTAATTTCACCAGATTTCAAATAAAGAAAACTACCATTCTCCTAGTTGTGGTGACCTGGTAACAGCAGGTTAATTGGTTAATAGAGTCGTGACATAACACGTTCTGGCCCTTGTCTCTAACTTCTGATCAGTCACAATTTTTTGCATAGACTTGCAGAGCCATGAGGAGAAATTTCTGTCAGTGCCCCATTACTGTCCTGGATATATTGATGGGAAGGCAGGTATCCAGGGGCCCATGAACAAGCAATATAAAGAATGCATTTTTGAGCAAAAGCCAATAAGGAAGGTTAATGAACAAGTGTCACAAAATCAGGGGGAATCAGAAAAGCTGAAATAGACCCAATAGCTATCAGGACTGGCAGTACTAATAGATGATTCGCAGAGTACATCATTTGACTGGAGAAGTCTGGAGTGTGTTGATGCTACAGAACAATAGTGCTGCCGCTTTAGGAATCAGTTCTTTAACATGACTAGAACATTAATGATCAAATTTTAAAAGGGTTTCAACTCCTGTTTTGCAGGTACAGTCAAATAGCTAGACACCTAAATACCTACCTTTGTATCTGCAATGAATTATGTGTGCAAAGTTGCACCTACAAAAGATGTTCAAATGTCAGACCATAAATGCTACTCATCATCAGCCATAACCAAAAGCTAAGATGCATTCCTCAAGCACTGAATGCAGGTAATTTGATAGGTTTATTGTGATCTGTTTGGATGAAGAACTAATATTAAAGGAATTCTTTTCATTATCAAATCTTTCTAGTCTGTTAGGATTTATTCAGGCATTTAACTTTAATTATTGTATATGGTTACATTCCCATGTGTCAAGCTGTTCTGGAATTTCATTCTTGGATTTTCTGTCAACCATTCTTGAACTGTTGGACAAGAGAAGGGGAGGGGAGGGGGGAAGGGAAATGCTACTATCTTTTAGCCAGGATTTTTTTTTTCTTTAAAAAGAGAAATTGTACCATTAAGTAACATGCCAGAAATTAGGAAGTCTCGAGGCTTGGAACAAACCAATTCAGCCTGTTAACAACAGATTTCTTTCATTGCTTTGGCATGTCAGTGATTATTCTAATGCAGAGCCTTGATGGAGACAGAATAATGACAGCAGGTACCCGCTGGAGGCAGTGATTTTCCTAAAACTGGCCCCCAATTAATTATGCTTAACAAGTTCAAAGGTCAAAAGCACGGATCTCTGTGATTGGGCACCTTACGTAGAGTGCACAATCCGGGGAGGGGCCATTGACATCTTTGATTTTTCCCACACACAAACTGTTGGTACAAGATGTAATCTGTGGAATGAAAGGGCACTGGGCAGGATGATTGGGGACAGCTGCTCCCCAGAGGCCTTGAACTGCAGAATCCTGCTACACTAATAATAATGCTCACTTTCCATGGCCCCGGGACAGGAGAGGTGTCAGGCTACAAAGAGACACAGATGGGAGTGAATAGGATTAAGCTGCACTGATTACATATAAGTATTTTTTCACTAATATAATAGCAACACTTCAAAAAAAAAGTTAGCCCTCTCAAAGCTGGTCCGTTTGTTTAAATAATTACAAGGCCAAGTCTGAAAACCTCTCCCCTGTCTGGAGTCTCATCCCTCACTGGATGCTATTTTGAGTCCAAAGAAAATGAATATTTCAACAGATGTTTTCCCTTTTATTTTTGATAACTGAGATAAATGGGCTGAGATTTTGATTCTGATTTTTGTGTGGCTATGAGGCCTGATCCACAACCCACTGAAATCAATGGTATGACCCCATTTGACTTTAATGGGCTTTGCGTCTGACCTGCAGTGTGCAAAAGCTTCCAGTTCTTTAACTTTTATATAAAGTGCAATTCCATTTTTTATTTGATCTAAAGGAAGAGCAAGTAAAAAAATCTGAATGTATTACTGCATTTATTTGTTGATTCTCTCTTGTTCCCAGCTTGATCATCTAGTTACTTAGTGCTAGGGTTGATGCTGTAAATACAGACACATCCTGCTGATTTTTTACTGCGAAGGCACTGAGTTTCTGGAGCAGAGCCATAGATATGGCAGAAAGAGCTGAATGGCAAGTGTAGTTTTCTCTTGATTCCATCATTTGATATGGTGGAAATATCGGGGTTTATATGCTGTGCCCGTCACTGTAGTATCTCAGTGCCTTCCAGTAGTTCATTGAGTGTCGTTCTTGATACGGTTTGGATATGAAGCGTCAACCTCTTTCATACCCATAATCAGTTTATCTGTTGCACAACTTGAAATTTTGCAATGTACTTGCTACTTTACAAGGACAGTTTTCCCATTTTATTATTGCATTTAATGTGAAAAGTGTAACTTTACATTTTGTTAATCAGCCTTTGCCATGGCATACATAGAAGCAAGTGATCAATTAGAATAGTTACATATAGCCTAAAAAAATCCATCATCAGTGTTTTTTGAGCCTCATTGGCCATCCAAGTACAATGACACTCATCTCTCTCTCTCTCAGCCTAATTTAGAAATCCCTATCTGGAGACACTGTATTGTATTGAGTACAGTAGCATCTGGTTGGTTGGTTGTTTTCAAATATAAGTTTTATAGAAGAAGAAAGAGTATTGGCCCGCAAGGTTCTTCCAAGTTATGTTAAATTGTGTTCAGGTGGAATTTAAGAGAAGGAGCTGATTTTATAACTCTCAGTTAGCTAATTTATGTAGTGACTCAGTTTGATTCCTGCGTTACATGTTAATCTTGCTAACTGACAGTGTGAATGGCGCATTGCTTGAGCCAGGTAGGGAGCATTCACCTGGAATCTATTTAGTCACTACTCTTTCGTTCTCCCATAACGATTCTATTTTCTCAGGTATTTTATTATAGGAAACAGCAGGAAGGATTTTCAATCTGTTCTTTGAATATTTCATAACAAACAGTATGCCAGCACAAAATCTCCTTGTTTGAGTAGTTATTATCAGAGTCTATTATGTGGCTGGCTTTACACCAACTTGGGTGAAGGTAGAAATGGGAAGTTTCATTTAACTTGTATGTGTAGAACTAGCAGTATCAGCGTGAATCATACCCAGAGCAGAACATGCATAAACTTTGGGGGAGCAAAGGTCTTACACACCTCTCTCATGAGGTTTGAAAATTTTGGTTTGGTTCTCATTTTATCTCAGATTTATTAAGGCATCAGGATTATAGATCAAAGACTTTATTGCAAATCTAGTGAAAATTACTTCACAAATTATATTAGGCAGGACCCTCACCTTGTGTCCAAAGCAACTGTTCATGTACTAAAATTTCCAAATTATTGTGATATGACACACTAGATCCAAGATTCAAAACTTAGGGCAATATACATTTCCAATTGACTAGGAGTCCATATTTTGACTCTTTATACATTCATATATACGGTACAGTCTAAATCCCCAAATTACTACTGCAATTCCCCAGGAATTAGCAACCACTCCAGTTGGAAAATACATTTTCAATTGGATTATTTGGCAAGATTTCCATCTGGAATTGTGATTGTTTTGTCTTTATTATATCAGGCCCAATGATAATTTCCCCCTTACTTTGACATTTAGAGCTATGGAAATTGCTGGCCTTCTTTCTCTCTCAAAGTATCTTTCACTTTGTTTTGCCTCTTTATTGGAAATGCCATTACCCAGACCATGCAGATCATTTTAATGCAGACTGGATTTCAAAAGGCAATAGTCCAATCATTGAGTCCGTACAGCATCTGGGTAAGAGCCAGACCAAGAGGATAAGCACACTGGAGCAATTTGGTATGCTCGGTGCTTTGACTTTTTTAATACCACTTTACTATAGTAAAAATATAGACGAAGAAAATCTCCCACTGCACAGTACACAATATTTATATTAACATACACAATTAAAAGGATAGAAAAACAAAATGGTCCTAATCAGACAGGTCAACATATAAGAGTTCCAGCCTTCAGGCAAACAATCTTGTAACAATCACTCAGTTATTACTGTTGTATAATACAATAAAATCATTGGTTAAAGATGTATGTCAAGCACCATTAAAACTTCAAAATACAACAATTAAGTACATCTGGGCAATAACAATTCCTGGTGGATTTCATTAAAATATCTGGTGATCTAGCTAAATGAATATAACATGAACTCTTTATACCTTCTTGCATCTTTCTTTGGATATAAGAGTTGCATACTGAAGCTGGGTCTTAAGAACTAATGACAGTACACTTGAAATGACTTGGAGGTTTGCTTAAATAATCACAAGTTGGAGTGCTTTTCTGAATCCACTTTGAACTTCCTAAGTCTGGCAGTCTTGGAAGAACAGATATTCTTGTGCTATTTCTGAATCATAAGGCTAGAAGCATACAAGGATAGCATTTCTCATAATTACGGTATTTGTTTTTTCTGCTTCTATGCCAAGTTGGAACTTTGCAGTGTAGAAGCACAAGAAAATGAAAACAATGGGCCTAATTCGCCACTCTATTACTCAGTTTTGTGTTGGTGAAAGTCCATTGCCTTCAGTGCAGTTACAGTGGCATAAAAACTTGAGTAATATTGTAGCACCTATTTAAACCTCAAAAAATGTGTGTTGGGTTTGGTTTGAGTTTTGAAAAGTTTGGTTTGGTTCTCATTTTATCTAAACTGGTTGAGTAATTTTGTCTTCATTGTATGGTGTAGTATTTTGTTTTGTTTGTTTGGAAATGGTTTACATTTTTCTATATCTGAAAAGAAGAGAATGATTTGATTTGTTAATAAAAAAATTACCTTTTACATTGCATTATGAATGAATCATTACATTTTACATTGCAATATCTGTCCATTCCCACTACTGAATCATCACTTTTCCCCCACAGCCTGACTGTAGTCTCAAAAGTGATGGAACTTTGATTCTGTCAAGCTGTATATTTTATGTGATTTGAGTGAGATTTTTAAATAGGCCAAAATCAAGACACAGCAGGCATAAGCAGTGGCGATTTCATGGGCACGTGGCTTGCTTTTCTGACATAGGCAAACACTGACAAGCTGCCAGTCTTACCATGTTTATTTAGGTAACCTGGAATGCTGTACTATCACAGACTTCATAGGGAGTTTTAGCTTCAAGCACACATACAATTTATTACCTTGTTCCTGCAATCAGATCTACCTGGGCCAGCCCTTACACCTTTGAAGAGCCTCTAAAGAGAATGGGACTCGCACAGGTGAAACAACCCACCTGTGTGTACCCAATGGCAGGGCTGGATCCTCTCTTTAGAGTCCCTCTCAACACCCCACTCAGAGTATGTCTGTACACTGCCATCATGGGGTGTGGACGTACTCAAGCTAGTGTTAATCTAGCTATCTCAGTTACTGAGGAATGAAGCTGTGGCAGCGCACACTTCAGCACGGGCTGTACAAGCTCACCCTGACCCCTGGACTAACTTGTGCTGCTGCAGCCTCACTGCTCTTGTACGCAAGCTAGCTAGATGAAAGCTAGTTTGGGAATGTCTGTTCAATATTGTGATTGCAATATAGACATACCCTCAGAAACTATTGCCATTTGCATCTCCTTCTACCCTTTGGTCTTCCCACTCTGCTGTCTCCTCGTCTACCTGCTATTGCTCTTAACTGCTCACAACTGCATACCGCACATGAGTAAGAGGTAGTCTGAGGGTTTGTCTACATGGCCCGGCAGTGTGGACTACCAGAGTATGAATTGCTGTGTGTGATAAAATGCTGTGCTGTAACTATCCTGTGCAGATCTTGCTAGCGCAGACTAAAAGGTACGTAAATTTCAAATGGGGCTATGTTAATGTGAACTAGGCACCTTTTTGTTCACGCTAGCAAGGTCTTCACCAGGCAGTAACACTTCAGTGCGCATTCCAACTCTCAGACACTGCAGGGCTGTGTAGATGAGTCTTAAGAAGCTGACAAAGACATGCTAAGCCTGTGTGATTCTGGATATTTACCTCTCCTAGTGTCCGCTCAGTGTTCTGATGCTAAATTGAATGGGGAAAGCTTTTGTTTTGGAAAATGACTAGAGAACAGATTTCTGTGTGGATTACTAATTGTTATTGAATGAGTGCTCATGACAGGATCGTCCCTAGGCATACACAGAATATGCAGCTGCGTAGGGCACCATGAAATTTGGGGCACCAAATTTCCCCAAATTTCATGGTGCCCTACGCAGCTGTGTGCTGCATATGCGGCAGCACGAGCTCCAGCAACCAACCCTATCCCTCGGCTGGCCCCCCCAGCAGGCTGCGCCCACTGCAAGGGGCAGGGCCATCCCTAGGGGGGTTGGGGCCCTGGACAACTCCCTCCACCCTGCCTCTTAGCCTTCCCCCCTGCTTTGCCCCTGGCCCGCCCCCATTCCACCTCTTCCCCCAGCGACCCCACACTGTGGCGGGAAGCAGAGCAACTCAGCCCCAGCCTGCTCTACTCCTCCAGCTCCCAGCCACGTCGTTCCACTTCCCACCGCCGGTAAGTGTGTGGAGGGATCCCTTCCCACAAGCCCCCTCCCCCGAGCGACGAGTGACATGGCTGGGGCCAGGACGAGGGCCAGTCTGGGCCTGTGGGGCCCCCCAAAGTGGCCCCCCACAGCTCCTGCCTCCTGGGCCCCGCAGGCCTTGAGCGCAGCCAAGACCTCAGCGGGGGGAGGGGGAAGGGGAGCAGATGCCCCCCCCCCCCGTGGAGGCCTGGAGCCCCACAAAGCCCCCCCATGGGGGGGCTGCATAGGGCTCCCAAATGGCTAGGGATGGCCTGATTGACAACACTGTTCTCTGTCCTCATAGCACATACACCACAGGCAGTTGCAGTTCAGTCTTACCCAAAGTCTGTCTGTCTCTAGGGTACTTATGGCCCCATCACCGTAGTACCTGGGTGCCTCACTGTTTAATGTATTTATCCCCCCGCCCTGTGAGTCAGCACAGTGCTATTATCCCCATATTAACAAGAAGGAACTGAGGCAAAGAGAGGCTAGATGACTTGTCCAAGGTCACACGGTAAGTGTGTTGCAGAACAGGGAAATGAATCAAGATCTCCCAAGTCCTAGGCTAGTACCCTATCCATTGGACAGTCCTTCCCCACCTCCTTCCTTCTTATGTCCCCAACTCAATTGATTACTGGAGGGACTGCCGTTCACCCTTTGTGCCCATCCCGCCCTTGGGATATTGAGGGTGCCAGATGCGATGGTAGACTTTTTTGTGATGTGGACATATGTCCACTAGTAACTGGACTGAGTTCATCAATTCATTTCAGAAGCCACTTAACACCCAGAGAGTAAAAGTTTCACATTCCTTTGCTAGTCCTCCAAATCTGGTTTTATATCTAATTTTAATAGAGACATAATTTCCCTGGTTTTTACAGATAAAGCATAAAAAGTTCAAATTATTTCTCCACTAGTCATTTTTAATAATAATAAAAAGACATAACCTCTTTTTGATGGAAGATTTTATTTGTGCTTCTTTCTAACCGCTTGCTCTATACTTTGCCTGAAATCAAACCAACACTATTGAAATCTCATTTGCAATTCACACAGACATGTAAATCCCCTTCAGGTTAGGCAATGGATCTGGGATTGCAGTAAGCACTGCATAGAATTATGCCAGTGCAAACTTTTCCATTACACATCAAATGATCATTTTAAGCATGGCAGCCATTATCAAATCTAATGGAAAATAGAAATAAGATCGCCTGATAGGTCATTGGTATGCAAAATGTTCCCTTTGGCATCTCATCTGCAGACAAACACAACTAGATGCTAATTTACACGTGTTCCAAAAGACAAATTGCAAAGCATCTGATATCAGTAATCTTGCAATATTTCTCAGAAGAAGGCTTTTACATCACAGGTGGGTCCCAGGCATTTCTCAAGTAGGTCACCAGGGAGATTATATTTCAGGTCAGCATCTTAATGACTAGTTGCTTTGCCATGCTAAAGAATTCCATATGTCACTTCTTTCCTACCTAATGCTTTATGAAAACTGTCAGAAACATCTCTTGGAATTTTTCAGAACTGTTGAGGGTTTGCAGAGGTAAATAACTATAATTGTATTACACATTTTGTGAACAAACACTAGCAATAATTCTTTTTGTATAGTGCAGTGCAGCTTTTCTGCCATTTGAACAGAATTTGACAAGTTATTGTTTTACATATTTTGGCAGCGTATGAAAAGATTTTCCATAAACACACCCTCATTTCATTGTTTACCAGCATCTCCTATTTTGTTCAATGTAAGTACAGGCAGCTACCACATTTGTTCTTCCAAATCAAGAAGCCACTAAAATAAGGATGATGGGCTGGTCAGCCTTCCACATATTTCCAGGGAAGCCAGTCACCGGCACCACATTGGGAGCTAATTGCCTAGTGAATAAACTGTGATCAAAGAGCTATAAATTTGGTGCACAGGTGCTACACATTTTAACTACGGGAACAACTACCTAACATTTGAAAGTAAGAATAATTCACTTGATGACATATTTTTGAGACTACTTTGAGTGTTGTTTGGCAAATGTTAGTGACTGACAAAAATATTAATGCCAAAAAATTTGCTGGCACAAAATTTTTTTCTTTTCTGTTTTCTTTTTGGATTGGGGGCTGAGGGGAGTTTAGAAGGGATAGACTCCAGATGTCAGCTGGAAAAGAAATTCCAAGCTGATCCCAACAGAGAATGCTCTGAATCAATAGACTCTATATTCTAACAGTATATGAGGTTCAAACCAGATTTTCAGTTCTGTTTAAGAAGTGCATTATCTGTGCCAGGAGCTATTCTGTTTTCTGACTGTATTTGTATTACAAGCTTATTCATATTCAGAGGAAATGCCCTAGGTCAGCAAGTGTTCAGCTAGGTAACCCTGAGGTCAGGTTTAATTGCCCTAAAAGGTGGCACATGGCAATGAATGAGCTGTAATGATTTAGATAGTATCTATTTCACATCAAGAAGTTTCCACTCTGAAGAGACCTAATCGAAAGTAATCTGAAAATTAGGGAAAATAAAAACCATGCCCACAGTTACCTAAATACCTATTTCCTTGCATTTTATGCCCTAAATAACCTCATTCCTGAGAAGTTTAATTTTTCCCTTCTGTCAATATGCAATTGCCTGGGAGAAATGTTTGATCATAATCAAGCATTTTAAAAGCCGTGACTGTTAAAATATTATTGTTCCAATAAAGAATATCAGAGGGGAAAGTGTCAAATAGAAAGGAAGGGAAGCTAGCAAAGAAAACATTATATGCATGTTCCATGGGAGTTCTACCCATGCAGTATTACTTTAGTTCTTATTAAAACACACCTAAAGATATAAGACATCCAGTAGCCTTCATTTAATCTCCTTCCACTCTCACAAATAAATAATAATATATACTTACAGGCAAATTTTAATTTTTTTTTTTTTAGCTACATTTAAATAGGGTTTGTAAAAAGCTAGAGAAAAGCCTCTTGAACTGGATCTGGGCTCTGCCAAAATTTGAGGTGTGTAATTCTGAGTGTTGGTTTGATCCGTCTCTAATAAGAAGCAATGTAGCTCTTCTTGTCCTTATCGCTCCTAGGAATCAGACAGTGTGCGTTTATCTCCATTTTTACATATATGTATGTTTAATTCTGCTTCACACTATTTTCCTCTTCTCCTTTCAGGTGGGAGAACAGGGAGGGGGAGTAGTATGAATGACACAGTCATGATCATGTAAAGTACAAGTTGCTAGCGCTTAGTGTATTGCAGTCTTTAATTTGGAAAGCTGATCATTTCTTCTTTATGGCTCTGATTCATCAAAGCCTTTAAGCATGTGCTTAAATGTAACTGCAATGGGACTTTAACATGCTAAAGTGCTTTGATGAATTGGGGCCTACTAGAAACAAATTTTGAAAACAAAAATATATGTATAGTTGGAGGAAAAAACGCAATTTGGTTTCTGTCTTGTCATTCAGGACATTTTTTTCTTTAATATAGCTAGATGGGTAGCTGTTTAGCTATGTAACAACTTGTCATGTGTTCAAAGGTATCCGAAGAAAGCTAACATATAAACTTATGGCTGCTTTATAACACCAGCAATTTATAAAATAAGGTAGGATTATATTAACCCTTGGAGTGCCAAGCCTGCAAGGAGAGCAAAGTGGTTTGATATATGGGAACTAGGAGAATTTTCAGACATAGGAGCCAATATTAGGCTAAGGTGGGCTATAAACAAATGTATCACTGGTTTAAATTCCAGAATAAAATCTACCAGCAGAAGACTGTAGTTATACTGCTCAAATTTAATTTATAGTGAACTGTCAACAACTTTTATTTAAGTTTGTGTTTTGGGACCAGACAGGAAAAGCTCCTGTCAAAGATGTCTTACCTCTCAAATCAAATAGAAGGGAAAGTTATTTTTATTTGGAGGCAGACATAATTATCCAGCGGTCCTTGTTTGGCCTGCTAATTAAATTAATCCCTTTTTTTAAACTTTAAGGGATCACTTTAAAAGTAAAAAGTGCTAAATAAGTAGAAGGAGAGAATAGAAATGTTGGGGGGAGGGGTCGAGGTATTTCTAATGTACTGGGGAATTGATAAACAGCTAGTGATTTTTTTGGTGTCTGACTGTTTGTTTCTTTTATAGGTTTAAACCAAACCTTATTTTTAGCCTTTTGTTAATCAGTCCAATTTATTGACATAACTATTTTATTTCACTGGCAACCATAATTTTTTATCTTCTTAAATAATTGCAGCCTAACACTTTTAGTCACACTTGGCCTTCAGCGTTCTTTATGGTACGTATATTGTACATGTTTCTAGAATTTGAAATCCCAAATTCATCATGCTAGGTGGGAAGTCGTTATTGTGTATCTGAAAGAAACAGGGCCATTCTGTTCTTATTTACACCATTGTAAATCACCAGTGAGATCAACGGAGTTACTCCGCATTTGGCTCATAAACTTTGAATGGTGACTCTGTATAGTAAGAGGCAATTTAAATCCTCATACTGAATTAAACCAGGAGATAGACTCACCTGGATGGTATAAATTATGCCTCCCTGTGTCAGCTGATACCCCTGCAGCCTCAAGGGGTTGGGGTTCAAGCCAAGGGAGAGCAGGTGGTGTTCCTGCCGCCTGTCCTCTTATGGGGTTTCTATTAGGAGAAAGAGGTTTAAGTAGCAGTCAAGGACCTCTAGGAACTTTGCCAGTAGATACTCTTTAGGTGATGCACTAAACTAGGGAATCCCATGCTCTTCCGGGCCACTGCTGCCCATATTTTGGGTTGTGCTATTCCCTTGAAGGTTGACCAACAGAAGGGAGGTTTGTGGCAGCAAGTGTATTTGGGCTATTGCATGTAGCAAGGTGTCCTCTGATATTTCAGTGTAAGACTATCAGCCATCGTGCAGATAGTGAAACATGAGCACATGCCGGATGCTCTAACTCAGAAATGGTCATTACAGTATTGACCAGAATTCTTCCACATTGCCACTTTGACTCTAGCTCCAAAACAATAGCACTAGAAATCAGTAGATTTCTAAGTTTCACTAGGTCAAAGGTTTCTCCTTCACTTCCTCCCTCCCCTGTTCAGAACCATGTTATGTCCTTGAAAATTCCTATGTAATCTAATGGGTTTTACAACTATTATTCTAGAAACCAATAGAATTTAGACTGCCTTTCTACGGAAGCCCCAGCAATGTTGAATAATGGGAGGGTCCCATCATGCAATTTATACTCGTACAAAAATAAAACATGGCTCTCTTGGTTATTCGTTTATCAAGCCCCAGGAACAGAATGTTAATTCCCATTCCCTCACGAATATGTGGTTGTTACACAAGATTACATTAAAGGAAAGAAGAGAATATTGAACATCGGAACTATTCAAATAATGAGAGCTGGACCCTCGAGCTTAAAAAAGGGGGGCGTGGGAGTGGTTTAAGTAATAACCTGAAAATTCCTTGAAGGTCTCCCAAGAAGTATTGAAGATAAGAAAATGGAAATAGTCTAAGACATGCTGGATACCTGTTGTAGAAAGGAAAAGAAAAGTATCAGCCAGTTAGTGAGAAGTCAGTTAGGCTTGTAGAGCACATAGAGTGGAAGAGGCCGTCTGTGAAGACAGTTGTGAGGACTCAACGGGAAACAGCATCAGCTACTAGTTAGTTCTAAACCTATTTTATGCTTCCATAAGGGGAGCAGAATTTAACATGGTGAATGGTATTATGCTGGGTTTTTTTTGGGGGGGGGGGGGAAATGGTGGAGTTAAGATTTTTTGCATCCCGTCACAAAGTTTGGACTATTGAATGCATGCTGGCTTATCGTTTTTTGATGTCCCCCTGAGTTCTTTTGTCAAAGCAGCATTGCAGCATGTGTGCACATTTTAAATTATTTAAATCATTTGTGGTTCAACAAAAATTCAGCTTTCATCTTTTTATGTAAAACAGGCACAAATAGCTTCCAAACAGGGACTGTGAGTCCTTGCTGTGTTATAATGACATGAAAGAATTTAGAGTTCCTGAAATCCTCTTCCCTTAGCACCTGAACACAAGGATTCCTCTGGGCTTTAAAAAATGCTGCCCTTACAATGTTTGTTTCCTTCAAGCCTTCAATGAAATTCATTTCTTTTATCACATCACTATGCGACTTCTTTCTCGGTGGGTCAATAGATACCATTCTGTAGATGTAACCATAGCTATTGCTTCCAGGGCCAGCCCTAGACCAAATGGTGCCCCAGATGAGGAGCATCTTTGGCGACCCCCCACCTTCATTTGTTAAACTCTTGAATGCCTTATTTTTATTGTGTTTGTAGCCCATTTCATGACTTTGATGCATGATTTGCATGCAGTATTTATCCCTGACATATAAGATGATAAATGTGCACACTAAGATCTGTAAATCTGTATTTATTCATGCAACATATTTATTCAACACAGAGGTCTTTATCGTTGATGTCCGAACATTCCCCATGTGTCAGCGTCTGGTGAAGGTCCGTACAATCGTTTGAGTGTTTCCCTCTCTGCCAGCTGCTTACTAAGCAGCTTAGCCAGGTCTTTTTGTGGTGCTTCATTTGTCCAAAACTTTCTTCAGTGGACACCCAAGCAGTATCAATAAATGAGCAAAAAAACTCCATCTTGAATTTTTCTTCCGAGCTTCTCATCACCTCATCTCTGCCCTCATAATCAAGCTGTCTTTTCTTCTGATGAATACGAGTTTCCTTGAAGACAGGCCCAACTCCTAAGTTTTCTGCCATTTCTTTGGCAGTGGTGATGGTATATACAAATCTGTTGTCTCTGTAGGCCACAACAAAATCAAGACAGCTTCTCATCAAAGTAGTAGCAGTCATGATGTCCATCGACTGAATTTGCAATGCCTTGCTAACAATGATTACTTGGAACAGGATATCGTGCCAAACCACGATTGAGACCAGAAATTTGAGGTTAGTGATCTGGTTTGCCAGGCTTTGTGCCTCGTGTCAGATTCCAGCCTCAGCTTTATGTGACTGCACCAGTTCCATCATGGCATTGTAAACCTGAGTCACTGGTACCTCACTGGCCTTACACTGTTAATGTAGCTCTCCGAGTAAGTGTCACTTAGCAGCTTCACAGTCAGATTTGTAACATTGTCCATGAGGATCTTCCACCTGATAGCTCATGCTGAAAACAGGATGTATATCCTTTGCATTACTCCAAAGAGAGATACTGAATCTGAAGATAATGCTGCATCTGGCACAACTAGGTTGAGGGAATGGCAGCCACAAGGCATGAAGAAAGCTCTTGGATTCAGCGCAAGGATCCTTGCCTGGATGCCACTGTTTCTTCCCTTCATATTTGCACCATTGTTGTAGCCTTGTCCTGCAGCTTTATTTTATTTTCATTTAAAATGTTCATAAACAGTTCTGTTAGGCCTTTTCCAGTAGTGTCATCCACAGACCGGAAACGATAAAGTGTTCCTTTACTTATAGGCACTGATTCCGTGGGTGCTCCGGGGCTGGAGCACCCACAGGAAAAAATGGTGGGTGCTGAGCACCAACTGGCAGCCCCCCTATCAGAACCTCCCACTCCCCCCCAGCACCTCCTGCCCACCGGCAGGCCGGCTGATCAGTGCCTCCCCCTCCCTCCCAGCGCCTGCCACGGATCAGCTGTTTTGCGGTGTCCAGAGGCTCAGTGGGGAGGAGCGAAGGCACAACGCGCTCAGGGGAGGGGACGGAACTGGGCGGGAAAGGGACAGGGTAGGGGCAGGAAGTGGCGGGGCGGGGGGTGCGAAGAATCAGGGTGGGGGCCGGGCGGAGCTGGGGGGGGAGCCTCCCATGGTAGATTAGAAACTCAGCGCCTATGCCTTTACTTGGATACAGCCATCCTTGTTGTGAACAAATCTTATTGTCAATGACATATATTCACTGTGACTAATGTTACGAAAACAATCCATTATTACGGCATAGTACTTTGCTTTGCTGAGCCACATCAACATGTTATTGAACACCTTCCTTGCCATAAGGTCAATCAATTTTATTTTGAATTGTTATGCTGCAGTAATGGCCCATAGCTTCTTTACGAACTACTTGACATAAGTGCTCACTCATGACATCATCGTATTTCCCAAGAAGCTCTACCAAACCAAGGAAATTACCCTTATGTTCAGTGAACAACTAATCCAACAAGCACCAGAAAGCCAAATTATTCTTTGCAAGGAAGAGAGTAATTGAGATTAGACGCTCAAGCCTGTTCCTCCAATGCTAGATTTGGCCGGGTGACTTTTCATGTTACTTCAGAGCATCAGCTAAGTTATGCCAGTAATTGTACCTGGAAAGTGCAAGCAATGATTTGGCATTCTTGTCAAATATTTTGCAACAAAACCAGAACACTTTGTCAGTTGATTTCAAGTACACTTGCCAGTGTCAATTCAGTTTCTCACCATTCGCGAGCACTCTTTCGCCGTATGACTTTGAGAAGTATTGCTTCTATTCATTTACTGGAAACATCATATCCTTGATTTTGCCCAGCCTATACAATCAATATCGGCAGAGTTTAGGATTGCCAGCTATAAAGCAGGATCTGATGTAGCAATTTGTGGCATGCAGTTTTTCTCACTGTTGCTTCTGCCATCACGTGAGGCTGATTCTTCTTTGTTGTTTCTCCCCTTTTATGGAAACCAGATTATTCTTTGTCATTACTCTCCTTTTCATGTGAGCCACATTCTTCTTCATCATCACTCTCCTTTACACCACCAGGAAAACTGGACAATTCTCCATCACTTTCCTCACATTTCATTCCTTATCTTCAGGTAAATCTGCTAAATCTTTAGTAATAGGACTTCCATCATTTGTGCTTCACTCCTCAATTTCTTCTGCACTGGGACAATCGCTACTCCTTAAAGCCTGGTCTATGTTGTTCTGTTTCAGATATTTTCCCATCAAATTTGCCCCAAACTAGATTGCAGTTGAGCTTTTTGCTTCCTATACTGAGCTCCTGAAGGCCTTTTGGAGGGCATCTTTTATTTTCTATGCGGGAAAATAGTCAGTATTAGGGAGAGCAAAAGTCTTTACTCCTTAGTCTTAGAAAGTCATCAAACATGTGTTAAGCATGGCAAAAGAAGTAACAACATTTCTTTTAGATTGTTGCATAGATAGGGGTTTGATAGATATCTCTGGCGTCTCATTAAATATGTCCTTTATTAGTCACTACTTACATTCTTCAAGTCTTAAAACACAAGTACACTTTCACAATAAAACAAGGTTCACAATACTTCAGCTTTTTTCCCTTTTGTCACTAACAACAAAAACAGCACTGCAAGCCCGGCGCCCCCCAAGTCCAGCACCCCAGATGATTGTCTGGGTCATCTGCCCCTAAATCCAGCCCTGATTGATTTTCTCCTTTAGAGATAAAGGTTGAGATTTTCAAAGCAAGAACTTAAACAAAGGAATTTAAATATATATTTTTCCATTCAATTTAAAGATGCATGTCTAACTCCAAAACTACTTTAAAAATCTCAAACGGCACCACCACACACACAAACCCCAATCTCTGCGATTTCCTATGACCATTTTCCTTCTGATTTTGGACCACAATGTTTTTAAGCAATACTTTCATGGTATTTACAAATGACATTTCTAACCTTTTTCTTAAGTGTTAAAAAGTACATAACAATGGAATTAAGAAATAAACAAAAAAGTCCCCTTGCAGTAGATGCTATATATGGTCAGTCAAAATGAACTAAATGGAACTCAGTCAAATTTGCTTTAAATGCCTGTCATCTTTAAAGCCTGATGTATATTGAACATTTGTATGACCTTTAAGTTCTGTGCTCCTGTTGCCAAAGTTATGTTCTTTGGAATAGAAATCTTTCTTTTTCTTCTATTTTTTTTAATCTGGAAAATACATGTGCTACACATGGAGAAATTCTGTGACACAAAACAGTGGAGAGTGGAACCATCAGCCAAACACCTCTGAACCTTCCTATATGAGAGAGTGCATTTGTCACTGTTTCTTTTTCTGTTACCATTCAGGCATCTTGTTGCAAAACAGGGACATTTTAAAATATAATTTGCATTTGGTAAGATATTGATCCCAGTTGCACTACTTAAGGCCTGGGAGTTTCCCCAAATACAATAACTATGTTTACATGCAGTAGTCAGAGAGGAAATTACATGTGAAAGCACTCTATATGGAGATGGTATTTTGTTGCAATTATACATAAGCCATGTGTTTACACAGGGTTTTTAAGGGAATTCAAAGCATATCTCCTTTTTGTGATGCATCAACAAGCATATCAAATGCGTGTTCAAAAGGCTTGTTCTTTTTTTGCAAAAATAAAAACCAAATGGCTGAGTAATTTCCAACAGAAAAAATTTGCTATAGCAATTCCATGGTCTATTTAGAACACTTTTATAAAACCTTTTAAATAATAAAACTCTACACTCCTAATTTAAAAATACCCTACTGACTCTGTTGGGTTCAAGTTTCTAAACATTATGGGTTGTGAAGCCATTATATTAAATGCTCAACTTTTTTCCTTTGAAGATCATATATTCCACTTTTTCCCTCCATTAACCCTCCCGAATCCCTTTATGAGGATTCATATGGTGTTGCTTTAACATAGGCTGTTGCATTCCCTCAGGATGAACTACAAGTTCTTGAGGGGCTGCCATTTTGAATTCAGTCCTCTTTGAAGCAAATCCTCTCCACTGTTTTTTTAAAGGTTAGGGCCATTGGAACAGTGCTGATTTACACCAGCTGAATCTGGCCCCTAGTTTTGCTAGTGCTTGTTTTATCATTGCCCGTGCTCAAACGTGCATTTCAAGCAGAGATTCTTCTACCCTTTACTCACAGAGAGTCATCCCTTATGCTACAACAAGTCCCATTGAGTTTAAGGGGCCAATTTGTGGAATAAACTTCTGCTCAGCATGAAGACAGGTAAGGTATCAGAATCTGGGCCTAAGCTTGTGAACCTTTCAAATCAAGAGTAAGGATTTGCTCCTGTGAAGCAGCAAATCTAGAATGGAGGCTCAAAAGCATGTTCCCTCTGCTGATTTTTGAAGGGTTGAAAAGCTTTGCTTTCATTTAGTTATACATACTTGAGCATGGCTATGGTATTCTATTACTGCTGTACTTTACCATAACCATATAATTCTAAAATGTCATCTTGCCAATGTGAAATTAAAGACTATATACATTCTCCATGCCAAACACTGAATCAAGTGCAGTTGTTTCTCCGAAGACAGAGAGAGAGAAATTGTGCATGGGCATTGCTTTGGCATTAAGTGGTGTCACTAGATAGTAACTTAAGTTTTAATTAAATCTCCTTTGTCATACTAACTTTCTTTTCAGTGGCCTCTTCAAACTTCCTTTCAAGTGTAACACTTGTAGCTAGCCTTGTTTCAAGATATGTTTGAAGGACAGGTCTAACTTTTAGTATCATATTACAAAGGGCCCATTAAGAATGGTTCTCATTTTCTTTAACAAGATGGTCTGGTAATTTAGCCTCAAAACAAACAAGTTAAACACATTGCAAACTAAAACCATAATCTTTGCACTCCCATTACAGCAGTAGACCAGCTAACATCATGCATAAACAAACAGATTGACTAATTCTTTTGTACAGTAAACAGGATACACACTGCATTGTTATATGGCAGTGCACCTCTGTTTTTGAGTAAGTACAGCTCACCAAACCAGTATTTGAAAAACCAGTGCATAGCCATTGAAAGTAAACAACTAGAATTAGAACACAATTTAATCACCCTTCAGAGGTTATTTTGATAGCCAAATTTTTAGCAGTGCATGCTTGCAAAATTCTCCTGGGCAATATTCTTGTGTGCATGCACAGTTCGGAGTTTTGACATAAATGTGTGTGTAGAAAACCTGATTTGCACATGCTCACTGGGGTATCTGCATGCTTAAACTGTACATGTGCCTGTTTGAAAACTTGGCCAATCAGGTGCATGACAGTAGCATTGCAATTAAATAGTTTGAACATTTCTGTAAAGGTTAGTATTTCCCATTCTTTGATGAGGCAGTAAGTCTAGGGAAATGAGCATAGGTTTGGAAGTCAGGAACTCCTGAGTCCTAGCAAACTTGTAAAGTGCCATATTATATAAATACAAATATGATTATTTCTTTAGAGATTCAGGGGACAAGTTGCTTTACAAGGTATTATGAATGTTCTATTTAATTCATTTACGGTCAGATTTAAATCCTAATGGTAAAGGATCAGTGTTAGAAAGGAAATAAGGAGACGCATTGGGATTTTTAATCCAATTTATTCTGGCTTGACCTGCTGCTTACTCTTCTCACCAGACCATAGTAATTAAAAATGGAACAGACCCAGTAAATCATTGAGTCTATTCCAACTCGAGAGCAGACTATATTCTCTTGATACTATAGTGTGCTTTATTTTAGCCTTCCTTTTGGTTTCACAATCTACATTTCCATTGTCTAACAACCAGCATATTGGTAAACTACAGACTTCTAGCTGAAAAGGTTGGGATGGCCTTGCCCTTCACCAGCTAGATGTCTATTAGAAGATATTTGTAACCTGAATTCCTGCCATCCCCCTCAATAACCAGGCTGTCCCCAGACTCTAAGCATCTGTAAGCACCTTTGGGACTGGACACCCTCCTATTGTATACCAGTGAACAAGAGTGCAGGTCAGGTAAATCCACCCCCTCCACTCCTAGCCAGAGGTCAGACATTTATTTTTCTTGTTTTCAAGAATAGCCCACAGTAATTGCACAATAACTGCCTAATTCCAAAAGTATCTTAAAGTAAGCAATGCCTCTAAGAAAGCTGAGAGAAAAATCAATAGTATGTGTATCTAGTCTAAAGACTGGCAGCCATCTCACTCACTAGGCAGTGTTGTAATGCCAGTTAACTCTCACTCTAGAGCTCCTGTATTTTTCCTAGCTGTTTCCTAGCAACTCAGAATGTGAGTCATTTCTTTTCTGACATGGAAGCTCTCCCAGACTCAGAGATTCAGCTTTCTCCATCTCTGCTGCCCTTTCCATCACTCCTCCATATCTCCTTCTTGGGTGAGACTCTTTTGACTCCTTTCATTTTTAGGGTGTACCTCCGGTGTTGTCAGTTTAGACGCGTATCGTTATGCATATACAATGTTATTTCTCCATTTCAGTAAACTGGAATAAGATTTTGCAGGTTGGTTCTGCTGGCACACGGTGCCATTATATATTTAATGCAAGCTGACTTTTTTTTGGAACATGTGGCCACATTTTTCAAATTGACACTCACATAGCACATCACGTTAGAATGGGACTCTTCAAACCTGACTTGATATTAGGTAAAGGCATATAAACATTTTGCATGCCACTAGATTAGAATAAAGTCCACTAATAATTTTCTTCTTCTGGGGTGATTTACTGAACTGGCCCAAATGATTAGATAAATTCAAACTCCTGTAGTCCCAGTTTTAAAATTACAATATTTCATTGTATATCAGATATGATGTCTCTTGGATGGTACCTGCACTGCCACAGTAGCAGTCAGTGCTACTCCTTTTAGCACTCAACTGGATCCAAGGTTCATGTCCCAGAAGGGATGGATTATGTATATTTGCCATCCACTTCATGATCTGAAACTCTTGTAGGGAAATATGATTTAGCTAAGTAGACATACGATGGAGCAGTTTCTATGGCAACTATACACTGTGCCAGAGCAGCATTTTGTGTGTGCATTCATTTCTATAGGCAAAACAGGCCTGGAGAAAATATTTGATGGTCTTGCCCATCAGTGGCTAATGGTTTGGAGAGCATTTCAATGAAAATCTGGAGATATCTCACCTAATCAATTCCCTGCCATTCCAGGGGCCATGGATGTTGGTGGCATTTTGGTCTCTCCCTGTGACACAGTTTAGTCTCCTGAGGACTGAAATGCTTTAGTGTAACTAAAGTCTTTGGGCTTAATATAGGAGTGTATGGGTGAAAACTAATGGCCTGTGATACAAACGAAGTCAGACGGATGGTTTCTTCTGGCCTTAAATTCTATGAAGCTATGAAATGCAATGACTAATGACCGCTAATGGAGATAATTTTTAGCTCAAGCTTGAGCGAAATATTATTTCCCAGATGTATTGTTTTGCATTTGTTTCAAGTTAGATACATGACTCTCCCTCTGCCCTCACTAGTCAAAACTGGACTTTTGATCTTCCACCGCTGTATTTAACTAATGACTGGTTCCCTCACTCCCAATAACTAATTCTGGTCTTCCTACCTCCCATAAATGAACAAATACTGGACTCTTCTGGGGCTGCGGGATGTGTAGGAAACTGTCTGTATTAGCAGCTCTTCTCCACATGGGTCTGTTCTCAGGGAGAAGCAACCAGGGTTCCTGCTGCTCTACTCCTGCCTGCTTGCCCTCCTGTGAAAGGAGCAAGAGCACCTATGCCTTTGTCTCTCTGCTTCTCTCCTTCTGTTTTGAAACAGTGCTGCAGCACCTATCAAAAGGGACCAAAGGCTCCTTTGCCTGTATTAGCCCACTTGCCTGGGAAACATTTCTGAGTGAGTAGTTTTTTCAAGTCCTGTCTAGAAGTAGCAGCCATTTTGGTCTCAGAATTCCTGTAGGCAGTTACAAACGAGACATGTACACCCTATGGATATTTTACTTTTGTTCTTTCTTGTTGCTGTTTCCCTTGATCTAAAACAAGTAAGTAGTGCAGACTGAAAGTGAATGGAGTGTGGAAAAACATACGAGGATCAGCATTACAGTCCAGGCCTTGTCACATCTGATCCCAATCCACTTCCCTGGTTGTCCTTGAATGGAATGATTTGCGGCCATCCATTACTGTTTGAAACTAACTGAGAGTCACAGAAATATGAATGTGCTCAAAATAGCCCGGCTTTTTGAAAAGGAAAAACATTTTTTGGTTAGGTTCAGATTTAAAAGTCTTGAATCCAATCAGAGAAAGCATTTTTGTTTCCTATAACCAGACTTCTCTGATCTTCTACTCCCTCCAGGGTTTGTCACTTTCAAAGTGCCAAAAGAACACTAGCAAACGTTTTTACTATGCGGAGGGGGAGGGAGGAGGCGACCCTAAAAATCCTCATGCCAATCACTTGTTTTTTCTTTTCCTAAATGGCATCTTTCTTGTCAATCTTCAGAAAGTTACCAATTAAATCATCTAGGGTCTAATTCCTCCTGAACTTCATGTAGGTGAACCTGAAGATAGGACAGAGGGATCCATTCCCTTATAAAAGCCAAGCAGCATTGCAATCCCTGAGTCATGGTGAGTGTACGATACCCTGAGAGGCAGGGAGAAGGCCAGGCCATGTACAGGCAACCCTTGTCACACAGTGGCCCTTGAAATAGAACTGGCACGCTGAAGGAAGAGGTATTAGTAGTGGCTGTGCAGCCTGTGTATGCCTGGGAGTTCTAGGAAGCATTCTGGCTTCTGAAGGCAACATACCTCCCGCTAGGGTGGTGCCATTCTATTGTAGCCCTTCCTCTGTGGTGGGCCAAAACTGCACAGTCTCACCCTTTTATGAAAGCCTTTAAACTGAGCAATTACTTTTTAAATAGCCTTGTTATTTTGCCACACAAGCAATTGCTGTAGCTGCCGCAGGACGTTACTCAACTGACAATGGGAAGGGAAGTTGTCCAAGAGGCACTTTATTAAGATGTGATGGAGGCCGTGAAAAAGTTGGGGAGCTCCTGCTTTAGATCATCACTGATTTTTCTGCCTGTCCCCTCATTTTATTGAGTATTGAAGTTAGATTTTCCTGCTAGCAATTGCAGGGATCTCACTCTTCCTCTTTTGAACCTGCAGCTATGGAGTGCTCTTCAAGACATTTGCATTTGCACAGCACCTTGCACGTTGGGTCCCTGATCTTGTTCAAAGCCTCCCAGTAATATAACAATATAAATATTAAATAAAACCAGCTAACTCTTCTATCGTCTCCCCAGTAACTGGGCCTAAACTCTGCCAGCAGGAATCAGTCTATGAATAGCAGAGATTCTCATCTTTCTGACCCTTCAGCCTCAGAATACATGCATAACCTGGGGGTGATTATTTAACCAGCATCAATGCAAGAAATACAAATTTTAAATCTTCTTCTACATTTGGTATCCACCAAGCCAGAAAACAATACAGCTGTGTCAAATGCCAGCATTGAAGTTTGGATAAAATTCAAAGTTTTCAATGCTGCTTTTTTTTAAATATAGGAACGATATCATTCCAATGTTAAATTTAGGCAACTCCAGATCATATTCTATGCCACGTTTGTCTTCAAGGAAATGGGATGTTTATAGTTATTCAAATTGATGCTGATGGATTATGCTTTTGTTCCATTTAACAGCTGTTTGGAGCATTGCACACTACAAAAAAAGATAGGGTCCAAAACATTGTAGGTTTATACAATGAATAACAGCAGTTTAATAGCAATAACAATGAGCAACAATTTGAACTATGGCTTTTGGTTATTGTTATGTCTCAGATTAGTTTGTAGTTTAAGAACATTTTAGGGACTATACTCTAGAGCAAATTATGTCTTTCCCAATAAAAATTAACTCTTCAAGATTTTTCATCCTAGCATTACTAGAAATGTTTTGAAAACAAACTATTATAATGTACATTGTCAATCAGTAACCAGAATTTAGGCCTGGTTGTCTTGGAATTCACATCCTCGAGACATGGTCCAAGATATGTTTAACAGTCTTGCTGCAGTATCCAATCATGCATAAGGCTGTTCAGTCACGACAGCACTAACTGAAATCAGAGATGTGACAAGTTTTACTAAAGAGGGAAAGTCACACTCTGGGGTGCAGTCCATACCAGTGAGGAGTTGTCATCACCTGCCTGGTAACCCTGGGTGCTTTAACTGCTCTGCGGCTATGACTCACAGCCTGGACACCAACAGCAAGCAGACAAGCATGCAGCTCCTTGAGTGTCTGTGTGCTATGCAGCCCCAGTTCAGTGCTCTGACCCCAGCAGCCTGCCTACAACATGACAGTCCCATCCTAGTCTCTATCACCCAGCTATCTTATGCAGGGGTGACCCCACTACACTCCCAGTCCTGAATTTCCCCCAAACCATCTGCCATGAAGTGTCCAGCCCTCTCCTGGAACACTCAGAGAAATAATAACATTCACTTGCCCCTCTAAAGAAACAAAACACATCACAGCTCATTAACTTAACGGGGCTAAATGCATCCTTCCCTGGGTGGCAAAGTTTGCTTCCTTAATAACCGTGTCCAAATGTGGGGCAAAGAGTGGAAGACATAATGAAGCATTTAGACTTCTGAAAATCAGGGGCAGAGAGGGCAAACCAATGTTGAGGAGTGTTTTATTAATTTAGATGGAATAAATGGGCCAAAGGTGTTAACATAACTCAATCACTGTCCAAGGTTAAACAATGTTAAACCAGGTTTGAGGTTTGGGGTACAGAGGCCTCAGCTTGCTTAGTACCATGGCAAACACACCATTGAAAATCCTTTCAACCTTTTATTAAAGGTACAGAAAAATCCCTTGCTCCCTATCCCTTTAGCTGGAGAGAGGTTTTAGATGGAAAATACCCTGTTTGACAGTCTCTTAGGTGACATTAAAGATGGTAATAACTGTCCTTTTGGGGAAGAGAGAAGTGAGTTGAGATGGGCTGGAGCTGTTGTCGTTGCTGTTGTTAAAGTCCAATCCCATTTCCTGAGCAGACAAAATAAGACAAACACACACAAAAACCGCAAAGATAGAAAATGCAGCTTCTCTCACCCACAATCTCTCTGCTGGAAAAACACAGGCACAGCACACATTCTTATCAGCCACTCCGAGACCTGGCAAACTTGTACCAGGCTCAGGCTATGTAAGACAGTGCTTTTAGCTGCCTCTTTCTGGTCACAGGCTTACAGCAGTGTTGCAAAATATGCAGTCTTGGCCAACTAAGCCTGACTCTTATTAAACAGAAGAAAAAAGGAGAGGGATAGAAGAGAGAAGAAATAAGATGGGGGACACAGAAGGAGGGTGAGGCGGGTGTGAAAAAGTCACATGCCCAGTGGTGGCTGGGATTCAGCAAAGGTGGCAATATCATCTGGGTCTCTCCCCCTGGCTGGGCTGGTCAGGACAGCTCTCAGGAGTAGGATGAAGAAGATCCAGGGTCCCAGGAGATGGTGAGGGTGGCAGCCAGGATAGCGAAGCTCACTCCAGTAGCCAATTTTTCTCCCCAAAGTCTCTTTCTTTAAGGCCCACAAAGGGAATGGTGGACATAATAGCCCATTGCCTCATTATTTTGTCCACTAATTAGGCCTAGTTTCTGACACACCAATTTTGGTTCACTGATTTCTGGTTCCACACTTCTCTTGTTTGCCAAGTATGATCTTAACACCGCCCTTGAGTTTTACCAGGAGGCCTTGTTGTTTGGACTAATTCTGTCTGTCTCCCTTTCATATCTTTCCCCAGCAGTATTAGCTGATATAGATTATGGTGATGTCTTATGAGCTTGTACCTACTTTTTACATTGTTACAATGGGGACAACTGCCTCTCTAGTCCCACAGCAAATGATGCCCCTGGGGCTGTGCTGTTGAGATAAGCAGGTGCTTAAGAACATAAGAACGATCATACTGGGTCAGTCCAATGGTCCATCTAGCCCCGTATCCTGTCTCCACCAGTGACCAGTACCAGAGCTTCAGGGCAAGTGTACAGAACAGGGCAATTTTGGAGCAATCCACCACTGTCTTTTCCTCACAGCTTCTGACACTCAGAGGTTTAGGGTTGCCCCCAGCATGGGGTCACATCCCTGACAGTCTTGACTAATCATCATTGATGGTCCTGTCCTCCATGAGCTTATTTAGTTCATTTTTGAACCTAGTTATACTTTTGGCCTTCACAGCATCCTGTGGCAATGAGTTCCACAGGTTAATTGTGCAGTCTGTGAAAAAGTACTTCCTCTTGTTCGTATTAAACCTGCTATCTATTAATTTTATCTGATGACCCCTGGTTTTTGTACTGCGGGAAAGGGTAAATAACTCTTCACTTTTTCCACATCATTCATGATTTTATAGACCGCTATCCTGTCCCCTCTTAATCATCTTTTTTCTAAAATGAAGAGCCCTAATCTCTTTAGTTTCTCCTTGTCTAGAAGCCATTCCATACCCTTGATCATCTTTGTTACCCTTCTCTGAATCTTTTCCAGTTTCTACTGTATCCTTTTTAAGATGGGGCGACCAGAACTAGACACAGTATTCAAAATGTGGGTGTGCCAAGGATTTATATAGTAGCATTATGAAATTTGCTGTCTTATTTTCTGTCCGTTTCCTAATAATGCCTAATATTCTGTTAGCCTTTTTGACTGCTGTTGTGCATTAAACTGAAGTTTTTAGAGAACTATCCACAATGACGCCAAGATCTTTTTCTTGAGCAGTAATAGCTAATTTAGACCCCATCATTTTGTGTGTAGTTGGGATTATTTTTCCAGTGTGCGTTACTTTGCACTTATGCCCCCCATTGAATTTCATCTTCTATTTTGTTGTTAAATCACTCCGTTTAGTGAGATCCCTTTGTAACTCTTCACAGTCAGCTTTGGACTTAACTATTTTGAATCATTTTGTATCAACTGCAAACTTTGCCAGTTCACTGTTCACTCCCTTTTCCAGATCATTAATGAATATGTTGACCAGCACAGATCCTTGGGGGATCCCTGCTATTTACCTGTCTCCATTGTGTAAATGAATTATTTATTCTTATGCTTAGTTTCCTATCTTTTAACCAGTGACTGATTCATGAGAGCACCTTCTCTCTTATCCTATGGATACTTATTTTCCTTAAGAGCCGTTGGTGAGAGACCTTGTCAAAGGCTTTCTGAAAATCCAAGTACACTTTATCGACTGGATCACCCTTATCCACATGCTTGTTCACACTCTCAAAGAATTCTAATAGATTGATGAGGCATGACTTCCCTTTACAAAAGCCATGTTGACTTTTCCCTAAAAAAATCCTGTTCATCTATGTGTCTGATAAGTCTGTTGTTTACCACCATTTCTACCAATTTGCCTGGTACTGAAGTTAGGCTTACCAGCCTGTAATTTCCAGGATCACCTCTGGAGCCCTTTTTAAAAATTGCCAGTACAGATGCTCCCCGACTTACGCAAGCGTTCCATTCCAGAATGCCTTTCATAACTAGAATTTTACGTAAGTCGGAAACGTATACCCAACCATTATGCAAAAAAAAACAAAACAACCCGCCTATTTCTAGCTTACAGAACTTTTTCCGTAGGTGCAGATTTGCGTAAATTGGGTTTGCGTAACCCGGGGGGCATCTGTACAGTAACTCCTCACCTAAAGTCATCCCAGTTAACGTTGTTTCATTGTTACGTTGCTGATCAATTAGGGAACATGCTCGTTTAAAGTTGTGCAATGCTCCCTTATAACATTTTTTGGCAGCTGCCTGCTTTGTCCACTGCTTGCAAAAAGAGCAGCTCACTGGAGCTGTTCAGGGCTTGGAACCAGGGTGGACCAGCAGCCCCCCTATCAGTTACCTGCTCCCCTAAGTTCCCTGTGCAGTAGCCACCCAGCAGGCTATCCATTGCTAGCAGTTCAGCTGTCCCTTCCCCCACTGCCATGTGCTGCTCCTGCCCTCTGCCTTGGAGCTGCTCCTGGGAGCCTCCTGTTTGCTGTGTGGGGGAGGGAGGACAGGGAGAGGGGAGGCTAATGTCAGGGTGTCTCTCTGCCCCCTACTCCTGCCCCCCACTTACCCCATCTCCATGGAGCAGGGGTGGCGGGGACACGACAGGTCTTAGGATGGAGCGAGCTTGCTGGCAGAATCTGCTGTCTCAACTTGCTGATCTACTTAAAAAGGCAATGTATTTAGAGTGGGGTCAGCGTAGTTAAAGGGGCAATGTGCATCTCTCTCACACACACACACAGGGTGTGTGTCTCTGTTTCTGTCTGCCATGCTGTCTCCCTTCCCTCCGTTTGTGCTGCCTTGTAGAGTGTGAGGCTACATTAACAACAATGTGTTAACCCTTGAGGGTTCAGCTGTTCTCGTTCATCATTTAGCAGTAAGGCATTCCCTGGGAAATATCTCACCCTCTTCCACCCTCTGACTTCACCACCTCAACCAAGCTTCACAATCATCATTGCTATGAACAGTATTAAATTGTTTGTTTCAAATGTATACTGAGTGTGTGTGTGTGTAGATATAGATATATAATACACCTCTGCCCTGATATAACATGACCCGATATAACATGAATTCGGATATAACGTGGTAAAGCAGCGCTCCGGGGGGGAGGGGGGGGGGGCAGGGCTGCATGATCCGGCGGATCAAAGCAAGTTCAATATAATGTGGTTTCACCTATAACATGGTAAGATTTTTTGGCTCCCAAGGACAGCGTTATATCGGGGTAGAGGTGTATAGTCTTTTGTCCATTAAAAAAATTTCCCTGGAACCTAATCTCCCACCCACAATAAATCAGTGCCACAAACTGAGAGGCTGGGATGAGGGGAGGGTGTGCATACACCAGTCCATAGTACCATACATTTAGCAAAAGATAATGTAAACCCCAGAAAATGTATAGAAGGGGTTCTGTCTCCCCCATATAAATAAATCACTGCTGAAAAGAATGAACTGTAGTTGAGTCTGGACTTTTCTCATTATTGGCTGGAGCTAAGAAAGAAGATAATGACTCTGAAAATGTGCTTTTAAGCCATGAGGCCACCTTTCTTTGTATACATGCTCAAAAACAAGACTATACAGAGAACATTACAACATATGAAATTCTTTTTTTTTTTTAAGTGACTGGTTAAATCCAAGGAAGAGTGGCGGGGGGTGGGGGGGAATCCTTAAATTCTGATCCTGTCTGACAGGTGGCTTACTTCTGATCCCACCTCCTAATCCCCTGAGTCCTGTTGTATTCAGAACTGTTCTAGTCTATTTTAAGCAGAAGTTAGACTATATGGAAAGATTTATTAATTAAGAAGGGACACATACTTCTGGCAAACACAATAATTTTTTTTAAGAACTGCAGTGAATTCAAGATTGGAATGTTTATTTGTTGAAGTACAGGGGATGTTGGAAGGCTTATCCATTTACGCAGACTTGCCAGAGTGGTGGTTTGGGTTGCGGAGTTTTTATTAGCATTAACTGACACGTGTTTAACTGTAAAAAGAACAGGAGTACTTGTGGCACCTTAGAGACTAACAAATTTATTAGAGCATAAGCTTTCGTGGGCTACTGCCCACTTCTTCAGATGCATATAGAGTGGAACATATATTGAGAAGATATATATACACACATACAGAGAGCATGAACAGGTGGGAGTTGTCTTACCAACTCTGAGAGGCCAATTAAGTAAGAGAAAAAAAAATTTTAAGTGATAATCAAGCTAGCCCAGTACAGACAGTTTGATAAGAAGTGTGAGAATACTTACAAGGGGAGATAGATTCAATGTTTGTAATGGCTCAGCCATTCCCAGTCCTTATTCAATCCTGAGTTGATTGTATCTAGTTTGCATATCAATTCCAGCTCAGCAGTCTCTCGTTGGAGTCTGTTTTTGAAGGTTTTCTGTTGTAAGATAGCCACCCGCAGGTCTGTCATTGAATGGCCAGACAGGTTAAAGTGTTCTCCCACTGGTTTTTGAGTATTATGATTCCTGATGTCAGATTTGTGTCCATTAATTCTTTTGCGTAGAGACTGTCCGGTTTGGCCAATGTACATGGCAGAGGGGCACTGCTGGCACTACAGAGTAATACACATCATTGCATCCTCTCGGAATGTAATTTCCTCCCAGTTTATGAAAATGCATTATTGTGATCTCTGCTTTAGCTAGATTGGTAATAGGCGCCTTAGAAATACTTGAAGACATTCTGAAGTACAGAAATGTGTGCACGCGTTATGCATATATAATTATTTTCTGTACTTCAGAATGTCTTCAAGTATTTCTAAGGCGCCTATTACCAATCTAGCTAAAGCAGAGATCACAATAATGCATTTTCATAAACTGGGAGGAAATTACATTCCGAGAGGATGCAATGATGTGTATTACTCTGTAGTGCCACCTAATGGTGACAGTGCATGAGATGCCGTTGAATAAAGATGACTGACTGATTGGAAGTCTGTCTTTGAACATCTCATGTGTGGTGTAAGAAGTCAGATCTACAGATTGGGGGCCAGTTCTGCAAAACCTTACTCCAAAAGTAGCCCCTACTCGTATAAATAGTGCCATTGACATCAATGAGGCAAGATCTACTTATGTGAGTTAGCATTTACAGGATCAGTCCTTCTGCTAGCAGATCTATGTAATTCCATTGCTAAGTGGCAGTAGGCGGTAGTGCACCTGTTGAAGAGGGAACATATGCAAAGCAGCAGCCACCCCAGGGATTTAGCATAAGCACAGTAAGTAACCTAGTAAATCAGCAATAACAATAAATTATTGCTATCATGTACTTCACAAAGGCTCTTCTCTTCCCCCTGCTTCCATCAAGTTTGGGGCTCCACCGTGCTAGGAGCTGCACACATCCATGGGAGGATGCCATCCCCTCTCCAAAGAGCCTGCTGTCTAATTAAAGAGAAAAAGTAACAAGCAAGTGTCATGAGCCATAGGAAGGAAAGGAGGAAAAGGAGAACATGGATAATATAATGTGGTTCCATAGACTAATAGCACAGACAACTTGGTGCTCCTTTAACATCCCTTCCCTTCTTAGAAAAAGTGCCCCTGGGCTCACTGTGTATTGTTTGTATTATTTCATTTATGTATTTGTTTGCTTTTCCCTTCTATGGAACTGTCTCCGTCAGCCTTTCTTCTTAGCATTATTGCCTTTAACAAATGAAGATAAACTCTTTCACAGCTACCTCAAAGGGCAGGCTCCTTCCCCCTTTCGCTGGTATCCCTGACCCTTGTGTGGCTGGGAGGTCACCAGAATCCCAAGTGCTCTCTGCTTTCTAGTGGGGCCTTGCTGGGTTCAGGTGCAAGCAGGCAGAATATCTGTTCATCTTTTAAGGAGCACACATGTTGATGGCCTTGTGGCAAAGCTGCCCGTTATCCAAACCTCTGTTCAGTTACTCCATATCTTGCCACATCTCTCCCACCCAAGAGTCATTCTTCCAACCCCACAAACGAACTGGCACCTGTGGAGCTCCCAAGGCTGTAAGTGGGCTGGCCATGGTGCTGTTGGCACCATTGTTAATACTGGGGAAAAATTTCTGTGCAGCACTTTACAAACTTCCAAGGTTGTATTTGCAAGAAAAAAATGTGTATGTAGGGGGACATTTTTGGGACTAAGCCCCGGCATCCCTTTTTGTTCATAAATCTGCCATTCAAAACACAACACTCCTTGCAATAAGGAAGTTACTCCTAAGGTGAAAAGGTAAAGTTTTATTATCACACTCTGCCATTATCAGGACAATGAGCCCTGTCAGAAACAATCTGAAGCAAATGATTTTTGGCTCATTGTCAATGCTCAGATGCCTAAGGAGATCCATTTGCACAAACAGAAAGAAGGTAACCGTTCATAAACCCTTTTTCATTGCTAGTTGAGCATGAATAAAAAAAGCACTTTGCGTGCATTTTTGTGACAGATTTATTTTGTTCCCCCCGCCTCTTCATTCAGCAGCCTGAGGTTGTTAAAATAAAGATAAACATTTTATGCAGTGCTCTGCTTGTTGAGTAAAGACTTTGTTGTTGTTACTGCCTAACAGGCAAGATCAACAAGCAAGGTCAAAAATATTGTAGGTAAGGTATAGCTGTTTTTATATCCAGTGTCATGAGATTGCAGGTTATCCAGCCCCTGGGAAAGAAGTTGAAACGTGGTCTGTGTCAACAACATTCTGATTTTGAAGGTACTACAGTCATTCAGTGGATCGCAGAAAGATCTGTTTAAGGTTTGGGAGTTATCCCCATTCAACGTCAGTAACACTTAAACAAACACTACATTTCTTTTAAAGAAAGCAAACACCTAAACTCTTCAGTTTCTTTGCACACTGAGCACCTCCTTCTTCCCATCACTCTTTCCATCCTCAAGACATTTTTGTTTGACAGCATAGACCAGTCAGAAGAACTGATAAAGAATATTCATTGCAAGGGGCTCTACTCTGAACCCGTTGGGCCAGATATTGTGTAGTGCTAAGTGCCCTCCACTCCCATTGATTTCAATCAGGAGCTAAAGGTACTTAGTACCTCACAGGAGGTGCTCGGTACTTAACAGAAACAGACGCTAATTCATCACAATAGGCAAGGCCATTTCAAAGTACTTCAGATGCTTGTCTCCTATCATAGGGCTCGTTGAGGGTCTGTCACAAGAGAATGTAATTGAACTTCTGGGATTGCTCTTCCAATGATTTCCCCCTTGCCCCAAAGGTAGGTCTGCACTGGGGAGGAGAGAGAACCCTAATAGTTTCTTGTATGGTTGCACAATTTTTATTCTAATATTTTTTAGCACGCTGATTGTAGTGGATCAAATATCACTTCAGTTTTTGTAGCCTTAGACTCGCCTCAGTAGAGACAGGTTACAGGAAATTATATAAAAATGATGCCAGGATTTGAACTCAAGCCTGCTTTATCCACAAGGATAATCACTGCCTTGGTAGCAGCCATTAGAGATATTGGGCCAGGTTCACTCCAGGGATTCCTCTGCTGAGCTGCAAGGGACAGAACTGCTGCCCATCACAGCCTGGGGTAGCTCAGACCTTGCCCAACCATCCCCACCGGTGAAAGCTACAGGGAAAACTGTGTGAGGAGATTCTTGTTAGGTTTTTCTGCTGCTCCCCCTTGAGTCCTTTCCAGCTCAGACGACTTGTCCTCATCTTCAAAGCTCTACATAACTCTGCCCTTCAGTTACCTATCCAGCTTTATCTCTCACCCAGCACTCCTCCCTCCCCATCCTTCCACTCTGCCAACAATACTAAGCCTTGACTAAACTTTCGTCTGCTTCTCCCACAACAGTCTTCACATTTTCGTTCATGCTGCCTCCCGTGCAGGATGAGGCTTCCCCAAAACAGTCAGAATGGCCACTATTCGCTCCTCCTTTAAATCCCTACTCAAGAATCACTTCTGTCGGAACATCTATGAGCTATTGGCCAACTAATAATGGAAAGGTTGAATACAGATGAAGTGTTTTTTAAAATATATTCCCCCTCAGCTCTTTAGGGTTATAAGCTCTTTGGGGACTGGTACTGTATCTTATCTGTGTGGGACTGTATCTAGCACATTGTGAATGCTACTGGAATGGCACTATATAATAATAATATTTCATAGCAGAGGACGACCTGGGTCCATGTGAGTTTTTGTGTGAGATAGTATCAGGGGGTAGCCGTGTTAGTCTGTATCTACAAAAACAACAAGGAGTCTGGTGGCATCTTAAAGACTATCTGTTAGTCTTTAAGGTGCCACCAGACTCCTTGTTGTTTTTGTGTGAGATAGTTAGTGATAGGTTTATGCAAAACCATGGAAAGAATAAACTTTGTGCTTGATAGGGGTAGGATGACTACCGACATTTCCTCTCCGGGGTTGTTCTGTAGAGATAATTATCATAACCAGAGCTGGCATATGGATCCCATGAATCGTGCAGCCTCATAAAAGAGTCATGGGAATGTAAAGGTGAATCTCCACTTTTGTTTTATAAATACTAAGCGCCTGACCCTAAAGCCCATTGAAGTCAACAGGAGGTTTTCCATGGACCTCAACAGACTTTGGAGCAGGCCCTAAATTTCTAGCCCTTTTTCTTGGAAATATTACCTCAGCTCATAAACCAGTTGTTTTAAGGAGCAGCCGGGCTCCCATCCTGCAGCAGGAAACCAGGGGGAACTTAAATATTTCCTGTATAAATGAGTCTACGTTAATTCTATGGTGTATCTCAAAGAAAAATCTTCTCTTCCCTAAATCCTGAGATTGACATTGTGAGGGTGGTGTAATAGTGATTGGTATGAATTGGGGTTGCTTTGGAGGCAGTGACAAAATTGTATCCCCAACTGTGATAACAGAGCTCTCTTTCTCTTTTGGTTTGAATTACTACCATGACCATCAGTAAAACAACAACTGATCATTAAGGCCACATTTAACATTAATAGCCTCGTAATCAATACACGTGTATGCCGCAGTTGTTAATCCTCCGTAAATATATTTGGAAGAACTATGTGTATTGTAGCCTATTAAATCTCGCTCCCCAGCTTGAACAGTCTTGTAGTTCGGGTGACTGCATCCCTTTCCTCTATCCTCCTCCCTTAAAGAGGGAACAATTAATTATGTACTTTCACTTCTGAGAGACTGTTGGACACGCACCATGGACACTCCAGACCAGTGAAGCCTGTTTGCATTTGCAGTGACAGGGCAATAGTATAGAGCATAACTTTGTGGTATTTTTGCACTACGAATAAACTTGAGGAGAGCACACTAACTGTCTGGATGTGGAAGAATTCAGCAGGACTGTCATTCCTCACCTTGAATGAGCACTTCCTAATATAAATGGGAAGCACTTGTCCAGCACTTCCAAACGGGGTTTATGTTTTGGCCAGTAACAACATGCAAATGTTTAATGCTTGTGATTATACTTCCTGCAAGTGCTCGTTACTTAGATGGTTTAAATCAGGAGGAATCAGTTTAACCACACTGCATTCCCTCTTTAAAAATATCCAGCAGAGTTCTTTAAAAGAAATACAACTCAACACGCTGTGATAATTCCACTTTGAATCTTCCAGAATAGGGTTGGATTCTTTTAGGAAAAAGCCAGATTTCTCAGAGAAGGATCAGATGTTAGGGCCAAGCCATTTTCATGAGATAAACCACCATATAAACAGGATCCAGCTGATGTTATTTCCTGTTCAGATGTTACTGCACACAGCTAACAGTCATTGAAGCAAATTGCTGTGTTCAGATGGCTTTTATTTTCTGAGCAATGCAGTTTTCATTGTCAAACAATTTATTCCCAGTTACACCTTTGTTATAGAAAATTCTCCTTTCTTTACCTCTAATTGTTTTTATGACACTGCTTGTGTAATAGTTAATCATATGTACTGTATAACACACTTCAATAGCAGAAAGCCCAGCATCTTACGAATGCCACTGTGGTAACTGTACATATTTTTAATGCACCAGTGAGTTTGATTAGTTTTTCCTTAGTATTTCACGAGTAAACTGTGGTACTTTTCACAGAACTCAACTCCTCAGGCTATGAGAAGCTGAAAGCCTTAAAAACCCAAAGATCTTACAGCATTCAGCAGGTATAAATCTGCTAAATGAAGAGGTGCTTATGGCCCAATCCAACTTACATTTAAGTTTTTCCATTGACTTCAGCGGAGCTGGAATTGACCCTGAGTGTCTTCAAAGCCAAGTGAAACCACTCAATTAAAAACTTCAGGGTAGTGGCTGATATTGCAGTACATGCCTGATTTCTGAAGCCAATCTAGGGCTCCCCACACTGCATTACTAGCATACACCGCAGATCAGTGAATCAAGTATAAATTATGAAACAAGCTTCTAGGGCTGGATCAAATTAGTCAGTTGAACTCAGACAAGAGTTGAGTCGTCAGACTTATTGGTTTTCCTTGTCCCAGTCTGAGGGTGTCATTCCCATCAAGAGCCTCTTGAGTAGATGCCACACCTCCAAGATGCTGTATTTGAAGCAGGCATTTGTAAGGCACCTGTTGAGAAGGTAAGCCCTTGAAATTTACTCTCTGTACTTAAGATGAAGCACTTGGGATACATTGGGAAAACTCAGTGGATCATTTCTTCTCCAGGGAGTTATCCTATTAAATGACTCAAAACCTCTGCCTTCACACTCTGAAATGAACTCTCCCAATTTGCTTATGAATTTCTGCCCCAGCCAGCAGGTTTTCTTAACCTCTTTGCCTCTGGGCAGTCCCCAGTCTGTATTCCTTTTTGAAAGGATGCTGTCAAGGTAATCTTGGTTTTATTTACCTCTAGTCAATTAACTCATTCAAACGAACATCTCTTTGTAAGATGAATCTGTCACTGTCCCTTTAAACAACTCACTTTTCTTACTGCAAGTTACTGTGCTGGAGCTGCAGACCTGGATGCCTCAAGCTCCACTTCCCATTCTCATGTCTTTGAGTGACAGTTTGGTTCCAGGTCTGTTCCTGAAGCAGCTCAACTATGTGCTGTCCCTTACATAGGACATGTGGCAAAGCCCCAGTTAATGCTTGTGAGCAGTCTGTACCAGAGGTGTCAAAATAAAAGTTACCACATGTCCGCTCATAATATATTATGTACACCATAATGTGACATGAGAATCCTATAGAAATCTGGTCATAGTTCCTTGGGCCCTTTCTGGCCACTAAAGATCGGGTTAGTCAGCTATTGAACCTTCCCACCCTCCCCAGTTGAGAGCAGGCAGGAAATTCTATCAAACTATTATTTTATTATTATTATTATTATTTGTAAATTAGCGTCATCACATTGGTTTCATCTAGAGGGGTTTGTTAAAAAAATAATAAATTAGCAATGGCTTTCAAATGACTCTCTGACAGACAAGATATGATGAAAACAGCTGGGAATGAAATGGTATCTTGGTAAATTTAATGTTTTTAGATACAGAGAAAGAAAACTTTCCTTTGTCTCAAGTGCAGAAAAGTTCCTTCATCTGATTAATGTTTAATCCGTGCAGATGGTCTGAAGCCACAGCATTTTTTTATTTTTATTTTTTTTTTGCCAGCATCTGTTGAAAAGTTTTCATCACTGCTTATGCTGAAGAGTGGACAGGGAACAATCTCAGTTAAAAACAAGCCTGTTAATAGCTTATACTCTCTTTAAGTGGGCAAGGTACATTTAGCCATGACAGTTTTCTTTCAGTGGAATCAAGAGCCATTATCAGATGTGACAGGGAAGAATCAATGGAATTCAATGAACAAAGGTCCTATACAATGGAAGCACTTTAGTTCTGGAAAATGTCTAGGTTGTTTCTTGCTTCATAGAGGCCACACAGTGGTGAAGCTTACAGTAAGATTCTTTTCTCCAATTACTACTTGATTCCCATCACAAGTTTCAGGTAACCCCTTGAGATAAGTTAAAGAGTTGCGCATTTTAAGGAAAATACCTGGACTGGTGTGATTGTTTCAATAAATGATGTTAAAGGGTGCTGCTATGTTCTTTAACCTGGGTTGAGGGACAAGTAAAGCATGCTGTATTAAAGTGTTTTGTTTTATAACTTGGTCAATGTCTTATTTGATTAGTTAGTCCAATGTAACATAACTGCTGCTGAGAAATATTCACGCACACCCTTTCCAACCTCTCTTGACTGGGGCGTGTCATATTTCATATTCTGTTGAGGGGGTTGTTTTCTACCCAAACCCACTGAATATATTTTATGACAGCAATAAAACAAAGTGGCTCTGTGGTTAGAACAGCTGAGTTCAGCAAGTGAGCTTAAAAATTGGACAGAGGGAAAATGTTTACACTGCCACCATCAGTGCGAGGAGTCTAGATAAAACTGTTTGACAGGTCAGTTACCCTCTGTGGCAAATAGCTTTATTATACATGGGAAGCCTGTGATGGGCTTACAGAAGCTAGCGCTGTGCTGTATATCCACATAGTCATTTGGTATTTGTCATCGTAACAAGAAAATCACAGCAGCGTAATGAGCGGGAGAACTGTCTTCCTGCAGGTAGTTAAATAATGTTACATTTCAGACATTCAAGCTAGGAGTGTCTAGGGAAGAAGCAGCTGAGGGAAGGACCAAACTGTTCTTTCTGTGGCTGGAGGTTCAAAGCGTTTGCATTCATGAAATGGAATTGCTTTGTGATTTCATAGTCCTATTGGCCTACAGAACTTGAGATGTATTGAATGCTTCAGTAGAATTTGGGCTTTCCAAATGCAGTGGTAATAGTTCTATCCACTACATGCATTTGGGCATTGTGCAAAACGTTTCTGAATGTGGGAGAGTTTTTCTAAGTGAATAACTTTTTGTTTGCTATGTGATTAATATGACAGGCATAAGACAGTTCTCTAAAAGCATAGCTTTAAAAAGTTGTTCTGACTCTGTGGTTGTATTGGATATATGCAATGTGGAATGGTCCTGCCAAGCTATAGTATTTAATGTATGACAAACAAGAATGCAGCAGGACCAATTCAATACACATTGTAGTATTTGGGATGGGTACAGAAGATATGCAAAAAAAACCTAGCAGAGATGAGCTGACCCAGCAGTGTCTGATCCATGTGCTATCAGGCTTAAAATTAAAGGTTTGAGTTTTTATCTAAACTCCAATAGCGGTCTGGGTCTGAAATTGACATCAGATCCAAAATGTATTAATGTATCATTAATATAGTGCCTATTGTTCTCGTGAAATCCCTGCTACCTCTCCACTGGCACACTTCCTTCCCCTGGGATCCCTGTTCAATGTTGCTGTCTTCTGGGATAAGGGCCCTTGGGATTCCAAACCCTTCCTGGGCACACTAAGGAGACATCACTCCTCCTTCCACTGCTCTCTCTTTAGGTGTGGGCTGCCGGGTCAGGCCATCACCCTGCCAATCCAATGGGAGATCCTTCTGGGTTGGTAACTGGTCTTATCCCCACACCAACTAGAGCTGCAGGGATTGTTCCTCGCTGCTGGAGCTGTCATGAATCAAATGCTTGTGCACTCCCCAAACATACTCCCTTGTCAGAAGAGGGTCAGGCTCCCTACTCAGGGCAGAAGGGGAACAAAGGCACAGAGCAGCGAAGTGAGTTGTCCAAAGTCACATGGAAGGTCAGTGCCAAAGCCAGGAATAGAATCCAGACCTCGTGACTTCCAGTGTAGTTCTCTATCCACTAAGCCATGCTGCCCCCATCCTCACCTCTCTTACTCGTTTTCCTCCCCACCCAACATCTTCAGGAAATGGCTTCTTAACTTGCTACTTGGGTCTTACTTGGACTCTCTTGGAAGCCAGCTGGTAGGGCAGGGAGAGAATTATTTGTACAAGATCTAAAAGGCTGCAGGTACATTAAGATAAATGATTACATCCGTTTAATCAGTATTTATCAAATAGTTTACCTCTGAGCTTATCATGTTTAATTTAAAAATAAAACATGCCGCTGTTGTGCAGAGAGAGAGGTATTTAATCCATTTAATGGCTCCAATGACAATGATATACCACTTGTTTCACTCTCATCGTTCATGATATCACCGGGATCTCTTGATGGAATCACCTTCTTCTAATGCATCACTGGATTACATTAGCCCCTTATGTTATGGCAACTGGAACACTTAGGGTGAAATTTATTTTTCCAGTTTTTGACATAAGCATGCAAAATAAACATGATCTGTTTACAAATTCAGGACCCAATCCTGTAGACACCTATATGCGTGAGTAACTTTATTCACGTAAGTTGTCCCATTGACTTTAATGATACTACTTACACGTGCAGTTATTGTGTGTGTGTGTTTGTGTTTGAAAGAACAGGCCCTCCGTGATGTCATCTGAAGCATTATTTATTCTAAAGCCATCATTTATGTTAACATTAGTATTGCCTAATGACTCTCATTAATCTGGTGTTTGTATAGTTTTGATCTACATATCAAAGCATCTGGCCAGTTTAGCTTTTGTTTCTTTTAATCAGTCACTAACTACTTAATGCTGCAGGATTCAGTGTCTGGTTTTCAGTGTTTTGTACAAACATATGAGGCCAGCTCATCCCTGGTATAATGGCACTAGACACTGGAGCTACACCAAGGATGATTTGGACCAATTGTCTTGGTGCAGACCCATCTGTAGTGCAATTTTAAAAAGGGCTTATGGACTTTGGGGAAAGAGTTTATCACACACCCCAAATTTAGGGAAGAAACTCCAGCTCCTATTTAAGCTAGTTCAAGAGTGTCTGAGGGAAACGAAATTGAGATGAATAGTGGATGGATGGAGAGTCTTAGTTGAATGATCCTGCCAGTCATAATAACTGGCCTTTTGTTTTTGTAATAATAGCAGTGTGATGCAGTGTGACTTGGGCACCTACATAAAATCATTCTGATTTCCAGAAACTGCTGATTGCTTGCAGCTGCTGAATTCACATGATTATGTAAGCGGGGGAATGGTCCCGCTATTGTGGGGAACTTTCCTGACTTCTGCACTACCCCGGTGAGGTGGGCTAGCGAAAGGATCTGAGTCCCCGCTCCCACTTCCTTTACCCAGAGGCCTCCCTGCCCTTGAGGGCTCCCCTTCCACTCTCCCGTCTGTCTGAGTCCTCGTAACCCCAACAAGGCTGGGCCCAGGATTCCTGGGGGGGCTCGACCCCCAACCCTGCTGTGGTCACCTAGGGCAGGGGCTAGGGTGTCCCCACTCCGGGGTACTCTCTCTGCACTGGGCACCTCCCTGACCCACTGATTATTCCATACAATTTAAAGCAAACACAAGTTATTTAATTAACAATTAATCTAAAGAAAAGAACAAGGAAAAATGGGAAAGGTTAAAGGAAAACACATCACCCCGCTCTGTGGCAGGGAACATCAGAAACAGTGTCTCTGGAACGTCAGGGCAGGTCACAGTCTGCTCCTTGTAGGTCCCAGGCTCCTTCTCAGGCCCTGGCCGTGCTGCAGAGACGCTGCGGGTTGGACACTTGCAATGGTGGTGGCCACACACCTCCGGGCTTTGAGTGGTGGGACCCTTCTTCCCTGCGTCAGCCCTCCGTAGGGTTAAGGTCCCCCTCCCGGTCAGGCCTGCAAGGGCCCTTGTCTGGGGGTGTCTTTCTGTGCTGGGCCCTTTGCCCAGGTCCCCCCTTGGCTGGCCCCACTTGCTCACCACACCTGGCTCTGTGGCTGCAGCTCTGCTCCCAGCACAGGATCTGCTCCCCCTGGGCTGCGTCTCTGGCTCTGTGGCTGCAGCTCTGCTCCTAGCACAGGATCTGCTCTCCCTGGGCTGCGTCTCTGGCTCTGTGGCTGCAGCTCTGCTCCCAGCACAGGATCTGCTCCCCCTGGGCTGCGTCTCTGGCTCTGTGGCTGCAGTTCTGCTCCCAGCACAGGATCTGCTCCCCCTGGGCTGCGTCTCTGGCTCAGCTTGGGCCCCTGCTCTCTCCTTAGCTCGGCCCCACTCTGTCTGACCCAGGCAATTCCAACTCACACGGAGGACGGGACCCACCCTGGCCTCCTGTCATGCTGATTAGCCTGCCCGCCCTGTCAATCAGGCTTACCTGGAGCATTGGCCTCTCGCCATTGTTCCTGGGGACTGTCAGTCTCAGGGTCCTGATTTCCCATCGACCCCTCCCCTTTTAGTGCTGGGAGCTAGCAACCAAAACACCCCACTGAATGTTAGTAAGGGGGCAACAGTCCCCTTACATTCCCCCTTGCTAAAATTCTGCCACAGCTACAATATTCACACCAGTACATCCGGGCCCCATAATAACAACATATACCCACATCATATTATATTAAAAACCCATTAACAATTATCAAAAGAACATTTAACATACCTAACATTCCACATCTGCTTCTTAATACCATACATAACAATATTCATTAAAACACTACATAGAACCAATAACATAATTATCTCTAAGTCTAACAGGAAGTACACCCTTATTAGCCCTCTGGGACCTTCTTAAGACTGGTGGTTCGTTACCCATATTTTCTATTTCTCTATCCTCGGGTAATACTGGGTCAGTTTGAAGGATCTGGCCATTCTCGTTAGGGTTTGGGTTTGCCCCACTCTGTCCCCCTCTGTATTCGGTTTGTGGGACTAGAACCATTTCCCAATTGGTTTCAGCTTCCTCAGGGTGTACTGATCTACGCCTCCTATGGTCCCTGTCTGGACTAAGGGTGCAATGTTTCAACTGGTCCCTATGTACTACTCTCTCAGGACCTCCTCGTTCAGGCCGGATGGTGTAAACTGGTAGCTCGGGATTGTTGTGAGCGACTACAATGTGGGGATTTGACTCCCATTTGTCCTGTATTTTATTACGCCCCCGGTGTCTATGGTCACCAGGCCTGATGAGAGCCCCACTGGACTTGCGATCATAAGTCCTTTTCCTACTTCGGGCTGTGTCTTTAGTTGTATTGAGAGCAACGTCACAGGCTATCTTCAGCCTGTCATGGTGACCTTTGACCCAGTCATCCAAATTGGTCACCTCATCCTCCTCAGGGCCCTCTCTGTCCAGAATATCCAATGGCAACCTGGGATCCCTCCCAAACATGAGATAAAAAGGAGCGTAACCTGTCGACGAATGAACATGGCTGTTATAGGCCAACACCAGCTCAGGGAGATGTTCCTGCCAGGCTCGCTTCTTTTCTGGCGGGAGCGTTCTTAGCATGTCATGCATTGTCCGGTTAAATCTTTCGCACTGAGCGTTTCCTTGCGGGTGATAGGGTGTTGTTCGGCTTTTGGCTATGCCATACAGTTTACACAATTCAGATATCACCTCTGATTCAAAATTCCTCCCCTGATCCGAGTGTAACCGTGCCGGACAACCATAGTACACAAACCAGTGTTTTATGAGGGCTTCAGCCGTTGTCCGCGCTGTCTGGTTTCTAGTTGGAACTGCAACAGTGAATCGGGTGAACATGTCCGTGAGAACCAGTATGTTCTCATACCCCTCTGAAGATCTCTCTAGCCGTGTGTAATCCATCGCTAGGACCTCCATTGGGGCAGTCACATTAGTACAGGTCAAAGGGGCTCGGTTGGGAGGAAACACATCCTTGGCTAAGGCACACCGTTTGCACTGACGGATCCACACTTGCACGTCACTACCCATCGTGGGCCAGTAATAGTTTCTCCTCATTACCTCCAGAGTGCTCCTGTCTCCAAAATGCCCCCCGTGATCATGCCTGGCTTCATAAACTTGACGGCGGAGTGACACAGGCACCACTAACTGCCACACTTCTTCACCATCTCGGGGATGATATGTTACCCGGAACAGCACTCCACGATGTAATCTAAGTCGTTCCCACTGTCTGGCTAGCTTCTTAGACTGGGGGTATCTGGCCCCAAATCTCCTGTCTGGCCTCGTTTGGCTCATGACTGCCACTAAGACAGGTCCAACATCACCTTCTCGTTGCAGAGTTTGAATCTCCTCCCATGAGTACCCCGAGATTATTGCGCTCTCCCCTCTTACCAGGTTTTGTACTGCATCCTTTACCGTCACTTCGTCCTCGGGCTTTGGATTCTCTAGCCACAAACACGTACGCACGACATCTGCAGGAATGACTAGGAAGTCTTTCTCCAGATCCTCGCCCTCTTCTGATTCCTCCTCCAGAGGCAATCTAGACAGGGTGTCAGCATTGATGTTCTGCCTTCCAGGTTTATACTGTACTTCAAAAGTGAACTCAGCGAGTTGGGCCACCCAGCGGTGTTCCATTGCACCTAAGTTAGCCGTTGCCAGGTATCGGAGTGGATTGTGGTCTGAGATTACCGTGAATTTAGAGTACACTAAATAATCCTTAAATTTTTCAGTGATAGCCCACTTCAAGGCCAACAGTTCTAGTTTAAAAGCACTGTAGTTTTTGTCATTTCTTTCTGACCTCCTCAGCCCTCGGCTCGCATATGCGATCACACGCTCGGCCCCCTCTTGCTTCTGGCTGAGCACCGCACCTAGGCCGTGCAGGCTCCCGTCCGTTGTCACTATAAATGGCAGGCTAAAGTCAGGATATGCAAGCACAGGTGGTGACATCAGCCGATGTCTTAATTTGTCAAAAGCTGTTTGACAGGCATCATCCCACACAAAACATTGGTCCCTTCCCTTCCTTTGGACAGGTTGGCCCACTAGTCCATATAGCGGTGCAGCAATGTGCGCAAACTTTGGAACAAATCGTCTGTAATAGCTCATGAAACCTAGAGCCTGCCGCACTTGCTTGGCATTCTTGGGGACCGGCCAATTTTCCAGCGCCCTGGTCTTCTCTTCATCTACCTGGATTCCATCCTTTGAAATCACATGGCCCAAGAATTTGACTTTTTCACGTAGGAGGCAGCACTTACTCGGCTTCAGCTTCAATCCATGTTCCTTCAATCGTGTGAAAACCAAGTCCAATTTTTCCATATGACTCTCAAAATCCTTGGAAAACACAATAACATCGTCCAGGTATATCAGCAAAGTGTCTAAGATATAGTCTCCTAACACCCCCTCCATTAGTCTCTGGAACGTAGCAGGTGCATTACACAAGCCGAATGGCATACGTGTCCATTCAAACAGCCCAAACGGAGTCGTCACTGCTGTCTTTTCCCGGTCTCGTTCTTCCACTGCAACCTGGAAATAACCAGAAGTTAAATCGAGGGTTGAAAACACTCTTGCACTTCCTAATGCATCCAGTGACTCTTCCACCCGGGGTAGCGGGTAGGCATCCTTGTGCGTTACCTCATTCAGTTTCCTGTAGTCACAGCAAAATCGCACCCCACCATCTTTTTTTATTACAATCACTGCGGGTGATGCCCACGGACTGTGGCTTTCTTTAAGGACACCTTGAGTCACTAGGTCCAGAATGTGTTTTTTTACCTCCTGGAACACTCGTGGTGACATCCACCGGTGTCTCTGTTTTATCGGGACAGCATCTCCAGTGGCTATTTGGTGTGTCACTGTGGTGGTGTAACCAAAGTCCCGCTCATCCCTGGAAAAGACCTCTTGATGTTTCTCCAGTAGCGCCCGCAAACGGCCAACCTGTGTAGGGGTTAGCTGTTGGAGGTCCACTTGGACTGGAATGGGTAGCTCTCCATCAGGTGCCGCTTGTGATGTGATAACCTGTGTGCCTTTTTTTACTTCTGTCACCCGCAGCTCATCCCCATTTTCTTCCAAGGCCACCCCCACTGGGGGCACCACTCCTTCAGGACGGTGTACTTCTGCCACTCTGGTTCGGGGGCACAATTTTATGGCCTTCTTACTTGAGTTTAACAGCCTGACTGGCACTTTTCCTTTGCTGGCATTAGCAAGTACATTTGCAACCAGGAGCCCATTAGGGAGACTGGCCCCAGGTGTTGGCTCGACAAGCACTCTGTATCCGTCAAAGTCGCTTGGCACCCGGCAGCGCCCATCAATAATCTTCTCACTCCAGGGAGGTATAACCACCTTCTGTCTCCCTGCCACCTTAACATAGCCAATTTGTCCCGTTGGACCCGGGAAACGTCCATGTCTCTCCACTTGGGCTAGTACCCGCTTCAGTGTAGCGTCCTTCCTAGGCTGCCCGTGACGGTTCATCTCCAGGGTTCCTTCTCCTACCAACAGTAATTCTTTCAGCTCTCTTATAATATTCATCCCGAGAATTCCCGGTACTCTGTTCTCCATTAAAGTCTTTCCTGAAGCTGTGTCCTTTAGGATAAAGATGCATTTCCCAGGGATTGTTCGACCCATGTACCCTACATCAGCTTCAAGACACCCCACCACAGGGATGGCAAGTCCATTAGCTGCCGTTAGCTGTACAAATCGGGTATTATGCATGGTCAGATCTCTCTCTTTTAAGTAGTTTCGGAAATATGATTCAGAAATAGTGGTGACTTCTGAGCCAGTGTCTATCAAACAGCGGGTTCTCACCCCTGCTATGGTTATATCCACTGTCAAGCAGTCCCCGAAAGCTCGGCCACAGAAGTCGTTGAATACACTAACATCATCAGGGTCCTCTTCCTTGCTGCTGACACACTGCCCTTTTCCTAGGGACAGCCGTAGAAACCCTTCAGTCCCCACTTGGCCTTCTGATGGTTGGCTGCTTGCTCCCGGTGCCTCTTGAATTTCAGGCACCTGGGACTCCAGTCTCCTTCTCAGTGTACAATCTCGGCTGGTATGTCCTGGCCTTTCGCAAGTATAACAAATGTATCTTCCCAGCTCGTCCTTCAGTGGAGATCTTCGGGATCCTGGGGCCCTTGGATATCTTGGCATATTAGTGGGAGGTTTTCCTTTCATCACCTCAGTCATCACTTTCAGCATCTCCCCCTGCTGGACCGCCAGTTTTTGGACAGCTTCACTTAAGCTTTCCAATGTTAGCTGTGTTTGGGGCAGGGCTTTTTCCCCAGCAGCTGCATTCACAAGGCCGCCACTTCGTGTACGGGGGTTAGTCTTGGCTGTCTCTGCCACAGGAACTTCCTCTTCTTCTGACCACATAATAGCAGCCTGCATGAGTTCATGGAACTTCTTACTGGGCTCTTCCTTAAACCTCCTTTTCATTTCACGGCGGAGGGAATCATCCTGGAGCCCCAGCACTAACTGCTCTTTCAGAACCGTATCTGGGTCTGGAACTCGCTGAGGGTCTCGCCGCTCCACTCTGCTCATTTTCTCCTGGAGGTCATATGCATATGCCCGGATAGTTTCACCGGGCTCCTGCTTTCTCTCAAAGAACTCCTTTAGTCGGGTTCCAATAGGTACCTTGTCCCCATACACTTCTAGGAGGAGTTCAAATACCTTTTCCACATTTTTTTTGTCCGCCACTGCCATGAACTTTACTGTGGCCTTGGCCTGGCCCTTGAGGTGTTCCTCTATGAAGTCTACATGATCTTCTTCAGGTACTCTTAGCACACGCAGAGCCGCCTTCACAGACTTGACCCACTCTTCTACCGTAATGTCTCCTGGTCTTGTCGGGAAGCCACCAAACTCTGTGACCTTCTGCTCCCGTGGGACATAAATAGTAGGGGGTTTCTTAGCTTCTGCTGCCTGTTGGTCTATTACTGCCTTAGCCAGTGATAAGGCTTCTCTCTGTTCTGTTCTAGCTTGCTGCAATGCCTCAGCTTGGTCTGATAATCTGCGCTGAAGTTCAGCAAACTGGGCCCGTAGTTCCTCAATTCCAGCCATGGTAGGATGCTCAACCAGGCCCGGACCGTGCAACTAGAATTCAACAAGTAAACCAATGGGGTGGACCCTGTGGATAGGATCCTGTTCGTGACGCCAATTATGTAAGCGGGGGAATGGTCCCGCTATTGTGGGGAACTTTCCTGACTTCTGCACTACCCCGGTGAGGTGGGCTAGCGAAAGGATCTGAGTCCCCGCTCCCACTTCCTTTACCCAGAGGCCTCCCTGCCCTTGAGGGCTCCCCTTCCACTCTCCCGTCTGTCTGAGTCCTCGTAACCCCAACAAGGCTGGGCCCAGGATTCCTGGGGGGGCTCGACCCCCAACCCTGCTGTGGTCACCTAGGGCAGGGGCTAGGGTGTCCCCACTCCGGGGTACTCTCTCTGCACTGGGCACCTCCCTGACCCACTGATTATTCCATACAATTTAAAGCAAACACAAGTTATTTAATTAACAATTAATCTAAAGAAAAGAACAAGGAAAAATGGGAAAGGTTAAAGGAAAACACATCACCCCGCTCTGTGGCAGGGAACATCAGAAACAGTGTCTCTGGAACGTCAGGGCAGGTCACAGTCTGCTCCTTGTAGGTCCCAGGCTCCTTCTCAGGCCCTGGCCGTGCTGCAGAGACGCTGCGGGTTGGATACTTGCAATGGTGGTGGCCACACACCTCCGGGCTTTGAGTGGTGGGACCCTTCTTCCCTGCGTCAGCCCTCCGTAGGGTTACGGTCCCCCTCCCGGTCTGGCCTGCAAGGGCCCTTGTCTGGGGGTGTCTTTCTGTGCTGGGCCCTTTGCCCAGGTCCCCCCTTGGCTGGCCCCACTTGCTCACCACACCTGGCTCTGTGGCTGCAGCTCTGCTCCCAGCACAGGATCTGCTCCCCCTGGGCTGCGTCTCTGGCTCTGTGGCTGCAGCTCTGCTCCCAGCACAGGATCTGCTCCCCCTGGGCTGCGTCTCTGGCTCTGTGGCTGCAGTTCTGCTCCCAGCACAGGATCTGCTCCCCCTGGGCTGCGTCTCTGGCTCAGCTTGGGCCCCTGCTCTCTCCTTAGCTCGGCCCCACTCTGTCTGACCCAGGCAATTCCAACTCACACGGAGGACGGGACCCACCCTGGCCTCCTGGCATGCTGATTAGCCTGCCCGCCCTGTCAATCAGGCTTACCTGGAGCATTGGCCTCTCGCCATTGTTCCTGGGGACTGTCAGTCTCAGGGTCCTGATTTCCCATCGACCCCTCCCCTTTTAGTGCTGGGAGCTAGCAACCAAAACACCCCACTGAATGTTAGTAAGGGGGCAACAGTCCCCTTACACTTAGCTTTAGGAATCAAGTTTGAAAATGATGGCCGTAGATTTGTTGATAAAAAAATAATGGCAAAGGACAGCTGGAGGATGTAGCTAGCTCATCATAGCAGACCATCCAAAAGGTAGCAATTCAGCTCCTTCCCTAGGGGTATGTCTTCACTGCAGAGTTAACATGGGTGCTAATCACCCAAGTCTGAGCATCCAGGTTAACCTAGCCTAGATGTGAGTGGCCACCTTGCATGAATAACGTAGCTGAAGTTGATGTACTTAGATCTACTCGCCACAGTGTCTTGCGGTGAGTTGACTGCTGCCGCTCCCCCGTCGACTCTGCCTGCGCCTCTCATGGCGGTGGAGTACAGGAGTCGACGGGAGAGCACTCGGGGGTCGATTTATCACGTCTAGACTAGACACGATAAATCGACCCCCACTGGATTGATCGCTGCTCGCCGATCCGGCGGATAGTGTAGACATACCCAATAATATTGAAGTAAATGCAGGGCTCCATGTTAATTTAAAATTGTTGACTGTAACAGAGGTGTATTAACAGCACTAAAGGCCTAATCCTGAGAGATACTGAGTGCCAACACCAAGCACTAGGAATTGTGAGTGCTCAGCATTTCTTGAGGTCAGCCCATCAGACCTTTTGTGTGGACTGAACTAGAGTAGTGAGCAAAATGTTTCCTATTTGACTTCACAACGAAAAGGTTGAATCCTGTTTTCTTCAGGCCGCCAGATAAGGCATTTCAAACTGTCCATGAAGGACTAGCATAAACATAAAACCTTTTAAAATGTGTATTCTTGTCACATAAAGTGAGAGCTGCATATGAATTTGATAGCTTCGTATGAAAAGATGTCTTCAGTCCTTTTTAAAACCACTCTTTACATATAATCTGTTTATGTGCACAAAATACAGTAGTATAAAGGAACGTATAGCCAAGTTTCATTTGTTATTAAGATTTCTAAATGCCCTTATCAGAAAAGTGCACAATGGATTTAAATGTTTAGTAAATACAGTTAGCTGGGGGAAAGAATTATTTAAAGTTTGAAATAACATTGGCCTAAAATTTGGCCCAACACCACCTCTTTGAAGCATATTAAAAACAGAAGGCAATCTAATTAATTATAATTATTATACTTTTAAGAGTAGAAGAGAAGCAGACTATCTCATAATGTACAGAGAACAACTTCAAACTGTTTACACAAATGCTGTGAATTCTGCTGTTTTGGTATTACAAATCCATGTCAGATGTTAATGGAAATAACATCATTTTTATGTCGAGATGGCAACATGCCATTGTTTTAAATAACAAACATGCCTGCTCTAATTCAGTTGGACGGTGCAGCGACTTGAGATGAATGTAATGTCTGCAAGATTTATGTGGGATTGTGCCAAGTGTCATTTTTGGAAAGGCTCTCATTGGTTTAAATAGAGAAACAGTAGAAACAAAAATTTTATTAGTGATCATTTATCAGGAGCAACTGACAGCTTCACCACATATAATCCTTATAGAAATTACCTCCTCAGTAATGGCATCCTTTGTTTATAAAGCAGCAGATTTATGAAGTGTTTCCAGTTGCTGGTCACCATAAAAGTAGATTGTAAAGTGCACTTATTTTCCCCAAATGCAGCATGTTCCATATTAGCAAATAATTAATGAATATTTATTTCTCTGGCTATCTAAAGGCTAAATTAATACTTTCCATTATCTGAATCATAACCACACTAGTATATTGGATGCCTTAGATTGGGCAAATGACGGTTCTGCAACAGAGACAGTTAACACAATTTTGCTCTTACTGCTATTTCTGTAGCTTAAAACTGGGTAAGTGGTGTGATCCATGCAGTTCAGTGTTGCTACTGGTCCAACAAGCAATCATAAGTATGATTAATCATTATCTTAGCTCACTGCCAAATAGATGCTAATCTAAGTATCATAAATAGAGACATGCCTAGACAAGAATCTCAGGTCCAAATACCCCTAAACTTTGGAAGACGTTGCAGATCCAGGTCCGAACTTTGCACGTGGTCCTTCTCCCTATAATAGACCAAACCAGAACCCCACATCTGACATTCCACCCCTACCCTTGGGGAAGCTGGAAGCTGCATCTTGAATCCTTCTGTAACTATACGTGCCAGCTACACTAGTGCTCCAACCGTGGGCCAGATTCTGTTACGCTAACTCACACTGAAACCAATGGGACTACTTGTGAAGCAAGGTGCTGCTCAGTGTGAGTAAGCGTGCCATAATGAAGACTTGCTACCCAGAACCATGTTGACATATGATTTCCTTGGCCTGTGTTGACAGGTTTGAACCAGAGCAGTACATGAGCTAAAAAAATCTGTGTTACATCTATGGTAGCACCTGCTGGCCAGCAAGAACTGTTTTGAAACATGACTTTTGCAAATGTGATATGAACCCTCGTATAGAAAGGGACTGTGTCTCGGTAAGAACCCAAAGGCAATCTAGAATTGAGTGAAATTACTGTCAGTGTCTCGGTAAAGATATTTCAGTTCATAGTAAGTTATCAAATGAGAGGAAGTGAAGGAGTCATTTCATGAAAGGCCAGCAGCTGTCTTTCTGGTGTAATCGTGAGCTGGTCATCTTGTTCCAGCAAGACTTTATCATGAGTTAAGTCCCCTGGAACTGAAAGTTGATTGGTTAATTTCTCAGTTTTCTAACATGATATTTCTTGCAGGAAAGCCAAACTGATTGGCTTGCATCATGACTCCATTTCCTTTGTTATAATAGCTCTCACTGTAGAAATGACAAGGAGTCCGGTGACATCTTAAAGACTAACAGATTTATTTGGGCATAAGCTTTCGTGGGTAAAAAACCTCATTTCTTCTTCTTCTTTTTACCCACAAAAGCTTATGCCCAAATAAATCTGTTAGTCTTTAAGGTGCCGCCAGACTCCTTGTTGTTTTTGTGGATACAGACTAACACGGCTACCCCCTGATACTTGACACTATAGAAATGCTATATCTTCTGGTGGATTGTCCACCATGTTTTCAAAATGGAAGTGAATAAAACTATTGTTCCCAGCTCTATTAAGTGCGCAGCTAATGTTATAAAAAGAGAAGTGCTCAAGTCAACAGACTCTTCTTGATAATGATTTGGTGACATGTTTGTCAAAAGCAGATATACTCCACTTAGCCTGCTGTGGAAGGCGGATGATCAATGTTTTTTTAATCTTGCATTAACTGACCTTTCTGTCTTCAAAATATACATCACTGCAAGAGCCTGTGATAGCACAGACTCTCCTGTCTTTTTCAGTAAATCTGTCTCGTCTTTCACTGTCTTAAAACCATTATTCTATTTGGGGGTCTAGCATGCATGACACGGTTGTTCTTTTTTTGTTTAAATTGTTCGTATTCCAAGTATCCATTCACAGGACATGTATGAACAGTTCTCCAATGGTATAGCTGTTACTTGACAACTTTTATTTCTCCCTCTCCCCCACTCCCCAAGATAGAAGCTTAGAACATAACTGCAGGCCTTGTCAGCAAAGAATGGCTGTTCAGTTGAAAGTGTTTGGATAATTTATGTCTGTAGAGTTACAGTTGAACCTATTGTCACTGCATTTGGTTTTGAGGAGGTGGCCGAGCATGTGCCTGTAGTTCATGGACTGAATCTGGGCTTGTTAGAGCGATTGGTAACCACAGCTGTCAGGACACAGGAAGGCTGGGCAATGTGGCTATTGCTGTGCAACTGGGATTTGACTCTAGGGATTGTGGAACCAAACTAGTTATTAAATAATTAACTTCCTCATCCACTAGCACCCAGGGGTGGTTCTGCTCCTCCTGGCTTACAGCCTCACAGGGAGTAGGAGAGAGCTCTGTCCTACACCGTCTATTCCTTATCTCCATTGTCTGTGTGTGGGTGTTAGGTGAATAGGTGCATGCCTGGCTGCACAGCGGAACTGCCTTTGAGACTCAGGTGCCGTTGCTACCCCATCAGCAGGATTTCATTTGTTTATAAAGGCTTTTCCTTATGAAGTTTGCTTGCTGATGGCAGGAAAAAACATATATATATATATATTCAGAGTTGTCGCCATGTTAATCTGTAACCGCAAAAAGAACGAGGAGTACTTGTGGCACCTTAGAGACTAACAAATTTATTTCAGCATAAGCTTTCCTGGGCTAAAACCCACTTCATCAGATGCATGGAGTGGAAAATACAGTAGAAAGATATATATACACAGAGAACATGAAAAGATGGGGATTGCCATACCAACTCTAACAAGACAAATCAATTAAGGTGGGCTATTATCAGTAGGAGAAAAAAAACTTTTGTAGTGATAATCAGGATGGCCCATTTCAAACAGTTGACAAAAAGGTGTGAGTAACAGTAGGGGGGAAAATTAGCATGGGGAAATAGTTTTTAGTTTGTGTAATGACCCATCCACTCCCAGTCTTTATTCAAGCCTAATTTAATGGTGTCCAGTTTGCAAATTAATTCCAGTTCTGCAGTTTCTCATTCGAGTTTGTTTTTGAAGTTTTTTTGTTGAAGAATTGCAACTTTTAGGTCTGTAATTGAGTGACCAGGGAGGTTGAAGTGTTCTCCGACTGGTTTTTGAATGTTATAATTTTTGAAGTCTGATTTTTGTGTCCATTTATTCCTTTGCATAGAGACTGTCCAGTTTGGCCAATGTACAGGGCAGAGGGGCATTGCTGGCACATGATGGCATAAATCACATTGGTAGACGTGCAGGTGAATGAGCCTCTGATGGTGTGGCTGATGTGATTAGGTCCTATGATGCTGTCCCTTGAATAGATATGTGGACAGACTTGGCAACGGGCTTTGTTACAAGGACAGGTTCCTGGGTTAGTATTTTTGTTGTGTGATGTGTGGTTGCTGGTGAGTATTTGCTTCAGGTTGGGGGGCTGTCTGTAACCGAGGACTGGCCTATCTCTCAAGGTCTGTGAGAGTGACGGATTGTCCTTCGGGCAGGGGCGGCTCTATGTTTTTTGCCGCCCCAAGCACGGCAGTCAGGCAGCCTTTGGCAGCATGCCTGCGGGCGGTCCGCTGGTCACGCGGATTCGGCAGCATTTCTGCGGGTGATCTGCCAGTCTCACGCCTTCAGTGTACCCGCCGCTGAATTGCCATCAAAGCCACGGGACCGGCGGATCTCCTGCAGGCATGCCGCTGAAGGTTGCCTCACTGCCGCCCTCACGGCGACCAGCATGCTGCCCCCCGCGGCTTGCCGCCCCTGCCTTCAGGATAGGTTGTAGATCCTTGATGATGCGCTGGAGAAGTTTTAGTTGGGGGCTGAAGGTGATGGCTAATGGTGTTCTGTTATGTTCTTTGTTGGGCCTGTCTTGTAGCAGGTGACTTCTGGGTCTTCAAAACTTCAAAAACAGACTCCAACAAGAAACTGCAGAACTGGAATTAATTTGCAAACTGGACACCATTAAATTAGGCTTAAATAAAAACTGGGAGTGGATGGGTCATTACACAAACTAAAAACTATTTCCCCATGCTAATTTCCCCCCTTCTATTACTCACACCTTCTTGTCAACTGTTTGAAATGGGCCATCCTGATTATCACTACAAACATTTTTTTTTCTCCTGCTGATAATAGCCCACCTTAATTGATTTGTCTCATTACACTGCTCTACAGCCAAAATGCTTCTGAAATAAATGTAGTCAAACTTTACTAATTCTGGGTCACTGAGAACGAAAATTATGCTTAAAATTGTTGATTGGCTCTAGTTTTCAAGATATGCTATTGGGTCAGTATATACGACCCTTGACTTGGGAATGGCAGAGGATAAGTGAGTTATAAAGGGAAGGGATCTCAATTTAAACCAGAAATTACTAAAATACATCTTTGACTGGATCTATGAATAAATCTATGATTGGGTTTGGACAGTACTTGCTTTTTAGGCAAAACAATGAATGATGCAATCTGAAGCTGATATTGCGTCATACATGATATGAATTGCATCATGTTATTCCTAGAAGTCATGGATGATGCAATCAGAACGAAGCTTACATCACTCTGCTGAACAAATTGCCCTATATCAGCTCTAAAATCATACAGTGTCGTGCTCTCTTATTTGTCAGTATTTGATTTTGCAAAGTGACACATTTCTGTTTGGCCAAAGTGAGCAGAGATGCCTCGTACTTGTGTGAACAGTGCAGATAACTTCTGCTATGTTTGTGGTGAAGTGACTTTTGCATCACAAAAGCGCAGTATAACCACTATGGTTAAGAAAGCCTATCACCTTTATTTTGGCTGCAAAATTGGAGATCAGGACAAGAGGTGGGCCCCACACATATGCTGCAACACTTGTGCAACAAATCTTTGCCAGTGGTTGAACAGGAAAAGGAAATCTATGCCTTTTGTAGTGCCAATGATTTGGAGAGAGCCAACAGATCATACCAGCAATTGTTACTTCTGCATGGTGCCTCCAGTTGGGAAAGGTGTGTCAAAGAAGAAAAAGTGGACTGTGCATTATCCAAACATTCCTTCAGCTATACGCCCAGTACCCCACGGAGAAGGACTGCTGGTTCCTGATGCACCAGAATCATTCTCACTTGAGTCAGATGAGGAAGAGGATGAAACTTCTGGTCCTGAACCATCAATGTCACAGGACCCACATTTTCTCCCATCCTCCTCCTCTGAACCACACCTCATAACACAAGGTGAACTGAATGACCTTGTCAGGGATTTGGAACTACCCAAGAGTAAGGCAGAGCTGTTGGGCTCCAGACTACAGCAGTGGAATCTCCTGGCAGGTGATGTTAGGGTTTCCATGTTCCGTGACCATCAAAAAGATCTTGTCCCATTCTTCTTCATGGAAGGTGATCTTGTAGCCTGCAACAACATCGATGGTGTGATGGCAGCCCTCAACATCGTTCACTATCCAGATGAGTGGAGACTGTTCATTGATTCATTGAAGACGAGTCTTAAAGCTGTTTTACTGCATAATGGCAACGTTTTGCCATCAATTCCAGTTGGTCATGCAGTCCATATGAAGGAAACCTATGACAACATGAAACAACTTTTGAGGTGCATAAACTATGACCAACATCAGTGGCAGCTTTGTGGTGATTTGAAGCTTGTTGCTCTCTTGCTTGGTCTGCAGACTGGGTACACAGAGTACTGCTGTTTTCTCTGCGAATGGGATAGTCGTGCAAGAGATTCCCACTACATCAAGAAAGATTGGCCACTCCGACAGTCATTGGAGCCTGGGAGGAAAAGTGTTCAGCATCCACCACTTGTTGAATCAAGGAAGATTTTGTTACCACCCTTACACATCAAGCTGGGTCTGATGAAGAACTTTGTCAAGGCCATTGACAAAACACAAGCAGCTTTCAAGTACCTCCGTGGAAAATTTCCAAGGTTAAGTGAAGCTAAGATAAAGGAAGGTGTCTTTGTTGGTCCTCAGATTCGTGAACTTCTTTAAGATGATGCATTTGACCATGCACTGCGTGGCAAGGAAAAGACGGCATGGAAAGCCTTCCAATTAGTGGCAATAAATTTTCTCGGAAACAACTACAGGTTGTTGGTGGAAAACCTCCTCAAGGCATACAAAAGCCTTGGTTGCAACATGTCACTAAAAATACATTTTTTGCACTCTCATCTAGATTTTTTTCCACCGAACTGCGGAGCAGTGAGCAACGTGCACAGCGAGCGATTTCACCAGGACATTGCAACAATGGAGAAACGCTATCAGGGCAAATGGAGCCCATCAATGCTTGCAGACTATTGCTGGACAGTGACAAGAGATGCTCCATCTAATGAATACAAGAGACAAGCCAAGAAGCACCGAGTAGACACTGAATAGGACTAAACTATGTACATAATACTTTTTTGCCTTTTGTTTCATAATAAATTTTATTTATATAACCCTTTTGCTGATTTTTAAAGTGTTATATAAACAGGACAGGTGAAATATTATCATGTAAAGCAACCATAAACACATGAAAAGACCTAGGTTTACAATTTATGATTAAAACTCTACTATTTACACAATATACATAGCCATAAAATGTAAAAACTTAAATATCTTAGAAACAGTAGCCAATCAGTTGTTTTAATTGTCATATTTGAATTCAGCACATCAAAATACATAATAAATAGCACATTTTATCTCTGAAGCAGACGACTTCTCAAAAATTGTAGACCGGTGTTAGAGTTGGTATGGCAACCCCTATCTTTTCATGTTCTCTGTATATATATATATATCTTCCTACTGTATTTTCCACTCCATGCATCTGATGGGGGGGAGGGATAGCTCAGTGGTTTGAGCATTGGCCTGCTAAACCCAGGGTTGTGAGTTCAATCCTTGAGGGGGCCACTTAGGGATCTGGGGCAAAATCAGTACTTAGTCCTGCTAATAAAGGCAGGGGGCTGGACTCAATGACCTTTCAAAGTCCCTTCCAGTTCTAGGAGATAGGATATCTCCATTATTTATTTATAAGTGGGTTTTAGCCCACAAAAGCTTATGCCCATTTATAAAAGTAACCACCTAGAAATGGTTTTAATAGCACAGTTACAATAACCAGTCTGCTGAGATGAAGATTTTCTACCACCCCAGTCAGATGCATTGGGAATGAATACCAGAATTGAATTTCATGCTGCCAACTAGTGTTTAAATATACAATACCAAGAAATGTAACATTTAGCAACATATGGCGGCAAAAATTATAAGACCAAAAAAAACTAAAACAAAGATTTTCAGAGTTACTACTGTTCAGGGGAACAGTTCCACAGTGATTGTCAAATGGTATATTTGCATCTTTGTTAAAACCACTGACTGTTCAGAAAGAAAAAAGAAAGATTGGTTGCTGGTAGAAAACTGGAATCTTGTGCTCTTCTAGCACAATGTAAAGGAAGGCAGAGACAGAAAGGCATAAGATAAAAGATTACAAGAACATCAGTCAGCCCTTTAGCACCACAGCATGACAACTAGCCTGCTTCGACCAAAAGTGTCATCGCATACTTACCTGCTGAAAGCCATGTAATGGACATTTGTAATGCCCGTGTTGAAATCTTACAAGCGGCTACAGACAAAGGAAGATAAGAAGAGCTTTGAAATTATAAAGAGACTTTCAAATTGACCAGTTTTGACATTTACCCAATTAGTTTCACCTGGAACCTCCATCTATCTGATAATTAAAGTTGTTCTATTTTTTTGTTGTTTCCATGACTTTCTGTTACTATAGAATGATTAGTGTCTCTGAGAAGAATCCAATGTAAGGTAGTTGCCCTTGATTGGTTTGTTCCGTTATTGTTGCATTTTCACTGTCTGCAAATAGCCTCCAGGAAAATCTGCATTTCTTGAGCTATGCTAGATCAAAACCTTCTGTAATTCTAATTGTTCCTTATTGATCTTACTTTATTATCTGTGGTTTCTTCCTTGTACAAAACAAACCTTGTGAAAGTTAGGCTATTCTTGGGGGATTTTCAGTGAATATTAATGAAGAACTCCCACAGCACCTCATCCAGCACTAACTTTAGCTCAATTTAGCGCTCACGTGGAACTTTTATATACCTACAGTTATTAGGTATGCGATATAGCATTTTTTACATGATTAAAATAAGCCAGTACCCATAGATCATAGCTGCTAAAATGTGCTCCAGATTAGGTCTGTCAGCCTTTTACGTCTGATTAAACATACTGTTCTGCAAAGGTTCCTTTTTTTTTTTAATTTGGGAGTGGGGGTGGCTCTGTGTTTTGAAAAATTAGTGGTGTCTCCACACTTGCTAAACTTAAATCCCATTAAAACATAGTATGTTATTCTGTTTAGACTATGGCAGATTGTCATGTTAAGCCAGAAATCTGCATCTGCACTGTCTTTTCATGTTGTTAATATTTTCATTACTATGAAAACCATATTTTTTCTGCATTGATTTTTTTCTTTAATTGAGAACTCCCTCAGCTGGCTACCATCTGCAATTACAACGAGCTGTTTTATTTCTCAAGGTTGTTTTAATAAAGATGTTCTTAAAAATAAAAAATCAACTTACTTAGAGGGAGAAAGTTTTTAAAGTACAAAGAGCTGGTTTTCTGCTTACTCCAGATCCATGTTTGACTGTGGATCCCAAACTTTGCATATCTTCAAGAATATGCTCTAGTACAACCTAAATGTAATGTTTTTGTAAATATGGGACTGTTTCCCCTAGAAGGGTACAGCATATATTTCTCCATATCATTGCTTCTAACACCACGTCTATACTATACTTCCGTCAATCTAGCGTCATGTGGGCTGGCAGTTAGGTCAGCATAGCTATTGCACTTAGGGGTGTGGATTTTTCACACCTCTAAACAATGTAGCTATGTCAACCTAAATTTTAAATGTACACCAGGCTTAAGTGTGCAGAGACAAATTCTGCCCTTTGTTACTTATACCCCATTCAAGTCATCTGAGATCCTGAAGATAGTTCAAATGGGCTAATGAGTGACCATTCAATAGAGGAAGTAAGACTTTAACTGTGTGGTCCCAAGTAGCTTAATTTATGCCATTAGTAATGGGCTGTAAGATGCTTTAAAGAAAATACAAATGAAAGAAGTCACCTTTTTTTCACTCTGCAGCATATGTTCCTGTTTGTTCTCTAAGGGCCAGATTGTGAGCTCCTTATTTACATTGATGAGCAGTTTCTCACATGAGTAGTTCCAGCAAAGTCAACTGTACCACTTGTGTGGGAACCTGTTCACCAGTGACAGAAAGACACTCCACAATCTGACCCTAAGCGATTAAGGATGGACACAGGTGAAAGAATGCAAAGAAATTAGGGAGGAGCTCAAACTGAAATATTAAACACCAAATCACTTGAATTTCAGAGAAGTTTGAATCCAAATGTCATTGCTCAAGCTTATCTCTTGCTTTAGAAGAATGAAAAAGAAAGAAAGCAGAGGGGGAGAGAGAGAAGTGCATGGACAAGAGTTTACTCATAGAGAATAGCAATGTTACTCCATTCCAAGCAATCCGCAGTAAAATGTCTTCCACAATTTCCTGATGTCTTGATTATTCAGTTTCTATTCCTACCCTTCAACCACTTTTTTTAGTTGGAAGGTAAAATAAATACATAAATACATTCTCTCAATTTACATGTTTTACTACTAAAGCTTCTTAAATGACTTGCCCATGTAGCATATAATATGCGTATGCCTGTGCATGTGTGATTTTTATATAGATGTATTAGCAGGTGACAGTTCCAGAAAGGGCTACACCTGCCCTCCATGAACTTTATTGGCTGCTAGGTCACAAAATGATGCTATTCAAGGTCTTAATATCGTATACGCAGCCTTTTATTGTCTAGGCCCTAAAGACTTGAGAGATTGTCTCTTACTCCATGTAGTAATGGTGGTTTGTAGGGATTATTCTGCTCTTCTCCCCTGTATTCAGTCAGAACTAGAATGGTAACAGCACTGCTCAGTGGAGGAGCTCCCAGAGGTGATCATTGGCTGTCTTTATGGTGCACCCTTTAGTCCTGACCATTTTGGAGTCCTCTTCCCTTGCATTTTTGTACTTGCTATGCACTTTCCCTCCTTTCTTTGTGCCAGTGGGGAGTTTATCCCTTTTGGATAGTGAGTAGGGCCCAGAGCCTCAAAAGTATTTAGACACCTAACTGGCACTGATTTCAATGGGCCTTGGTGACTTGCTGATGCTGATTGGGTTTGTCATTGTGCCAGATCGTGTTGATATTGTCTAGCTGTAAGTGTTGGGCTGTGTGGTTGGCTTTTTAAAGGTATTTTCTTATTTTAATAGTTTGTATTGTCTAGTTTTATACAAAAATCACATTAGCCTTCTCCTCTGGCTAATATATATTTCTCCTGATATGGAGATAGGGGAGTGAGGTCCTACTAACCTGTTCAGGACATCAGAAGTCGGGTTCTACTGAGATGACACTTCCATTCTCATTTCAGTTATTAGTAGATTACTATCCTCTCTTTGAATTTCACTGTTCTATTGGGTGACCACTAGGGCAGATACGATGAATCTTGGTTAGAAGATATTAGTGCTGTCTGTCATCACTTTTAGGAAAATCCTGCAGCAGTCGATTAGGAAAACGTGTGCCAAACACATGTGAGTTTGCTATCTCAATATGCTCTTGCAGTGCTGTCAGTTATAATAAACGGGATAAAAACCTTGGGAGGCAAATTGCATACTGATTTGGTCTTTCAGCTCTCCCACTACAGTGACTGGTATATGAGCTTTATTAAACCCAGGGAAACAATTTAATTCATATAAAAGCCAGGACCCACAGGAATATATGCCATGCAAGTATTTGATGGAAGGATAGGCTCTTTTTATATGTACAATTTTATTTTGTGACTGTATTTCTTATTGTACCATATTGTATATACACAATCAGTGACTTTTGTTTATTTGCTTTAATCACAGTGCAGGAGACTCTAAGCCCTCATTCAATAAGCAACAAGGCACATCAGCGTTTGAATTATGGTGTAAAAATTCATGCCTGGTACATTTGATAGGCAGCCTCCTGTTTTTGCCAAGGGAGCAGATCATCCAATAGGCCTTCCATCCATTGGTCTGGATTGTCTTCCTTGCGCCACATCAGCAGCCGTCAGGGCACCTGTGGGCCTCACTGTGGGGTTGGGATCCATCCTGGGTTGAGGGTGGAGACTGGGTGCACTGGTAAAAGGAGAGAGTGGGGCTGTTGAGGCCAAAGGTTGTACACCATCCAGCCTTCTACCCAATGCAGATTCAACAGAGAATAGGATAAGCAAAGCCCCAGCTGCCTTTTCTTTTCCACTAAGCTCACCCCTTGGAGTCAGGATGCTTCAAAGTTGGAGGGAAGGGTTGCTGGAGACCATATCCAGAGAGGAGGCACAGAACCTCCATGCAAATGTCCCTGTTCTTCTGTGGCTCCTCTGGGATCTGAATGGAACCCTGGCAGTCTGTGAGGCTTGGGTAGGTCTTGAAACCTTTTTAATGGCAGGGTAAACTGACCCCCGACAGGGCAATATGATGAGATCTCAGAGCAGGAGCCCCCCTAAAGATTTCTTCTTCTACAATACATAATGTATGTTTAATGTATGTTTATTTACTTAGAGAATCCCAGCTCAGACGAAACATCTAGTGTTCACTGAGGGTCTTGTTTCTGACCCGGTTTTGCAGCTGGGTTGGCTGAGGTGCATTGAGATCCAGGCCTAATTCACAACGTGAGCCTTCCTGTCAGTTCAAAGGGAACGCAGGATTCTCCTAGTTCCTATTCAATTATTGGACAGTAAGAACAGCAAGACAACAAGAAAGTGTGTGAAGTAGTTTTTTCGTCCACACTTTCTCACACTAGGAGAGTGTTTTCCAACTTTTTCTAATTAGAAAACCATAAAAAGTGTGCAAAATCTTTTTTCCACCTTTGCACACTTTCATACTACCTGATCACTGGAAAAAAGTGGGGGGAGGGGATAAAGAAAGGAGAAAGTAGGCGGGGGGGACTCCAAAAATCAAAAGTAGAAAACTGAAAACTTTTGATTTCTAAAAACTGGGGGGAAATAACATTTTCCGTCAAAATGAAACAAAAAAAATTTTCATTTACTTTCAAAATGTTGCTTCAAAACAAAAAAATGTTTTGAATTTTCCAATTGGAAAATTAGCTGAAATTGACATTTTCACGCAGAAAAAAGTCAATGTCAACAAAACCACTTTTTCTAATGAGAATTTTTCACGTGGAAAAAGTTTAACTATTCAAGGAACTGACCAGAATCACTGGGTAAAGGGATCCCATAAAAGTGGTGGTTGCTTAATAAGGATGGTCTTCAGGCTATTACTGTATTTTACTTTGTCTTTCAGCATCAATGCACTCTTACCAGTCCTACTTTTGTTTTCAAGTATTGGCATCCAGTCCGTCACATGAATGAATGTGAGTATTTCTCACATTATAGACCATTTAATGAAGATTGGCTGATGCAGAGAGAAATTGAATATCCTTTCAAGGAGCATTTCTTTTGCCATGAGTGCCTCGTGGACAAACAAAACAAACACAACACAAATTCCACACAGAATGTTCTGTGCTCAAAACAAATCACAAATGTGAATGATTAAGATGCTTATTTTTTTTAAGTGAAACATATAAATGAAGACCCAAAATATAAATGAAAGTGCTTATGTGCCTCTTGGCAGGCAGGCTGCCTCCCGTCATGTGCTGATTGTGCCAGGATAGCTTGGCTGTGCACCGTCTTTCTCACACCTCTTGGATACAGGAGGTGACCTCCAAGGGTTATGGAGACTCTGGGAGATGATTCACTTACCTGCACTGTAACATGAGTTAATTTCAGGTGACAGAGGCTGGTCACATCTTTTCGCCTGTTTATTCTCATGCCTCTGCTATGGGGAGGAATGCCAATGCCGTGTTGGTCATGCCCTGAACAGGAGGGCTGCTGGAGCCTGGTGATCTGACCTCCCAGGAGGGGCAGAGTTTAAGAACTGATGATATTTGCTGTAAATGTATGTTCATGGCGTAAACAGAGTCTGAATAAGCTCTCCCCTGACATCTAGTGGTGAGCTGTGGAAAAAGACTTCAGGAGCTGATCTCATGGACACACCCATCCTTCCTAGGTGCTCAGCATGATGGGATTGCTTGCCCAAATGATCACTTGTGGCTGTTGTTGGATCCCTAGTCTCCTTATTATTGGAACAGGAGTAATACAGGGTTGCTATCCTTGTTGTGTGAACCAAGGGCAGCAGAACTGTATCTAGCATACCCCGATGGAGGGACTCACCCTGAACTGAATGGCACTCAGTAGGCAGGGGACATGGGTTCCAAAGCCCAATGAGTTGAGAGAGGGTGGGGCTAGATACCTGTACTGGTAGGCTGGGGCCCTGTTTAAGGGTTCTAGACATTTGACCTTTATTCTTTCCATTATTACATGCAGCAGAGCTGAAATTACTGATAATATTTAGTATCAGAGGGGTAGTTGTGTTAGTCTGGATCTGGAAAAAGCAACAGAGAGTCCTGTGGCATACATCTGATGAAGTGGGCATTCACTCATGAAAGCTTATGCTCCAATACATCTGTTAATCTTAAAGGTGCCACAGGACTTTCTGTTGATAATATTTAGACCTACTTTGGGATACTTCCTCTATGCAAGAGACTGCCCCACTAACAGCTGAAAACACTAAGAGCTGTGTTAAGTGGGGTGCCCTGGAGATATCTTGGCAGTTGGCCAGCAGGGCGGCTGGCAGAGAAGCGTGGGAAGTGGCCAGCAGGGCGGATGGTGAAGGGGGCCAGTGCAGAGCCCCACAGAGAGGCACAGCAATCAGCTGTGGGGGTGACAAGCAGATGCCCAAGCAGCGGAGTGAGTAAGGTGCCTCCTTACCTCCCTCCTTCCACACAGGTTGGGAGGTGAACTCTGCAGATGAACCTCTGAACTCTGGGGCTGCACTGGTTAAGGAGAGCAACTGTGAATGGGGTGCAGAGAAGGGATAGGTATGTTAAAGGGACTTTTGGGTTGCTGGACTTAAGACCCTGAGGGGAAAAGGACACTACCCAACTTACTTGGGGGTGGGTCTATTGCTCATGGTTTATGTTTATGAACCCTAGTTGCGATGTTTTCCCAAATTAATGCTGAGTTACTTCCCTCCTTTATTAAAAGTTTTTGCTGTACTCAGACTCTATGCTTGCGAGAGGGGAAGTATTGCCTTTTAGAGGCACCCAGGGGGCGGTGTGTAATTGTCCCAGGTCACTGAGTGGGGGCTCAAGTCGGTTTTGTGTCGTCTTGTTGAAAAGGAACCCTAGATACTGAACCCAGCCCTTGTTGCTGCTGGCTCCACCTGGCAAAAGGGTTATAATGGATTTGACTAATATTTTAATGCAATGCTAATACATAGGCCTGTAGTTCTTTTGTGTGTTTCTCTCTGAGGTTGAAAAAATCAAACACTTAAAAAGTCCAGGCTGCACCCAACAATAATACTATTTTACCTTCAGTAAAACAGGATTCAGAATTAATATATATCTGCAATGTGCTGATGCTGTGGGAACAATTTTAACTCCAGGGATTTTCTGACTTTTGGTTGCTTCATTTTTTCATTCCTAAATCTTCCAGTGTTAATTAAATAAGATTATATTACATTACATTTGCATTACATTTCCACATTTTTTTTAATGAAGGAAAAAAAAGGACAAATAGAAGCATTTAATTTGAGGCTCTGATAAGGTCCACTAGCTTTGCCAGTGGAGTTTGTATAAATGCCTTGAACCAGACATATTCAGCTACACTATACTGCAGTGCTATGTCACCATCATGCCTATGCCGTAGCAGCCCTCTCCCATGCAGATCTTCTATAGACCCACTGCTAAAGCTCTTAGAGTAGATAGCTCTAGCTAAAATACTGTAGTATTGTCTCAGTGATAAAGTTATTAAGCCTAATGAATTTCAGATACCTCCAGGCCAAAGCTAGCAGAGTTTGTAAGCTCCTCTTGATGAATAACCTTTTTGTATCTCTCTGTTCATTTCTTCTGGTTCTCTTCCCCACAACCTTTTTATATTTTCTTTGTTTTTTATATCGCAGTCCTAGCCAAATAGCTTTGGTTCTTGCTATTAGACGTGTCACATTGTCAGTACCAGAGTCATCCTTTACTTAAAATGGAAAAATTCAAGTGTATTTGCAAAAAAAATATTTAATTTATATATTCAGAACTTTACAAATACTGAAATGGTAGTCTTCAAACTTGGCTTGAAGTCTAAATGAGATCTATACAACAAGCCAAACTTGAAATTTATACCTTTCAAGCATTTATATGTAATAGCATAATGTAAAATGTTTGAATGGAACATGGGAAAGGAAATGTTCCTCTGATCTGCTTGCATAAATGATTCAACCCATATTGTGCAAAGCATTTCACCCTGAAATGAATTAGTTTGAGCAACTTAAAAAGGTCATGTGGTATACTATGAAATTTGAAACTCATCCTTCCCTAAATCAGGTGCTACCTGTGCCTGCCTGCCTCTCTCTCTCTGTCAATATTTATATATATATATGGTTATATATGAAAATTATATATACACAGAAACTGTTTATTGACTTTATTGGGAGTTCTATTCAAGAGAACTATACAGACAGAGTATGCAACAGAGATTTATAGTTCCAATCAGAGAAGAGAATTAGTTAACATTTGCACAATGCTTTAAGTGCTGCCAAAAATGGAAAAAAATGGATGAATAATCTCCATTAACTGACCTGTCACTTTGTTTTATTCTTTCCCTGTGTCTCTGACCTGATAATATAGCTTTAATATCATATGACTGAGAGAGCCAGTAAGGGGCCCAATCCTTCAAGGTGCTGGGCATGTCCTGAGCGATGCTGCACATTCTGAACACCACAGACTTGAAGGTGCTCAGCACCCTGCTTCATCAGGTCCTAAATCCCATAACTCCCCTGTTGGGAAAAGCCCTCACATGACAGACTACAGGCATGTACGGTGTGTATGGGATGGGGGAAGACTCCTGGGAATGTGGGCAGCTTGTGCAGACAAGATGGCCTCTCTGTGTAGCTCGTACAATCACTTAGAATTGTGTGTGTCCTTTTTCTTCTGTGATATTGGATTTCTTGTTGCTTATTCTTTTTCACTTGAGATCTTCAAAGTCCTGTAGTTCTTAAGCAGGCAAAACTCCTAATGACCAGGGGAATCTTTGCTGATGAAGGACTGTGAATCTTTGTTTCTATAAATAAGTACTGTACAGTCTAGTACACTCTCCACTCCCTTTCTTCTGTGGTGACTCCATGACAGATATCTACTGCCAGAGGTAATGCTCTGCTTTTCTGGAATGAACCCAGTGCTTTTCTTTTCTGAATATTGGTAAACAGATAGCAAGTGTTCTGTTGTGAGCCCAAGTATATTGTCATCATTGTCAGTAGCTTGCATTTAATTCTTTCTGTCCAGTATCACATTGGAATCGTAGCTATCGTGCAAAGAAGCTACCTGTTTTCTTGAAACAGAATGGAGCAATGTGTGACATCTGATCTGCATTATCATTTCAGGACTGTTATTGCTTCAGATGTGCAGTAAAGGCAGGACTTCTGTGAACCTCAGCGACCTCTGTAAATTCCTCAAGAGCATTAGTACACACACACAGCATGGGCCAATTCTCAGCTGATGTGAATCAATATAGCACCACTGACATCAGTGGAACCACACCAGTTCATAGAAATGTAGGTGTGGAAGGGACGTCAAGAGGTGATCAAGTCCAGCTTCCTGCACTGAGGCAGGACCAAGCATACCTAGACCATCCCTGACAAGTGTTTGTCCAACCTGTTCTTAAATGTCACAGCCTCCCTTGGAAGTCTATTCCAGAGTTGAGCTCCCCTTAGAGTAAGAAAGTTTTTCCTTATATCTAATCTAAATCTCCCTTGCTGCAGATTAAGCCCATTATTTTTTCTCCTCTCTTCAGTGGACATAGAGAACTAATTAATCACCGTCCTCTTTCTAACAGCCTTAACATATTTGAAGACTATCAGGTCTCCCTCAGTCGTCTTGTGTCAAGACTAATCATGTCCAGTTTTATTCTCTTGCTCCAAATATATTTAAAGAACCTCATCCTATTGCCTCTTATGTCCCTTGCTAGGTGAAACCCATTTTGTGCCTTAGCAATTCATCCATGTTTCCACTTTTTGTGGGAGTCCTTTTTGATTCTCAGGTCCCTAAGGATCTCTTGAGGGAGTCATACTTGGCCTCTTCCTGATGCCATCTGACAATATAGCACTATATCTTCTCTAGCTTTTTACAACCTGATAAGATTGCTTCATTAATTTCCCCTAAATGAAACTATTTGTAAACATTTAAAATGATCATTCACAAACAAGAGATTATCCAGAACCTACACAATTTACAACTTTTTAAAATGAGAAGCTCTGCAGTCTCATCTCATTATTCAGGAACTTCTGCACATATGTTCTTATATTTTGTATGAAACTCCTGTTAAAGGGGACTTATTAAGTTTGACAGGTCCAAAATTTAACTCACTGTACTAAAAAAAAAAAAATTCTCACCCATGAATTTTTTTCCAAACTAGGGTTGCCCTATAAATAAAGTAAACAGACCAGTCTGCTGAGGGACCCTACAATAACAACTCCAGGGTGGCAGGTTTATACACAAGCACATGTGTTGTGCTTCCTCAAATGTGGGCAGGTTTTGTGCATGCACAAGAGTTCTGCCTTCAGAGAACAGAGCATATGGGCTGAAGAGAGAGGCCCGAAATGACAAGCACATGCTACCAAACCAAAGCAGACAAAATTCTGGCCTACAAGCTTTGACAGCATCACCTTTAGTACCCAGGGGTGTTGTAGGCTCAAATCTCCATCTAGCAAGATGAGAACATTCCTTCAGATTCCTGTTTTTAGTGTAGAATCCACAGCAGTTGGTGGGGGGTTGTTGTGTTTTTTTTTTGTTTTTTTTTTTGACTACACACTAATCTCTGCTCTTCAAAGGAAATAGTAGTAGTAGTAACTTCTGAATCAGCAACAATGCTACGCAAATAGTGACAGCAAACAGGCTGTTTTATGACAGATGGCTTGCGTGGCACCAACTTGGTATGTTTCAGAGACACACTGGTGAAACAGCAGCTAACTGTGTGGAAGTGAATTGATAGTGGGTCCTGTACTGAGTCTGTGAGTAAAGCCCAAGTAAAAAGGCTTTGGCCATCTGAAAAAAAGGGAGTTAGTGAGGGAGAATTAATTATAACTCTTAACCAGAAAGAGGGCCACAGCAGAAACTCAACTGGACTGTATCCAGTTACTGGTGGGTATGGGTAGTGGGTGCAGCCTATGAGCACCTCCCCTCCCCCTTAGATTTGTGGCTGAGTGGTTCCTTGATGTGATTAGGCCCCTTCCCCATGTCACTGATAAGTCCCCCTCTGCAGAGGTCTATGTGCCGTTCCCATGTGCAGGGTCTCTTGCTGTCTTTGTCCCACTGCTACAGAGCTGCAGCTTGTAAATTGCTTTTGGTCCATTTGCAGGTTTGACCCATTAGCAGGTACATTTTGCAATGTGAGCTAATGAAACAAATAGGTGTTGCCAGGCCATGTGTTGTCTCACTGATATTTTGCCTATATATATATATATATATATATATATATATATATATATATATATATATATATATATCCTAGCCAGAATTAAAAATTAATATGGACTGTCTTGGTAAAGTAAGTATCAGAGGGGTAGCCGTGTTAGTCTGAATCTGTAAAAAGCAACAGAGGGTCCTGTGGCACCTTTGAGACTAACAGAAGTACTGGGAGCATAAGCTTTCGTGGGTAAGAACCTCACTTCTTCAGATGCAAGTTGCATCTGAAGAAGTGAGGTTCTTACCCACGAAAGCTTATGCTCCCAGTACTTCTGTTAGTCTCAAAGGTGCCACAGGACCCTCTGTTGCTTGGTAAAGTAAGAGCTTTCACACCAAGTGTGTGTGTAACGCTGACAGACGCCGGTCGTCAGCAGGCAGGATCAAACCTCGGACCTCTGGAGGTTAGTGCAAAGCCTCTACCACATGAGCTAAAAGCCAACTGCCTAGTAGAGCAAACTCATTAATCTCTCTCTCTAAGTGGTCTTGGTGCCACTAGATGGGACAGAACACCACACCCAGGAGGTGTGTGGGTTACAGGTACACAAGAGAAGCATATTACTGTTTTCTTGTAAATTTGCTTTAATAAAAAGGTTTTTTTTAAATCTATGATAATAATACTTAGTGTTTATATAGTGCTTATATCCGTAAATCTCAAAGCATGTCACAATCTTTAATGGATTTATCCTCACAACCCCCCTGCAACTGAAGGAAGTATTATTATCCTTGTTTTATAGGCAGGGAACTGAGGCACAGAGAGGCAAAGGGTGTGTCTACACTGCATTTTAAACCCCAGAGCAGCAAGCCTCAGAGCCAGGTCCAGAGACTCGGGCTCATATTACAGTGCTAAAAACAGGCATGGAAGCCTTCAGAGCCCAAGCCACAATGTCCACATGGCTGGTTATAGCACCATAGACCAAGTCTGTAGACCTGGGCTCTGAGACTCACTGCTGTGAGTTTTAAAACACAGCATAGACTTGCCCAAGGTCACACAGGAATTGTGGCAGTGCAGGGAATTGAACCAAGATCTCTCAAGTCCAAGGCTATGGCACTGGACCATCTTTCTCATCTACTAATAATGCAGCCTAAATCCTGAACCTAGAACAAAAATGTGGCAGAAGTAAAATACCTGTATGTACATTAGTCATTTTTTTTCAGTAAATGACATTTTTTTATTCTAACTGTGAAATCTAGAAAGCCTCCTACACAATAAAAAGTGACGGGGAAGCACTGAGAGGGTTCGATTTAGATACACATCCAAAAATCGGTTCCTTATGTGACATTTTTCCAGAACAAGACTGAAACTGGTAAGATTTCTGGCCCTTCCTGTTTGTAGTTGGACTGGAAATGCTGATGGAACATAGCTTTGCATCTTGGCCAAACCCTGAAGTGCAGAATAGCCCAGTAAAAATAACATGGGGGGGGGGAAGAGTTGATTCAACTTTTTTAAAACCTCAGAGAAATTTCAGTTCTGGTTCCTTTCTAGATCTAACTGAAGGTTCACGTGGGGTCTTATTTTATTCCAATTGGTTCATTCATTCCTATCTGTAGTACAGTGACTAAGCAAAAATGCAAAGGTCTAAATTTTCAAAAGCGGCAAAAGCAATAATTTGGTGCATCGGTTTTGGGGTGCCCAATCTGAGCCACCATAGAGGGTCTTCATTTTCAGAGGGCAGAAGCTCAGCACTTGCAGGAAATCAGTTAATATGGCTTCAGATGGGCACCTTGAAGCACCCAAAATCGCTTAGGCCCAGCTCCTCAAAGGTATTTAAGCACTCACTGAAGTCTGGGATTGGGCCTTTGTCATTTTTGAAAACGGAGGCCAAAATACTTAATAGTGGCCCAGTCCTGAGAGGTTTCAGAGTAGCAGCTGTGTTAGTCTGTATCCGCAAAAAGAAGAACAGGAGTACTTGTGGCACCTTAGAGATGCACTCAGAGCCCTAACTTCCCCATTTGATGGCACTCAGAGCCCTAACTTCCCCATTTGACGGCGCTCAATCATTCAGGAGGCATCTTGCAGAAATGAGAGTTGGGACTTTGCAGCTTCTAGCATTTGAAACTCAGGGTATATCCATCCTGAAAACCCTGCTCCTGTTACTGTAGTTAATCCATCTGCCTGAGCGGTGGTAGCTTGGTTGCAGGGCCAGCTCCAGCTTTTTTGCCGCCCCAAGAGGCAAAGAAAAAAAAAGGAAAAAAAGAAAAACCCAATTGAGCTGCCGCTGAAGTGCCCCTGAAGAGGAAGAGACGGAGTGAAGGACCAGCTGCCAAATTGCTGCCGAAGACTAAAGCGGGCCGCTTGAGCTGCCACCGAAGTGTCGCCGAAGACCCGGACATGCCGCCCCAATAAAGGACGGAGTGTTGCCCCTTTCTATTGGCCGCCCCAGGCACCTGCTTCCTTCACTGGTGCCTGGAGCCGGCCCTGCTTGGTTGACAGAATACTTCTGTCAACCTAGCACTATCTACACGGGGGCTAGGTCGGCATAGCTACCTCTCGTAGGGGTTGTGCATTTTTCACAGCCCTGAGAGACGTCATTAAGCTACTGTCAGTTTTCAGTGTGCACCAGGCCTCAGAATGAACAGCTTCCAACACTCAGTTGCAATGACTCGTGGCTACAGTGAATGTGGGGGGAAACATTGTAGCGTTCAGTATAGAATAGTCACTTCTATTGACTAGGAGACCGTAAAATAGGATTCCCTGGAGACGATGAAGATCGCTCATTTAGACTAATCTAAGTAAGCAAATAAGTCTTGAAGTAATGCTCAGATCCTATGCCAAGCCTGCTGGCAGCACATAAATGAAGCTAACCCTTAATGTTTGTAAAAATAAATCCAATCTATCTCTGTAGAGCCAAGAGAACCCTCCTGTACATTCTGCACATGCCTGCAGCCCAGGGAGGCCCCCTTTGGGCTCATTCTTATGTGAATTTCTGAAAGGAAACCCAGCCAAGGTGTTCTAACCATGCCCTGGCTTGGGGCGATGCGTTCTCTTTCGCACATTGTGCCAAGGTACAGGCATGTGCTCACTTACTCCTATTCTAATTAAGTCACAATTAAAGCCTGCTGTACCGTGCTGAGACCCTAGTACTTCAGCTGGCTGCTGTGTCATAGTCCAATTTATGTATGCTGGTGAAAACCACAGACAAATTCTGTGCATCTCTTATAATGTTAGTTAGAGCAAGCGCTGTTCCTTGCATACTTAGTGGCCCAAGCGGCCATGGCTAAGGATACTGCATCAAAAAAATAAAGGGATTCACCCCTAGAAACCACAAAGAGCAGGTGTGGGACTTAACTTTTGACCAGGCTTGGCCACAAGAGTTAGGAACACCAGTAAGAGGTTGGTTTTAGCCAATGCTGCCATGTGACGCAGAATAGTAAAGGGAGGTGCACACACCCAACTGGCAGATGTAGCAATTTTTGCCTTATGCAGTAGTAGTTTCTCCATCTGGTTCTTCTCAGAGAGAAATATTGGCTTCTGTGGTATAGTCTACTGCCAGGAGGTGCGTGGTAAGTAAGGCTAGTACTTCTTGCTGTTCCATGGCACATGAAGATGGGCCAGATCCACTGTGTCGTAGGCAGGGGTGAAAGTGGGCTGGTACAGCATACTGGTAAGAAGCCAGTACCGGCCTGTATGCAGCCCACATTAAAGCACTGGCTGCAGCGCTTTAACGTCATTGCCCCTTTTGCCTCCCCCAGGCTGCTGATGGGGGGGGGCAAAAGGGGCAGGTGGCCGGGAGTCCCGGGCCCTTTTAAATCGCCACTGGAGCCCCGGGGACCAGGCAGCATGGATGGGCTGGCTGGGGGAGGTTGACCCCCCCCCCCAGCCCCACCCCTTTCACTTGAGGTCCCGCCCCTTCCGGGGGTGGAGCCAGCCCCTGTACCTGTAAGAATTTAATATTACTTTCACTCCTGGTCGTAGTTGACATACTTCACTCTTGACTTCATTACAATTGTGGCATGTACTTTGTACTCCAGGTTGGAAGAAGTCAGGAGGGAGGGGGCTGTTATCTGGCAATGCTTTAGCAACTTTTGTTCGTCACAAGTTTAGGTTGTGTGCCCTTGGATCTGTATTACCATGAGACTAGCATGAACCTCCTGTGGAAATTTCTTGCAAGGCAGTAGGGCCTCAAGCCAGTGCTTAAATTTGCTCAACATGTGCTTAAATTTAAGCCCCTGAGTAGTCCCATTGAAGTCCATGGTCTTAGCTGCTTATAGTTTAACATGGCCTGAAGTATGTGGCTGAATCACAGCCTAGTTGAACGGTCACAGTGATAATGGGTGGTCTATATCATTGGTATCTAGTGTTTTGTCTAGCATTTTTCCCTAGGAATTCTTCTCTGTGAATGGGCTTTACACTTGCCAACAAGCCTTTTGTTATTCCTGCCTGGACTTAAGATGCGCACATGTTCCAAGTTATAGAATACTTTTAGTCAAACGGATTAACACATTTGTCATTTCTCCCAATCTATCATCATTTTGGTTTTACATTTCCTCGCACTATGCAATAAATTTCTTGCTGAATCAGCCACATGTTGATTTATTTTATCAACTCCTTTGATGGCTTCCATGGAGTTTTTGTTGGTTGTAGAGGTTCCATTTCTCTAGGACCTTCTGCATACACATGGCCCTTGATTTTTTTCCTCACTCATTCCTTTATTGTAAGCTGTGTCAAGCCCATGGAGTGGTTTTTGAATTAAAAACAGGGACGAGTGAATCAGTCCATATAAAGAACCAATTGAATCTTTTCCCCCCGTTGAAAATTAATTGTTTTCATTGTTGTAGAAAGTTTTGGTGTTTCTAAATGGTCACATTCCTTTGGACATCTTGGTTTCTGCCAGGCCCCAATACGGAGAAGAAAAAAAAAGCTTTCTTTCCCTATTTCCTGCCAAGCTGGCATCAATAAGTATCAGGAATCCCATGTGAAACTAGAGATTTGGAGCGGAACTGGACAGCCCTAAAATTCAGGTGTTTTCAGCTCTAGTTCCTTCTCTCTGAGAAACCCGGGTTGTATTTGAGAGCTCCAGCTCAGTTCAGCTTAAAATGAGCATCCAGGGGTAGATCCACACAGGGAACTTCAGCTCAGTTGTTGCAATGCCTACTGCTAGGCAAGCTTCCCCCTTGTGGAAGCCACAGGCAGGTCTCAAGGTGCCCTATATAAGGCACAGGGAGAGTCACAACCCCAGCACGCTGAGTGGAGCGATGCCTAATCCCACTAACAAGAAATGCTGAGGAGAGAGCTGTAGCTTAAACCTCACCTTTAAAGGCAGTTAGGTGCCTAACTTTGGGCTGGATGGCAATACCTCCCTCTGCTGGGAATTCGCACCCACGAACCTTCTCCTGCATGTAGGCACCCAAGCAAGGTCCATCTTTTTTCATTAATAATGAAGGAGCAGGTGCTGTTGGTGACACCCCTCCCTCTTCCCAGTAATTAGAGCATTCCAGTCTGCCTGATTAGCGAAGGGATTTGCCCCCAGGTCTCCAAGCATCCATGAGAGCACTCTAGTCTCAGGTGGGGCTCTCTCTCAATCTCTCCGGTTGACTTCAATATTCATTGGGCTAACAACAGAGAGAGCATGACTCTATAGGCCAGTGGTTACGACAGTCTCCTAAATGCTAGGAGACTCAGGCCTGGTCTACACTGGGGGGAGAAGGGGGAGGTCGATCTAAGTTACACAACTTCAGCTACGTGAATAACGTACCTGAAGTCAACATACTTAGATCTGCAGACTTCACTGCGGTAAGTCACCTGCTGATGCTCCGTCAACTCCGCCTGCGGATCTCACTCTGGTGGAGTACCGGAGTCGACGGGAGAACGCTCGGCGGTTGATTTATCACATCTCCACTGGATGCAATAAATTGACCCCTGCTGGATCAATCACTCTAGAAGTAAGTGTAGACATGCCCTTAGAGTCACGTGCCTACTCCAACAGTTAAGTCATGGCTTCTACTGGAGAGACTGAGTGAGAGCTCTGCCCCAAACTATGTAGTAGCTCAGTGATTTGGGCACTCACCAGGCTGATAGGAGACCTGGATTCAAGTCCCTGTAATGAACCTGGCTGTGTGTGGCTGTGGGTCTCTTACATTGACATTGAGTGCACTAATTCCAGAGTTGTTATAAGGACACTGGCACCACTGGTGCTGGAACACTGTTCCTAGGTTGGGATATGTCTCCCCCCACCCTTTTTGTGTTCACCTGCCTATTTTGGAAAAGGTTAAACAATAATAATATCATGTCAGGGTTTTGTTCACTAAATGAAATGGGTCACTCTAAGGCCTTGGCTACACTTACCAGCTAGTTCGACGGCTGGAAATCGAAGTTCTGGGTTCGACTTATCGCGTCTAGTCTGGACGCGATAAGTCGAACCCGGAAGTGCTTGCCGTCGACTGCGGTACTCCAGCTCGGCGAGAGGAGTACCGCGGAGTCGACGGGGGAGCCTGCCTGCCGCGTGTGGACCAAGGTAAGTTCGAACTAAGGTACTTCGACTTCAGCTACGTTATTAGTTCGAATTAGGGGTGGTAGTGTAGACCAAGCCTGAGAGTCCTTCTAATGAAGAAGTAGGGTGCCATCTAGTGGCTAGTTACATTCCTTGGTTTAACACAACACTAAACATGCAGGCTTACAGCAGCTCTTGCTTTAAAAGCATCTGTCCTATGAACAAAGTCAGCTTTCTGAACTTGAACTATGGCGTTAGGTGTGTGTGAAATGGTAAATTTAAACACACATTTCATAGCTTTGGACTGTTCCCACAGCCATTTCCACTAGGCATAGCTTGCACAATTTCATTTACACTTTGGAAGAGAGACTAAACAAAAGTTATAAAACTTTAAATGGTGGGGGGACCGAGGGCCCAAAGGCCATGTTGTCCAATGATTTAATTCTTTGATGCAAATATTCTGCTTTATTACTAGCCTCAAACACTGAACATAGATGAAGTATCTGGCCAAAGCAATTGAGACACAGCTCATCAAAATTCACTGGGTATGAAAGGAGGGTTCAGCTCTAATAGAGTAGGGAGGTGTGGGGGGGACTATTACCAGCTCTCAGAGGGACATGCTCTAAAATCATACACCACCACTGAGGCTCAGTTTCCCTAGCTGTTAATTGGGACTAATAGTGCTGCCCAGAAGGGCTGTTGTAACCTACACACCTCCTGGGTGTGGTGGTCTGTCCCATCTACTAGCAGCGAGACCACTTGGCGAGCGAGAGAGATTAATGAGTTTGCTCTAAGGCCCATATGGCTTTTAGCTCATGCAGTAAACTCATGCATTTAGCTTCAGAGGTCCCAGGTTTGATCCCGCCCGCTGATGACCAGGGTCTGTCGCTGTTACATTGTGAGTGAAGTGCTTGAAGACTTTGGTGCAACACTTACTTAAGCAAGACAGGTCTTCCAATGTATAAGTTAAAAGTACTGTTAAACAATATACTACCCTGACATCAAAACACAAGGGACCAACTTTCTCTCTGATGTAGTGCTACTGAAGTCAATGGGATGAATTTGTGTGTAGTTTACACCTATGAATAGGAAGGTGACGAAGACACTATAGCAAAACAAACTCACTAATACATCCCCATTCCTCCCAATTTATGGCGTTCAGTGGAATTGAGGTTTCTGACTCTGAAGAAGCAGAGGCTATTTGTATCCTTTAAAATGTTACATTAATTTCAAGGGCTGCCACCAAATTATCCTACCACATATTGAAGCAAATGGGCAGTGTATGTCAACACATGCTGATTCATCAAAGTACATAAACGCAGCTTGTGTGGTGCTGGTGACTTTAGTGGAACTCTTCACATGCTTCGTGTCAAACGTGCTTTAGTACCTTGATGAATCAAGGACAAAAATCCAGGTCATGGTGCAGAACTATTTCTGTATCTTTTTGCAGCGCATTATGTAACATGTGTGATGCCACCCTTCTCTTCTGCACTGCCTTCTCTTCTGTTTTCAGCCACTGGTGTTCTGTATTTTTTAACCCAGTGCTAGCTGCACCCGGCGCTGATGAAGAGGGAGGGTCCCTTGCTCCTTTATTAGTTTTTCAGGCACATTGTTTTAGAAAATGCGCTTGACCCATATGTGAAAATCCTGTATAAATTGTGCATCGTTTTCTTTACTGTTTTAATTGTAAAATAGGTTAGTTGTTTAATCTTTTGAGAGGTGCCACATTTTGGATTTGTCAGGGTGCAGGGTTTTTTGTTTTGCCTGCATGCTGTTAAAAAAAATGAACTGTATTAATTGAGAAGATGCACCAAACTCAATCCCATCACTGACACCTCCAGCAGATGGGGCCTGTAACACTGCGAAAACAATGAATTCATTTATGGCAATGTGAATCTTTCTGTTCCATTGTATCTGTAACATTTAGGAATTATGTTGTGGCTGTGATTACATCTAAGATATTGCCAGATGGAGCCACTAACGGAAGTGAATGAGGCTTTCTGGGAGCAAAAAGGCAATGCAGAATGGGAATTTTCTTAATCCAAGATTCCCACTCTCCTCCCTACCACTGTAAACCATCCTCCATCCCTGGTCTGTACACCTGATGCAACCAGTTCTTCTCCCACTCTTGCTTCCTAACCCAATCCACAAGACCTGGACATAGCAGCTTGTGCAAGATAGGGAAGGCAAAAGGGGGAGGTGGGAAGTGCTGGCAGCTGTAGGTGGAGATTACGCAGCTAGGGAAAGGATATGATACTGAGCTCAGTGACAGATTCCAATTACTACTTCAGGAAAGACTGGCTAGAAAATGGCATGAGTTGAAGCTAGGAGATGGGTTGTTAGACCTGGTATAAACTTATTGGAAAAATAAGGCTTTCCCGCTTTGCTGTGTCACTGCTTTCAGCCTTGCCTCATCCTCTGTGGAGTTATTTCTCTGCTGGAAACAAATCTCGTGCATTGTGTGCTGGAGGTTAAAGCACCCAAGCTGTCTTCCTTTTAATGTTTCTATTTATTATGTTTTAACCTTAGCCTCTGGTTGTTAATACCAGCGTTGGACTGAAAATACATTTGATATTTTTAGTATTCAAGCAAGGATGGGTTCAGGAAAAATATAAGCCCCCGATTTCCAAACTGTCAGCACTTCCTAGACTTGGGTGGGTACTGAGAGAAAGCCTAGTGCCAGGTGATTTTTCAACCCAATTTTGCAGATGTAGATCCCAATCCTGCAATAAGAACTCGCAGGTGAGCCTCCGTGCCTGTATGTAACCTCACTGACTTCAACATAGCTTCATCTAGACATGGGAGAGGAGAGATAGCCTCAATCATGCAGACTGCTCCACATAGATTTCTGTAGGTAGCAGAATTCCCAACCTTATGAAATTCTTCATCACTACAGTACTCTAAACCGTCCTCAGACTATCTCCACCCCAGTCATGGCTGCCTTCTCTAATCCCATGAGGAGCCACCATAGCTTAACAGAATGAAACAAAGAATCATGTTCTGCTCTGTAGTATCTGTCCCATTCTACCATGTTGATTTCAGTAAGGTGGCATGTGTATAACATCGCATCATTGGGCCCCTAATAATTAATATGTAATAAATTAACCAAACGCGATTCTATACAAAACCTGAAATATTTTACTTTTTTTTTAAACTTTGATCTAAGTTTACTTAGATTTCATGGACTTGATACAAGAGCATTTGATATGAATCAGTAAATAAAACACTGTAATAGATAGCCACAATAAACTTTGTTAGAAATGTACATGTTGCGAAAATAATAATAAAAAAACAGCATGATGTCTGGGTTATAGTATATAAATGCTCAACAAGAACAGTATACTAAGGAAGCTTAAAAACCCTGCTCTGCATAAATCTGGGGCCCTATTCAACTAACTTTCTCAGACTCCTACCATTCAGAATCTATGTCCCACTGTAATAGTACAAAGGTTAGTTAATAAGGCCTCAGTTGTTTCCTGTAGCTGTTTTTTTTTCCCCATGGACATCACATCCAGGTAATGTGTATATAAACAAAGCTCATAAGAAATGTACAAATATAAAAAGCTACAAACATTAATAAATTACATCATCACAAAACACAGAAACACTTCACAAGGTGCTAGTAAAATAACTGTATCCCCTCATAATACAAGAATTAAAACAAAGAGCTGGTATTAAAGTTGAAGATTATTCTTCAAAATGTGTCTTAAATAGATTATTTTCTACTATTTGATTCTGTATAAGACATTTTATAAGGCTGCACAAAGTTTTACTTGTTTTCCAGGCAACGCCCAAATCCACCCCAACCCCCCCAAAGAAAGTGAAACAAAAACAAAACAAAAAATACCACCACCCAACCCTTTTTAAACCAAACTAAAATACAACTGATAATACTCAGCAATGACTTGTATAAATGTTAATGAAGTAGTCTATAGAAAGAAATGTCTAAAGATACTTTACTTTTATAAAAAAGAAGTTATTTAAAAAGCTATTTACAAGCTACATTCTATGAAAAATATGCCTTAGTAAACACATCTAAAAATTAAAATACGGGATTGCCTGAGAAACAAATTTAACCCCTCAAGTGTTTATATGCAGACAAGCAGTTTAATGTAAAATAATGCACTCTACACCAAACACTAAAAGAGTTAAAAGACAAAAAAGTATCCAGTCAAATTGTCAATAAGCTAAACTTTCCCACTATCTGACACCTGGATGCATGCAGCCCTCGTTCCCAAAGTAAGTGTATCTGATAAGAAGTGCTTTGATATAAACGTCAAAAACTGCACATGAAGAAGCAGAGCTTGACCTCATGTACTGCAGTTAAAGTGACTGCAAGGTCTGCAACACATCTTTGTGTGCTTTGATTTCGACACTGACACGAGCTATTGTACCATCATGTGTGTCAGTTAGCAAAAAAACCTGGCCCTCAGGCATAGAGCTAAAACTCCCAACCAGTTATGAACCCAGCAGTAAACCAGCTCCCACTGTGCATAACTAATGCTGCCTCGTGCACCCAGTATTGTCCAACCCGCAGCTATCTGAGAGGGACGGAGTAGTGCTCAAGTGCAGTAATGACTCCTCCAACACATCTAGATCATGATCAGGGTGAGATAATGAAGTTTCACATTATGCAGACTACCTTCTGCATTCGCTATAGCCTGGGAAAAGTCTCCAGCAATCAAACTTAAGGTCCCCCACCTTTGAATATTATTTGTCAGACAAATGCAGAATTTTTAAATTTAATCTCCTGCTCCTTGACCAGATACCTCTTTAAAGATAATACTTGTTTTTTCTTAAGTGAAATGTAACTGAAATGGATGTTCATTCTGTTAAAACAACTGGTTTCCACTTATGAACAAGTTAAAGGGATACTTTCCTAAAACTGGAATGATCCTCAATTTCTTGGATTATCATTAACTTTTTGCGAACTAGTCACTCTCAGCAATTTGAGAAAGGACATCTATATTAAAAAATATTTATAGCAGTATTCTGTACACTTTAACTGCTGAAAGTTAAAAACAATTATTAAAGTGGTGGCAAAAAGTTAACTGGTATTGTCCCTAAGATGATGCACAATACTACTGAAGTCCTTCAAGAGTTGAAGAGTTAGTGTCAGCTCAGGAATTACTGAGCTTTGATCAAGTCCCAGTTTTCGAAATATTAAAGGAGAAGTTTTCCATTCCGATGGATTTTCAAAATCTTCCCAAGCCTCTGTTTGGCAGTAGCCATGCCCTTTTTTGTACGTTTTCCTGAAAATTGAAAAAAAAAATGAACATGTTAAGTAACAGCAGCCACAGCTATGTAGAAACAGCAAAGCAGGCTCACTGGGTACAAAAACAGAAGCACTAACTTCAGCGGTGGTGTCAGCAGGTGCAATCACACTGATGTCTGATTTTCACCTGAAGTAATTACATTTTGGATATGTATACCACACATTCTCAAAGTTAACATGCTGTGTGTGTGTGTATGTAACACATAGATCAGAATGCTCTGAAGAAAACCAAGCATTGCCATACATTGCAATCTGTGCTGTGTATCGCAACCTATACTATATTGTCTTACTCCTGGTGATTGTCTTACTATGGATTTTAATCAAGTTTCATTCAGGATTTTTTTTACTATCTCGGTTTCATTCTTAAAGTACCATTCCCTGTTTAACTGTGTTCGTGAACCAAAGTACCCAAGAGACACATTTGAAAGCATGCACATATTTATTCTATAGGGGGCTCTCTTCAATTGTCCAAGTATCTAAAACTCAGTGCCAGATTGTAAGATTAGTGCAAACTCACTCGCCAGGTTTAAATGAATTTAAGATGGTTTCCAAGCGCTGTGCTAAACCCTTGTGTGGTGGAATGGAGGCAGTCACAAGAAAGAAGTTTAAAAAAAAATAATTCATCTAGATTAGACCGTTTAACTGTGCACTTTAAAGAAAAAAACAGTGTGCAGTTTCAAAGACTGAGGTTCATTTTAATTGTATTTATTCTTTAAAAATATATTCTGTTTTACCAAGGTTTTGATTAAATTCTATAATAGCTGGCAGCTTTGGTATAACTTGTTCCCTTTTCATCTGTGGCCATATCGTGACATTCATCATATTCACTTTGACACATCTAGGAAATATAGCAACTTCGTCCATGATTTTACGTAGGACCCACCACACTGTCATGTACTTGTTTTCTGCTTTGTGCTTGCACTTCTGTGTAACTTACTTCCCTATGGACTATGACACAAAGTGACACAAAAACGGATTTTTTAATCCAGGTACAATCAGACAAGAATGTACTAATGCAGATACTGTGTCCACGTCATCCAGTTTTGCCCTGGTAGCTTGATTCTGAACTAGCAAAATGGCAGGCAGGCTTAGGCTGAGCCTAGCTTCTGATCTTACTTCACTGGCAAGACTCTTACTGAAGTGAATGAGATTCAGCTGTGCAAAGACTGCAGTATCAGGCTCAACTATCTCCATGTATTTCCATACATTACTAAAAATAAATGATAATATGGATATAGTCGTGCCTTTCTTCTGGACAGTTTCAGAACCTGGAATATATCATTTCCCACATTGCCAAATGGGAAAAGTGAGGAACAAATAAATTATGACTTGTTCAAATCCACAATGAGCCAGAAGCAGAGTTGAGGACAGATCAAGTCACGTCCCCTGACTCCCAGTCCAGCATGTGATCCACCAGACCCTACTGCTGCCTTTCAGAAATGTACATAAGCATAATATTTGCTCACCCCCTTTGTTCTATTTCAGAAGTGAAACTACTGCAACTTGGTCCCCTTTGTGTTCACCCAGCTGGGAGAGAGAGCAGTTGGTGGGTACAAATGTATCCTTGACACATTGCTCTCCTACGTAATCATCCTATACTGTTTCACAACAGCTCTGACAGAGTGTGAACAAATCTGCATTTTGAACTGCATTTAAAATGCTATAGACGTAAACAACACCGAGAAGTCAGGTTATGGAAATCATGTGTTAGAAGTTACAGTTAAAACCTATTCATGTATAAAGTTGCAGGTGCTGTTTTTTATGCCGCCAGCATATTTTTTCTCTAGACACGTGTCTTCTGCTGCCTCAAGAAACCACAGTGAAAGTGTAACTAAGATCTTAGCTGCATGTCTAGCCAAGAACTGTATATTTTCTGGTCAGAAAAGTACATTAGTAAATGGACATAAATTCTCAGTTATCGCTTATCTTTACTTTTCATAGAATGTGTATCATCTGGATCGGGTCCTTGATGCGCACGTGCGCACGCACACACACACACAGATATGTGAACCATGCTCCCATATTTTTGTGTATATAACATACATACACACTCAAATAAGAGAGCATAGCTGTGTCCGTTTGCATATAGTTATACACATTTCTCCATAAAGGGCCTGTTCCAGCCCATTAAAATAAATGGGAATCTTTCCATTGATTTTAGTGGCTTTGGATGAGGCCTCAACGTAGGCAGTGATCCTGAGTGTACTGTTTTTTCTGAGTTTAACTGAAGGTGAAAAGTGTCTTTGTGGTTTAAAAGGGGGAAGGAAGAAAGAAAGGGGGAGGGGAAATCATGCTGCTGTTTTAAAAATATTTTTAAAAATATTTTCTCTCTCCAGCACTGGACTGGATTGAGCTCTCTCAGACATCCCCAGCAGAGCAGTGATGGCCCAAAGCTGGATGATCTGGCTTAACACTGCTGCCTCCTTAAATTCCCATTAAATTCAGCCTTCTAGGCCTTGTTTTACCAACCACCACACGGCTATCTTACAAAGGCATCCTAAAGCCTCCTTCTATTAAACAGGCACCCAGGGATGTCAGAAAGAGCTGTTCATTCACTTTCTTTTCCCAGAAAGGTAAAGCATTTGCTTATTTGGCAGACTGATTCATCACTCAGTCAGGGAGTAACCATCACGAGTCCTTGTCTGATCCCCGGGCTCTGCATCCTAGCACAAAGCTTGGACAGGCTTGGAGACCTTGCCTGCTGTATTCTGAGCTATTTCTGATTTCACTATATAACCCACTTCATTTCAACAGATTACCTTGTGGTGGAACATGAACACATTAAGAGGTAAATTGAATGAAATGTTTAATTTTGCTGCTGTTTGTGCCAATGGTCACAAGCATTAAAAAAATTCTCGTGTGTCTTTCTGACTTTTAATTGGCTTTGCCTTTGGATCCAGAATTTGCAATAAATAATATCTTGTTAAGAAAATGTTACTGACAGCACATTTAGTGATACAGATGTTTTCAAATTAAGCACACAGCATACAGGACTATGTGAAATCTCATACTATCTCCACTGTATTCATACAGTTATAAAACCATGGGAAATATAGTCACTTAAATTATCATAAATTGCATCATTGCTCAATGCTCAGCTTCCACTGTAAATAATTACAGAATTTGACCTCTCTCTCTCACACACACACACACACACTCACGTCCCTCCACCTTTTTCTTGACTTATGAACTTATAACTTCCATGTGGGCTCAGAGAGGAATAGCAGAAGACAGGAGGGGAAACATTTGACTCAAACAAGATTCAAGCTATTCCTCGGTGTAAAAATAAAATTCCAATTACAGAGAGTAAATAAAAATATTGAAAAACAAGTTGATTTGCATGGGGTTTTTGATGATGTTTCCTTAAGCACAATAATTCCTAAAAGTAGTTTAAATATTTGCACTGTTGAAATTCAAGAAGCATTCCAATGTAGGAAAGGCAACTTTTTGTGACTTAAAATATTCTGTGCACACACATGTACAGAATAGGTGCATTGGAATTTTATCTGTACTAAGATTTAAGGTTGAAATCCTGACCCCACTGAATCAATGGCAGAAGAAATATATAGAAGAAAGTGGAAAAACACAGAGTTTCTGAACAAGCGAAGAGGAAAACGTTGACAGGGTCTGTTGTGAATAGTTTTTTAGATACTGGAGGAGCTGGACTGTGATACAGAGATGAGTTCCTTTAAAACAGGGAACACAACCTATAGAGTTCGCTTTGGCAAGTACTAGGGATTGTTTTCCCCTAAGACACCCACACACAGTGGAACACATAGGCCAACAATGCTAACCCAACTCAGTGCTCATAGCCAGATCCCCAACTGGTATAACTAAGCCTAGCTCCACTGAAAGAGTACACGTACACAATGGAGAAGGGATGCAGGTCTACATGGTAGGGAACAAGCTTGCCCTGTCAGGGAGATGGACTAAATGACTGAATGGATCTTTGCCATTTCCTCTGTGAACATTTACAGTACCTTTGGCAGCTCCATTATTCTGTGATGATGATGAAGGTCTCCTCTGGGTGAGGAAAACTCCAGGTGCCATAGGTTGAGAGCCTCTGTTTACTTGGGCGACCCCAAACGTGCTTGCTCCGGCAGTGTATTCATGATCTGCTAGGCTGCTGGCATGGGACTCCAATTTGGGTTCAGGAGAGCTGCCTTCCTGAGAGAGTTTATTTGTGTTGTTGGGGGACAACTTCTTTTTGGTATTCTTCTTCTTCTTGCCTTTTTGTTCCTCCTTTCAATAAAGCACAGAATCCCCATTCAGCTACTGTGACAACTATTGGCATTTGTTAACATTGTTACACTGTGTATCGTGTCAAGAATGGGGATATTGTCAGAATTGGATAAAGACACAGAGCGAACAGGGTTGCTAGAAACTCAAAGTGAGAACTGATCACAACAGCATTGTTTCCTGGTCTGTTAGTTGCATCCACCTGCTGTATCTTGTCATAAATTGTGAGCTCTTAGGGGCAGGGACTGTCATTGTATTGTGTTTGTACAGCACCTAGCACAATGGGACCTTGATACATGTCTCAGGCCCCTAGGTGCTGTAGTAATTAATACAAATAATATTGATACAAGATAAATATAATGGGCCTGATTCTCAATTACACTAAGGAACCTTTATGTCACTCTGGCAGTATAACAAGGCCTTAGAGTGGGCAAAATTGGCCCCCTGAGGACACTCCTAGTGCAGGTGGTCTGGCAACCAGCCAGTAGAGAGCTGATGTAAAGATATAAACTGGTTCTTCCTTAGCTCCCTGTGTGGGCTGCCTGTCAGGGGAGTGGTCTGGGTGCACTACTCTATGGCTACTCTCTGTTTCCCAAGGCACACGGAGGGCTATGGAAGACAGAAGATAAATTGGTGTAGACCTGTGGCTGCTCTAACATACACTGGGGGCTGGGCAGGTCCCTATGGAGCCCCAGTATATGGGAGCACAAAGATGACTTAAAGACACCTTTCCCTTGTCCATTCCTGATCCAAGTATAGGAACAGAGTCATTGAGAATTAGGCTTAAAATTTTTCATCTCATGGGGAAAAATTAACGTCTGTGCAGAAGTTCACTGGGAGTAATGTCAATGTAGAGCACAACCCTATGTACATAGGCCTGTAATAGCTCTCTGTATCGTGGTGAATTTCACTCACAATGGAGGAACAATTTAAACTCCATAAGGACGATAGCAGGCTGATATTGGAAAAGCTTTGGTAACCTGTTAAAAATGGGATTACTAAACTGGAAAATGTAGCTGAGTTCTATGATATGTGTTGACACCGCTTTCTAGTGTCTTTTGGTACTTTAAAAAGGATTTAAAGATTATTGTGTTGAGGCAATGTAGTTTTGAACCGTGGGTACTGCGTTTGGCCCTACTTCCTATGAGGATTTTCCGTAAGCATCCGTAAGTTCAGCATGTTTGTATACAAACATCCATTTTCATAACTGAATGTAAGTTTATGGGATAAGAAAAAACTTTATTGCAACTTTCAGAATTTAACATAAAAAAATTAAATTCAAAAAGATGATGAAAATCTGGCATAATTCTCAATTTTGAATTACTTAGAGTAACATTTTAAAAAACACGTAAGAGACTTAGGTGTCTGAATCCCATTTTTGAAAGGGACTTAGGTGCCTAACCTGCTTAGGCACTTTTGAAAATCCCATAAGGTGCCTTTGAGCATCTTTAAGGGCCTAAATACCATTAAAAATCTGGTACCAAATACCTAAGGTAATTTTGAAAATAGGACTTAGATTCCTAAATCACATAAGCACATATGTAAATTTACTCTTTAATCTTATTAACGTAAAATCTACACTGAAGCTTTCCCCCAAATACTTCTTTGTTTACCTGATCTGCCCAACTGATAATTTTGTCAGTGTGCTTAAAGCACCTAATTGAACTAGAAACCTCTAATCTGCAGTGTCGTCGGAAATCTGAAAGTGTGATTTAGGACCTGATCCTGTTTCTATTGAGGCCACTGGAATTTTTGTCACTGAATTCAATGAGTACAGAATTGGACATGTACAGTAATTAAACATGAGCTGTTACGACAACATAGTTAACATTCAACAAGCAACAGAAGAAGACGGGGAAGTGCTATGGCTCCATTCGAAAATAAATAATTTTCTAAGGGAAAGCTACCTAGTATGCAAACTCACCTGCTGGGATAATTTGGCCGCTGCTGCCGCCAGTCCAGTTTCAATGGAGGCAACTCTTGTACCCTCTCGGACAGGTCTGTCTTGTCGGGGTACTGAGGGACCAACTCTTGCTAAATGTAAGAACAAAATGAAAATACAGTATAACAGATACTCTGTGTAGGGGGAACACTGCATTCCTATAGAATGAGGGGCTTGGGGGGTGACAAGGGCAAGACAGAGCTTATTTTTAAATAGACATTCTACTTCAGTGGGGCTAACAACTATAAGTGCCAAGTGTTAGTAAGGCCGTTGAGTGGCAGATGTGGAAACAGAGCTCAGGACTCCACTTAAACTATGTAGCTTTTGGAAGGAAACCCATTTCTCCTCCTGATTTTCCAAAATTGTCCACATTTAATGAAAAATCAACCATTCATGGAATGTGAATGTATTCCAAATGAACAGGCAAAATGCTTCATAGGGATTTTCCACAAACTCTTCCCAGCCCACCTGCCAAGGGAGAATTCTTCCAGGGCAGGTGCTGTACAAGGCTCCCATAATCAACCCTAACCCTGTCCATCCTAGCCCCACTAGTGTAGCAGGTAGCACATTCTGGGCGGCTCAACAGACAGCCCGGGTCAGGCTGCTGTAAATTAGAACAGCCCTGGAGCACTCCAATATACACCAGGAGCTGCACTGGCCCCCAATTGGCCCACAACCTGGGCACTGTAAAAGGTGGCACTTCCTGTAAGGCACAGCACAGAAACTGTTCCTAGCAGTTATACTGAGCTTTTGATGGAAACTGGGGGAATAGTTTATATTCTCTATTTTCTTTTTTAATGCTTTATATATATAAGGTGTGGGCTGCCTCAGAACTGCAAGATTTCTCCACTACATCATCATAATACTAGCAATACATCATCGACTTCACCGGCAGGATGTAAAAGATACCTACAACCTATAGGAGATTACTTTTATTTTTAAAAGGTAGCTGAAGAGAAACGTCTAGAATGTGTTAGATTCAACTTAGTGTTCACTACAGTGGAACTATTAAAAAAAAAAAAGTTAGTCTCTCAACTGAGAAATCTAGACGAGCACAATCTTTATGGTAAAAATAATAAAATCCCGTTGTTCTTTTCTAGGTTTTCAATTTAAAATATCCGCCCTGAGTCTGAACATCCAAGACATAATGGACTTGCCTGTCGGGCTGTAGGGGGCATCATCAGAACTTTTTCTTTTCTTTGATCGTGATTTGAATACTGGATTATCTTCATCGGATTCCAAAGATGGGTAAACTAAACCAGGAACAAAAAATAGCTTTTATTGCAGCAGTATTAAACAGGAGTTTGAGGTAAGTACGAATCACCCATCAGTGTAGAACTGGATGAGCACAGTGGTGAATCAGGCCTAGAGTATCTATGTAATAGACTGCGGCCAAGGGTAGCACACAGAATGAAATGTCTGAAAGGCACTGATGCCCTGGGGATAGGGCATTAGACTAGGAATCAGAGGAGGTGTGCTCTGTTCCCCGCAATGCCACTGACTTGCTTTGTGGCCATGGGCAAGTCACTTCACCTCACTGTGCCTCTGTTTTCTCTCCTACCCCTTGCCTGTCTTCTGTTTAGATTGCAATCTCTTAGGGGCACAGATTGGCTCTTACTCTGCATTGACACACTACCTATCACCATGGAGCCCCTAATCTCAGTTGGAGGCCTCTAGGTGTTATTGTAATGAAAATAATAATACAGTTTTTGATTCACAGCACGTGATGTTATTCTTGGCTTGGAAAAGCCAGTCCTCCCCTCACATACAGCTGGGCCTATTTGGAGTACCTGTCATTATCAGGTGCATGGGGGATGTTACTCCCCAATCGGATAGGTTAGCACATAGGTCATCTCAATGGACATTTGGTGACCCTCACATGGTTTGGAACAGAATTTCCTACATGTCTAAGAAACACAGACAGAGTGTGGTACCCTTAGGAGAAGAAGGTGTTTAACAAGCTAAATGAGAGTCAACAGTGTAACCCTGTTGCAAAAAAAGCAAACATCATTCTGGGATCTATTAGCAGGAGTATTGTAAGCCAGACACAAGAAATAATTCTTCTGCTCTACTCCGCGCTGATTAGGCCTCAACTGTGTCCAGTTCTGGGCGCCACATTTCAGGAAAGATGTGGACAAATTGGAGAAAGTACAGAGAAAAGCAACAAAAATGATTAAAAGTCTAGAAAACATGACCTATGAGAGAAGATTGAAAAAATTGGGTTTGTTTAGTCTGGAGAAGAGAAGACTCAGAGGGGACATGATAAGTTTTCAAGTACATAAAAGGTTGTTACAAGGAGGAGGGAGAAAAATTGTTCTTCTTAACCTCTGAGGATAGGATAAGAAGCAATAGGCTTAAATTGCAGCAAGGGCGGTTTAGGTTAGACATTAGGAAAAACTTCCTAACTGTCAGAGTGGTTAAGCACTGGAATAAATTGCCTAGAGAGGTTGTGGAATCTCCATCACTGGGGATTTTTAAGAACAGGTTGGACAAACACCTGTCAGGAATGGTCTAGATAATACTTAGTCCTGCTTGAGTGCAGGGGACTGACTAGATGACCTCTCGAGGTCCCTTCCAGTTCTATGATTCTAATATCAGGATAAAAGTGAGGCCATTGGATACCCCCGACGAGAGGTGGCTGCTTGCCAGTTTGCTGAATAGCCCTATTTTGATCACACTGGTTGGGTGAGAAGTATGTGATTAATGCCACTTCTTAGACCTTTCTCGGAGTAAACAGAGCAGTTGGCTCTACATTACATGGGCCCAGTGCTAATGTTCATCTGCGGGAAAAACTCCTTCTGTTTTTAATGGACCTTGTGTGGGGCATGTGGAATTTGGTCCAGTTAAACCACAGGCAGAGGCTCTTGGCCAAAACACAGAGCTATTCTCAGATTATTAGTCATTAAAATTATTACTCCATAAAATCCCCCACTGTACTCAATAAAATGCTGTTCTGTTAAACAATGCTGGGATGGCATTGACACAGCTCACTCCCTCAAGACCTCTTCCCCTCTCTCTGCTCATTGTAAACCATGCACGTCTTACTGAGTGACTAAAAATAAAGGGTCAAATTGTCCCCACTTGAGAAAAAACAAATGTAGGAAACAGAAGTCAGTGAGTTCTCACTCACAAGGTTATCCGTCCATTAATGAGAAGGGAGTTCATCGCCCCTATACTCGTTAGTGTCCCAGGTTCAGGGTAGATCTCAGAACCCTGGCTATCAGTACTGGTTTTCATTGGTTCCTGCTCTCATCCAGCCCCAATACAAACAGATCTAGTCCCAGCTCCTTCCACCTTCTGGATCCATAGCGCCCCAACCTGGAGCTCTAGCATGGAAAGGCTTGGGAGTCAGGGGAGGGAATGCTGTAGGGGAAAGTTTGCCTTCTTTATGTTTGGGGGCTTTTCCTCCCCAGTTTGATTCTCAGAGTTTTACTTTCAATCCCAGCTTAGTATCTCGAATGATCCTGGCTAATGAATCAAAGTAATTGTTCCCTCCACTTCTCAGAGGACAGAGCCTTCTTTTAAATAATGAATGGGATTTGTTTGTTTTCAAAAGATTAAATCTGACTGATTCTTTGGCAGGGAGGGGAAAAAACAAGGCTGGATTAAAGCACAGGCTCACTGCAGGCCAGTGCCGAGGACCCCTGCTCCTGGACTGATGTGATCACATCAGAATCTCAACTTCATTTTAAAAAAGGTAAGTTCTAAGCCCCCATAGTGGTGAAAACAGTTTGAAAATATGACCCAGGTGTAACCGATGCAGTGATGCTTGCCTGAGCCTGCAGGCAGCCTGAAACAATAGTTCTGAGAGGGTTGAACAGGGTATTAACTCTTACGAGCCACTCTGGAGAGTCTCACCAACACAATGCAGCAAATGATTGCATATACCGGAGAGGAGGAATGCTGCAGGCCTGGCCCACCTACCCATCCATGCAGCTACTGGGGTAAGTCCTGGGGTGCCCCTCTCCTGCCAACCCTGCCTTTCTGGGGGAGAGCGGGAAGCCCTGCTGCTCCCAAAAAGGGGAAATTGCCATTCCTAGGGTACAGAAGGTGATCCCATGCTACCGCCCTTGTCAGTCTGAGAGGGGCCGGGGAACCTCTGCCGCTCTGTGTGTGTGTGGAGATGGGGGCGGGGGTGGGCTCAGACAGGGCCACAGGAGTCGGGGGCATGGTGACCTGTGTTGTGGTATGCCTAAGGTCCCAGATTGTCTTCATTCCCCTCCCCCCACCCCACCAAAAAAAATCAGATTTGTTTTGTTTTGTTTTTCCCCAGTCATTCATTAAATCACGCTTGAAAAGTCAGGTGTATTATTGTTAAATATATGAAGAAAATCCTGGCTCATGTTTGCCTGAACCAGCTGTGTCAGCAAATATTAGGGTTCTGTGAGACATTCAGAAACACTCAACATCTTTGCCTTTCACATTTTGTTTCACTTTCACTAAATTTCATTGGGTTTTGCTCACAAATAGCTGCAGTTGTGAAACCTTCAGAGGCAGCGGGATCTAGTGGGCAGAGAATGGGACTGGGAACCTGGGACTGCTGGCTTGCTTTGCCACTCACTCAGTGTGGGGCCTGGCGCAAGTTACTTAACCCTTCTGTGTTTCCATTTCCCCTTCAGTAAAAGGTAGATAATTATTGACCAACCCACATGAGGAGAAGGGCAAGAGAACGTATTAGGTGCTATCGAAGTGCTAAATGTCATCAGCGATACCTTGTATAACAACATCAAACCCTTCCAGTCGCTCTACAAATACCTTAGTGGTAGTGAGATAAATGGACTAAGGGTGAGAGGGCAGGTGGTGTTTATGAAAACCTTGAAAATGTTTCTTTCTGCAGCCACATGCCACCTGAACTGTTCTCTCCATGAACATTTACAGTTCTTTTGGGTGAATGGTAACAATATCATTTGAGTTTTATTCAATCCTCTGTATATACACACTCAGACTCCTCGATAGAGGTTTTTTTTTTAAATGTGCATTTACTTTTTCATTTCAATGTTTGCCTGTTAAAGCAATGTATGGTTATAATGTTACTGCTTAATTTAGCCCCTGAACTGAAAATCTGCTGACCAGATGCAATACAAATGGAGTCTTTATAAACTCAGACTGCTTACAGCAAAGAAAACCCATTAAATAGTAGCATAAATATATAATTAGCAAAAATGTTGGGGTTTAAAATATCACCCTGTCCATTTTCCCATTGTCACATATAGATCATGTGTATAAATTACACTTTCACAGAATTTGTGATGTAATTTATCCCGACTGATTCGCCTACAAGGTGCTGTAACTGCAAACCAGAAACATGCACTTAACTTCTTTTAAACATGTACAATATTTTCAAAATGTCTTGTTTTCATTAAGCATTTCAATTTGAACTTTAATATATGTGTATCTAACAGAGAAAGCAGATTTCAATGATGTTTTTTATGGGTCACAGTCAGCAGCAGCATTTTAAAGTAACATTTTTATTATGCTGCTAAAGAGCTGCATACCCTTCTTGAGCCTGCATGACTATGTGGTTTTATCTCTCTCTGAGTGTTAATATTTTTAACTGCTCTCTCTCTTTCTCACACACACACACACACACACACACGCTGCTTTTTCATATTATTAAAAAACTCGTTTTCAGAATATAGTAAACTTAATGCAGTGGTCTCAAAAATCCCTCTTTTCTTTTCAGTGCAGAGTTTAGCATTCTTGGCATTAAAACTTAAGATCATGCCCTCATCGTATCTAATTGAGGGGTTCTTTACTGACAGCTTCTCTGATAGTCATTTCATTCTACCTCACTGACACATAAGTATCACAGTTTCATGGTATACTGCATAAAGTTCTATTTTTAAATTAAATATATATGATTTAGGATATGGCTAATCTTGGTTTCAACGCCACTGCTGTGCTTGTTAAAATATTTTCCCTATACTACATAGAAGTGTAATATGTTTGGGTTCAATCTGAATAAAATATCAGTTTAATCTGTTTATCTAATCTCAAGAGTCTAATGTGTTTATTCTAATCTATTTATTCCTATCTAATTTAATCTAATCTATCTCTTCACCCTTGTCTAGCCAATCTAATCTCTTTCTTTAATCTTGCCTACTTTATACAGACTAATCTAGCAATATAGGCCCCCCCAGTATACAAACACTAAGTAACTGTATGTACCAGATTAGTCCCCTTGATTTCAATGGGACTAACTAGAAGTGTATAATTAAGCACATGCATAAATACTTTCAGAATTGGGGCCATAGCCATAGAGATTAATTTGTTTTCTCTCACCATAATCAGAATCTTTAAAACAGGCATCTAAGTGGTCCTGGTCATCGTAGTCTTCAATGTCAATGCTGTTTTTTGTGCTCTTCTTCAGTAAGTGCTTGCCTGCATTTTTGTTGTTACTGCTCCCGGGTTTTTTTGAGTTTTGGGCTGAGATAGAGTTATTTTTAGCTTGGTTGGTACTCCATGAAGTCTGCAGGCAGGAGTCAGAAGACTGGAGATTTGCCATTGATAACATTCCTTGGATTGCTTCCTGTGTGCTGGGAGATGCAGGTGGCTGACTGAGGGAAAACATTAACAAAATAAAGAGCTTTAAGCTAATTACCAAATCAACAATGTGAAATAAACAGTATTCACTGCAAATACAGCTCAATTTGATTTCTGGATTAATGGCCTCACCACTGTGTAGGTGTTTAATATGGGGAAATCAAGTTATACCAAGTATAGACCCATCAAGCATAGAAGGTTAGAAGGGCAAACAGAGGTTTGAGATAAAAATCAGGAAATCTTCCAAAATTTAGTTACATGAATGCTTTTTCACATGTCATATTTTGGGCGAGTGAGGAGAGTAACCAAGTGACTCTCCCCACAACAGAAAGCTGGTAACCCAAGGACAATATAATCATCAAAGTCATGTCTCCAGTACCCATTTTAGAAGAGAATGATAATGAGTTACATATTAACTGTGGCTTGGATGAGCCAAGCTCCAAGATGGGTCGGCCAAGACCCAACAGTAAATGAGGGGCAACATCTAGTAGTCAAAAGAAATAAACAGGAGACTTTCTACAAAACCTTTCTTGGCTAGATCCTCAGCTGGTGAAAATTAGAGTAGGTCTACTAAAGTCAAAGGCCTTATGCCAGTTTTACTATCCGAGGATATGGCACTCTGTTCTTATTCTGAACTGACTCACTGATGACTTCCACTGTGATCAAATGGCCATCCCTATGATCACTTGAACACTGTGTCCACTCATGGAGGACAGGTCCATCAATGACTATTAGCCAGGATGGGCAGGGATGGTATCCCTAGCCTCTGTTTGCCAGAAGCTGGGGATGACTGATAGGGCGTAGATCACTTGATGATTACCTGTTCTGTTCATTCCCTCTGGGGCACCTGGCATTGGTCACTGTCGGAAGACAGGATACTGGACTAGATGGATACTTTGGTCTGACCCAGTATGACTGTTCTTATGTTCATAGTGTTTGCTTAGAGTTTTTCAGATTTGCCAAATTAATCACAAGTAAACTAATGGCATGTATTTTATTTCCTCTTCTATAAGTGGAGCAGAGTAGCGGGGGCAAAAAAATTAGGGTAAAATATTCAAAAGCGGCTTCAGTGACTTGAGAGCCCAAGTCCTATTTTCAAAAGTGACTTATGAGTCTATGCTTCATGGCAAATCAATAGGATTCAGTGAGCTCCTAAGTCACTGACGTGCTTTTGAAAATTTCACCCTTAATCTCAAACAAGATAACAAAAAGGGTTTGCCCATCACTGCTACCTTCTTTCATTTTCATTCACTACCACCCCACCAAAGAAAGGAAATCCAAGCATCTGAATCTATCCAATGAAAGAACTGAGTTATAGTATCATTCCAAGCATCTCCTACACAACTGCCACACACAAGGCTGGACCACTGTTAGATCCTGAAGGTCACAAGTGCAGTATGACAGGGTTTAGGGGACCCTGCAGCTGCAGCTCTATGAACACAGTGAAAATTCTGTTCTGCATTGTAAGGCTTGGATCATATGTTTAGAGCTGATATTTTGCACTAGAACATAACATATGGCTTCTCATTTGTGGTGTGTGTTTGTTTAGACATTCTGGTTCTTTTTTAGGAGTAAAATTTGTTATTAGTGGTGTTTGAAATTGCTTTTTTTTAATTAGATAAAATATTGGCCCAATCTAAAAGCCTCACACTCCTGGCGATGAGTTCCTAGGCCTTGAGCCAGCAAGATAGTTAAGCATATTAACATGATTTCCATCACTGCAGAACTTGTACATTTCAGGTATTTGGGGTGTTTGGTTTGATAAAAATCTATTCTCAGATAACTGCACTGGCTTGGGTTTTATAACAACAACGTAATATTTGTAAATAGCCCTTCTCCCTGACCACCATCCTTCAGGGTGCTCAGGGTACTGTTCAAATTACACTTTGCAATGATACAGTTAGATACAGATCAAGACAAAATACATCACCTTAAAATTACACAGGTAACACCCAATGTAAGGGCTTTTTATAGATTTCTACTATAAACAAGGAATTTAAATACATTTATTAAAAGATCAATGCTAACTCTTTTTACTGCAGTTCACAAACAGTACTGACAAATCCAGCACAGGCTGGGATGGCCTAGGTGACCTTTTCCAGCTCCAATTTCTGTTATTCTCAATAGGCAAGAACAGGGATTCAGAATTGCTGCTTTCTGTAGACTACAATGGACTTCTTACTCCCCTCGATCCCAATATATGCTCCTGGAACAGAAGTCAGGATCTACTGAAAAGGAAGAGGAAGGAAGGCCTTCCTTACGCTCGAGTACCGGCTGAAAGGACTGCTATATCAGGAGGTCAGAGCTGCTTGGAAGAGAGCTGAGGTGAGAATAAGGTGGGATCTAAGTACTTCCAGACAGAGGGTAAAATGAGATGTTTCAGTTAGAGGGGAAAGTGATGGAATATTAACTCTGAGTGCTCACAGGACTAAGAAGCAAATGTCCTTGTCCTCTGACTCTGTTGGCCTAAAAACCCTTTCACTACATCTTTGCAAGTAAATTGCAGTCACACAAGAGTCTATTCTCCATCCATATTGAATCCTTCATTAGCATCAAAGGAAGTTAGTTATACCCCTATATTTAGAGAGGACTAGATCCTCTCCTTCCCCAGAGAGGAACAGAAACTGCTTAAAGATGTAAAGACAATTCCCAACTCCATAAATTGGAGGATTTTTATAGCAAGGTCAAAAAGAGCCCAACTTTTAGTGCTACTGTATGAGATACCCTCTCACATCTCTTTACTCTCTTCCTTGTGGTCCAAGCAGAAGAACAGGACTTCAGGAAACAGAATAAGCTTCTAGATCTTGTGTCTTACCCCAACAGAGACAAAGAATAGGATAAGTTGAGAGGAGGAAGAAAGATTCAGGAAAGTGGGAATATGACTAGAGTTATGCATTTATTACTGGTTTTGTATTACTACTGGTGTCTGATGGACAGAATAGCCAGGAACAGTTATGCACCACTATATATAGACTGATGAATATAACCTGCAAAGGAATTTTAGAAAATGTAGACCTACACTAGCCCTGACAGATATTCATAGCTGTCAAAAATGCAATCAGGCTCAGAGTGATGTTAAACAAGATGATTAATATTTCACCAGAAAAATGTAGCTTTTGTAAAAATTTTATTCCTACAGTGGTAGGTTGATGTCAAAGGGTAAGTAAAAATTCTAGAAAAGTGGTAAGCTATAAAGGAAGTATTCTACATAGCACATAGGTTTAATGAGGGAAGAAAAACAGGTTCCCTAGAATGCCAAAGAAAATTAATCTCTTCAGACAGTAGAAGAAAGCAATTTCTGAAAAGGCAGATACTCAATACTTACAACTCTTTAAAGCTCAGGCAAACAAAGTGCAAAAACCACTGACAAAATGAAGTTGTGTGTGGTTTTTTTTAAACCATTATTCAATGGAAACCACTAATACCGAACATTTCCTGGGCAAATTAGCAACAACATGTCACATTCTCTTATTCAATGCTAACTTAATCCCCTTTAAAGGTTTTTAGGATTCCAGACATAGTAACACGAACACATTCAGCAAGTCTCTTGAAACTAGTCACAATCGTAAATAATCCTAAAAATGAGTTAAGCCAGTTTTAGCAGCTAGTGAATCAATGAAAAAGCACATCAAGACATTTATTTGGTGAAGTACACTTTAATCCTCCCATTATCTTGTCAAACACCTTCATTTTCTGTCTGTTGCATTCATAATATACACAAAATCTACAAAAAATTAACATATTTTCTTCACATTTTGCTCAGCAGTTTGTCTCAAACACTAGACTCTCAAAACAGTGGAAACAGACCATCAAAAACTGTCCACCAAATGGGAGAATTAGAGAGGAACTGCCTAAAGCAACACAAGCTTTAACAAATAAATTGTGGAATCTGATCAAAACCAGCGGTTCTGAAAGTCAAACCACAAACTCAACATGTGTGTAAAAACCTCTTAAAGAGACAGACAGTTAAATATAAGGCAAAGTGTTTCTCATTAGGCCATGTTCTTACAGATTTGTATTGTTCTGTTTTCTAAGCCAGACAAAATGTACGACAAGAAACAGAAAGCAATTAGTAACCTTTGGAAAGCCATATCCCCTTTCTAGAACCTTAGAAATTATTTTTTTTTAATAATTTTTTTAAAATACCATTTATAAAAGTAAACTTTCTGCTAGTTAAAAACAATGAAGACACCCACCTTGAAAATGATAAGAAAATGGGAACAGAGAACCTCGCAGACAATTGTACCTGCCCCCAAACTGGATGGAGCAACTAAAATATGCAGCAATGTGCAGAACTAGATGCTGCTTTGTCACTGAGCATATCCTGTTCACTGTTCGTTTCGCTTGTATTAAAGGAGAGGATTTGGGGAGGGTTAGAGAAAAGGATATTTTTGTGCAATTTACTGGAATAAATTAATGCCTTTTTGCAAGTGGTTTTGCATTTTTGTAACTTCCTCTGCTGTATTTTTTTTTTCTTTCCCCCTTTAAAAGATACTTTACTAGTGCTTGGCAAGTTGTCACCCTTGAGAGCAGAGGGGGAATTAGCTTACTTCAATAATTGTTCACTGTGTAGTAAGCATCTGGTGATTTTCAGCTGCTTACATCTCAGCAACCGAAAGAGGTACTGCACTGAAAACTGTCAGCTCACACAGAATCTTGATCTGTAAAACATAGTAAAATTTAATAAAACTTGGTTCAGCCATTGCACACTCCATATGCAAAGGAAACGTTCACACTGACAAAAGGGTATCAATACAGTAGGTGTAACATCACAGCTCATTAAAACGATATAGATGGGGGAATTCTCACACCAAATAAGAGACTTTAAGTTCCAAAGTTGGCCCAACCTACTGTGGGCACAGTTGTGGCCCAGGGTCTGATCCAACTCCCACTGGATCAGTGGATCAAGACCAGTTTGACTAAGTAATGGTTTGTGGAGTGTCCAAGAAAAACTTTTCCACTTTAGCTGATTTGTGAGGAAGAAAAACCAAACCATAGAAAGATGGGAATTATTAATACATGGTAGGAAAACCAAACAGTACCGCATTTGCATTGTGCAACATTGTAGTACGTGTGTATTTTCGGGAGATTTTCCTATTTTAAAAAAAAACATGTTTAGATATATTTAATAAAAAATGAGTGATTATGAAATGAAATATAATAATTTCATTAGGCAGGAGCTTTTTTTACTCAAGCTTATACCCACACTACCAAAACCTAATTGTTTATATAAGAGCCAAAAGTGAAACAACATGTTCCCATGAAGCTACAACACACACTATAGTAATTCATGCAGAATTTAGTTTTTACTGCATTTTAGACTTTGATTTCAGAAGCCATAAAGGCTATGAATGCACTGGATACAGTGCCTGGTATAAGGGGAGGAAAAATGAGAGGGCTAACTCCTATTCTGTTATTGAACAGCTTTGTGACCCATTGAAGTCAATGGAATAGCACCAATGTAGCCAGAGTCTTTGAGGATTATTGTAATTTTCACAAACGTTTCTGTTTGATACATTGCAAACAAGCAGCCAGCCTCATTATCTGTCATACACCCAATGTAACAAAAATGGCTGAACCAAATTTTAATAATTCTTATGTTTTATAGCCTCTATTCGGCTGTCATATCCCACTGGAAACACAGTTGTAAGCAAGTCTTGTAACGTGATCTCTCCCCCTCAGTAGGATGTATTTAATAATTTTGAGAAACTTAAGTGTAAATATGAAAAGAAGACTAAACTACATCAGGGTGTTAGGTGAAAATGGAATTAACAAAAGTTGTTCTCTAATCCAATGATGAGTTCTGATGTAGCATTTAGATATGAATGGCTTTGAGGGGAAGAGCAAGAAGAAAAGAAGTAACAGGTTAAAAGGTGTATATTTATTACTAATTGTAAAGGAATTAGAGATGGGTCCAAACCAAACTCTGGGAAAGTGCAGACCAGGAATCAGATCCAAACTTTGTGACTCAGGTCCATCTTTTAAGACATGCCTTTTAAAAGGTTGTTACTCAACTCTGCAAAAACAGTCTTTAGCAGATGGTAAGCAGTAATTGCCTCCACCTAGGCAAAAGTCGCAATTAGCTAAGACTAGGTCTGTTCTCCAAGAGTTACCAGTCTTCTCTAATCTAGGCTCCCTTCCTCTTCCCCTTAACACCCCCTTCTTTCCTCCTCCTCCCCCCACTGAAAAAACAGACCTTGTGTACACACTGTCCTGGCATTTTTACACCTGTGTAGCCCCGCCTTGAGCCTTGTCTACAGTAGTAGTCCCACCACTGCCAGCATACCTGGAGCTCCATTGATGTTAAAGTGGTAAAATGAGAGTCTGCAAATTTAGTTTGGGTCAGTCAAGTGACAAGGTTTCCCCCAAAACACTGCAAAGATGTCTCCGACTTTAAATGATACATGTCTCCCAGCAAGAGTAACTTCCAAAGAGACGTTCTGTATCACAGAGTTCATTTCCCATATCTCACACAGCTGTCTGAATGGCAGAGTAAGCAGTCACATAATGAACTCCTGAAGGGTAAAAACTCCCTTAGCTCCACAAGTCTCCCTCCTTCAGGTTTATCTGCACCTCTACAGCCTTTCTTGGCACTCTACACTTCAATCCTGTCCCATCACAAAGCAAACCAGTTCTCTTTTAAACTCACTGATACTATTTGCTGCTACAGTTTCACTTGGCAACTTATTCCATATGTTCACTACTGAGTGTGAAGCATCTCTGTTGGAATTCTCTGCATTGCTCTTAATTTCTTAATGGATAGATAGTATCTTCTTCTTCTTTGGAACCTCCCAGAGAAAGAGCTCATTCCACTTTACCAAGGCCCTTTCATAACTGCAAGCTGCACTTTAACAACTGTGTCAAGAAAAATGAAACACCCAATGGAAGGAAGGAGAGGGTAACAGTGACAGCACCAATCACCTGCACCTTCTGAGCTCCAAGCTCCCTCCCAGCTCTCCCATAAGCCCTGTGTCGTGTTCAACCATATTTACTCCAGTCGTGGATCCTGAGACAACATGGAATTGATGGGAGGGCTGGAAAGAGAACGGCTGCTACAAACCGACAGTGATCCAGCTGGCGGGTTTCCCAATGATCCAGCCTGACAGCTGACATTTTCAACCTAGGTGTGCCAACTCTGGGAAGATGCTTTGTGCTTACAAAATACCGCGGTTAGCGTCTGTCACACACAACTAATACACTTTGTGAATCGTGAAGAGGGTGAAACCTGTTTTGAATAACTTACAAAAATTGATTGCTTAATCTGTAAAATGGGGCTAATGATACTGCACGCCTTTGTAAATCACATCTAGATCTGCTGTTCCTAAGTGCTACTAATAAATTGGTCCTCTAATAGAAGTGAAGAAAAGGGTACTCAGTACAGTCTGGAATACACACTGGGGTGGTCTCTTAAGACTGGAGGTTGCCTACCAAGGGTGGCCTCTGGACCAGGTTTCACTCTATTAATTACATCAGCAGCAGCAAGTCTGCCTTGAATGACAATGTTCAGGGTTTTTTTCTGTGTAGCCAGGACGTTTAAGGTCCCTATATCCCTGTTAACTACAACTGTTAAGCATCCTTGAATCTTAACTACTTATTTTGATTTGCCTTCTTTCCCGGGGTCAGTAAATCCTGTTTACTGAACGAAGCCATCTGGGCTAATAGCTTCCTGGATTCTCCCATACTAAGAACTGGATTGCACACTCCTTTTAAGCAGGCATAAACTCCCACTGATTTCAGAAGACATTGCCTGAATAAGTTGTGCAGGACTGTTCTCTAACCACCTTAAGGCTTTTACAGGAAAGCACTCCACTTATCGTGCACTCCTTGGTTTTGATACAGTCTCCCAGAATTGTATATTTACATTTATTTACATTATTATTTGTGTTACCGTAGAACCTAGATGCCCCAGAGCTCCATTGTGCTAGGCACTGCACAAACACATATGAATAGACAGCCCTTGCCCTGAAGACCTTACGGTCTAAGCAGACAAGACAGACAAAGGACAGGAGAAAGGAATCATCATCATCCCCATTTTACAGATGGGAAATGGAGGCATAGAGAAATTAAATAACTTGACCAAAGTCACAATGGGAGTTTGTGACAGAGCCAGGCACTGAAACCAGGTTGCCTCAGTTTCAGTCCAGTGCTTATAAAAAAGAACTATAAAGCCTTTTAAAGAATTATCTTTAAAAATTTGTGCAAGACTCCAAATCACTATCACAACACAGTAGTATGGTTAATAATTACAAATACATGGTCATTTTAAAATAAAACATTAGTAAAGCTGTTCTCCCTTTACATCCCTAACATTGAGTCCAAGTTTCTGTTTTTCTGCTGAAAACGTCCGATGATGTCAGTACCACCTAAACAGAACATATTCCTGCATGGTGCTAGGCATTCCCAGATATTTTTATTATTATTATTTGTACACCAGGTCCTTTACCTAGGTTTTAGGCCCTAGACAGCATGGCCTTTTACAGACATAGCCTTTGCTGAAAGGAGGTTAGAAATGAAGGGCCAAATTTTGCTCTCTTTACTCAGTGGGACTGCAATTGTGATTAAGACAAGTAAGGCTGGACCCAGATTAGATGTATGATCATACAGATGATGGGAGAGAAGAGGAAGGAAGAAGGGAAAATTGTTCTGACATGTACACGGGAGGTATTTGTTTTGCTCTTTTTAAAGGACATGAGGAAGTGGACTGTGCCAGGGTGGAGTGAAGAGATGGGCCCCCTCCTGAAGTCAATGGGCCGGAGACCCAGAGCCTGTATCTGCTCAAGCAGGCTCACTGGGGCTGAAATCTGATGAACAGGGCTGCTCTGCAGTGGAGCCAAAGCAGGGAGGCCCCACGCAGGTAAGACACACACAGTGTGTGTCAGAGAAGATCACCATGGTGAATTTCTGTGGTTTCCATTAGAGGGGAAATACAGCCTGGCCAGAACCATGGATTCACTGGGGAGCAGGCACAGCACTTTTCATCTGCTACTTCACCCCAAAATCGCTAGTAGTTGTGGCTCTCCTGTATTCTGAGAGTTGTTCCTTGCGCTGAGCTCACAGGGGACCAGATCCAGCAGGTATTAAGTATGTGAGCAGTCCCATTAATTTAAATGGGATTACTCACATGCTGAGATTAGGCATGCACTTAAATACCTTGCTGGATCAGGGGACAGATCAAATTTGCCTTGCATTCATTTGGGATATTTAACACGTATGTTTTAATTGAGATGGGCCTGAACTAAAGTCCCAGGTCCAAACAGCCCTTATGTCTGGGGTGTTTGTGATTTGGATCCAAATTTTGCAGCTCTAATTTGTAAAATATTTTCCTTTCCCGTTAATAGTTTCCAGTTTGGGGCTTAACACTACAGTGTAAAAAGCCTCCCAGCATTTCTCACCATTAGCCAGACCTCAAAGATTTTGGTATCACATTTGATATCCCACTTCCAGCACACATACAGCATTGTAGATGAGCAAGGCCCCAGACTGATCCACGAAGACCCATTTTATGGTTAATGTCCTCTAGAGAAATGACTTCTTACAGCCATTTGCTGCTTCCTGAATTTTTTCTTCTTCCAAACAACCAATAAGCAGGACTGTGTGGAACGTACCAAGCATTATAAAATGAATGCAAGTTGTTTGGTGCATAAATTAATGTTGTTCTCAAGCTGCATTAACTGAGCTGTCTCCTTTAGAATGAATCATCTACTTCAGGAGTCAGCAACTTTCAGAAGTGGTGTGCTGAGTCTTCATTTATTCACTCTAACTTAAGGTTTCACATGCCAGTAATACATTTTATCGTTTTCAGAAGGTCTCTTTCTATAAATCTATAATATAACAAAGCTATTGTTGTATGTAAAGTAAATAAGGTTTTTAAAATGTTTAAGAACCTTCATTTAAAATTAAAATAAAATGCAGAGCCCCCCGGACCAGTGGCCATGACCCGGGCAGTGTGAGTGCCACTGAAAATCAGCTCGTGTGCTGCCTTCGGCATGCGTGCCATAGGTTGCCTACCCCCGATCTACTTTATTGTTATTTCTTCGGTGGATTCAGCATTTACGGCTGGGAATGCCTCTAATTTTATAATTATACCACCAGGACCTTTTCCACCTGCTCACCTCCAGGGCACGGGACATAGAAGGAGCTAGTTTACTGGAGAAAATGTTATTACTAAATTGCAAAATCCTGTGTTAGTTGCACACATGAAACAGAGCATTATTTTGCTTTAATAGAGGGACCATCAGCCAGGTGTGCCTACCTGTTGGTGTTATACTCTAAACCCCCAACTTCCTTGCTCGCCTGCAAAAGATCTAGAATTCCTGCCGAACTTCCACTCTCTTTCTTCACTTTGGAGTTGCGGCCTGGCTTTGCCTCTGTGTCAATGTGAAGCGAATCTTCATCTGATGACTCATCAGTCTGTCAAAGCAAGGAAAAGGGTCAAAAAAATTGAAACAAGCTACATTAGTCAGCAAGCCGTCAAATAATTTTCGGCCCCCAAAAACTTGAGGACAGAACTGTTACTTTGCTTTCACTATAAAAGTTAGGGGCACAGTTTGAACGGGTCTCCTTATGGCTTTGTTGTTATATTATCTTTTCAGAGTCAATTTAATGCTTCTGAGGAGTGCCAGACTTATGGAAGTCCCCTATTTATCTATCATCTAGGCAACAGCAGTGCAAGCTTCCCCCACGCTACCTTTCCAATGTGCCTCACTCTTCTTCTGAAGGCATCCCTGCCCCCAAGCTAGAGAGTGTTCTTTCTTCAGGCCTATCCAGTGCTTTGTGTCACTGCTAAGACCACCAAGAAAGGATGCCAATTTCTACTGGTTTTGTATTATGAACATTTGTGCTCTAGCATCTGCACTGAGACCGTCATCTCATTTCACATCAGTCAGGCGGACACATCAAATGGGAATGAGAGCTGGGAGAATTTTTTTCAGTCAAACCGTGAATTTGCCAAAAAATGCAGTTTTGGGGCTCCTGAAACTATTCATGAATTCAAGTTGAATTCAGCCAATGGTTTTGGGCGAATAAAAAATTAGGATTTTTTTTTAAAGTCAAAATGGTTCATTTGGATATTTCATTTTGAAAAAATTCAGTTTCGGTTTGAAATTAAATAATTTTTTTCCAGTTCAAACACTGAATCAATTATTCGCTCAGCTCTAATGGTAACAATTTTGAGTCACTAGTGGACTGTTTTCAGAGTAGCAGCCGTGTTAGTCTGTATCCGCAAAAAGAAGAACAGGAGTACTTGTGGCACCTTAGAGACTAACAAATTTATTAGAGCATAAGCTTTTGTGGACTACAGCCCACTTCTTCGGATGCATATAGAATGGAACATATATTGAGGAGATATATATACACACATACAGAGAGCATAAACAGGTGGGAGTTGTCTTACCAACTCTGAGAGGCCAATTAATTAAGAGAAAAAAAAAAAACTTTTGAAGTGATAATCAAGATAGATGTACAGGTGAGAAGTTCTGATTGCCCTTAAATTTCCTTGAGCCATCATGTCTCCCCAAACACAGCTAAAGAAGTCTACACTATTCATGAAATCTGAATGCTTTGGATATATACAGTTTATGTCAACCGTCTACCTTGCTTCTTGCAAGTGATTCAAATCATATAATATGCATGCAAATTGTCCCCTATTTAACTCTAAGCATGTGCTTAAATGTTATCCTGAATAGGAATGGACCAATGCATGTGCTTAAGAGCTTTCCTGAACTCTGACCATAAACAGTCCCATTGCAGCTAGTGAGAGTGCTCAAGCGCGTTAACATTAGGCATGTACCTAAGTGTCTTCTGAATTGGGGGCATTATAGATGTGAGAGAAACGACAAGGAAAGAAAATTCCTCTTATGTACTCAGTAAATAAAGCCCTTAGTTATCATGTAATAGGTATCATGGGCATCCTGTAATATAAAACACCAACTATGCTAACACGCTGCTCACATTACTTTAAGATTAACTTGTGGCAAGTACTGTGTAGAAATGGATTAATGCTGACCAGTGCCCAAAGAAAATGAAGAAGTCGGGGAGCTCATTTACTGCCACAGGCCAGGAAAGAGTCCTGGAACAGAGCCCAGGTCCGTAGAACAGAGCCAGCAATGTAGTGCCAGTGTGAGCACTGCCGAGCGGGTCCCACTCACCCTCCAGAGAAGGACATGATTCTTCATGTTCTGTCTCCTTCTCTCGTTACCTGCTTACAATGTTGTCCATCATTCCTGGTCATGTCTCTGTTTTGTATTACTTCCCTTTTCCCAGTGAAAGGGAAGGAAAGTGACAACATTTTGTTCCTGTAAAGCTATTTCCTATTCATTTCTTTGTCTTTTCTTCTCCCCAACCAGCCCTGTCCCTAACCTCCCTGAAAACTTTCCAGGCCCCTAATTTTCCCACAGTCTTCATTTCCCGCAGTGCAGGTACCATCAGTCTGGATAAGAAATAATGGACAGGACTATCCTTGCAGTCCACTAACTCTGCTTCTTAATTGTCCAGAGGAATTGCTGTGAGTGACACATGCCATCTTCCTTCCCCACACAGACCAAGCATGTATCTGCCACAGCTGTGCCAGTCTATCATGAGACACCAGGGACCCAACCCTGCCACCCTGGAAGACAATGGGAGTTCCTGATGTCCTGTGGCAAGAGAATTGAGCCATACAACTCATTTGGGTGGAGAGTGTCTAACAATAAAATTCTGCAGACGGCTTGACAGGTCCTAGACTCCATTTACATTCACCACTGCAGTGGACAATATATGAGCAATCAAGTCACAGTAACAACTAATCCTGATCTGCTACAATATATTAATGCGATCCACTGCAGACATAGCAGGTCACTTCTAGTTAGCTAAATGAAAAGACATTACAGTTGGATACAAAGAAATCTACAAGTCTTTAGTACATTAAGGGTCTGATTTTCATTTACAGTAAGGCCCTTTTACACCACCCTGGCAGCATGAAGTGGCTTTAGAGTGGCTGCAAACATAATTCAATGACTATTTCATTGAGACTAATCAATACTCACATGTGTTTAGGTGGATCAAGGTCAGAGGACTCAGCACCCCATAGGATCAAGTCCTTAATGTATTTCTAAATGTGTGTAATGGCACACAGATACAACAGGGAAAGGTACGATAATAATAGAATACCTTATACAATTCTGATTCCACCTTTGGCTTCTTAACTGGTGTGTGTTGTAGCGTTTCTTTTTTATCTGATAAAACTGAAAAAAAAAACAGTTAAAGTTGAGACAGACCTTTCACTAACTCCAGAAACAACCTGTATAGCCTCAGAATACAATTTAAGTCCATTGTATTTATTTTAAATCTTGTGCTGCAAGTAATCTGTACATGTTCTTTATTTATTGTAAAACTTATAACAACTTTAAAAAGTAGTTTTGAAGAATTGGATACAATTTAATTGCACAGATATAGACAAAACAGGATGCAGTCTTACAAGGTAAATCTCTCTTCATAGTGTTTTTCTTTCTTCTAATTGGAAATTCATCAATTTTCAGTTCGCCATCATCTGATACATACTCATATTCATCTCGCACAGGTTTTGTTTTATCTTCTTTAAAATTTTGCAGTGACCCAAACACACCAGGATTCAACTGGGTTTTGACTCCCTTGGAACTATAGAGAAAAATATTATAAAATCCGAAATGAAAACATTTTCACACGGAAAACATATCAAGGAGATACACAGCCACATAGCAAGGTAACATTTCTTATACATGTAGGAAATAAGAGCATGGTAGTTTTAAAGATAGATGACGAGTGGGCATTCACCCACGAAAGCTTATGCTCCAAAACATCTGTTCATCTTAAGCTGCCACAGGACTCTGTTGCTTTTTACAGATCCAGACTAACACGGCTACCCCTCTGATACTTAAAGATAGAGTGGCAGTTCATATTGGTTTGCATGTGTATTGTTTTGCACAGGTTTCACATGACCAGATCCTCAACTAGTGCAAATCGGAGTTGCTCCACTGACTTCAAATGAGCACTACGTTGAGTTTTGTTGGTTTGTCAATTGAGCTTTATTGATTTCTACCTGCTAAAGATCTAGACCATAATACAATCAATTTATATGCAATACACACATACTACATGAAATCCTTGCATTCCATTTTTAGTTGATTTATGTAGAATGTGCCCAGCCTAATCTCCGGGGAGACGTATATATAGGATAAAATAAAAACTCAAACTGACAAGAAGTCAACTCAGAAAAATATCCCTCCAGCCTGCAATTAAAGCTTAGTCCAGTTAAGGCACCATCCTCAAGCATCTGCCAGAGTGAACAGATAAACCTCTCAAATTGACATTATGGCCAAAAAATTTGGGTCAGATCAAATTCTAGAGATGAGAGTGCTCTGCCTGGATTGGGAATAAAGCAACTAACAAGCACTCTGATGTGGTCTCCATTTGCATGCGTGCCAGTTTCTCTCAGCCGTTGAGATGGAGGAGGTGGTCTTTAGGGCAGGAGCAGCACAAGCACTTCCTCATAATCGATAAATGTTGATGGAGCTAGTGGGAACTGCAGGTGGCCAGGACTGCTCAGGATTTGACTCATTGACCACAGTGGAATTTTTCCCTAATATTGATGCCAATAGAACAGTAGCACCTGGTTGAGTGTCCCAACCACACCTACCACTGACTCATTGTCATTTCAACCAATAGGCCTGCAATAAAATGAACTGTGGAGGAGGACGAGACAAAAGAGGAAAAGAAAGGGAGACGAGGAGGACAAAGCAAGAGGAGAGAAGATGAGAAGGGCACCCGATCAACTACAAATGGCACACAGGGATAGATCACAGTGCAGAATCAGGCAGAATGTGTCTCTCTAAAGAGCATATACAGTGTGTTCGGATACACACCCTGAAGGGCGGAATAGCTCCAGTTAAATGCTGCACTGACTACCAGTTCCAGTATTTTTTTAACATGTATATTATTTACTCAGTGATCCAGGTCTCATTTAATTAGGTAAATATTAAAACCATGCCAGAAAATAGGGGATTTTTTCTTTTACTACTGAGAAAAGTGGGATTTAAAAAAGCGTTAATGAAAAAATACTGGTGTTTTAGCCTAGGGCAAGTTTTTACAGCCAAGATATAAACTACCGGTAATAGAGATTTATAATTGACACATTCTAACTAGAGAACCAATGTAAAACGATACACATACAAATTAATCTAAACTGCTACTATCTCTGTAAAACCACTACTAGGGATCCGATTTCATGACTAAGAAATATTTTAAGTATATTGTAAATAGAATTTACTTACGGTACTTAAAAATAATAAAAACGTAAGCACAATTTTTACTTTTGAACATAAGGACAAGTTTGTCACCTCCCTGTCTAAACCCCCCCCCGTTCAATATAGTACATTTATCCTTTATAATTCAATGTGTATTGCCACATTTTTACTTACCTGAGCAGTTTCTTGTTAGAGAAAGAAAATGTAAATTTATTGTCCTTATTTCCTGATAAAGGTGTCTTTTCCAATTTGTGTTCCTCTTCCATTTTTAATAATGAATCTGGTTTACTGTTCTGCAAATCATGAAAACAGCAACAAAATTAGGTTAATATGTTACCAATATTTTTAGATTTCTAAACAAATTCTGGTATTTATTACTAAATAATTAGGATACACAGAATGTGTATGCGTACGCTCACACACAGAAATGTAGATAGATAAATGGTTTAGTTTTCACCTCAGTTAGGCCCAATTCAGGAAAGCATCCCTGTTGAGGATAGCACTTAAGCACACATTTAACTTTAAACAGATGCTTAAATCCCTTTGAAGACAAAGCTTGCTAAGCATATGCCTAAAGATGAGCACGTGCTTAAGTGTTATCTTAAATGGGGATGGTCTTAAGCATGAGCTTAAGGGCATTCCTGAATCAGGTCTTTACCCAGGTGCTTTTCCCAATGAAGTTCATCAGAACTGTACCCACTCAACTAAGGGCAAAACTAAGCATTGGGTCCATGATCTTGCAAAGAAGCACATGTTTAAATTTTCAACAACATTTACTTGGTTTCATTTTTTGAGAAGTGGTTTTAACAACACCTTGATATGTGAAAAATCCAAAGTATGTACTTGTTCCCCCTTACTAATATTTTGCAGACTAATAGCAGTAGAGGATGTTAAGGAATCAAAGACATCACAATCAAGTTAATTTCATTGCACCAATTCTATTAATCCAAACAGTTCTTTGGGATTACCCACCGGCAGAAGCTGTCTTTGTAGCAGAATGATATTGCCACAAAGTGTTTTCAAATACAGTTTAAAAGGAGGATAGACCTCCCTCCATTGTCAATATTTTGAACTTGTTACATAGAAGAAACTTGGAAACTGGGATCTGCCTGGATCCAGTGAGTCAAAAGCAACAGGGAACAATCCTTATTTTGGCTCCTTCAAGCAGCAAGTCTCTTTCCGAGACCGGCTCACGTAGAGAATGCACTGTCACGTCACACATCTAGCAACTTAGCAGTTACAGGCACCCTTTTTTAAAAGGATGGGATACGATAATACTTCCTTTTCCCTCTGGAAAGGAAGCTTCAGAATTTGCCCCTTAATCTACAGTAGAAGCAATAATTATTACATTATGTATTTTATATTTTTGGATTTAACATCAAATCAGTTCGAATTTTGTTTTGTTTTTTAAATACAACCCTTGCTCTCTTCTAAACTGTATGGGCACTATCCTCAACTGGTGTATATTAAAATACATTACCACCACCAGTCATCATCTGGTGATCTGGCTCAATGAGAGTAACTTCTTTGCTGATAACAGGAAGATATAGTTATTCTCTCTTTCTTATGTATTTTTGGCAGGGGTGTGTGTGTTAGGGTGGAGGGTAAGCAAACAACAGTTTTGATTCATTTTAAGGAATGATTAATCCTTTCTCATAAGAAGCCTGTAGAATGCTCTGAAATTAAGACTGCAGCTATTACAGAATGAATGTTATGGATTACATTCTTTGTATTGCTCCGAAATGGTCTGGAGTAAGATTATTGCACTCCAGGAGTGAATTCAATCTACATTATGTATCTCAGGAGCCTGTCTCAATGAGGCAAACTTTTAAATATATAGGGCCTGATTTGGATCTCTCTCACTCTGGTTTGACACCATTGTGAGTCTACTGATTTCACTGGAGTTACTGCAGATTTAAACTGGTGTAATTCAGATCAGAATCATGACTACAGAGTAGGGGTAGGATTATTCAGCGCTGTATACAATTATTTTCTGACTGAAAATCTTCCTTTAATTTTCCATAATTATTCTAACATCTTTCCATAATTTGGGGGGGGGGGTGATTCTCTGTGTGCTTACACCTCTGTAAATCAAGAGTAACACCAAAGCACTCAATGGAGTTACACTTTGTAAAACCAATGAGCAAGTCTGGGATTATGCCCTATATTTGCACACTGTTTGTACTATACTCTGCTAGAAGTTACACTGCTTCTTCCCCAATTTCTAGTATTTCCCATTGCTGTGTGCTACTGTACTCCAGTGTGGCAGCACAAGTTAACAACAGACTTTACCTTGTATTTCCATTTGGCTTCCGTTTTGCTCTTATTGTGCTCTCGAATTTCAAATTTCTCCACCTCATTTTGCTTATTAACAACTTCCTTATTGGGAACACTTAAAACATTCTTTGCAGCCTGTAAAAAAATCACCACACTCCTAAGCAGGAAGGAGATGAGCTCCAATTTTCCCAAGTTAATTATCTCTCCCTTTATAAACATATATCTGAATCATCTGGAAGACAGAAATATTTTACACCCAAAAAAAAAAAATCACACTGACACTGATTCTTTTTGACATAATAGCTGTAGATTCAATCAAATATTAAAGCTCAAAGAAATTAGAAAATTAGTTTTGTTTCTCCCTTGCCACGGTCACTATAAAGAATGCTTTCATCCCCTACCTGTTGCTTCATAGGCAAGTTTCACAAACTGCATACAAACTACTTTTTAAAAGCCTTAATATTATTTCTTGTAGAACCAACTTTAAACAATTAAGTGTAATGGGTGGCAACCTGGTTCCATTGCAAAACTCTCATTACATCAATGGAACCAGGATTTCAACCACTGTGTTTTAATTTTTCCTGCATGAGACACCTGAACGTAAGTCTTACTTCATGCTACTGAAAAAACATTGAGAGTAGTTAGAACAATGTGACGCACCTTCCCCTTCTTTGGCGTTTCAATTTTTGTCAAAGCCTCTTTCGTGTGCGCCTCCAGCAGGTCCAGATTTGGAATGGCGGGTGGCGGGCTTTCCTTTACCTTCTTTCCTTTCTTCTTCCCTTCTCCCTTGACTTTTGGAGTTTTGGGCAGTTTGGGAGGTTTGGGGGGCTTGGGCGGTTTAGGGGGTTTGGGGGTTTTCACAGCTTTTGGAGTCTTTTTTTTCGGAACTTTTTCTACGGGTGGTGGAGGGGGAGTCACTGGTACAGGCGACGGCACTTCCTGCTTCTCCACAGGACAGATTTCCTCTACTTTCACATTGGCACTCACTTCTGTTTTGTTGACTTTGAAAGCATTCTGTAGTTTGGCAGAACATGGAAACACATTCAGTTCCAACTTCAAGACCATTAGTTATTCTGCAGCATCTCCCCTTCCTCGTGGGAAATAAAACCCCAACACCTTCTTATAAAGATAAGGATGCTCATGTCCAGGCTGGACGGGAAACATAGAGGAATCCTCAGGGAGACTCCGGCTTTCCAGCATGCACCTGCACTGTTCCCTCCCAGCTGCCACTGCAGAGGGTGTGGCCAGGTAAAAGGGACGAGGCTGGGGTTCCCTTACAACCAGCTGATCCCCACATCCCAGAACAATCCCTGGGAGCTGCTGACAGCCAGCACAGATTACAGGTGCTTCGATCTCCACCAGAGGCTGGACTGGTACTCAGGGGACTCAGGAATAGTAGCACAAAGGTGCCATTAAAAAAAATGCACCACACTAAGGACTCCGGTGGGGTGATCCGCAGCCACTCTGGATAAACTTACTAATCATCAGACTTATTTGTAAAGCTGCATTTGATTTTCTAAAGTATAGGGATGCTTGTTCCAAACAAGACCAGTCACATAAGCTATACTTCCATAAGCAGAAAGGCTGGTTTCGTATCAAAGAAGCTAATATTAATTAACTACACTTTAAGACGCAGAGTCAATATTTCCTTAGTTTGGTCTGTGGGTTTTATTTTTCCTTTTCTTTTATCCAGAGAATTCCAACATGGAAAAAAAAAACTTGTGAAATTAGATGGTCTTGTGTTTAAAATGCAAATCAGACATAACAGAATACATTTCAAATTAATTCAGATGTGATAAATGCAGCAGAACCATGTTTCACACCCCCAGGTAAAATAAGCAGTAAAAAGCTGCACAATTAAAATTAGCAGCTTCTGACTAATTAAAAAGAAATTATTTTCTGCTTAAGTTGCCATTCTGATTTTACGTAAAAAGGCATAAAAGGAAGAGATAGATTTCAATGTCAGTGACTTAAGGCATGGGTAGGAAAGAGGTGGAGCAAAACTAAATGTCGGTCTCAAAACATGACAGAGCATAATAGTGCATCTGTGATTAAATATACGGGGCTATCTATTACTCTAGATCCACTGTAGGACTCCCACCAATATCAATGGGTAGTGAGCATATGTGTTAAGAGGCGTACTATATATGGCCTACAGGTTTAGGTGCCACGTTATTATTAATCATGTTTATTCCAGTAGTGACTAGGGAGCCGTCGAGCTAGGCACTGTACAAACAGAGTAGCAGTAGACAGGCCCTGCCTCGAAGAGCTTACAGTCTTAACAGAGAGAGCAGATGAAGGTATGGGAAGGGGTGTAACACACGAGCAAAGTGATCAATAGGATGGTGGCAAACATCACGTTAATTCCATGATTTTTTTGTGGGGGACTGAAGTGAGTTAGGTGGGGATTAGCTAAAGAGCACGTGAAGGGAGGGGGGTGAACAGGAGAGAGCAGATGCGAAGAGGAAGGGGAGGAAAGAGGAGAATAAGGAGGAGTAGATGTGGATTGAGGCTGAGGAAGAGACTGTGAGGCAGGATAAAAGGGGTTTGGAGCAAACAGCCAATCAGCACAGGAGATAGAATGCCTTAACAACATCACTGTTCCTAAATTTCCCATTAATTTTCCTGATAGGAATGTAATGAGAAAGGGATTCACTTATTTCAATAATCCTGCATTTTATGCTGCAGTTTATGAAAAATGCATGATGTAGTTAATATTATGGAAAGAACACAAACCTCACTTAATCTTATTTCTTTGGCAAGGTCCTTGATAAGTTGTGCTGGTTTAAAATGTTCCGGAAGTTCATCTTCATGGTCGGCTAGAGCCTAAAACAAAACACAGCCACTGTGCTGTTTTCACATCCTTAATATTATTCTCACACACAATCAAAAGACTTGTCAACTGACCCCGCTATATTTTTTTCTATTTGTTCAAATCAAGTAACACAAACAACATTAGATGATTCCGTTCAACTAAGAGACAAATATGTTTTTACCCTGTCAGTGTGTTATTTCTGCTCCCTATGGATAACTACTTATAAAATCAATAGTTCTTTTCAGACAGTGTGTGTGATTTTACAGCTGTAGCACTTCCTTGCTTTCCTCCCTCTGTGCCTTCTTTTGATAAGTTCATTTCCTACAGCTTCACCCGGAAAACAGGGTAGAGAACATCTCAGAAGAGTACCTTAATTGAGGATAATAGGTGAATCCCTTGCTGCCAGAGTGGGTTGGGAGCTAATGAAATTTGCACTCGCATGCCATGTTATAACATCTCAAGCTCTGATGTCAATAACTGCACCAGACCACTGTAAATTATTACTTGTTTGCACATTTTTTAGCCTGCTATTTCACATCTGCTTACCAGGTTGACCAGTGCTTCTCAACCAGTGGTACAACTACCCCTGGGGATATGCAGGTCTTCCAGGGGGTACACAACTCATCTAGATCAGTGTTTCTCAACCTGGGGGTTGCAGCCCCGGGGGGGGGGTTCACGGGACAGGTTCAGAGGGATCGCAAGTGCAGGGCCGACATTAAGGGGTGGCAAGCAGGGCAATTCCCAGGGTCACGCACCACAGGGGGCCCCACAAAGCTACGTTCCATGCTTCAGCCCCGCCGCTTGGGGCTCAGGCTTCAGATAAAATTGGCAAGTGAAAACCAGGCTCAGGTCTCACGCTGAAATGTAAGTACAATATTTATATTCCAATTGATTTATTTTATACTTATATGGTAAAAAATGAGAACGTTACTAAGGACCAAAGTTTGAACTCAGCATTAACCAATCCTCCATTGCTGTGGGTTGATTGCATGCAAATAAGGCACAGACACCTAACTGATCTAAACTCTATGTACAAACTTGTGTCCCCCATTGCTCACGCCCTGCTAAAACAGAGCCCAGTGTTTGAAAATCTGACCCTACATCTGTCAATCCCTGCTGCAGGTCCCCTAATTGTGACCCTACAGGTATGTTGTGACGTACCTTGAAATTCAGCAGCTAATCTTAAGAGACATGGAACAAGTAAATCAATTCTATGTAGGAACAATTATGAAATGGTCACACCTTATATTAAGGTTCCAAATAGCTCATAAAGGATAAATCAATGAGTAAATGACAGCTTCATAAATTAATGAATTGTTATAGAATCCAACAGATCAAAGGGTGGCTTATTACCCTGGCTTAAAACCATTAATAACATCTATTGATATACTTATAACCACCTATACCAACATACTACTCATGGCTGTGACATGCTTGTGACATCAATTAATCATCCATTAACCCTTTATAGATGGAAACAATATTAAGTGTGACCCATGAAATCATAATTGAACTTTAATGAGTTGCAGCAATATAAGTGAGGCGGAGTTGCTCTGACAATATGCATTCCTGATTACAATTCCTGTTGCTTTTCTTAGTTAGGAGCAAGAAGCCAAAGCAGAAGAAAACCAAAACTGACTGGAGCTAGAAATGCCACATCTCTGGATTGACCCGCTCCCTTCTCCTTTTCAGTTTGCAACTCTCTAAATGTTTGTCCTTGTGGGCACCACCAGAACCTGTGCACAGCCTTCTCTCTCTCAGAAGAGGAGTGCCCTGTCCCCTGAAGTTCCCAACAGTTGAGACGACTTCCACAGACAGACGGGATCATTGTAGTAGCCTCTTCAGAGACATTTGTAACTTCAGTACAAGCCTCTATATTGCCAGTAGGCACCACTCGTTCATAAACTCTCCTCCTGACAAGTTTGCGGCATGGCAGAGATCTTTAACTCCTACACTAAAAGAAGGTCGGTATCAGGCCAGATGTTTAGCTGGTGTAAATGAGAGTAGCACCATTGACTTCAATGAAACTGCCCTGATTTACACCAACCAAGAAAAGATGTCAAGTGGTGTTTACATCGATGTATTTCTGACACTATCCTCAAGAAAAAAAAATGCATAACATTCAAAACCAAAAGGAATTAGACGGATTAAAAGAAGAAAACAGTGATTACTGGGATCACTCATAACGGGGCTCCCCTTTAAAAAGGGTGTCCCTTAGAAACTAAGGGTCAGAGGACTGGTGATGGAATATGATGCCTTTTTCCTCTATATACAGTTCAACTATATACCAGGTCAGTAGTTTATGAAAGTTATCTCCATTTGACATTTGTTGGACGGTCTATGAGCAATGACTGGTGGTCTTAGTTCTGCTCAGCAGACTTCATCGCAACACCATCAGCACAACTGACGCACAGTTGGCAGACTCATCAGAAAAGCCAAGGGCTGAATGGGCATGGAGACTGAACTAGCCTTGTACCTCTGCAAGTGGTTCCACTCAATCAGGGCTGAGCTACACTGGATGAGCAGCCCATACCATTTGAGGAAACTTGCGGTGCTAGTGCTTCTATTGCTGCTGTTTTGTGACTAAACAGAGGAATTCTGCCTCCTCACTAAAGCTCCTGTCCTCTCACTTAACATTGGTGTAAATCAAAAGTAACTTCACAGAGGTCAGTTGAGCTACAACTGGTGTATTTGAGAGGCTATTCAGGCCTGCAAGGTCTCAAATCTTTTGAAGTCATCTCTAGCTCCAAGGCGTACAGCTTGTTGTCAATTCATCCTGGTTTTCAAGAAGCAGGGACAACTTCCCCTTTTCTGCACATAATTATATGCCTGACTTTTTTGTATCTCAGGCTACCAGCTGCTCCACTAATAATTTGAACCCCTATCTCCCTGTCTCCAAGAAACTAAGATTACTGATTTTGCTACGTGGGTGCTATTTTTGTTCTTCTATCCTCTTCTTTGTTCTTGCTACAACACAAACCAAGGAAACAGAATATTAAAAAGAAAGCCGTGTTCCTACCTGTTTTTTAGTCCATGACCTGAAAGCACCATTCAAAATTTTTGCCCCTTGGACTAAATGAGAAGGAGGCTGCTGCCCAGCTTTGTGCAAACCTAAGCAAAGAAAATATTCAATAATATTCAACCATGGTGGCCAATTTTCTATTTCAAATTCTTTATTAAAAAATGTCTAGCTGTGCACTGAGGTGGGAGGCGAAGGGGTGTTTGGAGCCAGTAGAATGTACTCACTGAAACCAAATCATGGCTATAACTTCTATAGTAAGAGGGAATGTATTTACTGTGCCATAATCCATTCCTCAACCAGCCTCGAGTCTGCTCTGTTCCTGTGCATTATGTCTCCATTTGAGTTTATAGCTGAAGTGAGTTGATTCCTAGTTAGCTCAAATTAGCTACTACGTTTGTACTTGCTACTCTGGACACTCCACAAACCCTGGTCTTCGGACACAAATGTTTGTGGTTTACTTTAGCGCTCAGACTCCCATTGACTTTGGCAGACTTTAAAGCAGGCCCTTACCTTGTGTGTCTGCTGCTCTCTTTTATTTCTGCTAGCATTAAATGATACTGTCAACAGTTCTGGTCACTCTGAATAAAAAAACTGGTATCTAAAATACTTCATTAAAGAGGGCAACCACAGATTAGATGCTTATAACATAACACACTGCTTTCATCAGGCAACAATGCATCTGTTCTTTTGGAGATATAAAGTACCCCAAATAATTCTGCTCATTATAGTTTTGTTCATAGCTAAGTCACAAGGAGACCCCCTGAAGCCTACATTAAGATGAAACTTTGGTCTTACTTATTTAAATTATATCCATTTATTTTATTTATTTTAAAAAAATCTCTGTGTGTTTCTCTCTCTCCAGACCATGCTGTGACAAGAAATTAAGATGAAGAGCAAAATAATTACAGTAAATAAAACGTGTGTGGTGTGTGTGAGGTATCTATGTATATAATGTGTCTGTTAAGTTTGAAGCCATCCAGTTCAGCAGTTCTTGTGCTCCCAGAAAACTTTACTATTCAGCTCTGTGAAGGTCACATTGACATTATCAAATGACCAGATTCAGCTGCCCTTACAACCAGGTAATTAGCACCTGGTTGCGTAAGTAGTTCTATGAAAATCAGGGGAGCACTTGAGAAATGAGGCACTACTCAATCTAAGGTCGGCAGAATTTGGCACTAATTTAGACAAATCATAGGGCATGACTGCAAATCTGGCACTCAGCCGCTCTAGAAAAGCGATACTACCTTACAATGTAGTTGCCCTGTGATACAACTGGTGGGACCTCAGCTCTGTCTTCAACTCTGCTAAACTGTTTAGAGGCTTTAGCATAAATAAGAGACAGAGATAAGCTCCTCTCTGCACTACAAAATATAATAATGCCTTTAAATGATTTGGGGGACAATTACTGTATTATATGATGGTGACCTGACAATGGTTGTACTAGTAGGTCAGATAGGACCAAAATCAACAAGTACTTTCCAAATTTGTATATGTTCTTTTTAGCCTACACACCAGCTAAGCAAATTTATCTTTACCTTCTGTTGATATCTGAGGTAAAACGCAACAACTTGATTCTGCTAGATCAAAAACTGGTGATTTTGGCCTCTGTCCATCTTTTAGCTTGCACTCCAATGGAAAATAATGGTAACTCTATCCTCACATAACTACAGCTGAGAAAACAGAGTGCATGGAACAGTGTTCTACCTTTGAATGTCTCCAGCAGATGCTTTCCCATATACCAACATGCCGTTTCAAAGTTTGGAAACTGGGTTAGGCTGACAATTTTCAACCGCCTTTCCACTTCGTACGCTCTGTGATACAAAGAAAAAATGCACTTTAAGTGTAATGGACTGCAAGCTACATTACAAGTGAAAAGAAAAGTATAGCTCATTGACACATTAGAATGCAAAAGTCTTATGGATTTATTTCCCAGATTTGTATTTTTTAATCAACTAGGCTGGAATCAATCTTAAAACACAACATTAAAATAACACAAGTAAAAAGAAACAGTAAATTAAGGATGGAAAATGGTCTCATTGCATGATTTGTCTGACTTCAGAACAGACCTTTACTTTACACTTGGTAAGGTCCCCAGCTGGGCAGCTAGAAGGCCATATTCAGAAGGGTGAACAGTGTGTTGTAAGGTACATCTCCCACAGTAATGTAAACATATCTCTTTTCTTCTGGTGCCCTCGTGCGTAAATTAAAACAACGTACTGTATGTCTACACTGCAACCAAGGAGTGTATCTACAGCATGTGTAGACATACCTAGCTAGCTCATAAACTAAGAGCAGTGAAGCCATGGCAGCGCAGACTTCACAGCAGGCTGTTACAAGCCCACTTGGAACCCTGGGTAATTACTAGGGCAGCTAGCCCATGTTGAAGTCCATGATGCGACAGCCTCGTCGCTATTGGAATGTGAATTAGCTAGATCGGTAGCATAGTCAAGGGTAAATATGGCTAAAGAGAGTTTACCCACTTACTTCTTGTTTGGGGAACATGGAGTTTAGTTTAGCTTAGTTCACCCACTTCTTTTTTTACCATTACACTACTGAGCCAGATTGGAGCTACCCTGGATGTGTCTACACATGCTGCAATTACACCCCACAAGTAAAGTGCAGACATACCCTTAGACACCCTTGCATTTAATTAGATTGAGGGTAAATAATGTCTTGAGGAGTCTAAGTGTAAATCGGTTTAAGAAGGCAGAAGTGTCTAACTTTTGCATTGCTTCGAATTTGGCCCATAACATACACGGACATAAGTATTAAATATTCAAGCTAATTCTTAGACGAGAGTATGGCTCAATTCATGGTCTTTTTGACTTGTAAAGGAAATCTAAGTTCCTTACAACTAAATTAGGTCTGAACCAAAATTTCAGATCCCAAATCAACAAATGATTCCAAATACAGAACCTCAATCTGAAATCAAAGTATAGATAAAGTTGATAAGGAAAAGCTGAAAACATAGACAAAGTACCTCATCTGCATTTCAACACTTAGGCTATGTAGAAAATGTCCCGCAAATGCTAGGCAGTCTACAGGTGTGAGAGTTGCATAAATCCAACCTGTAAAAGACAGAGAAATAAAGGAGACACTGAGTAAAACCCTGGAACTGTTATCATTGGTAACTTGTTAGCATGCTGCTGCAGTCTATGTAGTATCTTACTTCCTGTATGGCCATCCAGACCATAGGCCCATTTCAGCCCTTTTAGTGAGCAAGCGTTACGCTGTTGGAGTAAATAGAGTTGCACATGCTTAAATTAGGGTTGAATTAGCACCCACTGCTTTCATTGTACATAAGGACCTGATCCTGTAACCTGCTGAGAACCTTCATCTCCCATGGGAGTCTTGCTAATTCACTTGCAGCAAGATCAGAGAGAGAGAGAGAGAGAAGATGTTGCACAGATCATTCAGAGAGCTACTGTTTTATTGTTACTCTGAAAAACAGCAGTAATAGAACAGTACCTATTTTCAGACCATCAAGTGTAAAAAACCCCAAGCGTAGACAACTCCTGATAAGGGCTTCAAGAATGGTGCTATGAACAGGTGTTTTCCAAATACTTATTTTCATACAAAAAGCTACTCCCACTTGAACCCCCTTACATAATGGATCCTGTAAACTTCTCTGTGTTTAGTCCACCAGACAGTTTCACATACGGTCTTCAGGAAAATGCCTATTTTCTACTTTTTACGGTCAAAACAAAATTCAAGTGTGTAATTAACTCTGACTACACACAGAGAAAGAAATGGGGACACTCTGGATGCTGCCTGTAAAGCATGAGTACCAGGATTAATATTAATAATTGTTTGTGTTAATGCAGCACCTAAACATGCCAACTCAAATAGGAGCCCCACTGTGCTAGGCACTGTATAAACAGCGAGAGAGAGAATCCCTGCCCCAAAGAGATGACTATCTGAAGGGGGGGGGGAGAACTGAGGCACAGGGAGGGGAAGAGGCACAAGCAGGTCAGAGGTAGAGCCAAGAATATAATCCAGATCTCATGAAACTCAATGCAGTGTCCCATCCACTGGACTATTCTACCTCTCATCAGGCTGTATCTCTATAAAGATGCCGGTGCCGAGAATATGGGGGTTGACAAAGCAAAATCTACCATCCCCAATCTGCAGCTAGGGTTTGAACGTATAGTGCAGCATTCAGTATATGGGCCGCCTATGGGCTGGAGTAGAACAATGGCCAGAGACACAGACCCTTAGCTCCCCAGTATCATAGGAAAATAAGGACTCTGAAAAGGACTTAGGAATCTAAGGGTGTGTCTACACTGCAATAAGAGACCGATGGCAGTGGTGGCTGACTCAGGCTCGCAGGGCTTAACATTGCAGTGTAGATATTCAGGCTCAGGCTGGCACCTGGCCTCTGAGACCCCATGAGGGGAGAAGGTCTCAGAACCAGGGCTCCAGCCATAGGCGCCGACTCCATGGGTGCTCGAGGGCAGAAGCACCTCAGAGCTGGACCACCCCAGGGCTGGAGCACCAATGGGGGGACAAGCCTTAAAGTCTACACTGCAATTTTTAGACCCGCAACCCTGAGACAGCTAACTCAGGCTCTGAGACTCGGTGCCGCAGACATACCGCAGTGGCCAAACAACTCAGGATGAGCTCCCAAGTACAATGCTGTGGCAACAAGGGCTTGTGGAAACCCTGGATGTATAAACGGGGGAGTAGTGAGGAGGAGTACAGAGGCAATTTTACCTCTGTAGACGGTGTTGGTGAGAATACGGAGTACTGAGAATATTGGAATACTGAGTACAGTTCAGTGTCCACATTACAAAGGACATTGAACAACTGGAGATGGAGCAGAAAAGAACCACAAAAATCGTTTGTGGGCCGGCAAAAGGACCTTACAGTGAAGGACTTCCAGCGTGCAATCTGTTTAGCTTCTCAAAAAGAAGATGGACAGATGACTTGATTACAGTATATAACTAAGTACTTTCACAGGGAGAAAACACAAGGTACTAAAGGGTTCTTTACTCTTGTGGAGAAAGGCAGAACAAAAACCAATGGCTGGACACTGAAGTCAGAACAATTCAAATTAGAAATAAGGCACCAATTTTTAATAGTGAAGGTGATCATCCACTGGAACATTCTACAAAGGGAAGGGAGGGATTTTGCATGTTTTTATATCTTCACGTCAAGACTTGATGCCTTTCGAGAAGACATACTGTATTTTAGCCAAACACGTGACTGGGCTCAATACAGAGGTGACTGGGGGAAATGTAACGGCCTGTGCTATATAGGAGGTTAGACTGGATGATCTGATGTTCCTTTCTGGCCTTCATAAACTCTCTGAATCTATTAATATTCTCTTGAATCATTTCTGGTGTCTTAATTCATGACAGAATGCCATGCAACTCGTTTTAGGATGTATAAAATGTGTAATACAAATATTAACATCATATATATTATATTAAAAAGAGATTTCTTCAGAGCTGCTAGGTAGTTTTATAGAAATTCTTATTAATGAAATTAAGGCCTCTAAATATCTCTTTTCAATCTGAATATTTCTGTTTCACAGAACTGTCCAAATTAGTGATGGAAGAAACTTAATAGATCGCTTAGTCCATCCCCGTAACAGTGCAGGGTTGTCCCTTGTGGTATATTTTCTAATGCTTTGTCCAGTCCCATTTTAAATGTCTTCCATCACTGCCTTTGGGAGGCTTTTCAACAGAGTAATAGATTTCACCCTTAGAAAAATGTTCCTGATGTTCAGACAAAACACTCCTTTGCTTAACTCAATCCAATTACTCCTAGATCATCCTAAATAATTCCTCTCTCTCTCTCTCTCTCCCGGGAGTTTACTCCTTTTAAATATTGGTACAGTACAATATTCTCTGTCCAGAGTCTGCTTTCCTTTGCACCTCCACAGCACTAGGGAAGTCAACACTATAGAACTGGTCAAAATTTTGCAAATTTCACAGGGGGGACTGCATGTCCTATGGAAATTCTGCTTCTCTACCTTCACTCCTGATTCAGAAAAGCATGCATAAGTGTTACTTTGCATGAGTGTGTTTTTCCAGATGGTCCAGAGGTTAGCATGCTAGCCATAGATTTAGGAGACCCAGGTTCAATTCCCAGCCTTACCACAAACTGTGTGTGTGACCCTGGGAGAGTCGTGTAGCTGCTATGTCTCAGTCCCTTAATGGGAAAATACTTTTCTATCTCACAGGGGTGTTGTGAGGATAAATACTCTATAGATCATGAGGTGCTCAGACCCTATGGTAAAGGGGGCTAAACAAATACCTAAAATAGACAGATTTCCTGCACTGGGGCCTCTGTTAATTCTTCCTCCCTCCCCATCCTTTTGGCATGGAAAACAGAGAGGAACATGGAGCTCAGTTAGAGCAGAATATTCACTGCACATCATTGAAACGACAGACAAGTAATAAGGATCTCTGGTTTAAATTACAATAATATCTGCTGTACAGCATGGATCATGTAAATGACAATAAAGCAAGGCACACAGAATCTGTGCTTCATCTGATGAGGTCAATTGAGTAAGTACATGAAATACCATTTTTCCCCAGAGAAGAGAATAATTTATAATTAGGCAAAGCTTGCACGCACAAAGCAGCACTTGTTTTTAATATTCCAGAGAATACTCTACACAGATCACCTTTAGCAACCTACTCACCTGATGGGATAAAGAGTGTTTGTCCTTGCTTAACTGTGCATTTGTAACATTTATCCACTTGGTCTGCAAAAAACATCTCACTGTGATTTGCTGCTGACTGCCAGCGTTCATACAGGGAAATGTTTGCAGAGGCCGGTTTGATGAGATAAAATATCTTTTCTCCCTGAATTGAAAAAAAAAAATGCAGTTAGCAACAAACATCCAAACCAAATGAAACTGCAACAGAGTGGCTGTTGGACCGCATATTTTAACACTATTTAAATAAGATTTGCTAGACGATTTTGGATAGAATCCTGGTATAGAAACACAACAGAAAATGGGATCACATACACTCTAAGAAGTTTTTTTTTAAAAAGGATCATGTGTTTATATATAAACCTTTACAAAGTTCATTACTAGTAGATAATTGCTCAGACTTTGGGATCATATTAGTGACAGATGGAAAAGACCTACTGTATCAAAGTAACAGCAGAATATAATAATACTAATAATATTTAGCATTTATAAAAAGATTTAAATTTAGAAAGTACTGCACAAACATTAACTAATTAATCCTTAAATTAGAGTTTTCTGAAAGAGAAGATTTAGACAATTTATACATTATGGGCCATATTCTTGGTGTAAACTGACACAGCACCGACTAATGGTGCTACACTGATTTACATCAGTTGAGGACTTGGCCCTATATTTTTATTACTGTTACACTTAGCCAAAGAGCTCAGAAGTGTTTGATGATGGTCTAAGAATTGAACTGGTTATTAAATAGGAAGTAAAATGTAACTCCTTACTTTCAGCACGTGGTACCAAGCCGATGCCCCTCCAGAGTCTATGTGAAAATCTGTGTAGCTGTCCTTCACGCATATCAGGCAGTACTTGGTCACTTTTGGTTTTCCCAGCAGAGCATCATCGGGCCAATAATTCTCCACCCAAGACAGCTTTTTAACAATGTCTGGTGGTTCTACAAAACTGGACATTCTTAACAGAGGGGATAAAAAACCTTTTTAATAATGATCAAAATAACCATCATGTACAGAAAAGAAGGGCCGGATTCTGATCTGTTACATCAATCTGAATCTGGAGTAACTCCATACCTATCAATGGAGTTATTCTGAATTTAGAGCAAAGTAATTAAGATCAGAACCTGATCTGGAATATTTCAGGCATAAGAAAACTATACTTTTACAATAAGCTGAAAAATGTTCACAAGCAGAAGTTGGTGGGGTTTAAATCTCTTCATGAAACATGCTGATCCTTTACTGGTCTGTGAACTTGTGCTGTTGACATTATTAATGTTGTTTAATTAGCTCCTGGTTTACAGTGTCAATATTGTGATGTTTAGGTTTAGTGATCGTATGGTGGCATACAGTGGATGTGTTACTTTTTGATGTCACTGATTGGAGGAGTCCTGCTGGGCTGAGAAATCAATCTTTTCTTGGCAAAGTAAGCTGGCCATTCTTAATACAATTAATGAGCCAGTTCTGGTCTCAGTGATGTCTCAAAAACTTCAAATGAGGAGAAAGTGTTATTCAGAGAGATCATCCAAGTATATTCAATCACAAGTTGACATGAAGAACTGAAAAAGTGACTATGTAATGCTGGAACTAAATTAACCTTTTACTTAAACCAGGTCAATACTTAGAACAAATATTTGTTTTTCCAACACACGGCACTTTAAAATGTCACTTAAATGAGAGCATCTGAACATCAATCTTAAATTATATGCTCCCGTTTGCCAGGCATGTATCATTTATGTTCATCGTCAGAGCCTGTAACATAGTTCCAGTTAAAATGGCAGGGAAAGATGGAGTTTGAGATTCAATTAAAATGTCACTGTCTTTGTTAAGAAATAAAATATTTGGTAGTTGATGTCTAAATCAGCAGCATATGAGTGATGGCTCCAGCAATCCTGAGAATAAAAGACCTCTCATCACTGTTGTCTCTTAAAAGTGGAAAGCTGTAAAATCCCTATTGAAAATTATTGAACTCTGAAATTACTTTAGATTCTTTATGTGGAAACAAACTTAAATCACTAAAACAATAAATACAAGAGAGCACGGGCAAGAAAGCTCTGGATATTAAAAGAAATGAACTTGCAATTATCTTTCAGCCCTTTTTCTAGTCTGTGTTAATTATTGTTTTTTTTTCTTTTCAGCAAGATGGAATGTTCTTCTAAAATCATAACTGTTTATTTTTCTGCTGGAGCGCATCATTTTCTCTGTAGTGGTGTGGTCTTTATAAAGGGTCCTTTTCCCCAGTGACATTTTCTTTATACATGTCTAGATTACCCAGAAGGAGTATAAGGTTTAGGATAGCATAAATTCATCTCCCCCACTGGAGCTACTCCTGGGGTATAATCTCACTCCAAGTCTTGAATATGGTTGTATAAACCAAAAAAAACAGTAATTTGTACTTTCAGGTATAGAGGGGACTGTTAAGAGCCTGAAACACAACATGAAACACAGTGCAGAATGGGAAATTCCCCACCTCCAAGGTTTATAAAACTGAAATTCATTCAATCACTAAATTTTGCAGCTAGCTTCAAATCAGTGCTATAGCAGGAACACATATTCAGGGACAACTAACGAACACCTGTGCTCAAGTCAGTGTCACTGTCACATAAGGTCAACATCAGGACGGACCTGGAGTCAAAGAGGTAAAAGATTACCTGCAAACACTGAAGCAGAGTCATTCACACCATCCACAAAATCCCCAGACTATATTCACTTTAACCCTGTTCTCATTATACCCTGAACTAAATTAAACCAGAATAACTCCAATGTATATTGTTTAATCCGTTTGGAGTTGCACTGAATTTGTACCAGTGTACTGAAATCAGAATCTGGTCCAATGTCTACAGGTGTCTAGGATGGCTTTACCAAACATCAACATTTTAGTACTGTGCTCTTGGAGACACTCACAAAAATATAATAAAGGAAAACAGACTGAGGGTAAAATTTTCAGAAGTGCCAACGTGATTAAGGAGTCCAAGTTCCACTGACTCTCAGGTGCTATGGATAATTTTATTTTACAGCAGATTTCCAAAGTCCATTTGCCCCTTTTTCTTCCGGCTTTGTTAATTAATTAAAAAAAAAAAAAAAAGCCTGAAAGTGCATTTTGCTCCTGCAAGGTTCAGTACTGTGGTAAGCTCAATTCAAGAGGCAAAAAGACTTCAGCTCAACGCTTTATCAATAGTACAGATCTTTATTTGCTCTCTCTTGTTTTGAAGTGAAGAATTCCCTGTGAGAATCCACATGGCTGATAGGTTGGGATGCACTATCACTAATGTTGTTTATTAATTTTACACTGATAATGTGCTTGGTGCTGTACTCCATGCAAAAATAGAGCCTTGTCCAGGAGAGATCTTACGTTTATAACTTTTCTCTAATTACAGTTTTTACATCACAGAAGATCCCTATCGTGTCAGAAACAAGCTTGGAAAACGAGACCTCCCCCACCCCTTCATCCCTTGAGAAGTTCATGTGGAGGACTTGGTTAATCTACACATCTCTCTACAGTTTCATCGTGCCTTTGCCTTATCTCTTTTTTTGTCCTGTTGCCAATATTTGACTTGTTTCATATAAGTATCCAATGTGATGTCAGACATGCATCAAGAATGACGGTCCACTGCACGCCTTGTGTAGCCATGTGCAAAGTGGCTGTGTGATGCGCCTGTTTTTATCGGTAACATGTTATGGTCTAAGGCTTTGTCTACATGGGAAAAAAAATTGGTATAACTGAAGGTGTGAATTTAAGCTATCATTACACCAGTATAACTCCCCAGGTCATTTTCAGTTTATCTTACATCACTTGAGAAGGAGTTTAAGCGACGCTGAAAAAAGCCACTAGTATAGTAGAAGATGTCCACATGGGGAGTTATTGCAGCATAACTATACCTCAGTGGTATAACTGGTAAAACTTTCCCATGTAGACACACCCTAACTGACCACACAAGGGGCAAGACAGTGGAGAATCAGATCCACTGTGAAATCAGTATGCTGAGGCCACAGCACCTCCTCCTGCAGAGAAACCTGCGGGAGAGGCCAGAAGGGACTCAAATCTCATGGAGCTTTTAGGACACCATACTCTACAGGGGGCGTGGTTCCAGGGTCCATGGAATGGTCTAGTCAATTATTTCCTCTTACCTTGTATCTGAAAATTCCAAGTTAGTTACATTGAGAACTCTTTTCCTGTTGGTACTGTAGTAGTAATCAACAAACTCCTTCAGCTTCATCTTACAGTCTTTCTGTTTGGTGACATCAGTGACATCAACACTTCTTTCTGGTCCTAAGAAATTAATGCCAAGAGAAAATGGGACTTTTAGATCACTAGGAATGCAGGATTGGACCATTATGTACAATGAGTGGGTAAGTTAAAGTTTCTAGAAGCACCTTAACTTCTGCATTTCCCAACTGTTTCATGTTTACCAGTGTAATCTTAAGGTGATATTAACAATAACTTTTGTACTTATCTCCTCTGAGCTTTTCATTTTAAAAGATTTTATCTGAAAAAGATTAGTGTTAGGTTAGTTTTAATCTCTCTACTTATTTCATTGTGGAATTTCCACAGTAGCATAATCAAAATCAGATGGAAATCCACAATGAAATAGCTCTGCAAAACCAACCCTATGTGATTAACTAACATTTACATTTTCCTATTGTACTGTATATTACAAGGACAGTAGGGATATTATACAGCACAACTGATTTTCCAATTGTTTCTTATTCCCATTATTTTTCTAATAAATTTTCAATTTTGCAAACTGAAATAAATGTTAGCTATCAACAAAGATCGGCCATCTAACATTGTTCCCATTTCTAAAGTACAGTCATTTGAAATAACAGGTGCACCCAAAAGAGGCTTACTTTGTCTAGTTTATTTTGTTAAAACTACCAAAAAATTCATCTTTTTCCAAACACAGAAAACAAGTCACCAGAACTTCCATTCTGCATTTAATCTAAAAGAAATTGGACCTGATTCAGAACTCCAGTGATAACGCTAACCAAGAGTAACTCGATGGAAGCTGGTGGACCCAGGGACAGCTCCAGAATTTCTGCCGCTCCAAGCAAAAAAAAAAAAAGCCGCGATCAGCGGCGGCAGGTCCTTCGCTCCTAGAGGGAGTGAGGGACCTGCCGCCCCAGAATTGCCGCAGGTGCCACCCCTCTCCCTTGGCCGCCCCAAGCACCTGCTTGTTAAGCTGGTGCCTGGAGCCGGCCCTGGGTGGAACTACAACAGGGTAAAAATGGTGTAAGTGCGGGAAGAGTCAGGCCCAGACTCCAACAATCCTTAATGAGTGCCCATTTTTAAGTCAACAAGTTACCATTTTCTCTATTTTGCTGTCCTGAAAAGCGACCCTACTGTTCTATATTTCAGTGGAGTTTAAATGTGTAGCCTTAATTTTCTCTCCCAATATCCCTGTTTATAGCTTTCACATTTGGGCAGATATAGAATAAATCAGTTCTTTAGTCACAACACAGCTTTTAGTGCATAATGCCAGCACAATAACAACTTGTCTGGCTCTTTAGTTTGCACAATTTACTTTCTCCTCTGCTGCTTCTTAAATAGACTCTTCTATGGCCTATGGAAAACCTTAGAAACAATGGGCTAAATTCATCCTTGGTGTAACCCCATCAAAGCCAAATTACACTAATGTTACACCAGAAATTTGTTTTGTCCCATTCGCTATAGAAACCCGTTCCAGCTTGCACATTAAATAACCTGTGTTCCTCTACTCTTTGGCTTTTTATTAGAGAGCTTTTTGTATGTAGGGAGGGTGGATTGTTTTAGCTAGAGGCTGGGAGAAAGCCAGCAGATGCTAAGGAGCACTCAGGTCAAACAATAAAATCTGCTAAGGACAGCAGATGGACAAGTAAAAATGTGCTTCCAGTAGACTAGAGAGGATGGAAATTACGGTAAACTAAAGGCTATTTTAATACACTGTTGTTCGTGCAACTGTCTCACTGTACACAACCATTACAACTATGGACATGTTACGGGAAAAGGGTGTGAGGCTGGGAAGGGACAGCAGACATGGAGAAACACCAAGGGCTGATAACAGTACATGTTAATACACTAGTTGGCAGCTAATTGATTATAGTGGAGAAGGGGCAGATTTTGCAGTATTGATAAGGCGGGATGGAGGTGCAGAGTCATGGCAGAGGAGAGGAGGGAAAGGAAGCAAGTGGGGTAGCAGAGGGACTGGATGAGGTAGAAGGGCAGACAAGAGTCTGGAGATAGATGGAGGAATGAGGGCCTTGAAGGCAAAGAGAACAAATTTTGCAGTGGTTACAGAGCTCCTTCAGGACGGCTCCACGTGATTACTCTGAGGTGGGTGCTGAAGAGGTCTGAACAGGCTGGAGTCTGGAGAGAACTTGAGGAAGTCAACCAGATGACCGGGAAAGTGATACAGCAGGAGAATATCACCACATTAATGCAAATGATCATAAGCAATAGAAACCACAAAAAGCCTAACAATACTGACTGCTATAAAGCTAAACTGAGCAAGCTGGAATGCCTCATATGGGCAGAGGACCCCAGTCTAGCTGTATGTCTGATACATGGTGAGATGGTAGTAGTCAGCTAGGACTAGGGCTGTCAAATGATTAAAAAAATTAATCGCCATTTTAATCATACTGTTAAACAATAATGGAATATTTAAATTAATTATAAATATTGTGGGTGTTTTTCTACATTTTCAAGTATATTGATTTAAATTACAACACAGACTACAAAGTGTACACTGCTCACATTATGTTATTATTTTTATTACAAATATTTGCACTGTAAAAAAGAAAACAAAAGATAGTACAATCTACAAGTCAAAGCATGAAGGGGCATACAAATGTTTAACATATCTGGTACGTAAATACCTTGAACACCGGCTACAACAGTGCCATGCGAACTTCTGTTCTCACTTTCAGATGACATTGTAAATAAGAAGCGGGCAGCATTATCTCCCGGAAATGTAAACAAACTTGTTTGATTGGCTGAACAAGAAGTAGGACTGAGTGGACTTATAGGCTCTAAAGTTTTGCATTGTTTTGTTTTTGAGTCCAGTTATGTAAAAAAAATAATTCTACATTTGTAAGTTTCATTTTCACAATAGAGACTGCACTACAGTACTTGTATGAGGTGAATTGAAAAATACTATTTATTTTTTATTTTTTTACAGAGCAAATATTTGTAATCAAAAATAATAATATAAAGTGAGCACTCTACACTTTTATTCTGCATTGTAACTGACATCACTATATTTGAAAATGTAGAAAAACATCCAAAAATATTTTAACAATGCAATTAAAACTGCAATTAATTGCAATTAATTTTTTTAATCGAGTTAATTTGTTTTGCGTTAATCGCATGAGTTAACTGCGATTAATTGAAAGCCCTAGTTAGGACATGGTTTGGAGAACCAATTTCTCAATATCATGACGACTGCTTCTTGGAACAGAGTGCTCTGCTGTGCAACAGAAAAGAAAAGCCTTGCTCTCACTCTCTTAACACAGGATTTGCCCAGGAAACAATTGTGGTTTAACTAGTAATTAAAAGCTACCACTGTGTAATGAAGTTTGGGAGCCTTGCAGTATGAGGGATGACAACAACATTTTACATTTAGCGCAGTTCTAATTTTAAGACAAAATGTATTGCAAACTAACACACCACTTAAATGCAGCCTATTCTGGACGGAGGATGGCAGCCAACCAGCACACAGAACTGCACTACAGTGGGAAGAGAAATTCACTGAGCAAACTCTTACCATCGTTTTATAGAAAGTGCCAAAGAATCTCTAGGGCCAGCCTCCTCACACCTTATGAGGTCACTTTGCCTGCACAAAGTGGTTGTAAAATGCTACCCAATCCCAATGGAAGTATTTCACACCCACTTTGCACAGGTATGAATGCCTGCACAAGGGGTAAAGCAATGTAGAATCAGGCCCTTAAGGACAGAACCTTAACCCTACCGAGCATCCTTTTCACTACTCCAGTAGCACAAAGCGGCCTTAAAGTTGGCCTAATTGTGCAACTCGGGGATCCCTAGGGGCAGGGGGTATGCCAGTGTGTTGAGGGGGGCATGACCAAGGCTTGCTGCATTCCAGCAATCCCCAGATACTGCAACAGCCATTTGGGCCACTATAGGTTGCAGGAAGACAGAGAAGCCTTCGGCGGTTGCTATAGCTTATGCGAAAAGGCCAAACTGGATCCCACGGCTCTGGAAATCTGAGGAGTACGAAGGTGGCACATAGACACCATTGCCCCTCCCCACAGGGTCATGCACCAAACCCAGCTCAGCCAGACCCGAACATCAGGGCCAGCATGTCTAGGCAGGTCAGACGAGATCTTGATTTTTAAAGAGGACCTGTGTTTGTCCCCTTTTTCCTTCCTGATGATGTTTAAGAAGGCCTGAAATTATTTTATCATCATTTCCCCCCCCCCCATTTGCTTTTATTGACAAATGCCAGTGATATTATGGGCCTAATCCACTGATTTACTCCTGCTGAGGATCTGGCCCATCAAATCTCACCGTCCCTCAGAGAAGCAGACAATGAGTGGGCAGGGAGGGGGGAATCACTCAAAGAGTTCTCCCCCCAAGCATTTGTCAGAGGCTTCTTTTAAATAAGTAACAAAAACCAAAGAGGCCTGCTTCCCTGCTGGTTTACTCCAGTTTTACACAGATGCAACGGTGCTGATTATGTACAATGGGGGCAGAGAGAAGAGGGGAGAAGGAGCAGCCACGGACCAGTCACCCTTTGATCTGGGCATCAGAGCTGGCTGAGCATTCAGGGAGGAGTACCTCTGATCCTGGGAAGTGAGCAGCTGTGTAAGCACTCTCCCACCTGGCTGTGCAGCTCTGCCCTTGACAGGGCAAGGCTGAAATGGCATGACTGAAAGCAGCAGCAAACAAAATATTACACCACTTTCTAGACAAATACGTACCGACGTAGTTTTCAACGTCGCTGACGTAGAATGTAGGTGCGGGTACCGCTAAGCCCAAGCCATCCTTCTTCGGAACCAGGATAGGTTCTGTGAATCCATTTTCTTCCAAGTACTCTGTTGTTAGCTGGCTTCCGGTCACTTTGACTACCACATCTTCAGCACTAGAAACACAAACACAGATACCATGCTAGATATTTCACATCCAAATTCAGCATCTTTTTTATTTCTTTACTGAAAGGCTAAGCACACAATTATATACAAGTTGCTGTAAAAGCAATAAGATAACACTGCTCTACAGCCAAAATGCTTCTGAAATAAATGTAGTCAAACTTTACTAATTCTGGGTCACTGAGAACGAAAATGATGCTTAAAATTGTTGATTGGCTCTACTTTTCAAGATATGCTATTGGGTCAGTATATACGACCCTTGATTTGGGAATGGCGGAGGATAAGTGAGTTATAAAGGGAAAGGATCTCAATTTAAACCAGAAATGACTAAAATACATCTTTGACTGGATCTATGAATAAATCTATGACTGGGTTTGGACAGTACTTGTTTTTTAGGCAAAACAATGAATGATGCAATCTGAAGCAGGTATTGCATCATACATGATATGAATTGCATCATGTTATTCCTAGAAGTCATGGATGATGCAATCAGAACGAAGCTTACATCACTCTGCTGAACAAATTGCCCTATATCAGCTCTAGAAATCATACAGTGTCGTGCTCTCTTATTTGTCAGTGTTTGATTTTGCAAAGTGACACATTTCTGTTTAGCCAAAGTGAGCAGAGATGCCTCGTACTTGTGTGAACAGTGCAGATAACTTCTGCTATGTTTGTGGTGAAGTGACTTTTGCATCACAAAAGCGCAGTATAACCACTATGGTTAAGAAAGCCTATCACCTTTATTTTGGCTGCAAAATTGGAGATCAGGACAAGAGGTGGGCCCCACACATATGCTGCAACACTTGCGCAACAAATCTTCGCCAGTGATTGAACAGGAAAAGGAAATCTATGCCTTTTGCAGTGCCAATGATTTGGAGAGAGCCAACAGATCATACCAGCAATTGTTACTTCTGCATGGTGCCTCCAGTTGGGAAAGGTGTGTCAAAGAAGAAAAAGTGGACTGTGTATTATCCAAACATTCCATCAGCTCTACGCCCAGTACCCCACGGAGAAGGACTGCTGGTTCCTGATGCACCAGAATCATTCTCACTTGAGTCAGACGAGGAAGAGGATGAAACTTCTGGTCCTGAACCATCAATGTCACAGGACCCACATTTTCTCTCATCCTCCTCCTCTGAACCACACCTCATAACACAAGGTGAACTGAATGACCTTGTCAGGGATTTGGAACTACCCAAGGGTAAGGCAGAGCTGTTGGGCTCCAGACTACAGCAGTGGAATCTCCTGGCAGGTGATGTTAGGATTTCCATGGTCCGTGACCGTCAAAAGGATCTTGTCCCATTCTTCTTCATGGAAGGTGATCTTGTAGCCTGCAACAACATCAATGGTGAGATGGCAGCCCTCAATATCGTTCACGATCCAGATGAGTGGAGACTGTTCATTGATTCATCGAAGACGAGTCTTAAAACTGTTTTACTGCATAATGGCAATGTTTTGCCATCAATTCCAGTTGGTCATGCAGTCCATATGAAGGAAACCTATGACAACATGAAACAACTTTTGAGGTGCATAAACTATGACCAACATCAGTGGCAGCTTTGTGGCAATTTGAAGGTTGTTGCTCTCTTGCTTGGTCTGCAGACTGGATACACAAAGTACTGCTGTTTTCTTTGCGAATGGGATAGTCGTGCAAGAGATTCCCACTACATCAAGAAAGACTGGCCACTCCGACAGTCATTGGAGCCTAGGAGGAAAAGTGTTCAGCATCCAACACTTGTTGAATCAAGGAAGATTTTGTTACCACCCTTACACATCAAGCTGGGTCTGATGAAGAACTTTGACAAGGCCATTGACAAAACACAAGCAGCTTTCAAGTACCTCCGTGGAAAATTTCCAAGGTTAAGTGAAGCTAAGATAAAGGAAGGTGTCTTTGTTGGTCCTCAGATTCGTGAACTTCTTCGAGATGATGCATTTGACCATGCATTGCGTGGCAAGGAAAAGACGGCATGGAAAGCCTTCCAGTTAGAGGCAATAAATTTTCTCTGAAACAACAAGGCAGACAACTACAGGTTGTTGGTGGAAAACCTCCTCAAGGCATACAAAAGCCTTGGTTGCAACATGTCACTAAAGATACATTTTTTGCACTCTCATCTAGATTTTTTTCCACCGAACTGCGGAGCAGTGAGCGATGAGCACGGTGAGCGATTTCACCAGGACATTGCAACAATGGAGAAATGCTATCAGGGCAAATGGAGCCCATCAATGCTTGCAGACTATTGCTGGACAGTGACAAGAGATGCTCCATTTAATGAATACAAGAGACAAGCCAAGAAGCGCCGAGTAGACACTGAATAGGACTAAACTATGTACATAATAGTTTTTTGCCTTTTGTTTCATAATCAATTTTATTTATATAACCCTTTTGCTGATTTTTAAAGTGTTACATAAACAGGACAGGTGAAATATTATCATGTAAAGCAACCATAAACACATGAGAAGACCTAGGTTTACAATTTATGATTAAAACTCTACTATCTACACAATATACATAGCCATAAAATGTAAAAACTTAAATATCTTCGAAACAGGAGCCAATCAGTTGTTTTAATTGTCATATTTGAATTTAGCACATCAAAATACATAATAAATAGCACATTTTATCTCTGAAGCAGACGACTTCTCAAAAATTGCAGACCAGTGTAACTTATCCCTTGTATCTCTTGCTTTGTTTAATCAGGTGGCTTGATATTTTTTAAGCAATCCAAAACAATGTCCTTGGCTTCTACTTATATTGACAAAATGCTGGGATTTTCAAAGGAGCATATGGTAGTTAGGTGCCCAAATCCCATTGAAACTCAATGGAAACTGAACACCTAACTCCCTTAGGCACCTTTAATCGTATAATGTGAATTTTGCTATTGGAAACTATAAACAATAGGAAAGAAGTCATGGTTCTACTGAAGTCAGTGTGTCGAATAAAACTGAACATGAATTTTGTATGCTGGATCTTATGACTGCCAGTTTAATATCTCATCCCATTATATATATAAGTACATGTATTCAAAGACAGTCAAAAGCACATTCTTTCAACAGCAAGTAGCTGTGTGTGTGTTTTATATATCTATCTAGCTAGCTCTGTCTCTCTTTCTCTCTCTCTCTCTCACACACACACACACGTTTACTTGTTTTGTTTATCCAACAATTCTAACTTACAACTTTTCCCTGATAATTTTAATAGACAAATTCTTCTTTCAGTTCCAGGCAAGAGTATAATTCTGCCCAGTAATTGTTGTCAGTTATTCACTGGTCACAAAATGTAAGACTTTGTATGTTGCAACTAAAATTATTATATTTCTTTTCTTATTAAGGGCATGATCTGGAAAGTTCCCAAGTACCCAAAAATCCCACTGTCTTGAATAAGAGTTGTAAGTGCTCAGGGCATCTGAGAATCAGGCCAAAAACCTGGATCTAGAAGAAGAGGAGCCCAAACCAGGAATAGTACTAAATCGTGAAGTCTTTTGGAAATTAATTCATAACAGCTAGAAACTGGAAGCCTGGATCTCCACTCCTAGCACTTTGTGTAGTCATTCACACCTTCTCAAGCAGTGTGTTAAATGCTACCATTCTAATTGAATAGCATTTTACACCAACGTTGAATAGATTTAAGTGACTATACAAGGTGCAAGGTAGTGAAGAATCAGGCCTCTTTGTGACTAGATAGCTAACTGCATTCCACTGAACTCTATTCAGGTTCACATTTCATTGCAACATTCCAATTATATGCATAAGACTGAAATAATAAATCAATTTATTGCAAAAGATGTGAAGCATGTTTAAATGTTCTGCAATAAATTCATGTGCCTAAACTGCTGAAAACATCGAAGGTAACACTTCGTGTTAATGAACCAATTTCAATGGGTGTGGAGAACAGTCAGTTATCAGTGCTCAATGCAGACACGTCAACAGTGTTAAATATTCCAATTTAAAGAAGCCAACATTCAAAATGTTATGTAACGTTAAGGAAAATTGTTCACTTAAACTCTTTAAAACTCACAGTCAAACACTAAGGTCTTACAGTAATTAACAAAAACTGATACAATGCAGCAGTTTTACCAAATTTAGATAACTAAACTCAGAAGTTTCAGAAATCCAACCTCTGGACCTTCTCACTACTAAAATATTTTAACAAACATTTTCAAAGGCACGTTCGCTGTGAAAATGACTAATGATTCTATAACTACAAGTCCCCAAATAGTAACAGTCCCCTAGCAAAAGCGTCTAACAAATGCTATTTTCTCCTCTGAGTCTACCGAGGCAAATGGGGAAATTAGTTACTGGGACAAGTATGAAGATTCTTTAAGCTCGTGAAGATATTTTTAATAATGCACTACTGTGTATACCGAGAGATCTATTCTCCCATACACAGTGGGCACACAGGCACCAACAGCCAAAACACAAATGTGAGATTCATACTTGCGCCAAGGGAGGGATAATAGACCCTTCAAAACAACGCCAGAAATACTTGAGACTAATGCTTGACTGCCCTCTTCTGTGTTAGTTCTGAACTACAGCTGACTGTGTTAGTAACAGCTGAAGCAGGTATACAAACACTAATACTGCCATGGTGAAGTCCAGAACAACTTACTCAATTTACTGTATTTTCTCAGTGTGTCAGTGCATAAGATACAACTATGGCATAGTCCTGACTGGAGTTCTTTGCTGAAAGGTGGGTTTGTTTCAAATACAGGCAAGCAGTTAGGAAAGCGCCCTTCTTTGTTGCTCTAATCAGGACTGTCATAATGGGATTCCGAAGTTCAAATGATGCAGCTCTCTGAGTACCAGGATCTGGGGGCTTTTTGTGCATGGGTGAGTAGATTTTGAGATCAAGCTCCATTGAGGATAGCTTACTGCCGGTTGGAAGCAGGAGAAAGTACACGCAGTGTCAGATGGGTGAATTTCTGAATGAGGTTCTGGAATTCTTAACTTTCCCCAGGATTCATGAACTCGATTGAAAGCCTCACACGGGAGAAAGTGAGAAGTTTATTGATACATTCTTTAGCCAGACAGCCATGCCAGCTCTCCAGAGGAGGGGATGCTTGGAGGACAAGAGGACTAGATACAAATAGGAAAAAGGTGAAGACAGTGGTAACCATTCTAAGGGACCAGGCTGTTTCTGGAGCCTTCTAACCAGTTCCAAGTACTGTGTAAATTAGTGGAAGATGATCAAGAGGTAAACTGAATTCCTATTGGGAACGTCTCAGATACTCAGTGCACAGACAGGTAAGGGCACTGGAAGAGGATTTTTTCCAAAAGCACATATATAAAAGCCTGTGTTATGATGATAACAGATCCACATGGTATGTTGCCAGGTGTGTGTTCATGTAGCAGATATTACTTCCTTGATAGATAGAGTTTAAGCCAGGGCTAGTAAGGACAGTGCTTTTCATGCACCTAGGTGTCATTAAGGTGCAAAGAGTGAGCCTTGAGATTCTGATCTATCTAAGGATCAGATCCTCAGAGATGGCCTTCTGAGAAATTAAGTGCTATTAGTCCCAGATGGATATCTGGTGCCCCAAGGTGCAGATGAGGTGTTATTAGCTCATGGAGGGTTTTATGCTTTAAGGAACAAAGATACCTTTTGAGGTAAAAGAGACTTAGCTAAAGATGAGCTCCACCTAAACTCTATGCAACCTGTGAACTTGAAGAGGAGCTGTTTAACTAGGAACGAGAAGCAAAGGGTGGAGCCATTAAATTACAGGAGAGTGTTAAATGGAATGAACCAAATTCACCTGTCACTAGTGTAAACAGGTGCAGGTCCCATAAAAGGTCCTCAGACAACTTCATTGGTGATGCAAGTTACACCGTGAGTGCAAATGGGATATAAAAGGCGTGTAAGAGAGATAAATCGTGCAAATTGCACCAATTTGGGAATGCAAAATTAGGGTAATCTATACATGTTAAGGAGGTGCAAATGGGAGAGATGTAGCAGAAACAGTAACTAACAGGAAACTGCCAAATAAAGTATGGGTTGGATGCTTTATATTCTTCTTCTTTTAAATCCTCCTGTCACTTTTCTGCTATACATGCTCTGCCACTCAGCAGAGAAATTACATTCAGTTTATTCACCCAGAGAATGCCCAATTGGTTCACATTACATTGGTTTATCACTTAAACCCTTACGCTTGCATCATAGCCCAGGGACACCCCACATGTAACTCACATGTCTGTTTAAGTCACCAATGAATTTGGTCCCGTAAAAGCCCACAGAAGCTCACAGATAGGAAGGAGCTCCATGAAAGGAGCTCCGTATCTACCAGAGCAGTTGGCAGCTGTTATTCAGAAACAGAGACCTTGAAATTTTCAGGCACCTGAAAATTGTGGTATTTATATTTTTTCATTTTAATGCTACTTTGGTATTAATAATGTAGGAACTGAATCCCAGTCAGCCATGATAAGCCAGTCACAAATATGTATTACTGAGCCCTGGTGAAATAATCTCTTACCCCCTTTTCTCCTAAATACCCCACTGAGTGCCAAAATATGGGTCCAAGCATCTCAAACTCATCATTTACCTCTCCCTGTCACTAGCCCTGCCTCCAAACTGATCTTCACTGTCAAATTCTAGAGCGGCTCCATCCAGATACCCAGCCTCATTGCCTGACGTGATATTTTGATGTGTACTTTGGGACCAGTGGGCTGATTTTAAATGTAATTTTTTTAAAAGTGTTTTAGTGGTTTTGGTTAATGTGTTGAATTTAAGGCCCTTGGGAGATACCTATTTGTTGTTGGGGTTGGGGGGGGGAGAGAAATCAGTAAAGACCCAAAATAAAAGTGTAAAATCAAGTTGACAGAGTTAACTCTCTTTAGGCCCGGAACACAGGAAATGAAATGAGCACATTGTCACACAGCAGAGCTCCATTTTTGTCCCATTTTCTTTATTGGCTCTCCCCTCCCAATTTCCGCTGATCTCAATCGGTCCTTGGATTCCTTGACCACAAGGCTTATGGCTTTAGGTGGGGTTCAGTAACACAATTTCACCTCAGCTTTGTGCTATGACACAGGCAAGAGGTTTCAACTTAAAAATAAAAAAAAAAGCCCCTTTGTGGGTTTGTCAGATCTGGACAGTTAGTGTGCATTTTGGTCTGTGAACGTTTGCAGGTTTCAATTGCACCAATTATTTTCATTATTAAGTCAGTCTCAATCCCAAAAGTTTTTTGTTTTACTAACATCACAACTGTAAATGGCCAAGGGATAAATCCTGTGATGAACTGTTTGCAAACTCCTCCTTGGAACCTCTGCTTCAGCAGTGGGGATTCTCTTTTGTGCACATCCATCTTGAGCGGAAAACGGTGAAAACGAACTGAGGGCCAAATTTACAGAAGCTGCAGAATGACTCAAAGCCAAGAAAGATGCAAATGCAAGACCTACAACTGCATGCAAACCTCCCTGATTTGGGAGCACACGCATGGATGTACATGAACATGGACCGGGTGAAAGTCAGACTCCTGATTTGAATAAATCAGTGCCAGATCCCTCAAGCTGTTAATTACGCCCTTTTAAGGTGCCAAATGCCTTCACCTCCCACTGGAGTGACTGGCAGTTGAAGAGATCCCTCAAAGACCCCCCCAAAAAAAAGTTTGAAAAGGAATTTGTCAATCTGCTCCAGCTAAGCAGTTTAAATGTGACCACTTGATATTTTAAATCTGTTGAATATTCTATTCTGTTTCACCTAGTAATTGCAAGAACCACTTTGATGAAATTCTGTGGCCTGTGTTAAGTAGGAGGTCAGACAAGATTATCATAATGGTTGTTTCTGGCCTTAAAATCTATTAATATAGCTGCACAATTTGGTAAACATAGTTTTTAAGTGGCCAGTCCAAAAACAGCTAAACTGAAAACCAAAGAGTTCAAAGGTCTAAAATCATACAAGTAAAATTGCTAAGCATTGAGTTAAGTGAAAAATACACCTATACACAATGTTCACAAAAAAGAAGCTTTGGCAAATAAATTTGCAGCTGATTCCCCATAGAGTAATGATTTGTGGGCAGATATTTTAAATTAAGGCAATCTTCTCCATAAATTATAGAACTTCTGTATTTACTGAGTACACTCTACCTGCCTCCAAATTGTGAAATAGTCTCAATCACTACTTAGATACACTTATAAGAACCAGAAAAAATTATCATTCTGATGAATAGAGGTACAGAGTTACAAAATAAATGTGTAAGATGCCCACTATCAATACCCCAAACAAGTTTTTGTTACTGTAGCAACTAAGGATGTGGCTACCTTTTTGTTCAAGCTGAGACAGACTTCAGAAAAGTCTGCACTATTCTTGAGTACTGAACGTAATTCATCAGGTTTCTCACCTAAGTATTACTGTGTGGCGATGTCGTAGGCCGTGCCACTCCAGCACGCACGCTTGCGCCCTGTCATGGCCCCGAAGGCTCACTGCACTCAGCAACCCTTGGGTCTTTTCAGACCGGATTAGTTCAACCTCTCTTTGTGGGGTCTGATTTATTCATTCCTTCTGCAGAGCGCAACTCACTTATTTAGCTGCTCAAGTCCATGCCCTCTCTGGGCCTATGTAAGAGTCTCAGTCCATTTCCTACCCTGTTCAGGAGGTACCAGCCCTTCTCCCAGAGCTGGGCTGTACTTCAGACAATCCCTGTGTCCCTCTCCTTAAGACAGGAGCCTCCTTGCAATTCCTCCTTGGAGCTGGAGTTGTACTTTAAGCAGCTGTAGAGCCTCAGGCAGCTACTCCTCCACCTGGCCCTTTTCCCAGTCAGCCCTTCCACCCTCGGGCAAGGAGAGTTCAGCAGGCAGAACTTGCTCCACTGCTGTTTTCTCCCTGATAACTCAGGACCCTGGAGGAGCCTTCTTATTCCCTGCCGTGTCCACAGGCATCTACTCTGCTATGAAGGAGGCGGCATTTATGCTGGCCCCTTCTCCCAGCTCATTCTTTATTGGCTGAGTGAGAGTGGAGCCCCCACCCCTCTCTCTGCAAGGCTCCAGGTCCTTAAAGATAAAGTAACAGGATTCCTTCTAGTTGCTACTTCTTCCCAGGACCCCATTAGCGCCAGTGTTACAGGTGTTAGTAAGGAACAGGACCAGCTAACTGGGGAAAGCACCTGTTTTAATAGTGCTGCACCAATGTAACTGAGAGGAGAATTCGAGCCATTACACGTAATGACAATCACTAAAGACTTAAAGTCTGTGAAATTAGCTTAAAACTAGGTCTTTACATGGCAAACGTTCACATGGGGAATTCTCTTTCATTCACTCCTCTCCCTATGCTGTATATAAACTAAGCAAACGACATTCACCACAATTCCTCCTCCACTTGAGCACAAATTATAATTGGCCACGTGCATCACAGTAATCACACTTTTACTTACATAGCTGAATAACCTACCTTGGGAAAGTTCGACTTCGAAGTTCCTTTATAAAGACTTGACTCCCATTCTGTACAGGTTTGACCTCTGTTGACTGCCCGGTATCATGTTTATGCCAATTTCTTTTCTTTTTCACTGAAAGAGAGTGAATTGGACAGCACCATATGCTAAGTAGGGGATCTTTATTAAAACATTCTGTGAGAGAAAGTTCTTAGTAATACTTTCTATGCAAGCCAAGAAAAGAGAAGCCCACTATGCAGCACTGTTAATTTTAACATTGTGTTCTGATTCACCATTAGACAATTACACTGTAGCCTGTAGATCTATTACATACTGAACCGTGTTCGTTTGTAACATAAGGGAAACCAGACGGATAATTACTGAGCTCTACGGCTATCACAAGCATTAAGCAAATGCAGGCTCCGGATAACATTTTGTACTTGCCAGACTACACACTTAATCTTTATTGTAAACCTCCCAAAAAATCTTCTCTTCTGCTCTCTCAATTTGTAGCATAGATCATTATGAACATGCTCTTTCCTTGCCACACCTCTCCAAGGGCCTGAGCCAAAGTCAATGGAAGTCTTTTCATTGAATTCAAGTGGCTTTGGATCAGGCCCTAAATACAAAATGCCTCATTCTGGCAAGAAAATCTAGTATCTATGTTCAGTGTAAAAAGACGCAAGTTCACATCCAATCCAGTTTTTGGAGCGTCTTTCATTACCATGCTTCTAAATACAAGCCAGACTCATACTATGTTGATGGGGCAGAGCAGAATGCCCCTGGCTCATGCTCTCAGTGGATGACAGGCATTTAGGCAAGCTGATCAGGGAAATGGGATCAGCTGAAATATGCACAGTCAAATCAAGTCACATGTCAACTTGCTTCTGACTTTTCTTTTCAACAGTCGCTTAACACTGGACAAGAAGAACCATTCCAGTTTTTACCAATAATCAGCATTAAAACTCTCAGCTGCTCCTGCTTCTAGACTCACGTGGGGTGTTTATTGCGGAAGGAAATTACTGACATCAGAAATGCAGTCTCCTCTAATTTTAAGCTTTCTGCCCTCCGAATTTTTTGTATCCTGGGTTCATATTGTACCTAAAGGTGGGCAAGCTGGTTAGGATAAAATATGAAACCTGAGACTCCACAAAACCTCAAAGCAAACCCAAACTTTTCTTATGTTCAAACCAGTTTTGTGGAAGAAAGCCACCTGGCTCTATCACCATGACTGGGCATGTGCCCTTTCACAACCCTCCCCTTCCCCTCTCCCTCCCCCTCCCACCACACTCACTCTTTGACTACCAAAGGAGCTGGGGAGATGGGAGGCCCAAACTATAACATGCTTAGACCTTGAAAAGCCACCTCAGTATGCTGGCCAGGACTTTGAAAGTAGAGACAGGTTTTGTACAACACATACCGGTTTAATAGTTCCATGCTGCTCTCCAGCCTAGCTGGATATAGTCATTAAAGCTGCTAGTTCTTTATCTTAATGCCCGTCAGGCTTAGTGTATTAGTTCAATACTCCCAGTAACATAGGAATCAACCCCAACATGTACACCACTCCCTCCCACTTTCCCTTCCCATGACCTCTACCAATCTCCCAACATCCTGGTTCTGTTCCGTATCAACTGGCCCAGTTAAACAGGTGTGTCATTAAGAGAATTCTATCATACCCCTTCTTTTCTTTTACCTCAAAATTGCCTATATTTCTAGACAAAGTCATAAAGCTGTAGATTATAATAAATACTCATTGCAACTCTTTTCAATCATCACACTCTGAAATAACATTGTAACTTAGGGTGATATTTTCACAAAGGGCAGGTAAGTCCTACTGAAAAATCTATAGATGCTTAATTCCCATTTTAAATCTCCCTCATAGATGCTGTGTCACGTAGTGCAGCATTCCATCAGGGATTACACAACCAGTATCAGCCAATTTCTTTACTACGTTTGTAAAATGCGAACCACAGTGAGGAATATTTGATTCGGGCTTCTGGGAACAACTGCAGCAGAAATGTAATATATAATTTAAAATTATAAACAACTAACAGAGCTGGCCAAAAAAAAATGGAGGGTTGTGGGGGGGGGGGCGGGGGAGGGGTGTTGGCAAAGAATGCAGAAATATTTTTGCAAAACTTGTCCATCAAAATTTTGAATTTACAAAAAATCGTCATCGAGATATCAGATTTTTCAACCAGCTCTAATAACTATATTCTCTCACTTTTGTCTCAAGCTGAATACACCACATGAATTCAGATGTATACTTAAACGTACATAAATATATTAAGAACCAAAGGACATCTATAAACTCATTTTGTTATCTTTTGATTGACACTATTTCAAACATTTGAGCCTGATTCCCCTTTTATTTATATCACTGTAACTTCATTGATTTCAGTGGAATTTCTCCTGATTTTCACTGGTGTGAAGGAAATCAGGCCAAATGTTTTCCCCTGCGTTATCAAAATGAACCAAGCTTGTCTAAACAGAGCACTTAAATTTAAATAACAACAAATGTATATTTTTTCCCCAAACAGAAGTATCTCCAAATTTCATTAAATCAAAATGACTTTAAATGTCACAAGCAATTTTCTGAAATAGTAGTCACCAAGTGACATTGGTAAAGTGGAGAATGTAAGAAAAGGAACATGATTTTTAACTTTGACATCTGAAGAGCATACATCATGGAATGCGTTCACCAGAAATATAAATATATTTAAAATTCATGCAAGTTACATAACAGAGACAATCAGTGCACATGTGCTTCTCTTTGCTAGCCTTGCAATAATTAAATCTTGGCCGTGAATTATCATATCTGGAACAACACCTACTCATTTAATACAAAATTGATACTGCAAGATAACTCAGCTAGTTTACACATAAATTGTAACAGTTAACAACAAATGAAATTCATAATCTCATACAAGTCCGGGAACACGCTGCACACAACTGTTTGACAGAATAACTTAACATAGGGCCTGTTCCTGCTTTCACTTCAAGACTGGCCCCTAATTTTTCCAGTCTGTTGCAGTTACACACACCACATGAAAGGGTGGAAGGATCACACCCTGACATTTCATTTTTGCAATGTGACTTATACGACTTTTATTTTATGGCTATAAGAAGCTACATAATTGGTGTTGTTTTTTTAATGTTCTTGAAAATTGCTGTTCATTTTGAGAAACTATAACATACAGATCAAGAATATTCAGTTTGTGATATTCCAGTAATAAACTAAGATTTCAGCACTAACGTCTTTACACTCTAATGACTGATTTTGTGATGTCATGATAAGCTGTATCTTAGATACAACAGTGAAAAAAAACCTCATAGCATTGTTGTTGTAGTATCAGGGCCGGCTCTAGCATTTTTGCCGCCCCAAGCACACACAAAAAAAAAAGCCGCGATAGTGATTGGCGGCAATTTGGTGGCAGGTCCTTCGCTCCCAGAGGGAATTGCCGCCGAACGGCCGGACATGCCGCCCTCCCCTTCATTGGCCGCATTCATTGCTTGCTATGCCGGTGCCTGGAGCCGTCCCTATGTAGTATGACACTCTACTTCTGCCACAGCTGTAACCACATATGTTTACAAGACTGTTGCAGTCGCAATGTTTTTGATACAACACCTTTATATCTACCATACTGTGCAATACTGACTGTGAGAGACACATTGCCAAAGGCAGATTTTGTTAAGGAACGGAAAGCCAAGAACCTGCTTAAAGAATTAAAAGTTAGCTGTTATTTCAACACTACTTGTCATAATTGGTATATTACTCTTGTAATCTTCTTATTGAAGCAGCCAGTGGTTGAATTGTAAGATTATGCACCCATGTTTTCTTATGTAATTTATATTTAATTCCTGATTACAGACTTATGCTTCTTCTGTCTGATTTTTTTTTCCACATTGAAGACAAGATGTCTTCCATCATTCATAATTAACAGCCAAGTGGAAGCAAGAAAAGCATCAAATACATTTTAACGTAACAAAAGAATTTCACTCAGAGTCTAGAAAAATCATGCTTTATCTCCCACAATGAGGCAATGACTGACCCTGCATATTTTCAGTCAGACCACTCCTTTTCCAAACAAGCCATTCTATTGCTAAATGATTCACTTTAAAGATGACTTGTAGTTATTTATTTGACCTACTCCTGATGTATGTGTGTCACTACAAATTTGAGAAATAGGCAGGGTGAGGCTTTCAAACCCACCTAGAGGAAAATGCGGGTAATATTTTTCCTCTACGTGTTCTTAATTGTAGTTTGTTGCATAACAGCAACAATCTCTGCCAATTGGTAGCATATTTATAATAAAATGCTTTTAAATTAAGCATTTAATTTTTCACAACGATTGGGGGAAGGATATTCTTGTATAGTAAACAGAATTCTTTATTCATTTGGCCAAAGCAAAAACATCCTGCAGTTCTTTATCAGGTAAAACCCCCACTCACATCAGCAATCTTTTTATACAGGTGGGAGTTTTGCCTGAGAAAGAACCAGCTCCCCCAATGTACCCTAAAATTTTAACGGCCACCAAAATTGCCATTTAACCATTGTAGTGAGGGGAGTGTGGCTCCCTGCCGCCCCGGAGGGGGACGAGCCCATCCGGAGGCCGGAGTGGGTGGAGCTAGGGAGCTCTGAGCCTGCCCCTCAGAGGGTCCGGCGGCGACCCGGAAGTACAAAGGCTCGCCCTCAAAGCTCAGTCAGGCCCCAGCCGCCGGAGAGACCAGACGTCTCCAGCCTAGCTCGTGACTGGGAAGACTCCGCGGCCCAAGGCGGCCGCCAGGACTGGCCAGGCCTGCCCTGCGCCCGTTACCCGGAAGAGTTGCCGGACCTGCCCTGCACCCGTTACCCAGAGGAGTTGCCGGACCTGCCCTGCACCCGTTACCCGGAGGAGTTGCCGGCCCTGCCCTGCGCCCGTTACCCGGAGGAGTTGCCGGCCCTGCCCTGCGCCCGTTACCCAGAGGAGTTGCCGGCCCTGCCCTGCGCCCGTTACCCGGAGGAGTTGCCGGCCCTGCCCTGCGCCCGTTACCCGGAGGAGTTGCCGGCCCTGCCCTGCGCCCGTTACCCGGAGGAGTTGCCGGCCCTGCCCTGCGCCCGTTACCCGGAGGAGTTGCCGGCCCTGCCCTGCGCCCGTTACCCGGAGGAGTTGCCGGACCTGCCCTGTGCTCGCTACCCAGAGGAGCTGCTGGGCCTGCCGCCCACCTACTACCCAGAGGAACCCATGGTACTGGCCCCCCAGAGGACAACACCCAGATCCAGGTACTACCCGAGGGGGAGTGTGGAAGTAGCCCGGGGGCAGCCGACCCTAGTCTGGCTGCAGCACTGCCAGAGCCCATGTCAATGTGTTGCGGCCAGGATCCCCACTGACACAGCAGCGGGTCTTCTGCCGCTGCTAGGGCCCCGGGCTGGGATGCAGTGGAGTGGGAGGGCCTGCGTCCCCCCCCCCGCCACCCAACCCGGGGGTGGCAGTCTCCCCTCTCCCAGGCCTTTGGAGGCTTGGAGCCTACTGTTGTTGCTCAGCCCTGACTGCGGGCCTGAGCCCTGACCCATTGTTGCCCCGCCCTGACCCAGGGCCTGGGCTCCCTACTGTTTATACTGTCGTTGCTCAGCCCTGCCTGAGGGCCTGAGCACCTCACTCTGCATTGCCCAGCCCTGACCTAGGGCCTGGGCTTAACACTGTTTATACCGTGGCTGCTCAGCCCTGACAGAGCCTGAGCTCCTGACAGGGCCTGAGCTCCTGACTCAGCGTTTGTTGCCCCACCCTGACCTAGGGCCCAGGATAGCTACGGTTTGTACCGCTATTTGCTCAAGCCCTGACTGAAGGCCAGAGCCCTGACTTAGCATTGTTGCCCCGCCCTGAGCCAGGGCCGGGCTTACCGTGTTTCTTCCGGTTACAGCAAGGGCTGCCGAGGGAGACCCCACGGCCGGACGAATCCCCCCAGCTCAATGGTGTGTAGTGAGCCGGCGTGACTCCCCGCTGCCCCGGAGAGGGTCGAGCCCCAGCAAACCCTTGTACAACCATATGTGCATGCCAGACATAATACAGTGTTTCTTATTCTTGTTATCAGAAGACAAAAACCATAGTGTAATTACAATAAGTGACTGTATCAGATCTATCTACCTAACCAGGAACTATTACCTCATTAATGGATTTTATCCTCAACACCTTGGTGAAGTAGGAAAGTGTTATCTTCATTTTACAGATGGGGGACTGAGCATGGGGTAGATGAAATGATTTGCCCTAGGTTACATAGGATGCCTGGGCTAGGCTAAGCAGGGAAATGAATTTACATCTCCCTAGTCCCAGTCCAAGAGCCCCATCTTTGTTACCCTTACTGTGTTTTGAATCCCATTGTAGCAGGACTGCCATATAGAACGTAAGAAACACATTTAAATTAAAATATATATTTTTATAGCCAAACATTGAGAAACTAGCTATTGCTTAAACATAAAGTATCTACTTGAGACGGCGCAGGAATCAAGCAGGTATACTTACAAGTAGACTTTCCATGGGTTTTCTCACAATTCGGACAATGATAGATGTCAATATCTGGTGCCTCCTCTTCTTCTACGCCAACACAACTAAAATATTAAAAAAAAAATAGACCATCCTCAGACTGGCTCTAAAGGTGCAAATATACAAAGTGATCAAAATTTTAACTTTGCAATTAATATGCAGCCATGTTAATCACTAAGGGTATATCAAGGCAAAATGTGATGAACCTCTTCTGTGTGCATAAGGTCAGGTCAAATGTCACTGCAGCCCACACTGCTGGTCTAGTACTGAAAGAGGTGTCTCCCAGACACTTGTTTGCCAGTTCAATATGGGCCTCCCTTACAGAGTAGAGACTCTGATTAAAATTTCTTTGCTCCATTCACAAAGACCACATTAGCTGGCTGGGACAAAATAATATTCCCATCTACACACCGTTCTGGAAATTCAATCCACCCCAAAGACAATAAACAAAACACAAACCCTTTTACAAAATACCTATGGACAGTTGTTAGACAGTAGGGCAATGTTGGCAAGTGGTAGGGACACAATAATATATAACATGCACAACATAAGTAGATTCCATCTCTGTTACAATATTATGAAGAAGAGAAGGAAAGGGTGACACACAAAGCTCACTGCACTTTTGGCTGCCAAAATAGGTTGTATTGTGGCAGCTGCTCGGAACACCCACTGAGATTATTTTGGATGTCACAACATATGTAACAATACAGTGCAGCCTGCGGGCATGCTGTGTGAATGCAATCCAACGGCAGACCAGAGCACTAGGAGGAAAACAAAACTAAATTACAAAGGAATGAAGTACCCAAGATAAGAAGTTGTTGTATAGTCAAAGTAGGGAGCAGCCAGCCAAACAATCGAACTCCACATGGAGCAAAGGCAAACAGGATTTTTTTCACGCTTGTTCTGCCTAAAACAGCCTAGACTATGTAAGGCAAATTTGAAGCACAGAAAAGAGAACTTCAAATCCTCCATGAATCAGGCTGGGAACCTAAGGATACAGCCCCCCATTTCTTCTTCCATAGAAACTGTGCTCAACACAGGACCCAAGGCGGGGGGAGAGACAAAGGTAGATCTATACCATCTTTGCCTTGATCCTCTGGGCTGCCAGGGACTAGTTCAGTCCCCAACATAAATTAGACAGTCTCAGGATTCCTCTAACATACACTAGTTGAAACGGCCCCAAAGGGCTGTTACACCAGCCAGGGATTGCCAGAGTGCCCTGACTGTAACCCTTCTGCTAGGTATGCCCCCCACCCCATGCCAGAGGAAGGAGGATGGGCTAGATCCAGGAAACTCCTCAGCTGTAGAGCTTGGCGCAAAGGGGACATATTCTGGGTCAGAATCTGATCCACAATCTTTAACTGACTATTGGTAAAGCTGAGTGCATTCCTCCACTATAAAAATGAGTTAACTTCCCTTTCACAGAGACAGGCAATAGGGGTTTGTCACAGTGCCACTTGTGCCAATAAAATTATGCTCTCCCAAGTCACTCAACTACATCAGTACCAGCATGGGCCATCTCCTTGTAATATCTGGGGAAGGAGGAGAGTCTTACTAAAACCTGGATGGAGAAATATTTGACTCCTGAAATGCACTAAAGCCCTGACCACACTAGTGTTTGTAAAAGTGTGCCTGAAGCCATTTTTGAAACCCATTTTAACACAACTCACATCCATACCTAACATGATTACAAACCCCGTGACTACCACATTAAAAACATCTGCACTAGGAGGTGGTCTATGGCATGGCTTCCTTTAGCATGGTTATTGACTACCATCTCAAAAAATGTTGTCCAATTTCTGCCAGAAATCTTCTTGACTGTTTTTCAACACTTGCACTAACAAAATGTGACTCGCTATGTGGACAGTATCCCAGGCTCATTCGGAGTTGAGCTGTATATGTTCATCTAATCTCTGCAACCAAAATAATACAAAACATGCTTTTCCGCTGAAAGAACCCTAAATAATGTGAATGCTAAAAGTTATAATAGTGCGAGGGAGAGGAGAAGTGGATCACTGCAAAACAAGTTCTACCACGTTAGCCCATATGTTTGAAGGTCCAGTCCCTGAGTTGTATTGCTAGCATTATCTGGTTGGTATGGCAATAAAAAATTTTTTGACCCCTCTGTAAAAATATAGATATGGCTGTATCTGTTGGCATTGCTCTAGTACTTCAACAAATACAAAAGAAATTGATCTCTCTAAATTGTTGACTTGGAAACCTACAGAAAAAAAATTAAGGACAGGAAAATCATCACGACAGTCCAGATCATTAGGGTCAAGGATTTTACCGGCAGTAAAATGCCAGATTAGCCATCAGAGAATTTAAACAAACCTCATAAATTAGCACAAGTAAAACAGAATTGTAGCATTCATATCTCCAAAAAGCTGCATCAGCTGCTTATGCCACTGCTTTCAACTTGTCAAGCTTAGTAAAGGTATGGATTAGGCTCTAAAGTGGTCCTTTGAAAAGTCTATATTTAGCTACACTAAGCAGCCGAGAACAGGCTTACCTTGCTTTATGAAGAGGTATGTAAAGCTACTAATAATGGGGCTAAGGCTTGAGTGTATGGAGGGACCTGTTGCTCTTAGGGCAGGAAAAGTTATTTAAGGAGAATCAAATAGGAAAATAAGAATAATGTATAGCAAACAGGATCAGGCTTCACCCTCACACTGACCCTAAATAAACAGGGTACCAGAGGTAATAGACGCCCATATAAGACAAAGCCCTGAATATCGGGGCATGTGGTCATCCTACCTAGGGTATGGTTTCTGCACAAGGGTTTGCATATTTATATTTACTAAGGCTCAGATTCTGCCACATTCATTGTGTGGAGCAGTACCTTACTCCAAGAGTAGTTCCACTAATGAGTAAGGGGGCAGAATCTGGCCCTAAAGTCCCAGAGTGCCTTGCTGCACTAATTCAGACCTTTATCCCAACTCTGGGCTACTTTAGGAGAACCTTCCTCTCACTGAATAATGCCTTACTCCACAAATAATCCCACTGACGTCAACAGGATTATTCATGGGGGAAGGTAATATTCCATATGAATAAAGCCTTCCATTCAAGACATGTAGTCACCACCACTCCCTAAAGCCTCATCTACACTAGGGTTACCATATTTTGAGTGTCCAAAAAGAGGACACTCCACGGGGCCCCGCCCCCGCCCCCAGCCCCACCCATGTCCCCGCCCCAACTCCACCCCTTCCCCAAAGTCCCCGCCCCAACTCCGCCCCCTCCCCTGCTTCCCACGAACATTTGATTCGCGGGAAGCCTGAAGCAGGCAGCAGGTAAGCTGGGGGGGGGGGTGTGGGGGGAGGAGGTGCGGCCCAGTCTGGCCCCCGCAACCAAGCGGCTCCCTCCGGCGGCCGGCCCCGGCCCCAGCAGCTCCAGCCTGGCTCGGCTCCTGGGGTGCCGGCCCCAGGCCAGCCCCCGGCCGAGCGCCCCTGGCCCAGCACCCCCGGCCCAGCACCCCCGGCCCCGCACCACCGGGCCCGGCCCTGGCCCCGCACCCCCAGCCCCGGCCCCCGGCCCAGCACCACCGGCCCCAGCCCCGCACCCCCGGCCCCGCACCCCCAACCCTGGCCCCCGGGCCAGCACCCCCGGCCCCGCACGGCCGGGCCCGGCCCGGCTCCTGGGCCAGCCCCCGGCCCAGCACCGCCGGGCCCGGCCCCCGGCCCCGCACCCCCAGGCCAGCCCCCGGCCGAGCACCCCCGGCCCAGCACCGCCGGCCCCGGCCCAGCACGTCCCTATTTTCCAGGACATGTTCAGCTTTTTGGGATTTCCCCCCGGACGGGGATTTGAGGCCCAAAAAGCTGGACATGTCCGGGAAAATCCGGACGTATGGTAACCCTAATCTACACTATAGAAGGTTAGTTAAAAACAGTTCCCTCCAGTGCTGCCAGCAATTCAGCTACACTAATTTACCCCCTGTAACCTCATTTTGGCTAAAGAACTTGACTGTAGGGATGGGGAACCAATGTAGATTTCAAAACTTTTTGCAAAATTAATATGGGTTCATTAACTGCTTTAACACCTTATTTTTCTCAAGAGTGATGTCATTCTTTTAAAAAAAGTGTTTTACTAGCTAAAGGAAACCCTCTGCTCTGTAGAAGAGCCCTCCTAAAATGCGGATGGCAGGCGTGCCTGCTGTGCACTGTATTTATTTTTTCATGAGCATCTTTTCTTTGCCCCTCTCTGTGCCTTTTTGCACAGTCTCTTTGTATCTGTTTGTCATGCTTCTCCCTGCTTCTTCTCTCCCCACCCCCCATTTCTCTTAAGAGAGAAACACATTTCGCAGTGCTTGGGTCAAACATTTGACCCCCACACATACAGCGATCAAGTGGGTTCAAAGTTAGACAAAGTGAGATCAGATGTAACAAGTGTGGTAGCAGACTACAGCCAAAGGCCATGCTATAGTGATTCCCACATGAGTCTATTGCTATGGAACCTGGACACGACAGCACCACCACAAAGAACAGTGGCACCCTTGACCTATTATGCATATGAAGAGATGCAATCAGATCATACATGAGAGGTTCTGCAAAGCAACTGCAAATCCAGCACTGAAACAATAGTTATAAAAGCGCAGCCAAAGCTGAAAACAGCACAGGGAACTGGAATCCTGGCCAATATCCTGGGACCGCAGCAGCTGCCAGCCTCCTCACTGTCTGTTCCCCACTTCCAGAGGCTATGATTGCAAGGGGGCCACAAGCTGGCTTCTCCTTAATCTGTGCAGTACTGCTCCTTTAACTGCTTGGGATGCTTGCAGCTGAAGTCCAGGAGCTGGTTTTCAGAAAGGATTCAGGGAGGGAGCAGACAACAGAGTGGCTTCACAAGAAGGTAGATGAGAGTAAGGGAGCAGAGCATGGCTGTTTCCCAGGCCAGGGGAGGGAAGCAAGGGACAGAGCAGTCTCTGAGGTGCTGCTCCTTTAAGGGAACAAGAAGCAACAGAGGGTGCAGCAGCAGGAGGTGGAGTTGGGAAGCAGCACTCTGGGCAACAGCAAATTTATTGGCCTCATTTGGGTTAGTGGTCTGAGAATCAGTTTTTAAAAGCCTATAAACACTGTGGAACAATATGTTCACCTCTCAGCAGGATTCTCTCAGCTCCCAAATCACACACACAGTACCATGCAGATTACCCTTCTGAAAGAGACCTTTACAAGTGTGGTACTGTTTGCAATGCAAGGACACCTAGGGTCCACCTAATTACCACACACAGACCCACTTATGTGTGCAACTAGGTACCTACTACAATTGTGCACACAATCACCATGGCTGCATGCCCTAATAAGGTATTGGTAGATCCCCAGGCAGTCCCCATTTCTCTGGCTTATGAGCTGTCCCTTGCTACATTTTTGACATGGTGACAATTACGAAGATTTGCAGGACTGCACATGTCCTCCTTTTGGAAGACACCAGGTTCCCCAAACAAATACAGAGACAATGAACTTTTAATTGGTGAAGGATCAAGAGGAGGGAAAGAAATGCTCCTGAAATGACCTGAAAAAGAACCTCATTCGTTGTGACATTGATATTAACATGTGAGATGCTACAGCAGTAAACATGTCAGTTGGGGACCAAGGAAACATCTGGTGCAGAAAGTTATGCTGATGCAAGGCACGCTACTCAGGCAACAAGACAACAGGGTTCTTCCCGAGCAAAGAGAGAGAGAGAATCTTATAAATTCAGCTAAAAAATGCTATTCCATTTTCTTGCCCAACCTGTAAAAATGCCTGCAAAGATGGAAAACGACATTAACCATCTATGTTTCCAAAACATTTTCTTGTTAATTCAGTATGAAGGACAATCAGGCTGGGGTGATTTTAATCAAGGCAATTTAAATAAGTGACTTAAATCACTTGATTTAAAAAAATATGTTTAAAGTTGTAACCATATTGAGGCTTTGTAAAACCTGTTGGAAATTTGTGCTATTGCATCTTTCAATTAAAATTTAAATGCCAGTATAGGCAGGGTATCTTATTTGAATTTTACAAAACCGCTGTAGGCAAAAAATAAAATAGAAAAAATTAAGGCCTTGATCCTGCAATCATTTGAGTAGGTACATAACATGCTTAAAGTTAAGCAGATGCAGAAGTGTTTGCAGGATCATGGGTTGAAATTGTATTTTAATTAAAAATTTCTCTCTTAATGGTACAAAATCTTAGTCACCTCAAAACAAAATTGCTTCAATGTTAACAACAAAAAGTTGTTTAGACTTTCAATGCACTAAGAAAGTTATTGCAAACTTTTTTATACAGACCCAAATTTTTCAAAAATATTAGCCTACAGTTAGGCTTCTAAACCCATATTTAGGCACCTACGTATGGGATTTTCAAAAGCACTTAAGTGATTTAGAAGCCTAAATCTCATTGACTTCAAACTGCAACCCCATCAGAAGAGTATATTCTAGCCCAGGGGTAGGCAACCTATGACACGCATTCCGAAGGCGGCACACAAGCTGATTTTCAGTGGCACTCGTGCTGCCCAGGTCCTGGCCACCAGTCCAGGAGGGCTCTGCATTTTAATTTAATTTTAAATTAAGCTTCTTAAACATTTAAAAAACCTTATTTACTTTACATACAACAATAGTTTAGTTATATATTATAGACTTATAGAAAGAGACCTTCTGGAAACGTTAAAATGTATTACTGGCAGGCAAAACCTTAAATTAGAGTGAATAAATGAAGACTCGGCACACCACTTCTGAAAGGTTGCCGAACCCTGTTCTAGCCAAAGCATTTCAGCTTTCCTGACTCAAGGAAGCTCAATGTAGTGGAAGGTGATGCTGGTTGCAAATATAGCATGAGCAATTTGCTTGTCCGTTTTTTGAGTTTGTGGTGTTTGCACAAGCCCTGGACAGGTCTTTTTCAGCATGGAAGCATTTTAAATGTGAAACTTCTTAATAAAAAAAACTATGTAAAATCTTATATTCTACTAACAATTCAGAAACCTAGACACAAGTAAAAAAAATGTTAGCAATTTTAGCAACATAAATAAAAAGTCTGATTTTAAAAAATATTTAAATAAAAAAATGATTTTTTTTTAAAACAAATTCATATTTGTATCCACTCTGAGGACAATTCTTGGTAACAAAACCTGCAAAGCTACATTACATTTTAGAGCTCTTAGCCCAGAAGCGGGCCCTTTGAAGTAGTCTTATTGCCTCACCCCCATCCTAATAAAGCAATATAGTAAAGAAATAGTGTGACTTCTTAGGACACTAACGGCTCACTTTTGAACCGATTATATTACAGTTGCCTCAGAACACACTTACGTGTGTCATTTTCACCTGTTCACTTTCAGATGTGATCAGTCTCTTCTGATGCATATTGTATTACACTCTAGTATTGCTTGGCACCTAATATTTGTCAAATAGTTTATTTGACAATGGGGGGCGGGTTTGTCACTTATATTATTCAACTAGCTCTATAAGCTGATCAGGTAGTATTCACTGCATCAGTTGTTGAATAAATTGTTCATGATTTTTTAATTTGACTAGCACAAGACATATAAATCAATACAAGCCTCCTGGGTCTGTATTCTGCTAATTTAATTAAAACTTATTTTTAACTCTTTTCTGCCTTACCAAAATAGGGCGAAAGGCCTAGAGACTTTTAACGCTGCCCTAGAACAGGCACTTCACTCTTAATTTCAAAGGACTCCAGAAATATACGTGTCTTGTTCTCACACTGAATCAGCTCCCAACCCCAAGTAACAACACTGAGGGTGCTCCAGCCTCAGACCTTGGGAATAACCCAGCACCACACTGGTGGGGAGCAATACAATAATACTTTGCACTTCAATAGCAGTTTTCATCCAAGATTTCAAAGTTGCTCTACGAACAATCAATCAATCCTCACAACCACATCCTGGTGAGGTATGTATTACTCTCAGCTTATGGATCGGGAAACTGAGACACAGAGATGCAACAGTACAAAGCAAGGCCCTAGTTCTGCCCCTATTGAAGTCAGTGGGCGTTTTGCCACCAATGTTAATAAAAGTCAGTGACAAAGCCACAAGCGTGTGCTCATGGATTCTTGATTCCCAGGAAACCCCGAGATGGAAAGGCTGTGGTGTCAGACAATGATCCAGCTTACTTTTTTTTACTTTGTGTGGAACAAATGACTGCCAGAGTCAAGTTTAAAACCTCTGAATGGAGCCGCTCCCATCCCCTCATCCTCTCGCCAACTCATCCCCTTAGCTCCATTCTACCTTTCCTCTCCCATTCACTGACTCCCTCTCCAGCATCATTCTGGATTTCTCCTTAACACTCTTCATTCATCCTCCACTCACTTCCGCTCCCTCTTTCAGTGCCCCATTCCCTCTCTCTGCCCTCAGTCACCTACCCACACAATCTTTCTTTTCTCTTCCTTCTGGGGGGGAAGGGGGAGTGGGGGAGGAAGCTAGTGATGGCACCTAGAGGTGTATTTGCCCAGAGTCAGCAGATTGAGACCCATTTTCCCATCTGCTGCAACAGGAGGCACGGCTCTCAGGCCTGGCTAGTTTATGTGGTAGTGAAGGCAGCACACATAGGTAGGCTGCTCAGGGCCTGGTGCTGGCTCCCTAGCAGCAGGAGGGCTCAGGGGTCATGCTGAGCAGCAGAGACTGACCCCTGTGTGATGCATGCCTGAGAGCTGAGGACACAGCTTCTAACCACATGGTTTGGAAAAGTGATAGGAAAATAGACAAGTGTGGTATTTTTATTCCTAGTAAAGGTGGTGATCCATAATTCACCTGAACTCCCCTTCCATCTAATAACAGCACAGGATCTAAAAGCACAATGTCCCTGCAAGACATTTATCATTCACTGAGCAGCAGTGTTCTTCCTTTCGCTTGTAGCTTATGTGAAAGGTAGGATACTCTTGCCCCACAGGGCTTTGTGGGAACACCACACCTATCCCCATTTCAGAAGCCTCCACCTGCGCTATAATAAGAGTGGAGAGAAATCAGGACTTCTCAGAAGTAAAAAGAATCATGATTTATCCTCCCATATTTTATGGTTATCCAGCACTGCCGCATCTACTTGATCAAACTTTTATTACTCTTTTTGCTCAGCTCTGACATTGTATGCAATTTCAGCAAAACTGAAGCATTTACTTGAATGCCTAGTCAGCCTAAGGAAAGCTCTAACTTGCTCAGCTGCAGAACTTTTTCAGCAAGGGCTTGCTTTTTTATCAAGTTTACCAGACCGGTTGACACACTGATTCTCACGTGACCAAATGATGACATCTGCAAGTGCTTTAACGATAGGTCAAATACCATAACGGAGGCAAGTGATGTTATAGAATGGAAAGAAGAATGAGAATGGGAGAATAGCAAATCCAAACTATGGCCCAATTCAGCAGAGAATTTAAGCACATGTTAATTTTAAGTGCTTTGCTGAATCAGGGCCTAAATGAGAGCAAACTCTGAATATACCAAGTAATCAATATTCCATTTAATTGGAAGGCCTTACAGATGAGCCAGTGTAGGGAGAAAATACATTTGGAGGTACAGATTTCAGCAACTCCCTCATTTCAAAACAAACTCTATCCCCTGAATCCACCTGTCAATGTTTGTGCTAGACAGCTGCTTCAACGACCTGCTAGAACAAAGCCATGTAAAGCACATAAAATCTGTAATATCCAAGTCTCCTACATGCTAATCAAAAACAAACTGACAGGCAGGATTTCCAAGAGAGTTAGCAAAATAGGTTCAATGTCCAGGTGCCCTCTACAGTCTGATGTTTTTAAGATTCTAATGCCATTGCCATCTGCTGCTTCATCTTTTTGCACCAAGTGCTGAACTCTGAGCGTGCACTCCCCCTCCCTTGCACCTGACAGGGCAGCAGTCCTTTGGCTGTTTGGTGAACATTCCAGGGGAGAACAGAATGCATCCAGGGTCACCCTGATAGCCTGTTACTTTCAATGGAACATCAACGGGGTCATGGCAGCACATCAGGGAACCCAGAGGACCTGGACCAGGAGATGTGGAGATAAAAAGAAACTATTTCATAGTACTGAGCACAGGACTAGGAGCCAAGAGTTTCTACCCGGTTTTACACCAACTCCCCCATGTGGTCCCAAGCAAATGACTTAACCTCTTTGACTCAGCTTCCCCATCAACAAAACAATGCTACTTGCCTGCCTACCTCAAAGGGTGCTGTGCAGATTAATTCATTAATATTTGTGTAGGGCTTTGAGGAGAAGCTCTACGTAAATGCTCAGTGGTGCAATTGAATACTGCTCTTTTAATTGCTTTCCTTTAGTGTGTGGGCTCCATTGTTTGGAATACTCTTGTAGGAGTTTGTAAATAAAACATTTTGTCCTTTTCCATTCCACAAATCCTCAGATTTTCAAAAGATTTCCAGCAGCTGCATGATCTGGCCCTTGGTTCATGTAGGGACAGAGCCTCTTTCATTGCTCATTGGAACCATCAAATGATGTCAGCATCGCTCTGTGTTAACCAGGTATATGTTACTGTATAGCCAGCACAGAGAGCAGCAAACGCTGCTTTTTTAATGGCTGTTTATTTTCTGTAGTCTCAGCAATAATAGCAACTTTAAAACAAACGTACTCGGTATTTGGAACTTGGAGGATTTCCCCCACATCAGATTATAACATCTTCCAGGCAGTTCATTTTCTGTTTTAAAAACTTTGACCATGCCCCTTTGAGTTGAGGGTTTTATAATATAGTAAAGGGGCTGGAGGGAAAAATAGCACAATGTATAACTAATGTGGATTATTTGTTGCAATGCAGTGTCTAAGGGAGTATAAACTAAGGCATATCAACCTCAGAGCAGGTCTGCGCTGTGGACATTTCCAGAAAAATTCCCACTGGTGTATAGAATGATCCAGCTGAGCCGGTGTTAGCACAAGCAGGAAGCATGATGGGGACAGGGCTCTGGCAGCCGGACCTGCTTTTACCTCCATTTTAGTTAAACCTGCTGAAAGCAAGTCTAAGCAAAATGGTGGTTAAAAATGTGTCTCATCTACCTTGATGGCATATTTTCTACACAAGGAATATGCTTTTGAGCTAAACAGCCATGGTCCAAATCCTGGGATGTGCCGAGCACCATTAAAGTCACTGAAGTCAATGAGAATTGTAGGTGTACCATTAAAAAGTACTCCTTGTCTCTAGCACACGCTCTACAAGGTAGGCGGGTATTGTCTGTGTAAAGAGGCACAATGTTATTGCTACTGCAGTTTGCTCCTGGTAAATACAGGTGTGTGTTACAAAACACATTCAGAAAGTAAAGCTAGTCAGAATGCAGCAGCCTGCTTGGTAAATGGAGCATCACAGCGTGAGAACATTCAAGTGGTGCTTTGTAAGCTGCACTGGCTGCCTGTAGGTTTCCAAATGGAATTTAAGGTGCTGGCGTTGACCTACCAAGCCTGCAACAGCCTGGGACTTACTCATATAAGAGACCGCCTCTCTCCCTGTGACATACAACCAAAGCTGATTGGGCAGGGGGAACTTTTCCTTTGGCATATGGTCCCCCTTCTGTTGACTCTTCAAGCACCCTGTCAGACTCGTTTTGGAGGGAGCCTTTGGCGAAGGAAATGTGGTCCGGGGGGGGGATGTTTAACAGAGGTGGGGAATAGGGATATTGATTCATTTTTATTTTATCTGCACTCTGTGATTCACTGGGGCTTTTGTTATGCATTGCAGGGTTGCTGCCATCTTTCTTTTATGTTCACAGCTGTGCTTTAAGCTGACTGTCAGGGATGCCTTGACAGTTCGTTAGCCCTCCTCCGACAGCCTAAAGTATAAGATAACTTCCCCTTTTCATTTTAGAAAACTAACTTAATAAAAGCCATATCATAGTTCTGTACAGAAATGGAAGCTGGCGTGAATGACAGTGAGGAGCTGCTTGCGCGGCTTCTTCCTAGACATATTCCTTTTAGCCCGTTGTACAAATTGTACTATCTTGGATACACTTTATTCTTTGGATGACTAAACCACCTTTTAAAAAAAAAAAAAAAACTTGCTTGCAATTGTGGCGTATAACAGAGAATTAGCCCTTTGGGAGGCAGCATGAATCACTTGACCTCTAGAAAGCTACTTGTAAGACTAGGTGAAATCAGGACCTTCCTGAAAAACAAATGTTACAGCCAAGTTAAGCTAGTCGAAGAATTATTTTAAAATTGCAAAATGGGAGCTAACAAATCACATTATCTAATCTGATCTATCTCTGGCATTGGTACAGACCCCATAACTACAGTATGCAGGCACTAAAATACACTCTATATCTATTCATGTATCCGGAATAAAGACATACCTAGGAAGATCTAAATATTAAGCTCCCGAGACCCAGTGATTTGAAATGCCAAACAGCTTGAAAGAACACCCAGCTGCTCTGACTGATTTTCTAAAAATTATAACCCATGAGAAATAGTGTCTACAGAAAAAATCACAATAATAATTTTGAAAAACATGGGTTGAGCGTTTCTCAGCAGGAGCGATACAAGCCACGAGGAGAGTTAAAATAATAGCGGATACAGGATCAAAACACTGACGCCAACAAGCCCTTGAATTTCACTGATGGAATTTCAAGTTTTATGTAGTCAACAATATTCATATTGGTCAAACCTGAATCATAAAACCAGCTAAAAAAACACCAGTCAGATTATATTTACCAACCCTTATTACAGGATATTTTTTTCCTAAGGTGTAACAGCAGCCTCTCCATTATATCCAATAGCATTCATCATAATCCTCCCCCAGTCATTATATTTTTTTAGCATATTATTCATTGTGGGAAAAGCCCTTCTGGTTTTTCAGACACCAACAGCCTGATCCAAAAGACATCAGGAGTCTCTCCATTGATTTCTGTGGGTGTTGGATCAGGCCTGTTCATGACAGATTTTGGTTTGGAAGGAAACCGGAGCTTACTTCATCCTGCAGAAAGTTCCTAACTTTATTATTTACATTGCTATTGTTCTTGGGTAAATAATGTTACAGTGCTTAAAGACCAGATTTGTAAAGATATTTCAGTGCCTAACTCCCATTGCAGTTCAAAGATCTAGCCCTGCAAACGGGTCACTGCCTCCCAAGCACCTCCTCAGGGCACAGAGTAACCTTACGGCATCCCTACCTCGGTTTCCCCTCAGTGACTTAGCCCTCTGGTTCAGCCATTAACAAAAAGTCCACAGCTTCCAGCTTATAAAGGTCCACAGCAAATAAAGTCTTTGTGCTAGTTTCAAACGGGCCCAGCCCCTTCTTCCCGTGGGGTCTGTCTCCCCTCTTCTAATTCAAGGACTCTTCTACCCACCCTATGAACGCAGCTTTCAGCCCTTTCCCTCTCTCTCCTCAGCCCCTCCTGGACTTCTTTGGGTTGCTCCCTGCTCCTTCCCAGGCCTCCCTGACCAGGAGTCTTTCCCTGGTCTTGCTCTCGTCAGGAGCTCCCAGACCTTCCTACGTTGATTCCTCCACTGGCTCACAGTGTCCAAGTGGCCTTCCACTAGGCCCAAACCCTCTGGTCAAAGGTCTCCACAGGACCCACCTGCTCTCTGAAGCAGCTTCCTTTCCCTGCTCCCTTCTGGCTCTTCATAGAGACCAGCAGCCCTGCATTAGGCCTCATGCAGAGGTTGTTAATGAGGCACAGTTGGGCTGGACCTGTTCCCTCTCAAACAGCCCAGTCTACCCTGTGACAGGCCCTAAGTGACTTAGGAGCCTAATGTCTTTGCTACACATTTAGTTCTTGGCCAGCAGGGGTGTGACTCTACCCACATGAGCCTGCTGGGCGGACCCTGCTGACGTGTCTGTGCTTTGATCTAGTCCTTTTTGAAAGAGGGCTTCGGAAGTGACTTAGGCTCAATATGTCATAAGTGACTTAGATTCTTCTGAAATGTCTGTTTGCTGAATGGGAATTTAAAATGCTTTATGTTTTCCACTACGTATATTTTTTTTTATCTCTGAAAAGAAAATATTAGAACAAAAATGTCCTTGCCCCCACCCTCCCCCAGGAAGGCTGAAAATGGGGGACAAACATACATGGAAGATGGTTCAGTGACAGTTTTCTCTCCAAGTTAAATGAAAAAGAGTAAAATTTTCAAAAGCATGTAAGTGACTTAGGAACCTATTTCCCATCTTCAGCAGTTCATGGGAACTTAGCAGCCTAAATCCCATTGACATAAACTCCATACTATCCTCTCAATTATTCTTATCTACATAAATATCCAAAACCTGTTTGATTCTTGCCAAACTCTTGACCTCAATGCCATCCTGTGGCAATGAGTCACAGAGGCTAATTGCAACCCTGTGCCAAAAGTGTTTCCTTTGATCGGTTTTGAATTTGCCACCATTCAATTTCAAAGAACACTCCCTTGTTCTTGTGTTATGAGACAGGGAGAAAATTCCAGTTTATAAAGACCTCCTTATTAGGTTTTTCTTTTTGAACTGTACTGTATTGTTTCCATCTAATAGAAGCTCTCCTGCAAAAGGCTGTTTGTGGCATAATTGTTCTCGCAAGAGACTCAGTGATGGAGCTCTCCCCTTAAGGCTGTGCAAAGAGACAATCCTAACCCTTCTAGCTGTATTGTAAAGCTAAGGTGCTGTACAGGTCAGGCCCATTTTACCTAGTAGCTTCCATCCCTCCTATCATGTCTTTCGGAATGGAGTGAAATGAAAAGGATTTACTCTGATCCTAATGAAGAACTTAGCTGGTAAATTTGCTAATGTCATATCAGCAGAAGTTTCTCAGGACCTGATCCTACAAATCTCTCCTTATGGATGCTGTTCCATGGATTAGGCACTACTCCCATGAGAAAAGATTACTCATGTAATTCATAGTTTACAGACTAGAGGCCTTGATACTTAATAAAACATAGCATTGGTGTCACGGAGTATTGGGGGACTCAGGGCCCTGCACCCCCGGCTCCCTGCGATTCACCATGACTCTCAGCCAGCCAGTAAAGCGGAAGGTTTATTTGGATGACAGGAATACAGTCCTAGACAGGTCTTGCAGGCACAGACAACAGGATCCCCCTCAGTTAAGTCCAGCTTGGGGTCCCAGGGCATCCCAGCCCACCCCCCTTTGGGGGGTCAGAGCCATCTCTGCCTCCCAGCCATCTCTCCAGCTCGCTTCCAGCCCTCTCCCTTCAGCGACCCCTCCCACCGCCTTTGTTCAGTTTCCCGGGCTAAGGAGTCACCTGGCCTTCAACCCCTTCCTGGGTTCTCATGTTACACACTCAGGTATGCGCCTGGGGAAACTCCCATCCCCCAATGCAGACTATCCGAGCCACACTCCCCTGTCAGCATTCACAGACCACAGTAAGAACAGTCCCAGTTCGTCACAATTGGTTTAGTTTAATTTTTCATTTTTGAATGAACAATTAGTCATTTAACCCATGAGCCAGATTCTGGCTCCTGTGCTGGCCCCTTTGGGCTGCTCCAATGGCACAAAGGGACTGGAAAATTGCCCTAACTAGGCAGCTGAGGATTCCTCCAGCACAGGGGAATTCCAGGCTGGCACAGAACCAGGCTCCATAACCTGACTTCATAACAAGTAATAAGAATAATATATCTCAAAAAGATCTCAAAAGCAAGATTCATTTAATTTACGCATCTTGAACAAATGCATAATCCTTGCAGCTGGTGAACTGCTGCGAATCATTCCCTTTACATAGTTAATGTACAGATAAGAAGACCAGAGCCCTTGTGGGCTGTCATAAAAAAAGAAATTATCCATTTTAATCAGTACAATTGTTAATTAATGTAATTAGTAGATTCACTGGCCCCAGTACTTGAATACAGACTAGAAGTGCACAATGCAACTCAGGAGGGGATGCAAAAGTGGCTCAAACCGACCTCTACACTCCTCTGAACAGGGGCTAGCTGTTCACATGGCCAGTCTTCTGACTAAGTTAGAGCAACCTGAAAGTTGATCTAAATTACACTGATTGCCAGTAGCCCCAACAGGGAATGACAGCAACTGGGAATAACTGAGGCCCAAAGAAACTCCAGCTACTCTCCATTTTCCCTGGTCATGCCCCTTCTACTGGCTGCACAGCTGTTACACCACTAGATGTATGCTTTGTGATCCTTCTATAATGGGCTAACCTGGCTTTTGAGCTGATTTGCACACACAATGCAATATAAACTGGCTTCAGTGCAGACAAGCAGGGGGGCCTTTATTTTCAGTCTGGATGACACAGTTCATACTAGTGGTTGTCTACATTTTTAAGATTGGGCCCAGTTTTCACACTTGTGTGTCTAAATAGGGCCTCAAATCCTGGATCTGGATGCTCACGTTGGCACTAAGGTGCCCAAATGCCAGCTTTCGGTGCCAATTTGACTGCCAAAATGAAAGATTTGGCCTCAAGATTGAAAACTGGACTTCCCATTAACAAGTTAAAGTTTAACAGTCAGTGTTTACATTTAAATTTAAATGGTTTTCCCCCATTATAACAAAGCATCCAGGCTGCAGGTTCATAATTGTATTTATTGATTTTGTTTTGTAGTTTTTTTTCCTCCTCAGACATCTCAAGATTACTTCTCCATTGCTGCAGCTGCCTCAGACTTGAATACCAATCAACACATGGTCCTTAAATTCTTGCTAATCAACACATGGTCCACATGTTCCTGTTGAGCCTGTTATTTCTCCTTTATAAATCTACTCCCTTCTCACTACAGGAGTCAGTCAATATCGCTGTTCTTGCCCAGTTAGCACAAAGTCTCTCCTAAGAAGAGCAGAGTAAATATTTACTGAACCGTGGCTTGCATAAAAATATGATTTTGCTGATACTGTGTTTACACCCTCCCTTTATTTTTAATTCCTGTGAACATTCTAGCAAATGAGTTTAGTAGCAGGAAAATTCACTGAAATAGTTCACTTTAGATGAATATTAGACAATATCCCTGGAAAGCAAATTTTTAGCTTTGAGTTTTTGCTCAAGAAGCCTGATTCAAAGCACATCCATGCAATCACAGTTCACAAACATACGATGTGACCGGCACAATGCGTCTGATCAAACTAACCAGCGTACCTTGAACTATGACTATCCCGGAACTAGTATTTGCAAACAAATGACAGATCAGGATTTAGTCCCAGAAATTATTCTGCAAATAATTTTTAATAATGCATCCATCTGAGAAAATGATAAACTGTTCACAAAAAAACTGCAAACAGTAACAGAGGCTAAATTCATCTAAGTTATTTGCTATGAATTATTTGTTCAGCTCTACCTCTAAGAATAACACCAGTGCTGCCCACTCATTAACAACTCACAACAGTCTATGCAGAACACAGAAACCAGTACTCTTCTGTGACATAAATCTCTTTCACCCTTCCTACATTAAAGATTGAATTGACTCCCCTCCCACTGTGCACCCAAAGTTCTAGTCTTTAACCAGAAAAAGAGTATTGTAAAGATCAATGTCAGGTATTTTTATTGGACACAAACACAAGCATTCTGAAGCTCTATCTAAGAGAAAAACAACTTCTTTCACGGGCACTGAAGAAGCCATTCTCCATTCAACAGGGAGAGTTCAGTGTCTAATTCAAAAGCGGAAATGCTGATAGTACACATCCATAGAACTGCCTGGGACACAGGTGTCTTCCTCCTCATTTCAACATGTTAGTGGCCACTGATTCTTCATTGCTGTGGCCTCCTATGCTCCTCCAAACAGCCATTCCAATCAGAAGGACAAAAAATTCTTGAAAACCAAGTCTGGGGCAGAGGGACAATTGGTCTTATCTAGCAATGCATCCTAATAAACCATTTCACTCAATAGCTCGTACAGTTGCTAAAGTCCTGATTCAGATTTTAATTCAGGCAAAGTTTCTCTTGAAACCAGCTTCAAAGTTATTTTTCCTGAGTAAGGAAGTGAATAAAAATTACGTATATGGACTTCAGCAGTTGTACCTGCATGTTTAGTGACTGGATATTAGAACAATTTCTTATTCCAGGCAAACAAAGATATACAATTCTGCTTTTTTTTTTTCAAGACAGCAGTAAATAGGTCAGGAGAACGACAGATGTCATCTCTCTCTTACCCTTTCCTTTAAATGAAATGTGTCACTTTTTGAAAAGGAAAAAATTACACCAAGGAAACAGAAAACACAGGCAGAAAAAATATTTTTAAAAATTAGTATAAACAAACTAGGGAAAACATGTTTATTCTACAATAGTGGGTCCTCTCACAGCAACGTAAAAACCATAGCAATTCACATTACACACTGAGGTATGTGTTTCTTAAAGTGCTCTGTTTTTCAGAGGCTGAATACCTATCGTGATGCAGGAGTTGCCATGGTACAAAAGAAACAATACAATTTTCAACTACTGAAGTGGTGAAAAAGTGGAGTTATAATGCCATGCAGAATGTAAATTCACAAAGAAAATCCAATACTCTGGACCAATTTCTGCTCTCAGATGTACTGACTTCAAAGGAAACCCCCTCCATGGATCTGAGAGTGGAATTTGGAACTGTTTGTATCTTATTAATTAAAGGGACTTAAATATGAATAATGAAATAAAAAGAAAAAATCCTATACTGAGACTGGTTAAAATAACTTCTTAGGTCATTGGAGTGCTCACAAATATCAACAGACCTATCCCACTTCTCCTCATCATCAGACACATTATTCCTTCTGAAATCTTTTTTTTCCCCTTCGGGTGTCAGAGACCGTTCTGTCTCCACCCTTAATTAAAGGGACTATAAGTCTAAATATTCTCTCTTTAATTTAGCCCCTGATTCAGTTGAACCATTTTTTATTCTTTTCAATTTCATTGTAAGGCACCCTCAATTCACAGGACACAGCATTATGGGACATATTCTGTGCAGGGTGAAGTCAATGGCAGACTCTGTCAAATGTCTGATCTGGCCCCACATTATAGCAAAGAAGATAAAAAAAAAAAATTAAACCCTCATAGCCCTAAACCTCCACAAAACAAACAAAAACGCCCTTAGTCCCAAGCAGAGTTTTGACCATGAATAGGAAGAAATGCCAGAGACTCCTTACAGTCTGCTCGGGACTTCACTATTGTTACTGATTTTACATGGAAGGTGCTCAGATACCATGATGATGGGTGGCAGTGTAAAAGCCTAAGATTTAGACAGACAGATTAAACTGTTTACTGCAATTTATCTAGGGCCTGGTCCAATTTCAACTGAAGTCAACGGAAAGACCCTCATTGACTTCACTATGCATTGGATTGACCTCTAGATCTAGAGCCCAGGACCCATAATTAGCTGATTAAACTCTACTTTTTTTACGTTATTAAGATTTTAAGCAGTAGTGACAAAGTAGCCCATTTTTTTTCTGATAAGCTTAAACAAGGGCATCAAATGACTGCTGGAGAAATGAGTTTTCATTACAAAAAAAAACAAAAACAAATATAACCCAAATCCTGAGTCTTTTGCCCTTTTCCTTAAAAATCTCAAAATATAACCCAATTCCCAGGAAAGTTCTTCAGTGGAAATTGTAGTTAACGGGACAAGCTGTTTGTAAATCAAGACACAATCAAAGAAAAAATCTTCTTACACTTTTTGGCGAGATCCATTCCTAGCTAAAATAACAGAGTGGGAGACAAGGAAGCTAAGTGGATTCACGTACACAATGCAGGGATTTCTCCCTGCTCGGCTGCTCCTCAAGTGCTCCAATACCCCTCCTTCAGGCCTTAGTTTTCCCTTCCTGGGGGCATAGGAGAAGTGCAGAGGGTCTGGGAAGGTGGGGGGCGGGGGGGGAGATTCAGCATGGTGCTGCAGTGGAGAAAGGGGATGCCAGCAGAACAAGGGGAGGAGGAAAAGGCAGCTGAGAAGAGAAGTGTGGAAGGGGCAGCCGAGCAGAGTGGGCTAGAAAAGGGAAGCAAAACAGGTGGCTTCAGCAGACTTTACAAGAAAACAATAGGTGCCCTAACTGTTTTTGATTATTGTCTCTGGCAAACAAAACCACACATTTCTAACAGCACAATGCAGTATCGCAGCAGAATCAAACTTAGTCACTGGCATCAGATTAAGAACAAAGTAACAACTGTGCTGCATTACCCCAGTTCTGTCAGTTGGGCCTTGATTTAAAATAAACATTTAGCCATATACATTCAAAAACAAATCTTGTACTGCTAGGGTTACCATATTTCAGCAAGAAAAAAAGAGGACGGGAGGAGCCCCGCCCTAGCCCCGCCCCTGCCCCTCCCACTTCCCGCCCCCCCAGAACCCCCAACCCTCCCCCCGTTCCTTGTCCCCTGACTGCCCCCTCCTGGGACCCCTGCCCCTAACTGCCCCCCAGGACTCCACTCCCTATCTAAGCCTCCCTGCCTCTTGTCCCCTGACTGCCCCAACCCTTATCCACACCCCCACCCCCAAACAGACCCCTGGGACTCCCACGCCCCATCCAACCACTCCCCACCCCCTGACAGCCCCCCCCCCGAACTCCCAACCCATCTAAACCCCTCTGCTCCCTGTCCCCTGACTGCTCCGATCCATCTCCCCACCCCTGCCACCTGACAGCCCCCCCCAGAACTCCCAAACACTCCCCCCTGCTCCTTGTCCCCTGACTGCCCCCTCCTGGGACCCCTGCTCCTAACTGCCCCCCAGGACTCCACTCCCTATCTAAGCCTCCCTGCCTCTTGTCCCCTGACTGCCCCAACCCTTATCCACACCCCCACCCCCAGACAGACCCCTGGGACTCCCACGCCCCATCCAACCACTCCCCACTCCCTCCCCAGAACTCCCAACCCATCTAAACCCCTCTGCTCCCTGTCCCCTGACTGCTCCGATCCATCTTCCCACCCCTGCCACCTGACAGCCCCCCCCAGAACTCCCAAACACCCCCCCCTGCTCCTTGTCCCCTGACTGCCCCCTCCTGGGACCCCTGCTCCTAACTGCCCTCCAGAACCCCACCCCCTACCTAAGACTCCCTGTTCCTTGTCCCCTAACTGCCCCCTCCTAAGACCCCCCCCCAACTGCCCCCCAGGACCCTACCCCCTACCTGTACCCTGACTGCCCAAAACTTTCTCCACTCCCCCCAAAAAGCCCCCCCCGTTTCTTGACTGCCCCCTCCAGAACCTTCCTGCCCCCGGTCCCCCTTACCCTGCTGCTCAGAACAGAGTGTTGGGCTCTGTGCAGCCGAGCCGGACACGTGGCTGAGCTCCCCAGCACAACAAAACCCGGTCTGGCCCTGCACAACAAAACCCGGTCTGGCCCTGCACAGTGCTGCTGGACTGGGCTGCAAGGGAGCTGCCAGCTCAGAATGCAGGGCGGATCCGGCTCCTCTACAGCTGCTCCTGAGTCCAGCCCGGGACTTCCCTGCAGCCCTCCCAGCCGCTCGCTCTGCTAATCCCGGACATTGTGAGTGCTTTACAAATTCCCCCCCGACGCTATTTTTAGCACACAAAAGGAGGACATGTCCGGGTAAATCCGGACGAATGGTAACCCTAGTACTGCGTTTGTCTATCTGAAAGCAAACAACACTGTATATAGAAGAAATAAGAAAAATATCACTCAATAACTATGATCAGAGCGATCTGTGGGAAAAGCCAAAGCTTATCTACCTGGCATGGTAGTTTAAGTTCTCCAGAAAGCTCTGAAACATGAGTGATTCATGCCAAGTTCTGAGCAACTGGTGAGAAGGGAGGATCGCTGAAAAATTACACAGAAGCCATGTAACATTGAAAAGTAAATTATTATTATTATTATTATTATTAGAGTTACCATAGCTCCTCGCTGCCCTAGTCATGGACCACGGTCACAGTGTGCTACGTGCTGTACAAACACAGACGGTCCTGATTACATATATTTTTGCTTTAGTCTTGTAAGTGCCTAAACAAATGGAAAATTCTTTGCTAAAGTGGAAGGGTTAGAGTGCATGGCTGTAAATTCCGGGCTATATTCTTACAAGAACTTTGGAGCTAAAGAAACTACTTTTAAGCAAGCAGATAATTCAGAGGTAAACTTACAAGAAACTAAAATATTAGAAAGTATGAAAATTCAGTTAAAAGAGTGAATTATAAAATAAAAACAGCGAAAACTATAAAAATCAATGCAAGCGTCTCATTGGACCATCTCATCCAGACGACTCAAGTAAACCGAGTCTTTTCTCTCCCCCACTTTCTTTTATTTTTTTGCTATAAAGTGACATTGTTTTTTAGATTCTCATGTGCTCTATTTTTAGGATATTATAAATTCATGATCCCCTTTGTCCAATTCATTTAACATTTGGTAAAAAAAATTCTACCTTAGGCCCAAAATTGAGACCTGTATTTGTGTATTTTAGAAGAGGAGTGAAAAATCCAGCTTTTAATTGCAATTCAGCTGCAACTTTAAGTTTGGAGCCACTAGTGCCACTGCCGAATGCATTACAGATTTAAAAGCATTAGTGCAATTTGCCAGTTCAGATTTTCGAATTGACAGAGTTTGTGCAAAATGGCAGAAAGAATCAACGGATCGGTTTAAAGTGGAAGGCATCGGAGATCCAAGAATAAAGCATCATATAAGTCAGCCATTGTTAAGCAGAGTCCCAAGTCCTGCCAGCTCACAGTACATTGCTCTCCCATTGACTTCACACTGGACTTCAGCTCTGTTTGACAGTTTACAGGCTTTGGGCCCTAAATTACAGCATTCTCCTATTGAATCCCCTTCGCATAGGAGGCAGTATTCTCCACGGGCCAAACCCTGAAATCTTTATTTAGGGCCCAATTGTGCCCCCACATCTTTACATGGCTGTGTAGTGCGGGCTGGGGAAGGAAGGAAGCAGCTCCCCTTCACTTGCATGGCCCATATAAGAGGGGCCCCAGTCCCAGAACTGCCTTGGGTGGTACAGAGTAGCTCCCAAAGGAGGGGAGTGGGAGTAGGTACAACAACTGTTCCACCTCGCTGTGCACTAGGCAACCCCAAGTGGGTAATATACTGCAGCCCATAATGGGGGTCACAGAGTGCAGACCCCTCTAACAAGTCCCTGAAGCAGAATGCCTTCTGCTGCCTGCTTGGGATACATGGCTCTGCACTGCCCCTTTATTATGGGCACTGTGCTGTTAGCACAATCTAGCCCTTAGAATTTACTCCACCTTACTTAGGCAAACACTCATTAACTTCATTTGTCTTCCTCTAACTTCAGTGGAACTGAGCCCCAGATTCATGGACACTGGATCTGAGCCCTAGATTAATGAAGCCTGGATGCAAACGGCTTGTAATGAGCATGTTGCCAGTTTTCATGTCATAAAATCAAACACTTGTGGGAGGGAAAAAAAGAAGGAAAAGAATCATGAGATGACCAAGTTTCAGATAGGTTTTGTTTCTTGAAATTCAGCTGTTCTGTCAGCAGTAAGCAATCAAATGATAAAAGCAAAGAAATGCACCATAAAAGCTTTTCCCAATGTCACCAAATAATGGCGTGTTCTTTCAGTACTTTCCTGTTGTGCCCTTTTGTACCATCATTTGTTGTCATTTCTTATGTCGTTTATTTGGTCTAAGCCCTTTATCTTGGTATTGGATCCAGAGAGGTGAACCCTGAGCCTGCACTGAAACCTATGGGCCCAAGAATCCACCCACAGGGATCCAGCTGCAAGATCAGGACCTTAAATTCCAAATTCCTCATAATAGGGACTTTGAGCCCATTACACTTACACCAGAGTTGTTACAAACAGAATTTGGCCTCTTGTGTTTTATTTCCTTGTAAAGTCCCATGTATGCCTATGACATTTCATGAAAAATAGAGAAACCCACTTAGATATTGGGGTACCCCAACATGCAAGAGCCGTAATTCAGAGGTGCAGCACAGTAACACGAAGCACGTGTGTCATTTAGCCATATTTGGTTATATCTACGTGAATATTTTAGTGCTCATAAACGATGCTGGATTGACAGCCCTTAAGACAAACATCCTCTGTCCGCAGAACAGGTACAGTACAAACAGCAAAAGCTAATTTACCTCCACCTTGACTAGAGAAACTCCCTCTAGGGTTCATTCTCTATTTGGTCTTTGGCCTCTATGCTGAGCTACTAACAAGGTTGCCAATTAATGTCAAATGTGCTAGTGTTTTCTGTGACGCAGACACCTGTCAGCTAGGAACTGGACTGAGACCAGCACCTCACATCACAGTCTGTAGACAGCTTGATGTTAGTGCTTTGGAAACTGCATATGCTCAGTGCCCCTGTGCCACTTATAAAAACGTACAGCTGGCGAATTTGTATTTCTCCTTGTTATAAATAATAAGGTTAAAGTCTCTTCACAGAGCTTTGGATTTCTTTTTCCCCTTTAGGAGATTTGCGGTTTTAACAGCACTAATTTCTATTTGCCAACCTTGTCCTTATAAATGAGGATGTTCATTAAATTAATGTTAAGCGATGAGCGCTATAATTAGGACACATTTAAAATACAGTACATCTGACTCAAAGACTATCCAAGATGTTCCCTTTCTTATTAAGTAATTTGAAGGAAGACTTAGTGCTTAGTTTAAGATAGATTTTCCCTCCTCCCCGCAAAAAAAAAAAGTTCATTTATGCAACGTACAGGCTGAAGCAATACATCACACACTGACTAGTTCCTGCTATTTTACAAATTCATTGTAGTGCAAAGCTTCTCCTTAGCTATCATATTAATACTTAGGAGGCAATGCAGAGCACAGTGTGTGTGTAATTTTCTGGGGTGGGTGGCAGTAAATGAAGGAAAACAAAGAAAACACACAATAGTGGGTTGGGTATAACTAAAGGCTGATTATTTAGGAAAAGAGAACAAGATGTCAATTTGATGAGACGTTTAGAGCTGTTGTAGTTTAGAGCTGTTGTAGTTTATTCTATATCATGAAGGGCACAAACTAATTGAGGAAACACTTTTTTGGACTAGAGTGCCCTCAAAAGGTCTTAATGATGGTGAGAAAGCATAAGTATACCATGGACATTACAGCTACATGAAAAGGGTTGAATTCATCCATGGGGTAAATTCTATTGAGTTACCCCAAGGATGAATCTGGCCAGCTGTGTTTGTCTGTATTTGAGGCCTGACTCTCTGCGTTTAAAGTTACATGTATGTATGAGGGGAATATTGGCAGCGTCATTTTAACGCATATTGCAGGCCAACATTTGAAGCACCTGTATTGTCCAGTAGAGATGTTGCCAGGTGTTGCAGACACTTTATATTCAAGAAGACTTACAGAGAATCAGGCAGCATCTAGGGCATTGCATTACATTACATTCTGACTTCTCCCTATGTATATGGTCCCCAACACTCTCGTATCCATGCACCTCAAACCATTCATGTATTTACCCTCACAAAACCCCTGCGAGGTAGGGCAGTGCCATTACGCCCATTTTACAGATAGGGAATGGAGGCACAAGGAAGTGATTTGCCTGAAGTCACACACACGGAGTCTCTGGCTGAGTTGGAAATTGAGTCCAGTTCTCCTTAGTCCTGGATAATATTCAGCTATTGCTAGCCGGGGAAAGGATCAAAATAACTAATCAAACATCTCACTTGCATGGGATGAATCCCCTAAAGGTCTCCAAGAGATACACATCCATTAATTAGGCTCCATGCCCCTAGCCACTCAAGACATCACCCAAAGCCCATCACATCAGCTGGCAGACTAGAACCACATCTCTGACCTTTTCTCCTTCTCCCATCCCTTTTCTGGTGCCAATGCAGGGAGGGCAGAGGTGAGAGAGAGCCACAACCTGTACCACTGCTGCTTTGCATGGGAATCAAGGCACTCAAATGCATGACAGTTCCACGCAAGTAGCGCTGCAGCTCCTGCCTCACATGTGCCAGATCCCCTTTGCTGTCCCTTCACACCAGGTCCTTGCAAAGGGTTCCACACTGGCCTATAAATATGGGGCAGGATTTGGTGCTGTATTTTTATTTGCTCATGATTTAAAAAAAAAAGTGCAAAAATTCAGATACAAATAAAAGAAAAAAATCAGAGTATTTCACTACTTACAGTGTCAAAGGAAAGGATGAAAAACAAAGTCTGTTTCCTTGCAACCCTCAGACATTCTAGTGCACTGGCCGAAAGGTTTTCCTATGCCACTGCTTCTCACTGCTTCCACTCATAGTAGTAAGCTGTTTGCCTCAGGGACCGAGTCCCATTTCGACCAGCTGTTCTATGTCTGAGCACAACAGTGCCACAGGGTGTGATGCAGTTTTTCACTCGTCGTTCTAATTCCCTTCAAAATCCTGCTTAATTTTACACAGTTATGATTTGTTTAAAGGAATGAAAGCTTAAGTTTTCATAGATTTGCACTGGCCGTTAGCCACACAATCCCCATGGATTGTAATGTCGGTCATCTGGCTAAAACATTGACTAATGCTTTAAAAATGTCACCCTTCATAAAGACAACACCGGGGCAAAATGTTTCTGCATTTGGTTGAACAATAACCTACTATTATCTGTGCCCTTGGTTCATCATCTTCTTGTGGCAACTCAGGGCCCGTTTTGGCTCTCACACTCACACAGGTGAGTAAGTCAGGACTGCCAGTTTTGAAGTGAATGGAGTCACACCAGTGTAGCAGGGATCAGAATCAGGGCCTCTAAGTTTCAGTATGCAAGACCATTCAATAATTAAGAGGTTTGTCCTTGGCTTTCTTTGCTTGGTTACTGCCCTATCATTTAGCTTTCTGTCAACTTCAGTCTGAAGCAAACACTCAGCCAGATACTACTGAGCCATGAATGGTATCTGCTGTCAGTGCAGCACACTTGTGTAGACACCTGTTTAGAGGGAGGTGTGGCCAAACATGGAAGCATTCCAAAGACTCACGGCTGTAAACTGTGGTCTGGATACTGTGTCAGACAAGTTTATCAACTACCCTTTGCCTATGCAGTTACAGTTTTGCTGGTTCTTGTTCTGCACCTTCTCCTTTCTGGGTTGTCCAGAAACACATAGGAAAATAAGCCAGGCAGGAGAAGAATCAAGAAACAGAGAAGGGAAAAGCAGGAACATTCAAAACTTGGGGAACAAATTGTTGAAGTTACGACAAATTAAAAACAAATCCCTCAAAGGGCAAAAAAGTATATTTAACTAAGAATGTAAAATAAAGCAGAATTAAAAACAAAAACAAAAAAATCTTTCTGCAAAACTCACTCCTGGTGCAACTCCATTAATGAAAGCGGAGTTGCTCCAGGGAAGAATCTGGCCTCATATAGTAATAAAATTGCTTCCATTTAGGTGAGCTGTCTTGGTGTAAAGTAAATGCTGGAAAGTGCAGAAATACCCATCATCACCCTGTGGAATTCATTGCCGCAGAAGGTCAGAGAGAGAAATATGTTGACTAGAGGACTATGGTATTACATAAACATTAACAACATTGCATCATATCTAAGCTATGTAAGATGAAACTTTGATGCGAGTAATGCGTTAAGGTGTGAGCTGATAGCCTACAAGTGTCAAGAAAGAATTTACACACAGGTGTGCATGCTCTGTAGTGGCCTGAAGTGCACTGCTCTCAATTTTCTGTTTCATCTTCTACTGAAGCACCAGGGACTGGCCAATATAATTGAGGCAAGACATCAGACAAAACAGACTAATGGTCTGGCCTGGTATGATGTTATGTTCTTATGCTGTGAAATGTAGTTAACATTAAATAAAGTCAGCAATATTCAAAATACCCTTTGTACTTCAGTGGCACTAAATAATTATAGAGGTAGAGCTGGGTGGGGGGTTGAAGAGATGAGATACGATCACATTTGCTTCTGTACTTTCCAGGTTAATAGTGCCAAGGCATCACAAGGGAGCAGACTCCTACATGAAGCTGTGGGTCACCGCCCTGAAAGCTACATAATGATACAAGTCTATGTTGAGCAAGGCACAGAGATCTGGATGAAGTTCCCACATGTGGACTATCCTAGTCTCATCTTTCCTTACAACCCCCTCAGAAGGGTTTGGAGAAGTGGCCTTTTCATACGACCTGAAGTGGTTCTTGTGCCTTCAATTTGCAACACTACTTGACAGAACAGGAGCATTTTAAGGGTCTTGGTGCAGAACTTTTAGATCCTCCAGCTGCTTTTGCCCGGTGTTACCATTTTACAAACTGTAACATGGAATAAGGAAGAAAGAAATATGGAATTCCCCCTCCGTGATGGATCAGTGCCACATGCTAATGCAAAGTAGCCATGAGGCACCTGCAACAACAATATAGTCACTGTGGCATTAAAATTATCCTAAATCATAGAAAAAAAATCTGTACTAATTCAAAGACTGTAAATGAGGCCTGATCCAATGCCACTGAAATCAATGGGAATCTTTCCACTGATGGGTGCTAGATCAGGTCCTTGAGCGTCAAAACCAACAGCTAACATATTCATCTTAGACTACTTGTTAAAATGAAGACCTCTTTTCATATCACCTAGGAAACAAAATCAGCATATTTTACTACACAGTCAAATGATGCAATGAAACAAACTATGTAAATACATACACCTCTGCCCCGATATAACACGAATTCGGATATAACACAAATTCGGATATAACGCGGTAAAGCAGCTCTCCCGGGGGGCGGGGCTGCGCGCGCCGGCGGATCAAAGCAAGTTCGATATAACGCAGTTTCACCTATAACGCGGTAAGATTTTTTGGCTCCCGAGGACAGCGTTATATCGGGGTACAGGTGTATATAGTAAAGTGAAGGAGCCTGGAGTATCCTGAAAAGGCTAATGGTAATACCTGTTACGTTCTAGGTTACTGGGGAGCTCCTCAAATCAAGGAACTGAGACTGGACTGTGAAGTCCATATACTGTGAGCTTCATTAATCACATCTGCATTTACACAGCACTGACTAAAGTTCCAAACTCTTTTCCCAGCATGCACAAGGCTCAGAGTAACTCTGGGGTGGATCATCACTCCTTAGGTTGTTCCCCTAATGTACTGGTCAAGGTTCTGGAGGATAGGCCACCAGAACATTGCAAAGCCAAGGACTGAACCAAGAATGAGCTGGACTTTGGGATATAAAACCCCACCATACCTGTGAAATAGGTTCCTGTTTTGTTCAGGTAAGAGAGCTTAGTGCCTGGTCATTCGTATTCTACATAACTGAGACCCTTGGCAAGCCTGGAATGTCTGTAAGTAAAACAGTGTTTCTGTGTGGGTTACAACAGCGCATCTGTTGTGAGTGGCAACTGCGCTAGCTCCCAGAGAATTCTTCCAAAATGAGCCCCGCTTGTTTGTTTACACACATTACACCCACCATTTGAATCCAGTTGTAGAGGATGTCTGAACATCTAGAGAAGCAAAATATTTTTAGCTTTCTTTTTCTCTTTAAACATTCACTGTGTGTTTTCTTTTTTGCATCTGTGGTTCATCTGCTATTTGGAGAAGCACAGAAAGAGGAACACTCGTGATAAGCATACTACAGAGAGGAAGAATGGTCTTGCAGTTAAGACACTGGACTAGGACTAAGGAGATGTGGGTTCAACTCCTGGGTTCCTATGTTACTGGGGTAAGTCACTTCATCTCTTGTTCCTCAAACCCCCATTCATAAAATGAGGATACTACTTTATTTCTTCTATCTTAGGTCTGTCCCATATATGTAGGCTATAAGCACTTTGGGACAGGGACGGTCTTTTATTATATGCATGTACAGCACTTAACACAATGGGGCCCAATCTTAGTTGGGGCCTCTAGGTACAACTGTAATATACCTGTAAGCTGGTGGACTCGACCACCAGCCTGGGAAAAATAATCAGCCACGCCCAGTTCAGATCACAGCCCTGGCCCCTGTTTATTCTCCAAAATTAAAAAAAAAGGAAACGTGGAGTGACAACATGATGCTACAGTCCTGTTCTCAACCTAGATTGTGGGGCCCCCTGGCCTCTGGCAGCTTAATGGTCAAGACCTTTCCCAGACTGGTGGGATCGAGAGGGCCTCTCACTCCCTCGCAGTCCTCTGCTACAGTCACAGGAGAATATACTCTCATCTCTCTTCAGCTCCTAGGCTCCCTCAGGGAGCTGGGGCCCTCTTCTATAAATCCTGCCTGGTAATCATCAGACCCAATCACCAGATGTTGTCCAGGTGGGTTGGATGATTCCCGGCACCTGCCTGCCAGTGCCAGGCTCCTCTCCAGAACAGGGCTGGCTGGTCCCCAGCTCCCCTATCTTTTAAAGGGGCAGAGCGCCCTGTTACAATAATGTATAAAGAATAATGAGATTGAATGTAAACAAGTGGTACATATTTGGAAGCTCTTATAAAGCTATTTAACAATTTGCATTTTACCACAGATTCACTTCTCTCTCCTTAATTTATTTGTTCCTGAGCACACGTAGGCAGATCTCTGCAACTGTAGAGGTCTTTCCAATGCATGACTTTCAACTAGACATTGCTTCTGGTGTTGAGTTTGACTGAACAAATCCAATTCACCATCTAAAGATGGCACAGCACCAAGTAGCAAGGGAAGTCACTTCAGAAGATACTCTTGAACTGGTAAATATGCCTTATGTAAAGTCTCTTTCCTGATATCTGGAAATGTGATACTGAAGAAGCTGTTTTCTACACTGTAAAATGGGAAAGAGGCTGATTCTACTTCAAGGAAGAATCAGTTCATCTAATAACAGCGATGTGGAATGTATGTTTACCCACATGATTTAATCCTGACCAATTCAGCACCTTGCAGTGTTTAAGCCAGTATACACGTTGGAATCTAGTTAGCAGTTTACTACCCAGTTCTACTCTTGCAATCAGCTTGTGTGTGCAGTATGCACTACACTCACAAGCTTTGTCCATGACCGCTAGTAAAGGCTCCTCAGTATAAGCAGAAGAGGCTTTGCCTGCCGTGTTTGGAGTCAGATCTCTTTCCCTGCTGGCTCTGTGTCGATGCCTTCATGAGTCAGCTTTGCCTACTCACTGTCAGACACCATCAGTGTCCTCTAGTCACAGCCCTTTGTCCATCTTTCAAGCCCAAATGCACAAAAAGCAGATAACTTAGAGGTTGAACTATGAGCCCGTCTCGATACTGATGAAAGCGCAAACCTGCAGAGTTCCAGATGCTCTTAATAAAGGTTTCTGTCAGCGGTTTTTCCTTTCCTACATAAAGTACCTCTCAGAACACCAATATCAGATATCATTATGGCAGTGCTCATTTCCCTACCTAACAGACTTGGACTCACCAAAGACCTAAGGTGTCTTGATCCATAAACAAAATGGCAGTGAAGTAATTGAAATATACAAACTTTCTTGGCTGCCAAAGGCATCACCTCAGAACACTGTAGAAAAGGAATTTAGGTGGCATAGGAACACAATCCGTGTAACTGTCCTTCAGAGCAGTACACTCCTCCATCACTGAGATCTGAACCACAAACGGGGCAAATCCTGGAGTCATCATTCTCCATGTAAAATTCCTACTAAGGTCCATTGAGAGTTTTGCTTCAGTAAGGGACGATTGAAATCTGAGTAATGACCTTCAGATTTGGCCTGAATTTACAAAAGTGGCATTATGCACAAAATCATCCGCATCTTCTTGCCCATGGCTTCCTATTTCCCACCTGAGTGCTTGGGCAGCTGTCAGGTGACCCCAGAACCCTGGGCATGTGTCTGCACACACACACACACTGCAAGGCTTTTAAGATTCCTGCCTGACACTCAAAAGGGCAGTAGGAGTGAAGCTTGGGTTATGAACCACACTTCTGGTTCTACAGGAGTGTGGTCTGCTGGCACGCGAGCCCCAGCAATTATGCTGTGCTGTGAAGATGGACTCCAGGAGCCAAACTGCTCCTTTTGGGAGCAGCAGGAAGGAAAGCCTGCCTAAGTATGCCCCCAATGCACCCCAACTCATCCCACCTCGCCTGGACAGACTTGCTCTGTCACCCTCCCTGCAGCCAGCCCACATCCCTCCACTAGAATGCTGCAGGCTGCCTGACAAAAGCTTCGTGTCAGTAAACAAGGCTGGACACTGCCTTCTGAGTCCTAGCGCACTGGAGTATTTTACATTGGATTTCTAGTGGATGTTTTAAAAGAAATAGGTAACACCACACCCCAAAATCAATAGAAAAGTAACATGAATACTTATATAAAAAGCACTGCTGGTGCTTGAATCTTCTCCTCCACAGATCCTGTCATCTGGACCGGCCTCTCTGTCTCTCTCTCTGCCTGATCAGCTTTGCAACTCATTTTGAAACTCAGAGGAAGATGTATTACTTTTTCCTTTCCCTTCAGCTATCAATACATCTTCCAATTTGCTATTATTTATTATTTAACTTTTCAATTCTGTTATTTTTCAATTATTCGATAAAATGCTTTGGAAAGCAGCTTGTATGAAGAATGCTATGCAAGATATTCTTGCATTACAAATTTGTTACAAAAATAACACACACGGTTCTTTACAGTGAAGGATAGGAAGAAAGATTGTGATTCAACTTCCATTCGTTTGCCTCAAAATAGCACTTTTTGACTGAGCGCAGCTCAGAACTACTGGAGAGAAGTGTTGTATATATGCAGCAAGTGGCCTTTAGTTCCTCAGTAGAAACAAAAATTGTATTGCTTCATAAATGAAATATTATATAGTATGAAAAAATGTAAATCAGTCAAAAGAAATATGTAAGGCTGCAAAATCACAGCAGTTTAAAGTTATTACACCATCAAAAATTTCCGCTGGCATCATACTGCTAAGTGCCCTGCTTAGACCTGGTTTACTCCAGAGACAAGTTTATTTCCCAGAGCCAAAAGTCAGACACTCAAAATCAGCAATAACAGCAATGTTCTGTTTCTTGATTCCCCGCAGCAGAAGGTCACAGCTCTGAAGGACTGCTTTATTAGGTCATGTAATATTTTACTTTTCATTATGTATAACCACAAGAATTGACCTAGCACCCAAGATAATCATTGGCAAAGACTTTATTGGGATGGGCCATATCCTGCAGACCTTACTTTGGGCTAGATCATGCCCTCTTGATGTAAAACTGGTTCTAGGGGGGATGATCCCAGTGCTTTGTCCTTACACAGGCAATACTCCCATTGACTAAAGCAATTGATTTAAGTGGGAGTTCTGGCTAAGTAAGTGGCAAAGTATGAGTGACTGATACATATGGGCCCAAATCCTTGGCTCCACACCAGTCTTTGTACACCATTCCAGGGATGCAAAGGGGCTGGAAAGCCAGCATAGCTGGCCAGCTGGGGATTTCCCCAGGGCAGGGTAATGCCTGGCTGGAATAGGAGCCTTTTGAGGCACTGCCTCCTGTACCTCCTCTCTCCAAGCCCCATGTGCTGGGGATGGGGTTGGGAGAAATGGGGTGTGACTAGCACGCTACTGTGCTCCTGTAATCCCCGATCAAAGACCTGGCCCCTTGGACCATAGTTATATGGGGTGAAATCATGGCTCCAACAGAGTCAATGGGAGTTTTGTCATTGGCTTCACTGGGGCCAGGATTTCACCCTGTTCTAGCCTCTAGCAGTGGCTCTCAACCTTTCCAGATGACTGTACCCCTTTCAGGAGTCTGATTTGTCTTGTGTACCCACAAGTTTCACCTCACTTAAAACTACTTACAAAATCAGACATAAAAATACACAAGTGTCACAGCACATTGTTAGTGAGAAATTGCTGACTTTTGCATTTTTACAATATAATTATAAAATAAATCAATTGGAATATAAATATTGTACTTACATTCAGTATATAGTATATAGCAGAGGTGGGCAAACTATGGCCCGCAGGCCACGTCCGGCCCGCGGGACCGTCCTGCCCGGCCCCTGAGCCCCCGGCCAGGGAGGCTAGCCCCCAGCCCCTCTCCTGCTGTCCCCCATCCCCCGCAGTCACGCCGCCACGCGGGCAGCGCTCTGGGTGGCGGAGCTGCGCGCTCCTGCTGAGCAGAGCAGCAACGTGTCTGGCTCTGGCCAGCGCGGCAGCCAGACATGCTGCTCTGCATGCTCTGCTTGGCATGGTAAGTGGGCCGGGACCGTGGCCGGGGGGGGGTTGTATAAAGGGCGGGGGGCCCCAGGGGGCATTCAGGGGACAGGGAGCGGGGAGCAGTTGAATGGGGCAGAGGTTCGGGGGGGGGGGGCGGTCAGGGGACGGGGAACAGGGGTGGTTGGATGGGGGTGGGTTCCCAGGGGGCAGTTAGGGGCAGGAGGTCCCGGGAGGGGGCAGTTAGGGGACAAGGAGCAGGAGGGGTTGAATGGGTCAGGGGTCCTGAGGGGGGCAGTCAGGGAGTGGGAAGTGGGAGGGGGCGAATAGGGGGAAGATAGGGGGCGGGGGCCAGGCTCTTTGGGGAGGCACAGCCTTCCCTACCTGGCCCTCCATCCAATTTTGCAACCCCAATGTGGCCCTTGGCCAAAAAGTTTGCCCACCCCTGGTATATAAAGTAGTATAAACACATCATTGTCTGTATAAAATTTTAGTTTGTACTGACTTTGCTAATGCTTTTTATATAGTCTGTTGTAAAACTAGGCAAATATCTAGATGAGTTGATGTACCCCCTGGAAGATCTCTGCACACCCCCAAGGTACATATACCCTTGGTTGAGAATCACTGGCCTAGAACAGTCCTGAGGCTGATCTAAATTACACCAGGCACAAGGACGGCACAGAACTGGTCCTATGGTCAGGGTGTGACAAGTAGGAGCTGCACCAGTGCTTACTGGGTGCAGGTGACTGAGCTCATGAATTGTCCCTCTAATACAGCACTATAATGCCATGCACCTTAAACAGACCCAACACCCAGTGTGTAACATTTACAGTGCAGTTGTGCATTTATATCACTGTGTCTGTAAAACTGCTGAGACTAACTTTAAATGAAATAAATTAAAAGAAGCAGGTAAGTGCATTACATAAGCTTTGCAAATAGGTAGGGAAAAGATTAGGTACAACTTCAGTAGTCCCTTTACACCTCGCTTCTTCATTCAAAACCAGCATGTCAGAAAAACATACGGGCAGCATCACTGCAACAGGCTCACTTTGCCAAGGTAAAACCATCGAGTAAACACAGTCACACAAAGCCCATGACGTATTATAAAACTGCCCATGATGTAGGAATATTATACATCTGCAACTGCAATTTTGATAGATTCCCCAGTGGTTTTCATTTTATAATATACTCTTTAACAGTAACACTGCACAGCATGACACTGTTCCCTTTAATTGTTGCAATATATGCTCTAAATCACGCAGAACTACTATGATGTGGTTCAACAGATCAATGACAGTAGGTACACACTGGCCTGTCTACTCCTGGAGATATCGGTTTCACTAGTGAGCAAGTTAACATTTGTTTCTGTTCTCAGCTATAAACAGGCATTAGCCCCTAGTGGGGGATGAGCAAATCACAGCGTCTGTATTGCTTCCATTGGTCATGAAAGAAGTCCGCTCTGCTGAGCCTACAAGTAACTTGCTACCTTTGGTAAATGGCAAGAAATGTGCAGTTTTTCAGCTCTGCCTAGCCATTAGGAGGCCAGCAAGGATTTGAAGGGAAATTCCAGATAGCTCAAAACAGAAGTCGGAAAGCATACATTAAGATACATTCCAGTCTAAACTGCTGCACCATTCTGCGGTACTATTTGTATAAAAGAATATACCTTGCCGAGTCAAGAATGCTGGAATTATTAACGCTAGAATCATTGCTATTTTCTACCTTTACCTTTTTGGCAGTGAGCACCAATAACCTGCAAAGCACCATCATCATTCAGTGTTCTGACTCGCATAACCCTATGCTCTTTCACCCTTCTTACTTTATTAGCTCTTCAGACAGAGCTGCAAAAAGAGAGAATGGTCTCAACAAAAGCCAGCTAAACCAATAGCCATTCAAGGGCAGGTCTGCCTGCTAAACAAATGCAGTTGCTTTCACTGACAACCTTATGTCCCTGCTCTTCTCTAAATACCTGTTTCATTTTAAAGATGCACGGGTCACATCTCAAGCTGGTGTAAATTGGCATAGCTCCACTGAAGTCAGCTATGACAATTTACACTCATGGAGGATTTGCCCCATGACTTTAACCATTCTCCCATTTCACTTCCTATCCACAGTCCCCACCACAGGCTCCATGGCATACACTTACACCCCTCCCGCTTCATTTCCTTGGCTCAGAAATGGGCAAACAGCTGCTTCCGAAGCTAACAGAAATACTGCTCCTTGGCTGGCAGTAAGATGTGCTCTTGTGTAAAACAAACAGCTGTCTCCCCTAGACAGACCACATGGAGAGTCGTGATTTAACCTCTAGCTGAATAGGAAAAATGTATTTACCACTATTTTAAAACATCTTGCACTTCTTGGATTGTGACCTCTTTGTGGCTGGGACCAGATCTTCCTGTATGTGTCGTGTGTCTGGGTGCATTATGCGCACTGCCAGAATACAAGTTATTTGCCAATAAATCTTGCTTTGTGACAAATTACCAAGCCTATTTGTGACTAACACCCACATTTTCCGTGGCTTACAACTTTGCCAGGGGCTGACATTTCTCACTCTTGTTTCCAGCTTGGAGGCGATTCTTGTTTTCTGTGTGAAAACAACTGGTATTTTCCCAATGCTAAGATGCTCAGATGCATTTTTGGTGCACACTTAACAAAACTGGTTTCGATTTTAAACTCCAGTCTTGGCCTGTCTGAGATCTGCAGCAGAGGAGGATATTGGGTATGTTTGAAAAAAGAAAGTTAAGAATTAACCAAGCTGTGGGTGAGTGGAAATAGCACACCATGCATGTACCAGATGTTACTTTAAGTGGGTGCAGAGAGCTAAATGATGCCCCTCCCTCTATCCCTTTCACATCAATCCTGAGTACCAGTCTGAGGGCTTGTCTACATGAAAAAATTTACCCATATACACATACTGCTGTGGTTATACCAAGATAATTCCCCTTATTCCAGAATAAGAGTGTCTGCGTAGGGAGTTACACCAGTATAATTACACCATTATTATTATGCTGGTCAGTTTCCCTGTGTAGATAAGCCCTTAGTGAATGGGGAAGAAGAAATCCTTCCACACAGCCATTCAGCAGCGCTAGGGCCACAGTAATCCCGGTTGTCCCTGCACCTCCACTCTGTGGGAAGCTATGTCTATTGGATCTGCATGACAGCAATCCTGTCCTATCCTACCCCAGTCCTGACCTGAGCCACCCTGCCTCCCCTTCAGAACCCAACAGTTCCAGGCACTCATGGCATAACCCTGCATAGTTCTGTGGCACACATGGGGTGTCTCCTGCATCAGCTACTCAGATCTGCTCTACCTTCCTACGCACGCACCATCTGGTTCTGTTACCTGGATGTCCCGCACAGCCACACAGGAGGGTACAGGATTTGCCATTGAGGGAAGATATCTAGATACACACACATGCTAATATGCACCTATACATAACCACTGCACACAGCTCTTGAAGCTCTGAGTCTGAACCCATCACCCTTCCTAACAAGCTATTCTAACCCTGCAGAGTCTCCTCCTATTTTAAAATCAGTAGCAGCCCCTAGCAGGCCTTTTCTTCAGGACCCTGGCATCATGAATTTCATGTTATATGTTCTACAGAGCAGAGCAAATGCATAGGCCTCAGTTCAACTTGGCATTTAAGTCCATACTTAAGTCCATCCCTATTCAGTAAAGCAACTTAAGCATTTATATAAGGTTAGGCTGGCTTTGTGGAACAGGAATGGACTGCTGAATCAGAGCCTTAGGGAGTGCTCAGGTTTTTAAGCGACTGTGTAATCTATTCATCACACAGTCAAACACGAGTTTGTTTGAACGTGCGATTGCTAAATTGCACTTTAAATTTCCAGACGTTTGTGCATGTAAAATCGTAGGCCTATTCTAACTTAACTTTTTGCATTTCCTATACCTTTTTTAAGAGTTTATCTTCCTAATAATCTAAGAATATATGAAGCCTCACTCTTCGACACTCATTGCACTTAAAAATATATAGGGAAAAGCACATGGAGAATTGCAGTAGCAAACAAATAACACAACTGGGAATAGTGTGCATTTAAAATTTTGCATAACGGTAACTGTTCTCAAGGTAAAGATGAAAAAACAATTGAAAGATACTCTAAGAGCCCCAAAAATTCCTTCCTTCTTCACACTTGCTGGAAATTCTGCTTTTAAAAGTGTTCAGAGTAAGATTTAAAAACCCTGATTTTGTTACAGGGAAAAATATAAAATATTCAAGTCTGGAAGCTTTAGAGCGCTTGGAGCAGGGGAATGGATAAAGCAAATATGACTGACCACACCTTCTTTTTAAGATGTATTTTAGGAGACAGGGGTCCGTGAGGATCTCCCACATTTCCCACCTAAGCATAAATGCTTGGATACCTTAGTTATCACTGCCACACAGATACATAGACAGATTAATGGAAATCAATAGATATTCAGGTAGGATAAACTGTCCCCTTCAAATGCTATGCATCAGAGTGACTCTCCACTGCAGATTGTCAGTGCAACTCTGCGCATCGAGCAGAAGAAATTGTTCAACAAATTCATAAGGCGTTCTCTCCCCACCGAGACCAGCGTGCTACTTCCACACCACTTTGGCCACAAACACGGATCCCCAGTATGGGATTGCATAGCGCTGCCAGTATATCCCGCCGCCAACCTTTTTTTAAGCAAGCCGCAATTTGTTCAACAGCTTCTGCATGCTGTAATTTGCACAGAGAGCCATTCTTTTAGGAATACAAGATCTGCTGCACTAGCTCAGACCACCAATCCATCAAATCAAGCATTCTGCCACCAGCCCTGGGTAAAACTTGACACTACTTTGGAAGGTGGAAAAGAAAAGCATAATACACCTAATTCTTCAATGCAACACACTGGGGAAAATGTACCTTCCTGACATTCTACATATAATAAACATTCCAAAACAGGTAAGTTTACAAAACAAGCAGTTTGGTGGGGGGAGGGGGGGTGCGTGTGTGTGTGCGCGCTCATCCGTCCGTCCGTCCAAGTGAGGATTTTCTGATATTATGTATCTGTGGTTTGCTTTCATTGCAATGCCTGTTAACACCACCCTATTGACTAACAACCATAATATGGATAGGCATTATCCACTTAAAATTTTACTTGAAAAAACACTGCAATGTTTGGTTGGCTCCAGATTTTGCTCACAGTACCTTGCACTTTTTTTGTTACATAATTTGTAGAGCCTACATGCAACTACTTTCCATAGTGTGCAGGCTTTTTCCATGCTCTTTTTTGCTTTAAAATAGGTTAAAGCCAACAGCTCTGCACACACTAGAAACCCCAATACTAATTGTATGCAAAAAGAGGGGAAGTCAGGAAGGTATTTAGTAAGGAAATCATTTTCTCTTCCATTTTTCACTAAAGGATGGTTATAATAATAATGACAATTATTTTAGAACATTAAGAACAATCTTGGCAATGTCCTTTTGTATAAATTATACAAATAACTCCCATAGCCGTTCTTGGATATTTCTCCTCTTCATGGTGTAGCCTCATCTTGTAGCTTATCACTATCAGTACTCAGCATCCCTTTTGTGCCCTCCTCTGGGTATTTTTCAAAGAGGTGCAAAATCTTTTTAAAATATAGTGGCCAAAACTGAATATTTGACCCCAACCTGGAAATAATCAGAGAACTGAAATAATATCTCATCACAACATTCTTCAGCATCTATTTTCCTGCTCCAGCTGAGCCCTGAATTGGCCTTATTAAACTGCCTCTACAGGCTGTAGAGATGTGTTTATATGGCTATCCATCATTACTTCAAGATCTTTTTCATATTGTTGCAATATAGTTAAGCCCCTTCGTTTTCAGTTTAAACTGATTTCTACCGTAAAAATTCTGGGTTTTACAAAAAGTATTATTTGTTTTTTTCCCTGATTTTCACCCTACTTTTGAATCATTCAAATATATAAAAAAATAACTTGTTTTATTAGGAAATACAATATATTGCATGAGATATATGTATTACAGTATACGTATCAGGGGGAGGGATAGCTCAGTGGTTTGAGCATTGGCCTGCTAAACCCAGGCTTGTGAGTTCAATCCTTCAGGGGGCCATTCAGGGAACGAGGGTAAAATCTGTCTGTGGATTGGCCCTGCTTTGAGCAGGGGGTTGGACTAGATGACCTCCTGAGATCCCTTCTAACCCTGATATTCTATTATTAGTCTGTGTGTATATGCAAACCTGCCTGTTGAAGTAAGGCTATGTATTAGTCTAGAAGATACACATAATAAACAAACAGGCACGCAAGCTCTGAAGCGCATGCACATCTGAATGTACAGATGAATCTCACACCCTGCATGTACACATATCAAGCTGTTAGCAGATAACAATTTAAAGATCAGACACACTAAAATGGGAAGAAAATGAAAATCTGTAGCCAAATATGTTTCAGAACACAAGGAAGTATTTCAAAAGTTTAAAAAGGAGAAAAGGATGAAGTTGAGTGTATGCACTGCAAATGTGTGGCCCAATTATTAAATGTAAATATTTATAGTCTAATAGTTCTAAGTCTTCAACAGTAAACTGTTTATTCAATTGAAAAGTTTTATTTCGGGATCAGAGATGGCATTGTGTTTTGAGTTCTGTAGCAAACCACAGTGAATTCCCTTATCAAAGCATTAATCTACTGAATACTTTTCCCCCCTGTCCTTCCGTCCACCAAAATAAACCCCAATATTTACCCAGAAAAAATTATTAATTGTTTTTTCCACCAATTTTCCACACACCCCGCCCCCCCATGTAGATAGCGCTATGTCAGTGGGAGGGCTTCTCCCACTCGGGGAGGTGGATTAACTACGTCAACAGGAGAGCTCTCTCCCATCAGCTTAGAGCATCTTCATTAAAGTATTAGAGCGGTGCAGCTACACCAATGCAGCAGTTTAAGTGTAGCTGTGCCCTAAAGCATGTATATTCTTCACAGACTACTCCGGTTTTCTTCTGGTTGCCTCTCTCCATTCACCATGCAGAACAGTCGTAAGGATTGGCAAATTTGACACCACTTCTCTTGTTTTCCCTACATTTGATTTTGCCACCAGCTCCCTATTTGCTCTTACATTTTATCTTTAATCCATTTTCAAATCTTTCCACACACATGGTCTTCTTTTTACCACGCTTTCATGTCATGCTTAATGGAAATACCAACTTTTACCCCTTTCAACAACAGAGCTCCATGTATCCAAGAATGTCACTGGCTACACTAGAATTAATTTGGCACAGAAATATCAGAAAGAAATTATGAGCAAAGTTTCTATTCTTATGCAATTACCATTATGAGGAGGCACTTTTCGATCCTAAACTGACACCTCGATCTGTTGGAAGTAATAAATATCACCAAATAAATGTACTAATACCTTTCCAGGTCCAATTAAGAGAAAAAGTGGAAATTCTCATATTCTCTTTTCATTCAAGTATGTTTACTTACTCCAATCTCAATGTAGCAAAATAAATGTGTGGTATGTTATGTGCATATCCTAATGCAAAGCTATTTTTTCTTTATGGACTGGCAGGTTAATTATTTATGATTAGGTTCAAGGAGACAATATTAAGCAAAAATTTAAATCAGAAGGTAATTTATTTTTTCTGCACATATGGGGCTTTATGATCTTACTGGCCAGATACAGTAGCCCAGAAAAATACTGATGTTTTAGAAATGGCAAATTAATATTCAGTCAAAAAGAAGTGATTACAGATGTACAGTTTTTGTTTATTACAGTATTTTAAGATAGAGCACTGGCTTTATCCATCACTGTACGTGCATGTCTTTCATTCATCATTTTCTGCATCCTTGACAGACTGAACTCAGAAGCTACTTATTTGTAAGGCAGCGTATGGCTGCTCTGCTCACACAACATCCTCCTTACTAAATGGATCAGTGCAGGCATCTGCTGCAGGAGGCAGCTAATTTTCTCCTCCACTACATAGGATGGGATGTGTCACAATGAGTCCTTTCATGTCTGACAGAGATCAGATGGCAGAGAGAGAAAATTAAGAAGGAAATGCACCATTAAAAAGAAAAAATGTGCTGGTGATATTTGCACTTCCCAATGGCACAAAGCCAGTGGTTTTCACTATATCAGACACTTGTAACATGACTGATGGCTTGATTGTCAGCAGGCATAAACTGATGGAGCTCCGCTGACTTAAATGAAGCTGTGCTGATTTACTCCAACTGAGAATCTAGCCCTGAATATAGTCTCTTCCTTGATTAACTGGTCTCTATCCTACGCTGCAATGAAAATATTTAACTTTTACATATGGCAAAGACTAGCAAGTTGACGATAATGGATTTAAAGAAAGACAGTGAAGCTAAGGTCAATGTCACCATGGCTGTAAATACAGAAAGCATTTTCATGATGACAATGTGTATTAAAACACTGTGAAAAGTTATTTTCTCCTCTCTAAGCAGAGGGTGAAAATGATGTAATCTAATACATGACAAATACATCTGCAGCTAAAGATCATTGCCTCTGGGCCCACTGGTGATATCCAATTGACCAGTTGACAACACAGCTGGTTTAATGTAGCATTACTAGTAAAACACATATGGACACTTAAAACTAAAAGGTTCGATCCTGCAATCCCTCAGTGTACAGAGCTCCCATGGACTTCAACAGAAGTTCTGCTTGCAGGATCAGGTCCAAAAGAGTTTAAACATCATGGCCGAACACCTCACGTTTCTAACCATGCTGTATCTCTCTTGCCTTGCATGACCGTTATCTACCAAATCTTCCAGAGCAGACAGACATTCTCACACTCTCTTCTTGTACATTCTGACAGTTATTCATTACAGCTCCCAGAATTTCAACACAGACAATGGCATGATGCTTTGCAAAGAGAGAAGTGGAATATTAGATACAGCAGAAGTGTGAGCTCACAGATGCTATATAAATAACTGCTAGGATATGCTTGTTTTCAAACCAATCATGCATTATACTTTACATAACTATGTTCTGCAAACCCTACCCTGGCATAGTCGTATGGCCCTGTCCTGCAACTCCTTACACACGTATTATTACTCATGTGTGTAGTCCTCTGAAGTCAATAGGGATTGCTCACATGAGAAACTTGACATGAATGTAGACCTCATTGCAGGGCTAGGGTTTCAAATTGTTCAGAGTGAGTAAAAAGTGGCTAGCTGTCATTTTCACCTATAGACATATTTGGTGGCATTTTCAGAACTGCTCAGCATGAAATGCAGCTAATCCTGCTCTCACGAACGCCAAGGGGAGTTTCCTCACTGACTGCTGAGAGAGCAGAGCGGGGGCAAAACTGAGCGCTTCTTGAAAATTCCATACGTTGGGGAAACTTGTTATTTATACAACCCCCTCCAAACTAAAGTAAAAACATTCTGTGAGGTAAGTTTCAGAGTAACAGCCGTGTTAGTCTGTATCCGCAAAAAGAAGAACAGGAGTACTTGTGGCACCTTAGAGACTAACAAATTTATTAGAGCATAAGCTTTCGTGGACTGCATCCGAAGAAGTGGGCTGTAGTCCACGAAAGCTTATGCTCTAATAAATTTGTTAGTCTCTAAGGTGCCACAAGTACTCCTGTTCTTTTTTTTTCTGTGAGGTAAATTTGCTTCAACAACTAAAATAAAGTAAACAGCTACAAGAGCTAGTTACAGGTTCGCAAAACTTTTGGTACAGTTACAAAAATTAAACTAAATCTTCTGAAAATATACGAAAGAGCATAGCCATATATTTGCTGTCAAAAACGTGCTTGAATTTGGGGATTTTGATGGAACAAGATAGCTGCCCCTTTGCCAGGCTGGCAAAGTTTACTTTTCCTAGGCTGAACCTAGGATCCAAGGGGATGCTAAAACCTTAAAGATGCTGGCCTGGGTGGGGGAGAGGGGCGGGGGAAAGGGAGAGTTGAATGAGCTGTCAGCAGCAGCTAGAGGGGAATCTCTAACACAGACTCACAGGTTGCAACAATGCAGTCTGATTTGTCCAACTCACAGGTGGAGGTAACTGAGCTTAATGGCGCTTACTAAAGCTTGCAAGGGAAGATTAAGGAGTAGGTAGGGGAAAATATGCACATAGGCCTTTTTGCTTTATCCCTTTGTACTGTACCTTTGAGTGAAAGAATAAATAATGCTTTGTTTTGAAGAAGCTGCTTTGGATTCACTAGAATCAGCTCGCTGGTCTCAGCCACCCAGAAGAAAAGGGCTTACAGGTGCCAAACACAATTGTGCCTGTCAGGTTGGCACAGTTGGTAAACAGGGGCTGGTAGCCCAGAGATCCAGGCTAAGAGTGGTTGGACCACATGGTTCCACCCAGAGTGAGGTGGAAGAAGCCAGGCCCTTCACTCGAGGACTGAATGAGGGGGACCGGAAGGGGCCCTAAAGGGCAGATCACCCTATAACCATGACACCTATCTTTTGCTATCTTTTCCTCTCTTCCCTTGTCATTCCTTTTGGGTGAGTTTGTCTTGGTTTCTTTACAAAAACACAAACCTGGAACTGAACTTTAACCGCTACTTAAAACTGATTCGTTCTCTCTTTTTTTCAACAAAAGCACTGAATGCCATTTTAAAAACTTTCACTCAAGGAATTTCCCCCTTGAAAACTCTTAAACTTTTTTTAAAAAATTAAAACTTTATAGAAATACAAGTATCAGAGGGGTAGCCGTGTTACTCTGAATCTGTAAAAAGCAGCAGAGGGTCCTGTGGCACCTTTAAGACTAACAGAAGTATTGGGAGCATAAGCTTTTGTGGGTAAGAACCTCACTTCTTCAGATGCAGATTCTTCTTGCATCTGAAGAAGTGAGGTTCTTACCCACGAAAGCTTATGCTCCCAATACTTCTGTTAGTCTCAAAGGTGCCACAGGACCCTCTGTTGCTTTTTAGAAATACAAGGTTACTCTATTTTTCAGCTGTAATTATTTTACTATTTTCCCTCTCTCTTTGATTGTGTGTGTGTTTGATAAGAGTTAGCAAAAGTCTTGCCTGATGGTGTGCATCACACTAAACCAAGTCCCTGGCAACATAACCCCAAATCCATATTACTGTGAATACTGCAGCAATAAACCAGTAACAAATAATGTATGTGACTGAAAATTAAGATGTCCTGGAAAAAACTATCCAATTCTCACAACTCCTCTTCTTAGAGGGATTGCTTCGTTTCCTTAGTTAAATTTACTGCTGGACAAAACCTTATCTGTTTCCAGAAAACTTTACACATACTGTTATCTTTGTTATTTTGAATTCTTTCCTTTCCTGACGTGGGCCCTGGTTCTGATGGACTCAGGACTCCTCAATGTGCATGAAGTTAAGCACAAGCATAAATCTCCACTGAAGCAGTTCTTAATAACACCACCACCTAGTCCTCAGATAGCCATCAGTCCATCTCAAAGTGCTTTATAGAGGAGGTCAGCATCATTATCCCCATTTTACAGATGAAGAAACTGAGGCACAGAACAGGAAGTAACTTCTCATTCAGCAGGCCAATGACAAAGCTGGGGAACAGAACCCAGGTCTCCTGAGTCCCAGTCCAGGATTCTAGCCACTAGACCATGCAATCTACCTGATTAAAACTCGTGGGACAATGCAGCACTATTGCTCACCTGGGCCTGCTTCTACACTCTGCAAAGGGACCACTCTGCAACAAAAATAAGTCTACTCACAAGGCTGCAAGCCAGGATGGGGAACTTGCTGCTTTGTTTAACTGCCTCACAAGAGTAGGGGGGAAAATTCCTGACTAAACAAGAAGAGAGGGAGGGTGAAGCATGGCTCCATCCCATAATACTCAGTAACCAACCCAGTTAATGCTATCATGACCACTTTACTGCACTACTCTCTCTGAAGTCAACAGGAACACAGATTTCAGTGGCAGCAGGATCAAGCCCCTAATGACTGTAAGGAAAATGAATCACCCCCCTCACCTCAAATACCAGAATTCTAGGTTAAGAAATGAAACCGGCTTTCCAGTTTCAGAAGGACTGAAATCCCCTAATACCCAGTTACTATAGTAGGCAATGTTTAGAATGCTGCCTTCAGTGACTGATACCCAATTAATACCTAAAAGCACCTTGAATTCCAACCTAAGGGCTCGCCTTCACCACAAAATTGGCTCATGTTACCTACACTCCACTTAGCCTAGCTCAAGCGAGAGTGGTCACAACACTACACCAAACTGCAAAGAGCGATTGGATTAGCTGCACAGCGACTGGATCGGCAGCACAGAGTAGCTGAGCCCGGCTGCATTGCAAGCTCCAGCGTCAGCAGCACTCCCACTTCAACCCTCAGCTGCTGACAGACCAGCTAGCTCATGTTTTAAGCACCATTTAACTCAGCCTAGTGACTGTTGTGGGTGCTTGGGAGTCAGGTTAGGGGCAACAAGAAGTGAGGTTTTTACCCACGAAAGTTTATGCCCAAATAAATCTGTTAGTCTTTAAGGTGCCACCAGACTCCTTGTTATTTTTATTCCTCAAACTAGCACTGCAGTGAAGACAAGTCCTAGGATATGTTGACAGTACAATTAGAGGAGGAGTTTGCAGCTCATATAGACATTCCGGTGCTAGTTTTAATCGAGCTAGCACAGCTAAAAATAGCAGCGCAGGCCTGGCCGCAGAGGTTGTACAAGCCCACCCAGAACCAGGGCCAGCTCCAGGCACCAGCTCAGCAAGCAAGTGCTTGGGGCGGCCAACGGAGGGGGGCGGCATATCCGGCTCTTTGGCTGCAATTCGGCAGCGGGTCCCTCACTCCCTCTTGGAGCAAAAGACCTGCCGCCGAATTGCCGCCAAAGAATGAAGCGGCGGCGGTAGAGCTGCCGCCAAAGTGCCGCAGATCGCGATCCCGGCTTTTTTTGTTTGTTTGTTTTTTCTGCTTGGGGCGGCAAAAACCCTGGAGCAGGCCCTGCCCAGAACCCTGGGTACAAACTCACACTGCTAGCTGATGCTGGGGCCTATGTCACTGCATCTTCACTGCTATTTTTAGTAAGATTAAAGCTACCGCAAGTATGTCTACACAAGCTGCAAACCACACTTCCAATGGCAATGTAGACATATCCTCAGTGGCACTAATGCTCGAGACAAGCAAAAGGATCAATGCTTCTCTCATTTCTCTAGGAAAAGCTAGGTCATTAGTAAAAGACAATTCCTAGCCCCTCTGAAATCAGTAGGGCCAGGATTTCATCCGGTAGCCGGTAGTAAATTTGGATTAATTTTTTGAAAAAAAAAAAACCATTAAGCTCTCCTGGGTTTTACCAAAGAAAAAGAATATTAATTTGATTTTGCCATGAAGTATGCATTTGGTTACCTCCTGTAATTCTTAACCTGTTTACAAATGATTCTATGCTTTAGAAATTGCTACTCTAACATCTATGAAGCTTATTTCCTTCAAGTGGGCATGAAAACCCCTAAATATTTTTTAATGAAACATTACTTCAAATTGCAGAGCAGCATATTCAAGTAAATATGACTTAAAATACCTAGTAACATACATTGTCATTAGTAACTGAAGGATGCCCTTGAGATTGCACATTGTTATGTATGTTGGTCCTTGCAGTAGTAAATTGCTATTTGCTTCTCCCGATTCAGATGTCTGCAAATTGACAAACATTTACTGCACTCGATTTATGAAGCAGATTTCCATTTACCAAAGAATTGTAAAAAATGTAATCATGTTACATTTTGAGACATGGATTAAATGTCTCAATAAACACATTGAATGGCTTTGATTGTTCACACACCTGGAATCTCTGTTTTTTTCAAACTACAATCCTCCTTACCACTTCTGACTGAAACTGTGGGGGGTGTTCCTACACCCTTTAGATGAAACATTTTGCTCTTGTTTTTATGTGTGAGCAGTGCTTGTGTTCTATTGATGTTTCAAAATTATGAGTGCCCAAGTTTTAAGAGGGCATGCCTACTTGTTGATACAGTATATCTGAAAACTGTAGGAGGAAGAAAACTGTATTACCAAAGGCACCAAATTCACAAAGCTGTTAAATCATCACATGGGAAGTAATAAATTCCCTCTTATTTCTTAAGTCCCTTGTAATGCAGTCTTACAAACAGAACAAGACAAAGTTTATTTAGCCTAATGTAGAAAAATTATACTAATCAATATAAGATTATGAGCCAATCTTGCTCTCCTTTCGCAGGCAAAATGCTCAGTGAAGCCTAAGTGTAGACTCAAGCCTTTAGTTAGGGGAAGGGATGATGTACACACAACTGTCAAGAATATAGATTCAGGTCCACCCTGGGAGACACACACACAGAACTTTGTGTTCCTCTGAACTATCTACAGTTCATCAAGAGAACATGCTCAAGCATGTGCTTCCATACTGGGGATTAAGGTGTATGCTTCCCTTGCCAAATAAAAGTTCCATTTTTTAACATGAGGGCACTTGTGGACTTGTAATATACAATCAGTCTGTGGAGTGACAAACTCCTTCAGCAGCAGGGTTGCTGAAACAATTTTTATAGTGGGGGTGCTGAGAACCATTGAACAAATCTATAAACCCTGTATATAATGGAAAACACTTCAAGCGAGGGGGTGCAGCAGCACCCCCAGCACCCTTAGTCCAGCACCTATGTTCAGCAGTGGTGGGTACTGACAGTTAAGAACTACTTTAATTCTGGAGTTTTACTTGCAGCATTTATTTGAAATCACACATCTCATTTTTAAATTAAAAATCTTGTTGAACAGCCTAGCCTCTCGCACTCTTGCCCTTTTCTGAGCACTGGCAGACAACAGCACAGCACTGCACAGATAGTAGGAAAGTTTCATTTAGGGCCAAATTCTGCTCGAGTGCATATGCAGCTCTCAGAAGTTTCCAAGGGAATCATGTGTCAACATCAACAGGCAGACATTGACCTTTGTTCACTTGTCTCTAATGCTGGCTGTTCCTAACCCCTTGAACAACTGCAGCAAGAGAGAGACTGAATTTGGCCCAGTTCCAGTCAGAGGGCATTTTGCCACTGACTTCCGTGGGAATAGGAATGGGCCAATGGAGCTGAACCTTTCGTGCAGCAAGTGCCTTCAGCTGCATTTCACACTTAGGATAAACAGTTCTGCTTTGCACAGAATTTGAGAATGCAAGGGAAAAGTACCATTAAGAAAACAGCACAAGACATGGGACTACTTTCAACATGATTTTAGATTGTGCTTGTAAACAGTCAGAGGGGAAGACGAAAACAAAATACATCATTGTTTGCTTCTGAATTCAAATGAATAGCTATTCAGGAGCACACTCTGAACATCACTGCCTCCTTGAGACCCGCACTTCTTTGTCTAATGTGACTTGACAACTCTCTCTCCCTCAAATGTCAGACTCCCGGGAAACAGCCGACTACTTCAAGTACCATTTATGGCGACAAAACTAATATTAACAAACTGGAATTCACCAACAGTTCCTGACATCAATGCCTGCAATGGCAACCTTTGCAAACTGGCTTCTTTGAAATAGAGGTTTTTGGTTGATGGAGAAAATAAGGTCCAAATCCTGCTCACCCTACCAATTTACTTTCTTCAGTAGGAGTATTCCCATTGGTGAACTAAGGGAGAAGGATTTGGCTGTCAGTCCATACTCAGGAAAGCCTCATTTTAAAGCCAATGCCAGCTTTACCTGAGTGAGAACTGCAAAATCTGGCCTCTGTGTGTTTATAAAGAGATGGTCACTATCCCTTAATATAAATGATATGTCTACATTGGTTATCCACTTCTCTCTTCCCATCCATCCCTTTCTTCATTACTTCTAGCTTTAAAGTATAAAGAGACAATGAACATTGCTGCCTATTAATAACTTTGTACATTTTTTACTCTTTAAATGATTTCAAATATTATCAAAGCAGTTTTACTTCAGCAATACTAATACATGTATTATCTTGTTACAAAAACTGGGACAAATTCAGCAATGATGTAATTACACGCAAGATACAAGTGTGTTGTGAAGCCTATGTATTGGTGAGTAGGCTATCTAACAAACTAGTTATACAGTCAATGTAAAACTGCTTTATCTCACGCCCTCTCTTTGCTGTTTGTCCAGCTACGCCTTCTCTTCCTGCCCCTCAGATGGGCATAATTGGGCACCAAAACTTCAGCAGAGTAATAAGATTGCCAGTGATAGATATAAACTAAATGTCCAGCCAGACCACCTTAAGAACCTAGCCAGAGATCGATCCAGGTGGCACTTAATCTATAAGGTGGCCATATCCCTTTGGGATTTGCCACAAATTGATTAGGATGATTTAGAGCAGCTCTAACTTACCAGACTGGAGCACAACTGGCACAAAATCAGGGAAGTGCAAAGGTGAGTTTTACACCATCTCCTCCAACTTGCTCTGTGTACCACAACTGAGAATCTGGCCCCCGACAGATGTCAAACTGGTGCAAGTTACACAACCGTTCTGTTGACACCTGCTTCCTTACCCACTTACCACTGAGTGCAACTTGCAAAACCATTTGCATCAAAGATGAATTTGGCACCAAGACTTCCATCAGAATTGTACCCTAAAATGCACAATGAGAACACTGGGCTTGATCTTCAGCTGGTGTAAACTGGCATAGTTCCACTGCAGTCAACAGAGCTAAACCAGTTTCCAGCCGCTGAGGATCTGGCTCCTATTTTTGAATTGGGGTGAATATTACAAATATGATAAGAAGAAAAAGATGATCAGTTCCACATCCTTGAGCTGAATTTTAAAAAAATGAAAGAAAAATCAAAAATGTTGGGTTGGAAGACTCCTGAAATCCAAAATAGCAAAGGGGGAGCAAATGACATTACCCAAGATTATGACAGCATCATTCCAGAAGCTGAAAAACATACACAGATTTGTTGATTCAAATAGAAAGTATAACTAGAACTAAATATTCTGACACACATTCAGAAAATCACAGTAGGTTGTCACTTATCTGCTATGCCATATCACTGCCAAGCTGCACTGAAGCACAGTACGTTCAAACGGCACATACTTCCCCTTAAAGAAATCATTTTCTTAAGATATTTAATATATGATCCATCTGCAGCAACAAGTAAAAGATTCCGTTGAATTACAAACTTGCAAGGCTGCCACCAGAGGCAAATTCATTTAAAACCACCAAAGAACAAGAACACATACCAGACTCATAGTACAACTCAGTGCAAAGGAGGAGACATTCTATTAAAGTTGGCTACAATGACAATTGCATAATTCAGAAGCAAGTGTGATTCTCGTGTTCAGCCAGCCAAGTTAAAATGGAATCCAGGAGAAGTCTATGAAGACACTAGTAAAACAGGTCTTTATAACATCTTGCAAGTTCTATTCTTCTGACAGAACAGTCCTCACGCCACCTTTTTTCCCAGGTGAAAACAATTAGCTTTCCCCACTATGTCTAATCTTACTTACAGTGAAATTACAAATGAAAAGTGAAAAATCACTTTTTAATCCCAAGATCTCAGAGTACTTCCTAAGCATTAATTGAGTCTCACAATATACTTGTAAGACAGGTCAGTATTGTATCCATTTTAGAGATGATTAAACTGAAGCACGGAGAGTTTACCTGCTTTCCCCCAGGTCTCCCAATGAGGCAGAGGCTGTGCCAACAGCAGACTCCAAGAGTCCCATCTCCCTGTCCTCTGCATTAACCTCTGTGTTTAACCAATATACCTAATAAAGATAGCTGTATTAATACGGCTGAAGTGTTCAATACAGAGACTTGAACATAATAATTTATGCAGAACCTGTAATCCATTCATCCACCACTCTACAAGGTTTACAAAATCTAAGTACACATACATGCACCAAAATTTGTATAGAGCTGCAGTGCACTGTTAAGGAACGTGTGCATTTCAACACAGACATTGCTGCATTTTAGCGGTGGGGGAGATACCACACAACATGAACAGGAAGAGAAAAATATCGTGTCCAATAGAAACTGTTTGTGGAATTTAGACAGGCAGACTGTAATAACCCCAAACTATCTCATGCTCACATCACCCGGCTTTCCACCCCCATCCTTGCAAAAAGTGCTCTGATGATCACAAGCAGTCAGAACGTTGGCTTTGTGTTTAACTGAGAGGACACCACCTCCAATAATACAGTTCCTGTTAGCATGACATGGGGGCCTTGGTTCAATACTGACTCAAAAGGCAGCATGTCATGTCCAGTACCACACTAATATATGGAAATATACCTATCTCATAGAACTGGAAGGGACCTTGAAGGTCATGGAGTCCAGTCCCCTACCTTCACTAGCAGGACCAAGAACTGTCCCTGACTGTTTTTTTTTTGTTTGTTTGTTTGTTTGGCCCCAGATCCCTAAATGGCCTCTCAAGAACTGAACTCACAACTCTGGGTTTAGCAGGCCAATACTCAAACCACTGAGCTATCCCTCCCCCCCTTCACTGGATTGACCTTGTGGATCCCCCATCCAAGTACTACTTAGGTATGACTGCTAAGCTTGTGAGATCTTATAAGGCCACAGATTGAGGCAGAGTGTGTGAAAAGAGTGTGTGATTGGATGTAATTTAGGCCTCTATGGCTGCCACAGATCAGAAGCTTGAAGATGTTGGAATAAAACTGCAGGAGACTGAGAAGAAAATTGAGGACTTGAAGGCAACAGCAGATGAGCAAAATGCTGTTATTTCTGATAACAGTAAGGACTGTAAAGTATTGAAAAATCAATTTGATGACCTTGTGGACGAGCTCAGGGAGTAGTATCATGTTAGATGGGATTCACAAAGGCATAGAGACATGGGAGACTGAAGTAATATTTTCTAAATGAATATAGCAGGTACTCTGGTAAAATTAATTTCATTTCCCTCTACAGCACATATTTTTCCCAGGAAAGCCATCAAGAGAATTTCCTGCACGGAACTCTTACAAGCTAAGAAAATGCCCCAAGGACAATCCTCGCTCATGCTTTGGAGCATTGCAGATCTCTTTGAATGGTCAGGAAGGATTTTTTCTCCTACACTGTTTCATAGACTTATGCATTACAAAGTCTTTACGCACATTTTTTACCTTCCCCTTAAGCATCAAGTTCCGATTTCTGACAAATACACTAGATTATATGAACCATTATGCCAATAAATATATTCCCAAACCACGACAATATTTTATATTTTAAAAGAGGCAGGCAGTTCCTGAGAGGTGGAGGATGGCTGCAAAAAATCATGATGACTATTCAAATTTGACAGAGAAATTTAAAATACTTTGTGGTGCTGATTACATAATTTGTTCCCATAGCTGTCTTTTGTTGGAAGTTATTAGATTGGGCTGTGTTACAGTGACACTACAATTGTGATTAAATCCATTATGAGCCTATATGTTCAAGTGATTTCAACTTTCTTCAGTAATTATACTCTTTGGATTGACATTTATTAATGCAAGTTCATAGTATTGCAATGGAAAACACCCGCACTGGTTCACAGAGTTTATCCCTATACAAATGCAGAATATACTCCCTCCCTCCCCCACCATACTGACACTATACCAAAAGGCATTTTAAAATCCTGAGGTGTTTCAAAAATAATGGGTAAAAATCCATCTGGCTGTTGTGGTGATATATAAGCATGAAAAAAGGTCCATGGTTTGATTTAATGAGCATGTTAGTAATTGAAGTTATAGCGTGAATTCAAGTGGGGATAAGTTACTGCGGAGTGGAAGACACAGGAAAATGGTCACTGTCACATCCTAGAAACTAAGGGGTTGCTAACTCTGTGAAGGGGAGGCGAATACAAATGTCTAAAAAAATAAATATATTCTTTTCTTGGGAGTCATCGGTTGGTCAATTTCCTCCTCTCCAGGGCCCAAAACAAACAATTTTATCTTCTTGCATTTAGAGAGATAAACAAAGGGATTCCCTGTTTGCTACAGTCAAACAGAGCCTTCATGGCTCTCCCTTCTTAAACAAACAGACATATAAGTAAGAACCTATATGGGGAAGAGATTTCCAATAGCAGAGGACCATTTAATCTAGCAGACAGAGTCAAAATAAGATCCAGTGGCTGGAAATTGAATCTAGACAAATTCAGACAGGCAATAGGGTGCAGAGTTTTAACAGTGAGGGTAATTAACCACTGGGACAACTTGCCGAGGAATTTGGTGGATTCTCCTCAAGACTGGATGTCTTTCTAGATGTGCACTAGTTCAGCCAGAAATTATGGTCTCGATGCAGAAATTTTAGAGTGAAATTCCATGGAGGAGGTCAGAATAGGGGACCATCCTGGTCCCCTTGTGACCTTAAAATCTGTAAGGTCTTTTCAGCAGGATGGAACTCAACAATTCAAGTACCCCTTTGAGACATCTAAGCAAATGAGACCACTGCTTCCAGGGCACAAAGTCATGTGTCCTCTCTACTCAGTTGGAAGGAAACGAAACCCCTTCCTCCAGGAGGCCCCTCCCAGGAAACCCACCCCCCCTTTATGACTGCCTATTAACAAGCCTGAACTGATAGGCATTCACTCCAAAGCTGGAAGCTAATGCAGCCTTTCCAATGACTGAATCCATTCTCTCTCCAGCTGCGTGTGGGACATACCATATCCTGTCACAGAAGAAAACAGGTTTTAAAAATTCATCCACAGCAGACAGAGAAAATATTGGCGTGATAAGCAAGATCCTCTACACTTTCCATAGTAGAGATGAGTCAGCCAGGATTGTTTAGGACTGGAGGGCTCCAAACTCCACTGTGGCCCTCTATTCTACTTAGGTCACCCGCTGTGGAAACATAACCTTGGCTTATTTGGTTGTTTTATGGTTTTTCATGGGATTTCTGTGACTTGGCTTGGTGTGACAAATGAGAAGGGAATTTATGGGCCTACATGCTTCCATTCTAGTCTTGATTAGGATTTGGTCTGAGACTCAGCAGGATCCCTCACCACAACAGCATTTTATAATTCCACAGGAAACACAATTCCAAATGGGCCCCATGCAATGCATGTTGATAGTCTGCAGAGAGCTGGCTGCTCAAGAGGTATTGACTCCCTCCTTATTTTCAGCTACCAAACTACATTAAAAGCCCTAAAAAACACACTGAGGAGTTTTCTAAGCAAGTGTTGTAGTTGCCCCAGGGATAGTTAGTGATCATGAACAGGAGATAAGGTGGTCCATAGAATCACAAATGGAGGGATAGTGTTCCATGAGACATTCTCAGCTTTAAAACACAGTCCATACTATGAAAAGGTTTGAGAATCCCTGGAATAGAGGCTCTGGTGACGTGTTCAGTGAGAAGGAACTAAATATTGTCTGGATTCTGAAGGGACTTCTGTGATGTTTGGATTGTATTCTGGCATAATGCTCACTCACTGTTTGATGTACTCCCACATTATCCTCTATTCATCCAAAAACATAATGGAAAACATTTGCATTCATTGTTGTATCTGGCATCAGAACATTGAAGACTGCTGTACCCACTCTTAGAACTTTAAAATGAGATACTGTTTTACATTATGTTAGTATTGATGATGATGACTTAAACTGAAAGGATAAATCTGTAGGATTTAATCACATGACTCACATTTATTGAATACACAGGTACATACAGGAACACATTCTACACTCATTTAGTAGCTTCTAGCATAATACATCCCCAAAGGAATCTCTTCTCCCTTGCCTGTGATTTAAAGTCTTTGATACAACAAACAGCAGTTTTACTGAACTGACTTTATTAGGAGGGACATTTTCCAAGCCTTTTGTAAGGTATAATATTAGCTAGGCAATTGATTTTAAAGAGTCACTCTGCTAAAATATTTTAATTCTGTATCTGGCCACTTCTTTCTCTGAACCTTAGCCAAGATTAAGCCCTTTCTATCTGTCTAAACTGCTCAAACTATCATCCAGGCTCTTATCATCTCCCATCTTAACTATTGCAATCTTCTCCTTTCTGACCTTCCCGATACCTTTCTCCACTCAGGCCCATTCAAAATGTTGCTGTTAAAATCACCTGGCTGGCCTATCATTCCAACAACGTCCCACCAATTCTACCTATGAGTCCCTGCTCTTCCATCACATCAAGTTCTCCCTCTCTCGTCCAACAGTGTCAGCCTCCTTCATCTGTTTGTCCACTTCTTCTTTGTACTTTTCTCCATCCTGCCCCTTGGATACCTGGGATGTCCTTCCCAAACTGGCCATAAAGACACTACCCTGAACTCCTTCAACACCCATCTCTCCACCCATCAGAAAGGCTGGACTTTCGTTTCCCTGGAAGGACTCAGACTAACTACCCAGTCAGCAAGAAGGAAACCAAAGAAGTGGCCACACCTGATGGAGGAAAGATGGCTCTTGCATTTTTATCCATAGATGGTTAGGCCTTGGGGTCAGTCTGATCACCCCTGGTAACCTACTCCTGGCATTGGCTAAAATATCCATTTGTCAACCCAGGAAGAGGAAGTTGGACCAGGAGGCTCTCTGTGGATGTGGGATCTTCTTCCAAACACTTGTTAGAGGACATCCTCGCTTGGCTCCTTTTTGGAGCACTGGGTTCTGTCCAGGGATCTCTGCTCAATATCCCCTTCTGGATCCCTCGTTGTGAGCCTTTGACCCCCCCTCTCTTCTTTGTATTTTGCCCAAGAAACCAGTCGATCCTTCTGTCTTTGTTGTCCCTCCTCAGTGTTGAGAGAGGCCACTGTAAAATAAACTGGTCTCCTCTGGTAAAGAATTCTTCAAACAGGGTGTCTGGCACCAAGATATCTCTGGGTTAGTGCATGAGACTCTTATTCTAGGCTTCCCTAGACGTAGCATCCATATGGAGAGCAGTTGTGTTGGTGGGTGTTGGATAGTGAGATCCTAACTCATTGGACATCTTAAGACTAGAATTTTGAATCTTGTGCAACAATGGACAGGAAAACAGCAGTGTATGCAAAGCATGAGTGTGATATGTTCACACCAGTCTTGCTACCTTAATGGTGCATGCTAGATGAGTTGTAGTTACCATATAGCAGTTACATTCAGCCCCTGATACTGAGCGCCAGTAGCCTAACCTGCAGGTGATGAACGCATGGATCACAGTGCTTGGGTCCTCAACTGATCAGAGAGGTGGAAAGTGTTCCCCGTCACTGCTGCAATCTGTGTATCTAGGTGCTATGAGGAGTTCAACATAACCCCAAATCTATGCACTACTTTGAAGAATGGTGGTCAGTAGTGTTCCCTCTAATTTTTTACATCCATGTACGGAATGAATTTTGTTATGTGCACCAATATGGAGGTGATGTGTGACACATCACCTCCATACTGGTGCACATAACAAAATTCATGTGGTGGGGGTGGGGCCGAGGGGTTCGGAGTATGGGAGGGGGCTAGGGCTCTGGTTGGGGATGTGGGCTCTGGGGTGGTGCTGGGGATGAGGAGTTCAAGGTGCAGGAGGGGGCTCAGTGCTGGGGCAGAGGGTTGGGGTGTGGGAGGTGTGGGCTCTGGGCTGGGGACAGGGATGAGGAGTTTGGGGTGCAGACTGCCCCAGGGCTGCGGTAGGAAAGAAGACTCCCCCCAGTCCTCTCTCACCACAGCAGCTCGGGGCTGGGGGAGAGGTGCCTCTCCCCAGCTGCAGCGGCTGGGCTAGATCCGACCGAGGGAGGGGTGCTTCTCCCCACCGCAGCAGGTCCACGTTGGGGGAGAGGCATCTCTCCCTGCCACAGCCCTGAGCCCCTGCATGGGGCTTAATAGGCAGCTGCACAGCTGCGCAGCTTAGCGGGAACGTACGTGGTCAAATGCATTGATGGGGTTGGTACCTTAGTCAGCTCCTGCAAGTGCTTTATTCTTCCTACTAGGGCTGTCAATTGCAGCTAACTCATGCAATTAACGGAAAACAAATTAAATAGATTTAAAAAAAATAGTGGCAATTAATCACCATTTTAATTGCACTGTTAAACAATAATAGAATACCAATTTAAAATTATAAATACTTTTGGATGTTTTTCTATATTGTTTTCAATTACAACCGAATACAAAGTGTACAGTGCTCACTTTATATTACAAAAGTGCCATGCGAATGTCTGTTCTCACTTTCATGTGACATTGTAAATAAAAAGCAGGCAGCATTATCTCCTGTAAATGTAAACAAACTTGTTTGTCTGCGTGATTGGCTGAACTAGAAGTAGGACTGAGTGGACTTGTAGACTCTAAAATTGTATACATTGTTTTGTCTTTAACTGCAGTTTATATATATATATAAAAATAAATAAAAATCTACATTTGTAAGTTGCACTTTCACGATAAAGAGATTGCACCACAGTACTCGTACAAGGTGAATTGAAAAATACTATTTCTTTTGTTTATCTTTTTACAATGTGAATATTTGTAATCAAAAATATAAACTGAGCCCTGTACACTTCGTATTCTGTGTTATAACTGAAATCAATATATTTGAAAATGTAGAAAAAAGTCCAAAATATTTATAATAAATTTAAATTGGTATTATTATTAACAGTCTGATTAAAACTGCAGTTAATCATGACTTTTTAAAATCTCACAATTGTGATTTTTTTTAATCGTTTGACAGCCCTACTTCCTACCTTTATCACTTCTGCATTCTCTAAATTATGATTGAACCAAATAATTTTCATCCATCTGTTTATTTCTTTCCAGCACTGAAATGAAGGAAGCTGCATCATTTGAGAAGTATTAGTGCATGTCCATGGTAACTCAATTTCTCCCAGTAATCTTGTATGTATATATAAATATTTCATACAAAAAGCTCCAGGCAAAGAACATATATGGTGCAAAATAAAGTGCTCATTCGGTGTTTGCACGCTTTGACAAGCACACGTGCAAATCCAATGAAATCCAGAGATATCATCTATTCATGGAAATTCCCATTCATTATACACATAACACATATCTACTGTGCCAGTGGAACACTGGGAGATTAGTATTAAATGTTTTAACAGTGAACATGCATTAAATATGGGCTTCTTTTCCAGACCAATGTAAGGCAGGTATGACATATGGACTACATCTCTGTCAAATGTCAAGTTTTCAACACCTTCCACTGAGGTGCTAAAAAAAGTCACAACAATTGTTTCTTAGCAGAAAATCTGAATTTTTTCAATCCTTATATCTTTGAAATGCGTTTGATGAAAAATGTGCTCCTTATCTGGGAGCAAGAATACCTATTTTTTGGTGAAATGCTAAATCATTGGGAAAGTTATAAGCAACTAAAAATGATATTTTTAATGGAAACATTTAGGTAACCTTAGCTATAAGTGTTGCTACATGTGCTAGCTCTAATACATATGAGAACAGGTTGAAAAATGGGGGGTGGAAATCTTCTACAAACATTTTCATTAAAAAAAAAGATCTGCTTTTCATTGGAGCATATTTCCTGTTAGTTTTTTGCCCAGCCCTAGCCACTGATATTGAAAATGATGGACGAAAGCACAGAATCCTGCTGGATTCCATGTGACAGGCCTTAGACCGGATCCAGTAATGCACTTAAACATGTGCTTCCATTATGTGAATAGCTCCATTAATTTCAATAGGCTACTCATAGCTTAAAGTTATACAGGTGCTCTGCTGGATTGGGGACCAAGAATAGAGAGTGAGGCCTGTTATCTCGGAATTAGCCGAGTTAATTCAGAAAAAAAATGATTCCGTCCACACGACCAAACCGTTTTTTTCTATTTAAAGGGCTCTTTAATCCGATTTCTGTACTCCACCTCAGCAAGTGGAGTAGCGCTTAAATCGAGATCGCAATCCCGGGTTAAAGGTATTGTGGATGCAATTTGACATTATTGGCCTCCGGGAGCTATTCCGGAATGCTCCCTTGTGACCACTCTGGACAACACTCTCAACTCGGATGCATTAGCCAGTGGGCAGGAAAAGCCCCGGGAACTTTTGAATTTCATTTCCTGTTTGGTCACCATCAACACAGGTGACCATCAGCACAGTCCACCATCACAGGCGACCATGCAGAGTACACCATTATAGGAGATCACACAGTCCTGGATTTGCAGACGAGCTCCAGCATGGTCCAAATGGGAGGTACTGGATCTCATCGCATGTTGGGGAGACGAGTCTGTTATGGCAGAACTACGTTCCAAAAAAAGGAACGCAAATACGTACGCTAAAGTCTCCAGGGCCATGACAGAAAGAGGCTACTCCAGGGACACAGAGCAGCGTCATACAAAAATCAAGGAGCTCAGGCAAGCGTACCAAAAAGCTAGGGGGGTCACAGCCCCATACATTTCGCTTCTACCGTGAGCTGCATGCAATTATGGGGGGGTGATGCCACCACTACCCACCACTGTCCGTGGACACCTGCAAGGGAGGAGCTGCACGGAGCAAGGAGGAAGAGTCATTGGAGGACGAAGAGGAGGGGGAGGAGGAGGACAGTGCACAGGCAACAAGTGGGGAATCCGTTTTCCCCCCTAGCCAGGAACTATTCTTAACGCTGGAACCAACAGCCTCCCCCCACTCCAAGGCGGGCTCCCAGACCATGACCCTGGAGAAGGTACTTCTGGTGAGTTAAAACCATGATTGGAGCCACGCGGTGAGTGCGGGGGGAGGGGGAGTGTTGTGTGAAGCGATCATCCCAGAGAGCCCGCAGGCCCTCCTTGTATATGGCAAACCCACCAGGTATTCCTTGCTATGGGAAAGGGGGCCCAGCAGTTTGAAAGCATTGAAATGAATGTAGAAGAAGCAGAACCCCATATGCCCCTAAGCTGACTTCTGTTGCCCGGCCATGTGTGATGGCTTACTCACACCAAAGTGTCCCCTTTGTTTTCTGAAATGTATCTTTTAAAATACTACCCTCCCTTTTTCTCCTCCTACAGGTGCAAATGTTTCAACGCAGCCCCTATCTACTCCGTCCCAGAGGCTGGTCCAGATTAGAAGGTGGAAAAAGCAGACTCGGGATGACATGTTCGCCGAGCTCATGCAGTCCTCCCACACTGATAGGGCCCAGCTGAATGCGTGGAGGCAAACAATTGTGGAGTCCTGTAAAGCATTACAAGAACACAAAGAGAGGAGGGACACGTGCGATGAGAGCAGGCAAGATGCTAAGGTCAAGCTCATAGGGGAGCAAACTGACATGCTCCGCTGTATGGTGGATCTAATGCGGGAAAGGCAGCTGCAGCCCCTGTATAACCACCCTCCCTCCTCCCCAAGTTCCAAAGCCTCCTCACCCAGACGCCCAAGAACATGATGGGGAGGCTGCAGGGACCCACATACTCAACCCCAGAGGATCGCCCAAGCACCAGAAAGCTGGCATATGCAAACTTTTGATTTGGTTTCTGGACTTGTCCTTCCCTCCTCCTCCACCCCCCTAACCCAATACCTCCCCCTCCCCCGGTCTACCTTCGGATTTCTCTCGATGTGTTGTGTAACAAATAATAAAGAACAGTTTTTAAACAATTTTGACTTTATTTCCTTTCATATATATAGGGGGCAAGTAACTTCAAGAGAAACAAACACAACTGTCACACCGTACCCTGGCCGGTCATGAAATTGGCTTTCAAAGCTTCTCTGATGTGCAGGGTTTCCTGTTGCGCTCTTCTAATCGCCCTGTTGTCTGGCTGTGCGAAATTGGCTGCCAGGCGAGTTGCCTCAACCTCCCACCCCACCATAAATGTCTCCCCCTTACTCTCACAGATATTGTGGAGCACACAACAAGCAGCAATTACAATTGGAATATTGGTTGTGCTGAGATCTAACAGAGTCAGTAAACTGCGCCAGTGCGCTTTCAAACGTCCAAAAGCACATTCTACCATCATTCCGCACTTGCTCAGCCTATAGTTGAACTGCTCCTTACTACTGTATGGCTTCATGAGCCATGGCATTAAGGGGTAGGCTGGGTCCCTGAGGATAACTAAAGGCATTTCAACATCCCCAACAGTAATTTTCTGGTCTGGGAAGTAAGTCCCTTCCTGCAGCTGTTCAAACAGACCAGAGTTCCTGAAGATGCGAACTTCAAGCACCTTTCCCGGCCATCCCACGTTGATGTCAGTGCTTGGCTCACAGTAGCCGAAAAAAGGCAGGAAATGGTTAGATAACAGAGTAGACAGAAAGACAAGAGGCCATGCGAGGTGGATTCATAGTACCAGGAGACAGGCGGTGCACCGTACTGCACCATCTGCTGGCAGTATGGAGTCTGCTGTAGCTTTCACGGAGGGAGGAGCAAGTGACGGCACGCACCCAGAAACATCTGCAAGAATGTTTTTACCCCATCATGCACTGGGAGCTTAACCCACAATTCCAATGGGGACTGCAGGATAGCTTCTCACAGTGCACCGCTCCAACATTCGATGCTACTGTAGACGTACCCTGAGTGTCTAGGTCAGAGGTCGGCAACCTTTCAGAAGTGGTGTGCCAAGTCTTCATTTATTCACTCTAATTTAATGTTTCACATGCCAGTGATACGTTTTAACGTTTTCAGAAGGTCTCTTTCTATAAGTCTATAATATATAACTAAACTATTGTTGTATGTAAAGTAAATAAGGTTTTTAAAATGTTTAAGAAGCTTCATTTAAAATTAAATTAAAATGCAGAGCCCCCCAGACTGGTGGCCAGGACCCAGGCAGTGTGAGTGCCACTGAAAATCAGCTCACGTGCCGCCTTTGGCACACAAGCCATAGGTTGCCTACCCCAGTCTAGGTTTTGGGGGGCCTGTCTGAGACAGTGAAGAGCTACCACATTTACTTTGGCTAGGTCTCTTAGGCATTTCTTCAGCCCCTTGCAGTCAGGGCCAGCCCTAGATCAAATGGCACTCTGGCTAAGGAGTGCCTTCAACGCCTCTCCCCCATTTGTTAAACTTTTAATACCTTACAGCACCCCAAGCCCAGCACCCCCCAAGCCTGGCACCCCATGTGGTCACCTGGGTCGCCCACCCCTAAATCCGGCCCTGCACAGTCAACAGTACTGAAGACTGCTGAGAGATCAAATAGTGTAATCATGAAGGCTTGTTTGCTGTCCAAGGCCAAGAGAAAATCATCCATCAGCAAACTGTGCCATATCCCTACCAGGGGCCTGACTCCAAAGGGTAGAGGATACCAGCAAACGTGAGAAACCATTGGAGTTTGGTCGTCACTACTTTCTTGATGAGTTTGTCTAGTTAAGGGAGGTTGGAGACAAGGTGATGATGAGTGTTCAGTGTGGGTTACTTTAGAAGTGGCTGGACTACTGCATTCTTTATAGTGGTAGGCAAATTGCCTTCTTCAAGAGAGACTGATTTTTTTTTTTTTTTTTAAATATGGAGAGATACCTATCTCATAGAACTGGAAGGGACCTTGAAAGGTCATTGAGTCCAGTCCCCTGCCTTCACAGCAGAACCAAGTACCTTCCCTGACAGATTTTGCCCTAGATCCCTAAATGGCCCCCTCAAGGATTGAACTCAAAACCTTGGGTTTAGCAGGCCAATGCTCAAACCACTGAGCTATCCCTTCCCCAATGATGATTTCAATTACAGTAGCCAAGTAAACCTTTTACATAGCCTGCTATTTTAACAGTATCATCATAGATATAGATATAGCAGCAATTGTGTTCTAAACCTCACAGGTTAAACACATCGCTGGGATAATGTCACTGTTTTCTAGGATGAATTTAACTCTGTTTATTCAGGGGCTTATTACTTGGCCTTTCCAAATCACACTGCACTGACACTTAGTGCATATATTCTCAGCCTAGGAATGCATTGTTAAAAAAGTGTTAACATGATTGATCTGTAATGGATTAGATTGTAAAATATCTACCACACTTTCTGTACCTTTAACAGTTACATCTTTACAAATAAAAATTTTGAAGTAATTTAAATAAACTAATAAATCTCTTTTTTGTGCCCTGAAAACGGAGAAGAGTCAGAGATAGCATGAAGTCTACTAGGGACTTAGCTACTGCCAATCTGTTCTAAGGGTGTGCCTACACTTTGAGCTAGGGGTGTGATCCCCAGTTCAAAGAGACATACTCATGCTAGCTCTCACTGAGCTAGTGCGCTAAAACCAGAATGCAGCTGCAGCAGTGGGACAGGTAGCACCCAGATTACATGCTGAAGGTCTCATAACACTGCCATGGCCACATTCTATTTTTAGCATGCTAGCTCAATGAGAGCTAGCCCAAGTATGATTCGAGATGGGAATCACACCTCCAGCGCCAAGTGTAGACATACCCTGTGTGGAAGGTACTCAGATACTATGGAGATGAACAGCAATATGAAAACAACATACCTAAAACAGATGATACACTTCTACTGTTTTCAAATACTAACTTAGAAATAACTGAGTTGTTTACATTGAGAGAGGAGATACTTTATATGTAAAACAGTGAGGTCTAAGCATTTTTAATACATGCACATTGTGTTCCATGCCACAGATTAGATGCATAAAATGGCTACTGTGAAAAATCTGGTCAATTTAAACAAAACTTAGGATACTTACACTGCAGCGAAATCTCTGGAGTCATTACAATGCATAATTATACCAGATTTTTTAATACCATTCAACCATGTTTATCTAAATGTAGAGAGTAGATGCAAAACATTTTGAATAAACTCAGTTTCTGATTAACAGGAAAGGAAGTTGTTATATCAGGGAAAGTTATGGTCCTGTGGCTGACTGGTAGCTCTATTAACTGGGATTATCAGAGTATTACACAACTAGTACAATTTTATATTTGCTGAGATTTCACACAGAATTTGAATGTCATTTTAAAGTGTAATATAATTTTGCTAATAAAAGTTCCAGCAAAACAATCATTCACTTTTAAAACAGAAATGCATGCAGTGCTCATGCAAGGCACAAAGATTAACAGCACTGGAGAATGAAGGTGCCCATGCCCAGAACATTGGCAGGCAGCAAAGACTGACAGTGAACCTTTTCCAGTTTCCCCACTGACCCCCTTCTACATCTGGTATCCTGATAGAGGGAGTGCCATTAGGGGTAAGATAATAGAGCACTCTCCATTGCTCATCCAAATCTTGACCTCTCCACTGGGGCTTTCAAAATGTTGCCAACAGATATGGGGTGAAATCCTGACTCTAACGATGTAAATAGCAAAACACTCTGACTTCAATGGGGTCAGAATTTTGCCCAGGGTGGTTTTTATGATGTGTTTCCTATCTATCTATCACCTACGTAAAAAATGGAGCCCACCAACTCATTTCACAAAGATCACTGAACAGTCATGACGTGGTAATAACATTGGCCCTCTGACAACTTTAACTAGACCCAAACCAACAATCTGATGGTAAAAAGGCGCTACACACTCATTGCCAATCTCCAAAGCCATCTAGCCCCCTACATAAAAACTGGAATAATCATGACAACCGTGGAAGAACCATAATGTTCTATTCAAATTACACAGGTTCAAACAGATCAACAAATGGTGACAATGTTAATGGAAGAGTCTGCCTATTAATGAGGGAAGGAATGGGTTGAGGTAGCGGTTAAAAATAAAGGGAAATCATTTTTGAAGTGTTACAATAATCTTGACAAAGTTTCTCTGTCCAGCAACAATTTTTCCTCATATATGGTTAAATTGTTTTAACTAGTTTTGTAGAAATATTAAAAAAATATATCTATTCTCCCCCACCACAGAATATTCAGGTTACAAAGAACAGTGGGTCAGCTAATCTATCTCCTCCTTGCTCACTGGCAGAATTTATTTCCCTTTACTAACCATACCTGGAAAATGATGCTGTTTGAACCCTTCTAAAAACTGCCAGCTGCTTAAGGGTCCAATCTTGCACTCACTGAAGTTAACAGACATTTTGTCCTTGAATTGGGCCCCAAATGTGGTTCAGCAACAGTTTTGGGTTCATGGTGAGCACTGGAGCCTTTTGCTAGATTTTTTTTTAATTAAACCTGAATTGTGTCCAATATTTATAACATTATTATACTTTCTGTTGTAAAATCCTTTTATCTTTAAAGGACTTTCACACATACTAGAAGTTCATCTGGACAAGTCTATTACTTGCTGTCAGATGCTAATACACCTCTACCTCGATATAACCCTGTCTTCGGGAGCCAAAAAATCTTACCGTGTTATAGGTGAAACCGCGTTATATTGAACTTGCTTTGATCCACCAAAGTGCGCAACCCCACCCCCCCGGAGCACTGCTTTACCGCATTATATCGGGGTAGAGGTGTATCTCAGTAACACACTTGCAGGCCTGTTCCTTTCATATAAGTGGCTACAGTTACTATCATTTAGATCCATATTTTCTAAAATATCCACTAATCTGGGGTTCCTTGACTTTTGGGCTCCCAAACTGAGAGATTCATTGATTCATAGATTCTAGGACTGGAAGGGACCTCGAGAGGTCATCGAGTCCAGTCCCCTGCCCGCATGGCAGGACCAAATACTGTCTAGACCATCCCTGATAGACATTTATCTAACCTACTCTTATATATCTCCAGAGATGGAGATTCCACAACCTCCCTAGGCTGCCTTTGAGAGAGCTGTTAAGAATTCATTATCCTATTTGCTATGAATAAAAATTGGGTACTCAGCACTCTGAAAATGGGGCTCAAACTGTCTCATGTTGGACCCTTTTGCAAATTTGGGCCATTATGTATTTTAACAAACAGGTTTAAATACAAGACTTTATACTTCCAATCCCACACCTATCAATAAGGACCACTCTTTTTCACCATGCTATAGTGCCTGAGCTTCAAGCACCCAGGCACTGAAAAGCTGTGAGCTTTCTAATCAATAGTCATACTGAGTCCTACAACAAAGCACTGTTCAGGAGTGAAAAGCCCACTCAGCTCGAAAGTCAGCATTATAGCGCTAGATATCATGCTAACAGCTACCGAATACTAGTTTGATACCTGGGCAGTGTTCCAAAAGGGAACAGAAAACCTAAAGATAAAAGAACTGACTATTCTGAGGAAGCTAATCCACTTTCTCCTTGCATGCATATCTGAACATGGAGCCCATACTTTAGAAATAAAGTGCTGTGTAAAACACTGAAGTGCTTTGCCTGGGGTTGTCCGTATTAGAATTCTGGCACCTCAGAGTTAAGGTCGACTTGCAGTTCCCATTGTAAACTTTTTATTTTTAGGGCTGAGTAATTCAATCTTTTTCCATTAACACAAAGTTTTTGGCCCTTTGGCAATTTCTTTTTAGAAAATAAAACAGGATGCATTATTAATAATTTGACAATCCACAATGTATATGGAGAATATACACTGTTTTTATTAATAAATGGATTCAAAGTAGTCTTGATATTATGACTGACATTACAAGGTCTCTGGAGATACTGGAGTATCAATCAGAAGTATCCTACAGCATGTTAAGATTGTTATAGTTTCCACTGTAAATCTCTTTCCATAGTAACATATCTCAAAACAAGCAAAATGGTGAAACAATTACCTCTGGGTCATTCTATGGAATCAAGAACTCAACACTGACGAGCTTCCCAATATTGTTTTGCTTTACCTGCTGGTCAGAGTTCATTTGCAGCTGAAAACTATGTTTTGATAATTAGCATGGGAGCTTAATTCTGAATCCCATATTTATGAAGGAAGGCTAAGTGTGGAGTTCCTGATCCAATTAGAAAATTTGATCTCCCCTTAAAAGACTGCAACAAAGGGAAGTACAGAGACAGCAAATGGATTTGAATTTTAAGTGGTACTTTAAATTCTTTAAACTCTTTTAAATTTACAGAATAATGTAAAGGCCTTGGATAGCTAATGTGACACCAATTTTTAAAAAGGCTCCAGAGGTGATCCCGGCAATTACAGGCCACCTGACTTCAGTACCAGGCAAACTGGCTGAAACTATAGTAAAGAACAAAATTGTCAGACACACAGATGAACATAATTTGTTGGGGAAGAGTCAACATGGTTTTTGTAAAGGAAAATCATATCTCACCAATCTACTAGAATTCTATGAGGGGGTGAACAGGCATGTGGACTAGGTGGATCCAGTGGATATAGTGTACAGTAACTCCTTGCTTAACGTTGTAGTTATGTTCCTGAAAAATGCTATTTTAAGCTAAACGATGTTAAGTGAATCCAATTTCCCCATAAGAATTAATGTAAATGGGGGGGAGGGGTTAAGTTCCAGGAATTTTTTTTCCACCAGACAAAAAGACTATATGAGTAATTCAACCTTTTTCCATTCACACCAAATTTTTGGCCCTTTGGCAATTTTTTTTCTAGAAAATAAAACAGGATGCATTATTAATAATTTGACAATCCACAATGTATATGGAGAATATACACTGTTTTTATTAATAAAAGGATTCAAAGTAGTCTTGATATTATGACTGACATCACAAGGTCTCTGGAGATACTGGAGTGTCAATCGAAAGTATCCTACAGCATGTTAAGATTGTTATAGTTTCTATATATATATATATATACACACACACACACACACACGTACGTATACACAGTATAAGTTTTAAACAAACAATTTAATACTGTACACAGCAATGATGATTGTGAAGCTTGGTTGAGGTGGTGAAGTCAGAGGGTGGAAAAGGGTGGGATATTTCCCAGGGAATGCCTTACTGCTAAATGATGAACTAGCATTCGGCTGAGCCCTCAAGGGTTAATACATTGTTGTTAATGTAGCCTCACTCTCTACAAGGCAGCACAAATGGAGGGAGGGGAGACAGCATGGCAGAAAGAGACAGAGACACACCCTGTGTGTGAGAGAGAGGCGCACATTGCCCCTTTAAGTAAATTGACCCCACTCTAAGTGCACTGCCTTTTTAAGTAGATCAGCAAGTTGAGACAGCAGTTGCTGCCAGCAAGTTCCCTCTGTCCTGAGCACTGCTGCGACCCCACCCCCACCCCGACTCTGTGGAGATGGGGTAAAGGAGCAGGGGACAGGAGCAGGGGGAAGGGGACACCCTAACATTAGCATCCCTCTTTCCCCCTTCCCCCCAGCATAGCAAGCAGGAGGCTCCCGGGAGCAGCTCCAAGGAAGAAGGGAGGAGCAGCACATGGCAGTGGGGGAAGGAACAGTTGAACTGCCCAGCCATTGATAGCCTGCTGGGCAGCTGCTGCATAGGGAACTTAGGAGAGCGTGGCGCAGATAGGGGGGCTGCCGGTCCACCCTGGTTCCAAGCCCCGACAAGCTAACTCCAATGGGCTGCTCTTCCTGCAAGCAGTGGAAAGCAGGCGGCTGCTAAACAATATTATAAGGGAGCATTGTGCAACTTTAAACGAGCATGTTCTCTAATTGATCAGCAACATAACAACGAAACGTTAACCGGGACAACTTTAAGTGAGGAGTTACTGTACTTAGATTTTCAGAAAGCCTTTGACAAGGTCCCTCACCAAAGGCTCTTAAGCAAAGTAAGCTGTCATGGGATAAGAGGGAAGGTCCTCACATGGATTGGCAACTGGTTAAAAGATAGGAAACAAAGGATAGGAATAAATGGTCAGTTTTCAGAATGGAGGTAAATAGTGGTGTCCTCCAGGTGTGTGTACTGGGAACAATCCTATTCAACATATCCATAAATGATCTGGAAAAAGGGGTAAACAGTGTGGTGGCAAAATTTGAAGATGGCACAAAACTACTCCAGATAGGTAAGTCCCAGGCAGACTATGAAGAGCTACAAAAGGATCTCTCAAAACTGGGTGACTGGGCAACAAAACGGCAGATGAAATTCACTGTTGATAAATGCAAAGTGATGCACATTGGAAAACATAATCCCAACTATACATATAAATGATGGGGTCTAAATTAGCTGTTGCCACTCAGAAAGAGATCTTGGACTCAGTGTGGAGAGTTCTCTGAAAACATCCACTCAATGTGCAGCAGCAGTCAAAAAAGCTAACAGAATGTTGGGAATCATTAAGAAAGGGATAGATAATAAGCATATTGCCTGAGTCTATAGAAATCCATGGTATGTACACATCGTGAAGTCTGCATGCAGATGTGGTTGCCCCATCTCAAAAAAGATATATTGGAATTGGAAAAGGTTCAGAAAAGGGCAACAAAAATTATTAGGGGTATGAATGGCTTCTGTATGAGCAGAGATTAAGAAGACTGGGACTTTTCAGCTTGGAAAAGGAACGACTAAGGGGTGATATGACTGAGGTCTCTAAAATCATGACTGGTGTAGAGAGTGTTATTTACTCCTCATAACACAAGAACTAGGGGTCACCAAATGAAATTAATAGGCAGCAGGTTTAAAACAAACAAAAGGAAGCATTTCTTCACACAATGCGCAGTCAACCTGTGGAACTCTTTTTCCCAGAGGATATTGTGAAGGCCAAGACTATAACAGGGTTCAAAAAAGAACTAGATAAATTCACAGACAATAGGTCCATCAATGGCTATTAGCCAGGATGAGCAGGGATAGCGTCCTTAGCCTCTGTTTGCCAGAAGCTGGGAATGGGCGAGAGGGGATGGATCACTTGATGATTACCTGTTCTGTTCCTTCCCTCTGGGGCACGCAGCATTGGGCACTGTTGAAAGACAGGATACTGGGCTAGATGGACCTTGGGACTGACCCAATATGGCTGTTCTTATGTTGTTCCTGATCCTACTCCCATTGAAATAAATGGTAAAACAAACATTGACTTCAATGGAAGAAGGCTTAAAATGTAGTTTTATATTGGTTTCAAACACTGCTGCACCAGGTTTCAAACAAACAAACAAACAAACAAAGTTAGTTTTTTTTAAAAGCAGACAATTCCCACTAAGGGCTTGTCTACATTGGTGAAAATGACTGGAATAACTATTCTGGAATAGCTCTGCATGTGAATACTCTGTTCCAAAATAATTAGTGTGCTTTGTGGAATAGTTTATTCCACAACAGCTATTCAAGTAAGTTTCCCTGTATAGACCAGCCCTTAATGTGGATTATTCCTTTAGGGTACTCCGAAACACCTAAAATCTTTAATATGTAAAATTAAACAACTAAACATATGCAACATTTTTTTCGTATTTTTAATTCCTCATACTAAATGAAACACTGTTTGTGCAGTGTAAATCTGCAAAATACATTGGCACTTGATAATACTGAGGGAAACTAGTCAGTAAGATTCAAAACAGGATTGATATTTATACAAACAAGAGTTGAATCTGCAGTTACAATTTTCCATTGTATGGTATTGCACACCAAAGTGCATTATGAGGGGTTTATACCTTAATCCAAGCAACCAGAATTGGCCACTGTCAGACATAAGATACTAGACTAGATAGAACATTGATAGGAACTGAGAATTTCCACACCAAAAGAGAGCTATTTCCCAATAATGGTCAATACTCCAGCTGGTATTCATCTTAAGTATCAGTGCATCAGGTTTAGCAGAATTCAGTTTTATACTACCCATGGGAACTGTGGGTGTTATCCTTGACATTCTAAATGGCTAATCATTTTTTAATCTTACTAAGTTATTTACCATGATGATTTCTTGTGGCAGAGGGTTCCACAGCTTAAATAGATGTGGTGCAAAAAAAAAGTATTTCCCTTTCTTCTTTCTATTTAGTGAATGATTGTATGTACCTCTCCTATGGCATCTGGGTGCCTGATATAAATTAATGAAACACCATGTTAAACTCCCACAGCTAAGAGGATAAACAACTCACCTTCCTGTACCTAACAACCTTAATAAATAAGCCAGTATTGTTCCATAGTTAAGGAAATACTTCAACAAAAAGCCTTGTCTGGCCTTGTTCTAAAGTTCAGAAAACTTTAGATTCTGGCACATTTCCAGAATGAGCAAATATGATAGCTGGGTCTTGCCACGGAACAGGTCTCCCTCCAGCCCTTAAGGGGTTTGCATTCATAGGCTGTCAGTCAAAGAACCTGGGAGGCATGGATCAGCATTCACGTCACACTCCCTGTCGGTACCCGGCCCAGGCCAGCTACTGATCCAACCAGCAAACCAAATTTGGTGATGAATCCTGGTCATGCTCTACCTGAGGCACAATTGCACATAAGCTAAGAAGAAGAGTCAAAGCACCTTAGTTGACCTCAGCTGCAGCATAGGTTCAAAGGAAGGGAGGCTCTCCCTAAGGCAGGCAGGTACCATACCATATATGGCTTTATAGATTAGAACCCACACCCTCCATTGCTCCTGGAAGCAGATGAGCAGCCTGTGCAGTTCACAGAGCCACCAAACCACTCCACCAAGTTGGAGGCCCACTGCATTCTACCTTAGCTAAACATTCCAAGTGGTCGCTAAAGGTAGCCCAGATAGAGCATGCTGCAGTAGTCAAACCTGGAGGTGACAGTGCCACTTTAAAGAAAGGCGGTAACCTTGTAACTCACCACAGAGGAAAAACAGCACCATGAGCTACTACTGCTACCAGGGAAGCCAAGAGCAGCTGGGAATCTAAAAGTACCCCAAGAGAGTGAATCTTTTTGGCAAAGGATGGACATTCTCCACTAACAAATAAAGCAGCCAAACCCCTATCAGCAACTCCTCAGGTTGTTTTCCCTTGCCAACATGCATCACCTCCATCATTTGTGGGTTGAGCTTCAGCCAACTTGTTTTCACAGGGCCTGGACAGAACAAGGAAATTATTCAGTCTCAATCTAATGAGAAGCACAGACAAAGAGGTCATCTTCATATTGGTGACACCGTAGCCCCAAACATTAACACAAACACTCTCAAAGGGCCTTTTGCATGTTGCACAGAAGGGACAACAGTATGGAACCAGAGATGAGAAGGGCCTCACAGACCCTCTGAAACCATTCTGAAAGGAAAGAGCAGAACCAGTGAAGAACAGTTCCACTCACCCCTTTTACACCCTGCCAACATATCAGGAACACCACCTGAGCAATATTATCAAAAGCTCTAGTTCTAACAAAATCATCAGACTCTTGACCTTTGTCCAGGGCCAGGAGTTCATCAACCAAGAATATGAATACAATCACTATAACATACCCAATCCTGAAACCAACATGATAGGAATCCAGGAAATAAAAAGATGCCTAATTGAAGCGTAATCTTCCCAAAAATTAAAAGTTTTAAACATGGTAATAACTGGTAACTGGAGAGATAATTAACATTAAGTGATGGCTTCTTGAGAAAAGTCTAACCATTGTTTCTTTAAGGATGCTTGGTATCATGTCCTCTCAAGAGAAGGTAACAAACCCAAAAAGCTTCTGACTGGCTTTCACCAGGCATGAGAAACCTGGACCTCTCTCACAGGTAATTTTGTAGTTACCCAGAATAATGTCCCAGAATAATGATTTCCAAACTGGTTTCGATGGACCACTAGAGGTCTGCAGAGCTCTTCCTGGTGGTCTGCAGAGAGTTGGCTAGTCAGTTAGCACTTGCTCCTCATTCTTATTTCCAGATGCTAAAGTACATTAAATGAAAGTCTCAAATAAATTCAAGACTTTTCTAATATTAATTTCCTATATAAGGAATTGTTGCAGTTGCCACAGGGATGTTATTCAATGTCAAATGAGAGGGGAGATTAGGAATGTGATGTGAATAGCCCATGAAATATCTCTATTAAGATGTGGTGCATGCTATGAAAAAGTTTGGAAAGCCCCATCACAGAGGAATCAGGAAAACACCTGAGCCATTTCCACAAAAACAAAATAGGGATTATGGAATTTTTAAGAAATCCCACAGCCTATCACGGCACTTGAAGAAATAAATGAAGTTCTCCCCCTTCAAAGATTACTAATTTTCATGTGTTTCTTTGTACATTTATTAGTTTGAATATTAAGACAATGTATTAAATTTGGAAATAATTCAGAAATAAAATGAACTTTTATGTGACTATCATAAGTGCACAGAATGTGTGACATGAGTTTAAGATTTGTATGTATATTTTATTGAAACAAATTACATTATTTTAAAAATAATAGTTTTCGGTGGTAGTGTAAAATACACACACATACAAACTTGAAAGATTGAGGTCTCTAGGAGACATCCATGATTTTTTTTAAAAACTAAACCACCGGGTATGTTTTATTTGTTGACTCTCTCTTTGTGCTTGTATTACGAAAAAAGACAAAAAGGAGCTCCGAATGGCCTCTCTCTTCTATCATACCACTTCTTATGGTCTTTTTACTCTCTCCTTGTGTGGAACCCCCATCATTCTCACAACCTCTAGTTATTTTTAGAATCCATCTCTGAACCTTTATGTTTTCCGCTATTTCTATTTAAGATCATTAAAACTGAACACAGTTGGGAAGGTGAAGATACACCACCCATTTGCTATTACATTCTTTCCCTACTAATACCACACAAAACATCCTATTTCACTATAATTGAGCTTTGTCTTCATTGAGCTGTCCACAGTCATGCAGAGATTATTTTCCTGAGCATTTTCCTTCAAAACCCATCAGTGTATACAAGTATCTTAACTCGTCCCTTCTTTCTTATTTGTCTATGTTGACTTTACTCAGCCACCATTCAGTCTTAAAACCTTGAGGTTTTAGGTCCTACTTGAGTTCTCACAATCCTCTTTAGTCTTGGCTATTTAATTTTTAACACCTCTCTGTCCACCACTCTCTTCTAAATCCTTAACAAACATGAGATACTGCACACCACTTTGGAAATCTGTCTAGTACATAACCCTAGAGCACCCCACTATTAACATTTTCACCTATAAGGCCATTAATTCATACACTTTGCTTCACATTTCTGAACCACTTTTTAAATCCATGATGAAACTTTACCTCTCTCCCCACAGTTAACGAGTTTCTAGAATAGCCTCTTGCAAGGAAGTTTATCAAATTCCTTTTGAAATACCTCTATAAACTATCTCCAGCTCAGTCTCCATTAGCTCGTTTAGGCAGTCCTCTGGATAAACTTAGAAGAATATCTTATTATTTTGTATACTTTTGGCTACTTACTCCTTCAGTTTCCTCTGGGTTTTTCAAATAATCACTGAAGATGTTTTCCATTCTATTAGTATCATTTGAGTCAATTTTTAAAAGGACACCCTTTTAATCCTAAACCTCTGGTACCTTGCTGTTCATCCCCCCTCTTTGTTTCCCTTGATTTTAATTTCTGTAGATCTGTAGTACCCAAATCTTGTATGACTCTAATAAGATTATTTTTAAACAACCTTCAAGGGGACTCTCTGAATTTTAATCCCCTTAACTTTCTTTTCAAGCTATTTTTAACTAACTTCCCCCATTCCTACAATAAAAAGAAACATGTTCTTGAAGTTCAGTTTCACAGTATTTGTTCCTCTGATTAACACTCCCTCCCCAGAAGAGCTCTGTTTAAGCTCCAAAGCTTGTCTCTCCCACCAACAGAAATTGGTCCAATATTGTCATTTACATAAAACCTCAACCATACTTTTTATACCATGGTTTAGTAGGAAATAAATAAAAAAAGAGAAGCCTCTCCCTTTGTCTGCTCCTGAACAAACTCTCCCAAACATCATTTCCCCCCCCTCACAAAAGTTGTGGAGATATAAAGTTCAGTCAATTTATATCTGACTAGCTGTAAATCATCTGGGGGGCTCTGTTTTGTTCTGGCAATCTCCGTGATCCCAGAAACTTACTATTGTGACACCAAGATCATAGCAATGCTGTTGACTCAGCGATAATGCAATGTAGTGGTTACATGACAAAGGGGAAAAGCAACGTATTCCGGATCCATGCTCCCCCAGTAGCGACACAATGAGAGAGGGCAGGGGCGGCGGCACCCGTTCTGCTGAGTGTCATTGACCTCAGGGTTAAACGATTGCAATAGGTTAGTTTTGTTGTTAAATTGTTAGCACGCTGCTAATTGTCAGTGGGCTCCGAAGTCCCCTCCCTTTGCTCCAGGCACCGCTTGAAAACCAGGGGTGACAGTCACAGGGTGCTGCTCTGGGCGTGGGGGGTCAGTCACGCGGCGCTGCTCTGAAGTGGGGGGTCAGTCACGGGGGGCTGCTCTGAAGGCGGTCGGGGGGGGTCTCGCCCCCCACGGCCCTAGGCACACTGGGGTGGCTCGGTGCAGCCCCCGCTTTCCGAGCGGAGGGGCCCTGCCCTGGCAGGGGCGGGCTCTCGGCTAGTGGGGTCTTCCCCCTACCGGGCCGGGCACCAAGCGCGCCCAGAGGCTGCCCTGCTCCCGGGGCAAGCCGGCTCCCACCGCAGCGGCCAGGGGCTCCCAGTCCGGCCCCCACCCGCCTCTCCGGGTCTCGCTCGCAGCCCGCCCTGCCGCTGCGGGGCCCGCGCTCGCCTGTCTCCGAGCCCGCTTCCCCCTCCCATGTGCCGCGGGCCCTGCCCGGCGCTCCGCTCAGGCCGCTCCGGCCATTGTGCCCCTGTCACACTGGAGCCGACCCGCCCGCGCACCACAGCGGAGCCCGGCCCAGCGGCCGCCGCCTCCCCGGGACACGCTCCCGCGAGCCCGGCCACCGCACACTCTGCGTCCGCTTCTGCAGCCCCCCGGCCCCGGGTGGCAACCAACCAGCCCCGCCGCGCAGCCGCTTCCCCCCCGCGCTACGAGCCCACCAGGCAGCGGTGCAATGGTCCGGAAAGCAGGCGCGAGCCAGAGCCGCCCCCCCCCCCCCCCCGACAGGACAATGCCCCCCATGACCCGGGGGGGGGAGGCATTGTGCAGAGAACCGAACATTTACAAAACAAAACCCTAAAAAAAAAAAAGCCCCAGCAGCGAGGGCCGGGGGCAGCGAGGCTCCTCCTCCTCTCCAAAAAGGCCTGTTGGAAAACTGCACACAAGCAGCAGCGGCAGCTCCGCCGCCTGCCTCCCTCTGCCCCGGAGAGACGAGGCGGCGAAGGGCGAGAAGGGGCGATCGCAGCCCAAGCGGGGTGCGGGGGAGGAAGGGGGGACACCAGGCCCGAGCCCTTTGTGTTACCTGCCGTGGAACCAGTCCTTGCAGGCATCGCACTCGATCATGAAGCGGGTTACGTCGTAGGGCAGCCTGCAGATGCAATAGACGGGCACAGTCGCCATGTTAGCTGAGCTCCCTTCAAAACAACACTGGACTCCCAGGCAAGCGAGCAGGGCTGGCGGCGGCTCCTGCCGCTAGGTAGCTGGCGGCTTCTCCTTCCAAAACGCAAGCAAAAAAAATCGCAATGTCGAGAGACGGAGCGGGGAGGGGGGAAAAGGGGAAAAAAATCAGATAATGCAATTACGGCTCCTCAAGGGCGAGCTCGCAATGTCAGAAAAATAATAAAGGGCTTCCCAAACTTTGGCTGCATGGCTCCTCTCTGGCTCTGCGAGCTCCAGGCGAACTGGGGCTTTTTTGTGTGTGTTGTTGTTGGTAAATGATTATTATCCAAAATGTTTGGCGAAATGCATTATATTGCGTGCCCCCTGGTGACAGTACAGTACCGCGGCTTTTCATAAACACTCCGAAATGTAGCCCTTTCCTTGTAATGTCCTTACGTCAGCTTGCAACATTGTAATATTTCCTCCGATGGGGCTGGGGAGGGAGGCTGCAGAAGGGGAGGCGAATCTGAAAACTCAAAGCTTGGCACCGGGCAAAATATTAGCAGGGGGGGGGTGGAGGCTGAGAGGGGAGGTAACCCACCTTGCTGAGAAAAACAAATAGGGCTGGGTGTAAAAACGGGGACGAGTAAAAGGAGGGAGATTTAAAAGAAATAAACGACGACTGGAGATGGGCTGCGCTGAATGCCAAGATCTCGTAATCGTTCCGCGCTGCAAGTAGAGACTTCTAAAAAACTGGCCTTAAAAACAAAAATCAGTCTCCAGGTTCGAGTGGGACGGAATGTGCAAGTGTCCACTCACACACACACACCTCTGCAAAACGAGTGACACCTGGCAGCAGGGCCGAATAAAGGAGGTGGGGAGGATTAAATGAACCTAGCTGTTAATATAACAAGTCAGAGCGCGGGAATGTCCAAAAAGGGACCCAGAAGTAGGGCAGCGACTCCGCTTTTAAAGGGACATAAATAAGGGCTTTAAAGAAGTTATTTCGTTCTATGCTGCACACAGCGCAGGGGCGGCCAAGGGGCTGTGCTCCCTGCAGAGATGGGAATCGGGAGTGAATTCAAACAAGGAACTCCCACCACCAGATCTATATCCCATTGGGAAAGGATTCTGCACCAGGGAGGCGTCCAAGAGAGCAGCCTTCCCAAGGCTGAGAAGGGGGGATTTTACAGGAAATCGCCTCTGAAGACACACACAGCTTCCAGCGAACAGTTTTTGGAACAGGCTTGTTCTGTTCTGCTTGTTTGCGGTGCCCATCGCCGACAGCGCGTTGAAGAGAAATAATAAAGTTTTCCGCGCGGACCAGCTGGTCCCTTGCGTTCTGTGGCGCTTCTTTTCCGCGATCCTGTTTGCAAACGAGAAACATAAAACATGTCCACTATGATCAGTTTCTATTTGCACCGGATGTGACACTTGCACTGCGTTGTTCCCACTACGCCTTGTCCATTGAATTCTAGCGGCCGGTTCAAACTTTTGTAAAATGTCACTTGTCCCTTTTTTCTCATGCCGATTCCCAACTTTAGTCATTTGATTGATTCAAATTGTCATAATCCTTCCCCCAGAGCTATTAACATATTTTCTAGCACGCTCAAAAGCAGCAGTTTGTAAAGTGCACTTACACCTGTTGCCAAACTTACTATACATGATGTGTGTGTACACACCCACATATACACATCATTTTAAGTAGAATATGTATAATATAGGTGTATATGCATACGCCCATAAACATAATTAAATACAGCATGTAGCTCTAAACCCCAAAACTTTATTTTGATGACAACCAACTCTATATCTAAAGGAGAAGTGGTTAAACTTTAAAGTAACATGATTTTAACTCAATACTGTAATTGCACTGTAATGCCTAAAGAAACAAAAGCTTTATAGAAGTATTACAGGGGTCTAAGCAAGGTGTTTGAGGGATGCATGAAAGACGTATGTATTTTGAAGGGAAAACTTGTAGTTGATGAAGGTATTTTGCAATATTAAATTTCCTTAAAAGCCACATAAGTCTACCTAAGCCAGTCCATCCCCCCTTAAATTAGAAATGGAGTGACTAGGTCTGTAACCCTTAAAAGATTAAAATAAATGTACTGGCCCTATGAAGTGCCAAATCAGAGCCATAGGGTATTGGGTACAGTTTGCTAAAAGCAGCTCACGAGTACAATACTATACAGCCCAAAGCTGCAATCATCCTCCACAAAGAGAAGAGTGAGCAACCGCAGAAGTGTAAGAGGAACCTCAGCTTGAACGGATACTTCTCTCTGAAAGGTAAAAACCTCTCTTCCAGCAGCGGGAGTCTGACAAGCTGGTAAAGAGGCAAGGATCATGGTAGCTTGTGTAATGGACAAGAGAGGGGCTTGGGGGAGTGTTTTGTAGCCTTCCTCAGGCTTCACTGTGGAGTGCAGTAACTAACCTTAAAACATTCACTAAGCAAGAGGCTTGTATTAGTTATTTACTGGGCACGCTGAATGAATTGATATGGGATTAATTATAGTGGATTTAGTGCTTTGAACGGTGCTCAGTTGACAGTCTTCTATTCATCTCAGACCAAGGAGGAGCTATGTACATTTTCTTGCTCTGCTCCATCAATGTGCCTCCATCCTGATTTGGAGGAGTCACCTTTAAGTATAGGAGGGAGATTCTCATTTCCATATAGGCTTAGTTCTAGGTCTCTCCGCTGAGATTACCAACAAGGTTAACAGTTGTACCAGTGGGACCTGTCCACCAAGACTGGTGCGAGACTGACAAGTCTTATTTTATGTAGGCCTCTGACTGAGACAGCAGTGACTTTTAGTCCCTCCCATGCTGGCTGCAGTGTTAGAAGTGAAAGTCTCTATCCCCTAATCAATATCCTGAGCCATCCACTTCCCCTGGGATTGTTTGGTAGTAGATGACCTTGCAAATGATTGTTAAATATTTTATGATGGCTTTCCTTTGTAAACAGTGTAGGGTTTCAAATTTTCCCTATAAGACTGAGGTCAAAGTATTGCACAGTATTGTATGCACACCACAAACTCAGATTACTAACAATGCAGTTTACCAGGGTTAGTAATATAGGCCTGCATTTTCAAAAGTGGATAATGACTTTGGGACCCTCCAATTATTTGGGTGCCAACTTGAGTCACCTTGAAGACAGTGCTGAGCACCTGCTCTCTAAGGCACAGGTCCCTTTTAGGATGTCTCAAGATGGGCACCCAAAATCACTAGTCACTTTTGAAAAGTAAAAGGAGACAAAACCTATAGTGCCCCAGCCAGAAAAACAGGAGACCGGGTCTAGGGGAGTAAAACAGCAGAGGAAAAGGTGTAGCAAAGCATTCAGCAATCTTGCCAAAATGTAATACAAGGGAATTCCCTCCACCACAAGCTAGTGGGGCAACAGCGAATCTTAGTAAGGAAGTGGGGGGGGGAGGAGGGAATAGAAGCAAGTGATCTCACCTGGCTTTGGTCTCGAGATGAAATGTGTATGCAGAGACAGCACTGCAAGGTGCCATTTTGTTTTCCTTTGAACATGGAAACAAAGGAAGTGCCCTTCCAAAAGAAAGTTTTCAATGTGCTGAAAAGCAGAGTAACAAAATCTGACTCTGATCATTCCAGGATAGGTACAGTGTGAAATGCAGGTATCTGATCACATGCCAAGCAATAGTCCTCTTATTCTATGGGCCAGAGCCTGCTGCCATTGAAGGCAATTTCATATTGATTTTCATGGGAGTAGGACTTAGCCCAAAAAGTTTAAGGAGGCCAAAGACCCCTACTGGGAGTCAAGTGGATAGCTCTAGCACTTTAGCTAGGGGCCTTGTAGGCGTGAAATGGAGCAGTACTCTCACAATCCCAGAGAAGCTGGATGTTTCCATTAACCTGGTTTCATGTAAATGAAGTCAACATTTACACTGGAGTCAGTAGGCTTTAGAGTTTGAAATGAATGGAGCAGTTCACATCTGTCAGAACTATCACTCCAGCCTGCTTGCTGAGTCAAGATGACAGCACTACAGACATTTATCTGGACAATCTAGGGCAAGAAAGTTAATTGTTTTTAAAATAAAAATATATTTCCTTTTTAAATGAGATCATATTTAGCCCTCATCTAATCTGGTATATATCACGAGTTTAACCAGTATCTGATTAAAAGACAACTCTGTTCCAGTTTAATATCAGATCACAAAGGACCCAATGAATAATGTCACCATGTGTATTGTTGCATTTGAATTTGCTCCAGGAATGTGGAGTCTATTACTCTCTCTGTGTACTCATTTCAGAACATAGATAAAAAGAAAAGCTCAGCTGTTTGATGTAACCATGGGGATTACTTCAGTTAATTATTTCACTAGCGCTCAATGTCTGGGCTTTAGATTTTAGCAATGTGGGTCTGAGGAAAGACGGCTAGTAAAGTTTTTTTGTAAGTGAAAAAAATAGTATAGAGGCAATGGTGCCCAGTGGGTAGAGCACTGGACTGGAACTCAGGAGAGCGGGGTACTATTCCCTGCTCAGGCCCTGAGCTGAAGGGTGACCTTGGGCAGTTTGTGTCCCATGCCTCAGTTTCCTTATCTATAAAATGGGGATAAAGATGCTGCCCTCCTCCGTAAAGCACTTTGAGATCTTCTGATGACAAGTGCAACCTAAGAGCTAGGTATTATCAATAAATCCCACTGTATACATCCTATCATAGAGAGACATTTATGACTTGCTCATGGGTCACAATAGATGTAGCCTAAATTCACAGTTCATATATTTCTTTATTGTATTCCTTAGGTTTGAGTTCTGCATACAAAACAATTCCTATGCAGGCTCTGGGCACTCTTGACAAATAATGACACACACAGTCCAACAAAGACACAAACAGCCGTAACAAACCAACTGCCTTCCTCTGCACTAAAAGAGGCCACTCCACACGGCTCCCTCTTGTTTACACCAAAGGAGCACCAGCTCAAACACCTCCACTGATCTCAGCTATAGCAGTAGGAGAAAGAGAAAGAAGAGGTCTCAGGCAGGTGGATATCAGACTATTTAGAGTTTTATAGGAAAAAAAATAAATCCTTAAACTCCCCCAAAAATCAACAAGCAGCCAGAGTAGATCACAGAGCACTGTAGTCATATGCTCATGGTAACAGGTTCTTGTTTAAGGAGCAAACCACCGTATTTTGCACCAGCTTCAGTTTCCAAACTGATTTAAAGCATAAACACAAGCAGAGATCATTGCAACAGTCCAATCTTGAAGCGACAAAGGCCTGGAGTGTGGTCTACAACCAAGAGGAAGGATCACAAATTTATGACCCATTGCAGATTGAATAAAACCATCCGAATCTCTGCTGCTATGATTATCTAACAGCAGCTGGGAGTCTAACAATATCTACAAGCCACAAACTGACTGACACTGAGCACAGATACACCCTCGTTTCCAGATTCCCCAGATGCTTCTTCAGTCTACCAGTTTTCTCTGGATGGGGTCACATCCAAAGCAGTCTCAGCCACACCCTAAAGCTCCCACCATAAACCAAGACATGGAATGATGCACCCTCCGGGTTGGATGATATGAAGAGAGGGGTTTTGTAAATGTATACACTAGACTGCAGTTACACTGTAAAATCGTAAGGGATGGGCCTTAAAAGGAACCACTCATGACCAGGCCTAAATCCTGTAAGGACATATTCAGGCAAAACATTCACCGACACTGCAGTGTGGCATGAGAAAGGACTGGAGAAATGGGTTTTGTATCTGCACACAGAAAGCATGTATATATTGGCTGATACGTGTGCATTCTGGAGTTCATTTTTGCATTTGTACAATCAGTATTTTAATTTAAAAAACACAAACATTTCCCAGTTTGTGTGGATGCACTCGCAACAGTAGGAGCTCATCACTTTATGTTCTGTGCTTTGCACCAGTTCCCAACTGCTTCAGGAACTGCTTGAGACAAATCCACATGATCTGGGAAAAACTGTATCCTTGCATCCCTACTATAGTCCTTTCTATAATTTCCACCAGCAGCTCCAGGCAAGCAGCCCTATTTCCAAAGTACTGTCTGAGGCTCCATTGCCAACACATCTCCACTGCTGCCACTGGGGAGCTAGGCCCTTTTAACATTGAGGGGACTCTGGCAGCAACAACGAAGATAAACTGTAACGTATTAGTGTACCAGCCAGCTAATGCAAGATCCTTAGAGCTCTTTGCTAGGAATCTCAGCTATTGTACTTCTGAGCCACCCTTAGCCATGTGTACCCAATATCCTACAGTTTGCCAGGTCATCTAGTTGTTCTAATGCTCTCATTGGCATTTAGACCTTCCAGCCCAGTCCAGAGTGCCTGCTCTCATTAATGGGGAAGGAGTGGCAGGATTCAATTGTGACGTTCTAATTGGTATAATGCAGATTGGAGCACTGAGTTCAACTTCTTCATTTCTTCTGGAGCAAAGGCTAAGTACTGAAAACTTAGCAGAAAAAAAATCAGAATGTATATTCAGGTAACATCTTGATTTGAGTCTCTGTGAGTGGATAATAGTAACCCAGGCTAACACAGTATGGCTCTTTGTCCCATACTACTACCTACACCACATATCAAGATCTTCAAGTCCGCCACTGTTTTTGAGCTCACGGACACGGATGCCATTTTCAAACATGCCAAAGTGATCTAGAAGCCTAAATCGCATTGCCTAGGACTTGTTATTTGGGCACTTCTGAAAACTCTACACCTAGACTGTTAGCTCAAGCAGGAGAGTCTCATGCTCTTAGATCCAGGTTCAGTCCCCACAGACGAGCACCAGTCACAGTTGTTGTTACGCAGATAAGAAGTAGTAATCATTTGGGGAGTTTTGTGGGAGGGTTTTAAATGCCATTTTTGGAAAAATTTTCCTCTAAATGCATTGTGTTCTCTCTCTGTTTGGGTGTGTATATAGATATACTCTTATAAACCTCTTATCTCTTTGTACACACTTACCCTGATTGGATTTTTTAACATTAAGAAGAAACTTGATTTATCATTTTTCTTCATCTGTGCCTGCTCTTAAAAAAACAAAACAAAACAAAAAAAAGCTATAGGGAACAGAGAGGCAACCCTTAGCCTCAAGAACTTAAACAAAATAGGAGTTAGCTGGTGGCAGGATACTTCTTTTCCAGTTTCCCCCTCTGAATAGCAGACACCAGATTCCCTGGTTACAGTTGGCTTTTGAGTATAAGGAACCAGCCCTGGCACAAAACATCATGTTATGTTTGGTTTTTAAATATGAATTTGAGCAGTTCACAACAGAGCAGCAGAGATGCTGGGGATGGAATTGCCTATGTTCATCTCCTGGGATCATCAGATCCCAAAGACAGGGAGAAGCACACTAGGGAAGTAGATGGATGAATGAGAACAGGGAAGCAGGGAGACATTTGAGTTTAGAGCATCCCCACAGCATTAAGGTGTTTGATTCAGGAAAGCATTTAGGTTTAGGCAGATTTTAAGGGGTTCCACTCATCTCTATAGCACTCCCAGGTGTCAGGACCTGGCATTGCAGGTGGCTTCACTTCTAGTACCCCATGTTGACCACTTCTTTGGTGCTGCAATGGCCTGTCTCCATCTCCATCTTCCATAACCCAGTCCTCCAGCCAGGTCACCTTTTAAGTTCAACCCCCTTCTAGGTAACAAAAGTCCAGCTGAAAATCCAAATAAGCATCTAAACAAACAGCTTTTCCGCCCCTCTTGGGCTATGCTGAAGTTCAGAGAGTTTTGCCCCTACTCCCGGGCTCCATAAAGCTCTCCTAGGTGCTGTAAGGTGAGCACTGCTTCCAAGGGCTTTCTCCCTAGAGCTTCTTCCCAGCAGGTTTCCTGACTGCCTCCCCTCTCCAGGGATGCTGGCAGCTTCTCCCAGGGACTTCCTGGCTTCTTCAGGCCCTACTTCAGGGCTTCCCTCAGGAGCCTACACTGCTCCCTGTAGGTCCTTTCCAGCCTGCCTTCCCCAGGCCCTTCCCAGAGAGCAGGAACTACCCTTCCTCCTCCCTCAGGGAGGGCACCCAGAAGAGAATTCTCCTCTCCCCCTATGCAGGCTGCTCTGATCCTTTTACACCTGGGATCACTAGTTGTAATTAAGTCACCAGATCAGGATCAGCTGAGGGATAACTGCTACCACAAAGGCAAGGCTGCACCCAACTCCCCTTAAAGGGCCAGCCTGCAACACACATGTTCAACTGTCCAGGAGTCTAAAGCACATACTGTGAAGCACCCTTCCTGAACAGGGTTGCTCTCCTGAATAGGACCTAAAACAGCAATCCAAGTGCCTTGCAAAAAAACAAACTCCCTCCCTCCCCACCCTGAAACAGGCAGTTAAGATTTTTAAACAATATTCCTAAGTAAATAATATTTAAACATTAAACAGCAGCCTGATTTAAAAGGCACTTTCACACACTAAACTGATTGCACCTTTGAAAAATTAAAGTATCTATTTCATAAGCATAATATGTACCAAGGTCTGCTTTCATCAGTCCCTGTACATACCCTGTCACTTGCTTAGGGTCCTCCCTTAGGCCTTGTGTCTCAGGCCACCTGAAGAATATATCCAATCAAATACACAACAGGAGCTTGTAATGGGGTGATTGACTGACATGCAGTCCCACATTCTCATTCAAGTTTTGTACAATCATTTCTCAAGGGCCATTGAGAACCCGGGGGAAGAGGGGGGGGTGAGGGGAGGGGGAGAGAGAATATACCAAATTTGAACTTTGACCTTCATGTCAGGAATCACCAGAAGGTCTTTAGTCTCTCTTGTTAGACTCCAACTGTTCAGTTGAATTTTTGAACAAAACCCTGGCCATTCAGTACATTTAGTACAAGTCTTATGGTCCTCCACTGTCCCTCTCTTTGGAGCACCTCCAGTACTGTGCAGTGAGCCCGGGGGGGGGGGGGGGAGGAGGGAAATAATATGGCTTCTGTTATAGGGAAAGCTGTTTTTTGGGAAGCTGGAGCACAGAAAGTTCTGAGGCGTTTGGCACATGTACTATAGTGAAGTGGAAAGGGGTTAAGGAAAGCCCGAGAAGTCACTGTTAAACTCCCTCCCTGTGAGGGCAACGTTACCAGTTCTCTTTAATGGATTTGAACCATGACAATTGTCAATGGTAAGCAAGCACGCCAAAGACCCTGCAGCTAATGGGCTGCTCTCGGTTAATAATCTGATCTCTTTCCAGGGTGTGCCTTTTTGTCATTACACATTTCTCTGTTTGGGGACAGAGAGGTTGTGGATTCCCAGTCAGAGCCGGTGCTAGGCGTAAGCAGCAATTGCTTAGGGCCCTGAGCAACTCAGAGGGGCCCCCTATTCACTTTTTTAGTATGTGTTGGCGGGGGGGGGGGAGGATATTCCAATGGGCTAGCTCCACCTCTGCGGCCAGTCTTCGAAGTTTTTTAAGTACAGGTTAACAAACATCTGCCAGGGACAGTCTCGGTACAGTTAATCCTGCCTCAGCACAGGTGGCTGGACTAGGTGATCTCTTGAGGTCCCTTCAATCCCTGTATTGCTATGCAGAAAACCAGAGCACTTTCTTTCAACAAAGACAGTGGAACCAAGCAAACACCATACTATATTCTTGAAGGAGTAGAAAACTCACTAGTGTGCCATCATATCTACATCCAGGCAAATGGCTGCCTACTCCTCCCAACTCTGGTGTGCATAAATGCACAATTTAGGTAAGTGCATGCACTGGTCTGCTTATAAAATATTTATACCACTTTTCTTTAATATTGAAAATGTTTAATGCATTGTTTGCACCACCCCAGAGTGGGTGATTAAGAACATCTGTATTAAAAATTTTCGGAGCTTGGTTATATCCTATACAGCACATACCCTTAATATTCATTTGTATGGCACCAACAGCATGCTCAACACATTCCAGACGCATCTTAAAACAAGATCCCTGCTGTCTCCTAAGTATTTATTTGTCTGCCAATCTCCACAGGTAAAACTCCCGCTGACATCAATGGGGGTTTGCTGGAGTAGGGGCAGGTCCTAATGGAAAGTTTTATTGTTGTTTTACGCTGTTTTCAGATCACCTGTTTCAGCTGACTACAGCACAGCTGGCCTTATGACGTCAGCCTGTTGAAATCCATCCTATTGATCTGGAGTATCAAATACATAATGAGAATCCCTTTCCTCCAATAACTCAGTCAATTTCTACTCCTGAAAAGCTGCAGGGTATTTACTGTACAAAGAAAGAGCCTTATTTTCCAATTATTGAAACCCATGTGTTTTGTCGAAATAGGTGCATTTCTTTTGTGCTGCGTGTGTATGAACTCTATTGCCGATGAAAGAGGCTGGATTGGCAGCCCGGGAGAAAGAAGGACTTTGTTATGATATGGCACAGGCAGTAGCAGAACAAGCTTCCTCACGCCACCCTACCAGCATATCTCCATCTTGGCCTAGAGAGGCCAGTTCCAAAGGTATACGGGCAGTCAGACCTCCCTGCCCTCGGTGCTGAAGCTGCTAGCAAAGTTGCCGATTGTCGACAACTGGGATTGTGCATTTAAAGTATATATTTGTTAGGAGAAAAATAATGTACTGAATGTTCAGAATAAAACTCTGGCTGCAATGTCTCTTTACGATTTGTATTACAGCAGCATGTAGACACTCTAATGAGAAAAGACAGTTGCCTTTTTCCATAACTGGTGTTCTTCGAGATGTGTTGCTCATGTCCATTCAACTTAGGTGTGTGTGCTCGCCACATGCACCGGTGCCGGAAGTCTTTCCCTCAGCAGTATCTGTAGGGGACCAGCTCTGGCGCCCCCTGGAGTGGCACGCGTACACTGCGGCATATAGGGCAACACTGGCCCCCAAGGTAATGGTCTTTTCTTCTTCGAGTGATTGCTCATGTGCATTCAACAATAGGTGATTCCAAGCTATATCTGTTGGAGGCAGGTAGGAGTTCAAAAATTCTCGGGACAGAGCACAGCCCTGCTGACCCGGTGTCTTCCCTAGTCTGGGAGATGATCGCATAATGCAAGGGGAATGTGTGAACTGAAGACCAGGTGGCAGCCCTACAAATGTTCTGAATGGGGAGATGGGCTAAAAAGGCAGCCGACGAGGCCTGCATCCTAGTCGAATATGCCCTCACAATTGACGGCGGGAGGATACCTGCCAAGTTGTAACAGGTACGGATGCACGAGGTGATCCAGTTGGAGAGACGCTGAGTGGAGATCGGCCGACCTCTCATGCATTCAGCCGAGGCGATGAACAGCTGCAAAGACTTCCTGAACAGCTTAGTCCACTCCAAGTAAAAGGCCAGAGCCAGTGTAACACCCCTCACTGGACACATGGAGCTTGGGGCAGAGGACCGGCAGGAAAATGTCCTGATCCATGTGGTAGGCGGAGACCACCTTCAGAAGGAACGAAGGACGTGGGCAGAGCTGGACCTTGTCCTTATGGAACACCGTGTATGGGAGCTTGGAGGTTAGGGCCCTAAGTTCCGAGACCCGTCTAGCAGACGCGATCATCACCAGGAAGGGCACCTTCCACGAGAGGTGCGACCAGGAGCATGTAGCTAAAGGCTCGAAGGGGGAGACCCGTCAATCAGGCCAACACCAAGTTCAGGTCCCACTGTGGGACTGGGGGCCTAACATACAGGAAGAGACGATCCAATCCCTTAAAGAATTGGCCAGTCATAGCATGGGAGAAGACTGTGTGCCCCTGCATTGGCAGGTGGAAGGCTGATATGGCTGCCAAGTGCACCTTGATGGATGAGGGCACCAGGCCTTGGGCTCTAAGGTGCAGGAGATAGTCTAAAATGAGCTGAATCGGGGCAGCCACGGGGGAAACGCCCCTCTCAGCCACCCATAGGGAAAACCGAGACCAATTTGCCAAGTAGGCTCAATGTGTGGAGTGTTACCTGCTTTCCAAGAGGACGCGCTGAACCCCCTTCCGAGCATATCCTTTCCTCCCGGCCTAACCATTGAGCAGCCACGTCATGAGGTGGAGTGCCGCTGGGTTGGGGTGGAGGAGGCAGCCCTGGTCCTGGGAGAGTAGGTCCGGGCAGGACAGCACTGGCTGGTCGACCGCCAGGCCTGTACCAATGTTGCCTAGGCCATGCTGGGGCAATCAGGAGGACCCGGGCCCTGTCCGTCTTTATCTTTTCCAGGACCTTGCTGATCAGCGGGATTAGGGGGAAGGCATGGAGAAACTGGCCCGACCAGGACAGGAGAAAGGCATCAGAGTTAGCGACCATTCCCCACCACTGCCCCGGAGCAGAACTGGGGACACCGGCAGTTCTGCCGAGTCGCGAACAGGTCGCCCTGGGGAGTTCCCCACTCTTGGAAAAGCCTGTACACCGCTTCTGGGTGTAGAGACCACTTGTGCTGAGAGAAGTCTCAGCTCAGGCGATCCACCCGCGAATTCCGGGCGCCTGGTAGGTGGTAGGCCTGTAGGCAAATGTCATGGGCTATACAGAAGTCCCACAGCCTGAGGGCTTCCTGGCAAAGGGCAGAGGAGCGGGCCCCGCCTTGCCTGTTGATGTAAAACATCGAGGCCATGTTGTCCGTGAGAACCCTGACCACTCTGCCCTCCAGGTGTGAGCGGAAGGCCACGCACGCCAGCTGGACCAGCCTGAGTTCCTTGATGTTTATATGCAGGGCAAGGTCCTGCGCAGACCACAGATCTTGGGTCTGAACATACCCCACATAGGCCCCCTACCCCAGATCCAAAGCATCGGACACCAGCTCCACTGACGGGTGCCTGCTCCTGAACGGGACCCCGCAGAGCACGTTCCCCAGGGAGGACCACCACTGTAGGGAGGCAGTCACCGGCTCAGGCACAGTGAGGACCTTGTCCATCCTGTCTCTGTCCTGGGAGAACACCGAGGCCAACCAGAGCTGGAGGGGCCTCATCGTGAGTCTGGTGTGGCGAACCACATATGTGCACGCCGACATGTGACCCAGGAGCTGGAGACACACTCTGGTTGTCATCACGGGAAACTTTGTGACTGTGTCGATGATCCCTTTCAGGGTCTCGAACCTGTCCAGTGGGAGGGAGGCTCTGGCCGATGTCTTGTCCAGGATTGCCCCGATAAACTCTATGCACTGTACCGGGACTAATGTGGAATTGATGTTGTTTACCAACAGGCCCAGGGTGGCACATGTGGACAGGAGGAGCGCCACGTGATCCCGCACCTGCGACTGGGAGCTTCCCTTGACCAGCCAGTCATCCAGATAGGGGAAAATCTGGACCCCACAATGTCTGAGGTAGGCCACCACCACAGACATGCACTTCGTGAATACCCTGGGAGCAGTGGACTGGCCAAATGGGAGGACCGTAAATTAGTAGTGCTCCTGCCCAACCGTGAAATGGAGGAAACGCCTGTGCCTCTTGAATATATGAATGTGGAAGTACACATCCTGCAGGTCGAGGGCGGAGTACCATTCCCCGGGATCCAGGGAGGGGATGATGGAGGCCAGAGAGACCATGCGAAACTTGAGCTTTACCATGTACTGGTTCAGGCCTCGCAGGTCCAGGATGGGCCTGAGCCCTCCTTTGGCCTTTAGGATAAGGAAATAGCGGGAGTAGTACCCCTTGCGTCTGAACTCCGCTGGCACCACTTCCACCGCTCCTAGGCCAAGGAGCCGCCCCACCTCCTGCTCGAGCAGGGCCTCGTGAGAGGGGTCCCCCAAGAGGGATGGGGGCAGAGGGTGATTGGGTGGGGTTGAGGTAAACTGGAGGGTGAGGCCCTGGGAGATAGTGTTGAGGACCCATCAGTCCGAGGTCAGCCGCGACCAGTCCAGGAGAAAAGCACACAACCGATTGGCAAAGGGAAGCTTTATTGTGGGTGGATCCCTGATGTGAACTGATAGTCACCCCCGGGCGTCCCATCAAAACTTCCGTTTCCCCTCCTGTTTGCCCATGGAGGACCCCGGCTGGGGGGCAGACTGGGACTGCCTCTGCGGGTGTTTCTTGTAGTCCTGCAACTTTTTATATGGGGGCTCAAATTTAGAGTGGGTGGCAGCCTGCTGGTGCACGGTGACCCCTCGGTGCCATCTACCAGTCGGCACCACTCCCCATTCGCGGGGCATGCCAAGAAGGCAAAGAAGAGGACTTCTCTGCCATTCCACATCCTCCTGTGCCTGCGAGGTGCCTGCAGCCGAGGCCTCTTGGGCTGGAGTGAGGCGGAAGAGGGTGGTAGCCGGTCTCTCTGAAGTTCCAGAAACCAAGCAGGCAGGCTGAGAGAGCTGATTGAACCCCCATGGGTACCTCCGTGCCGGCCACGGAGTCTGAGGCCACGGGCCCAGCTGCAGTACCGCCAACGTCGTCTGCACCGTAGGTGCCAGAACCTGTCCTGCCACTAGAGAACCTTGCTCCAAACCTGAGCCAGAGCCCGAGCAGTTGCTCTCCTGTGACCAAGATTGGGCTGATTGGTGGCTCTGTCCCAATCAGTAACGGTCGCCCCTCCCGGAGTTAGATCTGGCTGACCTCAACTAGCATATGAATCGAGGCCTCGGCGACCGGCAGCGCTCGGCAGATCCACAACAGCCCCGGGCCAGCGATTTATGCCTCACGTTTAATGAGCGGTACTGGGATGTGGAGCAGGATCTGTAACTAGAGCGGGCTTGGCGTTGTGAAGATGTAGCCGCATGTGGTGACGCCACCCTGAGGGGATTGGCGACGGTCCGGGGAACAGTAACGTGGGTCCCTTGACCTGTCCCTGAAGCAGTACCAGTGCCACGGAAATTTTGGGTGCCGACTCTGAAACTCCTGCCGGTGGGTACCTGGATCCAGAGGTCTGCACCCGGTTACCGGTGAGCTATGCCTCGAGCTTCTCTGCCCTTGTCCTAGGTCCAGATACCAAATGGGGCTATGAGGCTTCTGCCTATCATCAGGGCCGGCTCCAGTGTTTTTGCCACCCCAAGCGGCTGAAGGAAAAAAAAAAAAAAAAAAGGTGCGATTGGCAGCACATCGGCGGCAGCTCTACTGCCGCCGCTTCATTCTATTCTTCAGCAGCAATTCAGCGGCGGGTCCTTCGCTCCGAAAGGGATTGAGGGACCCACCGCCAAATTGTCGACGAAGATCTGGACGTGACGCCCCTTTCCGTTGGCTGCCCCAAGCACCTGCTTGCTGCGTTGGTGCCTGAAGCCAGCTCTGCCTATCATGGTCATAAGCGTGGCGGCTGTGAGAGGGTGACCATTGGCGGGATGTCCCCTGCGACGGGGAGCGCTGCCGGAAAGATGGGACTGTGGTGGTCCCAAGGCGGGTTTACCTCGGGACTGGGACCCCGCAGGGGATGGAGTGAGCAGCACCAGGAGGGATATAATGTCTTGCACTGCTTGGAGGGCCTTCTGCGTGGGTAGCCGGTGGGGAACGGGCTGGGCTATACCACTTGATGGGAACTGGGGCCCGGGATCCTGAAGGGAGTGAAGAGGCACCTGAGACAGGGCCTTGGTCCACCCCAGACTTGTCCTTTCCTTTGTGGAAGCTTCCTCACCGTGTCTTCCTGGGCTTCTTGACTGGAGCCATGGAAAGAGACTGGTGCCAAATAGTAGACATTACCGTTGGGGCGCTGCGCACCGAGAATCAGAGTGCTGCTCCGGCATCGGGGTCAGGGTAGACTCCATCAGGAGCACCTTCAAACGAATGTCACGCTCCTTCTTCGTCCTGGGCTTGAAGGACTTACAGATTTCGCACTTATCACTAATGTGACCTTTGCCCAAGCACCGTAAACAACTATTATGTGGATCATTAATGGGCATGAGCCTTTTACAGCGATTGCAGGGTTTAAAGCCTGGGGACCGAGGCATGCCCCATCCCGAGGCCAAGTCCCTTTAGGGACCTACTAAGTCTCTAACTTAAATAGGTTGAACTAAACTAGCGGGAAACTATATACAGTAATATTTGCAAGAGGAAAATGAGTTCGAACAAATGAAAAGCAACAGCTCTACCTGAAGCAGCACCAGTTCCATGCACCGTCACTGGTGGCAAGAAGGAACTGAGGGTGGAGGGGGCCAGTGGTGCCCTATATACTGTGGCATACACGCGCCACTCCAAGAGGCACCAGAGCCGGTCCCCTACAGATACTGCTGAGGTAAAAACTTCCGGCACCAGTGCATATTGCGAGCACACACACGTAGGTTGAATGGACATGAGCAATCACTCGAAGAAGAATCATGGTTGCATTGTGCTAGGTGCAATGACATTTATTTCAGCAGTAGAAATAGTTCCAGACTATTGTTTTGTAGAGAATATCATGCTGGCTGCATGCCATTTGCCAAGGCAGCTCACACATTCTAGATCTCAAAAGGAAACTGGAATGCACATTCCAGATTTTTCTGCCCAGGGTGGGGCAGGGGTATCTAGGTGATTGCTTCCACTCCAAGTAAAGCCAAGACCCAGGCTTTCTGCTGAGTGGTCTTAAGATCTGGGTACTTAGAGCTGTTCAGGCTAGGAAGTGAATAGCACGGGACGCTGCTGGTTTGAATGTTCAGGCTACAAAGGGATAGCATCTCCAATTCTCAACGCAGATAATGGAAGAGAACCCTAGTTAATTTTCGCTCAGAACATATCATTACAACTCTGTATAAGTTTAGTTCAGTATTCTTGCATACTGAAGCAAATGATTCAGGGTGTGTTCTAACAGGTCTTTCTCATGATGATGATGATATTCTTTCAAGCCTGGCTCACCTTTCCTTTTCTGTGTGTGTATTTAACCCATTATTTTTGTTAGATTATGTGAATAATTTTGTATCACATTTCCTCTACCTTGAGGAGATTACATAAAGAAACCCAGTGTGTGCAGGAGAGAGGCAGACTAGGTCTAGTCTTGTAGCATGCTACTTAGGATTGAGAGGGCTTCAGAGACATGACCTTTACCCCTGGAAAATGTAAACACCTACAACAGGTTTTTCCAGCCACCAGATGATGACTGTGCATGTTTCCCTGATGACATATGGGAATTTTCAGAAATACACACAACAGCTACCCCACTGCAAGACTAGTTTTCCTTTACAGAATTCTCATCCTCTAGTTAGAAACATATTTCTACGTGCTAAATAACTGTTTATTTTCATGCTATTTGAAAGGTTAAAGTGAACATCAGCAATGTCAGAGGCTGGTTAACAGCTGGATTTCAATCTCCCATGAAAAGATATTAATCTCCACAGATGCCTTATGTCAGTGTCCCACAGTGCTCTCCATGAATTTCTGGTGGTGCATGGGGCAATGTGTTGATGGTCTACTGATGGGTGGCTGGTCACACAGTGCTGGTTTCCTTCATGCATTGACCCTACCTACCTGAGATCACCTCTCGGTATGTATACTTGACATACCACAATAGATGTGTTCCACTGGAGTAATAAAATGGTCGGTCCTCAGGGGCAGGCTCAGGAATGAAGGAGACAGAACTTTCACCAGAGGTGGGCCTAGACTCTGGAACTCATGCATGAAAGACAAAAAGGGACCAGGGACTTCACTACCATCAAAACTAAAGTTAAAAATCCATCAATTTGGCTTAGCTTTCCCCTCAATAATTCCTTCGCACAGACACCCAACCCACACAACTCACTCATACAGACAAGCAAGCAGGCAGGCAATCTACAAACTAATCAAATTATTTCTCTTAGGAAGACAGAGAGATTGTTATATCCACTTTTAAATACTTGAAAGGGACTCCGATACTATAGTGATGGGGGCCAGAGAAGTATCTAAACTAGTGGTGCCCAACCTTTTCCTGTCACACCTCCCCTTACCAGTAATGGAATCTGTCCAAGCCCCTCCTTCCTCCATACTGCACAGTTGGCTCAGCAGAGGAGTTTAGGCTGAAGGTGGAGCTAGGGGCAGAACTGGGGATGGGGGAGGAGCTGGGGGCAGAGAGGGAATGAGGGCAGAGCGCTGAGCTGGGGTGGAGCAGAGATGTGGCTGGGGGTGGAGGGGGGCTTGGCTGGGGACAGAGCAGGGGGTGGAATGGAGCTGGGGGCAGAGCTGGTATAGGGGCAGAGTGGGGTGCTCCTTCCCTGCTCCCTGTGGGGGCTGGCCTAGGCCCCATTGTGCACCCCCCCATAATGTCGCTAGGTGCCCCCCTAGGGGGGAGCACCCCACAGTTTGCAGACCACTGATCTCATTGGACGGTTTCCAGCTGCTAAATTTCACTGAAAGCAAAAAAATACACTAAATGCTCAGATGGAAAAATGATAATAGGACAGTAATTACTTTAGGCCCCACAAGGATGTTATGTGCTCATGATTTGGAGGGAAGGGGACCTGCCCAATGGAGGCCCCCATAATTTACATGAGGGGTCATCACAGAGTTACGCTCACGCGGAAGGTATAACCATGCTGAGTTCCTTCTTTCCTATCTTTTAGACCTGGCCTTTTTATACCCCATTTCCAGGCTGCATTACTATTAATTGACTGAAGTAATTGTCATCAAGTGGGAAACAGTCAGTCAGCCATACCATAAGCAATCATGAGAATCACGTTCATAAAAGCATAGTTCCTGTGCTTCACCTATATCATATGCACCCCTTTCCCAGGCAATGTGAAGTGTTCACATACCGCAGTTATCATAAACAGTCTCAAAGTGGGTAGTTGTGTCATTTCATAACAACTGCATCATGCCACTCATATAACATATTCAATGTCTGAGTCTTACTCTTATTAAAATAGCCCCTGTGCATGGGAAACGCTCCTAAGAGCAGCTACAGTTGTGGTGGAATGAAGGGTTTGTCTGAGTGATCCCTTTTCCGCAATAGTTTCTTCTCCACAGAGATTCTCTCTGTCAGCGTTAACACCAATAACGCCTCCTTGTAAAACAATCCAGTTGTGCTAGGCAGCCCTCTTCAGGCTCTGCAAGCAAATGTAACATCTAAAGGACCGTTTTTCAACACTCACTTTGTTTTGAAAATTAAAACCTAAGGCTCAACATTCCAGCATATCCCTTCCCTTTCCTCCTTTCCCGACCTCATGCATCACCTCTTTTGGTAAGTGCCCATCAAACTGGGGTTCTCTCTTCTATAGCAACAGCCAGCCCAGACAAAAGACAACATCTGAGAGTCCAGATTAGCAGATACAATAACCCTCTTGGGAAAAACATAATGACCTCCCCTACAACTGTGAGTGAGCTCTCACGCAGCGAGGAAAGCTGCAGCATTCCCTCAAACAATAGCCAGTGAAATACAGTTAGGGTTGCCACCTACATAGAGGTGGAAACAGCACAAACCAGGAGACCTCCCTCAGAATTAATCTGCTAGATGAAAGAGAGAAATCCATCATCTCCTTTCCCGCAAAGATCTCACAAGATCTGCTACACAGTACATGGCAATGCCATCCCCTAGCCACATCTAGAGTCATTCATGAGCCTGATGAACAATGCCCTAAATACAGGAGAGCATAAATGCAGTTTGAAAAACAGAACAAGCCCGCTATTACAGAACAAGCATCCAGGAGAATGATGCAGGTAGAAACCATTAATTATCTGCACAAGGAAAGGAGAAAGACACTTCTCCTCAATAACCTTCTGTTGCTGCTGTTGTCTATCCTGGAACCACAAGGATAGAATCTACCTATTCCACCCACCATGAGCTCAGTAGCTGCTGAACTGCAGAAATGATAGAGAAGGAAACCTCTCCTGAGATGTACCGGAGAAGGAACTAGTGAGTACGGAAGCTGCTGGACTCAACCCCCATTTCTGGAAAGCAAACCATTATCTCAAAAGGTTATTTTCCAGAATCTTATGTTTCTAGTGAGAATCTGCCCTGCTTCCAGACTGTGCTGCCCTCAACAGCACACAGGCGGACTTCCTCTGGCATGTGCTTTGTCTGATGGCTACCTCAACATGCGAGTCTCCACCCTGGTTTGGCCATTAAGGCTCTCTCTGCACTGCAGAGATGGCCATGGCAGAGAACTGTTCAGGAAAATGCTTTTTTTTAAAATGATTCCCATTAAAAGGCTTGTGCAATCAACATGGGCAGAGTGGAATTTGTGTAAAGCCATTTATATAAACAGCATTTTAAACCATTAGCAAACTGCATTTCCTAACACAGCAGTCCCCGGGCTTCATTTTTGCTAAAAGCACACTGCAATAAGAGCTTCCTGTCTGTTCCCTTCAGGAACATTAGCAGGGAGATCACAGTTGAAGAATTGAAGCTATTTTTCTATGCTTTGCTTTGGTATTTTTCATCTCTCTTTGTAAAGCCCAACCACTTGGGACAGCTCACATGGAGTAGATGGGATGTGTCGATTTTCTGGGAAGTTAATCTACAGCCATTGCCTTCTGCTGGAACCGTTCTGCACAGATGACAATCCGGGTTTACCAGTATATCCATACATCGATTTATTTGTTAGGTGACAGCACTCTAGCCTCATTCAGATCACAACCTTCTCTGCTACCCAGAAATATAAGGCACCATGAGGATAACCTCTTCAGGAAAGCACTTCCCATATCTCTGAAACATGTTTGCGTTGCCTCGCCAGAACTTGTAAGGCTTTTCAGAAAGCTGGGAGAGCAAGATGGTTTTGTTACATAATCTGTCTTTGCAGAGAAACAATCCAAGTGGAGGGTGCAGAGAAGAAGGGAAACATCATGAACATGAGCTGGCAGCCTTAGTGACATTCGTGCCTTATGCAAAGAGGCCAAGTAGTGAATGGCCATAGAAATGAAACTACCCTCCCAGCCATGGAAATGCTTATCGGGATCGGGACTGAGCTGCATTGGAGAGGCAGTGACGGGGATGTTTTTGCTGCCACTGTCCATGCTATACCTGGTTTTTGGATTAACAGATGACTTGTTTCCAGTGCTGTTGCTCTGGTGCCTTTCATGCCCACCGCATTCCCATATACACTATTCTCTGAGAATATAATGCAACAGGCAAGGGGAAGAATCACAAAATGTGGATTGTCAGTGCTCACGAAAGGTGCCAGGTGGCAACACTAGACTCAGAGGTAAACGGAGAAAGTAAAGAGAGAAGCTCCATTCCCACTAAACTATTAATTTTTCCAGTGGAGCTAGCTGGTAACAACCATGCTGTCCTAGCTCTACTAGAGCACCTGGTAAAAGCCAAGGGCAGAACTACAAAAGCTGCCTAATGGCATTCTGAAAGTGAAACTGAAATAAATCTGTTTCCTTTCTGTCTGCATTCGCTTGTGAAACAACCCAACCAAGTAAGGTAGCAATGCAACTCCAGAAACCAGGGGCCAGGGCCGGTGCAAGGAAGTTTCACGCCCTGGGCGAAACTTCCACCTTGCGCCCCCTCCCCCCTGCCCTGCGGCAGCTCCCTGCCACCCCCTCCGCCCTGAGGCGCCCCTCCCAGCGGCAGCTTCCCCCCCAGGGAGCCGTGCGGCAGCTCCCCACCCCAGCTCACCTCTGCTCCGCCTCCCCCCGAGCACACCGCCCCCACTCTAATTCTCCTCCCCTCCCAAACAGCTGATTGGCGCCGCAAGCCTGAGAGGCGGGAGAAGTGGAGTGGCTGCTGCTCTGGGAGAGGGAGTCTGAGTCACACATGTCAGCGTGCCGCCGGCAGCCCAGCCCAGGAACGCTGTAAAAAAAAAAAAAAAAAAAAAAAAAATTGGGGGCACTGCTTTTTGGCGCCCTTAAATTTTGGCGCCCTAGGCAACCGCCTAGTTTGCCTTAATGGTAGCACTGGCCCTGCCAGGGGCGGCTCTATGTTTTTTGCCGCCCCAAGCACGGCAGTCAGGCCGCCTTCAGTGGCATGCCTGCGGGCGGTCCGCAGATTCGGCAGCGTTTCTGCAGGTGATCTGATGGTCACGAAGGCCGCCTGACTGCTGCTGCCCTCACAGCGACCGGCAGGCCCCCTCCCCCCAAGGCTTGCCGCCCCAGGCACATGCTTGCTGCGCTGGTGCCTGGAGCCGCCCCTGCCAGAAGCCAATCTTTCCAGGACCTCCTTGGGCCTTAGAGAAGTACTTCAGCCTGGGTTAGCAGTTCACCCCATTTATCTAATGCAATAACCAATATGGCCAATTCCAAGTGTTTAAAAAAACACAAGTCAGGGCTACCAAAAATGAGATTGGCAAAAGTGCAACATTTTGAGCCTTGGGGTTCTTTTTTCCTCCACTGGTTTTGGATCTTTTCAGGTTCATATTTTCAAGCTTTTCTTTGCAGCCATGAGGGCTAGAAACTGGGCTTTCGTTATAAAAAGGAACATTTTTGCATAACAACTTGACTGCATGAACTGGGTCTTTAAACACCAAAATAGCACAAGAATCCTGGTGGAACTGGAGTAACTGCCGTTTCATAGGTCTTATCAGTAACTGTCTCCCCCATGCAGGCCTGAAGTCACAAATCTAGCTAGCTCGGTAAAAAGCCAAATACTAGACTTAATCCAATGGTTAGATTACAAGAAACAAATCAGAACTTCCCAAACACGTCAGATGGGTTATTCTGAAGGTGAACTCAACTGGGACCAGGATCCTTTACATTCCTTGTAGCTTGCAGCTTAACAATGGGAGAGGAGGCACAAAGCGGGTGGGAGTCAGCCTCTGCCATTAGTGTAATTAGTATTTATTTAACCCCCTCCTGTTTTTATTAGGGGTTCTTGTGAAGCAATGAGAGGCTCATTCACTACAAAGCAAAGGAAGTCAGAACTTCACCTTGAAGAGGTTTCAAAGTGTTGGAAGTTGCACTATTATAATGCGTTTGTTTTCCTCTTTGTTGAGTGCACACAACTTACATACAGGGTTGTTAAATGAATACTGGTTTGTACACCAAAGCAAAACAACACACAGCCAAAAAACAACACTCTGCCCCCCAACCCCCCACACACTTAAATCAACATTTACAGGAACAGGATATAGGGATATACCTGTTAAAAGAAAAAGCTATAACTGCTGGGGGTACATCCTGGCTCCACAGAAATCAATGGCAAATTTCCCACTGATTGACGCCAGTGGAGTCAGGATTTCACCCTGATGCACAAGGTAAAGCTGAGAAGGATGCTGATCTATTGGAAAACTAGGTTTGTGCCACCCCCTCCCCCAACTGCACCATGCTTAGTCAAGTGATCTGAACAGGGGAGTGGGAACCAGGAGCTCCTGTCTAGCTCTATTTCAGACACTGAGGTGAGGCAACTTATCCAAGGTCACACCACAGGTCATTTGCAGCGTGAGGCACTGAACGCAGGCCTCCTGAGTCCCCTTCAAAGGTCCTATCCACTGGATCAGGCTGCCTCTCCTGACGCTCTTAATTTGGAAAAGATGGTTACTCACCTTTGTAACTGTTGTTCTTTGAGATGTGTTGCTCATATCCATTCCAATTAGGTGTGGGCGCACTGCGTGCACAATCGTTGGAAGATTTTTTTACTCTAGCAACTCTCGGTGGGTCGGCTGAGGCGCCCCCTGGAGTGGCGCCCTCATGGCACCAGATATATGCCCCTTCAGTTCCTTCTTGCCAGCTACTCCGACAGTGGGGAAGGAGGACAGGTTTGGAATGGATATGAGCAACACATCTCGAAGAACAACAGTTACAAAGGTGAGTAACCATCTTTTCTTCTTCGAGTGCTTGCTCATATCAATTCCAATTAGGTGACTCACAAGCCTTATCTAGGCAGTGGGGTTGGAGTGAGATGTCGCGGAGTGAAGGACCGCTGAACCAAATGCCGCATCATCCCTGGACTGCTGCACTATGGCATAGTGGGAAGCGAAAGTGCACGGATGACCAAGTCGCTGCCCTACAGATCTCCTGTATGGGCACATGAGCCAGAAAGGCAGAGGACGAAGCTTGAGCCCGAGTGGAATGGGCAGTGAGTCATGGAGCTGGGACACCAGCCAAGTCATAACATGCACGGATGCATGATGTAATCCAAGATGAGATTCGCTGTGAAGAGACCGGAAGGCCTTTCATCCGGTCTGCCACCGCTATGAACAGTTGGGACGTCTTTCTGAACGTCTTCGTTTATTCGATGTAAAAGGCAAGAGCCCTGAAAACATCTAGGGAATGTAGCTGTTGTTCCCTTCGCGAGGCATGCGGCTTCGGGAAGAAGACCGGGAGGAAGATGTCTTGGTTGTCATGGAAGGCAGACACCACCTTAGGGAGGAAGGTGGGGTGTGGTCGCAGCTGTACCTTGTCCTTATGCAACACCGTATATGGTGGGTCTGATGTGAGGGCTCCTAAGTTCTGAGACTCGTCTCGCCAATGTGATAGCAATGAGGAAAGCTGTTTTCCAGGACAGGTACAGAAGTGAGCAGGTGGCCATCGGCTCGAAGGAGGCACCCATGAGTCTAGATAGGACCAGATTGAAGTCCCACGTAGGGGCCGGCTGATGAATTTGTGGGTACAGGTGTTCTAAACCCTTGAGGAACCTGCTTACCATGGGACTGGAGAAGACTGAGCGCCTGTTCTTGCCCGGGTGGAAGGCTGAGATCGCTGCTAGGTGGACTCTGATAGATGAGACAGCTAGGCCTTGCTGTTTCAAGGACCAGAGATAGTCTAGGATGGTAGGTACCGTCGCCCCCATAGGGACAGTGTTGTTTAGGGCACACCAGCAGGAGAAGCACTTCCATTTGGCCAGGTATGTGGACCTAGTGGAGGGTTTTCTGCTTCCCAAGAGCACCTGCTGCACTGAAGTGGAGCAGCGCAGCTCGGATTGAGTCAGCCATGCAGCATCCAAGCAGTCAGGTGGCAGGACTGCAGGTCCGGATGACATAAGCTGCCGTGTTCCTGAGTGATCAGGTCCGGCCACAATGGTAGAGTGATTGGTTTGGTCACCGACAGATCGAGGAGTGTGGTGTACCAGTGTTGTCTGGGCCATGCTGGAGCGATCAAGATTAAGCGGGCCTTGTCTCTGCGTAACTTCAGAAGGACCTTGTGGACCAACGGAAATGGAGGGAAGGCATAGAGAAGGTGGTCTTCCCACAGCATCAGGAAGGCGTCCAACAGGGAGCCCGGGAACGTCCCTGGAGAGAGCAGAACACCTGGCACTTCCGATTCTCGCGAGAGGTGAAAAGGTCTATGTGGGGAAATCCCCACCTTCGGAAAACAGAATCAATAACGTCTGGACGTATCGACCACTCGTGAGCCAGGAAGGACCTGCTGAGGTGATCTGCTAAGGTGTTCTGGACTCCTGGGAGAAAAGACGCCACCAGGTCGATTGAGTGGGCTATGCAGAATTCCCAGAGATGTATGGCTTCCTGACAGAGGAGGGACGACTGCGCTCCGCCTTGCTTGTTGATGTAAAACATGGCTGTTGTGTTGTCTGTAAAGATTGTGACAAAACGGCCCTGCAGAGGTTCGTGGAATACCTGACATGCCAGGCGTACTGCTCTCAGTTCCCTGACATTGATGTGCAAGGTTATTTCTTGTGTGGACCAAAGGCCTTGTGTGCAAAGGTCCGCGAGGGGAGCGCTCCATCCCAGAGATGATGCGTCCGTGGTGAGGACTAAAGAGGGTTGTGGAGCATGGAATGGCATCCCCCCGCAAACAAGGCTGGGGTTTAGCCACCAACCCAGAGAGGATAAGACCTCTGTCGGCACCGTGAGTACTGTGTCCAAACTGTCCCAGCCTGGATGGTACACTGAAGAGAGCCAGGTCTGAAGCGGGCGGAGACGTAGTCTGGCATGTCTGGTCACAAAGGTGCACGAGGCCATGTAGCTCAGAAGACCGAGGCATGTGCATGCTGTCGAGGTCAGGAAGCTTTGGAAGCCGTGGATAATGGTCATCATGGACTGGAAGCAGGCCTGCAGTAGGCATGCCCTGGCGAGATTCGAGTCCAGGACTGCCCCAATGAAGTCTATTCTTTGGGTTGGCTCCAAAGTGGACTTTTCGGCGTTGAGCAGCAGGCCCAGTTGCCTGAAGCAGGTCATGACGAACCGAACATGAGACCGCACCTGTAGCTGTGACTGACCCCGAGTGAGCCAGTCGTCGAGGTACAGAAACACTTGGATCTGATGTCTGTGGAGCCAGGCCTCTACGACAGCCATACATTTTGTGAAGACCCTTGGCGCTGTGGACAGGCTGAAGGGGAGGACCGTAAATTGGAAATGCTGCTGTCCGACCACAAAGCAAAGGAACCGCCTGTGCGGTGGGTAAGTCGCTATGTGGAAGTATGCGTCCTTCATGTCGAGGGCGGCGTACCAGTCTCCAGGATCCAGGGAAGGGATAATGGTTCCAAGAGTAACCATGCGGAACTTCAACTTTAGCATGAATTTGTTGAGTCCGCGTAGGTCCAGGATGGGCCGAAGTCCCCCCTTTGCCTTGGGGATTAGGAAGTAGCGCAACGAGTAAGCTAGGGATGTGGAGGTCAGCTATGCCGCTCTCCACAGTTCCAATGACCGTCACGGGTGGTAAGAAGAAACTGAGGGGGCGCTGGATCGGCAGGGGCATATATCCGGCGCCATGAGGGCGCCAATCCAGGGGGCGTCTCAGCCGACCCACCAAGAGTTGCTAGGGTAAAAAATCTTCCGATGATCGTGCACGTGGCGTGCACACACACTTAATTGGAATCGATATGAGCAAGCACTTGAAGAAGAAGAATAAGGTGTTTGTCCACTTTCCCAAATCAAGAAAAGTCATCCCTGGCAACAGAGACTCTCAGTGGCAACAGGATCACCTCCTACACACAAACCTGTCAAAGGTGGCACCTCTTTACAAATGTATTTAGACAGTCATAGCTGCTCCCCTTCCATTTTAGAGGCTATCTGGAGTAAGAGACATAAGAACATAAGAACGGCCATACTGAATCAGACAAAAGGTCCATCTAGCCCAGTATCCTGTCTTCAGACACTGACCAATGCCAGGTGCCCCAGAAGGAAAGAACAGAACAGGTAATCATCAAGTGATCCATCCCCTCTCGCCCATTCCTAGCTTCTGGCAAACAGAGGTTAGGGACACCATCCCTATCCATCCTGGCTAATAGCCACTGATGGACCTATCCTCCATGAATTTAACTAGTTCTTTTTTGAACCCTGTTATAGTCTTGGCCTTCACAACATCCTCTGGCAAAGAGTTCCACAGGTTGACTGTGCTTTGTGTGAAAAAAATACTTCCTTTTGTTTGTTTTAAACCTGCTGCCCATTTGGTGCCCCCTAGTTCTTGTGTTATGAGAAGGAGTAAATAACACTTCCTTATTTACTTTCTCCACACCAGTCATGATTTTATAGACCTCAATCATATTCCCCTTAGTTGTCTCTTTTCCAAGCTGAAAAGTCCCAGTCTTATTAATCTCTTCTCATACGGAAGCTGTTCCATACCCCTAATAATTGTTGTTGCCCTTTTCTGAACCTTTTCCAATTCGAATATATGTTTTTTGAGATGGAGCGACCACATCTGCATGCAGTATTCAAGATGTGGACATACCATGGATTTATGTAGAGGCAATATGATATTTTCTGTCTGAGAAATGGCACCAATGCAACATCACAGAGGGAGGGAGATGGGCCATATAAGGCAGTTACCTTTTTCCGTAACTGCTGTCTTTCGAAATGTGTTGCTCATGTCTATTCCACAGTAGGTGTGCCTGGCGCAGTATAAGGGGAGCTGCGTGCTCCCCCCACCCTCAGTTCCTTCTTACCAAACAACTCCGGCAGCGGGAAAGAAGGGCAGGATGTGGAATAGACATGAGAAACATCTCGAAGAACATCAGTTACAGAAAAAGGAAACTGCCTTTTCTTCTTCAAGTGATTGCTCATGTGTATTCTACAGTAGGGGATTCCAAGCTGTATCTGCTGGAGGTGGGTAGGAGTTCACAAGTTCTCGGGACAGAATACCGCCCTGCCGAACCCAGTGTCATCCCTGGTTTGGGAGACTATCACATAGTGCGAGGTGAACATGTGAACTGAAGACCATGTGGCGGCCCAACAAATGTCCTGAATAGGGACGTGGGCCACAAAGGCAGCTGACGAGGCCTGCGCCTACATCAAGTGTGCCCTACAATAGGCGATGGGGGAACACCCGCCAGCTCATAACAGGAGCGGATGCATGAAGTGATCCAGTTGGACAGCTGCTGAGTGGAAATCAGCTGGCCTATCGCGCGCTCAGTTGAGGCGACAAACAGCTGTGAGGACTTTCTGAATGGCTTGATTCGCTCGAGGTAGAAAGCCAGAGCCCGCCTCACATCGAGCGTGTGGACGTGGCGTTCCTCATTAGTCGCGTGGAGTTTGGGGCAAAGGACTGGTAGAAAAATGTCCTGACCCATGTGGTAGGTGGAGACCACCTTCAGGAGGAACGCGGGGTGTGGGTGGAGCTGGACCTTGTCCTTATGAAACCCAGTATAAAGCAGCTCGAAGGTCAGGGCCCTGAGCTCCAAGACCCACCTGGCTGACGTGATAGCAACCAGGAAAGCCACCTTCCATGAGAAGTGAGACCAGGAACATGTGGCCAGCGGCTCAAACGGGGGCCCCGTAAGCCGAGCCAGCACAAGATTCAGGTCCCACTGCAGGACCAGGGGCTTAGAATAAAGGTAAAGCCAGTCCAAACCCTTAAGGAACCGGACGGTCATAGCATGGGAGAACACCGAGTGACATTGCACCGGGGGATGGAAAGCCGATATGGCTGCCAGATGCACCCTGACTGATGAAGGCGCCAGGCCCTGGGCCCTTAGGTGGAGGAGGTAATAGAGGATAAGCTGGATCGGGGCGGCCATTGGGGATACACCTTGGTCCATGCCCACCTAGCAAAATGAGACCACTTCGCCATGTAGGAGCGGCGCGTGGAGGGCCATCTACTCTCACGGAGGACGCGCTGAACCAGAGCTGAGCATGTCCTCTCCTCGCCACCTAGCCATTGAGCAGCCACACCGTGAGGTGAAGAGCTGCCAGGTTGGATGGAGGAGACGGCCCCGGTCCTGAGAGAGCAGGTCCGGGTGGAGTGGCAATGGCCATGGCGGAGCCACCGCCAGGCCCAAGAGGGTCCCGTACCAGTGCTGCCTGGGCCACGCCGGGGCAATGAGGAGGACCCTGGCCTTGTCCGTCTTTATTTTCTCTAGGACCCTGCTGATCAGCAGGAACAGGGGGAAGGCATATAGGAGTTGGCCTGACCAGGGCAGGATAAAGGCATCGGAGATAGCGCCCCTCCCCAGGCGCCCCCGGAGCAGAACCGGGGGCATAGTCAGTTCTGTTGGGTCACGAATAGGTCCACCTGGGGAGTTCCCCACCTCCGGAAAAGCTAGAGGGCCATTTCCGGGTGTAGGGACCACTCATGCTGAGAGGAAAAATCCCTGCTCAAGCGATCCGCCCTCACGTTCCGGGCACCTGGTAGGTGAAAGGCTTTTAGGTGGATGTCGTGGGCTATACAGAAGTCCCACAGACTGAGGGCTTTGTGGCAGAGGGTGGAAGATCAGGCCCCACCTTGCCTGTTGACATAGAACATCAAGGCCGTGTTGTCGGTGAGAACCCTGACTACCTTGCCCTTCAGATGCGAGCGGAAGGCCGTACACACCAGCTGCACCGCCCTGAGTACCTTGATGTTTATGTGAAGGTTCAGGTCTTGTGGAAACCACAGGCCTTGGGTCTGAAAATTCCCCACATGGGCTCCCCAGCCCAGGTCCAATGCATCGGACACCAGCTCCACGGATGGGGCCCTGCCCCTGCCCCTGCACGGGACCCCCCGGCGTATGTTGCTCAGTGTGGACCACCACTGTAGGGAGGCAGTCACCGAGTTCGGCACGGTGAGGACCTTGTCCAACCTGTCCATGGCTTGGGAGAACTGCGAGGCCAGCCAGAGTTGGAGGGGCCTCATCCTGAGCCTGGCATGATGGATCACATACGTGCACGCCAACATATGACCTAGCAGCTGTAAGCAGGACCTGGCTGTCGTCACCGGGAACCTTACGATCAAGTGGATGAGCCCTTTCAGGGTCTCGAACCTGTCTGGGGGGAGAGAGGCCGGGGCCGACGTTGCATCAAGGAGTGCCCCGATAAACTCTATGCGTTGGACCAGGACTAACGTGGACTTGGTGTTGTTTACCAGCAGGCCCAGGGCGGTGCATGTGGACAGGAGTGCCACATGATCCCTCACCTGCGATCAGGAGGTGCCCTTGACCAGCCAGTCGTCCAGATAGGGGAATATCTGGACCCCCCCGGCACCTGAGGTAGGCCGCTACTACCGACATGCACTTTGTAAAGACCCTGGGGGCAGTAGACAGACCAACGCGAGGACCATGAATTGGTAGTGATTCTGTCCCACCACAAAACAGAGGAAGCGCCTGTGCCCCTCGAATATGTGTACATGGAAGTATGCGTCCTGTAGACTGAGGGTCGCGTACCAATCCCCAGGATCCAGGGAGGGGATGATGGAGGACAGGGAAACCATGCAAAATCTGAGTTTTACCAAGTACCGGTTCAGACCTCACAGGTCCAGTATGGGTCTGAGCCCCCCTTTGGCCTTCGGGATAAGGAAATACCGGGAGTAATAGCCCTTGCCCAGGAACTCCTTGGGCACCGTCTCTATCGCTCCTAGTTCCAGGAGACTCCCGACCTCCTGCTTGAGCAGAGCCTTGTGTAATGGGTTCCCCAAGAGGGACAGAGGTGACGGGGTGGTTGGGCGGGTAGGAGATAAACTGGAGGGTGTAACCTCAGGAGATGGTGTTGAGGACCCAACGGTCCGAGGTAAGCCGCGACCATTTCGGGAGGAACGCACACAATCGCTTGGAAAAAGGGAGCTTTATTGGGGGTGGATCCCTGCTGAAAACTGGCGGGGTACCCCCAAGAGTCCCATCAAAACTGCCTTTTACCCGCCTACTTGCCCTTAGAGGTCCCAGGCTAGGAGGCAGGCCAGTATTGTCTTTGCGGGCGTTTCTTATAGTCCCGTTGCTTCTTATGGGCGGCCTCGTATTTTGGGAGGGCGGCCTGGGTGGGAGCCTGCTGTGGCTTGAACTTGGGTTTTGCCAGAGCAGGGACAGAGAGGCCCAGGGTCTGGAGGGTCGTGTGGGAGTCTTTCATGCCGTGCAGCCTTGTGTCCATTTCCTCCGCAAACAGCGCCTTCCCATCAAAAGGGAGATCCTGCATCGACCACTGCGCTTAGCTGGATAGCCCAGAGAGCAGAAGCCAGGATGCCCGTCTCATGGACACCGCCGAGACCATGGACCGTGCGGCTGTGTCCGCTACATCCAAAGCAGCCTGAAGAGACGCCCCTGCCGCAGCTGCCCCTTCCTTCACGAGTGCCTTAAACTCTTTTCTATTGCACTCCCGGAGTGAGTCCTCGAACTTGGGGAGGGATCCCCAGAGATTAACTCATAGCAACCCAGGAGAGCCTGATGGTTTGCTACTCTCAGCTGGAAGCTTGACGACAAATAAATTTTTCTCCCGAAAGCATCCAGCCTCCAAGAGTCTTTGTTCTTTGGGGTCGGGGCTGGCTGCCCGTCGCTCCCTGTGGTTGACCGATGCGACCACCAAGAAGTTAGGCGCTGAGTGGGTATACAAATACTCGTGTCCCTTAGTGGGTACAAAGTACTTGCGCTCCGCCTTTTTAGAGATGGGAGCCAACGAGGCTGGTGTTTGCCACAGGGCACTTGAAATTCTCACCACCCCTTCGTGGAGCAGCAAGGCCACCCTACCGGGTGCTGAGAGGGACAGAACATTGAACAGGGAGTCTGAGGGCTCCTCCATTTCCTCTGCCTGGAGATAGAGGCTCACTGCCACCCTTTTTTTAGTAATTCTTAATGGGCCCGGTAGTCCTCCTGCGGACAGGGCGAGGAGGCTGGTGTGGTGCTTTGGGTGTCAGTCGGCACTGGAGGATCCACCACCTGGTTGGACTTTGGGCACGGCACTGAGGAAGTGGGTCCCGTTGACTCTTTCCTCAGCGGTCTAGGGATGGAGGTCTATAGTACTTCTGATGTCCCCACCGGGGGCTGCGTCGGAGGCCACGGTGCCCACTGGTACCACTGGGCTGGCCACGATGCACAGTACCACTGCACTTGCTGATGCACTGGCGGGGCCGGTCGATCAGGCTGGCGTACGACACGCTGCTGCCTCCGGACCAGGAGTGGCAGCAGTGCCAGGATCTACATCGACCACAGGACCACAACCTCAAGGCGGGAGAACAGCACTGACGGTAGTAGCTGCTCTGTGAGCAGTCTCAACGGGCGGATCCACGACGGCGAGGAGCCGGCGATCGACACCCAGAGCTATGGTGCCTTGGCAGAGATTTTGAGCGGGATTCCGAGCGGGACCATTGGTGACGTCCGCCGTGGTCCCGTCTGTGCTCGCTCCGTAAAGACGAGCGGTACCAGGAGTCCCAATCGGATGGCACCAATCCAGAAAGTCTAGCCGGAGTCGAGGGCGATCCACATGGACTGAGCCCTGAATGGTCACTGGGCGGTGAGCGGTGTCGGGAACATTCTCTTGACCGAGACCTGTACTGGGCCGGGGGCAACTGTGGCCATCCCAGCGGCGGCTTGCCTCTGAAGCGTGGGGCCGACATTGGCGGCGCTCTCAGCACTAGCATGGACATGACGTCTTTAGCCGCCTGGAGGGCTTCGGGCATAGATGGCATCCGGACATCCAGAGAGGCCTGTTCCGAAGGGGCTGGGCTACTCAGCTCCGCGTGAGTCAGAGGCCTGGGGCCCGATGAGGACCGAGGACTACCCGACATGGGCAGTTCCAACGCACCTTCCCTGGTGGCAAGAAGGAACTAAGGGTGGGGGGAGCGTGCAGCTCCCTTTATACTGCGCCAGGCAGGCGCCACTTCAGGGATCGTGGGGGGCACTCCCCCCTATGGGTACTGCTAGGGGAAAAACTTCCAGCACCGGTGCACATGGCGAGTATGCACACCTATTCAGTGGCGTAGCCAGCTTCTAAGAGGAGGGGGAGCAAACATAAAAAAGGCGCCCCCCTTGGCTCCTCCTCCGGCCGCACCACCCTTCCCCCCCCATGGCTCCTCCGGCCCTGCCGTGCCACCCGTGTCCTCCCCCCGCTCCTCTGGTCGCGGCTGCCAGCCGCCATGCTGCGCCCCCCCAGCTCCTCCGGCCGTGTCCGCTGCCCCCCCATGGCTACCGGCCGTGCTGCGGGCCACCAGCCTGCGCCCCCCCTCACGCCTCTGGCCACTTTTAGAAAGGCGGGGGAAGCAGCTGCTTCCCCTGCACCCCGCTAGCTATGCTACTGCACCTACTGTGGAATACACATGAGCAATCAAAGAAGAATTGTTGTTCCCCAGTCTAAGGATGACCATCCAGATTTCAATGCTAAGTATCCTAAATCTCTTCAGTGAGGTCCAGCAGGTTGTCTGGACAGTCAGACAGACTTAGGAGTGATTGTCATCCAAGGAGATTTCCTTGCAAAGAGAGACCTGCATGTATAATTAGGTGGGAATACAAGTCTGAAGCCCAAACTCTCCTCCAATCCTGACCGGCATGAGCTAGGCTAGTTCCAGAGGCAGTCTACTTAGTCCAGTGGGAGAGGTAGGGGAATCCAGCTATCCACAGCTGGAAAGATGGTTGCCCCAGAGGAGAGAACATATAAATGGGAATGTGGTGGCAGAATCCTCTGGGTTTCCAAAAGGAACTTAAAGGACCCCTTGTAAGGCAAAGAAAAAAAGATCTGTTATAGAAATACATTTTCTCTATCCCTAAGACAGCAGTGCCCACCTAAACAAATGGGAACACTGATAACTAACATGTAGGTGCACGAATCTGTTTCTCCTCCAACAGGTTTTTGCTGCACTTGAACATTTGACTGTAATGGAGCTGATGGATGAACTGCTGTATGTCATTCACAGCCAGTTTTTATTAGTGGAGCTGCCCAAGGCAGCAAATCCTCTACCCAGAGTCTACTCACTGTGGGCAACAGAATCATCATGAAGCCTCCCACAACCCTCAAGCCTGCAGAGATCATTGCAGAAGGCACTGGAGGCAGGGCTAGCACAAAGGGGCCAAATAGTGGCATAATACTTAAGGGTTTGAGTGAGACTTTAGCCCAAGGCCATCGCCCCTGCCTAAGCCAATCGTTTCCTATGCCTGGACATCAGTGCAACCTACTTGTGAGTTGCCTCTCTCTTTACAGAGCTGTCCTGGAAAAAGGCCAAGATTATCACTCCCTCTCTACACCCAGAGATCTGCAGGGAGAAGCTCCTCTTTGGTATGCAAGGTTGGGTCCCAGGGACTGGCAAGCAGGGCAGGCAGGATGGTCTGGAGGGTGAACTGTCCCTCCAGATAATCATACAGAGGTCGGGTCATGTGCCCGCCATGACTGTAGTGAGGGAACATGGTTCAGGTCCCAGGATGTTCCCACAATTCCTCTAACCCCAGAACTATTTCCTGGACAGGGGCAAGTGTAGGGCATACCACAAGAGGAGCCAGTGAATCATCTGGCATTTTAATAAAGCCACCTACTGCGGCTGTGGTGCTAAACCTGTGAGAAAGTAATAAGTACACAGACACCACCTCGGCTAACCTGCTGGTTCACTGAGGAGCATGTAAGCTGGTTGTGCCCATACACACATACAGGCACTGCAGCTTGTTACACAATGGCAGCCCAGATGGGACCTGACCTTCTGTGCTTCTCAGGCAAGTCTGTCCAAACAGGGAAGCGACCAACATTTACACCCCAGCAACAATCTTCTCCAACTGTGCTGAGGTCTGAGGGCTGCTAGGCCTTGGGGATTTGTGGGAGCAGTTTAATGGATTTTAGGCACTTCTATGAATGTCTGAATTAATTCTCCAGTCCCCAGAACTGAGATGGTTTCCAAGTTGTTCTGAATCTCATCCTCCAGAAAGCCACCGTGCCTTCAGTCTGTACCCCCACACACTGCATCAGGATGGAATGAGGCTTCATCACCGCAAACAGCACAGACAACCCATCACATTCACAACTACTGACTAGTGACAGGAGACCACCAGAGGCCTGAAATTAGGGAATCTGATCAGATCCACCTCCCATCTCTGCAGCCACTGGCCCCCTCAAAGGCACTCTTCTGGAGTACAAAGTTCACTTGGTATAGGCAACCTTGTGTGAGTGTTGCTGAGTTACCCCTACAAGCCAACCAGCACTCACCCTCCCCTCCACTCTCCTCTCATTTCTGCCACCTGACTCAGCCAAAGCACTGCTGGTTCTGGGTTCTCTGGGGACAGGCTCACCTACGGAAAAGCAGAAAAGAAATGAACTCCATTGAGTTCAGCACAGAAGTGTCTCAATCCCCTTCCCTCCTCAGCCTGCACCCTTATCTCATCTGAATTCTTTCCCCATGTCACTGAGACTCTGGATTCTAACATTCCGTCCTGCAGCTTCCCAGAGTCACAGACCCATCCCTTTGCCCCCTTTAGCTTTTTCACACTGGCAGTGAATGAAGGAGCAAAGGACACGTGGCCATTCAGAAATTCTGCACAGGAGCCCATGTAAGCGCTCTCCATCTATCAGATTGCAAGGCAGACTTCAATGGCATCTATTTAGTGCCATAAGGAGTCAGATTTTTATAATAAAATAGCTATACAATGACATAATTAAAGTGTTGCCAGTTTAATGTCCGTTTTTCTACAGTATATTCACTGACCTTTGCTTAACTGTTGTGTCATTCTGTCAACACTCCTGGATTGGGGTGCAAAATCCCACTGTACTGCAAGCATTTCATATGACAAGTGGGCCTACACATTCATCAGCTTTATCATCTTATACAGTACTTAGCTGGGTGTCTAGAAACAAGCCCAAAACAATTTCTGATCTAGCTGGTTAACATCCTGTAGTATTTATCTTCAGAACCATGCACCTTTGCTCGTCCCTTACTCTTTTCCTTATCAGGGGAATTGAAATCCCCAGTGAACTGGCATTAGAGAGTTTTGTTTTGAAGTCTCCTTTATCTGCATATGTCTGTTAACAACAACAAAAATGCTCACCTCTTGTGTATCCATCCTATGTGCCTTCTTGGTTTGCCATAGAGTGGTTGCTTCCACCCTCTCCACTTCATTGTAAATTCTCTTCCTGTAAAGTAGTCAGAAATAATTTATTTCTTTGCAGAGAGTGGGGTTTTAAAGTTAAAAATCAATGAAGGGTGCCTCTGTTCAGTGAAAAGTGGCAACTGAAATATACTATCCAGTGAAACCTACTGACGTACACTTATTCCCCAATAACCTAAGCTAGGCTGTCACACTACTGTCAGCATGGGAAGCAGTTCCTCTGCATCAGTCATCTCTCAGTATCTTCAGACATCCCCTCTCCTCTTCATTCCAAACTTCATTCCATCATCCCTCTAGTTCCTGGACAGTCAGTCAATATAGGCTGTCCAAGTCCTGTTCTAGCAGAATCTCACTACTTCTGATTCACCGTAATTTGTCAGAGGTCTTCCATGAAGCACCAGTTAGTAAAGCTTGATCCTTTTGTTCCCTTCCTGTTTAAGCCACGTTTTCACTGCCCCAATGTCTCAGAGTTAGCTAGACACATCTGTGTCCAATGTGGATGGGGAGCAAGGCAATCTATCCACCCAGAGGTTTTACTGTTGTTGTGTTCTCAGGTTGGTGAAGCAAACTGCTTTGCTGCTAGGTTTCAGTTAAACTCAGCAGGAAAGTGACATCTCCACAGTAATCAAACAAGAATGTTTCTTCCCATGAGGTTCTTAAGATCAAAACAAAGATGCTCCTATTTCAGGACGACAAGGCAGCAAAGAGGGAAGTGGGTTCTGTGGACTCCATGGGCAGAATGTTCCCTTGTTGATGGAAACAGAAGGTTGCCTCTGGTAGAAAAACTCTCTCTTTCCCTTCTGCCTCATTAAAATCTCCTTTCAACTTTTTTCTTTAACTTCCTTTCCAGCTGTTGTACCTTCTGCAACTATACCTCGCCACACTGATTTAATAAGGATTTAGCCCTCAGAACAGATTAAGAAGCATCATGTATCAGATAAGGAGGACAAAAAAAAAAATGAGGGTGGGGGGCACAGAAACCTCTAGGGAGCAATGCTGCATCCAAAGGGGAGAAGAGCAACACACACAATAAAAAAGCTGAGAAAAAGAATTAAGCGAACATAGTTACCAGTGAGCACATCAAAGGCACCAGGCAGATTTAACCAATATCTATTATTTGAGGAACTGTCTTTTAAGGATGTATAGTGCACATTTAATGCAAGAAGGTCTTCCTTGCTCTAATTATTAATTCACATTACAGTAGCACCTAGAGACCACAGCCATGACTAGGGTCCCATCACATTAGGTGCTGTACAGAAACACAGAATGAGGCAATCCCTGTCACAAACTGACAATTTACATGCACAAAACAGACAAGGGGCAGAAGGGAGAGACAGGCACCAAGAGGGGAAGAGGCTTGTCTAAGGTCACACAGCAGGTCAGTGACAGAGTCGAGAACAGAATCCAGGGGCTCACTGAAATCAAAAGCAAAATGCCCATTGACTTCAATAGGGCCAGGATTTCACCGCTGGTCTCCCGATTCTCAGTCCAGGGACCGGTTCACTACACCTTGCTCCTCTCCATCTTCCATCAGTGAAGCATCAGCAGTGGAGCTCAAGGGTTCTGTCTCAGCAAACATATTATTAAGTACTATCAATTCCTTTACCCCAGGAGCTGGGATTTAGCTCATGCCTTAGTAACCATACTCCTTAAGGATCGCTAGCTGTGGAAAAACTTGCATACAGTTTTCTCATTGTACTTATCAAGAAGGCGGCCATATGGATATACATACAGGTATTTGTAAAACAGTGCCCATCACTAGAGCAGCAAGACTTCCCTGCTTCTCCCCCACCCCCAAAAGTCTATCACCCACATCACACACACATATATATTAAATTACACTAAAATACACCCATGAGACGCCTCTTTACGACGACCCTGGAGAGCAAACATACCAACCCTGCCCACCAGGGAAAGTATGTTCTATAGCCAAGGGCTCTCTGCCAACAGAATTCTAGGAACAGTTGCAGAGCGTTATCTGATGAACTGATAACTGTAGCATCTCTGCATTAGCGCTACAACGACCCTATAATACATTGCAAAGCATTACAGAAATCCACTTCTATTATAAGGGGGCAGGGGCAGGAGTACAATATAGCTAAGGTTGAGACAAGGTAATATCTTCATAATCTAATCAAATGATGCCATTTAAACACAACTGTGAGCAGTGGGAGAAAAGACAGGATTTTCCTGAATACCCTGGTGCATTAGACTGGGAGTCAGGAGGGGTAGAGACTACTCACAGCTCTGCCACTCACTCGCTGCATCACATATCAAGTCACTTAATCTCTGTCCCTGAGTTTTGCCATCTGTAAAATGGAAATAATAAAGCTTACCCTCATATATGAGCTCTATGGATGAAAACTGCTATAATATACAAGTGGTAGGTATCAGTACTATCCTTCCAGAATCAGCTCTCCACAAATTTGTGACCCCTTCAAATTCACCCATTTAAGCCTGAGCAATTCAGTAAACAACACAGTTTACTGAAGGCCCTAAATCTGCCCTATTGTCAGTAATTATCCACCTGGCTCATGAAACATTGGATAGAACAATACATTAACTGGAACCTGGACAGATCATTATTAGAAAGTTAACACCACAGTTAAAATGATTAGCAACTAATTCTACAAATAAAGAACAAAAAGGCAGAGGGGCAGCTAAGGCGGCAAAGTTCATTCCAGGCAGATCATTTAAGGACCCCTGTTGCTTTATTGCTTCTTCTAGGCAGGCTCCATCACTTGCTGCAGTTTAACACTTCCAAGAGAAACATTTTACATGCTAGCAGTAGCCTTGTTGTAGCTATGGTGCTCCCAGGATATTAAGACCAATCTCTGTCAGTGAGTAAGACAAAGTGACCTGAAGAAGACCTCTCTGTAGCTCCAAAGCTTGTCTCTTTCACCCACAGTTGTTCTAACAACAGGTATTACCTCACCCATCTTGTCTCATTTTACATGTTAGTTGCTTGAAAATTAAGAGTCGTTAGAGCTCTGACTTTACAGAAAAAATAAAATCAAAGGTGTGTTTTAAAAACTGAGTTAGTTACACGAATGTATCATCTGTAGTTTCTTCCTCAACTTTGCCGTTGAAGTCAACCCCAGGCAGCAATTACAGGGCTCACCTCGACCAGCTCTTTCAAGGTAGAATCTACCTATGCCTTGTCTCCACTAGGATTGTGCATTGGGAGAGCTAACTCAGGACAGTTATCTCTATGTATAAATCTCTGTGTATAAATCACACTGTTGTGCAGGGAAGACACTCTCTCACTTTGGCTCCCATTCTGAAGGGGGGTAATGATGTCTTAGTTGCCCATAAAAACAAGATGGATTACATAGACAGAACACACACACATTAAAGAATAACATCTATTCCTACTTTTGGACAGGGACAGTCTTGATCTTCCTAATCTCACTACTCCACATGGAGAAGAAAGAAAAACTCCAGCCTGACCACACACCACACAAGTCCTACCACTGTCCATGAACACATTCTCATTGGGTTTTTTTCTGCTGTTGGGACTTGACTGGTTACTCACCAACGACGGCCACACATCGCAAGGAGCTGGCTTCAGCCCCTTCACTCTGAGACAAGGGGTGGCCTATATTTTTGGCTAATATACCACACCTTTACCCAGGGTGCAGTATTCTGATTGCAACATCAACTAGTCTGCACACAGACTGCCAGCAGGGAGAAATAAGGAGGGACAGGACAATGGGTATACGGACTGCCAGCAGAAATACGGGACAGGACAATGGTGAAGGGAGGATTGCCAATAAAATCCAATGGTCAGTAGCCTGAATACTTGAGCTCTGAGCAGAGCTGCTGGGAATTTGTTCGCTGTGGTACAGATGCATCACAATAGGGCTATGATACAGTTCCAGGTCTTATATCAGGGATCGGCAACCTTTGGCACGTGGCTCACCAGGATAAGCCCCTTGGTGGGCCGGGCCGGTTTGTTTATCTGCTGTGTCTGCAGATTTGGCCGTTCGCGACTCCCACTGGCCAATGGGGGCTGCAGGAAGCGGCATGGGCCGAGGGATGTGCTGTCCGCCACTTCCTGCAGCCCCCATGGGCCTGGAGCAGCATGGGAGCCGCGATCGTCCGAACCTGCGGACACAGCAGGTAAACAAACCGGCCTGGCCCACCAGGGGACTTACTCTGGTGGGCTGTGTGCCAAAGGTTGCCAATCCTGTCTTATCTATACCCTGCCTAGACTAGGAAAATGGCTGACTTTGAAACTGTTAGCCAAGTGCTTTAATTAACACATTTTAAAAACATTACTAAGGCTTTGTCTACACTAGCACGTCTGCTGGCAAAATTTTTGTCAGTCAGGGGTATGAAAAAAACCAAAACACCTCGGACTGATGTAAGTTTCACTCACAGCGCTATGTTGGCGGGAGACACTCTCCTGTTGACATAGCTACCGCCACTCATTGGGGATGGTTTAATTATGCTGGGCAGGAGAGAGCTCTCCCGCCGGTATAGAGCAGCTATACGGAAGACCTTATAGCGGTGCAGCTGCAGCAGTACACCTGTGCCGCTACAAGGTCCATAGTGTAGACGTAGCCTTAGTTTTAAGACAGGATTTAACACCTCTGTGTGTGTAAGCTGGGCATGGTCAACTCTAAAACTGGGAGAATACTTCCCTTATCTCACCTGCATAAGTGTTGTCTATTCAGACTGTGAAATCCTCAAGGCAGGGCCTGTCACCTACAATGTGTATCAAGCTCTATCAGGGCCTCTAGGCGCTCATATAAGACAATAAAACAATAGATCTGTTTTGGAGAGAAGCAGCAGCCACTAAGGGTTTGTCTGTGCTGGAAAGTTATAGTGGTATAAGCTAAGGGGTCAATTTATGGTTATACTGGTGTAACCCCATGTAGATGTTCTTATTCCAGAATTAGGGTGCCTTTTTTGGGTTAGCTTATGTTGCTCTGGCCAGGGGTTTAAGCTAAACCAAGAGGAACCTCTCATTCTGGAATATGAGTACCTGCACAGGGCATTATAGTGGTATAACTATACCATGTAACTGGAAACATTTCCTGTGCAGGCAAGCCCTAATGAGCACTTGGTGAATATCCAGGGTACTGCTTTCACCCTAACATTGTATTGGCAGTGGCTGCTGCTCATCGTGAGCCTCTCCATAAGGCAAAAAACACAGCTAGTGAGGCATCCTGAAGAGCAAGGAACCCAAATCAATTCTGAGAGCTGAGAGAAGAGATTATGTTTGCCAGATAAGCCACATGGCATTTGATTTTCCTTCATTATTTGTTCAATTTGCAGAGAACCAGAACAGGGCATAGGGCACCATTTCTTTTGAGAATAAAAGCTTCTCCTTGGGAAGATTCTAGCACCTTCGCTTCTGAAATTCTGCTTTTCAATGTTTCATCCATTTTTGCGAATACAAAAATACAGTAGTTTCTGAAGTAACCACAACAATAATTATTTACTGCATTTTTAATTCTCTCTGCCAGCAGGGCCTTGAATTGGAGGCCTTGGTGACTAACTTATGTCATATTTCAGAGAAAATATTCCTTCCCTCCCCCCCCAAACCAATTATATTTTTGTAGCTGCCCTCAACAGTTAAGCTGAACACTTGCAACTTACTAACCAAGTCATGAAACCTGCATTGTTCAACAAAACGACTAGGACTGAGCATTGTTCTCATCAAGGGCGACATCCCCCTACATAAGGATGATGACAAAATGCTTTGCTTCCTGTCTCTACCTGCTAGTAGGAGATCATGTCATTCACTAACAACCAGCTTATTTGTGCACAGGAAAACTTATTCACAATATGTTTAATTAAAGGTCTATATGACAATAAAAAAGGCATACATTATTTTATACTAAAAGAATAAAGATTTTTATTAAGCATTGTAAGTTGCATTCAATAGCCTTCAAATACACCACACCACAATCCATCTACAACCAATCAAACCCAACAGTAGTTCATTCTTGCACAATCCATGAGTTGGGGCAGAACTCCCTTCAACTTACATTAAGATACCTACTTAGCTCTTGCGGGCAGGGAATGGGGAATTACACCTCATTTCTGATCACTAATGTGTGATGAAGAGCATCAGGAGAATTATATGAAAACGAATATAAAGAAATGATTCTGATTTTGAAGTACATTAAGTTTGGAAACACTAACAAAAACATCAAAATGATACAGGTATATTTGCTTATACTAAATTCTTGATGGGAAAGTTCTCAAGAACAAGCCATTTGTTTCCTGCTACAGAAGGGGGTATTTTTTGAAGATCAAAGCTTTTTTTGTTTTTTTTGTTTTTCACAGAATTTCATATTTGCTAATATGAAGGCATAAAACAGCAACAGAGAACAATAATGCATACAGCAATGAGTACACCAGGGTAACGTTGATATTCAAAAAACGGCTAGATAATTTTTTTTTTTAAGTTTTAGAATAAATGCAACAGAGGTCAATAATCACAAAATTTTAAGGTTAGAGCAAGATCAGTCAATGACTAAACATAGTTAACATCTTTTATAGGACTATTACTGATTATTAGCTTTTTGTTTTGCAAATGGGCACAGTACTTGTAAGAATGGAAGAAAGAGGACAATAACATGCATAATATTAACTACACACTTTAAAAATCATGAACCATGCAGAAGTTTAGCTCAAATAGTAGTACTAATGGTCTACGTCTGATTCAAAACCACATAGTTCATTGATCACGGATGCATGGTATTAGTCACAAAAAGTTTCAGAACACATTGTGTTTATTTTGAAAGGTCATTTGTATCTTCTATGATTTCAAGTTTATCTCCATTTAACTTCCTTGTAAAGTATGTATGATGTATATTTAAAATCAGCAGAACTGCAATATTACTCTATAATTTTTAGTTTCGATAGTTTGCACATTTTAACACAAAAGAACCACATCAACAGTGATGAAATTTAAGAAAGAAAAACTGTGGTTGTGCCTTTTTTCCCCCATAATCATGAAATCAAAGCCTTAAAGAAAGCTTTATTGTGACACAGTAATGCAAAATCAAATATAATGGCATACATATGGTGCCAAGTACTAAAAATTATATTTTAAGCTATATATACTTAAAGACTGCCAAAATTTGTTTTCCTTATATTTCAAGAAACAAAACTACAAGCTTTTGTCATAACCAGTTTAAACTTTATGTATACTTCATTTTAAGTGCGGGAGTCAAATGCTCTTCATTCTCTTTCTTTTTTGTTTTATTGTAGCATTTTGACTACAACTGGTTAAAACTAAAAATGTGTTGTTTAAATCTCTGACATCAAAGAGGGATCCGAATTTCCAAAGTCCTCATTTTTCTCTTACGGAAAGGAAAAAATGTACGTAACTGTAGGCTCTCTTTCTTTCCAGATATTCCTAATCCTGACCCTTCCCAACATCCTTCACCCTCTATAAAAAATAAGTTTACTCTTCTTTTTTTAAGACAGCAGCCTCAAGAGTATCATCTTTATGGCAAACACTGTCTGCATTTAGTGCATTTAAGTGAGGATTTGTATTGCACATTTTAGAGTCATTACTCAAGGCACTTTCAGACTGGTTGGAACCCCTGACGTCTCCTGTATTCCCATTCATCTGGGAAGCTGGCTTCTCCTCATTCACTACTCCATTTTCAGCCAGGGATCCATCTGAAGACACAATTGAGGATTTAGATTCCTCTGATTTTGACTTAAGTTCTTTGGCCACTTCTTCTGCTGAAGCAGCATAAGGAGGTTTCCCCTAATTTAAAAGAAGAAAATACATTATTAAAGAAGCTACCATTGTACATTTGTAACTGATTATCGTGACACCACTTCCGATAGTGTGCTGTAGGACACAGACAGAACTATTACAGGTTAACTTGGAATATTCAAAACACAATCTACTGTTGTAACAAGAGTTAGCATACCATACTAAATTCCCAGAGTAGCACGGATTTAAAGACTGAACATTTCAATCTACAGACATGGAAAATTTACCTCACTGTGGAAGGGGTGCACAAGGTCAAACAAAGCATCTAATGCCAATTTCACCTTACGGGAATAACAGAGACAATATATCTGGGCTTCTCCTGGCTTATGCAGTAAAGAAACCAACTTTTTTTTTTTTTTTTAAATTAACCAGTTACAGAATTGGCTTTTTATGACCAAGAGCTAAAAATGGCAGAGCTGGCTACCATAATTATGATTACCATAATTCAAAGAATTTCAGTCCTTAAAGGAAAATTAATGTGAACACCTTTTAGCTCAGCCCAGTTTTCTGACATGCCCATGGGAAGTTGCACTTTGCACCAGGTGAAATAATTACACTGTTTGGACTGTATAACTAAGTAAACAAGAGTCAGGAAATGCCAAAATTAAGATTTAGCACACAACGTTAACTCATTTGCACGCAATGTAGTCTAATGATATGATCACATACTACTTCTCAAATACAATATAAAATATTTTTTAACAAAGGTACGAGTAGTGTCATGTAATACCATATACTGTGCATATGTAAGAGAGAGCCCATGAAAGTGACTTATATACAAAATGCACAATAAATACTCAGAAAACATACTACAGATGAAATAAAGCCATAAAGCTAATACTGAAAATGTAGACTTATAGGGCTTGAGAACTAAAACTACATTTAACTTTTCATTAGCTGCAATAATAAACCATACAATTCCAAAACACATGACAATAAAACTTCGGGGTTTTTTAAAATTTAGATTGCTAAATGACAACTTTTCACATTATTACAAACACAAAACACGTAGGGTTTTTCTACATGAACACACTCCAGTTTGTGGCAAAATGGAGCATAAATCTACCCCGCACTAGCTTGCCAGGCACTAAGTGTCCATGTGGACCCTGCTAAAGCACACTAGCTGTTCTCCCCAGTGTCCTCAGATACAGGAGTAGATTAAAGCAAAAAAGCAAGTAAATGAATACATTAAGGACATGGTGTAAATCTTATACAGCCCCCAATTTCACAACAACAATCTTAACTTTAACTATGGGAAATATTAGTTAAGGTATTTCTGAATTGCTGTTTTTTTATTTGGTAAAATATTCAAATTGCTGTCCCTTAATATTAGTGTTGAATAGGTGGTTTGCTAGGAAAGTGTATAATATCACTACGAAGTGAACTTATGTACGTTATGTAGCCTTGCATTTGAGGCTGATCAATATTGTGTCACCAATGGTCACATATTCTTTTTAGGTGTCCTATTTAGGTTGTTTTTTGCTGTGTTGATATTTTGAAACTACTAAGAAAGCACAGCATTTATTTCGAGTCAGAGTTAAGGGTGTTATCCTGTGACAAAATATATATTTCTTTATACATCTTAAGAATGTATTCATTATAGACCAGCAACTTGTCTCCTCCACTCCTGCTGAGTAGCACCTTACTTTACAAGTCGTCTCAATTAAGTCACTGGAACTCTTTGAGGGGCAAGATGCTACTTATTGTGGGTACTTGCTCTGCTTTGTGCTGACTGGCTGTTTGCTCCAACCTTCCCGCTCCTCTCTCAGCCTTCACATCTTAGCTTCACTGCCCATCTGCCCCTCTTACCCTCTGCTCCCCTGCCCTGTTCCTATCCCCCTTTTTCTTTTTCTTTTCATTTAGCTGAACCCCTCCTAACTATACCTACCCCTCAAAAAAATAACTGGAACTAACATGACATTTGCAGCCATCACATTGTTCATTCTGCTTATGTGATCTACCTCTTTCCCCACCTTATGTCTGTCTTGTCTACTTAGATTGTAAAGTCTTTGGGGTGGGGACCACCTACTGAAGTATTTGTGTGGTGTTTAGCATAATGCGGCCCCATTCTTGGTTGGCCCTTACACACTACCATAATAAACATGATTAATTATAAGGAAGGGTATAAAAATCTGGCCCTATATCTGCAGTGGAAGATTTACAATATTCATTTCCTTACGACATCCTTTTCCTTGCTTTTAAGTGCTGTCTGATACCCAAAGACTGACATACCATGGAGACTGGTCTACCCTCTCAATCTCAAAGGTATTCCCTGGGAAAGAGACTTATGACACTAGCAAACTTGGACTGCTGTGCACATACTATATTGGTCCTATCGGTAAACAGAGGCCCTCTGTTTCCAGGCCTGTAAATTCAGTACAGAATTCCAGCAGAATATCTTACATTGGGGTGCTGGGAATGAGAATTAAAGCTTTAAAAATACAGAAATTAACACCAGATGTCACACACACACTGAAATTTAGATCAATTTCCACAAACGTTGACAAGAAAAATAGGATGCAATAACTACAAAGAAATAAATAGAACAAGCTTGAATTTTTATATCTAGAAAACTTGAAAAGAGTTTTACTTGAAATTCAGAGTTCCCTCATCTCTCACAAGAGAGCACTCCTCTAGCTGTTAGCACCCCACCCGACCAACTCCTATCTGCTACTATCCATGTGACAACGCAGAGCCACATGATATATTTATCATGTACTTTTGTCCACCTCGTCTACTAGCTGCCCACTAATCCATCTCCCCTGGGACTCATTTAACTTGCAAAAGTGCTGAGCAGCTGGAAAGAAAGACTGAGCAAAACAGGGGGAAATGTGAAGCTGAAACAAATTGGCATTATATGTGTAACACCAATTTGCTTCAGTTACATGATTTCAAAGAATCATGGAAAAGGTAGAAGCTGTGATTTATGGACTCTTTGTACCATTACCAAAAGATGGGACTTTGTGCTCACATGGGACAGAGGCTGTTCCATAATATCCTATTAGTATTTACAGTGAGTACTCTAGAGGTAGAATCCTAGCATTACCTTTTGGTTTGTTGTATTTTTTTTTTTTTTAAGGAATTGTGGGACCAGAATGAAAGTGAACAAAAACTGGGGGAGTTCGCCGTGGGGAATGTAAAATACCAATTTGTTTCAATTCATATTTCTCCTTAGTGTTTGCTCACTGATTTCAGTTAAGGTCCCATATCCCTCCCCTTCAGATGATCAGGATTGTCCACATGGGGCCTAGGCATATTCTTCATAGCAGGGTGCATTTTTCTCCTCTAATCAGATAACTAAAGCTTGCTTCTGAATGAGATGGAACACTGGGAGAACTGTCATCACTATCCATATAGCTTATTGTTTCAGTGACCAGCATATACACCATGGTAACTACAGTAACTCTTCGCTTAAAGTTGCAGTTATGTTCCTGAAAAATGTGACTTTAAGTGAAACGATGTTAAGCGAATCCAATTTCCCCATAAGAATTAATGTAAATAGAGGGGGGTTAGGTTCCAGGGAAATTTTTTTCACCAGACAAAAATCTAAATATTATATAGATATACACACAGTATAAGTTTTAAACAAACAATTTAATACTGTTCACAGCTATGATGATTGTGAAGCTTGGTTGAGGTGGTGAAGTTAGAGGATGGAAGAGGGTGGGATATTTCCCAGAGAATGAACTAGCACTCGGGCTGAGTCCTCAAGGGTTAACACATTGTTGTTAATGTAGCCTCTCACACTCTACAAGGCAGCAGGAATGGAGGGGAGGGGAGAAAGCATAGCAGACAGAGACACACCTTGTGTGTGGGAGAGAGAGAGAGATGCACACTGCCCCTTTAAGTAAGCTGACCCACTCTTAAGTGCATTGTCTTTTTAAGTGGATCAGGAAGTTGAGACAGCCAGCTGCTGCCCCAAGCTCTCCCTGTCCGTACCTCCTCCCTGCTCTATATGAAGAAGGGGTAAGTGGGATGCAAGAGCAGGGGGGAGGGGGACAGCCTGACATTAGGCCCCCCCTTTCCCCCTCCCCTGCACAGCAAGCAGGAGGCTCGGGGAGCAACTCCAAGGCAGAGGGCAGGAGCAGCACATGGCAGTTGGGGGAGGGACAGCTCAACTGCTGATTGCCTGCCTGCTGGGCGGCTGCAGCACAGGGAACTTAAGGGAGTGGGGAGCTGACAGGGGGGCTGCCGGTCCACCCTGGTTACAAGCCCCCACCAGCTAGCTGCAAGGGGAGCTGTTCTTCCTGCAAGCAGTGGACAAAGCAGGTGGCTGCCATACAGACGTTAGAAGGGAGCATTGCACAACTTTAAACGAGCATGTTCCCTAACTGATCAGCAACAGAACAACATTAAACAGGACGACTTTAAGTGAGGAGTTACTGTACAAGAAGCACTCTATCCTGCCCTTCTCCCAAGAGCTGTCAGCAACTCCTGCTGGTCTAGGGAGCCTGTGACCACACTAGCCTGTAAACCAGAGTTATGGAAGTAAATCACACCACTTTATTACCTGAATTGCTCCCTGGTTTTTATAACCTCTCCCATAGTACCTTCCACCTCTTCCAAATGTTCTTATCACTGGAGTGGAAATAACTCCTCTAGGACGCCTATGTGTATTAAAGAAAAACAAACAACAAATGCATTTAAACTTTGTTTAAAAATACCTTAAACTAAATAGAAAAGGGTTTTTTTTGCTAATGCCATCTAATTATTATAGAAAAGTTTCACTCCCTCCCCATCCCAAGAAACAACCTGATTAATCATTCAGTGTTTTAAGATTTTATTACTTGTGAGAGTGTAAAGTCTATGATTGCTGCTTCTAAAATCTTGTTTTCCTAGCAATAAAATGGCTATTTCACAATTTCACTTCAAAACAAGCAATGGAGAAGTACTTTCAAACTCTATGGAAATTCCCATCAAGTTATCCTTAAAATTCCTTTAAAATACATACCAATTTTCCATCAGTGGCTAGCATATATACTAAAAGCCTGGCAAAAGACAGCCATTCTGAACTATTTATTTATATTAATAAGACCATTCTTTCCACTGAATAATACTTTCCACCCACAATGTGTAACTCAAGAGAATTCACATAAAAATGTAATTCAACAATGCAAAGCTGCTGCAATATTAAAGTTGGTCAGTGATTGAAGTGCTTATGAAAGGGACGGAGTCGCTTGAACCACACCTAGTCCAGGCAGACACTGTACAAGCTTATCAACACAGTTCTGCTACACTCTGTTAATTATGATTTATAGCTTTGGGACACTCTTAAGCAGAGCTCCAGTCACACCAAATCATATAGTAGGGTTTCAAGTTATCTAAATGAGGATTAGATGAGATCCGCACAGATTTTAATTTGCCCTTCATTACAAATTTTGGACCCAGGTTCCCGGGGTGGAAGACCCACGTACACCCCAAATGTATGCTTTACAGTAAGCAATTACATACAAAAACCTTAATGTACTCTACCCACAATGTCAGGAGCTTTTTTTCTTCCACTTATAAATTAGCTTTCATTGTCAGTATTGGAATCTAACAGCAACAGGCTGCTCCTGACTTTACTCCAAGTATGTATATCAAAACCAATGGGCCAGAGCCTGAGGCCTGGCCCAGAACAGGAATGAGAAATAGGACAGCCAGGGGCTGATCAGGTCCACAGGAGCAACTTAGAATCAAAGAACTATAGGGTTAGACGAGACCACAAGGGTCATCTTGTCTAACCCCCTGCCAAGATGCAGCATTTGTTGGGTCTAACCCATTTAAGACAGATGGCTTTTCAGCCTCCTTTAGAAAACCCCTGGCCAAGGAGCTTCCACAACCTCCCTAGGAGGTTAGAGCAGTCTCAGTCAGGGCTGTTCTATGCTCTGCTGGCTGCACCATCCCCCACTGAGCCATTCCAGCAACTGGTGATTTCTGCAGCTCGCCATCCATGCCTCCTTTTCCGCATAGCTGGCTCTACACAACCTGAGGATGCCCCTATGCCAGGGGAGTCTCCAAGTAGCTGATTTTGCTAGCTTTAAGGCTGCTTTGTGGTGCCAGAGTGGGACAAAGCAATTAAAGGAGGAGCCAAGTTCCGGTCCAATGTTTCCACTTATTCTACTCCTACAATTCGTTGTCATTTTTGCTGTGTTATGTCTAATTTAGATTAGCTCACTTCAAGTGCCAACCCCAGTCTCCGTATGCACACCCACAATGCAATAATAAGTAATAAAAAATGGAATTAGAAGGAAACCAAAAGAGGAAATAATACTTTACACATCTGACTACTCTTATTTTAATCTGGTATGCATTTTTCAATCAATTTACAAAGAAAACAAGACAGACCCATCCCATTTACTAATTATATTTAGGATGAAGTGACTGCCCTCTAGATAGTTGAAAAATAGGTTTTTGCAATTCAGATTTCACATCTCATTGGATAATGATGGATCAAAGTTAAAGAAAGTGTGTTGGTCACACTTAATGGTATGGAGAAGACTGAAAATCAGTGGATTGCGTAGAGAAGCCATTTGAGAATTAAGTTGCATGGAGTCAAGAGAGAACAATGAAGGTAAGCCAGGACGTGATCTGTCCTCTGTTAAAAGAGAAGAGATGAGAAAGTGAGCTGCATTAAGTGACAAAGCATGGACAATGATGTCCCTGTCTTCAGTGCAGAGTAACTTTTGCTGTTTGGTAGAAAATCAAGTCCACAGATGAAGTCCTCAATCATTCAAACACCTGTTTTGAGAGGACTCTGACACAAGTGTGTATTTCCTGTCAGCCCTTTATGGGGACTGCCACTTTCCGGTCAATGGCATTTTTCCCCCTCTGAATGATCCATTTTTAGTAGCTCCAGATACAGAGAGGTGAGCTTCCATTATGATTTGGCTACAGGAGAGCAGGTCTGACATTGCAAAGCATTTCAGCTTTTGGAGGTGGTAACAAGTCTCCCAAAATAAACTGCCTACCCAAACATAGCATCTTTAGTTCATCTTCCCTCTAGCAAGCTACCACCAGAGTGTGTCTCTACATCTCTTTTCCATCTAGGTATTGCTGGAAATGATTATATCCTTGCAGCAATTTGACTGCTTCCCCAGACACAGTGAGATCCCTATTAAGGATGCCAGTTTAGCATCCTGATTATAGGTGTCTGGGTGCTAGTGATTGTGCATTTGCTTCTTCTAGTACCCAGAAAATAGAAGGGCTCCTCTCCAATGCAAATGAGTGAAGTGAATCACTTACCCACTGTGCATCTGCTTGTCTATGTGAGGGTGCCTTCAAAGAACTAATGGTAATGCCCTGGCCACTACATATCATAATTATATGCACTGATATTCTGTTCTTGGATCCCCTCCCCCTTGACTGTGGCAATATACATCACCAGAACTCTTCCACAGACAGTGTTGTAATCAGAAGTACTATATTTAGCTTACATCGGGATATTGAACTCATTCTACGGATAGGGTCAGATTCCCCTTTTAATTAATGCCTATTAATGCCTGCACAAGCCAAGAAAGGGGGAAACACACAGGGAACCATTTACAATAGACAAGATAAGCCTGGAACGTAAGATGAGGGGAAAAGTCAATTGTATATGAACAGTGTGTGATGAGAGGATGGTGTACAGGGATTGGTTCCTACAAAGTAATCAAGCCAATCCCAAAACATGTGATGCAATGTATAGTAAATGCGACGTAAAGTATAAATATATATAAAGGAAGATGTTTTTGTATAACTTTGGATGTGTAGTATGCTGTATACCTACACCGTATACTTGAGTCTCATCAACTCAGTATTGCTTTCCTGCATGACAAATAAAAATACCTAAGTGACAAAATCTGGAGTCAAATGGCGTTCTTGGGAAGCCAAGTGGAAAGAAGTCTCAGATGAAATCCCAACATATAGTGGTGCCGTGACTTGGATGACACTTGTCTGGAACAGGTAAGGTAACCTCAGTGACAACACTGAAATAAACCCAAAATCCATCCATCTGGAGTAAATTAAGAAGATATCCCTTACTGTAAGGGCCACTACCTAACAGTAAGGGAAATGGCACTAAAAGGGTTTAAATATTAAGTACGAAATTAAGTCAATGTGTTCTAAAAATGTGTGTAATGTAAAAAATACATGATATACAAAGTAAAAGCAGCCTTATGTGATACGGAGCAAGAAAATTGCTTTCTTATCACCACAAAAAAGTTATATATTTAATGCAGAAAAGATAACACTAGAAGGTGCAGGGTAAAAAAATTAACAAGGGTCCAATACCATAAAGGTAAATGTAAAAGCATTTCAACCCACACAATATTTTTCCTCCTCAAATACTGCTGCAAGGCAATGCAAGCTCTGAAAAGCCCCAAATGTGCAGGGCTGTTTGCAGCTGGGGGACACTTACATAGGCAGGTGTAAGATCTTACAGACAAAGTTGCCAGCATCTGGGTTCACTCTGGGGGAACAGTCTCCAAATTGCACACTACGATTGAAATGCTGAGACTTTGGTAAAGTAAAAACTGCCTATGCTGATAATAAAAAGTATTGTGTAACAGCTGAAATGGACCACTTCTGGTATGGACCCAGGGAATGTTATTTTAATTGGACTATGTTCTGTTCCACATCTAAAATTCCTATGGTAATACATGAAAAAAAAAATTTTGTACCAGTTTTTTATAATGTAATTAAAATAAAAGCAAAGTTAAAATTACAAAAGGATGTTTTAAAGGCAGAGCAAGCTTATAATGTAAAATTACACCCTGATAAGCTATACTATAAAAGGGAAGCTTGCATTCCCTGGTTCATACTTTTATTACTAATATTAGTATTAATAATAGTCTAAATAATTACAACTACTCTTGTCTTAATATGTTGCTGAGTAATAAACTTACAAAAAACACAAAAACAGGAATATAATGCAAATAAAACAAACTATAGAAATGATCCCTGAAAGTATAGTCTTATATAAAGAAGAAAAGCAAAAGCAGTGGACTATAGGCCTGGCTTGACATGAGACAGGATTAGGGAGGTAAATGGATCAGCAGGCTGGAAACAGAATGTCTGTACTAACTATACTCCTGGGGGAATTCTGCGCCACTGCGCATGCACAGAATTTATGTCCGGGTCAAATCCACCTCCAGATGTCTCCCTCAACTGCAGGAATCTCTGCAAACTCCACCCCCTGCCCTTTCCTGCATCCATCACTCTTCAGCTGCAGGGGGAGGGATCCCTGTACAGGGAGCTGCTCCCCCGTCTGCCCAACCCCTGTGCATCCAGACCCCCTCATACCCAGACCCTCCCGCCGAGCCTCATCCCCCAAATAAGCCCCACTCCCCATGCACCTGGACCACCCCAATGGGCCACCTGCACCCAGATCCGCCCCTCACTGAGCCCCACTCCCCCAGCATGTGGACCCCCCACACCCAAGACCTCCCTGCCAAGCTCTATCCCTTCCCCCAGCCCACCACTGAGCCCCAACCACCTTTACTTGGAACCCCATGCAGAGTCCCATTACTGTGCATCCAGATCCTGCCCACATCCAGAACCCCCATTGAGCTGCCTGCACTCAAGATTGCCCCACATAGAACCTTCTCAATCCACACCTGGATCCCCCCACACTAAGTCCCTCCACACTGGGATCCTGCCTTGCTGAGCCTGACTGCCCGCACCTGGCACGGAGTGGCGGGACAGGGCCCTGAGGTGTTTCTGGGGCAGGCCCAGTCCTTGCACTATGTAAGGGTTGGGGGTGCAGTCTCACCGCTGAATCCGTGTCCGGGGAGGGAGACATCTCCTACTTCTGTGCAGCCAGTGGCCTGTGCTCCCCAATGCCATGCTGGAGCCTCCACATTTATTTGACAAATAAAATTTGCAGAATTTTAAAATATTGTGTGCAGAATTTTTAATTTTTTTAGCACAAAAATGTTTAATTTTTGGCACATAATACCCTCAGGAGTATAACTAAGAGAGGTAAATGGGTCAATAAACTAAGAGACAGAAACCTCCACTAGCCAACAAAAGGTGGAACCCCCAAGGAATCATTTACAATGGACAAGATAAGTCTGGAATGGAAGATGAGGTAAAAAGTAAGTAGGGTGTGGACAGAGCATGGTGTACAGGCATTAGTTCCTACAAAGTAACCCAGCCAATCTCAAAACTTGATGCAGTGTATAGTAAATGTAATGTGTAAATGTATATAAAGGAAGAAGTTTTCTGTGCAATTTTGGATGTGTGGTACCCTCCATGCTTGAGTCTGGTCAACTCAGCATTGCTTTGCTATGTGCCACATAAAAATACCTGAAGTGTCAATACCTGGTGTTGAACTGAGTTCTTGGGAAGCCATGTGAAGAGGCGTCGGAGGGAGTCCCAATTACTGTGAAATAAATTTATATCTACATACTGTCCTCACTTCAAAGCTCAACTCCCACTGAAGCCCATAGGATTGTTTGTACAAAGAAGCAGCGCAGAATACATCTTTATGTATATCTAAATCTGTTCCCTTTAGTACTATTATTTCTGCCCTTTATTTTTTTCCTTCCTTCCCCATCCTCTTTTCTGTTTGTCTCCCTTTTGCCTGTCACTGTGTTTCTTCTGGTCTTCCTCTCTGCATTTCCCTCCCTGCAGCAACTTCCAGTTCTTTCTCTACCTATTCAAGGGCTTCACTTCTACCCACTTCCCTATTCTGGCCAATAAAATGATCAGCAATGAAATAGTCAATGATGACGTTAAAGAGTTAGCATTGAGCTTTATAGTTTATATCTGAACTAAATTAACAGGGGGAGGGGAAATCATGCCTTCCAGACTCATTGTTTCTGGCTACCCACAGACCCAGGAAGACATGACTGCATTTACATTCACTTCACATTTGAGGGGCTACCTTCAAAACCTGAGGGGCTATAAACTTTTTAAAAAAAATAAAAGTTTAGATTTTGCATGATCTAATAATGTCATGCAGGTCACAACCACATCAACTGAGGCCAGATGTGGCCTATATGCTAGGTGTTTGATACTGTTTTGTAAATGGTGGGGAAGAGTGAGGAAGAGGTTACTATATAAGAGATATTAATACACCTATTTTACTCTGCTCTTTTGAAGCTACACCTGATTGCAAATAATTATAGACACAAAATATATTAATTTCCTGTTAACTTTTGGGGTTTAAATTATTTGTGCAGTGCCTAGCACAATGGAGCTGAAATCCCAATTAAGTTTGCTAAATGCTACTATAACACAAATAATGATCATAAATCTCCGGGAACCTTGTAACTGAAATACTACTGAGTCATATCCTGGTACAGGACCACTATCTGACCTACTGAGAAAAAACATGTTAAAATTAAAATACAAGTGCTCTTGAACTCCTGAGTAATGGCATTACTGTTACCTAGTCCACTCCACATGCAAGTCAGAAAGAAATGTAATCATAATACTTTATGAAACCTCTGCTGTCACTTCATTCCCCCATCCTGGATTCTCTAGTGTATCGAATCACTGAATTATGTTAAGAACATTTTCTGTGGTTTTGCACTTACCCTCTTGCTGGTCCTCCAACAGAAACCACCTGTAGAGGAAATGGCCCTCTCCCGCCACGTCCACGTCTGCTTCCAGCCCAGTGGCCGACGACAGTGCCAGCTATTTCAAGCTTCCCTCCCTGAGAAGGAATAGGTTGGACTCCTGCACATAAACGCAAAACCAAAAATTGTTCTTTACAATCATAAAATCAAAGTTATTAGTGAATGGAAAAATATGCTCTGTCAATCTTCATTACACAAAGAGCTTCCTTTTCTGATACTGTGAAACTAATTTTCATTATGTGGTTGTTTAAAGAAATTATAGCTAAAATTGGAGTCTAGAAGTCCTTTATTAAAATAAATGAATTAAAAAATAAATACTCGTATGTGACTACTTCAGTTTCAGTAATTCGAAAAAATGTTTAGATAGATACTGAGAGTCTGAAGGGAAATTTTGAAAAATATGTAAGGATTTTTTTTAAACAAGGTGATAGCATGAAGGTAACTGAGAAGGAATTATTTTTAGATTCTCTTGTCCTAGATTTACTATTGTACTTTCATCAGCATGATACACAAGAAAGGTCATTAAAAAATTACTAACATTGGACTATGTTATAGAAGTAGCATTTGAGTTGACTTAATTGTAAACACTACTTTTACCCTCCTTTTTTAATGACATAAGCAAAAACCTTAGTATCCAAAAAACAGAGAATATCAGTATCACTGACATTCAAAATTAGCATTTTTATACCTGTCTAGTGTCCTTAAAAGTTAATGCTAGATCAGGGCATAACGTATTTCCAGAAATCCAGGTGAGCACACTAGAGCTAGATGTTACTGGTAAGACCATCAGCAATGAAAGGGTTAAAAATGGCATTTATGCAGATGTAGTTAGTTTTTAAAAGGTTAATACGCTTAAAACTGACAGCCCTGGTTAAATGTAGATGGTTCATACTTCTCTATACAATTCTTTCAGCTTTAATTGTGTACTGTTTACACTGGCAAGATTATTTTTGCAATAGAGTGTTAGAAATATTTGCTTGTTTTTTTAAATAGAAGCATAGATACTAGAGAATACAGCTAGGTATATGGGAAACCTGTAGCCCAAGTAAGTAACTAGAAATCCATGAATTCCAGTGTCCCCTTTTACAGAAGAGAAAAACAATGGACAAAGAAATCTAAACACTTATATTAACTTAGGCCAGAAATCCAAACTGACATGAGGCACCAATGAAGGATGGATTAACAGTAACACAAATACAAGAACTTCTACGGTGTCACTTTTTCAAGATGCCTTTTTGCTCTCCAATTGTAGAAAATCTTTAACATACCCAAGCAAAGCTGAGCTTGTTATAACATATCCTAACATTATGAAGCACAAGACAGAATTTCTACTTAAATGTTAAAGCATTTTTATATTGGAACAAGAATGTAACAGGCAGACTGGCACCGAGACCACTTTGCCACAGGGACTTAGGGAAAAGATTCCGGTAGAGTACAGCAGTCAGTGAGTGAGTTCACAGCAACCCGAGAAGGTTCTAGAAGAGTGATAGCTGGAGACAGTTAGGGAGACAGGAAAACTGGCAGCCAGTGGAAAACCTGAGACCAGACTGTGAAGTGAAAGAAGCTGTTGCCAGAAGCTCTAAGAAAAGGGGTTTGGTATAATTACCGCCCTGAAACTTGCTAGTCCTGTTGTTGTCATTGCCAGAGAAGGCTCCGGAGTGTCCTGCTGCTGCTGCCACCCGGAAGGCCCGGTAAGCGCCTGTTGCTACTGTTTCCCCATAAGGGCCTCCAAAGCCACAGACTCCTGTTAGACCCAGGGTAAAGAAAGACAGGGGAAAAGCTGTGAGGGGGCTGGGTATATGGGAATTCCCTGAAAGATAAGCTGCTGTCATGTTCCTTTTAGAGCCACAGTGACTACTGCCATTCAACACATAAGGCAGGAGAAAGGCTGCTGGTTTAGCAGCCTGAGGGATTAGAGCCACATGGGAGCCCCACTGCCCAGACAGATCAGAGGCTGATGAAATGCAGGAGCAACTCACCACTAGTTAGAGGGTCCTATCCAGAGTAACTTCAATCTTGGCCTATGTGTTTCCTAGCCACTAAGTGTACCCCTTTATTTGGGTAGGAAATACACCTCTACCCCGATATAACGCAGTAAAACAGCGCTCTGGAGGACGGGGCTGCTTTACCTCGTTATATCCGAATTTGTGTTACCGCAAACGGTTCCTCTACGCACGCCCGTTACTTGCTGCAACCCTCCCTGGGGCCCCCCTCCCCAGCTCACCTCCACGCCACCTCCTCCCAGGAGCGTGCCGCAGCTCTGCTAATCCTCCCTCCCAGGCTTGCTGCGCCAATCAGCTGTTTGGCACGGCAAGCCTGGGAGGGATGAGAAGCGGAGCTGCGGCACGCTCCTGGGAGGAGGCAAAGCGGAGGTGAGTTGGGGCGGGGGTCTGCAGCAGGTAAGGGGCGGGGGGGGGGGTGCAGAGGAACCACTCTCTGCTCCAGCTCACCTCCGCTCCGCCTCCTCCTCCCATGAGCGCGCTGCAGCTCCGCTTCTCCCCCTTCCCTCCCAGGCTTGCCGCGTCAAACAGTTGATTGGCACGGCAAGCCTGGGAGGGAAAGGGGAGAAGCGGAGCTGCAGCGCGCTCATGGGAGGAGGTGGAATGGAGGTGAGCTGGGGCAGGGAGAGGGGGGGTCCCAGGGAGGGTCCAACAAGTAACAGAGGGTGCAGAGAAACTGCTCCCTGCTCATCTCCGCCTCCTCCCCTGAGCGTGCCGCCTCCGCTCCACTTCTCCTCCGCCCCCCCCCCCCCCCTCCAGGCTTGCCGGCTCAAACAGCTGATTGGCGCAGCAAGCCTGGAAAGGAGGGAGAAGCAGAGTGGCAGCGGCATGCTCAGGGAGGAGACGGAGGCAGAGCGGAGGTGAGCTGGGGCGGGGAGCGGTTCCTCTCCCTACCCTGATATAACGCGGCCTCACCTATAACACGGTGAAATTTTTTGGCTCCCAAGGACCGCATTATATCAGGGTAGAGGTGTATATTTGTGAATCTGGAGATCTGAACCTCCAATGCATAAGTTAACATCCTTACAAGTTTTGAGGCAACAAGCCTCCATGATAGCACTTGCCATACCAAAAAAACCCCAAACCCATAACTATTAAACTTCCTGACTATTAAATATACATTCATATGTAGCCCTTTGTGGGTGGGGCTACTGCTATGAGGAAGGGAAACAAATTGAGAATGGCATGATCATTCAGTCATCTCTTGTGCTTACTCTAGGACATGCCTCTGTTTAAATGCAAGTACCAAAATTAAATTTAAAAATTGGGTGGGGGCATTGTCTTCAGCCCCAACAGCTATCCTGTTCCTCTCATAAATTAAGCCATTCGTTCATACTCTACACTGGGGTCGGCAACCTTTCAGAAGTGGTGTGCCAAGTCTTCATTTATTCACTCTGATTTAAGGTTTTGTGTGCCAGTAATACATTTTAATGTTTTTAGAAGGTCTCTTTCTAGAAGTCTATAATATATAACTAAACTATTGTTGTATGTAAAGTAAATAAGGTTTTTAAAATGTTTAAGAAGCTTCATTTAAAATTAAATTAAAATGCAGAGCCCCCCGGACTGGTGGCCAGGACCTGGGCAGTGTGAGTGCCACTGAAAATCAGCTCACGTGCCGCCTTTGGCGCACGTACCATAGGTTGCCTACCCCTGCTCTACACTTACAAATGTGAACATTTTAAAGTAAGGCAGTTTTATCATTTGTACTTTTCCTATCCTCTTAGGTGGATTTACTCCTCTTTTTTCCTCTACATACAAACAATAGCCTCCAAGGCATTTTGCACTGGCACAGCTACTTACAATCTTGAAAGAAACAAATGGTATTACTACAGGCTCCTCAGTTACTAGGGCACAGCCAATAAAAATTATACTTCCAGCAACAGACACGCTGGACCATATTCTGACCATTTATTTTACTGCACTACTGCTATGAAGTTGGGTTGATGAATCAGAACACAATCTTGGAATGTGAATGACATGACAGTATTTATTTCATACTGATTTGAATCCATGTACATGTACTGTCAACCACTCACTTACCAGCAAAACCTCTCCCCCTGCCCTGAGGTGGTGGGACTGGCCCAAAGTGCCGAGGATACATAGAAGCTGGATAGAAAGGCATGGCAGGTGGAGGTGGGAAAGGGAGTGGATGATTCTGCCTGGAGAAATTTAATCCTTCTAGGATGCTCTGACGCATCTTTTCAACCTTGGCAGCCTGCTCAGCCTACAAGTAAACAAAAGTGCACAAATAAATGTTAAAATCTTGTATTTGTGCTATGCAACTTGTGTTTATCAACCTGACTGAGGGAATACTAAATGCAGACTGGTGTTGGGACACACCCATATTTCTTAATAAAGCTAGCTTTCAATGGATAAATCACAATTTGCTATAGTGAGTAACAATCTACTATCCACATTTCACTGATTCACAAGAAATCCCCATATTCAAGTTAATGTAGTAATCTACAATCAATTTTCCAAGTGTCAGAAACAAATACAGCCAAATGGTAGTCTTACCAACTCTTTTCTCTCTAGATCACCCAGGAAGTCAAAAAAGGGGATGAGCATTTATTATACTATGCACTCTACTGCAGTAAAATTAACTACCATGAGCAATCACTTGGTGATATTTTGTGATACTCGTACATTGTTTATTTTTTTAAAATCTGTTTTCTGTAAGAAATTAAGGGTTTTTGAGAATAGGTGTTGTAAGCCCGACTTCACTCTTTCCAATTCTCTGTCAAATATATCAGGTACTGGATTTTGTTTGTTTGTAAAAGCAATGTTAGCATAGCCCTTTCTGACAGCATTGCCATCTTGATGCAAAACAAAATGCTACTGCTGAGAAGGAACAGAGATAGCTGCCAGCTCTCCTTGATTTGCTCATTACTTTGAGAATGTACAAGATTTCAATTTCCGGATATGTATCTTACATATGTACGCATAATAGTCTTTTGATAATTTGAATTCATGTACATCCTCAAAGTAACTAGAAAATCCTTGAGTCTGTTTATTGAGATTACAGGACAGAGGAAAAAAGAAGTCATTCTACTTCCTTCAAAGTCTATTAAAATGCCATTTCTCCCCAAGAGGAGCCCTAATAATTAAGATCCATTTCCCATCCCCAAAGATATCTATATTCCAGATAGAAAGACCACACTCTCTTAAATCAACAATAACTGCCAGATAAACTGCATTAGATACTAAAGAAAATTCAGAACATATGAAAAAACTGCATTTCAGAAACTACCTACCTGACCATCACAGAGGTCAATGAGAGGAACTTTCTCCCGGCTTGCTTTGATGAGCTTGGTCTGGAACAGTTTCCCATCAAAATACATCCATGGACAGCAGTGCTCCCATGGGATTGGCTGTCCACAAGCATCATTTGCAAAGAGTGCCATATCCACACCACTCATAAACAAAGCAGACAGCTGAATTCCTCGGGGATCCAGATTCTCAATCTTTAAGGAAAATGAAATTTCGGTTGAACATACGGAAAGTATCAGATAGAATTCCAAGTTATTAATTTATGCCAATTATTTTCATGTCTATTTTGAAAGCAGAATTGTTAAGAGTCGGATTTTCAATAAGTGGACTTTTATTTGTGAGCAACTTTGTACACAAAACCACCTGTGTGTGCAGATACTGGAGTCTGCTACCTGTGCATCCAAAATTACAATGCTCAAGGAGGCTGGATTGTCACTCCTATAAAAATAAAGACACAAAGGCAGTAAAACCTTTGATGCCATACAAACACAAACAAACAAAGGAATTAAAATGACTAGATTTTTCAGTTATGGACCAGTGACAAATCTCACTACAAAGTCAGGGAGCCAGTGAAAATTTAAAGGAAATCCTATGAATCACCTAGAAATTAACGTTGTGTACTGCTGGGAATCTCTTACCTTTCTAACTATATATAGCAACTGTCTCTAGATCTAGGACAGAGGTAGGCAAACTACGGCCCGCAGACCCTCCTGTCCAGCCCCTGAGCTCCTGGCCCGGGAGGCTACCTCCCGGCCCCTCCCCTGCTGTTCCCCCTCCCCCACAGCCTGAGCTCCACTGCTGGCGCAATGCTCTGGGTGGTGGGGCTGCAAGCTTCTGGGGTAGTGCAGCTGCAGAGCCCGGTGGCGACGGCGTGGCTGGCTCCAGCCGGGCAGCATGGCTGTAGCACCACCAGCCACCAGTGCTCCAGGCAGCACGATAAGGGGGCAGGGAGTGGGGGGGGGGGGGGTTGGACAGAGGGCAGGGGATGGAAAGTGGGCGTGAGTGTGGATAGGGGTCGGGGTGGTCAGAGGGCGGGGAACGGGTTGAATGAGGGCAGGGGTCCTGGGTGGGCAGTCAGGAAAGAGAGGAAGGGTTGGATGGGGCGGCGGGGGACTGTCGGGCAGGGTTCCGGAGGCAGTTGGGACAGGGAGAAGGGGTGGTTGGATGGGGCAAGGGTTCCAGGGGGGCAGTCAGGAATGAGAGGAGGGGTTGGATGGGGAGGCGAGGGGCAGGCGGGGCAGGGGTTCCGGGGGCGGACAGGGACAGGGAGTGGTGGGTGGATAGGGGCGGGGTCACGCGGGGGGGTGCTGTCAGGGAACGGTGTGTGTGTGTGTGGGGGGGGGGGGGGTTGGATGGGGTAGGAGTCCCAGGGGGGAGGCGGATAAGGGGTGGGGGCCAAGCCACAACCTCCTCCCCTAACCGGCCCTCCATACAGTTTCTGGAACCCGATGCGACCCTCAGGCTAAAAAGTTTGCCCGCCCCTGATCTAGGAGCTCATGAGCTACTAAACCTTAATTTCACATCATTCTGATGAAGAGCTTGCTTTCCTATCACACGAATGTAAAATATGACATGATTTTTTGCGGCCATTGCGTTAAGCACTGCTAGAGAACTGCTTTAAAATCCATACAAAACCATTTAGTTGTAAGCTTGGCATTCGGCTTCCAAATGGCATAAATCAGTGGTTTTCAACGTTTTTCATTTGCGGACCCCCTACAAATTTTTTAATGCAAGTGCGGACCCCTTTGGAAATCCTAGACATAGTCTGTGGATCCCAATGGTCCGTGGACCCCAGTTCAAAAATCACTGGCATAAAGCACAAAATCTTCAACTCTAGTGATTACTGAGATATTTCTCACTAAAATCATGTTGGAAACAGCTAGGAAGAAAAACAAGAGTATCAAGAACAGTTTTTATGTCCAATGTGCCATGACCTACCAGTTCCAAAGCTAGAAATACTTTGGCAGACCACTACAAATACTTTCAGAACAAGTAAGTATTCTAAGGATTGCTCCCAGACCAGCACTCCAAAAGAAAACATTTGATTTCAAATAATGCAAATTTACATTTCATATTTTAATATTCATTCATGAGTCATGACAAGTAGATTAGCTACAGAAATGAGATTTAACGAAGAGAAGAATAAAAACTCATGTTTGTTGTAGTGTTATAGCTGTGTGGGTCCCAGGATATGAGACACACAAGGAAGATGAAGTTTAACCAATAAAAGATATTACCTCACCTACCTTATATCTCTAATAAAATTCATGCCAAAGTAAAACCCAAATGATGGTGGAAGAGGGAAGGGGTCATGTGACTGGAATAAGAGGAAGGCTGCCTTAAATATGCCCTGTGCTGATTTAATGATTGGTAGCAATCATATAATTTTTTAATTCTTTTCACAGTAGGACAAAGACAGCACTGTTCGCTTATGTTGTCAAGCAAGGATCTCCATTGTGAGATTTAAAGTAATGTTTCCATGCAACTGACAGTTGAGAAGCTGCTCTCTGACTTCGCCACATCCCTGGGAGAAAAGGTATATCTTCAAATAGCGTTGGGCTTGCTTAACTAGAAGTATTAAAAAGAGCTAGAAGTTAAGCGCAGGTTAAGAAATATCAATGCTATTCTTCTCCTCTCTTCTCCCAAAATGAAAAGAAATTAACGTTTCTTTTATTTCCTCTGTTGGTTGTAATTATTTGGACAGTCAAGTAGGTGACCCCCCCTCCCCATACACACTAAAGAAACTTTTTTGTTTAAAGAATAGAATTTTGAAGTTAGCACATAGATCAGAATCCAGCTTCCATTTACCTTTTTGTGATCTGATGTTAAAAGAAGTTGACAGTTAAGTCTACAACAAAAGCAATGTGCTGAACTCTACCATAATTTCCTGTTTAACAGAGTATGTCATTTGGTGATTGTGATTATGATTATCCATGTGTGAACAAGCCCCATACCACTCACCTGTAGTGTAATTCTAAACCCATTTTGATAGAAGTTACAGTAGTTTGAATTAGATTACAGTGGTTTCTAATGAAACTCTGAAAATACTCAGACTGCTATAAATTGCATTGGAGCTGAACTAGCCACTGGATTGAGGAAAGAGGAATAAAACCATCCTTGTCTCCCTCACTCCCTAGATCCTGTGCTAAGAACATCTCAGCTGAACCCCAAAGTTTGGGGCTTAAGTATAAAAATCTTACAAGGTGCACACTACAGTTCAGTGCTGCTTTAAGAGCACCCATAACATGTATTATATGCAGCTGATTACATAAATTTTTTAGACAGTCTTGGAACATGTTACAGCAAATAAAGGTTAAGAGATTTCCATGAAATTCTCTGATAATGTTTGCATTTAATATTGTTTAAACTGTAGATAGCAAAAAAATATTTTGATGTTTTCAATGTATATTCTGCGGTTTACTGCTGGAAACTCTCAGGAGTGCTCAACTTTAAGATTTCGTTTTTTAATGTTTCAGTTCTGAAACATTGAGTTTTCCCCCTCAGGCCCACTTCCATTGCAAAGGAATTTCTATTAGCTCTAGGTTGCCATCTTTGAAAAATTGTGTCAGCATCTGTAGAAATTGGGAAAGGCAGTCTTGTATCATTAGAAAAACAAATTTTATTAATGAAGAGTTGGAGCTGAAAGAATGCAGAATGAGTATGTGATAGTAAAATAACAGACTGATTGAGGGATAAGAGGAGATAATGGAAAGAAAATAAGGAGCATTTATTTTCGGTGCGTAAACAAGAGAACTCTTACTCCTGGGAGAATTCTGCGTCACTGCGTGTGCACGGAATTCATGTCCCCTGCAGATTTCTTTGCTTCCCCGCAGAAAAATGACTTTCTTACAAGGAAGCAAAGGGAAGAGCAAAAGCAGTTTCGCACCACTTCCTACCAGCGCAGGTACATTGTTTCAGGCATCCAGAGCAACTGGCGGAGAGGTAAATCACCGCAGGGCTGGGGACACCCCAGCCAGTGGCTCCTACCCTGAGCTGGGATCAGCTGCTAGTCCCGGCTGGGCAGGAGAGGACGGGACTTCCTCTTCCTCTGCAAGGAGTGGCTGAGGCTGTGTCAGACCCGCCCCCAGAAACCTCCTCCAGCTGCAGGAAGCTCACTGTCCTCCCCTGCTTCCTGCCCCCATTGCGCCTCAGCAGCAGGGGGAGGGGTCTCTGTACAGGGAGCTGCTCCCCCATCCGCCAAACCCCCATGCATCTGGACCTCCCATACCCTGACACCCCTGCCAAGCCTCACCCTGTACACCCAGAACCCCCCTAGCCCTCCATACCCAAAACCCACCCCATGGAGCCTCAATCCCTGCATCTGGAACCTCCTTGCACTCAGACCCTCTGCCTCTGGACCCCCACCCCGGCACGCAGGCCAACCCCACACTGAGCTCCCTGCATTCAAACCCCCACCCTGACAAGGCCCACTCCCTTGAGCCCCCACATCTAGACCCCCATGCCACTGACCCCCACCTAGCTGCACCCAGACCCACACCCACCAAGCCCCACTCCCTCAGCACCCAGCACCCTCTGCTGAGACCCCCACACCCAGACCCTTCCACTGAGCCCCAACCACCTTCACCAGGAAGCCCCTGCACCTGGAACCCCGTGCACTCCAAACAAGCCTTGGTGCATCCAGATCCCCCCACACCTAGACCCCCCCTCCAGAGCTGCCTGCACCCAGACTGTCCCACACAGAATCCTCTCCCCCCACACTGAGCCCCTCCACACTTGGACCCTGCCTGGTTGAGCCTGCCTTCCCCACAGCTGGTGCACCTGGCACAGAGGGACAGGGCCCCATGGTGTTTCTGGGGTAGGCCCAGGCCGTGAGCTGTGTCAGGGTTGGGTGCAGCCTCCCCACTGAATCCGTATCCTGGGGGCGGGGAGGCTGCAGAGTGATCTCCCATCTTTGTGCAGCCAGTGGCTTGTGCCATGCTGAAGCCTCTGCATTTATTTATTGACAAATAAAGCTTGCAGAATTTCACAGAATTAAAAAATATTGTGCACAAAATTTTTAATTTTTTGGCACAGAATGCCTTCAGGAGTAAACTCTGCCTGTTCAGTTGACACGTGAAGATGTCAATCCTTTCCTGGGAACATTTGCCATTAATTTTCAATAGTAATTAAATTGCTTTATCTTTCATGCACATAAATCAGAAATCTCCAAGATCACAAAAAGAGGATCCAAATCACTTTGCAGATATGCAGCTGTGTTCAAACCCACATGCTCCTTCTGTGCCTGACTTCAACAGAAAAAAAGCAGCAGCTGTGTGTGAAGACAGTAACAATGGAGCATTAAGTATTTCATTTGCAGTTACCAACAAGTATTATGGAAAAATTCCATACTAATCCTACACACAACCTAAAAATAAAACTTGTTGATGGAGAAAAAAAATTCTCCATCAACAAATACGTGACGTTTTAAGGTAAAATATCCTGTTTATCAGTGGCCTTGTCTCTGCCACTCATTCTTCTCAGAGACAAAACAATTTATTCTCCTCTGGGATTCTTCTGCTGGAACCTTTGTGTCCAGCAGTTTTCATAGTGGGGTTTCCGCCTCTACCCACTGAAATTGGAGACTGGGCAAGACTGTTTACTTTGTTAACACACACAAAACAAAATCTGCAGAGGACTTTATGTCTACATTGTTGGGTTATGAGAATGTGAGGAATGAAGACCAAGTTATTGCCTTGCAGATTTCCTCATATGACATATCCTACCTTTTGGCCATGAAGTTGCCATTTGAGTTTTCATCAATACCTACAAGTAAGGTTGCCCAGTTAGCTTTGTGAGACCCTGAGATACATGTCTTGATCCATCCTGCCACTGAGACTTTGTATGCCCCCCAGCCTGCTGCAGGATAAAGTACTTGTGTTGACTTCTGTAGGTCTCAGACATGTGCAAATATATTCTGATTGTACTTCTAAACATTTAGGGTATTTCACTCAAGGGATGTTCATGATTTGGACAAAAGCTCTCTATGTGTTTTCCTGGAGAGATGTGCACTGTCTCTCTGATGGTGCAAAAGATAGTTATCCTTTGGTCTGACTACTGAGTCAGCACCGTTAACCACCTTATCCTGAAGGAAGGTAACACACTGTAGTTGAATGGTTAAAACATTTATTTTAAGACTTTCCTTAACTGAATGTGAGAAACTGAGTGTGAGAAAATATGGAGACACTGATCTCAGCAACGGTCCTGAATGACTCAGTTCAGGCTCCACATGGGCAATTGTGAATGATGGGAGGACTTAGTGATGCTGCTTTCAGGAATCTGATATGTTGCTTTTTAGCAATCAGAGAAAAACTTCTGCAAATGATCTCATTCGCAATGGCGGAAACAGGTTTCTTGAGAGCTTTTGCTTTGAGAGCGACAGATGAGCAGTCCTGTAAGAACCCAGCATGTGCTCATTTTGGCTGACTGCATTCTGTCCTAGGTCTCATTATCTCCTTTCTTCTGGTAATTAAAAGCTTAAAGAGAAAGATGACAATGAAGAATCTCTCTTCCCTCATTTCCTTTTGGATATATATACTATATATATTTTTAATCTGGGCTTTTCAGGCATCCTTGGGCTGCAAGGATCCTGGAAAGTGATTTATTCTCTCCACCTGCTGAATAACAATCCAAATAATATTCTGATCGAGACTCAGGATTTTTTTTTTCTTTCGCATAATCGTTTATGGGATTTATTAGCTCTTTTATGCTTAAAATGTGGGATTCACTGGGGTCAACTGATTTGATTTTCTTGTATGCATCTCCTTATGCAACTTCTTTTTACGGCTGGATGATAGCCAGAGGATCCTTCCTGAAACGAGTGGGAGAAATAGGAGATGGCTTCTTAAAGATGATATCTGACTTGCTTAAAGGATCAGACAGAGAATACACAGCTGGGGGCTAGCAGTAAACACAGGCAGGTAAGGCTCTGACAAGATATAGCCTGCTTGACACCATAGGAAAACATACAGACAATGCATGATCTCTGCAGCATTCCCACTGGCTGGATCCTGGTGGCAGGAGGAAACACAATGCATCTACCTGTCTGACCCTAGATAGTTGAAATCTAGGTGAGCTGCATTGCTCCAGCTACTAGGGAGAGCAATGTCATGGGCTGCTGCTTCTCCCTGCTCTCTGCAGTGTCTTCAAACTGTGGATCTCAACTTGGGGAAAAAAGATGTTTTTGCTATCTGCCCATTCAGTTCAGTACAGCACATGCTCATGCACTGGCTTGGAGCAATCACCTTCAAGTCACTGTAGGAAGACACAGTCCTCTCTGGCTTGGTTGGGCTCTACTTCTTATACTGGGGACTCTGTTAGACTACATACAACTATTCCTTTAGTGTGAGGCCACAGAAGTGGAACGCTTCCTGTTCCTTCTCCCATCGGCCATCTTCCAACAACATAAAGAAGACTGAGTGGGTTGCTTCAGGTCACCAACTCCCTGCCCCATGCTAAAGCTTTCTTTCGTTTTAATTTAGCAGAGTGCTGGATGGGCTCAAGATCCATCTGTCTGTTACAAATACAGGACTAAACCCTGCCATTTTCTCCATTCTGGGGCACAGAATTCTGGATAGGGGTTCTAAGAAGGTGCCACTGTGAAGACAGATCGACATACAAAGGTCCCTCCCATGCCCTAACTCCCTCCCCACACCCACACCTGTACCCCAACCCCCTGCTCCAGGTCGGAACCCCCTCCCGCACCCTAACTCCCTCCCAGACTCCACACAACCACCCGCATCCCAACACCCTACCCCAGCCTTGAGCCCCCTCCTGCAACCAATGTCCCTCCCAGAGCCTGCACCCCAAACCTCCTCCCGCACTCCAACCCCCTGCCCCAGCCCTGAGCCCGCTCCCGCACTCCAAACCCCTTGGCCCCAGCCCGGAGCCCCCTCCTGCACCCCAAACTCCCCAGCTCCACCCCAGAGCTTGCACCTCCAGCTGGAGCCCTCACCCCCTCCCACACCCCAATCCCCTGCCCCAGTCCGGAGACCCCTTCCACACCCTGAACCCCTCATTTCTGGCCGCATCCCCAAGCCTAGGGGAAGCCACAAGCCTCTGCCCTCTGCGGGGCTGGAGATGTGAGCGCCAGCTCACCTTGCTGCGGAGTAAAGCCCCGAGCCTCCGCGCCCCCACCCCCGCAGGGCTGTGTGTGGTCTGCAACTCATTTTTTCTGTGGGTCAGTGGCCCTGATAGAAAAAAAGGTCCCCACCCCTGGGTTAGCTAGTTATGTTTACTTCATAATATATAATTGTATCTAGAAAGATAAGTATCTCTGCTAAAGTCTTTTAAAAGTATGCAAGTTAATATTTATGGAACGCAATCAATGCTGGAAGACTGCTTCCCCCACCTCTTTATTTATGCTTTTAAGTCTACATAAACTTCTGTGTTTTTCCACCCAAAATAACTGCTACAAGGATCTTTTGACCCTAAACAAAGAAATCTATTTATTTAAATCAGCCAGATGATGATTCAAGAGCAACCTCACAAGAAGGAAAATAGAGCTGTCTTCAGAAACAGATTTCTGGTTTAAGCTTTCAAAGGGCTATCATAAAATAGTAAGAATAAAATCTCACCAACCCCCCCCGCCCATCAAATTTTATTTTCATAATATAAACAATACACTACAACTGAGTGAGTACCAGTCTTTGCTGCACTTAAAGTTTGCATTTCGCATACTAAGTGACCTATATACATTGAAGGGACACACCAGATTTTTAAAGATATTTAGGCGTTATGGTGCTCAGTGTTGCAACACCGGATTTAGGAGCCTAAAATCGCATTGACTTTCACGTGCCTAAATCCTTTTTGAAAATGAGAAATAGGCTCCTAAACTGATTAGACATTGTCACTTCCCAGTGCCTTTTTTCTTCTTCATCTTTCTATCAGGATGTTTACTACTTCTAAGAATTGAATAAGCGATGGAAAGAATACTTTAAAGAGCTGTACAATATTCAGAACACAGGAGATTAAATGATCCTGGAGAAGCTTCCCAGCACAAACAAGTCACAGTGGATACCTAAATCACCTTTAAAAAACTGGGCCTTAATGCTTAATGTCTTTAGAGAAAAACATCACTTGCTCAATGTTAATATTATGGATTAGTTGGGAGTAGATTTCTCTAATGAAGGAAGTTAGATTAAGAATTACCTTAAGTTCCTGTAGCTGGTCAGGTTCATAGAGTTTTGGAGACAACGCTTGAGAAAGGAAAGCATCAAGTTCCTGGCGACGAAGTATACGGATCCCTGGCCACTGCACCATATACCTACAGCAAAAGCAAACAAAGAACAGTTACTAACCTTTCTGTAACTGCTGTTCTTCGCAATATGTTGCATATGTCCATTCCATGTAGGTGTCTGTGGACTCCAATGCACAGTTGGAGAGTTTTTATCCTTAGCAGTTACTGTCAGGACGGCCTGAGTGCCCTCTGCGGTCTTGCGCACATTACGCAGGCATAAAGGACTGAGCCACCCCAGGATCCCCTCAGCTCCTTCCTACCGGAATGACTCTGATAGAAATGGGAAGGAGGGCAATGTGACGTTGCACTCTATATGATTTTATGAAAATATGCTAGTGAGTATGAATATAATGTAAAAGACGGTTACTCACCGTTGTAACTGTTGTTCTTCGAGATGTGTTGCTCATATCCATTCCATTAGGTGTGTGCGCGCGCCGCATGCACGATCGTCGGAGAATTTTCTACCCTAGCAACACCGGCGGGTCGGCTGTGGAGCCCCCTAGAGTGGCGCCTTCATGGCGCTGAATATATACCCCAGCCGACCCGGCACCCCCTCAGTTCCTTCTTGCCGGCTACTCCGACAGTGGGGAAGGGGGGCGGGTTTGGAATGGATATGAGCAACACATCTCGAAGAACAACAGTTACAACGGTGAGTAACCGTCTTTTCTTCTTCGAGTGCTTGCTCATATCCATTCCATTAGGTGACTCCCAAGCCCAACTTAGGTGGTGGGGTCGGAGTGAGACATTGCTGTGTGCAAAACCGCTGATCCGAATGCAGCATCGTCCCTGGACTGCTGCACTAGTGCATAGTGAGCTGTAAACGTGTGGACTGATGACTAAACCGCCGCTCTACAAATGTCCTGGATCGGAACTTGCGCCAGGAAAGCAGTCGAGGAAGCTTGGGCCCTCGTGGAGTGAGCGGTGAGGTGCGGTGCTGAGACACCTGCCAGGTCATAGCAAGTCCGGATGCAAGACGTAATCCAGGAGGATAGGCGTTGTGAGGAGACCGGTAAGCCTTTCATTCGGTCGGCCACTGCAACGAAGAGTTGTGTCGTCTTTCTAAAGTGCCTTGTGCGGTCAATATAGAAAGCCAGGGCCCTGCGTACGTCCAGAGAATGCAAACGTTGATCCTGGCGAGTAGCATGTGGTTTAGGATGAAAGACCGGGAGAAATATATCCTGGTTGATATGAAACGGAGAAACCACCTTAGGGAGAAAGGCAGGATGTGGACGAAGCTGCACTTTATCCTTATGGAAAACTGTGTAAGGGGGCTCGGATGTAAGCGCCCTGAGTTCAGAAACGCGCCTTGCTGAGGTGATGGCTACGAGGAAGGCTGTCTTCCAGGATAGGTACAAAAGTGAACAGGTGGCCAGTGGCTCGAATGGAGGACCTGTGAGCTTGGAGAGAACCAGGTTAAGGTCCCACGTCGGGACGGGCTGACGTTGTTGTGGGTACATCCGGTCTAAGCCCTTGAGGAATCTAACGACCATCGGGTTAGAGAATACCGAGGACGCGAGTTCCCCTGGGTGAAAGGCTGATATAGCGGCCAGGTGAACTCTAATTGAAGATATCGCCAACCCCTGCTGTTTTAGGGAGAGGAGATATTCCAATATGAGAGGAATAGGTGCCTGTAACGGGGACGTGGCTCGTTGTTCGCACCAACAGGAGAACCGCTTCCACTTGGCCAAGTACGTGGCTCGTGTTGGGGGCTTCCTACTGCTCAACAGAATCTGTTGGACCGAGAGTGAGCATTGTTGCTCTGCCTGGGTGAACCATGGAGCAGCCACGCCGTGAGGTGAAGAGATTGCAGGTCGGAGTGACGCAGCCGGCCGTGGTCCTGAGAGATGAGATCCGAACATAATGGAAGCGGGATCGGTGTCTGAACCGAGAGCTCCAACAGTGTGGTGTACCAATGTTGTCTCGGCCACGCTGGAGCGACCAGAATTACCTGTGCCTGGTCTCTGCGCAATTTGAGCAGTACCTTGTGGACCAGAGGAAACGGAGGGAAGGCATAAAACAGGTGGTCTTTCCAGGGAAGGAGAAACGCATCCGAGAGGGAGCCCGGAGCTCGACCTTGCAGGGAGCAGAACACGTGGCACTTCCTGTTGTCTCGAGATGCAAACAGGTCTATCTGGGGAAACTCCCACTTCTGGAAGACGGAATGTATGATGTCCGGACGGATAGACCACTCGTGCGTCTGAAAGGACCTGCTGAGTCGGTCCGCTAAAGTGTTCCGGACTCCAGGGAGGAACGATGCCGTGAGATGGATTGAGTGGGCGATGCAGATGTCCCACAGGTGAATGGCCTCTTGGCATAGAGTTGACGAACGTGCTCCTCCTTGCTTGTTGATGTAAAACATGGCCGTGGTGTTGTCGATGAGAATTAACACACAGCGGCCACGTAGGAGGTTGAGAAATGCCTGGCACGCCAGGCGCACCGCCATCAGTTCCTGAACATTGATGTGCAGAGCTATCTGGGGTGCAGTCCACAGGCCCTGGGTATGGTGTTCGTTGAGATGGGCGCCCCAACCCAGAGATGAAGCGTCTGTGACCAGGTGCAGAGAGGGTTGTGGGGCGTGAAATGGCATCCCCTTGCAAACCACATTGTGATCTAGCCACCAGGTGAGGGAGGTCAGGACCGAGTTCGGGACCGTGACCACCATGTTCAGGCTGTCCCGATGTGGGCGGTATATCGATGACACCCAGGTCTGGAGTGGGCGAAGCCGAAGTCTGGCATGCCTGGTTACGTACGTGCAGGAAGCCATGTGACCCAGCAGGGTGAGGCACGACCTCACCGTGGTAGTTGGGAAGGCCCTGAGCCCTTGAATAAGGCTCGTGATGGTACAAAAGCGGTTGTCTGGCAGGATGGCTTGTGCACGTCTGGAGTCTAGGACTGCGCCGATGAATTCTATTCTCTGGGTAGGTTCTAAAGTGGATTTGTCCTTGTTGAGTAGGATGCCCAACTCGTTGAATGTGTGCACTATTATGTGAACGTGATCTCGAACTTGCTCTTTGGTGCGACCGCGCACCAGCCAGTCGTCTAGGTACGGGAACACCTGTATCCCTTGCCAACGAAGGTATGCTGCCACGACAGCCATACATTTCGTGAACACTCTTGGGGCCGAGGATAGGCCGAAGGGAAGGACTGCAAATTGGTAGTGCACCTTGCTTACCACAAATCGCAGGAAGCGTCTGTGAGGCGGGTAAATTGCAATATGAAAGTATGCGTCTTTCATGTCGAGGACGGCGAACCAGTCTCCCGGATCGAGGGAAGGGATAATGGCCCCTAAGGAGACCATGCGGAACTTCAACTTCACTACGAATTTGTTGAGTCCGCGCAAGTCCAAGATGGGTCGCAGACCCCCTTTGGACTTGGGGATCAGGAAGTAACGGGAATAAAATCCCCTGCCCCTTAACTCTACTGGAACCTCCTCTATGGCCCCCATAGCAAGGAGCGTGGAAACCTCCTGTATAAGAAGTTGCTCGTGAGAAGGGTCCCTGAAGAGGGACGGGGAAGGGGGGTGGGAGGGAGGGATTGAAGAAAACTGGATAGCGTATCCCCTCTCCACCGTGCGAAGGACCCAACGGTCCGAAGTTATAAGGGACCAAACACGGTGGAAGTGGGAGAGGCGATCTCGAAAGGAGGGGGTTGGATCCTGGGGGATGACTGGGGCGCCGTCCTCGACCGCACCTTCAAAAGTTCTGCCTTGGGCCTGAAGGTGGCCTTGGTGGCCCCTGGTTCTGACCGGGTTGAGGGCCAGTCCACCTTCTCCTACCACCTCGCCCCCGCCTTCTGGCAGAGTCCTGTCTCTGACGAGGTGGAGGGGGGTAGAAACGTTGAGGCTGGGGCCTAAATGGTCTGCGCTGGGGACCCGCAACATGCATCCCCAGGGAGCGCATGATTGTTCTCGAGTCCTTGAGGCTCTGCAGACGAGAGTCCGTCTTGTCCGAGAACAATCCATGTCCCTCAAAGGGCAGATCCTGTAGGGTTTGCTGCAGCTCCGGAGGCAAACCCGAAACCTGAAGCCAGGAGATCCTCCGCATAGCGATACCCGAAGCCAGGGTCCTCGCAGCCGAGTCCGCTATGTCCAAGGAGGCCTGCAAGGAGGTCCGAGCCACCTTCTTACCCTCCTCTATCAAGGCCCCAAACTCCTCCCTGGAGTCTTGGGGAACCAATTCCTTGAACTTCCCCATAGAGTTCCAGGAATTAAAGTTATAGCGGCTCAGGAGCGCCTGCTGGTTAGCTGCTCTAAGTTGCAGCCCTCCGGCTGAATAAACTTTACGGCCAAACAAATCGAGGCGCTTAGCCTCCTTCGATTTGGGCGCTGCGGCCTGTTGACCATGGCGCTCCCTTGCATTCACTGATGACACCACCAGTGAACACGGTTGGGGATGGGTATACAAGTACTCATAGTCCTTTGAGGGGACAAAGTACTTTCTTTCCACCCCTCTCGCTGTGGGTGGGATAGAGGCAGGAGTTTGCCATATCGTAGTGGCGTTAGCCTGGATCGTGCGGATCAGGGGTAACGCCACTCTGGATGGGGCATCCGCAGAGAGGATGTTCACAATGGGGTCCTGCACCTCCACAATCTCCTCTGCCTGAAGGTCCATATTACGTGCCACCCTACGTAATAGGTCCTGGTGTGCCCGGAGATCAATCGGGGGTGGACCCGTGCTCGTTGTGCCCGCCACTGCCTCATCTGGGGAAGATGCCTCAGGTGGCAAGGGATCCAAGGGCGGGGCCTGGTCCAATGAGCCTTGGAGCGGAGCATCACCTGCCTCTGGGTCCAGGACGTCAGGTGCAGGCACAGAGGCCTCCAAGCCCCCTGGAGGAGGGCGAGAGATGGTGGACTCTGGGGCCCTTCGCTCAGAGTGCACCGAGCGAGAGGCTGATGGTGGTGGAGCCCCTTGAGCTTGGTGGTACGCCCACGGGGTCCAAAACGACCAGTGTGAAGGTCCCTGAGCGGGATCCTCCGCTACCTCCTGCCAGTGGCCCATGTCCGGATCATCGGCCTGTCCCTGAGGGGGGTATGCCGATCTCGATGCCCCATCGGAGGATCGGGACACTGATCTGGATGGCCATGGCGGTGCCGACCGCGCCGAGACGAGCTCCGGAAGGTACGGTGCCATACGGTGCCGGCCCAGAGATGAACGGTCCCTGTGCAGTGCCGGCGAACGGTGCCGAGAACGGGATCGGTGCCGATGACTACGTCGGTGCCGAGAGTCAGACCTGGACCTGGAATGTGATCTTGAGTAGGCCCGGTGCCGGGAGCGGCCTCTCGACGTCGAGCATCGATCGTAGCGGTGCCGAGAACTACGTCTCGATGTCGATCGGTACCGACGATCATAGCGGTGCCGAGACGTAGAGCGGTGCCGCGACGATGATCTTGGCCGCGAGTACGACCGGTGCCGAGGTGATATCTGGCGCCGGGACTGCGAGCGGCGTGGGGACCTGCTTCGGGACCTGGACCGGTGCCGTGGTTCCAGCCCCTGCGATGGAGGGCGCATCAAGGCAGGTTTCCCCCTAGATTGGACCGGACGAGTCAACGGTGCCGACGGTGCCGGTGGTTGGGGCGGTGCCGGCTCCGTGAGAGCGATCAAGTCTCTCGCCGTCGCGAAGGTCTCTGGGGTTGACGGGAGGCACTGTATCACCGCCGGTCGCGGGGGTGACCCTGTCTGCACCGGACTCAACGGCCTCGGAGCCGGAGTCGACGGTGCTGGAGGCACCTGTTTTCGGTGCTCCACAGGCGGACGCGGCTCTACCCCTGGCACCGGGGGAGCCGGCGTCTTCGGCACGGCAGTCCCCGTCTTATGGGATTTTTTATGTCCCGGGGATGACGAACGGCGCCGAGGCACTTGCTGTGAGTGCGGTGCCGACGAGGTCCGGTGCCGTGGAGGCTTGTCCGACGTGGTCGGAATGGTCGGTGCCGCCGGGGCACTGCGCACCGAGGTGCTAGGTGCCGGGGCCTGATGCGCCGATGGAGCGTCCGGGCTAAGTGCCGCCTCCATAAGGAGTTGCCGGAGCCAAAAGTCCCGCTCCTTCTTGGTCCTCGGTCTGAAGGCCTTACAGATCTTGCACTTATCTGTTTGATGGGACTCTCCCAGGCACTTCAGACACGAGTCGTGCGGGTCACTCGTTGGCATAGGCTTAGCGCAGGAGGCGCACTGTTTGAAGCCGGGAGCCTTGGGCATGAGCCCGGCCACGCGCCGGGGGAAAAAGGGGGAGACAACCCCCTTAATCCCCTTAAACTATATAACAACTATTAACAAAGTGAATAAACAACTATCTAACTATATACAACTAGAACTATAACTATAACTGTGAATAACGGAATAAGCTAGGGAGAGTGGAGAACAGCTACGCCGCGCTCCACAGTTCCAACGACCGTCAGGGGCGGTAAGAAGGAACTGAGGGGGCGCCGGGTCGGCTGGGGTATATATTCAGCGCCATGAAGGCGCCACTCTAGGGGGCTCCACAGCCAACCCGCCGGTGTTGCTAGGGTAGAAAATTCTCCGACGATCGTGCACGCAGCGCGCGCACACACCTAATGGAATGGATATGAGCAAGCACTCGAAGAAGAACTGGACTATGCGTCATGAAAAAGATCTCTTGTAAGATATAATTACAAAGCTTATAATCTACTGAGTGTGGTCATCCTATTTGTATAAATGTATCACTCTTGTATCTGAAACTAGAAATATAAAATATAACTCTGAGGGCCTATTGTAATTATGCAAAGTGTGGGCCATTAATGGTGGTTTGGAATCTTGATGGCTCCCATTAACCAGGACAATTGACTGTGGATGGCTCTGTTTGCAGGCAGGCCTTCCTGTGAGTCAGGCTGGGAGGAATGAAAGCTTGGGGTCTTACAGTGACATGTGATCACGTCACCTGAACTGGAATCCATCTTTAACCTGGTGTTTTTCCATTGAGAAGGAGAGGTGGGAACCCAGAGGGACAAAGGATTCCCACCTTATGCAAAAGATATATAAGTGAGTGGAACAGAACAAAGGGGGCAGCCATCATGCCTAGCTACCACCTGAGCTGGAACAAGGGCTGTACCAGGGGAAAGGATTATGCCCAGACTAGGAAGGCATACAGTCTGTGAAAGAAACTTATTGAAACATCTTTGAGGGTGAGATTTTATCTGTATTCAGTTGTATTACTGTATTAGGCTTAGATTTGCGTGTTTTATTTTATTTTACTTGGTAATTCACTTTGTTCTGTCTGTTATTACTTGGAACCACTTAAATCTTACTTTCTGTATATAATAAAATCACTTTTACTTATTAATTAACCCAGAGTATCTCTCTCTATCGGTGTTATAGAGGGCGAACAATTTATGAGTTTACCCTGCATAAGCTTTACACCCTGCCAGTGTGTTCTGAGCCTCTTGGAGGTGGGCCTGTTCAGAAACAGAGAGTTGCTGATACAGAAATCCCAGAGTAGGACTGCTTCCTAGCTAGTGAAGATGGGGTTACATAAAACCTAATGATCACAGTGCCGGTTGGCACAAATATGTCCACTCCCTGATGTGAGGGAGGAATGCTATGCAAGCTAAAAGGATAAACATCAGGGAGCTGCAGGTTATGTACAGACTGAGATCTTGGGAGACCAAGACCTTGTGTTTGCAGGTATCCCAGCTGAGTCCTCCCACCTCAGATCCAGGGATCCCTGACTAAGGTAAGTGAATGCTGAAGCTGAGTGAAAGGAACTCCCCTGCATACATTGGTTGGGACTACCCACCGGTCTAGGGAGTATAAGATGCAACTTGGGACATGCACTAACATGCCTATGTGGTGCCTTCTTGGAGTATACACCTCTGCCACCCAGCCCTGAAGGGTTCTCAGGCACTGTCTGGCGTACTGTACCACATAAGTGCATGTGGCATGTGCCTCAGCAGTCTTAAATAGTTCCTCATTATGGTGAGAGGATAAACTTCAAGTTCAGAATGAGGCTTTGAATTGCAAGAAACCTTGTCTGTGTAGCAAGGCCCTAGCTGTTGTCAACTCCAGAACCGCTCCAATAAATTATATTTTCTCTACTGGAGACAGGACTGACTTGTCTGTATTGCTTTCAGGATCAGGACATATCAGGAGTGAAACCTCTTTCCCCTGAACAAGGGAGGGACTCTCTACAGCTCCTAACAAGGAGAAGCAAATATATATCTTGCAGACTTGCTTTCTTGTGAGAGTTGTCCCTGAAGAGGGATGGGGAAAGGAAAAGGAAAGGTGAGGCAAAAATAAAACAGAGCAAATATGCCACTTCTACCATGCTTACAACCCACCAATCTATTGCAATGTGGGCCCAAGGATGATTGAAGTAGGACAGGCGTTTTGGAAGAATTGGAATAATAAAGGATGGCACTCTTGGAACTGGCAGACTGCTCTCAACCTGCCCATGAAAAATTAGTTCTTGGAAGATGCTGCCTGCCTTGAACCAGTGGCTGCAGATACAAAGGGCAGTGATGGGGGTTATCATTTGTAATCTCTGCTCCTTCTCTATGATAGGTCTTGGACTCAAGAAATAAATCACTGAAAACGCTGAGACTGATGAGGACAGAACACCTTTTGCTTCACTGCTGGAGTGTAAATGCCCAGGGTCTACAGAGTTGCTCTAGAATCTTTGAGACTATGCAGAGTCTCATCTGTCTCTTCTGAGAAGAATGGCTGCTCACAGGGTAAGCCCTGAATGGTCTGTTGCATCTCTGGAAGGAGGCCAGAAGAATGCAACCAGGATGAGCGTCTCAAGTGAAGGCAGAGGCCATGTTGCGTGCAGCAGAATCTGCTGCATCGAGACATGCCTGTAGAGCTGTTCTGGCGACTAACTTGCCCTCCTCTATCCAAGTGAGGAACTCTTGTTTTGCCTCACATGGGAGCTTGTCTTTCAATTTCAAACCCATCCCCCACAGAGTGAAATCAAAGCATCCCAGCACAGCTTGCTGGTTCACAATGTGAAGCTCTAATCCACCTGTGGAATAAAGCTTCCTCCTAAATAAGTCCAACTTCTTGTCCTCTTTATTCTTTGGTGCTGAAGTCTGGTGTCCCTATCATTCCTTTTCATTGGCTGCTGCAATTTCAAGGGGCATTGGAGGAGGATGGTTATACAGTGCTCAAACCCCCGGGAGGGGAGATAGTACCTTCTCTCTACTCTTTCAGCAGTCAGAGGCAGAAAAGCTGGGGTCTGCCAGAGAATCTTGGTGGGCTCTAAGCCGCATTTATTGGCAGAGCTATTCTATCTGGAGCTAGATTAGAACAGCCACTAGCTTGTGGAATTTTTCCCACTCCTCCAGGTGGATATCATGTGCCCTAGCCATCCTCCTCACAGCTCCTGATGGAGTCTTAAAATAAATCACCCAGAAGTGGAGAAAGGCTCCACCATGACTGTCTCATCAGGAGAGGAGGAAGAGGATACTAATGGTTCAGTTCCTATAGTTGCTCATGTAAGAGATCCCAAGTCTGCTCAGTACCAAGATGCTTGTGGCGACGATGCTCCTAGCGCCCAGCAGATGGAGTCAGCTCAGATGGCTGCAGGGATGCTCTTGACTGGGGTGAGGAACCTACGGGTCCCGAAAGGGCCACTAATATGTCCCTGGACCCCAGCTATACACAGTCCAAGGATACCTCCTGTAAACTCCCTGCTGGTATTGTGGCAGAAACCCGGGCAGGCAGGTGGCATCTCTCCCCCAGTGGGACCAGCTGGGTTGGGAAACATAGGAAACCACTTCAGAGTCTGATATGGATGAAGCTTTTTCTTGAGACCAAGGTGGTACGGTACCCTTTGGACTGCAGAGGAAGACTGACTCTGAAGCGGAGACAGGGATATCATCTGTGCCTTTCCCTTAGATGGTACTGGTCTCATTGGTACCTTGATGCCACATCTGGTGGAACTGCTTAGTGGGGAGGGGAAGGCGCTGGAGGTGGTACCATCGTCACTGGTGCCAGGTGAGACTCTTGAACCATTGGTGATGGCAGCACTGAGATTCAACAACCCTTTCGCAGCCTTAAACACCTCAGGAGTAGACTGGGTACCAGAAAGATACTGTGTGGTACACTGGGGCAAGGAGATGGCAATGAAGATGCTTGGGGAACCAGGCTCGACAGGCCCACATTGGCCTCTGGAGTCAACGAACTCCCCTGTTTAGAGGTGTGCTCTAGGGAGTGCTTCCTTTTTGATCACCCTTCTGAGTTTTTATTAGAGTTCATCCTCTTTGATGGTCCTCGTGCCGAGTCCGATTCTTATGCCTCTTCTCCGGCACTGGGGATGCCAATCTGCCTCTCGGTATCAGTAGCGTGGCAAGTGCGCTACTGACCAACGCCAAGGTGCTCTATATCCAGAGCAACTTAGAGAGCTCAGATGGAGGCCACAAAGCCAATTTGATGAGCAGATATTTTAACCTGACTGCCCTGTCTTTTTTCTGAACAGGGTTAAAGCCCTTACAAATGCTGCACTCGTCCCTCACATGAACTTCCTCCAGGTACTTAAGGCAGCTGGGGGTGAGGGTCCCTATTCGGCATAGCCGCAATAGAGGCAGGGCTTGAAATCCAGAGAGTGTGGGGGATACCTCCGGTACCGGGACTCGTACATGCTCAAACAATAAAAACAATTTTTTTTAAACTAACAAACTGAGTAACTACTAGATTGCACTAACTACACATAGGTACAATATATAGGTATTGAGAAAGACTTGCAGAAGCAATGATAGGGAGCTTCAATAACCGTAACAGGTGGTAGGAAGGCAATGAGGTGTGTGTGTGTGTGTGTGGGGGGGGGGGTTAGCCCTTTATGCCTGACCAATGTGTATGAGACAGCAGAGAGTACTCAGGCTGCCCCGACAGGTACTATCAAGGAAAAAAACTCTTCAACAACTGTGCACTGGAGAGCACAAATACCTACAGTGTAATGGACATGTGCAATCACTCAAAGAAGACTTATTCAGAGTCCTCACTTTAACAGCTAAAGTAAACAGTATTACTGTGTGAACAGAAAAGCCACCAGAATGAAGCCAAAAACTTTTTGTTCAGGTTTCAAATTAAAAAATAAGACATAGCTAAAAAGATTGAAGTGATTTCTTAGGGTTTAATACCAGACAATATTTTGATAATTCTGCTAATTAAAAATGACAAATTAATTATTGTTTGCAGTACTGTTGCAGCCCTATTGATCCCATGAGAGAGACACGGTAGGTGAGCTCTGTGTAGCTCGATAGCTTGTCTCTTTCACCAACAGAATTTGGTCCAAAAGATTACCTTACCCACCTTGTCTAAATTAATTGTTGTAGTTTGTGCTGATCCAAATACTTTTGCATAGTATAAAAATATGTATTTGGTCAAAAGTTACTCGAAGAAAAATAGTAATGTTGTTTGACAATATTTTTATATTATACCCCTTGAGCTGGCTCCTTAGAGCAGATGAATTAGGAAAATATCCATTATGTGATGTAAATATCCAAGCAAAATATACTGATGAGACACTGCCTGTGAACTCACCCCACAGCACACATGATCATCAGAACCCCACACTGCTTTCAATAACAAAGGGTAGGATAGGTCATAAAAATACTACCTAAAGCAGAAATGCATGATGATACATATAAAAATAAGAAATAATGGTGTAGTATAAAGGCTTCATCAACATGAGTCAGAGATGAACACATTACTCCGAAGTGAAGTCACAGCAAGTTTTATGCAGGTCATTCCAAACAAGTGCCAATAAAACTTTTATACCTCACATAAACTATTTATGTCACATCACAGAAAAACTATTTTAAAATGTGTTAAGGGTTTTAATAAAATATTATTGGAACTATTATATTCTACTCCTACAAAGCCAAGTGCCTTATTTATAATTCCACCCCACTCTTTATCGCCTTGGTCGAAACCATGAGGCAGTACCACGGGCGCATGCGCAGAACAATGGACACTACTACTTTTAAAAGCTCCGGGTCCATGCTCACAACCCTCCGTGAAATACAATAACCAATCGCTCAAAGAAAAACTATACATGGCTCAAAAGGCAAGATAAATTAATATTAAATTGGAGGCAAACTTAGATTTTAGGTAAATTTTTGAAATGATAAATGTTTCTTCCATTCATACAAATCTCACCTTTCAGCTTAAGATTTTAGGTCCTGCCAGATTAAGAAGCAAGAACTGGGTCTTACTAGGTGACTAGGTGACTAGGGATTCCCCCCCCCCCCCCCCCCCGCCAAAGGTACAGGAGCGCTCATTCCTAATTCAGCTCTGAAATTGAAGGCTAGTCTCTTCCTTCTTAATTCTGCACCTCTCATGTGGGCCAGTCAAATCAAGTAAGGGAACCAGCAAGCCTAGAATAGCGAATCCTAGTACCTGGTATATGGCAAATCATTTACATGAACTTTCCAATCCCATAAAGCTACTAAACAACTATTTTCTGCAGCACCTTTTGGTTTTTCTTTGAGAATGTACAGTGCCAGTTTCTGTGACCCAAAAGGCAATGTTTGTACCTGGCTACTTAGAGGCCTTAAATATAACAAGTCTAAATCAATTCAAATGCAAAGAAGCAACTATGAGAAAACAGCCAATTTTTCTTCTTTCAACTTTCTATGGAATTAGCTGAAAAACTGACAAGCAGCCAGCACACTTTTAAGAATCACAGAAGTGAGGAAGTAATTTCTTCCAAAAATACTTGCAATATGAACATTATTAATTTTCAAAGTCATGGTTTAATGCAGGATTAGAGAAAGACTTGATAGAGCAATATATTATACAGTGTAGTAACATTTCTTTTATGCTATTTTAACTTGTGATTGATAAACCCTCACCTTAATACACAACAGAGCACCATAAGATGAGTGGGCACATTAGCTGGATTGAGCATTGCTGGTGTATCTGATCTCATACAGGCCAAAAATGCCCTCATTCTTCGGTTCTTGTCCTCTACTGCTTTTCCCAGCCACAGCTTCTTCAGATTGGGACAGGTCCACTCCCTGAATGCAAGCGCTTCCACCAGTTCAGGGGTCTGGGGAGATTTTCCTTTGTAAGCAGCCCATTCTTTAATTATCACTGGTGAAACTACAGAACAAAAACAATTGAAAAAAATTTCAAAGTCTTGTATATTTTAAACTTCATATACAGATAGCCTCCCCATTTAAATCAATAGGTCATTTTAACCCAGGTGGTGTTATATTGGCTGTACTGATTCTGTATCATGTATGCTAATTTGCATGACTAGTAGCCAACCAGCAAGGTCCTGAAGGATTATTTCTTTCACATGCACTCACTTCAACACATTCTCTAATATGCAAGAGTTTTCATAAAAACACAAATATATTGTAGGAATATTACTGTCAACTTGTTTTTAACCTAATTAGTTAATTATCCAAATTATTTTTCTCTATCATAATGGCATAATGGAAGATAAGCTACTTAATTTCTCTTTTTACACAGATATTCTCCTAATTCGGTTTTACATGTTTGATTAAAGAGTTGGAGGGATGTAAAATGAAGAATATTTCCCAAAACAGCACATAAATACAAAATACTTCCTAAGAATCGGCTGCTTTCATCCCTACAACTTTATTTTTGTGCAGCTAATGGTGATGAACAGGTGGCAAAACAAAAAAGGAGGACTGGAAAGGAGGGGTGCACAGGGAGTGGAAATGGAAAAGGAAGCCTTGGGCAGTGATGTCTAATGTTCATTTGACAGCTGTGATAATCACACAGGCCTGGTGGAAAGGGGCAAGATGGTCCCTGGACATAGGGGCAGGCTTCAGATCAGCTGTGATATGACAAACTGATGTAACTCTTCACTCTCCTGTCAAATCTGTTCTCTGCGAAGACACTGGGTTGGTTAAGGAGGCAGAAGACTGGCGTCCACTGCAATACCTGGGTTTTGCTTTGTGGGCTGTCTGCCCTGGTGGTAGGACAACATCCTCTGCCTTTGCTGGCAGGTACTTGTATGGCTTTTTGTAGGGAGACAGTGTGTAAATTCCGACGTACCATAGTGTGACCCTTGAGAAAATGGAATAATTTGTCGGTCCTTTGATTGAAGAGCTCCATCTCCTGAAAGGATAGGTCCTCTATCATGAACTGTACTTGGTATCCTCGATGTCGGGAGCCACAAGGCTCATCTGATTGTGACAGCCATGGCCACTGACCTTGCAGATGTATCAGATGTGATCATGGCTGCCTGCAGTAATATCCTTGTATCCATCTGGACCGCCTTAATGCTCTCCTTCATTTCATCACTGTACTCCTGCAGGATTTTTGAAAGGAAAGAAGTGGCCCTCTCTCATGTGAAGCAACTGTATTTAGTGAATAATGCCTGGTAGTTTCCTACCCAAAGCTGCAGTGAGGCTGATGAATGCGCCTTGCATCCAAAAAGGGTCTAATTTCTTAGGATCCTTGTCCATATGAGTATGTTTAGTGAACTTCAGTTTTTCTTGTACTTGTGTTTGGGTCGGCGTAGAAACACTCTAAGCCCTTCTAGGGCACGTAATACTTCTTTTCTTTCCACTTCCAAGTGAGCGGAGAAATGGCCAGGATCTACTATAGTCCTTCCAGTTCCTCTATCCACTCGTTAATGAGTAGGAGGGTGAACCTGGCCAGTGCTGTCACACTGAAAATATAAAAAAACTTAAGACTTTCTTGTATGAATTTGGTCTCAATATCGAGGGTCTCCACAATTCTGGACTAGAAGTCTTGGAAGGATTTAAAGTCACTGATCACGGTAGTGGGGGATTAGGCTGGGGTCACTGCTTCATCCAGAGATAAGAAGGTTTCCTTGGGTGGAGAAAGGGATCATTGTGGTAGCCCCCCCACCCCAATCATCTCCTGCAGCCCCACATCTGTTTCCAGTGTGGATGACCTAACCAATGATAGTGCCAGAGAATGGGATCTCCTCCTCCTGCTAGAAGCACAAGAGGGTAATTTCATCCTGTGTCTCAAAGAAGGACCTCAGTAATGCCAATATGGCCAAGCTGAAATGCCATACAGATGCTGATGTGGTTCAGAGAGGCCAACCGAGTCCCACTTTCAAACCTTTTTGGGCAGTGATCTGAAGCCCTTATGCTCTCTTTGGGATCATTCTCCAATGGCATAGGAGATGGATCTCTGCTTGACGTTGTCAAGGAGTGTCGGTGATGGTGCGGAGAAGTATTTCTCTTCTTCAGAAGGTGGTGCCATGGGGAAATATGGAGCTGGTTCCAGTTCTAGTCACTTCTTCAGTACTACGAACATGCCTCCACGGCTTATCTTGGGTCCTTACTCAACTGTCAGGGGTATCAGCACCATATTAGTACTGGATCTTTGATTGCTTAGGGCCTTTGTCTTTGGAAGAGCGATGCTTCATGAGCTCCTTCAGTTTAAGCGCTATCTATAAGATCAGTCTTCTTGTGCGACTCTATGTCCCCTCTGAGTGGGAATAGAAGCCAGCTTTACTACCTGCCATGCACACCTATAGCGATAGACACTGACACATACTTGAAGAATTATATATTCACGCATATGGGTGTGCAATATATGTTGTATATAAAATCTCTCTCTCAGAAAATACTATATAACATGAATACACAGCTGCTCAAGTTGCCACAATTGGTAACTGAGAAGACAGTAAAAAAAGAGTCACAATAACTAGAAGCCTTAGATCTCCCTAGCCCCCGTCAATCTGGTTACAGATCTGGATATTGCATAAAAACCACCCATGTCACATTGGACAACAATCTCATCTCAGCAATGGGTAGCGATCAGGTGTCTACGCTGATATTAGTTTTATCAGCTGCCTTCAGTTCCAGTGAACATTAAGTACTGTTGACTTGCCTGAAGTTATTTCTATGTGAGAGTGGGATGGGGCTCCTTGAGCAGCTTTGTTCCTTGAAGGCTGAAGCCCCAGAAGATTGTATTTGTATCATCAATCCTAAGGACGTTCCTGTGCAGGGTGCTGCAGGGTTCCATCTTGCTACCATTCTCGTTCAGCATATGCACAAGGCCAGGACTGAGTATTTTTGTGTACTTTTTAACTGTATGATCTCAGTGCTGTAGTGGACATTGCAATTAGGAAACTTGACTCCTTTGCACAAAAGGAAGAAAATAATGGCTGAAATTCAAATTGTAGCTTCCTCCATCTAATTTGTTTCACCAACAGAAGATAAGCTGTGGTCTCATTCCACTTCATATATGCAAGAAGACAACTTAAGTTCTTATGTATAATTAGACGTAAGCTGGTATCCAATGGGAAGAACTGGTGGGACTTAAGACCTGGCCCTACACAAAGCCCAAGGGCATTCTGAAATCAAATCTGTAAAGTACAAAACAGCTTTGTTTAGGTCTGAACAATGAATAAACATCTTGGCAGAAGACTAAATGATTGCAGTGTAACTCTACCCTTACTCAAGGGATAAACAGGCAATACTATCATCTTGGTAAATTTAATGTTGGATGAATTAGTCACTATAATTGGAAATTCCATACGAACAAATTTAAGTTAATTGCCAGGAGGAAAATAGCTACATATAATTTTTCATCCTAATTTCCAAGAAGATTTTGTTGTTCAACAGGTTGCTTCTTCCTGAAAAAAATACATGCTTTTCTCTGCATCAGGCTCAACAATAAATGTTACTATTTACTGCAAAGGAATAATACATTTCTCAGAGTTTTTTTTTAAAAGGACACAGTCAACTAAAAAATACTTGTGTCCAAAAAACAAAACAAAACAAAAAACTCCCTACTTCCCCACGCCAAACTTCCTATTACTGTAAATGAAAGCTATTGGGGAAAAAAATCTATTTTTTTTCCAGTTTGTTCACTTTCTGTATATTGTTTAACCATAATCAAGATTTCCCTGTTTGTGTAAGTCTTTCACACAGTGAAAGAGGAGAGAAAAAACCTTAAAGGAAAGCATGGGTGAAAAACAACAAAAACTTTAAAGAAGATTCAGAGGCACATATACTTATCCTTTTAAAACTGAATAGACAGTCTCCATGTAAGTTATTTTTTGCCAACCAAACCGTATCTCCGTGGAATGCTGTGTAAGGAGGGTCAGCCATGAGAGCTTGCTTGGGGTTTGCTGATCCTTCTCGCTGATGTAATGGTGACTAAAAAGGCTGTCTTCAGAGTAAGGTGATATAAAGAGCATTCAGAAAGAGGTTGAAAGGGGGGCTCCATGGGATTTGTAAGAATAACATTAAGATCCCACCTTGGAGGGCATTCTGTTGACTGGTTGGTAAGAATGCAGTAACACCTTTAGAAATCTGGATCTCAGAGTATGAGAAAAAAACTGAGCATGACTATACTGGAGGGTAGTGTGGTGAGACTGCATCCAGGTGGACTTTGATAGAACCGAGTGTCCAGGGTGTTTCAAATATAAAATATAGTTGAGGGGTTTTGGTACAGAAGCTTTCAGTGGGTTGAGATTGTGCTGGGCCGCCCAAATTGAAAATCTTTTCATTTAAAGGAGTAAGTCTTCCTTGTGAAGAGCCTTCTACTTTGCAGCAGGATCTCTTGTACTTGTAGTGAGCGGCTTCTGTTGGTAGCACTCAGGTGACGAACAACCATTCTATCAAATATTGTGACTTTGGGCATGGATGAAATACCTCACCTTGTTTCTGTGATATTATGAATGGACTGTCTTGCAGTGGTACAGAAGCCTAGACAGACATTTTAAGGAGCTATGTTAGCTAGAACTATCCTGAAGATATCCGTAACAGTATGACTGCAGCCCGTTTGATTTTGCACATCACTCTTGGAATCAAGAGAATCGGCACAATTGCATACATGAGACCTTCATCCCACTCTATGAGGAAGGTGTCTTGCAATGATTGAGGACCCATGCCTCCCTAGAACAAAAGGTTGGGCATTTCATATGGTCTTTAGTGGCAAACAAGTCTATAATAGGATTTCCCATTATACTGGTTTAAGGATGGAGCTGTTCAGAGACCATTTGTGGTTGGAGATGGATTGCTTGTTTAGGAAGTATTTTAGGTTGTTGCTGGCTCCTGGAAGATGAAAAGTGACAGGATATCCCATGTTCATAAACAGCGTATCTATAACTTCATTGACTCTTGATATGGGATGATAAGAAGGCACCTTCTTGCTTGTTCATACAGTACACTGCAGATATGTTGTGGGCAAGATTTTGTGGAGTTCAGTAGAACAGGCTAGAATGCTATGCAAGCTAACCTGATTACTCATAAGTTTTGTATGTTTATGTGAAGAGTCATGTCCTTTTGAGACCAAGTCCCTTGTTTATGGACACAATCCAGATGTGTGCCCCAACCTATACTTGATGCATCTGTGACCAACATCTTTCAAGGGGAGATATGGAGAAGAGGGCTCTGAACATTCTTGTGGTCTACCCACCAGTTCAGAGCTAATAGGATACGCACTGGGACCACCATTTGCATGCTCACTATATGCTGTGGCAAGGCACCTCCTTCTTCTCACCAGATTTAGTGCTTCCCTCTCTGGCAATGGCAGGCCTGGGGTAATCAGCCCCACTCACGGCAGAGTTTGCCTTCCCCCTTCTGTGCTTCTTTAGTTGTACTTTAAGGGTAGGCCTGAAGGTTGGCTTAAGGATTGATCTTCCACCAAACAAAGGAAAATAGTTCCATAAACAAAGAAAACCCAGTGGGATATCTTTCTCTGCCTCCTCCCGGGTGCAGGGTGTCGCCCTGTTGGTTGCCCTGGGTGTCTTGCCCAGCAGGCCTCAGGTTTGACAGCTTCCCCTATGGTAAGGAGTCCAGCCTCCCACTCTGGAGAAGCTTATTTCCCAACTGCCACTAGCCTGGCAGCAGTGTGTCTCTGTCTTCCCCCTTTTCTCTCACCAGAGGAGGGGTTTTTAAAGACCTCAGGCAGGCCTTAATTGGAATCAGGTGTCCCTCACTGACCCGGGTAACCGCTTCTCAACTACTAGGGAAGAGGGCCTTTAACATTCTGGGGCTAATTTATCTGCCTTCTAGCACCCTCTTGCAGCCTTCTAGTCTGACTGTCACAATGCCTTGACCTTAACCGGCCTTGTAATGGACACAGGTGAAGTCTGGCTAGGGGCATCATGCGTGCGAGCAAACGTGTGGCCTAGAAGTTTGAGGCAATTTCTTACTGTAGTTGCTGAATTAGATTTGATACCAGTGATTACTGTATGAAGAGAAAAATCCTTCTTCAGGAAGATATGCTTTTGCTAATTTGGAGTTGATTAGGACTGCTATATAAATCCATGGCATGTCCACAACTTGAATACTGCACACAGTTCTAGTCACCCCATCTCAAAAAAGATAAATTAGAATTGGAAAAAGTCCAGAGAAGGGCAACAAAAATGGTTAGAGGCATGGAACAACTTTCATATGAGGAGAGTTTAAAAAGACTGGGACTGTTCAGTTAAAAAAAATAAATAAAGAGATGACGGGGGGGGGGGGAGGGGAAATAGGTCTATAAAATCATGAAGGGTGAAGAATGTGAATAAGGAAGTATTATTTATCCCTTCACAACACCAGAACCAGTGGTCACCCAATGGCAGTAGGTTTGAAAACCAAATGTAAGGAAGTACTTCTTCACACAATGCATAGCCAACCTGTGGAACTCATTGCCAGAGGATGTTGTGAAGGTCAAAAGTATAACTCAATTCAAAAAAGAATAATGTAAATTTATGGAGAATAGGTCCATCAATGGCTATTAGCCACGATGATCATAACCCCATGTTCTGGATGTCCCTAAATCTCTGCCAGAAGCTGGGACTGGATGATGGGGGATAGATCACTTGATAAATTGCCCTGTTCTGTTCGTTTCCTCTGAAGCATCTGGCAACAGCCACCATCGAAGACAGAATACTGGGTTAGATGGACCATTGGCCATTTTTATGTCCTTATGTTTTCCTATAAATTCTATTATCTGTGATGGGCTCAGAGATGATTTCCCATAATTCATCATGAATCTCAGCTGTTTGCATAGGTGAAAAACATATGTCAGGGTTGTGGCAACTTCCTGATGTGATCTGCCTAAGATCAATCATCTACATTGAGATAAAAGTGAATGGCATCACCTCAGATATGTCACCACCACAGATAGACATTTTGTAAAGACTCTTGGTTCTGTGGAGAGACTGAATGGTATCATTTTGTATTGGTAGTGACTGGACCCCATTGTGAATTGCAGGTACTTTCTGCAGGTAGGATGGATGGTGATATGGAAGTATGCATCTTGTAGACAGCCATGAAACAATCTTGAGCCTGAAGGTCAAGGATGATGGAGGCTAGAGTTACCATCCTGAATCTGAGATGGCATATATATTTATTCAGTCTTCTCATGTCTAGAATAGGACAAAATCCCCTTTTTCCTTTGGAATAAGAAAATATCAGGATTAGAAGCCTCTTCCCCTATATTCCAGAGGAGACTTCTTCTATGATTCCTAGGCAAAGTAGGGAAGCCACTTATTTGAGCTGATTTTCATGAGAAAGGTCCTGAAGAGGCGCAGGGAATGGGGTCAGCAGGGGGTGAGAACCAAAAGTGGATGAGATAGCCATGGATGATACTTCCAGGACTCACCTGTCTGTTCTCATAGACCATGCCTGATGGAAGAAAGCAAGGTGGCGTACAAAAGTTAGAGTTTAGAGATGGTTCCTGAGTAGTTCAAGTGTGACTATGAACTCTTGTGAAAACCTTCTCCCTGGAAGCCAGTGCAGTGTGACAACAGTTGAGGAAAATGCCTCCTCTGAGAAAACCTCTGTTTCTTCTTGGGCAGATATTCAGATCATCTGTATTGGTGTTAGAAGTCTTCTGCCTAGTTTGCCCCTGCACCTAACCGGCTTACAGTTTGTGGTATGTGCTCATAGAATGGAATGTGGTCCTGGAATATTTGAGGGACTGTCATCTGTACGAGTGCTAAATAATTCTGTGCCCTTGAAGGGCAAATCCTCAGTTTTGCTTTGCGTTTCTTTTGAAACGCCAGAGGCTTGTGGACACAAAGCTTTGCGAATAGTCACAGAAATGGCCGCAGATCAAGCTAGAGTGTGGATGCATTCATGGCTGCCTGTTAGCAACATTTTAGCTGTTAGCTGACCTTCCACAATAATGCTTTTCAAGTTCTGCTCTGGAGTCTTATATTCACCTTCGCCGCTAAACTTGCACACTACCCCAAATTGTATCTTGCAAATAAGGCCTCGTAACTGACAATTCATAGCTTCAGTGATGCTGATGAATTGTCCTTTATTCCAAATAAGTAAGTTTTTAGATCTGTATCTTTTGGGGTGCTTGTAATCTGCTTAGTCTGTTCATGGGTCACAGAGACCAGCAAGGAAGGTGGGTGAGGAGCCAGCACAGAATGGAAGTGGATGGTGTAACCAGATGTTATAAACTTCCCACATCCACCTGTTGGATGTTATCTTTTCCCAGAACACCCAGATTGGTCAGATCATTTCTAAATAACGGGAGAAGAGGAGGAGACTGGAACTTTCAATCTGAATGGTAGCATGGTTTGCAGCTCTCAACCTGCATATCAAAATGAATACTTGCCAGATGAAGCCATTTACAATACACACTTCACTTCTCTACAGAGGAAAGAGGACAGTAAGCTATCTAAACTCCTACCTGCCACAGGGGGCTACAACAGTGGTACCCTCAACTCATCTAACAACACTGTCAATCTTTCCAACCACACACTTAGCCCAGCAGAAGAGTCTGTCCTATCTCGGGGACTCTCTTTCTGTCCCACCATCCCCATGAACATGATACAGTTCTACGATGATCTGGAAGCCTATTTTCGTCGTCTCCGACTCAAGGAATATTTTCAACGCACCACTGAACAGTGCACTGACCCACAGGAACCCTCCTACCAACACTACAAGAAGAACTCTGCGTGGACTCCTCCTGACGGTCGAAATGACAGACTGGACCTCTACATAGAGTGCTTCCGCAGACGTGCACAGGCTGAAATCGTGGACAAACAACATCACTTGTCCCATAAGCTCAGCCGTACAGAACGCAATGCCATCCACAGCCTCAGAAACAACTCTGACATTATTATCAAAGGGGCTGACAAAGGAGGTGCTGTAGTCATAATGAACAGGTCGGATTATGAACAGGAGGCTGCCAGGCAACTCTCCAAGACCACATTCTACAGGCCACTATCCTCTGATTCCACTGAGGAATACCAAAAGAAACTACACCATCTGCTCAAGAAATTCCCAGCTACAGTACGGGAACAAGTCTACATGGACACAACCCCAGAACCCCAACCAGGGGTATTCTATCTGCTACCCAAGATCCATAAACCCGGAAACCCTGGATGCCCCATCATCTCAGGCATTGGCACTCTTACAGGAGGATTATCTGGCTATTTGGACTCTCTCCTCAGACCCTACGCTACCAGCACTCCCAGCTATCTTCGAGACACCACCGACTTCCTGAGGAAACTACAATGCATTGGTGTTCTTCCTGAAAACACCATCCTGGCCACAATGGATGTAGAAGCACTTTACACCAATATTCCACATGAGGATGGACTATAAGCTGTCAGGAACAGTATCCCTGATGAGGCCACAGCACACCTGGTGGCTGAGCTTTGTGACTTTGTCCTCACCCACAACCACTTCAGATTTGGGGACAACTTATACCTTCAAGTCAGTGGCACTACTATTGGTACCCGAATGGCCCAACAGTATGCCAACATTTTTATGGCTGACTTAGAACAACGCTTCCTCAGCTCTCGTCCCCTAGTGCCCCTCCTCTACTTGCGCTACATTGATGACATCTTCATCATATGGACCCACAGAAAGGAAGCCCTTGAAGAATTCCACCTGGACTTCAACTATTTCCACCCCACCATCAACCTCAGCCTGGACCAGTCCACACAAGAGATCCACTTCCTGGACACTACAGTGCAAATAAGTGATGGTCACATAAACACCACCCTATACTGGAAACCTACTGACCGCTATATGTACCTATATGTCTCCAGCTTCCATTTGAGACACATCACATGATCCATTGTCTACAGCCAAGCCCTAAGATACAACCTAATTTGCTCCAACCCCTCAGACAGAGAAACACCTAAAAGATCTTTATCAAGCATTCGTAAAACTACAGTACCCACCTGGGGAAGTGAGGAAACAGACTGACAGAGCAAGACGGGTACCCAGAAATCACCTACTACAGGACAGGCCCAACAAGGACAATAACAGAACATCACTGGCCATCACATACAGCCCCCAGCTAAAACCTCTCCAGCACATTATCCACGATCTACAACCGATCCTGGAAAATGATCCCTCACTCTCACAGACCTTGGGAGGCAGGCCAGTCCTCGCTTACAGACAACCCCCCAACCCGAAGCAAATACTCACCAGCAACTACACACCACACCACAGAAACACCAACCCAGAAACGAATCCCTGTAGCAAACCTCTTTGCCTACTCTGTCCCCATATCTACTCTAGCAACACTATCAGAGGACCCAACCACATCAGCCACACCATCAAGGGCTCATTCACCTGCACATCCACTAATGTTATATATGCCATCATGTGCCAGCAATGTCCCTCTGCCATGTACATTGACCAAACCGGACAGTCCCTCCGCAAAAGAATAAATGGACACAAATCGGACATCAGGAATGGTAACATACATAAGCCAGTAAGTGAACACTTCAATCTCCCTGGTCATTCTGTTACAGATTTAAAAGTCACCATCATTGAACCAAAAAACTTCAGAAACAGACTTCAAAGAGAAACAGCGGAACTAAAATTCATATGCAAATTTAACACCATTAATCTGAGCTTGAATAGGGACTGGGAGTGGCTGGCTCATTACAGAAGCAGCTTTTCCTCTCCTGGAATTGATACCTCCTCATCTATTATTGGGAGTGGACTACATCCACCCTGATTGAATTGGCCCTGTCAACACTGGTTCTCCACTTGCGAAGTAACTCCCTACTCTCCATGTGTCAGTATATAATGCCTGCATCTGTAACTTTCACTCTATGCATCTGAAGAAGTGAGGTTCTTACCCACGAAAGCTTATGCCCAAATAAATGTTAGTCTTTAAGGTGCCACCAGACGCCTTGTTGCTATGTAGTCTTGTTTGCAGAGGTCAAGGTCTCTTGTTCTGGATTCTTGGCCATTTCCCGAATGGCTTAGATGTTCTTTGCTGAAACACTATCTATGCAGAACAAAACTCTGAAATGACTGAGGCCTGTTAGATTTTCTTCTGTTAGCAGGAGTATAGTTGCCAAGAGAACAGAGGATCGCTCTGGAATGTTAAGTGAACTAAGTGACTCAGCTGTCCTCTCACTGACTAGTTTTGGTTCCCCAAATGAGAGTGTCTGGACCTCTTTTGGATGGAACCAGGATGCATGAAGCATGACTACTGCAGTAGCCATGAATCAGGACACCATATCTGCTGCATCTAAAACAGCCTGTTGAGATGGCTTGGCTGTAAGAGGACCCTCAGAGATGATGAACTGAAATTGTTTCATGCTCTTATGGCAGTTGCTCAATAAAGTAAGCAAGCTTATTATAATTGATGTCATTGTATTTTGCCATAAAAGCTTGATAGGGTAGTTTGCTACTCTGAATTGCAAACTGGTACTAAGTAGATCTTACGACCAAAGAGATCCAAATGATTTTGATTTTTCCTCGGGTGATGTTGTTTTAGAAAGCTGTTGGTTATGTTCATTTGCTACATCATCACTAACCAATTAGGTACTGGTTGGAAAAAAAAAGGTACTCAGATCCTTGTGACAGTATATAATATTTCATGTGAGCTCTTCTACATGTTGGAGCTAAAGTTAGAGTTTACGAGACTGTCTGAGCTGGCTCCAGCAAGGCATCATTAATTGGCAGGCCTACTCGCCATGTGACTGAAGTGTGGAAGCTCCATGAAATTGTGTGGAGCTTCTTGGATTTCTTCCAAGGGGATCTGTAGTGATTCAGCTACCTGTTTCATCAAGTCCTGATACTGCTTAGAATTGCCGCATATAATGGTGGTGGAGGCATTACAGCCTCATCAGGCAAGGAAGATATATTTGCTGGTACTAAAGTTCCCTCTTCAGTATGTTGTTCCTCCTCAAATGGCTGTTGAGACTGATGCAGAGGATCTTATGGTAGAGCTGGCTGCCTCCACAGCTTCACTGTCTCAGAATCCCTCAGATAATACTCATTATCTCATGAGTTCCACGACAGCCTGATGTGCCCCATATGGATATGGCTGAGGACAAGGTGACTGGTACCAGGTCATTTGAGGGTGATATTATGTATCTGTCCTGTCTAGATGTTGTAGATCCCTATCTAAGTGGAAATTTGGGGAGGAAGCCCTGGAAGAGTAATCTGAGTTCTTCACACACAGGTAAGAATCTGATGAATAAACATCAGATTCAAATGAGAGAGCAAAAGATGGTAGAGTGACTGGAGACAGAACTCTAGATCCAGAGAGTAATGCAGAGCAAGATGGTACTGGAGACAATCTTGTGTCCAGCACCAAAACATCTATATCCTCTGCTAGTAGAGAGGACTCTGGTTCTTCTGAAATTACTAAGTCTTTAGACAACATAAATCTACTTAGTACAGGTGACGAAAAGAGAGAAGGCAACTTGGACCCTACTCCCCTACGAGCCACTGTTGGTACCAGAGGATCCATAGACTTACATGCACCAAATGGCCCTCCACAGCCTCATCAGCACTGCACACTTATTTAGGAAAGTCACAGCCAGTACTGCTTACTTGCTAAGCATTGCAAGTACCATAGGCTTAGTAGAGGCAGTGAGTCTCCTCTTTGTTAAAAGTTTACTCAGTACTAAGCTAATAGAGCCAGGCTTCAATGTCAGTACCATCTCAGCCTGTGCACCGACGGATTTTTAACACTAGGTGCTAAAGTAGTGATTTTCCTGATCAGTAACCAAGCACCAGTACTGAAATCTCCTAGAGCCTCAGCAATGTCTTTATCGGGACATGAAGTCTCCATAGCAGTGACTCCCTCAGGCAATTTCAGCCTCTTATTGTCCACTTCTTTTTGAGGTGATCGAGGTCGGCTCCTATGTTTAGAATGTGTTGTAACACGACTTCAATATGATCTCCTTGCACCGTCCTATTGGTTGCATGGGTCCTGGGAGTCACAGAAACTCAGAGTAGTCTGAATTTCTGCATTTCCTTATACAAATGGGGTCCGAGGCTCTGGACCTGAAGAGACCCACACAGATGAATCTATAAGAAACATTTCTAATTTGGTTTCTCTGATCTTTTTAGTTATCCTGCCAAATGATCTACAATTATTAAACTTAGAAAAACATGAACTTCTACTAAACAATAGAGAAAACTTATGTGGTTGTCATTCAAGGGAATAGCATCCCTGCAGACATCACATGACAAAGCAAGGAGATTTAGGCATTCCCATCTAGAAAATTAAACTCCCCATTCTGACTAGGGAATTGAGAAGACATGGGGGAAATAAACCCTATGTTCCAATAAATTTTCTCTAAAGCTATTTACACTAACTATACAAACAAAACTAATCACTACACTAAGCACTAAACTAACACTATCTATTCATCTAAGTATTTACCATGTAAATAAACAAGCTACCTAAAGTGGACACTGCAGGACACTAAAGCCCTGTTTCAAGCCTAGGTGGTGAGGCAGTGCCCCTATATATCCTCAGTAAGGGGTACAAGGATAATCAGGCTGCATTTGTGGACCAATCAGACACTGCTGGCAAAAATCTCCAAAAGCACATGTGCCCTGAAGTGGAGCACCAATACTGTAAGGGACCAGGGCATAGGCAGTCTGGCCTAGCAGTCACAGCTGGGCTGAGGTCTGCACACTAGGGATGGTAGTCACCGAGCAGGAGTTGGAGGAATTGCAAGAGCCAGGTCCCATAAGCAAGAGTCAGGGTCAGAGTCAGGCTGGAGTTGGAGACTGGAGATCAAAGGCCGTACCAGGCTGGAATCAGGGTCAGAGTCAGGCTGGAGTCGGAGACCAGAGACCAGAGATCAGAGGCAGTTCCAAGCTGGAATCAGGGTCAGAGTCAGGCTGGAGTTGGAGACCGGAGATCAGAGGCAGTACCAGCTAGAATCAGGAAGCAGGAATGAGGGTCACAATCAGGCTGGGATCGGAGACCGGAGATCAAGCAAAGTCTGGCACTGCAGCAGGCTGAAATCTGTCCATTGCCCAGGCAACTTTCTGGGGCAACTCCTGGGGTTAAATAGGGTGCTTGGCCAATCAGAGGATGCAAGGTATGTTATTCTAGGCCTCTTGGGCGGTACTTCCTGTGGTGCCTACTCTCCACAGTGCTCCCCGGCTGTGCCTCTGCATGGCCTCCTTGTGGCACTGTGGGAACATCAGCTGTCCCAAGCTCTGCAGATCCAGGTTCTAGACCCCAGATCCTTACACACAGCAACAATCAATCCAAGAAATCATAAGGGACTGGTGCAGGTGCTCTTGTTCTGCTCTTTATGCCCTCACGTGGGTGAGTGGGAGCACAAGGACATGCATGGTACAGGCACAGCACAGTAGCTGCTGCTATTCAAAAGATCCCAACCTTGGGTGCATGCACACAGAACCATTCTTGAAGAACAGCACTTGGTTTTGTTTGGCCTTCTGAAAAAAAAATAAGTTCACTAATTGCATCTTCTAACAATTTTTTTTATGACTTTGATAATTACATACAAAGAACATAACAATATAAAAGTATGGCAGTGGTCAGTTAGTTTATATAAATATTTCATTACCCTACAGTTTGCATATTCAACGACAGCACTGACACAGTTTACCATGTGTGTTTCACAAACCTAACTCCGACTCATGACAGTTACATACTCTTAAAAATACACACATTACTTACTATACATATTAGACTGTGCAATATATATAAAATGAGTGAAGCTCGTGTTGACAGATTTCAACGAGTATTGTAGACCAGAGTTAAAGTTTGTATAACAAAGACGGCAATTTTTTAGGCATCAGTACAGCCATTAAATGAATATATAAACTGTAATCGTAATGAATAATTTATGCACACTGCCTTAGCTGTTTGTTTCCATACTTTTTAACAGTTCATTTTTTAATGCTGCATGTTTTAGATGTATAGGGCACCTTAAATATAATTTAACTAACTCTCTGTGGTCTCCTTGATCTCTGTCCCTTCCCTCCCTCTTCTCCTCACCTTCCACTTTCTGATAAAATGGCTTGATCTTCTTTACTCATCCCATTTTGCCATACCCCCTGGCCACCAAAATAAAGAAATAAAAATACTTGAAATTGAAAAAACATACAAGAAATTAGCACGTAACCATCAAAACCCTGAGCACTTTGCTTGTATGTTTTATCTCTTGCCTCTACCCTTTAATTTTTGTCTTTTTAGATTCTAAGCTGTTCAGAAACTGCAGGTTCTTATTAACATTATAGTAAATTCTACTTATTAGCAACCTCTCGGTTCCCAGCAAAAAGAAGCTATTATCTGGAGGCTGCAAATAAGTGGACAGTTTGCAGGGCTGCAGCCAAGGAAGAGAACATGCTTGGTACCTCTCCCTTCAGCCCCACAAACCTGTCTGCAGTTGGTGCTCAGCACTTTCTTCCCTAAGTGCAGCCCCACAAGCAGGTTTATGGGACTGCAGCCAAGGAAAGAAGCACTGGGACATGCTGAGATCAGGCCCCTGGTGCCAGAATAGGGCACAGCCTGGAAAGCACAGAGGTACCATGCAGTCCTGAAGGCCCCCAGCATCCCTACTCCCCAAGGAGAGCCACCAGTATCCAGGCTGCAGCCCTCCCCTTCCTGCTGCTGCCCTGTCTGCAGCCTCCCCTCCCAGCTGTAGGCAGGTTTGCAGTGTTGCAGGCAAGAAAGGCATGTCAAAAAGTTGTCATACGCTACAAACCTGTTGCCAATATCCGAATATTATTAAAGTAAATGGGACAGGACTGGTTCCTGGCAAAATGCTGCTATTAACTGGAAGTCATTAATATCAGGATTACTATTAAGCGGAATCCACTGTATTTCTTACTTATATTAGTAAAAAAATAATCCTTATTTGCACCAACATGCTTGGGCAGAGCAGAAAACTGAACTCCTTTTGAACTCAAGTTCTGTGTCTTAATTACAGGTACTGCACCTAGCACAATAAGAACCACAACCACAATTGGGGCGCTGGGTTACTACTGCAATAAACACACATCATCACATGAGAATTTCCTACATTAAAAGAAAAAGAGAGCCTCTGCTAGGAGTTTTCTACTCATGGAAGCAAATGACTGTAGCCAATAGAAGTGATTCAGAAATTTAAAGCAAGTCAATAAATGTTTAACTGGCTGAAATAGAAGACATTTTACTTCTAGAAACATAAAAGTTTAAGGAAACCAAAAGGGAGAGTTGGTACCCCTATTTCCTTGTTAGCGGCGCCACCCTCATTAGCACTCACTATCCTTTGGTGTTCCTAAGTCAGCAGCAACTTCTGCCTCCACAGACTAAGGAAAGTCTGAAGGGCAGTATAAACTAAGGGAGGGAAGAGGGGGGGCCCAGCGAGGTAGCTCAAAAACTCTAGGGAACTCTGAAGTTTTTCAAGAGAAAAAAGGAAACCTGCATAAAGCTAAGATAGTTAAGGGTTTCAGCACTTACAGCTTTAAGCACTTTAGCTATTTAGGTGCATAAAATTGTAAGTAAATCTATACAGCAGCTTCAAGGACAGTAATCCAAGTCAGCAACAATGAACATTGCAAAGAACTTTATTATTTCAAAGCCAATCTCCTAAAACTCTGTTAAACACAAGTGTGTTTAGAATCTACGTGTGTGAACTTGGGGGTTTGGAAATTATTCTGTTTGAGAAAGGCGGATAAAAAAAAAAGACTCACAAAAGGGGTAATCTGACTACTTATTTCAAACTATTTCTTACTTTATGACTTTTGAATCTCAGTGAAACATTCTCCTCCTGCCTATACGAGTCACAAAATATTTCACAATAGTTTGTTCCAACTAAAAATTGGTGGGAGGGAGAGGTGTAAATGAAAATAAGCCATACAAATGATTACTGTATGTAGCCTTAGACATGAAAATTGCAAAGGACATCTTCACAACAAACAAGTCTAAATATTTGCTTTTTAAATTTAGTCTACTGACAGCAGAATCCTACAAATAAATGTGTTACCTTTTCTCCTGTTGACAATCATCTATTTAATACTTCGCTTTTCCCTAACCTTCCCAAGATCTTGTTACAGAGGTTCAACCACTTTTTGGTACGAGTTTGACATTAAGAAAACCTTTCCATAAATAAACTGGGATTTTCTCAAATGAAATGAATCACTGGCAACTACAGATTTGAAAATGTGTATATCTGATTAATGTCAGCACTAGCACTCATGCTTTTGACTGCATTAGCAAACAGCCCCTGTAACAAATCTGCTCACAAAAAAGTGTAGTTTTTAAATTGTTAGTTTGTTTATGACCAAGTTGTTATACCTGAAGCCTAAGCAAACTACAGTGTAATAAAAATTAAATTTTCATGTGTCAACATTTGCAAGCTAAAAAGAGAGACAAAACTAAATTCAACAGAAATGTACTAGACAGTGTATTCTGGAAACGCAGAGGGGAAAAACAGGAAAGCTGACATATTCATTTGACATATGCATTTAACATTTCTGTGAAAACTATTTTAATATTTGTGTGAAAGAGGAAGATAAATTTCTTACATTCAAGTTCTAACATAATACTTTGAATCTAAAGAGCATACCAGGACCAAAAATGACAGACTATTCAGAAAAAGTCAGGCAGTAGCCAGACTGTAAATTTTTTTCATGTTAGTTTTCCAACTATAAACCTCCAATTTTGCTTATTGACTCCTATCATTTATATTAATTAAACAACTAAAGGAAATAAATATAGTAAGAAAAAAGATTATAAAGTAATTGATTTATAAGGACCCATTTTTGACAGAACATTAAAATTTTATCTCAGTGACATTCATGAAAGCCTAATAATTACTCTAATTTTTGATCACGCTGAAAATGTGCATAAGATTATGGAGTTTTGAAGAGAAAAATGATGGCTAGAGTACATACATTCTGGTGGAAGTCTGTTCTTTCTAAAAGCAAGTCTTTCAGTTTTCTTTCTGCTTTCTGCCAAACTAAACAGGACTCCGTAAACATATTGACGAACTGGCCTATAAAGCAGAGCAGCAGGAGGCAGGTCTTTGTTGGCTTCGTCTTCAATAGAAACAGCAATTTTGATTTCACCCTTTGCGTGGAAGAAAGCAGAATAATATTGCACATATTTATATATACATTTTCCATTCAACATAGAAGTATGCTAACACAATCCTGCTTTAAAACCATTTCAGTCATATATTTAATCAATACAAAAGATATATTTGAAGAACAGATGCCAAGAGTTAAGCTAGAATTTAGGGACTACTTTCAAAATCACAAGTGACTTAGCAGCACAAGTCTCACTGATCATATGCTCCTAAATACCTTAGAGACTTTGAAAATCTTCCCCGGTAGTTCCCCCCCAAGTTTGAAATAAGTTTTTGCTTCTCAGTCACTGACACACACAATTATGCAGGTGATGCAAAGCTTTTTAAATAGCCAAGAAACGTATTATTAATATAGCAAAAATATTCAAAATTGAGCATTTTACCAGTAAAGAAACAATTAGGGATATGATGAATCTGACTTTTTTTTTTTTTAATGGATCCCAAATACTAGCCAATTATATTCAAAGACTTAATAGGAAAAGTCAGATAAGACAATATTTTGAAAATCAGTAAAAGCCGCTTTATAAAAGTTAGAAGTATATTTGTAATTAAAATATGCTTTAAGTAACACTATTTAGCTAAAAGAAGAACAGGAGTACTTGTGGCACCTTAGAGACTAACAAATTTATTAGAGCATAAGCTTTTGTGGACTACAGCCCACTTCTTCGGATGCATATAGAATGGAACATATAATGAGGAGATATATATACACACATACAGAGAGCATAAACAGGTGGGAGTTGTCTTACCAACTCTGAGAGGCCAATTAATTAAGAGAAAAAAAAAAAAAAACTTTTGAAGTGATAATCAAGCTAGCCGAGTACAGACAGTGTGATCCATTTAATATCTTGTGTGGCTTTCACTAAGTTTTGAATACTAAGCACTAAGTGAACAATTTAATTTAAAATGCTGTATAAACTGAAAAGATACATATGGTGTATATACAATAATTTTAAAATAAAAATAAAGTGCATAGCTTACTTTTGTGTTCACTATGAAAAAGGATTAATACAATTACATAAGTATAGCGCTTCTTGTAGATAAAAATTGTTGGGAAAGGGCAGCATTAAGTACAGGGCTGAGGGCCAGGACTGTCTGAGTTAGATTCCCAACTCTACTCCCTGGTTGTACTGGCTTGGGGCAGGTTGCTTAACTCTCTGTCTCAATCTGCTCACTGTAATGTGGGAGATAAATACTATCTACTTTACAAGGATGTCATAATGTTAGTATCTGTTCTCCCCCTATTTCAGTGTGGCTCTTGACATGGCAGAACTCTGCAAGCATAGTGTCTTTATGCAAGTGGTCAAACCTGACTGCTTTCTACAAGCCCTAACATGGAAGAATTTTTATAGCAAATTTCTAATGCGGTACAAATGGGCCCAGATGTATCACTTATTAACTTAGACATGGACTATTTTTTTTACTCGGTCTCAGACTATCACTAACCTCTCTTCCTACCATAATACATTTGGGGGTTCTTGGAGAACACAAAGGTAGATCAATGTCTCCCCAACCTTTATGAGGTCAGGCTCTGTACAGGGTTTGACACTTCAACTCCTTATTAAAGTCACCCATGGCTTGGAGTGTTCATGGAGTAAAGAGCAAATTAAAAAATGCCCATTTTGAGCCACTGTATTCCAGATATCTCAATACTTTCTCTTGTGTAAAGTCATTTTGGCTCAATGAGCGAGTATAAGAAGTCCATTCAACTTTCTAGTTTCATTTGACATCAGTGCCCTAATCAAGCTTTTCCCACAAGGATCATGTCTGTGTGGCTGTCTGACTACATATTAGAATGACCTGATTCGTGTGAAGCTAGAGAATCACAAAATACATTCATTTCTTGGGACACATCCTACAAGCCATTAAGTGGTCATATCTGATATTTTCTAGGATATGCTTTTTTCTCCCCTGCTCTTTTCTCTACCTGTCTGTCATTCTGATTTTTTGAGGACTGTATCTTACTTCACACACACCCATATGCCTCACTTCAAGAGTTTGGTGGTTTCTGAATAGAAAGGAATATGTTTACCCTCTGTAAGAGTGCTTACTCATTTGCGCATTTCTGAGCTTTGATGTTAGTCACTTTGAAGAAATATTTTTTGCAATCTTTGTGTAATTAGAAGGTTAGGGTGAAGCTCTTGCTTCCTGTTCTTAAAAGATATGGGGAAAATGTTCTGGAACCCCTGAAATACTTATTGTTAGACCATGTTGAGTAGGGCAGAGCACACATGCCAGACTATATATGCTCTTTGAGGATAAAAATCATAAGAACTTGGGGAGTTTTCTACATGGCAAATGCTGCTGAGATCTTCAGAGAATTACAAAGTGAGTACTTTTCCAATCAAGGCAGGTTTCTATTTTCTGACCATCTCCTGAACAAATAATCTATAGACAATCCTATATCCCTCTGTTTGTCATAGATTTTGGAGAGTGTAATGGAGTAATGCAACCACCAACGTGTACTGATCAGTTTTCAATAAATCATCACCATGAATGCACAGCTACAGGGTGTGTACAAACAGCTCATTCTATAAATATTACAATTGCTGAAAGCTTTTTTTGTTTTTGTTTTAATGTTAACAGTGTTTCCATAATGAACAAGGCTGCCGGTTTTTGCCATCTACAATGCCTCTAGCATATTTTTAAAGTTATCAGAAATAGTAGTGCCTGTGTGCTTGCTGTCAAAACAGTACAGTGTCACATAAAGGCTCGTCTGTAAATTTACTAGCAATACAAGTAGAAGTTAGGCTGAGGAACATCCGAGTTATACTACTCTAAGTCCATGTATCAGCTGCAATGTCCTTGGACTGTGGCGATTCAGACTTACTCTGTTTTATAGATCAATGTTTGATTCATTCATATTTTAAGATATCTGGATTTGTATTTAAAATCAAAGATTCATACATTCCTACTTATAAAAATACTGTATCAACAAGCATTTGAACACTTGGAATTAGAAAATCACAGTCTTCCATTCCACGGATCATGGTGTGATTTTTTTTTTAATTGGGGGGGGGGGGGGGGGATTTACACAAGGCAGAATCTTAAATTAGCCCATACATGTTCCCTTGTCTTCAGATTTTGAAATTAGGGAAACTGTACTGAAACTGAAATCTGCTACACACAGAAGAACGAAGATCACTAGATGGTGTTAGGTTATGTCATTATTTTCCCCATAAGCCTATCATATGAGCATCTATAAACTGTTTCAACCACAAAAGTTACTCCTCCCTTCTAAAAGGACAAACAAGTTAAATTTAGCAAAGTAGATTTTAATGTATGTTTTGACAGAAGCTCAACTGCAAACTTCTCTCTGCTTACCACAAATTATACCACCCCCATGGCTTTAAAGGCTGATTGTGTTTATTTTTACTGAAAGAGACATGGTAGGTGAGGTAATATCTTTTATTGGACCAACTTCTGCTGGTGGAAGGTACAAGCTTTCAAGCTTCATAGAGCTCTTCTTCAGGTCTAGGGAATGTAACCAGAGCGTCTAAGCTAAATACAAGTTGGGACAAATTGTTAAGCATAAGGGGTTCACACATGCAGTAAGAGACCACTTAAAATGAAACAGGCAACTAAGAGATACCAGGCAAACAACTAATACCACTTTCTACCTGTTAAGAATTTTAAATCTTAACTATTCCTTATTCCTATTCTATTCTGACAAAGTCTGCACCAATAATTTCTGTAGGGTCGTAGACTACTGTCCTTCAAGTACACCAGAAATGCCACCAATACCAATGTGAACTGCACAAGAGTAGTATATGTCCCTAGTAAGATTCCAGCAGGGTCAACCAACCTGTACCCACTCCCCCCACCTTTTTTTATTTTAAATAGGACTCTTAGGAAAATTAAAAGCATTCACTACTAACTTACCTTTCCCGTCCCAGAGTTTCAATTTAAGATGTTAGAATCCCAATTTTCTCTATAGTATTACATATTATATATATTACACATCAATGAATACAAGTATTCGATATTTTGTTTATATATACACTCATTTACTTTACCCACAATTAAAACTTTATTTTGTCTTTTCCTTTTGAATTAAATTCCTTACAAGCTGTATTTCAAGCAGCAGCAACATCCCTGAAGTCACATGGCAAGATAACCAACATGACACAATACTGTTACCTCAATCCCCTTCCTCTCAGTTTTTAGGTTTTCAGTGTGCTGCAGATTGTTGTACAGACAAAGTAACTGTACTGTAGTAATTGGCAGGGAAACAGGAGTTTTTTGGAAACTGGGGAGGGGGTCATGAAGGCTTTTGGTACCCAGGAAGGTATGAAATTTGTATTTGGTACCCAGCAAGTAGTCAAGGCTTTTGGTACTTGGAAGGGGATGAAACGTGTACCCTCCCCTCCATATAGGGGAAGGGCAGAGGTGTTTTTAATTTTGGAAGTGGGAGAGTAATAATTCTTGGTAGCAACTAGCTGCTCCACTGCATCCTTCCCCAATATTTGCCACTACATCCAACAATGACAAATAAGCATATTAGTTAACGGTTTCTGATAAAATGGTAATTTAAACCGTCAACAGACTTCAGTGTTCACATCCAAGAGATGAACAATGAAGTTCATACCTCCCAGACCTTTGTTTTAGGCTCTTGGCAAACTCAGAAAACATTGCATCAGTTACACTCAGCTTATGTTTTTAAGGTTTCCCTATAAACATGAGGGTTATAGACAAATGAAAGCTTTAGATTCTGGAAAACAATTATGTGGCCATTTAAAAATAATCCACAATTATGCAACAATTTACGTGGCAATGTAATCATATAACACATTGGACCCTGCCTGCAGATGTCAAATATCATTTCTATTAACTGAAAAAACAGATCAGTCTTTAAATATTGATTGCCCTACTGTATTCAATGCAGGGGTCCCTAAATTTTATTTATTTATTTATTGCTGGAACAGATTCCTCACAATTTAGGATAATTCTTCTTTTGATGTTTAATTGCTTGGATACTTCTCTGCATTCTATGATCACATATTCAGATAGTACATTTAAACAACAACATCAAATATAGCATTTGACTATTCGCATAAAGAAATTAATCAGACATTTGCTTCTGTGTTTTCCTTTTACGGATAAGGAAAGTAAATGGAGAAAAAGTGTATCAATGCCATGTTATGGTTGAGAATTGAAACACAACGAAACAAAACTAAACTCTGATGCAGGTACACTTACATATTTCAATTCTCAATCATTACACTGCATTAATGTCCATTTTTGTACTGAAATACATTGCTAAACATATATTTGTCAAAACAGAAGTCCAGGACAAAAAAAAAAAAGCTATGCAAAGATTAACAGAAGATTTGGATGCTCAAAATTAAATGCCTGGTTTGCCGATTTTGGTAGACTTATGCAAATATCTATGTTGTTGCCAGGGTAATTGATAGGTTTGTTTAGTGTATTTTTAAAATACAAGGGTGCTCAAAGCTTTAGATGGGAGATATTTTACTACCAAGTACTTAAAATCCAAATTTTTATATATATAGTAGATACCTGAAGTCAGCACAGATATTTGTATTAAACTTCATTGTGCATTGTTTATATAATTTAGAAATGGAGGCAAACTCACAAGCAGGAATCCTAGTTTTCCATGATAGAACCCTGTTTATCCAAGCCTCCATTATCCAGCTCTCCGTATTAACCAAATCACCAACTGCCCAGGGCTGATCGCCCAACCCCCCGACCCCATCTTAAAATAAGAGATACAAAGTTCTTTGCCAATCCTCCTGATTATCCCAATTTTTGATTATCCGATCTGCCTCTGGTCGATCAGATCTATAAATTTAAAGAGCATTCAAAAAAATTAACCGCAAGAGGAAGAGGTTATGCGCACTGAATAAACGACACTGGTATTTTCAGTAAAATTTAATTAACACTTAGTATATATATATTTTTTTTTCACGAAATGTAAAACTTAAAAATTCTCTGTAAAAACGGATATTCTGCATTTTCCACAGTAAATGGATTTCTAAAATCCGTGTTCACAAGTTAAGAGAAATGCATGCATACAATTTTAGTTTTTGATATGCAATGTGGTTAGTCACAAGTCCTCCGTGAATTAAAAAAAAAAAATTCATTGCTAAGCATTTTTGTGTGCAAGTCAAGTACAGTAAAAGCTTTTTTATCCGGCATGTTGGGGGAATTGGGGGCGGGGGGGCAGTAAGTGGAAAATTCCGGTTAACTAAGAGGGAGGGAGTTTGAGTGCGGGGCATGGTCTCTGGGAGGGAGTTTGGGTGTGGGAGGGGGCTTGCGGTAAGGGGTCAGGGCATGGGAGGGGGCGAGGGGTGCCGGATCCGGGCAGCACTCACCTTGGGCAGCTCCCCGGAAGTGGTGACCTGTCCCTGCTGCTCCTGGGGGAGGCGCGGCTAGGCAGCTCTGCGTACTGCTTCTGCCCGCATGCGCTGCCCCCACAGCTCCCACTGGCTGCAGTTCCCAGCCAACGGGAGCTGCTGAGTCAGCGCTTGGGGCAGGGTAGTGCACAGAGCCGCCTAGCCATGCCTCTGCCTAGGAGCAGCAGAGACAGGTCGCTGCTTGCGGGGAGCTGCCCAAGGTGAGCGCCGCCTGTATCCGGCGCCCCGAAACCCCTCCAACACCTCAACCCCCTGCCTCAAGCCCCCTCCCACACCCAAACTCCCTTCGAGAGCCCAGGCCCTGCACGGCCTCCAGCGCCCCAATCCCCAGCCCCACACCCCCTCCCACACTCTGAACCCCTCGTGGCCATTCCTCCACCTAGGAGCAGCAGGGATGTGTTGCCGCTTCGGGGAAACCACGCGGAGAACCTGCCGGCCCCACGCCAAACAGACTATAAACCGGACTTTCAATGAAGATCAGAAATGCTGGTTTATAGAACTTTCTGGTTGGTAAAGTGCCGGATAACGTGTTTTTTAAAGTGCATACGCGGCTTTTACTGTATTAGGTTCTATTTGTACGCTTTATATTTAATGTGTGGGGGAAGGGCAAGTTTATATAATTTTCTCCAACCTCCATTCAAACATTAGAGCATGATGCACATTTTTGTAAAACTGATTTTGAGTATCTATGTTGTTGGGTAACCAAGCCTTAGGAATGGGGCAGTGTAGCAAAGGGGCGTGGTCTCCCTCAGAGACTGACAGCGTGGGAGAGCCAGATGTCCCCTGGTGTGGGGAACCTGGAAGGCCTAGGCCGCCACACCGAAAGCAGAAGGGAAGGACAGGAACAGGAAATATAAGAGGTGGGCCCTGCAGCTCAGTTGAGCAGGAGCTGCCGAGGGAGGCAGACGCTTCCAGACCGCTGCTGAAGCCAGAACCCACAGAAGACTTTGGCAGTACCGAGGAGACCGCCAGGTACCAGGACTGCGTGACATGCCCGACACTGAAGAGTTGCTGGGACTGCCACTTGCAGTGTACCCCGGAGAGACGCCTGACGACTAGCATTGCCAGGTGTCTGGTTTTCGACCAGAACACCCAGTTGTAAAGGGACCCTGGTGACTCCAGTCAGCACTGCTGACCGGGACGTTAAAAGTCTGGTTGGCGGCGCAGACAGGCTCCCTACCTGGCTCCGCGCAACTCCTGTGAAGCTGCCAGCATCTCCCTTTGGCTCCTAGGTAAAGGAAGGGCCACAGGGGTCTGTGCGCTGCCCCCATCCCCAAAGTCAGTTCAGCAGTTCCCATTTGCCAGGAACCACAGCCAATGGGAGCTGAGGGAGAAGCACCTGCAGATGCGGGCAGCACCCAGAGCCATATGGTCACACCTCCACTTAGGAGCCAGAGGGAGATGTCACTGCTTCCTGGGAGCTGCCTGAGGTAAGCGCCACCCGGAACTCACACCCCGCACCTTCTCCTGCGCCCCAACCCCCTGCCCCAGCCCAGATCCCCCTTCCGCACCCTGAACCCCTCATTCTGGCCCCACCCTGGCCCACTCACCCCTTCCCGCACTCCAACCCCCTGCCCCAGCCCAGAGCCTCCTCCTGCACCCCAAGCCCCTCATCCCTGGCCCCATCCCCTTCCACACTCCAACACGGAGCCCTCTCCTGCACACCCCTCATCTCTGGCCCCACCCAAGAGACCTCACCTGCAGCTGGAGCCCTCACCCCCTCTCACACCCCGGTGAAAATGTGCAAGCGAGGGTGGGGGAGAGTGAGCGACAGAGGGAGGGGGGATGGAGTGAGCAGAGGCATGGCCTTGGAGAAGGGGTGGAGCAGGGGCAGGGCAGGGGGGTTAGGTTTTCTGCAAATAGAAAGTTGGCAACCGTACGGAAGACCTTTGGATGCAGGTACACTAAAGGGGAGTATAGGAAGTAGCCACGGGGAACCAGATTACTCTCTTGCTGTGGTGCCGCTGGAGACATGGTCAGTGTGTTGCGGGTGGATTCCCCACTGACCTAGTGGCAGACCACTCTGCCACTGTTAGGGCCCTGGGCTGGGATGCAGTGGAGTTGGGCGGGCTGGCATCCCCCCTGCCACCCCAACCCTGGGGTCACAGTACTCCCCCTCCTGAGGTCAGGAGGCCTGCACTCCACGGACACCCTTTGCCTGAGCACCCTAAGCTGTTTGCTGGGCACTCAACCCCTACCAGCACTCTAGACTGTTTGCTGGGGCTCCAGCCCTGGCTGAGGGCCTAGCCCCTGAACTATGGGTTGGGGCCGGAGACTGCTAATTTCCCCATTTACGTGGGTAGCAAAGGGGCATGGCCTCCCTCAGAGAGAACAGCGAGGGAGAGCCACACCCACCTATATGCTTACAGGCAGTGTGTGTGTGTGTGTGTGTGGGGGGGGTATCAATTCCATAACCACCTATAATAATCCATAAAACCAACAAAGAAAACTACTCACTTGCAATTCTAGTTCTTAGATTTGTAGTCACAACAGATCCACACTTCAGAATGTGTACCTTATGTGTGACTGAGAGAAGTCTTATTGCAAAATTCCTGACTGCCAGCAAACAGCAGGACAGCGTGCATGTATCTGCTGGAGTCCTGGATACTAAGAGTTGCTAATACTGAAAAGTCAATTTAATGAGATGAAAAATATATAATTTCCTAATTCTATAAGAAAGGCAAGCAAGTGTGGATTTCCTGTGACTATATTAATTCTTAACCAAGAAATAGATGCAAGATATTTTCTTTTCTAAAAATAGGTATTACATCAGCTCCTTTGCTTGGATCTAAAAAAATTTAAGCATGCTTAAATTATTTGCCCTCAGTTTCACCACAGATGGGCCAGTACCCTGGAATGACACTGAGCTAGTACACTCAGAGGGTTGTCACTCAGATGCAATGCAGAAGACCAAGATTTAAAAAAAGGTGCCTAAAGTTAAGAGCATAAATCCTTATTTATCATTTAAATAAGTGGGCTGATTTTCAGAAGTGCTGAGCAGCCAGCAGCTCTCTTTAAAATCACTGGGAACAGCAGGGTACTCAGCACTTTGGAAAATCAGAACGCTTCTTTAGGTGTTTAAACATTCTGAAAATCTCAGCCCAACTCTCCATTTAGTTTGAGACCACTGAGACCTCAGGTTCCCGGATTTAAGGGGAGATATACCTGTTACACTCCTCAGGACTTCTTCATTGTGTTAATAACAAGTATTAATGATCCTCATTGAAACCTGCTGATTCTGGCACATCCTTTCTGCCAGACACTGTGGACTAGAAAGTTCAGGGAGTGCAACTGTGCACATGCATTTGTGCACACCTAACACAGGCATGCAAATATCTTACGTGCATGAAAATCTGATATAATAAATAAAAATAATATTACTACCACTCGATTTGCTATCATTGACAGGGTATTTGAACACATTATGCAGGTGCAAATATAGGCAAACAATCTTCTATGCCTAACTTTGAAAATCTGGTCCACAATGTCCTGGATCTTGTGCAGTGAAATGAAGTCTTTGACACGAGATGTGTAGTGAGACACTCATTACCCCTGGGAAACAAACTGGACTTTAGGTAGTTAAAAATGAAAAATAGTCACATCACTAGCACCTTGCTGATGCCATGGGCAGATACTTGGATTCGTTTCAATGTGTTAGAACATAACATAAATCCACTATGAGATTCTCTGTGCACAAATGGGGAGACCCTTCATTCTTTCCGCTATCGCTATGAACAGCTGAGTAGATCTGTTGAATGGTTTGGTCCTTTGTATACAGAAAGCCAGGGCCCACCTAACATCCAACAAGTCGGGGTGCTGTTCTTCTCTATTCGCATGTGGATTAGGGTAGAAAACCGGTAGGAAGATTGCTTGACTGCAATGGAATTGTGAGATCACCTTAGGAAGGAACAATGGGTGTGGTCACAACTAGACTCTGTCCTTGAAGAAACCCATATATTGGGGCTCCGATGTGAGGGCCCGGATCGCTGAAACTCTTCTGGCCGAAGTGATATCCACCAGGAAGGCCACTTTCCAGGAAAGGTGCAACAACAAACACGTTGCTAGAGGCTCAAACGGGGACCCAATAAGATTTGATAGGACAAGGTTCAGGTCCCAGGGAAGGATGGGATCTCTAACCTGGGGGAAACACCCTCTCTAGGCCTTTGAGAAAACGGCTCCCCATCTCGTATGAAAAGACAGATTGGTTATCCACCTTGAGATGGAAGGCAGAGATAGCCACTAGGTGAACCCTGACTGGCAAGAGAGCTAGACCTTGTTGTTTCAGCTGTAAAAGGTATTCTAAGGACATGGCTACACTGGCAACTTCAAAGTGCTGTCACGGGAACACTCGCGCGGCAGCGCTTTGAAGTGCAAGTGTGGTCGAGCTCACCCAGCGCTCCTGGTAATCCACCTCCACAAGGGGATTGGCTCCCAGTGCTCGGAGGCTGTTTACACTAGTGCTTTAAAGCGCTCAGACTTGCTGCGCTCAAGGGGGTGATTTTTCACCCCCCTGAGCCAGCAAGTTAGAGCACTATAAAATGTAAGTGTAGACAAGCCCTAAGATGAGCTGTAGAGACTACTCAAAGGTGGAATTTGTTGGGAGCACAAGATGGAGACCGTTTCAATTTTTGCAAGGTAAGTAGCCCTGGTGGAGGGCTTTTTAATGCCCAGTAGGACCTCACAGACCTGCTCCGAGCAAGCCCGCTCCTCCGGATTCAGCCATGGAGCTTCCAAGACATCAGATGAAGAGAGCTGATGTTCGGGTGGAATAGCCAATGATGGTCCCGGGAGATCAGGTCTTGGTGTAGCGGAAGCCTTAGTGATGCCTCCATTCACAGGGCTCACAGGTTGGTGAACCAATGCTGTCTGGGCCACGCCAGAGCTATGAGAATGATCTGCACTCGGTCCTGCTTGATCCTCATCAGAACCTCGTGGATCAATGGGATGGGGGAAATGAGTAATACAGGTGTCTTGTCCACAGGAACATGTCCATGAAAGACTCCAGGCTGTGACCTTGCAGGAAGCAAACTTGGTAGCATTTCCTGTTTTTGCAGGTGGCAAACAAGTCTCTAAGGGGAGTGCCCCCCCCGTTGGAAGATGTCCCTCACAATGTCTGGCTGGCGAGACCACTCGTGGTGAGCGGAGAAAAACCTGCTGAGGTGATCTCCCAGCTGGTTGTGTGCTCCTGGGAGGTAGGATGCCTCCAGGCTGATGGACTGAGCAATGCAGAATTCCCACAGGTGGATTGCTTCCTTACAGGGGGGCGGGGGGGTGTATGGGGGGGAACAACGTGCACCGCCCTGCCTGTTTATGTAGAATATAGCCGTCATATTGTCCGTGAAAACCAAAACAGTCTTGCCCATCATGTGAGGGAAAAATGCCTGGCAGGCTAGACACCCGCCCCCCTGCCCCCAAGCTCCCTGACATTGATGTGGAGGGAAAGTTCATCTTTGGACCAAAGGACCTCAGTCCTGAGGGACCTTAGGTGGACTCCCCAGCCGAGGGCCGATGTATCGGACACTAGGGACAACAGTTAAAGTCTTGAGAAGGGTACCCCTGCACATACCATGTGTTCTGCCACCATGACAGTGAGCTGAGGACCTGGGTAGGTACTGTAAGCACTGAGTCCAGGTGATGACAAAAGGGTAAGTATACCATGGCCAGCCAGACTGGGAAAGCTCTGAGACATAGCCTCGCATGTTGCACTACGTACGTGCATGATGCCACGTAGCCCAGGAGGCTCAGACATTTTCATACAGTTGTGATCAAATGAGCTTGGAGGGATCTTATCAGGGATGTAATTGAGTGAAACCGATTGTCCGGAAGTAGAGCTCTTGCTTGCACAGAGTCAAGTACCACACTGATGAACTCCATCCTTTGGATCGGGATAAGGGTGGACTTCTGGATGTTCAACAAAAGACCTAACGTTCTGAAGGTCAATTGAATGAGACAGATGTTTGCTTCCACTTGAGCTCTGGATCAGCCCTGGACTAGCCAGTCATCGAGGTATGAAAATACATGGATTTCTTTCTTCTGAGAAAGGCTGCTACTACTGCCATGCATTTGGTGAAGACTTGCGGGGTGGCTAACAGGCCGAATGGAATCACCACAAACTGGTAGTGAGCTTGGTTCACTACAAATCTTAGGAAACGTCTGTTGCCATGGAACTGTCTGAGCAATTAAGGGTTCCAGCATCCATCACGGGTGGTAAGAAGGAACCGAAGGGGTAGTGAGGTCAGCAAGGCTCTTTATAACGGCGCTATGGAGCATGGCACCAGAAGGCGCTGGAGCCGATCCAACTGATACCTCTGGGGAGAAAAATTCCAGCAACTGTGCTCAGGGCACACACACAGCTACTGCTGCTGGGCTGGGAGGGAGGGATAAGGGGCAGGGAAACAGAAACTGGATTGTCATAGGGGTATCTAACTCTCTACTCCCTGGGGGAATTTGTGTGTGTCTGTATTGTTACAGGCATACTTACTGACAGGTTTTGAAATAAATTGCCAAAATAATTGAAACTAGTGTGACTATGTAGTGTTATTTTGACAAATAAAATTTGCAGAATTTTAAAATACTGTGCGCAGAATGCCCCCCAGGAATATTATCTATATTGCTATTGCATAGAGGAGTCCCATCCCCATTGGGCGAGGCACTGTATAAACATAGCAAAGTGACAGTTCATGCCTCAAAGAGAGCATGGCATGTCCATCTGCAAATTAAATGACATTCTGGCTTTAAGGATATCAATGAGAATAATATAATTATGTGTAATGATCCAGTGACTGGACTTATTGCTGCCACAACTGTTGTGGATGGAACTACTATTGGCATTAGGCTGCTTTGAACAGGAATGTGAGAAGATGAAACAGAGTCAGAAGGGTCAAGTTGTAGGATCTTTTCAGCCTGCACTTAGAGGGAGGTTTGGATTGAATCTTGTCCTCTGAATCTATACTAAGCAAAACCAAAGAGTTGTGCCAATGGCATCACTGAATCCCACTGGCTCTAATGACTGAGATAGTGCTGACCTCTGATAGTTCCAAAACACACAGCTTTGGGAAATCCCATTACTACACTGAATCAACTGGCATTGACACAGCCTCTTTGTAGTAAGATGAGGAACTCTCCTCCATTGCCGTGGAAGATTTGCTCTCCAAGGCCATCCAGAGAGATTTCTGTTGGACTTAGAGTGCAGAGCAGGGATGTTCAAGCGATCTCCCGAAAAAGACCTGTCCACTTGCCATGTATTTGCCGGGCGTTGAAGATAGCAATCATGTTTATCTATAATGAACATTTTATGGCCACACCTGGAGGAATTTCTTAAAGCTGCCGGGCTGTTTCTCTTCAGGTATACCAAGAGAAAAAGAAACAGTGAGGGGAACAAGAGAGCCAGACAACAATCACATCAAAATAAATTTCTAAACAATTCTGAAACAGTTAATGTCAGAGAGAGAGTGGCAGAGGTGCCAAGGCCTCAAGAAGCACCACACACACCAAACTTTTTTAAAATAAAAAAGGGAAAAATAGAGAAAATTCAGAAAAAAAAAAATCAGCTATTTTGTGAGTAAGCAGTTTTAACAATGAGGGTCAGACACCTATTGTGCAATTCACTCCTAGAACAACTGTCTGGAGTTTCTTTTTCACCAATCGTTAGAAGTGCTAATAGGCCAGAGCTCTAAGCAGGAGCAAGTGTGCATCACCCCTCATGATAATGTCTGGTCAGGTGTTTACCTTTACAGAATCAGTGTTTCACAATACCTGAGTTTGAGAGTCATACCTTGGTTAGGACATGAAAGATGTAGGGATACATTAATCCCTTCTTGTGCCTGTGTTCTGCCACTCTTAATACTTCAGGTGCTACAGGAGGCAATGGAGGGGTGGTAATATCCATATGGTTCCTGGTGGGCATTGACAACAGACATGGGATTTGTGGACTACTGGCTTGATTCGCTTTGACTTCAGCTGCCTGGCTTCCTGAAGAGGCAGTCGAAGAACCTTCTGCCTGCAATACATCATACAAAAGAAAACATGCTTTTATTGGTTACATAGAAAAATAAACTTGTACATTAACAGAAAAAAAGCACTTTGCATGTCTCTCCCTGCACCCACAATGGGAGCTTAAATTGATAACTTTGCTAGACACTAAAAATAATGGCCTTAATAAAGGCACCAGATTAATGGCTTATTACAACAAGCTGCAACCCCCTGCCCCCTTTTTTGGCATATGACTGCAGAGGTGTTACAGGCCACTTCACCTTGAATGGTGTCTCAGAATGTGTTAACTATTCATGCTAAACCATCTGTTTCACCTTGTATTTAGCTGTGACACTCTGGGTACGTCAACATAGCAATGTCACTCAGGCTTGAGAGGCTATTTCATTGCTGTGTAAACTTCCAGGGTGCTAGGGTCCTAGTCCAGACCCCAGCCCAGAATTTTTCTTTGCTGTGAAGGCACTCTCTGGGGCCTGGTCTACACTAGAAAATTAGGTCGGTTTAACTACATTGGTCAAGTGTGTGAAACATCCATACTTGAGCGACATAGGTAAGGTGACCTAAGTCCCTGTGTCGACAGTGCTAGGTCGACAGAAGAAACCTAGTTACCACCTGGTGAGGAAGTGGATTACCTATGCCGACAGGAGAACCCCTCCTGTCAGTATAGATGGTGTCTACACTGAAGCGCAGCAGCAGTGCAGCTGTAGCATTTTAAGTGTAGACAAGCCCTGAGTACCTTTCCCACACCTGACAAAGAGTTCTGTATAGCCTGAAAACTTTAGCTTGTCTACATTTGAAATGCTATAGCTGTCTCTTTCACCAACAGAAGTCAGTCCAATAGAAGATATTACATCACCCACCTTGTCCGACAAATGAAAACATTCATTTTTTTTTTTGACTATACAAAAGTGCGAACATGTAGCATGGATTACCAAAGGCAGCTACAGAAGCTGCAAACATGAACAGTGTAAAGTACTACACTGAAGGTACATCTACACTTACAGCCGTATGTAGAGTACAGATACCACACACCCAGCTAGCATGGGTACAAACAGCAGTGTAGACAGAGAGGCATGGCTTAGGCAGGTAGAGTAGAGTGTCCTACATGCCTGAATCCCCAGGACACAATTTTTAGCAGTATAGTGTCCCGCTGCCTCTCTTCTGCCAGAGCCTTTCCCTGTCACAGGGAAAGGCTCCTGCAGCAGGGAGTTACCAGAGCTTTTCCCTGCTGCCTGAGCCTTTCACAGCGGCACCTAGTTACATGTATATTGCATGTACTCTAAATGCTGCCACAAGTGTGTAGACAGCCTTAGGAAGAAATAAACACACAACTACAAAATGAGGAATAATTGTCTAGACATTAGTACTGCTGAAAAGGATCTGGGAGTTATAGTTGACTCATATTCAATTTGTGATCCACAACATGATGCAGTTACAAAAAAAGACTAGTATCATTCTAGAGTGTATTAACAGAAGTGTCATATGTAAGATTCAGGAGGTAATTGCCCTGCTCTCCTTGGCACTGGTGAGGCCTCAGCTGGAGTACTGTGTCCAATTCTGAGCGCCACACTTTTAAGAAAGATGTGGACAAATTTGAGAGTCCAGAGGAGAGCAACAAAAGTGATAAAAGGTTTAGAAAACCTGACCAAAGGAGAAAGGTGAAAAAACTGGGCATATTTAGTCCTGAGAAAATAGGACTAAAGGGGAACCTTATAACAGTCTTCAAATATGTTAAGAGCTGTTACAAAGAGGGCTGAAATCAATGTCCACTTAAGGCAGGACATGAAGTAATGGACTTAATCTGCAGCTAAAGAGATTTAGTTTGGATATTAGGAAAGACTTTCTAACTATAAAAATAGTTAAATTCTGGAATAAGCTGCCAAGGGAGATTATGGAATCCCCATCATTGGAGGTTTTTAAGAACAGGTTAGGTAAACACCTGCCAGGGATGGTCTATACTTGGTCCTGTCTCAGTGCAGGGGGCTAGACTAGATGACCTCTCGAGATCCCTTCCAGCCCTACTTTTCTATGATTTTATATTCATAAGTGAATCAAAATTATAACCGTAACAGAATGCTGAAAATAAATTCTTCCTATTCTGTGGTTACTCTAGTCGTCGTTTTCCTGCAAATAACCATTATTAAAAACAAGATATATTCATGTCATCGTGCAGTTTAAATTTTAACTTTCCATCATATTAAAAAGTAGTAATTTTTCTTTACATTAATATTTTCCCAGTATAGCAATAACAACCTCTGATAAACATTTCTGGGGAGTTATTGACTAGTTGGGCAAAGGCAAAACAAAGGGCCTTCAACTCCAGCCTGGGAAAAAGAAAAAAAGAAAAGAAAAAAAGGGAGGGGGAGGTGGAGAAGGACGGGGGACAAAACCTTCCTCTGCTCATTTCTTGAGCAAAATGGGAAAACATACAAGCACCGACCACATAACGTGATTTGATCTTGAAGGGCCTATGGTTTTTTCCCCATTATGAATGAAATTATGTTCCCTGTGTTAAAAGGGCTGCACAAGATTTTTGCTACCTCTTCTGGTTAAGAGTTGCTAGTATAGCATTCAATTCTGTTGCTAGAAATTCAATTCAATATTAAGATTTACAGCCAAAAGTGACATACTGTTGGACTTATCCAACAATGAAAAAATACTTGGATAACTGCTTTCAGAGATGCTTAGAAGTAGAAGCAGAGAAACCCACAAAAAATCTCACTAATAACAATCTGGTAATCTCTCAATTTAGGAGGACACGATAAGTCGTATTTTCATCTGAATTTGCTATCTACTACTATAACAAGTAATTCCTAAGTTGCTGTAACTGAAAGACTAAGGTTTGTTAACTTTGTGCATGTGACAGCACATTATGATTAATCAGTTTCATGGTTTTGCAGATGTGAACATCCCTTCACACACAGAAAGGTGTGCAGGGCCCCCAGCATGTTTGAGGTAATTCCAGGTACATCCATCAAATCTTTCTAAATACCAAAAGGGAAGCAGACAAATCCTTATTTAAAAAGTTAAGGATTTTTTATTTTAAAGAAGTCAAGGCACACTATTCAAAAAGGTGTTCCCTCAGAACACGGAATTTCAAAAACAGATTTAGTTTTTAAAAAGAGGTTAGATACAAAAGGAATGGTTAGAACAAAATCTGTGCTAGTACTTTTTTCAAGCAATAGCTGTCAGATATAAAATGTTTTTTTAAGTACACTTAGTTAGCACCAAAGTGTCATATTTATGGTATATTTTTATTTAGATGTAATTATTGTAAACAGATTCCTATCCCCAATTCTAGTAGCGCTAAGAATGATTTTAAAAGATGCTGAAATGGCACTATAAATAAGAATTTACAAAACAATGTGCTGCTATTGAAAGGGGGGAAATCTAGTTAAAAAAAGAAGTGTACTACCACAAGACTCTCATGTATTTGCACTATTCTAGGTTATTACCAGGCTGAATAAAAATTTGTTTAGAAAATTTTAAAAATCTGTTTTTTTTTTAAATACAGATTTTTATTCTTTAAATAAATTTGACATTGACAACCTATGTTAACGCCTAAACTTATAATCTATTAAAAACATTACATACAAAAATATTGAGTACATATTTGTTGATAAATTCCAAAGAAAGTAACACCACTGAACTGGTGGAAGTCAATGGCTTACACCTGGAACCAGAGTTTGCTGAAGTATTAAACCAGCTTTTGACAGCTGTAGCCTCTTCGGCAGGTACAGAGAGACCATCACCTTCATTTCAGCTAGTTCAGTTCAATGACCAGTTCATTCAAAGTTTAGAAACCAATTGGAAGTAGAAAAAGAAGGAAAGTTGATTTTCCTCTTCCCATCTATGAATAAAAACTAGGTGTGAAAAGATTAAAGTTCTAGTTTTAAAGTCTTGATGACATCGTTACCAGAAATCAGTTCAATTCACTAACTACAGATAATACTTCCTCTTTTAATGAATCGGTTTTAAATGCAAGACATGTTTTGATAAACATTTTTCCCCTCTGTGTCCAGCAGTTAAGGTAGTTTTATTTAATAAAAAAAATTAAAATGTGGTTTTGTCCATTTTTAACTGAATATGGACGTCCATCCAGGTAGAGCTTGACACACATCACAAGTAAAAAATTAATCAAATAAATAAGAAATGCATCATTCCCCATTTTCTAACATAGTAAGAAATGTAAAAATTAAGAATCTGAATAAATGTAAATTAAGCTGCAGAATTGCTTAAATAAATGTGTATAGACATAATATATCCTCCTGTTTAGCAAAAAGCAGAACCAAATTAAGCACACAGGCTATATTTAGTTGCAAGCCAACATGTTTTAATGGTTACCAACCTCTCTCAGGAAAATAACTAAAAAGCACAATTGCAATACACGATTAAAATCAGTAATTTAAATCAATCCACCCTACATAATGCACCCGACACTGCAAACAACACAATGGTATCCAAGAGACTACTAGTAACTCCACAGTTAGGAGTATTATTATTGTTAGCATTTATTTTTATTACTGTAATACCTAAAAGGCCTAACTGAGATGGGAAGCCCATTGTCCCAGGCACTGGATAAATGCATAGTGAGACAGTCCTCACCCCAAGAGCTTGCAATTTAACTAAATGAAACAAAGGATAAGAGAAAGGAAACATTATCATCAGGGTTGGTGCTAGCTTTCTGTTATAGGCCAGATTTTCAACTCCCTAAATGATCTACCTTAAAACTTCACATGCCATATCTGATTCCAATGTGAAATTCTTCTGGAAAGTTTGAACATACACAAAGTTTCAGAGGAACTAGACTTTAAAAATATATTTTCACCTTTCAAACATTTTTCCAATATTTTGGCTACTTCTCTGTGAAATAAATATACCTACAAACTCTAGACTTGGCTTTTCCTATAGTGCTAACAAATACAATTGCTTTTAACTGGTTTAGGGGAGGGTAAGGAAGCAATTACAGATTTAAAACTGTTATCACAGAAACACAATGTATACACTTTAAAATGTACATAGATACTAGTATATACATGTGTCCATCTGATTATCTACTCACCAGTTTTTTGCATACTTTGCAAATTGTATGGCCCTATGGACATTCTGCAAATTGTGAATGGTCCACATGCAGATAGCTATCACACCGGGAGTGGCTTGCAGGGATAAGTATGGATGGGTGTGGTCTGTTTCTGACAGTTATCAGGTTAGCACTATAGGGACAGATCCAAGGTGTTATCTGACTGGAATTTCCAGATTAAAAACTTTTATTTTATTTTGGGGGAGGGGGGAGAGAGGGGGAAACTAACACATTCTCAAAAGGGTTTATAGCTAAGAAAAAAAGGTCTTTCCACCATAACTCCAGACTTTGGTTTGGCTTTATTTCTATTCTATTTTTTGCCTGAGAATAAATTAATGGCTAGCCTTCATCATTGGCTTATATTGGAGGTATAAAACATGTGCATTTTCACTGAAATGTAGTTGAAACTTGGCATGTCTGGAATGATGTCCTTCAAATTGACAATGGTTTTGGCACTTGCTTTTTACTAGCACAATTTTAAATCAATGTTGAATTCTTAAGGTATTAACTGTACCATCCTTACATTAAGTAGTTCTATTCAAACTCATAGAATTACTTTACTATTCATTGTGAAATTCATCCCAACCATTTGTAAAAGTAAAATCTCTAACTGATAAGTAATAGTATTTTTTCCATCTTTGAATTCTCATACATTAATTGATAATAATGACTACACAGCTCTGAGTTGTGCATTTTTGCCCTACCTTCAAACATCCATAATGGAACTGCTCTCAACAGATAGACCATGCAGAGCTTGAGGGACATAGCAAACATCCTTGCTACATTAAGACTACTAAAGGCATTCATATTGAAATCAACACAGTATATTATCGTGTATATGAAATATGCAGAAATAGCCAAGAATGACAGGGTGAGCTAGTCTACTGAGTTTACAATTTTGTACGCATATCATGACATATTTTAAGCCATTTCTCACTGTATATTACAGGTTTTTTTTGTTTTTTTTTTTAAGTTCTCACAGGTGCTTTTGAAAGTTTTACCCATATGCTTGTAAGGCTGTAGCAATAAATGTGGAGGTTTGGAACTTAAGGTATTACCTTTGTTTGGTCTCCTGGGTCTCCTCCATGTGCTTGGTTTTCCGACTGTGTTCTTGTTTTTTCCCAACTCATTTTGTTCCCACTGACATGGCTGAATAAATACACAAAAAGAAAAACTACCCTATTTAGTGCAAAATGTAAGATGCATCTTAATAGCTTTATTAATAATCAATGAGAATTTTTATCAGTCAGTGAATGCTCTAATTTTAAAAAAGACACCACATAAATTAGAAATGCCAATATACAGGAGTGTCTAGAAAGCAGTGTAACATCCCCATAATTATTAATTAAATGTTGTTAATATTTGGATTGTAATTTTTAAAAACTTTTAAGATTCCTTTATAATTATAAGGACTAAGTATTATCTCGACCATCCTTTACCTGCTCTTAAAAAACTTCCAATGACGGAGATCCCACAACCTTTCTATGCAATTTATTCCAGTGCTTAATTAACCACCCTGACAGGTAGGAAGTTTTTCCTAATGTCCTACCTAAACTGCCCTTGCTGCAATTTAAATCCATTTCTTCTTGTCCTATCCTCAGAAGTTAATAAGAACAATTTTTCACCCATCTCCTTGTAACAACCTTTTCATAGATTCATAGATTATAGGACTGGAAGGGACCTCGAGAGGTCATCGAGTCCAGTCCCCTGCCCGCATGGCAGGACCAAATACTGTCTAGACCATCCCTGATAGACATTTATCTAACCTACTCTTAAATATCTCCAGAGACGGAGATTCCACAACCTCCCTAGGCAATTTGTTCCAGTGTTTAACCACCCTGACAGTTAGGAACTTTTTCCTAATGTCCAACCTAGACCTCCCTTGCTGCAGTTTAAACCCATTGTTTCTGGTTCTATCCTTAGAGGCTAAGGTGAACAAGTTCTCTCCCTCCTCCTTATGACACCCTTTTAGATACCTGAAAACTGCTATCATGTCCCCTCTCAGTCTTCTCTTTTCTAAACTAAACAAACCCAGTTCTTTCAGCCTTCCTTCATAGGTCATGTTCTCAAGACCTTTAATCATTCTTGTTGCTCTTCTTTGGACCCTTTCCAATTTCTCCACATCTTTTTTAAAATGCGGCGCCCAGAACTGGACACAATACTCCAGCTGAGGCCTAACCAGAGCAGAGTAGAGCGGAAGAATGACTTCTCGTGTCTTGCTCACAACACACCTGTTAATGCATCCCAGAATCATGTTTGCTTTTTTTGCAACAGCATCACACTGTTGACTCATATTTAGCTTGTGGTCCACTATAACCCCTAGATCCCTTTCTGCCGTACTCCTTCCTAGACAGTCTTTTCCCATTCTGTATGTGTGAAATTGATTTTTCCTTCCTAAGTGGAGCACTTTGCATTTGTCTTTGTTAAACTTCATCCTGTTTAACTCAGACCATTTCTCCAATTTGTCCAGATCATTTTGAATTATGACCCTGTCCTCCAAAGTAGTTGCAATCCCTCCCAGTTTGGTATCATCCGCAAACTTAATAAGCGTACTTTCTATGCCAATATCTAAGTCGTTGATGAAGATATTGAACAGAGCCGGTCCCAAAACAGACCCCTGCGGAACCCCACTCGTTACGCCTTTCCAGCAGGCCTTTTATGCACTTGAAAACTTATGTTCCCCCCCTTAGTCTTCTCTCCAGACTAAACAAATCCAATTTTTTTCAATCTTCCCTCATAGGTCATATTTTTAAACCTTTAATCATTTTTGTTGCTCTCCTCTAGACCTTCTCCAGTTTGTCCACATCTCTCCTGAAATGTGGTGCCCAGAACTGGACACAATACTCCAGTTGAGGCCATATCAGCATGGAGTAGAGTGAAAGAATTACTTCTCATGTCTTGTTTACAACACTCCAGCTATTACATCCCAGAATATTTGCATTCACCCCCCACCCCTCAACAGTATTATACTGTTGAATCATATTTATCCTGTGATCCACTGTGACCTCAGATCCCTTTCCACAGTACTCCTTCCTAGGCAGTCATTTCCCATTTTGTACGTGTGTAACTGATTGTTCCTTTTTAAGTGGAGTACTTTGCATTTGTCCTTATTGAATGTCATCCTACTTACTTCAGACCATTTCTCCACTTTGTCCAGATAATTTTGAATTTTAATCCTACCTTCCAAAGCACTTGCAACCCCTCCCAGGTCGGTATCGTCCACAAACTTTATAAAAAAGTGTACTCTCTATGCCATTATCTAAATCATTGATGAAGATATTGAACAGAACTGGACCCAGGACCGATCCCTGCAGGCCCCACTCGTTATGCTCTCCCAGCTTGACTGTGAACCGCTGAGAACTTCTCTCAGGGAACGGTTTTCCAACCAGCTGTGCACCACCTTATAGTAGCTCCATCTAGGACCTAGGCTGTATTTCTCTAGTTGGTTTATGAGAGAGTCATGCAAAACAGTATCAAAAGTCTTACTAAAGATATACCACAGCTACTGCTTCCCCCCTCTCCACGAGGCTTGTTACCATGTCAAAGAAAGCTATAGTTTGATTTGACATAATTTGTTCTTGACAAATCCATGCGGTTACTTATCACCTTATCTTCTATTAGTGTAGAAAAACATCTTAAATGAAGTTCCAATGTCTGTCAATTTACCAACTAGTTTCCCACTTAAGAGACTGTCTCTAAACATAGTGATATAAATGATATTGTCTGGATGCCAATTTCATAATTCATTCAGAATGTACTGCATAAAACAAATCGCATTATTGTGAAAAAAATTTCTAGTGTACATATCTTGTTAACATAGATGTATCAATTTTATAAGTTGAAAATTTTAATTGTGGATAATTAACTAATTGTACATAGTTCATTAAGCAAAGCAATCATAATGTGGTCCACATATCCCCAGTGTGTACCAACTACATCACAAAAAATAAAATTTAGGGTTATTGCCATTAATTGCAGACATTCTCAGAATTTACTGCCATGAAGAGATGCATTCACAACTGCATACTAAGCACCAGAAATTTGAACTTCTAAAGGCATCTTTAGACTAAGTATGGTCATGTGCCGTGGTGTACGCACCAGGTCTTCATCTATTTAAGGTTACATGCAGATAGTACCCATAGTACACCCAGATGGGGGGGGGGGGAGGGAGGGCTCAGTGGTTTGAGCATTGGCCTGCTAAACCCAGGGTTGTGAGGCCATTTAGGGATCTGGGGCAAAAATCTGTCCAGGGATTGGTCCTGCTTTGAGCAGGGGGTTGGACTAAGTGACCTCCTGAGGTCCCTTCCAACCCTGACATTCTATGATTCTATGAAATCTCCTGTTGGAAATCAGTAAGCAGTAACAACAAAGACTCCACAACTGTCTTACCAAAATGGACATATGGTCTAGTACAGGGGTTCTCAACCTTTTTCTTTCTGAGACCCCCGCCCCAGCATGCTATAAAACCTCCACAGCCCACCTGTGCACAACAAAAGACGGTTACTCACCGTTGTAACTGTTGTTCTTCGAGATGTGTTGCTCATATCCATTCCATTAGGTGTGTGCGCGCCGCGTGCACGATCGTCGGAAGATTTTCTACCCTAGCAACACCGGCGGGTCGGCTGTGGAGCCCCCTAGAGTGGCGCCTTCATGGCGCTGAATATATACCCCAGCCGACCCGGCGCCCCCTCAGTTCCTTCTTGCCGGCTACTCCGACAGTGGGGACGGGGGGCGGGTTTGGAATGGATATGAGCAACACATCTCGAAGAACAACAGTTACAACGGTGAGTAACCGTCTTTTCTTCTTCGAGTGCTTGCTCATATCCATTCCATTAGGTGACTCCCAAGCCCAACTTAGGTGGTGGGGTCGGAGTGAGACATTGCCGTGTGCAAAACCGCTGATCCGAAGGCAGCATCGTCCCTGGACTGCTGCACTAGTGCATAGTGAGCTGTAAACGTGTGGACTGATGACCAAACCGCCGCTCTACAAATGTCCTGTATCGGAACATGTGCCAGGAAAGCAGTCGAGGAGGCTTGGGCCCTCGTGGAGTGAGCGGTGAGGTGCGGTGCTGAGACACCTGCCAGGTCATAGCTAGTCCGGATGCAAGACGTAATCCAGGAGGATAGGCGCTGTGAGGAGACCGGTGAGCCTTTCATTCGGTCGGCCACTGCAACGAAGAGCTGCGTCGTCTTTCTAAAGTGCTTTGTGCGGTCAATATAGAAGGCCAGGGCCCTTCGTACGTCCAGGGAATGCAAGCGTTGATCCTGGCGAGTGGCATGTGGTTTGGGATGAAAGACCGGGAGAAAGATGTCCTGGTTGATGTGAAAAGGAGAAACCACCTTAGGGAGAAAGGCAGGATGTGGACGAAGCTGCACTTTATCCTTATGGAAAACTGTATAAGGGGGCTCGGATGTCAGCGCCCTGAGTTCAGAAACGCGCCTTGCTGAGGTGATGGCTACGAGGAAGGCTGTCTTCCAGGATAGGTACAGAAGTGAACAGGTGGCCAGTGGCTCAAATGGAGGACCTGTGAGCTTGGAGAGAACCAGGTTGAGGTCCCACGTCGGGACGGGCTGACGTTGTTGTGGGTACATCCGGTCTAAGCCCTTGAGGAATCTAACGACCATCGGGTTAGAGAATACCGAGGACGCGAGTTCCCCTGGGTGAAAGGCCGATATAGCGGCCAGGTGAACCCTAATTGAAGATATCGCCAACCCCTGATGTTTTAGGGAGAGGAGATACTCCAAAATGAGAGGAATGGGTGCCTGCAACGGGGACGTGGCTCGTTGTTCGCACCAACAGGAGAACCGCTTCCACTTGGCCAGGTACGTGGTGCGTGTTGAGGGCTTCCTACTGCTCAGCAGAATCTGTTGGACAGAGTGCGAGCATTGCTGCTCTGCCTGGGTGAACCATGGAGCAGCCACGCCGTGAGGTGGAGTGATTGCAGGTCGGGGTGACGCAGCCGGCCGTGGTCCTGCGTGATGAGATCCGGATACAACGGAAGCGGGATCGGTGTCTGAACCGAGAGTTCCAACAGTGTGGTGTACCAATGTTGTCTCGGCCACGCTGGAGCGACCAGAATTACCTGTGCCTGGTCTCTGCGCAATTTGAGCAGTACCTTGTGGACCAGAGGAAACGGAGGGAAGGCGTAAAACAGGTGGTCTTTCCAGGGAAGGAGAAACGCATCCGAGAGGGAGCCCGGAGCTCGACCTTGTAGGGAGCAGAACACGTGGCACTTCCTGTTGTCTCGGGATGCAAACAGGTCTACCTGGGGAAACCCCCACCTCTGGAAGATGGAATGTATGATGTCCGGACGGATAGACCACTCGTGCGTCTGGAAGGACCTGCTGAGTCGGTCCGCTAGAGTGTTCTGGACTCCAGGGAGGAACGATGCCGTGAGGTGGATTGAGTGGGCGATGCAGAAGTCCCACAGGCGAATAGCCTCTTGGCATAGGATTGACGAACGTGCTCCTCCTTGCTTGTTGATGTAAAACATGGCCGTGGTGTTGTCGATGAGAACTAACACACATCGGCCACGTAGGAGGTTGAGAAATGCCTGGCACGCCAGGCGCACCGCCATCAGTTCCCGAACATTGATGTGCAGGGCTAGCTGGGATGCAGTCCACAGGCCCTGGGTATGGTGTTCGTTGAGATGGGCGCCCCAACCCAGAGATGAAGCGTCTGTGACCAGGTGCAGAGAGGGTTGTGGGGCGTGAAATGGCATCCCCTCGCAGACCACATTGTGATCTAGCCACCAGGTGAGGGAGGTCAGGACCGAGATCGGGACCGTGACCACCATGTTCAGGCTGTCCCGATGTGGACGGTATATTGAAGACACCCAGGTTTGAAGTGGGCGAAGCCGAAGTCTGGCATACCTGGTTACGTACGTGCAGGAAGCCATGTGGCCCAGCAGGGTAAGGCACGACCTCACCGTGGTAGTTGGGAACGCCTGGAGCCCTTGAATGAGGCTCATGATGGTGCCAAATCGGTTGTCTGGCAGGATGGCTTGTGCACGTCTGGAGTCTAGAACTGCGCCTATGAATTCTATTCTCTGGGTAGGTTCTAGAGTGGATTTGTCCTTGTTGAGTAGGATGCCCAACTCGTTGAATGTGTGCACTATTATGTGGACGTGAGCTTGAACTTGCTCCTTGGTGCGACCGCGTACCAGCCAGTCGTCTAGGTACGGGAACACCTGTATCCCTTGCCGACGAAGGTACGCTGCCACGACAGCCATACATTTCGTGAACACTCTTGGGGCCGAGGATAGGCCGAAGGGAAGGACTGCAAATTGGTAGTGCACCATGTTTACCACGAATCGCAGGAAGCGTCTGTGAGGTGGGTAAATTGAGATGTGAAAGTATGCGTCTTTCATGTCGAGGGCGGCGAACCAGTCTCCAGGATCGAGGGAAGGGATAATGGCCCCCAAAGAGACCATGCGGAACTTCAACTTTACTACGAATTTGTTGAGTCCGCGCAAGTCCAAGATGGGCCGCAGACCTCCTTTGGACTTGGGGATCAGGAAGTAACGGGAATAAAATCCCCTGCCCCTTAACTCTACTGGAACCTCCTCTATGGCCCCCATGGCCAGGAGCGTAGAAACCTCCTGAATAAGAAGTTGCTCGTGAGAAGGGTCCCTGAAGAGGGACGGGGAAGGGGGGTGGGAGGGGGGGATAGAAGAAAATTGGATAGCGTATCCCCTCTCCACCGTGCGGAGGACCCAACGGTCCGAAGTTATAAGGGACCAAGCACGGTGGAAGTGGGAGAGGCGATCCCGAAAGGAGGGGGTTGGATCCTGGGGGATGACTGGGGCGCCGTCCTCGACCGCACCTTCAAAAGTTCTGCCTGGGGCCTGAAGGTGGTCTAGGTGGCCCCTGGTTTTGGCCGGGTTGAGGGCCGGTCCACCTTCTTCTACCACCTCGCCCTCGCCTCCTGGCCGAGTCCTGTCTCTGACGAGGTGGGGGGGGGGTAGAAGCGCTGAGGCTGCGGCCTAAATGGCCTGCGCTGAGGGCCCACAACATGCATCCCCAGGGAGCGCATGATTGTTCTCGAGTCCTTTAGGCTCTGCAGGCGAGAGTCCGTTTTGTCTGAGAACAATCCGTGTCCCTCAAAGGGGAGATCCTGTAGGGTTTGCTGCAGCTCCGGAGGCAAACCCGAGACCTGAAGCCAGGAGATCCTACGCATAGCGATACCCGAAGCCAGGGTCCTCGCAGCTGAGTCTGCTATGTCCAAGGAGGCCTGCAAGGAGGTCCGAGCCACCTTCTTGCCCTCCTCTACCATGGCTCCAAACTCTTCCCTGGACTCTTGGGGAATCAGCTCCTTAAACTTACCCATAGAGTTCCAGGAGTTGAAACTGTAGCGGCTCAGCAGCGCCTGCTGGTTCGCTGCTCTAAGTTGTAGCCCTCCGGCTGAGTAAACCTTACGGCCAAACAAATCGAGCCGCTTAGCCTCTTTTGATTTAGGCGCTGCAGCCTGCTGGCCGTGGCGCTCTCGTGCGTTCACTGATTCCACCACCAGTGAACACGGTTGGGGGTGGGTATACAAGTACCCATAGTCCTTAGACGGGACAAAGTATTTCCTTTCCACCCCTCTCGCTGTGGGTGGGATAGAGGCAGGAGTCTGCCATATCGTATCCGCATTCATTTGAATCGTGCGGATCAGGGGTAACGCTACCCTCGATGGGGCATCCGCTCCAAGGATATTCACGATCGGGTCGTGAACCTCCACTATCTCCTCCGCCTGCAGGTCCATATTACGGGCCATCCTGCGCAGAAGATCCTGGTGAGCCCGAAGATCTATTGGAGGCGGGCCTGTGCACGATGTGCCCGCCACTGCCTCATCGGGAGAAGAAGAGGAAGATGCCTGCGGTGGAACAGGATCCAAGGGCTGGTCCTGGTCTCCCTGTTCCTGGGCTGGAGCATCACCTGTGCCTGGGTCCAGGGTGTCAGGTGGTGCGGACCCAGAGGCCTCCATGCCCCCTGGCGGAGGCCGAGAGATGGTGGACTCCGGGGCCCCTCTGACGGAGTGACCGGAGCGAGAGGTCGACGCAATTGGAGCCCCTTGCGCCTGATGGTACGCCCACGGGGTCCAGAACGACCAGTGAGATGGGCCATGAGCAGGGTCCTCTGCTACCTCCTGCCAATGGCCTATGTCCTGCTCCTCGGCTTGACCCTGAGGGGGGTATGCCGATCTCGATACTTCCTCAGAGGAGCGGGACACCGATCTCGATGGCCATGGCGGTGCCGAGTGCGTCGAGACGAATCCCGTGGGATGCGGTGCCGCACGGTGCCGGTCCGGGGATGTTCTATCTCCACGCGGTGCCGGCGATCGGTGCCGGGACCGCGACCGGTGCCGATGACCTCGTCGGTGCCGGGAGTCGGATCTGGACCTCGACGAGGACCTGGAGTATGCCCGGTGCCGGGAGCGGCCTCTCGACGTCGAGCATCGACCGTAGCGGTGCCGAGAGCTACGTCTCGACGTTGATCGGTGCCGACGATCATATCGGTGCCGAGACGTAGAGCGGTGCCGCGAAGAAGATCTTGGCCGCGAGTACGACCGGTGCCGAGATGATATTCGGTGCCGGGACTGCGAGCGGCGTGGGGACCTGCTTCGGGACCTGGAGCGGTGCCGAGGTTCCAGTCCTTGTGGAGGGCGCATCAAGGCCGGTTTCCCCCTCGACTGGACCGGGCGAGTCAGCGGTGCAGTCGGTGCCGGTGGTTGAGGCGGTGCCGGCTCCGTGAGAGCTATTAAGTCTCTCGCCGCCGCGAAGGTCTCTGGAGTCGACGGTAGGCACTGTATCACCGCCGGCCTCGGTGGAGACGCTATCTGCACCGGACTCAACGGCTTCGGTGCCGGAGTCGACGGTGCTGGAGGCACCTGTTTCCTTTGCTCCACCGGCGGACGCGGCTCTACCCCCGGCACTGGGGGAGCTGGCGTCTTCGGCACGGACGTCCCCGTTTTATGGGCTTTTTTATGCCCCGGGGATAATGATCGGCGCCGAGGCACTGCTTGCGGTGCCGACGAGGTCCGGTGCCGGGGAGGCTTGTCTGACGCCACTCGCGTGGTCGTCAAAGCCGGTGCTGCCGGTGCACTGCGCACCGAGGTGCTAGGCGCCGGGGTCTGGCCCGTAGAGGGAGTGTCCGGGCTAAGTGCCGCCTCCATCAGGAGTTGCCTGAGCCGAAAGTCCCGCTCCTTCTTGGTCCTTGGTCTGAAGGCCTTACAGATCTTGCACTTATCTGTTTGGTGGGACTCTCCCAGGCACTTCAGACAGGAGTCGTGCGGGTCGCTCGTGGGCATAGGCTTCGCGCAGGAGGCGCACTGCTTGAAGCCGGGAGCGTTGGGCATGAGCCCGGCCCCGCGGCCGGGGAAGAAAGGGGGAGACGACCCCCTTAATCCCCTGAGCTACTTAGAACAACTATAACAACTTTTTTAAAACTATTTAACTATTTAACTATAAACACTATAACTATAACTGCTAATAACCAACAAAGCTAGGGAGAGTGGAGAACAGCTAAGCAGCGCTCCACAGTTCCAACGACCGTCAGGGGCGGTAAGAAGGAACTGAGGGGGCGCCGGGTCGGCTGGGGTATATATTCAGCGCCATGAAGGCGCCACTCTAGGGGGCTCCACAGCCGACCCGCCGGTGTTGCTAGGGTAGAAAATCTTCCGACGATCGTGCACGCGGCGCGCACACACCTAATGGAATGGATATGAGCAAGCACTCGAAGAAGAACTGATGTTCTGCATATAAAAGCCAGGGCCAGCGTTAGGGGGTAGCAAACAGAGCAATTGTTTGGGGCCCCATGAAGCAAAGCTGCTCAGGCTTCAGCCCCAGGTGGTGGAGCTCAGGGCCTTGGGCTTCAGCCCTATGCAGTGGGGCTTCAACTTTCTGCCCCGGATCCCAGTGAGTCTGATGCTGGCCCTGCTTGACGGACCCCCTGAAACCTGCTCGCGAACCTCTGGTTGAGAACCAATGATCTAGTATAAATCTGAACATATGAATTAGTCTGAATTACCTTTTCACTCCAAGCAAGGGATAAGGCACAATGGTAGGGCAGAACAAGGAAGTTTTCAGCGCTACTCTCTGTGCTGTATCTGTTCTGTGGATGAGGGCCATCAGTCACTTTCTAGAATTGTTAATCCTTGCATAAACTCTAAACTTCACTGCATGACTACATTTTCCCAAAGTTATAAAAGTGCAAAAACTGTAAGCTGAGCAGGGTTTTATATTTTTTTTATCTATTAGAACTCTATATAATGCTTTGGGGTGTTTTTCCACTGTGGAGTTGAAGAGAGGAGGTTCTCATTTATCAGGATCTCACAATGCATCATTTTTCTTCTTAGGGAACAATGAAAGAGTATGGGGTAAAAAAACCTGCTAGTAGTGGGGTTTTTTTGTTTTTTAGAAAAATGGCTAGAGTACACAGATATACTGGCAGCCAGAGTGACCCAACAAAGTACAACTTTTCTGTCAGTAACCTTCAAGCTTTCCCTGTACTCACAGGATACTGAAAAAGGTTCTGCTCATGAATAAGTATTCCAAAATATGTAAAGTGTTACTGAAATGATCTCATCCATTACTTACTTCACAGCGCCTCCATTGCCTTCATCATTGTCAGAGGAAGATGATGTAGAAGAGGCAGGAAAATAGGTTGAATCCACATGATTGGGGCTCCCACTCTGAGCTGGGTTTATTGGAGAGGATCGTTCATACAGTGGAGTATGTTTTCCTTCATGAGGAATGTTACTGTAGTTGTTCTGCTCAGAAAGACTTTTCCCACCTGCTTCCAAGGTGATGGCTGGCTCCGAGAGATTATATGGGTATGGACCCGGACCTTGGGCTCCACCCTGACTGGACATCTGTGGGGCCTAATACAATTTTATTTAAAAAAAAAAAAAGGTAACAACAAAAAGATTGTTGTTATAATATGAATTCTGTTATTTAAATAGACTTTTTTTTTTTTTTTTTTTTTTTTTTTTAACGTCTGAGTTCAGCCTTCCAGACTGCTCACGAGAAATGCTTTCATTGGAGTCTGCCAAGTCACTGCAGTTACAAGATGAGTTTTATCAATCAACTCTGGTTGTGAAAAGCAGGCTAGGTTTTTATCTCCTTATCTAGATTTTCATGAGTCTAGCAGACCACATTTCTAATAGTTATTAAGTCAAGAAAAGCAGAAGAAAATACTTGCCACAGGTTTTGCTTGTAGAGAGGTCTGTGGAATGTTGAGCATCTGAGAAGGAACATACGGTGGCACTATCCCAGGCATCCCAAACTGATTTGTTCTGGCTGTTTAATTAGCAAATGGGGGAAAAGGAGTGGAAATAAAAATGGGAAAAAACACAATAGTACTCATTTTATATACTCATCCCCACACAGGCAGTCTGGTCAAAACACAGTTGTCCAATGTGTATTTTAAGTAACTAATCTATATGTTAAAAAAAAAAAAATCAAACCTCACTGAGTTTTACACTTGACCTGGTTATTTTAAATTTATATATTTTGCCCTTACCGTTTATTTGCTCTTGTTTTATTCCCGTGTGTCTATTTTGACCATTCTAAGCTCATTTCTGCTTTTTTATTATATAATTCTCTCTCCAACTCTGTAGTTTGTCAAGTGAATTTTAACTTGTTTTGGTTTCTCTCTATTTTGATTCCATTTCGCTCTCGTCATTCTGCCTACTTTTATTCTCCAAATCCCATCACATCTAGAACTCAATCCACACAACCCTTCAGTGAAAGTGGCTTGACATTCTCAACATATTGCATTTCCACTAGAATACAGCAGAAGTAGTGGAACTTGATGTTTCTAGACACTAACTATAAGAATATTGGCTGTCCAACAAGCATTCAAAAGAGAAAAAACACTGTCAGACAGTAGCAGCATGCTGTCTTTGTTAAGCAGAAAATCTTATTTACATCTTCCTCAGAAAGATGCAAGGTAGTTAGTATACTGTAATATGAAAACTATCTGGAGATCACCTGCTTCCTCTCCTTAGAGCTTCCCTTGCACTCACTATCTTCCCTCCATACCAACCTGGGCTTGCAACCTACCCAACGTGGATTGGTTAATTAGGGTTAGCAGAACAGGAAAATCAGTGACAAGAACTATAATTGTGAGTTGAGATGGCACCAACTGACAGACTGAAAAACACTCAAGTATTTTAACCCTAATGCAAGTCTCGGGGGACTTAAAACAGGCTCTGTTTCAGATGAGTTACTGTTCAGGAGCCCCAAAGTGGCGAGAAGTCCAAAAGTAGTGGCAACTCAGAGGGCAGGAGGGAGACCACAGTGGCAGGGTGTTAACTGCACAAGGAAGAAGGAATGAAGGTAGATAAATGGGGACAGAGCCAAGTCAGGGTTGCAAGGAAGAGTTGTAGTAGCATGTGACTACCAACGCCATTCAGCCTGCAGCACCACGAGATAAAAAATGCACAACGTATCTGAGCTCAAGTAAACTTCTGAGTACCAGACTATGCAACCTTAACATACTTTTAGTCTAGCCCATCATTTATAACAAAGGATATACAGTAAGCTAGGAGGAAACAGTTTCCAAGTTACTACAATAGTTTGGTCACATTTAGAATTTGCATATTCAAGCTCTGGTGGTAACAGTTAACTTAAACTATGAACTATCACGTCTGTGAAACATGTAATTTCAGTGTTTTTATTTCCTCATGTATACAATGGAGGAATCTCTCTCAGAAAAAACTTGGGAGAAGCAAGAACTCTGTTTTGTGAAAGAAGTATAGTACACCTATTTTCCTGCTAAAGTTGCTGACCAGTTTTCACTTGTTAACTGTTTACGTATCCGGATTCCCAACACAGAAATTAATTAGGCACTATTTAGGATGAAAGACAATTGGTGTTGTTGTTGTAACGGAAACTCAGGTTGAGCTCATTCCCCAAATTATCTGTTTACCCTATTTTAAAAGAATGCAGTGAATACTAGGTTTTTAAAGGTAATCTGATAAAAAAATAGAGGTAATGAATACAAAGACAACCTCCTCAACATCACTACCTTTTATTTAGGATTATCCCTGTCAATTTTCTTATAAACAGACTTTTGCTACTTACCTAGGTAATGTGGTGGATGAAATGGCATAGGTTTATTAGTTGCTGAATAATATGCAACTGCTCTCTTAAATCGAGTAACTTTGTCTTCTGTTCTAGACTAAAATAAAAAGTAAAACAGGCTTTGTAAACAAATATACCCATGTGACCTATACATCATGGCATAATATTGTAACATGCTTATTTATGCTACATCATATACAAATAAATTTATTATCTATGGATCAACAAACTAACATCTTACTGTGGCACACTGGTACAGAGAATTATTTTTAATAATCACCATGGTGATTGAGTGGATACAAGATCCACTTTTAACAACAATCACCAATGGAACAAAGCATATTTCGAGCTTAGAAAAGCAAACTTTATAAGAATATGCTCATAATGACAATGAACATAAATAAAGCTAAAAGGCAAGGTAGAAAGAATATAGTGTCATTTCAGTAATCATTTACCCAACTGTTAAGTGCAGACAAGGACAGTGTATTTCTTTTCAAAACAGCTGAATACTAAGTTTTGGCAATCAACACATTATAAATACACAAGAAATATAAACTGTATTTGTTCTCAACAAAGATCCACAACACAATTTTAGCTGAACCAAACCCATGTATTTTTGTGTCGGCCCTACTTTACCTGTGAATGTTGAAAAACATCTTTTGCTATGGCATCCAAATCAGTGGTGTCCTGAATATTGCGGACGTAGTCAGCTACAGCCTTGATCACTACATCACAAGGTGGTAAAACTAACTGGTGTGCACGTACCTATGAAAACACATACTTGTTAACATCCAATAGGCTTAAGTAACTCCAAAAAAGCTCCAAAACATTTCAGCTTTGTAGCTGAGGACTAGTCTGATGGTCCATTATAAATATATGAAACACAAATTCCATGCTATAGGGCAGATTCAGAGTGTGTGAATTTCTGGTATTTCAACTTTTCTGCAGACTTTTTCCCCCTTTGTGTTGTAAGGATAACCTTCCAAAATTGAAGTGATACAACAATAATTCTAGGGGGGGTATTAATTGTCCCATACAATTCCATTAAATATTACCTCTAAAACAATGACAGACATGTAAAATGTCAACAATTGCTAATGATTTTACTGCTTAACATTTTAGAACAAATGCCCAGCTAGTGTGCTTTACGGATTATAGTTACAATCATTTGAAAGATCTCTCAAAGGAACGTGGTTTCAAGTCTTTAAAAAATGCGCATTTAATTTTGACAAGGTTTGGTACTCAATTTAGGAGTCTAAGAGGGACAAGTAAGAAAAAGCCTAGAGGAATAGGAAGATCTCCTTGGGTACAGGAACTGAAACCCAGAAAGAGAAAAAAAATATCTAAGGGGTGTGTCTTTCTTGTTAAGACAAGACTGAAATAAATCCATATTTTATTTAAAGCTGCTCGAAAATGTTTTAATATTTTGTAGGGTTTTTTAAATAAACTCGCAGAGAGTTTTCCCTGAAATCTTCAAAATGTTTAATCAAATCTGGAGAGAAGAAAAGTCCACAGAATTTGATACAATTCCCCACTGATTTCAAGTGATCTTGCTGACTGCCTAAAATATGACCATTCACTTCTAATTTCTGAAGACTGAATATATATTTTAATATTTTTGTTCACACTGTGTACACCACAGTGAGCCTCCAATGGTGGCTAGGATCCTGTAATTGCTACTGTAATACAAATAATCCAAAAACCGCAATCACCAAAAGTTTAGACTTAGTACACAAATGACTGGATGGGATAAAGGACATTCAATATTCCTAAAGGCAAAGGGAATTTTATTTCTTAATTACAAGGAGTGAAAATTCATGTTACCAGTTCTTAAAAATACAGGTGTGAGACAAGATATAGCTATTAGTATGATGACTAATTCAGAATTCAAAAAACAAGGTGAAACACTAAATAATAAATTGTGAGCCACCCATTTACCAACTGGTTGATGTGCCTAAGATTGTTCTGAAGAATTCTGCAAGCAATGCTAAGGCCTTGATCCTGTAAAGACTTTGCTCATGTGCTTGACTTCAGGAATGTGTGTAAGGTTCTGCAAGTGTGGGGGGACCTAAGTGATTTATTAGCCCAGTATATTTGAGCAGTCAGTTTCTCTCCTAGAAACTACACATTTACCTTTAAAAAACAAACAAACAAAACAAAACCTATTTCTGACAGCAGACATATAGAAAATTTTAAACGCAGCCAGACTCTCATAATCCTTAATATCAAGGGTCCTGTATTGCAATATACCTGGACTATACTCTTCACATGCAGACTGGTATCACAAACTGGATTCCAGGTGATGGTAAAGACAAAGGATTTTAAAGCAGGTTATGTTGTTCATAAAAGTGAGTAAAGAGATGTGTTTGGCTATCTAAAGTTCTCTCTCTCAGGTGAGCGCACATGCAGTCTGAAGGGGAGCACAGGATCTAATCCAAAAGGTGAGTATAGCTGAACCACTCGGCAATAGCAATCATAATATACTTCAGTGTAACATCTTTGTAGGGTGGAAATACCAAAGAAACCCACCATAGTAACATTTAACTTCAACAAGGGGAACACAAAAATGAAGCTAGTTAAACAAATTAAAAAGAACAGTCACAAGAGTGACATGCCTGCGAGCTGCCAGGAAACTATTTAAAAACACCATAATAGGGGTGTATCTCCCAAACAAAAAAAAAAACCCCAAAAAATATCACGGTGGCTAAATAGAAGAGTAATAGAGGTTATTAGAAGCAAAAAGGCATCCCTTACAAATTGGAAGTCAAATTCTACTGAGGAAAATAGAAAGAAGCATAAACTCTTGCAAGTCAATGTATAAATTATACACCTCTACCCCAATATAACACTGTCCTCGGGAGCCAAAAAAATCTCACCACGTTATAGGTGAAACCGTGTTATATCGAACTTGCTTTGATCCGCTAGAGTGCGCAGCCCCGCCCCCGGGAGCCTGCTTTACCACGTTATATCCGAATTCGTGTTATATCGGGTCGCGTTGTATCGGGGTAGAGGTGTATTTAAATTATAATTATTATAAATTATAAAATGTATAATTAGGCAGGCCAAAAAAAGAATTTCAAGAGCAACTAGCAAAAAAAAAAAAAAATTAAGTGTATCAGAAGCATGAAACCTACCAAACAGTGAGAGAGACAACTGGATGACTGAGGTGCTAAAGAAGCAATCAGGGAAGACAAGGCCATTGCAGAGAAGCGAAATGAATTTTTTGCATAGGTCTTCACTGCAGAGGATGTAAGAGAGATTCCCATGCCAGACCAATTCTTTTTAGACAAATCTGATGAATTGTCTCAGATTGAGGTATCAAGAGGTGGTGGTTTTGGAACAAATTGATAAATTAAACAGTAATAAATCACCAGGACCTGATGGTATTCACCCAAGAGCTCTGAAGGAATTCAAATATGAAACTGCAGAACTAACAACTACGGTATGTAACCTAGCAGTTAAATCAGCCTTTGTACGAGATGACTGGAAGACCACTAACGTAATGCCAATTTTTTAAAAAGGCTCCAGAGGCGATCCTAGCAATTACAGGATTGTAAGAATAACTTCAGTACCAGAAAAATTGGTTGAAACTAGAGTAAAGAACAGTATTATCACACACACAGATGAACATGATATGTTGGGGAAGAGTAAACACGGCATTTGTGAAGAGAAATCATGCCTCACAATTTATTACTATTCTTTAAGGGTGCCAACAAATACATGGACAAAGGTGATCCAATGGATATATGTACTATAACTTTCAGAAAGCCTTCGACAGGGTCCCTTATCAAAGGCTCTTAAGCAAAGTAAGGAGTTATGCGATAAAAGGGAAGGTCCTCTCATGGATCAGCAACTAGTTAAAAGTTAGGAAACAAAGGGAAGGAATAAACGGTCTTTTTTCACAATGCAAAGTGATAAACAGCAGGGTCTACCAAGCATCTGTATAGGGCCCAGTGCTGTTCAACTTGTTCATAAATTGTCTGGAAAAGGCAGTTAACAGTGAGGTGATAAAGTTAGCAGACGAGATTAAATTATACAAAATAGTTAAGTCCAAAACTGACTGCAAAGAGTTACAAAGGGATTGCAGAAAACTGAGTGACTGGGCAACAAAATGGCGGATGAAATTCAATGTTGATAAGTGCAAAATACTGCACATTGGAAAGCATAATCCCAACTATGCACACAAAATGATGGGGTCTAAATTAGCTGTTGCCACTCAAGAAAGATCTTGGAGCACTGTGGAGAGTTCTCTGAAAACATCTGCTCACTGTACAGCAGCAGTCAAAAAAGCGAACAGAATATTAGGAACCATTAGGTAAAGGATAGACAATAAGACAGAAAATATCATAGTGCCACTATATAAATCCACAGTATGCCCACACCTTGAATACTGTGCGCAGTTAAGATTGCCCTATCTCAAAAAAGATACAGACACTTCCCGGGTTATGCAAGACCTGACTTACACAAATTTGCACTTACGGAAAAAGTTCCATAAGCCAGAAATAGGATTTTCAAGTTGTGGAAATTTTTGCATAACGTACGGGTGTACGTTTCCGACTTACCCAAAATTTGAGTTACGCAAGGCTTTCTGGAATGTAACGATTGCGTAACTCGGGGGAGGAGGGAGCGTCTGCATTAGAATTAGAACAAAGAAGGTCAACAAAAATCATTAGGAATATGGACAGCTTCCATATGAGAAGAGAATAAAAGGACTGGGACTGTTCATCTTAGAAAAGAGAAGATTATGGTGGGGAGAGAATATGATAGAAGTCTCTAAAATAATTAATAGCTTGGAGAAAGCAAATATGGAAGTGTTATTTACTCCTTCACACAACACACGAACCAGGGGTCACCCAATGAAATGAATATGCTGCAAGTTTAAAACAAACAGAAGGAAGTACTTCACACAACGCACAGTGTCAACCTGTGGAACTTGTTGCCAGGGATGTTGTGAAGGCCCAAAGTATAATAGGGTTTAAAAAAGAACTGGATAAGTTCACAGAGCATAGATCCATCAATGGATATTAGCCAAGATGGTCAGGGACATGGCCCCATGCTCTAGACACCTCTAAACCTCTGGCTTCCAGAAGCTCGGACTGAATGACAGGGTTTGGATCATTCTGCAATTGCCCTGTTCATTCCCTCTAATGCATCTGGCACTGGCAACTGTTGCAAGACAGAATACTGGGCTAGATGGACCATTTTGCTGAACCAATATGGTTAGTCTTATGTTCTTATAATATACTCTCACACATACGTATGGGAACCTGACATTGTTCAGAGATTCATAGACTTTAAGGCCAGAAGGGACGATCATGATCATCTAGTCTGACCTCCTGCACATTGCAGGCCACAGAATCTCACCCACCCACTCCTGTAAGAGAACCCTAACTGCTGGCTGAGTTACTGATGTCCTCAAATCACGGTTTAAAGACTTCAAGTTACAGAGAATTCACCATTTACACTAGTTGCAACCTGCAAGTGACCCACACCCTATGCTTCAGAGGAAGGCAAAAATCTCTCAGGGTCTCTGGCAAAATTCCTTCCCTATTCCAAATATGGCAATCAGTTAGACCCTGAGTATGTGAGCAAAACCCACATTGCTGAACCATACTAAACTAATAAATCACTTTGGCTCCAATTTTACAAGGATTTAGATGCTTAAAGTTAAAACCTGGAGAGAGAGGAAGGTGCTTTGAATTAACAATTGCCACTATCTCATTTGCAAACTGGTGCGGTTTCTTTCTACTCCATTTAGACAGCTCAATGCAAATACAACTGGCTGCTCTTCCTGCACATTTAGTTGTCCCAATGTATTCTGAAGAACATGGTTGGGCACTTGACCAAACAATTCAGAACTGGAGAATTTGTGATCTGTTTTTTAACTGTTTGAATTCCTCCCTATGTCTGTGATCCTAAGGCCTGGGAATGTTATTTTCAACCATTCCTTTGAAAAAAATATGCACGACTCCCATAATCTATGGCTTTTTGATTAGGTAAGGGACGTTTGCTCAATAGATGGTCCCTCTCCCTGAAGTTTGCGATTTGGGTCATAAGGACCATAGATTTGTCTCTGGCCCATGCTGATGGAAGCTGTTCATGGAACTTGCAAAATAGAGTAGGAGACTGCTCCAAGCCTTCTAATCAAAAGGAAAGACTCCCCCATTGACTTCAATGGGCACTGGATCAGGCCCTCAGGGCATACTGAAATCCAGTTCCATGAGAACTTTGGTTCCAAGAAGGTCTGAGAAGCCAAGAGTTGCTTCAGATTGTGCAGCAAAAGATCCTCTCTCTGAATGAAAAAAACAAAGAAAAGATGGTAACATCACCACCCCATGTGGCTCCTCTTCCACAATATCTAAGGGTAGCAATAATGTCAGAGTTCAGTGGAAACAGGGCAGAAAGCTTCTGTTGCTCTGTCATACCAAGGGAAAAGTTTTTGGGCTATATTGGTCTGCTCATCTCCTTTGCGTCATTCAGATGTCACAAAATGAGAAAACTAGCAAAGCTTCCCAGCTGGTGAGTCCCCTGACATAGAGGAGCCACAAACAAGTGTAGAAATTGGATAGTTGGCTCCTACATCAACCCTCACAGGCATAAGGGCATGGGTTAGGTAGACTGCACTTTGGAAATTCCCTGGGGCAAGCCCTTGGGAACCTCTGTTCCCACACACACCTATACACATGTATGTGAGAGAACTTTAGGACAACCAACCTTTGGGGACCAGTGCAAGCTGGTAGAGTTTAGAGCAGCCATTACTCTGCTCTAAAAACTGCCAAGACCCTGGCCAGAAAATCAGGGAGTTATGATCAACTCTCTATTGGTCCCCCACCTCCACTGCACCTTGCAGAAACTCTGTGTAGCAGTGAATGAACTTTCATCTCTGGTTAGGGCTGGGTAATCACCCCTAATGTAGAGTGGAAGATCATCTTCTCCGGCAAAATTACTCTGCTTGGTTCTAGTCTCAGTCAGTGGGAGGTGGGAAGGAATAGCTCAGTGGTTTGAGCATTGGCCTGCTAAACCCAGGGTTGTGAGTTCAATCCTTGAGGGAGCCACTTAGGGATCTGGGGCAAAAATCAGTTCTTGGTCCTGCTAGTGAAGGCAGGGGGCTGGACTCGATGACCTTTCAGGGTCCCTTCCAGCTCTATGAGATAGGTATATCTCCCTTCCCACCCCTCCCAGCTCCATCTTCTATTGAGCCAAGTAAGATCAGTGTTGAGGATTAAAATCCTTAAATAATAAATTCATGGTTGTCGCTCTTATGGCTTCTGAATAACCCTCCTGGACTAACCAAATGAAATTAGGAGGCAGTTACAAACAGCTAGTCAAATCATATTAATGCTTTCTAATTAAAAAAATATAGAAGTGAGTTTGACTCAAAACATCCCTACATAGATGTCTCCATTTCAGATTAAACGACAAGGTAACAATTACTAACACACCCATGTCAACATCTGTAGTACTAGGAGTCACTGAACAGTAAGTACTACTAATCTTGAAAGGATTTGCCCCAGAATTTTGGGGAAAAAAAAAAAAAAAAATTTTTTTTTTTTTTAAGTACCATTACAGCAAAACTAATGCATATTCACCAATCTGTATACTCAAACAAAAGGTTGGAATTATCTGTAACTTGAATCCCCCTCTGTTCTGTGTATTTCATTCTAGTGTAAGCACAAACATGGTGAAGAGTGGTTAAATATTTGATATACACAAGGGTAAACTTGGAACACAAACTGTTCATGGAAATCTGATGCTGGAATCAGAATGGCACCTCTGCCGACAAAAAATGGATTCAGAAGCATTTGTAGTACATTGATGCCATCTACTGGATACCAGAGGAAAAGCAGTTCTGAACCCAAGAATTAAAAACTGACACCTGAAAAACAGATCTGGTAATAGAACCAACCAAAATGAAAATCTGTAACCCTTCTCCAACACCCACAACAAAAACCTGAGAAAAGATCTATTAATGATATTCTCCAGCTGAGCCCAGTAGAGGCGGGTTGCTGTGATTGGAAAAAGCTACACAAGCTGCCAAGAGCTTTCCAAACATAGTCCACTCCAGACCCAAAAGCAGAACACAAAAAGCTGTGAACCAACCAGAGTTATTGTAGTCCTTTATGGCACCAACTGTACTGATCGCTAAATTGGACACTTTTTATTTTATGCTAATTACTTGAGTTCAGCACATCTGTTGTCCTCGTTCTCATGAGAAATGAGGGATATGGAGGAGCGTGTTTTAAATTATTTAAATTATTGCTTAAACTGACATCCATTTTTCTGCAATGTTTCCTTACAAATCTATTAGGCTGAGTGAAAGCAAGTGATCCATCTTTAATTCTATATAACTTCCAGAACACAGTAATATTTAATAAACTTCAAGTAGCCAGGTTTGTGAAAAGAGAGGGCACAGAATGTAAGTACACAAGCATCCCGTTCAGACTCCGGAAATATCTAGTTCACAACAGTGGACATGCTCAGAAGCTTAACGCAAGAACCTCAGCTGTGTAGTCATTCTGATCTGAGTAATTTGTTAACAAGTACTGAGAACTGCAGGACAGTTACTGTACCTCACAAACAGCTCACATGAGCATTTTAACTTTATAAATACATACTGCAAATTTAGAGACGCCTGCAGATATCTGGATTTTATTTTAACAACCATCCAGTCTATATATGGGGACAGGAAACAGTTACTCATACAGAGTGAATTTAATATTTCAACAACTTTTAAGAAAGCAATTTGAGAACAAAAATTCAGATCTCTCTCAAAATTAAATATAAATAAAAGCGGTTTCCTGATCTTAGCAAAAAAGGTCAAGTTGCTTTGTTATGTACACCAAGAACCTTTTAAAACATCAATGTCATTTTCATTAGAATGTAAACTCTGAAATTTCATATTTTAAGATAAACTGTAAGACTTCTAAATACCAAGTTTATAAGAAGTACATTTAAAGAATAGACTAGTCGAGAAGTTAGTAAACAGTAGAAGCAAAGAAAAATTAGGAAACGATCTCAGCAGCAAAAAAATTAAAAATTGTAAATGGTTTAATACAAACTTATTTTTTATGATACTCTCAGAGTGTTTCAAAACAAAGTCATAAGCCTTGAAATCATAATTTACTGAATATTCATCAAGTGGTTTCTTCTCACCCAGATAAGGTCTCCTAAACAGGAGATATAGGGGACAGAGGTTTTAAATGGAAAATATTTGGGAAGGATCCTGTTTTTTTTTTTCCCAATTGAAAACATAAAAGTTCACATAAGAACGGCCATAACTGGCTCAGACCAAAGGTCCATCGAGCCCTGTGTCCTGTCTTCCAACAGTGGTCAATGCCAGGTGCCATAGCAGGAATGAAGAGAACAGGTAATCATCAAGTGACCCATCCCGTCGCCAGCTTCTGGCAAAATCCCTGGCCATCCATGGACCTATTTTCCATTAATTTAACTACCGTATATACTCGTTCAGAAGCTGAATTTTTTTAGTAAAAAAGGGAAGCATCAGAGAAGGGGGTTGGCTTATGAACGGGTATAGAGACGGAGAGGTGGGACACAGCCCCTCCCCCCAACAGAGGGGGCAAGGAGAGACAGCACAGCCAGCAGAGCCAGAAGGGAAGAGGTGGGGCCAGAGTCTCTCCACTTCTGAACACACTGCTCTCCCGCCAGCCTCCAAAGCAGCTGCAGCTCCAGGGCTGGCAGAGAGCGGCCACGCCGCCGGTCTGGCCCGCTGGAGCAGGCAGCAGCCACGAGTGGCCAGGCCAGAGACATCCTCCCCTGGCCCGCCCCAGATAAGGTGGGAAGGGATGGGATGGGGAAAGCGTGGGGGTCCTGGGCTAGGGGTGGTCACAGGGGTTACTCCCCAGACCCCCAGCTTCGCTGCCCCCTCCCCCCCAAATTTCACCATCAGTTGCTGTCCTGGCCCATCAGGGTAAACTGCTTGTGGGCCAGAACACTTTGTTTACTTAGATTTACCTCCGTGCCTGCGGACGCTCTAGGTAAACAAACCGTCTCGGCCCACCAGCAACTTATCCTGATGGTCCGGGAGCCAAAGTTTGCCGACCCTTGAGTTATAGGGTCGGCTTATGAATGGGTCATAAAAATTTTCCATTTTTACTTATCCATCTTGAGGGGTGGGGGCCGTCGGCTTATAAACGAACAGGCTTATGATGGAGTTATTTTTTGAACCCGGTTATAGTCTTGGCCTTCACAACATCCTCTGGCAAGGAGTTTCAACAGTTGACTGTGCGTTGTGTGAAAAAATACTTCCTTTTGTTTGTTTTAAACCTTCTGCCTATTAATTTCATTTGGTGACCCCAGTTCTTGTGTTATGAGAAGGAGTAAATAACACTTCCTTATTTACTTTCTCCACGTCAGTCATGATTTTATATCCCCCCTTATCTCTTTTCCAAAGAAAAAACTCCCAGTCTTATTAATCTCTCATCTCCTCTTCACATTCCAGATTTGAAGAGAAAAGGAAAGTGCTCTATTGGTACATTTTGGAAAGATTAAGAAGGGCAAGGAAACTAATTCTACATACACATTTTGTCAGAAATTGAGCCAGAATTCATCACCACAAGTCCTACAGCCGGAAGATAAAAATGCATTACATCAGCATAAGATACACTTTATCCAAAAATAGTACCACAGTATTTCCAGTGTAACTACGGTACTCTGATAATATTGTGGAAGGTAGTGACATCACACCTGGAGACTTGTAGTTCAGAAGCAGAACTCTAATCCTGGAACAGGTTTAATTTTCATCCTCTATCTGAAATCCATAAAAGTCCACAAAGGAAAGTTTCAGCATTTACTCTGTTGCTGCTGCAGGAGACAGGTATTCAACTTAATTTTATTCTAAAACTGTTGGATGAAAGGAATTCAAACACTTCCCAGAACAATAGTACCAGAAAATAATAAAACCACAAGCTAAATCTGAATTTAATGTTAATGGGAATTATTTGTGGTAAATAATGGTATGAAACCAAATAAATGGTCAAAGAGTAGCTAATATCATATCATATATAAGTGATGGAACTACAGGAAAAATTCAGTGTCATGGGAAGTAAGTGCAGAGCAAATAATACTCCACAAAACATAAGGCCCAGGTACAAGATTCTATAATAAAGAGTAAGCTAATAAGCCATCTTTTAGAGGGGCTGAAAAACCGAAATCCTAACTACTTGTAGTAATTAATGATTCCATTGAACTTTTGTAAGGCTAGGGATGTTAATCTGTGCCTAGGCCTGAATTCATATTCTACCTATTTAAGTCCTCATATCATTTCAACTGGATTCAGGAGTCTTCACCTCCTGAACTACTGATCAGTGTTCATGTGTTTCACTACAGCAATCCATTTGAATGGCAGGTGAGCAATGTATATCCACTTTACTTTAAGCCTAAAAATAAAAATTCTTTGCTTGTGTTTACAACCAAGTGGGTCCCAGAACATGTTCTAGGTACATGCTGAGCACCCACGAAGCACATGTATGCTACCACTACCTCATGTCTTCAGCACCACTCTCTAAAGGTACATCTATACTGCAGGAACTATACAAGCATGGTTAGAGCTAGGACAGCATAACCCTGTAGCGCAGATACAGCCCACACCAATTAAAGGGTTTTGTCCATCCACGTAGGAGCTCCACCACCCATAGTGACAGTATGTTGACGGAATTATTCTCCTGTGGACCTAGCTGCATCTACACTGGGGTTTAGGTCAGCATAGCTACATTGCTCAAGGGCGTGGAGTTTTCACACCCATCACTGATGTAACTATGGGTTGTCTACACTACCATGCGGGGTCAATCTAAGATACGCAACTTCAGGTACGTGAATAGCGTAGCTGAAGTCGACGTACTTAGATCTGCTTACCGCAGTGTCTTCACTGCAGTAAGTCGACAGCTGACGCTCTCCCATTGACTCCGCTTGCGGTCCTTGTTCTGGTGGAGTACTGGAGTCGACGGGAGAGCACTCAGTGGTCGATTTATCGCATCTGGACGTGATAAGTCGACCCCCACTAGATCGATCGCTACCCGCCGATCCAGTGGGTAGTGTAGACAAGCCCTATATCAGCCTAAAAGTTAAGTGTAGACCAGGCCTAACTGGCAGGAAGTTTACTCAGCCTGATTTCAGAGGTGAGAATAAGTGTCCTTTTCCTGAAGAGAAGGAAAAGGAGTGAGAAGAACGTCTTTTCCAGCAGTAGACAATGAGATGGGGAAAATAAAGAAATGAAGACCTCCCTCCAGTAGCTGAAAGAAAACCCCTGCTAGAATCTATGGGGCGGGAGGAAGGCGGAGAAAGAAGAGAGGGGGAAAAAAACACTTCTACCAGAGAGAACTCTTAAGAAGTTGTATGGAAAGCAATGCATGAGAAAGATCTCGTTATGTTGATAAAAAAGAACTATCAGATGGAATCAGAAAGGCAGATTAAGTGTCCTTTTTAAAATTGGTAGCCTTTAAAGTAAAGTGTTCCACTGGCGGGTGAGGGAGGAAGAGTGCTTTACATCCTTCAACAGCAATCTTGTGGTTGCTCCAAGGTAAAATGAGAGGGTAAACAAAAGCACCCACAGTACAAAAACCCTGAGGTATTCATATGGATTTAAAAGGTATTTAAATATGATACAAAGAAAACATTTTCCCCCAAACATATAATACACAATTTACCTATGGAATTCACTGACACAAGATACCAAGACAAAAAATTTAGGAGGTTTAAAAAAAAAAAAAAAAAAATTAGACACTCATACGAATCAGGAGAACATCTAGTTAGATTTGATTTTTTCCCCTAAGGGAAATAAACCCACATGTTTCAGTGCCTAAACCAAACTCAAACTTACAGTTTATAAAAGAAATTTCCCCTATGGCTGGTTATTCCATATGCATGTGGTACTTGCCACTGTCAGAAATAGGATACTGCATTAGATAGAACACTGTTCTGATCAGACATGGCACTATCCATGTTCCCAATCAAACAGGATAGGTCCATCAATGGCTATTAGCCAGGATGGGCAGGAATGATGTCCCTAGCCTCCGTTTGCCAGAAGCTGGGTATGAGCATCAGGGAATGGATCACCAGGGGATGATTACCTGTTCTGTTCATTCCCTTTGGGGCACCTGGCATTGGCCACTGTCGGAAGACAGGATACTGGGCTAGATGGAACTTTGGTCTGACCCAGTAGGGCCATTCTTATGTTAAACAGGGAGGTTTCTAGTCAGTTGAAGTTTGTTCGGTTTTTCTTTTTTCTTTGGGGGCGGAGAGGGGGCAATTTCCCCCCAATCCTGATAGGTTTAGTTTAATGCTTGCTGCAAGTGAGAGGTACATCCTCTCCCTCACACTTCTCCATTCCATTAGAGCACTCCATGGAGAGACAAGCTGCCAGGTTGTGATCTCTCTCATTCTCTAGTTAGCAGAGAATAAGAAAGGGGTCCTGGATTAAGAGGCCCCTTTTCAACACTTGGACTGTTAGATGCTCAGGTTAGGGGTAAAACTGAATTAAGATGCAACACACATGACCCTTAGTCTTCATGCATCTTCAACCTTTCCTGTCATCAAAGGGTGCAGTCCAAAATAGTCTACTTTGTCAGCTCTTTGTCATTTAGTGATTTTTAGACCACAAAATACCCTCTGAGAGGCCTTAATCCTAGCTCGCTGGAACCTGTCTGAAACTGAATCTACCAATCTTGGAGGCTGGAAATGAGTAACACCCATGGGTTCAGCTTTCTGAGTAGGATATGACCAATTTACAGGATGATATGGAATACATCAGCCCAAGTAAGAGGAGTTAGGATTCCATGGAGATCAGGCTGTTTAAGAGAGGTTCTTTTTACTCTAATTGAACAGCTGACCTGGACCCTTAATCTGAAAGATGAAGATTTTGGAGAACCAAAAGGAGCTGTTAAGGACATGGCTAAACACCCTGGACATGCTAAACCACAGGAGCCTTAGCAGCTCAATGCCCTGGTTTAGGACTCTTTTTTAAATCGTTGTTATTCCAAAAGAGAGTCCAACATCTCCAGGTAGATGAGACCACTCTCAAAATAGATTTCCAATGACCCATAAAGACTCAAATGGACTGTAAAGCAGGGATTATGATCAGCTGTTTATTCAGCCTAAATGACTACGGCTCTATTAAGGTAGATTCCATCTGGGAATACTTTTCATTTAGATTTCTTTTAGGTTAGGATATAACCTTTATCAGTCTCTCTGCCTACCGAGCCCTGTTGTTGCACAGAGCCTGGTGAGCTGATCTCTAGAATTGCCTTAGCTGGAGGACAATTTACCTCCGATTAGGATGGCAGATCTAGTGTAGCTTTGCCAGATCCTCCCCCTGGGGCCAATTCCTTCAGAAGCAAAGTAACAATGGGGATAGGTTCTAGGACTACATTCCTTACGGACTGTCAAGGCTCCTTCCCCACTCTGAACTTTAGGATACAGATGTGGGGGCCTGTATGAAAACTTCTAAGCTTAACTACCAGCTTAGATCTGGTCTGCTGCCACCACTTCCAATGGGCTAACTCCCTTCCCTGGGTAGCCCTGAGAGACTCTTCCACCAACTCCCTGGTGAACACAGATCTAACCCCTTGGATCTAAAAACAAGGAAAAAATCAATCAGGTTTTTAAAAAAGGCTGTTAATTAAAGAAAAAGGTCAAAATCATCTCTGTAAAATCAGGATGAAAAATAACTTTACAGGGTAATCAAACTTAAAGAGCCCAGATGAACCCCCTCTAACTTTAGGTTCAAAGTTACAGCAAACAGAGGTAAACACCCTAGCAAAAAGTACATTTACAAGTTGAGAAAACAAAGATAAAACTAACACGCCTTGCCTGGCTGTACTTACAAGTTTGAAATATGAGAGACTTGTTCAGAAAGATTTGGAGAGCATGGATTGATGTCTGTTCCCTCTTAGTCCCAAGAGCGAACTCCCCCCAAAACAAAGAGCACAAACAAAAGCCTTCCCCCCCACCAAGATTTGAAAGTATCTTGTCCCCTTATTGGTCCTTTGGGTCAGGTGTCAGCCAGGTTACCTGAGCTTCTTAACCCTTTACAGGTAAAAGGATTTTGGAGTCTCTGGCCAGGAGGGATTTTATAGTATTGTACACAGGAGGGCTGTTACCCTTCCCTTTATAGTTATGACACGGACCTACAAGGAAACGGTCATTCACTTGTGCCAAATTCTCCTGGATTGCCCAGTCCAGCTCATTCCAGGGCAAAAAGATCAGTCCAGTGGAGGAAAAGGTGCCAATTCCCCTAGCCCCAACTCTACATGAAGAGCTGTGAATCTATATGCCCCATCCTCTAATCAGGTGATCATTCCAGGTCTTTGCACAAAAAGGGCCCTTATTATGACTGATCACCGGGTGCTACAAATATGTCTCAGGTACTCAGTAGTCTTTGCATAGATAAGAGCTCTTTTCTTCTCTATTTCCCCTGAAAGGTCTGTTCAAAAAGAAGTCTGTACCCAGTATATGATAGATTACTCGATTTAAAAAAATGTAGTAGTAGGATTCCAGCCTTCTTAGGCAGGCACTGTGGCTGAACTCTCTCTCACTGTGTCTAGTGGTTCCTGCCCCTTCTCAACCTAAAATCAGTTTCCTGCTCCAGGTGCCATTCAGGAAGTCATTACTCTCTATTGATTAGCAGGATGTTTAATCTCATTCATTCCAAACATGATTATTTAGCACTGTAGCACTGAAAGTGTGCCAGGCACTTTACAAACACAAACAGCCAAAGCCCTTGCCCCAAAGGGCTTACGGTCTAAACAGTTCCTTTGTGGCAGCAATAGCAGTTCAGATCTCTTCCCTTTAAGCTAACCACAACACTCCACACCTTTTCCAAAGGGAAGGTGGTTCTTGCTGTGGCCCTCTGCAGGGCAAGGCTTTTTGCCCACTTGTCTAGCTGACTGAACGAGGCCAAAGTCAGAACAGCAAGGTTCAAATCTTCTAGAAGTGAACAGCTAGCAACAGAGCCAAGAGACATTGGGAGCTCTCTTTCTGAGAATTTTACTGCTTGGAGTTTTGATTCTTCTCCCTCGCCTCCACAAATTATTGCTCAAGACGCTTCTAATTGAGTTGGTTTGGCCAGTTAACCATTTGAAAAAGGGCAAAAAGGTTATTCTACTTTTGCTTTTCCCCACCTCGCCCTGCTAATTCTTGGGCAAACTGGAGAAAAGTACAATTATAAAATGTTATCCAACAACATTGGTGCTTGTTATGTCTCCATTCCATGCTTCTGAGCAGGCTGATAAGTAAAGCTTCATTCTTTATAGCACTATTACTTTGCTACTGCATAATAAAAAGGGCAGAGAATGTCACAAAGAAAACAACTCAAGGGATCCTAATTTATCAAGTCTCTGTTTTTCTTGATAAAAAAACAGGTCCTAGTTTTCTGAAGTGCTGAGGCACTCCAACTTAAGTCAAAAGGAAGTAAAGGTAACCAGCACCTCTACAAATTTTATATATATATATATCAAAAAAAAAGAAAAAAAAAAAAAAAAAGACACTGTCTTTACACTGTTAAAATGACAGGAAATTTTCTAAATCTCAGATTTTCATGAGAAGGAATGAGAGGTCCCCGCTTCTTGCAGCTATAGGGGGTGCCAAATAATCAAATTCCTAGTGACTATAAACTGATGCAAAAAAAAAAAAAAACACCGCCCCGAGCTCCCAAGCTGAATCCAGGTATAATGACCTGGTTTGGAATCACAGCACCTTTCCACTTCCAGCATCTGCACGAGAGACCAGGCTTTTCACCAAGGTCATTGCTCCAAGACCTAGACAGTGCCTAGCCGCTCTCCCCACTCATCTTATTAAGTCTATGGCTTGTAAATGTGCCTGGAAGGGTTGGTTGGTTTGTTTTTGTAGTGTCTGGAAAAAAATAAATGTTGTGTTTTGTTTTTGGCACACCTGCAGTTAACCAAAAACCCACTATTCCCAGAGTTGCAATGACATCAGTGATGCTATGTCAAATGGAACTAAAGATGTTAAGCCATGTTAAGTTAGTTCTCTTGGAAACTCAGGAAGGCAATATCTGTCAAATGGAAAAGCAAAAAAGCAGTTGAGAGAAACTGAAGAGTAAAAAAACCAACAACTTTTTTGGAAGTATCTGACTGGAGTCTTAAATAAAGAATAAAGTGAATTTAAAAACAAACAAGGCAGAATACATCTTAATTAAAATGATTTTGTTTTCATAATAACCAAGTAAAATTTAGCATATATTTGGCAAGTATCTTATGGAACATGACTGTGGACATATTGTTCAAAGCCATATTCTGAATTGGCTATTCTGACTTTGAGTAATGTTACACCTGTAAATCAGCTCCCACTGGTGGAAACAAAAAGGAAAATCCCTATGCCTCTTTAAATAACAAAACAAAGATGGATTTATACAACTCTGAGGATTTCTCTTCCACCAAGCTAACTATTGATTCAACTTTTTTCCATTCCGCAGACTTCATCACAGAATGATCCTTTCATGGATCAATAACTCTCCCCAACAATCTAGCTAAAGAGATGGAGAAGAGCCGTGTGGGTCTCTGATGGTTTCCCAGCAATGGTTTAAGAACCGGGGACTAAAAGATTATTCGGAAGAGACAGGAGTCCCTCTCTTCCTCCCCTAATTTTTCAGCTTAATAACTGAATTGGGAGCCTTAAATCTGTCTCCAAATTCAAATTTCTAAATTAAGCTTTAGCTTGAAAAGTGCTCCACCACTTCCACATTTAGCTGGGATGGCAGAGAAAATGAATGTTTTCATTACAAATGCCACTGCTACCTTTCTTGCAGTGGCATGCCAAAGTATTACTTCGGTCACCCAGCCCCAGTTTTCAAGAGACAATAAAGCAACTTTTTTTGTGTGATTTTTATTAATTGCTTTTCATTAAAAGTTGCCTGATTTTTTTTCAGGCTATACTTGACACAAAAATAGCCAGGCAATTTTTAACTTAAAATGCAGGTCAGAAAGTTGAGTGCTTAAGCTGTGAAGTTCAGGACAGAGGGAAAAGTTAAGTAAATTGGAGTAAAGAGGAGGAAAGAGTGACAGTTCTGAACTACTTCCATCATTCCATCTCCCAATGAACCCAGCTGCCCTATCAGCAGCAGTTTTTAGCTTATTACTACTTTTAACTCTCAGCAGAAAAAGATTCTTAAGTTAGTATTTAACAGAAAGTAAGAATTAAACCGGCCACTGAGGCATGAATTGCTACAGACAGGACAGCCAAATTCATGGGAAACCAGAGGGATTAGATGTCCGAAGTAATTTTAAAAGGTTTTTAAAATTACATACAAAATTTTAAATATATTTTATTACAGATAAGGGGCCAATTTTAGCATTGAGGTAAATGACAGTGGAAGTAGGTCATTAAAAGGTGTGAAGACTAAAGTACCATACCTTGCACCCAATTGTCATTAGAAAGCTATTGGTGTATTTCTGAGGAGTTGAAGGTGCCTACTCTTCATTATTGTACCTCAAAAAGCACCCAAGTTGTGAATCAGCTGCCTGCGAAGCACATATTGCTGTGGTTTGTTACTATAATGGACTATAATGTTTAACTGCTAAAAATCAGATTAGGTTTGTACCTTAAGTGAGGCTAGTGGATGTTCTGGACCAAGTAAACTCCAATGAAAGGAAGCCAAATCTTCATCAGGAAGAATGTGATTACCTAGAATATACAACATGCAGAACTTTTAAAAAAAAGTACACCTTTAAAAATCAAACACTTTGTATAAACTGATTCTGCAGCAAAACTGATTGATGCAGCAAAGCAGATTTGCAGTCAAACCCAAATACATATAGGTTTATCCTAGGGGGCAGAGGAGGAATTAAGTTTGTAAACAAAAATCTATTATTTCATACAGCCTAATTAAAAAACGGTTACCTACCTTTCGTAACTGTTGTTCTTTGAGATGTGTTGCTTATGTCCATTCCATTCTAGGTGTGCGCGCACGCATGTGCGCGGTCGGAGATTTTTGCCTTAGCAGAATCCCTAAGGCCAGTTGTGGCGCCCCCTTGAGTGCCACGCTCATGCAGCGGTATATCAGGTGCCGCTGGCCCTACACCCTCTCATTCAGTTCCTTCTTGCCAGCAACAGAGAGGTAGGAGGGCAAGTAATGGAATAGACATGAGCAACACATTTCGAAGAACAACAGTTACAAAAGGCAGGTAACTCCTTCGAGTGCTTGCTCATGTCCATTCCATTCTAGGTGACTCATAAGCAGCATCAGTGGAGATGGGCTCAGAGTTCATGGTCTTGCAGCTTGCAGCACTGCTCTGCCAAAGCCAGTGCCGTCTCAAGCTTGTTGGGTAAGCGCATAACCAGGCGGGAACATGTGGACAGACGATCAGATCTCTTGGATTGGTACCTGTGCCAGGAAGGCTGGTGATAATGCTTGTACCCTACTCAAGTGTGCGGTCATGATCGCCGGCAGAGACACCCTCACCAGCTTATAGCAGTAGCAGATGCAGGCCGTGATCCAGGATGAAATCCCCTGAGCTGACACTGTTAATAGCCAGGTAAGCAGCCACTGGCATCATACATTTTGTGAACACCCTTGGGGCTGATGAGAGGCCAAAGGGCAGCGCCATAAATTGAAAATGGCATGCGCCCCTTATGAAATCGGAGGAAAATCTGTGACCTTGGAAGATGGAAATATGCATCTTCCAGTCGAGGGCGGCATACCAGTCTCCCAGATCCAGGGATGGGGTGTTGGAGGCCAGGGAGACCATGCAAAACTTCAACTTTTTGAGACACTTGTTGAGGCAACGCAGGTCCAGAATGGGTATGAGGCCCCCGTTTGCTTTCGGGATTAGGAAGTAGAGGGAATAGAACCCTTTCCCTTCATGTCCTGAGGGACCTCTTCCACAGCCCCCAGATGGAGGAGGTTCTTGATCTCTTGGACAAGGAGTTGCTTGTGAGAAGGGTCCCTGAAGAGGGACGAAGAAAAAGGGGGTTTGGAGAGAGAGGCGGTTGAAAATTGCTGGGTATAGCCCCAAGATACTATGTCCAGCACCCAGAGGTGACCTGCGACCAGGCCGAATGGTAGGGATGAAGATGATAGAGGAAAGAACGAGGTGTATCCGGGGAATTGACTGGGGCATCACTCTTGAGCGCACCTTCAAAATGAGTGCTTCTGGTCCCTGGGATGCTTCGCCAGACTGGGCTGTGCGGGTGAGTGGGAGGAGGAAGGGCAGTGATGACTAAAGCTCGTGTCTTTATCCCTTCTCCTTGCAAGGCCTTGGCGATGGGGTGGGGGTGTAAGAACTGCTTCCGTGCAGACTGCAGCATATGCATGCTCAGCGAGCGAAGGGTGGCCTGAGTGTCCTTTAACCCATGCAGCTTCCCATCAGTCTGCCCTGAAAAGAGACCGTTCCCATCTAACGGAAGGTCCCGATAGAGGTCTTCATCTCCTGGGACAGGCCATCGGTCTGAAGCCAGGAGCTGCGCCTCATGACCACCGCAACCATCCTAGCCGCCAAGTCCACCATGTCCCATGCCATCTGGAGAGAGCACCTAGCCACCGCAGTGCCCTCTCCACCAGGTTGCCAAATTCCTAGGCCAGACCCTGAGGGAGAGACTCCTTGAACTTACGGAGGGAGCCCAGTAAGTTAAAATTGTATCTGCCCAAGAGGGTCTGATGGTTCGCCACCCGGAATTGCGGGCTGGGTGTTGAATAAATTTTTCTCCAAAAAAGGTCCAGTCCTTCGGCCTCTATTTTTCGGAGCTGAACTAGTGTGCCCCTGCTTGTCCTTTTCGTTGGCTGCCGAGACAACCAGTGAGCCCAAAGGTGGGGGGATATAAAGGTACTCAAACTCTTTGGCCAGGACAAAGTACCTCTTTTCGGCCCTTTTGGAGTTGGGAGGGATGGACAATGGGGTTTGCCAGAGGGCCTTGGCAATTTTCAGGACCCCATCATGCACTGGTAGTGCAACACATGCCGGGGTAAAGGCTGAGAGGACACTGAACAAGATGTCCATCTGCTCGGCCATCTCCTCCACCTCTAGGCCCAAATTCTCTGCCACCCGTCGAAGCAGGGCCTGGTGTTCCTTAAAATCATCCGGGAGGCTGGCCCTCAAGGGTCCCATGACCGCCTCGTCTGGGGATGAGGACGACGACTGTACCACCGGGGGAGGCTCAAGTGCATCATCCCCCATGGGGAAGGGGGATTTTGGGGTGGGTGCTGTCTCCACTACCCTGACCTCCGAGCGGGTCTCATGCACCGAGCCTGGTGCAGTCAGTGCTGCTAACTGTTGCTCCAAGGTGGTGGCAGATGAGCGGTGCAAAGGGGGCATCGTCATCACCAGCATGCCCCACACACTCCAATAAGGCCACTGGCCGTGCTGCCAAGACAGCACTGTAAACGTTGACGTGGCCTCAGGTGCCCATTCACGCCGATGAGGTCTTGGCAAAGGGCTGAACTGTCCTTCTGTGCTAGAGGAATCCCTTTCCAGTGACCACAGTGGAGCCGTCGACGCCTGTGTCTGCCTGCTGACCGTCACCACTGGAGACCAGTATTTGGAGCGAGGATTGATGCCAGTATCAAGGGGACCAGTGCCGGTGGACTGTGGCGAGCCCCAGAGGATCTGGTCTGCGACACCAGAAATCTGCGGTGCAGAGATGGAGAGTGCTGCCTTGTCTTGGGGGATCGGTGGCGCTGCACTGCCCCCAAAGGGGTCTTAGCAGCTGGCTTGCCCTCATAGGGAGTCTTTGCCACTTCCTGCAGCATGCATGGTGCCAGCGCAAGCTTCTGCTCTCTCAGTGCCTGGGGGAGGCTGGGAAGGCATCGATGCCATCAGAAGTTTGGGTCCCCTTCTGCTCCCAGGAGTCGGTGGTGGATCCTTGAAGGGGCAAAGGGTGACCAAATTGAATCCTTTGCCCGATACCCCAGGGCCTTTCTTGCCTGGTGCTGGGGAGCCGTGCTTCTTTGTTTTCTTTCTGGGCACTGGTGGTGGGGAGCGGTGCTGGGGGTGCGCTGCGCACCAAGGCCGAGGCACTAGGCGAGTCTTGGCGGTACAGCTCGGAAGCCCGACAAAGGGCAGCCTCCGTAAGGAGAGCCCGCAAATGAGTATCTCGCGCTCTCTCAGTCTGGGTCGAATTTTTTTTTACAAATACTACTCGTCCTTCCTGTGTGATTCCCCCAAGCGTCAGGCAGCTGCTGTGGGGGGGTCACTTACAGGCATAAACCTGTTACAGTCCTCGGTGGGCTTAAACTCTAAAGACCAAGGCATGGCCTGCCTGGGACAAAGTCCCTGCTGGGACTCTAACTTCTAACTACACTTAGGCTAGGTCTACACTCCAGGGGGGGGTCGACCTAAGTTACGCAACTTCAGCTACATGAATAGCGTAGCTGAAGTTGTGTATTTTAGGTCGACTTACCTGGCTGTGGGGACGGCGGCGAGTCGACCGCTGCCGCTCCACCATCGACTCCGCTTCCGCCTCTTGCCGCGATGGATTTCCGGAGTCGACGGCAGAGCGATCAGGGATTGATTTTATCGCGTCTTCACTAGACGCGATAAGTCAATCCCCAATAGATCGATTGTTACCCGCCGATCCGGCGGGTAGTGAAGACGTGCCCGTAACTACTTAACACTAACTACTATAAACAACTATTTACAAGACCCTAAGGCTCAAAGTCAGAAGAAAGGAAGCCTCTAGCCCTTCCTATGCAAGGAAAGGTGCTCCGACTAACCATCACGGGTGGTAAAAAGGAACTGAGAGGGCATAGGCCTGGCAGTGCCTGATATGCCGACACATAAGCGCGGCACTCAAAGGGATACCACAGCTGGCCCTACTGATACCACTAAGGAAAAAATCTCCGACGACCACGCATGTGGGCATGCACACACCTATAATGGAATCAACATGAGCAAGCACTCAAAGAAGAAAATGTTGTTACAGAAGAACAATTATTTCAAAATTTGAAGGTCCTATATTAAGAGCAAAATATTAACTCTGTATTTCCATATTTTTCAAGTCCAACCTTAGCTTTGAATTTTCAGATTAATGTAATTATATTATCTAAGTTTTAATAGCTGAAGTGTTCTAATTTTTTTCTGAAATAGATAATTTATATATACTATTCTAAATCTGTGTTTAAGTTTTATATCTGGAGTCACTACAATTCAGAACACAGAAAGAGCTGTGGTTCATGTGGGAGATGCAGCCTCTACAGAAGTTAATAAGATATCTTCTTAAAGCTTCATCTGAAGACACTTAACCCTGTCTCCCATCCTGGCTGATTCTTTCTGAACTCCATGTGATGCACTTGGGTAACAAACAAACTCTGCAGCCATCTACCAGATTTAGTTAATACTCCTCAAATGACTTCAAGCTAAAACAGACACTTTCCAAAAATAATTGAATACCAATTCACTGATGCCAATAGAAAAAAACAAATCTGAAGTAACTGGGCAAAGCCATTTTGAGACAAGGTTGCTGAAAACCATTGGGAAACTTTTGTAATATTGAGGACTGTTCTTTTTAAAAGCTCTAGTGTTTTCCAAGTGGCCTATCCAATTAGCTTTGAAAACCTTTGCAACAGAAGTCTGCCCTCAGCAAACAATACGCATGAGAAATATCAGGCAAATTGGCTTAGTCTGGCAATGCTGAGTGAACAAGAGGTTAACATAAAATCCTACTTTCAAAAACGTAACTATGCCACCATCTGAAACTATTCTCTCCCCATATTTTTATTATATTTGCTCATTTTAATATGGGCTAATTTTAAGATAGTTTATTAAGCAATGCAGTTCTACTAATTATTTAGTAAATACTACCTCAAGTCAATTGGTTAGCCTGGGAATGAAAAGGGCTGGCAAGTTAATGACCAAGCTACGTGGTCATTTACCACCTAAACCACTTTAGCAAAGTGGAAAGTTATTTAAATAATTTTGATATTCCAAAGCATAGTATATTGCAATCAGAAAAAAAGGATTGAAGAAATGGGAAGAAACAACTTTAATAAAGCAAGAACATGATTCACTGATGACAGCATCTGAAAATGGATTTTACAAAGCATGAGAAGAAATCCTAACAGACTCAATTAAATTTAACTATCATAAATGTAGCAACAAAGTATTTTTTCATATTTAATACGTTTGTAAAAAGCTACAGGCTTAGTCTCTAGTGCTGTGAATATATTTAAAGCAGGATTTTTCAAACTTTTTCACTGCTTCGACATCTTAGGGTATGTCCACACTACAGTTTCCACAGCAGCACAGCTACAGCACTACAGCTATGCCTCTGTAATGCCATAACGTAGACACTTCTTACACTGACAGAAGGGGTTTTCCATTACCACCACTCTGAGTGGCTGTAGTTAGGTTAACAGAAGAATTCTTCCATCAACCTAACTGTATCTACATTGGGTGTTAGGTCAACCTAACTATGGTGCAGAATTTCTCATAGCCCTGAGAGATGCAGCTAGGTCAAACTAATTTTTCAGTGTAGATCAGCCCGCAGCCTTTCCTTCCCATTCACAAATCGCATTTTGCTGTGGCAACCACAGCAACTGTTTACAAGGAAAATTAATATTAGGAAAGTAATGTATTTTAGCTGACTTGAGGGAAACCAGTACCTTGCTGTTAGTCACCCTCTCCACACCACTAGAGGATGCCCTCTGGATCACAGTTTGAGGACTGCCAACTTTAACAACAACTGCAGAGACAAAAGCAGTTCAAAATTCTTCAAACTAATCGAACGGAATATCTCACTCCTTACCTGAATGGACAAACTATTTAGTCAACATGCCCATTCAAATCCTTCACTTCCTGCTGAGACTGCCATCAAGGAGAGAAATGATGTTGTGTCCCCTCATGTGGCCATTAAGAACAACAAGAGGAATATCAAATAGTTTTCATAGAGCAATTACTTCATCGCTACAGACCTCTAGGTCGGTCACTGGAGCCCAATTTAAATAAGGATTAGTAAACCTCAACGCAAGGCTGAAAAAGCCACTCAACATGGACAAGTAGGAAGCCTTCCTGGGTGATTCCCATCAACTTCAGCGGGATCTAAGATTTCATTTTTAAATAATTATGTTTCTAGCCCTTGGGCCTGATACTCAACCGTCATGTCTCCTTGGGTCAATCTAGTTAACTCTGATCATAGAATCATAGACTTTAAGGTCAGAAGGGACCATTATGATCGTCTAGTCTGACCTCCTGCACAACGCAGGCTATAGAATCTCACCCACCCACTCCTGTATCAAACCCCTAACCTATGTCTGAGCTACTGAAGTCCTCAAATCGTGGTTTAAAGACTTCAAGGTGCAGAGACAAACTGCTATAATGAATATAAGCACATGATCATTTCTCAAGTACAGAATTTTTAAATAAAATTTAAGATATGCAGTAGAAGATGCAGCTGCACTTAAGTACTATGTCTGATATATCATACATAGAAGATACTGCAAATTACAAAATGTATCTGAAGTTCTTTTACCAAAAAAAAAAACAAAAACAAAAAAACCCACAACCTGTCATTTGAGAAATAGCATGTGAATGAGTAATTAGACTTCTTATACTGCATACGCACAATGGATAAGAGATTAAGGTTACACAAGCAACCTTAGCGCTGCTATTTCCTGATCTGAGTGCTTAACTATGTAACCTCAATTTTTTATTATTATTTTTCATTTTTATGACATTTACTAGGTTTTTTTTTTAAATAAAAAGGTTAGACACCAATTAAAGACATTGCCCCATATAAGGAGTACACTAAATAAGAGCCCTCTACGTCACATTGTGCTTAGTTTTCCGCTAACTAAGGTTCACACAAGGTTTTCAAGTATACAAGTCAATACTTACCGAGTCGATCCAAACTTCCACTGTTTTCGAGTTGGATCAGACGTCTTTAAGTGCACACACTACCCAAAACAGGGTGTCCCTCACAGCATCTTAACTGCCCAATATCTGAGGCACTCTCCTCCCTACAATAAGCAGCTAAGTTAAACCTGAACAATACAAACTGTGTTCTCTAGTTAGAGAATACTTCAGGAGAAGATTGAAAAAAATCATACCCACACTCACATCGCAAAGTGTGATTTTTAAGCCCCCCAAATTGATCCAAACACTTTGCTGCAATACTCAAAAGCGCTTCCCTGCCAAGTTTCAACTTTTTAACCCCAGCCATTCTGTCTTTCTTTAAAAAAAAAAAAAAAAAGTCACCATTTGTCTTCGCTCTGTTCTTATTCAATAATGGTGGAGCCTCTCTCACCCTCAAAGTTTCAAGAACAATTTACCTTTGGATAGCACCGGGTATAGAAACTTTCTGCCCAAAAGGTGAACTTTAACAGGGAACTAGCAACACAGATTAAAAACAGAAACACTAAGGGCTTGTCTAAATATGGAAATTGACTAGCATAACTATATAGTGAAATAATTATTCCACAGTGGCTATGCTGGTATAACGCTCCCATGCTGACGCACTACTCTGAAATAAGTGACTTTATTCTGATATAACAGTAATTTATTCTGGAATAATTGTAATTGCTGTTTAAGATACTATCTTAATTGTAATTATTCCAGAATAGAATGTTCTCACAGGGGAGTTATAGAATCATTATACCACTACAGCAGTGCTGGTTATTTTCTCTGTGTAGACAAGCCCTTAGGCATCCTTACCGCTAAGTGATGCCTTCACCCCATCTATGAGGTTTAGAGGACACCTGGAGACCACATGAGCCAAGTCTGAGACCTCTTTCAAGACATGCAGCCCACCTATGGTTTTATTCAGGTTACGTAAGATGCGCTGCTTTTAAACATTTACCTACATACAACTTTAACTGTATTTAAGATATTATTAGAATTACACAATATCTTTCAAGAACAAGTAATATCTCAAAATACTGAGATGACCTTAGGGACACTACTCCCAAATAAACCAACAACCCTTCCTATAAACCTTTATAAAAGTTTAATTATTTATAGTACTGCAGTGCCTAAATTCAGTAACATTCATAACAATATTCAAATACAAACAGCATAGTACTGATAAACCTGCAGAATCCTAGAGTTCAAGTGCCCAGAGTTCATACAGAACCTTTTCTATAACTACATCTCTCAGACTCCAAAAAATAAGAAAACAATAAAACAAATCAGGATGTTAGCTCAATGGTTATTCACAGTCTGAACCAATATGAAGCAAGCCACAAAAATACCTGGTAACTTTTTTTGTTTCAAAGAGCTAATGTCTTGTTTTATAAATAAGTTTCAGTGGAATGGACTTCAAAAAGCTTACAAGCCATTCAAAACATTAAAAATCACAGAAAGACAAGGTTTTCTCTGCTAAAAACAAATTTTAAGGACTATTTTGTTATTTAAAGTGTCAATTTAGACAGATTCTAGTAACAGCAATACCAACCACCACCCACATAAAACTCCTAGCATCACTAGCTGTTTTACCAGTACTTTGTATTAATAACAATTTATCAATTTGGGGAGTGGTGGTGATAACTATTCTTGATACGGAAAGAAAACATGAACTGACATGACCAGAAATATTATCTATTTCCTGCATGGTCCCACTGCAAGTGTTTTTTGAATCACTCACTGCTGTATGGTTCTTTCTATTCTTATGTAAAGGATTTCACTTTTTAGTAGGGAAAATATTAGCCTTGACAAAGTACATGTGTATATGAATGTTAGTGTTTACTAGAGCACTGGCACGTCAAGAGAGCAATACATAGCCCTTTTCATCTATAGATTTCAAAGCACTTGAAGTATTATACTCATTTTACAGATGAGAAAGAACTAAAGAGGTTATGCGATTTGCCCAAGGTCAATCAGCACGACAATGGGAGAGGTGGAAATATAATCCAAGTCTCTCAGCCTAGTCTGGTGCTCTATCCAGCATACCATGATGGAAACAATTATTCATTACTTTTTGCCCAGATAGAATTTAGGATACCAGTCTATGTAAGTTTTATTCTTTGGAGGTCTCCTGTAGAAAACCTCAGTGCTGCAATGGTACTAGTGATACAGTAAATGGCAAGTCAGTAATAGAACAAAGTGCTAGAATGGTGTGGGCAGTACTGTGCTGCTAAAGTGACAATTTTCAGATGAGACATGGAACGGAGGTCTTCACTAGTTGGGCTCATTAAAGATCTCATGGCATGTACCATCAGAGGCAGGAGAGTGTCCTAGCCAAACTCCAGCTGAGATAGTTACATACTGCCTACCAGTACTTCCCTGCAGTTTCAATTAAATACAATACTTTTCAGTTCTGGACATAAATTGTCCTGTAGTGAAACAGTTGCTCAGACCCACCTCAGTGACAGAGAAGTGATCCAGGCAGTTGAGGCACTACTAATGCTTGTACAACACTCATATCTGAGATAAAAAGTACTCTCGAAGTGCAAGATAACTACACAATTCAACATTTTTAGATGAATGGATAGAGTACACAAGTACATCTGTCTATCTGAAAACTTACTAAAATAAACCATGGTTATTACAAGTAGAGCTTAAATACTGTGTATTAATATGACTAAAGCTGTCTGAAAACTTTGATCCCATTCATGAAGTAAAATGCTTTGGCTCGTGAGAGCTTTTGCAAAACTCTTACTTTATTTCCATAAGAGATTTGCATTACTCTTTTCACAACCTTTGTAGCTATTCAGAGAGCACCTTTCTAGACTCAAAAGTTGATTGCATTCACAGACATGCACAAGTTAGTGCCACAAGGAACCTAAAGCTGCAATGAGTATGGAGTGACAGAATATAATAGCTCAAAAACAATGGAAAGGGAAACAGGTCATACAAGGAAAGAGCTTTGTTAAAGATATTATACACACACATCTTTTACAAATGATTTATTGTTAATATAAATATAAATTGTAAGTTTCACTAGTCACAATATGTAAAATTATCTTTACTTAACCTACCTAACAGAGCAGCAAAAATAGGAAAGCGGTTTGGATTCAGGTCCAGTTGCTTGGCAACTTCATGCATCAGATATTGGCTTGTTGTGAGACTTTTCCCATTACGGCTCAGTTTTAGGGCATGGGCACTGAAATAGTAAGGGATGTTGCACAATGCATAATCGGAGTCATATGCAACCAAACCATGGAAACCTTTTTCTCTGCAGAAAGCGATTACTTCTTGATGGTGATCCTCAATGCTCTGTGCAACCTATAAAAGAAGAGAAAAAAGCATTAAGTCTTTTCTCATATTTAGTATGATACACTGAGATCCATATCTATAGCTTAAGGAGAACCTGAACATTTGGAGTAAGATTAAAATAAAACAAAGATCCAAAGAATGCATTTTGAGCAGAGATTTCATACAATGCTATAGGTAGCATGTTGTGAAAACACTAAGATCTGTAAGATATTCAGACAGAAGTGATATTACTTAAAGACAGCTCAGCATTATTGGATTATGTTACATTTTAACAGTTTTTCAAAATACAGACATACACTACTACACCAGTCAATATCAGCCAACTTATGGAAAAAAGATTCTCAAGGATGTACTTTCCTAGTCACTGAAAGGACTAGATCAGAGTGGTCCCAATGGAGGCATAATTACAGAAGGCTCAAGTAAGTCAAATAAAGACCAACTTCTGACATTGGAAATAAGTAAACTTCCTGATCAGACAACAAGGGGTTTGTGTAATAATAATTTTTAAAATAACAGAGGGTCCTGTTTCAGAGTAGCAGCCGTGTTAGTCTGTATCCGCAAAAAGAACAGGAGTACTTGTGGCGCCTTAGAGACTAACAAATTTATTAGAGCATAAGCTTTCGATAGCCACCCGCAGGTCTGACACTGAATGACCAGACAGGTTAAAGTGTTCTCCCACTGTTTTTCGAGTATTATAATTCCTGATGTCAGATTTGTGTCCATTAATTCTTTTGCGTAGAGACTGTCCGGTTTGGCCAATGTACATGGCAGAGGGGCATTGCTGGCACATGATGGCATATATCACATTGGTAGATGTGCAGGTGAACGACCCCCTGATGGTATGGCTGATGTGATTAGGTCCTATGATGATGTCACTTGAATAGATATGTGGACAGAGTTGGCATCGGGCTTTGTTACAAGGATAGCTTCCTCGGTCAGTGGTTTTGTTCAGTGATGTGTGGTTGCTGGTGAGCATTTGCTTTAGGTTGGGGGGTTGTCTGTAAGCGAGGACAGATCTTGGGAGACAGACCTGCGGGTGGCTATCTTACAACAGAAGAACTTCAAAAACAGACTCCAAGGAGAGACTGCTGAGCTGGAATTGATATGCAAACTAGACACAATCAACTCAGGATTGAATAAGGACTGGGAATGGCTGAGCCATTACAAACTTTGAATCTATTCTCACACTTCTTATCAAACTGTCTGTACTGGGCTATCTTGATTATCACTTCAAAAGTTTTTTTTCCTCTGACTTAATTGGCCTCTCAGAGTTGCTAAGACAACTCCCACCTGTTTATGCTCTCTGTATGTGTGTATATATATCTCCTCAGATGCTCTGAAGAAGTGAGGTTCTTACCCACGAAAGCATATGCTCCCAATACTTCTGTTAGTCTTAAAGGTGCCACAGGCCCCTCTGTTACTTTTTACAGATTCAGACTAACACGGCTACCCCTCTGAATTTTTAAAATAGTCAGATAAGTATCCAACACTCCACAGTCTGCCCTTCCATACACTGAACTTCCAATGATTCCAACAAGTTACAGGAACCACAACTGCAATATCACGCCCCAAACAAATTTAAAAAAAAATTGTTTATGAAAACTTACTCCTTTGTCCTCTGCTGTTACCTACATCCCAAACTATTAGTCAGTGATTTGGAAAAATGCCGAAAGCTTTCATGCTGGTACAACCTCAACAAGCATCTGAATTTAAAAGTAAAATGCCTTGAGATACCTATTCAAACCCAAGAAAAATAGCAAACACAAGGGTAAAACAACAGTTCAATTCACCACAATACATATGTTTATATAGTTATAAACTTAGACTTAGTGATAAATTAATCAAATTTAAGTGTTAGTTTGTAAGATACTTGGGACATGGACAGTCTTTTTGTTCTGTGTTTCTACAGCACCTAGCACAACAGGATCCTGGTCCATGACCAGGTCTCCTATGCAGTATGATAACACATATAATAAAATAAATAATCATAATAGTTCTATCACTCTTCAGTCAAACCAGAATAGTTTTAACTAACACTTTATTACTTAGTAAAAAAGCTTTAGTTCTAAAAGCAAATTTAAAAAGTTGTTTGAACACAGCAGCCCTTGTGCTCTGAATATTATTCCATATTATATGCATGTAATACAGACACATTGTATTGATCTTCTATTGATTTTCAAGCTTCGGGTAAGGATACCAAGAGTGTAAGTTGAGATTTACACATGTAACTTCATGATTAACTCATATTTAGAAACTTGAGTTACTGGACAGTCAGCATCTTACTCAGTATTTTGTTTATATAGCCAATTTAAAGTTTGCTAAAACGTACAATTTTCTTAAACTTTTACCTAGTTTCTTAGGGAAACTATGTTTGGTATATTTGTTAAGTATCAAGGGATGAAGAAAAAGTTATGATCTTCTATGTTTCACTTTTTCTATCTTCATCTTTTAACTCCATGTCAAAGTTATCCTGATTGCAACAATCTGCATTTAAGGTCAACAGTGCACAAAGCTTCTCAATGTATTCCCTTGCTTAGCAAAGTACCCATCGTAAAGGTAACATCTTAAGAGTCCTTTCATAAGTATCTAATTAGTTACATAACCATTTGGTGTGGTATGTGTGGCTGTTTTCTTCATGTTCAAGATAGACTGAAAAACTCCTTGTGGCAGGTTATCAAGTTGTCAAAGATTACTCCAGTCACTCACAAAGAAAAATGCAAGAGTTCAAAAATCAGATCTATAAAATGTTTTAAACTTGGGAAGGTTACTAGCACAATTTTTATGATTAACTATTAATTTTTTCATAAGTATTAGCAAGTTATATGTATCGTGTATATGTTGGGCTCATATTACTGAACAACTGTGTTTAAGTAACACAAATAATTAAGCTGTTATATGAAGAAGAGCTGTAATGGCTGTGTGTCAAGGTACAGTGAACTTTCAACTTTACCAAAACCCAAACCGGATACAAGGGCCACAAAACGAGTATAAAAGCTAGAGATAAGAGGTTTAAAAGTTGTACAAATCAAACTAGTTGGAACATGCATGTTATGCCAAAATAAAGCACAAAGGTGAAAATCAGAAATCTGGGGGGAAAAGCAATGTGACTTGAAACAATTTTCAGTGCTTAAAAAGGCAAAAAATTAAGTTTACATCTCAGTCACGTGTAAATGATGCCAGACCAGGAAAAGAGAAAATAATTCAAGATTTACTATCTGACACACACGGAAAAGAAAATGAGGTTCTGCCAAAGCAGTAACAATGCTAGGTCCGTGCACTGCTTGATCATTTAAATTCTAACAAACGTGCTTGGCATAAAAACAAGTTTCTGTTTCATGAATTACATTTCTTTCAATGGACAACAAACAGACGTTCACGACAAAAATAAGGATCTGTAGAACATTTAATATCTCAGAGAAATCTGTGTTAGCTTATGTTGTGCTGAAGTAATTTAAAAATTATTTAAAACTGCTCTGGGTGGGAAGTATTTACTTTTTTCTTAGCACAATAAACCGAGCTAATGGATAGTTTGTAAGAATGCAGAGAGGCCTTAAATCACAACTGTTTCCAATAAGATTACTGAAGATTAATTCATATTTAAAACTTGTAACCAATGTTCTCAAAACAAGCCTTTGTGAAACACCAAAATAAAATAAGACATTTCATTCTGCAATGAGGTTTTATTGCCTTATGCACATGCAAAAAAAATTAAACATGCAAGTTCGATTTACTCTTGCCCACCCAGAATGTTGTCAGAAACTGTGGGGTAAGTAGAATGTGAGGGGGTTTGGGATAAGGGTTAAAGAAGAGAAAAAAGAAGAACAGGAGTACTTGTGGCACCTTAGAGACCACGAAAGCTTATGCTCTAATAAATTTGTTAGTCTCTAAGGTGCCACAAGTACTCCTGTTCTTCTTTTTGCAGATACAGACTAACACGGCTGCTACTCTGAAAGAAGAGAAAAGTATATTTGAGAACTATAAAATAGAACACCAGAACTATGATCAGTAAAAGAAAATAGTGCATGAGAACAAAAAAGTAGCTAGTTTTGAGTTTAAAAAAATATATTCTTGAAAATAAGTTATTAGTAAAAAGCAGGAAGTATATGGTCTAATCTTAAAATTATCTATATATAGTCCTATCTCACAGAATCCTAGTTGGTTGTATAAACTGATCATCTATTTGGATTACTAACAAATTCTCCCCATTTCACAGAGGGCTGGCCAGTTCAAAGAAATAGAGCAATATGGAGCTGCCTTCTATCTTTAGGTCAGCAATTTGAATCTCTCCAACATTGGCAGTGACTAAAAAAGGATTACTCTCTGATAACTTCCAAGTGCTTTGGTAGGGTAAATCCAGCTCCCCAAGAGACGTGTGTCCACAAAACCCACCACAACTCATTCTTTATTCACAATCGCAGCAAAAAGGCCAAGGATTCAATAAGTATGAACTGTTCTCTCCCCGCTAAAGTTGGTTCCTTCAGGTCAAGTTGTAGGCATGCTGGTAGGGAACTACAGAAAAACTCATGCTGCAGCTCCTCTTTTTTGTGAACAGCCACAAAGCTGTCAAATTCAGCAACTTTAAATACATTAAATGTACTCAAAAGAATAGAAACAACACACAAATCCAGTTTACATATTGCTTAAGTGACTATGGCTATGTCTACATTAGAGATCTTACAGCAGCACCGCTGTAAAGTTTCCTGTGTAGCCGCTCTATGCTGACAGGAAAGTGCTCTCCCATCAACATAATTAAACCATCCCCAACAACAAGCAGTAGCTATGTTGGCAGAAGAGCATCTCCTGCCAACATAATGCTGTCCACACTAGCGCTTGTCTGTGAAACTTATGTCAGTCAGGGGTGTGTTTTTTCACACCCCTGACCAACAAAAGTGCTAGTGTAGATATAGTCAGCTATTAACAGCTAGTTAAAACTTATTACTAATTTGCTGCATGTTAATCAGCTATCAATGCCAAAACAATCCATTTCATCTATAAAAAAAAGTTAGGAAAAAACCTTTATTTTACTGCTGGGAAATCCTCAGGTCTCTGGAGCTAAGAGGCAAAAAATATTCTTCAGAACCCAGAATTTGCACATTATACACCCTGACATCAGATCACAGTATCCATTTAAACAGTAGCAAAAGCATCACGCAGGGGTTCCAGAAATTGAGTTAAAAAAAAAATCTTAATATCTATTTCATGGAAAGACAAAAGGACATATTATACTATAACAATAATTTCACATCAGACTTGATATTCCACCAGGTGATCTTTAATGCCCTTTTATTTAGAAAGCATTAAAATATTTTTTCAAGCTACAAAAACAGACTAATATAATCACATTACATAACCAGACTTGGACTAATCCTTCAAGTTTTAAGAGAAATCATAACTAATCAAACTATTTCATGATGGCCAGGTACTGCATAAGAAAAAGAATAGCTGCCATCATGACAAAAGTAACAAGTGACTAAATAAGGACTTTAACTTTAAATAAATGTCAGGCCTCAGTGTTTTGCAGTACATAACAGACTATTGTGAAAGAGAGAGTTTCTACCCTGAGGGATTTCTAGTTTATTCTAGGTATATGCCACATCTGATTAACACAGGAAGGCGAAATCTCACTTCTCCTGTTAGCCACAAGCTCTCACACACACACAAAAAAAAAAAAAAAATTAAATCTAAATACATACAGGAACAGTACAATCATTCACACTAACCTGTCAATAATAGTAACACACTGTACGTCTGTCATTCCTGTTAACCAATCACTATACTAGATAGATTAACCCACAGAGTTATAAAATTTCTTACCAGTTACAATGGGATCAAGGGGTGGGACTTCCACCATCAGCTTAGGCTGAGCTGTAACTGCCTCTAAAATGCAGGATGATTTTTAACGCTGGGCCTTTCAACCTTAAATCCCAGATGGAAAATAAAATGGTACGTTTTCCTCTGTGAATCTAAGGTCTCACTGAACCTCACAAAATTCCAGAAAATAAGTTATTTTGTTGTTTCTCCCTTTTGCTGAACACTGAAAAACTTAACCAAAAAAATCACTTCTTCAATACACTTTCAAGACAGCGATCTTTACAGAAACTTGTCCTGAGCTCAAAGTTATCCTTTGGCCCAGTTACAGCTGTGGTGTAATCTGCCAAAACGGACAGTACAAAAGCCGAATAATGTTAAGCTCCAATTACTGATCAGTGGCACAACTCTGAAGGTCACATAATATTTACTATGCTACAGAAGTAATAGACAAAGTTGGCAACTAGTTAGTATGTGTTCCAACTTCTTCTGCTCTTTTCTCCTTAGTGGACATTTAAACAAATAATTCCTGGAATTTTCATTCCAGGTTTTAGTTACAAAATTTTCTTTTTGTGGTAAATAATATCCATTAAATTTGTGTCATAATTTAAAAAATATATATATTACTGCAAGATTACTACAAATCTGGAAAGCTGGATAAAAAGTATATAAAATGTTTTACAACCTTTCTCTTGGATGCTAGAGTTAAAAGATTATAATAAAGCCTCAAAGACATTCCCTCCTGCAGTCAAAACTATCAACAAATTTATACTTGTCTGAAATAAAAACAGTTTAAACTACAGCTGCATAACTATATGTTAAGCAGTTCTAGTTTACAAGAAAAATAGGTTATGACACTACTTTGTGTTAATCAATTATTTTAGAATAATGGATTAATTAGTTTAAACTACTTGAAACCCCTTTATGGAAGTATTCTGGGCCTCTTTATATTTTACAAGTTGTTTTTAGCTTTTTACCATAGATTCTGAACATCTACATTTTAGCCTCTGATAACACACTTCATTTAGGCAAAACTTCAGTTTAAATGCAAATTAACATCTTGCCTCATGGTAGAACTTGTTGCTGGCCTATCAAGTACAATACAACTTTGCTGACTTTTTAGTAACTGTTTTTTTATACGGCCTATTTAAACTCTTGGCCAAAAATATGTAATACTGCACTTGACGGTGCAAAAATGTAGAGTATATTGTTATCTGTGGAGCAAATTACCTAAGTATGTTTCTAAGAAGAGGGAACTCAGGGCAGCAAGGGACATTTTACAAGTCAGATAAATGAATGGAACAAGGACCCCCAAAAGAACATAGAGGCAGAGGATCTTGCACAGAATACTGCACCCAGTTTTAAAGCAAAAGAAACTACCCAACTTTATATATAAACAAGACTGTCAGCTAATCAGCATTTGGAGGATGATACCTGCAAATTCAGGTCACCCTACAAAACACCATCCATCAGCCACATTTGATGGTTTCTACCCCAAGACGACATGAAGGGGAGTAGTGAAAGAGTGAAGAAGAGAATCTACAAATGAAGGGATAGAAACTACAACAGAAAGGGGAAATAAGGATACCCCACAGTAAAAATAAAATAAAGAAAGATGGAAAGAAGGTCAAATAATATAAAATGCACTGAAAGAAGCGAAGAACAAGTAAAAGGAAAGCCAGGGAGAGCAACATAGCTAGTCCTGTTTTTGAAACCATTAAGTTGTTCCTATACCCCATTTTGAAGGCATGCTGAAACTGTGATTTTCCTCTCTGTAGCCCATTTGGGCAGTTCGGCTAGCGAATGGCTCTCCCCGGATGCTGTAAATCACCCTCATTTTGCTTCCCCAGGCTGACAGGTATGTATAAATAGAAAATCCCAGCGGAGATTAAGGACACCAGGGTGCTCACTACACTCTCTCCTCTGCCTGCTAAGGGCACCCTGCAGCTCCCAGGCGGCAGCGAGGCTAGTTAGTTTTGCTCCAGCCTAAGGGGGTCCGCGGAGAAGGCAGCGGTAGCAGCATAAACTTTGGCCGCGTTCAGTTGTGCAGCTGCCACTGGCCAGTGGAGGCCGCTCCCAGGGAGCTCGACGAACCTCCTCTCCCCGCCAGGTTTTGACGACATTTTGCGGATATGGGAATACACGATTCCCCCTCCCCTCGCTGAACTCGGTACGGACATTACCGGGAGGGCAATCCTGCTGCCATCTTAGAGCCCTACCCCTCCCAAGCCTCCCCAGGCCGTAGCGCCGGGAATTGGCCAGAGGGACTGAAGAAAGCGGCAAGAGGGGGCGCTGGTGCCATGATGGGGGAGGCCAAGAGGCGCAGCGAGAGAGGGCGCTGGTGCCATGTGATGGGGGCGCTAGTGCCATAGTGGAGATGGGGGGCCAAAGGGCGCAGTGAGAGGGGGCGCTGGTGCCATGGTGGAGATGGGGAGCCAAAGGGCGCAGCGAGAGGGGGCGCTGGTGCCATGGTGGAGATGGGGAGCCAAAGGGCGCTGGTGCCATGGTGGAGATGGGGAGCCAAAGGGCGCTGGTGCCATGGTGGAGATGGGGGGGCCAAGGGGCGCAGCGAGAGGGGGCGCTGGTGCCATGTGATGGGGCCCTAGTGCCATGGTGGAGATGGGGGGGCCAAGGGGCGCAGCGAGAGGGGGCGCTGGTGCCATGTGATGGGGCCCTAGTGCCATGGTGGAGATGGAGGGGCAAGGGGCGCAGCGAGAGGGAGCGCTAGTGCCATGGTGGAGATGGGGAAGCAAGGGGCACAGCGAGCGGGGGGCGCTGGTGCCATGGTAGGGGAGGCCGAGAAGTGCGGCGGGCGGGGGCAGGCCACTGGGCCCCGCTGCTCACCTTGATGTGGAAGCGGATGAGGGCCAGGCGGATGCAGTGCGCCATGCAGACGGGCGGCAGGAACCAGACTTTGGGCGGCGGGGTGCCCTTGTTCTGGACGTGGCTGACGATCTGCTGCGCGGTCTGGCGCTCATTGCCCTGGCGCTTCACCCACTCGTGGAGCCGGGCCTTCTCCAGGGCCCCGTTGAAGAAGACGAAGAGCTCGATGTTGCCGTTGAAGCAGGCCTTGGCCAGCGCCGCCAGGTAGCCCAGCATGTGGTTCCACTGCCCGCCGCTCACCCAGTCCGTGTAGAAGCCGCCGTAGAGCCGGTGCAGGCAGTTGTCGGCGTCGATGAGGAGGCGCAGCGGGGTCTGAGGGGGCCGCTGGCGGCCCCCACCCACGAGGCTGCCCCGGGCCAGCTTCTGCAGCTCCACGGGCACCACGGCGCTGGGGCAGTGCTTCTCGATGTAGTCCTGGAATCCCTGCACTCCCATGGCGAGGACCGGGCGGGCGGCGGCGGCGGGCGAGCGCAGGCCCGGCGGCGGGGTCTGGGTGCTGGCCGGGCGATGGGCTGTGGCTGGAGTTGCGGGCGGGGTGGGAGCGGTGGAGCCGGTGGGGGCGCTGCTGCTGGAGGTGGCCGTTCAGGGGGGAGTTGTGTGGATTAGTTGGGGGCTCATGGCAGCTGCGGCCGCCATGTGCTGCTCTCACAGAGCCATGGATCAGGGACCCGGGCTGCTGCCGCTGCGGCTCCTACTGCCGGGGGGAGGGGGAGCGGCACAGCGCGCAGGAAGCCAGCCCGCCGCCGCCTGCAGCAGGGAGAGCGGAACAGGCGGGACTTGGCGGCGGCCCCCGCTGCCACTCACGGGCCCGGCGCGCCGCGCACACAGTAGCCTCAGGGGCAGCACCCGGGGGGCCGGGCCGCGAGCGTGCCCCACCGACCCGGCCTCTTCCACCTATCCGGCACCCCTGGCCTGCGGCTGCGGCACTCGGGCGGCGGGGCCTGGGCGGCCGGGCAGGGCTGTTGCATAACCCAAGCATGCGCCCTACGCACGAGCGGGCGGGGGCTACTACGCGGAGGGGCTTGGAAGTTGGGGGGGCGGCAGACGAACCGAGTCACGTGGGCGGGGGGCTGGAAGAGGGGCTCGGGGGAGGGAGGCTGGAAAGGGGAGGGGGTGTGGAGGACTTGGCGGGGAGGAGGCTCGCTCGGCGGCAGGAGAAGGGGAATGGCCGGGCGCGCGGCAAAGCCGCTTCCAGGCAGAAGCTCTGCCCCGCTGGGCATGATGGCAGCGGCCCATGCCAGTGAAGTGTGGTCGTGCGAGTTCAGGACGGGAGGAGCGCACTGGGGGAGGGGGGTGCTGGGTGAGAGGCATCCAGCCTACTGGCCTCCCCCTCGGGCTTGGCTCCAGCGCTGTAGGAAGTCTCACACATTTACACACGCCCAGAAGAGCGGGCTCCATGTGGGAGTTACACGGCACTGTTCCCGCTCCCGTTTCTGCGCAGCAGTCTACATGTCATGCTGTACAAGTGCTGGGCAGGAAAGACAGTTTGCTGCACGTAGGTCAGCCAATGAGAGAAGCGAGCTGAATAGTGTGAACTTCCCGGGCTGAGTGGTCACTAACTGCCCGTATGAGGGAGCTGGCTGGGCCCCTGGCTCCCCGCGATTCGATTTCAGGCAAAGACAAAAATAATGCCGGGCGCAAGTGGAGAGGAAGTCATGTTCTTCCTCTAGGGATCTCCCACCAACTCCTGCTTTGGAGAACGTTGGCATTTAACTGAATAAAAAGCAGGTTTTGCTTTGTGCTATGCGCACATTATGCTGTACAGCTCTATAAATGCTAACCTGGAGCAGGGTTTTCAACCTTTTTTCATTTGCGGACCTTAAATTTCCAGTGGCGCTACAGACCCCTTTGGAAATCTTAGACCTAGTTTGCGAACTCCCAGCAGTCTGTGGACCACAGGTTGAAGACCACTTACCTCGTGCATTAAGAATAGGGGACATAACATAACATAACAGGTAAAGTATTCTATACTTTTAGAAGTGCTATTTTTTTTACCTTTATTTAAAGTAAAATAAAAACTGCTTAGTTTTTTGAACATCATTGCTCAGATAAAAGGAAAACAAATCTTTAAAAACAAATGCCTCTGAGAAGACGGACCATCCTCCCCTCTGCTTTGATTTTGCTCGTTTAGGAGGTTTCAGCCTACAAAATACAAGTCCATTGAGATATGAAATACCATCAAGCAATACTTTGCTTCACACTGTGCCAACAGACTTGTGTGATGTCCAAATCCGACAATATAAAACTGGCATAGTCTGTTTGTTTTTCTAAAATTGGCACAGATTAGAAGGATTTAAAATTTGCTCTCTCCACACAAATACAATAATAGCAGTTATTTTAAAAGAAACGCAGTAGTAAGAAATAAACCTCAACTCACCTACAGCTAAAGATTTAACACTAGCAGAAAACCTTCCAAAATGTCTTTGGTGGCCTGTTCAACAAAAGTATATATAAAACCAACTCTATTCACATAGGCCTGACAAGCACAACTGGTTACTGATCTGGATATGAATTTAAAAGTATGGCAAAATGCAGTCAGTGGTATAGGAACTGCCAGAATAAGATCTCTTGTCCCCTTCTAACCTGCTTCCAGTATTATGGTGATGATTTGCTCACTCCAGTTTCAGCTAGTGAAATTGTTTAAAGAGGTCCAGATTTGGCCTTAGATATTTTCTGGCAGAGCATACATATTATCTTTGAAATATCAACATAGTGTCTTAGTATTCCTCAATGCTGAGCAACTGGCAAATACTGTAGATGCCTTATACCAAGTTTAATATTTTATTGGTAAAGATACATTTCATTTTTAATGAGATTTCAGATTGGCACCTAAAATAAATATTCTCTTGTGACTCACTTGGTGGTGACTGTTTCCTAGGGAGTTGGTTGATTCCCTCCTGAGCAATGCTAACTCAACCCTGATTGGAGGACATTTGTATCTAAGAGTGACTGATGTAGCCTATAAGGATGGTAAAATGAAGTATACAGGAAACTTTGTGGAAGTCCTTAATAAAAAAAATGTTTCCTGAAAAGTTTTTTTTTTTTTTTTAATCAGTGGACAAAATATGCAGCACCTTTTCAGATAACTTTCTCCAAAGGTATTCATGAATATCTAGTAAGAGTATTTTCTTAATTTAGCCTTCATCCCAAGGCTCAAATGGATTCCCTCTTCAAAGTGCAATCACTAAGTTTTGTTATAACATTAGGGATGCTACAACAAAACACCTTGGAATAGTTTACAGTAGTACAAAATATGACACTAAATAAACATTGCAATTAATTGGGGATTTGACAGAGGAGAGAGAATTTCAGGTGATTTTTAAAAGAATCCAAAGATTCAGCAGAGCTTGACCAACTGGACAATTAATGCCACAGATGCAGAGCATGAAAAATAAAAAGAGATGGTCAATAGAGTCTGCACCCGAGGTATAGTGAAAGGTACAGGCAAGGAAGAACAGAGTTTGATCAGGAACACCTAAAAGATAGTTAATGTAACTTTATGACAGATCATTCAGACTCTTAAACAACTAATGAAAAGATTACAAATTAATCTAATCTCAGGTCAGAAACCAATGAAAGTCTGTCAGGACTGGTGAAGAATTGAGGATTCCATCAGTATTCTGAACAAACTTCAACAATTTAGGATTCAGCAGAACCAATTAGCGGGGTGGTGAAAGATGAAGAGTCTTTGGAACAGATCTTTAGCTGGTGTAAATTTCATAGCTCCATTGACTTCAGTGTACTTCCTGTCTGAGGATCTGCCACACTGTATCCTGCTCAATCCTGCCACAATTTAGAACTATTCCCTATGTGGCTCCAACTCCAGCAGAGCAAGATTTCTATATCTTCTTTGTATGGAACAATATTAAGAGGTCAAAACATCCAAGAGACACACTGGATGCAATCAGGAGTAATTCCGTCTTAATATGTAACTAAGGGTGACTGGTCCCAAATACCCTATTGCAGTAGTAATGGCTGCAACACTAAAACCCTGCCCAATATTACATAATTATCTCAATGCCAATGTCGCATAGACCAGGAAGGACAATCATGATCATCTAGGCTGTCCTCCTGTACATTGCAGGCCACAGAACTTCACCCACCCACTCCTGTAATAGGCTCACAACCTGTCACTGAGTTACTGTTAGTCCTCAAATCTTGATTTAAAGACTTCAAGTTACAGAGAATCCACTATTTACTCTAATTCAAACCAGCAAGTGACCCATACCCCACACTGCAGAAGGTGGGAAAAAACTCCTAAAGTCAATCTGATCTAGGAGAAAATTCCTTCCTGACCGCAAATATGGTGATCAATTAGACCCTGAGCATGTGGGTGAGACCTAACAGACAGATACTTGGGAAAGAATTCTCTGTAGTAACTCAGAGCCCTCCACATCTAGTGTCCCATCTCCAGCCATTGGAGATATCTGCTAATAGCAGATGGGTCATATGCTATTGTAGGCAATCTCTCATACCATCCCCTCCATAAACTTATCAACCTCGGTCTTTAAACATGAGGTTTTTTGCCCCCACTACTCCCCTTGGGAGGCTCCTCCAGAACTTCACTCCTCTGATGGTTAGGAACCTTCACCTAATTTCAAGCCTAAACTTGTTGATGGCCATTTTATAGCCATTTGTTCTGGTCCCAACATTGGTCCCAACATAAATCCTCTCCCCCTCCTCTCATAATTGCCTGAAACTTTGTACTCTACACATTCAGACATTACATAAATTGAAATACCTTTGAAGATTTGGGCCCTAGTGTCAAAAAGGGCCAGACTGCCCATGCTCAAAGCTTTTTGGCCATCTAAGGTAAAGGTAGTTTCATTGAAAACTATACACTACTGATCTTATGCTGCCATTTGCTACTTCATGCATTGCTTGAGTCTCTAGAACATTCCAACCAGTCCCTGAAATGCACACAAAGCAAGAGCACCCCATTTAAATCAGTTACAAAAATAAAACATTATGGTCGTACCATTTAAAAAAATAAATACACAAAAAACATGAACCAAAATGAATTCACTATACATTCCAAGAAAAAGAGAAACTACTTAAAAGCGGCTCCCCACAGAATGAGGCTAGATAGATAGATGGGTGGGAGTAAGAATACTGTGACACTAATAGCTGTAAAAAAGATAATTACAGGAGATCTGGGTGCTGATTTGGAAATGGTCTTTAAATCTGCAGTGAAGCTGATGTAGAGCAAGGTGCTATCTGCACATTGCTGGAGCTTCAAACTGTGTTCTCTCACACGCTCCCCAATGGTTTCATGTAGATTTTGAATGAGAGAGAACAGGACTGAGACCCAGGTGAGGGTATTATTCAGGCCAAACAGGTATTTTTGAAGAAATTGGAAATCTGGCCCAAGTGAAGCCAATAGAAAAGGAGCATAAATTATGGCAGGCACAAATAAGATGGAAATAGGAAGACTGTTGAGAACAAATAGCGAAAGACAAAAACAAATACAACATCATTTAAGTATTTCAGAAACAGAAAGCCTGTGAGAGAATCAGTGGGAGACCTGGAGTGCAAGAGAGTTAAGGCAGCAATTAAGGAGAAGTCATTGAACCTAAATGATTTATTTGCCCCCTTCTTCACCACTGAGGATAAAGTGGGGACACCTTCCCTGACCTACAATTTATGTAATTTGGATGAAGCACTTAGAGATTGAAGTGTCAAAAGAGGAATGGCCATACAAGATCAGATCAGTGGGTCAAGATGCTTCAAAGGAAGGTGCAAGAAATCTCATTATAGACAGATATGAAATAACTTGTTTGTACAAATTGGCAGTGTTACCCTGTTAACAGGTATCAATCTGGCTGGGGAAAGGCTAAAATTGACTCATTACAGTCAGTGACTCATTCAATCTGAATATAAGAGAATTAGGAGTGGCTTTCTGGAAGGAACTAAACTGTGATGAGAGAGGACTCTTTATGAGCAGCTAAGCCAGCGCTGAAGGTTTGAGATGAGTGTTATTGATTTCTTTGTTAAAGACAAACTTGAAAAAGAGAGTGCACTTGAGTTTGTGCACAGTGTCTGTAGGGTAGACTAGGAAGAGGGCATATCTGCATTGCCCATAGGGGACACTTCATATAGTCTCTCATTCTTTACCTGGCTATCTTTAACTTTTCTTCCCCATCTCTCTCCTGTGTGGGGAGAGTAGTACCTGCTGCTCACTGTACTTTCTTCAGACCTCTCCAACTGTCCCAGACATTCTGTCCCTTCTCAAGGAAAACCTCCCAACCCTTCCTGTTTATGTGTGTATCTACACCAAATGGGATAAGAGCACTGCTCTGTGGATAGATTCTCCTCTTTTAATTTTTCCATTTATCTCACTGTTGAAAGTGAAGCCTTTCATTCTTCTATTATGTTGTTTCTTTCTACATTAATTTAAATGCACAAACTCTCAAATAAAGATCTTAAAATTGTAGCCATAACCCCCAGCCCTTGGTCATAAGTTGAACAGTTCTCTAGCCATTGGTACTACAGTTTCTCTCTCTCTCTCTCTCTCTCTTCTCATGGCCCTCCCATTTGTAATCTGAGGTATTTGCCTCTCAAACTGATAGAATCATAGAATATCACAGTTGGAAGAGATCTCAGGAGGTTATCTAGTCCAACCCCATGCTCAAAGCAGGACCAATTGATACGGAAGTACAACATGTAGAGGGAATCTTTAATGGTCTGTATGGCAGTCCCCTTCAGATTCCTAGTGACCCTTGCTTTCTGCTGTAGTTGACTTGGATGAGAACTTTGTATATACCCTTTTGCCTACTCTTTAGAGTAGTCTGTCAAATAAACAAGTTTTCAGTGGGTTCCTGTGTTGTATTCTGTGTTCTTGTCCATCTCTGGTCTGCCCACAAGTGGAGTGTCTGAGTTTGACGCTTAACTGCTCTATAAGTCTTGCATCCTATTTATTGTTCTTGCTCTCATTGTTCTTGCCTAGTGCTAATATCAGGTCAACAGTCAGCAGTGAAATTAGGCTTTGATTTCCCATTAGATAGTTTGTTCGCTTTGCCTCGGTGGTAGTATGTTTCCATAGTTCCGAATAATGATTATTTCAACACCAACAGTGGTTTAGTTTGGTTTAGAAGCCTTGGTATGGTTAAAATCAAAACCAAACATTGTACTTAGGCTCCTCTTCCAGTAGCTTATCCCAGTTCTCAATAGACATGTTATTTCAAGTCCTTTTGTTTCAGCTATAATAAGTACCCACTCTTTGTTTGCTGAACTCAATTTATGTTCTTCCTAATTTTCTCATTTTGTCTTTAGTCTTCCACTCAAGTTTTGTCAGTTCCTGTAGCCTTCGATGCTAACTGTGCCAGAGCTGTTGCTATCTGATGAACAATACCTTCCTTGTAACTTAAATTCTTTTCTTAATTTTATACAACTAAATTTTATATATAAACAGAAGAAAGTTACACAACTAAAGGACTTTTTAGGAACAAATCTAAATACATTTCCAATTAAATTCTATTAGTATTATATATAAAATTCACAAATCTTATCTTTCATATCACCTTTTTGAAAAAGATCCACAGACACTACTTTAATATACAGCAACTTCTTCCAAATATCTTGAATAACTTATGATTGAATATTTTCCTCTTAAAAAGGAAAAGATTTTCATATGATGGGATATTCAACTAAGTCATCTTAATGCTTGTCAGTCTCTCCAGCAGTATTATCTCCCAGATAAGTTTCATTGTTCTATTTTTGGAGCTGCTTGCTTTTTCCAGCTTGCTGCAAGAAGTAAGACTGCAACAACTGATAGATTACTAGTCAACTTAAATGGATTTATATGAGCTAAATGCTCAATATTTCCACAGTATAAAGGAGGAATACTCTTCAACAATCTTATATGCAGTTATTTATGGTCTCTTTTATAACATTCACTTTTTCTTGTGCATCTTGCTGAAGTTTCCATTTTCTACTTATCTACCCTTGCTAACCAACCATTCCTGCACTCCAGCATTCCAGCTCTCTTCATTTTCATTTGCAACTGGGGAAGATCTGACTGCACTATTGTCCGATGAAACTAGCTGGTGTTCTGGGGGTACAGAGTCGCATCTTCTTACTTGTCATGATTCACTCCTGCTCAACAGCTTGCAGTCTTTCTGATTCACTGCAAGAACTCTGAGTTTCTAGTAGGAGACTGTTCTGCCTCTCTAGCATATTCTTTTGCAATTGCTTATTTACCCTAACAGTGTTATCCATTTGAACTTTGATCACTTTGCTTTGGAGTCTTGGCCATCATCTTGGTGGGCTAGCAGTGCTGAATATGCGCCTTACTCAAGTTCTCCATCTTTTTTCAGTCTCAGGCATTTGTCTTGGCTCTAAGACTTATTAGTGAAGTCTGCAGAGAATCCACAATATATTCCTGACTCCTCTTAGGATAACCCTATCTTCTCATTCTCCTCTAACAACTCATAATAGGGCTTTTATATTTCACAAGTCATGTTTCCTGGCAAGTCCTACCTCATCCATACCTATGACAAATTATGGTTCCATCTTGACTATCAGAAGGTCTGCTTTCCTTTCAATTATCTCTTACACTAGAGTGAAGAGAGATGGTCTCACAGAAGAAAGCCACTTCTTTGTTAATTTTCTCCTGTTTGCATTCAATGTTTCTATTAATCTTTAAAAAAGGGAGCTGTATCCAAAGCTTTATCCCATGCCATGTTTTCCACTCTTTTGTCAACAACCCCCCCTTTTTTTAAAAAAAACAGGTGATCAGTCATTTTTTGCTTCTTATTGCCTCTGCCTTTATTATCACAAAGCATAAATGAAGGTTGCTTCTTACCTAGTTTAAGGAATTCTCTCAGATTTCTGTCCTTAATCCTGCAATAAATTACTCACCTAATAATCTGTCAATCACTACCAAAGCTGCTAAATTCTTTTCAGTTCTTGTGGGTTCAGAACATTTTCCATATGCTGTCCCGTTTTATCTTTACATACGTAGCTAACCCAAATGGATGGAATCCTAGTAAAGATAGTGTTGTAACAGAATGAAGATCCTTGCCCAGCTTCTCCCTCAAGGTTACAGTCTGCTACACATGCTTGTATTGTTTATGTGGTATGTGTGTGTGTCGTTTGGGGGTCCATTTTACCCTTTCTTCATAAAGATAACAGGTACCTAAAAGGTTTGACATCCCAATGATATTTCCCATGGGTTCCCTGGGAGGGGAGAAGCCTCTGCTTCATACTCCTTCATTTCAGTGTATGAATATTATTGCTAAGGCACGTGCTCTCACGTCTAGAACATAAGAACATAAGAAAGGCCATACCGGGTCAGACCAAAGGTCCATCTAGCCCAGTATCCTGTCTACCGACAGTGGCCAATGCTAGGTGCCCCAGAGGGAGTGAACCTAACAGGCAATGATCAAGTGATCTCTCTCCTGCCATCCATCTCCACCCTCTGACAGACAGGCTAGGGACACCATTCCTTACCCGTCCTGGCTAACAGCCATTAATGGTCTTAACCACCATGAATTTATCCAGTTCTCTCTTAAACTCTGTTATAGTCCTAATCTTCACAACCTCCTCAGGTAAGGAGTTCCACAAGTTGACTGTGCGCTGCGTGAAGAAGAACTTCCTTTTATTTGTTTTAAACCTGCTGCCTATTAATTTCATTTGATGACCCCTAGTTCTTGTATTATGGGAATAAGTAAATAACTTTTCCTTATCCACTTTCTCCACATCACTCATGATTTTATATACCTCTATCATATCCTCCCTTAGTCTCCTCTTTTCCAAGCTGAAGAGTCCTAGCCTCTTTAATCTCTCCTCATATGGGACCCGTTCCAAATCCTTAATCATTTTAGTTGCCCTTTTCTGAACCTTTTCTAGTGCCAGTATATCTTTTTTGAGATGAGGAGACCACATCTGTACGCAGTATTCGCGATGAGGGCGTACCATCGATTTATACAAGGGCAATAATATATTCTCAGTCTTATTCTCTATCCCCTTTTTAATGATTCCTAACATCCTGTTTGCTTTTTTGACTGCCTCTGCACACTGCGTGGACATTTTCAGAGAACTATCCACAATGACTCCAAGATCTTTTTCCTGACTTGTTGTAGCTAAATTAGCCTCCATCATATTGTATGTATAGTTGGGGTTATTTTTTCCAATGTGCATTACTTTACATTTATCCACATTACATTTCATTTGCCATTTTGTTGCCCAATCACTTAGTTTTGTGAGATCTTTTTGAAGTTCTTCACAGTCTGCTTTGGACTTAACTATCTTGAGCAGTTTAGTATCATCTGCAAACTTTGCCACCTCACTGTTTACCCCTTTCTCCAGATCATTTATGAATAAGTTGAATAGGATCGGTCCGAGGACTGACCCTTGGGGAACACCACTAGTTACCCCTCTCCATTCTGAGACTTTACCATTAATTCCTACCCTTTGTTCCCTGTCTTTTAACCAGTTCTCAATCCATGAAAGGACCTTCCCTTTTATCCCATGGCAGCTTAATTTACATAAGAGCCTTTGGTGCGGGACCTTGTCAAGGCTTTCTGGAAATCTAAGTACACTATGTCCAGTGGATCCCCCTTGTCCACATGTTTGTTGACCCCTTCAAAGAATTCTAATAGATTAGGCTACCTAGATCAGGGGTCGGCAACCTTTCAGAAGTGGTGTGCCGAGTCTTCATTTATTCACTCTAATATAAGGTTTTGTGTCCCAGTAATACATTTTAACGTTTTTAGAAGGTCTCTTTCTATAAGTCTATAATATATACCGAAACTGTTGTTGTATGTAAAGTAAATAAGGTTTATAAAATGTTTAAGAAGCTTCATTTAAAATTAAATTAAAACGCAGAGCCCCTGGGCCGATGGCCAGGACCCGGGCAGTGTGAGTACCACTGAAAATCAGCTTGCGTGCTGCCTTTGGCACTCGTGCCATAGGTTGCCTACCCCTGACCTAGATGTATCTAAGCATAGATGACCTGGAGCGCCTATTCTGAGAGAGATGGTTGTGACAAATCTCCCTGCCATGTTTTGTGGTACTTCAATAATAAATTTCATAACCTCCTGGGGCAATATGCACCAAATGTGTTAGAAAAAAACTTTCAGACGTTTATTTGGTGGTTGGTGGGGGGCTTGTAACTTCTCTTTGACCCCATTTGTTAAAATAGAGCAACTTATATTTCTTATATGCATGAGGGACTGGAGGAGGTAGCAAGGAAAGAGACTACAAGGAGCTTACATTTTTCCAGATGGATTTTTTTCATTCTTTCTTTGTTGGCTCTCACTGTCCGTCTACTTCATCCTTTTCTTTCCTTCTGTTCACTTTCAGGACAGCCTCCTGCCTATTAACTTCCCCTTCCTACCAATTCCCTCAAGGGCACCTCATACTGCCACCCACACTTTCTTCAGGCCCCCCAATTTGCCAAAATGTCATGGAACCGTTGAGGTCCAACAATCTAACCATTTGCCTGCAAAAGGGACATCACCCAGAAGATTCTGCTTGCTAGTTGAATGGCAGAAGACTGGGAAAGAACTTCACTCTGTATATGCAGCTGTATGATTAGTGTTGCATTTAGCAAGTCTGAAATCCAAGCTCTGATCTTAAAGAGAGATGATTAAGACACCCCAGATTTTAGAAGAGCAATTGTTGTTCCAAACAAAGCAGGAAAACTCCCTTCAAGCAATTAGTCAAACATCTAGTCTTACTATTTAGCATTTTCATTGTGCCTAGAGGCCAGGCCATTCAGGTCCTTGCTGTGCTAGGCACTGTACAGACATCTCAGAAATGGCAGTCTCTGCCCCAAGAACTGAGTCAGGGCCAGAGCAGCCCTGATGTGTACTCTGCTTTGTCCCTGGGAAAAACCATCCTTTGGGGGTAAAAATGATACTGTCTGAAAGAATGACTGACTCCCTCTAGAGAACAATCACTGCTTTCACAGCAAGAAAAAACTCAGCCAGGGCACATGGTACACAAGTTACATCGGGTCACTTGCCTTCTTTAAAGAAAACGTTACAAAAACATGAAAGCACCAGTTAACCTCCAAATAACTCAATTTTCCAAGAGCAGAGAGTAAATACAGGTATTATGAAATAAATAACTGGAGCTTTTAGAAAATATCACTAATTCTTATAATGGAGAAAATATCAAACAGCAGCACACTGATCCATTGGTATTTATTAACACCTGTGACACACACACAAAGGCTATATTCTAGAATATGGTATATACACTAAAAGTGCTTCACAGTAGCAGTACTAATATAAGCCGTGAGACCACTTCTATAGGATTAACAGATATTGATACATATCTATATACTTATTGACAAACACAGTCATTTCCAGAACGTGAAAGTGCCCTAAACACTGACTTGATTAAGAAGGCTGAATGCTGTAGTCAATGACATTTACAACCAAAAGCAACAGAGAGTCCTGTGGCACCTTATAGGCTAACAGACGTATAGGAGCATGAGCTTTCGTGGGTGAATACCCACTTCTTCGGATGCAACCAAGTGTGACGAAGACAGTTAGTATGTTCTATCTTTACAATATCAGAGCAGACAGATGAGGAAAGGTTAAAAAAACTGGGCTGTTTAGTCCTGAGAAAAGAAGACTGAGAGAGGTCCTGATAACAGTCTTCACATATGGTAAGGGTTGTTACAAAGGACAGTGATCAGTTGTTCTTCATGTACACTGAAGGTAGGACAAGAAGTAGTTGTCTTAAATCAGCAGCGAGGGAGATTAGATATTAGGAAAAACTTTCTAACTATAAAGGTAGTTAAGCTCTGGAATGGGCTGCCAAGGAATGTTGTGGAATCCCCCTTATTGGAGGTTTATCAGACAGGTTGGACAAACACCTGTCCGAGATAGGACCAGGTGAACCTCTATCTCTGTGCAGGAAGCAGAGTTTGATGACTTTGTGACGTCCCTTCCAGCTCTACATTGCTGCTCTTTTAAAATCTGGGGTGTCTTAACCATCTCTTGTTCCACCCAACACATGGGATGCATTTGTTTTCACTTGTTTATACTTCCCTTATTTTATCAGTGGCCAGATAATCTTGCCACCCGAACACAGTCTGGTTAGGCCTGTACTATCTTTTTTTTAAGGGAAAGTCTAATTGGACCTGTTGACCCCACACACCATAAAGGCTAGTGGGCAGGCACTCCCCATAGCAACAGGACCCAGAAACTCTTCCACTGAGTGCTGTTCCTGGGCAAGAGTGCACAGCCAAGCTGCCCACTAAAGGAAATTGAAGCGAGTCTCACAGCCTACCCTCTGCATTTATCAGAAGTAATAAGAGGACACTGTGTGACTGGTTCGATCACAGAGATCCCCTTGAGACTGTTACCTGATGTGTTGAGACTACTTCTGAGCCCATTTTCTTTGCCAGTTTGAGCCTCTAGAACCCTGCCTTGTTGAGCTAGACATGACAGTCTGCTCCAACACAGACCCAAGCTCTGAACCACCTGCCCCAAAGCTGCAGATTTAACTGAAAACGGCTTAAGAAGTGCTTCTGTCTCCAGCACCCAGACACCCAACTCCCAATGGGTCCCAACCCCAAATAAATCTGTTTTACTCTGTATAAAGCTTATACAGGGTAAGCTCATAAATTGTCCACCCTCTATAACACTAATAGAGAGATATGCACAGCTGTTTGCTCCCCCAGGTATTACTTACTCTGAGTTCATTAATAAGCAAAAAGTGATTTTATTGAATATAAAAAGTGGGATTTAAGTGGTTCCAAGTAATAACAGAAAGAACAAAGTAAGTTACCAAGCAAAATAAAACAAAACAGCACAAGTCTAAGCCTAATACATTAAGAAACTGATTACGGATGAAATCTCACCCCCAGAGATGTTCCAATAAGCGTCTTTCACAGACTGGACTCCTTCCTAGTCTGGGTCCAGCAATCACTCACACCTCCGTAGTTACTGTCCTTTGTTCCAGTTTCTTTCATGCATCTCTTTGGGGTGGAGAGGCCATCTCTTAAACCAGCTGAAGACAAAATGGAGAGACCTCCAGGGCCATTTATATTCTCTCTCTTGTGGGCGGAAACCCCTTTTGTTCTTCTGTGCAAAATCACAGCAACAAGATGGAGTTTGTAGCCACCTGGGCAAGTCACATGTCCATGAATGATTCAGCTTTTTGCAGGCTGACGCCATTGTTTAAATGTTAGTTTGAATGTTCCCAGGAAAGCTCAGATGTGGATTGGCGTCTCCCAAAGTCCATTGTTAGTTAAGTACTCCCAATTACTTGAATGGCCCCTTCACAATATATTGGCCAAACCTCCATTATGTGTTTCCTACAGCAAACACTTCAAATACAAGCATAGAGCCAATGCTCATAACTTCAGTTATAAAAATGATATATGCAGACGAATACAATGAATATATTCAGTAGATCATAACCTTTGCAAAGATATGTTACATGGCATATCTAGCACAAAGCATATTCCAGTTTGCTTATATTTACACTTATAAGCATATTTCCATAAACATATAGAGTGCATATTTCCATGAACCTATAGAGTGCAACATCACACTGTCCTTTCTCTTCAAGATCCGCTTCCCCAGCAGGTAAGAGGGAAAGCGTGAGTGATCAAGATCAATTTCAGGAGGACTTGAGAGGGATCTTTAACCAAGCATTTCAGAAATGAACCAAGTGTGTGTATGTTTGTAGGAGGCATTCTTTTTCTAACTTGTCCATGCATTCTTATTGAAGGGACAATTGTTGTGGCAGGTGGGAAGGGGGCACAGAATTGCAGGACAGCCTGTGGTGTGCTAGTTATGTGGCTCACTAAAATACTTCAGTCTCTAGGACTGACAAGTCAATACTTTACAGAAGCATTAAATTTCCTTTTAGAAGGTTGCCCTGTATTTTTTTTTTTTTTTTTTTTTTTTTTTTTTGTAAGGGATGCCCATAGACGATTGTGGAATCTGTTCTCCAGGAAAAAAAAAAAAAAACTTGGAATGCAAGTCACAGATCTTCACCCTCAGAAATTCAGCCAAAGACCAGAGCTGTTAACCACTGACAACTCAGTTGCAGTCCAAATTATATACATAAACACACACCACGTGGCCACGTAGTATATGAAATACACTATTCAGCTGCGTTCATACACCATTCAGCAATATAGCGGATACTTAGTAAATGATAGAAACGCTAGCTAAGCTGCATCTTCTTTCAATACATACCTTTATTATTTTATTTCAGTTCAAGAATACAGTAACTGTAGCACAATAGCTCAACCCAAATGCAGAACATAAATAATAAAATTTTGAAGAGTTGGTTGTGTTGTATGTTTACTGATCTGTTAGGTGTAATTAAAGATGTGCACTTGCTTTCTCACTGAAAGAAGGGATGAACATTATTAAATACCATCCTTCTGTTCGTGTTGCATTTTGTGTAGATTTATGTATGTAGGAATAAAACCTTTCAAATCTTAGAGTATATTAGGAGTTAATCTCAAAAATATTATCATAATTTGCAATCTGCCCTCAGTTTTGAATGCAGAATCACTTCTCTGAAAGGAATGCTAAAAGCAACCACTGGGCACTGAAAAAAAGAACATGGCATGTGATCAAAAATGTAAACTTCACACTTGGGGCCAATTTTTCTAAAGAAACCTTTGAATTTGTGCCTGTAGGACTGCAAAAGCACTGGTTCTCACGAACCAAACCAGAATCTGCTCACAAGCAAATTCAGTAGTTGATCAGACAACTGTTAGATCTGCATATGCAACTTCACAGGTGCAGGTTCAGCAGCCAGTTGGCCAGTGAGATTTGTGTTCCACTTACATGGTCTGTTTTCTGTTGTCTGGCTACTGCTTTAGCTATGTGCTTAGTGTCCCCTTCTTTTTTCCTTAGGGGTTTGCAAAGATGATAATCTCCAAGCTCTTCCACCCGCAAAAATCTTATTCTTTACTATCATTGTCTCTTTCTTTTTAACTGATGGTGTTGTGAACTGAGTAAATTTGAGAAAGCAAATAATTCTCACCTTTCATGAAGTGCTGACTTTTCCTGCCAGCACACTCTTGAAAAATCTCACAATTTGTACTGAAAAGTAAGTTTGAACAGATGCCAGAGAAGGACTGGCATGGTGAGAGAACCCTTCTTTTTAAGCTCAAATATTCCCCTATGACTTTTTTAAGTTTTACATTTTTCAGTCCTTTCACAGGGGTATTAATTTCTCTTTTTCAACTGAGGGCTGCTAAAATCAGATATAGATAAATAATATGGACTTTCTTTATAATAATAAAATGAAGGTGAGAAGGACGACATGTCACACACTGTGGTGTTGGAACAATTTTTATAGTGGGGGTGCTGAAAGCCATTGAACCAAACTGTAAACCCTGTTTATGATGGAAACCACTTCAAGCCAAGAGGTACTGCTGCACCCTCAGCATCCCCGATGTCACATGATGATTACCTTGTGATTTATTTGCTTTCCGCTTAGTCAGTATAAGAAGGTAGTTATAGTTTAGGAAATAAATTCTTTCCAAATGGTGGTGGTATTTTTTTTTTTTTTTTTTTTTTTGCAACAGGTGGAAGGAGTTTAAAAAATTGTTATTGGATGATGAAACAACGCTGTGGTTGCCTCTGACAGGCAGTATAAATGTACATTAGCTTACCATACAGGCCTGCATTTAATTTCATAGCATGAAAGTAACTAGCATAACATCAATGACACTTTCTGAAAAAAGACTCAAAGATGTAAATATTACATGTTTAATAATCAAAGCATTTTTTTAAGAGCACAACTTAATTTTCCTGACACTTCTACCAGATAGGCCAACTTTTGATCTCCCCCAAAAGTAATACAACATTGGAGAGTATCTCTTTAAATTAATTTATAAAATAAATCAGAACTGTGGGTGTCTTTGATCTGCTCCTCTCTGGTAGAGAAGAAATTTCAGAAGAGAAGAACATGTTGCTAGGCAACAGTGTGCAGCAGAATGGAACTTGTGGAAATCAGGGAAGGGGGGGGGGGGCAAAAGGGATGAATGGTCCAAAATTACAAAAGGGAGAGAGAAGCAGCAATGTATGAAAAAAAATAAAGCTCTAGAAAACTTATCTGGAAAAAACAGATAAATGGAAGGGTTTAGAGGATTACACAATCTCACTTTTATTGCTGTTCCACTGACAAAGAATTTAAAATTAGGGGGGGAAAACCTGGGACAGACAAAGCATGTTGAAGTGGCTTCAGTTCAGGTTTGCACTAGAAGGGAACCCGTAGTTTTATTTTTAAACCGGGCAAATGTAGTCAAGACTAATCTAATCATAATTAACTGGATTCATATTGCACTTTTCATCCACAGAGCTCAAATAACTTTAAAGAGAAAGAGAAGTACAGCCATTTTACAGACTGCGAAACTGAAGTACAGGGCGGTTAAATGACTTACCCAAAGTTGGATATTGAGTCAAGACAGAGTTGTCAATAGAACCCAGATTTTCTAACTGATGTCTGTATGTTTAGATGCAAAACTTCATTGGTAACATGAGTAAAGATATGAATTAGGAAAAGTATTAACTGTAGAGTTACTGATATCTCCATAATAAATCTAACTATGCCACGTGTAATCTATGCTAACAGTGTGCCCGTCTGTCCCCCTTTAGTGGCTAGTCCTCAGAGGTTTGAATCTGCCAGAGTGTTTGAGGTTGGTGCTTTTAGATCTAGAAGTCTTGAGTTCAGTAGTTGCCACTGCTGCCCCTATCCAGGGCACTATGTTGCACGTGCAAGGGACAAGAGGATAATGAAAATAGAGTCTAAGACAAACATTGAACATTGGCCAATATTTCCTGATTATGAGGAGCCAGATCCTCCAGTATAATCAAACTGGACAGTCAGTAGGTGAAATGCAAAAGTGACTTGAAGCTCTCACCTGGATTGCTCTGATCCCGGTGCTGCTTTCCACACACCATGGCCCCTGTGTTATGTTAGAGCAGCCTTACAACTGCTCTAGCTTACATTGGCCTTTAATGACTAAAGGACACTAAAATCACAGCCCAAGACTGGCAATAGTTGAGGGGCGTATTGACCATGTCTCCTTTTCTATAGCCACACCCATGTGCTCCTCTTATGCAATCTGTGAGGAGGGTGTGAGGTATATGGGCTCTACACCACTGCACAATCATCCTCTTACGAAGGTGATCCTCACGGGGCCTGCGAAGCCAGGTTTACACCAAGTTATGCCAGCAGTGCAGGGCAAACCATCACACAGTACCTAAGTATAGGGCTAAATACTTAAAGAAGGAAACTGCTGTAAAAATTGTATATGGGGAGGATGAGAGCTAGAAATGGCCTAAGTACAGATCATTTAAACATAATGTCTTGCTACTGATGGAAAATACGATTTCCTATGTTCTGTGTATTTTGTACTATTGATCTTAAGAAGATTAAGTTGACATTTCTTAATATCTGTTTCTTTAACGTCTTATTTGTCTGTGATTTAGGACTCAACATATCATTCAGAAGGATCCTTAACTGCTTTATAAATTATATATATTTCACCCGGTACTGCTGTACAGCTCATTCTGGGGTGGAATGCAGCAACTGATTAGAGCATTTAACTACCTTATATGCACAAGTTAAAGAATCACCTTTACTTTCAGTAATTCGTTGCCTATCCCATTTCCTCTCTGTGTTCCAATTATTACTAACATTAGTCTATTATTAAAAACGGGAAGACCGTCCTTTGAAAGGAGTGCTCGTTTATGTTTGTACAGTAACAGAAATAAGAATTGTCACTGTGAAACCTGATTAAAAGCCAAGTTTCTTGGGACACTGCACTTCAGGAATATTGTATGAACACTAATGACTCAGGGTATGTCTACACTACATGCCGGCGGGCAGTGATCGATCCAGCGGAGATCGATTTATCACATCTTGTCTAGACACTATAAATCGACCCCCGAGCCCTCTCCCGTCAACTCCTGTACTCCAGCACCATGAGAGGTGCAGGCAGAGTCGACGGGGGAGCGGCAGCAGTCGACTTACCGCGGTGAAGCCACCACGGTAAGTCGATCTAAGTACGTCAACTTCAGCTACGTTATTCACATAGCTGAAGTTGCGTAACTTAGATCGATTTCCTCCCACCCCCGTGTAGACCAGGGCTAAGGCTACGTCTACACTACCGACCTTACAGTGGTACAGCTGTGCCACTGCAGCTGCACTGCTGTAAGCTCTCCCACCAGCATAATTAAACCACCCCCAATGAGCAGTGCTAGCTATGTTGGCAGGAGATGCTCTCCTGCCAACATAGTACTGGCCACACTGGTGCTTTTATCAGTGAAACTTATGTTGGTCAGGGGTGTGGTTTTTATCACACCCCTGACCGACAAAAGTTTTGCTGACAAAAGTGCTAGTGTAGACAATGCCTAATACTTGGGTACGAGAAGGATTTCTCATCATGGAAAAGATATGGAGTGAAATCCTAACCCCACTTAAGTCAATGGGGCTTGGATTTCACCACTAGTCTTTGACTGTTTTCCATATTTTCAATGGCTTTATGACATATAATATGATATTTTAGGGATATTTAATTCAAATGTAATACATGTCACACTTGTATAATGTTAAGTGTTCTAAGTTTGTAAACACACACATCAAAATTAGAGGGCTGAGCCTAAATTCTCAGAGGCAAATCATTTCAGTGGTTCTAATCATCCTATTTCATGATTCAGGTTTATGGGCATGAAACCTAAGTTACGGAAAGGAGAAAACAGAACCAGTACCCATTTTACAGCATTGACAGTCCTTAACTCAATAAAGCAAAGGAAAGATTTTACTTCCATCAACAGATCAGAAGGAAGAGACTGTTGTACTATTGTCATAACTATATATTGTTTTATAACTTTTTTCCCCTCTCATTTAGCTTTGGTTTGTATGGTATACCAAAGAAACTTTTAAATTACAAAGAAAAGTTAGATAAAAATATCCAAGCAAATCTGATAGGGCCACAACTAACCCAATAGTTATTATTACAATAAAAACTGTTATATGGAAGAAGATTGTGTAAACTTTGTTACTCACATTTTTATTTATTTATTTTTTTGCATCTTTTAAATGAGATGGATTTTATAAAGTAGATAGAAGCACAGGACTTGTTTGAAGTGTTGCTAGTTGAGACACACTCTATTGACTCTAGTATATCTTAGCTCTCAAAGATACAATACCATCAACTGTTCTTTACTGTAGCATTTAATACCAAATAAGCAGTTTTGCTGACTGCTGATCTAGAGCAAAAATGAGTCTAGCAACACAGCCATGTAGAAAAGAAGTCTTCCCTGTGCCTGCATTTACAGTACTTTTTACATATGTAGTGATTTTTGCTTGTTAGATCAGATGGTATCTGTGGAACTGAGATGATTATCATAACCTTAATGATGCTTGTCATTAAAAAATAAAGGTACTTTACTCCCATCAAAGAAAAGCAAGTTAAAATATCCTTGTCTGTTCAAGCAGCCAAAGAGAATTTTGCAAGGCTGACAGAGTTTCAAATATAGCTGGATCATGTGAGATTTACATTGTTCTGTCTGTGCTGCAGTATACTAAAATAGGTTGGAGGATATTATGATATGGTACTTGGATGAAAGTGGTAATCAAGTTACCTAGGAGGATACCTGGAAAAAAAATGGGGAGCAGGTGTCAAGTACCCAAACTTCTTACCAGAAAATCACTGCCTAGAGATAGGTCTGAAGATGGAAAACGAAAATACAGAAGCATCAAAAGCACCACTCGCCTGATAGCTAGGATTACCATAAACACACTTGGCTGTGATGTGGACTTTCCACATATCTCCATACCCTAATTCAACATCTGATATAAGGATGCTAATCTAATGGTTCAAAGCATCCTTCATGCCATCTTGTTCTCTATTTGACACACCAGTGCTTGAGTATTTATTTGCTGGAGAGCCAGCAGCTAGTGTCAATATCAGGGTCATCCCACGGAGGAAAAGTGTTGTCCATGTCTCCTGGCATTAGTTATAAGGATAACCTTACTCCATAGCAGATTGTGTTGTTGAGGCAGAGTCTCTAATCTATTCTAAAGTAGATGAGACTCCTTCTCTATTATAATCTTATCTTAAATAAACATAAGAGTAGTCCGCCTCCTTCACTACTGCCTTGAAAAGTTTGAACTGAAATTAAAGATAAAACTGCTTATGCTGCCCATCCTTCACCATCCTCCAAAACCTTTCTATAGTAAGTGGAGATCTGTTATAACCAGAAAGAACTATCTTTTATCTTTACCTGTGAGGTGTAAGCAGGACCAACCTGCCTTTGTCCTATCACCACAGTGGAAATGCTAACAGAAGGTTCTTCTGATATCCAAGACCCTGTCCTCAGTAGGAAAAACAGATAACTCGCCATGGATGCAGCTCCACTAGTGGTCTCAAACTGTATCAGTGAAAGCTGTAGCAAAAAGACAGAGATCAGGCATCTTAACCACTAGCAGAACATTACTAGTAGGGAATTGTGTGCCCAAAATCTGGCACAGCCTACACATGGGATGAAAGTTCACTGAAGTGCTCTAAAGCAATGTTCTAAGTTTGAAAAGATGGGGTCTGTTTACCTTAGAGAGGAAACATATAAGAAGGGACCAGACAAAAGCATACAAAATAAATGGGATAGAAAAGGTAGATCAGGAATTTCTAGACACCCTTCTTGCAATACAAGTACAAGGGGGCATTCTCAGCAATGGTCAAGGGAGACCTACCTGCTTCAAGAACCAAAGGGAGTCCATTCCCCATTTGACTTAAGTCAACAGCCAGAAGTCTGCCACCTGACCAACCACCCCAAAGCCAAAGATTGCCAGATAGCCTGCCCCTTATCACCACCTCCACTGCTGTGAGAAACACCTGCCAGGCAGGAGAGCCACCCAGAGGAGCCTCCAGGAGGTACTGTGGTGTTGGAGACATGCTGGGTGAAAGGGAGAATTAATTTATTAATTGGAGGTGGGGTTGGATTGGGAGGAGACTGTAGACTTTATTTATTTATTTATTTATTATTTTTTGTGGAGGGAAAGAGTATTGGAATGATGGCATTTCTTTTGGAGGGAATAGTACCGTATTTTACTTGAAGAATTCATATGTATCTTTGACTGAGGCAGAACATTTTTGAGGGAGCCTCTGGTTAACATTTTGGCAGCCTATCCTTGTTTCTTCCCAATTGCAAATGTCGCTCCATCTGCCACAGAACCTTGGGTTCCAACATTCTGTCCTAGCTCCTGTTAAAGGGACATCACCCAAAACATTATGCTTGCTGTTTGAATATCAGTAGAGGAAAGCAATATCAGTCAACGTGTAGCCCATTACAGTAGCATGCCCTGTTTAAGATTTGATTTGTTATCCAGGAAAACCCACAGAAAACTGAGGAAATTTCCCCCTCCCTCCAGATAGTGACTGAAGTTTTAATTTAATTGTTTTTGACATATTTTAGGCTAATCTTTGATACTGTCATTGGCTCTAATCTGAGTCATTGAGATGAGGCTTCATTGATATTGACACACAATTTGAAAAATTGAAGCGAAAAGACCTATTGATAGTTGATTGTTCTTGCGATAGTTTTAGCTGGTTGCACATTGTATTTGAGATATTAATAGGCTGTAGGTGAAGTAGAGCATTCTTTGAAATCAGAAGAGCTCCTCAAATGTGCACCACTCAAAATCATGCCTTAAAATGCACTGTGAGAAAGGTTTCTCAGTGTATACCTTTAGTATATCAGTCAATACACAGCAAAGTTAGCCAGGCACCACGCTGGGCACTTCAAGAGCTGGACATTGCCATTCAACATTTACTGAGCATACATAAAACATTATTTTCAGTGGGTCATGATTCAGTCAAATCAAATCCAGTTTTCACTAGAGCATTCAAAGGTACTTGTCAAATAGTCCAACTTTCTACATCTAGTCACTTAGCTGCTAGATCTGCTAACAACATTCTAAATACTTATACTCAGTGCACATGTACATGAATAAGGAAAGTATTTTTCCAAGTTCTCTCACTCCCCAAAAAGGCTGAAAATACATGGCTTAAAGTTATCTGAAAGGAAGACTGGCTTTGTGCTTAAAGCGTGGGATTGGGGCTCAGATGATCTGGATTCACTTCCCAGCTCGTTTACAGAATTCGTGTTTCAAATTGGACAGGTCACTCAATCTGCCTGTGCCTCAGTTCCCAAGCCTTGTCTAGTTAGACTGTAAATTCTTTAGGGCGGTACTGTCTCTTAGTACATGATGTGTACAGCTCCTAGCACAAATGGGGCCATACTGGTTGGGGCAGCTGTTACACAAATACGAATCTTTAGAGAGGGAGCACTTTTAAAAAAAACAACAACACTCTGCCTGAAAAGATTAATGTTTCAGAAAGTCTGAGCACCTGAAGACAGGGAATCAGAATGGACATGATCAGGCAACTCTAGAGGTTTGCACTCCATATTTGGAATGAAAATAGCAGACAGCTGCATCAAGACACTATAGAATGGTAACCAGAGATAGTAGTATCTCTAAAGAAATAGAACAAGAGATAGACAGCAAGAGATTCTAGGAGAGTCAAACATCTGAGTGTTCTAAAGTTGTAATAAAATTACAGTGAGGGTAACTGGAATACAGCTTAATGGAGATTATAGCCAGAGTACAGTAATCTTATCAGAGAGCAGTTACTACAAGCATTATAATGAGGGTGGAGCATACTTGGTTCATTAAACCATGAACAAGCATCCCATATGAACAACAAAACTATGTTCCAGGAAGGACAAATTCAAAGATGATTCGTAGTCTGTGCACTTCCAACCTCTTGATACTACCCAGCTTAGTATTAGATCTAAAAAAAGAAAGAAGTGAGAAAATTATTCCTTTGATATGCATTAAATTATTCAGTCAGTAAATTAGTGAATCATATTCTCTGTGTTATTAGCTATTAGCATGTTACACTTCTTGATGTTGCTCATGAAGAATGCATGTGAGAGTGAGGAATAAAGGTTCCCCTTTGAAATCGCTGCCACTGAGTTGTTGACATTTCTTTTAATTGGCAGCTGTCCTGATCTTGAATGCAGTGTTCTGCTGACTATTTCTATGAGAGATTCCTGATTTTATTTTAATTAATTCTCCCATGTCTTAGACTTTTTTTTTTTTTTTTTTTTTGGCAAAGGCAACTCTCAAAACAACATGAGTTTCAGAGGAACCATGTCCCTCTAAAACAGTTATTAATGTGTATGTTCTCCATTCACTAGGTTTAGCCTGCATTTGCATTACAGGAATTATAAGCTTGCATCACTGTTACTAGAGCCAGATTCTTCTACTATTGAAGTCAGTGGGAATCTTGCCATGGACTTCTATAGAAGCAAGATCAGGTTCCCAAGTGTGAAGAAAGAATTTGCATTTCATTTTGTATTACTAAGACCGTTCTTCTCTGTGCAATTATAAAAGTTCTAAGAATTTCTGTCAGTTTCCTGCATTTCTCTGGTGCTTTACTGGGATTAATGAGGGAATAAAAACACTTTTAAAACTGGGTAAATCGGGAACAGTGTATCCCCATCCAAACCTGGATCTCTCCGAAGACAAATCAGTAGCAACCCTAACTACTGGATTAACCTGTCTCAATTTGCATTATTCATCCCACCAAGTGAGGAGTTGAAAATGTATAGCCTCTCTTCATTCTAAACCCATTTAATGGTTACTTGAAAAACAATTTTACTATTAAAAATGACAAGCATATTGTTAGATTCTGTGTATTATGAAGTTTTCTCACTGAAGAGCTGAGTAGCCTCTGGGGAGAAAAAACACATGGATCTCAGCAATTATCAGCTCTAATGTGTTCACTGTTCAAGGACAGCTAATACACATTGGATCATAAATATTAGAAAATTATATGGCATGAACAACTTAACATTAACTTTACTTCCTACACTACACATTTGTTCTCTCTTCCTACCTAGTTAAACAATTCTACTTCAGTTTAATTGAATCACATCCACCTTTTCTCAAAGGAGTAGCCATGTTAGTCTGTATCCACAAAAACAACGAGGAGTCCAGTGGCACCTTAAAGACTAACAGATTTATTTGGGCATAAGCTTTCATGGGTAAAAATACCCACTTCTTCAGATGCATGGAGTGAAAATTACAGAAACAGGCATAAATGTACTGGCACATGAAGAGAAGGGAGTTACCTTACAAGTGGAGAACCAGTGTTGACAAGGCCAATTCAATCAGGGTGGATGTGGTCCACTCCCAATAATTGATGAGGAGGTGTCAATACCAAGAGAGGGGAAAATGCTTTTGTAGTGAGCCAGCCACTCCTGGTCCCTATTTAAGCCCAAATTGATGGTGTTACGTTTGCAAATGAATTGTAGCTCTGCAGTTTCTCTTTGAAGACGGTTTTTGACGTTTTTTTTTTTTGTTGAAGGATGGCTACTTTTAAATCTTTTATAGAATGTCCAGGGAGATTGAAGTGTTCTCCTACTGGCTTTTGTATGTTACCATTCCTGATGTCTGATTTGTGTCCATTTATTCTTTTACGTAGAGACTGTCCGGTTTGGCCAATGTACATGGCAGAGGGCATTGCTGGCACATGATGACATATATCACATTAGTAGATGTGCAGGTGAATGAGCCCCTGATGGTGTGGCTGATGTGGTTGGGTCCTGTGATGGTGTTGCTAAAGTAGATATGGGGACAGAGTAGACAACAGGGTTTTTTGCAGGGATTGGTTCCTGGGTTAGCACTTTTGACTCACTCCTCAAACCCTTCCCCTCCTCCAACTTCCACTTTTCATTCTGCACAACATCTCATTGATTTTTTCAGTTCAGTGGCCAAAACAAAAAAAAATGATTTGAGTTGACATGAAACACAAAATTTTAATTTTTTTCTTGCTAAAATAAAAACCCAAACAAAAATTAATTTCAAATCAACCTGAAATTCAAAATTTGGTTTAGTTGTCAGAGGAGGGTTATCTTTTGGGGGGGTGTTTTGGTTAAATCTATGTACATTTCTAAACAAAATATTTTAAAACCAAAAGTCAAAATATTTAATTTAGAAAATGTCAAAATATTTTTACTTTTTGCAGTCCCCCCCCTCTTTTTTTTTTTTTGGTCAAAACTATTCACAGAATTTGACCTGAATTCACAAACAGTTTTGGTCAGCCTAAAACTGTATTTTGTGACAAATAAACTATTTACTGAGAAAATGTCCCCCAGCTCTACTTCCAAGAGAAAATTGTCAATGAACAATGTGAACTTCCCTCTCCCCCTTTCCACTCCTACAATTTTCTCCTCTTTCCTCATCTGTCACAGATGCCGAAGTTTCTCATCTGCTCTCTTCCTCTACCCCTTCCAACATGCCCCAGTGATCCCTTCCCATCCCATTTCCTGATCACCTCTACAGCCCTCTCATCTACTCCCTTACTTTTCTCCTTAACTGCTCACTATCCTCTGGTTCCTTCTCCTAATAATAAAACCATTCTTTAGATTCTCCTATCTTAAAAAAAAAATCTTCTTTACCCCACTTGCCTGTCCAATTACCATCCCATCACCCTTCTCCCTTTCATCTCTAAGATTATTGAACACTATTTATAATCACTGTCTGGAGTTCTCCTCCAATTCCATCCTAAGACCTCTCCAGTCTGGCTTCTGCCCCTTGCACTCCACTGAAACTGCTCTTGCCAAAGTCTCTAATGACCTCTTTCTAGCCAAATCTTAGAACCAGTACTCCATCTTCATCATTCTCGACCTGCCAGCCACCTTCAACACCATCAGCCATACTGTTGTTTTTGATATCTCATCCTCCTTTGGTTTCCATGACTCTGTCCTCTCCTGGTTCTCCTCCAACCTCTCTAATCACTCCTTCAGTGTGCCCTCATCCCCCCTCCAACTTTCTGTGGGGGTTCCATGGGGCTCTGTCCTTGGTCCCCTTCTCTTCTACTTCTAAATCTTATCTCTGGGTAATCTCATCAACAAGTTTAAATTACCATCTCTATGCTGATGGCTCACAAGTCTCTTTACTCCAGACCTGTCTCCTTCTGTCTGAACTAAAATCTCAGCCTGTGTCTCTGATATCTCCTTGTGGATGTCTAACCATCAGCTCAAGCTCAACATGACTAAAACAGAACACTTAATCTTCCCTCCCAAACCATCCCCGTTAACACCTTTCTTAATGACTGTGGACAACACCACCTCTTGCCTGTCACTCACGTCTGTAATCTGGGTATTCATCTTCAACTCAGACCTCTCTTTAGGACCTCACATCCAGGCTAGGTCCAAAACTTGCTGATTCTTTCTGCATAACATCTCTGAGATGTGGCCTTTCCTATCCAACCACACATCTAAAACTCTCATCCAGGCTCTTACCATCTCACTTCTCAATTACTGCAACCTTCTTCTCTCTGGCCTTGACAAATGCCATCTTGCTCTATTCATACCCATTCAGAATGCATTTTCCTAACCTGTCACTTTGCTATGCCACCCCTCTCTTTCCATCGCTTCACTGGCTCCCTCTTTGTTATCACATCAAACATAACCTAGTTGTCCTCACTTTGAAGGCCCTTCACAGCCTATCCCCATTCTATCATCTGTCATTCACTATGAAGAGGTCAACACCTGTCTCTAATAAGCCCATGATGCCAGCCTCCATCATTCACTTGTTAAGTTTTCAAACACATGCCCTCACGCTTTCTCCCATGCTGCCTCCACAAAGATACCTCACTATCATTCTTCAAATCTCTCCTTTTCCATGATGCCTACAAAAAACTAGACTATTGTTCACCCATTGGGGCACTGATACCACAGCCTATCATGCTGACCCAGAATGTCTCATTGTTTCCTGGTATGCTCCCATCGGTCTTATACTTAGATTGCAAGCTCTTTGGGGCACACACCATCTCTTTGCTCTGTGTTTGTACAGCATGTAGCATAATGGAGTCCTCGTCCAGGACTATAGTCCTAGGCACTATGATAAAACAAATAATAAATAAGAAGAAATACATTATTTAAAACCTCAAACTGTAAGAGGCCTACTATTCCTATCAGTATTAAACTTTATATATTGAGACACTAAAATTTTCAGTGAAAAGGAAATTTCTTCCTTGCAATAGGTTAATATAAAATAGGTCTTTAAAAAGTGTGTTACTGTTAAGTCAGCTGATGAATGGTTTAAAGCTTAAATTCTTCAGCATAAATAACCCAAAACTTTAGTATCTGTTGCCAAGGAGGAGATTAATTCTGAATAATCTCTCAAATTTAAAGCAGCAGTTTTACCCATCAGCAGCCCTTTGCAAGTTCAATGTGGACACATGAATGTAATGAAATAGGAAAAGAGAAACAGTCATGGAGATCAAGCATTAGTCCTATAACAGAGGACAAGCCAGCCAACCAAACCATTACAAAACTATAGCTCAGAAGGAAGATTCACCTTGGGGAGAGCAAATTTCTCTAGGTTAAACAAATATAATTAATTCAATTATAAAGTATAGTCTACAAATGGAGGAATAAATGTAACTCTGGCCACAGAGTAGAGTTGAGGTGGGCTACCTAATGTTCTTGTACCTCTTTATCTATTTCTGTGTAATTGAATATAGGCTGTTTAAAGAACTGCTTGATAGTCAACTCCATGGGTGAAATGCTAGCGTTGCTAAAGTCAATCGGACTATGATTTCTTCCTGTTAGCCTGCATAATTGAATCTTGTGTCAGAAAAACTTAGCTAGTTTCACTGCATAGGTGTGAATGATTTCCAATAAGATATTTTTGTAGGATGACTGATAGAGTTTTCAAACTGAGAGAGGTACATTTGTTAGAAGGAGTTTGCTGAATGAACTTCTCCGGACCTCCAAGTAGAAATTTCAAGTAGCTTTGCATCTCAAGCATACTTCAGAGACATGACTAGAGATACCCAATAAGGTAGCTGCACTGAATCTCTGGTGTTTTGGGGGGAAATAAGTGGACTATGTCCCTTCCCCATTCCAATGGACAATGGATAAAAAACAATGTAGCTGTATGAACTACTTTATTATACAGGTTTCTAAAGTTAGGACCCCTCAAACAGCTAAAAGCTGCAAGTTCCATGGTAATTTATCTTTGAACTACTTGGTAACAATGCATAATTAACGAGTAAGCTACAGAAACATGCAGTTACTATGTATTTACGTGTTATTTGCCATGTGGTTATAGTATAATTACAGAGATTATATCTGCCCCGTGGAACAAGGGTACATGGTGTACAGTGTACTTTATTTTGTACTACGTCACATCACTTGATCCAGTGAAGCCAGCATAGTGCAATACAATTTAACAAAGAGCTCCTTTTTGTGATAGGTAGATGTGAGCCACAGGTAGGAAACTGCATATGAATCTGCAGACAATGCTGTTATTTAAATTATATCTGGCTAATCAAGCTGGAAACACTGCTTTTTGAGCCTATGCTGTTTCTATTTTGGATTGCAGCCCTCAGAGAGGTATAAATGCAATCAGATATGCAGTTTCTGAGTATGAACACTAAGACAAATTCATGTACAGTAGATTTAATTTCTTTTTTCAATCCAAGTGCTTTTTCTCTCTTGTATGTGAAAGAAAATAGGCTACTTATATTTTATTCCCCTGGACTCATGATATATTTCACATTGCTCTATTACTACTCTTCACATATGCTATTCTTTAACAATTAGATTAAACACTTTAAAATATATATACTTATATAACAGAGGCAAGCGGGTGGCGTGGGGGGAGGAGAGAAGCAATTCTCTAGCCAATCCTTAAAATACTGTACATACCACCATATCACAGTTTCTGCCATCTGTAAGTACATAAGTATCAGAAAGTCAAATAAGATGTGTAATTTAATCATTTGGGGAGGGGGGAATATCCAGCTAAACATGGGAAGTACAAGAGAAATCTATTGCTTTGCTTCTGTGAATTAATTGCCCTTTTATTTAATTAGGTATTAAGAACTATGAGTAAAGCCCAACTATAACATGCTATTATGTTTGAAGTCCACTTCTAGTGGAAAGAGGAATTTTTTTTTAAATTAGCTTCTGGACCAATTTTCAAAAGTGGCCATATCTCAGCCTTTTACTTTGTGCAGGCAGAATTACCCATGCCAAAAAGATTACAACACCTGGACATTGCAGCATTGAGGGTATAAATTCAGAGATGCTGCTTTTGAAATCTTGACCCTGAAACCCATGTATACTATTTTTTTAAAAAATAATTGGTTATTCATATTTTAAAGTTTTTTCTATATTTTTATTTAAATAGGGACTTGGTTTATAAAACTAATCCCACCTCCATCCTAAGTAGGAATATGCTATCTGGTACCTTTACTTTTCTGTGAGTATGTTTGGTATGGGCTATAGCATTCTCTGATACCTTAAAAAGTCGGCATTATCAACACCAATGGAAATGTGGATAGATAGTAACATGGGGGACACAGCAACATACGGTAAGTATGTAGGCCCAGATCCTCAAAAGTATTTAGGTGCCTAGCTCCCATCAATTTCAAACCTGTTGATCTGGAGCATAGAGAAGAGATACTCCTAAAGAAGTCTTACAGTGGACAGGACTGGAACCAAAGCCCGATGAAGTTAATGGAAAGACCCCACACTGCTTTCAGCGGACTTTGGATCAGGCCCATAGACAATACTTTCTTTTAGCTATGTGGAATGACTGAATTTGACGTTTAGGTATTTGTAAAATGAAACCTGCTCAATGTAGGTATAAATATTTGTCCTTACTGTTGGAGTTCAGCCCTTTATGCATAGTACTAATAGTTCTTAGAAGATGGATACAACATTGCTTTGGGAAACTAAATAATTGACTAGAAGTGTCGATTTCATTTGCCACTGCCAAACATGCAACATTTTAATACCAGAATAGAGGAGAATAGTCCTAGGGCAGCTTGATCTGCTTAATCTGGAGGAAAAGGTGGGCAGCCCTCTGAAATGTAAGCTATTATTATTCCGGTTCATAATAATTTTCCTGTCTAGAGGGACTAGATTTATGAGCAAAGTAATAAAAAAGCTCACTCAGAAAGACCAGCAATATGACATGATAGGGCATGAATTGTATTGTATTAATTCCTACTTAGCGTGTTGGCCAAGTGCTACCCCACTAAAATTAGATGCAAATACAATATAGTTCTCACATTAGAATGCCTTATTGTGATTTTACACATATTACAAATTACTTGGGATTTTCAAGCCTAACTGTGCTGTATCACAGCCAACACCCATAGAATTCTTATGAGCCAATCAGATCATTTGGCTTCACCTGCTGGCCTTATGTTAACTGATGAGACTCAAATTTTGAGCCCCCAGCAATTCTGCTTCCATGCAGTCATTGAATTTGAAATTATTACTGTTAAATGGTGAATTTACAATCCAAGCCATGAAATGGGTGGTGTTTGTTAACTCTCTGTTATGGCTCAGTGTTGCTACCTGATAACTCATTTGGGGCTGCCTGTTTTATAACTTTTTCTTATAGGTTGAGAGCCTGTTCTGGCTGGAGATCACTTAGAAACATATCTTAGCTGGGAAAGTAGAAAAATGTGGCTCACCAATTTAAGTTAAATTAATATTCAGACTTTCTGGCTGTGCAGTGGCACACGCATCCAGTGCACACTGAGACTGTTTTTTAAAATTTGGGCACTAAATGTAAGTGCTCAAATTGGCATACAGGTGCCTAAAATGGGTATTTGGAAATTGGCTTCAGTGAACAGTTGAGAAATGGAGAAAACAATGGCTGGTGACCTAAACAAAAAGAGAAAATACATTAATAAAAACTTAGGAAAGGTCTAAAAAGCAGAAATTAAATTGCTCCTGAGCAAACGTCTATTGTGACAGATCATTCAAACAAGCACTCACCTTTGCAGGCTATGTAGGAATTTTCAGTTTGGGGTGAAGGGTGTAAAATCACATGTATATAAAATAGTAATTTCTCATACGTGTAGCTTTTCTTTAGCCTCTGGCATACTCCTTGTCTAGCATTGATGATGGTCACATTTGCTGAAAAAAAAAATTGTAGAACAAGACAAATTCCATCTCTCTTCAAATTTGAGTTCCCTTAAAGTGTGCTCCCTTTCCCAGAACAGGAGCGCAATAGAAGATACTATTCTGAACTCCTGGCTGTTTATGTGCCTTTAAGAAATAGGAGCTACCATCAAAAATAACTGGTAATGTCTAGTGATCATTAGCACCAATATTTCCTTTATATAATAGACTTGCTGTGTGTGAGAGTGAGTGAGAGAGATTTCACTTTTCAGTTAATCTCAGAAGAGTTTCCTGGAGTAGTAGCAGAAGTTACTAGAAAGGTGACAGCTTGGGGCACATGAGTGAAGTGCATTAAGTTTGTTCTCCTGCACTGATTCATGTAACATTCAGAACAGATTAATTAAATTGTCTTGCTAGAAGCTTCACAAATCTTTTGATTGAAGTTGAACTAACTTCTGGTTTTGCACAGATACCTTGTTGAAATTAGAGGTTTTGCATGGTTATGATGCAAAGATGCATCATAACCAGGCAACTCTCAGTTACAGCTGATTGACCACCAGAACTTTTATTGAATTTCTTGCAAAAATCTTATCTCTATTTTGTCAAAATCTTGGATTTTTTATATCAGCCCTAAAGCTGTATTTAAAAAACAAAAAAACATTTTTTGGGGGGGAGGGGTCAAACCAAGATTTGGAAAATTTTGACCAGTTCTAAACTCAGTAATTTTAACTGTTTAGATTTAGATATTTGACCCCAATATCTCAAACTGAAAATCAATTTGCAAAAACCCACACAGACTGAACATACATGAGAAGTTTGCACAAATACCTATATTATGAAATTTGTCTGTTTCACAAATCTCTGATTCATTGCTGAGATTTGCCCAGGTTCCCTGAGATCAGGGGTTTTCATAGGGTGGACACCATGTAAATAGAGAGATGGTCTCTCACATCTTCCCTCCACTCACGATCACAAAAAACATCTCCTCACCAATGTATGAGCATGTGAACCACCGCTTCTCCCCTTCAGAATCACAGAAGATCTCTGTGGCAGCTACAACAATTTCTTATATTGAAAAGTAAGATGTGTAATGAATTTTTAATTTTCGAGTGCAGATTAGCAGCCAAAAACAAGAATGGGGAACCAGTTCCATATGATCAGTCAGTTCTCTGCACAACAACCGTTATCCATGGACCCCAGTTTGGGAATTTGTGCCTTAGATGATTAAATAAAGGGAAATCCTTATATCTGAAATCCTCTGCATGATCTGAATATTGGTTATGGTTGCATTGTGCATTTGGGATGGCTTCTTAATTACATTTCCACATTGTATACCCATTCCAATACCCTCTTTCAAAGAGGTCTCATGGTGAAGCATGCAAACCCCTGTAGATGTTACAATCACTGTTTTAAACTGGTCTCAAAGAGTTAAATACTTTATCTTTAGATGAAAAGAACTTCAGGATAATCCATTTCTGCCGTTAGAGCCTGACTGAGCTGCTGCTGAATACAATGGGAATCTTTCCATTGACTTCAATAGGAACTGGATCTAGCCCCCAAGAAAATACATCAAATTAAAACTACGAAACTTTTCATTAAGATTTAGCAATAGTCAGTGCAGTCCTGGAAATATTTCTGGAGACTAAATAGCCCCCTATGCTGAAAGTGTACATAGCTTTGGTCGTCATTTGGAACCTGACCACCTTGTGTCTCATATTTCCTGCAAATCACATCAACTCTTGTGAGACTCTGAAATTATAGTTAATTGGGATGAGACAGAAGAAACTATGATTGCAAATAGATTCAAGATGTGAATTGTCTAGATAATCTCTTTAGAGGTGGGAAGATTTTAGTGGATATTTGAGGTTTTAAACAACTTGAAGTGTGTTCAAACCCTTTTTGTATTAGTTTTCCATAAATATTTTAGCAAAATGAGTTTACACGTGGAAGTGTTCTCAGAAAAGTCTGCTTAAGTGAGTACTGAATTCTATAGTGTTCTGCTCACACAACTAGGAAGCAGGAACATACCACAAGATGAAAGTCCAATCCAAACTAACACATGCAGCACAAATTTCAAATACTGAATTCTGACAACAAATTACTCCAAGTGATCTACAGACAGAATAACTTGCTGAAATTATTCTGCACATATTTTCAAACATAAATTCAAGAAAATCAATCTGTTCATGGACAAATAATGAACAGAGAAAGAAGGGAAATATCTCAAACAAATATGAAACTGCAAATTATTCACTCAGCTCTGCTGGCAACAACCAATTTTTGTGGTAGTGGAAGCCTGTAGAGTAGGAGGGAACTGCACAAAAAATGATTGACTCAGTATCCTATATTGCAATACTGCACTCTAATTCAACATCTAATTTAAAGGCTGCCTTCTTGCTTTGACCCAGTAAGGAAGACTGAATGAGATTGCAATGACAAGGTCTCACACCAAAGGCTCTGAAGCAAACTAAGCAGTCATGGGATAAGAGTGAAGGTCCTCTCATGGATCAGTAACTGGTTAAAACAAAGAGTAGGAATAAATGGTCAGTTTTCAGAGTGGAGCTAGGTAAATAGGAATGTCCCCCAAGGATCTCTACTGACCAGTGCTGTTCAACATATTCATAAATGATCTGGAAAAAGGGTAAACAGTGAGGTGGCAAAATTTGCAAATGATACAAAATTACTCAAGATAGTTAAATCCAAAGCAGAGTTTGAAGAGTTACTGTGACACTGGCAGGTCAGGTGCCACCTCATGCCAGGTCCCTAGGTATAACTGAACACTTACAAATGCATAGCTGGAAACCAGTCTGGCTTATGTGTGTGTTAACATTAGCAAACTAAATATTAGAGTTATAATCGTGTGTAGTGGGGCTGCAGCAGGCCAGTGGGGCTGCACAGACAGGGAGCCAATCAGGGAAAGCCTTATAGGGAGCCAATCAGGACCCAGATTGGAGGGAGCCAATCAGGGCCAGGCTCAGCCCTATAAGAAGGCTGCTCAGGACAGGAGCAGGTAGTCTGTCCCAGGCCTTTGACAGGGGAAGGTCTGTCTCCAGATGGGAGATGCACCCGGGACAGCGCAGCGCAGCGCAGGCCTGGGGGAGCAGAGGGTAACTCCAGCCCAGTGTCTGTCAGGCTGCAGGCCCTGAAGGGAAGGGCCTAGCCGGTGTGAGGAGCCGAAGGAGAAATGGCCCAGGGACGTGGACAGATGGAGGGAGAGAAGGAGGGCAGGACAGCTGCCACTAGAGGGTCCCTGGGTTGGGACCCAGAGTAGTGGGCGGGCCTGGTTCCCCCCTTTTCCCCCTTCCCGGTTCACCAATACTGACAGAACGGCCATCTAGAGCTGCACGAACCCCCTGCCAAGAGGGGAGTGACTTTGAGGGTGCAGTTGGCCACATTGGCCAGGACGCAGAGAGGCAGCTGATTGATCCCCCCCGGAAGGGGGCGAGGATGGACTAAGGGGCACTGCCGGAGGATGAAGAGGACGCCACAAGTTTGGGAGACTAGCAACATGGGTCCGGACACGCCAACCGAGGGCGAGACAACGGACGGGACACCACCAGGAGGGGGCGCTCCACTGGACAGAGCTAATTCCCGAGACAACCAGTAGGAGGCGCCAGATGATGAGTCCCAACCCCGTCACACCGTGTATTTAGTGTTTAGTAGGGCTGTTGATTAATCACAGTTAACTCACGCGAAAATTAATTGCAATTTAAAAAATTAATGGCGATCAATTAAAACTGCGATTACACTGTTAAACAATAAAATACCAATTGAAATTTATAAAATGTATTGGATGTTTTTATACATTTTCATATATATTGTATTCTGCATTGTAACTGAAATCAAAGTGTATATTTTTTAATATAAATATTTGCACTGTAAAAATGATAAACAAAAGGACTCCCCCTAGCCAAACCTGCTTTCTGGACCTCTGCATGGAGAGTCTCTTCTACAAGATTCTGTATGGACCTGGGGGTGGACAAAACACACCCTGGCTTGGCCACTTCCTAGGCCTATCCAGTCTCCACCCTCTTCCTACTGCCCAGACCCCAAGGAACGTCCTTCTCCTTGTCTGTGGGGGAGGCACACGGGGTGGTACCACATCCCCTTCTACTCAAAATGGAGAGATCCACCTGTGGCTGGTCCCCTCTGTGCCCAGTTATCAAGGAGGATACTCCGGTATGACAAAGGTGTTACTCAGATTTCTTAACTTGCTTCAGATACATCTGTTATTAATGCAATGCTTGGGTTATTATGAAGAATAAACAGAGATGCTCTGGGCTGGTGGAGGGATGACAGGCTCAGGACAAGACTTAATAACGGCCAAAGCCTGATCGGCCAGATGCAGAATCCCCTTTCAGTGCTACCACTGTACAGCACAAGTGACTTACAATCCTAATGATGTAAATAAGCACCCCTAGAAATCACTAGGACAAGTTATCTCCAACCCTGTTAAATCTTTTATTCATATTAAAACAAGAGAGACTCTATAAGTTGCTCTGATGCTAACTAAGGCCTGGTCTACACTATGAGTTTAGGTCGAATTTAGCAGCGTTAAATTGAATTAAGCCTGGACATGTCCACATGACGAAGCCCTTTTTTTTGACTTAAAGGGCCCTTTAAACTGGTTTCTTTACTCCACCTCTGACAAGGGGATTAGCGCTGAAATCGGCCTTTGCGGGTCGGATTTGGGGTAGTGTGGACGGAATTCGACGTTATTGGCCTCCGGGAGCTATCCCACAGTGTTTCATTGTGACCGCTCTGGATAGCGCTCTCAACTCAGGCTAAGTCTACACTACCCGCCTGAATTGGCGGGCAGAAATCGACCTCTTGGGGTCGACAATCAATCCCCGAATCGACGCTCTTACTCCACCAGCGGAGGTGGGAGTAAGCGCCGTCGACGGGAAGCCGCAGAGGTCGATTTTGCCGCCGTCCCTACAGCGGGGTAAGTCAGCTGCGATACGTCGAATTCAGCTACGCTATTCGCATAGCTGAATTTGCGTATCTTAAATAGACCCCCCCCCCGTAGTGAAGACCTGCCCTCAGATGTACTGACCAAGTAGACAGGAAAAGCCCCGCGAACTTTTGAATTTCATTTCCTGTTTGCCCAGTGTGGAGAGCACAGGTGACCACGCAGAACTCATCAGCACAGGTAATCATGATGGAGTCTCAGGATCGCAAAAGAGCTCCAGCATGGACCGAACGGGAGCTATGGGATCTGCTCGCCATATGGGGAGACGAATCAGTGCTAGCTGAACTCCATAGCAGTAAACGAAATGGTAAAATATTAGAAAAAGTCTCAAAGGCCATGAAGGACAGAGGCCATAACAGGGACGCACAGCAGTGCCGCGTGAAAATTAAGGAGCTAAGGCAAGCCTACCACAAAGCCAGAGAGGCAAACGGAAGGTCCGAGGCAGAGCCGCAAACATGCCATTTCTACGCGGAGCTGCAAGCCATGCTAGGGAGTGCAGCCACCACTACCCCCAACCGTGTGTTTTTACTCCATCAATGGAGAATTACGCAACAGGGAAGCGGGTTCGGGGTACAAGGAAGATAACTCACAGCAAGGAAGCGGAGAAACCGGTTTCTCCAACAGCCAGGATATGTTTATCACCCTGGACCTGGAACCAGTAACCCCCGAACTCACCAAGGCGTGCTCCCAGACCCTGAGGGCACACAAGGAACCTCTGAGTGTACCTTTGTAAATATTACACATGGTTTAAAAGCAAGCGTGTTTAATGATTAATTTGCCCTGGCAATCGCGGCCAGTACAGCTACAGGAAAAGTCTGTTAATGTGTATGGGGATGGAGCGGAAATCCTCCAGGGACATCTCCAGAAAGCTCTCCTTCATGTACTCCCAAAGCCTTTGCAAAAGGTTTCTGGGGAGGGCTGCCTTATCCCGTCCGCCATGGTAGGACACTTTACCACGCCAGGCCAGTAGCACGTAGTCTGGAATCATTGCATAACAAAGCATGGCAGCGTATGGTCCCGGTGTTTGCTGGCATGCAGACAACATCCATTCCTTATCTCCCTTTGTTATCCTCAGGAGAGTGATATCATTCACAGTCACCTGGTTGAAATGGGGTGATTTTATTAAGGGGACATTCAGAGGTGCCCGTTCCTGCTCGGCTGAACAGAAATGTTCCCCGCTGTTAGCCACGCGGTGGGGGGGAGGGGTGAAGTGATCATCCCAGAGAATTGGGTGGGGGGGGTAGTTGGGTTTGTGCTGCATGTTAACCTGGAAACCGCAGCTCCTCCTTTTACATTGCAAATCCATTTTAACTGGCCAACCCAACGGGTGCTTGGTATGGGAAATGAGGGTGCTGCTGTTTGAAACCATTCCCACATGTTATGAAGGTTAAAAAAGCCAAAAGACTGTGGCTTACCATGGCTGCCTGCAAGCCGAATTCTGTTGCCTGGCACTGCGTGAGTGATCTCTCTCACCAAACCTGCAGGCCCTCAATATAAGAGGAAAAATGCGACCTTGTAACGAAAGCACATGTGCTGTGTAATGTGAACAGAAAAATTTAACGTGAAAGAGTGTACCCATTGTTCTCTAAAATGTGTCTTTTTTAACCACCTCTCCCTTCTCCTCCACCAGCTGCAAATGTTTCTTCTTCGCAGAAGCTAGTGAAGATTAGAAGGAGAAAACGGCGGACTCGGGATGATATGTTCTCGGAGCTCCAGATTTCGTCCCACACTGAAAGAGCACAGCAGAATGCGTGGAGGCAGTCAATGTCAGAGTGCAAAAAAAGCACAATATGAACGAGAGGAGAGGAGGCGGGCTGAATCGCGGGCTGAAGAGAGCAAGTGGCGGGCTGAAGAGGATAGGTGGTGTCAGCTTGCTGACAGAAGGCAAGAGTCAATGCTCCGGCTGCTGGAGCATCAAACTGATATGCTCCAGCATATGGTTGAGCTGCAGGAAAGGCAGCAGGAGCAGAGACCGCCGCTACAGTCCCTGTGTAACCAACAGCCCTCCTCCCCAAGTTCCATATCCTCCTCACCCAGACGCCCAAGAACGCGGTGGGGGGCCTCCGGCCACCCAGCCACTCCACCCCAGATGATTACCCAAGCATCAGAAGGCTGGCCTTCAATAAGTGTTAAAGTTTTAAACTGCAGTGTGTCCTTTTCCTTCCCTCCTCCTCCACCCCTCCCGGGCTACCTTGGCAGTTATCCCCCTAGGTGTGTGATTGAATTAATAAAGAATGCATCAATGTGAAGTAACAATGACTTTATTGCCTCTGCAAGTGGTGCTCGAAGGGGGGAGGGGAGAGTGGTTAGTTTACAGGGAAGTAGAGTGAACCGGGGTGGGGGAAGGGTTCATCAAGGAGAAACAAACAGAAGTTTCACACCGTAGCATGGCCAGTCACAAAACTCGTTTTCAAAGCTTCTCTGATGCGCACCGCTCCCTGCTGTACTCTTCTAACCGCCCTGGTGTCTGGCTGCACGTAATCAGCGGCCAGGCGATTTGCCTCAACCTCCCACCCCACCATAAATGTCTCCCCCTTACTCTCACAGATATTGTGGCGCGCACAGCAAGCAGCAATAACAATTGGAATATTGGCTTCACTGAGGTCTATCCGGGTCAGTAAACTGCACCAGCGCGCTTTTAAACATCCAAATGCACATTCTACTACCATTCGGCACTTGCTCAGCCTATAGTTGAACAGGTCCTGACTACTGTCCAGGTTGCCTGTGTACAGCTTCATGAGCCTTGGCATTAAGGGGTAGGCTGGGTCCCCAAGGATAACAATAGGCATTTCAACATCCCCAACGGTTATTTTCTGGTCCGAGAAGAAAGTCCCTTCCTCCAGCTTTTGAAACAGACCAGAGTTCCTGAAGATGCGAGCATCATGTACCTTTCCCGGCCATCCCACGTTTATGTTAGTGAAACGTCCCTTGGGATCCACCAGGGCTTGCAGCAGCATTGAAAAGTACCCCTTGCGGTTTATGTACTCGGTGGCTTAGTGCTCCGGTGCCAAGATAGGGATATGGGTTCCGTCTATCGCCCCACCACAGTTTGGGAATCCCATTGCAGCAAAGCCATCCACTATGACCTGCACGTTTCCCAGAGTCACTACCCTTGATATCAGCAGGTCTTTGATTGCGTTGGCTACTTGGTTCACAGCAACCTCCACACTAGATTTGCCCACTCCAAATTGATTCCCGACTGACCGGTAGCTGTCTGGCGTTGCAAGCTTCCACAGGGCTATCGCCACTCGCTTCTCAACTGTGAGGGCTGCTCTCATCCTGGTATTCTGGCGCTTCTGGGCAGGGGAAAGCAAGTCACAAAGTTCCATGAAAGTGCCCTTACGCATGCGAAAGTTTCGCAGCCACCGGGAATCATCCCACACCTGCAACACGATGCAGTCCCACCAGTCTGTGCTTGTTTCCTGGGCCCAGAATTGGCGTTCTACGCTATGAACCTCCCCCAGTAACACCATGATTTTCACATTGCTGGGGCCTTTGTGAGAGGTCTATGTCCATGTCAATTTCCTCATCACTCTCGTCGCCTCGCTGCAATCGCCTTCTTGACTGGTTTTGCTTTGGCATGTTCTGGCTCTGCATATACTCCAGGACAATGCGCATGGTGTTCATAGTGCTCATAATTGCCGCAGTGATCTGAGCAGGCTCCATGATCCCAGTGCTATGGCGTCTGGGCTGAAAAAAGGTGCGAAACTATTGTCTGACTGAGGGAGGGGCGAGTGATGACATGGCTTACAGGGAATTAAAGTCAACAAAGGTGGCTGTGCATCAGGGAGAAACACAAACTACTATCACACACAATGGCACCCCCAAAGATTAAACTCAAAACCCTGGGTTTAGCAGGCAGTTGATTTCATGGACGGAGGGGGAAACAAATGAATACAGAACAAATCTGGTCCATCTATCTTTTACATCTTAGGCTGGCGGCAGACGGTGCAGCATGACTGATAGCCATCGGCATCTTCTGGGTGCTTGGCAGAAGATGCTGTATTACGATTGCTAGCCATCATCATCAAGACGGTTCAATAGGACTGCCGGCAGGACTGAGTCTCCAGGAGACAAAACACATCTGCCCAGGTGCCTCTGACCACACTCACTGAGGAATACGACGATGATGGATACCAATCGTAATACACCATCTACTGCCAAAAGACAAGGAGCTGCTGCTGTATAGCAATGCAGCCCCACGTCTGCCAGCACCCAGATAGCCGATGACGGCTACCAGTCATACCGCCAAAAGGCAATATGCTGCTGCTGTGTAGCAATGCAGTACCACGTCTGCCAGCACCCAGATGACATATGGTGACGCTGAGCTGAGCTGAGCGGGCTCCATGCTTGCCATGGTATTTTGTCAGCACAGGTAACCCAGGTAAAATGGCGCGAATCGATTGTCTGCCGTTGCTCTGACGGAGGGGGAGGGGCCTGACAACATGTACCCAGAACCCCCCGCGACACTGTTTTTGCATCATCAGGCATTGGGATCTCAACCCAGAATTCCAATGGGCGGCGGAGACTGCGGGAACTGTGGGATAGCTACCCACGGTGCAATGCTCCAGAAGTCAACGCTAGCCTCGGTACTGTGGACGCGGTCCGCCGACTTAATGCACTTAGAGCATTTTATGTGGGGGGACACACAATCGACTGTATAAAACCGATTTCTATAAAACCGGCTTCTATCAATTCGACCTAATTTTGTAGTGTAGACATACCCTAAGGAATAAAACCATTTGAAATGAAAGATGTGTGAATCCCCATTAATGCTGATTGCCACAAATCTGTTATCCCCTCTTGGCTTGATATTGCATCAAATGAGTTCATTATGACTAACACTACAACACAGAATACAAATGAATTAGTGATTACCATGTTATTATAGCATTACCATGGCCAATATTTTTCCCTGGACTCTGAAAGGGAAGAGGAGAAATGCCTGGGTCTCTATCATGAGACTATTTTAGGAAATCATGTCAAGAAAGGAAAGACACTTCTGACCTTGAAAATGAAGAAGAAAACTTTTGGCTAGAGAAGATGGTTGCCTAGAGCAGGGGTTCCCACAAGAAATTTTTTGGTGGCCTGAGAGCGCAACCACCAACTCTTGCTGGTGGCCACTGACAATTTTTCCTAAAATACTTAATTAACCTTAGGGGGAACAAATATGCACAGATACATGTCCAAATCATTGTAATTTATGTAGGTTTTTTTGCAGACTCAATAATAAAAATAATGTACAGTTGTCTCTATTCTTTACTGGACCTAAACAGAATAGAAACAAAATAAGGTGCTTTGCACAGTCTTCTCTATTTTGTTGTTGTTTCTTTTGCTTTTTTGTCTGCTTTATTTTAAGACATGGCTAGCTAGTAAGGCTGCTGCTGTGAAAACTGACATATGTATATTTGTATGTATTGTATCACTTTTCACAGCAGACTTACCAGCTAGCTGGGAAGCAGTGAAGAGTGATATTAACAAACATACAAATATCGCTTTTCATAGCAGATTTACGCAGCCCCGGCAAGCCAGGGAACGAATTAAGCCGTGGATGGAGAGGTGGGTAGGGAGGCAGTGGGGGCAGGGTCGATGGGGGTAGGGGGACGTAAGCCCAGGCTGGAGCCCAAAGCCCCCAGGCTGGGGGATGGAGCATGAAGCCCTGCAGCCAGAGCCTGGCCCCTGTCACCCCAGGGCTGAAGCTGGAAGCCCAAGCCCCACCACCCCGGGAAGGTGGGGAACTCACACCAGCTGCCTGCTCCTCTGGCATGTGTGGCTGCAGATGCGGGCAGAGCCCAACCCCTGCTGGCAGCCCCAGGATAGGGGCCACTGCTCCCCCCCCCCCCCCCCCAAATCACTGCCCAGGAGGCTGTGGCCACAAGAAAAGCCTCTGTTGGCCGCATTTGAGAAACACTGGCCAGGAGTCATGATCTGCCCCTTTTTGGGCACAAACCTTGTTTACCACCAGTGTCTCTGGGTCACTAGTACAGCTCTTTCCCCTGCTCTAAGCTTTGTCTTAGGACACTTGCCTGTACAGATCAGGCGATCCTGGCTGCTTTCCTAAATGTATTAGGAGGGCTTTTCAGATCTCTACAATACCTTACCTCAGGGTTTGAAAAGGCACTAAAAAGGTATTTAGCCAGATTAAACATAACAAAGGCATTCAGTAACCCTTCTACTTCTCACTCCCAGAGTGAAAGCCTAAACTGATAAGAGCCCAGCAGAGGTTCCCTTTCTGACCACACTGAAGCACCCCCACTCCCACTGTGATCCTTCTCTCTCTCGCCTCAGGAGCCAGTCAACAATTATTTAAATTAAACCCAGTTTAAAAGGAGCAGGCTAGGTGGAATCAAAGCCTCTGTGTCTGGGTCTTCATCCGATAACATACCCCATACAACAATTCCACCTGACACTTGTAACCACAGCTGATAGCATACAATTTCCAGTTAACATAGTCCCTTCTCATCACCCTCACAGACCATTTAACAGGTCCTTGGGGGTTACAGGGCCGGGAGCTGGGTCCAGCTGAGTAGTGCTGATGTAACGCCGACAGACCCCGGTTGTTGGCAGGTGGGATCGAACCTGGGGCCTCTGGAGCTTAGTGCATGAGCCTCTACCACAGTGGTCCCCAACCTTTTTCGTCTGGCGGGCGCCAGATGACGAGCCATGCAGACCGGGACTGGCAGATGAGCATCTGCCGAAATGCCGCTGAAAAGCGGCAACATCAATAGGCATTGCCGCCAAAATGCTGCCAACAAGCAGCGTCATCCAGAGGTGTCGCCGCCGAATTTAGGCGGTGACGCTTCTGGATGACGCTGTTTGTCGGCGTCATTTCGGTGGATGCTCGTCTGCCGGCCAGTACGTGAGCGCACATAGATGCCCCAGCGGGCTTCATGGCGCCCGTGGGCACCGCATTGGGGACCACTGCTCTACCGCAGGAGCTAAAAGCCAACTGGCTCTTAGCTAAGGGTTGGTCTACACTGGCAATGCTAAAGCGCTGCGACGGCAGCGCTTTAATGTGACTTGTGTGGTCACGGCACAGCGCGCTCTAAAAAAACCAGCTCAACGAGGGGCGCGGCTCCCAGCACTGGGGCACGGTTTACACTGGCACTTTACAGCGCTGCAACTTTGCTGCGCTCAGGGGGGTGTTTTTTCACACCCTTGAGTGAGCAAGAAAGTTGCAGCGCAGTTAATTGCCAGTGTAGACAAGCCCTGAGGCTGTAAAGCAGACTCATTTTATCTCTTGGTGGCACTAGATGGGACAGAATACCACACCCACAAGGTGTGTGGGTTACACTGACACTGCTGAATCATCCCACAACACCCATCCCTGGGGCTAGCCAGGCACTGGTTCACCTCCTGGTGCAATTTCAAGCAACCTCAGAGCGGGAATGGGGGAGGGAAGGGCGCTCCCACTATTTGAAAGTGGACAGGCCTGGCCCTGCCACTTGTCACCATGGGCCCCGCCCCTGCCCCTCCTCTCCCCCCCCCCTCCCGGCCAGGCTGGAAGCTGTGGATAGCTCAGGCCCCTCCACCTGCCCAAGGTGGGGGGACCCCCCCCCCAAAAGCAGCCACTGGCCTATGTCCCCACCCCTCAGACCTCTGCTCTGGGCAGGTGGAGGATCCGTGGCTCCCCACAGCTGCCCGGGCAACTCTTACCATGGCTGGGTTGTGGCTCTGAGGCCCCACGCCCCAAGCCGGAGTCAGGTTGGGGTAAGAGCTACGCAAGCAGCTGTGGGGAGCTGCAGACCCTTCACCTGCCCTGGGTATGAGGTCCGGGAAGGGGGTGGGGAGATATGGACCAGAGGCTGCTCTCATGCTCCTCCCACCCCAGGCAGGTGGAGGGGCCTGGGCTCCCCAGCCCTGCTCTGGCTTGGCCGGAGCTAAGGGGAAAGAGGAGGGGCAGGGATGGAGCCACATAGGGAGAGGGGGCCCTTGCCCCCCCCCCACTTTTGGGATAGCTCCGCTGCCCCTGACTTGTGCCAGCTGGTAGTGGCCCCTGCCCAGGGGCCAATACACCATCTGGTAAGCACAGAAACTCTCTAGCTATACTCTTTCTCCAGCCATGTCCCCAAAACACCTATACCAGCAGCTGCCAGGGAGTTGGATAGACCTGGATACTCTGGCCCTCTGCAACCCGAGATATGTCCGCACAGACCTCAGCTGCCCTTCACAGCCCATTTGCACCTCTGGAGCAGCACAAAGGGGCTATGTCAAGGCCCAGGACCTAAGCTGTGGGCTGTGCTGGTTCTGGCACAGATCCCTCCCAACATTGTTCACTTCTTGCTGTTGACAACTCTATTTACAAACTGTAAATGGATCAAAGGCCAGCTGCAATTAGAAAGACACCCTCTGAAAAGATTCCCTGTTCTATATATTCCTCCAGTAGAGCTGGCTGAAAGGGAATACAAAAGACAAAATGCTTTTTTTTTTTAAATGTGTTTCCATTTAGTGTTGAACTTTTCTTTTCATCTAATTTTTGCAACCAGCTCTAACCTTCAGTGCCATCTTTCTTTAGAAAGTATAAACAGAGACCACTTCCTAACATGCCGTAGTCATCAGCAGAGAAAGAAACAGCTTGTCATTTTCAGAAGTGCGTTAATTTCTCTGGTGTCATGCAAGAATCACGTTGACACAGTCTTTTCTTGGAAACTGCAGTAATGGGTGCATTAATAGTGCCTACTCAGATATAAATTCTGACGTAGTTAATTTCTGCTGCCTTCAAAACACTGTCAGCTACATATGCGTGGGACACACACTACCAGTTCATCACCTGCCAAGAGTTCATTTTCAGATTAGCTCCAGTGTTTTCAAAAGGCTCCCATGCTTTTCCTTCAGTGACTTTTCTGCTGCGAAAGTGGTAGGCCAGTAGTTGCTGGGGCACCGTTAGCATAGCAAGGCCAACTTTAGCCGTAGACACTCTTAGCTCACAAATTAATATCAGATTCCGTGTTCTGCCTCATTTATATTTTACTTTTTAATCCAGTGTAGATACATGCATGGATTGTCTGATCCAGGAACAAAGCTTGATCCATTATGTGGGACATAAAAAAATGGACAAAAGGTAACAGAGGTCCCAATCCTGCTTATACTTTTGCATGTTTAGTTTGACACACAAGTGGTCTCATTGAGCTCACTTTTTGGGGGAACTATGCCCAAAAATGTTCTGTAGAAGTGCCATTTCCTTATACCTTGCATCACTGATGAAAGAAAAGTAGTATTCTATCCCTAATAGTCAATATTTTCCAATGAGTGGATTGCTCTCAGCACACAGACCCCATCTTTAGGATATAATATAGAACTCAGAATAGCGTCTCCAGTTTCTCGCTCTCGGATGCCCTTTCTCATGTGAATTCTAAAAATCTGCTCTGTGCTAGACATGCCTTTCACATGTAGTTTGGGTGTTGCTGGTATGAGTCTCACAGCAGTGTGAAAGAGGAGTAACTCCATCGATGTCAATGTAGCTACTGATGTAAAAATGAATGTGAGATCAGCATCGGGCCAGAATAATCTAATTTATATAATTTTCTAAGTGATGCTTTGCTGCCAAAAAAGTGAAATAACTTCATAATTAAATGTACCAAGTTCAGTTCAGTTTGTCTCAACATGTGTTTCTTAGCTGCCTGCACTTTCTCTATTATTCCAGCCAGCATGTCTCCTGTAACCAATCTTTCCTCAGTTTTGCAGACTCTCTCAGATCACTTCTAACTTTGCCTCCTTGTCTAGGGGTTTAAGCACAGAACTGAGAACCAGAGGCGCCCAATTTCTAATATCCTCTCTACTACTGATTCCCTCAGTGACTCAAGTCACTAATCTCATGCTGTAAAACAGGCGATACCTGTATCAGAGTGACATTATGATGATCAATGTTTGCACAGTACTTTAATCTGACAAGCACTAATCAGTTCCTGTTTTTCTTTGCTGGAAGAACCTTCCAAATTACCAGAGATCCAAAAGATTATCCTTTTGCCTCAAAGGCTTGATTCTGTTCTTGTTCAAATCATTGTTAGACCTGTTAGAGCTTGTTTTTAACATAGAAAATTAATCCCCGCCCCAGAAAAGATCACACCTCCCTGAGCCATCTAGGTCTCCCAGGAGTAGAAAGTCTGGGCCTTGTTACTCTCTCTTTGCCCTACTTTACTTCCTAATGTCCATTCACTCTCTTCATCTCCTTGCACACCCCCATACCAGGATTATCCCTTGTAACACTACCTCTGCAGGTACTTTTTCTGCTAGCAGCCTCCCTTCCCCAGTCATCACCAAAGGAGTAGCATGTTTGGATCCCTGCTGCTTCCATCCCCTTTCTCCTTCAAGACTGCGATCCATGCAGCTGTTATCTACTCCCCCATCCACCTTGTTCTTGGATTTTGACCCAGACCTTCCCTCTTACTCTCACCATTATAATCTCAGTTTGGTAACTAATGCTGAGGTTTCTTGCCTGCAATTTGCTAACCCATCCACCTGTTCCTGTAACCTCATCCCTTCCTACCTACTCATCCCCCACCCACACTCTGTCTCCCTTAGTCACCCTTTTAAACCTCTCTTCTGACACCTTCTCCGAAGTTGAGGGACAGCTGTGGGTAGCCTATATAACTTACTAAAAACTATGCATTGCAACCATCAGCAGACCCACTTTATTTGTATGTTGTACCCCTTTCTGCAAAGAAGTTGGTTAGTCTTACTAGAGAGTGAGCAATTCAGGGCATGGACTGTTCTTTCCTTTGTGCTTGTACAGCACCTAACACATTGGGGACAAGCAGTAAAATAAAATCATTCTTCTTGGGTTCCAGGAACACTCAGTTGCTGGGATCCAAATAATTGTAGCCTTCCAGCTGCCAGGCCCTCATTTCCACTGCTGCAATTGTTTCATCTCTCCCCTCTATTTAGACATCCTGCTGCTTGATTTTTCCCCTATACTGTTAAACCACAGCATGCTGAACAAGACAGATATTGCTACTACAGTCTGTCTGTTACTTCCTTTCCTTCAGGGCTGCTAAGCCAAACACCATAATCTGATTATGTGGCTGATGAGACACTCAGCAAACAGCCAAATACTTCTCCACACCAACCAGCCTGAAAGGGAATGTTCTTTCACTTAAAACTCAACCCCACAATATTTAAATGGGATGGAAGTTCCATAAGTGGGTTTTTAATCACCCCTGAAAAGAAGAGCCAGAAAGGCAAATTACAGGACTTTACAGCAGGGTCAAAGTGCTGCTTTTAGAGTAGGGTGAATTTATAGAGTTGGCAAATCCAACAGAAGGAGGGGATAGGAAATAGTTTTACAGCTTCTCTTCAAATTTTTCACTTTTCCCATTAAAATAAAAGGCTTGTGAAAGCGCTTTTCACAAGAGAAAACTGAAAGTGGAGCATTTGTTAGGGCAAAAGGCATTTCCATAGATATGAAAAATTTGTTCTTGCTGGACAAATTGGTCCAAGGAAAAAAAGGAAAGCAAAACAGAATTTAGAAAACAGATCGTGTGCAAAATTGTGACATTCTAAGGAGTATTAATTACCATGAAATGCAGAAAAAGAAATCTAGCCGTAAACATGAAGTTTCTCACTTCCTCACGCTTTTCAAATATCTGACGCCATTTCTGAGTTTGCAAATTGAAAATGGGTATGTTACTTCTGAAGCATCCTAACTGCAGCAGGCTCCTGCCTTTCAGAGAACCTTTGTCCTCATGAAAAATACTCCAACAAAGGAATTTAGCATTACACAAAAATGTTTGCATAGGAAGGATTGTAAGGGGAAACAGTGTAGTTTGCCACAGGTTTTTAAACACATGATCTTCCTAGGATACCATTGTCTCAGCCAACATAGAAACACCCTCAAAACAGAGATTTCCTCCAAACTAAACAGCTATGTCCTTGCTGTTGGAGGATGAAATTAGATAGTCTTTGTGACTTCCCATAAATTCCTTTAGCTCTTACCAAGATGTTATATCTTCCCCATGTCTGACCAGCAAGAATTTTTTTGATCTATGCTGTTTAACAAAGTGATTAATTAAATTTATGTTCTACGATCAAGAATGTAGGTCTCACAAGTGACTAATGATTTTGAGTGCCCAACTTTAGATACTTTAAAGACAACTGATTTTCTGAGGGCAGGTACTCAGCAGTTCTGAAAATCTGACTCCTAGGTGTCTCAGTTGGACACCTTAAAGTTGTGGCCCCCCAAAATCACTACTCACTTTTGAAAATTTAAGCTGAACTTAGTGTTGTGCATGTCTGTACTGACCATCTCTGCAGTATTATTACAAGCACATTTACTATAAGTTCCCCACAGCTAATAACCATCAGCCTCCAGACACCCAACAGGATTCCCTCCACTGCTAAGCTCAAAATCAGGCAGATGTCCAAATATGGATTTAGGAACCTAACTCTCAGATGCCAGTCTTTGTAGCATAGTCAGTTTGTAGGATATTTGATTTAGTTTAAATGGCTACTGTCCCCCTGAGCCTATTACTAAATAGAATTCACTACAAATTTAAATCCTTTTCCAGAACAGGAATCAAAATACCCTGATCATCAAGCTGAGTAAGAGATTTACCATTCATGAGTGTTATGTTGAGTTATCCGGGGCTAAGGTAGCAATTACTCAACTATGGGGAAATTTCATCCTTTGATCCCCTTTTATGATACTTTTTCTTAACTGAAGAGCGGGGCCCCATGCACTGTACAAACAGAGTACTAGACCGTCCCTGGCCCGAACAGCTTACCATCCAAATAATGTATGTTTATCTCCTGCCATTTGACCCTTGAAGTTAACTATCATTTGTCATCACTAACTCACAGAATGGTGTTAAGTGCTCTAAGAAAAACTGCATCTTCTGTTTCAATAATTAATAGTATTAACTTGGATATTCTGAGAGCACCACCAACCTCAGCCTTCCCAGGAGTCTTTAAATCTATTAGACAACCTCATACTCAGTACTATGAACTAGATTCTTTACCACATTCCTCTCCAGTTCAAAGTGGGCCAGATCCTCAGCTGGTGTAAACTGGCATAGCTCCATTGAAGACAGGATCTGGCCCATATCTTACTGCTCTTTTTGGTGGGGGGCAGGGGGCGTGAGGATAAAGTTGACCTCCTTGACAACTTTCTATCCTGCAAATGATACTCTCTAGGGTAGCTAGGATCATTTGAAGTTATGCAGTAAATATGTTGTGGGAGAAGTCATAACATACCAAGGAAGCAACACAGTTTGAAAAGACAAAATGGCTACCTGAGAGAGTCCACCAAAGACTCTATCCATTACATCATCATGACAGGAAAGATTTTAACCAGCACCTAAGGAGATGCTAGAGAACTTGGTTCATCAATGAGATGAAGCTGGAAGGTTTATGATGTCTCAGCTAGTTGCAACATGGGACTTTTCTTTTCTGGGGAAATACACACATCTAAGTGAGTGACAACAATGAACTGTGGTTCAGCCTTCCACGTGGCAAAAAGAAAAATTTGTCCAAGCCTTCATTTGAATTTTTAAAATTTTTTTGGCTCCTCCAAATATTTTCCACATGCCCGTGTACAACATACCTTTGGAAGGTTTCAATTTATTAATTAACATAGTGTGCGCTCTGGCATCCCCAGACAAATCTGCAGCAAAGCTCATCAAGCCAGTGGCCAGGATACTAAGCTATGCTTATAGATCAGACACGAGGACACATGAGGCCCCAGTGAACATTAAGACCAGGTTTCCTTGCACCTCTGCCCCCAAGTTATTAGAAAGCATACCTACTATGAACCAACCTTCCACTGAGGGATCGCTGAAAGTTGGGGTCACCTGTCACAGGTACCAAGATCATTAAAGGTATTTAGGCACCTAACTCCCATTGACTTCAATGGGAGTATACCAGGGTCCTCTCACTGCAGTGGCACCTCCTGCTGGCCGTCCTGGGAATTAGCTCAACCAGGCTTGTACTTCCCCTTCAGTGTTGTCTTCCCCCATCCTGTCTTACTGTGCAGCCCCTCTCACTCCAGCAACTGCAGTCTCCTCTTCGTGGCTCATCTGGCCAGGTCGCTAAAGTCCTCCCCTTTCAGGGAATTCAGACCCGCTGGCTGGCTGGCATCTTGAACATCCTCGCCCCTTCCCAGTGGTTGGTAGGGGATTCCAGCCCAGGTACCCTATAACAAGCAGCCATGGTCTCTAAGTCATCCTACCTCTCGCTGCTGTTTCTCTGGGCTTCTTCCTACCCATCTGGCTTCCCCCTGTCTCTGGGTTTGACAGCCTACCAACTTCCTCCATTCAGGGAGTGACTGCAGCCTACTTCCCTGTAGCCAGCTACTTGGCTTTATAGGCCCTGCCTGTTGCTGCACAGGTGGGCCTGCTTGCAGTGACTCAGTTCTCTGCTCCCTGCCTCCTCCTTCAGGTGCACCCTAGGCAGTTACTTAGACTATCCAGCCACCTTAACCCCGCTCAGTCTAGAGTGGGGTGGACACTCCATCACAGGGAGATTAGCACCTAAATACCTCTGACAATCTGGGCCAGGGTCCACAGGTGCTTGAGGGCTGGTGATGTAATGCGACGAGAGTATACATGCACGTGAAGCTCATAAGCTCATATTTATTATTAATGGGAGGCAGGGACATTCCATGCACATTGATAGCTAAATATGCTCCTTATCCTGCGGACTCATATTTTAATGGAAATACAATATTGCAGATAATGGCTTGAAAGTTTTAGCTGTAAGCAAAGAAAGCAACACTCACCTGCAACTGACAAATGATATTTATTTAATCAAGACTACATTGTTTATTGTGCAGTTACTTATCAATTAGAGTCTAGCTTTTCCAGGCATTATGCAGCATTCCTTCCTGCAGACTATTTTTGTGGGGCCTAGGAAGCCAAACAATCCATTCAGTTACCTTTAAATGCAGTTATAAGGCAATAACAGTGGGCCTGCCTTGTAAGTTGCTATAATTCTTTTAATTGCTAGGCTCTCCGGGCCTGCTGAGCCTGAGGACCACAATAACGATCTGTACAATGTGATTAATGAGGATGATGGAGGAGATGTCATGCTCTAATGTGGTGACATTCTACGGGCTTGTTACTGCTGCTGCTTTAGAATAAATACTGACCAATAGGTGATCCACCTGGTAGATTATTTCTTCTTGAATAATCCTTGACCAAAACAAGTACTGGAAATCTTTCTTACAAGTCATCTGAACTCTTCTCCCACAATCTCTAGTCTCCCCAAACTTTTTCCCCACTAAAAAACGTTACAGCTTTGCAAAGGTCATTGCATACACGTCTCAAAACATAAAACTGCTTTTGATTCTTCGCTACACATGCACAATGTAATACAAAATGCCACTGACACTGTGGACACTTATTTAATGCCCTGGAAAGAACACAGTCTGGAAGGTGACATTTGAATAGTAGAGTGGACCTTTCATAATCAATTCCCCCAGCACAAAAAAGTGCCCTTTGGCAGAATTCGACAACAAACAAGGGAGCAATGTATCTCCATCTTTTTTAGCCTGGGACTGATGGCATGGTCTCGCTTCACCTCCTACAGTTGTAGTACACTCTGAAACCAGGGCATGGTGGGGCCTTTGCCCTGCCATATGGCCTTGGGGAAAAACTGCAAAGAGAAACCAGCCAGTAGGACCAGCGCCAAAGCAGCCAAAACAGGGACCTCTGGACATTCAGAGGACTTTCTACAGTTTTATCTGGACTTTCTCTGCCCTGTGCTGATTGGCTGTTTGCTCCAGCCCTCTCCCATTCTCCCAGGTATGTCTACGTTGCCCTCAGGAGGTGTAATTATAGCACATGGAGACATACACAAGCTAGTTTTGATCTAGCTAAATCAAAGCTCCTTGAAAGTAACAATAGCAGTGAAGCCGCAGCAGCCTGGACAGCGGCTCTGGCTAGCCACTCCAGTATGCACATGGGGTTCTGGGCAGGGAGGTTGCCTGTGCCACCACCCCTGCTGCCGTGACTACACTGCTATTGTTATTTGAGCTAGATCAGAGCTGTCTCTGGTACAGCTACACCAGGAGCAATCACATCTCACATACCCAGTCTCCATCTCAGCATCACTCCACACCTGCTCCTCTTACCCTGTACCCTGTCCCCCTCATGCCCCATTCCTTCAGTGTCTCCTCTCCCTTCACTTCCCCCCCCCCACCACCACCACCACACACACAATTTGCTTATCCCTTCCTCACTAAACCCACCTTAAAAAATCATGGAACTAACATACATGGCATTTGCTGGCACCCCATTGTTCACTCAGTATGTGTTTTACCCCTGCTCCCTGCCCTGTGTCTGACCTGTCTATTTAGATTGTAAGATCTTCAGGGCAGGGACTGTTATTCCGTGTTTGCACGGTGCCTAGCACAGTGGGGCCCCACTTTTGGTTTGCCCTCAAGCACTGCCATAATAAACATGATTAAATAATAACAATAAAGTTGTATTCTTACTCATAATAGGGAGCAGCTGGAGCAAGATGGACCCCTCTTCTGTCCCTACTCCTGATTGGAGCAGCTGCAGCAAATCAAAAGCAGGGATTCCTCATTCCCACTGAGCAATGGCCATTTTTCTCCTCTTCCCATCTCACCTCTGTTCAAACAGCACAGAAGAAGAAAAGCACTTAATGCATATCTGGTAGATGGAATGCAGCACTGTAGACTGCATTCCAAGGGAAGAGAGGTGTTAAACTTCACTGCAGGTGAAATGGATTTTCACTATTAGAGAATTCAAAGTCCACAGAAGTGAACTGAAGAAATTCTGGACTTTCACTCCTTTTCAACATATTATAATCAAGGTCACTAATAGTGGGTTCCACTATATACACAACAGAGATAAGGAAGTACCTAAAACACTGTGGCTCTATGCAGAGGCATCTATTAGAAAATGGAACAGCCTCACTGTTTAAGAGGATGATCTCCTTGATTATAGGAGGGAACATCCATGTAAAGTTATAATTAGATATAATACCGCCTTAGGCCATGAGTGAGCTTGGCGGCTCTCAAAAGCAGGGTTTATCTGTACTTGGATGGTTAAAACCCAGTGTTCTTTAAAAAGTCATTTGAGTGATTCAGTAGGTGGCACTCTTCCCCTCAGAGTCAGTGCTGACTCCATTGCATAACATTAGGGGGTACTCTGTTTTTGGAGGTTGTCTTTCAATGAAAAATACAAGAGCTAAAGGCAGGCCTGTTGGCCCCATGCTTCTCTCCAAATATCAATTTAACTACATTCTGCCTACAAGAGTTCCCCCTGCAGTTTCAGATAGGTAGAATCATAGAATATCAAGGTTGGAAGGGACCTCAGGAGGTTATCTAGTCCAACCCCCTGCTCAAAGCAGGACCAATCCCCAACTAAATCATCCCAGCCAGGGCTTTGTCAAGCCTGACCTTAAAAACCTCTAAGGAAGGAGATTCCACCACCTCCCTGGGTAACCCGTTCCAGTGCTTCACTACCCTCCTAGTGAAAAAGTTTTTCCTAATATCCAACCTAAACCAGCCCCACTGCAACTTGAGACCATTACTCCTCGTTCTGTCATCTGGTACCACTGAGAACAGTCTAGATCCATCCTCTTTGGAACCCCCATTCAGGTAGTTGAAAGCAGCTATCAAATCCCCCCCTCATTCTTCTCTTCTCCAGACTAAATAATCCCAGTTACCTCAGCCTCTACTTATAAGTCATGTGCTCCAGCCCCCTAATCATTTTTGTTGCCCTCCGTTGGACTCTATCCAATTTTTCCACATCCTTCTTGTAGTGTGGGGCCCAAAACTGGACACAGTATTCCAGATGCGGCCTCACCAATGCCGAATAGAGGGGAATAATTACGTCCCTTGATCTGCTGGCAATGCTCCTACTTATACAGCCCAAAATGCCGTTAGCCTTCTTGGCAACAAGGGCACACTGATGACTCATATCCAGCTTCTCGACCACTGTAACCCCTAAGTCCTTTTCTGCAGAACTGCTGCCTAGCCGCTCGGTCCCTAGTCTGTAACAGTGCATGGGATTCTTCCGTCCTAAGTGCAGGACTCTGCACTTGTCCTTGTTGAACCTCATCAGATTTCTTTTGGCCCAATCCTCTAATTTGTCTAGGTCCCTCTGTATCCTATTCCTACCCTCCAGCGTATCTACCACTCCTCCCAGTTTAGTGTCATCTGCAAACTTGCTGAGGGTGCAATCCACGCCATCCTCCAGATCATTAATGAAGGTATTGAACAAAACCAGCCCTAGGACCAACTCTTGGGGCACTCTGCTTGATACCGGCTGCCAACTAGACATGGAGCCATTGATCACTACCTGCTGAGCCAGCCAGCTTTCTATCCACCCATTTTTCCCTCCCTAAACTGATGTAACAGTGTTCTGTGCTGTTAAGGGATTTCACTATTAAACCCAGATGTGGTTGCATTTGGAAAAGATGGCTAAAGTTTTCAGAAGTAGGTGTCTAAAATTAGATACTAAATGAAATTACCTTGTTTTCATAAATGCTGTGCACCCATAACTCCCATAGAAGTCAAAGAAAACCACAAAAATGGTCAAGACCTTTGCAGGTTTTTTTGTTTGTTTTTATTTTCACCTAACTTGTAGCACTTTCATTTGACAATTGGGGACCTATACAGTTAATTTGTATGGCTGCCCTGGAGTGGGTGGTGGGTCATTGAAATAACAATGCAAATTGGTTGGCAAATTGATTTGTGGTCAAAGTTTAAATAATGAAGTTATTTCACATATAACGACAAGGCTCTTGCTTTGTCTCGTTATGCTGACAGTACAAGAATATTAAACATTAGTTATCCACTGCATAGCCAGAGTATTCATAAACACCACAAGCAAGGAAACAGTTTTCCTATGCACTCGTTTTTAATGATCACTTTGTATTCCCAGACATTTCACCCTGACAAATGAGTTACGTTAGCAGGACACAGTCTCTCATTGTGGTGATTGCTATGCATAGGCCTTCGCTGTGCTTTATCTGAGAGGCTCTTGCAGCATGAGTCCCTACAAACTGTATAGAGAAGCGTAGAACAACAATGCTGCTTCTATCAGTGCTGTTCCAAAGAGGGTTCTTTTTTCAGTACACACAATCCTCTCCATACAAATATTCAAATACAAAACCACGCTTGTACTGTGGACAAAAAAATAAAAATTAAGTCAGAGTTAGACAGCGACTTACATTTTTGCAAATGGACATTTCATACCAGCAGGTCACTATAGCAGTGGGAAATTTCTGATCAAAAAATTCCTTAAGTGCATACTTAGGGAAACACACTGTGTACGTGGGGGTATGTAAACGTCCGGTGCGGGGGTCGGGCCCTCTCAGGGGCCGTCGGGGGCCAGGCCGCCTCACTACACGGCCTGGATCGGTCTCAGGGTTCCGCCCCTCTGGCAGGGACTAGGCCAAAGGTACACGGCCTCTGCAATGAGCTCCTGCTCTCCGTCAGGGTCCGGCAGTAACTCAGGCCCGGGCTCCGGTCCTCACTGCCGGAGCTGGGGATTACAAAGTCAGTCAAGCCCCCGCGCTAGCTCAGGGCGGGGCAATAAACAGTAGTTCGGGCGCTCAGCTCCGTGGATCCGGAGCTGCGCCCTGACAAACTCAGGACGTCCCAGGCCCTTATTCAGGGGAGGGCAACCCCCAATAGTCCAGGGCGCTCAGAACCTTCCTTCAGGCTGAGCAGTAAAGTCAGGAGTTCAGGCCCGGCCCTCAATCAGGGCGGGGCAACAAACAATAGTCCAGGGGGCTCAGGACCTTCCTTCAGGCTGAGCAGTAAAGTCAGGGGTTCAGGCCCGGCCCTCAATCAGGGCGGGGCAACAAACAATAGTCCAGGGGGCTCAGGACCTTCCTTCAGGCTGAGCAGTAAAGTCAGGGGTTCAGGCCCGGCCCTCAATCAGGGCGGGGCAGCACACAATAGTCCAGGGGGCTCAGAACCTTCCTTCAGGCTGAGCAGTAAAGTCAGGGGTTCAGGCCCGGCCCTCAGTCAGGGCGGGGCAGCACACAATAGTCCAGGGGCTCAGGACCTTCCTTCAGGCTGAGCCCAGGCAGGGTTAGTAGCCCCAGGCCCTCAGTCAGGGCGGGGCAACAAACAATAGTTCAGGGGCTCAGGACCTTCCTTCAGGCTGAGCCCAGACAAAGTTAGTAGGCCCAGGCCCTCAGTCAGGGCGGGGCAACAAACAATAGTTCAGGGGTTCGGGTTCAGGTCTGGGTATCAGGAGCTGAGCACGGACAAACTCGGGACGCCCCAGACCCTCAGTCAGGGTGGGGCAACAAGCACTCGTTCAGGGCAGCAAGCAATAGCTCAGTGGCGGTGCCAGAGCGCTGGCTGGAGGGGGAGACTGCCACCCGTTAAGTGGGGTGGCAGGGGGGACACAGGCCCACCCACTCCACTGTGTCCCAGCCCGGGGCCCTAAGAGCGGCAGTCAGTCTGCCGCTGTGTTGGTGGGGTCCTGACCGCAACACACCAACATGGGTTCGCTCTCTGTTGTAGCTAGACTGGGGTCAGCTACCCCCGGGCTGATTTCCATTTCCTCCTCCATTTGTACCTGCTCCCCGCTGGGCTCGGCAACGGGGTCCCACACCATGGGTTCCTCACTTCGCAGAGGGTCGTCCGGGTCGGGTTGCTCCTCCGGTCTCCGGTCAGGGGGGCGCTCGGGCCCCTCCTCGGGGTACCGTGCTCGGGGCAAGGGTGGCCAGTCTACCTCGGGGTACCTTGCTTGGGGAAGGCTTGGCCAATCCGCGTCGGGGTACCTGGCTCTGGGGAGGTCCGGTCGGTCGGTGTCCGGGTATCTGGCTCTGGGGCAGCTCGGTCCGTCCGTGTCCGGGTACCTGGCTCTGGGAAGCCTTGGTCTCGCCGGAGCTCGCACCGGCACGTCTGGCCTCTCCGGCTGCTGGGCTCTAACTGAGGGCTGGGGCCTGGCTCTTATACTTCCTGTCCCGCCCCTTGACTTCCGGGGGGCGGGAACAGGTGGCGGTGGCTCCGCCCACTTGGGTGCCAATTCAGGCTCCTCTCCCTCAGGGGCCGTCGGGGCCCAGGCCGCCTCACTACACGACCCCCCCCCCAAGGCTGGTTCCCGTGCAGCGGGGCCAGCCCATTCCACACCCCCCAACCGGGAAAGGAAATCCGCGTTTGCGTGCTCCTTACCAGCCCGATGGCGGACCGTGAAAGCAAACGGCTGGAGCGCCAGGTACCATCGTTGCAGCCGCATGTTGTGGTCCTTCATGCGGCCTAACCACTGAAGGGCGGAGTGGTCGGTGACTAGGGTGAAGGGGACTCCCAGGATGTAATAGCGGAGAGCTTCACAAGCCCACTTCACGGCTAGGGCCTCTTTCTCGACCACCGCATAGTTCTTTTCGCGTGGGAACAGTTTCCGGCTAATGTATAGGACGGGATGTTCCTCGCCCCCTACGTCTTGGGATAAGACCGCCCCGAGTCCCACTTCCGAGGCGTCTGTCTGCAAGACAAATGGCAGGTTAAAATCGGGGCTATACAAGACCGGCTCGCTGCAGAGGCACTTCTTAAGAGTCCGAAAGGCCCTGTCGCACTCGGTAGTCCAGATCACCTGCCGTGGGCTGTCCTTTGTTAGGAGCCCCGTTAAGGGGGCTGCGATTGCCGCGAACTGGGGGATGAACCGCCAATAATATCCGGCCAAGCCTAGGAATTGCCGCACCTGGCGCTTTGTGGTTGGCGGGGGGCAGTTTGCAATTGCCTGGACCTTCCCGATCAGGGGTTTTACCTGCCCATGCCCGATAGCATACCCCAGGTACTTAGTCTCTTGCCAGCCGATGCGGCATTTTTTTGGATTGGCGGTTAAGCCGGCCTCCCGCAGGGATCTCAGGACGGCTGCGACTCTCTCCAGGTGGGTCTCCCATTGCGGACTATAGATGACAACGTCGTCTAAATACGCGGCCGCGTATTCTTGATGGGGCTGGAGGAGGCGGTCCATCAGGCGCTGAAAGGTGGCCGGGGCCCCGTGGAGGCCGAAGGGCATCCTGGTGAACTGATAGAGACCTGTGGGGGTGGCAAAGGCAGTCTTCTCACGGGAGGCGGGCTCTAGGGGGATCTGCCAGTAGCCCTTACTCAGGTCCAGGGTGGTGATGTAGCGGGCCCCTCCCAGGCGGGCCAACAGCTCATCTATCCGAGGCATGGGATAGGCATCAAATTTGGAGATGGCGTTGACGCGGCGGAAGTCAATGCAGAACCGCTGTGACCCGTCGGGTTTAGGCACCAACACCACGGGGCTACACCACTCGCTCTGGGATGGCTCTATCACCCCTAGATCCAACATCGCCCGCACCTCCTTCTCCATGACCTGTCTCCTATGGTAGGGCAGGGGCCGGGTCGTCCCCCGTATCACCACCCCGGGTTCTGTTTGGATCCGATGGTGTACGAGGGAGGTGTGTCCCGGCTGGTCCGTGAAAGTGTGGGAGAAGGCTTGGAGGAGGCACCGAGTCTGGCGGAGCTGTTCCTCGGTTAAGTTCTCCCCGAGCTGGGGTTCCTCGGTGTCCCCGGAAAGGGGAACCTGGGGTCCCAGTTCCGGTTCGGGCGGGTAGGGGTTGATCAACAGCCCTTCTCGCTCTTTCCAGGGCTTCAGGAGGTTGACGTGGTAGCGTTGGTTCTTCTTCCTCCGGTCCGGCTGATTTATTTCATACGTGACCGGGCCCACTTTCCTGACTACCTCATAGGGCCCCTGCCACCGGGCCAGGATCTTCGACTCACTGGACGGGAGGAGGAGTAATACCCGGTCACCCGGTTGGAAGTCCCGAGTCTGTGCCCCTCGATTATACGTCTGGGCTTGTGTGTCCTGGGCGGCTTTTAAATTTTCCCGTGCCAGATCCCCCGCCTGCCTTAGACGCTCCTGTAGTTGCAGCACATACTGCAGGAGATCCTGGGCCGGGGAAGGAGCCTGTTCCCAGGTCTCCCTCATGAGATCCAGCAGGCCCCGGGGTCGTCGCCCATATAACAATTCAAAAGGGGAGAACTTAGTCGATGCCTGGGGAACCTCTCGTATTGCCAGAAGCAAGGGTGGAAGGAGCTGGTCCCACTGGCGAAGGTCTTCCGGGGGAAACCGACGCAGCATCCCTTTCAGCGTCCGGTTGAACCTTTCCACTAGTCCATCGGTCTGGGGGTGATAGATGGAGGTGCGGAGTTGCTTGACCCCTAGGATCTCACAGACTTGCTTGAGCAGCCGGGATGTAAAATTGGTCCCTTGATCCGTGAGTAGCTCCCGGGGCAGTCCGACGCGGGCGAAGATCTTGACCAGTTCCATAGCAATGGTGCGGGCCGAGATGTTCCGGAGAGGAACGGCTTCAGGGAACCTGGTGGCATAGTCCATCATTACTAAGATGTATTGGAACCCTGCGCTGCTCTTCGGGAGGGGCCCCACCAGGTCCACGGCCACGCGTTCGAAGGGGGTTTCCATAAGAGGCATCGGCACCAAGGGTGCCTTAGGGGTCTGGGCAGGGGCGGCCAACTGGCACTCTGGACATGACTTGCAATAGTCCTTTACGTCTTGATATACCCCGGGCCAGAAGAAACGCCCCAAAATCCTGGCCAGCGTTTTGTCATGCCCGAGGTGCCCCGCCGCCGGGACGTCGTGGGCCAGTTTCATGACCGCCCGGCGGTGACACCGCGGCACGAGAAGCTGTGTCCGGATGTCCCCCGTACGGGGGTCCTTCTCCACGCGGTACAGGCGTTCTTGTCGTAACTCAAAATGCGGCCACTGCGCCGCACGCTGGGGGTCAAGAATAGTCCCGTCTACGGAGGCCAGCTGTTCGTAGGCCCGTCTGAGGGTGGGGTCGGCCCGTTGGTCCCGGCAGAAATCTGTGGGCGCCGAGGAGTCCCCCCCCCCGAGGAGGGTCTTCTCGCCCCCCCGGGGGATTGGCGGGGACGGGGTTGTCTATCTCGTCGTCCTCAGTCCCCGGGGACTCCCCTCCCAACGCTGGCGTGGCCTGCGGGTTACCCTCGAGCCGGCGGCGTAAAACGGCGTTAAAGGTGGGCCAGTCCCGCCCCAGGATCACCGGGTATGCCAACCGGGGCGCCAGCCCCACCGTCATCTGCCGGGTGACCCCATCGATGGTTAGTTGGGCCCGCGTGCTGGGGTAGCGTCGCACATCCCCGTGTATACACTGCAGGGGAATCTTCGCCAGGTGGTCGTCCGCTGGTGGGCCGAGGGCCTGGCAGACCAGCGTTTGGCCACAGCCTGAGTCGAGGAGGGCCATCGCTTGGCGGCCGTCAACAGCCACGGGCACGGTGATCTTGGTCCCCTGTGGACGTCGGGCACGGCCTTCTCCTGAATAGACTTGGCCAAATGCACACCCCCGTTCCGGGCACTCCCGCTGCAAATGGCCATACCTTCCGCAGGAGAAGCAGGGTCCCACCGTGGCTCGCTCTAGCTGCGGCCGAGCCCCGGGGTCATCCACGGGGGGGGTCCGACGGTATCCCCCGGCGGGGCCTGCCGGGGTCCGTGTGAGCCTCCCGGAGGGTGCGGCCACCCGAGCCCGGCCCTCCATGCTACGGGCGGGAGCACTCGGGGCTGCCCGGGAGGGCGGCCCCCTCTTTTCTGGGTTGGGGTGCTCCGTGCGAACCGGGACCGCCCGACCAGCGGCCCCCGCCGGGACCTCCGCCGCAAGGAAGTCTTCCATTAACGTGACGGCCGCAGAGACCGTCGTCGGCCGGTGGCGGAGGACCCAGGATCTTCCCCTTGGCGGGAGTACCTGCGTAAATTGCTCCAGAACCACCTGCTCCATCAGTTCCTCCGCTGTCCGGCGCTCAGGTTGTAGCCACTTTCGACAGGTCTCTCGTAGCTCCTGAGCCACCATCCGCGGGCGGGCCCCCGGGGAGTAGGCCAGGCCCCTGAACCGTCGTCGGTAGGTCTCGGGGCTTACGTCCAGGGCGTCCAGAATAGCGGCCTTCACTAGGTTGTAGTCCCTGGCCGCCTCTACCGACAGGCCTCGGTAGACCGTCTGGGCAGTCCCCGTTAGGTAGGGGGCCAGGATGGTGGCCCACTGCTCCGGGACCCAGCCGGCCACAATAGCCACCCTCTCAAAGGTCACGAGGAAAGCCTCGGGGTCATCCTCGGGTCCCATCTTCGTCAACCGTACTGGGGGGCTGGGTCGCGGGGCCCCTGGGGCGACCCCGGACAGGGGTTCCCCCGGGCGGACTAGGGCCGCGGCAAGCTGCTGGATACACTTCTGCTGGAAATCCTGCTGTTGGGTAACCAGGTCCGCGATCAGCTGCCGTTGTTGGGCCCCCAGCTGCTCTATGAGTTGCTGCTGCTGCTGCAGGTGGGCGGCCTGGTACTCCTGCTGGTATCGCACCGGGGCCGCCTGTTGTTGCTCCTGACTCTCGGTCATGCGGGTCAGGAGCTGGGGTAAATCCCCCTCCCTTGCGGGAGGTCTCTCCCCCATTGCCCCCTTCTCACCGGTGTCTAGGGCTCGTGCCCACATGCTAGGCAGGAGGCCCCACGTTGGGCGCCACGTGTAAACGTCCGGTGCGGGGGTCGGGCCCTCTCAGGGGCCGTCGGGGGCCAGGCCGCCTCACTACACGGCCTGGATCGGTCTCAGGGTTCCGCCCCTCTGGCAGGGACTAGGCCAAAGGTACACGGCCTCTGCAATGAGCTCCTGCTCTCCGTCAGGGTCCGGCAGTAACTCAGGCCCGGGCTCCGGTCCTCACTGCCGGAGCTGGGGATTACAAAGTCAGTCAAGCCCCCGCGCTAGCTCAGGGCGGGGCAATAAACAGTAGTTCGGGCGCTCAGCTCCGTGGATCCGGAGCTGCGCCCTGACAAACTCAGGACGTCCCAGGCCCTTATTCAGGGGAGGGCAACCCCCAATAGTCCAGGGCGCTCAGAACCTTCCTTCAGGCTGAGCAGTAAAGTCAGGAGTTCAGGCCCGGCCCTCAATCAGGGCGGGGCAGCACACAATAGTCCAGGGGGCTCAGAACCTTCCTTCAGGCTGAGCAGTAAAGTCAGGGGTTCAGGCCCGGCCCTCAATCAGGGCGGGGCAACAAACAATAGTCCAGGGGGCTCAGGACCTTCCTTCAGGCTGAGCAGTAAAGTCAGGGGTTCAGGCCCGGCCCTCAATCAGGGCGGGGCAGCACACAATAGTCCAGGGCGCTCAGAACCTTCCTTCAGGCTGAGCAGTAAGGTCAGGGGTTCAGGCCCGGCCCTCAGTCAGGGCGGGGCAGCACACAATAGTCCAGGGGCTCAGGACCTTCCTTCAGGCTGAGCCCAGGCAGGGTTAGTAGCCCCAGGCCCTCAGTCAGGGCGGGGCAACAAACAATAGTTCAGGGGCTCAGGACCTTCCTTCAGGCTGAGCCCAGACAAAGTTAGTAGGCCCAGGCCCTCAGTCAGGGCGGGGCAACAAACAATAGTTCAGGGGTTCGGGTTCAGGTCTGGGTATCAGGAGCTGAGCACGGACAAACTCGGGACGCCCCAGACCCTCAGTCAGGGTGGGGCAACAAGCACTCGTTCAGGGCAGCAAGCAATAGCTCAGTGGCGGTGCCAGAGCGCTGGCTGGAGGGGGAGACTGCCACCCGTTAAGTGGGGTGGCAGGGGGGACACAGGCCCACCCACTCCACTGTGTCCCAGCCCGGGGCCCTAAGAGCGGCAGTCAGTCTGCCGCTGTGTTGGTGGGGTCCTGACCGCAACACACCAACATGGGTTCGCTCTCTGTTGTAGCTAGACTGGGGTCAGCTACCCCCGGGCTGATTTCCATTTCCTCCTCCATTTGTACCTGCTCCCCGCTGGGCTCGGCAACGGGGTCCCACACCATGGGTTCCTCACTTCGCAGAGGGTCGTCCGGGTCGGGTTGCTCCTCCGGTCTCCGGTCAGGGGGGCGCTCGGGCCCCTCCTCGGGGTACCGTGCTCGGGGCAAGGGTGGCCAGTCTACCTCGGGGTACCTTGCTTGGGGAAGGCTTGGCCAATCCGCGTCGGGGTACCTGGCTCTGGGGAGGTCCGGTCGGTCGGTGTCCGGGTATCTGGCTCTGGGACAGCTCGGTCCGTCCGTGTCCGGGTACCTGGCTCTGGGAAGCCTTGGTCTCGCCGGAGCTCGCACCGGCACGTCTGGCCTCTCCGGCTGCTGGGCTCTAACTGAGGGCTGGGGCCTGGCTCTTATACTTCCTGTCCCGCCCCTTGACTTCCGGGGGGCGGGAACAGGTGGCGGTGGCTCCGCCCACTTGGGTGCCAATTCAGGCTCCTCTCCCTCAGGGGCCGTCGGGAGCCGGCTGGAGTTTTCTGTGCTCCCTTCTCCCTCCGTCCTCCCTGGCCCCTTTCTGCTGCTGCTGTTGCTGCTTTTGCTGCCGCTGCTGCTGCTGCGTGCGTGAGTGAGGAGTGCGGAGTGGGGGGCCTTGCCGGCCTGCCCCCCCCCTCGCCCTCGCCTCCGGAGGGAGAAGCATCGGCCCCCCAACGCCAACACCGATACCATCTGGGGGCCCACCCGCCTGCTTGCTTGCCTGCCTGGCCGGTTGCCCGGCCGGCTGACTGCCGCTCGCTGCTGCTGCTGTTCCTGTGTGGGAGCCGCTGCCTCCGTCGCGGAGTGCGAAGAGACTGCGTCCCCGGTTCGGGAGATTGTGGAGGAGATTGTTTGAGGACTGTGTTTTGAGTGACTTTGCCATCTTTGCTCCTGGGGTGGTGGTGCCCCCAGTCGCGTTAGGAGTGTGGACGGTACTGAGCCTCTCGTTTGTAATTCCTCGGACTGGAAGCCGTCGCTTGCCAGGAAGCTCCGAGGTCGACTTGGGATCCTGCTGTCCCGTCCCCCGTAGCGGACTGTTGAAGGGGGTGCGGGGGGGGTGCGGTGCCCCCCCCTTCGTTCATCTACTCCCCCTCTACCACCACCCCCACCGCCGACAGCTGCCGACAACCCCTCCACCGCCCCGCGTGCCACCTGGACCTGCTTTTCGCCCCTCGGCAGGGCTGTTTGCTCCCCCCGCCATTTCCATCGTCCGGGACTGTTTACTTGCAGCAGTGAACGGCGGAGCCTGCGCTTCGCGAACGCTGTGGGTGCACCTTTTCCTTCGCCCTGGACTTCTCCTGCCCCCCAACTACGTTTCGCTGGTGGGGTCCCCTCCCTGTAGCCCCCTTTGTATTAGTTGGCCCTACCCTACCCCCCTCCTTTTGAGCCCCTTCGGTTTATTTTGTTTGGTGCCCATTCCCCCCCCCCCTCGGTTCCTAGCCTGCTGGCTGTGTTCCCGGCCCTGTCCTTGGGCTGCGGCTGGCTGGAGTTTTTCCTCCTACCCCTCCTTGTCCTTGGGCTGCAGCTGGCTGGACATTCCATTCTGTTTCCGAGCCGCTGCTCCGGTGCACCCCCCCCCTTCGCCCCCCCCGCGCGCGCTTGTGCCCCCTTTTTGTTGCCCCCTCCCCTTTTGCACTGTTCACCCCCCCCCCTTTGTGTTGTCTTTTGCCTAGAGGGGAGGAGCGGCTGCAGGTTGTGATGGCGGGGGACTCTGCCCCTGCCCCTGCCCCTGCCCCTGCCCCTGCCCCTGCCCCGTCGTCCCCGCCCACCCCAGTGGCCGGCCCCTCGGCTGGCCCTGTCCCGGATACCGCCGCTGCCACGGCTGCCCCCTCCACCGGCAGGAAGGGCCAAGGGAGGAAGAAGGGCAAGGGCCCCGCCCGTGGAGCCAGACCTCCTGCGGGCAGGGCTACGGTCCCCGCTGCGGCCCCAACACCGGCCGCGGCCCCTCCCTCTCCTGCCGTCCCTTCCACCAGCTCTGGTGGCGCTCCACCTCCGGCCCCCAGAGCATACGCCCAGGTGGCCGCCGCCTCTTTGCGTGCCGCCCCGTCGTCCGCCCCGACCGCCGCCTTTGGGCCTGTCCCTGGTGACCACGGCCCCTTCCCCTCGCTGACTAGGAGGCATGGCATCCGTTGCCATTTGGTGCCTGCCTCGCCCCACATTGAGACCTATGTGCGGGCCTTGGCGAGGGTGGTGGGGCCTACGGCCATCGTGGCGGCCTCCAAGATGTACGGGAAGGCCGTGTTCTTCCTGGCGTCGGTGGCCGCTGCGCAGGAGGCGGTGGAACGAGGCCTGGCGGTGGGAGGCGTGTTTGTGCCCTTGGAACCCCTGGAGGACCTGGGCGTACGGGTGCTCTTGACCTCCGTCCCGCCCTACCTCCCCAACGCCGCCCTGTTGCCGGCCCTCTCCACCCTGGGGAAGCCCATTTCCATTCTGAGCTCTCTCTCATTGGGCTGTAAGGACCCTGCCCTCCGGCACATCCTGTCTTTCCGCCGGCAGGTCCAGCTTCAGCTGCCACCGGCGGCGGGTGCCGGAGTGGCGCTCGAGGGGTCCTTCCTGGTGCCCTACCGGGGGGTCCATTATCGGGTCCACTATTCGACGGGGGAGGCCCGGTGCTTCCTCTGCCGGGCGCCGGGGCATGTCCGGAGGGACTGTCCCCTGGCCCGGCCTGGAGGGGCGTCCGAGACCCCCGGGGCCCGGGAGGGTGCCGGCCCTGTCATCGCCGGCAACCCTGGCGGTTCGGACACTGCTGCTGCCGCCGCCCCTCCTCCTTCTGCCGCGGTTCCCGCTCTGGCCGCGGAGACGGCCGGGCGGGCGGGCCTTGCCGTCGCCGACCCTGGATCGGCGGGGCATGTGGAGGAGAGGGCGGGGCAGCTTCCGCCGGCCGCGGGGAAGGGCCCGCCCCAGGGGGAGGTTTCCCTCGCCCCTGCTGTCCCTCCGACCCTGCCGCCCCGAGCCCCGGAGCCATCGCCCTTGCCCTCTGGCCCTGCCCCTGCTGACCGGCCCTCCACCTCCTCTTCCACCTCGGGGGGCTGGGTGACCGTCCGGGGGAAGCGCGGTGCCCGCAGGTCGCGGGCTCTCTCCCTCCCCTCTGATGAGGAGGGAGAGCAGGCCCCCCGAAAGATGCCGCGGGGGGCCGACGTTGTTAGTTCTGTTTCCGCGCCCCCGGACGGTGCCCAGCAGGAGGTGCCGGCCATGGAGACCGTGGATGCCGTGGCAGTGGCTGGGGAAACTTCTGTCCCCTTTGTTGAGCCCACACCTGAGGAGGCTTCCGTAGCGGTTCTCCCGGCCCTTGCTCCATCCGTGCCCCCCGCCGCCGCCGCCGATGCCGGGGCGGCCTTTGTCTCCGTGACTGGCGGGGAGGTCGCCGGGGCCGAGGGGACCGCTTTCGCCTCCATTTTCGATGAGATCGAGGCCCTGGGTCTGACCCCGGTTACCCAAGGGGAGGACGACCCTCTGCCAGCGGGCCCCGATCCGGGTGCTGGCTTAGTCCCGCCCCCTTCTCCTGCTCCCGGTTCCTCGCCCCACTCTGCCGCTCCCCACTTAGTCCTGGGAGAACCCTTAGCCCTACCCGCCAGCCCGGCCGCGACTACCATCTCGTGCACGGCCGCCGAGCCCCTCGGGGCGACGGCCGTTGCTGAGCGGCCGGTTCCTATCCCCGATCCTGCCCCTTCCATCGTTCCTGCCCCTGAGGCTTCCCCTGCCCCTGCTGCCTCCGTCCCCTCGGATGCTGACCTTGGCCGAGGGGAGCCGCAGTCTAGCGGCTTGGCAGCGGGAGATGGGGAGCCCGTTCCCGTTCCCGTCCCTGATCCTGTCCCCTCTCCTGCCCAAGTCCCTGTTCCCGTCTCGAGCCCCGCCCCTACTCCCGCCCTTGCCCCAGATCCTGTCCCCGAGGTGTCTCCTTTTGCCACCTCTGGTGTTACTGCCGCCCCCGGGGTTGTCGCATCTCCGTTGTCTGCAGACAACCCTCAGGGGGCGGTTTTTGTGTCTCCCCTTCCTGCCACTGTTGGGGCTGCGTTGTTCCCTCAGCCGCTCTCTCCTTTGCCGGGGATGGGGACGGGCTGCCCAGCGCAGCAGCGCCGGAGCTCGGCCCCTTGTTTGTCCGTCACCGTGGGCCGCGAGGACCCTTCAGGGGCCCAGCCGGAGGATGGCGGCGGCTTGGCCGCTGCCTCCCCCTCCGCGCTGCGGGATGAGCTGAGCCTCTTTCTATCGGATTCCCGTGGTTCCCAGGGTAAGGTGCAGCTCGCCCTTCAGCGCTGGGGGGACTTCCATCTCGTCCTCCGGGCCGTGAAGGCGCTTTTGGGGGAGGGGCGGGGGTCCGGTCGGCGGGACATCGCGGCCTATCGGCGGGCCCGCAGATTCCGCGACTCCCTTTTGACCTTCGGAGTCGAAACCGGGATCTTGCGGGGCCCGCTGGGGGCCGATGATCCCTCCGCCCGTGAGGATCTGCCCCAGCCCTCCGTATGACAGCTACCACCTTTGCGTCGTTGAATACCCGGGGCTGTAGGGTGGGTTTCCGCAGGAGCCAGGTGCTCTCCTTCCTTCGGGAGGGGGGGTACTCTGTGATTTTCCTGCAGGAGACCCACACGGCTCCGGCCGTCGAGGCTAGCTGGCGGCTGGAGTGGGGAGACGGGGTTTATTTTAGCCACCTCAGCGCCCATTCGGCTGGAGTGGCCACCCTGTTCTCCCCGGGGCTGCGGCCTGAGGTGCTGGGGGTCGCCGAGGTCGTGCCAGGCCGCCTGCTGCACGTCCGGGCCCGTGTGGAGGGGCTGGTTCTGAACTTGGTCAACGTCTATGCCCCGACCACGGGCTCGGAACGCGTGCCTTTCTATCAGCGGGCGGCGGCCTTCCTCGGCACTCTGGATTCTCGCGAGTGCCTGGTCCTGGGCGGGGACTTTAACACCACCCTCGAGGACCGGGACCGCTCCGGGCCTGAGTCTTCCCAGGCAGCCGCGGGCGTCCTCAGGGAGATCGTAGACCATCACTCCCTGGTGGACGTCTGGCGCGACCACCACCCGGACGACGACACCACCTTCACCTATGTCCGGGTGGAGGACGACCGGTCGCGCCACTCCCGGTTGGACCGCATTTATTTGTCCCGTTTTCATCTGGCGCGGGCCCATGCCTCCAGCGTCCGGCCGGCCCCGTTCTCAGATCACCACCTGGTGACCGTGACGGCCTCTCTCAGTTCCGAGCGGCCGGGGCCGGCCTATTGGCATTTTAATAATAGTTTGCTGGAGGACGTGGGCTTCGTGGCATCCTTCCGGGAGTTCTGGCTGGCCTGGCGGGGGCAGCGACGCGCCTTTCCCTCGGCGCGGCGGTGGTGGGATGTGGGGAAGGTCCGCGCGCGGCTCTTCTGCCGGAACTACACCCGGGGCGCCAGCCGGCGGCGGGATGCGTTGTTAGGGCAGTTGGAGCGGGAGGTTTTGGAGCTGGAGAGGCGTCTGGCCTCCGGCCCCGAGGATCCACCCCTCCGCGCGGCGTACCGGGAGAAGCGGGAGGAGCTCCGGGCCCTGGAAGACCACTGGGCCCGGGGCGCGTTTGTTCGATCCCGCATCCGTCTCCTTCGGGAGATGGATCGCGGCTCCCGCTTCTTCTACGCTCTGGAGAAACGGAGGGGGGCCAAACAGCATGTCACCTGCCTCCTGGCGGAGGACGGCGCCCCCCTCACGGATCCGGAGGAGATGCGTGGCAGGGCCAGGGCCTTCTACGCCGCTCTTTTCTCCCCAGATCCGACCGACGCCGAGGCCTGCAGGGTGCTCTGGACCGAGCTCCCGACGGTCAGCGCGGGCGGCCGAGACCGGCTGGAGCTGCCTCTTTCTCTGGCTGAGTTCTCGGCGGCCCTCCGGCTCATGCCCACTAACAAATCTCCAGGCATGGACGGGCTGACCGTGGAGTTTTACCGCGTGTTCTGGGACGTCCTCGGCCCAGACCTCGTCACCGTCTGGGCCGAGTCCTTGCAGAGCGGGGTCCTCCCTCTCTCGTGCAGGCGAGCAGTGCTCGCCCTGTTGCCGAAGAAGGGGGACCTCCGCGATTTACGAAACTGGCGTCCCATCTCGCTCCTCAGCACGGACTATAAGGTCGTAGCGAAGGCCATCTCGCTGCGGCTGGGGTCCGTGCTGGCGGACGTGGTCCACCCCGACCAGACCTGCGCCGTCCCGGGCCGGAGCATCTTTAACAACCTGTACTTGGTCCGGGACCTATTAGAGCTGGGGCGTAGGGATGGTCTGTCGTTCGCCCTCCTGTCTCTGGACCAGGAGAAGGCGTTCGACAGGATGGACCACGGGTACCTCCTGGGCACTCTGCGGGCATTCGGCTTCGGGCCCCAGTTTGTGGGCTTTCTCCAGGTGCTGTACGCTGAGGCGGAGTGTCTGGTCAGGCTCAACTGGACCCTGACCGAGCCGGTCAGCTTTGGGCGGGGAGTACGGCAGGGGTGCCCCCTCTCGGGCCAGCTGTACGCTCTGGCGATCGAGCCCTTCCTCTGCCTCCTCCGCCGGAGGTTAGCAGGGTTGGTGCTCCGGGAGCCGGAGCTGCGGCTGGTCCTGTCGGCGTACGCCGACGACGTGCTCCTCGTGGTCCAGGACCCTGAGGATCTGGTGCGGGTGGAGGCCTGCCAGGCCGTTTATTCGACCGCCTCCTCCGCCCGGGTCAACTGGGCCAAGAGCTCTGGCCTGGTGGTCGGGGACGGTTGGCAGGCGGGCTCCCTCCCACCCGCGCTTCAAGCCATTCGGTGGAGCGCGGGCCCGCTGCTCTATCTGGGCGTTTATCTTTCCGCCACGCATCCCTCTCCGCCGGAGAACTGGCTAGATTTGGAGGCCAGGGTGCGTGAGCGGTTGCGGAGATGGACGGGACTGCTCCGGTGTCTCTCCCTGCGGGGGAGGGCGCTGGTGCTGAACCAGCTTGTCCTGTCCATGCTCTGGCACCGGCTCAACACCCTGAGCCCGACCCCGGGACTCCTGGCCAGGCTCCAGAGGATAGCCCTGGAGTTCTTCTGGCCTGGACTGCACTGGGTCTCTGCGGGGGTTCTGAGTCTTCCCCTGGAGGAGGGGGGACAGGGCCTGGTCTGCCTTCGTAGCAAGGTCCATGTCTTCCGCCTCCAGGCCCTGCAGAGGCTCCTTTATGGTGAAGGTAGTCCGGCATGGAGCACGTTAGCGCACGCCTTCCTCCGCCGCCTCCGAGGGCTCCGATACGACCGGCAGCTCCTTTTTCTTCATCCGAGAGGTCTTCCGCGAGACCTCTCGGAGCTGCCGGTCTTCTACCAGGACCTTCTCCGGACCTGGAAGCTTTTCTCGGCGACCAGGTCCATTGTGGCCACCGAGGGCGCGGATCTCCTCGCGGAGCCCCTGCTGCACAATCCCGATCTTCGTGTGCAGGTGGCGGAGTCGCCCTCGGTGAGCCGGAGGTTGGTCCTGGCGGAAACCACCAGGGTCGGAGACCTCCTGGACTACACCAGAGGGGACTGGGTGGATCCCCGCGCGCTTGGTCGGCGCATGGGGCTCTCCACCCTCGCGACCCCTCTGCGTGCACTCCAGGAGGTGGGCGCTGCATTGTCACCTCCTGCTCTCAGCTTCCTGTGGCGGGCCCTGCGGGAGGGTGTTCCCCGCCCACCCCTCACCCCGGGCCCTCCGGACCTTTTTCTCGGGCCCCTGTTCCATGAGCCCCCCCGGCTCTCCCGCTCCCATAACCCGAGCCGGCTGCGCGCTTTGCAGCCGGTCCAGTTTCGAACCGCGCCTAGGGACTATCTGTACGCGCTCGTGCTTCACACGTTGCATCACCTCACCCTCGTGTCCCGCCCCGACACCAAGTGGAGGGACTATCTGTTACCTGTGGAGGGTGAGGAGCCCCGGTGGGCCAGCCTTTATTCCACCTTAGTTCCAAGGCCCGCCGGGGACATTGGTTGGCGGCTCCTTCATGGGGCCGTGAGCACGGGCGTGTACTTGGCGCGGTTCACCCCTATTCCTGAGGCCTGCCCATTTTGTGGCATTAGGGAGACCCTGGCGCACGCTTACCTTGAGTGCGCCAGGCTGCAGCCCCTTTTCCGGCTTCTCCAGAACCTCTTGTTGAGGTTCTGGCTACATTTTTCCCCGCACTTGTTTATTTATGCACACCCTGTCCGTGGCCCCACTAAGTCGCGAGACCTCCTCGTCAACCTCTTCCTGGCCCTGGCCAAACTTACCATCTATAATACCAGGGAGAAGATGTTGGACGAGGGGGTGCTTTGCGACTGTGGGGCCTACTTTCACACCTCTTTGGTTTCACGTCTCCGTGCGGAGTTTCACTGGGCAGCGTCCGCTGGCTCCCTTGCCACCTTCGAGGAGCAGTGGGCGCTGTCCGGGGTTCTCTGCTCGGTGTCCCCATTTGGTTCCCTGATTTTGAACCTTTGACCGTCACCTTGCTCCCTGTTTTTTTATTGGTTGTCCCACGTAATCATTTGGTACTGGGTTCAGTGGTCCCTCCCGCTAGGCTGGGGGAGGGGCTTTTAGTAGTGGGCGGCTAAGCCCGCCCACTTCCCGGTTTGCCAATACGGCCTCACTACAGGGTAATATATTCCTAAGTGGCTAGCCCACATCTTTCAAACGTCTAAACAGAAGAAGGCTGCCTGAGCGTCCGAGGGCACAGCAGTTTGAATCCCACGTGAACCTCCCTTTCATGAGATGAACCCCATCTCCTGGAGGTAACAGGGATTGAACCAGGCCCTCAAGAGCTCTGCAGCTTGAGCTAAAGGATTAAGTGTTGTAATTGATCCCCAATTGTGTACCAGGGATGCGTAACATAAATGTAATCCCAATGCCCATGTGTGTCCCTTTTTGTGTTTATTTTTCAAACAAATTCTAGCAAAATGAGCTTAGTGGCAAGAACAGTTGCTGAAAAAGCGAACAAAGCAACATTCCAGAATATTTATGGAAAGCAAATTTCAGAAATGTAATTGCAAATATTTGCTCCAGAAATCTGATTCTAGGAGTTACGATGCTCAACTTAGGGAACAGAAACTTAGCAACAGCCCTGTGTGTCCCTCCTTTTTCGGTTATTGAATACTTGCAACCAGACATCTTCAAAAATAATTTCAAATAAACACAATTAGAGAAAATTGCTGTCTATTCTTGAACAGCCAGAGGCGACATTTGTTGTGAATTTTTCCCCCCTCCTCTATTTACCTACCACCCCAGAGATACTTGGAGGAAATTAATATTTGTAATGTGTTTTACAGTTCTCATATAAGCATTGCTACACTGTTACCATGTAAAACATTAATATTTAACTATTTTATACTAGTACAAAAACTCACATACCCTGAGACTGTAATGCCCTTTTGGTTGAGGTTATTCTTCTGAATCTCTTCTTTCCCTATCTAGTGACACAAGATAATAGGCCTGATTTTTAAAATGGTTCTAAGCTGGCATTTTTACATTCACAATTAATTGCAGGCATAAAACTGAGTCTGAAAAACTGGAGGCTGCATTTCTCAAGTCAGGCCCTATATTTCATTGAGTAATTTTTCTTGCAAACGTGCAGTTATAAAGTAGAATGTAAATAGATTCCTCCTAAAGAAAACCAGCTATTGAACATTGTGTCAAGGAATGAGGTAAGTCTAAGTATTTCTACAATTTAGAACATTTCTGCAAAAGATAATTGCTTTTAGAGTTTATGGAATCTTTTCTGAGACCAGCCTGCTGTCAAGTAGAGGTAACAAAAACTGTATGTAACCCTAATTGGGGGGTGGGAAGAGAAAGCTTTCTACAAGTATGCCTCCTTATAATTACACTATTTAAATTGGGAGTATTCAGCACCTTTCAAACGCTTAGTGCTAAATAATATCTGGAAATCGGCTTTAAATAGGTGAGGTTATAGTAAGTTATGCTGTTCTAGCTTTGAAAATTAACTCAATTAGATGACGGCACTGAAAATATCACTACCATCTAGACAGACATTTCTAATATTTTGTGTTTGATTGCAAAACAAACTCAGTTGGTGATAGCAGGATATGAAATATCATTTCAAGTATGTCTTAGTAGCAAATATCAGAGGGGTAGCCGTGTTAGTCTGGATCTGTAAAAAGCAACAGAGTCCTGTGGCACCTTACAGACTAACAGACTTATTGGAGCATAAGCTTTCGTGGGTGAATACCCACTTCGTCAGACACATCTCACATGCGTCTGACGAAGTGGGTATTCACCCACGAAAGCTTATGCTCCAATAAGTCTGTTAGTCTGTAAGGTGCCACAGGACTCTGTTGCTTTTTAGTAGCAAATGTACAACAGTATCTACTTCTAAAGGTAAGCGACCCCACACACTCTGCTGTAGTCAGATCTGCAGCTGGTGTTGGCAGCCCAGTTCCTGTCCAAGTAGAGGAAATTGATCACACTGGTTGTCAAAGAGAAACTGTTACATTTTGCAGAATAAGTTGATGCTCCCAGCATACACGCAGAGCTACAAAAACAAATATAATTAAGAGACTGAAATAGCTTTCTTCCAAATTTGGGTGTAAAAAAAAAAAACAGCATTAAGGTGGAAAACACTGATTGCTTTTTTACTCAATTAAATCTAATTAAGCCTAGATTGGATTTTTCTTAGTTTAAGAATGGCATTCCTCAAAATTACAGCAATTTACCAGGAACTTTTGACTCCGTATAACTACCTTCTTCTAGAATAGCCATCATTTCTTTTAAAAAGTAGATTTTCTTCAGATGGGAAACCTGCCTCTAATCCAGCAACTTCATGGCCCAGGGCAATGGAAGGTGTCAGTTTTGTCTTGATTTTTGGTTAATGCCATATACCATGGCTGAACAGGAAATGCTATGGTAATATGACTTGGCAAATCATCCAGACTTAGAAAAATATATCTGGCTACTCCTTTTAATCCAGGTGGTTCTTTGTTGTTGGCCTATTAGTATTGATTTAGTAACAGACAGTGTGATTTATGAAAACTGTTCCAATTCTAGAAGTAGGGCCTTCTATTTAGCTGAGATACTCTGGTGTTCGTTACTTGCTGCAGAACATCTAAATGGAGCTGGTTTGCTGTACATTACTGAATGAGACAGGGCACAGCATCTTTCTTGGACATCCTGTTGCTCAAGCATCTGATGTCAGCATTGATTAGAACTCGGCATCACACAGGCATTCAGGCCCTGCCACATCATGCATTCAGATCACCACCATCAGCACAACAAAGACATTTAATGTCTCGTTCCCAGTGGAGCAGTCCCAGATTTCCATTCTCAGCCTCGTGTCCTGCTGCAGTACTGTGGCGCAGGAGAGAGAAAGGCCCATATTAACGGTGTTATTGTTAGTAATTGCATCAAAGTTTTGGCAGTCTCCTCAGTGACCTGGTTCTCACTCCAGCACTACAGAAGAACCTGCCAAACACTCTTACCTTCACCTATGAGGCGGGAAGGAAAGAGGAAGAAGTAGTTTATTTTTTAATTCATGGCCCATAAGCACCAAGAATCCCTGGAGAGCAGTCACAGTAAGCATTTAATAGGGCTTCACAGATCACTTCATTGCATTCAAATGTAGCTAGGGAGATTAAAAAGAGAAGTAGGCAACTATCAATTCATTCCCCCCCAAAAGTGACAACCCAGTATTAATAAACAGAGACTCTTCCCATTAGTTTCCAAGGCCTATGATATTTAATGGCTTAATCTGTTTACAAGGCCACTCAGTTGTCAGAACTCTCAGCTCCCTTACTGTCACCCCTTTTTGACCTAAGTGGCTAGTCAAAGTTGGGGCACTCTTTGGTGATGATTTTGGAAGCTGAGGTGCCCCCCTTCACACACTAAGGCCCTGGGTCATTTTAATTAATCTGGTCTTGAAGAGATTAATTAACCCCAGGGAGGTTCCATTGGGAGCAGAAATTGATGATAGATTCTGGTATTTTCTTCAGTGCAATCATGTTTATTTGCAAGGGATATACAAGGTCCTGCTTCTCTGAATGCAGGAGGAACCAGAAACAAAGATATAGTTGCTTAGCTTACAGCCCCAAGCTTTTTTAGCCAATATAAGATCCAAAAGCTCACTCTCTCTCTCACAAACTTTTTCCAGAGAGCCATAGGCCAGGTCTACACTACAAACTTACATTGGTAGAACTACATTGCTCAGGGGTATGAAAAATCCACGCCCTGAGTGACATAACTATACGGACTAAACCCCTGGTGTAGAGAGCACTACATCAGTGGGAGAGCTTCCCCTGTCACCGTCGCTACCACCTCTCACGGAGGTGGACTAACTACACAGACGGGAGAAGCTCTCCCATTGGCGTAGTAGCATCTTCACTATTGCAGTGGCGCCACTGCAGCGCTGTGTGTGTAGACAAGCCAATACTCTGTGCTCATAAGCTATTGCTCAGCTTTTAATTTTTTGCCTCTGACTCTCTGACCTTCTGTGTCTTTCATCCCAGCTTGACTTTTTTCACACACAGCACACAAGCCCACCTCGGCAAAGGACTCCCCACTCAAATCCTCTGCCTTCATGGTTCTAGTTTCTGGGCAGATTAGTAGGCCTTGTTTTAGATGTGGCCTCTTAATTGTCTCACAACTATCCGAACTGAAGAACATGTTCACATGTCAGTTTTAACGAGGTTTTAACTCAACATATAACAAGGTTTAACCCAGCTCACAACATTATTTATTTGGCAGATAATCATATATCACAATCTCTTCGAGGCCAGATTAATTAAAATGACCCAGGGCCTAAGTGTGTGAAGGGGGGCACCTCAGCTTCCAAAATCATCACCTAAGAGTGCCCCAAACACGGGCTGTTCAGCAGTGACATTAGGGGCATGATTTTCAAGGGAAACTAATTGATTTTTAGGAGCACAGAAGTCCCATTGAAAATTCAACCACTAAATTTCTACAACTGCAGGACAATAATATATATATATATATATATATATATATATATATGGCCCAAATTCCCTTTACATGCTGGACAGTGATAAAAAGGTAAAATCTCTATATCAGTCAAACCATGTAAGGATGCAGAATATTGAAAGCCAGTTAAAGGAGGCATCAGCAGAACAGCAGAAAGCTAAGGGTTTGCCACAGTTACAACCCAGAGAATGCCAGCGGCAGCAGCAGCTACGCTAATCACACTTCCACTTGAAAAGAGTACAGTTCCCCCTCTCTCTCGCTGTGGCACAAAACCCAACATGCAGATGTATGCCATTTCTCAGAGTACACTTAAAATGCTACAGCAGGAGTAGGCAACCTTTCAGAAGTGGTGTGCCGAGTCTTCATTTATTCACTTTAATTTAAGGTTTCACATGCCGATAATGCATTTTAACGTTTTTTAGAAGGTCTCTCTCTATAAGTCTATATTATATAATTAAACTATTGTTGTATGTAAAGTAAACAAGGGTTTCAAAATGTTTAAGAAGTTTTATTTAAAATTAAATTAAAATGCTGATCTTACGCCGCCAGCCCTGCTCAGTTCGCTGCCAGCCTGGGGTTCTGTTCACCTAGGCCGGTAGCAGGCTGAGCAGGGCCTGCGTCCGGGACGCCGGCTGGCAAGGGGCCGGCAGCCAGGACCCCAGACCTGGGGGGGTTCAGGGGTCAGGGCAGAGGGCTGGGGGTGTGCAGGGCAGAGGGCTGGGGGTGTGGGGGGGGTTCAGGGGTCAGGGCAGAGGGCTGGGAGTGTGGGGAGGGTGCAGGGCAGAAGGCTGGGTGTGAGGGTGGGTTCAGGGGTCAGGGCAGAGGGCTGGGGCGTGGGGGGTGTAGGGCAGAAGGTTGGGTGTGTGTGGGAGGGTTCAGGGGTCAGGGCAGAAGGATGGGGTGCTCGGCTCGTGGGAGTGCTCCCAGCACCCTGCCCTGAGCGGCTCCACCCCCTTCCCCAAGGTCCCATCCCTACCTCTTCTCTGCCTCTTCTACGGAGCAGCGAGCACGCTGCCACTCGTCCCCCTCCCCCTGGCAAGGGCCATCAACTGATCAGCGCAGGGAAAGAGAGGAGGAGGGGCAGGAAAGCACCACGCTGGGGGAAGAAGTGGGGGAGGGGGAAGCTTGGCTGCCACAGGACCAAGCTTCTGTGTCCTGCCCCCACAGGGGATAGCGGTGAGCGGGGGGGCTGAGTGGGGCTGGGGGCCAGGACCGCGGCAGGCAGCAGCGTGCCAGTCAAAATCGGCTTGCATGCCATGTTTGGCACGCATGCCGTAGGTTGCTGACCCCTGTGCTACAGTGACAGCTATGGTAATGTGGTGTTTTAAGTGTAGACACTCCCTAAGAATGACAGAAGGGATTCTCTTAGTGTAAGTAATCCAGCTCCCCAAGAGATGGTAGCATGGTCAACAGAAGAATTCTTTAGGTCAACCTAGTGCTGTCTACCAGGGGACTTAGATTGGCTTAACTACACCACTCAGAGGTATGGATTTTTCACACCCCTGACCAACCTAGTTAGACCGACCTGATTTTCTAGTGTAGACCAGGCTAAAGTCAAAATCCTTCTTTCAACTGTCCAGACTCTGCTCTTTTCTCTTCTCTCCTCTCCACAATTCCAGATCGGTGCGCTTTATACAGGATCAGAGCTCCTAGGCATGCTTCCTCTTTATATCTTTCCAGTAGGTGGCTGAGCTAAAGAAAACTCACCATGGCAAATATCAAGCCTCAGTCACCATAGTTAAGGACCCCAGCAACTGTTGGAAACCACAACTGTAGATGCACAAAAGGAAAACCAGGAAATTCACTCTAAGTAACAAATGCAACAGAACACCAATTTCCAAAGCAGACTATGTAGAAGTGATCTTGGGAATTATAGACTGGTAAACTTTAGGGAGTACAGCCAAGTGGGTAGAGCACTCAACTGGGACTGGGAGACCTGTGTTCCATTCCCAGCTTGGCAACTGGCTTGCTAAGTAACCAAGTCACTTCCACACTCTGTGCCTCTGTTTCCCTACCTGTGCAATAGAGATAATGATAATGACCTCCTTTGTAAAATGCTTTGAGCTCTACTGATGAAAAGTACTATATAAGAAATAGGATTATTTTTATTATTTCATTATTAGATTAATTAGCAATTCAGACAATTGAATAGAGTTCTAAAACACCTAAATCAATTTGGGAGGATAAAAGCACAGCTTCTTCAAAGGAAAAACATACTTCTCTAATCTACTAGAATTCTGAGCATGTCAACAGGGTAGGGGATAAAGGAACCCCCAGTAGACAAAAGTAATTAAATTTTCATGAAACCTTTGACAAAGTCACTCACAAGAGATAATTGAGTAAAATCTGTTGAGCAGTCTTAGGGTGTGACAAAGTGCTGTCATGGATTAGAAACTGGATAAAAACAAACGTACAAATGAATAGTCAGTTTTCAATATAACAAAACGGTAACACTGAGGTATTCCAAGAACCTATGCTAGGTCCTGCACTTAAAAGATTTATCAGTGATCTAGACAATGGACAGAACAGTGAGGTGGCAAAATTTGCCAAGAATGCAGAAATATTTAGGTTATTCAAGATTGGGCAAGGGACTCCAGAAAGACCTGTCAAAACGTATATTAAACGCTGACAAATGCAAGGTAGCAAACATTGGAGGAATAATTTGAACACCACCCAAGCACTGCTGGGTTCTTTCTTAATTGTAATCACTCAGGTAAAAGATCTGAGTGTCACAGCTGAACAATGTGCAGTGACAGTCAAAAAGCAAACAAAGTGTTATGACGTTTAAAGACTGGGTTAGGGAGTTACACTGAAAATATTATAATATCATTATATAAATCAGTGGTACACCCTCATCTGGAGCACCGTGTCCAGGTCTGGTCACCACAATCTTATGAGATATATCAGAAATAGAGGGGGCTCAGAGACAGAAAAAGAAAATGAAAATGACTGTTAGCATGGAAAGACTTCTGTGTGAAGAGAGAATAGAATTGTTTAGTTTAAAAATGAAACAAAGCAAGAGGGGGCATGATATGGATATACAACATAATGCCTAGCATAGAAAAGATATTGGACATTCCTATTTACCCTGTCATTATAATACAAAAACAAGGGGAGCAGTCACAGAAATCGGAAGCCAACAAGTGTAAAACTGATAGAACTTTTTTTGTTCAGCCTACATTTTTATTAACTTGTGGAACTCATTGCCACAATGCATCATTAAGGTCAAGAGCCTAACAGGATTCAGAAAAGAATCATATATTTATATAGATGTTTAGAGACAGGACACTAGACCGGATGCCCTACCAGTACAATGCTAGCTTTGCTCTAGGAGGTTGGTCTGCAGGTACAGAGGACAAGCACACTGCACAAACCCAGATCTTAAATGATGTGTGTCTTTACAGAGTATTTAATGCACTTTTTATAGTACACCTCTACCCCGATACAACGCTGTCCTCGGGAGCCAAACCGCGTTATAGGTTAAACCGCGTTATATCGAACTTACTCTGATCCGCCGGAGTGCGCAGCCCCCCCCCCCGGAGCACTGCTTTACCGCGTTATATCCGAATTTGTGTTATATCAGATTGCATTATATTGGGGTAGAGGTGTATTAGGCTTTAAGTAATATTTTTAAAGGGCTTAAGTGACTTAGGATGCTTAAACCTATTTTCAAAAGTGACCTAGGACGCTAAATGACCTAGCAGAATGCTGGTCATGCAACTGAGGCCTATTCCACATATTCCATTCCTTTTTCTAGCGCTGTTTACAAGCAAAGAGAGAGAAGAGGAAGTGACTGACTCCATGGAGCAGTGCTTAACTCCAAACTGGAGTCCAGATGAGCTGCATCAAACTTAGGGTGATATTAGTAGAAACTAGGGTTACCATACGTCTGGATTTTCCTGGACATGTCCGGCTTTTGGGGGCTCAAATCCCTGTCCAGGGGGAAATCCCCAAAAGCCGGGCATGTCCGGGAAAATCGGGAGGGAGGGAGGGAGGGCTCGGCCGGGGCCTCTTTGTCTGGGGTCGGCGGTGCGGGGCCGGGGCCGGTGCGGGGCCGGGGTCGCGGGGCCGGGAGCATGGTGCGGGGCGGGGAGCCGGGCCGGGCGCGCGGGGCCGGGCCGGTGTCCAGGGGCGCAGTGCCGGGCCGGGGGCCAGGCCGGGCCAGGGTCGCAGTGCCGGGCCGGGCTGGGCGCGGGGCCGGGCGGGGAGCCGGGGTCCAGGCCGGGAGCCGGGGGGCCGGGTCCGCGGGGCCAGGAGCCGGTCCGGGGTCGCGGGGTCGCCGGGCCGGGAGCCAGGGTCGCGCCTCCTCCCCCCACGCCCCCCCTTACCTGCTTCAGGCTTCCCGCGAATCAAATGTTCGCGGGAAGCAGGAGAGGGGGCGGAGACTTGGGGGAGGGGGCGGAGGCGGGGCTGGGGGCGGGGCCCCGTGGAGTGTCCTCCATTTGGAGGCACAAAATATGGTAACCCTATAGAAACACATTAAGATGTTCGTCTTATTTCAGCAGGAAATATGCATTTATCTAGCTTTGTCCTCTCTTTAGTTTACATATCGTCAATAGTGCAACAGGCTAACAGCCATGTGCATTTGGAAAGGGGGGGCAGCCCATAGGACATTTATGAATTGACTATTTTTTTTAAATCATTGTTGCTGACTGAACTCCACACCAAAGGCACACATTTCCTGACCATTCAGTTAAGCAAAAAGCACTGTGTCAATATTGCCCCTTACTGACCTGTATATAGCTTCAGTTCAAATACAGCTGTAGCATTCAGTATTTGCAAAGACAAAATTCATGCTTGCATCAAAATTCTGTTGCATGCCATAAATATCACTCTCATCACACACCCCAAATGCTGGTCCCTCCCAGTGTTATCAGGGTCTCCATTTGGTGTGGTTTATTTTAATGCTAATTTTTAAATAGAAAATAAATTTGCACATCATAGCATGGAATCAGTTGACCCTGTCCAGATTTAGGAGAACATTTTGTGTACTACTTTCAAGCTGGTATTTTTGGCTGTTTATTAGAACCCTGATCACTTCTTGCTCCCAGACCTTTTTGCTTGTTGGGGGAGTGACATGCCTGGGATAAGGCTCTCTCTATATCATTTTGCCACTATTTTTACAAAGCAAAGCATGAACTCAGAAACCAAACATTTTGATTGGGTGCCTGCCATGAGCAGAGCAGCAATAAGGAATGCAACTCAGTTGAAATGCATGGACTAGCAGCTTTATTTTAGCTCTTCAAAAGATTTTCCAGAAGCCTTTGCGATTCCAAGAGGACATTTCTCAGGCAATCAAATAATCAGCGAACTTTGTGCAGTCTTAGGATGCTAGAATTACCCAAGGAGATGCAGGCATTGCAGGATTTTGATTTTTATGATGATGGTAAAAATAGTGTGATTCTGAAATAGAGTATTACAAAAACAAGGCCCAGAAAATAGACTGCTGCTGTTAGTTTACTTAATTAGTTTATATACGCAAACTATGAATAAAAACAGCGCTGCAACTGCGATGGCTTTAGTTGTAAGCCTGCAACCATGACAACAGTAAAGTATTACTGAATCACCATGACAAGGAACCAGAGACAATTGCTGCTGCTACATAAAAGCCAGCTTAAGCCAATCAAAAATTGTGCACAAATGGGGGTGGAGGGGACCATTACAATTGTTGTTTTACTTTATTTTTATGCAACACTAAAAATTGGGCATTAAATATTTTTGTATTGCATTGTTGTGCAGAGCTCTTATGACCATGTCATTTTTCTTTGATCGCTATTGACCATAATTGCATGACGAGAACAAAATCTTGTAATGACAGGATAATTACATAACCATTTTGAAAGAAAGAAAGAAAGAAAGAACCTGAAAATGGACAGAGCAACGAAGGCAACTCCTGGTGTGACTAGCACAGAATCTGCAGGAGGCTTCGGTACTGTGTAATAATGACAGACAGCGATTTGTGGCCTGTATAACAGCAATACTTTTCAATCCTAGCTGCAGGACATCTGCACAGAAAGAGTTTTCATGTTAACAGATAAGAATTTTGGTGTCACTTGGGTGATTCACTTGTTAGGGCTCTGCACTCCACAACTCATTCTTTTGTTGCCATTTCTCTCCATAACATCAAACTGCAGTTACCAGCAAGTCCAGATTGGAGCCACCCAATGATTACACCCTTAGTGGTGTAAAGCTGGCATAGCAGCTCTGTACCACCCATCCCTCCTAATGCTACGAGTGTGTGGCCAGAGTGCTGCAGTGCTCCAGCAATTCCCAGTTAGTATAGCATGGTCCCAGCCCGTACTACCAGCTCCAGGACTAGAGTGCCACAAAAGACCCCCTTCCCAAGATGCACCCAGTGTATAGTGGGCTTAGCTGAAGATTCAACCCTAGGATTTTTACTTTGACTAAATCTAACTACAGTAGGAGTTCATGCCAGCCCCGGTATAGCATACTCAAAAGATATAGACACTAGTATAAGATTTCAATCTGTTACAGCGCTTTCATATTCTCACAACATGTAGGCCTGTATGGGCCTGACCACAGTGCATTAATACAAAGAAAACAACAACATAATGACATGGATGTGCCCGAGAATGAGATCATCAGCATCACAGTATACTGTGTACCTTAGTCAGACATGTTCTCAGGGTGCATTGTGAGTAATATTTTAAACAGAAAAGCAAGCTTGTTCTTTTTCCAGTCATAAGGGTCTCTCCAGCCTGTTGGTATTTCACTCATGCTTTTATGGTGAGCTCCTCTGATATTTATCTTCAGAAAGCAAAGGGGAAGTTTACTCACAAATAATTGTTGTTGTCTCTCCACATCAGCAAGGAAACAGTCATAACAAGTCAGCTGTCGTGTGTTATATGACATGTATATTGTTATGCTGGGAGTTGGGTGAAACCTCAGAAAAGCTGGTGGGAGTAATAACTACCCTTCATTCAGGATAAATTTAAGAAGCATTTCAGCGCCTGTTGGAGTAAAATAGCTGAAACAATAGGTATCATCACCCCACACATGGGCCATGTGCAAGACTGGTTGAGCAATGTGGGCGGAGGAGCATCACTGCAGGTTGAATGCAAACACAGAAGGCTTGGTAGTATTTTGATGGTGGGGTGTGGGTGTCTGTCTCTGCGAGAGCAGAAGCAGCCAGAAACACTATAAAAGCAGATGGAGAAGGCAGCAGAAAGCTACGAACAGCCAGAGACACACTTGTAAGGGGAAAAAGCTGAGAGAGAGCTGTAACAGTTTCAGGGTAACCTGTATTTCCCGCTCCATGGTCCATCGAAGGCACCCACTTACAGGGTTTCAACTCCCAGCTGTCACCTCTCTTGGGCAGAGACCCTCATCTGGCCCCCTCTTGACCAATGGTTTTAAGGCTACGTAGTTCCCTGGATTATACTGCAATATTCCCAGCAAACCAGTATGCATAAAAAGGCCAGCCCCTGTGCTTTGCTTTCTCTCTGAGGGCTATGACCAGTGCACTTGCCGGCAGTTACAAGTTACCACACAGCTCTTTCTAAGCAAGCACATGTATTCTTCAGATACAAGTATTATAGAGAAAATATATCAAAAACAATAAAAGTACCTATACACATGCTCACATCTTACCAGAGGTCACCATCAGTCTTATGGGGTGCCAGTGGGCCAAAACTTTTCCAACCCTTCCACAAGGAGGTCCTATCTGTTTGCTGGATCCGAAAGAAAGCCCCGAATCAGTTTAAGTCCCAGCTATTTATCCCAAAGTCCTTTTTAAGTCTGTTAGTCTCTGGAGAATCCAGTCTGAACCTCCCCAGGAGATGCTACCTCTCTGGAGGTGTTATAACCTGAGTGATTTGCTATAATCATCCCCTACTGTTTTTACTTCTTGAAGCAGTTGTGGTAACCCTCCCCGCATGGAGTATATTCCTGTTTTACAATGACGCAAACCATTCATATACTTCATATAACATGGTCTTCCAAAGATATTGCAGGGAGCTGTTTGGGCAGAGTGCTGGCTGGAAAGAGGCTTGGAATACTAAACAAGGAAACTGTCTCCAATTGCTTGCCTCCTACTGTGTTCAGGGGAAAAGGACTTTGGGTAAATTCTTTGTAAAGAAACAGGATTGTATCAAAAAAAATCTGTCTACCATTAATTTCTCCTTCTAACAGGAACAACCCACAAGACTCTGAATATTGGCTAACCGCTGGGCCAAAAGGGATAACACTATAGTGATCTCCCAGAGGTGACACTGTTTTAAAGAAACTATGGAAAATGAAGTCTTTGGATCTGAGATGGTCTTGTCTTGGAAAAAAAGCAGCAAAGATTATTGTACTATCTGTAATTCACTGGAGTGTAAACTGTCCCCCCCACACACACACACATGCCTTCCCTTGCTCCCACTCTCTGACAATGTCTGTAAAGATCTAAACTGGAGGATTATGAAGCCCGACTAATTGCCAAAGCATGTTGCAAGTCTCTGGTGCTTAGGTGTGAATAGCTAGACTAGGGTTTTACTTTGTGGAAACAGAAAGCTGTTTTTAGGAAGGCAGAATGCCTGAGTGAGTAAGTAATGAACTGAGAGCCAGGATGTTCCTCAGTTTTTTGGTGAGAATCTGACATGTTTTTGACCTTGGGCAGTTAACTTCCACATGCTTTAGTTATCTTAGTTCAAAATAATAGGCTAAAAACAGAGCTTCACTGAAAAACAGATGCTGTGAACAATTTTCCTGGGTAAATACATGGCAAATTACAGTACTATTATGAAGTGGTGTGACAGAAACGAATTTGGATGGTCCCGTGGGACACTGCAGTCAAGCACTGCAGTTGTTCTATATTTCCCCCTTCCCAACTCTCTTCCCATGTTTCCAAATGCATTAGAAATCAAGGATTACTTCCTGTGAATTGTTCCTGGTTGAGTTGGACAATACATAGGAAATATTTTAATGACATCTTTTTTCCAGAGTGGGTTCATCTGATCTTTAATAGTTGATTGGACAAGAGCCCTTTTAAAAAATACTATGTATTTCTATAAATAAGCTGTTTCATGTTATTTTGATCTTAAAGTTTGAGGGAACACTGTCCTTAGATTGCTAGAAAGTGGACCAGTTCCAATTGGTACAATAAGATATTTTACAAAGACATCAACATCACTAGGGACGTGTAAATGTTCCAAGGTATTATTTGGATTCACAGAGTTATTTGGAGTTCACAAATCCCTGAACCAAAGAACTTAGAAACAAGTTGGATTTGATTTAAATCACTAGTCAGGAAGACTCGATTTAATCATGTATTTCTACATAAAAGTGCATTCTTGTTGGTTGTTATAACCTTAATACATATTCTTCATAACTCAGAGATAGATGTAGGTTTAATTTTTAGAAGGTACTCACTATACATTTTTAAAATGCTTTATTTTGAAAACTTTTCAGATTACTTTTACAGCTATATTAAAAATTAATTATTGTTTGGTTATTTCATTTACCAAAGATAATTGAAGCAGATATATATGAAGTAATTGGGAGGTGACCTATCTCCAATTCAACAGGTTAATCATTAATATTTGGAGGATTTTCTTGCCATGCTGTATTAGGAGGAGAACATCACCAGACAGACATTTAAATTGTTTTATTTAACTAAAACAATATTATGTAGTCAGGATTTTTTTCCTCAAAGCAAACATATAACATTTTAACAAAACAAGCATATGAATTTTTGAATTCAGCTAAACATTCAAGTTTTTTAAAGTATCAGAGGGGTAGCCGTGTTAGTCTGAATCTGTAAAAAGCAACAGAGGGTCCTGTGGCACCTTAGAGACTAACAGAAGTATTGGGAGTATAAGCTTTCGTGGGTAAGAACCTCACTTCTTCAGATGGCTTGCATCTGAAGAAGTTTTTTAAAATCAGTTTTGTTTTTATTAAAATTGTTTTTAACTAAAATAGTTAAATGAAATATTTTAAAAAAAATTAAATCGACTATGTCAGCCAGGTCAACATGAGAAACTTAAAATATTGGCTACTGCAGCTAACTCAGTCATCTTCACCTTCATTATCCTGTTTGTTCATAATCTGGAAAAGAAAAACAAGCTTTCCTGCTTTTTCAGGTCCCAAATGACTTCTCAATTTGGAATGAATTAGTCCAAAGGGAGAAAATATTCTTTCTACACCGGCAGAAGAAGCTACTGCTGTTAAAAGTGAGATTATCACTTCAACAGTCTCTGAATCCAAGTGTTTCACTGGTGTGAATTTCTTTAAAACATCATCAGCAAACATATATTTCTTGAATGGTTCACCCTTAGCTCTGAAGTTTATTATAGTTGGCATTATGGAGGGATGATGGCTGGATGTCCATGTCATAGCCAACTCCTCTTCTTCAGCAGTTAAGATTTGACCCTGGTACTGAGTATTGAGAATATTTGCAAGAAAATGAGCTGGAGATAGTGCTTGTCCCATTCATTTTTTTAATGCTTGTAATTTAACTCTGTCATTGCATATTTCTCGTTTTAAGATCTCACTCAGTTCCTTCCAAATTTCAACAGCGTCAGCAATAAAACAGCTATTTCCCTGCATTTTGTTCAAAGGCTACAGAAATAGGCTTCAGGGTACTCAGCATGTGTTCAACATTTCTCTTAAGCCCAATGTTGAGAACTTTGGCTGTGACAGTGCCATCTATTTTTTCACAATTTTGTTCACAAACTGTCATCAGATTAGGCCAGTGCCTTTTGATATAGTGCTCAAAACAGTCCACTACTGAGTTCCATCGCACGTCTTGTGGGAGAGTTAGCTTGGTTCCTCGCACTTTTTTCAGAGTAGCTGCTGCATAGTGGTTCTTACAGAAGTATTTTGCAATTTCAATAACATTAGCCTTTATTTCTGGAACACTGAAATCTTTGGCTAGGAGGTGCATCAAATGAGCACTGCAACCGTATGTTATTAGCTTGGGACTCTCCTCACTCTCTTCTAAATAATTTCTTCTCATCTTGGATACATTTGCAGCATTGTCTGTGACCAAGCTGCATACCAGACATTTGAACTTTTTTTCATAGTTTGTTATAGTTTTTACTGCTACTTCTTGTAAGTATTCTGCTGTGTGTGCATTTCCTGATGTATCAATTGTTTCTTTAAGGAAGACATTCCCTTCTTCTGTTGTCATGGAAGCACATACAACAGGATCATTGTGGAGACTGCTCCACCCATCAAGACTCAGGTTAGCAATTTCACCCTCTAGACCTTTTGCACACTGCTCAATTTCTCTTTCATACACTTTATCCAGAAATTTGCCTCAAACATCTGCTCTGTTGGGTGGGCTGTATCCTGGTCTTAATGACTGAACCATGTTAATGAAGTGTGGGTTCTCAATCATACGGAAAGGAGAGTTTGTTGCATAAACAAATCAGCCAATTTTTTCATCAATTACCTCTTTTTGTAATCTGATGGTTCTTATCACAAACTTATCTATGGTTGTTTCTGGATGATGGAGATTTTTTTTCCTTTTTGCTACAGGTGGCAATGTGACATACATGATGTGACTGAAACACTATCATTGGCAGATAACTCTGAAACTGTAGAAAATGATGGTGATCTTGAAGGTGGATAGTCTTCCGAATCCTGTATGTTGAGGATGGATTCTCCTAAACAAAATAAGTCAATGCAGTTATTTAATTATTATTACCAGACTGCTCGTTTAGTATTACTCATTGCATTCACTGACACGCAGTACTATTTTAAAGGTGAAATTGTAAAAGGAAGATCTGCCTATTTCAGCTATTTATTTTTTGTCACAACTGCATCTAAAATGATAGTACCATAGAGTAACAACTATATTTTTGCCCAAACATGAGAATTCAAGAATAGTCCTGAAGGAAGATAGGCAGTCCTTAAAGAAGTAGTATGAAAAAAAAAAAGTTTACCAACCTGAAGATCCTGCATGTTCAGACATGTTCCTTTCATTGCCTTCAATGCAGATTCCTCCTGAGAAGGAACACTTCTCATGATGTTGTTTCATTTGGGAAACCAGGCCTTGCATTTCTTTGTTGCACTGTTTGCATTTTGCATGCATGCCTGTCCTACCCACAGATAGAGGAACTTCATTAAAATATTCCCAAACTGGGTCTCTTTTATGGCCTGCTGCCATTATAGGTTTTTTCTTCTAGTGAGAGAGTGGTATGGTAGATCTCAAATCAATGAAGGCTACACTCAGAAAGATCTCAAGACTTCTGGAATATGCTGCTCAAACAGTTTCACTTTTGTTTCTACTGCCTGTCCTTCCCTTCTTACATTTATCTCCAGACTTCTTCTCCTTGTCCAGATCTATTCCACCCCCAACAATCTTCTATTCATTGAACTTTTTGAAACTTTGCACTTTTAGAGAGAGGTAAGGGCTTGACTCTATGTACACAAATTTGCAGAGGGACAATAGAATTGAGGTCTGTTATTTCTCACCTCTATATATTATTTTTTTATTTAAAAACAATTTTGCTGTTAAGTATGTTATCTATGGAGACACAAATCCACAGTTTGAGAACTGCAAAACTAAGCATCTCTGATGGTATCTTCTAGACTGAGCACTGAGTCCCATTGGATAGATAGAAAGATGAACCTAAATAATCTATACAGAAGCCCCTGGAACCCCATAAGATTGGGTCCCTAATGCATGAACTATTGGAACTCATTTACAAAACTTTTCTTAAACATTACATGAATATATTGTCTCATACTATAGAATTAGAATGTATAATTCCTATTCCATGATGAGATAGCTTTGAGCTATAATATATCTTAATTAAAACTATCTTTAGATAAGTTTTGTCCTCAAAAAGCATTTTATCAAAAACATCCATTTTAAATACAAAAAATCCGATTTAAATTTTAAAAAATCCAATTTAAAAAAGAAAAATCATTGATTTTACCCACCCTGCTTAAAAATAAAACAGACCTATGAGATTAGGCAGTCTATCTCCCTGCCACTACAGGTGTGAACCTCAAACACTCATGTTTCTTCCTAGTACAATTAAATGTTTTAAAACTATTTCCTAGCTACAGTGAAGACTGAGATATCATGGAATACCATGAGTATACCTGGTGTATACCACACCAAGGAGGGAGTCCCAGCCCAACAAGCAAAGCTAGCACAAATATTTGGTGGCACAGACAGTATTTATGCTTGACATTTCCTTTTCACTGCATCTCAGTTCCCTCTTTCACAACATGCATGTCAATTGACCTTTCAGGCCTAATGTTCAAGTGGGTTAAAGTTATGTAAGGATGCTAGAACTGATTTTAACTATCAGCAGGGCTGGTTTTGACAGGCTGCAGAACCTGTAGGCGCAGGTTGGTCCAGAATGGGAAGGGCTTCCATACAAAGAGGCGGATCAAGAGTGATCTTTATATACCCCACTCCTCCACAGTCATGTGTCTGCTGCCCAGTCTCCCCTCAGTCTCTTCCCCAGCCTGTCCCTGCACCTACACAAGTTTGTTTGCTTAGCACTTCAGACAAACAAAAATGAGAATTTCTGACATTTCAACATTTGTTTGTCTCAAATTGGAACAAAAAGTGGAAATTTCAAAAAATGTTGTGGCACAGAAATGCCAAAAAATTCTTTTCAGAAATGCCCAACTATTTTGTTTCAATATTTTTCATCAAAATGAAACAATCAACTTTACCAAAACTAAAAGGTTTAGTTTCAGTTTATCGAACTGATCCAAAATTCTTAGTTTCAAATCACTTCAATATTAAATTGAATTTTCCCAGAGTAGCACATTGCCTTATGGGAGTTGTAGTTCTGGACCATGATGCCCCATTTCCTGCTATGAGACAGGCTCCCTGGCTGGACTACATCTCCCATACTGCATTTAGGTCATGTGAAGAAAAGCTCTGTGTTAGCTCAAAAGCTCGTCTCTTTCACCAACAGAAGTTGGTCCAATAAAAGATATTACCTTCCCTACCTTGTCTCTTTAATATCCAGGGATCAAGACAACTACAACACTGCAAATATAAAATTATCTTGATAGTCTAGACACTTACAGGTTTCAGAGTGGTAGCTGTGTTAGTCTGTATCAGCAAAAATAACGAGGAGTGGAAGTGGCCTATTCTCAACTGTTGACAAGAAGGGGTGAATATCAAGAGAGGGGAAATAATAATAAAAATAATAAAAAGTAATTTTCCCTCCCTTGGTATTCACCCCTTGTCAACTGTTGAGAATAGGCCACTTCCACCTTAATTGAATTGGCTTGTTAGCACTGACCCCCCCCCCCACTTGATAAGGCAACTCCCATCTTTTCATATGCTATAATATATATTCTTCTTACTGTATTTTTCACTCCATGCATCTGATGAAGTGGGTTTTAGCCACGAAAGCTTATGCCCAAATAAATTTGTTAGTCTCTAAGGTGCCAGAAGGACTCCTCGTTATAGACACTTACAGACAATTAGTACAAACATGAGGATTATTTTGACAGTCCAATTTAAGTGTGTGTGTGTCTGCCAACAACCTGTGCAGTAATTGTTAAACATCTACCTTTCCATGGCTGTATCTTCACATTCCTCCCCAGATTCCAACTCAGGCCACAGCAAATTTACCCCCTTTCCCAGGAAATCTCTTCTGCTGAATGTGCTGGAGTACGTGTAAACAGTCCTGGAAAGAACAGAGCCGATAAACAGCATATGGATGTTCCATTTTGGCAGGACAGCCCTGATTCAGCAAAACACTTAAACACACAGCTAAATCTCACAGGTTCCATTTAAATCCAAAAGAGGTTTGAAGTCTTTATTTTCCTGGTTTTGAGTAAATATTTTCTTACATCAATGGGTTTTAATCATGTGCTTAAGTGCTTTGCTGAATCAGGGCCTTGCGGCAGGAAGAGACTCTGTGTTTATTAAGATTTTAAAATAATTTATCCTTTTAACTGTCACAAAAATAAGTTTGCTCTCAAATTCATGTGGTGGGTCTTCCCTGTACAGTCCTCCTCTGCTGCTCTGAAATTACAATGCTCTCAGTTGCTGTTTCAGCAATGAAAAGAACCACATCATTCCAAAGAGACAGGCAAGAAACTCCTCTTAAATAACAATGCATCATTTTCAAAATGGTAACTATGGTTCTTTTGGTAGTAGTCTTTGCCCAATAGAGCTTTACGCATTCCCATTTTTAACCTGTAACCCCCATTGAAGTCCAACGTTCATCCTTCCATTTGAGAACTCCCTATGAAACACATCAGCAAAAATATCTTTGCTCCTCAATCAAGAACAGCTGCAATATTCTTAAACCAGCTCAAGTACCAATGGGCACTATAAACCAAGGCCAAAAGAGACTGGGTGCTCCTGAGACGCAGTGGATCAGGCATCAGCAACAGGCCATTTGGCCCTTTTATATATCAAGCAGCCCCCTACACCACACTATTACCCATACCTATGGAGCCTTTAGGGCTTGATTTTCACAAGCAATCAGACAGCATGTTTGAACTTCCTTTACCAGCTTGCATGTCCATACGATTTGTGTTTGCAAATTAGACATGCAGTTATTAAAACTAAACCCTTAAAGTTTTTGGTCATATGATGAGTTGCCGAAGCAGTTGGGGGCAAAGATTTAACCATAGGTCCATTCCAGTCCATCCCGTGGCTTCTTACATGCTTTTCAGGGCAACACATTGAAGGCCTGATTCAGTGCCAATTGAAGCCAATAGGCGTCTTTCCAGGCTCCAAACAGACATTAATTCTTGCCTTAAAGTCACTAATATTACCTAGTTCTACTGTTACATTTAGTAGAAACCTATCAGGACGGAGACACAGTGGAGTCTGTCTCTGAAGTCCAAGCAGCTCTCTCCCATGGTACCTGTCACAAGTATTTAGGCACTTACTGTATATACTGTGAGTAGTTTCCTCTTGGTCCCTTGCCCCTCCCTCTCAATGAGGAACATGGCTTTTTTTGTCAGTCTCCTCCTCAGACAGTCCAGACTAATCCCCTCAAGTAAATCCCATTGCCCTTGTGTCTTCCTTTGTTGAGCCCATCTGTATGTAATATTCCAAATATGCCCTCACAAGCCTTAGCCCTCGAGATAGATTGTTTTTGCTGCTAACAAGTAAAGGAGGTGCCTTTGTCTGATAAGCAGCTGTCAGTTGTGAAACGAGTGCGCCCAAACTGAGCATTTCTGAATCGATTATGTGGATTATTAAAAACAATGGACTCCAAAGCAACACAATACACCATGATAGCTTCAATTTAGGGCTATGAATTCTAGAATGAGGGCATGTTCAGGAATTAAGAGGTAGTTCTTCAGCCACAGGAGGTTGGTGAGCCTGCCTGCAGCTCAGAGCAGACTCCTGAGTGGAGCTGGTGAGATAACCTAATTTCTAAAGAGTCCCCCTGGTGCAACAGACCCTGGAAAAGACCTCCTTTAAGTGTCCATTTGTCAAGTAATTGAATTGTATCTGAAGACTCTAGCAAACAGTGAGCTGGTAGAAGAAGGTTAATTTCTAAGATGTCTACGCTGAGGAAATTAGCAGGTTTTGTCGATGGCTGTCAGATGTGGTTCTCCCTCTCCCGCCTCTTCCAAGCCAAGTTGAAAACATTTGCCCCTCAGGGGAACAGAGTCATAGCAAAGCACGCTAGGCATGTGTTCTTTGCAAGTGTTTATTAATACTTGTCACAAGCTGTGATGGAGTAGGGAGTATTAACCTGGTAATGCTGCATGGACATTTCAATAGCTTACTGTCTGCATCAATACTAGATGGTGGTGGGATATAAGGGAGTGCCTTCACTTGAGGAATGATACTTGAGCACATAACCTGAGCCCAGGAGGGGATTGGGGCCAGGTTAAACCTTCTGCGCAGGAAGCTGGACAAAGGCTAGAGGAGGGACTGGGGTGTGTGGCTGGGTGAGACAGCTGGATGGGGTTTTCAGTTTGGAGCTGGCTGGGGAAATGGAGGGAGGCCCAGAACCGGGGTCTGGGCTCCCTACCCCCCAAGATGGACCTGACTGAGGGGTCCTGTTCTCTGTACCTACAAGCTCTGTTTTAGACTGTGTTCCTGTCATCTAATAAACCTTCTGTTTTACTGGCTGGCTGAGAGTCACGCTGAATCGCCCTGACTCCCCCACACTCCATGACACAAGCATAGAGCTATTTATGCAATGATCTAAGTACTTAACTAAGCTAGGTAGTCATTAGCCCCATGTTATGAAAGGAGGCATGGCAAGGGTATGTCTACACAGGAGGTGGAAGGTAGAATTTCCAGCTCTAGGAGACATACACGCACTAGCTGTGATCAGACTAGCATGCTAAACATAGAAGTATAGCCACAGTGGCATCAGTGGCTAGCAGCTCTGAGTATAAGCCCATCCAAGACCCTAGGTTCATACTCGGGGTGACTAGCCCCTCCCACCATTTGTACCACATTTCTATTTTCAGTGCATTAGCACCAGAAGTAGCACAGTATGTCTCCTCAAACTGGGAATTACAGCGGCTAGCTCCATTGCAGACATATCCTAATTGACTTGCTCAGTGTCATACAACAAGTCAAAGGTATCGTTGGGACTCGAACCCATTGCATTTCCAGCCCAATGTTCTAACCAGTACCCCATACTGCCCCCATGATTTGCATAAACAGGAGATTACTCATTTCAACCTCACTTCTGTGTAATCTGGAAGAAAACACTCTTTGACTGACTTTGCCCGGGCAGGGACTAAGCTGTGCATTTTTTTAGTGCTGAGTTTGTATTCAGTGCCGCTGACAGTTTCTCTTTCATGCATCTGCTTGTTATGTTAAACCCTGTAATGTCTATACTCAGGTACATACGTTTTGCTTATATTTGCGTGACTCACTGAGCATTGCTCAGGAGAAATGTATGGAAAAGCACATTCATCCTAATACTCGGCTACATACAGGAAAAGACGTCGAGCTCTGGGAAATTAACACAAGTACTGGTGTCAGCGAAACAAAACAAAACAAACCCCACACATTCCATTTGGACCTCACCAGAAAAGCCTGGGAATGGATTGCTACATCAAACACTTATTTGTTAATACACCTCATGAAGCTGGTGGAATGTGACAGGGCTGTTAAAAGGGCCCTGCTTCTGAATCCAGTTATTGATGCAGAGCATTTTAACTGCTGGAGTTGGGTCCTTAGCAGCCCAGGAGCTGAGTAGCCGAAGTTTACTGGAGTGGGCAACAGGAAATGTTTCAGATGAAACTCTAAACCAAGTATGTCTTCTTCACATCTAACCTATGGGAGAACATTCAGATGGGTCTGCACAGGACAGAGACACTTAGGACACTGGGTCCTATAGGAAGGGATCACACAGGGAAAAAAACAACAGTTCTTCCTTCTCAGTTAATCCCATGCAATGAATCAGATGGCATGAACTCAGCTATTTGTCTCCATTTGGCACTTTTTATAACATCTCATTTCATACCCTAATAAAAACAGAATGTTTGTGAGCTACACTGAAAAGCTATAGGAATATTAATGATCTATCTCTAGGAATGCTTCTACTCTCCCAGCTAGGCTGTAGTGGCCCAGGGGCTCCCCCTAGCTTGTTACAGAGAAGCTCTGCTTAGCTCAGTGGGGCCACGAAAGTGTGCCTAAAGAGGCTAGTGAGGGACGAAAGAGGGTCATACTTCAGGGAACATGCTGCAGTAGGGTGACCAGATCACCCAAGTCAAATATCAGGACGCGAGGGGGCGTGGCGGGAGGGGGTAGGGCAAAAAAAAAAAAAAAACCCACCCACACACACACCCTTCCTCCACAAGTGCTGGAGGGAGGCCTGGAGATGCAGGGGAAGCGCAGGGCCGGGGTGAGTGAGAGTCCAGCCTGGCCCCAAGCGCAGGCAGGACTCAGTCGGGCAGTAGGAACAGTAGGGGGGTGGCCCACGGGGCCAGGCAGTGGGACTCAGGAGCAGCCACTGCTGCAGCTCCCACTGCTGTGGGGGGAGGAAGCGGCTGATGGCCAAGCTCGGCGGCTGTGACTCTGGTGCCCCCAAACCCCTCGAGTCTGGGCCTGTTGCGGGGACCCAGCAGCGCGCACGCTGCACCCAGCCCCTGGCCAGTCGCGTCTGGGCTTCTGCCCAGCTGGTGCTATCCTGCGGCGGCCCCGGGGCGGAGGCATCAGCAGCCCAGCCCCGTTGGTTCCCCTGCGGGACCCAAGCGGGATGGGGGGGCTGGGGTCTGCTGCCCCCACTCCGGGGCCGCTGCGGGATAGCACCAGCTGGGCAGCAGCCCAGACGCAACTGGCCAGGGGCTGGGCGCAGCGTGCGCGCTGCTGGGTCCCCGCAGCAGGCCCGGGCTCAGGGGGTTCAGGCCCGGGCGCCAGAGCCGCAGCCGCCGAGCTTGGCCATCGGCTGCTTCCTCCCCCCGCGGCAGTGGGAGCTGCAGCAGCGGCTGCTCCCGAGTCCCGCTGCCCAGGGGCAGAGAACAGCTGCCGCCTGGCCCCGCGGGCCGCCCCCTACTCTCCCTACCGCCCGAGTGAGTCCTGCCTGCGCTCGGGACCAGGCCGGACTCTCACTCACCCCGGCCCCGCGCTTCCCCTGCATCTCCCGGGCCTCCCTCCACAAGCGCCGGATGGAGGAGGAATGGCGAGCCTGAGGAAGAGGCGGGGATTCGGAGAGGGAGCCAATGGGGGAAGGAGGGGGCAGAGTCGGGCGGGGGGGGGGGTGCAAACACTTCCGGATTCCGGAGTATTTGCTTGTTTGTCCAGTGTCCCGACCTAACATTGGTCGGGATGCGGGACAAACAAGGAAATATCAGGACAGTCCCGATAAAATCGGGACATCTGGTCACCCTATGCTGCAGTTAGAAGCACAGGAGGAAGGACAACAAGGTCTGTCCTACTGTGGGGAAGCCCAATTCCTGGTGGTGAAGCCATTAGGGAGAGGTCCTATTAAAACTATAAGAGAGTAAACATAGGCTGCTGTACAGTGATTTGTTGCCAAGCTCACTGGAAAGCTGAGTCACTACTGGAAGAGTGTGTCAGTGATATGACATACACTCATCCTTGGTGTGGAGGGTGCTGGTTACTCCCACAGATACTTGACAGAACCGCAGTGCAGGAAATTTCTTATTCACTGTACTTGATGGAAGCGAAGAGAAAGAAGCAAGGGGCCAAAATCAGAATGAGGTATAGAATGTATAAGTTAGACCCCCTTTACTATTCAGTGAGACACTTATTTACATCTGCCACCCATATGTAAGGGAATCAAAGCTTGTATACCTTACATGCAGAAAAGCCAGAAGCAAATAAAATATGTGTCATTTAGAACAGTGGTTCTGAGCCAGAGGTACACGTACCCCTGAGGGTGCACAGAGGCCTTCCAGGGGGTACATCAACCTATCTAGATATTTGCCTAGTTTTACAACAAGCTACATAAAAAGCACTAGCGAAGTCAGTACAAACTCAAATTTCATACAATGACTTGTTTAAACTACTCTATACACCATACCCTGAAATATAAGTACAATATTTATATTCCAATCAATTAATTTTGTTATATGGTAAAAATGAGAAAGTAGCAATTTTTCAGTAATAGTGCTGTGATACTTTTATGTTTGATTTTTGTAAGCAAGCAGTTAAGTGAGGTGAAACTTGGGGTACACAAGACAAATCAGTCTCCTGAAAGGGGGACAGTAATCTGGAAAGGTTGAGAACCACTGATGTACAAGTAGCCCCCAGCCTCTCACAGCTCCTTGATGTGTGTTAGACCAGCTTCAATTCCCTTACACCTGGGTATAGAATGGGTGGCATAATAGCTAAGTATTAGGAGCACACAGTCCATCATGTATCTATTTTTCAATTCCAGTTTAGTCTACAAAGTGGTTATTTGTGACCCTGCTTCTGTGTAGACTTTTACTGCTTGTACGGCATGTCGTTTGGCTGCCATGATTTATTGAGTCAGGGTATTCAGTGCAGGTTGATTAAAATGTCTGGGTTATGTTTTCTGAATTCCTACACTATCCCTATTCCATATACATATGTGCAGGAGGCAAAAGAATCTAATTTATTATAGCTTTGAGTGTAGGGAAGTAGTGACTTGGTGAACAATGGCATCTACATAAGATGTTATTGTTTAGAACAGATGTTTGGAAGAGACAGACATGGCAGGCAAACAATGCTTCACAAAACATTATGCCATGTTCCAGCCTTGGGAGGAGGAGATAATGAGAGTGTGAGGTTTGTGGAGAAACAGGACTTCCTACTGTCATGGTATCATAAGGTACCTCTACACTGCAGACTCCCGTTGGTAACAAGTAGTATAACTATTCTGCACGCCTCCACAGCATGAATATAAATTGCAGTGTAGATGATGAGGCACTGCTCAGGTGAGTAAAGACACACCTGACCCCTGGGGGTATATACCTGAGTATAGACCCTACACAACTCTCTGCAGCTGAAGCTGTGCCTCGCCAATCTACACTGCTGTTTTCCTTTCCACAGTCACTGACTCCAGCAGCAGGGACAGGCTCTTGCAGGCTTCCCATTGGCAAAGCCTTTCACTGACACATGTAGCTCCACACCAGTGTGGATGCAGCCTGTTTTTCCTGAGGCAGGTAGCTACACATAGCCTACACGCTGCTGCAAGTGGTGTGCAGTGTAGATGTAGCCATAAAAGCAGAAGTGAAAGGTCCTGGGTCTCTAGTTATAACCTGGATAGAAGGAACGCAACTGAATCTTTGGCTGCACAACAGCTGGAGATTGGAAGAGTTTGAGACATAGGAATAGTGGCCACTCTTTTCCCCTTCATCAATGACAGCACTAAAAAAGCTACCACTCCCAAGCACTCAAATGGTTACCTGCAGTGAATGATCACTCACAAGATTACTTCTACAAACTCATTTCTACATCATCTCAACCCAGGGGACAGTCAAAAGCAGCCTTCAGTGAATCAAGAAAAATCACCCACTATGTAATTTTAACTTGTCCCCTATTGAAGACACTTTTAAAATGTCTTCAAAGACTTGCTCCAATTACTAACTCTCCCACAGAATATTTTTAGACTTAAAAGTGGAAGAGACCTGACAACAGTATTTAACTCTGGCAAGAAAACTTGGCTAGTCTGTAAAACAAATGCCAAGTAACAATCTTACTATCCAGTGAAGTTCTCTGTAGGTTTCCTGGATTTAAGCAGATTTTTAAAAGAATATTACCCTTAATGATTTTCTTTATGAGTGGGAGAAAATTAAATAGAATTGGAACTTTTTGTCATTCTACTAACATTTGAATATATAGCCCTAGTTTTGCTTTTTTGAAAGCTACTTAAATTATGATTGTATGAAAGAACTTGAAGTTAGGTCTAGATACATCTGTGACAGGATGTACTAAGCATTTGCTGCCCCCTGCAGGAGGCACCACCACTTTGGTGCACCCCACCCAAAGGTGTTCTTTTGGAGGGGAAAAGAGCAGCAAGTTTAGACATTCAGGAGCTGCCTAGGTAGGCCACCCGGGATCAGCTGCAGGCAGAACAATGAGAATTAGTCCTCCAGCAGCTACCAGGGCTGGGAGCGGACAGAAGCTAAACAGGGACCAACAGACATAGTAAAAAAGGCTTGTTGTTTCTTCCAACAGGGCAGTTCTGGGTAAAGCTGGGACAGGGGAGGAAGAATGTCCCCGTCTTAAAACCTAAAAGCCTGGCCTGAGTAGAGGCCTAATCCAGGCTGCACCTTTTGAGTGAGTCAGCAAAAGGCTGTTTTTGTTTACAGCATGGAACACAAAACCTGGGTAGCCACCTTGAGTTGAGCAGCCATTTGACTGCTGTAAAATTACAGGGAGTTTATTTGCAAAATACTCCACAGGTTAAGGTAAATACAAGGCAGTCCCCCATCCCCTCTCCTCTGCATGCTGCTCATAGGAGCTCAGCTCTTAAGTCCATAGCAGAAGGGAACCATTTTTTTTTAAACAAAATCTCCCCCCCAAAAAAAATATTTTGCCTTTAATTTTGCATAGCATTTTTGAGTTTCCGACTATAAATAAAAATGCTTAGAAAGAAATTACAAAATTGCGTAGAGTGGATCAGAATTTCTCATACAAGATGTCATTTCACATCTTCCTCTTCCAATGAGTCAGCAACAAAAATCAAATATAGAATCCAGGTCTCCAGATTCCTGTACTAACTATTCCACATCCCCAAGAATACCTCTAAAATTCTGAAGCCAGCCTGAAATCTCTACAGTACAGAGACTGAGACCTCAGCATCTGACTATGTCCCTGTTAACTGCATAAAGGAATACAGGAAAAATCATTAAACACAAAACCTTGTCCTTAGTGCGGGGAGGAGGGAAAATCAAAAGAAACTGATTTTATTTCACACAATATCCAGTTGCCACTGACAGTCTGAATGAAAAAGAGAGTAAACAGTGAAAATAAAAGAAATCCCTGCAAAATAAAAGAAATCCCAGTAGCAAGCTAAATGATTTTTTACAACATATTTGTCCTGCTCAACATATATTGATCTTCACTAACATCTTAACTTCCTGTCTGGATACCCTATTGCAGAGTGGTCTTTTCCACATTTCCCATGTGTTTGGTTGGTTGGCAACCTGGATTATGCCAGTATTCTGTTACAGCCCTTATGAACTGCACTAAGGTCTGGTCTGCACTTAACACCTGTCAGTGGCATAGCTATGCCGACCTAACCCCCAGTGTAGATGCTAGTCATTTGATGGAAGAATGCTTCAGTTGACCTGGTTACTGTTGTTCAGGGAGGTAGTGCTTCTACAGCAATGGAAAAAACCCTTCCATTGGTGTAGGTTGTGTCGATGCTACGGGGTTATGCTGGTATAGCTATGGCGCCGTAGCTATGCTAGCCTAGTCCCTATAGTGTAGACCTGGGGTTAGATTTGTTGCAGTTGGGTACATTATAAATCAACAGCCAATTTCCCACAGCATGTATGGCCAACATGTGAGACAAACAGGCCTCCTGCGAATACCTATAAGATAAATTAAACTGCAATACTTACTAAAGTTTATCAAAAACAACGAGGAGTCCAGTGGCACCTTAAAGACTAACAGATTTATTTGGGCATAAGCTTTCGTGGGTAAAAAAACTACTTCTTCAGGTGCATGGAGTGAAAATTACAGATGCAGGCATAGATATACTCACACACAATAACAGAACACCACAGACCATCACATATAGCCCCCAGCTAAAACCTCTCCAGCACATCATCAACGATCTACAACCTATCCTGGAAAATGATCCCTTACTCTCACAGGCCTTGGGAGGCAGGCCAGTCCTTACTTACAGACAGCCCTCCAACCTGAAGCAAATACTCACCAGCAACTACACACCACATCACAGAAACACTAACCCAGGAACCAATCCCTGTAACAAACCCCATTACCTACTCTGTCCCCATATCTACTCTAGCAACACCATCAGAGGACCCAACCACATGAGCCACACCATCAGGGGCTCATTCACCTGCACATCTACTAATGTGATATATGCCATCATGTGCCAGCAATGCCCTCTGCCATGTACATTGGCCAAACCAGACAGTCTCTACGTAAAAGAATAAATGGACACAAATCAGACATCAGAAATGATAACATACAAAAGCCAGTAGGAGAACACTTCGATCTCCCTGGACATTCTATAACAGATTTAAAAGTAGCCATCCTTTAACAAAAAAACTTCAAAAACAGACTTCAAAGAGAAACTGCAGAGCTACAATTAATTTACAGATTTAACACCATCAATTTGGGCTTGAATAGGGACTGGGAGTGGCTGGCTCACTACAAAAGCAATTTTCCCTCTCTTGGTATTGACGTGACCTTCTCATCAATTACTGGGAATGGACCACATCCACCCTGATTGAATTGGCCTTGTCAGTGCTGGTTCTCCACTTGCAAGGTAACTCCCTTCTCTTCATGTGCCAGTATATTTATGCCTGCATCCGTAATTTTCACTCCCTGCAGCTGAAGAAGTGGGGGTTTTACCCACGAAAGCTTATGCCCAAATAAATATTAGTCTTTAAGGTGCCACTGGACTCCTCATTGTTTTTGTGGATACAGACTAACATGGCTACACCTCTGATACTTGACACCATAAAGTTGATCAAACTCATTTAGTTCTGTAGCAGAAAATACTATGCAAGTTACTCACCAAATACAGACTGCTTTACCATTTTTGTATTTGCAGGGAGACTTGCAAATCATTCTCTAGCCAAAAATCCCATTCAGCAGTTAAATTTGTTGAGCCATTAAGGTTCAAAAGTCGCCAAAAGCTGAGCCCAGCCTCAGTGCTCTGAGTAACAAAGACAGAACCACAAAGGCCCAGCACTGACGTCCTAAAGGCACAATGCCTGTGTTGTACGTTTCTTTATGTCTATCAGCAACCAATCAGTGGATGATGTGTAGTAGTCAAAAATCCTCAGTATGACCCTGCATTCATAGGCTGAAGGAGCTGTTTTGCTAACAGTCAATATTACAGGTCTGATCCTGGGGCTGGAAGTAAGACCCTAATGCTGGAGAGCAGACCATGATGATTTGCTCTTCTCACAGGGCGAGAATCTACCCTGGAGATTAAATCCCATGAGATCAGTCCAGCATATGGCCCTTTCTAATCTGCGACTTCACTAACATGCAGTAAAGCCGTCAGCAGTCAGTGTATCAGAATAAATGAATCCAAGTTCCCCTCACTTTCCAGGCATTGAAGTCATCAAGAAGGACTCTCAGAAATTCCATTGTTACAACAGAGATTAACCAAATTCTGCTAGAAGCTTCCCTGGCATACACAGTGTTTGCATATTCATCAAGAAAAACCTAAAACATACTGATGCTTTGCATGTAGAAGACCCAAATGCTTAAAATACTCAGGCCTCCAGACTCCGAGTCTGGAAATCATTCCAGGGGGAAAGTTCTACACTCAGCACTGGTTCTAGAAATGAATAACCACTGCACCTCTGTTATGTTACAACTGGCATGCTGAAAAAAACCAAGAGGGACCAGTTAATTCATAAAATGAAACCAAGTTATTATCTAGCCAGGTCTCTAATGTTGTACATGCCAGATCTGTTGGGACTATCTAAGATTAAGCCCTAGATTTATTACCAACAGCATCTGAAGCAGTTTTGGAGCACCTCCAAATCCCTTCAAGCATCAAGTTCTTTGATTACAAGTAAATTCGTAAACCTTGACACCAACCTTTTCCTGTTAATCGGGGCTAGCACTTCTTTAACTTATTTGCAGTAAGAGAAAGAACAAGATCCAGGCTTAGAACCTGATCTCCTTGAACAGAAGAGATTTTTATTGGTCTCTGCACATGAAGAGGTTGACACAACGAAGTAAATTAAGAAGTAGGCCAGACGTAACTGCTCATCTAGAAATCCTCCCCAGACTTTTACATCTGAGGTAATCTTGGTGGGGGGGCATAAGGCAGGCAGGACTAACTGTTAGGGCTAAAAAGTGTCAAATAGGCCTAAACAGAGTGATTTACCTTGGACACCAGGTGGGTCAAGGAACTATAAAGCCCCCACCAAGATTTGAAAGTATCTTGTCCCCTTATTGGTCCTTTGGGTCAGGTGTCAGCCAGGTTACCTGAGCTTCTTAACCCTTTACAGGTAAAAGGATTTTGGTGTCTCTGGCCAGGAGGGATTTTATAGTATTGTACACAGGAGGGCTGTTATCCTTCCCTTTATAGTTATGACAGCTGTATTTGTGGGTTTCATTGTAAGTCCATGGGGCTTGTTTTGTAGGTTTAATACATATGATTGTTTTTCAAATTCAGAATACTGCACTGGAGAATCTTTAGCTTGATGAGACCAGGACTTTAAACTCTCCAATTTTAAAAGAATCAGTGACTATCATTCCAAAAAATCTCAAAGTGGAACAGCCTACAGCTCAATCATTTCATGTATTATCCACATTCATTTATTTGAGTCAAATACTATTTGTAAATACAGTATTGCTGACTCTTCTTGGATGCACAATAGACAACAGTAATGCAGCAACTGCTCATTCTTTCAAGTGTGTTGTGGTTTCTGGAAACAAGAGACTTGGGCTAGCTAGAGAATTGTGATTTATATTTTAAAATTTTAAAAATAATTTAATTCAGAAGCATGTAGGCCCTAAGGGCTCCATCCTTGGATACATAGGAAAGTTGAAAATTTTAAAGAAAAGCACGTAATGTCAGCCCTACAGTTACTGTCCTTCCATCTCTACAATACCATCTGTGAGAGTCAGAGTGTCTTTCAAGGGTGTCCATGGTGCACACAGTTACTATCCAAACATTAGGGCTGAGCTTCATCTGTATATTTGTCACATTTAAATAATTGCAAGGTTGAGTTACAAGGGGAGCTTTGATACTTCATCACAGGAGAGTCACTCAAAGTGTCTTCCCACCACCTAACTAGCTTTGTTAGCTTATCAAGTCTCAATAATGTTCCTAGTGGTACAATTCACTTAAGACAACGAACTGGAAGTTCCAGTGGAGTCTGTTTCACAGCCTATGTGTAATATAGGATGAGAAACACTGAGACAAGTATGACTGAAGAGATGGGCACTGTGCAGACTCCTTGCACACAGTCTCTCTTCAGTTGTTACATACCCTGGGACAGTGGCAGTTAGAGAAAGTGGCTGAGAACTAGGGAAGGCAGCATCTGCTCCTTAAAAAGCAACAAAAGGAACAGAGGACTGGGAGGGTGGAGGAGAGTTGTCTAGTGCAATTAGAGATCAACACATTTCAAAGAATCAGGAAAATACCAGGTTTTTCCACAGTTTTCAAGCATGTATTATTCCTTTTTTAATATACACAATCTCTGAGGGTTTAGTGCCACTGACTTTGTCAGTGTACAAGAGACGATCTATACAACAGGCAATAGAGAAACTGATTCACTGATTCATTTTTCTGTGTTTGCTTATGAAGCTTTCAGACATTAATCTAAAAAAAAAAAAAAAATTAAAAGGTACATGTTTCAGAACAGAAATCTCTTAGTACACTAAGTATTTTGCCCAGCCAGAAGACTCTGAATAATTGCAATAAAATTCAATTCCAGCTGCATTGATGGAATATATTTAAAGGGTTCAAACAAAATATTTTAGACAGTTATAATACTGAAAATACAATAGAACTATACTCAAATTCACAGCTTGGCAGCACAAGCCATCTCCACCGTTCGTTGCAGTAAAGAGACATTAAGCAATGTTCCTTCAAGTTTTACCATGTAGTGTTTTGTTACTTGTGCCATAATGATTTCCCTTACTACTTTCTTTTTAAGTTAATCTTATCATCAGCAAGTCAGTTTGAGTGGTTACCTTGTGCATTTAGACTGAGAGTTAACAATGTACCTATATATAGTAAAATGGACAAAAATCAACTTTCAAAACAGGATAAGAGGTGATCATGCTACGTACAGTGCAAATTTAAGGAAAAAACCAACAAACAAGATGTGGACAAATACTAAAACTTGAATGACTCATTGGTCACATAAGAGCTTTATATTTAATCCCTTGCAGTGTGAATTCCATTAGCACTTCAGAGACAAGATACCAGTCTTAACCAATATTGCTACAGAACTGAAGGCAGAGTACATGCAAATATCGTACTTACATAGTTCCTATAGAAACCCAGAGGAGGGTTCTCCTATAATCAAGATTTCAGTTAGATTTGTCACTTAACGAAACATGCATTCATGTGTAATTTAACTGAATTATACAAGCCCACTAAAAGAAAGAAAGTCTAATCAATCTGAACTAAAAGAAAGTAGTATTTGCCTGCCAGCTCCCTGTTACAAAAATAAGTTGTCATTGACAACAACTTTACCAGAAACTGCAGAACAGAATGAATTGCACTTCCTGAAACTATTACCTGCATGTATACACCACTTACTTTCATTGCTCCTGTTTTTAAAATTATAAACATCTATAGTTCACTATTTAGGTCAGTGTCTCAAACAAATTTAAGTCTTAAAAATTTAAGTCCAACTAACCAATTAAAATAAAAGCATTTGCAGAAGAAAATGGAACAAAACTGACCAAGTGCTTCAATTGTAAGCTTTGGGTATTTTTCAAACTAAAAATTTAAACTCACAAGCAGATTGAAAATAAAATACACCTATCAAAATATTTTTACATCACTTTCCAGCTGGAATTGTAAAGCTTAAATTCAAGGCACTGTACTCCTGCCAGGGTTAATACGATTTTCTAGTCATCAGTTCAAGTACATTAACTTTAAAGACTGCAAGTGTAAAACAGAATGAAGTGTCATTAGCAATGAAATGTAAGCAAATATTTCCATAAACAAACTCTCTTTTGTGAAAATGTGTCAGTGATTGCTTGATGCAGCGTACGGCTCTGTATGCTATTAGTCCTGAACTTGGTGCCAGCAGTAGAACTATATCTCTTCAAACACATAAGGCATTTATAGGGTCACACACACATACAATCTATCCAAAGGCAACAGAGATGTGTTATTCTTTGTGACGCTGTGCAGTTTATATGGTTTTATAAAAATATGGTAATGAGTGAATATAATGTAACTGGAATATGCTTCATGCAAAAGTTTCAGAGTAGCAGCCGTGTTAGTCTGTATCCGCAAAAAGAACAGGAGTACTTGTGGCACCTTTGTTAGTCTCTAAGGTGCCACAAGTACTCCTGTTCTTTTCATGCAAAAGGTCTCTTGTAAGGTATCATTACAAAGCTTATAATCTACTGAGTGTGATCATCCTATTTGTATAAATGTATCACTCTTGTATCTGGGACTAGAAATATGAAATATAACTCTGAGGGCCTATTGTAATTATGCAAAGTGTGGGCCATTAATGGTTGTTTGGAATCTTAATGGCTCCCATCAACCCGGACAATTGACTGGGGCTCTGTTTGCAAGCAAGCCTTCCTGTGAGTCAGGCTGGGAGGAATGAAGAATTGAGGTCTTACAGTGACATGTGATCATGTCACATGAACTGGAATCCATCTTTAACCTGGTGCTTTTCCAGTGAGGGGGGGTGGAAACTCAGAGAGAAACAAAGGATTCCCACCTTATGCAAAAGATATATAAAGGGGTGGAACAGAACAAAGAGAGGAGCCATCATGAAGAATCCCCTAGCTACCACCTGAGCTAAAACAAGAGCTGTACCAGGGGAAAGAATTGTGCCCAGGCCTGGAAGGTGTCCAGTCTGAGGAAAAAACTTACTGAAACATCTCTGAGGGTGAGATTATCTGTTTTCAGTTTGATTAGACATAGATTTGCACATTTTATTTTATTTTGCTTGGTGACTTACTTTGTTCTGTCTGTTACTACTTGGAACCACTTAAATCCTACTTTCTGTATTTAATAAAATCACATTTTACTTATTAATTAACTAAGAGTATGTATTAATACCTGGGGGAGCAAACAACTGTGCATATCTCTCTATCAGTGTTATCGAGGGCAAACAATTTATGAGTTTATCCTGCATAAGCTTTATATAGGGTAAAATGGATTTATTTGGGTTTAGACCCCATTGGGAGTTGGACATCTAAGTATTAAAGACAAGCACACTTCTGTGAGCTGTTTTCAGGTAAACCTGCAGCTTTGGGGCAAGTAATCCAGACCCTGGGTCTTTGTTGGAGCAGACGGGAGTGTCTGGCTCAGCAAGACAGGGTGCTGGAGTCCTGAGCTGGCAGGGAAAACAGGAGCAGAGGTAGTCTTGGCACATCAGGTGGAAGCTCCCAGGGGGTTTCTGTGATCCAACCCATCACATTCTTATTTTCAGATCATGTGGATACTGGCATGGATGGTGAAACTCCAGGAGTTAAATGCAGTGGAGATAGAACAAGACACGGGAACAATGTACTTTACCAACTCCTGGTCTTTGCGAATTAACAAAAAAAAGAGAAAAGCAATAGCTGTCAAACTTAAACTCATTGATCAGTTAGGAGAACATATTTATTTTGTTAAACTATGAATGTATTGCAGAACTGGTCGTCGGAAGGAAATGAGGAGGACGAGGCAATCGACAGCGCTTTCAACGCTGATTTCACTGACAGCCAGGATCTCTTCATCACCCTCACAGAGATCCCCTACCAACCCTCCCAAGGCGGTAACCCAGACCGTGAATCAGGGGAAACATCAGTAGGTAAGTGTTTTGAACATTTATTTTGAATAGAATAGGCATGGTATGTTAGCAATGGGTTTTTAATGATTAGTTTGCCCTAGACGCTTAACTTTTTAGTCCTTGCCAGTGCAGCTACTGGAAAAATTTGTTAACATGTCTGGGGATAGAGTAGAAATCCTCCGGACATCTCCACGAACCTCTCCTGGAGGTAATGTGAAAGCTTTTGCATCAGGTTCCTGGGGAGAGCGGCCTTATTGTCTCCTCCATGGTAGGAATCTTTTCCGCGACAGGCTAGCAGCAGGTACTCTGGTGTCATTGCCTGGCAAAGCATGGCAGCATACAGCCCTGGTGTTTGCTGGCATTCATGCAGCATGCGGTCTTTCTTTGCCTCCGTAATCCTCATCAGAGTGATATCACTCATGATGACCTGCTTTGAATTAGGGGAATTTTAGTATGGGGACTGATTGCCTGTTCCTTTAAATAACTGTAACCGGCAGGGATCTTTCCCGAGCCCAGCCATGTGGTGGGGGCGGGGAGGCAAACCGTTCCTGCTGAGCGGTTCGCCGGCAGCATGCAGGGATCTTTCCCAGGGACAGCCACGACGGGGGTGGGACAGGGGCAAAGTTCATGCCGGCTGGATCACCGGCAGCAGGAACTGGCCAACACTAGGAGCATTGCTTGGAACGTGAAAGGAGGGCACTGCTGTAAATTAAGCTTTAAGCAGCCAAATGTCTACAGCTTACCATGGCCGCCTGCTAGCAGAATTCTGGTGTCCAGCCCCGCTTGTGTGATCTGTACAGCAAGACCCCAGGCACTCAAGGTGAAGACAGAAAATTCGACCTTGTACTGAGTGCACATGTGATAGGTACTGTGCATGGTCTTGTTCACAGAGAAAGACTATATTCATTGTTTGCCAAAATGTATCTTTTTGAGGAATTCACTCCCTTTTTACCATCCCACAGCTGCGAGCGTCTCCCGAGCTACCCCGGCATCCCCCTCCCAGAGGCTGGCACAGATCAGGCGGAGAAAGAAGAGGACACAGGACGAGATGTTCTCAGAACTTATGGTCTGTTCCCGAGCCGAGGCGGCACAGCAGACCCAGTGGAGGGAGAACATGTCGCAATACCAGTGATCACACAGCGAAAGGGAGGACAGGTGGCGACAGGAAGACCAGCAGGCGACTCAGACGCTGCTTGGACTAATGAGGGAGCAAACGGACATGCTCCGGCACCTTGTAGATGTTCTGCAGGACCGGAGGCAGGAGGACAGAGCCCCCCTGCAGTCTATCTCTAACCGCCCTCCCCCGCCACAAAGTCCCATCCCCCCTTCACCCAAAGTCCCAAGAAGGAGGGGCGGCAGGGGCCGTGAAAACAGTCACTCCACCCCTGCAGACTGCTCAAATTGCAGAAGGCTCTCATTCCCAAAGATTTGATACGTCCTTTCCTTCCCTCCAAATGCACCTCACCCAAGCCCCCATCCCAGTTTCATCCCCTAACTGTGAAATTCTTAATAAAAAATACGTTTCTGTTAATTACTGTTTCCGTCATGTTCTTTTAGAGGACAGTGTGTTTGAAGGGGGGAAAGGGGGTTGGTAATTGGAGAGCACAGTCACCTTTACCAGGGTACAGACACGGGGGCAGGTTCAGCAGAGGGTCACACACACATTGCAGTCACTAGGCACCCTGGTCAGTCTGGGAGGTGGTTTTCATGTTCTGTGGTGGGGGGGACTATGTGAGTTTGTGGCAGGGTAGGGTGGTTACAGATCTTATGCAGCGGTCCTTAGCCTGGATGACAGAGCCACACAGCAGGGGATCTGTAACCGCCCTCCCCCGCCACAAAGTCACATAGCCCCCACACACAGAGTCTCAAAAAGGAGGGGTGGCAGGCTCCGTTGAAACAACCAGTCCACCACTGCGGACCGCTCTAGGAGCAGGAGCCTGTCATTCCTCGAGTTTAGAAGTGTCCTTTCCATCACTACACCCGCTCCCCACCACAGTCTGCGTCCCAGTTTCAACCCTTTACCGCGAAATCCTTAATAAAGAAAACGGTGTTAATGAACAAAGTTTCATTTATTTTTAAAGGTGTGTTGGAAGGGGGGGAAGGTGGTTGGTAACTGGAGAGGATAGTAAACATTAACTGGGTAAAGAAACGGGGGCAGGTTCAGCTTCTGTTTAAACAAACGTAATAGTCACAGGTTACCCTGCTCAGTCTAGAACCTAGCTTTCAAAGCTTCCCGGATGCACAGCGCATCCCACTGGGCTCTTCTAATCGCCCGGGTGTCTGGTTGGGCGTAATCAGTAGCCAGGCGATTTGCCTCAACCTCCCATCCCACCATAAACGTCTCCTCCTTGCTCTCACAGAGATTGTGGAGGTAACAGCAAGCTGCAATAATATTGGTTTCGCTGAGATCAGAGCGAGTCAGTAAGCTTCTCCATCTTCCCTTCAGACGTCCAAAAGCACACTCCACCACCATTCTGCACTTGCTCAGCCGGTAGTTGAAGAGTTCTTTTTCAATCTCCAGGGCACCTGTATAGGGCTTCATGAGCCAGGGCCTTAGCGGGTAGGCTGGGTCCCCGAGGATGACTATAGACATCTCCACATCCCCAACAGTTATTTTGAGGTCCAGGAAGTAAATACCTTCCTGCAGCCATCTAAACAGACCAGAGTTCTTGAAAATGCGAGCATCATGAACCTTGCCTGGCCATCCAACGTTGATGTTGGTAAAACGTCCCCTATGGTCCACCAGTGCTTGCAGCACCATTGAAAAGTAGCCCTTTCAGTTAATGTACTGGCTGGCCTGGTGGTCCCAGGATAGGGATGTGAGTTCCATCTATAGCCCCACCGCAGTTTGGGAATCCCATCGCAGCGAAGCCATCTATGATCACCTGCATGTTTCCCAGGGTCACTACCTTTGAGAGCAGTAGCTCAACGATTGCGTTGGCTACTTGCATCACAGCAACCCCCACGGTAGATTTGCCCACTCCAAACTGATTGGCGACTGACTGGTAGCTGTCTGGTGTTGCAAGCTTCCAGAGGGCTATGGCCACTCGCTTCTGGACAGTCAGGGCTGCTCGCATCCGGGTGTCCTTGCGCTTCAGGGCAGGGGACAGCAACTCACAAAGTTCCAGGAAAGTTCCCTTACGCATCCAAAAGTTTCGCAGCCACTGTGATTCATCCCAGACCTGCAGCACTATGCGGTCCCATCAGTCCGTGCTTGTTTCCCGGGCCCAGAATCACCGTTCCACAGCATCAACATGACCTATTGCCACCATGATGTCCACGGCGCGGGGTCCCGTGCTTTGTGAGAGGTCTGTGCCCCTCTCAGACTTAATGTCCTCACCGCGCTGCCGTAGCCTCCTCGCCCGATTTCTCAGCATCTGCCTCTGAAAAAGGTGCATGATAAGGCGCGAGGTGTTGACAACAGCCATAACTGCAGCGATGATCGCAGCGGGCTCCATGCTCGCGGTGCTGTGGCATCCGCGCTGTCAATCACAAGAAAAGTGCGTGAACTGATTGCCCGCTGGCGCTTTCATGGAGGGAGGGCGGGAGGGAGGGTTGAATGACGACAGTTACCCAAAACCACCCTCGACACATTTTTTTGCCCCAGCAGGCATTGGGGGCTCGACCCAGAATTCCAGTGGGCAGCTGGGACTGCGGGAACTGTGGGATAGCTACCCACAGTGCACCGCTTCCAGTCTCGACGCTTGCCCCGTTAGTGTGGACTCACAAAGTCAAATTACTGTCCTTAGTGTGGATACACACGTTCACTTTGTAATATCGGTTCCACAAATTCGCTTTAAGTAAAATTGAACTACTCTCGTAGTGTAGACATACCCTAAGATGTCAGGGAGGGTTGCAGTCTGGGGTGTCAGGCATCTGTGGAAGCACCAGATGGAGAAGCGTTTCCACTTTTGCAGGTAAGTCTTATGAGTGGAGTCCCTTCTACTGTGCAGGAGGACTTGTTCCGAGCAGGTTAATTTGTGGGATTGAAACCATGAAGGAACCAAGCCGTCAGATGGAGTTTCCGGAGCTGCAGATGAAGAAGCTGACCACAGTTCTGGGAGAGGAGATCTGGTCTGTCAGGGAGAGTTCTTGGAGGACGGATGGACATGCGTAACAGGTAAGGAAATCATGGTTGTCTGGGCCAAACTGGGGCAATAAGTATGACCCGGGCCTTGTCCTCTGTGATCTTGCTTAGGACCCTGTGTATCAGTGGAGTCGGTGGAAAAGCTTACATGAGGGAGTCATTCCAAGGAATGAGGAACGCATCCTCTAGAGATGTGTGCCCGAGTCCGACTCTGGAGCAAAATAGATGGCATTTGTGGTTTTGAGGAGTGGCAAACAGGTCTATTGACAGAGTGCCCCAGTGGGAGAAGAGCTGTCAGAGTATCGTGGGACGTAATTCCCATTCGTGTTCTTCAGAGAAGTGTTTGCTGAGTGTGTTGGCGGTAGTGTTGTGACACCCAAGCAGGTGATTTCTATTTGATGTTGTATGCACCAATTCCATAGTCGGATGGCTTCTGTGCATAGGGAGTGAGATCATGTTCCCCCCGCCTGTTGATGTAGAACATGCATGCTATTTTGTCCGTCAGAACTTGAGCCAACCCTGAAGGCATCTCATGTGCAGCCTGGCATATTTGACCACAAAAGTGGTGGCTTCCATGTGACCAAGAAGCTGTAGGCAGGCCCGTGCCTGTATTCTGGGATGAACAGAGATCGTGCATATGAGATGCGTAATAGTGAGGAATCTGTTGTGTGGAAGCAAGGCTCTGGTTCGAATCAAGTCCAGGTGAGCTCCTATGAACTCTATCTGCTGTGTAGGTATCGGGGCAGATTTTTTGAAATTTATTTTCAAGTCTAGACTGTGGAAAAGAGAGATGGTAAAGTTCGTCGCTTTTAACATCTCGTCGTAGGAGCTGGCTTTGATAAGGCAGTCATCTAAGTAGGGGAAAAATATAATCCCGTGTTTGCAGAGGTGGGCTACAACTACAGCTAGGGTATTGAAAGTGGTCGTGTCCGAGTGTGAATCGCAGGAAGCATCTGTGTGCTGGGTGAATGGATATATGGAAATAGGCATCTTGTAGGTCGAGGGCTGTGAACCAGTCCCCTTGTTCCAGCATGGGTATTATGGTGTCCAATGTGACCATCTTGAATTTTTGTACAAACTTGTTCAGTCAGCGTAGGTCTAATATAGGTCTCCTCCCCCGCCTTTCTTTTGCATCAGAAAGTAGTGGGAGTAGAACCCTTTTCCCTGATGTTGCGTTGGTACATGTTCGACTGCACCTAGGTGGAGAAGATGAGTCACCTCCACGCGGAGAAGGTGCTCGTGAGAAGGGTCCCTGAAGAGGGACAGGGAAGGGGAAAAGGTGGGCGGGGAAGATAAGAAAGGGATGGAGTAACCTAACTGAACTATTTCCAGGACCCAGCGGTCCTGCATGATCTGTTGCCAGACATGGTGGAAAGCCTGGAGGCGGTAGCCAAATGGGCAAATAGGCGGTGGATCAAGGGGTGGTCGCTCAGACCCCCGACCAGCACTTCAGAATTGTTGTTTGTTACCCGATGGGTGGGAAGTAGTTGGTTGTACCTGGTTTTGCCTGCACCCAGGAGGTCTGTTGCGGTTTCTCCCAGTGTCATACGGTCTGGACTGGGGTCAGTGATATTGTTGTGCACGGGGCCGCTGATAAGGTTGATAGCATTGTCTCCTAGGGATGGATGGGTATATGTCCAGTGTGCGCAAAGTGGCTCTAGATTCTTTCATAGTGTGAAAGACTTCACCGGTTTTTTGGGGGGGTTTTTTTGGAAAAGAGTTTATCTTTGTCAAAGGGAAGATCCTCCACTTTGGTCTGCAAATCTTTTGGGATACCGGATGGAGACGGCCAGGAAGACCGGTGCATCACCACTGCAGTGGCAGTGGTGCGGGCTGCTGTATCTACTATGTCCATGGATGCTTGTAGTGCCATCCTAGACACCAACTAACCTTCGATGAGGACTGACTTGAAGTCCATTCTCCTGTCCTCCGGTATATGGGAGGCAAAATCAAAGAGCTTGTTATAGTTGTCATAGTCATAGCTTGCGAGGAGGGCAGAATAATTTGCCATTGTAAATTGTAGAGTAGAAGAGGTATAAACTTTGCGGCCCAGGAGGTCAAGGCGTTTGAGGTCCTTGTCCTGTGGAGTGGGCCGGTAGTGTGGCTGCTTTGTTCTCTGCGTTGCTGCACCCACCACAAGAGAATTGGGTTGTGGGTGGAAAAATAAGAAATCGATGTCCTTTACAGGCAAGTAGTATTTATGTTCAGCTTTCTTACATGTTGGTGGGATGGAGGCAGGGGTCTGCCAGAGAGTATCAGCTGGTTCTAGGAGGGCTTAGTTTATGGGTAGTGTGATCTTTGAGGGTGCAGAGGGTTGGAGGATTTTGAGGCGTCTATGTTGTGTTTCCTGGACTTCCTCCAAAGGGATGTCCTAACTGAGTGCCACCCTCTTGAAAAGATCCTGGAATTGCTTAAAGTCGTTCACGTTTTGTGGAGGTGGAGGCATGAGGGCATCCTCTGTGGCTGATGGCGAGGCAGGAGCCAGTAAATCCGGGAAGGGTTCATAGCCCACCTCTTCAAGAGGGGGTTCAGGACTCTAGATATTGATGGAGCTGGGGATAAAGGTGTAGGATGAGCTTGCGGTCTGGTAGAAGGGGCGCAAGGAGGAGCCATGGCAGGAGCTGACCACGGATATCACTGAGGCCAGGGCACTGGGTAGGAAAAGTTGGGTCCCGGCCACTGGGGGACAAAGTAGGAAAACTGAGGCTGATTCTTATGATGCACCATGTCTTGGGATGTGTATGGCTCCAGTGGAGGGAGAGACTCAAGCAGGGAGAACTCTGCCTGCTGATGTATGTCATTCTCGCTGTCAGTTAAACTAGCCAGGTCAAGTGGTGAGAGCTGCTGTTCAAACTGAGTGTTCCATGTCCAGGAGCAGAGAGTCAGGCTCAGGGGCCACAGAGATATCCTGCTGATGCAGGAATTGTTGCTGCTCCATAGGCTGGTGTGCTGCGGAGCATGAAGTGTGAGTGGCAGACCGGAGTGATTTTTGTTCCGCTTTTGTAGGAGCTGCAAGATGTTTGTGAGAGCCCCGCAGGGGGTCTGAATCTGCTTTGGAGGTGGCAGGCAGGCTTGGTGCTGACGTTCTTGTGGGCACTGGGGTGGAATGTGTTGCCAGCACCAGGTCCATTATCGGTGCCGGCAGCACTGGTGCCGAGGAGAGCTTCCCGTTGCGAGAAGTCGGGTCTCTGCTTTTGCGCCCCACGAGAGTTGCTGCTGAAGTGCAGGGGCGGTCAGTGTTGCCTGCTCTCAGCGCTGTCAGCACCAAGGGTAAAGACCTTGCAAGAGATCCTTTATCCTTTTGAGTGTCTCATAGACTTTAAGGTCAGAAGGGACCATTATGATCATCTGGTCTGACCCCCTGCATGCTGCAGGCCACAAAACCGTCCCTACCATTTCCTTAACTCTGCTGATGAAGTCCCCAAATCCTGTGTCTTTAGTGACTTCAATTGGCAGAGAGCCCTCCTGCTAGAGATCCCTGCCCCATGCTGCGGAGGAAGGCGAAAAACCTCCAGGGCCTCAGCCAATCTACCCTGGAGGAAAATTCCTTCCCGACCCCAAATATGGCGATCAGTAAGACCCCGAGCATGTAGGCAAGAGTCTCCAGCCTGACCCTTGTTAGCCATTATACTATTTACCTAGCATTGCTCGGTATTCCTCAGCTAATATGTTTTACCATTAAACCATTCCCTCCATAAACTTGTCTAACTTAATCTTAAAACCAGACAGGTCCCTCGCCCCCACTATTTCCCTCGGAAGGCCGTTCCAATATTTCACCCCTCTGACAGTCAGAAACCTTTGTCTAATTTCAAGCCTAAACTTCCCCACGGCCAGTTTATATCCATTCGTTCTCGTGTCCACATTAGTACTAAGCTGGAATAATTCCTCTCCCTCCCTTGTATTTATCCCTCTGATATATTTAAAGAGAGCAATCATATCCCCCCTCAACCTTCGTTTTGTCAGACTAAACAACCCGAGCTCCTCCAGTCTCCTTTCATACGACAGGTTTTCCATTCCTCTGATCATCCTAGTGGCCCTTCTCTGCACCCGTTCCAATTTAAGTTCATCTTTTTTAAACATGGGAGACCAGAACTGCACACAGAGTAGAAAATTAGGGCTTCCTGCCAATTCCCATGAGAGGGTGAAGCCGTGCTCCCGGTCAGTTCTGACTTGGCCGGGGAGTGTGAGGGAGAGGGTTTACTGCCCTCCTCCATAGGCGGCTGCAGAGCTTTCGCCATTAGAAGCATTTTTAGCCGCAAGTCTCTGTCACGGCGAGCTCTAGTTTTTAAGTGGTGCAGTGGAGACACTTTGCAGGGACGTGTCTCTTGCTGAGGCATTTAACGCAGAGTGCCTCCCTGTCAGACCACGGCATAGACTTCTTGCAGGAGCCACATTTCTTAAAGCCTGGTGACCCCGGCATAATGAAAGTATGAGTGGCCGGGGAAGTCTCAATGAGAGACTAACTTGGGGGGGGGGGGTGAATTTTAAACTAACGAACTATGCTAAAGGAAAGGGAGAACTGGGAAATGGCTAGCTAACTATTTCTATTTTTTCTACTTATTTCCTACAGTAACCAGGGAAGAGATGAGCACTGCCCCGAGTCCCGTCTTCAGCCAAGGATGGTTAAGAAGGAACTGAGGGGGGTGTGGGACGCACGCACTCAGGCAGACCCTAATGACGCTGCGAGACAGCAGCTGAGTGCATGCGTCCTAACCAGGCACTGCTACCAAAGATCTCCGATCAATGGCGCCGGGACCCACCGTCACCTGGAGTGGAGCACCCACAGGGACAGCACGCAAAGAAGAATTCCCCACCTACAAGGTAGGCAATGATACGGAGGCCTTCTTAGAAAATTTCTAAAGGGCCTGCCTTGGGTACAGCATCTCTACAGACCAGTATATGGTGGAGCTGAAGCCGCAACTCAGTGGACCCTTAGCAGAGGTGGCAGCTGAAATGCCTAAAGAACACATGAACTACTATGAACTTTTTTTTAAAAAGGCCAGAATTAGAATGGGGCTAATACCCGAGCGTGCCCGTTGGCGGTTCAGAGCACTATGGTGGAAACCAGACGTGGCATTTTCTGACACGCCTACCACATTGTAAAAAATTGGGATGCCTGGATATCAGGAGCAAGTGTTAAATCTCTGGAAGATCTGTGTCTCCTAATGCAAATGCAGTAGTTCTTGGAGAGTGTTCCTGAGGAAATAGAAAGGTACATCCTAGATGGGAAGCCCAAAACTGTAATCGAGGCGGGGGAGATCAGAACCAAATGGGTGGAGGTGGCGGAGAAAAAGAAAGCTAGTAGCAGTTGGATGGAGCAACTGGAGTGGAGCTGTCAGAAGGGGCAACCCAAGACAACACCCTACCACTGGCGGCAGCCCAAGGCCCCACCTACACCCCAAGGAAAACCCCAGACACCTTATTGTCCCACCACACCATTCTCCAGCAATCTACCTCGCTCCAGTGACCAGTCAGCTCGGCAATGTTTTAAATGTAATGAGGTGGGGCATGTAAAGGCCAACTATCCCAAGAACCCCAACAGATTGCAGTTCATTGCACCGGAATCACACCAAAGGTCCTCCAGCCCAGATCTTTCCCAGATACCCTCAGAGCGAAGGGAAACTGTGAGTGTGGGCAGAAAGAAGGTTATCGCATGGAGGGACACTAGAGCACAGGTGTCAGCTATCCACCAATCCTTAGTGGACCCCAAATTCATCAACCCAGAGGCCCAAGTGATGATTCAACCCTTCAAGTCAAATGCTTTAAACTTGCCTACAGCCAAGTTGCCTGTCCAGTACAAGGGCTAGTCAGAAATGTGAACTTTTGTCATAAATATAAAGGGAAGGGTAACAACCCTTATGTATGCAGTAACATAGAATCCCTCCTGGCCAGAGGTACATAATCCCCTTACCTGTAAGGGGTTAATCAGTTCAATTAACCTAGTTTGCACCTGACCAGAAGAACCAATGGGAAAAGAAGCTACTTTCAAATCTGGGAGTGGGGGAGGTTTTGTTTGGGCTTTCTTTGTTTTGTTCCCTCTCGGACAGAGAGAGAAACCATGGCAGGAAAAAACATCTCCTAAAAACATACCTAACATAAGCATCTAACATTACAAAAATTGTAAGTAAAGCAAGGAAATGTGTTAGATCATCTTTTGTTTTAGCTTGTGAATTTTCCCTATGCTAAGAGGTAATTTTATTCCTGTTTTGTAGCTGGGAAGCAGAGTCAGAGGGGAATCCTCTGTGTTTAAAATCTTTTTATCTACTCTGTAAAGTTACCTTCCATCCTGATTTTGCAGGTGAGATTCTTTTCCTTTTAAAAAAAATAAAATTCTTCTTTTAAAAACCTAATTGGTTTTCAGTGTCCTAAAAACTAGGGGTTTGGTCTGTGCTCACTTTGTAACCAATTGGTTAGTATATTATTCTCAAGCCTCCCCAGGAAAGGCGGTGAAGGGACTTGGGGGGATATTTTGGGGAAATAGGGTTCCAAGTGGCCCTTCCCTGAATGTTTGTTTAAATCACTTAGTGGTGGCAGCAATACCGTCCAAGGACAAGGAAAGGAATTTGTGCCTTGGGGAAGTTTTTAAGCTAAGCTGGTAGAATATAAGCTTAGGAGGTCTTTCATGCTGGTCCCCACATCTGTACCCCAGAGTTCAGATTGGGGAGGGAACCCTGACAGCAGTCTATGACGATTATCCCATTCCCATACTGCTGGGGGAAGACTTGGCCAACCATGTGAAGCTAACCAAGAGGGTGGGAATGGTCACCCACAGCTAGGCTAAGCAAGCCTCCACACCTATCCCTGTTCCTGAGCTTTCTACAAGGGCCCTGTCTGTGTTATCAGAGACCCAGACTAAGGTGGTGGAACTGGATCCCCTGCCAACAACTGCAACAGCAGTAGTGAATCTAGTCCCAGAGACCCAAACAGAACCAGTGCCAGAACCAGAACGGGCAGAGCAACCAGCACCAGAACCATTGCCAGCACTGAATCCAGTGCTTGCAACCCCGTCTGCAACTCCAACACCAGAGGGAACCACTGAGACTGCACTAGCAGCAGCAGCTAAACCTGTGCAAGAGGCTCAGCTGGAGCCTGAAATACAATATAGTGCACCAGCAGAGAGCGGTTCACAGTCAGCGGAAACAATCCCATCACCTACATTGCTTCCAGAGGGACCAAGCCCAAGTCCACAATCCAGTGAGGAACTGATGTCTCCAGCATCAAGGAAACAGTTCCAGGCCGAGCAGGAAGCAGATGAAAGCCTCCAGGAAGCTTGGACGGCGGCACAGAGCAACCCACAACCTCTCAGCTCTTCTAATCAATCCCAGTTTGTTGTAGAAAGAGGACTTTTATACAAGGAAACTCTTTCTGGTGGGCACCAGGAGGACTGCATCCTCAAAGACAGTTGGTAGTTCCAACTAAGTACCGGGTAAAGCTCTTAAGCCCACAATCATCCTAGTGGAGATGCTGGGGTGAACAGGACCAAAGACTGTTTGGGAAGGTCATTCCACTGAGAGGGAATGGGCAAGGACGTTTCTACCTATGTCCGGTCTTATGAGGTGTGCCAAAGAGTGGGAAAACCCCAAGACCAGGTCAAATCCCCTCTCCAGCCACTCCTCATAATTGAGGTTCCATTTCAGCGAGTAACTGTGAATATTCTGGGTCCTTTCCCAAAAAAGACACCCAAAGGAAAGAGTACATACTGACTTTCATGGATTTTGCCACCCGATGACCAGAAGCAGTAGCTCTAAGCAACACCAGGGCTAAAAGTGTTTGCCAGGAATTAACAGACATTTTTGCCAGGGTAGGTTGGCCCTCCGACATCCTTATGGATTCGGGAACTAATTTCCTGGCAGGGACCATGAAAAGCCTTTGGGAAGCTGATATAGTGAACCACTTGGTTGCCACCCTTTACCACCATCAAACGAATGGCCTGGTGGAGAAGTTTAATGGAACTTTGGGGGCCATGATACATAGATTTGTAAATGAGCACTCCAATGATTGGGACCTAATGTTGCAGCATTGCTCTTTGCCTACAGGGCTGTACCACATCCCAGTTTGGGGTTTTCACCATTTGAGCTTGTGTAGGGCCACGAGGTTAAGGGGCAATCACAGTTAGTGAAGCAGCAATGGGAGAGGTTTACACCTTCTCCCAGAACTAACATTTTGGACTTTGTAAACAACCTACAAAAGACCCTCCGAAACTCTTTAGGCCTTGCTAGAGAAAACCTAAAAGATGCTCAGGGAGAGCAAAAGACCTGGTATGATAAACATGCCAGAGAGCATTCCTTCAAAGTAGGGGACCAGGTCATGGTCCAGGTGCTCCAGGCCTATAAGATGGAAACATCGTGGGAAGGGCCATTTACGGTCCAAGAGCACCGGGGAGCTGTTAACTATCTCATAGCATCCCCGAACTCAACCCTAAAACCTAAAGTGTACCATGTTAATTCTCTAAAGCTGTCAGTTTACAGCCCAGGGAGGAGATGACGCTGAGTGGCCTGAAGGTGTCTACTATGAAGGAAAAATTGACTGTGGCATGGAAGAGGTGAACCTCTCCATGACCCTCGGACGTATGCAGCAACAGCAGATCAAGGAGCTGTGCACTAGCTTCATGACAATGTTCTCAGCCACCCCAGGATGGACTGAATGGGCATATCACTCCATTGACAGAGCTCCAGGAAGAAATCACAGCCAGTGTGGAACAGGCTGTCCAGCACCATCTGTGATTTGGGGGTGTGTCATAAACATAAAGGAAAGAGTAGCATAAAATCCCTCCTTGGCAGCTGTACTGAATCGCTTTACCTGTAAGGGGATAAGAAGCTGAAATAACCTGGTTGGCACCTGACCAGAAGGACCAATAAGGAAAGAAGATACTTTCAAATCTGGGGGAGGTGGGGGAGGTTTTGTTTGTTCTCTCGCTTTATTGTTCTCCCTCCAGATGGAGAGAGAGAGACCAGGCAGGTACAACATCTCCTGAAAACATACCTGAAATGATCCATCTAAGATTACAAAAATTGTAAGTAAGGCAAGGAAATGCGTTAGGTTATCTTTTGTTTGAGCTTGTGAATTTTCCCTATGCTAAGGGGTAGCTTTATTCCTGCTTTTGTAACTGTGAAGCTGAGTCCAGAGTCCTCTATGTTTTAAATCTTTTTATTACCCTGTAAAGTGACCTTCCATCCAGATTTTGCAGATGTGATTCTTTTAACTTTTTTCTTTATAATAAAGTTCTTCTTTTAAGAACCTGATTGATTTTAGTGTCCTAAAGATAAAGGGTCTGGTCTGTACTTACATTGCTAAACAATTGGTTGATATATTATTCTCAAGCCTCCCCAGAAAAGGGGGTGAAATGACTTAGGGAATATTTTGGGAGGATAGGGATTCCAAGTGACCCTGCCCCGAATTTTTGTGTAAATCACTTGGTGGTGGCAGCAATACTGTCCAAGGACAAGGAAAGAAATTTGTGCCTTGGGGAAGTTTTTAACCTAAGCTGGTAAAATATAAGCTTAGAGGGTCTTTCATGTGGGTCCCCACATCTATACCCCAGAGTTCAGAGGGGGGAATCCTAACAATATCAATTACTTTTATATACAGTATATAAAGCTACCTCATCTACAGGAGCTGAAGAAGTCCTGCTCCACCCCTTTCTATAGCTTTGGCACAAGGCAGGAATCTTTTGTCTCTGTGGGTCCTCACCCCTCCTTCTAAATGGAAAAGTACCAGATTTAAGATGGATTCCAGTATCAGGTGACATGATCACAGGTCCTGTGAGACCCCAGCCTCCATTCTTCCTGGGCTAGCCCACGCATACACAGGAAGGTTTGCAAGTAAACATAGCCATTTACAACCAATTATCCTAGTCAATGGGAGCCATCAAGATTCTAAATCACCATTAATAGCCCGCACTTTGAATAATTACAATAGGACCTCAGAGTTATATTTGATATTTCTAGCTTCAGATGCAAGAATGATACATGCATACAAATAGGATGAACACACAGTAGATTATAAACTTTGTACTGATACCTTACAAGAGACCTTTTGCATAAAGCACATTCCAGTAAAAAGTGATTTCATTAAATACAGAAAGTAGGATTTAAGTGGTTCCAAGTTGTGACAGTCAGAACAAAAAGAACAGAAGTACTTGTGGCACCTTAGAGACTAACAAATTTATTAGAGCATAAGCTTTCGTGGACTACAGCCCACTTCTTCGGATGCATACATCCGAAGAAGTAGGCTGTAGTCCATGAAAGCCTATGCTCTAATAAATTTGTTAGTCTCTAAGGTGCCACAAGTACTCCTGTTCTTTTTGCGGATACAGACTAACACGGCTGCTACTCTGAAACCAGTCAGAACAAAGTGAATTACCAAGTAAAATAAAATAAAACACGCAAGTCTGAGTCTGATACAGTAAGAAAACTAAATACAGACAAAATCTCACCCTCAGTGGTGTTCCAGTAGGCTTCCTTTTACAGACTAGTCTCCTTCTAGTCTGGGTCCAGCAATCACTCACACCCCTGTAGTTACTGTCCTTTCTTCCAGTTTCTTTCAGGTATCCTTGGGGGGTGGAGACCCTATCTCTTGAGCCATCTGAAGACAAAAGGGTGGGGTTTCCTAGGGGTTTAAATAGACTCTCTCTTGTCGGTGGAGACCCACTCCACTCTCCTATGCAAAGTCCAGCTCCAAGATGGCAAGACACATGTCCATGCATGACTCAGTTTTTACAGGCAGCAGCCATTGTTTACATGCTACCCTGAACGTCTTCAGGTAGACTTCAGATGTGGAGTGGAGGCTTCCAAGATTCATTGTCCTTTAAGTTTTTCTTGATTGGGCACTTAATTTGCACTTAATTCCTTTCTCAAGAAGCTGACCAAATGCTTTACAAAAGCTACTTAGAAATCTAGCAAGTACACAGCCAATATTCATAACTTCAAATACAACAATGACACATGAATACATATATGATGAATAGATTCAGTAGATCATAACCTTTACAGGGACATGTTACATGGCATATGTAGTATAAAACATATTCCAATTATGTCATATATACATTCATAAGCATATTTCCATAAAGTCTTACGGGGTGCAACGTCACAATATTCATAAGCCTACTTCCATAAAGCATATGGAATGCAACGTCATACCAGAATTCTTTCAACTTTTTTTACACATATTGATGCCCAAATGATTAATGTCTTTTATACCAAAGAGACTAAAGTAAACTGAAAAGCAAAACCAACAAAAAATAATAATAATCACATGAACAGAGGACACGTGGCTAAAACCAGATAAATTTTCAAAATTTATTTAATCTCATATTTTAAGATTCTCAAAGTGGTGTTTTCAAGGAAATTACACTGTTCTAAGTAACTGACAACTGATGTACTGTTTACATACTTCACTCCAATCTACAGTATATTGTACTGCCACAACAAGCAATAGACTACATAGCACTACTGGAAGTCACTGGATGACACTATTGCAAAGTCTTGCTAGCTCTTATCTGAACATAGAAGAATTAGAATGTGGAGAAATGCTTATTGTCAGCTGTGATCCAGCTTTCTTAGATGCTGAGAAAATCACTGGTAAAGTCTGGTTCTATCTTGATGTGTCTCTCTATTAAATCACTTTTAGGCATAGCTGTTTCTTACCAGTTATACCCATGCAGCTAGACATATTAACAGGTGCCCAAAAAATACATATACATACAGCCTCTATCTTATAGAAGTCACAACAAATCCATGTTAACATTTTGGGATTTCTCTACTGTCTTTGTGGTGCAACCTAAAACAAAATGACAAAATTAACATGCTGTGAAGTATGGCTGCCTTCCAGCTACTGCATCTTTTTCTTTGTAGAGAAGGTTAACTGTAAACTACTTTTCAATTACCTTTGTGTGACTTTCCAACCATACTGAAGGAAGATTAAAGATATTTACTAAAATCATGTCTTTCAAAGACAATCTCAGAAGGTTTCAGCAGATTATTAGCACTCCTGCCTCAGCATCTGAGTGTGGTATCACGGCCTGGGCCTTCAAAACAGTACAAGTGATGCTGGATTTACTAATTTCAGTAAAAGTGAATTTTAAGACTCTCCACCCACTTAGTTCATAAAATTCAGCCTGATCTGAAGTTCTTGTCCAAACAAAGATCAGTTTGAATAGCTAAAGCAGGATCAAAGTTAGGACTGTAATCAAGATCAGCTGGCTATTTCATTCAGCCTGAGGATCAGATGGGTATTTCACTAGGTCTTTCTGATGTTCAGGTAGGTATTTCAATTGAAGCACACTTGAAGAATTGTGCCAGACTCAAGACATAGCAAAGCACTGCTTGAATTTTATCAGATAAGCCCCGCCCTTCTCTCTCTCCCCCCCCCCCCCCCCCCCGTTCCTGGTAAACTGTAAAAATACACCAAATAGTTCCAAATAAGGATTGAAGCATCCTGTAATTTACAGTCCAGGTGTTGATTTCAGGAATAAATTCACAGCTGAGGCTGAATTATGTCACTATTTCACTTTCACCTCAATTCCCTGCTGACAGAATGAGTCGTTTTTGGATCATTAGACACTTGCTAGACCAGATGTCCTAGTCTGTTGGCTAACTTCTTATCGGCTTTGCTGACAGCCATGTCCATTAGGGAAAATTCCTCATTTGGAATGAAGTTCTGGCACAGGCTCACTTTACTATATCCCAATAACTTCTGGATACGGAGCACTCACCAGTTTTGAGTGTGATACACAGTACCTTTTGTTTTAGCAATAATGGGCAGTATGTTTCAACTGCAATAGCTCTTCCTGATATCAGAATATGCAACACACTTTTAAAGTATTCTCCACATACATGTCAAGAGTGGCCCTGACATCCACTCCCACCAGCTGGGGAACTGGAAAGACCCACAAAATCCCTGGGACTCATTGTTCAGGTGAGGTGCCCCTCACGCACAGCACCTACACAGGCATTCAGGCAGCCCTCCCAAAACACACAAATACATGCACACACCCCTCTGTAGGCATCCGGCTCTACTGGAGGAATCAGAGGCTGGAGTACTGGCGGGAGGGGTGGGGTGGCTACATCAAGGCTCACCTTCAAATTTAACCCATTCTGCCAGAACATTTCCTGCTATGGTTCTCTCTTATATGGAGTAATGGAAGCTCCTCCTCTCCTGCTTCCCCACCACTTAATTGTAATCCATTCCAAATGCTACAGCTAAACTGATCTTCCTTCCCCAGTATGCTGACTACACCATCACCCCCCTACTCTAATCGCTTAAATCACTTCCTGTCTAGCTACACCTCAAGACTATGTACAGCTCCACCCCTGCCCACATCTCAACCCTTCTATGCACACACCCGCTTTGTGACCTGTGCTTTGCAAATTTCTCTTAGCTTAGTAAACCTCTGGTCTCTCCCAGGGCTCTTCACACTACCCCTTACACCTGGAACAACCTTCACCCTCCTGCACACCAGATCATCTCCCACCCCTTCAGATCCTTCTTTACAACTGCTGGTTTGGCTAGCTTTTTACTGCCAACCTCTTCCTTCTCCAGTGCCTGGAATACTCTTACATGTTAACTGACCACATAAATACATACAAATAAAACAAGCAAAATGGGGACAAGCTACTGTAAGTATGCAGCAACAGGTGTCTGTTCTGTAGAATCCTCTCTCCACCTCATTTTCTTTTTCTTTCAGTGCTAGCTCTAAAGTACTAGTCACACCTACGGTTCTGTAGAAATACGTAGATACTCCCTCTGAAAGATGGATCGATAGAAACAATTTAAGTCTCTTTTGTGTTAGCCATAATTGGTATTGTCGGTTCAAACATTTTAGGCTCTGGATCATTTTTTCTTCAATCAAATCTTGGAGGAGCAAGGGTCATCTTTGTCTAGTATAACCACCATCAAAAAGACCCATCTCCTGAATAACACAATATGGTTGGTGCTGGCTGCTGAGTAGAACTGGGACATCACTACACAAAATCATGCATTACCTCCTTCCTCCTGCTGTTGGACAAGTGGTATCTCCTAACACTGTGTGGTGTTATATGACCAAGAGTATGAATCATATGGTCCCACCAATGCCCACCTACTTAGCATCTATACAAGCCAGTTGTAGGGAAAACTAGACTGATAGTCAGATTGGGGAAGATAATGAATAGTGGATTCTCTTGATGCACAAATCTCTTCACAGTTTCATTATTCTCTCAAGCCAATGGACACAGAAAGGACATTGGGAAGTCATTAAGTCCAGCCCCCTGCACTGCCACAGGACCAAGCATATCTAGACCATCCATGACAGGTGTTTGCCTACCTGTTCGTAAAAACCTCCAGTGATGGGGATTCCACATCTTCCCTTGAAACCCACTATTCTGGAGCTTAGCTACCCTTATAGTTAGAAAGATTGTCCTAATATCTAACCTAAATCTCCACTGTGGCAGATTACGCCCATTATTTCTCATCCTACTTCAGTGGGTACAAAGAACAACTGATCTCCATCCTCTTTATAACAACCCTTAACATATTTGAAGACTGATCAGGTCCACCTCCTGTGTTCTTTTCTCAGGATTAAACAACTCTGTATTTTTTAACCTTTCCTCATAAGTCAGGTTTTCTAAACCTTTTATCATTTTTGTTGCTCTCCTCTGTACTCTCCAATTTTTCCGCATCTTTTCTAAAGTGGGGGTGCCCAGAATTGGCCACAGCACTCCAGTTGAGGTCTCACCAGTGCTGCGTAGAATGGGACAATTATCTCCTATGTCTTACATATGACATTCCTGTTAATACACCCCTGAATATTAGCCTTTTTTGCAACTGCATCACTCATTCAGTTTGTGATCCATTATAACCCCTAGATCCTTCTCAGCAGTACCACCACCTAGCCCCAGGGTCTCAAACTCAAATGACAATGAGGGCCACATGAGGACTAGTACATTGGCCCGAGGGCCGCATTACTGACACCTCCCCCCCCCCCCCGCCGCCCTCTCCATCCCTTCCATGAGGCTCTGCCCCTGCCCGGCCAATGGGAGCTGCTGGGGGCGCTACCTAAAGTAACAGCCACACACAGCCCCTCCGCCCCCCCTTCCCCACGTTCCAGCCTCTTCCCGGAGCTGCGCAGAGCAGGCAGGCAGGGAGCCTGCCCTGCTCCCAGTGCTCGTTTGGCCGCTCTGGTAAACACTGGGGGAGGGCGGGGGGGCTGCGAGGTGCTCGCAGGCCACAGAAAATCACCCCGCGGGCCGCGTGTTTGAGACCCCTGACCTAGCCAGTTATTCCCCATTTTGTAGCTGTGGATTTGATTTTTCCTTCCTAAAGGTAGTACTTTACACTTATCTTTATTGAATTTCATCTTGTTGATTTCAGACCAGTTCTCCAATTCGGCCAGGTCGTCCTCCAAGTGCTTGCAACCCCTCCCAGCTTGGTGTCATCTGCAAATTTTTTAGGTGTATTTTTCCAAGTAATAATAATTAAGGAAAATACTGAATAGTATTGGACCCAGGACAGACCCTTGCTGGACACCATTAGATATGGACTCCCAGTTTGACAACGAACCATTGATAACTACTATTTTAGTACGGTCTTTCAACCAGTTGTGTACCTACCTTATAGTAATTTTATCTAGACCACATTTCCCTAGTTTGCTTATGACATGACAATCCTACTTCCCCATCCTCACCCACACACCTACTTCAGAGTTCTCTCTTCCAAGCTAATCAACTAGCTAAAAATCAAACTCAAACAGATATATGAATTGTTAGTAACAAACAAGCTCTATAACCCATCACACTCCAGTGACTGAGATGAGGCTGCAGTTTTACAGAGAATCTTTATAGACTCAAACACGTTTTTCTGCTTGCAGCTTTCCTTTGTGATTGGTGCTCTTAAAAAGCACTTACATCTCATGTAGTGGCAGGAAAGAAAGAAAGCACATAGGTGGTCTTCTGTTCATCCCCATCTTCAGGTAATCAGCTCATTCAATGCACTTTATATACAATGGAGATCATGTTACTAGCTGAATTCCTGTTTTCGTGGTACCCACACCTACCTGAAAGAGATGATTATTTCAATACTTGTCCAATATGGATAGGCATTAGAAAAATATTCTTCATTGGTGCTTTGACATCATCAATACTTATGTAACCCTTCTGCCAGGCCAAGTTGATAGCAGCAAGGGCCGGGTTCAGTACATAGGGGTCCCTTCCCAACAGCATGACACAGAACCAGCTCGAGCCCCCACCCAGTGACCTGGGAAAATCTTACACACACCCCTAGGCGCCTCGAAGAGGCAATATTTCCCCTCTCGCAAGCACAGAGCCTCGGTGTAGCAGAAAATGTTTAATAACATGAGGTAAACGACATAGCATTACATTGGGAAAACACCACAACTAGAGTTCATAGACCAAACCATGAGCGAAGACCCACCCCAGCAAATGGGGCCGTGTCCTCTCCCGTTGGTTCTTGAAACCAGCGACCCAAGAATCACCAAAGTCCCAAAAGTCCACCAATCCCAAAGTCTCTTGGGTCCAGCAACCCAAGAATCACAAAAGTCCCAAAAGTCCGACAACCCCCCAAAGTCTCTGTCCCTGATCAGTGCAGCCCCAGAGTTCAAGGGGGGGTGTGAGCAGGGTGTTAAGGGGCACCTTACGTGATCCGAGGCCAACCGGCTGCTTCTCCGTGGGGTTCCACTGCAGCCTTCACCACGAACTGCTCCACTCCACCCGCAGTCCCACTCCTGCCGTCCCACGAACTGCTCTGGCAGCTGCTCCGCTCTGCTCACCGACCTGTGAGCCGCGCCGCTCCACTCCGCTCACCGACCTGTGAGCCGCGCCGCTCCACTCCGCTCACCGACCTGTGAGCCGCGCCGCTCCACTCCGCTCACCGACCTGTGAGCCGCGCCGCTCCGCCCGTCCCTTGGGCCGCTCCCACAAGGCTCTGCTCTGCCAGCTGCTCCTCCAGCCGCTCCACTCACCGACCTGTGAGCCGCTCCGCTCGCCCCCACTAAGCTAAGTTAGCTTAGCAATATAGCTTCAGGCTCCCCCACTAGTTAACAGTGATCTCAGCGCTTAAATAGCTTCAGCTCTTAGTGATTTCAGCTAGTAGTAGGGGAGCCCCAGTGCTGGTGCACTATTGGCCCAAAGTGAACTCAGCTCAGCAGTCTGTAACTAGACTCCTAAGGGAATCAAAGCTAGCTCTGACAATCAACAGTGGAGAGAGGAGGCGGTGCAATTGGTGTTTCAGGCCCACAAAAGGGACCCACACCACCAGGTACCAATACCTGCCCCCAACCTCTCTCAATTCACTGGGTTTTGTAACCCATGTCCCTTGACAAGCAAATGCTACTTAGGTAATGGTGAATGACTCACTCAGTCCTTCGGTCATACAACAGTTCCACTGGCCTTGATTCACAGAATCAGGGTAACAAAACTTTATTCTTCCTGCTCCAATAACAGAGAAACTGGGGATCCCACACCAGCCAAAGTAACCACTTTGAGTTGCTGTTGTTTCATGCCAGGCGAGTGGGTGTGCCTATGCAAACAAGATCAGCCCCTGGAGTTCTTTTCCACACTCGCCATAATTCACCACCAGATGTCAGGGTGGAGCTCATCCTGACTCTGCTTACACTTACTAATTATCTCCCTTTGTATTTTGATACATTATTTGACGATGAGATTTCATGCATATTTCCTGTTTGAAAAGGAATATTTCATGTGCAAGCTTATATGAAGAACCTACTTGTATCTGAGTGCTCACATAATTTTACTGAAAATCCAAAAGTTTTTTTAGAAGGTAAAACTTACTGACTATTGATATTTCATAGCCAAACTGCTAAGCAATGTCGTGTATATCACTGTAGGAATTAACTATGGAAGAGAAGGAAATTAAGAAAAAGAAAAACACTACAAGTCTTTATGCAACTGGTGATGCGGGCCCATCAACGTCCCAAAAATCTGTTAGCTGATTTCCGCTTGTGATGTTATTGACATGAACTGTGACTGTACAGATCATTGTTACAACCAAGGTTCTATAGTTGCGCTAAATCTTGTACAATGGAGTCAAGTAAGGTGTCTATGAAAAGGTTGTAATTTGCTGGTTATGATTATGCTGTCTGTATGTGTGTATCATTTTTGTATTTGGAGTTATGAATATTGGCTAGGTACTTGTATCTCAATGTGTTTGACTCTAAGTAGTATCAGTGAAGCATTTGGTCAGCTTCTTGAGAAAGGACTATTCTGAGTAAGTTCCCAGTCAAGAAACATTTAACTGACAATGGACCTTGGGAGACTCCAATCCACATCTGATGAGCCTTCCTGGGAATCAGAGTAGCAGCCGTGTTAGTCTGTATCTGCAACAAGAACAGGAGTACTTGTGGCACCTTAGAGACTAACAAATTTATTAGTCTCTAAGGTGCCACAAGTACTCCTGTTCTTCCTGGGAATGTTCAAGGTAGCATGAGGGCAATGGCTGCTGCCTGCAAACTGAGTCATGCATGGACACGTGACTTGCCCATGTGACTCCAAACTCCATCTTGCTGCTGTGATTTTTCCACAGTAAGAACAAAGGGGTTTCCTTCCACATGGCAGAGGATATAAAAGGCCCTGGAAACCCCTCCATTTTGTCTTCAATCCTGCTTCTGACCTCTGGAGGAACTGTGCTCAAAACTGAAACTCTGAACAAAGGACTGAACAACCCATCCAAGCTGGGATGTTTGTACTCCAGAGATTTGATTGGTTTAAATCAGCAGTATTCCCATCAAACCTGAAACAAGCCTGAACTAAGAACTTTGCAACTGTTGTATGTATTTGATTCCATTTAACCAATTTTAACTCATCTATATTTCTTTCTTTTTAAGAATAAACCTTTAGAATTTAGATTCTAAAGGATTGGCAACAGCGAGATTTGTGGGTAAGAGCTGGGTCTGGGGCTTGGTCCTTTGGGATCGGGAGAACTTTTTTTCTTTTACAGGGGTATTGGTTTTCATAACCATTCATCCCCATAAGTGTAACCCTTCTGCCCATCTAAGTTGGCAGCAACAAGGGCCGGGTTCTGTATCTAGGGGTTCCGCTTCAATAACACAGTGCAAAACCGGCTCGAGCCCCCACCCAGTGACCTGGGACAATTACATACCACCCCCTGGGTGCCTCTAAGAGGCAATACTTCCCCTCTCGCAAGCACGGAGTCTGAGTGTAACAGAAAATGTTTAATAACATGAGGTAAACGACATCAGCATTAAATTGGAAAAACACCACAACTAGAGTTCATAGACCAAACCATGAGCGAAGACCCACCCCAGCAAATTGGGCCGTGTCCTCTCCCGTTGGTTCTTGGAACCAGCGACCCAAGAATCACCAAAGTCCCAAAAGTCCGACAACCCCCCAAAGTCTCTGTCCCTGATCAGTGCAGCCCCAGAGTTCAAAAGGGGGGGCGTGTGTGAGCAGGGTGTTAAGGGGCACCTTACGTGATCCGAGGCCAACCGGCTGCTTCTCCGTGGGGTTCCACCCAGCCTTCACCACGAACTGCTCCACTCCACCCGCAGTCCCACTCCTGCCGTCCCACGAACTGCTCTGGCAGCTGCTCCGCTCCGCTCACCGACCTGTGAGCCGTGCCGCTCCGCTCACCGACCTGTGAGCCGTGCCGCACTGCGCTGCTCCGCTCCGCTCCGCTCCGCTCACCGACCTGTGAGCCGTGCCGCTCCGCTCCGCTCCGCTCACCGACCTGTGAGCCGTGCCGCACCGCGCTGCTCCGCTCCGCTCACCGACCTGTGAGCCGCTCCGCTCCGCTAGCTGCTCTGCCAGCCGCTTAGCATTATAGCTTCAGGCTCCCCCACTAGTTAACACCACCTCAGTGATCTCAGCTCTTTTGTGATTTCAGCTCATAGTAGGGGAGCCCCAGTGCTAGTGCACCACTGGCCCAAAGTGAATTCAGTTCAGCAGTCTGTAACTAGACTTCTAATGGAATCAAAAGTTAGCTCTGATATTCAACAATGGAGAGAGGAGGTAGTGCAATTGGTGTTTCAACCCCTCAGAGAGGGCCCATACCATCAGGTACAAATACCTGTCCCCATCCTCTCTCAATTCACTGGGTTTTGTAACCCATGCCCCTTGACAAGCACATGCTACTTAGGTAATGGTGAATGACTCACTCAGTCCTTCTGTCATACACAGTTCCACTGGCCTTGATTCACAGAATCAGGGTAACAAAACTTTATTCTTCCTGCCCCAATAACAGAGAAACTGGGGATCCCACACCAGCCAAAGTAACCACTTTGAGTTGCTGTTGTTTCATGCCAGGCGAGTGGGTGTGCCTATGCAAACAAGATCAGCCCCTGGAGTTCTTTTCCACACTCGCCATAATTCACCACCAGATGTCAGGGTAGAGCTCATCCTGACTCTGCTTACATCCTCCCCCCAGCCGAAAATTTGTCGTCCCGACAAATCACACTCCCTATTATAACAACTCACTGGTTCCCTCCAAAGGGCCTCAGATAGCCCACTTTAGCTTCCACAAGCCTGTGTGCTAAACATATTGGTTCCTCACTAGTTACCCCAGGTGCATCATAAGTCAACCGTTTTACTGGTCTTATTACCCTGTCTCGTCTATTGAGAATTTCTGTTGCCGTGGTGGGCGGGACAGCCTCTTGAACGATGGATGGAGAGGTTTCCTTTGAGGGTCCCTCGGCTACTGGCATAGGCCCCTGCATTTCTAGTTCTAACAGTGGAGGGTCCAAGGTGCCCAGGACATCCTCCACCTGTATGTCTCCACTGTCCAATAACCTGGGTGTGTCATCACATGGGGGTCCCACCAGTGGCTCAGGGGTGTCAGGAATGGGCCTAAATACTTCTGCCATGGGGTTTAGGGTGGAAGAAGAGGAGCTCTCTTTTGATTCAGCCGATCGAGACTGAAATCTTGTCTCCATCCCAGGATACACCATGGTTGTATCTTCCTCCTCAGACTCACTCTCAGATGTGCTGCATGGGGGTAGGTTAGCTGCAGGGGGCTGGCTGTCCACGTTGGAGGGCGGCTTTGGTCCAGCACCCTCGTTCTGCCCAGTTGCCCTGTTGTGGCCCATCTCATACGGGGTGCCTACCAATTCCCCCACAGGGAGCAAAAGGTTTCTATGCACTGTCTTTGTCTGCCCTGGACCCTCTTCAGGTTTGATCTTGTAGACCGGCAGGTCTCCTAGCTTTTCCATCACCAAGTAAGGTATTGCCTTCCATCTGTCGGCTATCTTGTGTTTGCCAGCAATACCCAAATTTCGCAGCAGAACTCTGTCCCCCGGCTGGAGTTCTTGCAGACGTACCCTAGCATCATATCGATGTTTGTTGCGGTCTGCATTCTTCCGAGCCGCAGATGTAGCTAAGTGATAAGCATCCCGCAGCTTTTCTCTCAGTCGGGATACATATTGCTGATGAGTTTCATAGCTATCTCCATCCTCTGATACACCAAAGCACAGGTCTATGGGTAATCTTGGTTCTCGTCCAAACATTAAGAGATATGGGGTGACTCCTGTAGCATCATTCTTTGTGGCATTGTAGGCGTGCACCAGATATGCAACATGTTGGCTCCAGGTTGCTTTCTGCTCTGGTCGCAAAGTCCCCAACATATCTAATAGGGTTCGGTTGAACCTCTCTGGCTGAGGATCACCTTGCGGGTGATAAGGCGTTGTTCTAGACTTCTTAATTCCCGCTATCCTCAGCACCTCCTTCAGAAGATGACTCTCAAAGTCCCGCCCCTGATCCGAGTGTATCCGGGCTGGAAATCCATAAACTGAGAAATATTTCTCCCACAGTACTCGAGCAACAGTGGTGGCCCTCTGATCACGCGTGGGATATGCCTGCGCATATCGTGTATAATGGTCAGTCACTACTAGAATGTTCCCAATATTCCTCTTGTCTACTTCTAAAGACAAGAAATCGATGCATACCAGTTCCAAAGGTTTGGTGCTGGTGATGTTCTTGAGATATGCAGCCCTCGTGGGCAGAGTTTTCCTTTGAACACATCGAGCGCAAGTCTCACATTTCCTACGAACATCTTCAGCCATCCGGGGCCAATAGAATCTACTACGAAGAAGTTCCAGGGTCCTCTCCATCCCTAAATGTCCAAAGTCATCATGCAGGGCCCTCATGGCCAGGGCTCTGTACTCTTTTGGCAGCACTAGTTGTGCTCGTTGCTTTTGTAAAGGGTCGGTGGTCATTCGATGTAACACTCCCTGGATCAGTTTTAGTTTGGTCCATTCTCTCAATAGTAGTTTACCCTCCGGGTTAGGAGGGACAACCGCAGCTGGGCTTCGCCCCTCCCTTTTGGCAAGTAGTGTATCACGAATGTCAATATCTTGCAGCTGGGCTTCCTGCCAGTCAGCCGCATTGAGCACGGGCAAGGGAGATTGGTCCAATGCAATATAGTTCACAGAAGCAGAAGGCACGCAGTCAGGGGGCAGGCCCAAAGCTTCAGCAACACATCCATGAAGACTCTCATGGGCCTCTGGCTCTCGGCGACTCACACTGCAAATAGCCCTCACTCCATCCACGGGTATCATAGCCACTTCTGGTGCCTGCGGACGCCGGGACAATGCATCTGCATCTACATTGCTTCTCCCTGATCGGTATTGAATGCTGAACTCATAGCTAGCCAAGGCGGCCACCCATCTCTGCCCTGTAGCATCCAACTTAGCACTTGTTAACACATAAGTCAATGGGTTGTTGTCTGTCCACACCTGGAACTGAGCACCATACAAGTAGTCTCGAAATTTCTCAGTGATGGCCCATTTCAAGGCCAAGAACTCCAGCTTGTGGATGGGATAGCGAGTTTCACTGTCAGACAGTCCTCGGCTGGCAAAGGCTACAGGTTTACGTCTTCCTTCCACTTCCTGGTACAGTACTGCTCCCAGACCCTCCAAACTGGCATCAGTATGCAGGATAAATGGCTTGCTTGGGTCAGCAAAGACTAGGACCGGAGCATGAGTTAGGCATGTAATGATTTCTCTAAAAGCCCTTTCACATCTCTCATCCCACCGTGGCCCAAATGGTTCGAAGGGGCCATAGTGTCTCTGCACAGGAGGCTTTGGGGACCTCCCCTTATTCTTGGTCTTAGGTTTGTTCCTGCTGGACTGGTATCCCCTGGTAAGATCATTCAGAGGTTTTACAATCGTAGCATAGTTCTTCACAAATCTGCGGTAGTAGCCACTAAACCCAAGAAAGGTCTTGAGTTCTCTGTAGTTACTTGGACATGGCCATGTAGTGAGGGCTTCTATTTTATCGGGATCAGTACTCACACCCTCTTGGGACACGATGTGCCCCACATACTTCACTGAGGTCCTGCAGAGCTGGCATTTGTCAATTGAAAGCTTCAAACCATAATCCTCTAACCTATCAAGCACTTTAAGAAGTCTTTCTTCATGCTCCTCCAAGGTTCTTCCAAACACAATCAGGTCATCCAAATAAACTAACACTTGCAGTAAATTCATGTCTCCCACAACTTTCTCCATAAGACGTTGAAATGTGGCAGGTGCTCCAGAAATCCCTTGGGGCATGCGTTCAAACTGATAAAACCCTAATGGGCAGATGAAGGCTGTCTTCTCCTTATCTTCTTCACCCAGAGGGATCTGGTAGTATCCACTCCGAAGATCCAACACAGAGAACCACTGGCTTCCCAGCAAACAGTCTAAGGCATCTTGGACTCGGGGCATTGTGTACTGGTCAACCACAGTACGGCGGTTTAGGGTGCGGTAGTCAATACACATCCGGATTTTCCCATTCTTTTTACGGACCACCACAATGGGTGAGGCGTATGGACTGCGGGACTCTGTAATGATGCCATTCGCAGCCAGCTCCTGAAGATGTTGTCGCACATCTTCCATCTCGGAGAGGGCAATCCTCCTAGATCTCTCCCTGAAAGGTCGAGAGTCATGTAGTCTGATGTTGTGCTCTACTCCTTTTGCACATCCCACATCCCACTCATGCAATGAGAACACTTTGGATCTTTCACAAAGTTTCCTCCTCAGGCGATCTTTCCACTCCTCGGACAATGGTGAATCTCCAAAGTCAAACTTTGCAGGGTCTATTGTCGGAACTTGAGTCTCACACTGGGGTTTTACAATTGATTCAGGCTCGAAGAGATCTGCTATCTTTTGTCCTTGCTTCACAACAACATCTCGACTTGTTTCATTAGCAATCAGTATAGTCACCTTTTCTTGGGCTTCAGAAGGTAGGGTTATGACTCCACTGGGGACCAGCACTCCTTCTGGGAGCTCTCCTTCAACTGGCTGCTCTACCATTGCTAATGTCCCTTTACTGCCTTTCAGCCGAGTACTCATGACAAGCACTTCTTGCTCCGTCCTTGCAGGCACTACTAAGGGGGTTGTGCCCATGTACTTCAGTGCCCCAATCGGTAGCTCAGATGTCTCCTTTTTAGCACCCTCAATCTTCCTATAGGCTTCAGCACAAAGCGTATGGATCATCAGGGTATTCAGGTACTGGTCCCCAGCCCGTCGTCTGCAGTAATCCGCGAGCACCTTGAAGAGACTGGAGTTGGTCCCTATCAGCACAGACACATCAGAGGTCCCTTTAGGGTCAGGGCATATTAATGCAGCTGTGTCCACCTCTTCTCTTACCCCAGCAACCTCCTCTGGGAATTCCAGGTGCACTATGACATACCCTTGGTAGGGGTATTCATCCATGCTGAGGCCACACAGACCAACGCCAGTCAGTGGCTGTATAGGCAGGTGCCTAAGCATTTGTTGGTAGAATGACTGAAATATAATAGTCACTTGAGATCCAGTGTCAAGCACGGCTTTACACTCCTCCCCTTCAATCTTCACCATGACCTCTGCTCGAGGCCCTATCAGTCCTGCGGGGATCCCAGCTGGACGGTCTTTTCTGGGGGAATCTTCAAATCCTGCAGGCCTGGGTGGTCCCCGTCCCCTCTGGCAACTACCGGATCTCTCCCAACTGATCCTCAGCTTTCCATACACTAAGGAGGGGTTTTCTCCATTATGGCACTTGGCAGCACTGTGTCCATCCTGACCACATCGGTAGCAGAAGAATTGCCCTTTCCCCCTTCGCCCAGATGGGATGGTGGCTCTAAATGCTGACTTCTCCATCGCCACAGTCAGAGGCTCCTTATTCCTGGAAGTCTTAGCTCGGTCAATGGTGCTTTGCAGTTCAGCTATCCGTTCTGTCAGGACCTGCACTTGTTGGGCAAGTTCCTCTGTGGTGCTCACCATCAGTACACTGGCCGTTTGCAGTGGTGTTGTGCCGGCTGGCTCCAATGTTTGGGCTTCCCAAAACTCGCTGGCAGCCTGCCTTTCTTCCTCTTCTCTGATCTCCTTTATCAGCTGGGAATAACTTGGGGGATGTTCCCGTCGTTCTCTTAGCCGGAGATGGAGTAGAATCGGGTTCTGATACTGAGCTCCTCTTACAATTTGAACCAGTCTGGTCCGATCCATCTGTTCAGCAGTCACTGCACCCCTCATGACAGCTCTCTGAAGCAGTCTCTCCAGCCTCTGTATATAGGCTGAAATCTTCTCGCCCATTTGCTGTCGGGAATTAAGGAACTTACAGTAACTGTCTTCAGGGCCCTCGACACTCCCAAAGGTATGATCAAGGGCTTCCAGGCAGTCCTTCACACTGACCCCAGGGTCAATGAGCTTCAGGGTGCGAATCACATCTAATGCTGGGCCACTAAGGCTCTCTATTAGACATCTTCGCTTTTCTGCATCAGGTACGGCCCACTCCTGCAGCATTTCAGTGGTATGCTCCAACCAGGGTTCGAACTCCTCTGCCCCAGCAAATAACCTTAACTCACGACAAGAGTTTGACCTAGCATGGGACAACACAACCTTTTCCAATATTTGCCCCAGTGCTTTTGCCCAATCATTAGCTGAGGCTGCGGCCCCTGAGCTAGAGGCTGCAGGGCCGGGGCCCAACAAACCTGACATATTAGCCATTATACAAACAATAATTTCCTCAAAATATAAACACAATTGTTTCCCAATGCAGTGGGACACTCAACTGGTGCTTGCGAGGGGTACTGACCCAGGGGATCCCGGACGAGCCCCCAAAAATGTAACCCTTCTGCCCATCTAAGTTGGCAGCAACAAGGGCCGGGTTCTGTATCTAGGGGTTCCGCTTCAATAACACAGTGCAAAACCGGCTCGAGCCCCCACCCAGTGACCTGGGACAATTACATACCACCCCCTGGGTGCCTCTAAGAGGCAATACTTCCCCTCTCGCAAGCACGGAGTCTGAGTGTAACAGAAAATGTTTAATAACATGAGGTAAACGACATCAGCATTAAATTGGAAAAACACCACAACTAGAGTTCATAGACCAAACCATGAGCGAAGACCCACCCCAGCAAATTGGGCCGTGTCCTCTCCCGTTGGTTCTTGGAACCAGCGACCCAAGAATCACCAAAGTCCCAAAAGTCCGACAACCCCCCAAAGTCTCTGTCCCTGATCAGTGCAGCCCCAGAGTTCAAAAGGGGGGGCGTGTGTGAGCAGGGTGTTAAGGGGCACCTTACGTGATCCGAGGCCAACCGGCTGCTTCTCCGTGGGGTTCCACCCAGCCTTCACCACGAACTGCTCCACTCCACCCGCAGTCCCACTCCTGCCGTCCCACGAACTGCTCTGGCAGCTGCTCCGCTCCGCTCCGCTCACCGACCTGTGAGCCGTGCCGCTCCGCTCCGCTCCGCTCACCGACCTGTGAGCCGTGCCGCACTGCGCTGCTCCGCTCCGCTCCGCTCCGCTCCACTCACCGACCTGTGAGCCGTGCCGCTCCGCTCCGCTCCGCTCACCGACCTGTGAGCCGTGCCGCACCGCGCTGCTCCGCTCCGCTCCGCTAGCTGCTCTGCCAGCCGCTTAGCATTATAGCTTCAGGCTCCCCCACTAGTTAACACCACCTCAGTGATCTCAGCTCTTTTGTGATTTCAGCTCATAGTAGGGGAGCCCCAGTGCTAGTGCACCACTGGCCCAAAGTGAATTCAGTTCAGCAGTCTGTAACTAGACTTCTAATGGAATCAAAAGTTAGCTCTGATATTCAACAATGGAGAGAGGAGGTAGTGCAATTGGTGTTTCAACCCCTCAGAGAGGGCCCATACCATCAGGTACAAATACCTGTCCCCATCCTCTCTCAATTCACTGGGTTTTGTAACCCATGCCCCTTGACAAGCACATGCTACTTAGGTAATGGTGAATGACTCACTCAGTCCTTCTGTCATACACAGTTCCACTGGCCTTGATTCACAGAATCAGGGTAACAAAACTTTATTCTTCCTGCCCCAATAACAGAGAAACTGGGGATCCCACACCAGCCAAAGTAACCACTTTGAGTTGCTGTTGTTTCATGCCAGGCGAGTGGGTGTGCCTATGCAAACAAGATCAGCCCCTGGAGTTCTTTTCCACACTCGCCATAATTCACCACCAGATGTCAGGGTAGAGCTCATCCTGACTCTGCTTACATAAGGAGTGGCACTGGTGGTGATACTGGGAAACTGGAGTGTCTGAAGGAATTGCTTATATAACTTCTGGTTAGCCAGTGTCCTCTCTGTTTGGCTGGTTTGGTGTGCCTTAGTAGTAAAGGACCCCCAGCCTTGGGCTGTGAGTGCCCTGCTCTAAGCAATTTGTCCTGAATTGATACTCTCAGTGTCCCGCCAAAGGCCACTTTCTTACACCCCTCAAGACCAGTTGTCATTGTAAAAAAGTGACCTGTAATACCTTGCACTCACACAGCAAGCAGTTTACCTAAGGCAATAAAAAGAACATTAAGAGCAAGAGCAATGTTCTTTCATAGGAGATACCGAGTTTGCTGCCCACATGGTAGAATGAGAGAGACGCAGATTCTATGCTCATATTGAGCCCAAAGACCATGCATGCAACTCCTACTAATACTAACGGAGGTTTGTGCAGAATAAGGGCACAATGATGGACAGATTTAGATGGAAGAGACTCATCAGGCCATTTACTCTATCCTCCTGCTAATGCAAGTTTGTCACAATGTTACATCATGATTGCTTTGTCCAGTTAAAAAAGCTAGATTGACACAAGTGGCAGGCCTGCCACAGCTTTCTTTAAGAGATTTATGCAGATTCCTAGATTTTAAGGCCAAAAAGGACCTTAGATCATCTAGTCTGACCTCCTGCAGAACACAGGCCAGAGAATTTCATCCAGCGCCCCCTGCACTGGGCCAAATAACTTAAGTTTGGCAAAAGAAAGAAATGCATCCAGTCTGAATGTGAAGCCATCAAGAAATGGGAATCCACCCCTTCCCTTGGAAGTTTATTCCAATGGCTAATAACCCTCCCTGGGAAAAATGTGTCTTGTTCTAATTTGAGTTTGTCTGTGTGATGCTCTGTACCTCGGGGGGACACCCATCACCCCCATGTTCATCCTTGTAAAATGAGTGTATGGTATCTAATGCAAAGTTTGTTATATCAAGTGTCTTCGGAAGGCTCATGATGCACTGATCATGGTTGTTATAGTGATGTTATAGGTTATAATTTCATGTATATAGTTATGAGGCTGAAAATGTATCCTCATGGTTTAAAGCAAGCCCAGACAAAAACTCTCAGAAGCAGAGGGATAGTTCACACCTCATCAGGGCATGGATGGGACAAACCCAGCCCAGCCTCACAGGAACAACAGATGCTGGCCTAGGCAGCAACAAAAGAATCTGTTGGACTCTCAAGGGAGTCACCCCCCTTCCTTTGGTCAGTTTGAAACTGCTATGAGGTAATGCTCACCTGACTCTGAAGGAAGGGCAGGGGTCAAAGTCAAGAGGGAAGAAAGGATATGATAAAAGAGAGACACATTTGCCATGCACTCTCTCTCTCTCTCTCTCTTCCACCTACATCTACAGACACCATCACCACCAAGCGACTGAAGCACTGATCAAAGGGGAGAGCCTGACTGAAAAGCAACCAGCCAGCCTGTGGTGAGAAGTATCTAAGTTTGTAAGAACATTGAAAGTGTTAAGATCAGCTTAGAATGCGTTTTGCTTTTATTTCATTTGACCAAATCTGACTGGTTATGCTTTGACTTTTAATCACTTAAAAAATCTATCTTTATAGTTAATAAATGTGTTTGTTTATGCTACCTGAAGCAGTGCATTTGGTTTGAAGTGTGTCAGAGGCTCCCCTTGGGACAACAAGCCGGGTATATATCAATTTCTTTGTTAAACTGACAAACTCATATAAACTTGCAGCATCCAGTGGGCATAACTGAACACTGCAAGGCGGAGGTTCCTAGGCTTGTGTCTGGGACCGGAGATATTGGCTAGTGTCATTCGGTTGCAAGTAGCTGGGAGCAGCTTACATGCCAGAGGCTGTGCATGAACAGCCCAGGAGTGGGGGTTCTCACAGCAGAGCAGGGTGAGGCTAGCTCCAAGAGTCAAGGATTGGAGAAGCCTAGCAGATCACTCGTCCAGATAACACCAGAGGGGAAGTCACAGTCTGGCTTTAGCTTCCAGCCCTGGGTTCTTGTTATACTTTTTCCAGCGAGACTGAAGAGTCTTTTGGTACTTTGTACTTTCTTCACATGAAGGTACCTACACACCTTAATCAAGTCACTGCTCAATCTTTTTGGAAAGTTGAACAGTCTGTGCTCTTTAAGTCTATCACTGTAATGCATTTTCTCTAGACCTCAAATCATTTTTGTGGCTTTTTGCTTCACCCTCTCTACATTTTAAAATGCAGACATCAGAACTATATGCAGTATTCCAGTATTTGTCTCACCAATGCCATATACAGATGGAGAATTACCTCCCTGCTCCTGTAATTGACATTGATGGCACATTTTTCCTCTTGTCTAGGTAAGTGTCCCTCTGACTCTTCTTCTAGTTATTCCTCTCTGATCATCATCAACCATTCTTTTTCCTTTAATTTCAAATCCATCCAAGCATTTGTAAACTTAGAAAAGATTTTCAAAAGCACAAATAGCCATTTGGCCCCTAATGTCACTGCCATTTGTGCCATTGAAAATCTCCCTTATTAATCACATCTGTAGCCATGTTTTTGACAGTTATGGCTGGAATTCTGTGTTGCACCTCTGGATGCACAGCCCAGAGAACCAAAACCCAAGGGGAAGTGGGACCAATGTGGCTGGGAGCTAGGGTGACCAGATGTCCCAATTTTATCGGGACTGTCCTGATATTTCCTTGTTTGGCCCGCGTCCTGACCAATGTTAGGTCGGGACACTGGACAAACAAGCAAAGGCTCCAGAGCCCGGAAGGGCTCGCCCCCCCCCCGACTCCACCCCCTTCTTCCCCCAGTGGCTCCCTCCCCAAATCCCTGCATCTTCCCCAAGCACGCCATTCCTCCTCGAACCCCCCGAGCCTGGGCCTGTTGTGGGGACCCAGCAACGTGCATGCTGCGCCCAGCCCCTGGCCAGTAGCGTCTGGGCTGGCTGCCCAGCTGCTGCAATCCCGTGGCGGCCCCGGGGCAGAGGCATCGGCAGCCCAACCCCGTTCATTCCCCTGAGGGACCCGAGCAGGACGGGGGGGGGCTGGTCCCCGGTCCCCGCAACAGGCCCAGGATCAGGGGGTTCAGGCCCGAGCACCAGAGCCGCAGGCGCCGAGCGCCATGGCCGCTTCCTCCAGCCACGGCAGTGGGAGCTGCAGCAGCGGCTGCTCCCAAGTCCCGCTGCCCAGGCGGGGAGAACAGCCGCCGCCTGGCCCCGCAGGCCACCCCCCTACTCTCCCTCCAGGTACCACCCGACAGTCCTGCCTGCGCTCGGGGCCAGGCCAGACTCTCATTCACCCCAGCCCCGTGCTCCCCCTGAGTCTCTGGGGCCTCCCTCCAGCGCTTGTGGAGGGAGGAGGGGGGGGGGGTTGTTTTTTTGCTCTGCCGCCTTTTGTTTGTTTGTTTTTGCTCCGCACTCCCCCCCCCCCCCCCATGTCCCACCCCACCGCGTCCCAATATTTGACCTGGGTGATCTGGTCACCCTACTGGGAGCCAGCTTTGCACCCCCAGGACTCTGGGCTGTTCTGGAGGCCAGTGTGGACCCAAGTGTAGATCAATCCCAGAGTGCTCTAGTTTATGGACAGCCTCCCAAGGGCTGCCTCTGACCTGCTCTGCTACATGCCACCTGCCCCCAGCAGGGCCCTGGGAGGTTGAATGCATATGTTGTCTATGGCAGCCCAGTGCAGTATCTGAACTGGGGAATTCTCCCTAGTCCACTGCGGACCTTTCACAGCCCCTGTGCATGACTGTAGTGCCATATGGGGGCCATAGGGAAATCCCTCTCTCTGTGTTTAGTTTTTAAACTTTCCTTGTTAATCATTTCTTCTAAAACCTCAACCATGTTTATGTCCTTCGACAATAATCTTACTTTAGGATGCTATAAATCCCCAAACACTTTACAGACATTTCATTTTTATTTATAAAACCACTTCCTCCCCTTCTCTCCACCCCAAAATAACGTTCTGCCACCCTTGGGGTGGAATAGGGAGGCTCTTCATCAGTACACAACATTGAACAATTCAGGATAGGAAATAAAGACAGCTACTCAGTTGATATTATAAAGAGAGTTAGACAAAATATACTGTAATTACGAAACTGAAACAAGGACAGGATACCTGGACTAACATTTCTTCCTTTTGCTAAAGTCTCAGCAAAGGAAGCTTTCCAATCACAAAACTGTTGTTCTGGGGTGTTGTTTAACAATTGGCAGAATGCTAGCCATTGTATCCCCAACACCACTTCTCACAGCACCTTTGGAGAGCTCCCATCCAAGGACTGACCAAGAACAAGTTTGCCCAGCTTGTGATAACTGACAGGATCAACAGGCAGATATGGTATTATATTGTAAAAAAAAATGTCTTCACCTATTTTGTATTTGTACAACAGAACTGCACCCATTGGTCACATGATTGCTATACAGAGGGATTATTACCCTCTGTATATGTTAGATTATGAGCTCTGAATTGAAAATAGTCATTTTAACTGCTTAACAGTATTGTATGTATATTTTCCCTATTAAGTCAGCTTTCATGCTGTAGTGTTACACATTCTCATGTAAGGAAGTCAGCAGGTTCTGTATACCTTTGTTCACTGCCTAGCTCCATGGGTCTGAACTTGTTTGGCTTCTAGACACTACTGCAATGCATTTAAAAAAACAAAAAAAAAAACAAGGTGTTTTGTTTTAAAAGGGGCAATGTTATCCCACTAAGGTCTAGTTATTTCTGTTAAACTGTACAGTTTCCACAGTTTTTTTTTTTTCCCTCTTTAATCTTCCTTGCTCTCTAATTTATTTCTCCTAGACTCAATTTTCAATTTTTTAAAAAGCGACCAAGGGGAACTAGCAAACAGGGGAGTTTGAGAGGGAGAGACGGAGGTCCCCCTGCTGAACGAACAAGGTGTGAGTACTAATCTTGGGGTGAGTGGATTTGTTTGGCTGTTTGTGCTTTTCTTTCTCTTTCAGGTTATTTAAAGTTACAGGGTGTCATAAATATAGAGAAACGAGCAGCATAAAATCCCTCCTTGGCAGCTGTACTGAATCGTTTTATCGGTAAGGGGTTAAGAAGCTCAAATAACCTAGTTGGCACCTGACCAGAAGGACCAATGAGGAAAGAATATACTTTCAAATCTGGGGGGGAGGTTTTGTTTGTGCTCTCTCTTTGTTGTTCTCTATCCAGACGGAGGGAGAGACCAAGCAGGTACAACATCTCCTGAAAATATACCTGGAATGATCCATCTAAAATTACAAAAAAATGTAAGTAGGGCAGAGAAATGCGTTAGGTTAGCTTTGGTTTTGGCTTGTGAATTTTCCTATGCTACAAAGGTAGTTTTATTCCCGTTTTTGTAACTGTGAAGCTGAGCCCAGGGGTAGAATCCTCTGTGTTTTAAATCTTTTTATTACCCTCTAAAGTTACCTTCCATCCTGATTTTGCAGGTGTGAGTCTTTTACTTTTTTTCTTTATAATAAAGTTCTTCTTTTAAGAACCTGATTGATTTTCAGTGTCCTGAGACAAAGGGTCCAGTTTATGCTCACATTGCTAACCAATTGGGTATATTATTCTCAAGCTTCCCCAGGAAAGGGGGTGAAGGGAGTTGGGGGGATATTTTGGGGGGACAGGGATTCCAAGTCACCTTTCCCTGAATTTTTATGTATATCACTTGGTGGTGGCAGCAATACTGTCCAAGGACAAGGAAAGGAATTTGTGCCTTGGGGAAGTTTTAACCTAAGCTGGTAGAATATAAGCTTAGGGAGGGTCTTTCATGTGGGTCCCCACATCTGTACCCCAGAGTTCAGCGTAGGGAGGGAACCTTGACACAGGGTCAGTTGGATTTGTGTGTTTGAGACTTTGTTCCCTGGACCATCTCAATCAATCAGCCTTGTTATCACCCACTCCCTGTGTGATTAATGAGGCAAGAAGGCCTTAAAAGCCAGATTCTAAACGACCAAATAAGGGAATTTTTAAGGAGGGAATCATAATATAAATCACTATGGTCAGGAAAGGCCACATCACCAGTGCCAACGCTGCTCCTGTCTCCTGCACCTGTATCCAGAGAACCTAACCATGGATCCCTCTACCCAGATCCTGGTTGGATTTGCAGAGACTGTGGCCCGCATTTCCCACTCTCAGAAAGCCAGGCTGGAGAGACTGTCCAGTGTGAAAGGTGTCTGCTGGTGGATTCTCTCAAGGAGCATGTAGGAGAAGGAGAAGCTATGTACCCCCAAGGCTAGGAGGATCTCAGGCACCAGTCCATGGAAGAAACGTATGGTAGTGGTGGTTGGTGACTCTCTTCAGAGGGGGACAGAGGCACCCATCTGTCAGCCTGAAATGGCATCCCAGAAGGTATGCTGCCTGCCAGGGGCCCATGTCCAAGACATTACAGAGGGATTCTCAAGGATCATCCAGCCCTCTGACTATTACCCCATGCTCTTCATCCATGTGGGCAGTAACCATACTGTGAAAAGGACTGGTGAGCAGAGATGGGGTTCACCTATTGAGGAAGGGAAAGAGCATATGTGGATACAGATTGGCTAACCTAGTGAGGAGGGCTTTAAACTAGGTTCGATGGGGGAAGGTGACAAAAGCCCACAGGTAAGTCAAAAACATGGAGACATGGGAGAAGGGTCAGTATCTGGGGGGAGCAGGGACCGTTATAGCAGGGATAAGGGAGAGACAAGAGAGAACACAGGGGAGGGGGCAGGGGAATCAAATCGGTATCTGAGGTGTCTGTATACCAATACAAGAAATACATGGAATAAGCAGAAAGAACTTGAAATGTTAGTTAACAAAACTCAACTATGACATAGCTGGCATCACAGAGACTTGGTGGGCTAATATGCATGACTGGAATATTGGTCTAGAAGGGTACAGCTTGCTCAGGATGGACAGGCAGGGAAGAAAGGGAGGAGATGTTGCCTTATATATTAAAAATGTATACACTTGGACTGAGGAAATAGGAGACAGACTTGTTGAAAGTCTCTGGATAAGGATAAAAGGAGTAAAAAATAAGGATGATGTCATGGTAGGCGTCTACTACAGACCACCTAACCAGGAAGAAGAGGTGGATGAGGTTTAAAAAACACATCATCCAAAGCACAGTACTTGGTGGTGATGGGGGACTTCAACTACCCAGACATCTGTTAGGAAAATACAGCAGAGCACCGATTATCCAAAAAGTTCTTGGAATGTATTGGAGACTTTTTTATTTCAGAAGGTGGAGAAAGCTACTCAGACTAATTAAGCCTCAACTGGAGTATTGTGTCCAGTCCAGTACCAGTACCATTTAGGGAGATATGGACAAATTAGAGAAAGTCCAGGGAAGAGCAACAAAAATGATTAACTGTCTAGAAAACATGACCTACGCAAGAAGACTGTAAAAATTGTCTGGAAAAGAGAAGACTCAGAGGGGATTTGATAACAGTTTTTCAAGTACATAAAAGGTTGTTACAAGGAGGAGTGAGAAAAATTGTTCTCCTTAACCTCTGAGGATAGGACAAGAAGCAATGGGCTTAAATTGCATCAATGACAGCTTAGCTTGGACATTAGGCAAAACTTCCTATCAGGGTGGTTAGGCACTGGAATAAATTTTCTAGCGAGGTTGTGGAATCGCCACCATTGGAGATTTTTAAGAGCAGGTTAGACAAACATCGCTCAGGGATGGTCTAGATCAGGGGGCTCTCAAACTGGGAGTTGGGACCCCTCAGGGGATTGTGAGGTTATTACATGGGAGGTCATGAGCTCTCAGCCTCCACCCCAGACCCTGCTTTGCCTCCAGCATTTATAATGGTGTTAAATATATTAAAAAGTGGTTTTAATTTGGGGGGGGGGGGGAAGGTGGGAAAGGGTCACACTCAGAGGCTTGCTATGTGAAAGGGGTCACCAGTACAAAAGTTTGAGAACCACTCATCTAGACAATAAATAGTCGTGCCAGGAGTGCCAGGAAATGGATTAGATGACCTCTCGAAGTAGGGTGACCAGACAGCAAACGTGAAAAATCGGGACGGGGGTGGGGGGTAATAGGAGCCTATATAAGAAAAAGACCCAAAAATCGGGACTGTCCCTATAAAATCGGGACATCTGGTCACCCTATCTCGAAGTCCCTTCTCATCCTATGATTCAGCCTCCTGAAGAGTGAGCCACAGCAAAAATGACTGGACATGGAGTCTGTAGAGGAGCAGACTCACCCCTGTGGCGCCTCCTGCTGGTCGCTTCTGGGAATTAGCTCAATCCAGCCTCTGGGGCACCCTCTGCAGGCTGGTGATCCACCTGTCCTCTGGCCCCCATGTCCCTCCCGGACCCTGGTGCCCTTTTATCTGGGGTGCTGCCCCCTGGCAGTACACCCCTCAGTACTAGGGTCTCCCCTCCCCAGGGAACCCCCACCCACTATCCCTACCTCACCTCAGAATAAGGCCACTGCCAGTCACCAACTAGCCCCCACTCCCTGGGGCAGACTGCAGTATAGGCACTCATCACAGGCAAGGTTGGGTTTGGACCTGCTGCCTTGGCCTACCCATGGGCTGCCCTCTGCAACCCCCAGTACCCCTTGGCCTTCTGCTAGGCCGCAGCCTGGGGCTATCCAGGCTGGAGCTCCCCAACTCCTCAGCCTTTCCCCAGCCCTGCTCCACTCAGGTACCCTGTCTCTAGCTCACTGCAGCCAGGCCCTTCTCCCTCTGAAGGCAAAGAGAGACTGTTTGGGCTCCTGGCCTCTCTTATACAGGCCAGCTGGGGCCTGATAGGACATGGCCCAGCTGTGGCTACTTCCCCAATCAGCCCAGTAGCTTTTCCCTCTGCCAGGGCTGTTTTAAACCCCTCAGGCAGGAGCGGGGTAACCACCCCGCTACAGAATCATTATGTTCAGAAGCAGACAAAGCACTGTAGGCCAGAAACAATTGGGGGCTTTTGCATGGTGTAAGTGGGAATAATTGTTTATCTCCCTCTTTCAGTTTTGTGCTTGCAAGAATTTAGCACAAAGTCTTATCCAGCACCAGCACCTCAGCTATAAAGTACCTGTGTGTGCATACACATGGGTATGCACATAGGTCAGGATATTCAGTTCTATCACTGAACATAATTCAAAATGATCTGGACAAATTGGAGAAATGGGCTGAGGTAAACAGGATGAAGTTTAACAAAGACAAATGCAAAGTGCTCCACTTAGGAAGGAAAAATCAATTTCACACATACAGAATGGGAAAAGACTGTCTAGGAAGGAGTACGGCAGAAAGGGATCTAGGGGTTATAGTGGACCACAAGCTAAATATGAGTCAACAGTGTGATGCTGTTGCAAAAAAAGCAAACATGATTCTGGGATGCATTAACAGGTGTGTTGTGAGCAAGACACGAGAAGTCATTCTTCCGCTCTACTCTGCTCTGGTTAGGCCTCAGCTGGAGTATTGTGTCCAGTTCTGGGCGCCGCATTTTAAAAAAGATGTGGAGAAATTGGAAAGGGTCCAAAGAAGAGCAACAAGAATGATTAAAGGTCTTGAGAACATGACCTATGAAGGAAGGCTGAAAGAACTGGGTTTGTTTAGTTTGGAAAAGAGAAGACTGAGAGGGGACATGATAGCAGTTTTCAGGTATCTAATAGGGTGTCATAAGGAGGAGGGAGAGAACTTGTTCACCTTAGCCTCTAAGGATAGAACCAGAAACAATGGGTTTAAACTGCAGCAAGGGAGGTCTAGGGTGGACATTAGGAAAAAGTTCCTAACTGTCAGGGTGGTTAAACACTGGAACAAATTGCCTAGGGAGGTTGTGGAATCTCCGTCTCTGGAGATATTTAAGAGTAGGTTAGATAAATGTCTATCAGGGATGGTCTAGACAGTATTTGGTCCTGCCATGCGGGCAGGGGACTGGACTCGATGACCTCTCGAGGTCCCTTCCAGTCCTATAATCTATGAATCTATGAATCTATCAGAGGGGATTAGTGGGTACAAGATGCTAGTGTTTCCATGCTTCATTTTATTCTGGTCACCCTGGTGACATTTTTGAAGTGAATATTTCAATTGGGCAGTTAGCCTGTATGGAAAATGTGACTAGCACCACATAGATCAACCAGCAAGGGTAAGCAAAATGTCCAGCTATTACCCACCTCCTTTCAAAACAGAATATTCACACAGCATCTGGCAGAACAAGGGCCTGCAACCTGCTGCCTCCAAGCCACTAATCCAGCAGTCAATCTACTTGAGGAAAACTAACATTAAAGAGGATAAGAACTTTAGCCAATAGTAAAACCCAGTTTAAGTCAAGCAGCATGTGAATTACCTGTAAGTCTATTACATTGTCACAGGGTACACCACTCCCTGCTACTCTGGCACCTACTCGTGGTCACTCTGGGGTAGTTCCCCCCTCTTCCAGGGTATAGTCCATCAGTAGTCCTAGGCAGTCTTCCCATTCACTGCCTCAGTTCTATGCCACACCCCCAGTGGCTGGTAGGGGAACCCAGGCCCACCTTCTTCTCTGGGTTCCAGTCCAGGGACCCTCAGCTCAGCAGTTCTGGGCTCTACCCTCTCAACTCCTTCCCTGAACTGCTTCGTGGTCTACACCCACCCCCACAACCCACCGCTTTCTCTGGTAGTACCAGCAGCACTAAACCAACTCCCTCTTCTCAGGGTCAGGGAGAGACTGCAGATTACCTCCCTACAGCCCCCAAACACTCCTTTACCCCCTTCCCATGGAATGGCTGCTTCCTGCAGCCTTTCCCATCAGCCCCTGCCTGTTGCCAGCTACCTGGTTTTATACAGGCCCTGCCTGTTCCTGTGCAGCTGAGCCTGCTTTCAATTAGTTGCCTGCAGCCTAAAGCTCCCCTCTCTGCAGCCTAATTAGTTGATTGGGCCCACCTAGCCCAATGCAGTTCTTGCAGGGCCAGTGTGAGGAGCACTCCCCATCACACCATCTATCACCTTTAGCCGTTCTTAATTTTAAATATATTGCCCATAGGTTGCCAAGATTAATTCCAAAAGACAAAAAAGGATTAATCTATTTCAGTACTTAGTGAGCACTTCACTAAAGTATGTTTCAGTTTATGTCCTCCTCCACATGAGTTCCACAATGGCCTTCAGATCCACAGCAAAATGTATGTTCTTCAAGGAGTGCCATTTACTCCATGTCTCATTCTGTATCTGCAAGTGAATTATCCTTCAGCACCAGGTCTTGCCTTTTTGGTTCTGCTTTAGTTGGTTTGTGTGCTTTTATCCTTTACGATACAGATTTCATGGGGGAGGACAGCATTCCTCAAATTGGGGGTCCTGACCCAAAAGGGAGTTGCGGGGGGTGGGGTGGGTCGGGTTGCAAGGTTATTTTAGGGGGTCGTGGTATTGCCACCCTTACTTCTGTGTTGCCTTGAAAGCTGGGTGGCCGGAGAGGCTGTCTGTTGGCTGGGCTCCCAGCTCTGAAGGCGGCGCTCCAACAGCAGCAGTGCAGAAGTAAGAGTGGCAATACCGTACTATGCCATCCTTACTTCTGCGCTGCTGCTGGCGGCAGCTCTGCCTTCAGAGCTGGGCTCCTGGCCAGCAGCCCCTGCTCTCCAGCTGCCCAGCTCTGAAGGCAGCGCCGCCACCAGCAACAGAGCAGTAGTAAGGGTAGCAATACTGCAACCGCCTCTACAATAATCTTGCAAAAAAACAACAACCCACAGCTCCATTTTTGGGTCAGGACCCCTACAATTACAACACCGTGAAAATCCAGATTTAAATAGCTGAAATAATGAACATTACAATTTTTTTAATCCTATGACCATGAAATTGACCAAAATGGACTCTGAATTTGGTAGGCCCTTATACATAACTATGGAAATATTTGTCCCATATATGTGCTGGAATGCCACTTCCTTGCAGTTTAGTATTATGTCAAAATTAGTACTGAAAAGCAAGTGAAGGTGCAGATGTCAATCTCAATGGAAAGCATTAAGAAAGTGAAATAGCTTTAACAAATGTATTTGAAAATATAATTTTAAGTAGAACTCATTTCTTCCACAGAGAACTGGAGTGCAATGATTTCACTTACAAACACCAGCAAACAGTAGTCTTTTTGTTGGTAACATGGATTTTCTAGTCAGTAAAGTGTATTGTGTGTAAACCTACTAATTTTCTTCTAGTCACACAAGAGACCTGCATCCCCCCCTTTAAATTATCATGCATTCAATCTGTAATACGGTGTGACGGGTTGGATCACAGAAACCCCCTTAGGAGCTACCAACTGATGTGCCAAGACTACTTCTGCTCCTGTTTTCCCTGCCAGCTCAGGACTCCAGCACCCTGTCTTGCTGAGCCAGACACTCCCGTCTGCTTCAACACAGACCCAGAATCTGAATTACTTGCCCCAAAGCTGCAGGTTTACCTGAAAACAGCTCACAGAAGTGTGCTTGTCTTTAGCACTCAGATGCCCAACTCCCAATGGGGTCTAAACCCAAATAAATCCATTTTACCCAGTATAAAGCTTATGCAGGGTAAACTCATAAATTGTTCGCCCTCGATAACACTGATAGAGAGATATGCACAGTTGTTTGCTCCCCCAGGTATTAATACATACTCTGAGATAATTAATAAGTAAAAAGTGATGTTATTAAATACAGAAAGTAGGATTTAAGTGGTTCCAAGTAGTAACAGACAGAACAAAGTAAGTCACCAAGCAAAATAAAATAAAATACGCAAATCTATGTCTAATCAAACTAAATATAAATAAGATCCTCACCAGTTCCAGAATGCTCCCTTTTACAGACTAATCTCCTTTTAGCCTGGGTTCAGCAATCACTCACACCCCCTATAGTTACTGCCTTTTGTTCCAGTCTTCTTCAGGTAACCTCGGGGGTAGAGAGGCTCCTTCTTTAGCCAGCTGAAGACAAAATGGAGGGGTCTCCCACAGGTTTAAATAGACTTTCTCTTGTGGGTGGAGACCCCCCTCCTCACTCCTATGCAAAGTCCAGCTCCAAGATGGAGTTCTGGAGTCACCTGGGCAAGTCACATGTCCATGCATGACTCAGTCTTTACAGGCAGAAGCCATTGTCCACATGGTATCTTGTATGTCTCCAGGAAGACTTCTTATGTGGATTGGAGCATTCCAAGATGCATTGTTCCCCAAATGCTTCCTGATCGGGTACTTAACCTTGCAAATTCCTTCCTAAAGAAGCTGACCAAATGCCTCACAAAGCTTACTTAGAAATCAAGCAAGTATACATAACTTTGAACACACGAATGGTGCCTGCATACAACTAGGATGAACATAACCAGTAGATCATAACCTTTACATAGGTATGTTACATGGCATATGTAGCAAAACCCTATTCCAGTTATATCATACATACATTTATAAGCACACACACCCCATAAACCCTTATGGGGTACACTGTCACATATGGTTTCTATGTGAGTCCTGTGCACATTCTGTGAAAAGGACCAGTGAGAAGATATATATTTTGATGATTGAGCTCTCATAATAGTGTTCAATATTTCATGTACCTCAACAGGAATGAGGTAGAGTTAAGCTATAAATTCAGCCAACAGTAAAACAGCAGTTTTATAAAAGCTGGCCATATAAGATTAGACACACACACACCACAGTTATCTTGCAGCCTGAATGCTCCCCAAAGCACCACAGGATGTGCATTGTTACTGAAGAGATACCTGCTCACGATTCATATGCAGCCTAGTTTAATGTCAGCATAGCTGCAACAGCTGCTCTTAAGTAAACAATTCGATATTAGTCAAAAGTAAAAAACATCCCACGCTATGAAGGAAATGCTGAGAAGCAAAAATTGGGTAGTTATTACTACTGTGATCTTTGCCTACACATAGTCATTTCAGGGTGGATCCTACAAGATAAAACAACACAGGACACAAGGGTTAGAGGCCAGACTAAATTTGACAGGTCTGATGGACAAGCGTCTGTATGTTTAAGCAATCAAAAAGTAACCATTATGCAAAGAGAAGCAGATAGAAAGTCTGCAGTTTCGAGTGAGAAAAGGTAACGTTCAGCCACAGAAAAATTTTAAAAGGCATAATGGTTTGCCAAGAGCAAGGTTCAGTAACTTGAAGATGCTTTTTTTAAAAAATCACCTTGGCTTCCAAATAGGGGGCTTTGATTCCTACTCGATTTAAGCAGGAAATGTTAATGCACTTCATGATCAGATGCCAACCATTTTTTCAGGAACAAGTAAAGCTAGCCTGGCTGCAAAGACTAACTGTAAAATAACCTCAAAAGTCTTGTTCTACATGTCTAAAAAAATATATTGTTCTGCAGGCCCAAGATCAATTTTCAAGTTAGTTTATTAATAGGATTTGTGTCTGAATGCAAAAGTCTGAACTGAAAAAAGTGACTAACTAGTTTCCCTTTTGTGTCATTTCAAGGTGCACAAAGACAGTCCAGCAGAATAGCAGTTCTCATTTACTCACAATATGTATTTTTCAGTATCGCCTTTGTGACGGGTTGGATCACAGAAAACCCCCTGGGAACTGCCAACTGATGTGCTTTGACTACCTCTAAGTCTGTTTTCCCTGCCAGCTTAGGACTTCAGTGCCCTGCCTGGTTTGAGCCAGACATGCTTGCCTGCTACAAACCCAGATCCAGGTCTGCCCTACTTCCTCTAAAAGCTGCAGGCTTAACTGAAAACAGCTTTAGAAGTGTTCCTGTCTCCAAAACTCAGATACCCAGCTCCAAATGGGGTCCAAACCCCAAATAAATCCATTTTACCCTGTATAAAGCTTATACAGGATAAACTCATAAATTGTTCGCCCTCTAGAACGCTGATAGAGAGATATGCACAGTTGTTTTCCTCCCAGGTATTAATACATACTCTGGGTTAATTAATAAGTAAAAAGTGATTTTATTAAATACAAAAAGTAGGATTTAAGTGGTTCCAAGTAATAAGAGACAGAACAAAGTGAATTACCAAGCAAAATAAAATAAAATACCCAAGTCTAAACCTAATACAGTAAGAAAGTGATTACAGATGAAATCTCACCCTCAGAGATGTTCCAGTAAGCTTCTTTTACAGACTAGCCTCCTTCTAGTCTGGGTCCAGCAATCACTCACATCCCTGTGCTTACTGTCCTTTGTTCCAGTTTCTTTCAGGTATCCTTTGGGGGTGGAGAGGCTATCTCTTGAGCCAGCTGAAGACAAAATGGAGGGGTCTCCCAGGTGTTTAAATAGACTTTCTCTTGTAGGTGGACACCCCTCCCTCCCCCTGTGTAGAATCCAGCCACAAAATGGAGTCTTGGAGTCACATGGGCAAGCCACATGTCCATGCATGACTCAGAACTTACAGGTAGTAGCCATTGCTCACATGCTACCTTGAACGTCCTCGGGTAGACTTCTTATGTGGATTGGAGTCTTACAAGATCCATTGTCCGTTAAGTGTTTTTTGACTGGGCACTTAACTTGCAAATTCTTTTCTAAAGAAGCTGACCAAATGCCTTACTAAGGCTACTTAAAATCAAACAAGTACACAGCCAATATTCATAACTTTGAATACAAAAATGATACATGCATACAAATATATTCAGTAGTTCATAACCTTTGCAGAGATATGTTCCATGGCATATGTAGCATAAAACATATTCCAGTTATGTCATATTTCCATTCATAAGCATATTTCCATAAAGCATTATGGGGTGCAACGTCACAGCCTTATTATTGTATTCTCCTTCACTACTGTTACATGTTCAGCTGAATATACGTCATAATAATATCAGACATGTACAGATAACCCCATTTGAGTATTAGATCTTGCCAACCATGAGCATGATTTCTTATCTGAGTGTCAAGGTTCCTAAAAGATATCTTGGAATTTGGCCTGAGGAAAAATCTCATTATGGTATGCAAGGGGGTGAAACTGGGCAGGGAACATGTGAAAACTTACTGCTCAGGAGCATTTAAATACATAAGCAAATCAAGGGCAGAGCTGAAACCAAGACACAATGTAATTCTCCTGGCTGGTGGTATTGTGTATGAGACCCAGGCTAAAGCTCAGAGTTCTTGGTTCCAAGATAATGGCACCTCTGTGTCCGAAAAACAGATAGGAGACAAAGCCAGAGGACTGACTGGTTTCACTGCCCAGACATTATTAGCCCGTAACATAGTGTGGCTTTTGTAGCAACGGACATTAGAAAGCCACTCAACTGCATTTGGAACTCAATAAAGGCTCTTCTAACAATAAAGGTTGAATCTAACTGAGGGAAGGACGGTGTTTGGGCTTCAAGGGGGGTTATTATATTTATTCAGGGGATAACTGGAATATTATGTTCTTAGACAAAAGATCATTGACTGGTGGGTGCAGATGCCCTACATACCTTTTACTATAAGTAACAATAAAGACACCTCAGCATTTTCCCCTCACCAGCACAGCTGGTGTCACGCACCTAATTTTTCAAAACCTGGAAGGGTCAGGGATGAGTGAAAGGCCACGGTTAGTCCGATATTTTGTTTGTATCCCCCATCCCTCCTAAAGGAGAAAAAGAGACCAAAAAACCCCTCTTTGAAGCAAAGGCTGCTTCTCAATCTGTGTCTCTGCTGTGCTCAGCACAACGGGTCCGTACCCTCAACTGAGGTCACTACGTTCTACTGTGCTATAAATAATAAAAATAAAGACTCTGACTCCCTAACTCTGCTCTTCTACCTTTTTCCTGCCCCAGTCTTGTAGAACTGGAGGCCTTGGTGCCACAGAGCTCATGAGTGCAGCTGCGCCGATGCAGCATTTTAAGTGTAGACCTGCCCTAAGTGACTGCTGCCCAGGCTGAGACCTAGAATGGGGAACTTGACTCAGAAGTTTCCATTTGTAGGGGAGGGATATGTATTGTTTATTTAATTTATTTCCTGCTGTGACCCCCAGAGAATTCCCACTCCCCTCACTCCTTCTCCTTTAAACATGCCACAGTTCTAATAGCCTAATCTGTTCCTGTCCCATTTTATGCCCTTCAGCTTGGTCACGTCTGTATGCGATACATGCAGGGCCGTCCTTTAGGCATACGCAGCAGCTGCGTAGGGCACCCCAAAATTTGGAGCACCACCGGGACCATAGACGCTGACTTCTCATCTTGCCAGGGGGTGCTCGACCCCCCCCCCACTCCACTCCAGGCCCCGTCCCCACTCCACCCCTTCCCCCAAGCCTCCACCCCGCCTCTTCCCAGCCCTGCTCCACCCTGCCCCACCTCCTCCCCCGAGCGTGCCCCGTCCCCACTCCTCCCTCTCCCTCCCAGAAGCACTCGGAGGGAGGGGGGAGGAGCTGGTAAGCGTAGGGCTTCTGGCACGCGAGAGGCGTGGAGGGAGGGAGGAGAGGAGGGAAGCTTGGTGCCAGTGGGTGCTCTGCCCTGGAGCACCCACCCACGGAGTCCACGCCTATGACTGGGTGTGACGGGTTTGGTCACAGAGACCCCCTTGGGACTTCCACCTGATGTGCTGAGACTACCTCTGAGCCCGTTTTCCCTGGCAGCTTGGGACTTCAGTACCCTGTCTTGTTGAGCCAGACACGCTAGCCTTCTGCAAACACAGACCTAGGTCTGAACCACGTCCCCCAATGCTGCAGACTTAACTAAAAATGGCTTAAGAAGAGCTCCTGTCTCTAGAACCCAGATACCCAGTTCCCAATGGGATCCAAACCCCAAATAAATCAATTTTACTCTGTATAAAGCTTATACAGGGTAAACTCATAAATTGTCCACCCTCTATAACACTGATAGAGAGATATGACTCACAGGAAGGCTTGCAAGTAAACAGAGCCATCTACAGTCAATTGTCCTGGTTAATGGGAGATATCAAGATTCCAAACCACCATTAATGGCCCATAATTACAATAGGACCTCAGAGTTATATTTCATATTTCTAGTTTCAGATACAAGAATGATACATTCATACAAATAGGATGACCACACTCAGTAGATTATAAGCTTTGTAATGATACCTTACAAGAGACCTTTTGCATGAATCATATTCCAGTTACATTATATTCACACTCATTAGCATATTTTCATAAAATCATATGGAGTGCAACGTTACACCAGGACAGCAGGTAAAAGTGGGTCGGCTCCTGCACACCCAGCGCATGCTGCAGTCTCCTTACTAGGCAAAAGGCAGGGGCCATAATCACAGCCGAATGCGCCAGCACAGTGGCACCAGTTGCGCCGGCATAGGTACCAGTTTAATAATACTGCATAGGGCCCCATAAATCCTAAGGATGGCCCTGGATACACGGGAGAGATTTGAGACCTTAGAAGCAGGGAAACTTCAAAGTCTGTTACACTGAGATATGCCAGATGCTACGGGTACACTGGATATTCTTAGACTACCATATAAATACACAGTGTATATATTTTTGCGTTCCTGGCTTGCTGAATGGGTTTCCTGTGAAATCTGGAATCATTAAAAGTTAATTAGTCCAAATCCCTAGAACAAGTAAACAAGTCAGTAGAAATACCAGTTGTGTGGGGAAGTGCATATTGTAGTTTTCACCTGTATAGCGTCAAAGTTAAGTGTCAGCCTAAATTGACTTAGAGGTGAGGCATTCTGGCATAAAGGACTGACAAATTGTGTATGGACTTACCAGGATCCCATGAGGCTGATGGGTAATACCTGGTAACGCTAGCATGTGTGCACTGTTTATTGTTTTATGGAATGTTTTCTCTGTAATGTTTTTGTCCTAAATGCTCTGTGTTTTCTGAAAGATGGCTGTGTGATGGATTCGGTCACAGAGATCCCCTTGGGACTGTCACCTGGTGTGCTGAAATTACCTCTGAGCCCATTTTCCCTGCCACCTTAGGACTCCAGAACCCTGCCTTGTTGAGCCAGACATGCTAGCCTGCTGCAACACAGACTCAGGGTCTGGTCCATGCCCCAAAGCTGCAGACTTAACTGAAAACAGCTTAGCAGGTTACCTGGCTCCAGCACCCAGATACCCAGCTCCCAGTGGGATCCAAACCCCAAATAAATCCGTTTTACTCCGTATAAAGCTTATACAGGGTAAAGTCATAAACTGTCCGCCCTCTATAACACTGATAGGGAGATATGCACAGCTGTTTGCTCCCCCAGATATTAATCACTTACTCTGGGTTTATTAATAAACAAAAGTGATTTTATTAAGTATAAAAAGTAGGATTTAAGTGGTTTCAGGTAATAACAGCCAGAACAAAGTAAGTCACAAAGCAAAATAAAACACACAAGTCTAAGCCTAATACATTAAGAAACTGATTACAGGCAATATCTCACCCTCAGAGATGTTCCGATAAACTTCTTTCACAGACTAGTCTCCTTCCTAGTCTGGGCCCAATCCTTTCCCCAGGTACAGTCCTTGTTAGTTCCAGCAGACATCTCAGGTGGTAAGCAGGGGTTTTCTCAAAGACTGGCAGCCCCCTTTGTCCTGCTTCACCCCCTTCTGTAGTTTTGGCACAAGGCAGGAATCTTTTGTCTCTCTGGGTCCCCACCCCTCCTTCTAAATGGAAAATTACCAGATTTAAGATGGATTTTATCATCAGGTGACATGGTCACATGTCACTGTAAGACTCCCTAGTCTCCATTCCCCATGGGCTGGCTCACACCTACCCAGGAAGGCTTTCAAGTAACTAAGGCCATTTACAACTGATTGTTTCTGGAGCACCCTTAATGGCCTCCACTTAATAGGTTTACATCAGTGATACAAGTTTAGCTCTTATTCTCCTAACTCCAGATATAGAAATAATACATGCAAACAAATAGGATGAACACACTTAGTAGATTACAAGCTTTCTAATGACACCATACATGGGGTATTTAGCATAAAGCATATTCCAGTTATGTCATATTCACCAGCAGACTTCCATAAAGCATATGGAGTGCAACATCACAGGCTGGTCCTGGGTAAACCCTGTCATAGCCCCTGGGAGACAACAGAGCTGCAGGCACTGGACTATGGGTGCACGGTTGTGCCCAACAGAAGAGGAACCTGGTAGAGATGGAGCAGCTCTTGGCTCAGCATGGCTGAGTGTCTAGTGTCTAGATCTTAATGCTCTTGACCTTGCCTTTTGCAGAGAGAAGCTCATGGTTTATGTGGAAGGAGCTAGGTCTTGGAAAGAAGGCTCCAGCTCATGGTTTGGGGTGGGGAAGCCCTCACGTTAGTATGCTAGCAGATCTGGGGAGGAAGAGAATGTTCCCAGGAAGAGGAACTGACTGCATGGAGGGATGTTCCATTTCTGAGCTTTCTTTCCAACTCCCTCTTCAAGCATTAGTGAGACAAGGTTCAGGAGGTAATATCTTTTATTGGACCTGTTGTAGGAGCAGCAGTGATCTGTATGCTCTGCATAACCTGTATGCTCAAAAGGTCTGTTATACCCTCCCCCCCTTGTCTCCTCTCCCTCTTTGAATACCTGTGAAGTGGCTTTCCCCCACCCCTCCCTCCTGGAATGCTTGTGGGATGAATGGGCTGCTTAAACAGCTGGAAGATCAGAAGAGCTCCCAGACAGACCAAGTGTCTGGGACTCTAATTAAGCAGCACCCACACACCCAATGCATGGACACTGCCCGAGGTGAAGAGTGACCAACCAGACATGGCCAAGTCATCTCTAGTCGCAGGCCATGAGGAGCAGGTCCTTAAAAGGAGAAGAGGCCATGTGCTCAGGAGTGCACTCACAAGCTTGTACCTCCCATGAAGGCCAATTAGAATTTAACTCCTCATCCTTTGAATTCAACTGTTGGCAATTCTGCCAAGAGTCCACTTATTTTTGGGTACCTTCATTTTTTGGATCCCCAACTTCTGAGAATTTTGTCCAGATTTCCCTTTTTTTGAGGTTTTGCTTTTTTATATAAAGTGCCTGGATTGAAGTTCAACAGCTGTAGATATTACCTGAAAGCATTTTTAAAAACAAGATCTGATTGTCAGTGCTCTGCTCCAGGCCCGATCTCAATCAAGATTTGCGGTCCTATAATTCTATGAACCTTATAATTCTGTGAATGTTTCCCATCTTCCAAGCAATATTCTGTTAAAAAAAAAAACAGGGCATATTTTTGGTGGTTCACTTTTCTAATGTTGGTGTTTAATTATCCTCTTTCTTGTAGATACTTAGGCATGTGGGTAACTTTAAAACTCAATGGCCTAGATACTCATGTGTCTAAGTGTTTATTGTGCTGTCGCCCTAAAGTTGACATGGTCCACAAGCTTGTGTCTTTGTTTACGGGTTTTTTTTTTTTAAACCTGGTGCATCTGTGCATGTGCAGTAATCAGCTGCTGACTTTATTTTTTTTTCCAGACAATAAAACAAAAGTTCTCTTTAGTGTCCACATCAGCTGACATCAGCTAATTTGACACAGTGTCAAGCACTACTGTTTTTGCAAAGTGCTGAAGCAAGTTAATATAATGACAACCTGATTAGAGTACCACTGAGACATTTCCAATGACGGCTGTACAGTTGGGAAAGGGTGGGGAAAAGCGTGTCAGAGGGGTTTGAGAGCCAAAGGGAGAAAGTCAGGCTTGTCTACACTACAGACCTTACAGCAGCACACCGTGCCGCAGTGTAGCTTTCTCCCATCGGCATAATTAAACCACCCCCAATAAGCGGCGGTAGCTATGCCGGCGAGAGAGCATCTCCCACCAACACAGCGCTGTCCACACCGTTGCAAAAGTTTTATTCACAAAAGTGCTAGTGTAGACATATCCTCATTAAAATGCAACCCAAACTCTGTTTCAATTATTTTAATGTGTGACTTGTATCTGCCTTTTACACATTAAGAGTTCAGTACTAAAGTACTGGTTTTGCTTATTTATGTATTCCTCTAGTGCCTAAGAGCCCTAGTCAGGGACGAGGACCCCACTGTGCTAGGTGCTGTTCCAACACAGAACAAAAAGACAGTCCCTGCTAGGGTGACCAGATGTCCTGATTTTATGGGGACAGTCCCGATATTTGGGGCTTTATCTTATGTAGGTGCCTATTACCGCCCACCCCCGTCCCGATTTTTCACACTTGCTGTCTGGTCACCCTAGCCCTGCACAGAGGGCTTACATACAAATCAGGTTTGACACTCCCTCAGTAATATCCTGCTAATTATTTTCAGAATGAACATCATCCCTCAGCTGTGTGTAGAGCGAAGAAAAATAATCGTTCAGAGACTCCCATCCTCCCTTGTGCCACTTACACCAAAACACAAACATTTCTTTCTTTCTCTTTCCTCTTTCTCTAACTTGTCTCTTTTCTGTGTTGGGCCTACAGACTTGTTTGGGTCAGGTGTACAGGCTCAAGCACTTGAGTAGGGTAAATATCAGTGCTTAATTTGTGCCAGGGCTGAGCCCCAGGACCTCTAGGCTTGGCAGTTCATAGTTCTGGCACTTCTGGGCTTGCTGCATCAGTTATGAATGTTAAAAAAAAAATTGCTTGATCCCCGGCACATCTTTCATTACAAATTAAGTACTGTTTAAGATCTTCCTTCCTTGATGAAGGGAAGACAATCCTGTGTGCTGTAGGGGGAGCGAGCAGGGCACCAAGTGTAAACTTGCAACGATAGGGTGCTAGTGGGGTGCAGGGGAAGCAGCCGCTTCCCCTCATCACATTTTTCAAAAGCGGCGCCTAAAAGGGCCCCGCAGCTGTCCACCCCTCCCCTAGCTCACTTCCCCCTCCTCCCCTCCCCTGAACGTTCTGCCCCCTTGCTCCTCCCCCTCCCCTGCTTCCCACGAATCACATGTTCGCGGGAAGTCTGAAAACAAGCAGGGGCAGGCCGGCAGCAGCAGGTAAGCTGGGGCTGGGAGGGGTGGGGGGACGCGAGAAGGAGGGCTCCGGGGAGGTGTGGTGCGCCACGGCCCAGTCCAGCCGGCTCCCTCTGGCCCCAGCCAAGCAGCTCCGGCCGGCCCCAGCGGCCCCGGCCCGCTCACGGCCCCGGCGGCTCTGGCCTGGCTCGGCCCCAGTCCCGGCCCGAGTGGCACCGGCCGAGCACCCCCGGCAGCTCCGGCTCCAGCCCGGCTCGACGCGGGCCCCGCGGCGCTGGCCCAGTCCCAGCCCTGGCAGCCCCAGCCCAGCGCCAGCCCGCTTCCAGCCCTGGCGGCTCCAGCCGAGCTCGGCCCTGGCCCAGCGGTGCCGGCCGAGCACCCCCAGCGGCTCCGGCCCCAGCAGGTCCGGCCCAGTCCCGGCCCTGGTGGCTCTGGCCGAGCGCACCAGCCCAGTCCCGGCCCCGGCAGTTCCGGCCTGGCTCGGCGCCGGCCCCGGCCCCAGCCCCATCAGCTCCGGCCCAGCTCGGCACTGGCCCCGCAGCAGCAGCCCGGTCCCGGCCCTGGTGGCTGCGGCCGAGCACGCCAGCCCAGTGACGGCCCCGGCCCTGGCAGCTCCGGCCAAGTGCGCCGCCCAGCTCCCAGCCCTGGCAGCTCCGGCCCGGCTCGGCTCCGGCCCCAGCGGCTCCGGCTTGGGCCCCAGGGCGCCAGCCCTGGTCCCGGCTGAGCGCGCCAGCCCTGGTCCCGGCCGAGCGCGCCAGCCCCGGTCCCGGCCGAGCGCGCCAGCCCCGGTCCCGGCCCTGGCCGAGCTGTGCCAGTCGAGCGGCGCCGGCCGAGCACTCCCGGCCCCAGCGGCTCCGGCCCGGCTCGGGCCCCAGGGCGGCGGCCCTGGTTCCCGGAACACAGCCGGAGCCATGCAGCTTTCCCCCCACCTCTGCCATGAGGAGCCCTCCGGCCTCCCCGAAGGCTGTGCCTGCTGCTCCACCGGGGGGATCCGCCAGCCCCAGCTAGCCCTCGCCGCCAGCCCATCCCCAGCCCCCTCCCCCCGGACTGAGCCCCTCCAAGGGGGGGGTGCAGTGCGGCCGGAGGAGCGCTGAGCGGACAGAGGAGGAGCCAATGAGGGGCGTGGCCAGAGGAGGAGCCAAGGGGGGCGCTTTTTTTAGGTTTGCTCCCCCTGCACTTAGGACCTGGCTACGCCACTGGTTAGCAACCCGATGTCCTCAGCATGTTGCAGCGAAGGGGCTGGCTTCATGCAAATAGAGAGTATCTTTCAGGCAGAGAAACGAGTGACAAGGCAACAGCTAACAAGCTTGAGGAATGTATTAGTTTTGAACCTGAATTTTCAGGCAGGAGGCGGTTTGCTTTGAATGGTGAAAATGGAGCGATTAGGTGAAGGAAGTATGATTAGATTAGAAGTTGTCAAAGAATTGCTATGGCATTAGTGGCGCTCGCTGGTATGTGTCACTGTCACGTAGCGAGCTGTAGGAATGGGAGGGCTGTATAATATTTCAACATAGAGTATCGCTTCTCAGCCTTTTGGCTGACGGGTGAAAACATTATCTGTTCTTATCAGTTTAATAACCTGTGCGACGTGATGGTGATGACCCATGCCTTCCGCCTCCTGACGAGCCCAGACCCGACGGTGAGGAGCATCGCACAGGAAGCTGTACGAGTCGTGGTCAGGAAACGCATTGCCAGGTCCCACTCCGAGCAGGACATCGCCACTTACCTCAGTGGCTCCCTGGAGGCTGAGTTTGGGAGAGAGGGGGGAGACCTATCCTCTCTCTGGTCCTGCGCCTGCAACGCCTCAAGATGCCTGGGTAAGAGGATCGGCTGCTGCTGGAAGTGGTGCAAGGAGCGCCGGGAGCTGGGAATACTGGTACCATGCTTAAAGACCCCGGACCACACCATCGTCACCCCGACCGCCAGAGCTATGCTGGAAAAGACCCTGAAGGACACCATCCGCTGCCACTAGGCCAAGAACCTCAAGTGGAAGCTGGACCAGGGCAAGGTGTTCGAGGTGTCCAGCAAGTGGGACGCCAGCAAACACTTCCTCCCCAGGGGCAGCTTCACCAGGTTCACCGACTGGCGGTTCGTCCACAGGGCCCGACTCAACTGCATTCCCCTCAACGGAGCCATCCGCCATGGCAACCGAGACAAGCGCTGCAGGAAGTGCAGCTATGCAAACGAGACCCTGCCCCACATCCTGTGTGGATGCAAACAGCACTCCGGAGCCTGGCGGTACCGCCACAATGCCATCCAGAACAGGCTGGTGAAAGCCATCCTGCTGTCCCTGGGGAAGATCACCCTCGACTCTGCAATCCCCGGGACAGACAGCAGACTGCGACCCGACATCGTCGTGACAGATGCAGAAAAGAAGAAGGTCCTCATTGTAGACATCACGGTGCCTTTTGAAAACCGGTCACCGGCCCTCCACGAGGCCTGAGCACGGAAGGCATCGAAGTACACTCTGAGATCCTGAGAGACCAGGGCTACGAGGTCCAGATACACGCCCTGATCGTGGGAGCCCTGGGCTCGTGGGACCCCCACAACAAGCTGGTTCTGAGAGTGTGCGGAGTCGGTCGACGCTACGCCCGGCTCATGAGACAGCTCATGGTGTCCGACACCATCAGGTGGTTCAGAGACATTTATACGGAATACATCACAGGACACGGTCAATACCACATTGAGTAACTGAGACCGCTGACCAGGGAAATAACCTACTTCCTTCCCTGACGGAACAGGGACGAACCCCACCCATGTACTTATCCGCTACACCGATACTGACTTGGACTCCTTATACATTCCATGGGTGGCATACCCGAGCCCACCTATCCACTGACACTTTAAAAACCCTTGCACCCCAATCTGAGTCTATGCAGGTTATGCAAAATGTATGTATCTTTTCATCCTTGCAAATGATACCTGTAACCCCCCATAACCCAAGCCTGACCCAGATGTACAGTACCTTGCCTCTTAACTCGTGTATATTTCATTTTAAACATTAACTTTAATTAAAAAAAATAAATCTGTTCTTATCAGTTTAATATCTGATATGTTCTCTATCTGAGGACTATATATTAAATGGATTTTTGGAACAGGGAGATGGAATAGGAGCTTGTTCCATCCACTCCATGCATCAACCTGGTATTGCAGTACCTCCAGGAACAGTGCACCTCCCCTTTGGGAGACTATTGTGGTTCAAAAATAGAATCAGTTGAACTCTTTTTTTCTTTTAAACTGGTCTTTATAACCGTTTTATTCTCAAATATTCAATATTTTGGTTTATTTATTAAGAATTGTTACTTTAAGTTTCTGTTGTAATTTTGTGAGTCTATAGATGTGAGCTTTTTGTGTTACTAGAGAATTATTTAAAAACCTGGGTGTGAGTACTTTTACCTGGGAGGAGATCTATCAGGGATACTTATTTTGTATAACATTGAAGCTCACGTGTATACAAATAACTGCATTAATTATACAGACAGGTTGTATTCTTCTCCCCACCCAACAGATGGTCTATGTATTTTGGTTTGTAAGCTCAAGCGAAGCCACCAAGTGTTGTACTGCACCCAGCACACAGGGGCCCCAATCCTCTGTAATACAAGTTCAAAACACTAATATTTAACTTCTGGTTCTTACAATGTGGCTTGGGACAGGACACTTCAGGTGGCTGCCCCTTTCGAATTCCTCTGCAGAGTGAAGATTAAGCTATTTACCTCCTCTCCAAGGAGCTTTGTGAGGAGTGTACATTATGCAGTGTTTGCGACATGCTTTACAGCTGTGACGTGCTCAGTGTTACTCTTCTGTGAAAGGTTTCAGAGGGGTAGCCCTGTTAGTCTGTATCAACAAAAACAACGAGGCGTCAACGAGAAACTGCAGAGCTGCAATTAATTTGCAAACTTTACACCATCAAATTAGGCCTGAATAAAGCCTGGGAGTGGCTGGGTCACTACAAAAAGTAATTTTCTCTCTGTTGATATTCACACCTGCTTGTCAACTGTTGGGAATGGGCCACATCCACCCTGATTGAATTGGCCTCGTTAGCACTGACACCCCCACCCGGTAAGGCAACTCCCATCTTTTCATGTGCTGAATATTTATACCTGCCTGCTGTATTTTTTACTCCATGCAGCTGATGAAGTGGGTTATAGCCCATGAAAGCTTATGCCCAAATAAATGTGTTAGTCTCTAAAGTGCCACAAGGACTCCTCATTGTTTCTTCTGTGAAAGGCTGTTTTGTGGCGATTGATTTATCCCAGGCAGGTGCTCACACTTACAGCGCTGCAGCATTTAGTGAAGACACTACCTACGCCACGGAAAGAGCTTCTCCCGTCAGCGTAGGCGCTGCCCCTCCGAGAACCAGTAGCTATGTCCATAGGAGAAACCCCAGTCTAGCCAGGGGGCTAGGTCGATACAATGTGTCACTCAGGGAATGCATTTTATGCCAACATAAGTTGGTAGCGTAGACCAGGGCTCAGTGAGAGAGTTGCTTCCCCCTCCCTTGCAGTTATTTGTTTTTCCACCAAGCTGTGAAATCACAACCAGCAGGTGGCGCCAGAGCTCCACCACAACCAAGGGTACAGAGAGGAAGGCACTCAGATACCACACAATACGCTCGCTCGGAGGAGAAAGTCTGGGACAGGCACCTTAACACACTCAAAACCGCCTTCACCAAAGGGGGACATCCACCAGAGAAGTAGATTGCATCATGGAATGGGGCACTCAAATACACCAAGGAAACGTGCTTCAATACAGAAATAAAATCCCCACCGACCGCACACCCTTAGTTGTCACCTACTACCCTACACTGCAACCCATATGGGGTATCAAACAACTAAAATGCATACTTGATAGGAACCACATCCTGAAAGAAATCTTTCCTGAACCCCCACTTCTGGCCTTCAGAAACAACCCCTAATCTCTCCACGCTTATCATCAGAAGCAAGCCCCCCACAAACCAGGACACACCAACAGTAGCGTGGAATATGCTTTATGCAAAGGTCTCTTGTAAGGTATCAGTACAAAGCTTATAATCTGAATGTGGTCATCCTATATGTATGCATGTATCATTCTTGCATCTGAAGCTAGAAATATGAAGTATCACTCTGAGGTCCTATTGTAATTATGCAAAGTGCAGGCCATTAATGGTGGTTTAGAATCTTGATGGCTCCCATTGACTAGGATAATTGGTTGTAAATTGCTCTGTTTACTTGCAAACCTTCCTGTGTAGGTGTGGGCCAGCCCAGGAAGAATTGAGGCTGAGGTCTCACAGGACATGTGATCATGTCACCTGATACTGGAATCTATCTTAAATCTGGTACTTTTCCATTTAGAAGGAGGGTGGGAACCCAGACAGACAAAAGATTCCCGCCTTGTGCCAAAGCTATAAAAAGGGGTGGAGCAGGACAGAGGGGGATGCCAGTAATGAGAAAACCCCTAGTTTCCACCTAAGATATCTTCTAACAAGGACTGTACCAGGGGACAGGATTGGGCCCAGACTAGGAAGGAGTCTAGTCTGTGAAAGAAGCTTATTGGAACATCTATGAGGGTGAGATTTTACCTGTAAACAGTTTCTTAATGTACACCTCTACTGCGATATAACGCTGTCCTTGGGAGCCAAAAAAATCTTACTGGGTTATAGGTGAAACCGCGTTATATCGAACTTGCTTTGATCCACCGGAGTGTGCAGCCCCGTCCCCCCAGAGCGCTGCTTTACTGTGTTATATCCTAATTCATGTTATATCGTGTCGCATTATATCGGGGTAGAGGTGTATTAAGCTTAGACTTGTGTGGTTTTGCTTTATTTTGCTTGGTGACTTACTTTTTTCTGTCTGTTATTACTTGAAACAACTTAAATCATGCTTTTTTATACTTAATAAAATCACTTTTGTTTATTAATGAACCCAGGGTAAGTGATTAATACCTGGGGGAGCAAACAGCTGTGCATATAGATTCATAGATTCATACATTCTAGGACTGGAAGGGACCTCGAGAGGTCATCGAGTCCAGTCCCCTGCCCGCATGGCAGGACCAAATACTGTCTGGACCATCCCTGACAGACATTTATCTAACCTACTCTTAAATATCTCCAGAGATGGAGATTCCACAACCTCCTTAGGCAATTTATTCCAGTGTTTAACCACCCTGACAGTTAGGAACTTTTTCCTAATGTCCAACCTAAACCTCCCTTGCTGCAGTTTAAGCCCATTGCTTCTTGTTCTATCCTTAGAGGCTAAGGTGAACAAGTTTTCTCCCTCCTCCTTATGACACCCTTTTAGATACCTGAAAACTGCTATCATGTCCCATCTCAGTCTTCTCTTTTTCAAACTAAACAAACCTAATTCTTTCAGCCTTCCTTCAAAGGTCATGTTCTCAAGACATTCTTGTTGCTCTTCTCTGGACCCTCTCCAATTTCTCCACATCTTTCTTGAAATGTGGTGCCAGAACTGGACACAATACTCCAGTTAAGGCCTAACCAGCGCAGAGTGGAGTGGCAGAATGACTTCTCGTGTCTTGCTCACAACACACCTGTTAATGCATCCCAGAATCATGTTTGCTTTTTTTGCAACAGCATCACACTGTTGACTCATATTTAGCTTGTGGTCCACTATAACCCCTAGATCCCTTTCTGCCGTACTCCTTCCTAGACAGTCTTTTCCCATTCTGTATGTGTGAAATTGATTTTTCCTTCCTAAGTGGAGCACTTTGCATTTGTCTTTGTTAAACTTCATCCTGTTTACTTCCGACCATTTCTCCAATTTGTCCAGATCATTTTGAATTATGACCCTGTCCTCCAAAGCAGTTGCAATCCCTCCCAGTTTGGTATCATCTGCAAACTTAATATGCGTACTTTCTATGCCAATATCTAAGTCGTTGATGAAGATATTGAACAGATCCGGTCCCAAAACCGACCCCTGCAGAACCCCACTTGTTATACCTTTCCAGCAGGATTGGGAACCATTAATAACTATTCTCTGAGTACAGTTATCCAGCCAGTTATGCACCCACCTTATAGTAGCCCCATCTAAGTTGTATTTGCCTAGTTTATCGATAAGAATATCATGTGAGACCGTATCAAATGCCTTACTAACGTCTAGGTATACCACATCCACCGCTTCTCCCTTATCCACAAGACTCGTTATCCTATCAAATTAAGCTATCAGATTGGTTTGACATGATTTGTTCTTTACAAATCCATGCTGGCTATTCCCTATCACCTTACTATCTTCCAAGTGTTTACAGATGATTTCCTTAATTACTTGCTCCATTATCTTCCCTGGCACAGAAGTTAAACTAACTAGTCTGTAGTTTCCTGGGTTGTTTTTATTTCCCTTTTTATAGATGGGCACTATGTTTGCCCTTTTCCAGTCTTCTGGACTCTCTCCTGTCTCCCATGATTTTCCAAAGATAATAGCTAGAGGCTCAGATACCTCCTCTATTAGCTCCTTGAGTATTCTAGGATGCATTTCATTAGGCCCTGGTGATTTGCAGGCATCTAACTTTTCTAAGTGATTTTTAACTTGTTCTTTTTTTATTTTATCTTCTAAACCTACCCCCTTCTCATTAGCATTCACTATGTTAGGCATTCGTTCAGACTTCTCGGTAAAGACCGAAACAAAGAAGTCATTAAGCATCTCTGCCATTTCCAAGTTTCCTGTTACTGTTTCTCTCTCATCACTGAGCAGTGGGCCTACCCTATCCTTGGTCTTCCTCTTGCTCCTAATGTATTGATAAAAAGTCTTCTTGTTGCCCTTTATTCCTGTAGCTAGTTTGAGCTCATTTTTTGTCTTTGCCTTTCTAATCTTGCCCCTGCATTCCTGTGTTGTTTGCCTACATTCATCCTTTGTAATCTGTCCTAGTTTCCATTTTTTATATGACTCCTTTTTATTTTTTAGATCATGCAAGATCCCGTGATTAAGCCAACGTGGTCTTTTGCCACATTTTCTGTCTTTCCTACTGTCAAGGCTCCTTCCCCACTCTGAACTTTAGGGTACAGATGTGGGGGCCTGCATGAAAACTTCTAAGCTTAACTACCAGCTTAGATCTGGTCTGCTGCCACCACTCCCAAGGGCTAGCTCCCTTCCCTGGGTAGCCTTGAGAGACTTTCCACCAATTCCCTGTGAACACTGATCCAAAAACCCCTTGGATCTTAAAACAAGGAGGAATTAATCATTCCCCCCCCCCTTTCACCAATTCCTGGTGAGTCCAGATCAATCCCCTTGGTTCTTAAAACAAGGAAAAATCAATCAGGTTCTTAAAAAGAAGGCTTTTAATTAAAGCAAGAAAGGTAAAGATCATCTCTGTAAAATCAGGATGGAAAATAACTTTACAGGGTAATCAGATTCAAAGAGCCCAGAGGATCCCCCTCTAGCCTTAAGTTCAAAGCTACAGCAAACAGAGATAAAGACTCTAGCAAAAGGTACATTTACAAGTTGAGAAAACAAAGATAAAACTATCACGCCTTGCCTGGCTGTACTTACAAGTTTGAAATATGAGCAACTTGTTCAGAAAGATTTGGAGAGCCTGGATTGATGTCTGGTCCCTCTTAGTCCAAAGAGCAAACAACCACCAAAACAAAGAGCACAAACAAAAGCCTTCCCCCCATCAAGATTTGAAAGTATCTTGTCCCCTTATTGGTCCTTTGGGTCAGGTGTCAGCCAGGTTACCTGAGCTTCTTAACCCTTTACAGGTAAAAGGATTTTGATGTCTCTGGCCAGGAGGGATTATAGTATGGTACACAAGAGGGCTGTTACCCTTCCCTTTATAGTTATGACACGCCCCCCAAATCACAGATAGTGTTGGACAGCTGGTTCCACACTGGCTGTGATTTCTTCCTGGAGCTCTAGGAGAAAACAGAGTTAATAAGACACATGCACCTTTAGACATACTACTGATTATATAAAAACTAACAATACATCCCACATTCCAAGAACAATTTTTAACCAGTTGATTCTGGGAAACTTTCCCAGGAGAATGCATCAGCCACTTTGTTAGAAGCTCCTGAAATGTGTTGTATTTCAAAATCAAAATCTTGGAGAGCTAAACTCCACCAAAGAAGTTTTTTGTTATTCCCCTTGGCGGTATGAAGCCATGTTAGCGCAGCATGGTCGGTTTGTAGTTGGAAACACCATCCCCAAACGTATGGGCGTAGCTTTTCCAGCACATACACAATGGCGTAACATTCCTTTTCACTGATTGACCAGTGGCTTTCCCTCTCAGACAGTTTCTTGCTGAGAAACATGACAGGATGGAATTCTTGATCTGGTCCTTCCTGCATTAAAACTGCTCCCACACCCTGCTCGGATGCATCTGTGGTTACTAGGAACGGTTTGTCAAAGTCTGGGGCCCTTAGCACAGGGTCAGACATGAGTGTCGCCTTAAGCTGGTTAAAGGTCTTCTGACATTCATCAGTCCACTGAACTGCATTTGGCTGTTTCTTTTTGGTTAGGTCTGTCAGTGGGGCGGCGATTTGGCTGTAGTGTGGTACAAATCACCTATAATATCCGGCCAAGCCTAAGAAGGATTGGACCTGTTTCTTTGACTTTGGGACCGGCCACTTTTGGATAGCATCCACTTTGGCCTGTAGGGGATTTATAGTTCCTTGACCCACCTGGTGCCCCAGGTAAATCACTCTGTTTTGGCCTATTTGACACTTTTTAGCCTTAACAGTTAGTCCTGCCTGCCTGGTTCACTTGAAGAGTTTTTCCAGGTGCTCCAGGTGTTCTGCCCATGAATCAGAAAAAATGGCCACATCATCGAGGTAGGCAACTGCAGAGTCTCCCAATCCTGCTAGGAGACCATCTACAAGTCTTTGGAAGGTGGTGGGTGCATTTCGCAGCCCGAAACAGAGCACATTAAATTCATACACCCCTGCCTAGGTGACGAAGGCTGACCTTTCCTTGGCAGGTTCATCTAGTGGTACTTGCCAGTACCCCTTTGTTAAGTCTAAGGTAGAGATGAATTGGGCATGTCCCAATTTCTCCAATAGCTCATCTGTGCATGGCATTGGATATTGTCGGGACGAGTTACAGCATTTAGCTTACGGTAGTCCAAGCAAACGCATATTTCTCCATCTAGTTTAGGAACTAGAACCACTGGAGATGCCCATGCACTCTTAGAGGGGTGGATTATACCCATCTGTAGCATGTCCTGGATCTCCCGTTTTATAGCAGTTTGGGCATGAGGTGACTCCCGGTAGGGTGGGGTTCTAATTGGGTGAGCATTACCTGTGTCAATGGAGTGGTATGCCCGTTCAGTCCGTCCTGGGGTGGCTGAGAACACTGGCGCAAAGCTAGTGCACAGCTCCTTGATCTGCTGTCGCTGCAGATGTCAGAGGGTCACGGAGAGGTTCACCTCTTCCATGCCACCGTCACTTTTTCCTTCGTAGTAGACACCTTCAGGCCACTCAGCGTCATCTGATCCCTGGGCTGTAAACTGGGAAACCTTTAATTCTCTGGAATAAAAGGGCTTAAGAGAATTAACATGGCATACCTTAGGCTTTATGTTGGAGGTGGGGGATGCTATGAGATAGTTAACAGCCCCTAGGCGCTCCTGGACCGTGAATGGTCCTTCCCACGACGCTTCCATTTTATGGGCCTGGAGCGCTTTTAAAACCGTGACTTGGTCTCCTACTTCAAAGGACCGTTCTCTGGAATGTTTATCATACCAGGCCTTTTGCTCTTCCTGAGCATCCTTTAGGTTTTCTTTAGCAAGGGCTAAAGAGTGTCTGAGGGTGCTTTGTAGGTTGCTTACAAAGTCTAGAATGTTAGTTCCTGGAGAAGGCGTAAACCCCTCCCATTGCTGCTTCACCAACTGTAATGACCCCTTAACCTCGCGGCCATACACAAGTTCAAATGGTGAAAACCCTAAACTGGGATGTGGTACAGCCCTGTAGGCAAAAAACAACTGCTGCAACACTAGGTCCCAATCATTGGAGTGTTCATTTACGAATTTACGTATCATGGCCCCCAAAGTTCCATTAAACCTCTCCACCAGGCCATTGGTTTGATGGTGGTAAGGGGTGGCAACCAAGTGATTCACCCCATGAGCTTCCCACAGGCTTTTCATGGTCCCTGCCAGGAAATTAGTTCCCGAATCTGTAAGGATGTCTGAGGGCCAACCTACCCTGGCAAAAATGTCTGTTAATGCCTGGCACACACTTTTAGCCCTCAAGTTGCTTAGAGCTACTGCTTCCGGCCATCGGGTAGCAAAATCCATGAAAGTCACTATGTACTGCTTTCCTTTGGGTGTCTTCTTTGGGAAAGGCATCTAAGATGCCTTTTGATTTGATCTTGCCTCCCAGTTTTGCCCTGACCCTCCTTTCTCTCTGCCATTATAGCCCATGCTCCCTCCTATTTCCGACCCATCTCCCAGGTCTCCATGTTCCCCACTTTCCTGTGGACTTTGCACACCGGTCCCTGTCGAACCTAGTTTAAAGCCCTCCTCACTAGGTTAGCCAGTCTGTGTCCAAATAGGGTCTTTCCCCTCCTCGAAAGGGGAACGCCATCTCTGCCTAGCAGTCCTTCCTCGAATAGCATCCCGTGGTCGAGGAAGCCAAAGCCATCCTGGCGAGACCATCTTCGCAGCCAGGCGTTCACCTCCACGATGCACCTATCTCTGCCTGGGCCCCTACCTTTGCCAGGAAGAATCGAAGAGAATACCACTTGTGCTCCAAACTCCTTCATCCGTATATCTTTCTATCAGTGTTATAGAGGGCGGACAATTTATGAGTTTACCCTGTATAAGCTTTATACAGAGTGAAATGGATTTATTTGGGGTTTGGATCCCACTGCAGCTGGGTGTCTGAATTCTGGAGATAGGAAACCTGCTGAGGAGTTTTTAGTTAAAGTCTGCAGCTTTGGTGGGGTGGACCAGACCTGGGTCTGTGTTGCAGCAGGCTAGTGTTTCTGGCTTAACAAGGCGAGTCCTGCTTAGCTGTACCTTAACCAATCATTTTAAACTAAAGTACTCAAAACTGTATTTTTCACCAATCTTAGCCCATTATGAAACAATTCTTTAATCAGACCCCCACCTTAATTGATTTAAATCTTGTAAAACAGTTTCTGTCTGTTGCATAATTAATCAAAGAACCAAAAAGGAACCATACAAATAAACAATAGAGAAGTTAGGGACCATAAAGGTAAAACAATAAAATTGATTTCACACCCCACAACCATTAAGTGATTCCTTGCCAGACAGTATGACATCAAACAAAGTTTTCTTTAAACATCTTAAGAGAGTCCTTGCTTATCTAGTGATGGTGAATACTATTGGGAAGGGAACCTTAACAGCCCAATATTACATTGTTTTGATATAATTTAGATGGAATGTGAGGATGTGACTTTCTGCTTCTTGGCTCATGGCTGCTGCTTTCCTACTATGGCTGCAAAAAAAAGGCTTCAGACGTTACAACATCGCTGATATTCTTTAAATAAAAAAGAGCTGAAACCAGATACCCCACCAGGCACAAATCTCCAATACACACATTCAGACTTGATTTTTGTCCTTAATTCCCCACTTGAACCAATCTTTTCAGATTGACCTATTCTGTTTAGACTGAGACTTCCGATCTAAAACACCAGTATCTGTCTTTCAGGAATAGGTGCTGAATTGCAGGAAGCTGTAAATTATGTGTATGGGGAAAAATAAAAATCCTGCTAACCCAGGAGTGATGAGTGGGGCTAGCCCCAAGTCTTTCCGGTACCCCATACCCACTAACAATCTCTTGCCGGTACTGCGTATTGGAGAGTACCGCCCTACTTGCACTACTGCTTCAGGCTCATCTATACTGTCAGCTAGGATTCTGAGCAGGGTCACCTGCAAGTGCACAGGGATGGTGGGACTGGGGTAGGTGGGAATCCATCTATGGGACGGGGGAAGGTACCTCTCCCTAGGGTCAACAGAAGATATCCTTGCATAGGACAAGAGGCCCCCATTCACTGTTTATTTCCCCCCACACTATCTCTCACCCAGAGTCCAGTCTCCCTCTGCTGCCATGCAGCATCATTTCCTGCACTGTCCAGCCAAGGGCTCAGAACATCCTGACTTCTTTCTCCACCATGCAGGAGGGTTTCTCTTTCTTGGGCCAGCACCGCCGCCTGGGCTCTGCCCTGTCTGGGGGAACTGCGGTCACTGCCCCACAGAGCTCCACACCCCACTGGAACACGGTTAATGCAGCCAGAGAATAACCATCTAGGCAGGCAAGGAACAGGGCTTCTGTGCACAATGGTGCAGAGCCCACAGCTGGGATCGTAAATCTACAGGTACTTTGGAAGTAATAAGATAGTGGCACTGATGTTTGGGCAGACAGGCACATTTCCTGAGCTCTCCCCTTCCACACTGTTCATCACTTCAGTTGGTATCATCAAGCGACTGCAAGCTCCAAGGTTCCAAGCCAGCAGGTATTTCAAGCAACTCTGTTCAAGGGTATCTGGACATTATTTCCAGGCTGCATTTCAGTATTTGACTTCTTGTTTAAGAGTCTGGGACAATGTACACTCCAGGAAAGAATCAACTGGACAAATCCATTAAATTGGACAGTGGAGTTACACCAGGACAAAACCGCACAGTCACCACTGAACTGAACTAACCTGATCAAGCAAATCTAGAACCATTCACAAGAGTTAGTAGAAGAGCAGTTTGCTGCTATTTTTGTAAAAAGGCCAAAGTAGCAATTTAAAAATAAATCAAATCAATTTGGTCCTGTAAATAGTCACCCCTTTTACAGTTCTGTCTAGAAACACAAAACCAGACAAATAATTCTACTTGACAGCAATTTTGCGTTTTTGCCTGTGAGAGCCTCTCAGCATAAAACTACCTTTGAAGTCACGGGGCATTCAGGCCCATGATACTTTTGCACTTCAGACTCCCCAGGGCTTTGATGAGAGCTTTGGTGGCAGAAGGAAAGTTAACTATATAATTATTCAATCTATTTAACAGAATTAGGCCCAAATGAAAGCTCTAGTTTTAATTAAACGATAGAAAACAATCATACATACTCCCTTCACTGTGGTCGCTCCATAGAGACCAATCACTAAGGGACCCCTTCTGCCAGGTCTTGTCAGTAGCAGCAAGGACCTGCTTGAAATATCTAGCGGTTCCGCTTGTAATTAACAAACACACGGGCTCAAGCTCCCACCAAGAAGCCTGGGGAAAACTAAATCCCCCTCCTTAGGACCCTTAACAGGCAAATTTTCTCTCACAAGTAACTGTGTGTGAAACAAAGAAAACTTATACAAGAAAAGGGACAGCATTCATATGGGAAACAATAAATCAACTGCATAGTGAATGAATACTAAGCAAAACCCCCACTTCCACAGTACATTGGGCAATGTCCTTTGCCTCAGTTTCCCCACCTGCAGATCTGACAGTCCGATGAACAAATACTCCTTTAGCACACCACTTCCCTCCTTTTCCTCCTGCTGGCCTCCACTCATGGTTTGCAGTCAGAAGTTAGTACTGTTCCCAGGACAGCCACTACTGTCTTCAGCCACAATATAAAGGTTGAGTTCTGAGGCTCTATTATATAACCCAGCTCTCAGTGATTCCAGGTCTGGTAGCTGCGAGGTAGGAGAAGACTCGCTGTGGAGTGCACTATCCAGCCTCAGCAGAGAAAGACTCAAGCAACTCCTGTAACCCCCTAACAAAACCCAGATTTTTTTTTTTTCATTTGGCTTGCAGTTCACTACCCAGTGATTGGAGACTGAGGTATAGGAAACGGCAACCCCTTATTTAGGGCATATTCACTACAATTCTTCTCCCCTTTAGTCATGCAATTAGGCAAATAACATTTCATCACCCCTACAGCCAAGATTTGCATTCATTTTAATCCAAAATGGCCAAAAATTATCACATTGGCCAGGTGGGAATCACCCATGCAAATGAGGTCTCTGCTCACTCTCTCTTCCTCTAGTTCACCAATAGATGGTGAAGAGGGCTCCTTTTCTCTAAAGCCCTATCCAAATTTGCATATGTCCATGGAGAGCCTAGAGCTGGGCTAGCAGAGAGGCTGAGGGTCAGGATTGAGGGGCATTGGCAGAGGTGTTTGGGGGTGGTGAGGAGCTCAGGGCTAGAGGAGCGGGGGGGCTGTGGGTTGAGATAGTGGGGTATTGGCAGAGTTGTGGGGGGGAGCCCAGGGCTGGGCTAGTACAGGGGCATCAGCAGAGGTCGCTATATGTTGCAAGCAGCTGAGTCCAGGGCTGGGTGAGTAAGTAACAGTGGGTCAGGATTCAGGGGCACTGGTAAATCTGTGTGGTTGGTGAGCCCAGGGTTGGGCTGTCTGGGGGATTGTAGGACATGATTGAAGTGCATTGAAGTTGGAACAGGGAGTGCTGGTTGGTCTCTTCAGGTTTAAATTGGGAGGCCGATGTTCTGTCCTGTCAAGAATTGAGGGGGGGTCTCTCCAGGATGTAATTAGGGGAGATGAACTTCATAAATTAGAAATGTGCACCCCACCACCCAAAATACACTCATCTGTAGTTCCTTCCCTGTGCCTTCATTAGGGGCTTAAGCCCATGCTCTCCCCTCATCAGATAGGGGAGGGAGTCACTGGGAGTTTCACCCTCCCCTTGTACTCCCTGTCCGGAGAAGTTGCTTTGGGTCTCCCGCCACCTGACCCTTCCAGTGTCTGATGTGGATTTGCTGGAGGATTTGCCCATTCTGGGTTGGGAGCAGTCACTGGGTGTTGTTATCCTCTCCTCCCTATGTAGGAGGAGTGATTCCAGTTGTGACCAGGAGGCTGGGGACCAGAAGGGAAGGGAGAATGGCATCAGGCCCTGTTCCACTTCTGTCTGCAGGATGGGACAGCTATAGTGGCTGTGTCTGGCAGAGGGGTAAAGGGACTATAGGAGCAAAAGGGGGCAAAAGCAAGGGAGCCAGGTGCATCAGCTAGAGCACCTGTGTCCAAAGGAGGTGAGGCAGAGGAGGGAAAGGAGTCCAGGTAGGGTCAGTTCCAGCTGCATCCAGGGGACGGGAACAGAGAGCGGGGCATTGGGAAGCTTTTGCATCTGTCCTGGGGGACAGGGGAGAGGCACAGCTGGAGCATTTTAATCTCCACCCCCTACAACAGCAAAGCAACAGATGAGCAAGGTTAATAAACAGTTTATTTGCATTTTACAAGATCAATCTTCTTACATTCTCAATTCATTTGCCATTAAAGTGCTGAAAGATTTTTTTTTAAATCAAGATACATTTGTTAACAGAAACTATAACAAATATCAGAAAAGTGGCAGTCACAGATTTTTGCACCATAACTAAGAAAAGTCCTCTCTTATAATACAAATAATGAAACAAATATACGGAGACAACTAAGATGGTGTCAGTCGAATCCAACCCAAAACAGGTTAGTCGTTTATTGGTAAATTCTGTTTTTCTTCATGACATTTATCATAAGCAACCCGGATTCTCTAGTCTTAAATTAAACTGGGGGTACTTTTCTTACCACCACAACTATCAAAGCTAATATAAACCACAGCTTTCTGTGATAAACACTCCGTGTCATTTTAAACCCCACATTACAAGGAAAAGTGACATATTTCAGTTGTATCTATATATTTTACAGTGTTTTCAATATATCCATTCTCATTATAGAAATGTAAGCCCTGCAAATAAAAGCCAAAAGGTAATTAAAATGGAAACATTATTTCCATAAACCGACACTGAAAATATCCAGTAAAATGAAAAGGATATCAAAATAGCTTGCTAGTAAACTTAAGCTCTCAGCATTTAACGCGCAAACCAAAGATCATGAACACAAAGAAACTTTCAAATACATCAGATGAACTGTGGTACAGCTCCAGGGTCACTTGCTTTTAAACTCTCCTCTTTTTTGAGTAGGCAACATGACATCTAACATTTCACTAGGCACCATTCATTTTATTGCTGAGGTTGAAAATATTTCAAGCTATGAAATTTATATACAAACACACAGAAGATATATATATATACATACACAGACATATATACACGGACGCTTTACTCTTTCTTTTTGGCAACGGTCAGTTCTACCGCTGGCACTCGGAACCCTCCCTTTGTCCCGCTGTCATTACTCGAAGAGGAAGACAGGCGGGACTTCTTGGACGTTAATGAGACCCCACTCCCTGGCATCTTTCCTGCTTCATCGTCACTTCCAGTTACCTCATAAGAACCTTTAGTTTTTGACCCTATCCCTCCAAACGTTCCAAATTTCATCTTGGCCTGCTTTTCTTTCTCTGCTCCTGAGCTGCACTCAAACTCCAAGGTGCCAGTGGGGGTTGACTGGGAGGAATGTTCATCGCTAAAGGAAGATGACCGATGACGTGGCTTTTTGCTTTTAAATAACGAAAACTTCCCTTTAGGTGAAGTGGCAGCAGCTTCCCCTCCCCCCAGTTCACCCTCCATAGAACCTAAACTTGCCTTGGAACTTTTTAAATCTCCTTTAGATCCTGAAATGGACACTGAGGCTTCTGGAGAGCCAACACTGGTGCCTTTGCCTTTAGGTTTTGAAAAATTAAACTTTGGCATCTTAATTTTAGATTTCTTAAGTTTGACATCTGGCTCTTCAAACTCAGCCTCCACTGCACCAGCCTGGAGACTGGCATCTGGCTGAGGGAAGTTAACATCAACCCCTACTTCTCTTCCTGTTACCTCATGCCCTGAAGACACAAATTTAGGCAATTTCATCCTGGGGAATGTCACTTTTCCTGATGCACTTTCTAAGTTACTTTGTGGAAAATTCATATCTATGCCAGGACCTTTGATTCCTACCTTGGGACCTTTCAGACCGCCCTCTATCTTTGATCCAGAAACATGAAGACCCCCTGCAACATCTGGCACATTCATTTCTACATCAAAACCAGAAGATGAAAGCTGTGGCCCTTTGAATTCACCACCTGAATGCTGAATGCCCAAGTGTGGTGCCCCAACATTTACATCAGGAGCTTTCATGTCTCCAGAAATGCTGAAACCTCCTTTGATTTTAGGTTCTTTCAAATTTACATCAAAATCTGACCCAGAAACTTTTGGTGTTGATACACTGAAGGCAGGACCTGTTAAACTGACATCAGGAGCATCAGCTGCAATACCTACCCCAGAAATCTTCATGCCTTGGGAACCTGAAATGTCACATTTGGGCAGTTTAACTGAAGGCATTTGAAGATTTCCACTTTTGATGCTGATATCTGGTACTTCCACTCCAACTTTTGGGCCTTTAACATCACCAGCACTATTAATATCACCCTTTAGGTTTGGTCCTTTTAAGTTTAAGTCAATGTCAGGTGCAGAGATTTTTGGAGCTGAAACTTGAAGTGGTTGCATTTTAAATGTAGGCCCTTTCAATTCTCCATCAATCCCTGAGCCAGTAAGGTCTCCTTTAATTTGTGGTCCTTCAATACTCACACCCATGTTAGACCCCTCAACATGAGGACTAGAAATGCCAAATTGGGGGAGCTTCAGTGAAGGAAGTTTAATTGCACCTCCTGGACCTTCCAAGTTAACATCTGGCGCATCTACAGCCACTTTTGGGGATTTAATGCCACCAGAAAGATCAAAATCTCCTTTTAACTTTGGTCCTTTCAAATTTACATCAAAATCTGGGGCAGAAATACCTGCCGATGGCATTTTCACTGTAGGCCCTTTGATATCAAGGTCTGGGGCACTGAAATGTACATCCATACCTGGTGCTTTCATGCCCCCCTCAATTTGTGGGGCAGAAAATCCAATGTCCCCTTTCATGTTCAGATCTGCTTGAGGTCCCTCCAAAGTTGGAGATTTAAACTTGGGCATTTTAAACTTTCCTCCAAAGCCTTTCATATCAACATCTGGTGCATGTATGTCCACCTTTGGACCTTTAAGGTCACTAGAAACATCCAGGTCTCCTTTTAGTTTTGGTCCTTTCAAGTTTACATCAAAATCAGGTCCAGAGACTTGGGGCATTGAAAGCTTTACTGATGGCATAGTCACCTTAGGTCCCTTCAGTTTTGCATCTACTCCTTCAGTTGCAGGAACACTCACACCTCCTTCAATTCTTGGAGCTGATACATCCACGCTTGCTGAGGGGAGCTGCATATCAGCTCCTTCTAAATTCAGACCTGGTTTCCCTATCTTGGGCAGTGAGAACTTGGGGAATTTTAGTTTTCCTTCTGGACCTTCCAGGTCTGCTGTGGGAAGACTGACATCACCTTTTACTTTTGGTCCTTTCAAGTTAATATCAAGATCAGATGCAGAGAATGAAGGAGCAGAAATGTCCACTGAAGGCAGATTCACTGTAGGTCCTTTAAGTTTGATGTCAGGGGCATTAATGTTTGTGTCAGTACCTGGGATTCTCAGATCACCTTCCATTTTTGGACCAGCTATATCAATATTTCCACTTGGAAGTTTGACCTTAGGTTTCTTAAGATTGATATCAGGACCTCCAATGTTAACATCAGGAAGATTTGCGCTGATACTGGGGGCTGTAATGTCAAGACCTGATGACTTTATATCACCTTTGATACCTGGTGTGGAAACCTCCAAATCGGGTGCTTTAAATTCTCCTTCCATTTTAGGAACTGTCACAGAAGCATCAGCTTTGAACTTAGGTGATTTAATATCAAACTCAACATCTGGAAAAGAGATTTTCCCAAACATTGGTTTCTTTCCTTTTGGGGATTTGACATTAATATCTCCTTTTATTGTTGCCTCTGGGCCAGTTACATTGAGATCTAAATCAGGAGATTTCAAATTTGCATCAATCTCACCACTGGGTAGACTCATATCAAATCCACCCTTCTTTCCTTTAATTTTAGGGCCACTCATATGAAGTTTAGGCATTTTAAATTTGCTTTTTTTTCCTTTGCCAGAAATGCCAATATCAGGAGACTCCACATTCAGTTCACCTTCCGGGACAGCAATATCCACTTCGGGAGATTTGATTTCTGCCTTAGGACTTTTAATTCCAAACCCAAATTTTGGTTTCTTAAATTTGGGAAGTTTAACATTTCCCTCAAGGCCCTCAGTGGTAACATCTGGACACTCAACATCAAGCTCAGGACTTCTAACCCCAAATTCTGGGCCTTTGATATCAACTTCAGGACCTTTAAGATTACCCTCAATCTTGGGAGCAGAAACATCAAAGTCCCCCTTCATTTTATGACCTTTCAAATTTAAGTCAATGTCTGGCATTGAGATTTTGGGTGTCTTAAAATGCATCTCAGGCATCTTAAATTTTGGCCCTTTCAGTTTTCCTTCTGGACCTTCAATGTTCAAATCAGGAGCACCAATATTTATCTTAGGACCTGAAATATCAACCTCTCCCTTTGGAAGACTTACATCCACATCCGGGCCTTCCCCTTTGAACCCAGGTGTACTGAATTTAGGAAGCTTCATTTTGGGTAATTTCAGTTTTCCTTCAGGGCCATGAATATCGATGTCTGGTGCATCAATGTCCACTTTGGGAGCTTTGATATCAAATTCAGGACCTTTCAAATCACCCTCTATTTTTGGACCAGAAAGATCTATGTCTCCTTTCAGTTTAGGTGCCTTTAGATTCAGGTCTACATCTGGCATGGAGATTTTAGGGGCCTTGATGTGCATTTCAGGCATCTTAAATTTGGGACTTTTCAGTTTTCCTTCTGGCCCTTCAATGTTGATATCAGGTGCATCTATGTCCAATTTGGGGCCTTTAATGTCAATTTCAGGACCTTTCAAATTCCCTTCTAATTTTGGAACAGAAACATCCATGTCTCCCTTCAGTTTAGGCCCCTTTAAATTCAAGTCAAAATCTGGCATGGAGATTTTGGGTGCTTTAATATGCATTTCTGGCATCTTAAATTTAGGACCTTTCAGTTTTCCTTCTGGACCATCAATGTCAAGATCAGGAACATCAACAGACATTTTTGGGGATTTAATGTCTATCTCTGGACCTTTTAAATCACCTTCTATCTTAGGGACAGAAACATCCATGTCTCCTTTAATTTTAGGGCCTTTTAAGTTTAAATCAATGTCTGGCATGGAGATTTTAGGTGCCTTGATATTCATTTCAGGCATCTTAAATTTTGGACCTTTCCATTTCCCTTCAGGCCCTTCAATATCCAAATTGGGGGCATCAATGTCTATCTTAGGACCCGAAATATCAACCCCTCCTTCTGGAAGATTTACATTCACATCCGACCCTTCCCCTTTGAACCCAGGCATGCTGAATTTAGGAAATTTCATTTTGGGCATTTTCAGTTTTCCTTCTGGGCCATGAATATCGATGTCTGGTGCATCAATGTCCACTTTGGGACCTTTGATATCAAATTCAGGACCTTTCAAATCCCCTTCCAACTTAGGTCCAGAAACATCTAGATCTCCTTTAAGCTTAGGGCCCTTAAGATTGAAATCCACATCAGGCATTGACATTTTAGGTGCCTTAATATGCATGTCGGGCATCTTAAATTTGGGACCTTTCCATTTTCCTTCTGGACCTTCAATCTCCATATCAGGAGCATCTATGTCCAATTTGGGAGCTTTAATATCGACTTCAGGGCCTCTCAAATCACCTTCAATATTTGGCATAGAAACATCCACATCTCCCTTCAATTTGGGCCCTTTTAAATTCAGATCAAAGTCTGGCATGGAGATTTTAGGTGCTTTAAAATGCATGTCAGGCATCTTAAATTTGGGGCCTTTCCATTTCCCATCTGGACCTTCAATCTCCACATCAGGGGCGTCTATGTCCAGTTTGGGGCCTTTGATATCAACTTCTGGGCCTTTCAAATCCCCTTCTAATTTTGGTACAGAAACATCCACATCCCCCTTCAGTTTAGGGCCTTTCAAATTCAAATCAATGTCTGGCATGGAGATTTTAGGAACATTGAAATGCATTTCAGGCATCTTAAATTTGGGACCTTTCAGCTTTCCCTCTGGACCTTCAATATCCAAATCAGGAGCATCAATGCCTACTTTTGGACCTGAGAGATCAATCTCCCCTTTTGGAAGGCTTACATCCATGTCTAGTCCCTCCCCTTTGAACCCAGGCATTCCAAACTTGGGCATTTTGAATTTGGGCATTTTGAGTTTACCCTCTGGGCCGTGAATATCCACATCTGGTGCATCAATGTCAACTTTGGGGCCTTTGATATCAAACTCGGGACCTTTCAAATCCCCTTCCAGTTTAGGGCCAGAAACATCCACATCTCCCTTGATTTTAGGACCCTTCAAATTCAAATCAAAGTCTGGCATGGAGATTTTAGGTGCTTTAAAATGCATGTCAGGCATCTTGAATTTGGGGCCTTTCCATTTCCCATCTGGACCTTCAATCTCCACATCAGGGGTGTCTATGTCCAGTTTAGGGCCTTTGATATCGATTTCTGGGCCTTTCAAATCCCCTTCTAATTTTGGGGCAGAAACATCCACATCCCCCTTCAATTTAGGACCTTTCAAATTCAAATCAATGTCCGGCATGGAGATTTTAGGAACATTGAAATGCATCTCAGGCATCTTAAATTTAGGACCTTTCAGCTTTCCCTCTGGACCCTCAATGTCAAAATCTGGAGCATCTATGTCCAATTTGGGGCCTTTAATATCAACTTCTGGGCCTTTCATATCACCTTCAAAATCTGGTAGGGAAACATCCACATCCCCCTTCACTTTAGGGCCTCTCAGGTTCAAATCAAAGTCTGGCATGGAGATTTTAGGTGCTTTAAAATGCATGTCGGGCATTTTAAATTTGGGACCTTTCCATTTTCCCTCTGGGCCTTCAATCTCCACATCGGGGGCATCTATGTCCAGTTTAGGGCCTTTGATATCGACTTCAGGACCTTTCAAATCACCTTCTAATTTTGGAACACAAACATCCACATCCCCCTTCAATTTAGGGCCTTTCAAATTCAAATCAATGTCCGGCATGGAGATTTTAGGGGCCTTGATATTCATTTCAGGCATCTTAAATTTTGGACCTTTCCATTTTCCTTCTGGTCCTTCAATCTCCACATCAGGAGCATCAATGTCTATTTTAGGTCCTGAAATATCGATTTCCCCCTTTGGAAGACTTACATCCACATCTGGTCCCTCTCCTTTGAACCCAGGCATTCCGAATTTGGGCATTTTGAATTTAGGCATTTTGAGTTTACCCTCTGGGCCTTGAATATCCACGTCTGGTGCACCAATCTCCACTTTGGGACTTCTGATATCAATTTCAGGCCCCTTCAAATCTCCTTCCATCTTAGGGCCAGAAACATCTATGTCTCCCTTCAGTTTAGGGCCTTTGAGGTTAAAATCAATGTCAGGCATTGAGACTTTCGGTGCCTTGATATTCATTTCAGGCATCTTAAATTTGGGGGCTTTCCATTTTCCTTCAGGACCTTCAATATCAAGATCTGGAGCATCAATGTCCACTTTGGGACCTTTGATATCAAACTCAGGCCCTTTCAAATCCCCTTCTAGCTTTGGTACAGAAACATCTACATCCCCCTTCACTTTAGGTCCTTTCAGATTCAAATCAAAATCTGGCATGGAGATTTTAGGTGCTTTAAAATGCATATCAGGCATCTTAAATTTGGGACCTTTCCACTTGCCGTCTGGGCCTTCAATCTCCACATCAGGGACATCTATATCCACTTTAGGGCCTTTGATATCAACTTCAGGGCCTTTCAAATCCCCTTCTAGTTTTGGTACAGAAACATCCACATCTCCCTTCAATTTAGGGCCTTTCAAATTCAAATCAATGTCTGGCATGGAGATTTTAGGAACATTGAAATGCATTTCAGGCATCTTAAATTTAGGGCCTTTCAGTTTTCCATCAGGAGCTTCAATTTCCAAATCTGGAGCATCAATGTCTATCTTGGGACCTGAAACATCCACCTCCCCTTTTGGAAGTTTTACATCCATATCTGGTCCCTCTCCTTTGAACCCAGGCGTTCCAAATTTAGGCATTTTCAATTTTGGCATTTTGAGTTTACCCTCTGGGCCATGAATATCAATGTCTGGTGCACTGATGTCTATTTGGGGGCTTTTGATGTCAACTTCAGGCCCTTTTAAATCCCCTTCTAGCTTTGGGCCAGAAACATCTAGGTCTCCTTTCAGTTTAGGCCCTTTCAGATTTAACTCCACATCTGGCATTGACACTTTAGGTGATGAAATGCTTAGGAAAGGCATTTTAAATTTAGATCCTTTTGCTTTCCCCTGAATGTCCACATCTGGAGCACTCACATCCACCTTTGGTCCAGAAATATCAATATCAGATTTCTTAAGTTTCACATCCACGTCAGGGGTTTGAACTTTAGGGCCAGAAAAACTGAATTTAGGAAGTTTAAATCTCGATTTTTTTGTCTTTCCTTCTATATCAAGTTTTGGAGCCTCAAGATCAATATCTGGTCCTTTGACTTCAACTTTGGGACCTTTCAAATCACCCCCTACTTTGGGAAGAGAAACATCCACATCTCCCTTCAGTTTAGGACCTTTCAAATTTAAATCGATATCTGGCATGGATATTTTAGGAACGTTAAAATGCATTTCAGGCTTCTTAAATTTAGGACCTTTCCATTTTCCTTCCGGCCCCTCAATTTCCAAATCAGGAGCATCAATGTCTACTTTTGGACCCGAGAGATCGATCTCCCCTTTCGGAAGGCTTACATCCACGTCTGGTCCCTCCCCTTTGAACCCAGGCATTCCAAACTTGGGCATTTTGAACTTAGGCATTTTGAGTTTACCCTCTGGGCCATGAAGATCCACATCTGGTGCATCAAGGTCAATTTTAGGGCCTTTGATGTCAAACTCAGGCCCCTTCAAATCACCCTCAATCTTTGGAACTGACACATCCACATCTCCCTTCAGTTTAGGACCTTTTAAGTGTAAATCAACATCTGGCATGGAGATTTTGGGTGCCTTGATGTGCATTTCAGGCATCTTAAATTTGGGACCTTTCAATTTTCCTTCTGGCCCTTCAAAATCCAAATCAGGAGCATCAATGTCTACTTTTGGACCTGAGAGATCAATCTCCCCTTTTGGAAGACTTACATCCACATCTGGTCCCTCCCCTTTGAACCCAGGCATTCCAAACTTGGGCATTTTGAACTTAGGCATTTTGAGTTTACCCTCTGGGCCATGAAGTTCCAAATCTGGTGCATCAAGGTCAATTTTAGGGCCTTTGATGTCAAACTCAGGCCCCTTCAAATCACCCTCAATCTTTGGAACAGACACATCCACATCTCCCTTCAGTTTAGGACCTTTTAAGTGTAAATCAACATCTGGCATGGAGATTTTGGGTGCCTTGATGTGCATTTCAGGCATCTTAAATTTGGGACCTTTCAGTTTTCCTTCTGGCCCTTCAAAATCCAAATCAGGAGCATCAATGTCTACTTTTGGACCTGAGAGATCAATCTCCCCTTTCGGAAGGCTTACATCCACGTCTGGTCCCTCCCCTTTGAACCCAGGCATTCCAAACTTGGGCATTTTGAACTTAGGCATTTTGAATTTACCTTCTGGGCCATGAAGATCCACATCTGGTGCGTCAATGTCAACTTTGGGGCCTTTAAGATCAAATTCTGGACCTTTCAAATCACCCTCAATTTCTGGAACAGCAACATCCACATCTCCCTTCACTTTAGGGCCTTTCAAATTCAAATCAACATCTGGCATGGAGATTTTAGGTGCTTTAAAATGCATGTCAGGCATCTTAAATTTGGGGCCTTTCCATTTTCCTTCAGGACCTTCAATATCAAGATCTGGAGCATCAATGTCCACTTTGGGACCTTTGATATCAAACTCGGGCCCTTTCAAATCCCCTTCCAGCTTTGGTACAGAAACATCCACATCCCCCTTCACTTTAGGTCCTTTCAGGTTCAAATCAAAATCTGGCATGGAGATTTTAGGTGCCTTGATGTGCATTTCAGGCATTTTAAATTTAGGACCTTTCCATTTCCCATCAGGGCCTTCAATCTCCACATCAGGGGCATCTATATCCAATTTAGGGCCTTTAATATCAACCTCAGGGCCTTTCAAATCCCCTTCTAGTTTTGGAACAGAAACATCCACATCCCCCTTCACTTTAGGGCCTTTCAAATTAAAGTCAATGTCTGGCATGGAGATTTTAGGTGCTTTAAAGTGCATGTCAGGCATCTTAAATTTGGGGCCTTTCCATTTCCCATCTGGACCTTCAATCTCCACATCAGGGGCATCTATATCCAATTTAGGGCCTTTGATATCAACCTCAGGCCCTTTCAAATCCCCTTCTAGCTTTGGTACAGAAACATCCACATCCCCCTTCACTTTAGGTCCTTTCAGGTTCAAATCAAAATCTGGCATGGAGATTTTAGGTGCCTTGACGTGCATTTCAGGCATCTTAAATTTGGGACCTTTCAGCTTTCCCTCTGGACCTTCAATGTTCAAATCTGGAGCATCTATGTCTACCTTGGGCCCAGAAATATCCACCTCTCCCTTAGGAAGTTTTATATCCACATCAGGGCCCTCTCCTTTGAACCCAGGCATGCCAAATTTGGGCATTTTGAATTTAGGCATTTTGAGTTTACCTTCTGGGCCATGAAGATCCATGTCTGGTGCATCAATATCAACTTTGGGGCCTTTGATATCAAACTCAGGCCCCTTCAAATCACCCTCAATCTTTGGAACTGACACATCCACATCTCCCTTCACTTTAGGGCTTTTCAAGTGTAAATCAACATCTGGCATGGAAATTTTAGGTGCCTTGATGTGCATTTCAGGCATCTTAAATTTAGGACCTTTCCATTTCCCATCTGGACCTTCAATTTCCAAATCAGGAGCATCAATGTCTACTTTTGGACCTGAGAGATCAATCTCCCCTTTCGGAAGGCTTACATCCACATCTGGTCCCTCCCCTTTGAATCCAGGCATTCCAAACTTGGGCATTTTGAATTTAGGCATTTTGAGTTTACCCTCTGGGCCATGAATATCCACATCTGGTGCATCAATGTCAACTTTGGGGCCTTGGAGATGAAATTCAGGACCCTTCAAGTCACCTTCTAGTTTTGGAAGAGAAACATCAACATCTCCTTTCATTTTGGGACCTTTTAAGTTTAAGTCAATGTCCGGCATGGAGATTTTTGGTGCTTTGATTTGCATTTCAGGCATTTTAAATTTGGGTCCTTTCAGCCTTCCTTCAGGACCTTCAATATCCAACTCTGGAGCATCAATGTCTATCTTGGGACCAGAAATATCCAGCTCCCCTTTTGGAAGCTTCACATCCACCTCTGGTCCCTCTCCTTTGAACCCAGGCATGCTGAATTTGGGCATTTTGAATTTAGGCATTTTAAATTTACCTTCTGGGCCATGAAGATCCACATCTGGTGCAGCAATGTCAACTTTGGGGCCTTTTATATCAAACTCAGGACCTTTCAAATCACCCTCAATCTTTGGAACAGCAACATCCACATCTCCCTTCACTTTAGGGCTTTTCAAGTGTAAATCAACATCTGGCATGGAGATTTTAGGTGCCTTGATGTGCATCTCAGGCATCTTAAATTTGGGACTTTTCCATCTTCCCTCTGGTCCCTGCAGGTCAACCTCAGGAACATCAACATCCAGTTTAGGGCCTCTGATATCAACCTCAGGCCCTTTCAAATCCCCTTCTAGCTTTGGTACAGAAACATCCACATCCCCCTTCACTTTAGGGCCTTTCAAATTAAAGTCGACGTCAGGCATGGAGATTTTAGGTGCCTTGATGTGCATTTCAGGCATCTTAAATTTGGGGCTCTTCCATTTTCCTTCAGGACCTTCAATATCAAGATCTGAAGTATCAATGTCCACTTTGGGACCTTTGATATCAAACTCGGGCCCTTTAAAATCCCCTTCTATCTTTGGTACAGAAACATCCACATCCCCCCTCATTTTAGGTCCTTTCAGATTCAAATCAAAATCTGGCATGGAGATTTTAGGTGCCTTGACATGCATTTCAGGCATCTTAAATTTGGGACCTTTCAGCTTTCCCTCTGGACCTTCAATGTTCAAATCTGGGGCATCTATGTCTACCTTGGGCCCAGAAATATCCACATCCCCCTTCGGAAGTTTTACATCCACATCAGGGCCTTCCCCTTTGAAACCAGGTATGCCAAATTTGGGCATTTTGAATTTAGGCATTTTGAGTTTACCCTCTGGGCCGTGAATATCCACATCTGGTGCATCTATGTCAACTTTGGGGCCTTGGAGATGAAATTCAGGCCCCTCCAAGTCACCTTCTAGCTTTGGAACAGAAACATCCACATCCCCCTTCAATTTAGGGCCTTTCACATTCAAATCAATGTCTGGCATGGAGATTTTAGGCGCTTTGATGTGCATTTCAGGCATCTTAAATTTAGGACCTTTCAGCCTTCCTTCAGGACCTTCAATATCCAACTCTGGAGCATCAATGTCTATCTTGGGACCGGAAATATCCATCTCCCCTTTTGGAAGCTTCACATCCACCTCTGGTCCCTCTCCTTTGAACCCAGGCATGCTGAATTTGGGCATTTTGAATTTGGGCATTCTGAATTTACTATCTGGGCCATGAATATCCACATCTGGTGCATCAATGTCAACCTTGGGGCCTTTGAAATCAAAATCAGGACCTTTCAAATTTCCTTCAAGTTTAGGAGCTGAGATATCAACTTCCCCTTTTATTTTAGGGGCTTTTAAATTCAGGTCTACATCAGGAACAGAGATTTTTGGGGCCTTGATGTGCATTTCAGGCATTTTAAATTTGGGACCTTTCATTTTTCCTTCTGGCCCGTCAATGCCTATGTCAGGTGCATCAATGTCCAGTTTGGGGCCTTTCATGTCAATCTCAGGTCCCTTCAAGTCACCTTCTAGCTTTGGAACAGAAACATCCAAGTCTCCCTTCAGTTTGGGCCCTTTCAAATTTAAATCCACATCTGGCATGGATATTTTTGATGGTGACATTTTCCAAGAAGGCATTGAGAATTTGGGCCCTTTCAGTTTTCCTTCAGGACACTCAAGATCCACATCAGGTGCCTCAATGTTTAATTTTGGCCCTTTAATATCAATTTCAGGACCTGTCAAATCACCTTCTATCTTTGGAACAGTAACATCCATCTCCCCCTTCATTTTCGGTGCCTTGAGATTCAGGTCCACATCCGGCATGGAGATTTTAGGTGCTTTAATATTCAGTTTAGGCATTTTAAATTTAGGTCCTTTCCATTTGCCTTCTGGGCCTTCAATGTCCAGCTCTGGAGCCTCTATATCTACCTTGGGAGCTGAAATATCAACCTCTCCCTTTGGCACGTTTACATCTATATCAGGTCCTTCAAGTTTAGGGCCTGACACATTAAATTGAGGCATCTTCATTTTGGGCATTTTCAGTTTTCCACCTGAACCCTGCAGCTCAATATCTGGTGCATTAATATCTATTGAGGGGGCATTGATGTCAACATCAGGACCTTTCAAATCACCTTCTAGCTTTGGAATAGAAACATCCACGTCTCCTTTTAGTTTGGGACCTTTCAAATTTAGGTCAATGTCTGGCATGGAGATTTTAGGGGTCTTGATGTGCATTTCAGGCATCTTAAATTTGGGACCTTTTATTTTTCCTTCCGGTCCCTCAATGTCCAAACCTGGAGCATCAATATCCACTTTGGGACCACAAATATCCACCTGTCCCTTAGGGAGTTTCACATCCATGTCAGGGCCCTCTCCTTTGAATCCAGGCATGCCGAACTTTGGAAATTTCATTTTTGGCATTTTCAATTTGGCTTCTGGACATTCAAGGTCAACATCAGTGTCAACTTTGGGACCTTTAATGTCAATGCTGGGTCCTTTAAAATCACCTCCCATCTTTGGAACAGAAACATCCATCTCTCCTTTCAGTTTAGGTGCCTTTAGATTCAGATCAACATCTGGCATGGAGATTTTAGGGGCCTTGATATTCATTTTAGGCATCCTAAATTTGGGGCCTTTCAGTTGGCTTTCTGGACATTCCAAGTCCATATCAGGCACATCAATATCCATTTGGGGACCTTCAATATCAATTTGGGGCCCCTTAACATCAATGCTGGGTCCTTTCAAATCACCTTCCATCTTTGGAACAGAGATATCCACATCTCCTTTCAGTTTAGGTGCCTTCAAACCTAGGTCCACATCTGGCATGGAGACTTTGGGTGTCTGAATATTTAGCTCAGGCAGTTTAAACTTTGGACCTTTCACTTTACCTTCTGGCCCTTCAATGTCTAAACTTGGGATATCAGTGTCCACTTTGGGACCGGAAATACCCACATCGCCTTTTGGAAATGTTATATCCATGTCTGGTCCCTCCCCTTTCAGCCCAGGTACACCAAATTTAGGCATTTTCAGTTTACCATCTGGGCCGTGAATATCCACATTTGGTGCATCAATATCCACTTTGGGGCCTTTAATGTCAATTCCAGGAGCTTTCAACTCCCCTTCCAGCTTTGGAACAGAAACATCCACATCTCCCTTCAGCTTAGGGCCTTTCAGATTCAAGTCGATGTCTGGCATGGAGATTTTTGGTGTCTTGATGTGCATTTCAGGCATCTTAAATTTGGGACCTTTCAGCTGTCCTTCAGGCCCTTCAATGTTCAAACCTGGAGCATCTATGTCTATCTTGGGACCAGAAATATCCACCTCTCCCTTTGGAAGTGCTATATCGACATCTGGTCCCTCCCCTTTCAACCCAGGTACACCAAATTTAGGCATTTTCAGTTTAGGCATTTTGAGTTTACCCTCTGGGCCGTGAATATCCACATCTGGTGCATCAAGGTCAACTTTGGGGCCTTTAAGATCAAATTCAGGACCTTTCAAATCACCTTGTATCTTCGGAACAGCAACATCCACATCTCCCTTCAGTTTAGGGCCTTTCAAGTGTAAATCAACATCTGGCATGGAGATTTTGGGTGCCTTGATGTGCATTTCAGGCATCTTAAATTTGGGACCTTTCAGTTTTCCTTCTGGCCCTTCAAAATCCAAATCTGGAGCATCAATGTCTACTTTGGGACCTGAGAGATCAATCTCCCCTTTCGGAAGGCTTACATCCACGTCTGGTCCCTCCCCTTTGAACCCAGGCATTCCAAACTTGGGCATTTTGAATTTAGGCATTTTGAATTTACCTTCTGGGCCATGAAGATCCACATCTGGTGCGTCAATATCAACTTTGGGGCCTTTAAGATCAAATTCTGGACCTTTCAAATCACCTTGTATATTTGGAACAGAAACATCCACATCTCCCTTCAGTTTAGGACCCTTCAGATTCAAGTCGATGTCTGGCATGGAGATTTTAGGGGTCTTGATGTGCATTTCAGGCATCTTAAATTTGGGACCTTTTAGTTCTCCCTTGGGTCCTTCAATGTCCAAACCTGGAGCATCAATTTGTACCTTCGGACCGGAAATATCCACCTCCCCCTTTGGAAGTGTTACATCCACGTCTGGTCCCTCCCCTTTCAGCCCAGGCACGCTGAATTTTGGCATTTTCAGTTTAGGCATTTTCAGTTTACCATCTGGGCCGTGAATATCCACATCTGGTGCATCAATATCCACTTTGGGGCCTTTAATGTCAATTCCAGGAGCTTTCAACTCCCCTTCCAGCTTTGGCACTGACACATCCACATCTCCTTTCAGCTTAGGACCCTTCAGATTCAAGTCGATGTCTGGCATGGAGATTTTAGGGGTCTTGATGTGCATTTCAGGCATCTTAAATTTGGGACCTTTCAGGTGTCCTTCTGGCCCTTTGATGTCAATGTCAGGAGCATCTATATCTAGCTTGGGGCCTTTTATGTCAATCTGAGGTCCCTTCAAGTCACCTCCTATTTGTGGGACAGAAACATCCATGTCTCCCTTCAGTTTAGGCCCTTTCAGATTCACATCCACATCTGGCATGGATACTTTTGATGGTGACATTTTCCAAGAAGGCATTGAGAACTTGGGCCCTTTCAACTGACCTTCAGGATTTTCAAGGTCAATGCCAGGAGCTTCAATGTCTAGTTTGGGGCCTTTAATGTCCACAGTGGGTCCTTTCAGATCCCCTTCGATCTTTGGCCCTGAAATACCAACATCTCCCTTCAGCTTGGGGGCTTTTAGATTCATGTCGACATCTGGCATGGAGATTTTTGGTGTCTTGATGTGCATTTCAGGCATCTTAAATTTGGGACCTTTTAGTTCTCCCTTGGGTCCTTCAACGTCCAAACCTGGAGCACCAATTTGTACCTTCGGACCGGAAATATCCACCTCCCCCTTCGGAAGTGTTACATCCACGTCTGGTCCCTCACCTTTCAGCCCAGGCATGCTGAATTTTGGCATTTTCAGTTTAGGCATTTTCAGTTTACCATCTGGGCCGTGAATATCCACATCTGGTGCATCAATGTCCACTTTGGGGCCTTTAATGTCAATTCCAGGAGCTTTCAACTCCCCTTCCAGCTTTGGCACTGAAACATCCACATCTCCCTTCAGCCTAGGACCCTTCAGATTCAAGTCGATGTCTGGCATGGAGATTTTAGGGGTCTTGATGTGCATTTCAGGCATCTTAAATTTGGGACCTTTCAGGTGTCCTTCTGGCCCTTTGATGTCAATGTCAGGAGCATCTATATCTAGCTTGGGGCCTTTTATGTCAATCTGAGGTCCCTTCAAGTCACCTCCTATTTGTGGGACAGAAACATCCATGTCTCCCTTCAGTTTAGGCCCTTTCAGATTCACATCCACATCTGGCATGGATACTTTTGATGGTGACATTTTCCAAGAAGGCATTGAGAACTTGGGCCCTTTCAACTGACCTTCAGGACTCTCAAGGTCAATGCCAGGTGCTTCAATGTCTAGTTTGGGGCCTTTAATGTCCACAGTGGATCCTTTCAGATCCCCTTCGAGCCTTGGCCCTGAAATACCCACATCTCCCTTCAGGCTAGGGCCTTTCAGACTCAGGTCCACATCTGACATAGAGATTTTTGGTGTCTGACTAATTAATTCAGGCTTCCTAAATTTGGGGACTTTCCATTCTCCTCCAGTGTCTATATCTGGTGTGCTGATGTCTACCTTGGGGCCTGCAATAGCAATCTCCCCCTTAGGAAGCGTCACACCCACACCAGGGCCTTCCCCTTTGAAACCTGATGCAGTAAATTTAGGAAATTTCATTGAGGGCAATTTTATTTTTCCTTCACCACTTTGAATATCAACATCAGGAGCCACAAGATCAATCTTGGGACCCTTGACACCAACTTTGGGACCTTCTAGTGTTGGAGAGGACACTTCCACCACTCCCTTCAACTGAGGTCCTTTGAGAGCCACATCCACATGTGGCTTTGCAACTTTAGCACCTTCCACTGAAGGCACTGTAAATTTCAGTTTTTCCTTTGGACCTTCCATATGAACAGATGGAGCTGTGATATCCAGGTGAGGAGCCTGTATCTTGGGCACAGAAATGTCTACACCTGCCTGTGGTGCTTGAACATCAGTATCAGAAGCTGAAGGTGAGAAGCCAAATTTAGGCATTTTCATAACAGGCATTTTTATTTTTCCTGGGCTTTCAATGTTAATTTCTGGAGCTTTAATGTCCTGCATATCAGATTCAATGCTCGAAAGAGGAATGTCCACCCTTGGAGCTTTGATATCACTTTGAATCTTAGGGCCAGAAATATCAACTGAAGGACCCTTGATTTTTGAAAATGATACATCAACTTTGGGACCTTCCATACCGCTTCTTATCTTGGAGCCTGAAATATCAAATTGCGGCTGTTTGCCTCCTGGAACTTCAGTTTTAACCTCTATGCCTGAAACACCCATTTTTCCATTTAGTTTAGGGCCGGTAATGTGAATATTTGCATCCAGGTTTCCCCTCTGTCCATTTGCATCGATTCTGGGCAAGCTGCCCTCTGGGCTTGTGACTCTAGTGCCAGAAACATTAACCGATTTGACAACATCCACACCTGGAACTTGAATTTCTGCTGGCTTAAAGTCTGTCTGGGTTCTCGGGTGAATGCCTGTGACTTGAGGTCCTGAGACATTTATCTCAGTGCCCACCTTGGGCTCTCTCATGTGCACGTCAGGGGCACCAAAGTCCAACCTTTTGGTGGATGATTCAACTGTTGGTCCAGAATATGAGATGCCACTAGGTCTACCTCTGATGCCCATACTGAAGTCTGTTTTCCCAGACAAATCCACCTGTGGTATTTTGATCACGGTTTTCCCAGGTTCTTTTTCAATTTCTGTTGTTGTTATATGGGTGACTTGATGGCTTGGAATCTTAACTTTAAATTCTGGGCTGCTGATGTCAATCTCTCTTGCTCCTTCGTGTCCAGTGACATCTACGGTATAAGCTGTGACCTTTTTGGTGACGGTAATGGTTCGGCTTTCTGTGTGTTCAGCTTCTGCTGCATCTTCCGACTTCAGACGTGGTTTAATTTTCGTTGTGTATATTCTCCTGTACTCTTCATCATCCCCACTCTGAAAATAAGAGAAATTGGTTAACACCAGAGTGCCGTAAGGAGAGATTTGAAGGAGAAGGGGGAGATTGGCTAGTGCTGCAGTAAAGTAACGTGTAATAATCACTGGCCTTGACTCCCTCCTGAAGGGCTGCAATTTGCATCTCCTTCCTTCAGGGGGGCTGCTATGACAGAAGGTCAAGTCACCCTGGGCCTTGCTGCTCTTTTCTATGAGCAGCTGTACATTCATAGGAGCTGCTGCCCCACAGAGATGCTGACTCAGCATACCTGGCCTGTCCCCATCCCTGACCATCTCTGCAGTGTCTGACTCCAGGCTCTCGGGGTATCAGGTATCTTTCTGCAATGCCCTCTCTGGCCTGGAGGATCTCCTGACATAAGGGATGGCAGCCAGGGTTCTGCAGTGGAATAAATCTGCTCCAGTCTCCACATGGAGCAGTTTGCAGGAATGCTTGGGCAGCTTTCCCTCCCCCGGGAGCTTGCATCACTCCCTCACTCACCAGAACAACTTCTGGGCTCCTGGGTGAGAACACATCGTGTGACCATGACTGTCCCGGCAATGGAGACTTGTCCCCTTTTCGCTGCAGCCGCAGCCCCACCGTGTGGTGGCCCATGCTGTTCAGCAGCTGCGTGACCTCTCCGGACTGCAGGTTGTCGAAATAGATGGTGGCGCTCACAATCTGATCCCCTACAGGCGCAGAGAGAAGGAAGTGAAGCCAAGCTGATGGCACTGGCAATCCAGGGCCCAAGCAATAAACAAAGCTTGCTCAGTTACACACAGGGCTGATTAAAATAATCAAAAGCCTCTTCAATAGCATTGCAGCCTAAGAAGGGGCAACTTTGCCAAATGCTTTCCAGCACTCAGCTCATGGCTGTGATCTGCTGGCAGGAACCTAGAGGGGCTAATCTGGAAGGTCTTGCTGCCCCCGTATTGCTGATTCCCTGTTTCATTCCCAGGGTGGCTGGAGGAAAGACACACACCCCTGTTACCACATGTCTCTGTGGGCTCCCCCCTACCCCCAACAGCACCACATGGAGCCATCAGTGACTGAATCCCACCTCCAGACATAGAGAGTCAGTGAGACAGCTCTGCAGCAAGAAAGGAGAGTGTTAGCATCTTGGAGCAGGCCCAAGCACTAGACAGGACCACTGGGAGAGAACAGTGGGGTCTAGCGGGTTAGAGCAAGGGGCATTGGGAGCCAGGACTCCTGGCTTCTATTCCCAGCTCTGGGAGGGCAGTAGGATCTAGTCAGTTTGAGCAGGGAGTGCGGGAAGTCAGGACTCCTGGGTTCTATCCCTGGCTCTAGGAGGACTGTGGGGTCTGGTGGGTTAGAGCAACGAGTACTGGGAACCAGGACTCCTAGATTCTATTCCCAGCTCTGGCACTGACCTTGGGCAGTCCCTTCCCACCCTCGGTACCTCTGTTTCCCCTTCCACCCTGTGTAGGGTGACCAGATGTCCCGATTTTATAGGGACAGTCCTGATATTTGGGGCTTTTTTTTTTTTTATATGGGCTCCTATTACCCTCCACCCCATCCCAATTTTTCACACTTGCTATCTGGTCACCCTAACCCTGTGTCTGTTTAGACTGTAAGTTCACTGGGGCAGGGCCTGTCTCCCACTGTGTATCTGTGTAGCACACGGGGGCTTCTAGGTGCTACCGTAATGCACATAATATGTGGGCTGTGCTGCCAGCACAGCACAGGAAGGAGAGAGAAGCTGAGTGGCAGGAAAAGCCCCACCTCAGGGAAGAGGCAAACAGACAGGGCAAAATGGAGAGAGGAGTCTCCATCAGCAAAGAATCAGGACAAGGAGCCCCAAGCAGGAGGAGCCATCTCCATGGAGGCCAGTGGCCTTAAAGCTACAGAAGCAGCAAAGAGAGAATTACGATAAAAGGGTTGCAAAGGAACAAGGGAAGTGGAGCCAGAATTTCCCATAATTCTCATTCTCTCCCCAAAGTGATAAACCAGCACAACCCCACCACCACCCTCCCACAACAACACGTGTTGCTTCCGGGCTGGTGCGCTGCACTCACCTTCCTTCACAGTTCTGGCAGCAGGGGAAGTCTGCACCACCTGCTTCACGAAGACCCCATCTTCCGTCTGGTCAATGGTGATTCCATGAGAGCCGCTTCCTTTCCAGTTGGGGAGCAGGATCTCTCGGGTTTCCTCCTCTTCCTTCTCCATCTAAATGAAACAAAACTAGAACTGAGTTAAAAAAAGAATGAGTTAAGTTTATGGAGGATAGGCCCATCAATGGCTATTAGCCAGGATCAGGGGCGCAACCCCATGCTCTGGGTGTTCCTAACCCTCTGACTGCCAAATACTAGGATTGGACAACAGGGGATGGATCACTTGATAATTGCTCTGTTCTGTTCATTCCCTTTGAAGCATCTGGCATTGGCCACTATCAGAAGACAGGAAACAGGACTAGATGGACCATTAGTCTGATCCAGTATGGCCGTTCTTACGTTCTTAAAACAACATGGACAGAAAAGTTTACAGGCCAAAGCTATAATCTTTGGGCCCAGTTCTGTCTTCAGTTACTGGAGTGCAGCCCCCATTGAACTCCAGGAGTCAAAGCAAGGGGGCTAGACCAGAGCAGTCACAGGCTTTTGTATTTATCTCTGTAGTTTAGCTTTGGAGGCTGACAGTCTGGATGGACATGGGCTGGGTACAGTCTCAATGCCCCTAAACCACAAAGCATAAATTGCAGAGGTGAGTCATCCCTATGCAGAGAGCTTGGAAAATGGGGATGTAAGTGCTTGCACAGGCTTCGTGCTGGCCTTCTGCACAGGCTGGATTTCACCCAGCACAGATATTGCGGGAGATGTAGCGGAGAGAGCACGAATCAAGCATGTTTTATTGTTTGAGGGATGAATGGGCAGATCCAGTTTGACTGACCTTGTTGAGACTTTGGTCCTGGCTGGAACCGCCCCAGGAATTCCTCTCTTCACTTGCTGACCTTCGGTATCAACTTCCCAGCCTAGCAGAGAATTCAAAGAGTTCTTAATAAATCATTGTTTGTATTTAGCTTTTTCTGGTCCATTCTAGGATGAGCCCAGTAAGACAGTTGTAGGATCTAACAAAAAAAAGATCCTGGTATCTGAACTACCCATGCTGTTACAGAAAACAATGCAACATAGAAGACACTGAGGTTTGATTGCCAGTTTTTTAATTGCTTCAATGGGGAAAGATTTGAAAAGCTGTACATAAGAGCTAAATAGTATTGTTTAAAATTGATAATGTTCATAAAGTGAAAATGAACTTTGAGAGGGAAATCCTGGCCCCACTGAAATCAACGGGAGTTTTGCCTTTGACTTTAATGGATTTCACCCTAAAAGAACACTGAGGTGTTTTAAAAAAAAAGGAGAGATGCAAAGCCAGGAGATATGCATCACGGTGAAACTTTAAACAAACCCCAACACGTGGACAGGCAGGAAATACAAAGTTAAGGTTTTCTGGAGGCTTTAACTCTGCCCACAGAACCTCACCCCAAATTCCTGAGACCAGCCCCTGCCTGCATGCCATGCATTTGTGAACCACGCTGCAGCCAGAGCTTCCCAGCACAGAGTGCAGTATGTGAAGAATGGCACGTCAGAGAACGTGAGAGCCCGGGCGGGGAGCAGGGATTGTGGTGCATGACCAGCACCAAGGAGCTCAGTAAAAGAAAAGGTTTCTTTGAATGAATTGTTCCTAATCAGAGCAATGGGAATAGCTGGACACCCCCACCACCATGGTCTACAAAACCACTCTTTGGTCAGAGGCTTTGCTGAGTAGGAAGGGGTTAACTAGGGGCTAGGAAAGAGACCTAATGTAACAAGTTGGATGGGGGGGTTGCTTGGGCCTGGCTACCCATGGGATTGTCACCACCAGGGGGCGCTGTGCCTTTTCTAATTCTGCCTGGCTGGTGTTTGTCGGCAACACCCACGCGAGCTGCCCCACCTTTCCTCTTCCCCAGCTAGCAAGGCAAAGAAACTTTCCCGTTTCCAGCAAGCACAGGGCCCAGGCTGGAAGCACTACAAGGGATCCAAGCCTGTGAGGGACTGAGCGCTCAGTGCTGCGTCAGCTCTTGCAGAATCAAAGGCGTCTGAATTCAGGAGCCAAAATTGCAACCAGAAGCATAATACAATGAAGGGAATGTTCCCCGGAGTGGGGTGCAACCTACAGACCACAGCCCCTTCTGGCTTTAAAATCTATGAGCGGTTGCTGCAGAGCTCAGAAATCAATGGAAGCAACCATGAAGCCGGAGATCTGGTGCTCAGGGCTGCCTGGGGAGCATGCAAGGCTAAAGTGGGGACTTCCCACCAGGAGAGCTGCCAAGATGCAAATCTAAAGGAGATTGTGGAATTGAGTAAACCAAAGGCAGCCCAGACGTTTTGCTTAAAATCCGAAGAGAGGCAATAACGTTAATAACAATGCGAGGGGAGATCGGCTACCACAGAATCTGCTCTCAGATCCATGATGTTAGGCGCTACTATGTCCTGCCTCCAACCACCTGTCCCAGCATGCAGCCCCCTGGGACACTGCACTCCTCCCTCTCCGTGAACTCCGCTGGAGAGGCCAAGGCTCAGCATCTCTCCAGCTCAGAGCCCTAGATACCACGGGCTGGATGCACCAGTCTCCTGTTGCCATCTGCAGGGCTGGTAGAACTTTGCATCGGTGGAAACAACTGCCCAAGCTGCAGAGAAGTGGGCCCAAAGTGTTTCCTTGTAAATCCACAACTCCTAAATGGCCACCAACGGGAGTCAGTCTTTGTCACCAAGGCACAGAGCTGTCTGGTGATTAACCTGCATCTGTGCTTAAAACAAAACCCACCATCCCCAGCTGCTCCTGAAGAACACAGATCTGAACAAGGAGTGTTCAAAAACATCACTAGTGAAAGGAATAGCAGCAGCTGTGCAACACATTGTCAAATGTAATCCTGATTGCCCCTCCCCTTTATCTGCCTCACCACTCTTGCCAGCCAGGGGCACTGGCCAGCTGGGTCTGGGAGCATCACAGGTAATATTCAGAGCCACTGGACAGCTTTCTAAAGGCAACTGCTTAAACCTGAGCCCCTCCCAGCTCCCCAAACCAGTCCCTAGGTCTCCAGTCCAGATGGACTTTCAATGCACTCCCCAAGTCAGGAGAAGGGCAGCCAAGGGCAGGAGGAACAGTGGCACCACTCGCCATTCCAGCATTTACACATTTTTAAAACAATAATTTAAAGAAAAGTTAATGGGATGTGGTCAGGCAGGTTAGACCCACACTGGCTTCACCTCCCCGACTTAAAACTCAAACCGGGTGAGTCCTCCAGCATCTCAAACACCTGGGGAGGTCGGTTGTCTTTGCAAATCCATAGCCTTGTTGCAGGAAAATAGTAAATAAAAGAAATTTTAGTGGGTCACACACAATTTATGTGTCAGGCTCCCTTTGTAACAAGAATGGTGTGTGCACACGCACTCACCCACACATACCTGTGCACTGGCAAGGTGTGTGCACACCCACCTGTGCCTCCATTGCTATACATCATCCCATTCTGTCACCCTTCCGCTGGGCAGCACCTTACTCCAGGGTAGTGCATGGCTGTTCACAGACTATGCTGCTCTGCACTGTAAGGCACTCAGATCTGGTACAAGCATCTTACTGGAGCTCTGACCACGCAGCAAAGCACCCCGTCTGGGAGCCCTGCTGAAATGCAAACCAGTCTGCTCTGGGAGGAGCCGTGGAGCCAATGTCTGTTCTCAGGATCATGCTGTAAATCGGAGTCACCTGCACCATTCCCCCTTCCCTCCAGAGCCCAAAGGTGACAGGAAAAAACTATGGCTGGCCAGGCCTGGCACATTGGCTGGTCCCCGAGCCCTGCGTTGAGATCGTGCTCTAGAGCAGTGCTTCTCAAAGTCGGGCCGCCGCTTGTTCAGGGAAAGTCCCTGGCGGTCCGGGCCGGTTTGTTTACCTGCCGCATCCGCAGGTTCGGCCGATCGTGGCTCCCACTGGCCATGGTTCACCGCTCCAGGCCAATGGGGGCTGCAGGAAGCAGCGCGGGCCGAGGAATGTGCTGGCCACCACTTCCCACCACCCCAATTGGCCTGGAACGGCGAACCGCGGCCAGTGGGAGCCGCGATCGGCCGAACCTGCAGACATGGCAGGTAAACAAACCGGCCCGGACCGCCAGGGGCTTTCCCTGAACAAGCAGCAGACCAGCTTTGAGATAGGGTTACCATATTAAAACATTTAAAAAAGAGGACATTTCACGGGGCCCCGGCCCCGCCCCAACTCTGCCCCTTCCCTAGCCCCGCCCAAACTCCGCCCCCATTCCAACCCCTTCCCCAAAGTCCCCTCTCCAACTCCGCCCCCTCCCTTGAGCGCCCCGCATTCCCCCTCCTCCTCCCTCCCAGCCATGTGAAACAGCTGCCCGAGCACTACCGGCTTCACGGTTTGCCAGGCAGCCCCCAGACCTCCAGACCCTGCGCCCCCAGCTGGGCGCTTCCCCTCCCAGGCTCCGGCTGCACTGGGGAAGCGCCCAGCCGGGGGTGCAGGGTCTGAAGGTCTGGGGGCTGCCCGGCAAACCGTGAAGCCGGTAGCGCTCGGGCAGCTCGGCTCTTCAGCTACACAGAGCTGAGGTGTCTGGGGGGAGCAGCAGCAGCCGCCCCCGCCAGAGCCGCTCTAAGGTAAGCAGGCGACAGGGATGCCGGCAAAGCATTTTCCCGGACATGTTCGGCTTTTTGGCAATTCCCCCCAGACAGGGATTTGAGTACCAAAAAACCGGACATGTCCAGGAAAATCCGGACGTATGGTAACCCTATTTGAGAAGCACTGCTCTAGAGCCCCAGAAAGGCTCTCACTAAGCAGCCTGGTGGCTCTGCTGTCCTGCAGGTTCATGCAGGGTGCCTGGACCCGAGAGGCGATGTCTGCGTCGCACAGGGTCACACAGGCTGGAAACACTCAACTTGTTTGGTTTCTCAGTAATTTGGAAAACTGCAATGAAGTGGAGAACAAACTGGTTTGTTCCTCTCAGGTGGCTCAGGAGAGAGGCCTGTGTGGTGGGTGTGGAGGCCTCCGAAGTGACTCAGCGTGCACCAGGGCTGCTATGAATGGAGGGAGAGGCCAGAAGTCTCAGACAGCCCTCCTGGGCCTTTCAGTCCCAGATGCCAGCCAGCACAGGGCCCAAAGTCCAGCCCATCTGGGATCAAAGCAGAGAAAGAATCGCACAGCCGGCTTGTTCTGCCCACTGGAGGAAAGGCCCCAATGGTCTGTGTGCCTAACCCTCCTCTCTCCCCCACCACACGCTACCTCCCAGCCCCACCCCACAGCTGCTGTCTTCCCCTCCCTGTAGGCCATGCCCCTGCACTCCGCTCTGCGGGGTGATCTTCCAGCATTACGCTAAGCCTGGTGCTGAAGCACTGGGAGCCCTTGGGGGGCAGGGCACCTACACATCATGGCATCTTATCCTGCCCATGGCAGCTATAGACAAAATGGCAGGGGAAAGGTTGGGGAGTCCTGTGCCCCCAGCAGGGCCAACAGGAGATTGCCCCAGGGAGCCTGGCGTGGAGAAGGCCTTAGGCCATGGTAATACTTGTAGCACCAACACCTGAGAGTTCAAAGCCCTATTCACCATGAAACAAGTGGTGGAGGAGTATCCAACTCCCACTAGGGCACTCACTACATGTCAGCTCCATCTCAGACCCAGCAAAGGCCAAGCTGCAAGAGGGGAAGGTTTCCAGTGAGCGCAAGAGCGCTTGCCCCTCCAGCCTGGCAAGGGGAAACCCCGCAGGCATCCTGCACAGCAATGCCAGCCATGTAGTCACCAAGCTGCTGGTGTTATTCTCAGGTTCACCACGTGTTTCAGCTCTCGTTATTTTTAGATGCATCTGCCATGCACACAGGCCTTTCACTGGGCACACTCATACTCCGCGAGGAGAGCATTATTCCTCCCCTAGGCGAACAGTATGCACAGCAGCTGTGAAACAAAACCTCCCTCCAGAGTCTTGCTGGGCTTTGCAAAGGTAGTCTCTGTCCCTCCAGCTGCAGCTCCCCTACCCACGCGGAGACACCTGGGCATACTGCGGTCCCTCTGCCTCACAGGAAAGGTGACAAAGGCTCAGCTCCTAACCCTGCCTCCCTTGGCTGTTGTGCGCATGTCAGACATTTCAGCTCCTCCTTCCACAAGTCCCAACCCCTGGAGAACCTCGCAAGCGACTGTCTTTATTTCCACCCAGGACTGTGAATGTTCAGATTCCAAAGAAACCCCCAGTGTCCCATCCTCCGGGGACAGGCAGCAGCCAGGCAGCTGGGGTGCTGAGACCATTGCCTATCACCCTGACCCACCCCGTTTCCTTGTGTTCCCCTCTTGGTCTGTCTGCATCCACCACTCGTCCCCTGTCTTACACTTAGGGTGTGAGCTCTCGGAGGCAGGGACCGTTCTTTTGGTCTGTGTTTGTCCAGCAGATAGCACAGTGTGGCCCTGGCCCCTGACTAGGGCTCCAAGGTGCCTCCACAGTACACATCCTACAGGAGAAACCTCCAGCAAGGGGAGGCTAAAGGCAGGAAAATGCTTCAGCAACTGTGTGTCTGTTTTAGCTTCTGACTTCAAGCAGAGAGAAAACTGGCTGCGAAAGGATTGTGATCCCTTGTCCCCAGGGAAAGGGTCTCTGCCCCAGCAGTCAGGCACAGAGACAGCAGGACAGCTGGAGTTCTTGATGGCTCCCAGTTAAGGCCAGGAAGGTTCCTGAGGATTCCTTCCATTCGGCAAAAGACAAGCCTGAAGCACAGGGCTCCTCGCCTCTAGATTCTAAAGTGGCCAGAACAGAACTTGAAAGGCAGGAGCAGGGGACTTATCCTGGTGTCTCCTGGTATCGATTCCAACAGGGAGAAGCAGAGGCAGGGAGCAAAGCTAGGAAGCTCTGGGCCTAGGGAGACTAACCTGTCATCCCTGCTGTGGCATCACAGCCCAGATCATGGAAGAAGCCGAGACCTTCCTGCAGGACTTGATGGCCCAGGCAGCCCCAAGTTGGGATGGGTGGCACCCCCCACCCAGGACATTATTCCTCCCCGTATTGCAGAGCTAGGTCTGAGATGGCTCTGAGTGTGCAGACTGCATGGTCCCACTCTGTGCTCATCCAGTGGCACACACACGAGACTCAGCCCAGCCCGGCCTCATCACTTCTCTGTTCTTGCACTCAGGTGTCTGCTCAAGGGCCAGTTCCACTCCAGATCACGGCCGCCTTCACTCCTCCCCCATCTCCAGGCGTTTGGAAAGAGGGAGCAGCTTGTGGCCGAGCTGCTGTGCAGCACGGCTGTGCGCACCCAGACAGCTGCCCCACCCTCCCCCAGAGGCAGCTGCATTTCTCAGCTGGGTGACAGGATCCCTCTGCATTGGTTAGTTATATGTGCAAAGAGCTGGCTTCACAGCTGGCTGATGGCAAACAAGAGAGGCTGCTGCCAGGCCCACGTAATCCCTGCTTCGGGGGTTTCCTCCAGACTTCAGTGATCCTTAAGGTCCTCTCCTCAGCACCTCCATGGGCTGAAACCCTGCCTGCTGCATAGCCAGGTCATTACACCAATTCGCTCCAAACATACTGAGATAATCATCCCCAGGCCTCAAGAAAGAGGAGAGCTGCACTCTGCTCCCAGACCAGGGCATAATCTACGAGCCCAGGCCACTGGTCAGCACCTCCAGCCTCCAATCTGCAATCAGGAAGGGTCCCGGGCAGCCACCTCCAGAGCTCCAGCTGCCATCACCATCCAAACCATCTCCAGGAGAGGGAGGACTGAGACTGGAGGCAGACCAGAAACAGTTAGGTGTTTAGCACACACAGAGCGTGGGGAAGGCACATGGCAGCAAGAGCACTAATCCCCTAAGGCCCACTGGACACTGTCAGTTACTGTTGTGTGCACAGAGACGATGGGCTGACGCAATCCCAAACTTCCACTCAGGACACAAAGGGAAGATCTGCTGAGCGAAGCTGGGGCTGCAGTGGCAGCTAATCTCGGAAAATCCATGGTCAGCACACAATCAGACAGGTGACCTTTGCCAGCCTCGGTGGAGACCGAGCAGAGATTTCACAGGGTGAGTGAGGCAGATTCCAAGTTCAGCACCAAGCCACAAATGCATCCCCTCTGCTCCAGCACAGCACCCGAGAACTCCTGTGCCAAGCCATGGCAGCATCCCCTCTGTCGTGGCGCACACACATATGGCAGCATCCCCTCCGTCATGGTGCGCACACATTGTTAAACAATGTTCTATACAGTTTGAGACCTTTAGAACAAGGCTCTGTGGTTTTCACTCTTCTTGTGCTAAAGCCTTGACTGCAGAAGCCTCCATGCTACACCCCTGTGGCAGCAGGACACATGTTGGGCTATCCACATAAGTGCCAGGCAGCTAACAACCAAACACTGGGCCACTGCACACACCCAGCATCCAACTACCCACCCCGGTAGCTCCAACTCTGCAGCCTCTCAGCTGGGGAAAGATAAAGGCTCAAAAACTCACTTGGGGAGATTCCTGCTCCCCCACGTCCTCTCATGCAGCCCCTTCAGGCTGAGTCTCTGCTGGCCCCTCAGCCAACTGAACCTACAGGCTCTGCAGGGCAAGGGTGCGACACCACATGGCTGCCCTAAGCAAGGAAACTCGCGCTGTGGTGGCGGCAGGTGGCCAGTGACCCTCCCAGGCTCTTGTGAGCAAGGCCGGCTGCTCTAACACAGCCTGTGCTAGAACACTGCCCCGCAGCACCGCCAGCCCAGACACCCAGGGTCCTGTTTTGGACACCCTGCCCCCACAGTCTGTTTGATCTGTGGAGACTGGCATTATCCCAGGTCAGGATGCCACTCCCTCTGGCAGAGCCGCTCTGCTTCATACCGACTTAATTGTACATGGCAGCAAACACAGATAAATGGCTCCTGCAGCCAGTTCTCAGGAGATTCTCCATCCATCTCCTCCCCAGACTGTTCCTCCAGCTACATCAAGGGTGGTCACATCCCATCACACCCGCGCACTGGGGTGCGCATGTGGGCACACACACATGCATGCACACACGTATCCCCAGACAGGTGCATACACACGCACAGACAGATGTATGTGTGCACACCCACACAGACCGAGGGACGCGTGCATACAAACCCAGACATAGCTGTACACGTGTGCACACACAGACAGATGTACGTGCATGCACACTCCCAGAGACAGAAGTATGCACCCACCCACAGATGCACAGAAACATATACAGTGAGGTGTACGCGCATGCACACACACAGATGTACACGTGTGCGCACACACCCAGAGACAGATGAATGTGCTCACCCATACACATAGATATGCACATGCTCACACACCCACATGTGCACAGCCAGACCGATGCACAAACATAGATGGGCACAAGAAGGAAAATAAAGAATGAGCCCAGGAATGAGGAGATAGACAGGACAAGAAGGGCAAAGGTGGGTGCTGGAGGGCGCTGAAGAAGCTGTTCTGGCGTCGAGGAAGGAGCCAGGGATGACACGCCCCATATGGCAGCAAGCAGAGGTGGGAGCACCCACCATTGCCCACCGGTGACACATTTCTAGCTCTGCTGCCCACCGAGGTTGGCAGGCTATTGTGAGGTCCGCTCCCGCCCAGCCGCTCCGTGGCGCGTGCGGAAGTCCTTCTGTGCTCTTTGCCCAGCGCCCTGCAGATTTCACACATCCATCTTCGGGTGTGACTGCAAGGGGTACTGGGCCGAGAACAATGCGCCGCTTTGCTCTCGGCTTGGGACTGGCCTCTGTGAACAAGTGGGCGCCTGTGTTCCCCAGGGACACACTGCTCTTTCCAATTAGTGCCGAGAGTGAAAGGGGGGTGGCTTGTGCGGGAGGCAGAGCAGGAGCCCTCACCAGAGCCCTTGGAACAGCGCCACATCCCTGGTGAGTTAAATAACACCAGAAAGTCACATGACTGCCTTCGAAATCCAGTTACTGACCCAGCCCAGCACATTGGCTCCAACCACATCAGCATCTGGATCACGAGGCACCCTCTGATTTTCTCTCTATCACCATAGTGACCCATCCATCCATCCCATCCATTACCCCCCTCCATCTATCCATCCATCCAGGCATCCCCACACAGCTCACTCTTTGTGGGTTTTATTCTGCTGCCCATCACCCTCGTATCTGAGTACCTGCCATGTAAAATCAATAGTGGGCTTCATAAAGTCTCTGGAGAGTAGGGCTGGAGCAGTGGAGAAGGGTGCGGAGCCTGGGCCTTGGAAGAAGTGGGCTCAAATCTCTGTGCCACGACAGACTTGCTGTGGGACCTTGGCCAAGTGGCTCTCTCTGGGCCTTGATTCCCACCTGCCCAATGGGGATAACAGCAAGGGTGTGAGGGGATAAATACAGTGTAGCCCAGATGCTACAGGGACAGGTAAGTCTCTAAGGGCAGTTCTCTCTTTGGGGGGGCAGGGAATATTCTGCCTAGTGTTGGTGGATTTTTCTGCATCCAAAGAGAATGGGGAAGTGAGGGCACAATGGAGGGGTCACAACAGGAGACCAGTCACTGGCTGTCCAAAGAGAAGGGATCCCCCTGGCAGCAGGAAAGACTCAGAGGGAGACTCCACCCTGTGCACAAACATCGAGTGCATCATGCCAGCAGGCCTGTGCCAATGCAGCCAGCTTCTTGTTTCACAGAGGGGCCCAGAGCACAGGTTGCTGGGGCAGGCTAACAGTTCTGGTGCCTGCAAGCAGGACAGAGTCACCCTAAATAGCTGGCAGGGTGGGAATCAGGGAAGGACGCACTATCCAGAATTCCTACTCTCTGCTGGCCACAGAGAGTGACTACTGGCCAAGGCCTTGCTGGGCCTCAGCTTACCCTTTCCTCTTGATTACTTTCCTCCCGACCTAGGAAGCAGGAGCCAGAGACCGCTGGGAATGGAGAGGGCGCTGAGCCAGCCCAAGGGTTAACACACAACTGGTTCCCCAAGCATACAAATGAGAAAGAGGTTCCACGCAAGCCCCGATACACCTCTCACCCCACCCCAAACTCCCCATGCACACACCCCCATACACACACCCCAAACCCCTACACACACACCAACCCTCCCACACACACCCAAAACCCTCCACACACACACACACCCCAAATCCCTGCACACACCCTGAATCCTTAGTAACACACACTATAAATCCTTACGCACTCCACCACCACTAGGCTCCACAAATGCACACACCTCCAAACCCACTCCCCCCTCAACACCATTGCCAGCTCCCCACTCCACACACACACACTACTGCGATAGTCATTTATATAAGAACTTAGACAGACTGACACACACACCCATGCTGTGGTGATAGGTGCCTAGATAAGAACGTGGCTAGACCCTTATACACACATATACACACACACTTTGTTGCTCTCACTTGTTGCAGCTTGTCTCACGTTTTGATGGCAAGCTCTCCAGGGCAGGGAACGGGCCTTTATTTCATTTGTCTGTGTAACACCCCGTGAGTTTATGGGTGCTGCAGAAACCATAGTAATTGCTCCTGGGGCTGGCGCTTCCCACAGCACCTAGCTATTTACCTAACCATGTTACAACACTGGGGCAAGCCCACGCAGAGAGATCAGTGCAATACGAATCTGAAGCAGCAAGGGAGCTGCGGCCTCTGCCTGTTACGCCCGAGTTCCCAGAACCAGAGCGGGAGCAGGGGGTGATGAGAGAGGACACCTGGCTCCTCCTATGCCCCCTTGTGTGTTCCACCATGTCTCATCTATCTCTCACACTGGTAAGTCTGCTTGGAAGGGCCCCTGAATTACTTCTCATCAAGCCCTGTCCCCCATTTTCATGAGCTGTGAAAGCCAGGCAGCTTCCAGAGTCTGTCCCATGCCATATCGTGCTGCCTTTGTGCCCACTGGGCAGCTTCCTGGTATTTCTTACCCGCCAGAGAGCAGCCTGGGCACCCAGACCGCTGCCCTCAGAACAAAGAGTCCATCGTCCAGGAGCGCTGGAACAATTTGTATAGTGGGGGTGCTGAGAGCCACTAAACCAAACTGTAAACACTGTGTATGATGGAAACCACTTCAAGCCAGGGGGAGTCCACCTAGTTCCAGCACCTATGCCATCGTCTAGCACAGGGGTGAGCAAACTACGGCCCGCAGGCCACATCTGGCCCACCAGCCAATTTAATCCAGCCCTCGAGCTCCCGCTGGGGAGCAGGGTCTGGTGCTTGCCCCACTCCTGCACTCCAGCTGGGGAGCGGGGTCGGGGGCCACTCTGCACGCACGTGCCACAGCTCCTGGAAGCAGTGGCATGTCCCCCTCCGGCTCCTACGTTTAGGGGCAGCCAGGGGATTCCGCACGTGGCCCCATCTGCAGGCGCTGCCCCCGCAGCTCCCACTGGCCGGGAACTGCGGCCAATGGGAGCTGCAAAGGCAGCGCCTGCGGACGGGGCAGCGCGCAGAGCCGCCTGGTCGCGCCTCCACGTAGGAGCTGAAGGGGGGACATGGCCGCTGCTTCCAGGAGCTGCTTGAAGTAAGCGCTGCCCAAAGCCTGCATCCCTGACCCTCTCCCATGCCCCAACCCCCTGCCCCAGCCCTGATCCCCCTCGCACCCTCCAAACCCCTCAGTTCCAGCCTGGAGCACCCTTCTACACCCCAAGCCCCTCATCCCCAGCCCCATCCCAGAGTCCGCACCCCCAGCCGGAGCCCTCACCTCTCCCGCACCCTGCCCCAATCCAGAGCCCCTACCCACATCCTGATCTCCTCATTTCTGGCCCCACCCCAGTGTCCAAACCCCCAGCCAGAGCTCTCACCCACCCCCCCACCCATACCCCGGCCCCAGCCCTGATCCCCCTCCCTCCTTCCAAACCCCTCATCCCAGCCTGGAGCACCCTTCTACACCCCAAATCCCTCACCCCCACCCCAGAGCCCGCACCTCCAGCCAGAGCCCTCACACACACTACCGCACCCCAACCCCAATTTCGTGAGCATTCATGGCCTGTGATACAATTTCCATACCCAGATGTGGCCCTCGGGCCAAAAATTTTGCCCACCCCGGTCTAGCACATCTCCCTCTACACACAACCCCCACCACCACGGCCTCGCCTGGAGAAGATGGTCTCATGCCAGCTGGGGGAATACACACTGCCCCCAGCCCCGATCAGTTTGCCACATGCTTCTAGGGGGTGCAGGGACAGCTAAGCCGCCTCGACTCTTGCAAACACCAAGTACAAGATTATACATGTAGCTACCCAAGTCCCTCTGTAAATAAATGTATTGCCTAATAATAGGCCTAGGCACAAAAGAGCTGCAAGGGGATCATGGAAACATATTGTAACTTCTAACAGCCTCGCCCCTCCTTCCCCCGCACACGCACACACACAAGCTCTGTACGGCTCGCAGGCCTCCTGACACTCTTTGCAAACTGCCTCAGTGTCATAAGACCACACTGAACAGTCCAGCTCCTATTACAGGGGGTGGGATACCCGGCTGGAAGAGGGACCCTGAGCTGCTCAGAGAACTGCCTTGGGATCTCTAGGCCACAAGTCAAGCTTTTCTGCAACAGCCCCTCTCTGTCACTGACTCTGCCCCACTGCTCTCTCTTCACCTCTCTCAGTGCCCCCTTCTCTCAAGCAACCACCATGGTGGGGGACTGTCTGCTTGTCCCTTCTGTGCCCCTAGACCCCAGCTCAGCACCAACATACTAATTAGTGTCCTCTGGAAAAACATCCCCAGTGCCTGTAATAAAAATAAAAATAACAGCTCTCTAGCCCCTGGCACTCAGAGGGCTAACGGCACTTTATGACTCTTAACCAAGCCCCACTTGTGAGCTAGTGCAGAGCTGCCACACTCATTTTAATGATGGCCAAACTGAGGAACAGAGCAGTTGATATATTTTGGACTAGAACCCAGGAGTTCAGACTGTCAGACACATGCTCTAACCACTAGATACAACTCCCTTCCCACGCTGAGAATAGAACCCAGGTGTCCTGCTCCCAGGCCCCCTGCTCTAACCCTTTACACCCCACTTCCCTCCCAGAGCTGGGGAAAGAACCCAAGAGTCCTGGCTCCCAGCCTGACTCTCATCCAGTAGGCCCCTCCCAAATACACCAGTTTTCAGAAGACTGAAGTTACATCTCCCCAAGCTTCAAAAGCCTCAAGAAGAGCTTGTCATTTTATAGACTCCTGGATTTCCAAACCCGCAGGGGCCATACTGCTCATCTAATCTGACCTCAATAGGACAGGCCAGAGAATTCCACCCAGTAATCTCACCCTCCACGGAATGGTACCTCCAGCTAAGAACGGGTTCCCCACAAGTCCTCCCCATAGCGAGTGACAGCTGAAACGCAAATTATCACTTGGTGCTTAGGCGACCCAGCTGACAACCCACAGGAACCACGGCACCAACTCCTGAACTCCTGGCTGCCCTGCACAGAGTTCTCCATCTAACAGTCACACATCAGTCCTTCTGTCTGTCTGATACCTCCATTTCAGTCTGTCCATCTCTCCAGGCCTTTGGGCCCCACTCATTTCCAGTTTCCCAGCCCAAGTACAAACTGATCCCTGACTTCCAAATACAACTGTCTCTCTGCACAAAAAACAAGTCCCTATGAATTGAACTTGGAGCCCGCTACCAGCCATTCTGGGCCCTTTGCCACAGGAAACATGGAGTTAAAACTTGAGTGTCAACAACACTCAAATAAACTTTTGTAGCGAGTGGAGCCCGAAACAAGCTGCCAGGCCCGGAGCAACAGAACGGGAGGGGGACCCGGGTCCTTCTCTCCCTGTGAGTGAGGCACAAAGGGACTGGCCCTTCAATCGAGGGCTGGGTCAATGACCAGAAAGGGGTTGTGACGGCCCTACAGGCTGCACCAAGGCAACATAGCGCTGCTGCCTCCAAACTGGCAGAGAAGGTGCCACACCCTGAGCACAATTAAGCGCAGCGCCTGAGCTACCCCCCCACCCCACAGTGCCCGGAAACCACAGACCTGGGGCTCATCAGCGCCCTGCAGGCTTCCCTACCCCACAGCCACGCGAGGCTCAGAGCTCCCCAGAGGGCACCATGCGCTCCAGGGGTGGACGCATGTTACAAGATTGGGGGGCGCTTTGCTCCCAGACTTGAGCAAGGACACAGTTCTTCTCCCACCCCTGCACACACACACCCTGTGCCTCTCACAGGCCTGCCACTGGCGACGCCTGGTTTGAATTAGTCACTCTTTCCAACCACCACATTCCACAGGCGGCTGGAGCGGGTCCAGTGCAGGGGTCCCCACCCATCAGGAGAGGGGGGGCTCAGGACAGCTCCAGCAACACGGCTGCATGGCCACTCAGCAAAGCTCCCCAGAGCAGATTTCAGGCTCTGCAGGCTCCAGCCCCCTACCAAACTGCCCCCAGCCCGAGCCTGGAGCAAGAGAAACTTCAACACGCCCTGTATGCAACCACCACCTACACACACACCCTGTACACAAACCCTGCCTATACACATCCCATATACATCCCCCTGCGTGCATGCCCCATATACAGCCCCTGCCTACATACACCCCATATACAGCCCCTGCCTACATACACCCCATATACAGCCCCTGCCTACATACACCCCATATACAGCCCCTGCCTACATACACCCCATATACATCCCCCTGCCTACATACACCCCATATACCCACACTCATATGCATGCCCCATATACAGCCCCCGCCAATACACACACACACCTATACACACCTCAGATGCAACCCCACCTATATACACCTCATAAACACACCTCATATGCAAAAGCCAGCTATATACAGCCTATCTACAACCCCCCGCAAATTCCCCCATATACAACACCCCCCCTACCCCATACCGCCCCCTCACAGCCCCAGTCTTCACACACCCCTACACACCCAGCCCCTCCCTCACACACACGCCCCCTGCAGCTGCGGGGACTTTTACCCCCCTGTCGCCCGCCCCCCCAGGGCTCTCAGCGCCACACCCGGTCCGGTCCGGTCCCACCCTACGCGCAGCGAAGGCTCCAGCTCCCGGGACACCAGACGGGCGCGAATCTCCAGCCCGGGAGGAGGCAGAAAGTTCCGCCGGCCCGGCCCCAGGTTCGGTGCCAAGGGCGGGTCCCCTGTGGCCAAGCGCGCCCGGAGCCACTGGTCCCTACCTGCGGGTCAGTGGCTCTCAGCTCCCCGGTACAGCCATGCCCGGCAGGGTCCCGGTACTGCCCAGCCCCGAGCCCGCTCCCGGATTCCTGGCGGCGGTGGCTGCTCCCTGGCACGCAGGGTCCGGTCCTGTCCCGGCGGCGGAGCGCACGAAGTGGACGCCGCTCGGCACAGGGCTGGGCTCTTGTAACTCAGCCCGGGCTGGGTGTGTCTCTCCCCTTCCCAGAGCCGCGCTGCTGGGAGGGAGGGACCAAGAGCCAAGCCAGCCTCGAGCAGAGCGAGCGAGTCACCCTGCCGAGCCGGGTCGCGCTGGGATCCCGGCCGTGCCCGGGGGCGCACACCCCGGCCAGCCCTCTCCCCCCCTCCATGCCCAGGTGCGCCCTGGCATTGGCATACCCCAGGACAGCAGCACCCTGCTCGGGTCCCCGGGCTGAGAGCCCCTCCCACGGCCAGACATGCATCCACCTCCCCAGAAAAGCCCTCCCTCCCCGCTGGGGGCCCAAGCCTGAACCCCTGAAAAACTAGAGCAAGCTGGCCCAGAGGGTTAGACTTGTGCCACCCCCTCCTGCCCTGTGGGCTCCACCTCCCCGGATCAGAGGGCTGAACAAGAACCTGGCTGTGACTCTCCCTGCCTGGGCACCCATCAGACTGAGCTCCACTCCCCTGTTCTGGGCGTGAGAGCTGCTCACAGAGAAAAACCACAAAAAATCCAGAGACCCAGCTAAGGTTAGCACCTTCCTCCCCATCCCACACACCCTGCCTGCACCAAACTCCACACACCCACATGAAAAGAGGGCACAACTGCACTGAGAAAAGGGGCTGCAAACCTGCTACAAGATGGCCCCAGGAACAATCAGCCCCCAGACACAACTGCATCCCCTCTGCTCCAGCATAGCACCCGGCACCTCCAGCCTCCAGACACGACTGCGTCCCCTCTGCTCCAGCATAGCACCCGGGAACCTCCAGCCTCGACTGCGTCCCCTCTGCTCCAGCACAGCACCCGGCACCTCCAGCCCCCAGCCACCACTGCGTCCCCTCTGCTCCAGCACAGCACCCGGGAACCTCCAGCCTCGACTGCGTCCCCTCTGCTCCAGCACAGCACCCGGCACCTCCAGCCCCCAGCCACGACTGCGTCCCCTCTGCTCCAACACAGCACCTGGGAACCTCCAGCCCCCAGCCTCGACTGCGTCCCCTCTGCTCCAGCACAGCACCCGGGAACCTCCAGCCTCGACTGCATCCCCTCTGCTCCAGCACAGCACCCGGGAACCTCCAGCCTCGACTGCGTCCCCTCTGCTCCAGCACAGCACCCGGCACCTCCAGCCCCCAGCCTCGACTGCGTCCCCTCTGCTCCAGCACAGCACCCGGGAACCTCCAGCCTCGACTGCATCCCCTCTGCTCCAGCACAGCACCCGGGAACCTCCAGCCTCGACTGCGTCCCCTCTGCTCCAGCACAGCACCCGGCACCTCCAGCCCCCAGCCTCGACTGCGTCCCCTCTGCTCCAGCACAGCACCCGGGAACCTCCAGCCTCGACTGCATCCCCTCTGCTCCAGCACAGCACCCGGCACCTCCAGCCATGACTGCGTCCCCTCTGCTCCAGCACAGCACCCAGGAACCTCCAGCCCCCAGACACGACTGTGTCCCCTCTGCTCCAGCACAGCACCCGGCACCTCCAGCCTCGACTGCATCCCCTCTGCTCCAGCATAATACCCGGCACCTCCAGCCTCCAGACACGACTGCGTCCCCTCTGCTCCAGCATAATACCCGGCACCTCCAGCCTCCAGACACGACTGCATCCCCTCTGCTCCAGCACAGCACCCGGCACCTCCAGCCTCGACTGCGTCCCCTCTGCTCCAGCATAGTACCCGGCACCTCCAGCCTCCAGACATGACTGTCCCCTCTGCTCCAGCACAGCACCCGGTGGATCCAGTCCCCAGACACGACTGGATCCCCTCTGCTCCAGCACAGCACCCAGGAACCTCCAGCCCCCAGACACAACTGCATCCCCTCTGCTCTAGGGACCCTCTCACACCAAGATGTGGCTGCATCTCAGTATTATAACGTGGTTTCCAGGCAAAGAATATTCCTTCAATATCACAGGGCACCTGGTGTTTGTCTCTTCCATCCTGCTATTTTTTTTTTTTTTTTTAATTTGAAACATGACTTTGAAACCTTCAGCTGTCATTCAGGCCCAGACCTGGCTTTTAATAGCCCTTTCCCATTACTCAACTTACCCATCACGTTTTGTGTTAAATACCTAATTATGGCCTTACATGTCCCAGTGAGTGTCCTGGAGTAAGACATGTACCAAAGACAGCGCTTCTGTGCTGCAGCTTCCTTATTGACTTTTCTCAGAAGTTCATTTCTTCCCCCACTTTCCTGTTTCCCATCTTCTCCCACCTGCCTTCCCCACTCTCCTCTCTCAGCTGTCAATGGTTTGCTAACACTTACTAATGAGCATTTCCAAAATGAACAATCGGGCAGTGTCCAATGGAGAGTGCAGTGCACATGCCTGAAGATCAGGAAGATATTCCTGTGTTACAGCCACTGCATGAAACTAGCAACCTTTTAGTTCAGCCTAGGTACTTACATAGTCCCCTTCTCCATAGCACCTGAGCCCCTCCCAACTTCCTCCATGGTATTGACAGAGAAATGACTTGCTCCAAAGCACACAGGTACCTTAGCAGCACCAGCTACTGGACCCAAGTTCATTGCTTTAACTACAAGACCCTTCCTTCTCCATAACACAGGGTAGATCTGGCTTCTCCTGTTCTGTCCCATATCCAGCTGAAGCCCGGTATTTTGAAAGTGCCTGCAAGGGTCTCCATTCCTGCCTCCCTGGAACTGTGCATTGGTGACTTTATCAGGCCTTCCCTTAGCACACCACAATAATATCTCGCACCTAGGCCTGGTCTACACTACGACTTTAATTCGGATTTAGCAGCGTTAATTCGAATTAGCTCTGCATTTCCCAAGCCCTGACCATCCACTTGTGAGGTACTGAACTAGCCGCAGGTCAGAAGTGAAGCCAGGATGAGAACTCTAGAGCCCCTGGCTCCCAGCCCAACTCCATTCACTGGCTACTGGTGCTTCATGCCTCAGCCAAAGGACAGCAAAGAGTGAGGAGGAGAAAGCTGGGAATAAGAATTTCTGCTGACACAAGTGAGATCCTGTACTGGGCCCCCAACAAGAGCCTGTGGTCTGCAGGCATGGAGTAGCCTGTGGTTACAGCCACCAAGTTTGTTTACAAGCTATAATGACCCAGAGAGTCTGGTTTGTTTAGATGCTATAAATATCATATGAGCCCTGCTCAGACTCCGTTATAAACACCCCAGCCCTCAGCTTTGTTTATCAGTTACAAACCATCCAGCAACTCTAGTTTGAGAGGTACCCCATGCAGGCTGTTGCACCATAGGGTGTGTGTGTGGTGGGGGTTGTTTGTTGTAATCCATCTCACTGAACTAGAGAGGGGGCTTAAGTGACTGACCTGCTGCCTTTAAAAGACCAGAGGTCAGCCCCCACCTGCTGCAGGGCAATCCCAGGAATCCCAGCTGGGAAAGCCGCTGGAATTCACACCCAGGAGAGAAGCTGAAGAAAGCAGGTGGGTCACAAAGGGACACAGGGCTCTGCGCCCCACCATCCCAAGCACAGGGACCCCAGAGGGGCAGCCCCACGGCTCCCTGCGGCACCCAGGCACTTTGCGGTGGCAAGGTGGAATCACTTCACTTTATGGCAGGCCCTCGGGTTCAGGAGGCTCAAGGTGTAAAGATCACTCCAGTGATCAAGACAGCGTCACTTCCTTATGGATGGGTGAGGCAACCTGGGGGTCTGAAAGCACAGCACGGGGAAGCCACTCCCTTAGCACAGGAGTTAAATGACCCTTTGTGGGTATTTGTCATCCAGCCCCAGGGCCAGTGGAAACATCAGCTAGTTGTACTTACTGGTGCACCCGGAGAGCCAGACAATGGAGCGCACGGTAAAGGGTGTTCTCAGGAGGGGGCAGGTGAATTTAAAGGGGAGGCTGTGCATTCCAGGTAGTGGGGTACTGGCATGGGAGTCAGCAAACCTGCACTCTGGACTTCTCTCTCCCACTGACCTGCTGGGTGAACCTCAGGCAAATCCCTTTCTCAGTGCCTCAGTTTCTTCATCTGTGAAAGGGGTGATGCTGCTGTCACCTTTCCAGTGACATATATCACATGCACAAACTGCATTTAAAGAACACTGTTAAGGTGGCAAAGCCAAGCAGTCCAAAGTGAGGAAATGACAGTATTATCCATATAACCTTAATTCAGCCTGTTTGTGCACACAGATTACGATACTGCCTGTAATTATATGACAACAGGCTATTTTTTCCACAAGACTCCTGCCTCATGGACAGGATGGACAGTGGTCACTTAATGAGCAGTATTCAATATTTTATTTTCACCTCATTGGTCAATGTGTGGCTCCAGGCCTTGTTTACAGCACACTGCTCAAACGCTGCTCTTAATACAAAATTATCCATTTCCTCATGGGCTTTTCTGTGGCACTCACTATCACTATAATTATTGGAGTGCTTCCTGACTATTAATTAAAGTAGCTTCACAATATCTTTGGGAGGTGAGAGAGGTTTATCCCCATTTTACAGACTGGGAACTGAGGCAGAGAAAGATTAAGATCAAAAGTAGCCACTAATTTTGGGTGCCCACTTTGAGACACCTAGGGCCTGATTTTTCAGAGAACTTAGCATCATATACCATGTTATATTTGCAAAGCCCCGCTCCATTAACTTCAGTAGCAGCTATGAGGGCTGAGCACTTCTGCAAGCGTGATCCCCAAGTCTGACATTGGGAACCCAGGAAATGAGGAACACACAATCAGTGACCACCTGTGAAAAGTGATTTGTGCAGTGTGACAACTTGGGACTCTGCCTGTACAGGCTATGAATTCGGTGTGAGATGATGGAATTCTCTCTGCAAGGATCTTTACCAAGATGCGAACTGCACTTTGAATGTGCCACCCCTTTGACTTCTTCATTGGCTGTTTGCTCCCTTCTGGGGCTGAAATTCCAAAGGCTGGTGGCAAAAGGATAAAGGAGGTTCCTTGACTTAAAGTGCTCTTCCATTGAAATGGAATAGCTCTAATCAATAGTCTGGCTCCCAGCCAGGAGAATTGATTTGTCAGGGAAGAGGTCACCTTGAAAATAAAGTCACCTGAGGAGGCTGAGCAGGACATCACCTGACAAAGGTAGCTAAAAGTTATAAAAGGGCAAGAGTTGCTGTTCTTCTTTCAGGCACTTTTTCTCCAGCTCAGGATGAAGGAGACACAACCCAGCATCTAGAAGCCTGATGAGGCAGGGAACCCTGTTTACCTACCTGAATATAGCTGGTCTTCCAAGGGAAGGGTGAGCTAGTGAGGGGCATCACAGTTAGGATGTTTGTTGTTTTCTATATGATCTGAACTCTCTCATGCTTTATCTGTTAAGTAAAAGGGTAATGGCATGAGACTGAAAAGTATCTGCATGTGTTATACGCTACGTATCCAGGCCTCCTGAGAGAAGAGGCTCACACCTCTGGGTGGAGTTCTGGGAGAAGGGGTGTTTAAGCTACTGGGGGTCAGCACCGAGCCCAGGGGGAAAGCATTTGGATAGTGAGTGCTAGCTGTCAGGAAGGGGTGCCAGTCAGAGGTTCTGTGCCCCAAGAATGTGCCTAGGGATCAGTGGCTGGCTTCTGTTCAGGCTCTGGATGCGTAAAACACCCAGGGATCCAGGAGCTAGGTAACCCTCACAGTAGTCTAGTGAGAGGCCAAGAGGGGGGCCCTCAACTGGGATCTGTGACACCCAGCGTCACACAGGAATTCTGTGGCAGAAGCAGCTAGAGATTCCAGTTCTCCAAGGCACCATTCAGCTGCCTGCACCATAAGACCCTCCCTTCTCTTCCTGGAATCCCCGGCCTCATTCACTGCCCACCTTCCAGCTTCTGCAACAAATGAAGCAGGGGGTCTTACAGGCAATAGCCCCCTTTGCCACACATCCCACAGTAACTCCATCCTGTGCACTGGATAAGGCAGCGGTCCAGTGGAACAATTGTACATGATCAGATAATTAAAAACTGTATCATAATTCGTATGCCCCAGGGGGCTGAATTAGGGTTGCACAGGCAAATTTTCATTCTGGCATTTCCTAACTTTTGAGTGCTTGAATGTGCAACCATAATAGTGTTCTTTTAACTTGGGTTTTTGTGTGTAATGTCCTAGATTTTAAAAAAAGCAAATTGAAAACAACAGAAATCCCATCATATGTACATCCACATGTGTCATCAGCAGAGATAGAACCTGCCACTTGTCGTCAGATGCTTACTACATCACTAACTGAGTAACAGATAGCAATAGTAGGTTGTCATCCTCTATGTGGACCAGCATTACAAGGGGATCAGTCTCATGCTTTGGCAGTGGGTTTCACAGTTATTTACTGACAGCAAAGGAATGGTGAGACTCAGGAATCATAAGATCCATCCCAGGCTTTGGAGGGGAGTGTGTCCTATTGGGCACAGACTCTTCTGCCCGTTCCTCACTTCCTAAGGTCGACCCCTTCTGCCCTGACCCCTCGAAGCCCTGGTTCCTTGCCCAGCCATTCCCAGTTTCCATTCTTCGAGCTCTTCATCCAACTAGTACTCTTCCCCATCCCACCCCCACAGCTTCCAGTCACCCCACTGCAAACATGAATGGAGCCTCCATGAGAAACTGGTCAATCTTAGTGTGAGGAATGTGGGAATTTTGGGTAATAGTTTTATGAGCCATGTGTATATCTCAGTTTACCCACCCACTTTATATTGCTTATATACTGGGTTTAAATGGGTTGACTTCTGGTAAAGGAAAGGGAAATGAGGCATGGCCAAATGTCACATATGCTGTCTGGGTTGGGACCAGATACTTTAACAAGAATTGGCTGGATTCAACACATGAATGAAAGGCCTGAAAGAGACAATGGAAGAGCCAATGACCAGAACATTGACACTTAAGGAATGGAAGCCAAACTATGCTGGGCATGTGAAGACCACATCACTGGAGGCAGGAGACCAAAGGGACAAGGCATGAGGTGGCTGTGGCCACGTCTACACTACAAACTTTGGTCAACACAAGTTACCTCAGTGTACAGCTGCCACAGTTTGTATGTCACTTGGGCACATGCATAATTAGCTGCTTGTATCAATGCTGCATGTGCTCACCAGGAGTGCTTGTGTCAATGTAAAGTGTGGTGCATCACAAATAGGCATTCCAGTGACCCATTTGCACCCATCACACACAATGCCTTTTGGGATACTTTTGCAGTGTTTTGTGAGATAGAAATGACTCACCCCGGGATCTCTGGGAGCTAGAGGTCAAGTTCCCAGCACGCTACTTTCTCCATCCCATAATGCCATCCATGTCTCATCATTTTCATGCCATTTTTTAAAATCCCGCATGGCACTTTTCCATGTCTGCTGGCTGACAGAAGCATGGAGCCTGCAGAGTTCTACGCTATTCTCATGAACGCTGTAAATACAGGATGCATGATCCTCTTCTATTTGCACACCTGCAGGAAGTACAGCAACAACAGGGGACATGACTGTTTCTCTGAGGACAGTGTGCTGTGGGCCATAGCAAAAAACAATTCAAGGTTGGCGGTGCTGTTCACAGAGCAGATGCACAAGGTGGAGCGCCGCTTCTGGGCCTGAGAAACAAGCATTGACTGGTGGGATTGCATTGTAGTGCAGGTTTGGAATGACAAGCAGTGGCTGCAGAACTTTTGTATGCGAAAGGCCACATTCCTGGATCTGTGTGTAGAGCTTGACCCAGTTCTTTCCAGCACAGGGACACCAGAATGAGAGCTGCATTGACAGTGGAGAAGCAAGGGGCGATCGTGCTCTCAAAGCTTGAAATGCTGGATTGCTACCGCTTAGTGGTAAATCATAGAATCATAGAACTGGAAGGGACTTCGAGAGGTCATCTAGTCCAGTCCCCTGCACACAAGACAGGACTAAGTATTAACTAGACCATCCCTGACAGGTGTTTGTCCAACCTGCTCTTAAAAATCCCCAATGTTGGAGATTCCACAACTTCCCTAGGCAATTTATTCCAGTGCTTAACCACTCTGACAGTTAGGAAATTTTTCCTAATGTCCAACCTAAACCGCCCTTGCTGCAATTTAAGCCCATTGCTTCTTGTCCGATCCTCAGAGGTTAAGAAGAACAATTTTTCTCCTTCCTCCTTGTAACAACCTTTTATTTACTTGAAAACTGTTATCATGTCCCCTCTCAGTCTTCTCTTCTCCAGACTAAACAAACCCAATTTTTTCAATCTTCCCTAATAGGGCATGTTTTCTAGACCTTTAATCATTTTTGTTGCTCTTCTCTGGACTTTCTCCGATTTGTCCACATCTTTCCTGAAATGTGGCGCCCAGAACTGGACACAATACTCTAGTTGAGGCCTAATCAGTGTGGAATAGAGTGGAAGAATTACTTCTCGTGTCTTGCTTACAGTACTCCTGCTAATACATCTCAGAATTATGTTTGCTTTTTTTGCAACAGTGTTATACTATTGATTCATAATTAGCTTGTGATCCACTATGACCCCCCCAGATCCCTTTCCGCAGTACTCCTTCCTAGGCAGTCTTTTCCCATTTTGTATGTGTGCAACTGATTGTTCCTTCCTAAGTGGAGTACTTTGCATTTGTTCTTATTGAATTCATCCTATTTACTTCAGACCATTTCTCCAGTTTGTCCAGATCATTTTGAACTTCAATCCTATCCTCCAAAGCACTTGCAACCCCTCCCCGCTTGGTATCATCCACAAACTTTATAAGTGTACTCTCTATGCCATTATCTAAATTATTGATCAAGATATTGTACAGAACCGGACCCAGAACCGATCCCTGCGGGATCCCACTCGTTATGGCCTTCCAGCATGACTGTGAACCACTGATAACTACTCTCTGGGAACGATTTTCCAACCAGTTATGCACCCACCTTATAGTAGCTCCATCTAGGTTGTATTTCCCTAGTTAGTTTATGAGAATGTCATGTGAGACAGTATCAAAAGTCTTACTAAAGTCAAGATATATCACATCTACTGTTTCCCCCCTATTCACAAGGCTTGTTACGCTGTCAAAGAAAGCTGTCAGGTTGGTTTGACATGATTTGTTCTTGACAAATCTATGCTGACTGTTATTTATCACCTTATTTTCTTCTAGGTGTTTGCAAACTGATTACTTAATTATTTACTCCATTATCTTTCCGGGTACAGAAATTAAGCTAACTGGTCTGTAATTCCCCGGGTTGTCCTTATTTCCCTTTTTATAGATGGGCACTATATTTGCCCTTTTTCAGGCTGGGTCTACACTACCCGCCTGAATCGGCGGGTAGAAATCGACCTCTCGGGGATCGATTTATCACGTCCTGTCGGGACGCAACAATCGATCCCCGAATCGACGCTCTTACCCCACCAGCGGAGGTGGGAGTAAGCGCCGTCAACGGGAAGCCGCAGAGGTCGATTTTGCTGCCGTCCCTACAGCGGGGTAAGTCGGCTGCGATACGTCGAATTCAGCTATGCTATTCGCGTAGCTGAATTTGCGTATCTTAAATCAACCCCCCCCCCCCCCCCCGTAGTGTAGATGTAGCCTCAGTCTTCTGGAATGTCTCCTGTATACCATGACTTTTCAAAGATAATTGGTAATGGCTCAGATATCTCCTCAGTCAGCTCCTTGAGTACTTTAGAATGCATTTCATCAGGCCCTGGTGATTTGAAAACATCTAACTTGTCTAAGTAAGTTTTGACTTGTTCTTTCCCTATTTTAGACTCTGAGCCTACCTTATTTTCACTGACATTCACTATGTTAGACGTCCAATCGCCAACAACCTTCTTGGTGAAAACTGAAACAAAGAAGTCATTAAGCACCTCTGCCATTTCCACATTTTCTGTTATTGTCTCCCCTCCCTCATTGAGTAACGGGCCTACTCTGTCCTTGGTCTTCCTCTTGCTTCTAATGTATTTGTAGAATGTTTTCTTGTTTCCTTTTATGTCCCTAGTTATTTTGTTCTCGTTTCATGCCTTGGATTTTCTAATTTTGTTCCTACATACTTGTGTTATTTGTTTATATTCATCCTTTGTAATTTGACCGAGTTTCCACTTTTTGTAGGATTCTTTTTTGAGTTTTAGATCATTGAAGATCTCCTGGTTAAGCCAGGGTGGTCTCTTGTCATACTTCCTATCTTTCCTATGCAGTGGGATAGTTTGCTCTTGTGCCCTTAATAATGTCTCTTTGAAAAACTGCCAACTGTCTTCAATTGTTTTTCCCCTTAGACTTTCTTCCCATGGGATTTTACCTACCAACTCCCTGAGTTTGCTAAAGTCTGCCTTCTTGAAATCCATTTTCTTTATTGTGCGGGTCTCCCTCCTACCATTCCTTGGAATCGTGAATGCTACCATTTCATGATCACTTTCACTCAAGTGGCCTTCCACTTTCAAATTCTCAACCAGTTCTTCCCTATTTGTCAAAATAAAATCTAGAACAGTCTCCTCCCTAGTAGCTTTCTCCACCTTCTGAAATAAAAAATGGTCTCCAATACATTCCAAGAACTTGCTGGATAATCTGTGCCGTGCTGTGTTGTTTTCCCAATAGATATCTAGGTAGTTGAAGTCCACCATCACAACCAAGTCCTGTGCTTTGGATGATTTTGTTAGTTGTTTAAAAAAAGCCTCATCCACCTCTTCTTCCTGGTTTGGTGGTCTGTAGTAGACCCTACTATGACATCACCCTTGTTTTTTACCCCTTTTATCCTTACCCTGAGACTTTCAACAAATCTGTCTCTTTTTTCCTATCTCAACCTCAGTCCAAGTGTATACATTTTTAATATATAAGGCAAGACCTCCTCCATTTTTTCCCTCCCTGTCCTTCCTGAGCAAGCTGTATCCTTCTACACTAATATTCTAGTCATGCGTATTATCCCACCAAGTCTCTGTGATGCCAACTATGTCATAGTTGTGTTTATTTACTAGCATTTCAAGTTCTTCCTGCTTATTCCCCATACTTCTTGCATTAGTATACAGACATCTACCATTACTGATTTGATTCCCCCCACCCCTGACAGTTCTGTCTTGTCTCTCCCTTATTTCTGCTATAACAGCCCATGCTCCCCCCACAGTGGGGGCCATTGTCGTGTAAGTGTGTAGGGCCATTAATCGTCTCCTGTTACACAGGACTGATTCTTGGGCAATGTGCAGGAAATAGTGGATGGCTTGCAGTCATGGGTTCCCGCACTGAGGTGGGATGATAGACAGCTCATCTTGCCACATGGTACATCAGCTGAAAGGGCTACTTTTCTATGGCTATGCAAGCAGTGATGGTTCACCGGGGATGCTTCACCGATATCAGTGTGGGCTGGTAAGGGACAGTACATGACACTCGCATCTTTAAGAACACAGGGCTGTTCAGAAAGCTGCAAGCAGGGACATTCTTTCCAGCCCAGAGCATTACCAATGGCAATACTCAAATGCCAATTGTGATTCTGGGGGACCCAGCCTACCCCTTGCTCCTTGGGCTCATGAAGCCATACACTGGCCTCCTCAGCAGCACCAAGGAAAAATTCAACTACCGGCTCAGCAGCTGCAGAATGCCTGCTGAATGTGCTTTTGATAAATTGAAGGGACTCTGGCAGTGTTTACTCACTAGATTGAGACACAGTGAGAAAAATATCCCCTTGGTTATAACTGCCTGTTGTGTCCTGCACAATATCTTTAAGACAAAGGGGGAAAACTGCTGCCAGGGTGAAGGGCAAGTGGCTGTCTACCGCCTTTGAACACCCAGACACAAGTGCTATTACAAGAGCCCCGACGCCGCTGCTGGCAGGATGGTGAACATCCCCAAAACCCACAGGACTTACTGCAAGAACTGTGGCAAGCAGCAGCCACACAAAGTGACCCAGTACAAGAAGGGCAAGGACTCTCTATGCTCAGGGAAAGAGGAGATATGATCAGAAGCAGAGTGGTTATAGTGGTCAGACAAAGCCTATCTTCCGTAAGAAGGCCAAGACCACAAAGAAAATTGTGCTGAGGCTTGAGTGTGTGGAGCCCAACTGCAAATCCAAGAGAATGCTACTGTGGCTGACTGTTCAAGTGCTCTTTCAAAGCCTCCATTAACTGCATAGCTTCATTTTTTTTCTTTCCACATTCTTTAATGGATTCCATAACAATGAACAAGATGGAGTTTAGAACTGGATCACCTGGCCCTTTCTCTTCTTGTCTCCTCCCAGCTCAAAGTGCTTGGACCTAGGTTGGACATTAGGAAAAAGTTCCTAACTGTCAGGGTGGTTAAACACTGGAATAAATTGCCTAGGGAGGTTGTGGAATCTCCGTCTCTGGAGATATTTAAGAGTAGGTTAGATAAATGTCTATCAGGGATGGTCTAGACAGCATTTGGTCCTGCCATGAGGGCAGGGGACTGGACTCGATGACCTCTCGAGGTCCCTTCCAGTCCTAGAATCTATGAATCTATGAATGGTGGCCATTAAGAGGTACAAGCACTTTGAGCTGGGAGGAGACAAGAAGAGAAAGGGCCAGGTGATCCAGTTCTAAACTCCATCTTGTTCATTGTTATGGAATCCATTAAAGAATGTGGAAAGAAAAAAAAATGAAGCTATGCAGTTAATGGAAGCTTTGAAAGAGCACTTGAACAGTCAGCCACAGTAGCATTCTCTGCTGGAATGTTCTCTGGGCCTGGAGCTTTGGGTGTCACTTAAGAATTGTATAGTGCTTGCTGTACATTTATAAATGTGGCTGGGTGTATTCCTGAAGCTATGAATTCTGTGGTGCTCGGTGTGCACTTACAAGTACTGTTTGCTTTGAGTACCACTGTGCATTCTGCAATATTTATTGTGAAGTAATAAAGATAATAGAGTGTTTGTATTTAGGAAAAAAAAGTGCAGAAAATCAATGTGCAAACCCCAAAACAAACCACATGCAATGTTATACAATTTTTAACATAACTTAATGGGGTGAAAATTTAAAATTAGAAAAGGAGCAAACATTTCTGTTCATTTGAGTACACAAATTTAGTCTGTTATCGCTACACGTATACACCTGTGAGAACCACGGTTGGTGTGTGAAGCTGTGGGTTTTTTTCTTGAGGCGAGTCAGGGTAATCATACACGCTGTGATGCCAAGTGGTATGTTGGGGGACGTGGGGAGTGGTGACCAGGGAGTTCTCCAAGGATGCAAAGGGTGGAAAGTCCAGGATTTTGGACCTGGAGGTCAACCAGGGTCTGAAGAATTTGGATTTGCTGCCTGAGAAGACCCGCTCTGTCCTGGTGCATTTCCCACTCCTTGTCCTGCTGTGACTCCTGGGCCTTTTTCCTATCCTCTCTGCCTTTCTCCATGCTGTGAGTCATGTTGGCCCTCCAGGCCCCTTTGTTTACAGTATGATCCAGCACTGGCTTGCAGGATCTCACTGAACATGTCCTCCCTCGTTTTCTTTCTCCTTCTCATCAGGGTCACGTGCTCTGGGAGTGTGGAGGGGGCACTCTTGAAGGCCACAATGCCCAAATGTGCTGATGAAAACAGTCAGCTGCACCACTGGATTTACAGTCACAGCAGAAAGGGAAATACACATGTCAAAACTCCCTTCTCTTAGACTAGGGTGACCAGATGTCCCGATTTTATAGGGACAATCCCGATTTTTGGAGCTTTTTCTTACATAGGCACCTATTACTCCCCACTCTCTGTCCCAATTTTTCACACTTGCCATCTGGTCACCCTGTCTTAGACCCATAAACACTTTGAATAAGGCATGCTTATTGACACTGCACCTTGGCACTGCACTGCTCTCCAGCCGCAGCCATGGTGAGTACAGCCTGCCAGGGGTGAAAGGGAAAAGGCTAATCTGTTGCATGAAGCTATCAATGTTGGTCCCTATGAGTGTAGGGCAATGGCAGCGAATATTGGCACTATTTCCACAGGCGGTGGTGATTTTAGCTGAGATCTCACTCTTGAGGGTCACAAAGGCACAGAGAATACAGCTGCTACTGGCATCCCCAAGCTGCCCTGGCCTGTATGCTGTCAGCCTGTTTACTGCAATGGTTCCAGCAGAGGTCTTTGCAGAATGGCATGGGGGAGTGTCCTACTGTGGAGGGAGACATAAGGCAGCCATCAAGATCTCACAGGAGGATAAACGGGACACCCCTGTGTACATCAACAAAGTGCCCTCACACACCTAACTCAAGAGGTGAATGAAAAGCAGACTGCAACTCTGCCTCTGTTTGTTGTACCTCTCTCTCCTCTCATGCGAGTAAAACAATGAAAAGTCAATACTTTTGTCTTGTTAACTTGGAGATGAGCCGGGTACCACCTTTAAATGTAAACACTGTAAGGAAAAATGCATGGACATGCTTACCTGACTTCCCTTCCCCTTCATCAGGCTCATGCGTGCTCACCTGGTGGGAGCGAGTCTCACACAGGTCCTGGCTCACAGCATGGCTGGCATCCCTCACTGCATCTGCCCCCCTCCTCCTCTTCTTCCTCCTCCTCCTTGCTGCCCATGGCAGGGTTCTCTGTCTCATACTAGGTGGCCCCTTACACATTCCTGATATACCAGACATTCTGACACTTGGGAGAACAGCATGGGCCCTCCCCTGCCTGCATGATGGTCATGCCACATGGGGGAAGCCATTTTGAAGAGTGCGCCACTCTGCCCCCCACCAGTCTGCGCTTGCACACAGTGTGCCTGCAAGATCAGGCTGGTGGGGGTTGTGACAGAGCAGGGAGCAGGGCGGATTTGACCTGGGAATGTTGCAGAGAAGTTAAGGAAGCTACCTGAGCTGTAACCTGAGCCAGGAGGGGGATTGGGAGAAGTGACACCTTCTGCCCAGGAGACTGGAGAGGAGAGCGGGGAGAAAGCTGCTGAAGGGGTTTTTAGTTTTCAGTTTGGGCTGGATGGGGCAACGCAGGGAAACCCAAGCTGGGGTCTAAGCTCCCTAAATCCCCCAGAAGGACTTGATTGAGGGGTTCTGGTTGTACCTACACGCGCTGCTTAGGACTGTGTTCCTGTCATCTAATAAACCTTCTGTTTTACTGGCTGGCTGAGAATCACGGTGAATCTCAGGAAGAGTGGTGCAGGGCCCTGACTCCCCCACACTCCGTGACAACTGGTGGGAGTGGTGGGATCTACTGCACCCCGTGGACAGCGCTTCCTGCAGTAAGTGACTGGGGAGCAGTAAAACGAAGGGTGATTGACGGGGACCAGGCGTGCTGAAGAGTCAATGAGGGACGGTTTCAGGGGGCGATTCACCCCTGAGAGTGTGTGACCAGCGAGAAGGACTTTTGCAGTAACAGGTCCCCCAGGGGATCCCAGTGAGTGGTCCCGGGGCAGAGGAGTCTGCAGCTCGACCCTACGGAGAGGTGGTGACCTCGAGAAGGGCTGGCACACTAGGGGTCTCCCTGGAAACTGTGGGGAGCGGTGAGCACCCAGGCCTGTGAGTGGCCAGCAGGAAGATGTATGCCAAGCAGCTTAAGAGCGACCTGGTGGAGCTGTGCAAGCAGAGAGGGCTGCACAGTGGGAGGCTCACCAAAGAACAGCTCATTGCCCAGCTGGAGGAGGGAGATCGCTGGAATGAACTGATTCCTGTCTCTGAGGGAAGCAGCCTGGCAGATGCAGCACAGGCATCAGTGTCTGTCCCAGCTGGGAGTGGTCAGCCGGCTGCTGAGGGCTTCCCGAGACACCTCCTTCCTATGCCTAGGGGAAGGGTGGGGAGGAGCCCAACAAATACCGAGGGCACCATGATCCCCCCGGCCAGCAGGGGATCCTCCTAGCAAAGCTCACCGGCCAGCAGGGGATCCTCCCGGCGATGCTCGGCATCCGTGGAGCGGAAGTGGCTGGAATGGGAGAAAGAGCTAAAACTGAGACAGCTGGCAGATCGTGAAAAACAGAGACAGTATAAACTGGAAGAGAAAGAGAGCAGAGGCAGCATGAACAGGAGGAGAAAGAGAGACAGCGTCAGCATGAACTGGAGCTGGCGAGGCTGAGGGGCAGCGAGCCCCCGGCTGCGGTAAGTGCGGGGGGACCCAGGACTGCACGGAGCTTTGATAAGTGCATCCTGGCCCAGCGTAAGAAGGGGGAGGATATGGATGACTTCCTGGAGGCCTTTGAGACGGCCTGCGAGCTGCACCAGGTTGATCCTGCGGACACTCCGGGTCCTCACCCCCTTACTGGACCCCAAAGTCGTTGCACTGTACCACCAACTGGAAGGGGCGGAGAAAGGGGACTACGAACTATTCAAAAAGGCCCTGCTACGTGAGTTTGGGCTGACTTCTGAGATGTACCGGGAAAGGTTCCGGAGTCAGGATAAAACCCCTGAGATCTCATATCTGCAACTAGCCGTTCGCATGGAGGGATACGCCAGCAAGTGGGCAGATGGGGCCCCGACGAACGAGGACCAGGTTAAACTGCTGGTACTGGAGCAACTGTATGAGCAGTGCCCATCTGACCTGAGGCTGTGGTTGAGGGACAAAAAGCCAGAGAACCCGCGACACGCAGGGCAGCTGGGCGATGAGTTTGTGAAGAGCTGGTCAGGGGGAGGCAGGGAGGAGTCCCAAAGGAACAGCCCCGCCACGATGCAGAGAGAGTTTCACCCTGGGACCTCCCAAAGGGGGAATATGGGGAATCCCCTCCCAAGGGGAACACCCAGTGTCAGGGACAACCGACCGGTTCGAGGGGACCAACAGGACATGAGCTGCTATTACTGCGGCCAAAGAGGCCACATTCAGACCCAGTGCCCCAAGTTCAAGGACAAACTGAGCAGACCAAACCCACCCCAGGTTAACTTGGTAGAGGCCCAGATGGAAGAGGGGCAGGCTTCCCAGGCAAGGGGGGCTGGCAGCTTATCAACTGCTCAAGAGAGAGAAGGGCCACAGGCCAGCTTCTCTGGGGGTCTGGATGCTCCAGACTCCAAGTTCTCCGTTTACAGGGGGGGCATGGGGCTGTCCCTGCGGAGCGAGTGCCTTGTTCCCCTGGAGGTGGATGGGAGGAAAGTCTATGGATACTGGGACACGGACGCTGAGGTGACACTGGCCCGGCCCGAGGTGGTAGCTCCAGATCAGGTGATACCCAACACCTTCCTGACCCTGACGGGGGTGAGCAGGACCCCATTCAAGGTGCCCATGGTGAGGGTACACCTGAAATGGCGGGCCAAGGAGGGCCCCAAGGACGTGGGAGTGCACCACCATTTGCCCACTGAGGTGTTGATGGGGGAGGTTGCAAGGAGAGGTTCCTGTGGGAGAAGGGATTCCTATACTGAGAATGGGCTCCCCCCGGGGAGATGGCATCCTGGGGGATCAGGAGGCAGCTGGTGGTACCCCAGAAGTATCGCCACAAGCTACTGTACCTGGCCCATGACATCCCTCTCGCAGGGCACCAAGGGATCCAGCGCACCAGGCAGAGGCGGCTATAGAATTTTTACTGGCCTGGGGTCTTTACCAATGTTTGACAGTACTGCCAATCCTGTGACCCTGCCAGAGGGTTGGGAAGACCCAGGACAAGGGGAAAGCGGCTTTGAGACCTTTGCCCATCATAGAGGAGCCTTTCCAGAAGGTGGCCATGGACATAGTGGGACCTCTCAGCAAGACGACCCGGTCAGGGAAGAAATACATTCTGGTGGTGGTAGATTTCGCCACCCGCTACCCCAAGGCAGTGCCCTTATAATCCATCGAAGCAGACACTGCGGCAGATGCGGTGCACTTCCCAAGGAAGTCTTAACAGACCAAGAGTCCAACTTCATGTCGGCCCTACTCTGGTGCTTGTGGGAGAAATGTGGGGTCTGGCACAACTGGGCCTCAGCGTATCACCCCCAATCCAACGGGCTGGTGGAGAGGTTCAACGGAACGCTAAAGATGATGCTAAAAACATTTATGAACCAGCACCCGCAGGATGGGGACAAGTACTTACCTCACTTGCTGTTCGTGTACAGGGAGGTACCCCAGGAGTCTACCAGGTTTTTGCCTTTCGAACTGTTATATGGAAGGCGGGTAAGGAGGCCCCTAGACCTGATGAGAGACGAATGGGAGGGGAAAGCCACTCCCAATGGATAGTCGTGGTGGAGTATGTCCTGATCTTCCGGGAAAGACTTGCCGAGCTCATGGGCCTGGCCAGGGAGAATCTGGCCAGAGTCCAGAGGAAGCAGAAGGTCTGGTATGACCACACAGCACAGGCCTGCACCTTCGCCACCGGGGATCAGGTGATGGTCCTCATCCATGTGACAAAAAACAAACTCCAGGCTGCCTGGGAAGGGCCCTTCAAGGTTGTCAAGCAACTAAATGAGGTAAACTATGTGGTGGAGCTGTCGAACCGGGCGCACCACCGCCGGGTGTACCATGTGAATATGATGAAGCCATATTATGACAGGGGGAATGTGGTGTTGGCCGTGTGAGGACATTGGGAGATGACCCTTTAGTAGATCTAGTCCCTGGGACAAGAGCTGGTTTCCCCCTGGAAGCAATTCCCCTCTCTGATCAGTTGACCCCGGCCCAGCAAGCTGAGATCAGAGGGGTGCTGCATCTGTACTGACAGCTGTTTTCCAGCCAGCCTGGACGCACTAATCTGACTGTCCACTGGGTGCATACAGGATCGCACCCGCCTATAAAATGCTCCCTCTTCCGAGTCACAGGGAAAACTGCTCAGGACCTGGAAAGAGAGGTCAGGGACATGCTGGCTTTGGGGGTGATCCAGCCATCTTCCAGCCCTTGGGCCTTGCCGGTGGTGCTGGTCCCCAAAATGGACGGGTCGATCCGGTTCTGTGTGGACTATCAGAAGCTCAATGCCATCACTGTAGCTGATGCCTACCCAGTAGCGTAGCTAACGGGGTGCAGGGGAAGCAGCCCCTTCCCCCGCCTTTCCAAAAGTGGCTGGAGGAGCGAGGGAGGGCGCAGGCTGGCAGCCCGCAGCGCAGCCAGCAGCCATGGTGGGGCAGCGGGCACGGCCAGAGGAGTGGGGGAGGGGCGCGGCATGTGGCATGCGGCCCGCAGCACGGCCAGCAGCCGCAGCCGGAGGAGCGGGGGGGGGGCGCAGGCTGGCAGCCCGCAGTGTGGCCGGCAGCCATGGGGGGGCGGCGGCCGTGGCCAGAGGAGCGGGGGGGGGCCACGGGGGTGGCACGGCAGGGCCAGAGGAGCCATGGGGGGGAAGCGGGGGGGCGGCCGGAGGAGGAGCCAAGGAGGGGGGGCTCCTATGTCCCTTGGAGTGGCCGGAGGAGGAGCTAAGGGGGGCGTGGCCAGAGGAGGAGCCAAGGGGGGGGCGCCTTTTTTATGTTTGCTCCCCCTCCTCTTAGAAGCTGACTACACCACTGCGCCTACCCCATGCTCAGGCCTGATGAGCTCCTAGACAAGCTGGGTGGCGCTCGGTACCTTACCACCATGGATCTTACAAAGGGCTACTGGCAAGTGCCACTGGATGCAGATGCCAGGCTGAAATCGGCCTTTATCACCCCTCTGGGGCTCTATGAGTTCCTGACCCTGCCTTTCGGCCTCAAGGGAGCGCCGGCCACCTTCCAGGGCCTGGTGGATCAGCTACTGAGGGGGATGGAGAATTTTGCCATGGCGTATATTGACGACATCTGTGTCTTTAGCCAGACCTGGGAGGGTCATGTGTCACAGGTTAAACAAGTGCTGGACCGGCTCCAGGAGGCTGGGCTGACCGTAAAAGCTGAGAAGTGCAAGGTGGGGATGGCTGAAGTATCCTACCTAGGTCACCGGGTGGGGAGCGGCTGCCTAAAGCCGGAACCAGCCAAAGTGGAGGTGATCAGAGACTGGCCTGCTCCGCAAACCAAAAAGCAGGTCCAAGCCTTTATTGGGATGGCGGGGTACTATCGAAGGTTCGTGCCCCACTTTAGCCCCATAGCCGCCCCCATCACTGAGCTGTGCAGGAAGGGGAAGCCAGACAATGTGGTCTGGACCGAGGAGTGCCAGGAGGCTCTCCGGGCACTGAAGGAAGCTCTGGTCAGTGGCCCAGTTCTGGCAAACCCAGACTTTGACAAGCCCTTTATGGTGTTCACCGACGCCTCAGACACGGGACTGGGGGTGGTGTTAATGCAGGAGGATGAAAACGGGGAGAGACACCTGATCGTGTACCTGAGCAAGAAGTTGTTACCCCAGGAGCAGAACTACACGGCCATCAAGAAGGAATGCTTGGCCATGGTGTGGGCCCTTAAGAAACTAGAGCCATATCTCTTTGGGCGACACTTCACCGTGTACACCGACCACTCTCCCCTGACTTGGCTACATGAGATGAAAGGAGCCAACGCCAAGCTCTTGAGGTGGAGCCTGCTCCTGCAGGATTATGACATGGACATGGTCCATGTGAAGGGAAGTGACAACCTGATAGCGGACGCGTTGTCCCAGAGAGGGGGCCCTGAACTTCCCCAGGTCACTGGTCAGAGTGACCCCTCTCAGTTCAGTCTCGAAGGGGGGAGAGATGTGATGGAGCAGGGAGCGGGGCAGATTTGACCTGGGAATGTTGCAGGGGAGTTAAGGAAGCTACCTGAGCTGTAACCTGAGCCAGGAGGGGGGTTGGGAGAAGTGACACCTTCTACCCAGGAGACTGAACAAAGGAGAGGGGAGGGGGGAGAAAGCTGCTGGAGGGGTTTTTAGTTTTCAGTTTGGGCTGAGTGGTGCAATGCAGGGAACCCCAAGCTGGGGTCTAAGCTCCCTAAATCCCCCAGAAGGACTTGATTGAGGGGTTCTGGTTGTACCTACACGCTCTGCTTGGGACTGTGTTCCTGTCATCTAATAAACCTTCTGTTTTACTGGCTGGCTGAGAGTCACGGTGAATCTCAGGAAGAGGGGTGCAGGGCCCTGACTCCCCCACACTCTGTGACAACGGTGAAGTAGCATGCTCTTCAAAATGGCATCCCAGCCAAGACATGTACCAGACAGGAGACAAACCAGCCAAAATGAGAACTGTCCGATTTTGGCCTCTCTATCTCAGACTCCTCCAAGGTATCGAGTGGTCTGCAGGGTGCTGGTGGAGTCTCCACCGCGTATGCCATGCAGTTCATTGTACCCATGACAGGTCTGTGGCACAGCACCAGATTTATTGTGTGCTCCCTGGCCTTGTGGTATCCCTGGTAAAATTCATTCATCTTCACACAGCACTGCTGCTGTTCCCTGTCAGACCCCTTCACCTGAATCTCCCATGCAATCTGCTTGTAGATGTCCACATTTCTACTGCTGATCCATAGCTGTGCTTGCACAGCGTCTTCTCCCCACAGGCCCAGGGGATCCAACACATCCTGTCTGCCCCAGGCAGGACTGCATGTAGTACCTCTCGGTGTGCATGGAGCTGGCATGGTCGGTTGGGCATTTGCACACAACTAGGGAGACCTGCCAGGTGTGCTTCCCAAGGTGGGCAATCAGGAAAAGGCATTTAAAAAACACACAAGTAGGGGGTATAAAGGAGAGGTGATGGAAGGTGGCATCTGGTCTCTGTGACCCTTAAGCAATGGAATTTTAAATTGTGACCAGAGCGGTCACCGTCACTGAGAATGGGGCATTGTGGGACAGCTGCTGGAGGACTGTTAGGGTCGAGACAGGTCATGCAGTGTCTACACTCACACTGCATTGCCCTAAGTAGGTCAACCATGACTCCATGCCAATCGGGGACATGGCTTTACTGCGTCGCCGTAATGGGGCACTTACATTAGCCAGAGACAAATCTGAGCGTAGACACATTCACAGATAGATCGGCACAAGATGCCTTATGCCTTTGTATTGTAGAACAGGCCCATGCTAAAAACTGGGCTCACAGACACACCGCTTCTAACAGACACGGAGATGAGGAGCCAAGATGGACCTCAGAGGAGTTTGGCGTGTTGGGGGCCATTGCTTCTACCAATATGGACTCTGACTTGAGCCTGACTTTTCCATGCTAACCTAAGGACTTCCCAATGCTGGATTCCAGAGGACTAATAAATGCCACCTCATTTTGAAAAGGCTTCCCTGTATCGCTAAAGATATTCACTGTTTGCATTGCTCCTCAAAGGTACAGAGTCTCTACAGGCCTTTGAACGAAGGTGGACTCATTGCAGGAGCTCATGATGAGAAATGGAGGTACTAGAGTCCCCAGGCTCAGTCTTGGAGCTGGAGAGCTGCAGAGCTCACCCTGGTAAAAAGTATGGACCCCTAGGATCTGGCACCCAACCAGCATCACTGCCAGGAGACTGCCAAAAGGCTGGAGTGCAGCACAGCGCCTGCACATCTATGACGCTCAACAGGGGAGATGCAGGGACAGGACATGACTTGCCCAAGGTCACAAAGGGAGTTGAGAATGGAACCAGGAGTCCTGACTGCCATGTGCTGGGCCTCAGCCACGAGGCTACCTTTACTCTGTGGAAAGGATTCCCAAGTTGTTTTGGGCTCTCTGCATCCCCTCGGCATGCTGTTAGTGACATGCACAGTGCACACTGCAGCCTGTGCTACTCTCCCGGGGGCTTGGCCTTATCTCCCGGATCTGAACCATCCCTCAGTCAGCGGGTGAGTCATTCAGACAAGGGGTTTCCCTGTTTGGGTCTCTAGCTGTCATGGCAGTTGCCTGGCAATACCAGCCCAGTGACTATGTGCATTTATTATGGTTTGGTATCCATGGCAACCAGCACTACAATGCTTCTCCACAGCCAGTGGGGTAGGAGGAGGAAGCGGGACTTCCCCACTCCAAGTGCAGGGAAGTTTCTCCTGGGGAAGCCCGGCCAGCCAGATGGGTCCCATCCAGCAGGCTGGAATTGGCAGCTGCTCAGGGCAGGCTGGGTCTCTCTGATTGTCTTTCGCCTTTGCAGAGAATTCAAGTGCAAACAGGGCTCCACCTTCTCAAACAAAGCTGTGGGTGCACCCACCTGCCTGGCAGGAGATGGACAGAAACAGGCTGACTCACTCAAGGAGGGAGCAGGAGTTTGGGGAGGCACAGCCTTGCCTCCATGTCCCTGCCCTTCCCCTCCAGCTTCACTCAGGCTTGTCTCACATGGCCCCAGCCATGCTGGGTCTCCATCCAGTGCCACTGCGCTGTGGCATTAATGGGGGAATCCTTGCCCCAAACAGCCCCCCCAAAGCAGTCGTGTCTCCTGTACATCAGCCACTTGTGTGGATGTGCTCAGCCCAGATCTGGCCTTCTAGGGGGCAAAGAGAACAGGGGTCTGTTGTCCCCATCTCCATGGAAACAAGCCCTAAGGTTAAATTGACCCTAACCCTCCCTCTCCCATTCTCCACCCTCCACAATATGCTGGGATGGGAGCTGTGTCAAGCCAGTCCTTGCTGTTCAAAGAGAGCTCCCTGTCTCTTCCATCCCCAGGTGGGCCCAGTGCAAGAGGAGACAGATGACAAGTAAGAGCCTGCAGTGCTGGGGAGAGGGAGACTGCAGAACAGGTTTCTCTGATCAAAAAGATCATAAAGAGGGAGGTGAGGCTGGGCCTGGCCCGCCCTCCACCTCACAACTGCAATTCCTTCCTGCCAGAGAGAGACTGGATATGAGAGACAGACAGGTGAGGCCCCACCATTTACTATTGTTATCACAGTAGCATCTAGGGGCCACCATCAGGGATCGGGGCACCACTGTGTCTGGAACAGCACAAGACATCAACTGACATCAGAGCCCCCATTGTATCAGGTGCTGCACAGACCTGCATCAAGATCAGAGGCCCCCCGTCATGCCAGGTGCTGTACAGACCCCAACAGAGATAAGGGGGACCCATTGTACCAGGTGCTGCACAGCTTCTGACTGAGATCAGGGCCCCCATTGTGCTAGGCGCTGCACAGATGCACATTAAGAGACACTTCCTTCAGTCCCTAGAATCAGCGCCGTGCCTATGCCAGGGCTAGCGTTGGTGAGGTCCCCACGTCCACCACCCTGTGGTGGGGGGAGGCTTGCTGCTGAGTGGGGTTTCAAAAGCTGCCAGATCACCCCCCAGCCACACACTCCCTCCTCTGAGTCTACAAGAGCAGGTCCCTACAGCTACAGCAGCAATACCTTCTGCAGCCATGCATAGCTCAGGAGTTGGACTCACATGGCAATCACTATGTTGTCCAACGTCAGGGATTGAGCCAGGGATCACTAAAGCTTCAGCGCCCGGCCCCGTGGAGCCCTGATCTCAGCCAGGGTCTCCGCACCATGAGCTAAAGAGCCAACCTCTGTAGGTGGGGGAATGTAAGAGACTCTCATCCTTGGTGCACTGGGGACATGTACCACACACAGACCATAGTGCTGGCTCTGTGTATGCCTTTCCCCATTCTGCCCCATGTGGAGGCCAGGGCTCAGGGGCGACTGGGGCTCAGTGCAGAAAGAGCAGAGGACAGTGCCACTTCTCTCTGGCACCACTTGCCACGAGGCCCTGGGACAGCATCCTGCTGGTGAGCAAGCAGATACAGGCCAAGTGCACACATGATCCTAGCCAAGATAAGAACAAGAGAGAAACCAAGCCCTGCGGTCTGGGCACATGACTCATTTGTGGGTTGTATGATCATTCAGTGATGAATTCATGAGGCCTGGTTTGTTATCAGGGCTTTTTCCATTGCTACTACCAGCCCCCTCAGCCAACTGAGCCTGGTAACACACACTAATACATATACAAACACACAAACTCGCTATAGATACACCACACACACAAAATATACATACACCACACACTACACCTCCCCCCCACACAGCACATGTTCATTATAGATACACCACTCCCTCAGCCGACGCGTGCCCACATCCTCACACATCATATATATCTCTCCTCACACACAACACTGCTCTGATTTTCCCCAGGACAGCTCCCCAGCCCACCAAGGTGCTGGTTAGTCTCAGCTCAGAGACATCTCTGGGGAAAATGTCTCCCTGTTCTGGCTACATGTGACCCCACTAAATGGAATCAGACGTTTGCTCTTAAACCCTTATTTTCAGGATCATCTGACTGGCCCTCATGAGCACGTTACCAAAGACACCTGGGTCAGGGACGGTGCTCGGCCAAGCCCCTGCATCCTCCTCAGTGAGACAGGACTCCTCGGCGGCAGCAGCTGCAGGAAGCTCAAGTACCTGCAGAAAGAGCGGGCACATGGAGCCGGCGGTGACTGACTGAGACAGACCCAGCCTCTGACAGAGTGATGGGCAGGCGCATGAGACCCTGGGGAGAGAATGGCAGCCAAAGGTTTGCTGGGTCTCAGGCTGTTCTCCTGCAAATGCTCCATAGAAGAGTCAGTATGACCAAGCAGAGAGGGGGAGGGGCAGGAGACCAGGATTTACTATTGAATATTGCTCTCTTGGGAATGGCAAAGGCTGCCTCCAGCCACTGTGCAGCCTTGCAAGCCCCAAGGAGCTGACGAGTCTGAGGGGTAGGAAAGAGAAGAGGGGAAGGTTGTGCTACAGAGGCATAAGAAGGAAGGACTGGTTTTTAGAGGGGCATCTCTGTCTGTGGTGTTTCTAAAATCTTATCCGAGGGGTATGCATGGGCCAGATGAATGGACCATGAATGGTCCCTTCTACCCCAGCTGGTTACAAGAAGGAGCTATCTCACTATGAAGATACAGGTCAGTGAATTTAATGTCAGTTCAGGACTTCCAAACCACGATTTCCAAGTGCTGCTTCTGCACTGACTGGTACAAGCTCAAAGCCCCCTGGCGAGCACATCAGGGCCATGAATCCTGTTTTACCAAGTGGGAAACAAAGGTGGAGAGACTCACCCAAGGTCCCACAGCACGTCAGAGCAGAGTAGGGCCTGGAACGTGAGAATCCAAGTTGTTCCTCCCACTCCCAGTTCTTGTCACTAGACCCTCACTCCCCTCCTTGAGCTGGGGATGGAACCCAGGAGACCTGGCTCCCAACCCCCTGATTCTAACCCACTGGATACAGCCCACAGCCACAGATAGAACCCAGGAGTCCTAAACCCAGCTCCCTCTCCTATAAAATACCTTTATTACACAACATGTACTCCACTGTGGAACTCTGTGATGCCAGCTACCAGTGAGACCCAGAGCCCCATCACAATCAAATGAGCACGGATGAATGGATAGAGCTGCGCATGACTCTGATTAGCCCGTGCAGCTACAACCAGAACAGCTGCGAGGCCACTCTATCCTCTAGTGACAGTGTATTCCAGTGGGGTCCTTGGCCTGTGCTAGGAAGACCCCACCCCCTTCAGTATTGAACACTGACCCAATGCATTACATGTGGGAGGGATCTGCTTCCTCTGGCAGAGCCCAGATGCCAGGTTAGATGAGCCACTGATAACCAACAGCCCCTGTGAAGCAAGGGGCAGGCCATGGGGTGCAGTGTCTGACCCTGACAGGTGCCAAGCCCTCTCTGTTCAATCCTAGCCCCTGGTGAGCAGCACTTCCAGCCACTGCAGCACCCCCACTGAATCGCCCTCTGAATGAGCACTGCAGCACAGCCAGCCAGCACATACCGGAGGCATGGCTCATTGAAAGGAGACACTCCAAGCCTCCCCTCCCCCAGCCACAGGCAGAAGGAGCCCTGGCTGCACTGTGATGCTCTGGGGCATCGCCAGGAGGGGCTGAGACTAGCAGATGGGGGATTGGGCATGGGGCGGAAGGCCCTGCACCGGGCTAGGAACCCTGAGTGTGTCAGTTCCCCTTTCTGCATGCGGCTAAGGGGCATCGCTCCTCAGAGCGACATGATTCACCCCCATGCCGTGCCCCAGGGCACCATGTGCATCACCTGCAAACTGCCACCCTGAGCACTGGAAGAACCGCTCCCCAGCTCGCCAGTGCTGGGGTTACACTTCCAGCTCCAACTCTGGCCTCCCCCAGCTCTATGGGGGCTCTCCTCTGGCTAGCACCCTATATTTCCCCCACCCCACCCCCATGTAGGGGCGTGGCCAAGGAGAAGAGGGAGCAGTTCAGGGGGAGGGGAGGCATGGCCATTGCACATTGGGGCTGATTCCCTGTCTGCTGTGCGTTAAAATGCTGCTGCTCTGCTTGGAAGCATTTCAGTCCCTTAGCACATGTGTGAAGGGCAGCAGAGGGTCCTGCCCATGGTGTTCCAGCTATGCTGGGCTCCTGCATGGCTCACAGGCAGCCCTGACTCTCAAAGGAAGTTGGAGCTGCCCAATTTTACACAGTCCCCTATCCACCACCCCTCCAGACTACACCAAGCCCAGCTCAGCCACAGCTCAGAATTGTAATTGGGAGCAGCAGTCACCACACACAGGTGCCAGGCTTCCCCACAGCCACTGGGTGCAGATGCCAGGGCACAACTGCCATGGGCTACACTCCCACCTTGCCTGACAGAGCTCACTTGGTCTGTGGACATGAGAAGTAACCTGGCCTCAAGTGCATGGTTGTCCCTGGGCCTCCTCCCCCTCTTGCATCAGACCTGCTGGCATGGGGGGTGGGAGAACATTGCAGAGCTGGGATAGGCAAGGGTGCCTGCCTCTCCGACACCAACAGCACTTGGACTCTCCCCCTCCCCCACCTGAGAGTCAGAGAACTGGTTTGGCGAGGAGATGTCAGAGAACAGCGTGAGGCATGTTTATGATTGATGGAGAGGGCAGGGCAGGGAGCAGTGAAGAGCTGTGTGAGGCAGGGGGAAGCAGCCTGACTTGGACAAGCACCTCTGAGGCGGAGTGAGTGATGTGCCGTTGCCGCCCGCTCGCGGCAACAATGCCATCAGCCAGGGAAGGGGAAATTTTCCTGGGTCACTACCAGCAGCTCTCAGGAAGTGAGCGTGCAAAGGACATGGTATAGGGCTGCAGGGCAGGTGCCTGTGTGCAGGGATGCCTGGCATGAAAAGGGACAGAAAGTCCATTCTAAGTTGGGCTCCCATTTGGCTTCCACAGCACCTGCAGGAGAATCCACCGGAGATGTTACCAGCATGGGACAGGGGAATCGCTAGCACCAGACCCAATGCCCGGGACTCCAGCAGGGGATACTGGGACGCTCCTCTGCCTCTTCTCCTCTCATACACACAATATCCAAAAACGCCCTGAGAGGCAAGCTGGCCTGTCCCTGGTGCTTTCCGACGCCTCTCTGAGCCCACGCTCAAAGGAACCAAGTTTTGGACACTCCGAACAAAATGTGTGCCGGGCCCTGGTGCAAACATTTTTGAGCTCTTAACACAGGAAAGAGAATTTGTCACATCTGAGACAGAAAAACTCCCTGGCAGGAAGGGAGCTGGGCAGGTTCCACTCTCTATTAGCTGCACAAGGAGCAGGGAGGGGATTGCTAGGCCGAAGCATTTGTAAACCGACCTGAAGGAGGCTGTGCCGAGACAGGCTGCATGGTCCAGCTTGCTCCCTCTCTCTCCAGGCCCCTGGGGCTCCGTTTAACACAGGATCTTGCTAGCTGGCTCCCACAGTAAAGAGTTTGACTTTCTAACTCCCTGGCCTGGCTCCAGGCTTGCTCCCCGCCTCCTGGGAGACTCTTTAAGGGCCTTGTTCTGGGAAGCGTATTTTCCACGCAGGCTGGGTGGCTGCAAAGTGAAGGGAAAGGGGAGGAGGATGCTGGGGGCTGGCCCCAGCGTAGGCTCCCGGGGAACCGTTTCTTGCTGACTCCTCTAAAGCGGCTCTGGCTGCCACTAGGCAGAGTCAGAAGCCACCAGCATGAATGGGAGCGGCCCTGGCAGGAAAGGCCCAGTCTGCCCGGCATGAGTCAGTGGAAATGCAGAAGCTGAGCAGAGATTCTTAAAAGAAAATTCATATTGCCATAGCGACCTGGTGGGGAGGGCCCAGGGCCCGAGCTGCCAGCTCATCCTGCCCCAGCTCAGCTTCCTTGGGCAGTTTTTAGCCACCCCACGAGGTCCTGGCAAAGGCAGCGGATTTCAAAAGGGCTGAGCTAGTTGGGAAATCGATGCTCCCTCACATGACAGCTGCACACCACTCCGGGCACATTCCAACAAAGAAGGACATTCACTCACAGCCAGCCCCCAGAAATAGTCCCCCTGCTCTTCGTAAACAAGCCTGCCCAGTTATAAAATGCAGCTCTCCAGGCAGGCAACTTTGTGACTGCGGCGGCGGGGGCGGAGGCAGGTGAGATTTGGAAATGGTGGGACAGGCGGCCATGATCAGTGCCAAGGCTGGAGTCAGAGACCACCATGAGGGAGGCGCACATGGACAAGGCTAGAAAGGCAGACAGATAGATCGGCAGCTGAGCCCCAGCCTCTTGGCCTATTGAAAAGGGCTGCGCGGCTCCATTCCACACACACCCTTGCAGGGCCCAGGACAGGCACCTGGTACTTGGGACTCTCACACTCCCTGCCTCAGGCAACCCAGTCCTTATTCCCTCCCCGACCAGAGCCCTGCTCCTGCATCGCTACAGAGCCCTGTGCACATGCTGCTCAGGGCTTCCTGCTGTCATTCATTCAGCAGTCACCCAGCCCTGTTTCCCTCCCTTGGGCAGGCTGGGCCCTGGGCGTTTAACCCTTTCCATACCCCGGCAGCGTCTTTTTGGTAGGAGGTCTCAGATGCGGCAAGTATGTGCATGGTCCACAGGAGTGGGCGCAGAGACCTTTCACACACACAGCTCCCATCTCAGGACATGCGTTCCCTTGGGAATCCCTTCATTGCTCTTAACAACACATGGCTTCCTGGCTGTGCTGCCACCTGATTCTTCCTCACCCTTGGAGAAGATGCCGCTGGGTTTGGCCTGAAGAAGAGCTCTGTGTGAGCTCAAAAGCTCATCTCACTAATAGAAGTTGGTCCAATAAAAGATAACTTCACCTGCCTTGTCTCTCTTGGTCCCTGCAGTGGCAGGGATGGCGCCTGCATTCCCAGTAGGTTAAACAGGGCATCCTGTTATTGACAAACCAGAGACAGACATGTCAGGGAACCCAAAACAGCATCCAAAAGAAATGCAACCCCATCCTATTTGCCAGAGCCCTAGCTCCCATTATGCTGCAGGGAGGGAGTTCAGACTGCCAGAGTCCCTGCTGTAACTGATGGGCACTGCTGTGGGAAAGCTCACAGCACTGGGGTCAGGGCTGGAAGACAAGGCACGGCTGTGGGGAAGCTCACAGCACTGGGGTCAGGGCTGGCAGACAAGGCACGGCTGTGGGGAAGCTCACAGCGCTGGGGTCAGGGCTGGCAGACGAGGCACGGCTGTGGGGAAGCTCACAGCGCTGGGGTCAGGGCTGGCAGACAAGGCACGGCTGTTGGGAGGCTCACAGCGCTGGGGTCAGGGCTGGCAGACAAGGCACGGCTGTGGGGAAGCTCACAGCACTGGGGTCAGGGCTGCAGACAAGGCACGGCTGTGGGGAAGCTCACTGTGACAAGTCCCAGCTGTAAGAGAAGAGCACTTGTGAGGCTGTCCTCACTGAAATAATGATGCTTTTGTTCTGGGGCAGTCAGAGCAGCCCACTATAGAGCTGCCACTGGGTGAGCTACGGGCAGATCAGGACAGGGACACTGGAATGTTGGAGAGGTTTTGTTGCTCTGGCAACAGCTGTATGTACTCCAGATGTGGCTGCGCTCACAGAAAGCATAAAGGGCCGGAAATCCCTCTGTTGGTCAGTTTTTCACGTCACGGATGGTCTCCCCTCACCCACTATGTACAACAAAAGCACAAAAGGGAAACGGCACATTCATTGTTTCTGTGCAGTTGGCAAGATGGCCTGTGGCAAGGCGGCAGCAGCACCCCACAGCTTCCTGGGACCACGTGGAAGAGGCTCAGCAGCTGGTCGGGAAGCAGCGAGAGACGATGATAAGGGGGCCCCTGTGGTATGAAAGGGGGGCAATGGAGGCAGAACTTAGGGCTTCAGCTTTCTGTAGGCACATCCTCCACTTCTTCCCAGGAGGGGAGCAGAGCATGTGCCCATATGCATTTGGATCTGATCCTTCAATCTCCCAGCCAGTAGCATTGTGCAGCACTCCAGCCAGGGGCAGCAGCTTCAACCAGCAAAACTAAGGGGGACTGCCCAAGATGCAGGGCAAGCACCTTGCAAACGGCAGCAGGCAGTGACTGGGAATAGGTGAGACAGAGAGATGAGACAGACTAATGGCCCCAGCACAGAATCTGCAGTAAAACTACACAGTGAGATTTTTCAGATTCCGAGCTGGTGTTCAGCCATGGCCTTTCCTGAGCTACACGCCAAGCACGGTGCCAGGTTTCAGTTCCTGGCACGGGGGAAGCCTCCTCCATGGGAGGGAGAGAGGAGCTGAAGTTAGTCAGGAAAGCTCAGCATTGCCAAAAAGCCCTGGAGAATCATTGCTGGCTTTGGAGTCAGAAGCCAGGCTCTAGTCTGCAGACCGCCCAAGGCAGCCTCCCTGTTACATAAACCCAAACATACAGCCCAGAATCTCTGCATCTCACAGGCGTTAAAAGACATAAGCGCACCAGCAGCAATGAACTTGGAAGCCTTCGTCATTGCTTCCTGAGCCCTTCAATTCCCCTTGCAACTTTCACTGAATACAGGATCTTTCTCTGCTTCCTGTCCTAAACCGTTGTGCAGTATTGTTGTGCATTGTTAAACAGCTGCCAGATCCCAACCTCGGTCGGAACAGCTGCATTCCAGTGAACAGCAAGGGATCCACGTATGTACAGCCACCACATCTCACCCCAGAAGAGCTGCATTTCTGCACCAGGCGAGGGATCCCTTTATAACAGCTGCCACGCCCCCCTCCAGAGATGGCTGCATCTCAGCACTGGGTGAAACAATCTTCTATACATCTAATATCTACTTCAGGCTGAACTAGCTAACAGCAATACTAATCAGAATCCAACATCATATACATTAATCCTCATAGTACACCCCCCACCCCTGGAAGGGCAGAGGAACTAAGACGGAGAGAGCTGATCAGCTGAAGAGCACACAAGGGGGCAGAACTGGGGTTAAAGGCTCTTGGCTCCCAATCCCATGCTCAGACCACTAGACACCACAGCTTTTTGTATGTATTTATGCAACCCTGTCACTGTAGTATCTGAGCACCTTGTAATCATTTAACATATTTGTCTTCACAACCCCCTGTGACTGGCAGGGCAATACAGCTGGGGCAAACTGAGGCACAGAGAGGCTAAGTGACTTGCCCAAGGTCACCCATGGAATTTGTGGTGGAACTGGGAATTGAGCCCAGGCCTTCCAAGTCTCAGGCTAGTGCCTTATCATTACACCATCCACCCTTCCCCTCAGCAAGCACCCTTCCCCTCACCTCTCAGATGCTGAGGTGCTGGTGCCAAATCCCTCTTATCAGAACCCTCCATCATCCCAACAGGGTTTTTATCCCTTCATGCCCCGTCACTGTCCCCCTGGGAAGATGCCCCTACCCCAGTCATAATGGGGTGGACTCGACTCCTGAATGGATCGCTCGGGCCAGAATGTTGGAGCCCCAAGTCAATCCCCCCATCAGATGCAGGTCCAGAGGCTGCAGAGAACCCACCCTTGGTTGGCATGGCAGCAAGGGATTTAAAGATTAGGAAAACCCCAGGAGAAATGTGAGTAAAGCTGCTGGTTCCCATGGAAACCCAAGGCAGCTGTGTCCCTTCCCTTACATCCTTCCTATAGGCTTTCTCTGCTGCAGCAACAGGGCATGAAGAATTCAAACAGCAGCAGTGATGTGTCCGTGTGAGTGGATGCCTGAGCTGGCAGAGCCACCCACTTACCCCAGGCAATGGCTGCAAAATTACCCATTGTTGGGGCTTCAGAGCAGGCCGCAGGGCTGCAGCCATGCCCCAGCAAGGGGGCTGGACATCTCCACACCACCCCAGAGACAAGACTCAACCCTCTTCTCAGCACAGAGACAGAGAGGTGTTCAGAGACCAGGCTTCCATGCAGCATTTAAAAGACAGACAAAGTACCAGCACCCACTGCTGCCCCATTCCCTAGTGTTGGCACAGCCTACTTCTCCCAGACCCAAGGGCACCCATCCCATCCCAGTGGAGGCCCAATTACCTTCCCCCATCTGTCCCAGAGGCACCCAGCCTCTCCCCCGTTTAGGCACAGCCAGCTGCCCCCTTTTCCCAGCAGAGGAAACACCTCGTGACACCCGTGGGAGCATGTCACCAACTCTGACAATGCAACAGCTGTTTGCTGCCTTTTCATTGCAAAATTACTTTTAAATGAGCTGGCGAGTCAGGAAGGAGAATCCATCACCTCCAGTGAGTCACAGACAGCATGGCGGGGGGAGGGGGAAAAGGGGTGTATCTAGTGATTGGAGCAGGGGCATGAGATCCTGTGGTAAGGTTCTTCCCCCATACCAGGGGGACCACAGATTCCAATGGAGTTACTCCTGTCTGACTCCTGCACCAGAGTCAGTGAGAGGAGAATCAAGCCTAGCGATTCTATTTCCGGCTCCGCCACTGATACACCCTGGGACCCTGGGCAAGTCATTTCCCCTCTCCGTGCTGTCCTTTCTGTAACCATCTGCACTTCTAATACTTCCACTGGCAGCCAGACACCACCTGCCTACCCTGCTCCATGTCCTAGTAGCTATGTTCCTTGGAGGTCAACGCAGGAATGTTCTGTCCAGTCCAGTTGTAAAGGTCCCAGTGACAGGGCTTCTGCACTGCAATGAATTGGAAATGGAAGGATGCTCCAGGAGTGCGAACTCAGATTCAGGAGACTTGGGTTCAGTTCCCTGCTCTATCCCACACCCTCTGGGTGACCTTGGGTACTTAGTCTTTCTGTGGCTCAACAGGGGACAATAGCATGGTCCCAAAGGACTGGGAGGATAAATACATTAGAGAATGTGTTGTGCTTGGAGGCTAGATACACACCTCATCTGGATGATTAGACCTCTCCTGAGCTGCTCATGGTGACAGAGGTCAATCCCGCCTCCCCCCTGGGAAGAGGGGCCATTTCCCCATGCCACCATTCTATCTCACACCCCTTTCGTTGGCGAGATTGTCCCCAGACTGGCAGGAAGCTGTTATTTCCCACCTGTGACTCAAAGGCCAAGTAGCTCCCGGGGAAGAAGGTGCTGCCAACTCTTGTGATTTTATCATGAGTCTCCAGCTATTTTCTCAAAGCCCCCACTCTCAGAGTCATGGGATTCTGGGCAAATCTGAATTTTTATTAAAATTGGTCTCTAGACCATCTCGCTGCAGAGAGAAGCTTGAAAACATGATCTGGGCGCTACTCAAATGCTCCGAAACCAGGAAGCAAATGAAAAGAACCAACACAATTATTTAGAATTAGAATAACAGGGTTGGAAGGGACCTCAGAAGGTCCAACCCCCTGCTCAAAGCAGGACCAATCCCCAACTAAATCAGAATTTAATCTCATGGTTTTGGGAGCCTGTTTTATGAGTTTTGAACATTAGGGACTGAGGAAGAGGATTCATTGTGCGTCTCTAGCCCCAGGCATGGCTCAGCTAGTCCGATTCTCCCCTCGCTCACGTGGATTTTGACTCCACTGACTTTAGAGGAACCGCTCCTTGCTGGCATTACTGACTGCAGGTTCAGGCCCCTTGGATTTCCGGCCGGGCACCTCCCACTCACAGAACATCCCTTTTTACAGAGCCAGTAATCGCTGTGTCTAAATAAAAGCAGCTCCGGACACCCCAAGATGAGTCATCCACTACCACTGAGCTGTTGACATGGAAAATGCTCCATCTGATCTGCAAGCTGCAAAGCAGGGGAGCAGGCAGGTCAGCTGACACTGGGCTTTCACAGGCAGGTGACTCCTCACAGACAGCTGAGCCTCCATGAATTGTCCCCACAAAAAACAGCAGCAAGAGGACAAGGACAAGCTCACCCTAAGACACACTGGGGGTGGGGGGATCCTACTGCAGACTCCAGCTTTATGCCAGAAAGAGGAAACAGCCCCCACCCTCAGAAGCCAAGTTCCCCTCCAGCTGTTGAAGCACTGAGAGAAGGCTCCATGGCACCCAGACCAGGGCTCTCTATACCCATCTTTGGAGCCATCTGGCTCTCCCCTTACAACTAACACCCTAGCACGACTCAGCGCTGACAGTTTGCTGCAACCACCCAAAGCCTTGTCCTCTGGCAGGTGCCTGGCGTCTCTTTGCTGCTGCATCTGCATCCTTGATAAACACCATCAAGAACCTGTGGGGTGAGCTCATGTGGAATGAGACTTGGTGGGGCCTCTGTGTGGGTGGAGAGACTTATTCCAGTCTGTCATTAAGGTGAGCAGGGAGGTCATACCTGCACCGCGTGTGGGGGAATAGCCCCCAGTCCAACTACCCAGGGAGCCAGAATCCCATAGGAGCTGCTTGATGTTTCGTGCTGCCTCCCACAGCCTGTCCAGTGCCCTCGTTACCCAATGCACCAACGCACACCTGCACTGCTCCCGCATGGCTCTGCCTGAGATTCCTGACGCCCGGTGAGCCGAATGGGGGAGGGACTATACTGGGGTGGGGACTCTGGGCTAAATCCTGCCTGTGCTGAGCTGGTGTAGCCTGGGAGCCCATCCATCTGGGTATCTGGGCTCACCACAAATGCCTCCATCCCCTGCAGAAGCTACACAGCTGTCCCTGCAGAGCACTCATGAGCGGAGGGGTAAAGGGCTAACCAGCCAAGCACAAGCTCCCCAAGCCAAGCAGCAAGTACAAGCTAATGTGGGGCAGAGGAGCAGCACAGGGGTCCTACACTGGGACAGGCCTCTGTCCCCCCTTGCTGTCCCAGCACGGACAGGGGGAGCTCTCAGAGTGCAGAGGACTGGTGGGTACAGTAGCCAAAGCCTCACACGCTCTGGTTTACAGACCCCTCCTCTCCAGCTGAAACCCAGGAAATGGGCATCCCTGCCAGTCACAGAATTCTCTTGGGGGTAGGTGTAAGGCAAAGCAAACTCAGCACCAAAAGCCCGGTGCCCTCAGTAAACACTCCCTGTTAACCAAAATCTGCTGATGTCCTGTCCAGCCCCATTCCCTGTTACCCAGAACCCCCTGGGGTCCTGCCCGCCCTCACCACGCCACTGCCACTCCCAGTTACCCATAATCCCCCAGGATCCTACCCAGCCCACCACCTTCCCTGTTCAGTATCGCCAACCGCAAAAAAACTAAAGTCAGGAGTGAGACCCCAAAATATCATAAGAATTTAATAAATAAATAAATAAATAAAGATTTTGGGGGCCAAATGTGTTTTCTTTGGTCTGTCTTATGGTTGTTGAACTCCCCATCCCCAGTGTGTGTGAGACAATCAGTGTCAACCACGCACCCAGATGTACTGGGTGAGTAGGATGACCAGATGTCCCCATTTTATAGAGACAGTCCCGATATTTGGGGATTTTTCTTATATAGGTGCCTATTACCCTCCACACTCTGTCCTGATTTTTTCATACTTGCTATCTGGTCACCCTATGGCCCACTCAGCCCCAGTGCCTCATTCCCTGCTACCCAGAATTCCAATAGGTCTTGCTTGGCCCCAGCATGCCTCCTCCGGGGCCCCAGCATGAATCCCTCTGGGCTCTGCCCAGACCCAGCACCTCATTTCCGCTTACCCAGAGTTCGCCAGTGCCACTTTTTTGTTACCAAGATGGCCATCTTGCTTGGGGGACTAGGTCTGAGGGGGACTGTATCTGAGATGATGCGGGGTGGGGGTGCAGGGAATTGGGACAGTGTCATGGGTAGGGCTGATAACCAAAGCAGGTGCAGTACCTCCTCCCCAAGCCCCTGTCCCAGCCTCAAAGACACCCAATCCACAGAGAAGGTCAGGGAGAACTTTGGGGTGTAAGGCATGCAAGCCCAGATGGCACCCCAGGTTCAGAGCCACAAGCAGAGCTGGCAGGAGCACCCCCCAGCATGTAATGAAGGGAGCTGGGACTTGGCGGGGGTGGAGGGGAGCAACGTGCAACCCTTGTGCGTGTTGAGCAACCCAGGGCAGGATTAGGGAGATAAAGCTTCTCCCTAGCAGTGCAGGATGGTGCAATAGGGAAAAACAGCTGGGCCTGCACCTCCCCTCTTAGGGGTTGGAACACTGCAGAGCCCTGCGTGAGCTGGGCCCTTCCTCACCCCTCTCTATGAAAAACCAGACAGCCCTGCCTGCGCCATCCCAACAAGGCGGGGGGGGGGGGGGGGGGGAATCCACACCATAGAGGGGGAGGGAGACCCAACCTCCTTGGCTTCAACTCAGCCAACTAGCATGTGGCCTTATCTGCTGCACTTAAGCTGCAGGACATGTCCGCTAACAACACGCCTTTTCTCCTAGTCAAGAGAAACCTACAGAACATTCCCCCTCTCCAGCAGGCGTTACCAGAGCTGTCACAGAGACGCCTGCTCCTGGCCCCTCTCATGTCTGATGCTGCTGTGCGCTGCTGCGTCTGCATTGTTTGTCCCGTGACATGGGGAGGCATTTGAGCCACTTGAGACAGACCCTGGAAGTCTGGCTCAGATGGCGGCATGCAGGCCTGGGCTACAGGCCGCACCCACTGCAGTGATGCCTATTGCACCTCCAGGGCTGGCTCATGCACTGTCCCATAAAACCTGCTTCCCAAGGGCTTCCCCAGGGGCCCTCTGTTGTTATATGTATTAACAGTAGTGCCCCAGTCAGATCAGGAGCCCATAGTGCTAGGCGCTGTACAAACACAGAGCAAAAGGACAGCCCCTGACCCAAAGAGTGTCTCATCTCTCCCTGTCTCTCCAGAGGGCTCTGTCTGCCAGGGAGCTCCCTGCCAAGGCCACTTGGTTTAATTGGAAGCTTTCACACCTCGGCAACAAACCGGAGAGAGACTACCGAAAATGACGCTTCCCTCCTCCTGGCAGGCTGGCAGCACTTCCTTTCTCTGGAAAGAACAAGGGCATTTCACAGGCAATCGCACCCTGTGGTCTGATGCCAGCAGGCCGGGGCAAACAGAGAGAGAGGGTGGGGCAGGGACGGATTCACAGCAGGCAGCTCTGTTGGGTCATAACTCCCTGGCAAAGGTGCTTCTTAACCATAGAGATTGTTGGTAAAACAAAGAGCTCGGGCTATAGACAGGGTGGGCCCAGAAAGTGCAAGCACAGCCTGGCTGGGGTTGGCTCTCGCTGGGGAGGGATTCCCATGTCCTCCCTGGTGCTTGGGAAGCACCAGCTGCTGAGACAAGAGCCCACAACCCAGGGCGTGTCTGACCTGAGCGAGGAAACTCCAGGGGGTGGGGGAGATGGTGTGTCTTTCTACCCAGAGCCCAGAGCTTTCTACCCAGAGACAGGGCGTGTTTGGCTCAGTAATTAGGGGTAAAGGCAGAGCGACGCCTCCTGCAGACTTGGCGCTGACACAAACCCTCCTCTCCCAGCTGGATTCCTTCCCTCTAAGAGTCTTAAAAGCTACAACCCAGCAGGCTGCTGCCCCATCTCCTGCATGCCCAGGACTGTCTGAGCAGTCCTGTCTCTACAGAGACCTGGCGCTCAACTGCGCCTCAGTCCTGAGCACTTCCAGACCCATCCCACTGGGGCCTCATTATGGTGGAAATGGGCACAGCATGAGCACCAGGAGGGAGCAGCAGGCTATTCTGCATGACGCCTTCCAGACAAACCCTGTCCCCTAGTACATTGCAGGAATACCTGTGGTCAGGAGCTGCGCAGACCACAGTGGGCCCCCAGTAACCCCCAGGTACAGCCAGGTGGCCTCTGTGGTTCTGGGAGCCTCTCAGCTACTCCATGCACTTGAATCTACAACTCCCCTTGGCCCTAGGAGAGGGTGATTGCTGCAAGGATTGGCACGGAGTGGGGAGCCATGGAGACCAGGATCCTCTCACCCCAGGGTCTGGGGGAGCCATGGAGACCAGGATCCCCAATCCCCTCATCCCAAAGGTGTGGGAAAGCCCTGGAGACCTCAAGATCCAGTCCCCCAGCACGGGTGGGTTCAATGGGGAAGCCAATTCCTCTTTCACGCACTTAATCAGGAGTGAGAGCAGTGTCACTTCCGCCAACTCCACTCCCAAGCTCAGTACGGCCTTGCTTGCTGCTCTCACCTAGCAGGGGCCTTCACCTCCAATCTAAGGCACTGCTGATAGGAGCCAGGCCCCCTGCACACCAGGCTCCTGTGTGTGGCCAGCCTGTTTCTTTAACTGGATTGGAAAGTGCCAGGCCTGCCCTGTGGGTTCTGGCTTGCAGCTCAGGTGTTCTCCTGCAGCCACCCCAGGTCCGAGGAGCCTCCTTGCCATTAATATCCCCAAAGAGGGTGCAGCAGGGCTGAGAGCAGCCAGGGGCAAGGGGCAGACTCCACACCCAGGGGAAGGGAAATTGGCCCTTCATGGCAGCCCACCGGCCCTTGTGATAGGAGGCTGGGGAGGGAGAGAGACAGAGGTGCTTGGAGTTAGCATTGCTATTTGTATTGTGGCAGAGTCTGTTTCACTCCATCCACTCTTCTAAGGACCATCCACTCTTCTTTTGCCTCCAAGGCCTCATACATTGTCCCAATCCTCCTCCTTTCACCCCTCTAATTTTGCTCCCCTTTTCATTGTTTAGTTTAGAAGACAATCTTGTTTCCATCTTGTGCCTTCATTTTCTTTAGGCCAAAGGTGTGTGTGACAAAAATACCTGCAGATTCCTAGGGATCTTTGTATCTTCGTACAAAACTTCCTACAAGCTTCGGGGGGCACTACACAAACCAGGGCAACATTTCCTATCGCAGCTTGGTTACGACAGAAAACTGGGGTTTGGCTCATTTGGGTTTTGGCAGAAAGTATGTTGAGAATGTTTCATTTTTAAATCCAAAACCTTTGAGCCAAAAGAAGAAAAATTAGGGGTGAGGGTGAAACCTCAAAAATTCCCACAGAAAATTTTGCCATGAGGAAAAAATTGTCCTTGTGCCGCAAGTCGTTCCACATATAAGAACAAGGAAAGAGCTATAGCCAGGAGGCAGATGGTGAGAGCTCAAGAAAACAATGGGATGACACCAGAAAGACAGCAAAGAGGTCACCATTGGGAGGTGCAGATATTAGAGGCGCAGTGGTTGAGGGATGATGACACTGTGAGCCAATGGGGGATCTACCAACAATAGGTGGCTCATATGGGGCCAGCCCATTCCTTCCCTCAAAGCCTTAACTGGCTCTCTGAGGCATCCAATGAGGGTTTTTTTGGAGGGTTTAGGGGTGAGGAGCCAATACCGGCATATTCCTAAAGTGCTGGGCCAGACTTCTGCAGCCACAATCCCCCCACAGTTCATGACTGTCCCTGTGCAGAGGTCCCTGCAGGCAGCTGGCCAGAGTCCCCTTAGCACTGCAGCCCAGAGGAAATTTGAGGATGCGGGCAGTGTGGGGAGGGTCCAAGCCTAGGGGCTTAGTGCTGGGTTTGGTGTAATGCGCTGTTGGTAGAGGTCAGACTCTCCCTTGGCAAGATGGCGGCTCTCTCAAGAGACCCATGTGTGCAGGCTCCTCACGGAAGTGGCTGTGACTGGAGCACTGGAATCAAGGGTGGCCCCTGAGTTGAACTCAAGATTCAAGGCAACATCTGAAAAGGTGTGACACCTGCTCTGCTGGTACTGGGCCATAGGTGCTGGAACTGGGCGTGCAGGGGGTGATGCAGCACCCCCTGACTTGAAGTGGTTTCCATTATATACAGGATTTACAGTTTGGTTCAATGGCTCTCAGCACCCACCCTGCATAAATTGTTCCAGCATCCCCGTACTGGGCCTGTCCACATGGTTAACGGACAAAGGACATTTACTTACCATCTGTTGTTAGGGTCACTGCAGCAGAGGGGGGGGGCCATGCTCCCCATACCCTTCTGGGACAACATGCCACTGCCGTACAAACCCCACCCCCAGATGATCTATTATAGCCCACCGCAGCACCTCCCACAACTCCGCCCTGGTCTTTGTGCAGTATAGAGCCCCTCCCACAACAGTTCTGCCCTGCAGCCTCCCCACTCCCCCATCTATATTCAGTAATAGAGTCCCCATCCCCCCCCAACTCTGCCTTGGAGCTCCCCAGTCTCTATTCAGTATACAGCTCTCCCCCCGCCCCTGCTCCCCCACCCCCCATGACAGCTCTGCTCTGAAGCTCCCTGGTCTCTATTCAGTGTAGAACCCCCAGCAGCTCTGCCTTGCAATTCACTCCCTCTTGTTCTCAGGTCCTTCTCCATGGGCCTGGGCACACCGCCTGGATCCAAGCCCCCTGTTTACATGTAATGTGACCTACATCAAAGCTGGGCCAGACACCAATGGGACCGTGTGCAAAACCCAAGCGGGGTGGCCCAGCCCAGCCTTGGAAGTGTCAGGTTTCCCTGCCTGGCTTCCCCCTGCAGCGCTAGGGGCGAGGAGAGCTCAGCTCTGGGGAACGCGCTGTGCCCTGCAGTCCCACGTGCTGCCAGCACCTGCCCCCATCAGGCACCTTCCCCAGCCAGGTGAGAGCAGCAGGGAGGTGGTGTGAGCTCTGCTCTGTTCTCTGCTGCCTCTGCCACTGGCTTTGCCCAGAACTCAGGGGAGGGCACTGGCCACAGGCCTGTTACATCCCTAGGGCCGGCTTCAGCTTTTTTGCCGCCCCAAGCGGCGAAGCCAAAAAAAAAGATAAAGCCGCTATCGGCGGCACTTCGGCGGCAGCTCTACCGCACCACTTCATTCTTCTGCAGCAATTCGGCGGCGGGTCCTTCGCTCCAAAAGGGAGTAATGGACCCGCCGCCGAATTGTCGCCGAACACCCGGAAGTGCCGCCCCTTTCCATTGGCCACGACAAGCACCTGCTTCCTTTGATGGTGCCTGAAGCCGGCTCTGCACATGCCCTAGCTGGGGGTCCCTTGGGAAGCAGCCAGGGCACCACAGACCAGCACTGCTTCCCCACCCTCTGACACACAGTGACCACGCCACACTCACCCCAGTGGGAAGTACCCAGGGTTCCACACTCCACCAGAGTCCCACCCATAGCCCCGGCAGTGCTGAAGCAGACATGGCGGGGAGTGGGATTCTCTCCCCATGTTAGCTCTGCCCTAGGGGGATTGGGAGTGTCCCTATACAGGCCACCAAATCCTGCCTCTCGCTTGCAGCCACCTTGGGTAGGCAGGGGAGGGAGTTCAGGCCACATTCTGCTGCCAGAGCCCAGGCTCTTCCTTCAACTTGGCAGGGGTGAGCCACAGGGGGCAGCTCCCTGCTAGAGCTCTGAGCTCTAGGCAGAGCTGGGGATGCCTTGCCCCTGGCAGCAGCCTCCCTGGCTGCAGGATCAAGATGGCTCCTGAGGGCTTCTCAATTTCCTCCGAAACAATGAGGTTCAGAGTTTCTGCCTGGCAGCCTCTCCCTGGCACTGGGATACCACTAGGACAATCTGCCACCCGGCAGCTTGGCCATGAGCCGGCCCCAGCGCGCTGAGCCACGTCTGGGTTACCAGCCCTGCAGCCCCCACTGGCTTCCAGGCAGGAAATGGGGGTGGGGTGTCCCTGATTAAACTGGTGCAGGGGGAACATCACTGGGGAGGCAGGATCCTACCTGTGTGTAGGGGGGGGAAGGGGGAGGATGCCATATGCGGGTAGTACCAGCCCAGCTGGGGAATGCCAAAGCCAGGGAGATAGCAGGATCCTGCACTGGACAGGGGCGGGGACAGACCACAAGCCAGGGATGTACCAGCTCTGTTGTGGGTCTTCCCAAGCCAGGGACTGACCCAGCCCAGCTGCAAGGAACCCAGATCCCAGGGAGGCAGGAGACATCAAGCCAGGGATGTAGGGCCCAACTGGGAGGGGGATCCTACGGAGGATGTACCAACCATGTTGGAGGGGGGACCCCAGATGCAGAATGCACCACTCCAGCCAGATCCTCCCAGGATGCCTGTTACAACAGGTTATATTAATATACTTGGAATCACTCCTCCAGCTGTGATTCTTCAGCGATGCCCCCAAGAAGGTGACAGGTGACTCTGGCCAGGCAGGGGGTGCACATGGCTAGTCTCTGTAACCCTATGTTACCCTCCTGCACCCTCTTACACTCGCATGTAGCCCCTGGCTTTAGCTCCTGGTACCATGTCTGCACAATGGCACCCTGACCCTGAGTGCCATGGAAATCAATAGTAGTGAGTCACCCCTGGCCACGCTGCACAGAGCACGTCTGCTGCCGGCTGCCCCATGCCAGCCAGGGCCGAAAGCCCAGAGCAGGGGTCTCCAGCCACCCCAAAACAAGGATAGAGAGTGAATGGGCCAGGACAGGTGTGTGTGGGGGGGGGCACCATGAGGATCTGCAGCTGGCGGCGGCTGTGTTTTGTGACCTGTATTCTGGAGCCTGCAGGCCAGGCCACCCCTGTCCCTCGAGGAGGGGTCGGGGTGCAGCATGCCCCCTGTCCCTCCCAGGTGAGCTGGAGCCTGCCCCACCCATACTGAGTCCCAGCTCAAGAGGGGAAATATCTTTGCACTGAGGAATGGCTTATTCAGAGCCTGGCTTGTGAGTGAGAAGGGCGGGGCTGAGCCGCCAAGATGGTCCCCATCCCCTGGCTGGGGACTGATCCTGACACAAGAGCTGGGGCCCAGCTCACAAGACCATCCCCTCAGCCGTCCCCCTGCCGTCAGCTCAGAGAGGCCTCCACACCCAGGTACCTCAGCCAAACCAAGCTGGTAGCTGGTAATTTTACACTTTGTTTCAGTTCCTCCCTCTCCCCTCCCTGGGGCTCTGGCTGGGCTGGGCTGAGCAACCTCCCTGCATTCTTCCCACTGCCAGTAAACAAACAGGAATTTGGCCTAGGACCATGGGTTACTCTCCCGCCTCTCCTGGCTCTCGGCCTGCCTCCCACGCTGGGCTGGATGCAGGGCAGAGAGACTGGTCAGAAAACACCTCTGCCCTGCATAGGGTCCATCACACCTGGGCTCCACACTGTGAGGGGCCAGACTGCATCCCGCTCCCCAGGCAACCTGGGGATCAGGCAGGTCACTGGATAGAAGGTAGGCAGGGAAAGGGGCTGGCTCTGCGCTCTCACCCACTGGCCTGGGCAAAGCCCCTTCCTTCCACTTGCCACCATTGCCCCGCCTGTCTCAGGAAGCCGATGTGCCGCACTCACCCATGGCAGGGAGACCTGAGATGAAAGAGGCACCAGAAGAGTAGGGATTCTTACAAAGAGCTCACACAATGGCAGGGCTGTAGTTACACACACACACACCAATGCCATGGCAGGGCTGTAGTTACAGCGCACACACCCACACCCCTGCTGCCACACTCCTCCAGCTAACAGCACAAACACCTTGTTTCTAAGCCTCTGGCCCCTGCAAATGCCCCCTCCCCAGGCCCACATGCTGCACCCCACACATTCCGAGCCCTGGGTCGCCTTGGGATTGTGCATGTCCAGCCTGTTCTCTGGAGCACCCACAAGAATCTGCACAGCCTTGTTTACTAGGAGCAGCGTTCTGCTAAGCCCTCGCCCGGCAGCCCTGTGTAGCTCCAGACCAGAGATCAATGGGGGGCGGGGGGGAGGGAAGATGACAGCTCTGGGATCGCCTGCTAGCTCCTCCCAAGCTCCGAGCAAAAGGAAAACAGCTCACCAAGATAACATTCCAGGTCCACATTCCAGGCCCAGCCCTGGCGTTTCCGCATGCAGCACAGCAACCCAAAATCTCATGTGGGAACCAGGCGCAGGGAGCCGGAGTCACCGTGGGACTGTCCCTGCCCTCCTCCCACCAGCACCTCCTCCAAAGTTAGACTAGCACAGGATCTGGGCCCTCCTGCCTGGGAGGCTGCTTTAACCACATGTGTGAATTTAAACCCCTGTCATTAAAGCGGTGGGAAAGGCCACATGGACGCTCTCATCTCAGTTTAAATCAGCTTTACTTTGGTTGGTTGGGTGTGCTAATCCAAACTGAGATAGGAGCGTCCATAAAGGGCTTCCACTGGGGCACATGCCGATGCCCCCTAACTAATGGATGTTGGGCAGCCACATCCCCAGGGTGTGGTATCCCACAGCAGGTAGCCTGGGTCTATAGGTATCCTGCACCTTCCTCTGCACATTGTGGGACACTGGGTTAGATAGCTCCCCCGTCAGCGCTGCTCTGTTCCAACCTGCCTGACTCCCAAGAAAGAAACCTTACTCCAAGGTACGGCCCACGGACCCAAACAGTCATCCCTCCCCCTGCCACAGGGAACATAGCGAGTGCACAGGTACCCCCCCTCCCTGATCCCCAGCAGGGCTTTAACTCAGGACCCTCATTGCTGAAAGCATGGGCCTGTACATCAGCTAAAGGGGGACGCTCCATTAGCAGGTGGCAATAGTAGGTTGTTGCTCTCAGGTTTGGTCCTGCCATTAGTGTGGCACACACAATGCACACTGAACAAGCAAGTTAGCCAGGCCCCAGGGGATGTGTCCCCATAATATTGCTCCCACATCCCAACACAATGATGTGCCACCATTAAAACACTCTCCAGAACATGCCAGAAGCTGGGAATGGGCAGCAGGGGATGATCACTGGATGATTACCTGTTCTGTTCATTCCCTTTGGGGCACCAGGCACTGGCCACTGTCGGAAGACAGGATACTGGGCTAGATGGACCTTTGGTCTGACCCAGTATGGCCATTCTTATGTTCTCCCTGCCATACACTGTGTACCCCCTTAAATCTCTCCTCCAGCCCCACACAGGTGTGTTCCCATTATATCTGTCCCCAGCCTGATATACTGTTTCCCCATTATATTTCTCCTCAATATAGTGCAGGGGCTCTCAAACTGGGGTCAGGACCCCTCAGGGGATTGTGAGGTTATTACATGGGGGAGTCGTGAGCTGTCAGCCTCCACCCCAAACCCTGCTTGGCCTCCAGCATTTATAAGGGTGTTAAATATATTAAAAAGTGTTTTTAATTGATAAGGGGGGTCACACTCAGAGGCTTGCTATGTGAAAGGGTTCACCAGTACAAAAGTTTGAAAACCACTGATATAGTGTATCCCCCCCCAATAAACTGTGTCCCCCATTAAATGATACATTCTGCATCTGGACATAACTCCCACCCTACATTGGTTGTTCCCATTATATCTTTCCCCACTCCAGTACATTGGGGTGAATGGGCAGATGGACTTCGGGGGAGTGGAGGCAGCAGGAGTGGGGGAAGAGCAGGGGGACAACAGAGAATGGGTGAGGCTTTTCCTCCACTCAGACTATTCCTGAGCTTCAAAACACAGGCCAGACTTTGGCCGCCCCTGCCCCAGAGCTCTGGGTCAGTCCCTGGGAGCTCACTGGCAGGGCCAGCCCATGGGGCCTCTGCAAACTGCAGCAGTGATGTAGGGGTTGCCTCCAACTTGGGGCCTCCTGCCAGGGTAGCCCTGGCGGTGCGGTGCAGCGATCACGCTTTCCTGTGCAAGCGGCAGTAAGAAGCTAAAATGGAAATGGGCTGGGGCTGCCCGGCTGCAGCTTGCTTCCTCTCGAGGGCTGGAAGCTGACTGCAAGCAGAGGGGAGCCGTGAGTCAGTACACAGAGCCGCCCCAGAGAGCTTGGGTGGGGCGGATTTAGCAAGAACAAAACTCAAGCCAGATGTGCGAACGGGCAATTTGGAGTGGCGCCAGCCTTGGCTGCAGCTGCTCCCCCACATCTGGTGGCCATCTTGAGGCATTGGAGTTTGTTTGGGAGGAAATGTGCCCCCAAGGGTGTGGGGGGAGGATCAGGGGAGACACTGCTAAGGGGCAGCACAGGGCATTAACCCTTCCCTCACCGCACCCTATAGAAACACAAGCAGCTTGTTTGCTATAGGATGTGCAGTGAAGTTTGACAAGCTGATTCCCAGCAGGCAGGGAACTACTCACAAACTGAGCAGCCAGGGCCACAGCTTCGCACAGCCAAGCGCAAGGAGTGGCAAGGCACACGTCACTGCTCCCGCCCTCTGGCACGCAGACGGCATTTTGTATAACTGTCTATGGCCCAGATAGGCACCCCACAGCAGCTGGTGGTAAGCCAGCATTTGCTAGCAGTAGTGCCTGGGGAGAGCTGAGAGAGCAGCCGGAAGAACGTGTCTACACGGGGGGCTTAGCCATGGGGCTGCTAGCTGCAGTGGGGCAACCATGCTATATGCTGCATACATCAGGCATTGCGTTAATGCAGAGTGCCTGCAAGAGGGGATTGCAGTTGCACCAGTAGGGAAAGCCCCAGGGCAGAGACGGCTAGAGCCCATGAGATGGTTTCAGGAAACGGGTGGAAGACACTGACAAACGTTGGTATTTTAGTGAAGAACATTATGTACACCATGGGGGGGGGGGGGGGGAGGAGACAGGCAATAAACACACATACAAGCTCCAAGCACAAGCCAATGGCTAACTACTGGGGCTTGTGAGGAAACGTGTCCCATGGCCTCTCCCCCCTGGAGTCAGGACACTAGCCTAGAAACCCCCCCACCCCCTTTCTGATGAAGTCTGGCAGGTCCCAGCAGCCCCCAGCTCAGGAGGAGGTTGGAACTCCACCCTGGGGTAGCCCCATAGCAGATTTATTTGGCTCTAGGGTGCTGGCAGGTCTGGTTGTAGCAAGCGGCTCTGGGGATTTACACCCATAAGCCTTTAATGACCTCTGATCCCCAGCACAGTAGGCAAAGCCGGATGCCCTGAGCAGTGCGCTGTGTGGGTCCCTGCTCTGCTCCTGCACCTGCCCAGAGGGAGGGAGACACCTCCAGGCACCCTGGGGGCTGGGGCAGCATTGGTGGTGGTCTGGGTACGTGTGCTCCCCTACACATGCTCCATACGTGCATGGTGCTGATAAACAGTTAAGACACTTATGTGCCACCACCACACAGGAGGCACTTTTCAAAGGTTCTTTAGAAACATGCTTTTAAACAAAATAGCCTGCCCCAGGGTAACAGCTGGTGCAGGCAGCTTTAAAAATCCTCCCCCCAACACACACACACTTTTTGTTTTACGTTATCCAAGCACAAAAGGCTAGTAAAAATCCCTCTCATTTTGTGCTCAGATTCTCCCCCCCACCCAACAGTTTCACCAAACCTTCTAGAACTGTTTGTCTCTGGCTCCACTACAACAAAAGCTCTTGGCATCTCCCTCGCTAGACCTCATGCTGCTTTGCAAAGGAGGCTCCATGGGCTCTTTTTGCAGATGGGGAAACTGAGGGTCAGAAAGGGGAACAGATCCCAGCAATCCTGACTCCCAGCCCCCCACCCTGCTCTAACCCATCATATCCCACTCCCCTCCCAGAGCCAGGGCAGAACCCAGGTCTCCCTGCTGCCTGGATCATTTGGTGGGGAGCGTGGCAGAATGGTGATAGAACGCTGCCCTAAGGGCCCAGCCAGCAATGCTCTGCGACAATGCACATTATGCAGCAGCTGCAGAGCTGAGTGGTTGAGCGCTCAGCTTGCTGGTGTGAAAGTCCCTCCATTCTCCCCCTCTCACACACTTGTCAGGGGGAGGAGAGGAGCTGGGCAGGGCCCTTTCTTGTCTCAGACAGGCACAGAGGGAAGGAGGGAGGATTGCAGCAGGATCTGAGGGAATTTACAAAGAGGGTGGGGCGGGGCAGGGCAGGGCCAGGCCAGCTCATCTAGAAGCACTGGAAGAGGGCAGAGGCCTGTTATTCAGACAGCACCAGCAGGACAGATGGCCCTTTACACCAGACACAGTGCCTGCCCCATGGCCTTGAGCCACTGAATGGGCCATGAGCCAGTGACCCCGCCCCATTTAAACACAACCATGTACCTTAGCATCCACTCCCCTTCTACCCTGGGGCCTGCTCCCACATCCCAAGCTTCCAGCCTCACTGGTCGGGCACTGGCACCCCCCATGGCAACCACTGAAGGGCAGGGACTTTTCCTAAGGGATCCTGCAGCAGCCAATGGGGAAGCTACATTAGCAGCCAGCAGTGAGATCACAGCCCCCCCAGCAGTTCAGCCCCAGACACTACAAGAGGCTCACACACTGCTCCCACTTCTACCCCAGCTGGCACCAGCAGCTTGCTGCCCAGCCCTCATCATGCTGTCAGATGGCAGGACAGCTACAGCCTCGCGTGGCCAAACCACACCCGCACGGAACGCGGCAGCCGGGCAGCAGGATACAAGAGTGACTCATGCTTCCTGAGGGCCCCCGAAGAGCCAGATGGATGCGATTAACCCAGTGCTGCCTCCCACCACAACTGCAGCTCGGAAAGAGACGGAGAAGCAGCCGGTCCATGAAGACAGGCGGCCAGCTCCAACCAGCACGTAGTGCAGTGCCAGAGCTGTCAACAAGGCATAGCAGGGGGAAGTGGGGCAGCTTAGCTAGCAGCTGCAGTCAGGGCCCCAGCCCCTCTACACCCAGCCCAGAGGGCTCCTGCCCACACCCCAGGACAGCATGAGAAGAGACTGGGGGACCCCACCCTCAGTTCAATGGGCAGATGGTGAGACAGCAGACACCCCCTCTCCCTGCTATTCACCAGCCCTTCAGCAGTTTGGACTCTTCCCCACCTAACTTGGAGCTTCACCCAGTCATGATGAGAGCAGGCACATGCCTGGGGGTCCCAGCCCAAGCTCAAACTCCAAAGTGCACCTAGTTCAGACACTGTTCAGTGCGGCCTGGGTGGTGCAGGACCAGCCCCTGCCTCCCTCCATGCCCAGGGATCCCCAGGCACACTGATTACCAGCCAGGACAAGCTCATAGCAGGGGGGTGAAGAAGCCATTTCTCTGCAGCCAGCAGAGCACCCAGGCTGCTCCCTAGGAACAGGGCCCTGCACTGGGGGGCTCAACTGCTAGGGTAGGAGTTGCAAACCTTTCAGAAGTGGTGTGCCAAGTCTTCATTTATTCACTCCAGTTTAAGGTTTTGCATGCCAGTGATACATTTTGTTTTTAGAAAGTCTCTTTCTAAAAGTCTAATATAACTATATAATATAGTTATAACTATATAAAGCCTAAACTATTGTTGTATGTAAAGTAAATAAGGTTTTTAAAATGTTTAAGAAGCTTCATTTAAAATTAAAATGCAGAGCCCCCCAGACCGCTAGCCAGGACCCAGGCCGTGTTGAGTGCCACTGAAAATCAGCTTGCGTGCTGCCTTTGCCTTTGGCATGCGTGCAATAGGTTGCCTACCCCTGTGCTAGAGATTCCCAGCTGGGGGAGGCCCAGAAGGAGCAGGCCCAGGCACAGGGATACTGGCTGCTTAGCTACAGGGAACAGGGCTGGTTAGAGCAAAACCCTAGGGAAGGCTCCTAGGAGCCAGCTGGCAGCCCCTGCCACACTGGTGAGGGAAGGGCCCTTGCAGAGAGCAGCTGCAGGGGAAAGACACCCAGGGCCTAGCTGTTGTGACTGACCAACACAGACAAGAGAGCTGACAGCCCCTAGGAGCCCTACCCACCCCAGCTGCATAAAGGTTAAGGAGCAGAATTTGCTCCTCACCCTGTAGTATTTCCAGGGGTGGGGCACTAGTTGAGCCAGGGTTGCACAATCCCAGGCTAGAAAGGGGGTGTGGCGAGCAGGCTGGTTGGTCAGGCAGACACCAGCCTGGGAGCTAGGCATAGGCCTAAGACAGCCCACTCAGAGGGGGTGGGAACAGCCTAGCAAGTTGTTTGATGGGTTCCAGGGTGAGGCTCCCCCCCCCCCCCCCACACACACACACACCCTACCAACAAGCTACTCATGAGGACAGCTGTGACCTATTTCCTGTGGTACACCCAAGCCCGTAACCTACCTGGCTGCAGGGCCCAGCCCTGCCCGCTGGCACTGATAAGCTTATCACCAGTAGGCTGAGGGGGCAAGACTAGGGCAGAGGCTTGCAGTGACCTACGCCCTACCTCCCAGCTTAAATATTGATTTGGGGCCTGGCAACTCAGCCTCTCTAAACAATTAGAGAGATGACTCTTCCAGTGGGCACTGCCCCAGCAGCCAGGGCCACCTCCCCGCACTCCTTTTGTGCTGTGCGGACAGCTCTCACCTGTTTGCCCTTCCCAGCTGCTGGCAAGGGGGAGGTTGAATGGGCCCCAAGCACAGCAGCTTGCTGGGCACTGTTAAAGGCAGAGGCCAGAGCCAGCCAGCCCTGGGTTCCCATTCCAGCCCTAGCAGAGACCCACACGGCCAGCTCCATGCAAGTGCCATGCCCTGTCCCTCTGGAACGAAGAGCTCTTCTGGGCAGAAGCAGCCTGTGCAGTGCCTTGAGGATAAAGCCACCTGGTACAGCTCCCCAGTACTGATGCTTCCCAGTTTTCCAGGCAGAGGTGACTGTACCACAGCACCCCACCAACAGAAGCATCTTCCTGTTACAGACAGCCCAGATGGAGACAAAGCCAAAACACCAGCCTCCCTGCCAGAGGCACCCATCCCTACCCAGCAACAGCAGCTCTCCCCCTCCACCCCAGCCAAGACACCCATCGAGCCCACAGCAAGAGTCCAGATCTGCCCCACAGCAGCTGCACCCTTGCTAGGGACAGCCCAGATTTCCTGTCCTCCCCAGCAGGAAACCCATAGTGTCTGTCCCTGCACCCCCAGCCAGCCCCACAAGCCCCTGCCCAGGAATGACAGACCCCAGGATACCAGCATGTGGGGTTTTTATTTTTCATGTCACTGATCCAGGCTTCTGATGTTTGGCCCCTGGTGAACAGTTCCCAGCAGCCCATGCTCCCACTGGCTGCTGCCCAGAGGCTGTTGTCCCTCACTGGCCAATCTGTGCTGTCCAAGCTGGCAGGAAGGCAGCACCCTCACTTGAAGATCTTTCCCTGGTTGAAGGCTTTGCCGACGTGTTTGAATTCGCCCTCCCACGTGAAATACTCTTTGACCAGCGTCTTGCACTCCTCACTGTCTGCATCCAGCTTCCTCCAGGTATAGGACTCGTAATCCACCTGCCAGTCAGGGCTCAGCTGGGAACAGAGGGGAGGGATCAGCAGGGGGCCTCCCCCACATCCCAGGCACTGCACCAACAGGCCCAGCCACCAGAGGGCAAGCTGAGCATAGTCCCTCCCTTTTCCCTGCACTGCAGATGGGAGTCGTGAACAACCCTCTGCTCTTGGCACTAGGCAGCTTCACAGGAGGGCATGGCCAGACTGCCCAGAGGGAGCAGGCTGCCCCCCTTTGCCCAGGAACATTAGCTGGCTGCCCCAAGCTGCATCGCACCAGGAACATTTACTTGTTCCCAGGCTAGGTAGCCAGCAGGCTCCAGAGATGCAGCAACCCTGTAGCCTGGCAGTACAGAGCTACTGGTACCCGCTCCTAGTAAGTATGCCCAGATTCCCTGCACACCCGCAGGCTGCGCAGAGGCTCACCGGGAAGGCCAGCTCCTGGCCGCGGAAGACCCAGATCCCGGAGATGGTGCTGTCGTTGTTGGTACCGAAGAGGATGACACTGGAAAAAGCGTTCTTCCGCAGTTTGTCCAGGCGCTGGAACATGCCTAGTGGGAAGAGGTGGGAGAGCAGTCACTGCCATGCCCCACTCCAAGCAGGAACTCTGTGACCCAGACCAGCCCCAGGTGCTATTTGGGGAGCTGGGCTCTGACCTGTGATGAGGTTGCAGCTCATGAAGGTCTGGCTCAGCTCCTCAGGGAAGCGGTACTGCGAGTACCAAATGGACCAGCCGTCCTTGTCAAAGTGCTCCCAGAAGTAGGGTAGTGCCACCGTCAGTGTGTCCTCGTTGGAGTACTTCCGCTTGAACTCATCCATGATGAAGGGGCTGGGGGCAGAGCAGCTCCATCAGAGACAGGCAGGGGCCAGCTGCCCTCACTCAGCCACCTCCCAGATGGGCTGGCTCTGTCCCAGCTCCTGCCTAGTAGTGACTCCAAGGCCCCTCTTCCTGCCCAGGTGTTTGGGGCCAGGACCCTGCATAGCTCACCTCCCAGGTCAGTGAGTGAGAGCCCATGGTTAAGAGTAACGAAGGGCACTGAGGAGGGTGAGCAGCATCTGCCCCAGCCTACCCAGTGGTCCTAGGCTAGGACCCCATCTTCCACGCCTCTGGCCATGTGTTCCACATCCCAGCAGGGATTATGGGCCAGACAGTGCAGCGCATGAAGCTATCCCAGGCATGCAGCAGGGCGTGGGACTAGGATGACTCCAACTCAGCAGTGCTGAGGCTCTGCCTGTCAGCATGCAGTCACTGCCCCCTGGTGGCCACGGAAGGCAGCAGAGAAGCCATGAGCAAGGGGACCCTAGCCTGAAATCTGATTCCCAAGAGAGGCTGCTCCCTCTGCTAAGGCCAAGGGGTAGAGGCAGGGAGGGGCAGGACTGGGCTCCCAAAGCCAACTCCTCTGTTTGCTCTGGAAAGGCCACTCTGCCCTTTCCCATCCAGAGGCCCATGGAGCAGCAGGAGGGGGCTGGCTGTGTCCCCACTGTCTGGCGCAAACAAGAGCTAGTGGCAGCTTGCCCAGAAGAGGCCAGAGGAGAAGGGGAGCAGAGCATGGGAACCGGCCCTTCCTAGGGCCCAGCCCACCAGCAGCAGAGAGGAGCCCAATTAGTTCAGGGCAGCTGCTGGGGGAGGGGGGGAGGAGAAGAGGGGGGAAGGAGAGATTAGTGCCATGCAACTGCCAGGATCCAGCCCCCTCTCCACACTTTCCCTGCAGGAGCCCGACCAGCCAGGGCTGGCCCAGCAGGTGAGCACCTCTTGGGCAGGTGAGCAAAGGGGTCCTTGGACTTTGGCTCAGCAGCCAGGGCCTGATCACACTCATCCAGCTCCTCCTCAGGCTCAGATTTCCTCTCCTCTTTCTTCTCCTGCTTCTTCTCCTCCTTGGCGGGCTTCTCCTTCTTGGGGAGATCTCTCTTTGGCTGGTTCTCAGCAAACTTCTTGGCTGCATCAAGGGGAGGAAGGAGCCCATGGGTGGGGCAGCCAGGTCTCTCCCACTCCATGGGAGAGACCTGGCAGACCATCTTGAGACTTAGCAACGGCAGAAATCTAGCCACTGATACCCTGACCCAGCCGTTGTTAGCCCCGAACCAGGGAGACCCTGATCACAGCAGCCACAGCTCCCTGCTAGAGCTTCTGTGGTTGCGTCCTCCCCTCACCCAGGGTGGAGTAGCCTCAGAACCACATCAGGGGTGGAGTGAAGCCCCACAAGGGGGGGGGGGGGGGCAGTAGATCAGGGTACACAGATCCCAGCAGAATCAACCCAGAGAGTTAGCAAGCAGGATCCCCCTACCCTTCTCCCCCTCCAAGATGTTCTCTAGACTCACTGCAGCAACAAGGCCTGCTTTTACCAGGGGCACCAGGACAGCCACACACCCCTCAGAGGGGAGGCAGAGGGCCAGACCCCTGCCTAGGGAGCTACTCACCATCAAACTGAGCCATCTTTTCACACAGCTTCACCTCACCCAGCACAGCCTTGAACTGCGGCTGATTGATGCAGGTCACAAACCAGCGGTTGGTGTTGCTGTAGGGCTGGCGGAAGGATGGCTCCAGCACCTGGAGAAAAGGTCAGAGATCAGTACAGCTGGAGCCAGCCATGGCTCAGGACATTGAGATCAGAAGAGGGGTTTCCTGGGCATCTACCCCTACCCCAGGGACAAGCAGCCACTCCCCAAGTCTTTGCAGCCACACTGGAATCCATGACCAGCCTTGCCCCCTCAAAGCCCCACCCTGCACACCGGACTCCAGCTACAGCCCTCAAGACAGCAGGAACTCTTAACGAAACTATAGCCCAGAACCAGACCCTCCTGCCCCTACCATGGAGCCTCAGACAGTAGAGCACTGAGCCTCCCCGCACCTGCTTGTAGAGCCAGAGGAGGGTGCACACAACAGTGATGTCAGCCAGTGTGATGCGCTCCCCCACCAGGAAGGTCTGGGTCTTCAGGTGAGAGTCCAGGATGCCTAGGACCCGCTTCACCTCCTCCTTGGCATACTCTGTGGCCTGGAGATCAAAAAGACCAGGTGAGCCCCACTGAGGCAGGGGGGACAAAAAGATGCTCAGGCGCCATACATTGTGCCACTGAATACAGGAAACCGCTTCACTGCCACCTAAACACCCTCCCCTCCTCATCATTCCCAGGAAACCAAACCAGACCAGGTGCACTCTAGTGGTTAGAGCAGAGGAACCAGGTCTCCTGGTTTCTAACCCCAGTTCAACCACTGACTTCAGGAAAAGTCCTTTCCTATCTATGAGGCAAATTCCCCACCCTCCCCACCCCATGGGGCCTGCTAACTCCCAAACCGAGGTGCAGGAGATGCACAAGCTATCAACGACTGGCATCGCCCTCCTTCCCCCACCCCCAGCTGGCAGGAGATGCTGCAGCTTCTTTCCAAGCTTGGCACCAAGACAGGAATGGGCCCCAAAGCAGGAGAAAGTCCCAGACATGCAGTCTCAGACCTAGCCTGGCCGTGTGGCTGTTTCCTGATCAGAACCCCAGCAGGGAGGGGAGCTGGAGGCCCATCAGCTCGGTGTGGCCCTTCCCACCCCTCATCCATCTCAGTTCCTGTAGGAACAGGGAAGAGAGAAGCTGGTCTCACTGGATTACCACAGGAGTCCTGTATTCACAGCAGCCTTTTGACCCTCAGGGTAAGGGGCCAGCAGTTCCTCACAGACTGCAGCCTTGGAGCAGGCTATTTGCCTTCCCAGCTGTAGAGGCACCAGTGACACTTGTCAGAGGAGAGGCTGCCCAGAGAGATCCTCCTTGGCATGGGCCCATCTGCATGAATCAGGGAGGCCGTGCCAGGAGCTTCACTGTACCCAGACTGCACCATCGCAGCCCAGACTCAGAGGTTCTGGGCCTCCAACAAGCTGGAAGTAGTGTCCATTCTCCGTTAGCTGTGAATGGCAGGGGGCAAGGACACTTCAACAGTTGCAGCCTCTCCTCAGAGATTTCAGGCCAAGGTCTCACTGCCAGGCCCTTGGAGAGATGCTGGGATGGCAGACACCGACAATGGCCCCATGCATCTGTCTCACCCCTAGTGAGACAGGTCACTGAGTGCTACCGTAATGCAGCCAGTGGTGCGCACCCCTAAAATTCTGACCCTGCCTCACAGCCAAGATCTAAGCTGTTGACACTCCAGGAGGGGATGTTAGTGAACAGCAGTATCAGGAGTGGAAACTTCCAGGACTCCCAATTCTCCTACATGTACACAGGGACAGCAAGGAGTTGGCCAGGTCCTGGGACTGTGAATACTGGAGGAGAGCAGGAGCTACCTGCCCCACCCCCCACTGACCTGCTTGTTGTAGTGCATGATGCCCAGCGTAGGGAAGACCCAGGTGCTGGCGGGAGGGACGATGTCACTGTCAGCAAAGCTCACCCACTGGATGATCTGGGCAGCTATCTCCTTGGTGGATCCCCGCAGCTCGTCATTACTGACTGGAACCAGAGCCAACTGGTCACTGTGATGGGGAGAGACACCAACCCCACCCAGCCAAGACATGTCCACCCAAGACATACACCCCCCAAATCAACACACACATCCCATCTTTCCCGCCTCCCCCCCCCCAGCAGCAGTGGGAAAAGCCAAGCCAAGCCCAGCCCAGCCTGAGGACACCACAGGTCTAGCAAGTCCACAGGCACTGACCCAACCATGGGTGCGCTGGACACTGTAAGGAGCTGGCCAACACACTGCTTACTCCACTGAGCCCAGCACGGACAGCAGCAGAGGCAGGAGCAGCTGGATGGCGTCAGGGACACCCTAACTTTACTTCCTGGTACAAGCTGCACAGGGTATGCTCTTTCCATGAAGTTTCCCCCCAGGTGCTGGGGGCAGCCCCCTGGCTATTACCGTAGTGTGAGATGGCGTTACTCTCAAACACGCAGAATCCATCAGCCCCTTCAAACGCAGGAACCTAGAAAGCAAGCACCATTGCACCCCTTACTGAGCAACCAAGGCTTTTACCTGCCTGTGCAGCACCCCGCCCCCTCAGCTACACTAGCTAACTCCACCAGCCCTCAGAGCACAGCCAGTTCCCCCTTCCCCAAGGGCCGACATACTAGTCATCTCAAGGGCATCTCGGCCCTGCTGACACCCAGCACCCCACAGCAGCAGCTCTCAGATGGAGTCACAGGGTGGCAAGGAGGGAGGCATTCATGCCCTCCAGCAGGCACCAAGGAAGCCCCTCTGCTGTTTCCTTCCCCATTAGACACCCAATCCCTGGGGGATGGAGTGGCTTGCAGCAGGGAAAGCATGCGGGGGTGGGGGGGGGGAAGAAAGTGGAGAAGAGGGCTACTCAGGGCTTGTCCCTCCACAGCTCATTTCCCAAGTACCATGAGCAGTCAGTGCACAGCTATCACCTGTGGGACGCCCAAGGGGTAAAGTGACATAAGCAGCTGCACCACACTCTAGCTACCAACATTTCCTTCTCTACCAGGAGATGCAATGCAGCACTGTTTGCAGCTGGTCTGCCCTCTGCCAGACCAGGCCTCCCCAACCATTATATACCCAGCACATGGAGACTAGAGGGAGGGACAGAGTGACCCCAGAGGACACCTGTTTTTCTAATATGAATGACTCATTACTGGAAACCTGGCACTACCCCTAGCAATGCTCCTCGCTCAGTATAAGGAGGCACATGCAGCACTGTTACCTTCCCAACGGGGAATTTCTTCAGGAACTCAGGTGTCTTGTTGGTTTGCCCAAAGTGGAACTGGGGTGGGGTGGAGAGGACCTTGATCTTAGCCCCACTGTACTGGGCAGCAATGAGGGCTTTAAATGCCCGCCAGTTCTCAGGGTAGGTGTAGAGAGTCTGAAGAACACAGAAAATGAACAAGGTACCAAAAAATGCAGGAGCACATCACCAAGATCTGTCTTCTGGTCCACCCTCCTTCTCAGTCTCCTCTGTCCCCCAGGAAGATCCTCCTCCTTAAACCAAACCCCCACCACGCTGATTTTAGCCACCCTAGAATTCACCCAGAAAGCCCCCCCTCTCCCTTGCCCCTTCATCTCCCATGGTCACCCCGGGTACCCCCTCCCCCCATTCACCAGACAGTGGTTCCCTTCATCCACCCAAGGCCCTGTCACCAGTTCAGAGACATCACCTTCTCACACAGGTACTCGCCTCCTTCCGCCTCCCAGATTTCCCCTCACCCACAGAAATCCTCAGCACCCCAGATCAAATGGCCCCTTTGCTTCAGGGTCCCCCATACATGCACAAAGACCACTACCCAAACAGAAACCTAAGCACTCTGGGCCACACCCCCATCCACTCATCTTCACTGCCAGCTTTGCCATGCACCAGAAAGCCCTGTCTCTCTATACAAACTCATCACCCTGGGACAACCCCCATCTATTGCCTCCACGCCACTGACTAGACACCTAAGCCAACACCCCTCCTCTTGGCCATTGCACCTCTCCATCAAAGGGACATACAAGGACAGTAGAATCCAGTGCAGAAGTCTCCTCCAGGTACCGCTGTACACCCAGAAAAACTCTTCTCCCCTACCCCCCCCCCATCAGTACCACACTCCCCCTCCCCACCAATACCTTAATCCTACGGCAGCCACCTCCTCCCCAAGAGATAGGGGCTCTAAGGCAGAGACCCCTCCCTCCAGTACCTCCCACCAAAGGCAGACACGAAGTCAACACCCCCTCCAAATTGCCCCCCACCTGCAGGAGCCTCCAAATACAACCCCGCCGCTGCCGTCTCCCCTAACCGCACACTCCCCATTCCCCTCCCCCAGCCCCATAGTGCCAGCCCCAGCTCTCCTGCACCAGGTAAGCCCCCTACCCCCTCCTTGGGGCCTGTCCCGGGTCAGCCCCCGCAGGAACCCCCCTCCCCGGCCAGGCCCCCCGCAATACCACCCTCAGGCAGACCAGCCCACCTCCGCCCCAGCCCTGCCATTCCCCCAGGCCCCGACCAGCCCCCCAGGAGTGGATGGAAACGGATTGCCCAGAGAGGAGCGGGGGACCCGCGGAGGCGACACACTCACCCCGGCCACCGCCATCTTAGCTAGCAGAGAAAAGGGAGGAGCCCGGGGCGGGACCACCGTAAAGCAAAGAGAAAAGAACCGCAAAGCGAGACGCCGCACACCCAGTCACAGCACGACATACCATAGCCCGGCGCCTTTATATGGCGTCACAAGGGGGCGGGGCTTTAGAGAGGCAACAGGAGAGGCGCTTCTGGGTCACGTGCAGAGGGAGCTGTGCAATGGGAGGGAACAGTAATGGCTTTAAAACTCCAACCACGTGGGCGCTCCCCAGCCTCTCCCTCCGAGTGCTTCGCGTCCCGAGTTAACCAACGCGCCCCACAAGCCCTCCCCGATGATAACCCCCCACTTGCCCCTGGATTCTCAGGGCCCCGGGGTGATAAACAGGGCCCGATTAACCTTTTGTGGGCCTGGCACCAAACGTAAATTTTGTGGGCCCCCATGGGGGCAATGGGGCATGGCACGGCGGGGGGTGGTTGGTCCCCAGAGTGATGGAGAGGCCTACCAGAGGCATGACATGGTCTGCCCAGCCCAGGGCAAGGGCACTACTTACAAACCGGCAGTTGCCAGATGCACAATGGCCCATGCTGCACCACATATGCCCCCCACACACATTGGAACACCCCCCCCCATTCCCTATGGCCAGAGCCTCCCCAAACCCTCTATGCCCAGTGCCCCCCTAGACCCTGCCACAAATGCACAGCACCCTGCACAACACTTCCCCTCACCAGCACCCTCCTGCCCACAGCCCCACCACAACTGCCCAGCACCCCACACAGAACCCCCACTCCCTAGTGTCCCAACATATAGAGATCTCCCTCCCCAGACCTCCAAGAGACCCACTCCCTGCTTCCCGGCCATACTCACCGGCCCTGCTGGGAGGCGACTGTGTCTGCTGGGCTGAGTTGCTGGTGCAGCCAGGGCTGGTCCTGGGATGGGGAATTGCTCTGGCCCTGGAGTGGCGAGATCAGCGAGGCCAGGGCCTGCCCTGGCCAGGCTCCCTCCGGCCCAACTTTCCTGGAGGGGCCCAGCCAAGTTTCCCCCACCCCAACTGGCCAAGACTGGCCAGACTTCTGTACCAATCCCAGGCAGCTCAGCTCCAGGGAGACAGGTGGGGCCCTACAGGTGGTGGGAAGCAGAGACTGCCTCCCAGAGCTGGAGGTGCACTGGGGTCGGGCCAGGGGGCAGAGAGAAGCCAGCAGGTGGGGCCTAGGGGTGAGAGGAGCCCTTGGTCTCCCAGTGGCTGGCTGAGAGGAGCAAGTGGTGGGCGGGGGGGAGAGCCAGTGGGCTGGCAGGGTCTCAGGGCACAGAGCAGGTCGGGGTCCTTTCTGAGCATGGGCCTGGCTCCATGGCACCATTATAAACCCGACACTAGTGATAAAGGGCCACATGGTGGCCAGCTCCAGAGAGACAGGGCAGCTGGCAGTACCTGGCTGCCCAGGGCGAGAGGCAGGGCTGGGAGACCCAGTTGGGCCCAGGGTTGCTGGCTCTGTGATACGCTTGCTCTGGCACTGTGCTCTAGACCATGGGGGCTCTTACCCAGCACCAGGGCTGCCCCCGCATGTCTATGGTACACAGCTCCTACGCTAGCTTGCTCCCTTCCAGGGCAGACAGCATAACTAGACGTCAGAGCTCCTGCACCAGTTCCCCAGCACAGCCCCGGCTAGGACCAGGGTGCCAGATGGCAGGGGCTGGAGAGGGGATTGCTGGATGGGTGACAAAGGTCCTGGCCAGCAGTGCTCGGGAGCAGAGCTTGCCCCACCCCGTCCATCTCCCTTTGTCCTTTTCACACAGACTCCCAAGCCCTGCAGCCAAAGCAAGCAGCAAAGAGCAACCCGAGTGGTCTTTGGGGCAGGTTGGTGTGAGCAGCATGTGGGACTCATGGGTGAGCCAAGGCCAAGGGTGCACAACCCAGGATCCTTGCACTGATTCAGGGGAAGCCCTGCTTCCCTGCCTTATAACAGCCCAGCCCAGCCCAGCCCCCCCCCCCAGTGCTGTTTGGTGGTCTGCCTGTATCTGTGTGTCCACCTTGCCCTTTAGAGTGTCAACTCTGGTGGGGCAGGGACTGGCTGTGTGCATAGAGCCCCGGGCACACCAGGGGCATAGCCAGAGTACAGACAGTAATGCTCTCTGGGAAAGCCAGACTGGCATAGTCTAAACAGCTGCACCATTGTGCCTCCCTTGTTACCCACATGTAAGGCTGAGGTGCCAAGTAGCTGGAGTGCTGAAGAGCAGGGCAGCCCCCTTCGTGCTCAGGAAAGGGAGCCATGAGCCCCACCCAAGGCAGCTGGCCCTGCTTTGCGGGTTGAGACACAAAATGCTGCTTTATTAAAACAAAGGAACTTTTATTGGAGGTGAAGGAGGAAGCTCTGGTCCGTCAGCCACCCCCCAACTCCCAGCTGCTGAGTGGAGGGGAGTAGATCCGTACACTATAAATACAGCAGTAGGTGCAGGGAGCAGGTTTGGCCTGGATGCAGCTCATTTGCTTCCCAACTGGAGCCCAGACACGCAGCGAGAGGGATGGATTTGTATTTCAGCTCACAAGACCTGAGTGAGAAACACAGAGAGAGGAGGTTGAAACCAAGAGCAACCAGAGCCCTGACCCCCAGGAGGTGCAGCTCAGCCCCTTCCCCTCACCCTAATCCCCCCACCCCCCAAGGGGAGACGTCCACACTGTCCCCAGGGGACGTGTCAAGCACTCCTATGGCAGAGACTGAGAGCACTTACTTCTAGTGCAAGAGCCAATGCTGCAGAAACATTCTGGAGTAAAAGATCCACCCAAGCCCAATGTGACCTCAGCCAGCCCAGCCCAGCTGGTTACTCCCCCCAGCCTACAGAGAACACTCACCCAGATAATCATCCATAAGGGAGCCGATGGCAAACTGCAAACCAAACAGAGAGATTAGTGCGGCAGCAAAGAGACTGTGTGAGTTGCCCCTGCCTGCGCACCACTGCTCACCCCCAGCGTTCTAGCACCCCCTTGTGGGAGAGACAGGGAAGGAACGAGCCAGCCCTCCTGCCCCACTCCTTACAGCTCCCAGGCTAGGAGCGGTCGGGAGCTCCCCCACAGCCAGCCCTCATGCCCTGCTCCTTACAGTGCCCCTTGCTGGGAGAGGCTGGGGTGCAGTAGCCAGGAGCTCCTGCCCTGTTCTTTGCTGAGAGCTGGGGATCTGCACGCACACACACAACAGGCACAAAGCGTATTTGAAGGAGGCATCAAAGACTCACAATGTCATTCTTATCCACTCTGGTCCCCACGATTTTCAGCCGGATCTCATCATCCTGCTGGATCACAATGTCCTAGAGACATGCAGCACTAGAGTGAGACCCATTTACAAGCTTCCTCCCCTTCTCAGACAGACAGAGGCAGACAAGGCTAAACACAGAGTTGCACTTAACTCCAGTAAGTAAAGTATGTCTGATACGGGGAAAGCAAAATTCTGCCTCACCATCCACAAGCCTGCTCCACAGGTCTCCCTTGCCCCCAGCTGGGTCTCCCTCACTCTCCAGACACCTCCACTACCCACATTACACCCCAAGCTCCTTGCAAAGAACCATCCACCCAGGACTCACCTCATCCACTGTCTTGTAGCAGGGAGGGTTGGAGTTTGGGTCAAACTCCATCTCGGAGGGAATGGACTGAGAAGAGAACAGGAGTCAGTGAGGGAGGAGCTCCCCAAATATCACCCCACCCCTAACCTGTTCCCCAAGCTCCCCCTCCCAGCACCCCGCTTACATGTCGAGATATGAAGCAGGACATGGGCCCGATCTCGGTGAAGAGCCCAACCTGTAGGAAGTGGAAGCAGTGATTCCATTAGCACATAGACATGGGAGTTATCCCGGTCTCCCACCAATAGCCACACCCACCTCTAGCCCCGAGACACCCACTGCTCACACCCTGGCACCCAGACACCACAGTCAGAGGCAGAACAGCCCTTGCACATCCCTTCCTGATCTGCTCTGGGGCTCCTAGATCCTTAGCACAGGGGACACCCCACAGTCTCAAACCAGGGACCCACCCCCTGGCTTAGCTCCACGAATCCCCCTGTCCATCTCTTTCCTTCATGAGCCTTGAGGAAAACAGGATTGTTTGCATTGGCCACAACACTTGTAACTCAGCATTATGACAATGACTATAATCTCATGCTTCAGATCTTCAGCCAGTCACTTGCAGGGGTCAGGAAGGAACATGCACAATCTGGGTTGGGTTGGGGTAGGATAGGATGGCCCCCCTCCTACCCACTCCCGGGTGGGTCCCCCACTGCACCTTCCTCTGAAGCATCAGAGATCAGCCACTGCTGGAGATGGCTCACTGGGCATAGTGGGCCAGTGCTTTGAGGTCCAGAGAATCCTCTTTCTAAATGCCTGGCTGGGGCACCATGCTCAGATCACCAGACTTGGGGCCAATAAGGCATTTTCCCCCACCAGTCAGATTGGCAGGGACCTTCAGAGCTTTTTGCCTTCCCTTGTAGCATGGTATGTGGGTCGCTTGCTAGGATCATCTGGGCATATCTTGCCAAATCAATTCCCTGCCACTGCAGGGCCTTCTGGCATTGGTGGCTGCTCAGGTTCTCCTCTTCTCTGCCTGGGGCACACAACAATTTAGTCACTGAAGGACTCAAGTGAGTAAATTCAATGCAGGGATGTCCAGGTGATATTGTCTGGCCTGTGTTATACAAGATGATTTAATGGTCCCTTCTGACCTTACACTCCCCGAGTCCACACACACACACACCCCCGCAGCACCGTGTTACCTTGTTGACCTGCGTCACCACAGCATCCACCACCTCCCCCTTGAAGGGCCGGAAGACAATGGCCTTGTACTTGACGGGGTAGAGCACGAAGCCACGGCCTGGCTGGATGACGCCTGCCCCAATGTTATCAATGGTGGTGACTGCAATGACAAAGCCGTATCTGGGGGAGAGTGAGAACCAGCTCTGTTAGAGAGTGCCAAGGCAGAGGGAATGGGCCAGAGAAGGAGCGGGGCTCCCAGGTCCTGTTATGGAGGAAGCTTCCCACACTCACCCCAGGGGCTAGTCTTAGGGTCCCTCCAAAACAACAACCCCCCTCCTTTTCCAATTCCCACTTCTTCCTTCCATGCATCTGCACCTGCCCTGGATCTCCCACCTCCTCCCTCCGTTCCCACAACCCCACTGTTTCCTACTCCCCTCCACACACACATTCCCATCACCCCCAGCCTCGTTACTTCCATCCCTACCCTCCACTGGCTGCACCCTCCAATCCCACAATGGTCTATCCTCCATACTCTCCTGCCCCTACTCACTTGCCCGTGCAGGTCCCCTCCACCTCTGTGAACAGCTTCTGCTTGACAGTGTTGAGGAGATTGGGCCCAAAGTACCGTGGATGCAGCAGGATCTCGTGCTCCAGGGAGATCTATGGAAGCAGGAAAAGGGGGTGAGGGGGCAAAGGAGAGACCTGTCACCGAGAGGGGAAGGGATGCAACCATCAGCCAAACCCTCCCTCCCCCATATCACAGCAGACTGAGCAGTGCACGATGGGGCAGGGCCCTAGTGCCCCCTGGGGCAGAGGGAACGGTGGCTGCTGAGACCCCTGGATTTGGGGGGAGGTTCCCCAAGGCACAGGGAATGGTGCATCCTGGGGCCCTGGATGGGTGAGGGGAGAATGCCTCCTGGGGCAGAGGGAGCAATGCATGCAGGGTCCCCAATGGGAAGTGGGGGCAGAAGGCAGCTAATGCACCTGGGGGGGTTGCTTCTGGGAGGGAGGTCGAGGAGCAATTGACTCCTGGAAAGAGGGCTGGGGGAACAGCTGACCGGGGGAGGGGGAGGGGGAGGCTGTCCAGGCGCTGCTGGGGAGGGGTAGGGTTATCCAGACCCGGCCTGGCAAGGGAAGCAGCCGACCCCCGGGGGAGGACTATCCAGACCCCCGGGGGGGGGGGGGGGGCGGGAGGATGTCCAGGCCCCGGCGGGGTGGGGGCAGCTGATCCTCGGGGGGAGGGTTGTCCAGGCTCTGGCGCGGGGTGGGGGTGGGGAGCTGACCCCGGCGGGGGTGTCCCGGAGTTGGGGCCCGTCACTCACGTGATAAAACATCTTCCAAGCGGGTCAGGAGCGAGGACTGGCAGGAACCCGCCACAATCCCCGCCCCGCTCCTTCCGCCACTCTCCCCGAGCTCCTCCCTCGCTGCTCCACGGGAGCCCCGCCCCTCCAAGAAATAGAAACCTGTAGGGTTCTGTGCGCATGCGCTCCTTGCTGTCACAGCGGCGCCTAAAGTATCATGGCAGCCGCCGAGCGAACGGCTGCCGCGCTGGCCAGAGAACGCCAGGGGGAGCTCGGGGTCTGGCCGGTCAGAGAGAGTAGGAGGGAAACAGTGATTGACATCGCGAAGGGCGGAGCGCACAGTGATTGACAGAAGGCGAGTTATACCAAATCCCGTTTTATTGGGCAGTCAGGTACAAAAATAAACTCTGGAAAGCGACATACCCCTCCCACGTGCCTGAATCAGCAGCTCCCCCCCCCAGCTTCTGGGAGCTCTGTAATTCCTCCCCCAAATCCCAGTCTGAGACCCCCCCCCATCCCCAAAATCTATCTCCAACCACGATTGATCCACAAGACCTCAACCCCCTGAATCCCCACTCACAGGGAGCCACCCCCTTCAAAACTCCCTGAAATTCACCCACCAAGGGGGCCATGATACCCCTGCAACAAATCCCTGATCGTGGCTCCTGGGAGTCGAGTTCAGGGGGCTGCCCCTCACAGTATGGCACAGCTTTCCATTGCCCACCCCTCCCCCAGCACACCCCACTCTATACAGAACCCCACCACCACTTCCCATTCTCTGCACACACCTCACATCTTGGTCTGAGAGCACCAAGTGCTCAGATCCACATATACACGTATGGACCCTGCCCCACATTAAACACACACGCTCAGCCCCCTAAGCCACTTCTCTAAACTAGTGCAATATCCTCTATGGTAAGCAATACAATAAATGGATCAGCAGTCCTGGAAAGAGGAGGAGACCCTCTCTGAGCCCTACCCCGCCCCATGGGAGACTGTCTCTGAGCCATAATCACCCTGCCCCAGAGGAAACTCTATCAGCTCACAAAGAGATAGGAGACCTTTGGAGATCTACAGCCCTTGGCACTTTGAGACCAAGACCCTGTGGTCAAGGGACAGATTAAACCCAAACATTTTGCATTTAAGTGCCTTTAGGTGGCTGTGGGTCTTTGTTCCTCTAGCCCCTATGGCCACAGCTGTAGCACCCAGCTCTCGGTGCTGTCTGTATCACTCTCCCCACACCAAACTGTATTCTCTAAATCTGCATCGGTTCAACCGCTAAAATGGCATCACAGCTGGCAGGGCCACAGGACAAGGGCCCAGGCCCCTGCAATACAGCAAGCCACATCTAGCCGTGGGGCACTGCTGCAACCAGCCCCTCCATTCAGCCCTGGGGCAGTGCCACTTTGCACTGGCTTGCAGCCTATGAACTACTTTTGTTCCTAATTCTTCCTGCCACTTCCCCAAGACCTATTTTCCTCCCCCAGCCCTGAGTGCAGGAAGCAAGTTCCAATCCAGCACCTGTAAGTGGGACCCACCTAAAAAAAAATACCCGTCATGAAACTGGAGAATTTCAGTTCCCAAATAAAATTTAAGGCTAGCTCCTCTCCCTGTGAAGGTGCCCATCCCTTCTGGGAGAGGGTTTTAGACCCTGAGACCATAGGCACTGAGTTGTTTTTCTCGCTGCTTGCTTCTCCCCCGATCCACCCCTCCCCCCCGAGACCCCCTTGCCAGCTGCTTGTCCTCTTTACCCTTCCCGGAGTGCCTCCCGTTAGTTGCCAAAGAGCTGTTCGGTGGCCAGCCACGGGCCCCAGCCAATAGCTATGGCTGGTGGGTGCTGAGCACCCCCTATTTTTTTTTTCTGTCGGTGCTTGAGCACGAGAGCACCCACCAAGTTGGTGCCTATGCCTGAGATTTAGCTAATGTCCATGTGCCAGGGCCCCACACCTCCAGCTTCAGAGTGTAGCCAGGAGGCAAGCACCACAGCACTAGTGCTGACAAGTCACATGCTGGCATCCAGGGCCCCCTCAGGTGTTTCATTGCTGCTGCCTGCACTGGTCCTTCTTCGGCTAGTGGGATCCCTCCCGGAGCAGGGGGGAGCAGAAGCAGTCTGGTGCAAGCTGCCATAGCACTGGATTTCCAAGGGAGGCTGCATATGTACATCCAGCTGAGGAGAGGTCCTGGGCCTGGCCCAGCATTCGGGCAGGGAACTGCTCTCAGTTCTTGGTGGCACAGCTGGGCTTGGGGCTGAGTGGCTGTGAGTAGGGAGAGCTCCAGTCTCGATGGAACACAGCTTCTAGCTGCTCCCGCAGGGTGAGCTGCGTAACCCCAGGAGCAGCCTCACTCTGGTTGACGATCAGCCCCACCCCTGCAGTGTTGGTGAAGTAATCCTCAGACCAGTTTGAGGTGCCTGCCAAGAGAGGAGCAAACATCAAGTCTGCAGGGAATCAACACTGACTCATTCAGGGGCCCAATCGTGGCTAACACCCCTTCTCTGCTCTAACCCACTGAACCCCACTCCCCTCCCAGTTCTGGGGAAGAACCCAGGAGTCTTGGCTCCCAAAACTCCCACCCATCACTGGACTTTGAAATGCTGTAACTGGTCCCAGTGATGGCTTCTCTGGCCTGCTTAGCCCATGATTCCAGACCCTTGGGCTGATCCCCCACCCCATAGCTGGGGAGGCACACACCAATGTAGGCTAGGCGGTCGGTCACCATGTACTTGTTGTGGTTGACACGGGAGAAGGGAATCTGTTTCTCCTCAACCGACGTGGAGACAACAAAGAGTTTCTGAAAGAGACAAACACAAAGTCACCTTTGAGCCTACAGGTCTAGCATGTCCTGGTATAACCTACAAAGGATGGTTTAGGTTAAGAAATAAGTAAAAGTTAAGCTAACTTAGGCCCAAAACCTAAGTGTAGAGGAGTATGGGAAACTGACATTGCTAGTGTGAGAAAGTTAGAGATAAGCTGGAGATACCATCTTATGAGAAAATAAGCGTTAGCAAGGACACAACCCTGGATGAGCAACGTAATTATTCCAATGTAAGTTTATAGTGTAGACCTGGCCTAAGACTGTAGTACTGTGTAAGTGATAATGGCATGCCTGTTTGCTTATCTAAGGATTTTTCTTTTTAATTAAGTTTGGTTGTAGCATTCAAAGTGTCACCTAGTGGTCCTCTACTAAATACATTTTCTGTAATTGACTAGAGGCTCAAAACTGAAAACTAAGATGGTTTTATTGCAATTTAGCTTTAACAACTTAATATTAATTGGGAACTTTTCAACACAAAGGTTGAAAAAAGATTACACAGGTAATCTGTGACCCCTTGCCAATGCAAGGCACTGACATAGAGAGAACTTCCTACCAGGTGGCCCCTGGGCTGAGTCATGGAGTGGAACGGTCCCCAGCCAGCCCCAGCCCCAGGCACTTCAGGTCCCTATTCCTGCACCACTCCAGGACTCACCACTTCGATCGGGCAGCCCAGAGGCTCCCGGCTGAGGACACTGAGCGACTCCAGGAACAGGAACATGGACTGGTCCGAGTGCTGCCAGCAGCTAATGAGCAACCTCACCTTCACGTGCCTGTTGCAGGCCGCAGCACGCAGCGCATCATCAATGACCGGCCAGAACCTGGAGGGCAGCCCAAGGAGACCAGGTCAGGGGACAGGACACCTCACATACAACAGCCCCCCAACCCCCCAAATGCCAAGACCCTGGGCCACAGCCTCACAACTGCTCAGCCCCCGGGTCCCAGCCCTCAGGCCATGGTCTCCCAACTGCCCACCCTCTGGGTCAGAGCCACCCAACTGCCCTCCCCTCTCCCCAACCAGCCCAGTCCCCAGGTCATGGCCCAGCCCACCCACCCCCCCATCTGCCCAGCTCCCCAATAACAGCACCCCACCTTGCCCACCCCCAGCCATTTATCTGACATTCACTAGTGCCAGCCTGTGTCTGGCCCTCCATCTCTCCTCCCCATCCTTACTGTCTGCAGAGCCCAGGTTGTCCCTGCTGCCAGCCTCATGGGGGAGGATAGCACAGGATTCCCAGCTGTGTCTAGAAGAGACAATGTCAGGGGAGCTGACTGCCTGAACCCCACCTTCAGCCTGCACATCCTGTGGCCCCCACCTCTTAGGCTGGCAGAAGGTGCACTGGGGCACATAGTCCATCACCGAGATGTAGACAAAGGCCTGGGCATCCTGGATGGTGCTGACAATGGCTGTGAGGTCTGGGGTACGGCCAGTGGAGCAGAGGGCGGGAGGGGAGCTCTGCAATACAAACGAACACAGATACAGAAACAGGCAGGACGTGTGTCAGCACACAATCCAGGAGCGAATGACGGGGCCTTCTGGGGCCCAGAACCCCTCAGGGTCAGTGTGTGCCACAGCACAGACTCTGGGGAGCGAGTAACAGGGCCTCCTGAGACAGGGAGAGGCCCCTGGCAGAGAGTCCTAGGTGGCTGCCCCCCATGCACTGGAGAGCCATCCAGGTCAGCCCCAGAGTCCAGGAAGCAGCCACGATTTGCTGCCTGACCCGACAGAGCCTACTTGGACACTTACGGAGAGGTACAGTTCTGCACTGCTGCCATTGAGCTGCAGCTTCAGGGGGCGGCTGAGGCTGGACTTCGCGGAGACGTAAGCCGGCCACACCGTCGGGAGTGAGGCCCCCTGCCCTCCCAATGCACGGTACATGGCGAAGATCCGGTGCAGGTCACCAGCCACACAGCTGCAGTTGTAGAGCACAGCACCCAGCTCCTTTACCTGCAAGGAAGAGGTGTTTGGGAACAGCCACACAGCAAACATGACCTTGCCCCAGCTCCAACAGGAGCCCCAGGCTGAACTCTAAACCCCAGGAGAGTGAGTGCAGCCCCAGTGGGCAGCCAGCCACACTGCCCAATGCCCAACTCCAACATGAGCCCCAGCTCCAGTCCTAACCCTGCCCCACAGGGACCCAGGAGAGTGAGCTCCAGTCCCTGTGAGCACTCAGTCCCCCTGCGTGCCCCCTGCAGTACCTGTGTCAGTGAGCACCAGTCCCTGTGAGCACACCTCCCCGCTTTCGACACCCTCCCGAGTGCCAGTCCCTGTGAGTAACCTCCCCTCTGTCTGCCCTTTACCCGCTGTGGTACCTGTGTCAGCGAGCGCCAGTCCATGTTGGCGCTGCCAATGTAGACGTGCTTGCCATCCACCACCCAGAACTTGGTGTGCACAATTCCTCCAGTCAGGCGCTCCAACTCCACATACTTTACATCTGCACCTGCAGGGGGCACCAGCAGAACAGTGGCTATCACACAGAGACATCCTTTCCCGCTTCTCTCAGCCTGGCTATCCCAGCACAGCTGGGTGGGGTCTTGTCTGCCCCTTTCCTAGGGCTGACACTTCCCCTCATGCCCCTATCCCCACCCGGGCTCGGGGGCTGTCCCGACCCCTATGTTACCTTTGCTGGCCAGCTCCTCGGTGTCCCGGTCAGACTTCTGGGGGCTATTCACAGCAATGTTGAGCTTCACCCCCCGAGAAGGCAGGTCCCGCAGCTTCTCCAACACCTGCCTGCCCTGCAGGGAGCAGCATGAGTGTTATGGCTTAGCAACCCCTTCCTTCCCTCTCACCCCAGAACAGGAACTGATAAGGGCTTCCTCCACTTGTGCCGAGCCCACCTGCCAGGATGAGGGTTCTTCCTCCTGCATGTCTGAGTCCCGGAGAGTGAAGTAGAAAGCTGCGATGTCCACAGAGCGGTTGGCAGCATCCAACAGGTCCATCCAGGCCTGGAAAATGGGGAGGTGGCGGGAGTTGGAGTGTTTGTAATCCAGGCCCACAGGGATGCTTTCCACCAGCACCAAACTGCAGCAGCCACAGAGAGAGAGGAGAGATGGGCAGGGTTAGGAGATGGACACCTCAACAGGGGTAGTGAGGGCATCAGTACTTGCCAGGACAAGCAGAGACCAGAGCAAAATCCAGCTCCCTTCCACTCCAAGCATCTGCTGAGTCCGAGACCAAGCACAGCCATCTGCTACCGCCTGCAGAGTCTGTGCTGTCACTATGTGCTACTGCCCACCACCTCCGTGTAACAGCCTGCCCCCTGCAGGATCCTTTACCTGCACTGTGGGCTGCACTCCTCCTCTGGCTCTCTCCACAAGCTGGCGACATGGCTCCAGCCCAGCTGCCACTGCTCCATCAACCCCAGGACAGAGACAGGGCTGCTGTGCTCCCACAGGAACCAACCAGAGAAGCCCAAGATGAGCAGGAAGGGAAGAAGGATGCAGCAGGTGGAGGAGAAAAGGAAATGCTAACAAGAGAGAGAATAGCGCTTAGTGGGGAGCCCTGCCTGGGCAGGAACCAACATAACAAAGGGACACTTCTCCAGGAGCCCATATCTGTGTCCATATGGACAAGGACCCATATCTGTGTCCATCCAACCCTTCCAGGGACAGGACGGGGGCTGGCTGGACCAGCTCTGCTCTCTTCCAAGTAGTAGTGTTCAGAACCCGATGCTGCAGTGCAGAGAAAGGTTGCTGAGCACAGTGCTCTCCATGGCAGGGAATGTTCCATTCAGCAGCGGTTGAGCCAATGATGCCCTCCCACAAGCCGAGACTGCCCCCCAGCCAGTGTGAGAAAGCAACTCTGTGCTCTTACTTCCCTGCCTGTGGCATTAGGGTATGGCTCTGAGGGGAGCTGCCATGGCTGTCAGGAAATGGATCAGCTGTTTAAAGGGAGACTAAGTTAGGCACCCAGTGTGGAGGGGCAAGGAAGGGAGCCTGGTACTACAACTAGACATGGAGCAGGGAGCTCAGCACATAGACTACCTGGACACTCCAGTGCAGAGGTGTGGATCTCTCCTTTACCTTGCTCGGCTTCCCTGGGTTCTTGGGTCTGGGAGCTGGTGACCTGAGTGCTGCAGTTTCTGTCCACATCGCCAAGCTCGGTGTTCCATGGGCAACGTGCCGCACCCTGGGAGTATCTGTCTCTGTCAGAACTGGAGTCCCAGGTGCCACACTCCGCAGTCTGGGAGCTGCACTCTGCCACCTGGGCGTGCTGATCTGCGCCCTGTCCTGCAACCTGGGGACCCCACCCTGTAGCCTAGGGAGACTGCTGGCCGCCCCGCCTTGCAGCCAGACAGCTGTGCCCTGCAGCCTGGGGGTGTTGCTGGCCGCTTTGCCCTGCAGCCTGGGGGCCATGATCTCCGTGACAGTGGCTGTCTCTGAGCCAAGCAGTGCAGTCTCCAGCACCTGCAGTTGGGCTCTCTCATCTCTGAACTCTTGCCAGTCCAGGTTCAGCTTCTGCAGTGGGAGACAGCCAAGCCAAAGGGTGGTCCTTAGCCTGGTTGAGAGAGAGGCAGCCCCCAGTCCCCAAGCATTGTCCCTCTGGTGCAAGGATAAGAATGGCCTAAAACAGCACTGAGCAATAGAAGGGTACAAGTTGGGGCGGGGGGGCTGCAGAGCCTGAGACCTGGGATCAGTCACTACCTGTGCCTAATGTGAGGGTCTGCTAGCCAGCCACAGTGAGGCTGCTCCACGCCCCACCTAGAGTGGGCTGGGTAGCATCAGCAAGAGCCACAACCCAAGACCCCTATTACTCATGGGAGGGCCAGACTGTCCATGGAGCTACAGGGCTCGGGGGGGCAGGGAATGGGATATGGGGCTTTCACTGATAAAGCGCCCCAGCTCTGATCCAGTCCCAGTGCATAGGGATTGGCTGGCTCAGTCAGGTCGGGTGTGGGAGATGGGGCCTTTTGCTGCTAGAAGGCATCAGCTCCGATCCAGCCTCAGCATCAGGGAGGACTGGTTGGCTCAGGAGGCTGGGGAATGGGACACGGGGCCTTTTCTCTCTAGGGGGTGCTGGCTCCGATCCAGCCCCAGATCAGTAGTGACTGAAACCCATTCTAATCTGATAGCTGTTTGCTGACCCCAGTCCATCAGGCAGATGTCCCCAGCACAACTGTTCCTGACTGGTCCCATTGTGGGCAGCCTCAGCAGAAGGGACTGTGGACACAGAACACCCCTCTCACCTCTAGGGGGAAATCCAGGATGGCTGAGGCATAGGGGCTAGAGAAGAAAGGGACCACATTACCTCTTTCTCCCCTGAGCTCTCACTTCGGGTGGGGAAAAGCTCCTCCTTTTCTTCATCCTCCTCTGAGATCTGCAGCCTCTTCAGCCTCACATAGGATGACTGGAAGGGAAACAAAAATAGCTAGATATCAGCTCTGCCAGAGGCTGCACAGTCCCTGAGAGACGCTACATGGGGCTAATGGAGACAGCGGCCCATCTGCATAGTCTGTACAGCACCAAACGTCCTATCCCTATGGAGCACTGGGAGGGGCTAACCCACCAGTAACAGCTAGGGGTGAGGGAGAATGGGGGAAGGGATCACTCCAGACCCAGACATGCAAACCAGCACAGACAAGACAGAGCGACTCACCAAGTGGGCATCTTGGTCCAGCGCCACCCATCTATTGCTCCTGGAAGCCTCCAGCCTTGCTGCTGGCTTCCGGGAGAGGCCTCTCTTCATTGCAGTCCTGGTGGGTTCATCCTTGAGCTGGGGCAGTGGAGGCTCCCTGGTTAATATTGGCAAGGGCTCCAGGGCTGACCCAGCCGAGGGCTCCATGGCTGGCACGGGGGTAGGATCACTGGCTGGAGTGGGCGATGGATCCCGGGCCGAAGTAAGATGCAGTTTGTGGGCCTTGATGCTGGCCCGGGGCTGCAGAACGAGGGGAAAGCTCCCTCCCTCAGCACTGGGCACCTTGCTCAGGACCTGTAGAGGAGTGTGGGGCCCTGGTTAATATTCCTCTCCCAGGTAGAATAGGAGCTGGACACTGACGCTGGGAGCTGCCCACATCTGCAGGCTCAATTTCATCAGAGATTACAAATTAACAAGGGATTGTAGTTTACAGCGCTGTTAATCCTCATTACATTTGGCACTTTACCTAAAGCCTCAGCTCCTGTAAGAATTGCAGCTTGCCCTTAAAAAAGAATAAGTTTCTAGCCCTCGTGATTGCAGAGAAAAGCTTGAAAACATGACCCAGGTATGCTCCTAACAGTCCCTAGGTGTGTCCTGGGCATGACCCTAAAAGCTCAAATGAAAAGGAACATACATTTATTCTTGTTTTTAAATTTCATTATTTCTTGGGGCTGGTCCTTTAAGGGAGAGGAGGGGCTCAGCCTCACTTGTGCTAAACTTAGCCCACTTCCCCAGGTGAAGGGAATGACACCAGGGGACCCTGACAATGGCATGTAACTAGAAACCAGGCCTGCTGGGGAACATAAGGGGCAGCCACAGAGTGGCTGGGTAGGGCATATGTATTTGTTGAGGAATAAGTCTAAATTGCAGGGAATAGAAGCTTATTAGGAGGGCTGAACTGCTATAAGCAAGCGAAAGCCCAGATAAACTGAAAGAAGGGGGAGGTTTTATAGTACTAAACCACCCCTAGAAGAGCAATACTGTGAAAACACCAGCTGTGGTGGGTGGTTTGATGTGAGATCGAAGAAAAACTGAGACAGTGGCAGGGCCTGAAGCCAGACTGTGTAACCCTGCTACCTGGCCTGCCTCTTGATTGGTTAGTGGTTTTGGGGATGGCAATACTGGATTTAGAACAGCGAGACCCTGTGCCTCAGGGTAATAAACCATCAGGAGGGAGAGGACACCAGGTGCCCAAACCTCTCTCCAGTATAGTCCCATAATGGTGCTGGGTGAGAGACTTCCCCCAAGGTAACTCCAAATCCCAGGTAAGAAATTGCCCCTTGGGGCTGAAAGCTTGTTCTTGGCACAGAGGGATGTTTTCTTTGTAAAATGAACTTTGGTCACTTTTCCTTGCTTTTTTTTTATCTTAATACTTCAGTCCTCGCCCACCTGCAGTGGCTCTACAGGCAACGGAAGAGTTGGTGGGTTTGTGACACCACAAGTGACAAGGAAGTGAAACCTGACTCTCTGAGCAGAGAGAGGGTTTTTATTCAGGCTGTTTAAAACCTTCAGTGAATTGCTGACATTTTTTTCACTCCAACACTATGGCAAGGGGAGCTCCAAGGCATAGGGAGGCAGCGTGTTTTAGTGGCTAGGTCACTGGATTAGGGTCTAGTCCTGGATCTGCCAAAAACATGACCTTGGGCAAATCTCTCTGTTTCCCCGCCCAGCCTTTGTCGAGTAGAGTACAGGGTGAGCTCTCCAGGGCAGGGAGTGGCTCTTGCTGTGTGTTGACAAAGCACCTGTCTCTGCAGAGTCCTGATATTGGCTGGAGTCCAGGCAATACAGTGTCACAGATGTTAGAGCCAGAAGGGACCATTCTGTTCATGTAAACTGACCTCCTGCATAGCACAGGCCAGAGAACCTTATACAGCAGTTCCTGCCTCAAGTCCGGAACTAGCGCTGGCTGGAGATTTATTAACAAAACACTTTGGCCAAAAAATATCAGAACTCCAACTGTTCCAGAAAAGGTTTTGGGTTTAATGAATTTCATGCCCTGATGGGGAAAAAAAATTCAAGGAGGAAAAACAAATTGGGAAGTTGCTGAAGTATCCCACTCTCAAAACAAAGTTCTGTTTTTTGTTTTGAAAAGTAACTTCATTTACACTGAAAAAAAGGTGGAGGAAGAAAAGTCAAAATTCTCAGAAGGAAGCAGTTTGATTAACACAAAGCAAAAAAAAAAAGACTTTGGCCTGATGTGCAAGAGGGTTTTTACTCTTAAATTTTCAAAATCACTTCCCACTCAACTGTACCCCATAATGTCTGGTTGAGCGAAAGCAGAAATAGAAAAATCATCCAGTCATAATGTAAAGACTGCAGGTGATGAGCAATCCACCATGAGGCTGGGTAAATTGTTCTAATGGTTAATTACACCCCCTGTTAAAAGTGCCTTTCTTCTAGTCAGAGTCTTCAGCTCCCAACCACTGGATTGCATTCTGCCTTTGACAGCTGCTGTTAGAACTCTCCTCCCTGTGCAGCAGTTACAGACTGTCATCGAGTCACCTCAATTTTCTTTTGGATTAACAATAAACCGCCTACTAGCATGAGACTAAGGCCTGGTCTACACTTAAAACTTGGCTTGATCTAGCTGCCTGCCTCCGGGTTGTGAAAAAGTCACACGCAGGAGACAGTTAAGTTGACCTAAGCCTTGGGACAGACCTCACTAGGCTGCTGGAAGGGAGGATTTCTTACAGCGACAGACCCAGCCATTCGGTGGAACCCCACGCAGCGCTGAAGCAAGCGGGGATGTCACTCACAGCAGGGGAGCTGTCGGGCAGGCACAGCCTAGAGCAGCGCCGCTTTTCCACAACTTGCCTCTTTCTTGCCCGGGCCCCTCTTCCTGTTCTGCCCTTGCCCAGCGCTCGGGGGTCCTGGCGCGATGACAAACCCTCGGACCGCGCGCGTCACCCACCGAGCGGCATCAGCTGGGGGGGGGGGAGCCCCGGCATTGCTGGCCCCGCAGGCCGAGCTCCGATGCCAGGTTGCTCGGGGGGGCAGAGTCCTCAGCCGAACGCGCCGGCCGGGTTGGGGAGGCGCCCCGCGGGGCCGTGGTGCTGGCTGGGTCGGGGGGCGCCCCGCCGGCCGGAGCCTGCCCCCCAGCCCCTAAAAGCCGCTGAGGGCCTGGGCGGCAACGGCCGCGCTCAGAGCCGGGGCCGCCCAGCCCGACCCGCGGGGCTCCCCGCCCCCTCGAAGCCCCCGCGGGGGCGCCCCCTGCTCTCACCGTCTCCTCCGCGCTACTCTGTGCCAGGCGCGTGGAGCGCCTCACGGGAGTCCCCGCGCGCAGCGACCCCCGTCTCCTCATGCCGGGCGGGCGAGTGGCGGGGAAGGAAGAGGCGGGCCCGGCTCCCGCGCCCGTTGACATTCAAACCCCGGGGCTGGTTTGAAATGACAGCTGGCAACGCGCCGGCCGGCCCGTGCCCGCGGCGCGGCTCCCCCTGGCGGCCGACTCCCTGCCCTCCGGGGACAGGCGCCACGAGCCGGAGCCGGGCCACAGGGAGCCGGGCCATAGCGGGAGGCGCCCCTCGGCTGCCGCAGCCCGGGGGAGGGGAGCAAGAACCCCTACGGAGGGGCCGGGACACTCCGTCGGGTATCGGCTGCCTCCCGCTGCCTGGTGCCCGAGGGGACTTTCACGGACACCCCGACGGGGGAGGAGACCCCGCCCCGCCCCGGTGAGGAGCGCAGGGCGGGGAGCGGAACACGGCTGAGGGATCGCCGCGAACAAATAACAAGAAAACAAACTAGTTCTGCTCTGCCGCCCAACCTCGAGAGAGCACAGTACAGCTCCCGCGGCGCTCACCCCGCCTCTCCCTCACGCACACCCCCATCGGCTACTATGGAGACCGAAGTCCCGCCCCCACACGAAATAGAGGACCAGGTTATTCCACCAATCACCAGACGGGGCTGTTGGAGTGACACCAGGCGTTGACCAATCATTAGGAGGACCCGGGTCTGACCAGTGCCTGTTGAGATGGCCGAAGGGCTGAGGAATATATTTCTGCGGCCAGTCAGCGGGCAGAGCGTGAGCGTGACATTTTATGGTAAACCAATCAACTGATGAGTCGAGTTGATGGACGGGCGCTTCAAACTAATCGACAGGAATGGAGATTGAATGACAGCGGCCGGTATCCAATCTTCGGGGGAAACCGGAGACTGACAGTGATTCCGAGCCAATCAAGCAGCAGAGGTTGGAGAAGTGGCACAGGCAGGCAACAGGGGGCGGGAGTAGGCGGATCCTTTCAGGCCGCGGCTTTGTGGTGAGTGGGGATATGGGGACTAGGGGGCAAAGAACCCCCTGAGCCGGGACTAGTCGCCCTCGCCTCCCCCCGCACCGAGACCCTCCGGCCCCGCTCCCCTCACGCGGAACCAGAACGGGCCCCTCCCCCCACACCGGGGACCCCCGGCCCCGCTCCCCTCACGCGGGACCAGAACCGGCCCCTCCCCCACCCACCGGGACCCCCGGCCCAGCTCCCCCCAACTGAGACAGGCGCACTCTGGCCCTAGCCCCCTAAACTAGGATCCCCCTGAGCCCGGCTCCTCCCACCCGCCAATCAGCCCCCCGCCTGACCCCCCTCCGAGCAGCCCTGGCCTGACCTCCCTCCCCTTGGACCCCCAAGTGCTCCTCGCCTAGTTTGTGCTGTAATGTGGGGGGCAACCACCTCCTCCCTGCCCAGGCTTCCCCACCCAGGCCCCATCCCTAGAGCAGAGACCCCCCACGCCAGCCCTCTCCCCTCCCAGGTTAACACACCTGCAGGCTCCTCTCCCATCTCAGGGTCACGTAGGGGAAAGTGAGACAGGGCCATGTTAACACACGCCACCCATGCTAGAATGGGGGATGCCTGCTCTAGCCAACAGCCAATGCTGGGGAATATTGGGGGGCACCAGCTTCTAGCCTGACCCTGGGGCGGGGGCCCTGCCTAGGGGGATGATGGGAGCAGGGGCTTCTGGCTACTGTAGCCCACAGGAAGAGGAGATTCTGGATAGGGTACTTTGCAGCGGGAGGGGGATAGAGAGGCTCAGCATGAGGTGTGAGGGCCCACAATGGAACAGGCTGAAGGGGAAAGGGATGGGGGTGGGTAAGGGGCAGATAATGAAAGATGCAGGGCAAGTGAGGCCCCAGTAGAGCCCAAGAAGGAACGGAGCTCAGACTGAGGCAGCAAGGGGACAGATATGAAGCATGAGGGATGGGCCCCTTATGGGGCAGTCTGGTGGGGAAGGGATGTTTCCTCACCCCCTTCATCTGCAAGGTAACTCTGATTCTCTCTCTCTCTCTCCCCCCCACTCCCAGGGGGCTCAGGGTTATGCCAACTGCTGCTCCATCCTCCTGACCTCCCTTCAGCATGGAGTTCCCTGACCACAGTAAGCACTTGCTGCAGAGCCTGCGAGAGCAGCGACACCAGGGCTTCCTCTGTGACTGCACCATCATGGTGGGCAACACCCAGTTCCTAGCACACCGGGCCGTGCTGGCCTCCTGCAGCACCTTCTTCCACATGTTCTACAAGGAGCGGCTGGACAAACGGGATCTGGTCTGCATCAACAATGAGATTGTCACAGCACCAGCCTTCGGGCTGCTGCTGGAGTTCATGTACCAGGGCATGCTGGCCTTCAACGACACTCCAGTGGAGGATGTGCTGGCTGCTGCAAGCTACCTGCACATGAATGACATTGTCAAGGTCTGCAAGAAGAAGCTGCAGGCACGGGCACTGGCAGAGGCTGACAGCACTAAGAAGGAGGAGGACTCCCCAGCCAGCTCTGAGTTCCTGCCCAGCACCTCCAAGTGCCAGCTGCAGAGCCCTGAGGTCCTGCCACCACCTCTGCATCTGTGTGAGGCAGGAAAGAACAAGAAGGAGGAGTGGAAGAATAACCCCTTGGAGAAAGCAGGCCCCCAGCAGCCTCCAGCACCAACTGCAGACATGGCAGATACTACCCAGCCAGGCATGGAGGGCGACTCCCCCCGTGGCCCCGTCTTGGGTAGGCCTCTTCCCCCAGTCACTGCAGACGTTTCCCTGTCCAGCCCCAGCAGCTCCACCGAAACCATCTCCCACAGCTACTTTCCCCCAGGCAATGTGGCAGAGGCACCATCCGGCCTGGAAACCATCCCTGAGAGCTTAGCCGTGGAGCCACGGATGGGCAACTTAGATGGCTTCTACCCCAAGGAGCTGGACAGGGGTCCCATCAAAGTGAAGGTGGAGGCCATTGTAATCTCTGACGAGGAGCCAGACACAGTGGAGCAGCTGGAGAGGCGGAGCATGGAAATGAGGATGGAGAGCATCTTCCAGAGGCCTACAGTGGAGGTGGGGCCAGCTGGGGGCTGCAGTCGCCACCCCGATGGCTTTGAGGAGCCTGGTGGCATAGAGGAGGTGTCCTCAGAGGGCGGCTTCCTTCCACAGGAGCATCTCCCCTACCACATGATCCCAGTGCCGGGTGGACAGGGCTACTCCAACATGGTGACACCACCACTGCATGAGCAGATGTACCTGCCAGAGTACGAGGCACACCCCAACTTCGGTATCTTCACTGAGGATGTCCCCACCTGCAAGACGTGCGGCAAGACCTTCTCCTGCTCCTACACACTGCGGCGCCATGCCACTGTGCACACGCGCGAGCGCCCCTATGAGTGCCGCTACTGCATGCGGAGCTACACCCAGTCTGGGGACCTGTACAGGCACATCCGCAAGGCCCACAATGAAGACCTGGCAGCCAAGCGCTGTAAACAGGACGTGGAGAACCCCTCGTAGTGAACCACATCTACCCCATCCAGGGATCTAGGACAAGCCGGACGCTCCTCAGCAGTACAGGGGAAGCCTTTGGATTCTCTCCTGTAGAGATGGGTTGGGGGTATGGTGAGGCCCCCCCAGATGCTAGCAGGGAATTTTGAACTCTAATCAGGAGCCACAGCAACCATAGAAACAGGGGCCTCACTCCAAACCAGCAGCTGCTCTGGTTCATGCCCTTGATCAGTTGTCTTCCTGCCCAAGCCACATGTACCACCTCCCTGCCTGCTGGAAGGAGTCACTGTCATTTCTTATACAGGGTAGACCTGTGCTGGGCACACTACACTGGCGTTTCCCCCCTTGGACTGCTGCCAGCTTTGTAAATAGTTTGGAAATAGCTGCATTGATCAGAATAATTTAAATTCTAACCAGGAAACACTTCCACATATATTTATGCTCAGAGTGGGTCACAGCAGGTGGGAGGTCAGACCCAGGACAGTATCTGACTGTCAGGGTTATTACCGCCCTGGGCAGGAGCTCTTCGCAGAGAGGGGTTTAGAGTGATTGCTTCAGAGTTTGAGCAGAGACACAACCTTCACTTCCCCCACCATCCACTCCCAGCGCTGCCCCTTCTCTTGGTTGTTTTTAACTTAGCATAAATACTTATGCCCAGACAGACACACTCTCCTTGAAGGTTACTCTCATTCATCTTAATCCCCCTTAGACAGAGGCTCCACTTTTAGGGTTGTATTTTTAAGTAAATCATGGTTCTCTTTTCAAGAGGATATAAAGTGAGTTTTAAAAAAAAAATGGTTTCCCCCCAATGTGGGTGGCCCTTCCAGCCCCCCAGGAATGAGCAGGGAGTAGCCCAACATCCCAGAGGCTAAGTTCCCAGCAGCTATGAGACTTTAGGGCCAACTAGCCCTTCTGCAAACCACCCAAGAAGGGACAAAAAGGTGAAAGGTGGGTTATTTGCATGGAATGGTTTGTAGCAGTTTTGTCTGTGCTGCTAACTGTGGAGCTTTTGGGCGCAAGGGCAGATCGGTAGACAACGCCTACAGCCAAGAAACCTGCTTGTGAAAACCCTCCTAAGGTTCCAGGCTAAGAGTTTCTGCTTCCTATTGTTTTTAGTGTCATGGCAGTATTTGGGCCCCTGACTGCTCAAGACCACCCCATGGCCCTAGCTCTTTAAGCTAAAGTTGCCCCTCCCAGTCAATACATCTTTGTTCCCCCACACTGCCCCAGCAGTGAATGCAGCAGGAGGGACAGACTCCAGAAGCTGCTGTGCTGCTAAACGGTCCTCAGATCAGCCCTTCTCCTCCATCTACCAAACCCAACAGCCCAGAGCAGCCATCTTTTATCTGACTCATCATTTGATCCTCTAAATATAAAGCCCAGAGTGAAAGTGCTTCTAGGACTCATTTCTGTACAAAGCCAGGAGTTGGGGTCACTGCCCAGGACAAAAGTTCAATAGTAAAACTAGCACCAAGTGCTTCCGCTGTCTGTGCTGTGGTCTTCTCTCCAGCACGTTTTGGTTGTTATTAGAGGGGTCAGCTCCACTGCAGCTCTGGCCTCTCTGGCTCAGGCCGACAAAAGTCCCTTTATCTGCAGGACAGGCTGCGGCAGCGCAACCTGCATGATTCACTCCTACAGTGGAGGAGGGAGTTCAGTCTTTGTGGCTCCTACCATTATTACACAGGCAGTTGGCCTGAGGCAACCCCGTTGGTGGGGTGATATGGTCATTTAGCCACTGTTGGTCTGGAGCAGGGCCTTAGAGATGAACAGCACCAAGCCCCACTCACAAGGGCTGGTTGAGGTGAGATTCCATAGTTTACTCAACCCTGCTAAGAATAGCATGAGAAGAATGAGGTGAGCGGAGGGGGACAAACCCAGGCTTCTGGCCAACTCCAGAGGGGAGACCCTTAAAGCCCCCCCTTCTGATGGGATTTCCAGCTTCAAACTGCTGTGCACCTACCTGCCTTAGCCAGACTCCAGAAGCAGCACAAGAAGATCACTCTTGTGCCATGGAAAGGGGGCCTCCAAGGTGCTTTGTACTAGGGGCAGAACTCCCACCCAGATGAGAATTAATTTGTAGGAAAGTGAGAATCAGGAAGAAATTTTTCTACTCCCCTCAACTCTGAAGAGGAAAAATTCTCACACACAGTTCCAAGTCCCTCTTTACATCTGTCTGGTGCAGGAGTCTCTGCAATCAACAGACTGGGACTCCAGAGCAGGGTACAGAACAGGAACTGCCTATTTAGTGGATGCTCCAGCCTCCTCAGGCATGTTCCCAGAACATGAGAACAGATGCTTCCCCTCCCTGCAATAAATCAGTCTTCCCAGCAGCAATGGAAGGAGAGGTCCTGGTACATGCACACATGTTGTAGGCAGCAGGAAAGACACTAGCTGCTATCTCAGCCCACTCCTGCTCTACACCATTAGAAGCTTTGGGTGCTTAGATAACACAGGCCTTTTTAACCCAGCTTTCCTTTGCCCACTGCCGAATCAGTGACAGCCGCCAGCAGAAAGCAGCCTATAATCTGTCTGAAATGAAGACAGGCTTCCAGCACGGCGTCCAGGAGCTTTTACTAACCCAGCAGTACTGGAGAGGAAAGTACACCGCACCAGCTAAACAATGCTCAGACTGGGGCCTGCTAAGCAGTTGTGGGTCCAGGATAGGGTTACCACAGCACAGAACCTCCCATCCAGGACAGATTATTTGCACCAAGATAACAGGCCCAAGGGACCATGTGCTCTAAATACAGTTGTAACTAGTGCACTCCCCTCAGGCCTTTCTACTGACTGGTGGCATGAGGTGCTTGCACCTGGCAGGGTGGCTCTCAGTGCAGTCATTACTCTCAGCAACTGCAGTGGCTTAGCCATGCTGGATTGGATTGCCAGTCCCATTTCACACAGACAAGCATTTACAGAAACATGTTTAACGGTTAACTAGTGGTTACAGGATATGCTTCTAAAGAGAACACATGTGCAGTCTAAAGGACAGACCGTGCTTATTCCATGTGCAGGATTACCTTCCCTCCTGCACCACTCAACCTCCCTTACAAGAGAACCAGTCTACCCCACAGCTAGGGCTGCCCTCGAGGAGGAGGTTCACCCCTGTTCAGGGAGGTGAGGGGTCTCCGGTGGGTCAGCATTGGGGCTAGGAAAGTTGCTGGAAGATAAGTTTACTTCCTCTTATTCCAAAAGCTACTACCATGCGAGTTCTATCCCAAGGTCAGAGGGAACAGGCTGGGCTTTAGCAGACCCAGGTGGTGCAGCAGGAACTCAGAGCCAGCACTGAGCAGTGTCCTACAACACCACCCCTTAAGCAATGGGGTCCTATTGGTCTCACGGGGGGGGGGGGGAGGGAAATCACACTGGCACCAGTGCAAGAGACTGGTGGGTGTGACTATCCCCACAACACAGAAAGGACCATCCCATGGGCACCGCATGACACAGGGTGAAAGCACTTGCTCTGAGCTAAAGGGGCCCTCACTCTGGAGTCAGATCTTTCCCTTTGAAGCAAGTCTACTCAGGCACCCACCTGGGGAAGGAAGGAAATGGGCAGGTTCCTTGGCATCTCAGCACACCAGGGTAGATGCCCCACTGGCCAGATAGGAATATCATTCCTACTCTGACCGGAGGGGGTGGGATGACACCATTTACCAAGCAGCAACATTAGAATGGGCAAGAATGGCTCCTCTCAGAAGAGCAGGAGTCCAAGGCAACCAGTGGCCTTAGCCAAACATCTCCTGGGAGGCGTAGGTCATGTAGAGGAACCCGTCCTCATCTCGGTTTAGTGTGTACACCTCAGTCATGGTGAGTGACATGCTGACCAGGCTCCGGCTACCATCCACCAGCAAGTAGAACGACTGGGTAGAGCTGAGGGCCATCCTGTTCCTGGAGAAGCAAGAAGGCAGGAGAGCTGAGTCCCATCTGAAGGTAAGAAGGGAAAGCACTGACTGGTCTCCCCTGAGAGCACCCACTGCCTGCCTTGCCCAGGGGGGAACTGGACTACCTGGGCATTGCCTGCACTTGCCCACAGCCACCCCTGCACTTAACCCACAACAGCAGCCAAGGAGAACAGGGGTCCCCTACCCAGGGCATCCTGGAACAAGAAAGGGCTGTTCAGAGAGCTGCAGTCTCTGCATTAACCTTTGGTAGCACCTCTCCCAAAGCTGTATGGCACCCCTGAAACACAGCCAGGGGCATCCTAAGGGGGCTAATGACTGCCCAGGTCACAGCACCCCCCTATGGTGTCTCAGGTCAGAGACAGAAGCAGCACCTGGGGCACAGACACCAAGGGTGCAATACCAAGCCAGACCCCCACCTCCAATCACACACACACCTCCTCTCTTCTCTTACCGGATAATGGTCACAAACTGCCCCATGGTCAGCTCCTGAGGGACCAGGAACTTGGTTCTATCCAATGCTGGCAGCACCTTCTCCTTGGGGTACCGCTCCAGGATCACCTGGAAAACAGACACGTGGGAAAGGGAGGGAGGCAGCACCCCTCCCTGAGGCCACGCTGCTGAGATGGGCACAACCCTTTCCCTGCACCTGCGGAGTGGGGGGGGGGGGGAAGAGAAGAGGTGAGGGACTATTTCCCACGCAGTGGCTGGTGTCCTTGGCCCCAGGCTACACGCTAAGCGCCCCCCACGCCCTACCTCCTCCCGTCAAGCGGTCGCCCTGCCCACTCACCGGGAGTTTGCTGGGGAACTTGGAGCGGACCGCGGCCACTTCGCGTTTCCTGGTAGCTGGAATGAGAAGCGGACCCGGGAAGAAGGGTCACAGTCACGGGGGCCGAGCCAAGGTTTCCCCCAGCAGAGCCCCCCGAAAATCGTGAGAGATCCCGCGCGGGCAGCACCCATTGAGATCTGGATACTCAGAGGGACCATCCGGGCCGGGCCGGCCCCCCGCCGGGGGGTGGGGGGGGGGGGGGGGGGACAGGGGCAGGCAGCCAGCCCGGAGCAGGTCTCTCCGCACCCCAGCTGCAGGGGGAGCTCCAGTCCAGCCCCCTTGTTTAGCTCCTGGGGCGGGGGGCTCTCCGCTCCGAGCCCACAGAGGGGAAGAGGGCAGGGCACCCCGAGGTCCGCCCAGGGGCTTCCCCACAGGGGACGCCCTACCCTCGAATTCCCCAGTCTCTCCCTGCAGGGACCCGCCCAGGGGCTCCTCTCTCACCGAAGCATTTCCGCTGCTTGAAGGGAGCGCGGGGCTCCCGGTTGCTGGTAACTGGCAGCATCTTGCAGGGCGCTGAGCGGGGCTCGCCTACCCCCCGGAGCCCTTTAAATAGCGCCGCTTGCGCCTCAGCGCTGCTCCAGCTGCAGCAAGATCCCCCTGCAACTCGCCCCGCCCGCGGGGGAATCCCTAAGGCCAGGTCCCTGCGGCTACTGGGGAGCGCACGGGCCCTGACGGGACTGGGGGCTCCTGGTGGGGAGCAGGGCACTGAGGCGGGGGGAGGGTTTTTCTTCTCTATGGGCTGATTTTGCTTCTGCTCAGAGAAGAGGGAGTCTGTTAATTGTAACCCCCCCCCCATGATGGGGATGGAAGCGGTTATCTGTTAATTGCCCCTGTCCTCTATGATGGGGGGGACAGAGGGGCCGAGGGGTCTTGTTAATTGCCCATGCCCCACATGGATGGGGGGTAGAGAGGAGTCTGTTAATTACCCCTGCTCTCTATGGTAGAGGGGTCAGTTAATTGTCCCCTATGATGGGGATAGAGGGGGATCTGTTAATTGTCCCCGCCACCCATGGATGGGCGATAAAGAGGGAGGTGTATTAGTTGCCCCTGCCCCCTGTGGTGCCCCCACCTCCGACACCCCATGCACGTCCAGCGGCTAGAGGGGAATTCGGCCGCATGGTTATTGAATCCCTTTGCCTGGCTCCGTAAAGAGCCGCAAGCAGGAGCCCACATGGCTGGGCCCCGGGGTGGAAGAGGGGGAGCGAGAATGGACGAACAAGCCCAGGCACGGACTCACAGTCACTCCCAAGCCCCCCCCCCCCCCGCCGGCCAAGGTGGGGGCCGGGCCCGGGGCTGCTATGGGAGGTGTCGCTGGTCCGGGGCATGGGGAAGTGACCTGTCCCCAAGGGAGCTGGGGCTATATTTGGGGGAGAATCTGCCCCTCACTGGGGGAAGGATTTGGGGACATTGGCCCCTCGCAGGATTTGGATGGCATTTCACCCTCCCATGGGGTAATGGGGGCCTGTGCCCCCTATGCTGTATTCTGGGGGGTGCAGTGGGGTTATTTTACCCCTCGGGGTGTGTCTGCGGGTATTTGCCCCATAGTGCATTTGAGGGAGGGTCTAATGGGTTTTTGGCCCCCTGGTGCACGGGGGGGGGAGGGGATACAGGATTTACCGTCTACTCCCCCTTTGATCCTCACTTCGTTCTACGAAATGTTTTGCCCGGGTCGGACCCAATCAGGAGCCCGGGGCCTTTGGCCCCGCCCCCACGTGACTCTTTCAAAACCAGCCCCTTTGTTTGAGCTGGTGTGTGTGCTGAAAGTCCCTGGCAAGAGGAGCCGGTGGCGGCTTCTGGGGGTTGCCTCTGTGCGTCCAGCTCCCCCATGGTGCATGCAATTTATCATCCCCCAGCCTACTCCTGGTGCATGCGACTTACCAGCACCCCTGCTGCCGGTGGATGTAATTTACTCTCCCACCCATCCTGCCCCGTGCATGCAATATACCCCCCTCCCGGCATCCTGCTCCTGCTTGCGGTGCACACTTCCCTCTGCAGCTGCTGTACCCGGTGAGTCCTGGTTGCTGCACCTCCTTCCTCGCCCAGTCGATCCTGCCCCTGGTGCATACACTGCCCCCAGTTCTATTTTTTCCTATTCCCGGTGTATGTACCTCCCCAGGAGCTGCGCCCCCAGTCCCTTTCCCGGTGCAAGCCCCCACCCCCACCCCCACCCCGCTGATCGGTGTCGCTTGCCCCGGCGGTCCTCATGGCCCGCAGAGCTGTGCCGCCCTCCCTCTGGTCCGGGAGCGACCGAGTGCGGATCGGGGAGCGGCTTCAGGCCAGCCTGGCCGGGATCCTGGAGCTGGGACTGCTGAGAGAAACGCAGAAGGGAACCGTGGAGAGCGCCCTGGGCATCGGGGACCCGGCGGGGGCTGTCCCAGGGGGACAGCGACAGGTGAGAGTTGGCGGGGGGGCGGCGGGAATGCATGGGCCAGGGAAGGGATTGTTGGGTTTAGTATGCGGGGTGGGGTGGTGCTGGTGGCCTGTGATATACAGGAGATTACATGATCTGGCCTTAAACTCTGTGACTCAGCGGGAGGGGCTGATTATGGGGGAGGGAAGAGTACAGGGGGCCAAGGGAGTGGAGCATGGGTAGCTGGGGTACAAGTAGGGGAACTTGAGCTAAGTGTATGGGTTGGGGGCACAGGCAGGGTGTGTGGGGTACTGGGATATGGAAAGCTAAGGGGATGGGGATGGCTCTGGGTTAGGAGTGGGGTGTCGGGGAGGAACATGGGAGCTGGAGTAGGAGTAAGGGGGGAAGCTATGGTTGGTGTAACTATGGTGTGATTGGAGGTGTGATGGTGCAGGACTGGGGGTGTGATATGTAGGCTGAGGCATGAGTGAGGGGGCAAAGGGGTATGCTGGAAGGGAAGGGGCAATGGTTGCTGTGACCATGGGGAGGTTGGTTGCAGGGTTAGGGTCCAGGGGAGTTCTGGGGGCACAGGATACAAGTGGGGGAGCTGGAGGGCTCCCGGGCTTTGAGCAGGCTGGCATCCCCAGGACTCTGCCCTGGGATAGTGTGTGCCCCAGTTGGAGAAAAAAATTCTTTTTGCAGCAAGCAAGCCAGGAAAGCTCCCCAAATGCAACAACTTTCAGTCTGTGGAACAGCCCTGGGGGCTGCCAGCCCGGACCCAAGCTGTGCCTCTCCAGCCCTATGCCCTGCCTCTGGGAGTGGCTCAGATGGTTTAAGGGAAGGCACAAGAAACTCCAGTGTGGAGGACTATGTTGTGCCCATGAGGAACCCCCTGCTCCCTTAGGGGCTGGATTGTGCCCTGAGGCTGAAGAGTCTGCATCCCTTATAGCCTCTTCTCCTGTCTGACATACCTGGACATGTTCCCATTATCCACAGATGTGTCCAGCCCTTTTGTGAATCCTGCTAGGCTCTTGTCCCCAGTCATAGCTTGTGGCAGTGAGTTCCACAGACTAATTCAGTGCTTGTTTCCTTTCTTTGGTGTTAAATGTATTGCCTCTTTAATTTCACTCAATGTCTCTTTGTTCCTGCATCAACTTTGGGGATAAATGGAGTCCCCAGTCTGCCTTCTCTATGCCAGTTACTATTTTGTGTAACTCTCTGATGTCCCTTATCTGAACTAAACAGCCCCAGTCTCTTCCAACTTTCCTTAGACTGAAGTCTCTCCCTGTCTTCTAATTCTGGTTTGTATTTGCACCCCTCCCAATTCCACTTCCTCCTTTTTGTGGATAAAGTTTGTGTAGAATGTGGCATGTGGAGGAGTTGGTAGGTTCATAGCCTGATGCTGGACAGCTTGTTTTGTGAGTTGTTTCTTATAAATTCTCTTTAGTCACTGCTTGAATGCAGCCACGTCTGGTGTGGGCTGGTGCAGCTTATCGAACAGCACATTGCAATGCTGCTCAACAGCTTAGGAGAGGAAGGAAAAGAGAATCCATGATCCCTCTTAGACTGTCTCGTCATATAGGATGTATGCAGAGTTGTAGTCATATTGGTCCTAGGACATTCGAGAGACCAGGTGGGGGAGGTAATATCTTTTATTGGACCAACTTCTCTTGGTGAGAGAGACAAGCTCTTCTTCAGGTCTGGAAAACATACTCAAGAGTCAGAAGTACTTGTGGCACCTTAGAGACTAACAAATTTATTAGAGCATAAGCTTTCGTGGACTACAGCCCAAGAAGTGGGCTGTAGTCCACGAAAGCTTATGCTCTAATAAATTTGTTAGTCTCTAAGGTGCCACAAGTACTCCTGTTCTTCTTTATACTCAAGAGTGTCACTACTAAGTACAAGGTGGAACAGATTGTTTAGCGTAAGTAGTTACATATTTCAAGGCACCATTCAAGGTGAAGTGGCCTGTTAATGACTTATGCTAAACAATCTGTTCATTCTTGTATTTAGCGGTGACACTCTGAGGCCATGTCTACACTACAGAATTATAGAGCTACCACAAGTAATTACTTCGCTTGTGTGTGTCTATGCCAGGGGTCGGCAACCTACGGCACGTGTGCCAAAAGCGGCACATGAGCCGATTTTTACTGGCACACTGCTGCCAGCCGGGGTCCCAGCCACCGGCCCCTTCAGCCCCCTGCCTGCCTGGGTGAACGGAATCCTAGGCTGGCAGTGGGCTGAGTGGGGCTGACGGCCAGGACCCCGGCTGGCAGGAGCCGGCGGCCGGAACTCCAGACCATCAGCTGGCTGAGCCGCTCAGCCCACCGCCTGTCTGGGGTTACGTCTGCCGGCCCCACAAAGCCAGCTGCTGGTGTAGGGTTCTGGCCGCCGGCCCCTTGCCAGCCGGGGTCCCGGCCCAGCTCAACTTGCTGCTGGCCTGAATGGATGGAACTCCAGGCCGGCAGCGGGCTGAGCGGTTTAGTGCTCTGCTGGCCTGGGGTTCCATCTGCCGCCTGTGCTGCCGGTCTGGGGTCCCGGCTGCCAGCCCCGCTCATCCCGCTGCCAGCCTGGGTGAACGGAAACCCAAGCTGGCAGCGGGCTGAGCGGGGCTGATGGCCAGGACCCCAGCTGGCAGGAGCCGGTGACCGGAACTCCAGACCGTCAGCTGGCTGAGCCACTCAGCCTGTCTCGGGTTCCGGACGCCGGCCCCGCTCAGCCAGCTGCTGGCCTGGGTGAACGGAACCCCAGCCGGTAGTAGGCTGAGCGGGGCCAGGACCCCGGCTGCCAGGAGCTGGCAGACAGAACCCCAGACTGGCAGCAGGCTGAGCCGCTCAGCCTGCTGCCGGTCTGGGGTTCCGGCTGCCGGCCCCTTGCCAGTGGGGTCTCGGCCCCGTTCAGCCCGCTGCTGGCCTGGATGGACAGAACCCTGGGCCGGCAGTGGCTGAGCGGGGCGGGCGGCCGGGACCCCAGCTGGCAGGGGCCTGCGGACAAAACCTCAGACCAGCAGTGCGGGTCGCAGACGGAACCCGAGACCGGCAGCGCGCTGAGCCATTTAGCCCACTGCCAGTCTGGGGTTCTGTCAGGAGCCCCTGTAAATGTAAAATTTATTTTGGCATGGGAAACCTTAAATTACTGAAGACTTCGCACGCCACTTCTCAAAGGTTGCCGACCCCTGGTCTATGCTTTGCACTTTGTGTCTGTGGTGCATGTTCTCCCCAGGAGCGCTTGTATCGTTTATACTGTCAGCGTGGGGCCGCTCCTGAAAGCCAGTAACAGTCGACATGAGCAGCACAATGTCTACACTGACACTGCGTCGACTGACTACATCGACCGTGACTCTACGCCGCTCGTGGAGGTGGAGTTTTTAATTCAGCATAGTGGGGCAGTTACATTGGCAGGAGTGAAATTTAAGTATAGACACTTCTATAGTTAGCTGCCTTGCCTCAACCTAACTCTGTAATGCAGACCAGACCTGAGTACGTTTCCCAGACCTGAGGAAGAGCTCAGTGTAGCTTGAAAGCTTGTAACTCTCCCCAGTGGAAGTTGGTTCAATAGAAGATATTACCTCACCCATCTTGTCTCTTGTCATATAGGAGGCAGCGTTTCGTGCCTCCCTCGTCTGCCCTGTGCCACAGGACCTAACTAAGGGGTGGTGTGTGCTCTGCTGTACTGGGGCTGCGCTGTTTGCGTTTCTCAGCCTGCTTTGTCTGGAATGGATGTGCCCTCGTTTGTACAGTCAAAGCCCCAGGACAGGGGAGTTGGAGCCTTGTGGGGCTTCAGGGGAATTCTTGGCATCTCTTCTGACTCTGTTTGTCCTGAGGCTGGGAGCTGAGCTGCAGGGAGGGGGATTCAGGCCTAGGCTGCTGACCTGGCCTTGGCAGGTTGGTCTCTGTGGATTTGGCTTGCAGGGAGGTGGGCGTTGGCTGGCCAGGCCCTGTGTGTATTAGAGGAAACAAACCACCTGTTGTTTACAGTGCTCACTTGCTTCCTGCCTGGCTATCCTCCCAGCTCAGCTCTGCGCTGGCGTGGGCAGTGCCAGCTTCTCTGTCAGAACCGGAGTCTTCTCCTAATAAAAAACGGGGGAAACGTCAACTAGCCAGTTCCAGTGTAAACTAACCCTGGGACAGGCAGCAGGCTCCTCCCTCCATCCCTGCCCTGCACACCTGGCATGCAGGGGGAGGGGAAATAGGGGAGAGCTGCCCCAGGGCAGCCTGGCTGGTGCATGCCTGCTCATGCATAGTAATGCACACAGCTGTGCCTGTACTGGGGGGAAGAGGATATCTGAATAGCTGGGAGTCAGCGACCTGCCCCCTCCCAGGGACAGCAGTGAGGCCAGACCTGGCTTTCAGGACCAGCTTGGCTTAAGGCCAGCAGAGGCTTTGAATAACCAAATGGGTTGGGTGGAGGCATTGAGTCAGGGGCAGGTGGCAGAAATATCAGTGTGGTCTGGCCGTTCTCCAAGGTGAATGGTGCATGTGTGGACCCTCCATGCACACCCTGGGCACCCCAGCAAGCCCCTGCCTGCACACCCCTCCCCCCGAACCTTGAAATCTTGTACATGCCCCCTCCGCTCTGCCTGTGTGGAGCATGTGTCTCTCTCTGCTTCAGTAGGTAAGATGGAGGCAGGGGAGGGCTCACACAAAGGCAACAGCTGCCCGGCCTGGGAGGGATGGAGCTGAGCTGAAAGGCAGAAAGGGGCCTCTGGGCTCATGTTTCACTCCTGCCGCCAGCTTGGCTCTGGGGCCCTCCCCCCTCTTCCTCACAGGCTTCCCTAGCCTGGCTGTTAGTGGGACTTGGGGGAAGTCCCATTCCTTCCCACCCCCCACCCCCACGCAGGAGAAGCCAGGCATGTGGGACAGTAGGGATGATGCTATGGCGCATGCTCCCTAATGGAACAGGTCACTGTGGCTGGTGCTGGGGGCCATGGGGCAAGGCCTGGGTGTATCTGGGGCCATAGGCTGGGGTGGGTTGGAGGGAGCAGCACCTGTTTTCCACTGTGATTTCCCCCTCACCACCATATTGCCTCACTGTTTTTTTACCCTCTTGAACCCCAGAGTCCAATAAAACCTGAGCCAGCCCCTCCTCTTGGGGGGAAGCCACGGGGCCCCCCAGCTCCACGTCAGCCAGGATACAGATCTGCAAACATCTCTGGGTTAAGAATGACAGGGCCAGCCTCCTCCCCCGCTCATGGAGGAAGGGGGATGGATGGGAGGTTGAGGTAAAGTGCAGGGAGCTGAGGAAGGTTGTGATCTTATCAGTACTTCTAATCACCAGCCTGGGGTCAAGGTGCATCATCCCTTGGCCTCCTGAACTCCTCACCTGGCTGTGGCTGCTGCTGCTTCCCAGTTCCTGGGGTGGGCAGGGAGGCCCCTGCCTTCCAGCTCTCGGGCTTACTGTTACCGCCACGATGTTGATGCCCAAGAAGAACCGGATTGCTATCTACGAACTCCTTTTTAAGGAGGGAGTGATGGTGGCCAAGAAAGATGTTCACATGCCTAATCACCCAGAGCTGGCAGACAAGAATGTGCCCAACCTCCATGTCATGAAAGCCTAGGGTGACCAGACAGCAAGTGTGAAAAATCGGGATGGGGGTGGGGGGTAATAGGAGCCTATATAAGAAAAAGACCCCAAAATCGGGATTGTCCCTATAAAATCGGGACATCTGGTCACCCTATGAAAGCCATGCAGTCACTGAAATCACGTGGCTACGTGAAGGAGCAGTTTGCTTGGGGGCACTTTTACTGATATCTGACCAATGAGGGTATCCAGTATTTGCATGATTATCTTCATCTACCCCCTGAAATTGTGCCTGCCACCCTGCCCCGTAGCCGCCCTGAGACTGGCAGACTGCGGCCCAAAGATCTGGAAGGTGAACGCCCTGCATGTGTTACTCGGGGAGAGGCCGACAGAGATACCTACAGATGCAGTAATGCTCCACTTGGTACTGACAAAAGGGCTGAGGCTGGTGCAGGAGGAGCTACTGAATTCCAATTTAGAGGTGGATTCGGTCGTGGACGTGGTCAGCCTCCTCAGTAGAATTCTCTGATCATGTTTTTGTGTATAATAAAATAGGTGAAAATCTAAAAAAAAAAAAAAAAAAAAGTGCTGTCCGGCGGGGAGAGAGCTAAGACACTCTGTGCTGGGGGTACAGTGGCCAAGCTGTATGCCACCCCCACACCTGGGGGGAGATTGGGAGCAGTTTGCCCTCCCTTAGCTTCCCATCCATTGGAGATGCCTCCGGGCTGTTTCCCAGCTAGGGATATGTCTAAAGCTGCTGCAGGGGGGAACATCTGCATAGGTGGAGGAAGCCTTGCCTAGTGGGTTGAGCACGTGGCTGTGTGCAGGACTCCTGGGTTCCCTTCTCAGCACTGCTGCTTGGTCTGTGCCACCTGGGGCAGGTTCTGTCTGTGCCTGTCACTGTAAGGGAGGCTGATGCTGCCTGACACCCCTGGGAGCTGTGGGGGCTAATGGGCAGGGTGCTCTGAGCCTGGAAAGCGCCAACAGTAGCTTTGCAGAGCTCACTCAGCAGTGGGCTCCCTTCTCCCTTGGGCAGCTGCTCTGGGGCAGGGCCGGGCTCCTGGCTCATTGGGGCACTGGAGCCTAGACATGCCACACAAGCTGCAGCTTAGAATTGGTTTAAAACCCAATAGGGCTAAACCAACACCGCACGTGTGTGCGGACGCAGGAAACTGGTTCTGTCCCTTCAGCCTGCTCCTGTAAATGTGCCTTCAGCAGTGACACCATGCTGAGCCAAGTTTGAATCAACGGGAGGCCATGCCTGCAGCACCGATCGGTACCTCAACGCCTTAGTTCAACCTGTGCAACTCCCTGTGTGGACCAGAGCTTACTGGAGTGCAGTGCCAGCACAAAGGGGGGGAAAAGGGCCTGCTCTCCAGGGGGGAGGAAGGGTCCTCTGCAGTGATGGGGCGGGGGGTGATCTCGGAAGGGTTCCGGGAGTCTCTGTGGTGCCCAGAACAGTGATTGAAGGGAGCCCCCTCAATGGGGGAGGGTTCTCTGTGTGATGGGGGCCCTGATCTTGCTCAGGTAGCGGGGTCTATTCAGTGCCCAGCAGGCCGGGAGGAGGGAGTCTGGGGTAGAGTTGGGGGCCTGTGCAGTGCCCAGTGCCATGGAGGAGGCCCAGTCGTAGTTGGGGCTGTGCTCTGCCAAGCTCCTTGCAGAGACACAGAGCTGGGGCTGGCCCTGGATGCCAGGGCCCTGAGTGGCTGGTGGGTTTGGTGGCTGCTGGCATCTCTCTGACTAACCCTGTTCATGCTTCTGCCCCAGCAGGGATGGGGCAGTCTGGGGGCTAAGGAACCACTGCCCCCAGCTAAGCTGGACCGGAGCAAGTCTGAGGACCTGCTGGGCATCCCTGAGAAGCCATGTGTCTCCTACTGTTCCTCTGAGGGCATCGATGTGGGACGCCAAGCCGGGAACAGGGACAGCAGAACACCAGCGACGAGCCTGGCCTTGAGAACCACCGGCTCCAGCGAGCAGCTGCTGCTCCCCAAGAGGCCCAGGGCACAGACAGAGCTTAGCTTCACTGCACCAGAGACCTCAGAGGCCGACTCCAGGCCCAGCTCAGGTATGTCCAGCAGGGGTTGGGCCCTGGCAACCAGGAGCGACAAGGCACCAGGGCCTGCTCAACCTGGGTGGAGTGTGATGCGAGCAGAGGCTTCGAGCTGGGCCATATACCTTGTCAGGATCATCCTCCACAACCCAGAGTCCTTGGGACTTGTTAGTGGGGGACTCGGCAGGAGGAGAGACCCATCCTGTTTGGGGCTGGCTGGGGGGAGAGATAAGGACAACCGGTCCCCTGCAATGAACCTCTCCTCTTGCCCCAGGGTTCTACGAGACCAGCGAGATGGGCTCCCTGTCCAACTCCTCCACGTCCATGCACAGCGAGTGCCCAGGAGGCTCGCACTGCAGCGTCGGTTCCCTCTCCCACCTCCCAGGCCTACGGGACAGTGGCTGTTCACGGCCACGCTCCACTGATGAGGCCACCGTCCGGCTTCTCGACCTCCGGCTGCAGCGGGTAATGGGACCCAATGCTCCCAGCAGCCCCCATGCTGCTGCCAGGAGACCAGTCTCAACAGGTAAGCAGTTGAGGACCAGCTCAGGGTGCGGAGCCCTGCTGCCAGCCAGTAGGATCCTGGGAGTAACAAGGTGGGAGCATGACCCTGAACCTGGCGGGGGGAGCTGACTGATTCTAACTTCCCCATTCCCACAGGGGCTCTGGACACCCTGCCAGGTGCCGTTGATGCCCCCAGACCCATGGCAGGGTCAGTGCAGGACTGTCCCATACTGCCCGTTCTCTGATTTTCTGCATCCCAGGCAGGGGTGGGGCCTGCCTGCTCCCCACTGCCTCACAGATACTCCAGGAGCATTGCGCTGAGTTGTCACAGATCTCAAGACCAGGAAAGTGCTGGACAGCCTGGCCCAGGGACTCCTGTATGTAGCTTGCCACTCATGGCTGAGCTAGAGCATGCCTACAAGGCCTGGTCTGCACTAGAAGGCCTCAGCAGTGTAAAACCCCACCCCCTAACCAGTGTAGCTCGCCCCAGTGCAGCTGCAGTTATACCAGCATAAAGGTGCTGTACCCCAGGAGAGTTTATTCCAGGAACAGCTAAACCAGGTCAGTGTAACCACATCCCCACTGGGGAAGGGATGCTCTATGCTTTCGCTACACCAGTGTGGCTACAGTGAACAAGGCCTTAGAATCCTGGTCTTAATTTACAGCCCCCACCCCATGTCCCACTCTCCCTTGTGATGGGAAATCAACCATCTCCCTGGGTCTGTTCAATGGCTAATCACTCTCCCTTTTAACAATGTGCTTTCCATCTGGTCCGAGGCCAGGTCTGTCGCTGCCGGTGTAGCTATCCCCATAGGCTGTCCCTGTGCACTACACCAGCAAAACACGCTGAGCGTGGCTGCACCGTAGACTGACAAAACGGCTCTTGTCCCGCAGCACCAGCGAGATCTACCACTACCCCTTTTGCCAGTAGTTTATTCCAGCCCCACTGAGCGCACACAGCTCTACTGGCAAAAGGCCTTTTTTGGATGGTAAAACTGCAGCTATGCTTGGGCTTTTGCTGGCACAGCTATGTTGAGTGAAAGATGATTTTTTTCACCCTTCTCCCTGACAGAGCTGTGCTGGCAAAAGCCATAGTATAGACACAGTTATATCAGCTAAAAAGGCCTCTTGCTGGGGAAACTGGTCTAAGCTGCACCTCCACTAGGAGGAACTGCTGGGGTAGCTATGCCTGTTTATCTGTACCAGCTGACCCCTCCTAGTGGGGACAAGGCCCTGGTCTCAAGGCAGGTTTTCAGCCCTCGACTTGTTCTCCTAGCTCTCCTCTCAACCTGCATTGTTGCCCGGGGATCCCTGCCAGTGCCCGTGGTCACCCCTAGGTCACCACTTAGCCAGCTGTGTCCAGCTCAGATACTGGGTCCAGTTTGGTACAGCCAAGCCCCATGTCATGCCAGGAATATTGGCCCAGGCACCTGGTGTCCCCTGCCAGGGCAGAGCCCGTCTCTGATCCGGGATGCCTGCTGTCTACTCTCTCCACAGGGGACCTGGAGTTCCTGCTGAGCCTGGGTGAGCTCTCTCCAGCCTTCCCTCAGCTCCTACAGTACAAGTGCGACCTGGTGTCCCGCAGCACCAGCGAGATCTACCACTACCCCAGCCCGCTGCATGCCGTGGCCTTGCAGAGCCCACTCTTTACCAGTGGCCTGTCCCGAGGCCCATCCCAGGAGGACCTCAGCGAGCGGGCAGCCATCCCCACTGTGCAGGAGGGCTCTCCCCAGAGTGGGACAGCCCCCTCAGAGGAGCAGCGCCAGGTCCAGCTGGACCGTTACATCGCCAAGCTGGTGCTGAGGTACAGGTGTCGGTCGGCGGCTAGCCGCACAGAGCCTGGCTACCTGGCAGGGCACCAGAAGAGCCAGTCCATGTCATCGGTCTGTGGCTCCCCGCTGGGAGCTGGGCCGCTCCCCGGCTGGAAAATCCGCAGGCGCATTTCTACCTGCTCCCACCTCCGCTCTCCAGAGGGGCCCGACAGTTCCCAGGCCCTGGACGGCCCAGGGGGCCGGGGCTCCACCGCCTCCTCTGTGGGGTCCAGCGAGCGTTCAATGGGGTTGCTCCTGGAGCAGCTCTCGCTGTGCCAGGAGCAGCCAGAGGGAGCCGGCTGGGCCGAGGCCTTGTCCTGTCATCCCCATGTGGTCAGGGTCAAGGCCTCCTCCAGGAAGGCCCTTGGCACTGAGCGGGAGCGGCTGTACAAGGGCAAGCATGCCTCGCGGGAGTTGGTGAAGGCAGGCGAGGGTGCGGAGCGCAGCTGGCTCAGCCCGCGGGAGCTGCTTCGCAGGATCAGCCTCCGGCGCAGGCCAGCTCTCCGGGCAGAGGGCGGGAGCTGCTGCAGCTCAGAGGTGAACGTCCGCACGCCGAGGCCTGTGTATCGCTGCAGCTCCCAGCACTGCCTGGAGCCCCCGGGCAGACACAAATGGGCATCTGTCCTGGAGATCTCCAGCCAGGCCCTGGGGAGGCCGAAAGCCGAGCCCTTCCCCCCACCAAGCCGCCAGTTGGCCTTCTCCACAGACTCCTGTTTCCCTAATGGCAGCCAGCTGGAGCTGCAGCCACAGCGGGCTGAGGGCAGCAGTGCCTCCAGCCTCAGTGAGGTGGATTCTGTCAGCCTGAATGGGGATTGGCGACTGCGGCAACTGGGCCCACCCAGGGCCCGCCCGTTCCATGCCTCTGCCACACTGGATTCCAGCAACCTGGCCATGGCCAGCTTCAAACTACACAGGACCCGCTCCTTCAAGGAGCTGAAGAGGATGGTGAGCCGTTCCCTCAGGCCTCTGGCTCCCAAGGCCAGCGGAGCCTCCAAGTGACCTCCTCTGGCTGCAGGCTGCTCCCAAAAACCCTGTGGCAAAACTCCCAGCTAGCCCCATACTTTGGGGGGGGACCTCGTTTACTGGGACTGCCTCCTCCCCACAGTCTCTTCACCGTCCCCTCTTCATGTCTCTTCTCTGTGGTAGACAGCTGACTGGAATTGGCAGGGCCTGGTGCTTCACCCACCCTGATCGCCAACAAGTTGGGGAGAGGATTTAGAAGCAGCCCCTGCCCAACGCTGGCAGAGCTGCAGTGACAAGGCTGGCACAGGGGCACCCTCTCCCTACAGTACGGACAGGCCAGAGCAGCCTTCTCCCTGAGAGGCAGGAAGCTTGAAATGGCCCCCCAACTTCTAAGGGTGGGATGGGGCAGGAGTCACACTGGGCTCTAGGGACTGTATCTGGGCCCCTAGTGTGGGCTTGAAATCAAATGTTCAACAGGTACCACAGGCCCCTGCGTCTCCCATAACCTAGGTGTGTCTAGGTGCTGTTGTCTGCCCAGCTGCAGCAGGCAGGCGTTCTGTGTAGGAGGAGCTGCCTGGCTCTGGCTGCACCAAGGAGCCTCATTGCTGGTGTCAATTCTAAGTGAAAAAATAAAAAGAAAAAATGAATGTGAAGGATTTGGAAGGTGTTTTAGAACTGGGGGCGGGGGGGGTGTCTGCTGGCCTGGGAAGGGCAGCGCCCCACTCGTGTTAAATGCTGGCCAAGAAGGCAGCGGGTGCTCTCTCTCTCTGTCCATGCATAGGCTGTTTTATGAGCATGGGTGCTCACATGCAATCCTTCCCTGGCTGTTACAGCCAAGCCCTGCATTTTGTTAGCTGCTGTGGCCTTAGCCTTGGGTGGGGGTGCAACCCAGTCGGCTGTTGGCAAAATCCCTGTGCACTCCCTATCTTAATGCCCGCAGCTTACCAGGGGAGAGAGGATAGGATCCTTGCTGTTGTTGGGAGGACTTACCCTAAGGGCAGCATTTAGAATAAGTCCAGGCAGCACCTGTGGAATGGCAGCAGGGGGCTGTGAACTGGACCCCCTGCTCTATTTCATGCTGCTGCTGCTTGTCAGATGCTGCTTGTATTAACCCCATGCCAGCTGCCTCCATGCTAATAACTCCCCCTCGGAGCCCAGCACTTGTCCCTGGAGCTGGGAGGAAACCCCAGCTGTAAGGTGCTTCTCTAGGTGAAATTCAGTAGCCTCAACCTGTGCCATCACATGGGGTTTATCAGGTGTGTGGGCCCAGGGGCTGGCCTGCACAAGAGAGATCTTCCACTGCTTTCTCACAGGCTCCTTGCACCCATGGCTTGGCCTTCCTGGCCCTTGCTTCATCACTCCTGCTGGTGCCCTGCTGGCTTGTGCATTAATTCTGAGCCTAGGAGGGAGAGGAGAAAGACCCACCAACAGTAGTGCTGCCCTCCCTGAACCTCTCACCTGCACATCCCCTGCTTGGGGAGGGGTTGGCTGTTGCTCTTGGAGAAAAGGGAATAAGCAAGGGGGATAGTAAAGGGTGGCCCCATTACTGCATGAGGTAGAGTCACAGACTGTTTAAGGCCACAGCAGGCAACTGGATCATCAGGCATGAGGCACCAACTCGAGCAGTTCACTGCATTGAATCCAATACCTCTTGACTAAAGCATCTTCCAGACAGGCTGTCTGAGAGTCTGGAAACCTCAGGAGATGGGGGAATCTACCCCCTACTTGGGAGTTGTTCCAATGGTAAATCACCCTCCCTAGGAAAAATGTGGCCCTTAATCAAGTCACCTCTTTACTAAACAGAGCGAGCACCGTCAGTTTCTCTGGGTTAGGCACTTCTCTCGCCCTCAAATAGAGTCTGTGGCTCTTCCCTGTATGCTGGCCAAGGCCCTGCTTAAAATGTGTATCACAAAACTGGATGCAGGATTCTGGGATCAGTCTCCCCAAGGCCACAGCTAGGCAGCTTGTTGGGCGTATAGAGGAGAGGAGCGTGGCCTTTCTGAGATATTGTGTAATGACCTGCTGGGCTCTGCTACAGCTGCAATACCTTTTCCCCCATTTCCTGGGGCTGCAGGGTGCTGGAAAGAGGCATCCACTTCTCCAGTCAGTTATTTATTTCTCCTGCATGAGCCTTGCCCTGTTCTGCACGACACCACACAGAGGAAGGAGAGAACTTGGCCCTGGCATGAGCCATGGCACCTGCTTCACAGTGGCACAGCCAGCAAGGGCAGGAGAATCGCTTACCTGCTCAGGAAGGGAACTAGGAATGTCCCAGGCTTGGGTTTGGCCAGGGCAGACGGAGCACAGCGCATGTAGGGACTGGGCTGTGCAATGGCTAACCTACAATGCAGAGGCCTTGGCTACATACAAACTGGTTGAATTAAAGTGCAGCAAGACCCTGGGTGGAGTGCTCTTGGCAGCTCCTAATCTGCTTCAGCTGCACTGAAACTGGAGTGTCCACATGGAGCTCTGCAGCTGTTCAAGTGAACCAGTCTTCACTGGTGTCGCCCTCTGTGCAGACAGGCCCCCTTGGCCCCAAACCCTGATCAAGAGAGGCCGTGCCCCCGTAGCTTGGCTGCCAGGGACCTTGGACCCATTCTGCCCCCGTTCCCACCCCAGCCCCTGCTCCTGTCCCCTCTTCTGCCCCAGCCCCCGATCCTGGCCTTGTTTAAAACAAAACACAACAATCTTCCTGTAGTTCCTAGCGATCCTTGTCAGGCAATCCCACAGCTTTATCTAGCCCCTGGGAGCCCGGGGCCCTGGCTTCACATTACCTGGCCATGACCCCAGTCACAGCCTCACATCCCTGTGCTCTTATCTCCCTGGGGCAGATGCCAAGACGCGGGGTGGTGGAGCAGGTCCCTGCTCCTGGCTGGGTTGGATCAGCTTGTCACCTGAGAAACCTGCACTTCCTACCTGGAGTGGATCCCTGGATCTTCCCTCCTGCCCCTCTGCCCTCTGGGGCTGAATCCAGCAGGCCAGGCGGAGGGGCTGCTGCACCAGGCACGCTAGTGGAGGAGGCTAAGCCCAGCTCTCAGGACAGGACAGAGGTGGTTGGGGGTCACCCTCTAGGATGGAGCAACGCCATGCACTGGCCTCACCTTAGTACTCTTTAGCCTGGGCCCTGGGGCTGAGAAGCTGGGGCAGCACCAGCAGTTTGCTGGTGACTTGGTGTTTGCACATTGCAGGGAGAGGAGGGACAAGAGCAAGGGGGGAGCTGAGAAGAATCAACAGTCCCATTTCCCAGCTGTCGGCAGCCTGGGGGGAGCTGTTTGCTTAAGCAGCAGGGAGGAGCCAGGGCGTGTGGATGGCAGGAATGAAGGATGTTTGCTAGGATGGGAGGGCTAGGGGAGGAGGAGTCAGGCTTGTTGCAGGACCTGACAAAACCGAGCCCTTGGGAAAGAAGCCATGAGCCCCGCAGAGCAGATCTCCCACCTGGCTGCTTGGAATGAGCCAGACAGTGTAGGCTCCAGGCCCAGCTCTGCTATGAGCAGCCAAAATGTCAGAACCTGAAATGCAGCTGCCCCCAGGGCCGGCTCTACTGTTTTTGCCACGCCAAGCAGCGTGGGGGCAGTCAGTGTGCTGTTAGGGCGGCACAACGTGCTGGCGGCAATTCGGCGACAGCTTCTGTCTTCAGCTGGGAGACAGAAGCTGCCGAATTGCTGCCGCAAGCAGCTGAACATAGAAGCTGCCGCCAGATTGTTGCCGCCGCCACGGAAACGTGCCTGCCGCCCTAACGGCACACGGACTGCCCCCAATGTCTGCGGCGGCAATTTGGCGCGCTGCTTGGGGCGGCAAAAACACACGGACTGCCGCCCCAAGCACCTGCTTGGAATGCTGGTGCCTGGAGCCGGCCCTGGCTGCCCCCACCCCTCATTTCTATCTGAACAGCTGTCGTTGGGGCCTCGGGAGCATAGCGTGGGAAGGGTATGATGCACCTCTGCAGTGGGGGGCACAGAGCAGGCACCAGTGCAGCGTGTGCCCTGTCAATGGGATAAGCCACCTCCCTGCACAGTCCCAGTCTAATCCAGGCCCCCCTGCAGCGTGCGTAAAGCATGCAGTCACTGCATGAGCCCCAGTGCTGCAGGCAGCTGGCTGCAGACAGGGTGAGGAAAGTGGAAATTACTTGTAAGGGCCAGAGGGGGCCAGGGTCCCAGGTGGGGGGAGGTCATGTGGCTCAGGATGCCAGGCTCAGCTCAGACGCCTTACGATAAAAATGACCCAGCTACGATCACTATGGAAATGAGACCAATAGCAGCAGAGCAGGGGGTTAACGTCCCTGAAACAGCCCCCTGCTCCCCAAGTGCTCCCTCTGAAGGAGAGCCCAGGCAGGGAAGGGACAGACACACACACAGTGCAGGGAGACAGGTCACTTTATGAAGAGGGCCAGCAGGGTGACACAGCTAATGATCCAGCCCACGTTCCCTGTCTGTGGCCCCACAACCATGGGGTGGTTGAGCCTGTGCAGTTGTGACTCTGGGAATGCCCAGGCCCTTGGGAGCAACAGAGAGGACACTGGTCCTCAGACAAGAGAAAGGGGAGTAGTCCAAGCAGGTCCTAGCCACCAGCCTGGGGTTTCCTCTCTAGCAATCCAGGTCCCAAGTGACCTTATGGGTCCTAGGCCATCAATGGAAAGCCAGACATATCCCCGTTACCCTGGTGTTATGTCAGTGGGGGTGTCCCTGTGGCCTGGCAGTCTGTCCAGGAAAGGGGAGTGCATCCACGTGGCCCTGGAGTTCTGTCCAGGAAAGGGGGGTGCATCCATGTGGCCCTGGTGGTATCTGGTTGGGGGAGCCTTGATTTCGCTAGCTGAACATCCCCATGTAGAGCTGCTTCTCCTTCTGGTGGTAGGTGCTGAGCTGGGACTCTGTCAGCTGCAGGTACCGCTTGACGTTGGCGTCTCCATGGAGTAGAGGAGAAAGACAGAACAGGCCAAGGCGTGAGCTGAATGCCCAAACTCATCCCCTCCCCTTACGCCCTGTTCCCACAATTTGAAGTGTTAAGCTAGCCTCCTCGTGTGCCCTGATCTAACTCCCAGTACTCCCTACGCCAGCATCCTCCGCCAGCACAAAGCCAGGCACCTGCTGCTAATGCCCATGCAGCTGAAGAGCTGCTCCCTGCCCCAGAGGTGTCCACCCTGCCCACCCACAGATATATCACCACTACGCTCTCCTCACGCCCAGACGTTTACCTGCTGCCAATGCTACTGCAGACGACAGCTGTCCCCTGCCCCCAAGAAATGTCCCTGCTGCCTAGCCCCGAGAGGTGTCTGCCACCAGTGCTGTTGTAGCTGGGTAGCTGTCCTGCTGCCCCTTCCCCCACTGCCCTTCGGCTTGGGGTCACCCTCGGGATGGGGTGCAGCAGGACAGCTCCCCGCTGCGTGGAGACAGGGCCCTGATTCTTCCCAATCAAGGGTGACCCGCCCAGTCACCCCCACTCCATGAGCAACCCTGCCCCAGCTCTCACCTCGGGGCTGGCTGCATGAGGCCGCCATGAGATAGTGCCGGGCCTGGTCATAGTCCCGCAGGTGGTAGGCGGCCACGCCAGCGCGGTACAGGGCCTTGGGGTTCTCAGGCTGCCTCTCCAACACCTTGAGGCTGTACTCCTTCACCCGCTCATAGTTCACTGGCTCCATGTGGAGCAAGCAGGCTGGGGGGGGGGGTGGAAGGAACAGCACCAGTGAGATGGAGCAAGGGGGCAGGGAGTGTCACTGCTGTAACAGCACAGTGGCATCACTACCACGAGACTGGCACGCACAGATGGAAATGGTGGTGGCAGATCCACGGCTCAAGTGGCTCATGGCGTGGAGGGAGATGGCGGTGGATGTGGCACCCAGGGGGCTGAATAGCCCATGGGGGGTGGGGTGGTGGCAGTGCCAACCAGAGGATGAAGGAGCCCACAAGCAGGGCATGGTGGGGGAGGGTGCACGGCAGGGTGTCACGAAGGGGGAGGGTGCACTGCGATGTCACTGGGGAGCTGGGACACCCGTGGGGGACACAGTGGTGATGTCACAAGAAAGCAGCCACCCTCCATCCCTCACCAGCCAGGTTGTTGTAGCAGTCGGTCTGGGTGCCGTGCAGTGCCCTCTCCTGTTCAGGTGTCACTGGCGGCTGCTCGCGCCCGAAGGCCTGCAGGGGAGAGGGTACACTGGGGTCCAGCCCTCGCAACTGCAGCAGTGCCCGGTGGTAGCGGCTCACGGCATCTCTGAAGCGCCCCTCCTTGTAGCACCGGTTCCCGTCCTCTTTGAATCTCTGGGCCTGCTGGAGCCGCTGGTCCATGGCCTCCCCTGAAGAGCCCTGCACAGAGAGATGCAGTTGCAAACAGACTCTTCCCAGGAGACATCGGGTCTTCCCAAACTGACCCACCTGCCCAAACACCACATCCTCTCCATGTACCTGGCTCTTGGGAGGGGGAGCAGCTAGAACCGTACACCGCACGGAGGAGGTGTGCGTGGGCCAGGGTCTCCCAGGAAAGCAAGGCCAAGTGTCCAGTGCCCTGGGGTGTTTAATGATCACAGGTAATAAGTAGGGCTCAACTCCATGGGGAGGGGCCCTCTCCTGTCCTCCTCAGTCCAGGACTCTGCTCTATAGGGAGGGCACAGGGTTTGCTGCCAGCTAGGGGGATGCATGGGGCTTAGAGCTATAGGGAGGGTGCATGGTGTAGGGCTCAGTGTAATAGAAGGGGGCTGTTGGAGAAGGGGCTCGGTGCTCGAGGGGGGTGCATGGAGCTGCACCGTTTGGGGGGCGCAGCACCACATGGGGCACGGAGCTATGGAAGGGCTGCGGGACTCCGCGTCCTGTCTCGGGGCAAGGGCCGCGCTGCGGCTGGTACCTGCGCAGCCATCCGGGCAGCCGCTCCGGGGCCCCGGACGCAGAGTCCAATCCGATGCCGCCTCTCTCAGCAGCCGCGGCCGAGCTCCATGCTGCTTCCTGCCCGGCCCAGGAAGCGCGACCGGCCGCGCTGGGCAGGGAGATCAGACACCATGTGACTGGGCACCGCGCAGGGCCAGGGAGCCAGGCCCCTGGCAGCAGCCTTCTCTGCCCCAAGAGCTGGGCGGGGCTGGCTGGTGCCATGGCCGGGGGCTGCCTTGGGCGTGCTGGGGCGAGGCTCCCCCAGTCTCTCCCGCTCCTGCACTGTGACGCTGTCCGGCCTCAGCCGCTCGGGGGCGCTCACATCCCGCGGTGGGGAGTCAGGCAGACCGCAGCCTTTGCCTGCAGGGAGCCGCCGCCCCAAACGCCAGGAGCGACTCCACTGGTGCAAGGGCTGCGGGACTCCTGTGCCACGAGCAGGCACCTCATCCCAGCGGGGAGCGTGCAGAAGGGCTGTGACTCTGGGTGTACCCCCTACTGCCAACCTCCAAGGAGGGTGTTCTGGGATCTCTGGCCGAGTTGTAAGAGGAGGCGCACGGACTGGGGCCCCTTGACTACGGACTGGCAGGGGGGGCTGCTGGCAGGGCGCCTCAACTTAGAGTGCTCTACCCTGCCCCTGGTCCCCCTCCACCGGCACGGAGTGACCTTCTGGGGATGCAACAAAGACCGTTTCCACCCCCAGGTGTTTGGGGAAGGCTGTGGGTTGGAGAAGTTTTGGATTAAATGATCTATGCTCCATCCCCATACATATCTGTCCCTCTATCCAGCCATCTGTCCGTTTTATACAGCTGCCCATCACCCTGGTATCTGAGCACCTTCCAGGTAAAATCAATAGCAGTAGCAAAGTCCCTAGTAGGCTTCATGGAATCTCTGGCATTCACCGTTTTGGGGGCAAAACTTCTGTTAGTTGATGTGTGGAGGCAGGAACAGCTGTCTTCTCTTCTATGGTATACTGACTCCACCTAAGGGATTGTCCATACAGAGAGCTTTGTGAATCTAAATAAATAGAGAATGATACTGTATTGTAATGACTGGCAGGAACTTCTCTGGAATAGTGTGCTCATTTCTGATCATCCCCATCCCCAAAGAGAGCAGAAACAGAAAATGTCCAGAGAATGGAAATAAAACAGTAATTATTAGGGATGTGCAGAAATTTCTGTAGGGACGTTTAGAGAGGAGACGAATAAGAAGGCCAGGTCTACGCTACAGACCTATATCAGTATAATTATGTTGCTCAGGGGTATGTGAAAAATCCATGCCATCCTAACCTCTGGTGTAGACAGCTCTACGTCAACGGGAAAGCTTCCCCCCTTGACATAGCTACTGCCTCTCAGGGAGGTGGATTAACTATGTCCACTTCTCCCATCAGCGTACTAGCGTCTTCACTAAAGGGTGAAGACAAGCCCGAAGTGAACTGCTAGAGGTATATTAAGTAATTAATGGCACAGATAATATTCTTTTACCTTTGTGTATGATCCAAAGACAGGGAGTTGCCTCATGAAATTAAAAGGCAACACATTTATAAATGATACAAAGGGAGATTTTTTTTTAAATGCAATGTATAGTTAACCTAAGGAACTCCATGCTACATTATATTAGTGATGTGGCCTAGTGGATAGAGCACTTGCCTGGGACTTGAGCAACTTGGGTTTTATTCCTGGCTCTCTCACTGGCTGGTGTTGGTTACCTGGGGTAAGCCACTTTCCTTCTCTGTGCCTCAATTCCCATAGCTGTAAAATGGGGATAGTGATACTGATCTCCTTTGAAATGTGCTTTGAGGACTACTGATGAAAAGTGCTAAGTATTATTGTAAGAAAGATATACTTGTATGAATAAGAGCATAGGTGGTTTTATTAGGATCAACATCCAAAAAGGAGATAAAGGGCATGGCTACACTTGCAGATGTAGAGCGCTTTGAGTTAAACCAGTCTTCAGAGAGCGCAGTAGGGAAAGCGCTGCAGTCTGTCCACACTGACAGCTGCAAGCATGGTCACATTTGTGGCACTTGCAGCGGCATTGAGAGCAGTGCATTATGGGCAGCTATCCCACAGAGCACCTCTTCCCATTCTGGCGCTGTGGCTTGTGGGAAGAGGGTGGGGCATTCTGGGTCCTGTCCCAATGCCCTGTGATGCATCGGTTCGCATCCCAGCAATTAGGGTTACCATACGTCCGTTTTTTCCCAGACATGTCCGGCTTTTCGGCACTCAAACCCCAGTCCGGGTGGAACTGCCAAAAAGACGAACATGTCTGGGAAAATGCCGGCCAGGCACTTCCCCTCCCGCAGCGGCTCTGCTCCTCCCCTGACTCTTCGGCTCTGTTTAAGAGCTGAGCTGCCCGAGCGCTATGGGCTTCAGGCAGCCCCCTTGCCTCCGGACCCCAGCTGCCGGCCGGGCACTTCCCCTCCCTCAGTGGCGGCACTCCGGCCCCCCTTTTTTTTTTTTTTTTTTTTTGCTTGGGGCAGCAAAAAATCTGGAGCCAGCCCTGTTTGTACTGCACGCTCTGTTTTCCCTTTCGGTCTGCGGGAATGGAGCCCGAACTGCTGAGGAATATGCTGACTAGTCTCGCCAGCACTTCACGTTTGGCAGTCGAGCTACTCCTGAAGATCCAAACTGACAGTGAGGACTCCAACGATGATATAGACTCGAGTAATGCATACAATACGAGATTGCTTGTGGCATTCACCGACATGCTTACCACCCTGGAACGCCGCTTTTGAGCTCGAGAAACAAGCACTGAGTGGTGGGATCACATCATCGTGCAAGTCTGGGATGATGAGCAGTGGCTACAGAACTTTCGGATGAGAAAAGCCACTTTCATGGAACTGTGTGAGGAGCCCGCCCTAATCCTGCGGCACAAGGACACAAGATTGAGAGCTGCCCTGACAGTGGAGAAGCGGGTGGCTATTGCAATCTGGAAGCTGGCAACTCTAGACAGCTATTGATCGGTCGCTAACCAGTTTGGAGTGGGAAAGTCGACCGTTGGAATCATGTTGATGCAAGTTTGCAGGGCCATTAATCGCATCCTGCTCAGAAGAGCTTTGACTCTGGGTAACGTGCATGACATTGTTGCTGGCTTTGCACAAATGGGTTTCCCTAACTGTGGAGGGGCGATAGATGGCACGCATATTCCAATTCTGGCACCAGCCCACCTAGCCTCCAAGTACGTTAATTGGAAGGGGTATTTCTCTATGGTTCTCCAGGTGCTTGTGGATCACCGTGGGCATTTCATTGACATTAACGCAGGCTGGCCTGGAAAAGTGCATGATGCATGCATCATTCGGAACACTGGCCTGTTCAGGAAGCTGCAAGCCGGGACTTTTTTCCCCAGACCAGAAGATCATTGTAGGAGAAGTTGAAATGCCCATTGTGATCCTAGGAGACCCCACTTACCCTTTAATGCCGTGGCTCATGAAACCCTACACAAGGAGCCTTGACAGCAGCAAGGAACGGTTCAACAACAGGCTGAGCCGATGCAGAATGACTGCGGCGTGTGTTTTTGGCCATTTAAAGGTCGCTGGCGCTCTCTGTATGGGAAGTTGGACCTGGCTGATAACAGTATCCCTGCGGTTATATCCGTGTGCTGTACCCTCCATAACATTTGTGAAGGGAAGGGTGAAAGATTCACTCAGGCATGGAACTCGGAGGGTCAACACCTGGAGGCTGAATTTGAACAGCCAGAGAGCAGGGCTATTAGAGGGGCCCAGTGCAGGGCTGCAAGGATTAGGGATGCCTTGAGGGAGCAATTTGATGTAATGTTTGATGCCCTGCACGGGAGTGAAGTGCAGTGGTTCCATTGTTAGTAGGAATCTGTGTTCGCTACGCTGACTTGCAGTGCCTGTTGCTTTCCTGGGCTAAGGTATATTTTACTTTATGCAATAATAAAGAATGTTTTCAAAGCCAAAAAATCCATTTATTGAAAAGAAAATGCATTTATTGAAAAGAAACACAACTGCTTGGGAAACAGAAAGGACAAGGGGGTGAGGTGGGGAATGGTACAATCACAGATTTGCATATGTCCTGTTATCATACTCAGCCTTTCTGTCTGGAGTGCTGTGCAATGAGTGCTGCACGTCAGGATGGCTATACTGCATGGTGATGGGAGTTGAGTGCAGAGGGTAAGGGTCGTAGTTTTCAGGGCTGGGTGGTGAAGCTACAGGTGTTGGAAGCAGCTGGTGGCGATAAGAACCTGGATGTTGGGGAAAGTGGGTTGGAGGTGACATGAGGGCACAAGGGAAAGAGTTTTGGGACAAGGGCTGCGGGGGGGGTGGGCGCGGTAGTGCTCCGCCTGCATGGCTACAAGCACCCGGATTGAGTATGCTTGGCGCTCCATGGTGCTTATCAATCGATCCGTGTTTTGCTGGCGGAGCTCCGCGCTTTTGTGCTGGTGCTTCTTATTCTGCTGGTGGATCCTCCTTGCACTCTCCCTCCACTCCTGCGCTTTTAGATTCTCGTTAAGGGACTGCTGCATGACTTCATGCAGCATGTCTTCTTTGCTTCTACGTGGCCTCTTCCTAATTCTTTGGAGTCTTTCAGCCGGTGATAACATGGACGGCTGAGATCTCAAGGTTGCATCTGTAAAAGCAAAATGCAACACTTAACAGAGGCAGCTTTGTTCACACCAGACAGAGCAATGATTCCCCCATACTTAAGGGTCAGCACAGTCTACACAATAGCATCATTTGCCCATCGCAAAGCAAGCAGACATAACCCATGGGAGCCCCAAAATGGTGAGTAAGCACAGGGTCAAGGAGGACTGATTGTTTCACGGCCGTACTGTCCTCTGGGTTTCTGTGCCTTGGGGAGAGCCAACAGCTGCAGGGGCCCCCTATATTGAACACTGTCCCCACATTTTCCACAGGGAAATGGAAAATATCTCGCTGCTGAGGGTGACCTGGGAAGGAAGGGAGCGTCTTCTACTACAGTGCAGCTTCCGCCCTGGCCCATATGCAGCTTGCCTGTGTGCAGCAATGGTCCCCCCCCTCCCCTCACAGCACAGTGGTGCGGACATGTTAGCCTCACTGGGACAAGGACCACAGTGGCTCGGCTCTCCCAAGTAACCTGCACAAGCACATTGCCCAAGTTCTGGATGAGACCTTTGAAGAGATCACGGAGGCCGATTACCGCGATGTGAGAGAGCACATCAATGCCCTATTCCGCATCTAGGCATGCATGCAGCCTTAACCCTCCTAACCCCAAGAGCCCGCACTGAATAACTTCCTTCCCAAAATAAAAGCGGCTTACCGGGCACCTCCTCTGGTGTTTGTCCTTCCCCAAGCACTGGCCGCCGCGACTGGCTACCTTCCTCCTGGGTTGAGAACAACTCCTGGCTGCATGTATCTAGGGATGCTGGCATCCCTAGGTGTCTTCCTCCTCCTCAGCACCCTCGCTGCTGCTTTCCTCCTCCTCCTCTTCCCTTGTTGAACTGGGCTTTGAAGTGTCCATGGTGGTACTCGGAATGGAGGTGGGGTCACCCCCAGTATCGTGTCCTGCTCTTTGTAGAAATGTCAGGTCGGAGGGCAGCACTGGAGGAGCGGTGGTTTGCCTCACAGGCTTTGCGGTAGGCATTCCACAGCTCCTTCACTTTAACCCTGCACTGCAGTGCGTCCCGGTCATGGCCCCTTTCCATCATGTCCCTTGATATCTGCCTGAAGGTATTGTAATTCCTACGGCTGGAGTGCAGGTGGGACCGGACAGCTTCCTCCCCCCAAACACTGATGAGGTCCAGCACCTCACCATTGCTCCATACTGGGGATCGCCTGGCGCGTGGAGGCATGGTCACCTGGAAAGATTCGCTGAGGGCACTCCATGCCTGGCTGTGCAAACAGGAAGGGGATTTTCAAAATTCCCAGAGAATTTAAAGGGCGGGTCTGACGGTTGGTCACCTGAGGGCAGGGCAGTAGAGTTCAAAGTGATTAACAGAGTGGCTAGAACAGGCATTGTGGGACAGTTCTGGAGGCTGATCAGAGCGCATTAACAGACCAGGGCATCCACACTGGCACTGCGGCGCTCCAGCAGGAGCACATCAAACGTTATTCCACTCACCGAAGTGAATTACCAGGAGCGCTCTAGCTGCGGAGTCAGAGCGCTCTACATGCCTTGCCAGTGTGGACGCATCGTGAGTTAGAGCGCACAGGGCTGCTTTAATGTGCTCTAACACGCAAGTGTAGCCATGCCCAAAGTCTCTTATTTCAGGACAGAGAGCAGATATGAAGGCTAGTCAACACTACAGCGCCTATGTTGGGATAGCTATGCCAGTGTGGACGCAGCCTAGACTGACAGAAAGAGTTTTTCCATTGGTGTAGTAGGACCCTCACCCCCAATGATGTTAGCTATGCCAGCAGAAGCCCTCTGTTCTCAACATAGCTGCACCTATACCAGGGGGTTTGTCAGCAAAGCTGTGTCAGCTTGGCTGGGGGCTGTTCACATCCTGACAGACATAGCTCTGCCCAATATAAGTTTTAAGTATAGGCCAGGTCAAAGTGACAGGTACTGGAAAGAAATCACTCTCCTGTGCTTTTTACTACACAGTCATCCGTGGGATTTTTACACCCTTCTCTAAAGCTACTGAGCTCTGGTGGAAACAGCACAGTGAACTAAACAGAACCAGTGTGGCCATTGCTACGTATGCTGGGAGGTGGAGACGCCCAAAGGGTGTGTTTGAGGAATTTACAAGCTTCCTGAAAAGACTAGTGCAGCAGTTGTCAAACTGTGGGTCACGACCCCAAAATAGGTCGTAAGTTTGTTTTAATTGGGGTCACCAGGGCCGGCGTTAGACTTGCTGGGGCTCAGGGCAGAAAGCCCAAGCCCAAGCCCTGCTGCCTGAGGCTGAAGCTGAAGCCCGAGAAACTTAGCTTCATGCGGCCCTAGGCAATTGCCCTGCTTGCCACCCCCTAATGCCGTCCCTGATTCTAGAGTAACACAGGGCATGGAGGCATGTAGTAGTTTTGTTGTCAGAAGGGGGTCGTAGTGCAATGAAGTTTGAGAAACACTGGACTAATGTTATTAATTCAACATTACAGTTCAGCAGCCAAGGGTTTGTTTAGATTGTAAACTCCGGGAGGCAGGGACAGTCTCTATGTTACCCTATTATGTACCGGGGGTCACCCCATCTGTAGTTGTGTAGGCCAAGTTCATTGTACACACCAGGGGCTTCTTGCACCCCTCCATTCCCTCACAAGCTCCCTTTGTGACACCTTTGTATATCCCTCAATTGCAAGAACCCTGTGCAACTCATCCATTTTCCCCCCTGCCAAGGGTTCTGCATGCTCTCCATACCCCCCTCCTCCCATAGCAGGGTCCCCATTTTCCCTCTCATGTAAGGGGTTCTCTGTGTGCCCCTATTCCTCCCATTCCAACCTTTCCCCCCATGTCAGGGACTTTGTGTCCACCTTCTCCCATACCAGGCTCCCCCAATCTCCCCGCCACCACGCTCAGGGCTTCTGTGGACCAGGATCCCATTGTACTAGGCACTGCAAACACAGAACAAAGAGACAGTCCCTACCCCAAAGAGCTCGCAATCTAAAGTATAAGTCTGTTCAGCAGCTAGGCCTCCAGGTGCTACCCCAGACAAGATCATAATCAGAACTCAACAATCAGAACATTTCAGAAGTGAAGGATCTGCCATGACATGAACTCAGCTGTGTTGCACTAAAATATAATTTTCTATTACAGTTCTCCTTGTGAAATGAAGTAATATGTTAATATGCTTGATAGAGATCTTGTAGGTGTTTGTCTCTGTCTGAGGGGTTGGAGCAAATTCAGTTGTATCTAAGGGCTGGTCTACATTAGGGGGGGGAAATCGATCTAAGATATGCAACTTCAGCTATGTGAATAGCGTAGCTGAAGTTGAAGTATCTTGGATCGAATTACCTGGGGTCCACACGGCACGGGATCGACGGCTGCGGCTCCCCCGTCGACTGCGCTACCGCCGCTCGCTCTGGTGGAGTTCCGGAGTCAACGGTGAGCGCGTTCGGGGATCGATATATCGCGTCTTAACGAGACGCGATATATCAATCCTGGATAAATCGATTGCTACCCACCGATACGGCGGGTAGTGAAGACGTACCCTTAGGGCTTGGCTGTAGACAATGGATCGCATGATGTGTCTTGGATGGAGGCATGTAGGTACGTATAGCAGTCAGTAGGTTTCCAGTATAGGGTGGTGTTTATGTGACCATCACTTATTTGCACTGTAGTGTCCAGGAAGTAAATCTCTTGTGTGGACTGGTCCAGGCTGAGGTTGATGGGGGGGTGGAAATTGTTGAAGTCCAGGTGGAATTCTTCAAGGGCCTCCTTTCCGTGGGTCCATATGATGAAGATGTCATCAATGTAGCGCAAGTAGAGGAGGGGCACTAGCGGACGAGAGCTGAGGAAGCGTTGTTCTAAGTCAGCCATAAAAATGTTGGCATACTGTGGGACCATGCGGGTACCCATAGCAGTGCCACTGACTTGAAGGTATAAGTTGTCCCCAAATCTGAAGTGGTTGTGGGTGAGGACAAAGTCACAAAGCTCAGCCACCAGGTGTGCCGTGGCCTCATCAGGGATACTGTTCCTGACAGCTTGTAGTCCATCCTCATGTGGAATATTGGTGTAAAGTGGTTCTACATCCATGGTGGCCAGGATGGTGTTTTCAGGAAGAATATCAATGCATTGTAGTTTCCTCAGGAAGTCGGTGGTGTCTCGAAGATAGCTAGGAGTGCTGGTAGCATAAGGTCTGAGGAGAGAGTCCAAATAGCCAGATAATCCTGCTGTAAGAGTGCCAATGCCTGAGATGATGGGGCGTCCAGGGTTTCCGGGTTTATGGATCTTGGGTAGCAGATAGAATACCCCTGGTCGGGGTTCTGGGGGGGGGGGGGTGTCCATGTAGATTTGTTCCCGTACTGTAGCTGGGAATTTCTTGAGCAGATGGTGTAGTTTCTTTTGGTATTCCTCAGTGGGATCAGAGGATAGTGGCCTATAGAATGTGGTCTTGGAGAGTTGCCTGGCAGCCTCCAGGAATCCGACCTGTTCATTATGACTACAGCACCTCCTTTGTCAGCCCCTTTGATTATAATATCAGAGTTGTTTCTGAGGCTGTGGATGGCATTGCGTTCTGTACGGCTGAGGTTATGGGATAAGTGATGTTGTTTGTCCACAATTTCAGCCTGTGCACGTCTGCGGAAGCACTCTATGTAGAGGTCCAGTCTGTCATTTCGACCGTCAGGAGGAGTCCACGCAGAGTTCTTCTTCTTGTAGTGTTGGTAGGAGGGTTCCTGTGGGTCAGTGCACTGTTCAGTGGTGCGTTGAAAATATTCCTTGAGTCGGAGACGACGGAAGTAGGCTTCCAGATCACCGCAGAACTGTATCATGTTCGTGGGGATGGTGGAACAGAAAGAGAGTCCCCAAAATAGGACAGACTTTTCTGCTGGGCTAAGTGTGTGGTTGGAAAGATTGACAATATTGTTAGATGAGTTGAGGGTACCACTGTTGTAGCCCCCTGTGGCAGATAGGAGTTTAGATAGCTTACTGTCCTTTTTCCTCTGTAGAGAAGTGAAGTGTGCATTGTAAATGGCTTGTCTCATTTTTGTAAAGTCCAGCCACGTGGAAGTTTGTGTGGAAGGTTGGTATTGTATGAGAGTCTCCAGTTCTGAGAGCTCATTCTTGATCTTCTCCTGTCTGCTGTACAGGATGCTGATCAGGTGGTTCCTCAGTTTCTTTGAGAGTGTGTGGCACAATCTCTCACCATAGTCAGTGTAGTATGTCGATTGCAGTGGATTTTTTACCTTCAGTCCATTTGGTATGATGTCCATCTGTTTGCATTTGGAGAGGAAGATGATGTCTGTCTGTATCTGTGCAAGTTTTTTGTTGAGGCTGATGGATTTCCACTCCATACGGCTAAATTTAGTGCCTTGCATGGTGTCAAGTATCAGGGGGTAGCCGTGTTAGTCTGTATCTACAAAAACAACAAGGAGTCTGGTGGCACCTTAAAGACTAACAGATTTATTTGGGCATAAGCTTTCGTGTGTAAAAACCTCACTTCTTCAGATGCATAGAGTGAAAGTTACAGATGCAGGCATTATATACTGACACATGGAGAGAAGGGAGCTCCTTCGCAAGTGGAGAACCAGTGTTGACAGGGCCAATTCAATCAGGGTGGATGTAGTCCACTCCCAATAATAGATGAGGAGGTGTCAATTCCAGGAGAGGAAAAGCTACTTCTGTAATGAGCCAGCCACTCCCAGTCCCTATTCAAGCCCAAATTAATGGTGTTAAATTTGCAAATGAATTTTAGTTCTGCTGTTTCTCTTTGAAGTCTGTTTCTGAAGTTTTTTTGTTCAATAATAGTGACTTTTAAATCAATAATAGAATGACCAGGGAGATTGAAGTGTTCACTTACTGGCTTTTGTATGTTACCATTCCTGATGTCCGATTTGTGTCCATTTATTCTTTTGCGGAGGGACTGTCCGGTTTGGCCAATGTACATGGCAGAGGGGCATTGCTGGCACATGATGGCATCTATAACATTAGTAGATGTGCAGGTGAATGAGCCCTTGATGGTGTGGCTGATGTGGTTGGGTCCTCTGATGGTGCCGCCAGAGTAGATATGGGGACAGAATAGGCAACGAGGTTTGCTACAGGGATTGGTTCCTGGGTTGGTGTTTCTGTGGTGTGGTGTGTAGTTGCTGGTGAGTATTTGCTTCAGGTTGGGGGGTTGTCTGTAAGCGAGGACTGGCCTGCCTCCCAAGGTCTGTGAGAGTGAGGGATCATTTTTCAGGACAGGTTGTAGATCGTGGATAATGTGCTGGAGAGGTTTTAGCTGGGGGCTGTATGTGATGGCCAGTGGTGTTCTGTTATTGTCCTTGTTGGGCCTGTCCTGTAGTAGGTGATTTCTGGGTACCAGTCTTGCTCTGTCAATCTGTTTCCTCACTACCCCAGGTGGGTATTGTAGTTTTAAGAATGCTTGATAGAGATCTTGTAGGTGTTTGTCTCTGTCTGAGGGGCTGGAGCAAATTCAGTTGTATCTTAGGGCTGTAGACAATGGATCGCGTGATGTGTCTTGGATGGAAGCTGGAGGCATGTAGGTACATATAGCGGTCAGTAGGTTTCCAGTATAGGGTGGTGTTTATGTGACCATCACTTATTTGCACTGTAGTGTCCAGGAAGTGGATCTCTTGTGTGGACTGGTCCTAGGGTGACCAGATGTCCCGATTTTATAGGGACAATCCCGATTTTGGGGTCTTTTTCTTATATAGGCTCCTATTACCCCCCACCCCCATCCCGATTTTTCACACTTGCTGTCTGGTCACCCTAACTGGTCCAGACTGAGGTTGATGGTGGGGTGGAAATTGTTGAAGTCCAGGTGGAATTCTTCAAGGGCCTCTTTTCCGTGGGAAAAACACTGACTATATAGTCCCTGAAATCCAGCCACCAGGTAGCAATCAAAGCAGCAGACAATGTGGACATCACAGTGGTCCTCAACCATGATGACTATGTTAGTGAGGCCAACTGACAACTCTCCAGCACCACCTACTATAAAGAACTCAAGTCCCCACACTATCATTCACCCAGGAATGTAAGGATATAATCAAACCCTTCCCCATGTAGTAAGTGAAGGCAACATAGTAAAGGCCTAATAAAGGCCCAGTATGAAGCCTGAACCAAACTAAAGTAATGGTCAAGGCTTTGCTAGCATAGAAAGCAAAGTTAAGCTGTGAGCAAGAGGCAGGCCCTGCTCACAGAAGTTGGCAAGGAAAGGGCTGATATTGCATAAATATATATTCACCTAGCAAAGTTAAAGTATAAACATGGTACCAAGACATACCATACCGGAACATTCCACAGATAACATGGAACAGGCCGACACATATAAGAATGTGTCCCTGGGGTGGTGTCTTTGTCCGGCCACGGGGGCAGTGGAAAGTCCCGCCACTGAGCCGGGTCCTTGCCAAGAGGCACTTTTCTCGTAGTATGCCCTGAATGAGGCTCAGAAACCTACAGGGAACTGCAATTGTGTCCGAGATCGCAATAAACCTGGCCGAGGTGCCTTTGTATCTTAGTAGACTCTGTGGTTATTGGGGATTCTCGTCGGGTCTGCTGTGTCAGCTATCTGCGCAGAGCTGGGACAGCACACAGAGGGAACACAAGCACGCAGCCGAGTGATATCAACAGGAGAAAGCAGAAGCACCACACTGGTAGCCTCTCACAACACTGGTGACCCCGACCGCTGATCTGGTGAGTAAGCAAAACTGCCGTGGTAGGAATCGCGATCTAACATGGCAGTAAACCTCGAGCTAGGGAACCCCCTTATCCCCTCCCTCATGATCCCCACGGAGTTTGATGATTGTTGGACCCGCTGGATTGCCAGTAAGGGGGGTCCATATGAATTTAAAAAAGAGAGTGGGGAAACATGGACTGGCTTATGTAGAGCGATGGTAGAAACCGAGGCTCTGAGAAACAGTAATAAGAGTAAAAAAGCAAGAATTTTGCAACTCATGTCTCTGGTAGTGAGACGGCTCAGACAGCATGTTGGAATGCTGGCCAAACAAGTCACAGAAAAAACAGGAGGAGTAGAAGAGGTAACCCGGGCAGTTGAGCACTGGAGAGCCCAAGCTCTGTTAGCACAGCAACAGGCGGGCCAAACTCATGATATGCTCGAGCAAGTAAAGCAGGAAAATAAAAAATTGGAAACAGCTGTAGAAAACCTGCAGAAGCAAAAAGTGCCGTCCCCTGTTATAAATATTGGTGGTAAACAGCAGGCTTCAGGTAGCTACCCTGTGCCTGAAGAATGGGGACAGAAGTGGAAAAAGGTGGTCCTAGTAAAATTAAAAGATGAAACGGGGTCCACTGCATTGCAACCAATACCTTATGATAAAAGCCAGGTTCCAGTTAAACTTAAACTGAGACCTAGACTGGTGCCTGTCAGAACGGGACAAGTAAGTGCACAGAGGGAAAGAGCAGCACATAATACTTTCACAGAATTGGTAAATCAGATGAAGGAAAATATGGAACAGTTCACAGAGCACATTAGGAGACAGGAGCTGCGACTCGATCGCAGGGGAGTGAATAAAAAAGCATTTCAAAGTAAAAAACCAAAATTAAGTGGGTTAACACCTAGAATTAATGCATTAACACACGGAGTTGCCCAAAACCAGTTAACTGCAGCAAAAAAGGGCACTCCCGCCATCCATCTGGCATGCACACAAAAGCAACAGACATTGGGGGAACAAATTCAAGTTTTACTAGAGCAAGTAACTACCCCCATTCTCCTCTCAAAGCCAGGATAAAAAACAGGGGCACAGTTCCTAACTGTGCAGGTTCCCAACTGCTTTGACCCACGGAACCACACTCCGCCCTCATATCTGAAAATAGAATTGTCTTTCTCAAATATTTTTACATACCGGTTAAGTTTTGTCCTTTATATGCTTTCTTAATTTGTTAAATTTGCTGCTGCTGCCTGTACTTTCAAATATCTTGATAGAGTTAATCTCTCTTGGCTCAGGTCTCACTACCTTCCTAAATTGCTCTGCAACCCCACCCTCTCTCCCCCGCCTCTCCTCAATTCTGCTCTCTTTTTGTTTTAAAAGTTAAAAGTTATAGTTTTTACAGAAACCTCCAAAAGATAAAGCAATTGAAAACAGAATAAAACAAGAAACAAAAAGAAAACAAGGTAAAAACTTTACTTTAAATAAATTCCAGTAAATTAAGTATTTTAACCCTTCAGGAATGCAACAGCTGAAATTATTCCTAACTTTCTTGAAGATATGGTTGCCAAGCAACAGAAATGCACACTCTGCTTCTAATCCTAACCACTCAAACATGGGCTTTTTTATTTCCATGTAGCAGAGTTTTAAAATAATGTTAAATATAAAGTAATGCAAAATTCCTTGTTACCAAATTAATACAATACATTTGGCAAAGATTAATATATTTTTAACCATTTATGTAACAAGTTTTATATAAAGTAATAATTTGTTTATTCAAATATAACCCTTTTTATTTTTTATTTTTGTTTGCCTTATTTTGTATAGTTATGAATAGAATTTTGGCGCCATTTGTTGTTAATTGTAAGTTTGTCCTGTATGTCATGGGTGTTGTTTTGTGTTGTATGTTGTGTGTGTCACGTGACTATTTTTTATTATTTTTATTTTGTTGCAACAAAAGTCAATTTTATACCCTTTTAAAAATTTATATATCTGTGGTACCACACTATTTTAAGATCATGGTTGGGGTATAATCATTATTAGCACCAATTTTTTGTGCAAAGTTCAAAAAGGTTTCAGTTACAAATATATGTACATATATTTCCATATGTTTCTGCCTCAACAAATAATGCAATTGCAAACAAAAAATATTCTCTTATCAATCACAGTTTTGTTTTGTTTTTTAAGATTTTTTTTTTTTATTTTGTTATTCAAAGAAAAAAGGTAAGGGGAAACCTTAACATTAAGGTAAAAATAATATCAACAAAATGTTAATTTCTTGTTTGGGCTTTTTATAAACTTGTTTGCACTTTTAAATATAGTTATAAGAATCTCATAACCAAAATGTTTTAAAATAACAATTTATGCATAAAGCTAACCAAACAATTTGAACAGGTTTCCACCTTTGGCTCCCAAACATAGCAAAGCATCATAAAAGTATACCCTCAAATACCCTCAAAGTACTGTATTTAAAATTTATTTTGATTTAATTTTATAGTTGGTTTAATTTTTTATGCTTTTGTTATGTTATGCTAATGGGAAGCAGTGATTGTTAAAGTTGTGCATCTAAACAGTTAACAAAAGTGAAATTGGTATCACAAGCAAATTAACTCTAAAAAGCTTAGTAAAAATTCTGTTAACTCCTTTGCTGAAACAAATTGTTCAGCAAGGGAAAGCAATACACCTTCTCATAGAAGATTGTGAGCATTTATTTTAGCCGTTAAGCATTACATTTCGTATAAAAATATTAGTAATGTACTTCAAATGAAAATGAATGTCTATACAACAATTGCAAAAGTATAGCTTGTGTTATAAAAGGCTCGGTCCCTATTACCTTGTTCTTATTACATTGTAAACAAACTAAGTTAAACTGTGTATTAAGTTTGAGTTACTGAAAACAAAAACAAACAAAAACCCTTTATTATGTTAACTAACTAGCTGTTTAAGTTGCATCCCACAGACCAAAACCACCAGAAAATATCACACCCTGAAGACACCAGATGATATCAGTATACAGTAAAGAAACCCCGAAGCATCAAGAACAGGAAAATGAAGTGCTTTATAAATAAGAGACTGGTCAAATACACCTCTATCTACCATATATGGACAATTAAGTTAACAATCAGCTAAAAACCACTAGCTGGACCAGGATAATCCATCATTTAATTTCAACTTCGTTACTATGTAAAAACAACTGTATTATTGCTGTACTGCTGTACTGTTGTCTTATTGCTGTACTGTATTATTGCTGTACAACATTTACAATATGCATAACCTTGCTAAACTGTTTAACCAACACACATGTAAAAATCAACAAACGAATGGCAGCAAACAACATGAAGGCAAAAAAAAAAAAAAAAAAAAATGTGGTAAACAAACAAAGTTACATAGTAATGACAAATTGGGTAAACAAATTGCCTGTTAGTACCAGTCATAATTTGGGTCAGCGACACTGCATCCTAACTAAGACATGTTATTCAAAACAATCGTGTTCAGTGTCTGGGTACCAATACTACATCCTGACACAGCACTATTTGATAAATTGGTTACTGTCCATTCAGTAGGTTATCTGGAAGACAGCATCCATAAGAAACAACTGGATCTATGTCAACTACTGATGTATCGCAGAGCCGTGCAACCAATGGAACAGAGAAGTTAACCACTTCTATTTCCTGCCCAGTGAAGCTAACCAGAGAGTGACAACTAGCAGTAAGGGTAACCTATAACATGAATGGACAGTACTGTGTAATAACTAATTACTATATATTTCTATATAAAGGCCTCAGTGGTAGTGTCACTACTCCAAATTTCTGTTTTACTTCTCATATACATAGCACTGTAGAACATACTATCACAATCCCTATCCCAATATTTCAAAACACTCAGCCTACTACTAATGATAAGACAAGTGATAACTAGAATTGCCCTAATAGGAGTGTGTTTCTATCTGTGTTACCAAAGTAAAAGTACCAGAGTACAACACTGAACAGGAAAAACATGGTTATGCTTGCATATAAGGTAGTGTCATATGTACACATACCTACTATACATATATGCCCATACACACTCCAAATATATATGCAATATCCATATAATTGATATATATTAATTATTTGGGAGTGCCTCTAAGGCTCAATCATAATACTACATTCCTCAGTCATGGTCCCGGGCCTAACATTCCCAGGCCCACCATAAGGGACTAAAAAATAATTAGATAATAAAATCTGTCTGCCAGTCGTACGAGGGAATGTGCAGACTAAACAGACGGATGGGGCATAAGTGTATGAATAATAAAAGAAGGTAACCACCTCACAGTGTTTAGCCCACTGGGTTATCTTCAGTCCATGCATTATGCTTTTCCGGGACGATGGGTAAACATCCTCCCCTTAAAAAGACAAAAAGTGGGGGAATGTAGTAAGTGAAGGCAACATAGTAAAGGCCTAATAAAGGCCCAGTATGAGGCCTGAACCAAACTAAAGTAATGGTCAAGGCTTTGCTAGCATAGAAAGCAAAGTTAAGCTGTGAGCAAGAGGCAGGCCCTGCTCACAGAAGTTGGCAAGGAAAGGGCTGATATTGCATAAATATATATTCACCTAGCAAAGTTAAAGTATAAACATGGTACCATGACATACCATACCGGAACATTCCACAGATAACATGGAACAGGCCGACACATATAAGAATGTGTCCCTGGGGTGGTGTCTTTGTCCGGCCACGGGGGCAGTGGAAAGTCCCGCCACTGAGCCGGGTCCTTGCCAAGAGGCACTTTTCTCGTAGTATGCCCTGAATGAGGCTCAGAAACCTACAGGGAACTGCAATTGTGTCCGAGATCGCAATAAACCTGGCCGAGGTGCCTTTGTATCTTAGTAGACTCTGTGGTTATTGGGGATTCTCGTCGGGTCTGCTGTGTCAGCTATCTGCGCAGAGCTGGGACAGCACACAGAGGGAACACAAGCACGCAGCCGAGTGATATCAACAGGAGAAAGCAGAAGCACCACACTGGTAGCCTCTCACAACACCCCAAACAACTTCAAAAGAAGCTCTACAACCTCATCCCCCACAAACCTACCCCAAGGACCTTCTACATGCTTCCCAAGAGACACAAACAAGGGAACCCAAGCAGACCCATCATATCTGGCCATAGCACTCTTACTAAAGGAATATTAGGACTTACAGAAACCATCCTCAAACCACTCCATGTACAAAGGGCCAGTTTCCTCCAGACACAGACAACTTCTTCCCGAAACTCCACAACATTAACCACCACCCTCAGAATACTATTCTTGCCACTACGGATGTTACCTCTTCGTACACCGACAACCCTCACGACGGCATCACTGCCCACCTCAAATATCTACAAGACAATGGACAACACTCAGATATCCACCCCAAACACATCACCAAACTCATCCATTTCATCCTCACCCACAACAACTTTACATTCAACAACAAACACTTTGTCCAAACCATAGGAACAGCTATGGGTACTTCTTCATGGGACACCTTGAGGAAAAATTTCTGGACAAATGCACCACAAAGCCAATGGTACACATCAATAATATTTTCAGCCTCTGGACAGGCAACCTAAGCTCCTTCATAGATTTCTACCATCATCCACCAAACTCTCTCTAGAACAGTGGTTCTCAAAGCCGGTCTGCCGCTTGTTCAGGGAAAGTCCCTGGCCAGCCGGGCCAGTTTGTTTACCTGCCGCGTCCGCAGGTTCGGCCGATCCCGGCTCCCACTGGCCACGGTTTGCCGCTCCAGGCCAATGGGGGCTGCGGGAAGTGGCGCGGACTGAGGGATGTGCTGGCCGCCCTTCCCGCAGCCCCCATTGGCTTGGAGCGGCGAACCGCGGCCAGTGGGAGCCGGGATCGGCCGAACCTGCGGACGCAGCAGGTAAACAATCCGGCCTGGCCCACCAGGGGCTTTCCCTGAACAAGCGGCAGACCAGCTTTGAGAACCACTGCTCTAGAACATGCCCACAACCAGCATCAACTTCCTGGACACCATGATCAGCTTAAGCAATGGAACCTTTAAGACAACTTATATACAAGAAACCCACAGATCACCTCAGCTACCTTCACAGTTCCAGTAACCACACCAAACACACCAAGAAATCTGTTCTCTACAGCCAGGCACTCACATACTACAGAATATGCTCTGAAGAGAAAGTCTGGGATGCACACCTTAACACACTTAATACCATCTTCTCCAAACAAGGACACTCCACCAGAGAAGTAGATTGCTTAATGGAATGGGCCACCCAAATACCCCAAGAGAACTTGCTTCAATAAGGACAAGAAAAACATCCCTCTGAGCACATAAACTAGTTATCATGTACCATCCCGTACTGGAACCCTACTGGGGATCATTAAATAATTACAATCCATACTCAATGAGGCCCACATCCTGAAAGATATCTTTCCTGAAACCTCTCTTCAGGCCTTCAAACAAGCCCACAACCTCACTAGGCTCAATATGAGAAATAAGCTCTCCATGGACCAGGACCCACCCACTCAAAGTGCCATCAGACCCTGCCATAACAACCTGAAGACATATCTCCCCTGCTACAATGATCAATAACCCCCACACACACCTTTCAAGATCCATGGGTCCTACACCTGCCTGTCACAACATGTGGTGTACCTCATCCAGTGCACTAAATGCCACAATAACAACTATGTGAGTGAAACGAGACAATCACTATGCTCTGAGATGAACTCACACAGAAAAATGGTAAAGACAAAAACACCACATTATCTGTCAGTGAACACTTTCCCCAAAACAATCACTCCATATATGACCTCTCAGTTCTCACCCTCAAAGGAAACCTGTACAACATCTTCAAAAGACAAGCCTGGGAGCTCACATTCATAACTTTGTTCGACACTAAAAATCACAGACTTAATAAAGACGTTGGATTTATGGCTCATTACAACAGTCTATAACCCACTAATCCTCCTTTGTTCTATGACTGCAGAGGTGTTGAGTGCTCACTTCACCTTGAATGGTATTTTACACCAGGTTAACTCCTTATGCTAAACAATCTGTTCCACTTTGTATTTAGCTGTGACACTGGTGAGCTTGTGTTGACGTGCAGCACTACAGTGGTGCAACTGCGCCGGTGTAGTGCGTTATGAAGATGCTCCTATCATAGCGCTAATGTTTTCACTCCTTCATCTACATGGTGAGTTAGGTCAGTATAAGTACATTGCTCGGGGGGGTGGTGTGGATTTTTCACACCCCTGAGTGACAGTTATGCGAATATAGTTCTGTTCCGTAGACCTGGCCTGAATACTTTTTCCAGACTGAAGAAGAGCTCAAAAGTTTATCTCTTTCACCAAGAGAAATTGGTCCAGTAAAGGATGTTACCTCACCTTGTTTCTCTAATATCCTGGGATCAACACGGCTACAAGGACACTGCAAAAATTTATTAAAGTGTTAGTTTCAAATAATTTTTGCAACTGGGTTGGGGGGTGAGCTTGGAATTCCAAATCCCTACTTAACTGGTAGAGGTAAATCAAATATGTGTGTTTCTGATGCCATAACATTAAGGCCCTGATCTTACAAACATAGAAACTATTCAGCCAAGGTTAATGTGTCTACTCCTCAGTGTAAAGTTAAACACAGGCCTGAATTAGCCCGTTAATCCCATCAATAGTCTCATGTCTCAATTTCTTCCTTCATATAGTACTAAAAACATGAAAAAAATTTCCGTGTAACCTTATGACTCAATATTCCAGCACATAGGTTGGCAGCATCACCAACCTCAAGCACTCGAATATCACGAGGCAGGCCACACAAAACCAAGAGATTTTAAAAAACAATAAATGTTGGGGTCTTTTTATTGACTTTCTGCTTTTTGAGCATTTGGAGGTCATGTTCTTCAGCTTTTCTCTGCAGCCACATGGGCTAGAAAAGAACAGGAGTACTTGTGGCACCTTAGAGACTAACAAATTTATTTGAGCATAACCTTTCGTGGGCTACAGCCCACTTCATCGGATGCATAGAATGGAACATATATTAAGGAGATATATATACACATACAGAGAACATGAAAAGGTGGGAGTTGCCCTACCAACTCAAAGAGGCTAATTAATTAAGATGAGCAATTATCAGCAGGAGAAAAAAAAATTGTAGTGATAATGACAAGAAGGTGTGAGGATACTTAACATGGGGAAACAGATTCAACATGTGTAATGGCTCAGCCATTCCCAGTCTCTATTCAAGCCTAAATTGGGCTAGAAACTTAGGCCTTGGCTACACTGGCAATTCACAGCGCTGCACTTGCTGCGCTCAGGGGTGTGAAAAAACACGCCCCTGAGCGCAGGGAGTGCAGCGCTGTAAAGCGCCAGTGTAATCAGCGCCTGCAGCGCTGCACGCTCGCTCGCAGCACTGCAAGCTATTCCCCTCGGAGAGGTGGAGTACTTGCAGCGCTGCGAGAGAGCTCTCGCAGCGCTGCGGCGCGACTACACTCGCGCTTCACAGCGCGGCAGCGCTGTGAATCCGCAAGTGTAGCCAAGGCCTTACTCTTGTTTTTAAATGAAAGCAGAGATTCTCATGACTCCTGGAGCAGAGGCTTAAATAACACCAACTATTACATGAGTTGCAACATTGGGTTAGAAAATGTTTTTCCTTCTGCAAAGTGACACTATCAACTTACATATCACATTGATATTTTGTTGCTGTTGTTACAAGCAACACCTAAGTATGGAAGGGGAAAATTTGTCAATTGAAAAATATGTTTGCTTTGTATATTTGATGATTATTATTTATTTTGTATTATCATAGCAGCTAGGAGCCACAATCATGAACCAGGACCCCATTGTGATAGGTGCTATACAAACACAGAATAGAGATGGTCCCTGCCACAAAGAGCTTGCAATCTAAGTATAAAGCAAGAGACAAGAATTGAATACAGACAGATGAGAGAACATTGAGGAAACAATGAGACAATACTGGTAGTCTGTGGCATCAGCACACCAGCTGCCTAGCATTTGTTTCATGCGTGATCTCTTTCCCTATAATCAGTTTTCAGGTTTGTTTGTATTTCATAAAACAACAAAGAGAGATGAAATCATGGGAGCTGGCAAAAACGGTAAATGTGTGATGGGGTATATTGAAAACTGTACTGAAATACCTTGAAATGTTCATGGGGTTTTCCTGTGCTGCACACAGACTGGGGGCTCTGTTAGAGAAGTGATCTGGGCCTAGCAGCAGCCAGTTTGCCGACAGAAACCCTAGAGTAAGGTGTGGTGAGTTTTGCCTTTCTGTTTTAGGAAGCAGCCTGCTTTGTCTCACAATGTTTTGGGGTTCTTGTGTGTTACCATTCTGAATTCTAAGAAATAATGTAGTGTGACATTACAACCTTCCAGAAAGAGTATTTATGTTTTTATCTAACTTCTCGGTATGACAGTAACATAACAAAATGTGGTTGTGAAACCACACAAATTGGCAGGGGACACTTGGGTCCATAGAGCACCTAAAACTCTTGTAATTACTTGTCTGAAACTGAGTAGATTTCAAAGGACCAATAGCTCTTAAAGTCTCTCTTGTCTATCCACAATAGGGACCAGTGCAAAATTATTTCCTTCACTATATTCACGAATGCTTAAGGTCAGATCACAGCAATAGGGCTCCCATTTCTTGTCTTGGAAGACTAGGCCTGAGCCTCAGTCTTCTCACTGTCTCTAAATTTGTCCTGATATTCAGCTTATTTTCCTTTGCGCCATCCCAGCCTTTACTTCTTGTTATGCCCCTTTTACCCAGAACAATCTCCGTCCTCTGCATTTATGACCTTCAAATGCAAATGTAGGGTTGCCAGTGTGGCCAATCTCCACGGTTTATAAATAATGATTCAGCCCTTGAAAAAATCATTAAATTGTCTTAAAATAATGACAGGTTTCAGAGTAGCAGCCGTGTTAGTCTGTATCCGTAAAAAGAACAGGAGTACTTGTGGCACCTTAGAGACTAACAAATTTATTAGAGCATAAGCTTTCGTGGACTACAGCCCACTTCTTCGGATGCATACAGAGTGGAAAAGAAGCCCTTGGGGAATTTCACCATGATTTCAATAATTTCCACACAAATCTGACATCAGGAATCACAATACTCAAAAACCAGTGGGAGAACACTTTAACCTGTCTGGTCATTCAATGACAGACCTGCAGGTGGCTATATTACAACAGAAAAACTTCAAAAACAGACTCCAACGAGAGACTGCTGAGCTGGAATTGATATGCAAACTAGACACAATCAACTCAGGATTGAATAAGGACTGGGAATGGCTGAGCCATTACAAACATTGCATCTATCTCCCCTTGTAAGTATTCTCACACTTCTTATCAAACTGTCTGTACTGGGCTAGCTTGATTATCACTTCAAAGGTTTTTTTTTCTCTTACTTAATTGGCCTCTCAGAGTTGGTAAGACAACTCCTACCTGTTCATGCTCTCTGTATGTGTGTATATATATATCCTCAATATTTATTCCACTCTGTATGCATCCGAAGAAGTGGGCTGTAGTCCACGAAAGCTTATGCTCTAATACATTTGTTAGTCTCCAAGGTGCCACAAGTACTCCTGTTCTTAAAATAATGAGATTGATACTGGAAAACTGCATCCAGTATCTTGTTATTTTTAAGATAATTTAATATTTTTGAAGGCTGAATCATTATCTTTAAACCCTGGGGTTGGAAACCCTACATTTGTATTTGAAGGTCATAAATGCAGAGGATGGAGATAGTTCATGTGTTAAAGAGGGATAAGGTAAAAGGGTCCATGATGTAAAAAGGATGTTGGAAAATTGGAGAGGATGAAGAAAAGAGCCACAAAAATTATGCAAGGACCAGAGAATATGACTTACAGTGTGAGATTTAAAGAGTTCAATCTGTTTAGCTTCTCAAAAAGAAGGTTGAGAGGTGACTTGATTGCAGTGTATAAATACCTTCATAGTGAGAAAATACTAGAGGGCTCTTTAATCTTGTGGAGAAGGGCAGAAGAAGAACCCAATGGTGGAAGTTAAAGCCAGACAAACTCAAATTAGAAACAAGGCAACTGTTTTCCCCAGGAAGGCGATTAACCACTGGAACAAACTCCCAAGGTAAGGGGTTGATTCCCCATCTCTTGATGGCTTCCAGTCCAGGCTGTCTGTCTTTCAGGAAGATGGTAAGCAATCACAAATTATTGGGCTCAATGCAGAAGTAAGTGTGTGAAATACTCTGGCTTGTGCTATACAGGAGGGCAGACCAGAAGCTCTAATGTTCCCTTCTGGGGTTAAAAATCTGATTTTTTGTATTTTATATTAAAAAATAATTTTTTTCCCTTTCACATTCTGACTACATCTGGGACACATTTCCAAGCTTTTGTCACCAAAACCTGAACCAGTCCATATTTTATGGTTAAGCTAAAGTATATCTTTTAGAAAGAGACTTTAAAGGCTTCAAGTGATGGAGACCCCACTACATCCCTAGTGAAATTTAATTCCCCTCCCTGTTAACACTGTGCACAGTATTTCTAGTCTGAATTTGTCCAGCTTCAGCAACACAGCCACTGAATCTTGTTCTGCCTTTGTCCATGAGATTAAAGAGCCTTCTGCCCAGTGATTTCCCTACACCCCCCCTGAATTTTCCCAACACCCCCCCCCCAATTTTGTGAACTAGTTACATGCCAATTTAGTGACTGTTTGGAAATTTGAATTGAAATTGAAACATTAATACACACTTTAAAAGCATAAAAAGTGTATGATAAAATACATGTATCTGAAAATAGTATAATAGATTTGAAAAGTATGAACATAGACTAGCTTCCTTATACAGCTGTTGTTTTTATGACAGTGTCAGTGCATTCATTTCGGTGATGATGGCCAACCTAATAATTTCAAATGATGATTTGTAAGCAAAGTCTAAATGAGCTCTCCCTGACAGCTAGTGATGAGCTGGGCCTGGAGGGAAAGGCTTCAGGACCAGATTGTATTTACATTCACACCTAATCTACCTAGGTATCCAGCAAACAGAACTGTGTGGCCCAAGTGATAGATTTTGGTTGGGGCTGGGTTACAAATCACTTGAATGCGGGGGGGGGGGGAGGGATGAAATGTTGTTGTTCTTATTGTATGAGTAAAGGGCAGTAGAACTGTACTGAGCCTGTGCTGATTGAGGGCATCAAGAGAGAGGGTGGGGACCTGTCCCTCTCCACTGTTTAAAGACACAGCTGATTACATAAGAATGGTCATACTGGGTCAGACCAAGGGTCCATATTGCCCAGTATCCTGTCTTCCGACAGTGGTCAAGGTCACATGCTTCAGAGGGAATGAACAGAACAGGGAATCATCAAGTGATCCATCCCCTGTTGCCCATTCCCAGCTTCTGGCAAACAGGAGAGGGACACTCAGAGCATGGTGTTGCATCCCTCCCCATCCTGGCTAATAGCCACTGATGGACCTATTCTCCAGGAATTTATCTAGTTCTTTTTTTAATCCTGTTATAGTTTTGGTCTTCACAGCATCCCCTGGCAAAGAGTTCCACGGGTTGATTTATGTTGTGTGAAGAAGTACTTCCTTTTGTTTTTTTAAAACCTGCTGCCTATCAATTTCATTGGGTGACTGCTAGTTCTTGTGTTATGTGAAGGATTAAATAACATTTCCTCATTCACTTTCTTCACACCAGTCAAGATTTTATAGACCTCTATCATATCCCCCCTTAGTCGTCTCTTTTCTAAGCTGAAAATTCCCAGTCATTTTAATCTCTCATCCTGTTTCATACCCCTAATCATTTTAGTTGCCCATCTCTGTACCTTTTCCAATTCCAAAATATCTTTTTTGGGATGGGGTGACCAGATCTGCACACAGTATTCAAGGTGTGCACATACCATGGATTTACGTAGAGACAATATGATATTTTCTGTCTTATTATCTATCCCTTTCTTAATGATTCCCAACACTGTTTGCTTTTTTGACTGCCGCTGCATATTGAGTGGATGTTTTCAGAGAACTATCCACAATGACTCCAAGATCTTTCTTGAGTGTTAACAGCTAATTCAGACTCTATCATTTTGTATGGATAGTTGAGATTGTTTTCCAATGTGCATTACTTTGCATTTATCAACATTGAATTTCCTCTGCAATTTTGTTGCCCAGTCACCCAGTTTTGTGAGATCCCTTTGTAACTCTTTGCAGTCTGCCTGGGACTTAAGTATCTTGAATAGTTTTGTATCATCTGCAAATTTGGCCACCTCACTGTTTACCCATTTTTCCAGATCATTTATGAATATGTTGAACAGTAATGGTCCCAGTACTGACCCCTCAGGGATACCACTATTTATCTCTCTCCATTCTGAAAACTGATAATTTATTCCTACCCTTTGTTTTCCATCTTTTTACCAGATCCTGATCCATGAGAGGACTTCCCTCTTATCTCATGAGGGCTTACTTTTCAAAAGTCAATTTAAATTAAATACTTTTTTTTTAATTTATATATTTTTAGAAATCTAGACCTGTTACGTGTTTTGGTGTAACTTGCATTATCCTTATGTTAAATTTGCATTATCCTATCAAAACATTTACTTTATTCATATCTCTTTTATATGTTGCAGGTCAAAGTGAAAATGAAAAGACAAAAAAACAATACAATAATTTTTCCACTCAAAGGCCTCAAAAACTAACCAAGGTGAAGAACACATCAAGAACCAAGAATATATCAACATGTCACCTGAAGGTTCAAGTGGTATATCTATATCCAACCAGCCCAAAGCACAAATACAGCTACCTATTGAAGAAACAGTGTCTCCAAAACCTAAAGGCAGTTCCCGATGTTTGTCGGTCAAAGTGTTCCCATTTATTGAAGTTACAAAAGATGGCTACTGGTGCTCCTCTTGCAAAAAAGCTTACGAAGAAGGAAAGCTTCCCAATGCTATAATTGGTAAAAGTGGAGGAGCTTGGTTTGTCAAACCGATCAGCAAAGCCAATGCTGACAAACTACGTGAAAAGGCTGCAAAACACCAGGCCTCTGGAGTGTATCAACATGCAGAAAGCCTTATAAGTCCACTTTCAAAGCCAATTTTAGAAGTCCTTAATGAGGCTGTTAAGAATGCTGTAGACACAACACAGTTCATGCGAACAAACCTGGCTGTGGCAGCCTACTTTCTATTTAAGCAAGAGATACCACACACTACAAACTGGAGGCCAATGTTAAGTGCATTGTCACTTGTTCATCCTGAAGTTGAACACTGGTTCCGAACAAGACCAGCAAATGCTCACTATCTTTCTGCAAGAAACTCAGCTGACTGGCTAGAAGCATGCGGTGCAACAGTGAAAGACTCAACAGTTGAAAAAGTGGAGAACTCTCTCACCATATTCAAAAAATTTGCATACATGGCTGATGAATGCACTGATGCAAATAGGCATCAAGTATTAAGTCATTGTGTATGTTATCTTGATGTCAGGGGTAGGCCAGTAGACGCATTTCTAGATGTTCAAGTTATAGAAGACACATCGGCTGCATCTGTGACAACCCACATCTTAGAAGAGTTAAATGCTTGTCAATTGGACCCGAAACAGATGGCTGCTTGTGCATTTGATGGAGCTGAAAACTTCTCTGGAAGACATGGTGGAGTACAAGCTTTGCTCAGAGAAAAGTGTAACCCTAATCTCTCCTATACACACTGCAGAGGCCATCTACTCCAACTAGCACTAGTACAAGCTGCAGAATCTTCAAAAGACATTTAAAAAGCTATACATTTAATGTCTTCATTATATTCTTTTTTCAGCAAGAGTCCAAAAAGACTGAATATCTTGAAAAATATAGAAGATACACTGGGACTGAAGTTCAAATTAGTCCAACCTGGGAAAACCCGCTGACTTTCTCATGAGCGATCCTTGGCTGTTGTCTTAAAATTACTCCAGACGTTATTACTGGCTTTGGAAAGTATCTACCAAGATGGAATGGATCTAAGTAGTGAGGCTGGTGGATTACTTTTGCTATTACATTCAGAGAAGACTATTGCCATTCTCTCTCTCGTAAGTCTACTGTTGAAACCACTTGGGTCATTAAACAATGCCATCCAGGCATCTGCTACAACAGTAGTAGATCTTTGTCCAGCAATAGAAGCAACATTTGGATCAAAGATCTATCCGTTGAAAAAGTACTGGAAGAAGCAAAGACTTCAGTCCAGAAGTTGACTAATAAAGGCATTTATATTGAATCCTTAAGTGAAGAAGACAAGAAGTGTTTGTTAAGACAACTGAAAAAGTACACAGACTTGATTTTTTAAAATCTACATCAGCAACTTCTAGATTCTACTCAACCTCTACATAGGTTTTACAGATGCCTGTCCTATAAAACACGAACAGTTGAGTGGAGTGAGGCACTACCAGCAATGGGGCTGCCATGTGATTAGGACAGAATAGAGAATTTGAACACAGAGTGGAAAATAATACGACGAATGAATGAAGATTTGACTTCAACTTCTTTTTTATCATCACTAGTGGCTCGACCCGATCTTTGTGCATCCGAGGGTGCTAAAGGAGTTGGCGGGTGAGATTGCAGAGCCATTAGCCATTATTTTTGAAAACTCATGGCGATCGGGGGAGGTCCCAGATGACTGGAAAAAGGCTAATGTAGTGCCCATCTTTAAAAAAGGGAAGAAGGAGGATCCGGGGAACTACAGGTCAGTCAGCCTCACCTCAGTCCCTGGAAAAATCATGGAGCAGGTCCTCAAGGAATCAATTATGAAACATTTAGAGGAGAGGAAAGTGATCAGGAACAGTCAGCATGGATTCACGAAGGGGAAGTCGTGCCTGACTAACCTAATTGCCTTCTATGATGAGATAACTGGCTCTGTGGATGAGGGGAAAGCAGTGGATGTGTTATTTCTTGACTTTAGCAAAGCTTTTGATACTGTCTCCCACAGTATTCTTGCCACCAAGTTAAAGAAGTATGGGCTGGATGAATGGACTGTAAGGTGGATAGAAAGCTGGCTAGATCGTCGGGCTCAACGGGTAGTGATCAATGGCTCCATGTCTAGTTGGCAGCCGGTTTCAAGTGGAGTGCCCCAAGGGTCGGTCCTGGGGCCGGTTTTGTTTAATATCTTTATTAATGATCTGGAGGATGGTGTGGACTGCACTCTCAGCAAGTTTGCAGATGACACTAAACTAGGAGGCGTGGTAGATACACTAGAGGGTAGGGATCGGATACAGAGGGACCTAGACAAATTAGAGGATTGGGCAGAAAAAAACCTGATGAGGTTCAACAAGGACAAGTGCAGAGTCCTGCACTTAGGACGGAAGAATCCCATGCACTGCTACAGACTAGGGACCGAATGGCTAGGTAGCAGTTCTGCAGAAAAGGACCTAGGGGTCACAGTGGACGAGAAGCTGGATATGAGTCAACAGTGTGCTCTTGTTGCCAAGAAGGCTAACGGCATTTTGGGCTGTATAAGTAGGGGCATTGCCAGCAGATCGAGGAACGTGATCGTTCCCCTTTATTCGACATTGGTGAGGCCTCATCTGGAATACTGTGTCCAGTTTTGGTCCCCACACTACAAGAAGGATGTGGAAAAATTGGAAAGAGTCCAGCGGAGGGCAACAAAAATGATTAGGGGTCTGGAGCACATGACTTATGAGGAGAGGCTGAGAGAACTGGGATTGTTTAGTCTCCAGAAGAGAAGAATGAGGGGGGATTTGATAGCAGCCTTCAACTACCTGAAGGGGGGTTCCAAAGAGGATGGAGCTCGGCTGTTCTCAGTGGTGGCAGACGACAGAACAAGGAGCAATGGTCTCAAGTTGCAGTGGGGGAGGTCCAGGTTGGATATCAGGAAAAACTATTTCACTAGGAGGGTGGTGAAACACTGGAATGCGTTACCTAGGGAGGTGGTGGAGTCTCCTTCCTTGGAGGTTTTTAAGGCCCGGCTTGACAAAGCCCTGGCTGGGATGATTTAGCTGGGAATTGGTCCTGCTTTGAGCAGGGGGTTGGACTAGATGACCTCTTGAGGTCCCTTCCAACTCTGATATTCTATGATTCTATGATTCTATGATTTGTGTTCTGTTCCCTGGGATGAAAGAAGTAGGAATTCATCTCTTGCAACTCCCAGTCACAACAGCTACAGTTGAGTGTTCTTTTTCATCGTTGAATAGAATTTTGTGTTCTGAAAGAAGTCGCCTTCTGCCTGATCATGTGAATGAACTAATGAGCATATCAACTGAAAAAATGGAAGTACCAAAGATGAACGCATTGCATTCAATAAGTTAATTAACAGAGTTGTGCAAAATTATAACAAGAAACCAAGAAGGATGTAGATGTAGTGTTTCATAGAAGGCTTGAGTAGCCAACTTTAATTTGTGTGATGATTTTAAAACATGAGTTAAATTTAATAAAATGGTCATGAAACATTTTCCAGTTTTTACTAGGGTGCCATACAGCCCACCTTCACCCTTACAATCTCACCCCTTATCGGCCCTGACACCCCCCCTATAAATTCGAACACACCCCCCCCCATTTCAATTCCTGGGTAAGCCACTGCTTCTGCCATCAAATATCTCTTCCCCATCTTTTCTCTAAAACGTATGCTCTTGTTTAAATGGCAATGAATTCAGGGAAGTTCTCTGGCCTGTTATGCTGGCCAGGGCTGGCTTTAGGAAGTGCAGGGCCCAATTTGAACATTTTCGGCGGCGCCGGCAGGGATGACTTAAAAAAAAAAAAAGAAAAAAAAAAGAAAACCTGCTTCTATCACCCCGGCCCTTTAAATACCCGAGGGAGCCCTGGGGAAGCGGTGGGCCTCCAGCGGCTATTTAAAGGGCCGGGGCGGTAGAAGCAAGGGGAGCCTTGGACTTTTTAAATAGCCCCCAGAGCCCTACCCCAGGGCTCCAGAAGTGGGGCTCTGGTGGCAATGTAAAGGGCTTGGGGCTCCAGCCCCTGCTGGGAGCCCCAGGCCCTTTACATTGCCCCCTGGGGAAGCCACCCGCCCCATACAGCATACTGGCAGCAGCGAGGGCACGGGGCCCTCTTAGGCGCGTGGTCCGATTCAGGGGAATCGCCTGAATTGGCCTAAAGCCGGCCCTGATGCTGGAGGTCAGACTAGATGACCGTGGTCCTGCCTGGCTATCAATCTATGTTGGTACTTACAGGCACTAGTTATGCAGATGGCTTTGCCTACGTGGGAAAGTTGCTCTGGGTTAAATTGTTTTTTAAACCATTTGACTTCACTGGATGCAAAATCCTGTGTGGATGCTCTTAGTGGGATTAAGACCAGTTGATCTGGGTTTATTTTAAACCTCTTCCCAACTAGTTTACTAAACCCAAAAAAACAACTCCCAAAGCCCCTGGGTTTGGATTTTTCACACACCCCATCTAAGTTAAACCAGGGCAGCTTTGCAGAGCAGGCCATCTGCTCATGTCTGGGGGGAAAGCAGATACGCTGGCGGGGGAGGGGACTGCCTCCCATCTTTGCGGGTAGTGATCCTGGGGTGGCGGTAATTGCTCCCATTATTTGGGGGTAGATCTCCTGGGGAAAGTGTGTGTATATTTATATATGGGGTGAGGTAAATGCCCCCAATACATTGGGGGTCAGGTACGCTGGGGTCGGGGGGGCCGATTCATTTCTCCCAGCTCTTTCCTCTCAGACTCAGGTACTAAGACACAAAATGGCGACTGTATCGGCTGAAGCAGGGTGCGGGGCATTTGAGAGCTCATCGGCGACCACCCAATCAAAAGCAAGCCTTGCAGTTGCTAGGCAGCTTAGAGACCTCGGCTCTTTGGGATTGGAGAGAACTAGCCAAACAAAAAATTCAGCAGCCTCCCCGTACGGCTGGGCCCCAGAGGCCTCAAACACCCGCCTAAACCGATCGCTACGTACGTAGGCAGCGCGAGGGAGGCAGGGACTCAGGGGGAGGCTGCGCGTGCGCAGCTAAATGGTTAGATCGAAGACGCTGCATGCGGTTTTTACGGCGGCTGAGGGAAAACAATTGGAGTCTGCGCACAGCATCAACGAGTGGGAAGGGCGCGTGCGCCTTTTCGGGCCCAGGCGATGTGCGCATGTGCAGTTGCGTGGGTTGTGGGGAGAATGCGCGTGCGTCGTGTCGGATTTCGGCGGCCGTTGGGGAACCCCGCCTGCATATTGGTGAGCCGAGGGGGCCGTTGGACTCTGCGCCTGCGCGACGGCGTGGGCGGCCTCGAGCCCGCGCTTGCGCAGTGAGCGGCCGAAGCGACGCTTGGAGGCTGCGCGTGCGCCTTGATGGGACTAGCCTCCCGCGCTTGCGCGGTGGTCTGTCCGTGCGGTGGGCGCGCTTGCGCTGTGCTGTAGCGAGGCGGCGGTGGGGTTCGGCGCATGCGCAGTAACGGCGCGGGCGGCCGAGGCGCTGGGTCGGTCGGAGTCTTTCGCTCGCTGCCTTGTCCCCCCCTTGCCATGGACGTGAAGCGTCTGAAGGTGACTGAGCTGCGGGCTGAGCTGGGTCGCCGTGGTCTCGACTCCCGTGGGCTGAAGGTGGAGCTTGCCCAGCGGCTACAGGAGGCCCTGGACGCCGAGATGCTGGCGGCCGGGCCCGAGGAGGGCGGCGCTGCTGGGGCCTGCTCTGGGGTGGAGCCGGGGCCTGCGGGGGGCCCGGTCGGAGCCCATCCGCGTGGGGAGGGCGACGACGACGAGGACGAAGAGGAGGAGGAGGAAGAAGAAGAGGAGGAGGAGGACGAGGAGGCGCTGTTGGCTGACGAGGAGTCTACGCCGGCCTTGGGCGGGGAGGCCCAGCCTCAGCCCGGGCCCCAGGAAGAGGCGGCCCAGGCCCAGGCGCAGTCCCAGCCCGAGGGGAGCGACGGGGGCGGCATGAATGGAGCGGAGCAGCCGCAGGAGGAGGGGCCCAGCGGGGATGAGGCGGCGGCGGCCGAGGCTGAGACCAAAGAGGGGGGCGAGGAGCCCGGTGAGGCCCCAGACAGGGTGGGGGGAATATCCACCGTAGGTGACTCCCGCCGATTCCTCCTCCCCACCACGGGGACCCCCGTAGGTCATGCCCCGCACATCATGGTCATCTCCTGAACATCCTGTTACTCTCTCCCACCCACCCGCGGGGAACCCCATAGGTCCTCGCATCCCCCTTTCCCTGCACATCCGGGTCCTATCCCACATCTTCCATGGAATTACCTTACCCTGCACATTCGTTCCCTTTATCCTACACATCCAGGCCCCTTCCCACATCTCTCACGGGGATCTCTTACCCCCACCAGTTTCTCTTTATCCTGTGTATCTGGGACTGTTCCCTTACCTCATATCTAAACACCCTACAGGATACCTCATCTTACCCCATGCATCCTGGTCCACTTTTCCCCAGATCTTTACTCCTATTTCCCCAATTCTTTTTCTCCAGTATCACTGCAGCAGGTATTTGGAGGAGCAGACCAGAGCATTGGGAGCTTCTAGTTTCTGACATGTTAGTTAAATGGGTGTCTGTAAACCTGTGGCATAATATTTTAAATATTCCAAGTTCGTTTATACAATTCGTGGTACATATGCAGGATCAGAGGAAATCCATATAACTTTACAATTTGGATGGCACAAACTGCCCTGCCTCCTGAAAGGGCATTTCCAGGCTCAGTGATAACATCCCTGTATATAATTCACTATTGCACTTGTTCTGAACATCTCTTTGCATTGGCTTTTGATTCAGAAATCCTATGTCTTGTGCATGGGCTATAAACTCCAGAAGGGGGTTACAGGGTGTAAAGGTAAAGCCCTATCAGCACCAATGTAATAGCTTGACAGTTCTCTTTATTGGTGTCGTTTTGGAATAAAATCCTAATCTGTTTTTAAATTGAAAGTAGTTACAGGTACCAGCACTTGTCACTAAGTCTGTTGTCAATTTTAGTGATGAGTGTCGGTACCTAAACACACTGTAAAATTTTTGCTGTCTCCCCATGAAATCTAAAGAAAAAAATAGAGAAAGAGGGAGGAAAACCGACTATAAACAAACCACTGTCAAAGGTCCATAGCAAACAAACTATTTTGCTAAACCTTTCATTGTTGGTGCAGGGTAGTTGTAGTGGTGCTGGTCTCAGGATATTAGAGAGACAAGGTCCAAAGTAATATCTTTTATTAGAGAGTTCTTCAGGTCTATATAAGCTCGAAAGCTTGTCTCACCAACAGAAGTTGATCTAATAAAAGATACGATCTTGCCCACATTGTCTCTCTAATTTTTCTAAACTTATAGTTATCTTTGCTATTTCCCACAATAAAATATTGGGGAGGAGGGGGAGTTCAGTGCAAAGTTCTATATTTGAGAGACTTTCCAGGTTAATTACTAGCTGTTTGTCATTAATTGGTATGAATTTGTAAAATAGCAAATGAAAACAATACGTGATAGAAAGTATTGATTAATAAAAAGCTGAGCCTCATTTTGGCATCACCCCCTCTTTTCTGTTCCCTTATTTTGGTTTCCAAGATGTTTGGAGGAGGGGGAAGCCCATCTGACCATTAAAAAATAAATAAATAAGTTGGATTTTTTTTTTCTGGGTTCTGGTTTGCTTAGATTTATATTACTATTACAAGTACAGCTTCATTTTCTCTATAAAATATATGCATGTGGCTACAAACAGAGACCTTGAGCTTTCAAACACACATTTAATTTTGCTACCAGGACCATCCTGTTCCATCCCGTTTCCCCCCTGCCTGCTCTTGAATTAGGGGGACTCAAAGATAAGCACGTGCATAAATATTTACAGGATCCAAACCTGGGGGGAAAAAACCTTAAAGCCCCAAAGTAGGAAAAATATAAAAATGCAAAATTAACAAAATTAGAATACATTAAAAACAAATCTTCTCATGGATTCTCCTGGCAAGACCAGACTGAAGAGGGTTGTTTCTCTGGTGGGAGCTTTACCTGCACTCTTTAGGGCATATCCATGTTCTCAGCTATTTGTAGGTGAAACGTGGGATATTAATACTGATACTTAGTGCTTATACGGCTCTCTTCATCCTCAGACAATTACAGATGTTACTAATTAACTAATGAACATTGAACCCAGGTTTTGGTATGCAAGTTAGAGAGAAACTGAATTCAAAATGTTTTGCTTCTAAGAACACTTTAGTTCTTCAATGCACATCTGTGTTACTGATTCAACTTCAAGTCTAGTCAGTTTTAAAACGTTAAAAATAGTTTCTGGGACTAAGTATACCCCTGAGTACATCTGTAAATTTTTGTTTTTATAAAATCCTATTTTGTTTCTGAAATGTTGTATTCTCCCAAGCTGCTGTGTGAAAGATGCACATGAGCAAAATGGGAAATAGCAAAACTGACTCTAATCAAATTACTGTAAAATGCACAAATTAAACATACTGAAATGCAGAATCTTCTGATTTTAGTGATCTTGGTTGTCACTTTACAATAGGTGGAAGTCAGGCAGAAGTGTAATTGTTAAGCTGATGGTGTCCCATTAACAGTTTTTGGGTTTTTTAAGTTTAATGAAATGACCAGACTTTTTATAGAATGTCCCTGAGACAGAAGCACTTTATAGGTGTCATCTTATTGCCAGGAGGACATGTCAGGCAGGTGGGACCTACAGGGCTTTGGTGTTGCATTCTTTAGGTTTTGTGTCACTTTCAGTAAGGCTTGCTGACTTTTTCTTCTGTCCCTCACAGCGGACGAAGAGGATGAAGATAAATCAAAGCCAACAGGCTCAGATGGAGAGCGGCGAGGGGTTAAGAGACAACGTGAAGAAAAAGAAGAACATGGCCGTGCTTATTATGAATTCCGAGAGGAGGCTTACAATAGCCGGTGAGCAGAAGGGAATCTCTGGTCCTGGTTTTACTGGCAATCCAAGTCACTTCCCAGGCAATGAATGAAACTAGATTTGATCAGCTAGTTCTGGGATTAGACAGACATTGCATGTGGATGCAAGGAAAAGGATAGAATTTGGTTTGGGACTATAAGGCAGAATGTGTGTTCTTGTTTTATATTCTGTTGTTTTCCCTATTCTAAATTGTTCTTATTCCTGGATGTTCTTTGATATCTGATTGCTTGTTTCTTCTCTCACTCCTGCCTAGGTCTAAGTCTCCACCACCTCCAGAAGAGGAACCGAGAGAGGAAGATGATGAAACTGTTGTGATCCTGGACACATGTATGTATAGGCCATGTGGTAGTTATTTGATGTATAGTAAATTTAAAGTTCAGAGATTTAATTATTGGGTATATAATTTGAGAAACCAAGCATCATAGCTAATGGGGTGTGTGTCAGAATAACAGAGGCCACTCTACTCCTTCAGCCGCCATAGGATTTACAGGAGATTGTGTAAGTGTAACTCTCCAGCTGGAACATTTCTAATTTTTTTTTGATCTTTTGGGCGATATATGGGGGTACTTGGGTAAGTGCAGCATTAATGCAGTAGCACTAGAGCAGTGGTTTTCAGCCTGTGGTCTGCGGACTCTTGGGGGTTTGAAGACTATGTCTAAGATTTCCAAAGGTGTCTGCACCACCATTCAACATTTTTTAGGAATCCGCAAATGAAAAAAGGTTGAAAACCACTACACTAGAGCAACCTTTGGGCCTGCCTAGCGTTGGAACTGTGGCATGGTAGAAAACTGCCTTCTAACATGTCAGTTTCTATCTGGATATGAGCCAGACTATTACTGGTGCTTGTGGGGTCTAATTCTTTTTGAGTAAATCTGAAAAAGGAACTTAGAGTAAACTGATCTCTTCTTTCTGACAGATACATCTGATCTCCACTTCAAAGCAAGCAAGGACCGCTATGGAGGACAACCTCTCTTCTCAGAGAAGTTCCCCTCCCTTTGGTCTGGGGCAAGGAGCACCCATGGAGTGATAAAGGGGAAAGTCTGCTTTGAGGCAAAGGTGGGGCACTTGCTAGATGGATGTGCTGAGTCTGTATGTTGGGAAGTGGCATGTGTGTTCTGTTGGGTAACTGGCACTTTCAACACTGAATGAGATGTTGGGTCTGTGCTAGTCTAATTTAATCAGGAATGTAGTGTATTTAATTTAACGGATTGAAATGTAGAGCAGCTCATGGGGGGGGTGTAACAAGGTCTGGATATGGTGCTGTGGTGATGAGAAGATCCTGCCCAGAGTGTTGAGAGAGGCAATCTGTCAGAATTAACTCTTTGGCCTTGGCTCTGTTTAAAAATGCAAATGTAGACCTACTTTTTGTGGCAGTTAGAGACAAATTTCTGATTAAAATTATGTGATTGTACCCTTTTGCTACTTTGAATATAGAGATGGCCTGCAAATTCTTAGGGTTTTTTTCCCTGCTTTGAAATATCAGGATTATCAAGTCTGGGCTCCCTTAGTTTGCTGGAGGGCATCCAGAGGGGAGAGGGGGATGGGACGGGGAGGGGTTTGGTTGTTTTTGTGAGCCTTCTGTCCTTAATTGAAGGGTTATGGAGGGTTTAGTCTTTAGCAAAGATTTCCTTTCTTCCAAGTGTTAATTATGCATCCCAATCATACAGGTGTTCTCAAAGCAGAGTTGTAATCAGTCTAGATAAAACTCCCTTTACCTCTTTATTGCTCAGCTGTCAGTTTTTTATGATACTAACTCCACTAGCTCTTCATTCACAGCAGCCTCTGTCTAACCTAGTTGTAGATATCTAATGTATAAAAGCTTTTCTTAAACACCTTTCAGGCTGCTTTCATCCTACCTGGGGAAAATGAAAAGAGCACAACACTTACACTCACAAAAACTGAGCATTTAAATGTATGTCACAACATATCTCTCTTTGTGGTGGAATTTCCCATATAAAGCAACTGTTTTATTTTTTTTGGGGGGGGGGGGAATTCCCCACTGTTTCACCGATAGCTGCTCTACCTTGGGTATTGGTGTGCCCATACACTGACAGGAATTAGTTTTGCATAGAATACATTCTTCCTTAGGTTTACCCTTATCACTTCAGTCTCCCATTTGAGAGAATTTCTAGTTGGTGGATCTCCTCTCTGATGAGAATAATCATGAGGATGCAGGTTGAGGCTCAGAATTTGGCAGTCTTGTTAAATGGGTTTCAGAACATAAATCTATTCATCCCAATTCTGAGACAGGCTGCCAAAATCTCTCACTCAAAATTGCAACACAAGTTTCTATGTGGTGCAGGTTCCCAGTGCTGTCTTCCACTCCTGCTACTGTCTCTGATCTTGTGAGATAATGGGTGGATGGAGACTGTAGAGCCTTGTAAAGGGAAGCAAGTGAGTATAGTCCTACCAGTGCAGTCTCTAATCCAAGCAATAGCCCTGCCACGCAAGGATTGGCTGGGGGAGCACACCTTGGTCAGGTCTCTCACTAGGCTCTGCACCAAAGGAATAGACTATAGAAATATTGTTTGTTCTAAGCCTTGGGGAATCAACTTCTAAATGGCTGAGGTGATTTGGTGCTGCTGCTATGTAGTGACTGTTAGGGTATCTGACATGAATGCCTGTCTGCTGGAAGCAGATGAGATGTGTATTTGAATAGGCTACAGAGAAAGTAGGGGAAATACCCCATTAACTCTGGCTTTGGTACAGAGATCTGTGACCTGCGCATGCCTCCAGCTCATGTAAATCCAGGTATGATTAGCACCTGGAGGAGGATTATAGTCTCGGAGAGGCCTGACTCTAGCTTTGCACACAACATGCTAAATGACTCCTTCTCTTTTATTTGTCTAGGTAACACAGAATCTCCCAGTGAAGGAAGGCAGTACGGAGGTCCCGCTTCTTCGGGTTGGATGGTCTGTGGATTTCTCTCGTTCCCAGCTAGGTAACTGAGCTCATTTTTCTGTTATGTTAGCTATGACTGGGGCAGGTTACAGAGCTGTTGAGCTGCTGCTGCAGCCTGGGCTGGGATTTTCTAAGAGCTGCAGTGGGCAGTTTGGCTCAGCAGTGACACAGTGTGGGAAAACATGTGTGTAATAGCTGCTGCTCTTTTCCAGGTGAGGATGAGTTTTCTTATGGCTATGATGGACGAGGGTTGAAGGCTGAAAATGGGCAGTTTGAAGAGTTTGGTCAGCCCTTTGGGGAGAATGATGTGATTAGTTGCTTTGCGGTAAGTGCTGTAGATCAGTGGTTCTCAACCAGGAGTCTGGGGCCCCCTGGGGGGGCCACCAAGCAAGGCCAGCATTAGACTTGCTGGGGCCCAGGGCAGAAAGCTGACGTCCCAGCACCCTGGGGCTGAAGTCTGGCCCCTGGGCCCTACCACCCAGGGCTGAAGCCAAAGCCTAAGCAATATAGCTTTTTGGGAGCCCCTGTGGCATGGGGCCTCAGGCAGTTGCCCTGCTTGCTAGTCCCTAACTCCAGCCCTGGCTTTTATATGCAGAAAACCAGTTATTGTGGCACAGGTGGACCGTGGAGGTTTTATAGCGGGGGGGGGGGGGGGGGGAGTGTCTCTCCAAAAGAAAAAGGTTGAGAACCCCTGCTGTAGCTAAGGCCTGTGGTTGCCATCTCAGAGGGGCGGAGGAGGGGGAAGACTTCTATCCTTGCATCCAAAATATATGTGAAGTGGCTTTTCTCCTGTTCGTGCAGGAGCCTGCTGGGAGATGGATTTGGAGGAAAGACAATGAAGGGAGAAATAGTGGCCACCCCTCAAAACTTGCTGGTCACAGGACTCTTGTGTTCTTTGTTGTCACAGAACTTTGAGAGTGAAGAGGTGGAGCTGTCCTTCTCCAAGAATGGGGAGGAACTGGGAGTGGCCTTCCGGATCAGTAAAGAATCTCTCGCTGACAGAGCCCTCCTGCCACACGTGCTGTGCAAAAACTGTGTGGTTGAATTGAACTTCGGTCAGAAGGAGGAGCCCTTCTTCCCAATTCCTGAGGAATATGTGTTCATCCACGCCATCCCGGTTGAGGACCGAGTGCGCACGCCTCTTCCGCCCAAAACCACAGAGGAGTGTGAGGTAATGGGGTTTGTTCCAGACAGGCCTAGTTATTGCTTGTAAGGAGTCAACATGGCTGTGAGTTAGTGGCTGTGTTGCATGGCATATTGGTCTGTTTTTTTTTTAAAGGAAAACTTGACGTACATATGGAAAGAGCCATTCCCTGCAAGGCATGGTGTTGACTTTTACTGTTTCTACTCAGATATTTAATCATTTCAGCTCTTTCTCCTCTAACCTCTGTGTGGTGCTTCCTGCAGGTACTGCTGATGGTTGGACTGCCAGGGTCTGGGAAGACCCAGTGGGCACAGAAGTACACCCAGGAAAATCAAGAGAAACGATACAACATCTTGGGAACAGAGACTGTTCTCTACCAGATGAGGGTAAGCCCTTCCCTTGGGTAGAGTGGTATCACTTAGAGCCTTCACTGGGCAGGGCTGGCTGGACAATCCTAGAAAGTATAGTGGCTTTATATCCCCTTGCCAATGTTCTGCTATAACTATGGCATTGCAGAAAATTGCTTAGTGGAGTAGTAAGGGGAGGGGACTCTTCTGATAAGAGCAGAAAGGGGTGGTTTTTCCCCTCTTTTAAGGTCAATCTGTACATGATTCCAGGCTGAAGAAGGCTTCAGCTCCAGAGGACAGAACTAGTGGCCGAGCTAGAGGAATTGCATTATGAGTTATCTCTGCACCAATAGCTTGTGTCTGACACCTGGTGCTAGAGATGGGTAACCACAGGGCTGGTAGAACACTGTGTATATCTGAAGAATCTCTTATTGATGTCCCTTTTCCTCTTGCCAGACAAAGGGCCTTGAGGATGAAGAGATGGATCCCAAGAGCCGAGACCTGTTAATCCAGCAAGCTGCCCAGTGCCTTAGCAAGCTGGTCCAGATTGCTCCCAGGGCCAAGAGAAACTACATTCTTGATCAGGTATTGTTACTAAATCCCAGTGACTTCCTGACCTGAGCAACTTTGACTTCAGGGCACGCTGAGCATGCTCCTCAGCTCATGTCCCATTCTGATTGGAGGGGATCCAGACTGGGCTGAGTTAGTGGCAGATGAATTTCTGAAACCTGTTTCTTTCCCCCCTCAGTGTAATGTGTATAACTCCGGCCAGCGACGGAAGCTGCTTGCCTTCAAGGGTTTCTCTCGCAAGGTGGTTGTGATTGTCCCCAATGAAGAAGACTGGAAGAAGAGGCTGGAGCTGAGGAAGGAGGTTGAGGGGGAGGATGTGCCTGAATCGGTGATGCTGGAAATGAAAGGTAGACAGGCTCAACCAAGCCTGTTGCATTGTGGTGCAGCATCTCTAACAATCTTTAAATAATTCAGAGAAACTAGCTAGTTCCAGAGAGTCCTGGGCAGTGGTAGGAGCCCAGGTGCCCCTTTGGGGTGATGGGGTAGGAAGTCTATTAACCTCCTGAATCTCTTCTCTGCTGGGAAATAGGGTCTTGAGCCACTGAAAGCTGCCTTGATCTTGTGAACTCTCTTGCTGTTTCCATTTTAACGCAGCTAACTTCTCACTTCCGGAGAAGAGTGATTACTTAGATGAGGTGATGTATGAAGAGCTGGTGAAGGAGGAGGCCCAGCCATTGGTTACCAAATACAAGGAGGAGGCCAGAAAACTGCTCCCTCCATCTGAGAAACGGGCAAACCGTCGCAATAATCGCAACAAGCGCAACCGTCAGAACCGCAACCGTGGCCAGGGATATGGTGAGGCTCTGTAGGGGCTGGGCAGCACTGCCTCTCTGGTCTCTTTTGTATCTAAAGGCTCCTCTTGCCGTATTTTCTTGATGTCAAGGCAAACTGTAAGGATTCTGCTCCCTAGGTTTTGAAGAAGGGACTTGGGTCACTCAGTGCAGGCCTCAGCAAGAGAACAGAACTTTCTCACCACTCCAGCTTCTAGTTCTTTTCTCAAGCACCTCCCTTGCCCAGTTGCCCTCATGGTTTAACTTCCTCTTCCTTATTCAGAGCCTAAATTGTTCTTGTTTTGTGCTAACTGATGCTTTTGAAAATCTCAGCCCTCATAGTCATTTGCCTTTCAGTGAAACTTGGGCTCCCTCCGTGTCCTTAATTCTTACTGTCATGGCAGAAGTAACCATCTTAAATCTGTATTATAGAGTGCTCTGTTCCCATAAGCTTTTGTAACCTTCACTGGTGACAAAATTTTTTCTTAATTTGCATGTGTCCTTTCTACCCCAAGACTTTGTTACTAGTCTTAAATGTGCATTATTCTGCTGCAGCATCACAATGATGTAAGCTCTTGCTTGTCTCAACTCTCCAGTCTCCTGCTTGCAGACAGCTTCCCCCTGCTGCCTTATTTATCTGAATTGAGTTTCTTCCCATTGCCCCATCTCTCTCACCTTTCCAGAACATCCTGCAGTTTCTCTCTCCCTCTGCTTTCCACTTCCGACAATTCTAACTTGTTCAGTATCCCTGACAAACAACACCCAGTGTATGTTTTACTTCCTGTAGGTTGTCAATATCTGTATGAATTAGTCCTAGTCATTCTATAGACTGCAGCAGAGCATTACTGGACATCTCTCCCTAGTGGGATGTTGTTCCATTAATGTTTATCCTCTGCTTATGGTGTATTGCCTGTCTCATGCTATGCTTTTCCTATCCAAACACCATTCTTTCACTTTGCTTGGGAGCTACTGAGATTGGGATAAGTGGGGCTGCTGCTGGATTTTTCTGTCCTGTAACTTTATTGGAGGGTGTAAAATCTGGTATGGTCGGTTATACAGGAATCTTTGCTAGTTTTTCCTGACAGAATTTTTGTTTCTTCTTAATCTGTGGTTTCATTTCTCTCCTTCTGGCTCTAGCTGTTTTAACAGAAAAGTTAAACCTAGTCTAACCTTCTCCCTATAGAGTCCTGGTTTCTTCTGTACTGAATGTTTGCTGCTTTCACTCCCCAAAGGGGAAACATGCAACCAATAGGAAGTTACTGTGCTGACCTGTGATTAGAACGTCTGACAAAAGGAAGTTTTGCCTTCTGCCATCAGGGGATTGCAAGCCATGGGGCAGCTCAGGAACAGCCTGACTCTTGCTGATGTTTACGAGGTACTGCATCTGTAGCTTTGTCTGAGACCTTGCCTGTTTCCTTTCTAGTCGGTGGACAGCGCCGAGGTTATGACAATCGATCTTATGGACAGCAGCAGTACTGGGGGCAGCCTGGAAACAGAGGAGTGAGTGCATTAGTTCTGACTACTTCATACCAAATACAGGCAGGGGATATGGCGGTTGTTGTTGATTTTTCCTCTACAGGGAAAGAGGGAGTTTTGGGGTGATTCTTGCTCCATTTTCTTCCCAAGAGGAGGAGGAGATAATACCTAGCTCTTGTATGGTGATTCTTATCCATAGACCTCAGAGTACTTGACAAAGGAGGCCAGAAGCACAGAGGGGAAAGTGACTTGCCCAAGGACTCTGAGCATGCAGTTGTAGAACCAGGAATGGAACCCAGATGTTCTGAGTCTCAGTCCAGTGTTTTAGCCTCTAGGCCACACTTCCTCCCATGAGAAGGAGACTTTAAAAAATGTAACTTCTGTACTGATAGAGTCCTTCCTGGTAGCCTTTGGGATCCTTTGCACCATGCCTTACCTTTAAGCCACATCTTGTACTCAGGGTATTGGCAGCCGTCACGTGCTGCATCTTGGTGGCTGCCTGAACCTAGGTGGTCTAGTCCTGGCTGCCACTGATTTGCTGTTTCCCCATCTCTAAAACAGGGATATGCACCCACCTCTGTATAAAATGCTTTGAGATGTTTGGGTAGAAGAGACTATAGAACCCAATTATAGGAGGCTATGGGGTGCTGCCATAGGGTGGGGTTCTGCTTCCCACAGGACCATATCTTCCTACAGAGCACATTGTTTGGTGTGCTTAGGTAACTACCTCTGTTTTCACAGGGTTACCGTAACTTCTATGACCGGTACAGAGGGGACTATGATCGATTCTACGGACGCGAGTATGATTACAACAGATACCGAGATTACTACAGGCAGTACAACCGGGAGGTGAGTGGCCACACACCACGGGGCAGTAATAATTCTAGGAGGGGCTTTTCAACCTTAAGAGTAGATGTCTTGTGAACACCTCACTCCCATTTCCTGTTGCCATGGTCCACCTGTAGAAGTATCATCCCAGCATCCCTGTAGCAACTATAGCAACTTTCCACGTGGAAGAGTGGTATTAAGTGAGTGTTTGGTTGTTTTTACCTGTCCTATTGAACACAGTTCCTGTTACTGCTTCTCTTATGTATTGGCAACAAGGCTTGACAGCTCCTTCTTGTTCCAATCACTTTTAGAGGTCTCTTGAGTTTTCATTGCAATGAAGAGCCTGGTCACCTGTTGGAGCAGTGTGGAAGCAAGCAGGTTAAGCCAGAGTAGCATATTCATAGTCGAGAGCTGCTGTCTTAGGACATTTATGAAGGAGGCCAGGGGCCTGCGTAGACGCTATAGCTGTATGGTTATAGGGGGAACATGGCCTTTCCAGCACAGTGCCCCTGGATACAAACTGCTTCTGTTTTCCTTCCAGTGGCAGAACTACTACCAAGACAGAGACCGATACTACAGGAACTACTACGGATACCAAGGATATCGGTGAAATCCCAGCCGTCTTCACCCTTCAGCCAAGAAGCTGAATCTGCGGAGGTGTCTGCAACTTCCCAAAACACAACCAATGGAAACAGGGCTGTTGGGGGGAGAGCGGCGGCGGGGGGAGGGGTGGGAGGAGGAAAAAAACTGTAAATTTTTTTTTTAAAAAGTTTGTTGAAAAGAATATTGTCTTATTCTATAAAACATTTCAAACCTAGTTAGATATTTGTAATCAAAATGTTTGCGCAGAGAGTGCAGCACTTAGCGCTGCCTGGCCTGTACCCTGTGATTGGGCAGGAAAACCACGTACCCTTTAACAACTTTCTAGAGCAGCTGGACTGGCAGCCGGGCAGGGAGGTGCAGGGGTTTGCAAGATGCGCTCAGTGATGGGAACTGAACATGTAAGAACCTGGAGGTACAGATGAGTGAGAATAGAGGGGCCAGCATCCCCTGGGGGCAGAGGGAGGGTTGGGAGGGCAGGCAATATTAATTATTGACTGATCATTCACTTGCAAAACTAATTTCCTTCCAGATTATCATTTGCTGATCTAGCTTTGGGGTGATGTGTGGGGCTCTGCCCACAGTGATTCTGGAGTCTAGTGCTCTTCAATGACTGGTGGAGAAGGGATCGTTTCCACCTTGGAAAATCTGGCAGAGTTCCACGTTCCTGCTGTTGTCTCGTCTGGCAGTGCTGTGCTGGCTGGATGTAACGTATCCCTGGCCAAAGGCTGTGTTTTTTAGCCGAGCAGTTTGCTTCACCCCCCTGGCTATTAAATTTCCCTGAAAGCTTGTAAGTGGAATCATGAGCTGTTTTTTGGCAGAAGGAAGCACAGGAATTTAGTATGCCGGTCCCTAAATTCTCGGTCTTCCCTGGCCAAAGCAGACTGTCTTGGTGAGACTCTGTTCTCTTCCCCTCTCTCCCTCCCCCTCGCCCCGAGGCTAGCAGGCTTGGCCAGGTGCTGAATCATCTCTGTATAGTGTCTGTCCTCTTTAGTGGAAGAGAAGGAACATTTCTCAGGGTTTCTGCTGGATCTTTTCTTCATTAGAGCGTAATGTGTGTGTATATAGGCAACCCATGCAGTGTGTAACCTTCACCTGTGAGGAGATAGTGCTGAGAATAGCAACAATTTTATACCGTAAGAAGAGGGCACAGTTGTTAAAGTGCTCCTGTGGTTTTGATAAACTGGTAGAGCGTGTATATAGGAAACTAGGGAAGGCGATTGAGTGCAGTAGTGAACCAGCCTGAAGTGGGTGGGTGAGTGAGTGAGTGTGTGTGTGTCCATCCTGCCCTCCCCTCCCCTCCCCTCCCCTCCCCATGGCTTGAAAACAATAGGGTTTTGACTTTGATACACTCTTTAGCTGTTAAGTCTAGTCCCACAAGAGGGGAGGGGGGTTCCTGAGGACACTGTGTGAAGGAGGATCCCTTCAGTGCTTAGAGCGTGCTTCAGTATAAAATTTGGGTTGTCCTCAGTCTTCAGAATTTCTGTAAGATTGGGTGGGAGGAGGGGGCATAATTTCAGAAATTATTCCTTTCCCAGGCAAATAGTTGTGTGTTGGGGGGAGAAAGGGGGGCAGCAACTTGTGTAGGGAGTGCATTCATGGCAGAAGTGGATATGGCTGGCTTGTGTTTTTTGGGCGGGGGGTGGGGGATTTATTTTCCCATTATGAAATTTAGCATTGATCTTTACTTTTGTTTCATTCTCATCAGTTTGTCTCCCGCCCTGCGATTCTTCCCCCATCCTTCTTTCCCAGTGAGGACAAGATACCCTCTTAGGAAGTGAATTGTAAATACTCTTGGTTCTGGTCCTATAGCCTTGGATTTGGCTAGGGAGCTAATTATGTCCAGTCCCCCTGTTCCTTTCCTTCCCTGCTTGAAGATTATCTTCTACTCTCTGTGATTTGCTGTTTGAAATACAAACATTTTAATTTGTTTTAAAAATTGAATTTTTTTATTCTCTGCCTACCATTGCAAGCTGCCCTGTCTCCAATGCCCATTGTCACATCCCAGCCCAGACTAAACCCCTCCATCCAGACCAGGACATGGTGAGACATGGCTCTGCCAGCACCAGAGAGCACAGGTAACAGGTTGCTGGGATCTCCCAGCCCTGTGCCACTTCCCAATGCAAGAACTAGTGAGAAGCAGAGTTCTACTGTCTCCAACTGCAGTGCCGCATGTGTGTATCTGAACGTGTGACTGTGTGACGACCGTTTTTATAACAAAGCAACTGGTATTTTAAATGATGCTTCAGGCCACTAGAAAATACTCTTGGGACAGGGGTAAAGGGGAGAAAGCAGGAGCCTGCAGTAGGTGTGTGCTGGCAAGGGTGTTCGATGCTTTGGTATTTTTAAAAAGTTCCTTCGTGGGGTGTGCTTTCCAATTGGTGGGGCACAGGCAGCCTCCAGTGTGCAGATCCTCCACAGCTTCATTGAGTTTGGGGGACATGGAGTAACTGGCACTGGAGCCAGGAAAGCTTAAATCACTTCAGGAGGCGCTGTCATCGTTAACAGAATAACTTTTGAAGCTATAGTCCTTTTTAAATAAAACCTGTTTTTCTGGGGATGACTAGAACTGCCACATCCTTGTCCGTAAGACCAAGAGATCTTAGCGACTTCAGTAGATGTCTTTTTCTGCACATTTTTGTTAAAAAAAAGAGGAAAAAAAAGAAAAATTAAATGGTAAACAAGGAAATGCAGCCTGTTTTAGATCTGTTAGTGTTTCATGATTGTACGTCTTAGTTGCTGTAGAGGGAAAGCTTGAGAGAACATGAAGGCTGTAAATGTTTTTACAAACTGTAAAACGTTTTGAAGTGGCCAGTAAAAGGGTTTTACCATTGAACATGTAACTGTGTGGTTGTTTACATCTGTAACTTTCCTTCAGATTCTGGCAAATGTAGGCAATAGCTTCCATTTTTAGAATAAATAACCATTGGCTTGACTTAACATCCTTATGTTGCTGCACTGACTTCGTAGGTGTCTCTATACTTTGGCTCTTCTTCCCCTCTCCAATAAAAAGAAAACTCAAAAGACCAGACTAATTTTGCTCTTTTCATAAGGCTCCTTTATTCAGATCCCCTGCATTCACTCTGCCTGCTCCATGCTGTATAATGGAAGTCTTAGTGCCCATGCAGCTCGCTGTGGGCCCTAGCATGGAGGGGCCTAGCACTTGGTGGCGACGCCCAGTGTCAGCGCACTGTTAATATGGACTCCAGTGCTTTCCCTCTAGCTGTGCAAGGGATACCCTTTCTTCCCAAGAGCAGGCCCTATGAGAGTGGCTGCTGCGGTTTGGGCCCTGGGAACCGTGTGCTGGGGGGTAATCTGAGCCTAACGGGGGAGGGGCTTGTGCTCCATGTGGGGAAGGGTCTCCTAGACCCTAAAAGCCCCTTTGCGACTGTCTGATCAGCCCTATTTGGCGCCATACCTCCCTGCTTCGCTTCTCTCCACACCTGTCACCGCTGCAGCGTGCACGCGCCCTAATGTGCTCTTTTTGGGGGGGGGTAGTGGCCCACGCCGAGGTTGGGTCGGGGAATGGAGGCTCGGCACCTCCTTCGCCGCCAGCGGTTCTGGGGGCTGGCCTAGCCCCAGAGCCGGAGGGACAGTGGGCTGCTCCTTAGGAGGCTGGGCTGCCCCCCGCAACCCCACGTGGGCGTTTCCAGACACGTGAGGCGACGCTGCCCGCGCTCCCTGTCTGGACATGGAGGCGGCGGCTCCGCTCCCGGGTGGCGCTCGGCGCAGCCGGAGCTCTGGGCTGCTGCTGGCCGGGTCGAGCCGGACGCGGAGTGATGCCCAGGTGCTGGACGATGCGCTCGGCCGGCTGAGCGGGGCCACTGCGGCTATCACGGCCAACGTGCGGCGGATCAATGGGGCGCTGGAGAGGTAATGAGCCGGGGGACGCCGCCTGGGACGGACCCCTCTTCCCCAGGGCGCTGGAGAGAGGGCAAGCCCTGCCCCGCCTGGGATCCTCTGGGGGGCTGGAGATAGAGCAACCGGTATCCTCCGCGGGTCCCACTTCCCTTCTTGGGATCCTTCCCTTGGAGAGGTGTGTGGGGACTGGTCCTAGGGTCGGAGAGGAACCGCCTCTGAAGTGAGCAATACCCCCACCCCAAATTTTCCTAGCCTCAGACTCGTTAATTCCCCGAGTCGTTGTATCTGAGGCAGCTTCCCCTGGGGTGGGTAGAGTTTATATTGTTGCTAATTCTTGGGAGGGGTGGCCATAGGGTGCTGGATACTGTATAGGGTAGTACAGGCGTGGGTGAAAGAAGGATACAAGACATGGAGAGCAAGGGCAGTAGTTGCGGACGTCAGGTAGTGGCAGTGGGATGGGCACAGGCAGCATGTATCTTCTCCATCTCAGCATTGCTCCTTTGCCAGGTGCATTATCCATCTAGCCTTAGTGATCCCCTGTGCTGGGCAGGGAGGACTTCTGGGTGCGGGGATGTGGGGGTCAAGGGCCACATCAGTAATGGAAGCTCTTCTCCCCTTTGCTCAGGATTCTGGAGGATAAAGCGACTGTGGAGGAGCTGAACCAAATGCTGGTGTGTCAGGGGAGAGGGACCTGGGCTAACAGTTTCTGTGCAGCACCAGATGAGTGCTAACACCCCCAATTGCCCCAGGGAATGGGTGAGAGCAGGATTGGGTGCCCCATGCTGGGGCTCCCTCTCCCAGGGCACTCCCAGGTACCACAACACAATAAGATCCCAGGCTACCTGTTGCATTGGCAGAGCGTCCATTCCCGGTGGGGTTGCAGTCTGTGTAGTGCATGGTTCCATGAGGGTGGGTCGGGGAGCCATGTCCTATCTGCTGCAGACGTAGGCTGGGGTGGGATGATGATGGGAAGGTGGGGGTGGGGGAAGAGACTTCTGGAAGGAGCCCCACCAGGTGCTTGGCTCTGTCCTTCACTTACCCTCAGCCCTCTCTTCCAGAAGAGCTTTGAGTCAAAGTAGCTATGGGATCACCCCAGAGAGAACCGCAACCACAGCCTTCTGCTTCCAAGAGACATGCTGGGGCCCCATATCAGAGAGTGGGACCCAAGCTGCTCAAGGACATCCTGGCTTGTTGCCAGCTGGAAATGCTGCCTTCTTGAGGACACTAGGAACACCTTTGGATACTGGGTGGCAATTTTGCCCCATGACACTTGGGAGATTTTCCAGTCACTCTTTGTTCTCACAGATAATAAACATGAGACATGATCCCTGACATCCAGCTTGTCTTTGAACGTGTGACTCCCACCGCACCATCTGCCTCCCCTGGGTGCTGCCATGTTGGCTGTGGGATGGTCAAAACACAGGTGTCATCACATTGGTCCAGAGCAGTGTGGGCATCCTCATCTTGTTTCCTATTGTGGTATTGGGAGCAAGGAAATAATGCCTCTCCCATTACCACTAACACCCCTTTCCCTTAGGGTGGAGGGGTCATCTTCCTGGTTACTAGAACCAAAGCCACTGAGTGTGCAAGGGCCCTGCCATGAGCTCATGGGATCAGAAGGGGAATGAAGGCCTTCTTGGAGTGTGGATTCCAGAGCTGGGAGAGGTGGTGAGTGTTGTGGGTGGAGCAGAGGGTAGGCCCCATTTCTGGGTGCTGGAGTCACTGGTATTTTGTCTGTGTATTTTGACTGGTTGGTGTGTTACATGTCCCCAGCCGCCACAGCCTGTGAGTCTGTTACAGGCCTAGCAACGGAGCCTGCTTCTTTAGCTCAAACAGTAGCAGTTTATGCTTTAAACTGTGGCGGCCCTGATTCAATCCCTGCTGGATCAGCCTCATTTATGCCTATGTGTTCAGATACCAGTGGCTTGGGGAGGAGGTTCAGAGAGAGGGTCATGTGGGGTTGAGACTGGGAGTGTGTAACATATGGCCTAGACTGTGCATGGTTCTGGCTAGTTAGAGCCTGAGCTATGGCAGACAGAGAGGATTAGTCTGAATCCTGCAGTGCCCCCACTCCTTCCACTGGAGCCTCTGGGTTCTGCCACAACACAACTACTGCCATGGGGTTGAAGCTTCCCTGGGTACAGCTATTTTAGTTTGTGGAACTGAAGTTGGCTGAAGACCGCCATGTTATTCGCGGCCAAGCATTGATGCAGGATGCTGCCATCTTAGTTTCTGGGACCTGTTCTGGATGCTGCGATCTTGGTTACCGGAACGGAAGCTCCCCATGCCGCCGCCATTTTAGAACGGGTAATAGAAGCTACCTAAGGAGTCGCCACCTTGGATACTGGATTGGAAGCTATCCAAGGAGCCGCCATCTTGAGACCTGGAATGGAGGATGCTTGAAGTGCAGCTTGCAGGGTAGGAATACGTGCGTGCATGCGCGCGCACCCATCCTCCGTGCCGCGTCATGTTGCTTCCCGCAATTGATACAATCCTGGGCGCTGTCATGTTGGCTGCGGGCGCTGAAGCCGGCTTGGGCGCCGCCACGTTCCCCTGCGTCTGGCAGGCTAGAGGTTGCACATGGCTGGGGCAGAGGGCGCGGGGTCGGGCCGGGGCCAGCAGAACGGGGATGGAGCAGGGGGGAAGCGGCCTCGGCTGGTGGCGGAGCCCGACCGGGGGAACCGGGTGACCGTGGTGCTGGGGGCACAGTGGGGGGACGAGGGGAAGGGGAAGGTGGTGGATCTGCTGGCCATGGACGCCGACCTGGTGTGCAGGTGCCAGGTGAGAGCGGGGAGTGCTCTGCGGTACCGAGTGAGGCGGGGACGGGGCTCACCAGCAGGGCGGGATTAGGGTGGGGGTAGCTCCTGAGACCCCAAAGCGCCGTCCTCCTGACCGGCCTGTCCCCACAGGGGGGGAACAACGCGGGCCACACCGTGGTGGTGGGGCTGGTCGAGTACAATTTCCACCTGCTGCCCAGCGGGGTCTTGAACCGCCATGCCACCTCCTTCCTGGGTGAGTGACCCCTGTGCACCCCAATATCCCTCTGCATCCCCACCCCGACACTGTACCTTCTTCCTCGGTGAGTGAGCCCTGTGCACCCCAGTATCCCCCTGGATCCCCACCCTGACACCCCACCTTCCTGGGTGAGTGACCCCGTGCACCCCAATATCCCCCTGCATCCCCACCCCAACATTCCACCTCCTTCCTGGGTGAGTGACCCCCGTGCACCCCAATATCCCCCTGCATCCCCACCCCGACACTGTACCTTCTTCCTCGGTGAGTGAGCCCTGTGCACCCCAGTATCCCCCTGGATCCCCACCCTGGCACCCCACCTTCCTGGGTGAGTGACCCCCATGCACCCCAATATTGCCCTGCATCCCCACCCTGACACCCCACCTCCTTCCTGGGTGAGCCCCGTACACCCCAATATCGCCCTACATCTCCACCCTGACACCCCCCATGTACTCCAGTATCTTCCTGCCTCCCCACCCCCAGTGCTCAGCTGCCTTGTGAGCCACCATGCCACCTCTTTCATCAGTGAGAGCCCTTCCTCCATCCAATGTACCCCAGTATCCCCACCCCAATATTCCCCACCTGGCACCCAGCAGGGGCCCGAACCGCCATGCTGCCTCCCTCATCCGTGGAAGACCTCCCTACACCCCCATCTTCCCCATTGTCCTATGGGGGCCTCAATTGCCGTGCCACCTCCTTATCGCTGAGTGACATCCCCCACCTGCATATACCCCATCTCCCAGTACCCCTCTGCATCCCCGTCCTAACCCCCAACACCCCTCCATCCCCAATAGTCGGCAGAGTCTTGACCTGCAATACCACCTCCGCACTCCACATCTCTGCTAGGCCCTTTGCCCCTCACTCAGCCCCTTGCATTCCAGCCTGTGACCCTGCTGCTGGGTGTCTTTCCAGGAAACGGAGTGGTCATCCATCTGCCGGGACTCTTTGAAGAAGCTGAGAAGAACCTTAAGAAAGGGCCTGGTGAGTGACCGACCCCAGCCACCCTGCTGCTCCCTCCCTCAGAGAGAGGGTCTAGTGGTTGGGAGGGGAACGGAGGGGCAGGACTCCTGGGTTCGCTGCCCAACTCTGGGAGGGCAGTGGGGGGTCTAGTGAGTTAGAGCAGGGGTGGGAGTCAGGACTCCTGGGTTATATTCTTTCCCCCAGTTACATAAAGGCACAGTAAATAAATCCCAGTTCCCACTCTTTATAGCCGGGCTGTCACCGGCCCCCTGCATGGGGATGGGAGGCTCAGGCCTGGCATGTAGGGTAGGCTAGGCTCTGGGGGATCCCATGGGTGACCTTCCCACAGTGATGTGTTTTCCTTCCCCGCAGGTCTGGAGGGCTGGGAGTCCCGCACGGTGATCTCAGATAGAGCTCACATTGGTAAGTCCAACAAAAACAACAAAGAGAGCAGCCAGCAGGGGGCGCTGTCCTCCTTCTCCTATCAAGACCCTGGGGGCACTGGGCTCACTGGAAGAGGATGACCAGGCAGCTGAACAACGGAGGGGTGGGGAGGGGAGTTGAGTGGGTTGTGTCAGAAGATGGGGAGGGGGATGGTGGAGGCAGTGGTAGCAGAGGGTAGGAGTGTCCCTCCCCTCTCACCTCATCTCCCATTCTCTCTTGCCACAGTGTTCGATTTCCACCAGGCCGTGGATAGGATCCAGGAGCAGCAGCGGCAGCAGCAGGATGGCAAGAAGTGAGGGGCTTAACAGCTGGATCCCCATTTGGGAGGGGCAGGAGGGATGGAGCCGGGCCTGGGCCTGGGCCTGGGCCTGGGGAGGATTATAGCTGGGTCCCCTGGAGCAGGGCATTTTCTTAGGGGTTCCCCTTGGTCCCCAATGGCAGGGCTGGGCTGGGGTTGAGGGGATGGGAGGTTGTTTCTGTGGGATTCCCATCCTCTGGTGACAGGGCAGCTCATCTCCCTGCAGCCTGGGCCAGTGTGGGGAGCATCCAGTCTGGCTGCAGCCTGGCGGGTAGGAGGAGCTCCCACCACCACCCAGCTTTGACTCTGCTCCCCTGGCAGCCTGGGCACCACCAAGAAGGGCATCGGCCCCGTCTATGCCTGCAAGGCTTCCCGCACCGGCCTGCGCATCTGTGACCTGCTGGCCGACTTCCATGAGTTCTCCAAGAAGTGAGTTGAGGGGGAGGGAAAGGAGGGGAGGAATCCTTTCACAAAGATGCCCAGGGGCCCGCGGGGATCCATTCATGCCTCCCAGCCCTGGGGCATTCTCAGGATGCCCTGCCCATGGAATCTGTTCACACATCACACCCCACGTGGCAGTGCAGAGCTTGGGCATCTGTGACCCTGGGCAGTGCAGCAGTGTTTAGGGGTGCCCTTGTGGGATCACTGGTCCCTATCTCTCTCTCTCAGGTTCAGGGTGCTAGCCCAGCAGTACAAGGCCATGTACCCGGCTCTCACCATCAACACAGAGGCCGAGCTGCAACAGCTGAAGGTGGGTGAGGGCCCCAGTGATGCCCCCCCAGCTGTGAACCACCCTCCCCTCTGCCCCAGGAATAAACCTTCCCCCCAGGATTCCCCAACCTTCCCCCCAGAAACACCTCCTTCCCCTCTAGGGATCCCTACCTCCCTGAAAACCACCCACAATTTCTCCTTGCCTCCAGGGTCCCCCACCTGGGTATGAACCAACCTCCCAGGAACTGCCCTCCCCTTCCCCTGGAAATACACCCTGATCCCCCAGCTGGCTGAGAACACCCAGTGTCCCTGAGTAGCCCCAGAGACTGAGTGGTTGCACCTCCCCCATCTGATCCCAGCATCTCTCCCCAGGTCTATGCTGAAAGGATCCGGCCCCTGGTGAAGGATGGTGTCTATTTCATGCACCAGGCCCTGCACGGGCCCCCCAAGAAGATCCTGGTGGAAGGAGCCAATGCTGCACTGCTGGATATCGACTTCGGTAAGTGCGGCGCACTGCCCTCGTGCCCAGTGTATGGCAGCTGAGGCCCCCCTGCCTCTGTGCAGTCTCTAGGGAACACCAGGCCCTGGGCTTAGCTTTTCCCAGGGCAGCTGCAAGGCTTCAAGACTTGGGTTAGCCATGAAAGCAGGACTTAAATCTGAGCCAGAATGGCAGAAGCAACTGCCCCACTTTCTCCATGGCCTCCTGGAGCCTGTGTCTGTCTGACCCTGTGTGTGCTCTGCCTGGGGCTGCCAAGATTGCCCTCTCTCCTCATTACTCCTGCTTCTTTGTTCCTAACTCCAGCCCTGCTTCTTTCGCTGTCGTGCTTTGCTTTGGGTTTCCATTGTCTCTGCAGGGCCCTCCATTCATCTGGGCTGACTGTGCTCAGCTCCGGATAAGCTATCTAGGCTGGAACCAATATGGTTGTGTGGCACCCAGCCATCCCTTCTCAGAGGAGAAATTAACCCTCACCCCCAGCAGAGACCAACACAAAGTGAGTAGGGAAACTGAGTCACACACATTGTTAATAAAAATAGCACCAAAATTCCCACATTTTCCTGCTCCACGGGGCTCCGCACAGCAAAAGTGGGAGCCAAAGAGAACACAGTCTGATTACCGCAGTGCAGGCTGGGAAGAGAGAGTCCTCATCACAACTGGAGTCTGGGCTGGGAATGGGGGGACCTGAGTCCCATTTCTGAAGGCCCCATTTGCTGCCACCCCCTGCTTAGCTCATTCTGGTCTCTCATCTCTCCCCAGGGACATACCCGTTCGTGACATCCTCAAACTGCACTGTCGGGGGTGTCTGCACAGGCCTGGGCGTCCCACCTTGCCACATCGGGAAGGTGTATGGGGTGGTGAAGGCTTACGCCACCCGGGTGGGTGTTGGAACCTTCCCCACCGAGCAGGACAATGTGAGTGTGGGGGGTGGGTCTGAATGGCCAGTTCTGGAGTGGGGGGACATGTCCCCTGATGCTTATGGGCAGTCCCAGAGAGAGGGAAGTGGGATTCATAGGCTTTCCCTCTGAAGGGACAGGGAGGACCCTGGTCCCCCTGCCCCAGGGAGCAGGGAAGATCCTGGCCCTCTAGGAGCCCTGGGATCCCAGGAGTAATGGCCTGTCCCTTCCCCTCTGGCCCCACAGGAGATTGGGGAACTGCTGCAGTCACGGGGCCAAGAATTCGGTGTCACCACAGGCCGCAAACGCCGCTGCGGGTGGCTGGACCTGATGCTGGTGAGATACGCCCATATGATCAACGGATTCAGCGCGTAAGGACTACATCGCCTCCCCCATTGCCCCCACCCCACAGCCTCAGTAACCCCCTCTACACCCACCCTGCCATCTCCTCCCCCATTACCCACAGCCTCACTAACCCCTCCTCCAATCTTCACCCCCCCCCCCCCCCATTGTCCCTACAGTCTCACGAACCTTTCTCACCTCATGCACTCCCCTACTGTCAGTCACTGGCTCCCACACACTCTGGTCTCAACCCTCTTCCCCTCCCTGCCCCCTGCTCTCCCTGCAGCCTGGCGCTCACCAAGCTGGATATCCTGGACACCTTCCCGGAGATTAAGGTGGGCGTGGAATACCGGCTGGAGGGGAAACCCATCGCCTACTTCCCAGGTGAGCCAGTGGCTGGGTTACCCCGTGAAGGGGAGGTATTGCCCTTTCTTCTGCTTTTCCCACAAGGAGAGGGCAGTAGCCTCTGGGCCTTAGGCCTTGTTTCCCCTGAGCTTGGGGGCGGGAGAGGCTTCTGTGCGGGGAGTGGTGCAGGGCTCCAGGAGAGAGAGGGGAGGGACTGAGCCATCCCTGGGTGGGGACAAGCATCCCTCAGGGAGTGCAGGGGGCAGAGCTGTCCGAGGAGTGTTTGGGGGGGGTGGGGTTCCTGGGAGTGGGGAATAGAGGTTCCATGGGTAGTAGGTGCTGAACCACCTTGGGGGTGGGGGATAGGGGCTCTCTTGGGCCCTGCAGCAGCCAGTAAGCCTCTCTGCTCCCTGCAGCGAACCAGGAGCTGCTGAACAAGGTGTCGGTGGGCTATGAGACGCTGCCAGGCTGGCAGTGCAGCACAGAGCAGGCCCGCAGCTTTGCCGACTTGCCTCCGCAGGCCCAGAGCTATGTCCACTTCATCGAGCGCTACCTCGGGGTGCCAGGTATGTCCACAGCCCTACCGAGCTGCCTGCTGGCCTAGCTCACAGCCCCAGCATCAGGGCCTGGGGATGGGCATGCTGGGCGCCCCCTTTGGGGTGCGGCATAGTTCCCTGGATTGGGAATGCCATGGGGCATGGGATCTGCCTCGCTCCTCCCACAGTGAAGTGGGTCTGTGTCAGGAAGTTCCACAAATCCTTCATCAAGGTTTTTGGAGCCTCCCCCTCCACCCAGGCTGTCACTTGGGTTCTGTCTGGGGGGTGGAGGAGATCGGCCTTGCATGTGTGGGGGGGAGAGAGGAGGGGGAATCTGCTCTGTGTGGGGGAGGGATCTGCCCCATGGGGCTGGGAGTTCCCAGTTCTCACCCCCCTTTCTCCTCTCACAGTGAAGTGGGTCGGTGTCGGGAAGTTCCGCGAATCCATCATCAAGATTTTCTGAGCCTCCCTGGCCGTCTGTCAGTCGCAGGGGCTCTGCCCCAGGACAACCCCTGACACACAGACCCTCAGCAAAGGATCACAGGGACCACGTGCCTCTCACTCTGCCCTGCACCCCCCCTGCGCAGTGGGGGGCTCCACCCCTCCTGGGAGAGAGTGAATTGTAATTTCACTCCGCCCCCCCCCCTTGCACCGCTCCCCCAGTGCTGCCCATGCTGGGGAGCCCCGGCCTGCGGTTTACAGGCTGCCTGCCACACTCTGCTCCCCCATGCTGGAGGCTGGACTGTGGGGCTCCCCTCCCCCTCACTCCAGGACTGTGTCAGATGGGCTGTGCTCGCTCCACGTGGGGAGCCCTAGCCCAAACCTGGCTCCTGTTCCACCTGTCACTCCTGCCCCCCATGGGGGCAAAGAGCACCCTGCCCTTCCCCACTGGGCACCCCTGTCTCCTCTCCCCCCATGCCTGGATCTCCCTGCTCTGTCCCCCACTGTGGGCAGTCTCATAGCTGCTTTTTCACTGTATAGAAATAGCTATAAAGAGCCATGATTTATTTTCCCCATGAACCCAGTGATGTGTCAGTGGGGGGTGTGATAGGACTGGGGTGGGTGCTGTCTGGCCCTGTCAGGTGAGAGGGGCCATGTGTGCCCCAGCACTGGGGCGGGAGGGGAGGGGTGGATTATTGTGTGTGTAGGAAGCCCCTGAGCTTCCCCAAGGGCTGGGAATTGGGCAGGAGGGGAGTAGGGGGTGTCTGGGCTGCTCCCTTCCCTCCTGGGGTCCCTGAGCCAATCTCCACTGGGATGGTGACTGGCTCTGGGGACTATATCCTGGGCATCCCTCCCACCATCGGGCCCCATTGCTGGAGGCTGCCCACTCCCCATCCATGTCAGCAAAGCTCCTGGCACTGCCCCTGGCGCCCACTCTGCTCAAGCTAGGCCCCTAGTCCCAAAAGTGTCCCCTGCCCACTCCACAAACAAGCCCCAGCCAGTGTTCTTATCCACCCCACAGCCAGCCTCTTCTAATGGCACTGCCCATGCCCACCCCATCCCCCCAACCCAGGCCCTCTAGTGCCAGCATCACCTCCGGCACTGCTTCTGGTGCCGCAATAACACTGATGCCACCCCAGGCGCTGTGCCTCCTGTTACTTTATTCTCAAGGTCTCAGTTTATATTGTGTGGGGCGGCTGAGCCCTGCAATCTGGACGCTGCCCCTCCAGCCCTGGGGGAAGGGGATGGGCCTCGTTCCCCCTTTGGCACCCAGGAGCAGCAGGCTGGGAGCTAACACCCTCCCCCCTAATGGAAATGGGATGATTTGGGGTCAGTGTGACGCTGCTCGGGATGGGCCTGCAGCTTCAGCTGCCCCAGGCCTGGAGAGGGGAGCAGGACTTGGTGTGACTCCTGCCTGGGTGAGGTGTGATACCCCCTCCTGCTTTGATGTGTGTGGGGTAGGGGTGGGATGGGTTCCCCCTGAAGGGGAGGGGCTTTGGGGGCTTGCGCTCCGGGAAGGTGCCCTGTCTGTGGAAGTTTGGGTGGGTGGAGAGGCCTGAAACTTTGGCGGTGCGTCAGGCCCTACCAGGGAAGTCCTGCCCAATCACCTGGGCAGGGTGGGAGGAGAGGCTAAGAGTGGGCATTACACGGTGGCTGTAGCTGAGGGGGTGGGGCAGGCAAGGCTCAGAGCAGGGCACAGAAGAACTTCTTCTCACGGAACGGGTTCTCGGAGGTGGGCACCGGGGTGATGAGTGGGTCTTCGCAGGCGTGAGCATCACAGTATGTCATCAGATCAGCTGCTGCCTTGGATACCTGCAGGGAGGGGAGGGGTGAGAACTCTGCAGGGTGGGCCCAGCAGGAGGCGCTGTAAGGAGCAGGGGGAGCTCCCAGCTACTCCAGCCTTGGCCTCTCCTAACCGAACACTGCAGGGAGTGGGGGAGGAGCACTGGCTGGGGGGAGGGGGAGTTTCTGGCTACTCCAGCTCTGGCCTCCCCACAGAGGATGCTTGAGGGAGTGGGGCAGGAGCATTGGCTGTGGGGGGAATTCGCTAATCCAGTTCTGGAGGTGGGTGAGTGGGTGGGGCCCTTTTCTGCCACAGTAGCGGTCAACATGCCACCCCAGTCCCCACCTTTATCCGGCACATGCTGGCCTCAATCTTGAGCTGCTCCACCATCTTGCGGGCCTGCCCGATGCTCATGGTACTGTTGACGGGGGTTTCGCCCTTCATGTGGACCCTGTAGAGGGAGAGCATAGGTTGGGCTCAGCATGGACAAGGGTCATGCGGCACCTGAGGGCCTATATCCTGGAGCCTCCTGACCAATGGGGTGGGCACAGAGTCCTGGACAACTGCCCCTGCCCTCAGCTTGGTGTCACTCCTAGCCCCTCAGCACTGTCCTCAGCTGGCTGTAGCTTAGAGAGGGCTCCAATCCTGACTGGGCTCAGCTCCTCCCCACCAGTTTCCCTGTCTGCCCCACTCTCTCCTGGCCTGGGCTTTATATCCCTGACCCTGGCTGTCCAGTGTTTCCTCTATAACCCAGACCTCCCAGCTGTTGGGGCACCTGTATCCCCAATCTTGGCTGCCCAGGACCACCTGGCCCATGGTTGGAGGGTGTCATGACAGTCCCTGCACCCCTAGTTGAAGCCCAGTCCCCTTGGGGAGGGGATTGTGGGGGAGGGCATGGCAGGGGTTTGCTCCAGAATGACAGCCCCAATTTGCTCCAGTATGGCTACTCCTGCCCTGGAGAGATTCGCGGGGGAGTCATTGCCCATGGGTAGCAAGGTACCATCCGATAGCCGGGAGTGCTTTATGGCTAGGAGCATCGTTCTACGTACATTAACTGCTCCTCTTGAGGTTGTGGGAGGCAGTAGATGCAGAATGGAGTGTCATACCCCTATGGTCACTCAACGCTGGCGGCCGCCTGCCCAGACTGAAGGGGGGATTGTGCCTGCCCAGGGCTCAGTCCCAGGGAGAGGGGAGCTGAGGGGATCATCCCTGAGCCCCCCCTTCCCCCTTCTATCCCCAGCCTCTGGCACAGTGGACCCTGTGCTGCCCAGCAGGATGGTCTCCTGGTGGGACTAAGACCCCTGGGCCCCAAAATCCCAGACTGGCCTGAGCACCAGGCTGGGAGGCAGGAGCTGAGTTCCCCCTCCCAGTTCTAGCCCGTCTTTGAGCCCCTTTTTACCCAGCTGAGTCGCAGCCTCCAGCCCCTCACTCCTGTCTCTGGAGCAGCACCCGCGTCCCCCGGCACAGTGCTGGGCACGGATACAGGATGACTAGCCCAGCCCCGTGTGCAGACAAAGGGGCTACTGCTTGCTCTGCTCTGCTTCTAACAGCTTCGGCAGACCACTCCCCAGCTGCACCCCCCAGTGCATCTGCCCGAGCCCCTGAATGCAGCGTCTTTTCGATCCTGCCCTCTCTCTCTGCAATATGCTTTGGGTGCAGATGGGGGAGAACCCTGCCTCCATCCCCCCTTTCCCGAAGCAGTGGCATGGCTGGGGCCTCATCCACCATCCAGCCCCACATTGGCCCTGACGGTACAGAGACGATACCAGCTGCCCCTTCCCCCATCAAGGCTGGCTGCCCCTCTGGGTACCCAGGCACGCCCCAGTGGCCAGTCAAGGCACCCCTGGGCACTGACCTTCGACGGTCGCTGCCAGAGCTGGAGAGACTCTGGGATGGGCTCCCCTGTGTGCCCAGGTGCCCCGGGCGCCCTGCAGACGGCTCCGCTCCCTGTGCCTCCTCCGGGATGCAGCTAATTCAATGCGCCCGTGGTACCTTGAGGATGCTCCGAGCCGCTTGATGCTGGGAGCGGACCATGCCCGCTCCGGGGGGAGGAGCGCACGCCCAGCGGAGTCCGGCTGAGCTCTGGCTCCTTGCCCAGGCCCCAGGGCCCCCTGGTGCACAGCCCCTGGCAGGGCAGGAGAAAGGGAGCGGGCGCTGGGGAGGCAGAGCGCCCCAGGAGGGGGCCAAGGAAGGGGCTGGGCTCCGGGCACCCCTGCACAGCTGCTGGTGGTACAGGCCCGCAGTAGCTGCAGTGAAGATGTGTCTCCCCACCATACTCATTTGGAAATCTGACATCAGGGGCTACGCCGGGCATGGGGGCTGCTACCCTGCCTGGTTCTGAGCCCCTTCCCAGGGGGCCTGGGGCTGGGCGAGTGCCTGGAGTGGAAGGGGGTGGGGAACAGGCAGCGGCATTCAGCCCTGCTGGGGACTGGCTGGTTTCACACCTGAGAGCCCAAGGATAGCCCCAGTCCAGAGAGAGGGAAACCGAGGAACGGAGAGGGGAACAGACACATCTGGAGCAACCCAGCATGTCTCGGCCAGGGCCAGGGATAGAACCCAGGAGTCCTGGCTCCCAGCCCCCCAGTTCTCACCGCCAGACACCACTCCATTCCCCCAGAGCTGGGAACAGAACCCAGGAGTCCTGACTCCCAGCTACCTGCCATGTACCTGGGGTGTCAAGCAGGCACCTAGGATTGGCCCAGCTCTGTGTGGCTGGGCCCCAGTACAAGTCCTTCTGCCCTCTCCCCTGCTCCACCTTACTTTAGAGCATTGTCTGGGGGGGAGGCCTTGAGGAGGGGGGTCTCTCTGAGGGAGGTCCCCAGAGTTGGAGAGATCCCTGGGGGGAAGAGCAAATATACTCGGTGAAGAAGGGGGGCAGGCTCCCGGGGCGGATCTTGCTGTGGAGGACATGTCATGGACGTGAGAGGGGGATCTCTCTCCGGGCTGGGGGCAGAGTTGGCTGGGAGCCCATCAGCCCTGGGGGGTGGGTCTGTCTGGGGTGGGTCTGGTCTTGCTGTCTCTCAGGGGGGCTGGAAGAGGCAGGACCCTGGGGGCTGCTCTGGGGGGACGGGGGACAGGGACACTGGACTGGGGGATCCCTCTGAGAGGGGGCTGTCCCTGGAGTGGGAGGGGTCTCTCGGTGGGAGGTGGAGGGGACTGGGGACTGGAGCGGCAGGGTGTCACAGGGGAAGGGAGCTTTGGGGGGGTCTGTTCGGGCTCGCTCGGGGATCGTGTCACCATGGAAACAGGGAGAGGCGCGTCTTGAATGATGTGACGGACGGTGCCTGCAGTGGGAGGAGCTTTTCCCGGCCCCGCCCCGTCGTCTTTGCAGGCTCGCGCTCGCTCCCGGAAGAGGCGGAGCAGGAGCAGCTGATCCGGGACGGAGCTGGACGGGTCAGTAAGAGACGTGCCAAGAGCCTGGGATCGGCTCCTGGTGTACCCTGCCCAGGCCTGGAACTCAGGGCTCCGTGGTTCCTGCCCTGACCGCCGGGCCCCACCCCGGTCTAGGACAGAACCTAGGAGTCCTAGCTCCCCCCGCCCCCTCTAACCATTAGACCCCCACCCAGGGCTGGAATAGAAACCAGGAGTCCTGGCTCCTAGCGCCCTCCCGGAGCTGGTGAGTCCAGGCTGTAAGTGCCCCCTGCTCTAACTACTAGACCTCTTCTGAGTTCTTGGATAGCATTTCTCACAGGTAGAACCGGGAGTCTAAACTCCCAGCTCCACTCCCAAGCCCTCCTGTCTAGCTGAGACTAGTACCCAGACATCTAGTCCTGCTCCCCTCCCCCTTTCCAAGCTACTAATAGGCCCAAGCATCCGGACTCCTAACACATCCCTTTCCCCCTAGGCTGGCACAGAACCCAGGAGTCCTGGCTCCTAGTCATGCAATCCTAGTCTAGACTCACCCATGTGGTTTCTATGCTGATCCTGTTTTTTGTGTCCTTCCTCAGACTGGCTCCAGTCTCTGGCCCCTGAGGCAAGACTCCAGCGTGTGACCAATCCCAGGGCAGGCCTGTGCCAAGCCAATTGGCATGGCCCTGCTCCCCATGTCCTGGTGCCAGTGACTCCCGTGGTACCTTCTTCCATGGCTAGAGACAATTACTGGAAGGCCAAGCGGCGCAGACGGGCCAGCCAGCCTGCCCTAAGCCAGAGCCCTTTCCCTATAAAGGAACTACTGAGCCTGGGCCCTTTCCAGTTTGGCCAAGATAACTCTCCAACAGCCTGAGCCATTTCGCAAGCACTCGAGTAGGCACTGCCACTCCATTCCCCCTTCCTCAATACAGAAGCTGGGGGCTCGGCTCCCCCCAGACACCAGTGCGTGGCCTCTCAAGGCCCCTGTGCCATGATGAGTAGTACGGGGCCTTTTCTGCAATGGGCCCAGGAGGTGGCCGCGCTGCTGCTGCTGCGGGTGCGGCGCACAGTGCTGCAGACAGCTATCCTGCTCTGCGTGCTGTTGCTACTGCTCTGGATCGCTGTCTTCCTCTACGGTAGCTTCTACTACTCCTACATGCCCACCGTCAGCTATGTCAGCCCTGTGCACTACGGCTTCAGGTGAGTGGGGCACCCCTGGGATGGGCCAGGCCCCCCCTGCTTCCTGGGATGGGACAGACTGCTTAGGAAGGCTGTAGAAGCTCCTTCGCTGGCGGTTTTCAAAAAGAGGCTGGAAAGCCATCTGTCTTGGATGAGTTAGAACCAACAAATGCTGTATCTTGGCAGGGAGTTAGACAAGATGACCCTTGCAGTCCCTTCTAACCTGTGGTTCTAGGATTCTGTGCACCACCTGACCACTGCTCTGGGCCAGATCTCCTGAGACAGGGCTCTCCTGGGCACTCCCCAGCCCCCACACACTTTTTGGGGTTGTGGGTGCCTCTGAGCTGAGACCTGTTCCCAAGTGTAAGGGTCTGAACTCCTGCAGTAGCAGTGGAAGCGGGAGGGGGGGGGGGAAGGTTGAAGAGGTCTGGGGGAGCTGGTGGCCCCTGAACATGACCCACTGCCTTGTGTCTCACAGGACAGACTGTGGCTTGCCAGGCCCTGATCTCTGCTCCTTCCCCATTGCCAACATCTCGCTGGTCAAAAACAACCGGGACAGGGTAAGTGCCAGTGGGCGTGAAGCAGACCACTGGCTGTCAGCTCATTGGGGTTCTGCCCCCCTGGGCACCCAATGGGTGTGATGCTTTTATCTGGGGCCAGTTGGGAGCAGCGCTGGGTGGGGGTGACAGCTTTCCCTGTAGTGGTGAGGTTAGGGAGCAGGCTCCCTGCTCTATTTCTGATGCACTCTCCCTGCAGCGGGGGGCTCTGGGAGGGTTACATGAGAACGGCCATACTGGATCAGACCAAAGATCCATCTAGCCCAGTATCCTGTCTACCTACAGTGGCCAATGCCAGGTGCCCCAGAGGGAATGAACAGAACAGGTAATCATCAAGTGATCCATCCCCGTCGCACATTCCCAGCTTCTGGCAAACAGATGCTAGGGACACCATCTCTGGCCATCCTGGCTAATAGCCGTTGATGGACCCATCCTCCATGAACTTATCTAGTTCTTTTTTTAACCCTGTTATAGTCTCAGCCTTCACAACATCCTCTGGCAAAGAGTTCCAGAGACTAACATTGCGTTGTGTGAAAAAATACTCCCTTTTGTTTGTTTTAAACTTGCTGCCTATTAATTTCATTTGGTGCCCCCTAGTTCTTGTGTTATGAGAAGGAGCAAATAACACTTCCTTATTTACTTTCTCCACACCAGTCATGATTTTATAGACCTCAATCCTATCCCCGCACCTTTAGCCGTCTCTTTTCCAAGCTAAAAAGTCCCATCATTATTAATCTCTTCTCATACGACAGCCATTCCATACCCCTAATAATTTTTGTTGCCCTTCTCTGAACTTTTTCCAATTCCAATATATCTCTTGAGATGGGGTGACTGACCATATCTGCACGCAGTATTCAAGATATGGGCGTACTATGGATTTATATAGACTTGGTCAATTTGCTATTTTCTGTCTTATTATCTATCCCTTTCCTAATGATTCCCAACATTCTGTTTGCTTTTTTGACTGCCGCTGCACATTGAGCGGATGTTTTCAGAGAACTATCCACACTGACTCCAAGGTCTTTTTCTTGAGTGGTAACAGCTAATTTAGACCCCATCATTTTGTATGTATAGTTGGGATTGTGTTTTCCAATGTGCATTACTTTGCATTTATCAACACTGAATTTCATCTGCCATTTTGTTGCCCAGTCACCCAGTTTTGAGGGATCCTTTTGTAGCTCTTCGCAGTCTGCCTGGGATTTAACTGTCTGCAGATGATACAAAACTACTCAATTTTGCCACCTCCCTGTTTACCCCTTTTTCCAGATCATTTATGAATGTGTTGAATAAGACTGGGCCCAGTACAGATCTTTGGGGGACCCCACTATTTACCTCGCTCCATTCTGAAAACTGACCATTTATTCCTACCCTTTGTTTCCTATCTTTTAACCAGTTACCGATCCATGAGAGGACCTTCCCTCTTATCCCATGACAGCTTACTTTCCTTAAGAGCCTTTGGTGAGGGACCTTGTCACAGGCTTTCTGAAAAGTGTGACGGGATCCCCGGGGTAGAGTCTGGGACTGCTGTGCCCTCTTAACTCTCCAGCCTGGGTTGTCTGTCACTAGCAAAGCATTGTGAGAGACAACAAGCAGCAAACCCCTCTAGGAGCTGTTCTCACTCAGCCCAACTGGATGTGGAGCCCCACACCCAGCCAGATTGCATGAATGCTCCCAGAGCCACGCATGAATCACAGAAAAAGGCACCAGCCAAATCCCCCCAGCTCCCAGCCTGGCATCTCAGGAATATACCGTCTTGCACTGTTCAAGATAAGCAGTGCAGGTTTATTACTTGGTTCACCACTTCATCAATGGAAAGTGGATACACACCAGCCTTTGCAAACCTGAGCAGATCTATCAAACATTTCAGGCAAACTCACTGATAAAGATAAACAGTAAAACAAGTTTATTGACTACAAAAGATAGATTTTTAAGTGATAGACAAAAAGTCAGAGTTAGTTACCGAAATAAAATGTAAGCATGCAGTCTAAACTCTCAACCCTATTAGATTGGGTAACATCTAGACTAAGCAGTTTTTCTCACCCCACTGGATATTGCAGTTCATAATATACAGGTTTGTCCCTTTAAACTTTGGGCCAGTCTCATGTTCGAAGACTGAAGCCTTCGAGTGCCCTTGTTGCTTGCAGCATAGGTGGGGGCAGGAGAAAGGCCCAGCATGTGGCCACTGTGTTCTGTTCTATACCCTTAGTCCGTGATGTGCTTGGAGAACACAAGTTCAGGCACATCTGGTGGGCATTGCTGAATCCCCAGGCAAGGTTGATCAATTCCCCCTGGTGTGACCTTATGCGGGTGAGTCATTGCATTGTAGCTTCCTTGCTGGACAATGGCTGTTGATTGTTGTTTGACACCTGCCTGGGTGTTGGTTACTTTCCTTGCTGTTGTCTCTAGGGACCTAATATCTGGCCAATTTCCCCAATTTACAGCATGTTTTACTGACAACCATAAAACACAATCTCATAACTTCATATGCACTAATGATATACATATTTAGATAGAACAGTGACATTCAGCAGATCATAACCTTTACCCTGATACCTTAACATGGCATGCTCTATATGCAATATCAAAATTATATATAAATGAGGAATATGGGGATTACCAGGATTCTCCCCCAAGGTATAGGATGTCACACTAAGTAAGTATATCCACTGGATCCCCCTTGTCCACATACTTGTTGACCCCCCTCAAAGAATTCTAGTAGATTGGTGAGGCATGATTTCCCTTCACAAAAACCATGTTGACTCTTCCCCAACAAATTATATTCATCTATGTATCTGTCAGTTTTGTTCTTTACTATCATTTCAACCAGTTTGCCTGGTACTGAAGTCAGGGGGCCTGTAATTGCCAGGATCACCTCTGGAGCCCTTTTTAAAAATTGGTATCACATTAGATATCCTCCAGTCATTTGGTACAGAAGCTGATTTAAATGATAGGTTACAGATTACAGTTAGTAGTCTCTCCGTTCCATCTCTGATGCACTTTCCCCATAGCAGGGGGCTCTGAGAGGCTGTGGGGAGAGGCTGCCCGCTCCATCTCTGATGCTGTCTCCCTGCAGCAGGGGGCTCTGGAAGGGTTTGGGGGCAGGTTCCCTACTCTATCTGATGTACTCTTCCCACAGCAAGAGGCTCTATGAGAGTTGGGGGGGCAGGCTCCCGGCTCCATCTCTGATGCACTTTCCCCCCAGCTGTAGGGTCTTGGGAGGCTGTGGGGCCTCTAGGGTGGTTCAGGAGGGGCAAGCAGCACCCCCTCCCTCTGATGGCCCCTGCTGTCCTGTAGGTGCTGATGTATGGGCAGCCTTACCGCATCTCCCTGGAACTGGAGCTGCCTGAGTCGCCTGTGAACCAGGAGCTGGGCATGTTCATGGTGGTGATGTCCTGCTACACCAAGGGTGGGCGCATCGTCTCCTCCACAGCCAGATCGGTGAGTCTGGGGCCCATCTCAGCCCACTCTCTGAGCCATCCACTCCACCATTTCAGCACCACACACACCTACATTTCTGGCCTTGCTGCCTCAGGTAGAGGCTCCAGGGAGGCTGAGGCAGGGCTCCCCATGGCAGCTATTCCACCCTTAGCCAGGGGCTACAGTGTCTCTTGGGGTAGTAGAGCAAAGAGAGCTGGCAGTCAGGACTCCTGGGTTCTATCCCCGGCTCTAGGAGGGAGTGGGGGTTCCGTGGATTAGGCAGGGAGGGCTGGGAGCCAGGACACTGGGGTTCTATTCTGTGCTCTGCCCCTGCACTCTCTTGGCAATTCCCTTCCTCTCTCTCTGCAGTGGGACTGAAGCCCTGGACTCCTCTTGGAAACCCTGGGAGATCCTTGGGCAAGAAGCAGCTCCCTGCTGGCAGTGCCCCTAATTGCCCCGGGGAGTTGGTGGGAGATGTTGGGGGGGCTGGGTTCAATGCTAACACTGGCTCTTCTCCCCCCAGACCATGCTACATTACCGCTCAGGCCTGCTCCAGACCCTGGATACCCTGGTCTTTGCTGGGCTCTTCTTCTTGGGCTTTGCTGAGCAGAAGCAGATGGTCGAGGTGGAGCTGTACTCGGACTACAGGGAGGACTCGGTGAGGGGGGCTCTTCTGCATTAGCCGCCTGGCTGGCCGTGCCTGGGCTGGCCAGAGCCTCTGCTCCCCACCCCCAGCACAGGAGCTGGTGCCTGGTGCAGAGACCCTCCCTTTTCCCCCGCAAGTAATGGCTCCCCTTCCTGTGTGAGTTGGGAGCATGGAGGGGGCACATGTGCCCCACTGCCTGGGTTGGGCTGAGGGAGAGCAGGGGACAGGCATATGCTCAGCTATCTGAGTTGGTGGCTGGGGATGTGGGTGCCTACAGTTCTGTCTGGGTTGGTGGGGAGGGTCACATACCCTGGCTGTCTGAGTTGGGCAGCGGGGCTTGAGGCCGGTGCATGCCCTGCTGTCAGGGTTGGGGATCTTGCGATAGCCCCACCTGCAGCTCTGAGCCTGCCTGTTGTGTGTGTCCCAGTATGTCCCGACTGTTGGAGCTGTGATAGAAATCCAGACCAAGCGGATCCAGATCTATGGGGCACAGCTGCGGATCCATGCCCACTTCACGGGCCTGCGGTGAGGATTGGGGGGGCGGGTACCACTGGTGGGGAGAGACGGCGGGAGGGATGGGACTGTGCAGCACTGGGGGGCAGTTCCTAGTGCTAGGAGACTGCAGTGCTCAATTCAGCAGCCCCACAAAGCTGATCCCTGTAATCTGTTGTACCCCCCCCCCCCCGGATGATGCTGGGGGGCCTGTAGGTTGGGGGGGGGGCATGGGTTAGGGGGAGGGCCCATGGACTGGCGGAGGGGCCTGTGTCTGGGAGGGGGAAGACTGGATCCAGGCTGCAGCACCCTAATGCTCAGGCTCCACCCCCTCTTGCCCCAGGTACCTACTCTATAATTTCCCAGTGACCTCGGCCATCCTGGGCGTGGCCAGTAACTTCACCTTCCTCAGCGTCATCGTCCTCTTCAGCTACCTGCAGTGGATCTGGGGCAGCGTGTGGCCCCGGGAGCCCCTCTCGGTACAGGTGAGAGGGTGGCTCTATGGGGCTCCATGGCTAGGGGAGCAGAAGTATGGTGTAGGGCATTGAGCGTGGGGCAGAAGGGTGAGGAAATTGGGGGGGGGGGGAGGGAAGGTGCAGAATGGAGCAGGGGATGTACCCCATGCGAATAAGAGGGCAAGTAGTGGGGGGTCTGTGCAGCAGGGTGAGGGGATAGTGCCTGCGGGAGTTGGGGCAGGAGGCTATGCTCAACTATACCGTAGGAGGTATGGGGCCCTGGTGGGATGGGGGCAGCATTAATGGGGACTGGTGTTGCCTGGTTCCCTCCACTGTCCGGTCTTCCCCACTAGGTGAACACGCGGGACGGGGCCAGCCTGCAGCAACGGCGAGAGGAGGCACGACGGCGCCTGGCTACCCCCAGGCCAGGTAAAGCAGGTTTGGGGGATGGGGGCTCTCCCTTTAGTGTGTGGGGTTGGGGGGGGGTTCCCATTTATCTGTGGCTGGGTGTGGGGGGGTCCTGTTACTCTCACCTGGGAGGGGTGGCGCTGACCAGGTCCCGTCTTGACCCCACCCCTGCCCTGATGCTCTTTGTCCTGAAGCAGAAGACCAAGAGGAGCTGACAACACTGCAGCCTGAGGCCACGGGGCTGGGCAAGAATGACCAGGAGAGGGTTCCCCAGGGCACAGGTACTGATGATTCCCTTCCAGCTGGGTCGGTGGAGCGGGGCAGGAACCTGAGGCTGGACTGTTCCCTTCCCACTGAGGTGGGGCTGGGAGAGGGAGGGAGGGCTGTTGTATTAATTTAGATGGACCCTAGAGGCGAAGGTGTTAACGTGGCCCTATTGCTGCTTGCCACTGAATAGTGTTAACCAAGACTTGGGGGCTGGAGTACAGAGCCCTCAGCCTGCTTAGCCCCAAACACCATTACAGTCCCCTGGGAACCCTTCGTTAACCATACAGAGCAAGGGAAAGGATTTGGAATGTGAAGGGTTAAGTCAGGCTTGCCTTGCAACAACATCCCTTGTTCTCTCTCCTCCCCCCTCCACTTCTCAATCTTTGCACCAGCGATAAATGGCAGTAACTGTCCTCCAGGAACAGAGAGAACATTAGTTGAGATGGGCTGGAGCTGCTGTTGCTGTTTAAAATCCAATCCTGTTTCCTAGAAGAAAAACCAATGGGGAAAGAAAGGGACAGCAAATGGAGCTTCTGCCTCTGGTGCTGCTCCTCACCTGCATCTACTGCTGGTAAACAGCCACAGCCACCCACCCCTGGCAAACTCGTACCAGGGTTGGGCTGTTCGGGACAGTGCTTGTAGCTGCCTTGCTAGTCACAGGCTTACAGCAGTGTTGCAAAATATGCAGTCTTGGCCAACTAAGGCAAAAGGAGAGGGATAGGAGAGGGATAGGAGAGAGAAGGGAGGAAAAGGACCTGTGAAGGGGTAGGGGTTCGGATTCAGTCAAAGCCAGCTGAGGTGACGTTGTCTAGATCCCTCTGTCTGGCCCAGGCTGATAAGGGTGTCTCAGGATCAGGAGGTCAAAGGCCCAGCAATGGATCTGGGGGTTCCAGCAAACCGTGGGGGTGGCAGCCATGGTGAAGCTCCCTCCTTCCTGCTCTTCTGTCTTAGCCAGCCAGTGTCCCTCTCCACCCATTTTCCCCCTAGAGTCTCTTCCTGAGGACCCTGAAAGGCAGTGGGGGGGTGGCCCATCCCATCCCCTTATGTTTTGTTTACCCATTAGCCCTAATTTCTGCCACACCAATTTGGACTGGTTAATTCTTGTTCCCACACGTTGGTTTCAGGCATGATTTTCATGCTGATCTTGAGTCTCAGAGATCTACTGATGTGACCCATTGAGTCTTATTGCTGGTGCCCCTTTCCCATGCCTGGTTACTGCTACTGATTAGGGGGACAGTTTCTATTTACTTTTCCAATGAGTGTGCGTTTGAAGGCCCAGTCATTACTGGGGGACCCCATGAACCCATCAGGGAGGGAATCGAGCCTTGAGCAGTGTGGCCTGTTGGCTACACTAGGAGTGGAGGAGGGGACAAGGCCCTGTGACCTGGCCTATCTTGGTGCTTCGTCCCAGTTGCCATGCAAGGGGGCAGGACCTGGCCCTGCCTCTGACCTGTGCTTCTCCCCTTCCCCCGCAGCTTCCCCCCTGCAGCTACCAGGTGAGGTTCTGGAGACAATTGGCCCAATAGGGGACACAGCCCAGGCTAAGGAGCTGGATCTGAGTGAAGGTGGGTAACGCAGTTCCCCAGCTCCTCTCCCTAGGGGCTCCACGCTCCTCATAACCCAACCCCTGTGCACCAGAGCAGGGGATAGAACCCAGGTGTCCTGACTCACAGCCCCCCCGTCCTCCCCCAACCCATTAGCTTTCACTCCTTACCCACCAAGCTGTGATCCAAGGCTCCAGCATCCATCAGGGCACCCAGAGCCCCTCTGTACCCAAGCAGGAACCTAGAACTGCACTGTGCAGTAGGGCTGAGGGTGAGGGGTGCAGCTGGGAACAGCTTTGTATGGGGGAGTGGGCTGTCCCCTGCCCCTTGCCTTTATGGGGGATGGGCTTTGTCTCCTGTGGGCTGTCCATGTGCCCCTTCGGGGTAGACAGATGGTCCAGCCCCTGAAGGAAGGGATGAGTCTGCAGGACCCCTGCAACTTCCTCCTGCTGGAGCCTATGAGAGCCCCTCCCCCAGGGTGTCTACCTATCACTCTGCTCCCCTCCCCCCCCATCTTGTTGCTCTTCTGTAGTCACTAACTGTCTCTCCCCCCCCCCCCCCCCTTCCTCCTGCAGAGACTGAGTTCGAGTCGGTGGAGTCCTCCCTGTTCACAGATGCCAACTACCCGCCCCCTGCAGGGACACTCCTAACACTACCACAGCTGGGAGAGGGGGCTGAGCCCATCCCAGGGGCTGAGATCCGTCAGAGACATGTCTGCTCCAGCTCCTGAGGGCACCATGGCATCTTCCCCCTACCCCCAAAAAAACCCAAAACACTGGCCTTGTTCCCCAGGCTCCCAGCTCATGTTTACATTCCAGCCTCCTGCCCCTCACTTGGAACTGCTGTAATTTTAATAAACCACCTGCTAACGGAGCCAGGCTACTGGCCTGGGGGTGGGATGTGGGCAGGTGCAGATAGTGGGGCTCTAGGCCACAGCAAGAGTGGGGGGCTATCCATGGAGGTGAGGGACTAAGTCCCTGTGGTGAAGGGCTGAGATGAGTTGTGCTCAGTCTCCTACCCCCTCAACAGAAGAGGGATCCCTCCCTTCAGGATGAGCTGGGCTGGGGTCCCCCAGGCATCCCTGCTCCCAAGAAGGGCATCCATGGCAGCATAATGGGGGTCCCCCAGCTCCCCCATTCTATCGCCACAGACGCACCCCTTCCTGTCTGCTGGGCTGGAGCCTGGGCCGGACCTCACATAAGCTGGATGGGAAGGGTATCTCCCCACCCTCCTGAACTGAGCTCACTGCAGCCAGGAAGCCAGCGTGAGCTCTCCCACCTGCCTTGTGTGATGTCTACATTCCAGAGGGCTCAGTAATGGGGAGGGGGGGTGGTTGGATTCCAGAGAGGGCTGTAAGCTGGCATGGGAGGTGTCTCTGCTCCTGGGAGGCAGCTGCCTTCACTTGTCACCCACCCTGTGGGCACTTGGCAGCTGTAATGAGTGATACATGGTTCAGGGCCAGGCTTCTGAGCCCAGCCCATGCATCCTGCCACTCCACCCACCCACAAACTCCCTACAGCCTTTGCCCTCATGCTGGGGTGGTGGAAAAACAACATTGTAGCTGCCAGACTGTCCCTTCCAGCAGAGGGCGCTGTAGGGAGTGGTGCAGGGGTGCTGGCTGTACAAGAACTCCCCTTTATTGGACTCCAGCCTCCCAGGGCTTGGGCTGGGAGCTAAAGGTGGGGAGGGGGGAGTGCAATGGTGCTTTCCCGGCATGGGAGCTGCACTTGTTTGTGCCCTGTTTGCAGGGCTGGGGCGGGGGGGAGCTTGCCACCCATGGGGACACATCCTCAAGGCAGCTCAAGCTGCACCACCCCCCCTTCCACCAAGCCCAGCTGTACGCTGGGGGCAATGCAGGGAGCCGGTTCCTACCCCACTTCCTATCTCTGGACCAGCTATGAGCTTCTGGCTGCCCTCCTGTAGGCCCCACCTGAGACTGCTCTGCCTGCCAGCCTAGGTAAGTAGCCCCACGCACCAGGGCAGGTATCTGCTCTCGCTGTGCCCCTCACCTACCCCCTTTGGGCCTGCGGGCTTCAAGGAGTAGCTTCATGAGGAAGTTCCTGCCCCTGCAGAGAGTTGGGTTGCAGGTGGCAGAGCTGGAGGGGGATGGAGTGGCAGGGGACGGGGCAAGAAGAGCTCTGGGTCCCTGCCCTGGAGGTAGCTCGTCCTCTCCACAAAGACTGTAGAGGAGCCCCCACTGCCCTGCAGTCAAGTTGAACATGACCTGGTGCCATCAGCCCAGTTCAAGCCTAGCAGAAGGGGGCTGAAGGCTGCTGTGGCCATGGCTTCCCCTTGCACCCTGTGCTCTCCCTCATCCTCATCCTTGCTGCTCCAGTCTGTCACTTTGATGGCAAGAACTTCCCTGCCCAGCCCCAGCCAAAGCCCCTAGACTGCCAGCCAGTGGATGGCCCAGGCATGGGTGCTGCTGGTTGGCCAGTTGTGGAGGGAGTGGGAGGCACAGTCCCTGTCCTGCTGTGGGGCGTTCACCACTCTAACTCTTGCGTGACGTAAGAGCCTGAAGCCCTTTCCCTTTCAATGAGTTGGTGGGAGCGTAAGGCCCCTTTGTAAATGCAACGTGGGCTGTGAAGCCTGAGAGGCACTTCTGGGAATGTTTCCCCCGTCCACCTGAGTCATTGATGGGACTGGACAGTCACCGATGGCTCCACTGGCTGCTCTCAGTGAGTCTGTGCAGAATAACGCGCTTTGGTACAGCCAGCTCAGCCTGTTAACAGCAGTGACCTAGGGGAAGGAGCAGGCTGGCTCTGTCCCCAGTGCCCACCTAGCCACTGGCTGCCAGCCCCAGCTGCTGCTGAGGAAGGTGCAAGAACCCCCCAGTAGCAGAGGTAGAGTAACCTCCCCACAGGTTAGGTCACATCCTCTGACATCAGCTTGAGCCCTGACACAGGAGTGTTTCCCTCCATTCCCAAATCTTTGCTAGGATTAAGTATCCGACTCTGGCTTATCCTTGGGTGGGCACATAGAGCTCCTGCATGGGGGGGAAATGGCAGGGGGCAGTGTGTAGGCACACAGCTCCTGGCATGGATGTTGGGGGGGGGGGGGGGTTTGCAGAGTCCTGTAATGGAGGGGGATGGGAAGGTGGCAACCAGGTAGCTTGTAGGGGGAAGGGAGGAATCCAAGGATGTCCTGGGGGTGCAGTGGGAGTGAACTGCTCTCCTGCCCCACCACAGAGGTTTTTGTATCTCAGCACTTGCAGTCCCTCTGCTTCAGGTTGGTTGGAAACATAGGCCTTATCTGTGCACCAATGAAGTTCAGCTTTGACTCTGCTAGTGTCATTGAGTGGTGCTGCTCCCTACCATGGGGCAGGTGCTCATCCCTGTCCAGGCAAGGTTAGGGCTGAGCACTGCACTGGCACTTGGGAGACCTGGGTTCTACTCCCACCTTGGCCACAGTCCCCTTGGGCAAGTTGGTGGCACTCTCTGTGCCTCAGTTTCCCATAAAGCACTCTGAGCTGTGCTGGATTAGAGCTAGAGATGGTTGGATTGGGCTAGTCACAGCCATAGGAGCACTTGTAGCGGTATAATTATAGTAGTGTAAAACTTCCTTTTCCCCCCCACCCCCATTATACCAGGACACCACCCAGGGGCTAAGCCTCCTTACTCAGAAACCAGTGGGCCATGCAGCAGCAAGCCACCACTAACAGCACCAGCATGTGTTTTAAACAAGTGCCTTTTTGTCTTGTCTGCCCCCCCACCCTTGCAGGGTTCATCCAGCACCTATCACAGTGGTTGTGGTATTAGGGCCTGTGCCTTTTAAGAGCTTCCCAAACTGTGTGGGCGGGCCGCTGGGAAGCTCTCCTTGTTTTGCGCAGGCAGTTGGGGCTGGACACAGACAGATCTTTTACAAACATCTTCAGCAATGAGTGATCCTTGACCAGCACAGTGGGGTCCTGGTCCAGGAGCGGGACCTGCTGCGTCAGCTTAAACCAAGAAACTAATTACCCTAAACAATGTAAAGACCAAAGCAGCCTGGTTTTACATTAAAACTCACCAGACAGTTCTAATGATGCTTCTCCCAGCCCACAGCAGGTGAATACAAAGCTCTGGACAGACCTCAGTTAATGAACTCCGTTAGGTGCAAAATTTGCTTCTCTCAGCACTGAGATGCAGCTGTCTCTGGAGTGGAGTGAGGGGGGTGTTTATAGAGGGATCCAGTTCCCTTGCCCAGCATGGAGACACAACTGCCTCTAGCATGGCCCAAGGGGATTGTTTATGCATGGCTGCTTTGCCTGGTGCTGAGATGCAGTTAGCTGCTTCTGGGCTGAGGTGTGCGGGGCTCCTACATTGCAACACTTAGTGTGCTTTTTAAATCTTGTGATTTGGGAAGCCTGACTCATGAGTCTGTCACAGTTTGGAGTTTCCAGCATCTCACTCAATCTGTGTTAAACAACAGTTGGCTGGTGCCGGCTGACTTGGCAGAGACCTAGACCCAAGCCAAGCTGTAGTAACCTGGGTTTAATTTGGGCAGTGTGTCACTTTTAAGCCAGTGCAAGTTGCAAGTATAGATGAGGTCCCTGGCTGGGAGGAGCCAGGACTCTGACATTGGCATCACTGCCCCCTTCCCATCCATGGCATTTCAGATACTAATAACACCCCTCTTAGGCTGTGTTCCCCTGAGAATCAGTAGGAAAGCCCCTAGCTCTGCTACAAGCCAGGCCTCTCCTGGAGCGGCCATGGCTCTGAGCAGGATCCAGGCTTTCCCCAGGAGCTGAGAAGCTGCCCTTGGCAACTCTGTCCTAGCAGTGATGAGCCCTGTGTGTCTGTCTGAGCAGAGCCCCCCTCCCCATCCACCCCAGCTGCTCTTGCTCTCTTTACTCCACATGAGTCACCCATGCCCCCAGTGCGGGGCTGGCTCCCACCAGGGTTACTGTGCACAATGCAGTTAGGGGCTGAGATCCAGGGAACAGACTGTCACTTCCTGCCCTTCCCCTGAGCTCACACATGCTGATGGGGTCAGCATTGTCTGTAAGGGGTGGCTGGCTCCTCCAGCCTCTTGTCATATACCTTGGCTGGTGTCTGCTTTAGAATCAGGGATGAATGGAGCCTCTCCGGATGCTTGTCTCCATTGTAAAGAGGGTAAATGTCAGTCCCTGAGACAAGATCACAGAGTAAGTCAGTGGCAGAGAATAAAACCTATCCTACTGCCCAGCCCCTTCTCCCTGCTCTAACCCATTAGTCCCCACCAGAGTCAGGGGTAGAACCCAGGAGTCCTGGCTCCAAGCTCTAGCTCACTGCTCTTCCCTCCCACCACTGGGGACAGCACCCAGGTCACGACTGCCAGGCTGTCTGCCCTAAGCATTAGCCCCCATTCCCCTACTAGAACCAAGGCTAGAGCGCCAGGGTCCTGGCTCCCAGCCCTCCCCATGCTTTGCCCTGGCTGCAGGCTTCGTCCCTGGGGTCTGTCTGGTTCCTGTCAGGGCTGGGCCAGGGCAGGAAGAGTCTGTCTGGAACACATACCTGTGGCCGAGCAGCTTCCCATTGTCCATCCCGCCCGGGGCCGGCCCTGACCGTGCCCGTGACTCCGAGGGCTGGGCTGGGACGGGGGAGGCAGGAGGGCCGAGCTCCCTGCCCCATCTCTGCGGCCTCCGGGCGGGGGAGATCATCCGGGAGGGACCGAAATGTCCTTATAAGGCAGAGTTTTATGTTCCTTATGGCCACCTGCGGCTCCCCCCGCATTCAGGAGCCCCCGGGCTGCTCCGCCCCCTGGCAGCCCCAGCTAGGCTAGGGGCGGGGGATGAGCTCAGCTCCCCGACGGGATAAAACTTGCTGCAGCTGCTGGAGCGAAGCAGACGAAACGCGAGAGCAGAGTCGAGCGGTGCCAGCCCCGATCCCCCAGCGCCCCGGAGAGGAGAACCCCGATCCCCAGCGCTGAGCCCTGTCTCGCTGGAGACCAGAGTCCTGTGGCCCCAGTGACCTGACGCCGGTCCCCATCCAGCTAGAGGCAGCGGCGGGTGAGTGAGACCGGGGCTGCAGGGAACCCCCATCCTCAGACTCCTGGGACACCTGCCTGGAGGCCATTGGCCCACCCAAAGCCCCAGGGGTGTCTCCTTGTGAGGGTTGCAGCGTGGGGACAGCCAGACCCCCCTTCCCCTGCAGAAGAACCTGTGGGATGGAGCCCCCAAGGAGCACATGGACAGTATTATCCTATTGATAGTTGTGGTTTCAGTTCCAGACCCCAATAGGGACAAACGGACTCCTGGGAGTCAGGACCCCTGGGTTCTGTCCCCAGCTCTGGGAGGGGAGTGGGGTCTAGTGTGCGGGGGCACAGGTTGGGAATCAGGACCCCTGAGTTCTGTCCCCAGCTCTGCCACTGACTGGCAGTTTGTGTGAGTTCCTTCCCATCCGTGCCTCAGTTTCCTCTTTTGTGAAGTGGGGCAATGACCTTGCCCTGGCTCCCAAGGGCTGTATAGCTCCCTGGGATCTTGTAAGGAGGCAGGACTGGGGCAGAGTGCTCTGATGGAAGAATCATACCTACCCCAGTATCCTGTAGCATCATCTCAGCTCAGACACTCACACTGTCCTCTCTCTTCCAGGAACCATGACCATCCTCCTGGGACTCTCAGCTCCAGTCCTCATGGCTGCTTGCCTCCTGATCCTGTGCCCAGAGGGGGCTCCGACGAGCATGGGAGGCTCCCTACCCCTTCCCCCGAAGGGCCAGAGCCACTGGCCCTGGCTCCATGCCCAGGAGAGCAGCCCCTTTGCCTCCTCCACCCCCCAGCACGACTTGGGGACAGACTATTACAGCTATGAGGACCCCTCCACCCCGGATACCCCAGAGATGCCTGGCTCCCAGAACCCATCCCATCAGCCTTGTGTCTACCACCATTGCCGCCACCTGCAGACAGCCTGTGCAGAGTTGAGCAAGGATACTGGTTGCCTGTGCCCTGGGGTGACTGGCCCAGATGTGCCCCCGGAGCCACCCCAGCTGAGGGCAGTGCATGTCACTGAGTCTGGGGCCAGCCTGCATTGGTGTGCCCCCTACTCCACAGTGTGGGAGTACCGACTGATATACCAGGCTGATGGGGGCCACACCATTGCTGGCCCCATCTTCAACAGCACTTTCCGGATGGCAGTGCTTGGGGGGCTGCACCCCAGCACCTCCTACCTGGTATGTGTCATGGCAGCCAACCAGGCTGGTGCCAGCCCCACTGATGATGGGAGTCGGGCCCATGGACCGTGCCGCACCATCCGCACCCTGGCCCCCCAACTTCCCTACGCATATGTGGCAGCAGGACTGGCGGCCATGTTCGGCCTGGTGGTGGTGTCCGCGCTGACCTGGCACTTTGCCCTGCGCTCGAGGAGACGGCAGTTCCACGGCTCCCAGGACAACATCCTGGATGGGGAGGTGGGGCCAAGTGGGGTGGCCAATGGCTTATACAGGGGGGAGGAGCAGCTATAGGGGCACCTGAACCCTCCAGCACCCAGACACATACACTGCTGGCCTGGATCGGAGTCAGCCCCCATGGACTGTCCAGTGCAGTGGGGACCAGGGCTGGAGGAGAAGTGGAGTTAGCGGGGGACAGCACCTGACCGAGCCAGAACATGATGCCCTCCCCCACTCCACATGGGGTGAGGCCACTCAGGTCCTGATGCCCCCCCCCATTTATTTATTTAGTTATTTATTTATTTATATAGTGAAAGGTGGGGGGGTCCTGAAGCATCAAGGGCTGTGGGGAGGCCCCAAGGGGTGGGGGAGGGGCAGAGGGACCTATAGGCAGAGGCCCTTGACAACCAGTATGAATCATTCTGAGTAATGAGCCCATCCTGCACCAGACCACCTGTGTTGGCTCCAGTGGGTGGGGGAGTTGCCTGGGGCTCCCCCTGCTTGTTGTGGGGGGAGGTCACCCCAGTTGCTGTTGCATGTCTGGCCTCGGGGCTGCACCCTGGGACCACCTTGCCCCCGCATAGCTGGGATGGCGCGGTGGGGGGAGGAGCCATGGCAGAGGGCTGGTCACCGAGATGGGGAGGCTGGGGGTGTTCTGTGCTGCTGGTAATGTGAACTTGTTTGTGTTGAATAAAGCCCAGAAGCAATGTCCTGGCCGCAGGTTTGTCCCTTGTCTCCTTCAGCTCCTCTCAGTTGCATGGAACAGTGAATCATCATGGTACCCCCCAGCGGCGCTCTTCCCCCCACTTCCTGGACAGTCTGTCTGGACCCAGCTCTGCTGGGGTTTGCGCTCACAGCCGCACCCAGCAGTGTCACCCTTGAACCACTGCCTGGAAAACATGATCCATCCCAGATGTGTGTGAGAGGGCCCCAGCGCAGAAGGCAATGGGAATGAGGAGCAGCCCCCGCCCTCCTCGCTCTGGGGGTTCTTGAGGAACGGCCCAGCTCTGTATGCTGACTGCTGGGGAAGCCGTGGTGCCCAGGTATGTGAGGGGCAGCCCAGGACAGATGATGCGTGTTGGGGGATGTTCTGCAGGTCCCGGGTAGGGTGACCATACAGCAAATGTGAAAAATCGGGACAGCAGGTGCGGGGTAATAGGAGCCTTTATAAGAAAAAGACCCCAAAATCGGGACTGTCCCTATAAAATCGGGACAACTGGTCACCCTAGTCCCAGGCGCAGGCGGGAAGGAGGAGTTGGGGCAGAGCTCACCCTCACTGTGCCTGCCAGCAGGGCTGAATGCATGGATTTGATACCGTCCACATTCAGGGCTGGGCACCCAGTGCCAAGGGGCCTGGCTGGGCATGGAGGTGGGGAGATGCTTCTGTCTAGTCCAGCCCTCCTATATATGTGTCCTGACCCCAGCTGTGCTGAAGCCAGAGGGACCCCTGTGCGTGGATTGACACTGAGATGGGGCAGTAGGGGAAGGCGTTGCTCCTGTATTGTTGTGACGCAGCCATTCATGCTGCAAGTTGTGTAATCTGGGGAGACATCACCGTCTCCTGGCACAGGAACCCACTGGTATGGGACGCAGTGTAATAACGGGCCAAATTGCAGCCACTTCCCTTCCTGGCACTTGTTCACACAGACATGCGGGCACGTGGAGTAACGTGTGCACAGAGAATGGCACGCACAGAGAAACATGCAGATACTTGGAATGACATCCAGACGCGGGCACTGCGAATGCCACACGCACAGACATGCACACACAGCATGTGCTAAGGGGACCAAACCCCAGCCCCTTCCCGTCCAGCCCCTCGCCGACAGACAGTGTCACACACACACACACACTCTCTCTCACACGCTCGCTGCCAGGCCAGGTTTTCCATGCTCTCACCACGCTGGCTGCAGTGCTGTGGAAGCCAGGTGTCAATGGTGGGCACTTTCAGAAGCCGGTCCTGAGTCACTCGCATGCCAGACGCTGAGCACCCCCCGAGCTGGCATGGCTTTCCAGCACCGCCCTGACACTCCCTCACAGACACTGAGCCCAGCACTCCCCTGCCATGGGGGTGTGAGTGCTCAGGCTGGGGCGTGAGCCCAGGACCTGCCCCTCTGCATTAGGGCACTCTGGGGGAAGGGCCAGGTAGGAGTGTGTGTGTCTGGGGCTCTCGCTGCTGGGCACTCAGGCGCTTTGAGGGTGCAGTGATTTCCCAGGTGGCGCCTGATTACAAAGAGCTTAGAGTTTTGGGACAATCGTCTGCCTTGAAAGCTGTGAACACCTTGAGTCTGATGCTCACACATGCACCAACACACATACACTGCAACACATAATACGCTCACTGTAGCACTCACTGTAACACACACTCGTTGACACTCACTGTAACATAAATGCACACCACACACCAACATATGCTCACTATAACACCCCCACACATACACTGAAACATGCTCATTGACACACACACATTCACTCACTGGAACACTCTCACATTCATTGACACTCGCTGTAACACACAATCACTATAACACACACATTTACATACACTTACTGTATCACACACACACTCCATGTCACACACATACCAAACACACACAACAGACTCACTGGAACACGCTCACTGTACCACACACTCACACTGACATATCACACACCGATCCACATGGTCACAGAAAAACACACACACCATGTTACACACGTCACCCACACTCACTGTCAGACTCACACAGACACGTATATTCACTGTAACACACACCCCGCCCCTCCACACAAACACCACATCACACACAAAGACACACTCTTTGTAACCCCTTCCCCCTCCATGCATGTGCATTTGCCCCTGGCCTGTCCGGACACATGCTGTGTGCTTCTTGGTGCCGTGCAATGCTGGCTGCAGCCCAGTGCACAGAGGGTTAAGGGTGGCACCAGTGACTGGGGCTGGAATGGGGGAGGACAGGACAAAGCCTCTTTCATTCCCTGCTTGGAGAGTTTCCTGTCTGACCTACATACCTCCCCATGTTGCCCTGGGCCCTGGGCCAAGGCCACCGGCTCTGTCCCAGCAGGCATGGGAGGGGACAGTTTAGCTGAGCCATGAGGTAGTGGGGGGAGTAGTGTCAGGAGGGGCCGTGGGAAGGGAAGGAAAAGAAAGGGGCCAGCTGAAGCAGAGCAGAGGATGGGACAGGAAAAGCCATGATGGGGCGGGAGGGGGAAGCATGAGCCCCAACCTGTTCCCATGACGGGCCTGCCCTGGGGAAGGTGCTTCATGGCATTTAGGGCAATAATCCACCCTGCCCCCACAATACAGATCAGTTCCCCCACCCCTGGGTAGCTGTGTCCCATGCTGAGATGGGAACCCCCAACCGCTTGACTCTGAAGCCTGGTTGAAGGGGCTGCCCGTCCCGAGGCCCCAGACACTGAGCCTCAGGTACCCCACTCCTTGGCCATGGGACCCCCAGCCTGGCCCACTCTCCAGGGCAGTGACTATGGGTGTGGGGAGAGAACTTGGCACTTCACACACACACACACACACACACACACACACACTCTCTCTCTCTCTCTCTCTCTCTCACTCACTCACTCACTCACTCTTCCCTTTGCCTGGAGAGCTCAGAGAATATTATAGTCATGAAAGACAGGGGCACACCTGGGAAAAGAACCTGAAGTCCAGGCTCCCAGCCTGCCCTGATGACGCTTGCTAGACCCAACTCCTCTCTCAGAGCTGGGGATACAACCCAGGAGTCCTGGCTCCCATCTCAGCCCTAGGTGTAAATTCATGATACTTCCTGTGGCAGAAGTGGGAGAAATGTCTATATCCCAGTGTGACCGCCTCCTGGGTCTGTGAATGCACCATTGCGTATCGGGACCTTCCTGGAGGAGTGTGACTTTCATGTTATGTTTCATGACCATAGTTAATTGGCGCGTCCATTGTGTGGTGGGGGCAGGACACCTAATAGAAAGACTATGGCATGTGTCTTGATCACTTGATGGCAACAAGACAGACTGGCTTTCCCCTGCTGGGAGTGCCTTTGCTACCCTAGGGCCATTACCTTGGACTGACCCTCTCCACAGAAGCATCTGGAGCCTGCATCTCCCCCAACAGAAGCACATGGGAAAAGGAGGGTCCAAGATGATTTTAAAAGGGGGGGCTTCCCTAAGTGAGGCCAGTCCATCGTTCAGTGCCTGGCGGTAAGGCTAGGAGGAGGCAGGGTGGTATGGCTTAAGGATGCTGGACATACTTAGACCTCCCAGGATGGGTGAGATCATCCTGGGGTGGGGAGCTGCAGTCAGGGCTCTGTGTTGTGTCATTGACTCAGTATGGATCTCTAGGTGGTTTGGTTAAGAGCAATGTGCCTGTGGTTCAGAAATGCCTAGGCCAAGCCCCTGTTCTGTTGCGGGCTGGGTTAAATCTCCTTAAACTGTTGTGACTGCCACTCCTCATTGATGAGTGCTGTAAGAGACAGCTAGGCAGCCCCACCTTAGCCAAGGGGTATGCCAGCCCGCCAGGGAATTTGGCCTATGGGCAGAGGGCTCTCCAGGGTATTTGGGTAAGAGCGAACCAGGTCAAAACAAGAGTCAGACACAGTCTGAAGAAGCAGCTGGCAGCGCAAGCCAGGAGCAAACCTAGAGTGCTTTGGGGGGCGGCTCTGTCTGGGGCTGTGAGCAAGGACACTGCCTCCTGGTGTTTGGTGCCGCCTGTGTTGGGGGGAACAGGACTTTGTACATTCCCTGTAAATACACAGGATTGTACCAAAGGGCCCAGACTCCATCGTCCAGGCTCCTCCCAGCTAGAATCACCCCCAGGGCCCTGGGCTTTGACCAACCACTCAGGTCAAAAGTGGGGAGATGTGTCCGGAGCACCTGTGGCCCAGAGGACTGCGAGGAGATGTGTCTGGAGCACCTGCGGCCCAGGGACCTCTGGGGAGATGTGTCTGGAGCACCTGTGGGCCAGGGGCCTCTGGGAAAATGTGTCTGGAGAACGTGTGGCCTGGGAGACTGTCCAAGCACAAGGGGCTTTGGCAGGCTGGGGTGCTGGCTCCAAGGTGTAAGGCAGCTAGACTGTGGGGTCTCCATAGCCCTAGGAAGAGCTCAGACCTGGGGGCTGCACTTGGGAGGGCACTTAGAGATCCAGGGCTGGGAACAGTGACCTGGCTCAACCCAGACCCAGGGGGCTTGGCAGCTGGTTCCCCTCACAATGGCCAGGTGTCCATTCAGAGGAGGGGCAGGGGGAAGGACAGGCTGTGACAACCCCTACCCTCTCCCTCCACTCCCCTGCACATGGGGTCACTCAGGATCCCCACAAGATATTCTGCAAGAGTTGCGGGGTTAGCCCCGCACAGATGCTAGAGGCTGGGAAATGGAGCAAGGTCTGGGCGGGGCAGTGGGAGCAGGATACAGGGGAAATAGCTGGCAAAGGGGGAGCAAAAGGGGATGAGGGAGCATGGGAGGGGGCAGGTTGTGGGGAGGGATGCTGGGGGTGGGACCTGAGGGGAGGGGTGCAATCTGGCATGGAGGGCAGGGGTAAAGGGCAGGGTTGTGAGAGGTACAGGGGCAGGGCCTATGGGCATTGCCCCCACACAGAATTTTCAGGAGGTTGCCTAGCAACTGGGACGCCCCACAGACCTGGCCCAGACCAATCCAGATGGAGTAGGGGCTTTCACCTGAGACACCCCCCCTCCCAATTCCCCTGGCCCCAAGCCCTGGCAAAGGCTGCTGGGAGGCTGGGGGGAGGAGTTGGTTCCTGGTGGGGAAGCTGCCCTTGGGGTCACATTTCCCCCGTGGCAGGATGAATGGGCTGCTCTGGTCCAGGCTGGTTCCGAGCTGTTATCCCCCCTTCTCCTGCTGGGTCCGGCATCACCATGGCTGCCCCATGCCTCCCAGTGCGGATCATCTTCTGGTAAGTGGCAGAGATACCCCCACTGGTACCCCCTACCCAGGGCACCCCCCACCCAGCACCGCCCCATGGGCATTCCTCACCCAGCATTGCCGCCCAAGGGCACCCCTCACCCAGCTCTGCCCCCCATGGGCACCCCTCACCCAGCTACACCCCCATGGGCACACCCCATACAACTCCACCCCCATGGGGACCCCTCACTCAGCACCACCCCCATGGGCACTCCTCACCCAGTATTGCCCCCCAGGAAACCCCTCACCCAGCTACACCCCCCATTGGCATACCCCATATAGCTCCACCCCTGTGGGCACCCCTCACCCAGCACCACCCCTGTGGGCACCCCTCACCCAGCTATACGCCCCATGGGTACTCCTCATCCAGCAATGCCCCCATGGGCACACCCCATACAGCTCCACCCCCCATGGGCACCCCTCACCCAGCAATGCCCCCATGGGCACACCCCATACAGCTCCTCCCCCCATGGGCACCCCTCGCCCAGCTACACCTCCCCATGGGTACTCCTCACCCAGCACTGCCCCCATGGGCACACCCCATACAGCTCTGCATCCCCATGGGCACCCCTTACCTAGGACTGCCCCTTCCTTGGGCACCTCCTACCCACAACTGCCCCCCTAAGGGCACAGCCCACCCTAGGCACTGGGTCCCTCCCTCAGCCTCCCTTCTCACCCTCCCAATTCTGACACCCCTGGCACTGGGCCTCTGCCCAAGCTTCAGCCTTCCTGCCCACACTGGTTCCCTTTCAGCATGGGGCTGCTCCACACTGATGCTGGGCTCTGTTTCCCTTGTAGTGGCAGCTGAGGATACAGAAGCCGGGTGAGTAAAGAGCCTCCCCCCACATGTGTCCTCCACCCCCCCTGTGAGAGACACAGCTTGTGTGCCCCCCATTCCACCTGTGTGCCCTCCCAGTGCCCCCATGTGCCCCTGGCTTTCACTGTGCCTTCATGCCTTCATATGTGGGGGATGGTTCCTTGGGGTTCCCAGCCCTTCCCCCTAGGGACCCGCCCCCAGGGTCCCTCCTGCAGAAGGAGCTGGGCCCGATAGCTGGTGGTGTTTCCCTCTCTGAGGAGTGGGATGCCCTGGGGGATACCAAAGGGTAGGGAGCAGGGGGGATTTGTGGGCCTAACAGGCTCCCTGGGGCTGAGGAAAGGGGAGCAGTGGTGGGGCCCTCCCCACTCCAAGTCATTGACCTTCCCCCCCATCTCTCTTTCTGCTCCCCCTAGTTCCTGCAGCTGCAGGAGTTCCTAGAAAAACGCTTCCCAAAGCAGTTGGAGATTGTGAGTGACTGGGGTCAGGCTGGGGCTTGGGGACCAGGTGCAGGAGGGGCGGGGGCCTGGGTTTGGTGGGACAGGGAATCAGGGTTGGGAGCTGTTCCAGCACCAGCAGGGCAGGGTTAGTGTAGGGAGCCCCACTCTGCTCACCTGAGCCCCCAAGGGCATCCCCCAGATTTGTGTGGGGATCACATGCCCCATGGCTCCTCAAGGTTTCACCCCCACTCTGGACAGCTCTCCATTGGACCCACCGCTCTGGTGTTCAGTCCCCACGCTTCCCCCAACCTGCTCACCCCACACTCGCGCTCTCTCTCCAGACAGGGGAAATGGCCCCCGGCTCTGGGGCCTTCGAGATTCTTCTCCCTGACAGTGGCCAGGTCCTGCACTCCAAGATCGTGAGTACCCAGCAGGCACTGTGTGTTGGTACCTCCCAGCTGGGGCTGCTGAGGGGTACTGTGCTGGGGGCACATCCCCGGCTCTGGGGGGCACTCTGCAGGGGGCACATCCTTGGCTTTGAGGGCTCTGGGGGGGCACTCTGTGGAGGCCACATCCTCGGCTTTGAGAGTTCTAGGGGGCACATCCTCGGCACTGGGGGGCACTCTGCAGGGGGCACATCCTTGGCTTTGAGGGCTCTGGGGGGCACTCTGTGGAGGCCACATCCTCGGCTTTGAGAGTTCTAGGGGGCACATCCTCGGCACTGGGGGGCAGTGTGCTGGGGGCACATCCTCAGCTGGGGGGGCTGGACAGGGGCACTGTGCGGGGGGGCCACATCCTCAGTTTTGGAGGGGCTGGTCAGGGGCACTGTGCTGGAGGCACATCCCCAGTTCTGGGAGTGCTTGGGGGCACTGTGCAGGGGGCACATCCTTGGCTTTGGGGGGCTGGGCAGGGGCACTGTGCTGGGAGCACATCCCCAGCTCTGGGGGTACTGGGGGGGCATTGTGCTGGGGGCACATCCCTGTTTTGGGAGGAGGAGTAGGGGTACACATCCCCAGCTTTAGGGGGTCCTGGGGAGAAGGGCAGGGTATCATGGGCAGCACAGACTGACCCGTCCCCTGGTCCCATAGAACGGTGATGGCTATGTGGACAGTAACGCCAAGGTGCAGCGCATCTGTGAAGGCATCAGCAAGGTCCTGGAACAGTAGCGAGCAGGGATTGGGTAAGAGAACCCTGGCTGAGGGGTTGTTGGAGGGGTTAGGAGCCCAGTGGGTTAGGGGGTCACATCCCAGCCTGGGTGGGGTCAGCGCTCTGTGGGAGGTTGAGGGATATAGTCCAGCCCATGTGGGGTCACAGGACACGCCCCTGGCTGTGTGGGGTCGGGGGAGGAACATGCCAGGAACTGACACTGCCCCATCTCTCCTTTCTCCGCACAGGGTGCTGTGGTTTCCAGGGCAGCACATGACGGGATCAGCCGAAAGGGAGTCACAGCCCAGGCCAGTCCCTGACCTCCCCCCGATGCTCCAACCCCTGTGGCTATCGCCAAGCAATAAAGAGCAACATCCTGGCAGGCAGCTCCATGCCCTTTATTTACAGGGAATGCAGTGCTCTAAAAGGAGAGACCCCACATCAGCCCTGTCCTGCGGCACATCCTGTTCTGAGTCCTGTGGGGAGCCCCATCCTGTGCCATGGCCTGTCCTGAGTGCTGAGTCCAGGGGCAGCCCTGTCTCGCAGCACAGTAGGTTCCAAATCTCCATAGTGCCGCTGATCCTTGGAGGCCGGTTTCTGCTCCTCACTTCATTCTCAGTCTTCAGGGCTGCCAACACCCCACTGCTCCCCTACACGCCCCGGCTCCTCCCTCCAGGAATCTCACATGGGCCTGGGGCAGGCATGGCATGGCGGAGGGGTGGGGGAGCTGGCACAGTTCTATACTCCCCGAGCTGCCTGAGGAGTGTGGGGAGCAGACGCTGCTCATGGGGAGTGGCTGCCATGGCCCCCGCTCACTCCAGGACATGTCCCTTTTAAGTGCTGGTTCAGAGGTGGCTCCCATGGCTCACACTGTGGTCTCGTACTCCAGGATCACCGTGGGGCTGGAGAATGGGAGTGATGGGTGCCTCTTCCTGGGGGCCTCACCCCCCCCCATGCAGCCATCACCCCCACCTGCTGCCATGCAGCACGGTCCCTGAAGTGCACCGAACTCGGGCTGCACTGTGGCTGCATGGATCCCATGCTCCCAGAACACCTGCTGGATCCTCCTGGCCACAGCCTTGTAGGAGGCAGTGTCGAGGCACCAGACATGGACCGTGGCCACCAGGCTGTAGGCACTGTCCAGCTGCCAGACATGGAGCTCATGCAGGGCTGCCACCCCCTCCGTGCTCCTCAGATGCGACTCAAGTCGCCATAGGTCCAGATGGTCGGGCACAGCCTGCAGCAGCACCAAGGCAGAGCCCCGCAGGGAAGGGGCACCCAAAAGGATCAAAGCCAGCACCACAACCACACACAGCCCAGGGTCCAGGTACAGCAGCCAGCAGGGCCCCAGCTCTGCCAAGGCTGGCGCAGGGCTGCCCAGGGGCCAGCATGGCATCCCAGTGCAGGAGGGCAGGCAGGCCACTTGCTCCACACATGGGGGCCACAGCAGGTGGAAGGCAAGTGAATATAGCAGCACGGTGGCAGGGCCCAGGGAGGCAGCCAGGAGGCGAAGGCAGAGAGCCAGCCAGGCACCAGACTCCTCTGCAGACAAGCACCCGTCCTCTAGCCAAGGCTGCCTGTTCCCCAGCAGGTCTGTGCAGGGGGGAAGGAAGAGGTGTGAAAATGGTATGGGGGCAGCATGTCATGCTACAGCTTGGGGGCAAGGGTCACAGGGCAAGGGGGGGGCAAAGGAGCAAAGACTATGGGAGTCACAGGGCAGGCTCAATTCTTACTTAAGCAAACTCCGACACCCAAAGCTGAAGAAGTGGCCCAGTACCCCTTCCCCACACACCACTCCCCAAACATCTCAACCCACGCTCACACAGCAGGCCTGGCCTGGTACCACCCCCCAGCCCTCCCCTCTAGCTGAGAGACAGGCCTGGCTCGGTACTCCCCCTCCCCCCAAGCAGGACTCACCTTGTGTCTCCTGGGCAGATCTGCCTGTGGCTGCGCCCTCTCTGCTGGCGCTGGCATGGCCGCTGTGGGGACTCTTTGCTCGATCAGGATGGTGCTGCCTATCCAGCCTCACCCTGGCAAGATGAATGAGGAGCCCAGCAGCCCCGACTCCCACCAGTGCCAGGGGCCGCTCTGTCACCTGGGGGTGCCCTGCCCGGTGCAGTGCCCTGGGCAGCAGGGCCAGGCACAGTGCTGTCAGGAACACGCCACACACTAGGGTCCCTGCCACCCGGGCCCGCACCCATCCGAAGGTGTTCCTGCAATCGGGGTGTGCTCCGCAGGCCAGCTGGCCATCCAGCAGAGCCACCCCCAGCGCTAGCACCATCCCTAGCGTCTGGAGTGAGCAGGAGAGAGCCAGCAGGGAGCCTGTGACCCGGCTGGCCACCACCTCTGCCAGGAACAGGCCGATGGCAAGACAGAGCTGGGCAGTTAGCCAGCCCTGGTGCCCCCGCAGCCCTCGCCCTGCCAGCCAGCCCTGGTGCCCTGTCCACATCGGCAGCCTGGGCGGCCCCATCCCTACCCCAACAGTGCCTGCCCCCATATGGGCTCTTGTCCCCATCTAGCCTCTGGACTCCTGTCCCTACCCCAACCCACTCTTCTGGAAGCCTTGTCCCTGCCCCAGCAGCCTTCTCCCTATCTGGGCTCTGGGCTCCAGTCCCTGCCCCCACTGCTCTGCACTTGTCGCCAGGAGTTTGCACTCGGAGTGAGTGACCGGTGCACACAGTCCCGTTGTCCCTGGGGGTTCCTTAAAGGGACAGCACTCGCTCCCTCCCCCTGTGGCTGCCTGCCCAGCCCACCACCAGCTGGCAAACACAGCACACAGGCTGCTCCCAGTCTCACAGCCCTCGACTCAGCAGGAAGATGTCTCCTCTTCTCTCTGCAAGCTGGGATGTGAGTGAGCAGGTACCCCCATTCCTGGGGTCCGCATGGGGCAGCTCAGATATGGGAACCCCAAGGGCCGATGTACTGGGGAAACTGGGAATCCCAGCTCTACCCAGGGAGTCAGCACTGCAGAAAACTGGGACTCCCAGCACCAGCAGAGGCTTCATAGATTTCAAGGCCAGAAGGGATCAATCACGATGATCATCTGACTTCCTGTATAATGCAGGCCTCCCTGCATTAATTCCTGATTGAACTAGAGGAGATGTGTTAGAAAAATATGCTATCTAGAATTAAAAATTGTCAGTGATGGAGAATCCACCAGGACCCTTGGTAAATTGTTCCAATGGTTAATTACGCTCACTGTCAAAACTTTACGCCTTATTTTCAGTCTGAATGTGTCTAGCTTCAATTTCCAGCCATTGGATCGCGTTCTACCTTTCTCTTGTAGATCAAAGAGCCCATTATTAAATATTTGTTTCCCATGTAGGTACTTACAAACTATTATCAAGTCACACCTTAACCTTCTCTTTGTTAAACTAAATAGATTGTGGTCTTTGATTCTACCACTATAAGGCATGTTTTCTAATTCTTTAATCATTCTCATTGCTCATATCTGAATCCTCCAATTTATCAACATCATTCTTGAATTGTGGGCACCAGAACAGGGGACAGTATTCCAGCAGCAGTCACACCAGTGCTAAATGCAGAAATCTTCTGTACCTCTAGTTGAGATTCCTGTTTATGCATTCCAGGATTGGATTAGCCTTTTGGGCCACAGAGGTGCACAGTGAACTCATGTTCAGCTGATTATCCACCACAACCCACAAATCTTTTTTCAGAGTCACTACTTCCCAGGATAGTCCCCCATTGTTTGTATGACCTACTTTCTTTATTCCTAGCTGTATACCTTTACATTTAGTTATATGAAAAGTTATATTCTTTGCTTGCACCCAGCTTACCAAGAGATCTAGATTTGCTCTGAATCAGAGACCTGTCCTCTTCACTACTTACCACTCCCCCAATTTTTGTGTCATCTGCAAATTTTATCATTGACGATTTTATGTTTCTTCCATGTACACCTCTACCCCGATACAACGTGACCCGATATAACACGAATTCGGATATAAAGCGGTAAAGCAGCGCTCCGGGGGGGTGTGGCTGTGCACTCCGGCGGATCAAAGCAAGTTCAATATAACGCGGTTTCACCTATAACGCGGTAAGATTTTTTGGCTCCCGAGGACAGCGTTATATTGGGGTAGAGGTATAATTAATGAGGAAGTTCAATAGCATATAGGGCCCAGAACTGATCCTTGGGGGACCCACTGGAAACGCACATGCTTGATGATGATTCCCTGTTTACAGTTACATTTTGAGACCTATCAGTTAAGCCAGTTTTTAAATCCATTTAATGTGGGACATGTTAATTTTATATCAGTCTAGTTTTTTAATAAAAATGTTGGGCAGTACCAAGTCGAACACCTTACAGAAGTCTGAGTATATTACATCAACACTATTACCTTTATCAACCAAACTTTTAATTTTATCAAAAAAGATATCAAGTTAGTTTGCCAAGATCTATTTTCCATGAAACCCTGCTGATCCGCATTACATTACCCTCGTTTAATTCTTAAATGAGCCCTGAATCAACTGCTCCGTTATCTTGCCTGGGATCAATGTCAGGCTGACAGGACTATAATTACCCAGGTCATCCCGTTTACCCTTTCAAAAAATGGCCCAATGTTAGCTTTTTGCAGTCTTCCAGAACTTCCCTAATGCTCCAAGACTTATTGAAAACCAACAGTAACAGTCCAGAAAGCTTGTCAGCCAGCTCTTTTCAAACTTGTGGATGCAAGACAACTTGACCTGCTGATTTTAAAATGACCCACTTCAGTAGTTGCCGTTTAACATCCTCTAGAGATACTAGCTGAATGGAAAGATATGAGTGGAATGGTTATTATTACCATATGATGAGACTATATCATGTTTTTCCCCAAATACAAAACAGAAATATTGATTTAATGCTTCTGCATTATTATTGATCGTTCTACCATTTCCATCTAGTAATGGACCAATACCATCGTCAGGATTCTATTTGTGCCTAATATATTTTAAAAACTCCTTCTTATTGTCCTTAACTCTGCTGATCATAGATTTCTCCTTGTTTCTGTTTGCTTCCCTTATCAATTTTCTGCAATGCTTAACTTCTGATATATATTCATTCCTATCAACGTCCCCTTTTTACCATGTGTTTCTCTCTCTATATATATATTTAATCTCTGCTCTCTCTTCCCCTCTAAACCAGGTCAATTTTTTAACTAGCACAGTCTTCTTCCTCAGTTCTCGGATTGAAGCTTTTTGTGCATTAGTAAGGTGTTCTTAAATGGTTTTAACTGGGGTAACTGGTAATCCCAGCTCCACCCAAGGGAGTCTGTACTGGGGTAACTGGGAATCCCAGCCCCATTGAGGGGCGGCTCTGTACTAGGATATCTATGTGACACAGTGGGATATGTCTATATCAAACTGTGAAGTCCATTTTGTATGATGTAACCCTGATGAAGGTGAACCTATTTAAATGCCTCCAGCCAACTTCCCTGCCCAGCCCAGGGGTGTGGCAGCTTGCTAAAGGCCCAGCACGGAGAATCCACCAGGACTCATAATCTGCAGCTGTCGTGGTCAAATGACTCTTGAGTGGTGAGCTACCCACCTGGACCTCTTCTGCACAGATGCCTGGCTGGGGGGAGGGTATGGGAGCTATCCAGCTAACCACACAGCCAAAGAAGGAAGAGAGTGGGGTGCTACACTGAGTGGGCGGCAGCCATTGCCACATGGAAGCAGAAGAGCAAGGACCGGAGGAAGCTGAACAGCCTGAAACACCAGCAGAGGCCTTGGATGCACAGGATGGGGGAGTCCAGCAGCGTGGGGGTTTTGGACTTTTGTTATTTTCCAGAGATCTGTTACTCTTGAGCGCTTTTGAAGAGTAAAGTGACTGTGGTTCAGAGCTGCCTTCGTTAACTCTGTGTTCCCTGCGTTCCTGCCGTATTGTCCCTCAAGAGGTTAAACTAGAAGCCCAGAGCACCCACAGCCAGTGGGATGTGTGTGTAAGCAACTAGGGGTTCAGGAGGCCTGGAGCATCAGTTCTGGGGTCGAGGGCAGCTGGACTGCGGAGCCCCATGGGTAGGGTTACCATATTTTAATTTTAAAAAAGGAGGACACTCCACAGGGCCCTGGCCCCGCCCCAACTCTGCCCCTTCCCTGCCCCCAGACCCGCCCCAACTCCGCCCCTTCCCCAAAGTCCCTGTCCCAACTCTGTCCCCTCCCCTGAACACTCTGCCCCTCTGCTCCTCCCCCTCCCCTGCTTCCTGCGAATCAAATGTTCGCGGGAAGCCTGAAACAGGGAGGCAGCAGGTAAGCTGGGGCTGGAACTGGGGCGGGGCGCGGTGCGGCCCAGTCCGGCCCTCCCGGCCGAGCGGCTCCCTCTGGCGGCCGGCTGGCCCAGGCCAAGAGGCTCTGGCCCCGGCGTCTCCCGCCCGGCTCAGCTCGGGCCCTGGGGCACCGGCCCTGGTCCCGGCCGAGCGGCTCCGGCCTGCCCTGGCCCCGGTGGCTCCGGCCCCCGGCCGAGCACCGCCGGCCCCAGCGGCTCCGGCCCCCGGCCGAGCACCGCGCTCCGCCGGCCCCCGGCCTTAGCGGCTCCAGCCCCCGGCCCCAGTGGCTCCGCACCCAGTGGCTCCGGCCCCCGGCCAAGCACCGCTGGCCCCAGTGGCTCCGGCCCCCGGCCGAGCACCACGACCCCTCCCTCCCTATTTTCCCAGACATGTCCGGCTTTTTGGGATTTCCTCCCGGACGGGGATTTGAGGCCCAAAAATCCGGACATGTCCGGGAAAATCCGGACGTATGGTAACCCTAACCATGGGGTCCATGCCTGGGAGGGCAATCAAGAAACCCAGGGCTGGGAACAATTACCTGGCTTGACCCAGACTCAGCTCCACCTCGGTCCCTTCACAACAGACAGGACATAGATCACACGCTGCCACGTTCACAGTGTAATTGACAGAGGTTTGCCTGCGTGTGGCTGGGCCCAGCTGGGCTCTGCAGGATTGGCGTCTTAGGGTGGGCCTGGTGCCTCCTCGGTGCCAGGTGACTCCTCATCCCCAGTGTCGATGTCATAGTGGGGTGGGGCCTGCCTGTGCCCAGTGCGGTGCGCATACTCCACTACCCGGACGTGCCCGTCAGGGCCCACCAGCTGCCGGTAGCGGGGGCAGCCCACAGCGTAGAACAGCTGCTCTTTGATCCTGCGGCCCCATTCTAGCCCATGGCCTGGGGTCTCTGCTGGATCCAGCTCCCGTTCCACCAGTGAGCGGAACAGCTGCTGATACTGGCCCCGGGATAGGCCATGGATCTGGAGTGGCTGAACAGCCTGGGCCTTTGCCCTCCTCCTCACCCTGAGGGGCTGGCAGCTGCAGAAGACGCTGGCTGTTGTGGGTCCGGGGGGCATAGAGGCCCAGGGTCCCTGTGAGAAAGGGTAGAGCTAGAGTGAGGGGCCAAACTAGAACTCAGAGCTGCTTTCCCCACCCCGCCAGCAATCCCCTGTCACTGCCTTGTACAAGACCTGCTGGCTGGGAGTGTGGGGCCCTCCACCTCACATGAGTCAGCCATATAATAATGCCCATGCTGCACCCTCTAGAGGCCCCCCTTCATCTGAGCGTCTCAGCACTTTTTACCCAGTAATTCACTAATCCCACCAGGAAGGAATCATGGGGAGCACTGAGATGGAGATGCCTCTGGTGAGGGGCGGAGGCTGTTTGTACATGGATCCTTCACCTGGCACTGAGATGCAGCCACCTCTGAGGTGGTGCACAAGGGCTCTTCATACAGGGAACCCTCGTCAATGCTGAGATGCAGGTGCCTCTTGGGTGGTGTTCAGGGACTGTTTATACAGGGATCCCCTAGTTAGGGTTACCATTCGTCCGGATTCCCCCGGACATGTCCGGGTTTTTTCAGTTAAAAATAGCGTCCGGGGGGAATTTGTCAATGTCCGGACTTCCCCAGCCCCCCATGCAGAGTGTGCGGGGCTTACAGGGCAGCTGGCCGGATGGTGCCACTCGCACGGGCTCCGGCAGCCAGAGCCCCTCCTCCACTTCCCTCCTCCTCTCCCCTGCAACTTGAGACCACTCCCCTCCTCTCCCTCCCTCCCCCTGCCCTGCATTCACAGATCGCTGGCCGAGGCCTCCGGCAGTCTGGAGCTCCAACCCTGCTCCCCTCCCCCGCTGTCGAGCGCGCTGCTCTGCAGCACAGTAAGGGAACCGGGGGTCAGAGAAGCGGCAGGGAGGTTCGGGGGGGGGGGGTAGTCAAGAGACAGGGAGCAGGGGGAGGGTTGGATGGGTCAGGAGTTTGGGGGGGGCTGTCTGGGGGTTGGGGGTGTAAGGTTTTGGGCAGTCAGAGTACAGGTGGGGGGGTCTCAGGAGGGGGCAGTTAGGGGACAAGGCACAGGGAGGCTTAGGTAGGGGGTGGGGTTCTGGAGGGCAGTTAGGAGCAGGGGTCCCAGGAGGGGGCAGTCAGGGGACAAGGAGCGGGGGGGGGGTGTTTGGGAGTTCTGGGGGGGGGCTGTCAGGGGGCAGGAGTGGGGAGAGGGATCGGAGCAGTCAGGGGACAGGGAGCAGAGGGGTTTAGATGGGTCGGGAGTTTTGGGCGGGGGCTGTCAGGGGGTGGGGAGTGGTTGTATGGGGCATGGGAGTCCCAGGGGTCTGTCTGGGGGTGGGGGTGTGGATAAGGGTTGGGGCAGTCAGGGGACAGGTAGGGGGTAGAGTCCTAGGGGGGCCAGTTAGGATGTGGGGAAGGTCTCAGGAGGGGGCAGTCAGGGGACAAGGAGCAGGGAGGCTTAGGTAGGGGGTGGAGTCCTGGGGGGCAGTTAGGGGCAGGGGTCCCAGGAGGGGGCAGTCAGGGGACAAGGCGTGGGGGGGAGGGTTGGGGGTTCTGAGGGGGCAGGAAGTGGGAGGGAGTGGAAGGGGCAGGGGCGGGGCTAGGGCAGGACAGGGGCGGGGCTAGGGCGGGGCTCCTCCCGTCCTCTTTTTTGATTGTTGAAATATGGTAATCCTACCCCTGGTAGGGTTAGATAAGATGCCTTGCTCTGTCTTGTAGGATCTCTAAGGATCACTGATCTGCATGGGGGTCCTGACCTGGGCTGTGGCTCTGAGCCAGTCCCCCAGATCCCTGGCCCCCAATTGTTATCCAGCTGTACCAGCATTGTTGCCCCCCAACTCACCTGACTAGCTTTGTACCCTGGGCCCTGATGCGTTTGCCGTCTCCTTCTGACTGAGGCCGGCCCCACTCTCTCCAAGCTGGGGGCTCTTCGCACGCCCTCAGCGTCTGGCCAGCTGCAGTAGTTATGCTCTTGTGCAACAATATTCCCAGATGCCCAAGGGGCTGGAGGAATGCTGAGAGCTGGCCGTGCCGGGTAGAACAAGGCTGGACCTGGCTCATGAGGCATGAGGCCTAGGTGTGATCCTGCATCTGGGGGCTGCTGCAAGGGGAGGATAGACAGACAGATGAGGGGGTGAAAGGGACTACAGTGCTCAATATGACAGTATCTGACATTTCGCTGGTGAGATCCCAACATGCACTGCAGGCAGTATATATACAGAGACTGCTGCCTCTGCTACTGAGATGCAGTTGCCTCTGGGATGGGGGCATGGCAGCTGTTTACACAAGGATCCCTCATTCAGCACTGAGATGTGGCTGGCTCTGGCGTGAGGTATGGCGTCTGTTTATACAGGAATCCCTTGCCCAGAACTATGATGCAGCCCATTCTGGGGTGGGGCACAGGGGCTATTTACACAGGGATCCCTCATCCAGCGGGGAGATGCAGCTGCCTCTGGGGTGGGGCAAGATGAGGCAGCCATTTGACATACACACAACAAACTCCTCCCATCCACTGCCTCTCACCATCCTGACCAGCCCAGGTGCCTCCAGCCCCTCACTGGTGCTGGGCCAGGAAGGTCAAGGTTCTGCTCATGTGTGCAGGTTCCGGATGCAGGGCATCACCGAGGAAACATTTGTGGCCTCAGCTGGGATGTTCCAACCTGAGCAGTGTCATGCTGGGTTAGGGAGATGTCTCTCACAGCCCCATCTCACACCACATGTGCCCTCAAAGCAAAGTCATCTCCTCTTTCACCTGCCTCGTAGACCAAGAGAGGAGCGAAGAGACTCCACCCTTCACCCAAGACCTCACCCCCCAGGTTCAGATCAGGCTCCTTGTCTCAGCTCCCATCTCCCTGGGTAAAATCAGGCTGCCACCCCCACATCTGTCTTGGAGTAACAACAGCTGGGCCCCCTGAAATATCTCCTTTGCTCTGCATTTCCCTGACTGGGGAGCCACCTTACTGGGCTGGGTGTGGGGTGGATTTAGGGCATCAGAGGAGATCACGAGGAATCTAGGGGGGAGCTGAAAGAAGAAGAACAGGAGTACTTGTGGCACCTTAGAGACTAACAAATTTATTAGAGCATAAGCTTTCGTGGACTACAGCCCACTTCTTCGGATGCATAGGGGAGCTGAGTTTGTAGAGATCATGTCCTAGCACAGTGTCCATTCACTGCTGGGGCCCTGGGCAATGTGCATCCCACAGGGACTGGAGACGGAATGCATGCATAGGGGGGAGCTGAGTTTGTAGAGATCATGTCCTAGCACAGTGTCCATTCACTGCTGGGGCCCTGGGCAATGTGCATCCCACAGGGACTGGAGACGGAATGCAGACTATGGGCTGCAGCACAGTTTCCTCAGTAGCACATGTCTCTGGCACACAATGGTCTTGTCCTCATCATGACTGGGGAGATTGACCGGAACAGCTATTCCAGAGTAAAAGCAGCCACCTGGGAAACTGCTCCAGAATAGCCCTTGTGCTTTGAATTCACACCCTACCTTAGTCCAGAATAACTTCACTGTGCAGACAAGCCCTAAAAGAGTCAAAAGCTTTGGGATGGGCATCGGGGTCGTCACTCCTCTCCTCTGGCACCAGGGGGCTTGCTTCCACAAGAAAAGAAGGATGGTCTGTTGGTCAGGGCACTAGTCTGAAACTTGGGAGACCCGGGTTCACTCCCTGGCTCTGCCACAGACTTCCCATGTGATCTTGGGCAAGTCACTTAGTCTTTCTGTGCCTCAGTTCCTGCTCTGTTCAATGGGAATAATAGCCTGGCTCTACTTCCCTGGGGTGTGTGAGGATAAATGCATTAAAGATTGTGAGGCAGCCAGATGCTCTGGTGATGGGGACCAGATTATGTTGGCATAGGCTCAGTGAGATAGACAGAGCCTGGGACCTGACAGCTCCTGCAGTGGGGAGGTTGAGATAAGTTCCACTGGATGAGGGGGGAAAGGGGTCACTCTAGAGAGGGCATGGCTGGATGTTTCTCTCTGTCCTGGTTATTCTGTGGACCCCCTGTCTGGAGTGTGGCTCGGGCAGCTATTAATGGGTAAAGTATCAGGGGGTAGCCGTGTTAGTCTGTATCTACAAAAACAACAAGGAGTCTGGTGGCACCTTAAAGACTAACAGATTTAGAAGTGAGGTTTTTACTCACGAAAGCTTATGCCCTAATAAATCTGTTAGTCTTTAAGGTGCCACCAGACTCCTTGTTGTTTTTATTAATGGGTAGGTTCTCACGTTGGATGTGGGGAAACTGAGGCAGAAAGTGGGGCTGTGACTCACCCCGAGTGACCCAGTGAATCAGTGGCAGAACTAGGGATGTAACTCAGGCATCCTGATTCCCCCCCACTCTAAACACTAAGCCCCACTCCGCTCCGGGTCTCTGCCCCTTTAAGGGCGAGCGCGGAACGACGCCGTTTGTTCCTGGGCGGCTGCCGTCTGCCGCCCTCACATGACCAAACACAGCGGCCGCTCGAGTCTCGCTGCTTCCGGCGCGGAGCCTCCGATAGTCGGACCTGGTGAGTCCTCAGGATACCATCCCCCGCCGGGACCTGCCCCCCCAAAATCCCCTAGCCCGGCCCCCGCGAGGGGAGACTCCGTGGGGAGATACAGGGGTTTGGGGGGGGGGCTCTGCAGGGGGATGTGGGGGGCTCTGTGGGGAGATACAGGGGCTTGGGGGGGGTTCTGTGGGGAGATATAAGGGCTTGGGGGGCTCTGTGGGGGGATACGGGGGCTTGGAGGGGGGCTCTGGGGAGATACAGGGGCTTTGGGGAGGTGTGGGGGGCTCTGCCTGGGGGTGGGGGTTGTAAAGAAGGGATGAGACGGAGTCTCCGCCTGAGGGGGTGCCACTAGACATGCAGAGGTGGGGAGTGGAGGAGAGTGGACCCTGGTGCCAGGGCCTGAATGTAGCTGTGAGCTGGGTGCATCCAGTCATTGGTTGCAGGGTCTAAGGGGACCTTTAACCTAGTGGGTAGAGGAGGGCTAAATGACATCACACCCCATCCTCTCTGGCTCCTGGACACCTCTTCAGGGACAATGCTCTGCACCTGGGCACAGCCTGAGTGGCCCCTTTGCCCTTGTCTGCCATGGGTTTTGCCCCCTGGCCTACCTGTAACCCTCTTGTGTGATGCTGCTTAGTCCTGGGGTGAATCCCATTATAGCAGCATAAATCATGTGAGCCCAAGGGGTCTGTGGGATCTAGTAGGAGCTGGGAACCAGGACTCCTGGGTTCTATTCCTGGCACTGGGAGAGGTGTGGGGTCCAGGCCCAAGGAACCTCTCAAGTAGTGGATGTGCCACATATTACATCCTGTTCTCCAGCTGTCCCACTCTATCCTTGAGCAGCCACCGATCCTCTTGGAGCTGCCCTGTAACACGTCTTCTCCCTCTCTTCCCTTTGCAGAGAGAGAGCTCGGTCCAGAGCAGCACATCATGGAGTGCACAGCACTGGAGAGTCTCATTGAGATGGGCTTCTCCCAGAACAGAGCGTATGTATGCCCCTATTTCCATCCCCTCATTGCCCTCCCAGCCGTCCACAGGCTGCCTTAGCTGCCACTGCATCTTGACCAGGTTGGGATGCTCCCTACCAGTGACTGGGGGTCATGGGCTATGGCTGTAGAACAGCAGCACGGCGGGATCTGGTGCAATGTGGGAAAATCTAGTGCTGAGAGCAGGACTCCTGGATTCTATCCCCAGTGCTGGGAGGAGAGTGGGGTCTAGTGGGTTAGAGGATGGGGACTGGGAGTCCTGTCCCTTTGCCTCAATTTCCCCACCAGCACAACAGGGATAATGCCGCTGCCCTGCCCAGCCCCGCCCCGGGTTCTTCAGACTAAACAAGGAATGCTTACTGGGCAGAGGGATAGCTCAGTGGTTTGAGCATTGGCTTGTTAAACCCAAGGTTGTGAGTTCAATCCTTGAAGGGGCTACTTAAGGATGTGGGGCAAAAATCAGTACTTGGTCCTGCTAGTGAAGGCAGGGGGCTGGACTCGATGACCTTTCAGGGTCCCTTCCAGTTCTATGAGATAAATATATCTCCATATATTTATTTATTTATTTATACAATGCTCCCCTGGGACGAGGCTGGAGACTGGCTATGTCACATGTCAGAGACACTGTGTAATGATGCCTGTGCTGCACCCCCTTGGTAATACCAAATCAAAGCAGGGGCTGGGGCCAGCTTGATGTTCTTTAACTTGAATTCACAACCCCAGCAGCTTGGGCACGCCCTCATGAACAGCACTGGGGGACCGGCCAGTGAACACAGCCAGTGAGTGTGAACAGCAGGATCTGTTTGAAATCAAATCTGCTACATGTATCAAAGCTGGATGTAGGGGCCAGCAGCGTCAGTTCCCTTGCAATGGACCAACTGGAGCAGAACTAGGGTCCTTCTCGCCCTGGCTCCCAGGGTGCTTCAGAGGATTACTAGAAGCTGTTATAGAGGGTAAGGCCAGAAGGGACCATTGGATCAACTAGTCTGCCCTGTGGTATAGCACAGACCAGAGAATGTCTCCCATTTCCCCCTGAATTGAGCCTGATCACTTGTGTTTCACTAACACATCTTCCAGAGGGGCAGTGAGCCTGGGCTGGAGATGGAGACTCCATCCCTGCACTGTGGAGCTTGTTCCAATGGTCAATCACCCTCCCGGGGAAAAAACGTGGATTGTTTCTCATTGGAATGTGTCTGGCACCAGCTTCCAGCCGTTGGTTCTTGTTCTCCCTGTCTCTGTTACATTAAAGAGTCCTTCAGTGCCTGCTCTTTTTCCCCACTACGTATGCTCTAGTCAGATCACCTCTGTCTTCTTTTTTATGAACTAAACAGATTGAGCTCTTTCAATCTCTCACCATCAGGCGTTTTCTTCAGCCCTCAAATTGTTTTTGAGGCTCTTCTCCTCACCCTCTTCAATGGCTCAACACCCAATTTCAAAGGTAGCACCCAGGATTCCAGTCTTGATCTCACCAAGGCCATGAGCAGAAGGGAAATCACCTCCGTGCTCTTGGGTAGGCCTTCCTAGGCAGTAGGAGGGTTTTGAGGGGCCAGTGCTGGGGGGGTAAGGGCGGGAGAGAAGGGAGCTATTTTTGCCTCTGCACCCAAAGGAGTAAGCAGCTGTAGGACAACGTGCCCCATGAAGGTCTCACCTTAGCCCCCAATATCTAAGGATTGGCTCAGCCCTGAAGCAGACAGTATTCTAGTCCTTCCAGAGCCTCCACCAGCATGAGTTATTATCACTTCAGTTATACAGCCTGGCACGGGCCCCTCTGTGCTTCCTGCTGAGTCCCCCTCATCCCTGACTCGCGGATTGATGTTACACTGGTAGCTGTGGTGTCTATTCCAGGTTGGGGTAATGTTCTGTCAATTGGCCGGAGAGGGGGAGACCCAGATTTGTTCTCAGGGCCTGGACAGTGGCGGTTTGGGTCACCCCATTGAGCTGTCCATCTGTCTCTGGTCTATGAAGCATTTCATGGGTACGGTGCTGCTGTGGGAATGGGGCAGTATTAGAGCTGTGCAGCTCCTGCGTGGAACTCAGCCATGGCTGTCTTTGTTTCTTTTAGAGAGAAGGCGCTGGCGCTGACGGGGAACCAAGGCATCGAGCAGGCCATGGACTGGTGTGTTGGAGCCTCCCCTCCCCCTAGATCTGTCTGCGTTTCCATCCTTTGTGACTCTGCCTTCTCCTTGCTGATGCTTGTTCTTTCTCTCTCCTCAAAAGGCTCATGGAGCATGAGAATGACCCTGACGTGGATGAGCCGTACGTGCCTCCCCAGGGCCATGTCTTGGGCACGGAGGAGCCACCCGAGGGAAGCACCCCCGAGACCGTGGAAGCCAGAGCAGGTTTGAACAGCCCTGGAGAGTTGCCTGCACTGGGTGGAGGGGGGGCAAGCTGCTCACCCTGACTTGTGGGATCCTCTAGGTTGAGACGTGGCTCATATGCACCAGTATCTTGCCTGCTTCTTGGCTGTTCCTTCCTTGAGCGACCCCCTCCACCTGCGCTGGGATCCCACTGACTCAGGGGTGGGCTTTGCCTGAAGGAGGGGTGGGTTGGGAGCCCTGCTGCGGTCCAGGCTCACACACTTGTGGTCCCCCCCCCCGCATCCATGTGGGGTAGGCCCTGGAGTGACGGGGGCTCTGAAGGATCCTGGTCCCACCCTAACGCCCCAGTGCTTTGCTCATTACCTGTGTACCCCGTTTGGGAAGCAGGAGGTGCTTGCCTCTGAGCAGAGGATAATGGAGGCTTTTCCCTACAGATCTCGTGGAGGAGGGCTCGGCGGAGGGAGATGACAAGCACCCCCTGACTGAAGAGGAGAAGAGGGAACAGACCAAGCGGTAGGAAGGTCCCCCTCAACCCCCCTGATTTCCTGGCTGTCAGGGAGAGACCTGTCCCCCTGGGATGCCAGCTGAATGGCATGCTGGGAAGCGTAGCTCTTGGAGCAAGGGGGATTTGGTCCCTGTGGGTTGTGGGTCCTGTGGGGAGCAGGGGCTGTGGAAGGTGGTGCCCACTCCTGTCCCTCCCGCAGGATGATGGAGCTGATCGCACAGAAGCAGCGAGAGAGGGAGGAGCGGGAGAAGCGGGAGACTATTGAGCGGGAGAAGCAGCGGCGCAAGCAGGGTCAGGAGCTCTCCATGATCCGCCAGAAGCTGCAGGAGGACGAGATGAAGAAGATGGCAGAGGAGAGGCGCAGGGAGAAGATGGAGGAGAAGCTGGCCAAGTGAGAGCCTGGGGGGAGTGGGATGGGGATGCGTGGGGGACTGAGGGAGTAGGTGCATGGGTGGAGGGAGTGGTGGGCAGTGGGATGGGGTGCACTGGGGAAAGGGGGAGGAGTGGATGTAGTTATGGAACTTGCCCTTGCCGTGACGTTGCAGCAGAAACACCCTCCGCCATGCTGCCACCTCTAACTGGGCCTGTTCTCCTTGCAGGCAGCGGGTGCGTGAGAAGATTGAGCGGGACAAAGCAGAGCGAGTCAAGAAGGTGGGTAAGCAGCAGTGGTTGGGTGGGATCCGGGCCCCCATGGTGGCTTCTGCCACTGCTGTTCCTTAAGCTGGGGGAGGGAGGTGCAAGGAGGTTGTGGGGTGTGTGTGTGTGTGGAAGGAGGCTGTAGGGGGAAGAGCTGATGAGGGGGTGGGGCTGTGGTGGGTCCCATTCACCATGTGAGATCCCCTGCTCAGTTCCCTATATGAAGGGAGGGAGATGCCCTGGGTGTGGCTTTGTCCTGTGCCTGCTGGGTATGGGTGGTGGTGGTGGTGGTGGGGCGCTGTGTGAGTGCTAGGGAGTGGGTGGGTGGGGTCCCTAGGGAAGCCTGGGCTGGAAGGGGAACCCATTTGCATCTTAGTGGCTGTCCCACTCCGTGTACCTTTCCCATCCAGTTTGGAGGTGGCAGCAGCTCCCAGGCCCCAGCTGAGTCAGCGCAGGAGACACCGGTGCCCTCATCCCCCAGCCAGGAACCGCCCACGAAGAGAGAGTATGACCAGTGCCGAATACAGGTACCCGGGTAGGGGGCAGCCCCACAGACTCTTGTGCTTCGTCCATCTGCTCGTTACACACATGCCAGTCTACCCCCCATCATCCCCTGCTGTGGGTTCTGGGTGGGTGCAGACAGCAGGCCTTGCTGGGAAGGGTGGTGGGGGTCCCAGGCAGTCACTGGGATATTGGCCTGATCTGGCTTGCTGCTGCAGCTCTGGAGGAAGCCCTCTGTCTCTGAGATAACACCCAGAGTTGCAAGACAAGGAGAACACAGGCAGCTCTCCTCTTAACGCAGGGGGACTGGCCCTCCCAGCATGCTGCCCCACTGTGGCATGGGGCCTGCACTCAGCCCCTCTTGCCCTCCGTCCAGGTGAGACTGCTGGATGGGACGTCGCTCACGCAGACCTTCAAGGCCAAGGAGCAGCTGGCAGCCGTGCGGCTGTACATAGAGCTGAACCGCAAGGATGGCGGGGAGCCCTTCCACCTCCTCACCAGTTTTCCCCGCCGCATCTTCACTGACGAGGACATGGAGAAGCCCTTGCAGGAGCTAGGTAAGCCTGGGGGGGAGGGGCAGGCAAAGTGACTGGTTTGAGGGCACGGTTAGCAGCAGAGCTGGGGAATAGAACCAAGAGTTCTGGCTCCCAGCTGCCCTGCTCTGACCCACTAGATCCCACTCCCGTCCCAGAGCTGGGGAATAAAACCAGGAGTCCTGACTCCCAGACCCCACTACTCTATCCACTAAGCAACAGCGGGGAGTCCTTTGAAAACAGATCTGGGCTGGGGACTCATGACTGCAGGACCACCAGCTGTTCCTTCGGGGCCCCTATCAGGGAAGGGAGGGCATGGAGTCTGCTTGTGGTGTGGTGCTGCTGGCTGGTGCTGGGGACAGGAGCCCGAGCTGTAAGCAGAGAGTCCACTGCAAGAGCCAGCTCTGTCCCTGTTGTCCTCACTTGGGCAGGGTAGGCTGCGGCCCTGTAGGCTCTCTGCGCAGTGCAAGCTGCGCCAGCTATTGGCACCAGCCACCGCAGGGTCTTGGGGGAGGATGCAAACCACAGAACACCCAGGGCCCTTCCAGCTCAGACCCCCAGGCTGAAATCGCTCCCACTCTCAGGGATCAAACCTGCTCCCCTCACAACCCATATGCACTCGGTTCCTGGCTTCAGCTTGTCTCCTGCCCCAACAGGTTTGGTGCCTTCGGCCGTTCTCATAGTGGCCAAGAAGTGTAACAGCTGAAGGACGCCCTGGCTCATGCGTGCTGTGACCGGAGCTCCCTTCCCACCCCGGCCCTGGATTCCTGTGGTTCCCTCTGCCACCCTCACACCGTGGTTCTGCCCCTCCCCCTGCCCGACTGAGCCCAGAGAAGTGACTGTCCATTTCGCCTCCCCAGGACTGGAACCCAGCATAGCGGCTGCAGGGGGGTATGTGTCCAGCTTCCCTGGGGGAGTGCCACAGCGCAAGCCCCAGCACCAGGGACACTAATAAACATCATCTGTTCTGCCGCCGCCGCCACCCATTATTCCCCCATGCTGCTATTGGTGGGCTGATGGGAAGGAGGCCCCAGCTGAGCTGGAGGGGGCAGCCAGCAGGATGGGCGCTGAGCAGACCCCCACCAGCCGAGAGGGGACCCCACTACAGATTCATAGTCCAAGGGTCATAGATTTGTTGTGCCAGATGCTGCACAGAAAATGCTGCTGCCACTATCCCCCCCCGTAGCGGAGATGGGGACCCCATTGTCACACCGGGTGCTGCACAGATGCCCCATAGCCAAGAGTGGGGTCTGTCATGGCAGGTGCTGCATAGACAGAGGCTGGGAGGAAAAACTGGAGAAGTCAGAGGGGAAAGGCCTGGCTCCGCCTGGGTAGGGAAGATGCCCTGTCCTAGGCAGTCTGGGGGGAGAGACTCCTCTGCTCTCTCCATTCCTACAGTGTGACCTTGTCCTACCCCACATGCTCAATGGGGGCACTATGGGGAGGGGATAGCACAAAGAAAAGTCCAAGCTCTGCAGGAGGTGCTCTTCCCTTACTCTCAGGGCTGGCCCCAGTGCAACATTAGGGTGTGGGGCAGGACTGGGAGAGTGGGGGGCACTTGCTGTGCAGGACCATACCATCCTCCAGGTGAGATGTGACACCCAGGCCTGGCCCGTGGTCAGTAAAGAGCCTGAGGTACAGCCCTGGGGTTTGAATAGGCTGTGACTCCCCTTCTCCTGCCCTGGTGCACGGTGCTGTGTGCTCCCCTCAGCGGGGGCAGTATTGCCACCAAGGGGGAGGGAGCTGCGTGGGTGAGGAGATGGAAAACAGCTGTGGCTAGGCAGTCCAGCTCCTACCCTCCCCACAAGGGAAGGGATAGCTCAGTGGTTTGAGCATTGGCCTGCTAAACCCAGGGTTGTGAGTTCAATCCTTGAGGGGGCCACTTGGGGATCTGGGGCAAAATCAGTACTTGGTCCTGCTAGTGGAGGCAGGGGGCTGGACTTGATGACCTTTCAAGGTCCCTTCCAGTTCTAGGAGATAGGATATCTCCATTAATTATTATTATTATAAGCCTGAGGGAATTAGTGGGCATAGGCAGGAGCCAGGCTGCTGTTGATACCCCTGGGGGGGGCTTTGCCTCACTGGCCTGGACTTGGAATGGGGTTTCAAAGCTGCTGCTGAAGGTGATAATTTAACAGAGGGCAAGTGAGAAGGGGCCTGTGTCCCAGGATCCTCCCCAAGCATTCAGGGCTGGGAAGCCCATTCTAAGGCTCTGTTCCCTGAAGGAGCAGCAGCATATGGGGCACTCTGGGCCTGGGGCTCCCGCTTGCCCTCTCTGGGCAGCTTGAGTTATGCGGGCCCTTTTGGAGCAGATGTTCCTGCAGTTGGGCTGGGGGGAGCCTCTGTAATCCAAACCCTGCGGAAAGGGAATGACTGTGCCAGCCTCCCTCCAAAGAGCCTGGCTGGGAACGCGGGAGGGGGCAGGGAGCAGCCCAGTTCTTGCTGGGGGTGCTGGTCTGAGGCTGCAATCAGTAGTTAAAGCAGTAGGTGCTGCTCCCAGGATGGAACCCTTACTCTCCACATCCTTTTCTTCCCTCCCCAGTTTGCTGGCTCAGTGCCACTGCCTGAGGTCATGTGCTGGGTCAGCCATAAAACCCAGCAGGCCCTTTATTTTAAGCACTAGGTGCTGCATGCTCTCAGCACTGAGGACAGAATTTGACCCTCTGTCCATTATCTGTTGTTAGCACCTTCCCAGCCATGCTGCCGAATCCCAAACTCTTCCAGTACAACTGAAGAGGGAAAGCCCACTCAGCCCCTGGCTGGGTCCAGCATCTGTCTGGATTAGTAACAGGCCCCTGTGCTCACTTGGTCTGACCTGACCGCAGGCCCTCGGGCATCCCTGTATGCATTCCTGTTTGAACTAAAGGGGATTTGAGAAAAGCATCCCATCAGATTTAATGAGGGGGATGCCCACTTTGGAGCTTGTGCGGGCTGAGTTCCCCCAAAAGCTGCCTGGCTGCCACCTTCCCATCCCCCTCTGAAATTCCCCTAGACAGGGAGAATTCAGGGACTGCCCCCCCCCTCCCATTCTCACACCAGTGTCTTCCATTTCCCCTCCTGTACCAATAGCTTTGTGTGCCCCCATTATTTCTGTCTGATAGAAATAATTCAGGCTGTCAACATTACACTATTGGATGTAGTTGATGGGGTATTATATGAGAAGCATTAATAGGCGGGGGCTTCGTGTGTCCCCCTTTTTGGGTTTCTGGCCTTTGATGCTTACAACACCCTCGGAAATTTTGGAATTGACCAGATGTGGCATTTAAAAGTGATCATGTTCCACACAGAAATGCTATCAAGTTGAGCCGAAGGGCTTCGTAAACTTGGCCAAAAATTTCCAGTGATGGAGAATCCACCCCAGACCTGAATAACTTGTTCCAATGGTTAATGACCCTCCTGTTGAATCCGCATTTTAGTTCTAGTCTGAATTTGTCTAGTTTCAACTTCCAGCTAGTGGATCTTGTTAGATCTTTGTCTGCCAGATTGAAAAGCCATCTATGAAATGTTCATTCCCCATGTCAGCATTTCTAGACTGACCAAGTCACCTCCTAACCACTTTAAGTGAAAACATTGAGCTCTGTGAGTCTGTCACTACAAGGCAGGCTTTCTAATCCTTTAATCATTCGTGTGGTTCTTCTCCAAACCCGCTCCAGCTTATTCACATGCTTCTTGAATTGTGGACACCAGAACTGGACACAGTATTCCAACAGTGGCTGCACCAGTGCCAGCTGCAGAGGGAATAAAGCCTCTTTTCTGACATGAGATTCTCCTCAGGAGCGCCGCCAGCTTTTCTGCCGCCCTAGGCGGTGGAAGGTGCCGCCCCGCAATGCTGCCCACCACTGAAATACCGCTGTGGTCGCCACCCCCCAAATTGTAGCACCCTAGGCGACTGCCTAGGTCGCCTAATGGGTTGTGCCGGCCCTGATTCCCCTGTTCATACAGCCAAGGATCACATTATCCCTTTTGGCTAAAGCACTACACTAGGAGCTCCTAGTCAGCTGATTATCCCTGTCTTTCCGAGTCACTACTTCCTAGGATAGATTGAAATGCAATTCCTCCCCCCCAGTTCTGAGAGTCCAGGCCCCATGGAGCCAGTTCTTGTTGAGCAGAGCCTAGCTGGAGCCAAGGGGGGGGGGGTGTTTTCAAAGCAGCAGGAGGTTAAATTAGAACTGGATGCTGGAATGAACAGAGTGAGTTAAGACAGGGGAGAAATACTATCATAGCTCATCCCATAAGCAGGAGCTAGTCTGGGGGATTACACCAGAGGGGCAGTCTGGGGAGCTGCCATGGCATAAGGCAAGCAGAGAGGGAAGGGTTGCAGGCAGCTGTAGCTTAGTGGAGAAGATGATGGGGATTGTAGTAATGGGGGAGTTAGGGTGGGTCTCTTCTCTCCCAGGTACCACTGTGAGGCTACTATAGTAAGAAAAAGCAAACAGTTTTCTCTTCGATTCATGTTATTGTCCCAAATACACATTGTTTGACTTGGCCAGCGCTGGTGGAGGCAGCAGCTACACCTTGTCCTGCCTTGTTTGTGCTACTTCTTCAGTTTCCCAAATGGATCAGCTAGGATGATTACGCCGCAGCAGAGGAGATCTGAAGGGGAGAAAGGCAGGAGACATCAGGGGGTGGCTGTATAGGACTGACTCTCCCCTTAAGGGCATGACCCCCCAGGAACTTAAAGGGGATGGTCAACATGTAGGTTATAGTTTCCCTGGAGGTGGGGACTTGCTAGCTCATGAGCCCGTATGCTCCTTAAAGCCAGCACAGAAGTAGGAGTAGTGGGAGACATGGAAGTTATCCTAACCCCTCTATGACCTATGATCCCCCTTGCCCCATACCTCAGTGACCCCCCAGTCCCAGAGAGATGGGGTAATGCCACTGACCCTTCCCTACCCTAGAGGCTGGACTGCCCCTGATGGGAGTGATTTGTATGGCTGGTCCCACGTAGCTGGTGTGGCTCTTGAACCCTGGCCTTAAGGTGACCTATAACCCCCTGCCCCCCGTCAATGACGTCACATGCCCCTGACCTCCAATACGACCTGTGACCCCAGCACTCACTGACGTGTGGGACGGTTCCCATGGAGATAGGGCACGCTCTGCCCGCCCCTGACCCCGCACGCGCACTCACTGGCTGCGAAGACGAGCTGGACGATGTTCCCTACGGAGGAGGCGATGCCCCGGCTTATGACCCTGCGCGAGCCTAGATAGACCCAGACTCCGGCCCCGATCAGGACCGAGCCGGACAGGATGCGGCAGCCCCAGCAGCTCTCGGACAGAGGCTTGGGGGGAGGCGCGGTCTCCTTGCCCTGCTCCAGGGCCTTAGACATGGCGGCGGGGACAGAAGCAGCAGGGAGAAGCCGATTCCGAAGATGGCGGCGCCCATTGGGGAACCGGAAATACGGAAAAGTTCCTCAGGTAGCAAGGAAACCGGCAATAGAGACTTTCGTAACTCAGCGGAACCTGGCCACCGGAAGTACTGACCCAACCTATTGGGGTTCTAGGGAGCGGAAGAACGGAACAGGAAACGCTTCCCGTGAGGGTGCAGTGTCACAGCGTCTAGTGTCCGTGTGTCAATGTCGCCTACTCGCTGATAGTTCCGAGCTCTGAAGAACCTACTCCCTCCCCAAACCCTTCCGTCCCTGACGGCCTCTGTGCAAGGCCCCCCCTTGGGCATACCCTGATGGAAACAGTCTCCCCTCCTGGGACAGCTGCCATTGCCCCCAGAGGAATTGGAGCCCAGGCTGCACCCCAGGGAGGATGAGGAAAGTTGGAGAGAGCCCTTCAGCTGGGTCCCTCCTAGGGTGACCAGATGTCCCAATTTTATAGGGACAGTCCCGATATTTGGGGCTTTTTTTTATATGGGCTCCTATTACCCCACACCTCCTGTCCCGATTTTTCACACTTGCTGTCTGGTCACCCTAGGTCCCCATGACAAGCCCTTTGTGGGGCTGAGGTAGAACCATTACATGTCCCCAGCTACATAAACATCTGGGACCAGGAGCGCTGGCTGTAGGGGTAGCCCCTGGCTACTCCAGTTCCAGCATCTTCCAGCAGAGCGAGCTGGAGGGAGGGAGCTCCCAGATAGTCTAGGTCTGGCTTCTCCCAGCAGGGGTAGTGTAGGAAGCAGGACAGGAATACTGACTGTGAGAGGAGCTCTCAGGTACTCCAGAGCCAGACTCTCCCAGCCGGGGTGCTGTAGGGAACACAGCATGAGCATAAGCTTGGGTTGGAAAACTTGGAATGCTCAGTAGCTGTTGCAAGGTTTTGTTTCACTTTGCCCTTTTTAATAGTGTACGTTATTGATACAGGTCTCACCCTTTACTGGGATTATCCTATAAATAATCAAACATAGTTTCTTCAGTACAGTCTGAATAGATACCAGAGCAAGGGGCACAGGCCAGGGCACAAAGCAACAGGAGGCTTAATTAGTTTAGTTTTTATTTATATAAAAACTTTATTATCTATATTAACTATTATTCAACATTACCATTATTCCTTTGTATTGCAGTAGCACCAACTCTGCTCCATTCTGGTTCTTATACAGCCCTATTCCCCGTGGTATCTGGCTTCTTTGTGAATGATGCATTAAAAGATATGACTAACATTTGCCACAGCTGGTTCTTTCTACAAGGAGGAGCAAAGGAAGATTTTTGTTACTGCTAGCATTATGGCTGGTTTTTTTTAGAGATGATATATTCTATGTGCGGATGTTCGCAACAGCAAGTTGGAGATGTGGCCCAGACCGTTGGAGTGGAAGATGGGGAAATTTGGGTTGATTCTTAGTTCCTGGGAGAGTTTCTTACAATCTGGGACTAGCCCCCAGGGAAGCACTATCTCCTGTACAGACAAACTGATGCCAGAGTTCTGTTGTGCCTGAGGGGCAGAGTGCTCTGCTCTTCTTGTCCTGAAGCTTTTGGCAACTTGGGCTTAGCCATGGAGCACACTGAAGATAAGAACCAAGGCCTTGAGTTTAACTTAGGGGAAGTCAGTATAGAGGGCAGGAGGCAGGTGTGCTACACTCATGGTAGCCTGTGCTGATGAGAATACGGACTGCAGCATTCTCTACATCTAGAAGCTCCCACCAGGGACCTATGGAGAAGAGCTGGTCCCTACCCCGAGTGCACAATCCCAGTATACCATGAGAAGCAGGTACACCAAACTGACAGAAAGAAGGATAAAGCTACAATTACTTAATGTTTCTGTTGCTGAAGGCCAGTCAAGCCAGGATCCCATTGTAGGGGGAGCTTTAAAGACCTAGATCAAATAATAGACCCTATGCCAAAGATCTTGCAATAGAAAAGCCAAACCCTCACAGGGCGATAAGGCACAACAGCAGAGTGGGAAAGGTGGAGGAATAACAAAATATCAGCCTGTGCAGTTTTTAGCCTGGTGGGAGGGGCATCTACCCCCACCAGCTGCCTGGATATTATCAAAATTCAGTTCTGTGGGAGGCATGATGATTAGCAACCCCATTGCACCAGCTGCGTTAACCACAACAACAGACAGGTCTTTACAAGGTTAGTTTATTAAAGACCTGAAAATGCTGCTTCTTTACCCCATGCTGTAGTTTTCACTCTGTCAGATCTGCATAACCCCCATACCCAGGGGGTATGATCAGGGTCTGGGAATAAGAGACAGAGGCCCCCCGGCAGCATAATGGTCACTGATCATTACAGCTGCTGACAGCCAGGGAGTGTCCATCCCATTCTGGACTGTGGAGACCACAGATGGCTTCAGGGATGGAAAATACAGCCTGCTCCATCTCAGGGGGGTCTCAGTACCAGTTGCCTTGGCTCCCATTTGGGAGGGTGATGGTCAAGTGTCACTTGCTCCAGTCCGATGAAGACCTCCGGGCCACATTCTCATTTGTTTCAGCTGCCTCTTTGATTGCTGCCATTACCAGCTCATTCTGGTGTCGCCTCTCCGCCCAGCGCAGGGGGTTTGCCTCCGGCAGCTCCTAAGGAGAGAAGGGAGTGGTCGGTGGGGGGGGGCAAGGTGATTTCTAGACCTCCCCCTTCTCCCTGAAAAGAGAGTGAAGCAACAATTTCTAGTTCCCTTCTCCTCCCAACCCAAGAAATGTTGGTTTCCAGGCCCCCCTGCTCTGTGACCCGCCACAGGGGAGGTAGTTTCCAGGCCCCCTCACCTTGGCTATCTCCCGCCTGCGCTGCTCCCGCGGCGTTGCCAGCGCCCAGGCCCCGATCCCCAGCCCCGTGGTCCCAGCAACCATCAGGCTCCCCAGCACCAGGCGTCGCAGGAGTTCCATTAGGGCGCGGTATGAAAACCCCTGAGTAGCCACAGAGTTCTGGCTTCCCGGGGGATGTCGCGGACAGAAGGTAACCAGAAAGAGTGGGGGAGGGGTCCGGGCAGAGCGTCCTGTTATGGTACCATAGAGGGGCGGTATGAGCCAGGCACCACCATAGAGAGCATGCACTGTGGATAGAGCGCCCCCTTTTGCTACTATAGAGAGAAGGCGGAGTGGGGCCATAATGTTCGATTTTTGCTACCATAGAAAGGAGGGACTGGTGGGCCAGAGCGTCCCGTTGCAAGCATAGAGATCAGAGGACTTATGCCATAGAGAGGGTTGTGTATCTGGTTGGGCCAGCCTATCCGCTCCCCCACTGCAGAGAGGGTGTGTGGCTGGGCCTGACGGCCCGATCTCCCACCATAGGGCAGGGGTGTGTGGGTGGCCCAGACGGCCCAGCATAAAGAGGGGTGGTGTGGGGCTGGGACGGGCCAGATGCCTGCTCCCCCATCACAGAAAGGGGTGGAGCTGTTTTGTGGCTAGGTCAGTGTGCCTGCTCTGGGGTTTTCAGTCTGGTCCTCACTGGGCAGCCCCATCTGGAGAGGCACAGAGGAGTCAGTCCCTTGCCGTGTAGATGGGGGAGTGTATTTGTGCAGGTCTCGCTCTGCCCAGGCTGCTCTCATGCTCAGCACCTACAGAGGCCTTAGTTAGTTCCACTGACCCCTCCCCCTGCCTCTTACTGTGACTGGGCCTCCCCAGGCCAGGCTTCCCTCAGACAACCCCTAAACCTCCTGCGTCAGGGCTCCGCTGACCCCGTTCTGCATTAGTCTTGGGCAGTGCACGAGGGAAACACGAATGAGCCAAATGGATTTCATCTGATCAATCTCAGGGCTGCACATGGCCAGGGAACCTTCTGTCCTGAAGGCAGTTCTGTTGTGGTCCCTTTCCACCAGGCGGGGGGAGGAGGTGGTGATTTGTGCCATGGTCCTCCCTGGGAAGCAAGTAGGAGCAGGGGGCACCCAACCTTCTGTCTCCATCCCTCAGTGGGCAAATCATTGGTTCTGAGGCTCCACATCTTGTGGTCTGTAATGATAAAATGGTCTGGGAAGGAGTGGGGGTATTTCTCCCACAGCCCATGATGCTGTGAATGTGCCCCATAGTGGCCTCTCTAATCTGTCCAGGGCTCATCACCCCAATCCCATTAAGGCCCCTTTAAACTTTGGGAGTCATGTAATCAGGCTGTCTTAGACCTGGGCATGACAGGGAAATGGGACCATGGGGGGGCCTGGAAACTGGACAAAGCTTGAGGTGGGGCCTTCCCAATCCCAGGGGCTCTGGGGCCCTGTTCATTGCTCCATGGCTGACAAATTAATCCAGTGCTGCCCTGACCCAGTTCATGGTGAAAGCCAGCCTGTATCAGTAGCATCTGCTGACTCAATCTCTTCTCCCCTTCACCCCTAATGACTGGAGCAGCCCCAGGGATCCAGTGGCCTTGCCCCTTAGCTGGGGTGTGCAAGCTTCATGCCAGAAGCTGAGATCTGGGTCCCCTATCTGGTCTTTAAAGAGCTCCCCCACCTTCAGGGCAGCCAGTTAGCTCCTTGGGCAGTTCCCATGAGGTCACTGGGTGATTAACTGAGCCCTGATTCCAATCCTCCCCTCATGTTATTATCCCTGTTCTGGGACAACTCCCGCCCAGGGCAGCACCTGCCCCAGCCCCTATCTGATCTGGGCTCCCACCTTAGTCTGTAGGTGCAGGGGTTGGGAACATCTCCCTGGAGCAGGCAGCCCTCATAGTGTGGGGGATGGGGTTGAGAGTGCAGTCCAGGGAGGAGGGGATCCAAGAAGAGAGCACTCTCCCTGGGTTGGGGAGTATTGAATGCAGGGGGGATCCAAGAGCTGGGAGTACAGGGGGGCCCAGCAGGGATGCTCTTGTCAGGTTGGGGGGCACTGACAATGCAGGGGGTCCTAGTGGGGAGCACTGACTAGAGGAATCCAGCCCCCCATCCCTCTATCCCAGCCCCTCCCTCCCCTCCCCCCGGCACCATAGGGCTGTTGTGCCCAGAGGATTAGCTTGGTGTCAGGACAAAGCGCTTATGGTGCCTGGAGCATCTGTCAGCTCCTTGCCCTGGGGACTGCTGGGCCCTGTAATCCCCGCACATCCTGCAATGGCCCAGGGCAGCGCCTGATGGTGAGTGACCGACCGGGGTGCTGAGAGTGGGGGTGTCACCGCAGGCACAAACTCCCTCTGTCCCCATAATGGGGCTTCTCAGGGAGGAGGGGGGTGATAGTCTAGCTGAAAGGGGGAGGTGACCCCTGGCAAGGTTCGGGGTGTCACAGTGAGGCTCTTTGGGGCAGGGAAGTGCTCTCCCCCAGGGGAAGAGCTGGGAGCCCCAGTGTGTGGGGTCTGGTGGGCTCGGGATCCCCCACAGGGGAAGGACCAGGAGTCCCAGTGTGTGTATATGGGATTCTGTGGTGTGGGGAATCCTTCCCTCCTTCCCCCCCCCACCCCCCAAAAAAAAAAAAAAAATCTGGTGAAGGGCCTGAATTCCCAGTGCAGAGGTGTCTGAACTTTAGGGCTTGGATCCTGGGGAATAGACGTGGGGCTTAACCCTGGCTGGGTGGAGGAAGGAGACGGGGCCATTCCCAGCTCTGACTCCCAGTTTCTACCCCCAGCATCGCCATGGCTGAAGGAACTCGGGATTGTAGTGGTGCTCCATCCCAGGCAGTGCTGACCCCTGGTGAGGCCTGCACCCCCATCCAGCTACCTGTGGCAACCCCAGGGCGGAACAGCCTGGCCCAGCCCCACGGCACTGACCAGGAGATGCAGTGGCTATCAGAAGTGGGAAGGAGTCTCATCCAGACAGAGCCTCCTGCACAGAACCAGGTGAGACACCCCCTTCCTGGGACATCCCCCCACTGGGTCCCCTGGGATGAGGCCCCCATGGAGAGCTAGGTGAGCCCTCAGGACAGAGCCCCCTGTGCTGCTGCCCCCACCTCCTGTAGATCAGATCCAGACCCCAATTCTCATATCAGGGCCTCACTGCCCTGCCTTCCTCCCCGCCATTCCAGGTCTCTGGGTAGCTAGGCTCCCCCAGCGCCCAAACCAACCCCCTTGTCCTCTGTTCCCAGTTCTTCCTGGAGCCGTGTGAGATGGGCAAAGGCGCCCCTACGGGGCCATGTGAGGGGTTGTGCAAAGGTCCCCCTGAGGAGATGTGCGAGGCGATGTGCGAGGATCCCCCCAGGGAGCCCTGCGAGGTGGCGTGCGTGGAGCTGTGTGAGGACATTCTTCCCTGGGAGCTGTGCAGGGATCCCCCCATGGAGCCATGTGAAGGGCTGTGCAAGGAGATGTGCAAAGATCCTCCCCCCAGGAAGCCATGCCAAGGCCCCCTTGGAAGTCCAGTGCAGGGGAAGGCCCGGCTGCCGTCCATCGTGGTGGAACCCACAGAGGCAGGAGAGGTGGAGAGCGGGGAGCTGCGCTGGCCCCCAGATGACTTCCTGCTGCTGGAGGGTGAGGACGAGCTCTTCACTGATGAAGAGGAGCAAGCAGCAGAGCCCGGGCCCGGTGAGTCTGGCGGGCAGGGCTGGGGCCTGGAGAGTGGGGGGCAGGGCCTGGAGAGTCTGGGGGCAGGGCTGGGAGAGTCTGGGGGGCGTGGCCATGCAAGGGGGAGAGGGGCCTCAACAGGACCCTGGGATACAGACCAGAACCCTTTGTTTTGGAGGCACCTCAGGATCTGGGCTCCCCAGCCTCCATGGCGAGAGCCCCATTGGGAGGGGAGGGTGGCCCCATAAAGCTCTGGGGGGTGGGATGGTGCTGCAGGAGCCCCTCCCCCATTCAGTGTATCTATGAGGCTATTGGGGGGTCAGGGCGTGGGGCTGGCCCTGCTCTCCATCTCCATTCAGTGCCTCAGCCATGGTCAAATTGTGAGGGGAGTGTGGAGGGGATCCAGCTGGCTGCTGAGGCCTAGGGGCCACTGGGGCCTTGAGGGAAGCTGCCAGAGGAGCTAGAGGAGGCAAAAAGGCGGGGAGGGGCTTGTCAGTGCCTGGAAATGTACCAAAATAGCTCCTTGGACATTCTGGAGTGAAAGGGCCATGATCCTACTTAGCTCAGTCCACGCCCAGTGTCCACATGGGGCTTATTCCGAAATAGCTAGTGGGTCAATTTCCAAGAGCAGACAAGCCCTAGGAGGGATTTTCCTCTGTACAGGGTATTGGTGAGCCTGATCCTGGGGCTCTGAGGGCCACATCGGAGAATTGGAGGGGATCTGGAGGGCAGGAGAAAACACCTGCCAGTGGGAGACTGAAATAACTTGACCTGTTTAGCTCAGGTGTCTGAGGCCTTTGCGGGGAGAAAACAGCAGATAGAGAAGGGCTCGAACTGCACAGAGGCAGGCAGAACAAAAACAGTGGCTGGAAGCTGAAGTCAGAGTAACTCAAGTTAGAAACAAGGCCCAAATTTGTCCCAGGACAGGCGATTGACCATTGGAACAAGCTCCCCAGGGCAGGGGTGGAGTTTCCATCTCTAGTCCAGGCTGGCTTCCTCTCTGGAAGGCTCTTCAGTCAAATACGAATGATTAGGCTCAATGCAGGAGTGTCTGGGGGACATTCTCCAGCCTGTGCTACACAGGAAGGCAGACTACATAATCTAAAGGTCCCTTCTGGGCTTACATTCTCAGCCTCGGGGAATGATTCTGCCACTTATTCCCAGGGCCCACAACTTGGATGACTGAGTTGCTGTTTGACAGTCTTCTTAGAGCAGTGCCCTGCCAGATTTGATGCAGTGCCCTTTACCTTTTCCCACAATGCAATGAATAGGCAGTAGGTTTAAAACAAGCAAGAGGAGGTGTTCACGCCTGTGGAATCCATTGTCTGGGGATGTAGTGAAGGCCAAAAGTATAACTGGGTTCAGAAAATAATTAGATGAATGCACGGAGGACAGGCCCATCAGTGGCTATTAGCCAAGATGGTCAGGGACACAACCCCATGCTCTGGGTGTCCCTGAACCTCTGACTGCCAGAAGCTCGAGAATCAGACACTGGTGGATCTCTCCAGCATTGCCCTGTTCTGTACACTCGCCTTGAAGCTCTGGTACTGGTCACTGGTGGAGACGGGATACTGGGCTAGATGGACCTTTGCTCTGACCCCGTATGGTAGCTCCTGTGTTCGTATGACCTTTCCCTTGGGGTAGGCACCTTTCAGACGTTCTTCGGGCTATTGCAAGGTGCCCTCTGCGAGGACTGGCGCAGGATGCCACAGCTCGCTTACTGCCTGGCCGCCCAGCTGGTCAGAGCTTAAGAGGGTCTCTGTGACCCATAAAGTCCTGGGACCGTCCTGCCCAAGGGGCTGTTGCGTCTCTCCTTGGGCCATCCTGCTGTGACTGTGATCAGCAGGGATGTCTGAGCTGAGGCCCTCTCACTGAGGGTGCAGCTGGCAGGGCATTCTCTGCCAGGGCTCTGGCCCCTTCGACTTTGCCCCCCACCTATAGTTTGAGTTAGTCAAAGCCACCAGGCCGCGAGGCGTTGGGGAGGGGTCTGTTAACGCTGCTGGCATGGAGCTGGATGGTTAATGGAGCTTGGTCTGGCAGCTTGTGAGGGTGAGGGGAGGAGAGGGACCTGGGGAGAGGGTTGGAGGAGCGTTCAGCTTGGGGGAAGGGCCTGGGGAGCACAGAGGGGAGGGGCTTAGTATTTAAATAGATATTATCCTAACAGGGCCCCACATTACCTCCTGTGCTGCCCCAAAGGCTCTGACCTCAGGCCTCTCCCTGCACTTTGTTTCAGGGCCCCCTGCTCTGGAGAGTACCCTGGATGAAGTGCTGCTGTGAGGCTGCCAGGGGCAGAGAGGACCCCACTCCCCGCCTGGCTCCAGACCCCACTAGAAACCCAGCTGTAGCCTGGGGAGGGAGAACGTAGCTCAGGACACCCTCCCCAGGAGCTGGACAGCAGCAGGAGGGGATGGGCCCCCTGCCACCAGAACCTTAGGGGGCAGAATAAGACCAGCCTGGCTGCCTGGAGCTCCCTCCTTGCCGGATCCAGTGCCCCTCATCTGTGAGCAAGAGACAACCTGACTTTGATCTGGGACAGCAGCACCACGGGGCACGCATTGCCCCCACCACCTCCAGGAGCTGGGGCCCAGACTGGGCACCTGCTCTGTATGGACAGTGGGGACCCAAGGCTCAGGGGGGCCAACCGCCTGCGGGGTTTGTGCTGGTGGGTATAAGCTGCCCCCTCCTCCCCTGCTGAGCTCAGCAATAAAAGGTTCCTGTCCTAGCTGTGATGTCTCACTGTGAAGTGGCTGGTGAGGCCCGGGGAACAGGTGTAGTGTCCCAGTGGGGCTGGACTCCTGGGGGCTGCGAGCTCCACACTCTTCAAGCCCAGGTGGTGGCTCATCTGTGGGGATGGAGGGAGGCAGCAATACCTGGGCACCTGCAGCTGGGGTGTGGGGCCTCTGGCTGATGCAGTAGGAGGGGGCTGCTGTTCAAGGGAGGAGTTGCCCACTATGGGGGTGACCACCCCTAGATGTAGGGGGATAGAGTACCGAGCCAGACTCCAGCAAGGTGCTAATTCCTTTATTAATGATTCTCCAGCTGGCTTGGGCACCCCCACCCTGAGCACATGCTGCTGTGGAAGTCCCCTGGCACATTAACTGGAGGCACCATCCCCTTAGTCCCTAATGCTCCCAACCCTGAGTCCTGAACTCCCTTTGGGCAGGGTCCCCAATTCCCCACCCCCATATCCATGGCCCCATAGTCCAGGGTCTCCTGTGCCCTCCTAGTTCAGTGCCCGAGTGGTTGGTGTCTCTAGGGCCGGCCGGCAGAGCGTGTAGACATAGTAGCACATGCCACCAATGTGCCTGACTTCCTGCACTGTCACGCCAGGCCCCCCAGCCTGCTCCAGGAAAGGGACCCTGGCATCTGGGTCCTCGTCTGAAAACTGCAGCAAGCTGCCCCCAGGGCGCAGCACCCGCAAGCACTCAGCCACCAGCCGCCCAGCCTGGCCTGGCCCCTGGGGGCAGCGCAGCAGTGAATCACACGTGCCCTTGTCCAGCACCAGGTGGAAAGTACCATCCCCAAAGCCACCCCCCTCAAGGTCAGTGGCATCAGCCACATGGAGGTGAAGCTGGGAGAGGGGGTGTCGGGGTGGGGGGACCTCCTGGAGCAGCCGGTGAAGAGACCTGATGGCCACAGGGGACACATCCACACAGGAGATGTGGACAGGGTGTGGGGAGTCTCGGTATAGCCCCAGGCCCAGATCCGAAGTGCCACAGCCCACGTCGAGCACCCGAGTGGGGCTGGGATTAGGTTCAGGGGGGCCGCAGCCCCGCAGGGTTGGGAGCAGGAGCCCGGAGATGGCCCTGTAGTCAAAGAACCAGTTGAAATGGCTGGGGGTGCCAGCTGTGTCCTGCTGTGTGTAGAAGCGGTCCCATGTACCGGGCTGGGCCATGTTGTGGAGCAGGCCATCTGCGGGGAGGAAAGAGGGGTCAGTCCATGGGATGGGGAGTCGGTAGGGGGAGGGGGGAAGATCCCAGCAGGGCCCACAGGGAGGGGTCTGAAGCGCTATAGAGCTGGGATTGCCCAGTCTCAGCTCAGGCCTAGGCTGGGAAGGGTGGATCCCAGCCCTGTGGAGTTATGCTGGAGGGGTATGGGAGAGCCCCTGCAGCCCATGCAGACTCCCTTTGGGTGGCTGGGTGATGCAGATGGTGCAACCCTATCCTGGAGCAACCCTACACAGAGCCCACATATGCTGCGGAGCTGGGGATGAGGTAAGTGAGACTGAATGCTCCATTTCTGGGGCTGTGATCCCCCTGCCAACTGGCCCCATAGTGCTAGGACCACCCCTCCCCCCAGTCTGATTCCCTCTCCCCCATCATAACCCAGCCTGACTCCATATGACCAGGATCCTCACCTCTCCCCCAAATAGGGCAAGGACCCTTCCCACCCCTGTCCCCCAATCTGATCCCATCTCCCCACCTTACCCATAGGGCTGAGATCCCCATCTCCCCCACCCCTAGGCTAACCTCATAGGGCTGGGCCCCAACTGTGAGAGGCCAGGACCCCCCATCTTCCCCCCAACCTATCACCCCTATACCTCCCAGCCTTACCCCATGGGCCCACCTCATCTCCCATGCCCCCAGCATGATAGTCTAAACCAATGGGACTACGACCCCCGCCTTCTGCCCCTACAATTGATCCAATGGGCCTGGGAACCCCCATCCCTCCAGGCCTCACTCCATGGCCCCCCTCCCCCTGAACATGCCTGTGCCTTTCCCGGTGTCGTCGGAGACCCCTGGCAGCGGCACCCACTGCGGAGACTGGACACACCCGAGCCCATCCTGCCTAGACCACCCCGCCGGGGAGCCGGCACCCACCTGCCCAGGAGCAGAGCGGCCGGAGCAGGGTCCCCAAGGCCGGGCCGCCCCGCGGGAGGAGCATGAGCGCTGCCATGCGGCGGCTGCCTAACGCCGGACTCCCGCTCCTTGGGGTGCGGCGGGGCCTCGCTGCCCAGCCCCGCCCACTTCATGCGGCCCTGTGCTCGGAGAGGCAGGGCCTGGAGACTAATCCCCACTCAGGGACCCAGCCCTGAGCTCCCCCCCCCCCCCCATCCCCAGCTGTAACTCGAGCCTGCCCGCGGGCCTGAGAGCAGGTTCCCCTCCTCAGTGAAGCTACGTGGCTTTGGTCACAGTAAGCAGCAGCGGGGGATTAGCCTCTTGCTGGCCCCCCTCTACTCCATGGCTGGGCAGCCCCCGCCCTAGGAGCTGCGCAGCCTAACGAGCCCCAGGGGGCCCCTGCCGCCCATTAGCGAGGGGCTGGTTCATGGCCAGAGAGCAGGGTTCAGTTTCACAGGGATATTTTCCTCGCTCAAGTATGAGGGGGTAGCCGTGTTAGTCTGTATCTACAAAAACAACAAGGAGTCTGGTGGCACCTTAAAGACTAACAGATTTATTTGGGCATAAGCTTTCGTGAGTAAAAACCTCACTTTTTGCATCCGAAGAAGTGAGGTTTTTACTCACGAAAGCTTATGCCCAAATAAATCTGTTAGTCTTTAAGGTGCCACCAGACTCGTTGTTTTTTCCTCGCTCAGGCAGCTTGGTCTCCACCACGTCCCCTCCCAGAAACGGCTGAGGCCAGCCAGCGCTTTAACACGAACGCCCCCCATGGTGTCCCGCAAACAGAATCAACCAACAAGAGGGTTTGAACTCCATTCAAATCTTTATTAGCACAAAGAGCATGTTCATTGAGCTTTAGTGCAAGGCGTTCACGCGACCTCTTCCCCAGCACTTCTGTTCAGAGGCACCTGCTTTGCCAAGGTCAGGATCTCTTCAAGCCCCATGCTACAGAGGCGTTAATGGAGGCGAGAACGAGACTTACCAAGATCACCCAGCAACAGAGCAAAGAATAGAACCAAGGCCACCTGACTCCCACTACAGGAGTCTATCCAATAGGCTGCACTCACCCCACAAGCCCGCCTACGCAAAAACGTGCACTACTTCAAACTAGAATACCTCACCTCTGTTTAAAAGCAACTTCACTTAACACTCTACTCTGTCCAACAGATGTAAGCCAAATAGAAACAAAGTTGGTTAAATTTAAGTCCCCAGGACCTCTTTGCTAAATTGTGCAAACAGACAAGTCTGAACAGTCACCTGCCCCATATCGGTGTCATCTTGGACCCGGAGCATTAGCTCTTCCACAGAGGGACTGGGGGCACATTTTCAAAAGGGCTACGTGACACAGAAGCCTAATATCCCGTTTTCAAACTACCTGGGTACTTAAGAACCAGTCCCATTAATTCATGTGGGCTCAGCACCCCTAGGCCCACCACTATCAGCCCCCTGAAAGGAGTATTAATTCCACCCCTCCATTGAGCTCAAGTCTGAGCCCAAGCCGCATGGGGCCAGTTGTAAACCAAGCTAGATGCTATTGTTTGCATGAGGGGTCCCTGCCCTAGGAGCTCACAGCCCCAGGCAAACACACCCGCAGAATCAGTCTCAGCCCCTCCTTAGGCAACAGGTCTCCTAGAGGCATCAGGGCAGCTCTGGAGAGGAGGTTGCAATAACGTCGTGTCTGGTTCCAAGCCCCAGCATCGGTGCGCTCTAGCGACAGGAGTAGAGCTGAATCCTCCCGGCCTTATGGGAGCCTGAGAAAGAAAAAGATTCGTAAGAAACCCCCTCCCCACGATCTGTCACCAGGGCCAGCCACCCGCGACCCCTACCACGGAGGGTTACCCCCACCCCTCAGGAGAGCCCCCTAGTCTGGCACGCAGCCTCCCCACGGGGCCGCAGCTGCGTGTCCCGGTGCTTGAGGATAGAACCAGCAGATGGGGAAGCCGCTGGCACCGAAGACAGAACACCGGGGGGGATGGGATCCCCTTCCTCTGCCTCCGGAGCATTACAGAGCCGGGCACCGCATCGCCCGGGCCTGCCAAGAAAAGGAGGCGCCGTCCTAGGACCCCCAGAACGCTGCTCCCCGATGTCCAGCCACCGCTAGTCGTCCCCGTTCGGACCTCAATCAATCACCGCTCTCACCTTAGATCCCCAGATCGGCCGAAAAATTGTCACTAGAAACGTACCGCGTGTACGCCGCGCCTTATCCTGGCTGCTTATAAGGCAGGCCAGGGAGGGACTCCACGTGCCAGGGCAGGGGCGTGGTCTAGTGCACCTTCGTTGTGACTGGCCAGCCGGCCTCCCAATCAGAGAGCTGCATCCGGCTCTACCCAATCAGAGAACGCGTTGCGAATTCAAATCCCCAGCGCGGCCGGACGAAGGTAGGACACGTGTATGGGGGAGGCGGGAGGAATGAACCGGAAGACAAGTGTGATGATCACATCACGTGGCGTAACCTTCCAGAACCTGGAAGTGCTTTCGTCAGGGGCCGCGAGACCGGGCTCACGTGGGTGCAGCATGGGGACCCCAGGAGGGAAAATCAACCGGCCCCGAACGGTGACTGAGAGCTGCCCCAGCCCTACCCCCGGGGCTCTCCCCAGGGTACCCCACCCGGTGCCCTCCCAGTCCCCATAATCATCCAGTCCCTCATTGGTCTTGTACGGGATCCCCCTCGTGGTCTCAAACCATCTCCTGGGGGTCCTCTCTGGCCCCTCTATTGCCCCCATAACTGAGCCCTGCCTCTCCCTTTGCGACACGCCCAGTCGCTCCTCAGATCCCCTTTGGCGGGTTCCCCCTTCGCATTATCTTGTCTTGGACCCTACCCCCCCCCCCCCCCCCCCCCCCCCAGAAATCGTACACCTTGATCCCCAGTTCTGAAACGTATTGTCTCCTAGGGACACCAGCCCCATCACCCTTTTCCCCCACACATAGCTCTGATCTACGGTATTTCTGCAGTGCTGAGCCCCAGGCCCTTGCTCCCTGCCTCCCCCAACCCTGGGTTGGAAACGGGTGGTGGGCGGGAGGATTTTATTTCTCTCCAACCCCCAAATTCTCTCTGGCTCCCAACAAGCTGGGGACCATCAGACCCTCCCTCCTCTGGCATTGTCATTTGCTAAGTGTTTTATGATCTGGATTCTATACTGTTTTGCTGGGTCTGTGGCTTTGTGTCCTGTGCCCTCCCTGCCTTCCACCTGGGGTTTCCTAGCCCCATGGCTGCTCCAGAGGTGCTACTGGTGCCAGGTGGTGAGTTAAGAGCCTTGTGCTTTTCCTCCCTTAGGAGCTGAAGAAAAACCTCTTCAAAAGACGCCGGGTTTTAAGCAAAGAGAAAAGAAGGAAGCACCAGATTACAGGAGCTGTGGTGGACGAGGGACTGATCACCATCCACCACCTGAAGAAGCGTGCGTGAGTCCCCCTTCCAGATGCTGCTCTGCGACGGAGGGCCAGGGAAGGGCATTTAACTATCCCAGCTCAGAATAACAACAAGGAGTCTGGTGGCACCTTAATGACTAAGAGACTAAAGTAACTTTCACTCTATGCATCTGAAGAAGTGAGGTTTTTACTCACGAAAGCTTATACCCAAATAAATCTGTTAGTCTTTAAGGTGCCACCAGCCTCCTTGTTGTTTTTGTAGATACAGACTAACACGGCTACCCCCTGATATTTGACACCAGCTCAGAATAAGCTCAGCGGCCCCTAGAAACATTCAGGCCTCACCATCTCTTCAGGCACCTGGGCTCTATCCCCAGCTTTGGGAGGGTTGTGGGGTCTAGTGGTTAGAGCAGGGGGCCCTGGGATCCAAGGCTCTTGGGTTCTGTTCCCAGCTCTGGGAAGGGGGTGGGATCTGTGGTTTTAACATACTGGAGTCTCCATGGTAACAGGGAGAGCAGCGAGCACCTGCAGCTGGGAGGTAGTAGACGCTGCTGATTCAACTGCTTCTTCTGGTTCCTGCCCCGTCTCAGGGTGTAATATGGCTTTGGGTATCTCCCCTCACAGTTCCAGCTCACGAGCCAACATCACCCTCTCAGGGAAGAAGCGGAGGAAGCTGATGAAGCAGATCCGTCATGCTGCCAAGGAGAAAGCCACCATGCAGGGTAACCCCTTCTTGGCTGTGGCCCATGAGGCTTGGGGGAGGGTGTGTGTGGTCAGGGTCCTGAAATGGGTGAGTAACCCAAAGGGGGCCAATGAAGCTAAGAGCAGGGATGGACAGACTCTGCTCTGAAGAGGGGGCAAAGTTCAGGGTCTTCCGGCTCCTAAAATCTCATGATACTCACAATCCCCAGAATCTTCTGGGGCTTCCTGGCTAGTCCAGCGTCCATAATGCTGGACTAGGCCACGGATGGGATCAAATTCCTGCCTCCGCCACAGACTCCCTGTATGACTTTGGAGGAGTCACTTCATCTCTTTGAGCCTCAGTTCTTAGTCTGTCCAGTGGGGATAATGATGTTTCCTTTCTCCCACCCTGTTTAAATGGGAAGCAGGGACTCTCTCTTCTCTGTGACGGGGGCCCCCTTGCATCTTGGCCGGGCGTGACAGAGATTACAATACTGTTATCTGCGCACAAGTGATTTTCCTTTTCTCTTGAGCAAAGTTGAAGCTGTGAACCTGGCACAGACAAAAAAAATCACCGGCAGTGGGAGGAGAAAGAAACTTGCAGCCTCCCAAGACGTGGAGATGAAGGAAGCAGAGGCTGGGCCAGGACTGGACAGCTGAACCACCGACTCCAAAACTTGGAATTTGCCCCACCCTTGCTTGCTGCATTGATGCCTGCAGCTCTGTGACTTTCCAGCCTCCTTGGGGCAGAGAGTGTCTTGTTCTCATTCTCCTGGCTCTGTTCTATGCCGGACCCTGGGTGAATGGTCAGCTCCCAGCATCTCTGGCCTCTACCTGCTTTTCTAGAGCTGAAGCAATGCCAATCCCATCTCTGTGGGAAGTGACTGGCTGAACTGGAGCTTTGACGTGTGACTCAATGGTATCCTGTGAAAGAAATAAAATCATGGCTGGTCCCTCCGTGGGGCCAGAGGCACTTGGTATCTCAGCTTGTTTGCGCTGCTGCCTTTGGGGCTTTTCCATTGCGCCCCTCATCCCAGCAGTCTGTGTTGAGCATGGCGGCTGTAAGTCAGGGTCGAGAAGGGGGCTTTGTTTGTGGGAGGGAAGGGGACAGTGGCCGTGTATGAAATGAACCTTACCATCTCCCTCTGGCCTGACCCCTAGAGGGACAAGCAAGGGTGGGAGGGGCTTTTTTGGTAATGAATAGTCTCCTTCAGCTTGGCCTTTAGGAGATAGGAACTGAGCTGGGCTAGATGGGTCTCAGGGCAGTGGTTGTGGTGGGTCATTCCCCTTCAGGTGGAGCATATCAGGAGGGCTCCTTCTGGGGCAGGGGCTGACTGTGCTGCGAGTGTCTGTAGCTCACAGTTGTCTTAGTACAGCCATGACCAGGTGCAGCAGGGAGCCTGTTCCCTTTATTGGCTGAACACTCAGGGAACCTTCTCCAGCCCCGGTTAGCAATAAGCAGACTCGGGGAACATGCTGGCATGATGGTTTCCTTGGCAGGAGGGGATGCTGTCCAGATGCAGAGGGATCCCTTCAGATCATACACTAAGGGGTGAGGGGTCAGGAGGAACTGTGGGAAGAGGTCAAGGAAGCTCCTACCTTACAGCTACTGCTGGACTGCACAGTCTGTATGAGGTGGTAGGGGTGCGTGACTGAAGCTGGGTATCACACCTGGGGTAAAGAGGGGCCAGATGTATTATTATTGCCACTAACAGCATCAAACTGCGTCAGGGCAGTGCCAAGATGTTCCCCTCTAAGCCTACAGGCAGGATTGCCCAGTGGGCGCAACATGCTATGCATTATCTAAATCAACAGGGATCTTGGTGCTGGAGACAAGAGACTGGGGGATCACTACTGGTGCATGAATGAGGCAGGACGCTGGCCTGAAGGGGCCACATCAGCCAGCTCGGAAACCCAGCCCTGCTCCTACTTTCATTAGTCACTGACAAGGCTTCTATGGATGGCAGGGGGCTAGGTAGAGCCCTGCGCAGATACAGAAATTTGGATCCACAAAGATGGCAAACAATACAACCACATCCATGGATGCAGATATCTCTGGATCTAAAGCAGATATCTGCAAATGTGATGGTCTCTAGGGATAGGCATGTGCTTTATTGTCCCAATTGGGAGGGCAGGTCCCTTGGCAATGCTGTCCTGCGGGGACTTGGGGTGGGAGGGACTTACAGTGGCTGTCCCAGCACTGGGGGATTTGCAGTGGCTGGAGGGCGGTAGTGCTATCTTGGGGATCCAGGTTGTCCCTCAGTTCTAGCCTTGCTGCCAGACCTAGCACTAGTGTTTGGTACAAACCATAACAAACCTTCCTGTGCTGGGGGATGGGGGAGGACACCCAAAAGTGAAACCCTTTCGCATGGGAACCCAACAAGGCTTAGATGCCCCCAGCCTAGATTTCTGCTCAGTCTCCATCCCAGATCAAATCCGCCTGCCCCAGGTAAGAGATCTCTCTCTCTCTCTCTCTCTCTCCAGACCAGACCCTCAACTCACCACCAACCTCACAGCCTCCCTACTCCCCACAATTCAGAAGGTGGCAAATCTCCAGTGCAGGACCCACCATCCAAGCCCCCAAATCCCCCCAGCTGAGCATCTCTTCCTAGCCTGCCCCCAGCTCAGCACCCAACCCATCAGCCAGATTCCCAAATCCATTCCCTAGTGAGACACCCCATCTAGCCCATTTCCACCAACCTTGCACCCTCCCTGGCCTGATCATCATCTCCCCAACGTACCGGGGCAGGAACCTTCATATCGGGCACCGGGTGCGGGAGGGGCTATTTCGCTGTGACACCTTCCCTCAGTGCGCAGGCGCGGAGCGAGCCTGAGTGCTGGCACCGGGACCCCCCCCCGGCCCGGGATGTCAGCGCTGTGCGATCCCCCGGGGGCAGCGCCGCCAGGGCCTCCCCAGAACCCGGCCCATGGGGCCCACCCGCCGCTCAGGTATAGGGAGCCCCCAAGCAGACCTCCGACTGGGAACCCCCGAGGCCTTGAGTCCCACAGCCCCTCCCCCCGGGCAGGGACCTCTCACTGGGAACCCCAGGAACAGGGATGCCGCATAGGGAAACCTCCAGAGCTACAACCCCTCCCACAGGGACCCTGCCTTCCCTGGCAAAGCCCCCCACAGGGAACTCTCGTCTGGGGTCTTGAACCTATCAACCTTCCTCCTTCCCCACACCCCTTCCTGACTAGATCCCACCTCCCAGGAACAGGGACCCTTTCCCTCCAGCTGCCCAGCAGGAAATCCCCACTGCCCCCTTCACCTGGAGCCCCATAATCCCCACCTCTACCCGGGGAATTTGATCCCCAGCCAGAATCCCCAGGACCCCTCTGCTGTTTGGCAGGGACCTCCCAAGCAGGAAATTCCCCTTTCTCCAGGTTTTGTAGGCCCACAACCCATCTGACCAGGCTATCCAACTGCCCCAGCTAGGTACCTCCCTACCAGGTAGGGACTGATCACAATCCCTTCCTGAAATCCCCTTCTTCTCTAAGTCCTGGAGTCCCATGACAGCTTTATGGGTCTGTTCTCTCCTGAGTCATCAGGTGCTGCTTGATGTTGGGGGAGCAAGGTTTAAAGCCCAGCCCCAGTGGGTTGTAGGATATAATGTAGTTATAATCGACTTCCTAATGCATGAGAAAGGGAACTGCAGGCTGGCGACCCCTTCATAGGATGAATGACTGGCGGCCACTCCAGAATCCTTGGGCCTGCTCTCCCTCTTCCCCTCCCCCCCCACAGTGCAGTGGACCCCCCCCATCTCTCCAGGTGCTAAAACCACGTGGGAGTGAATTTTGGGGTCCCGCATCTTGTGCTCCAGAGCTGAGAATCCTTCTGGGATGTCAGGCTGCTATCTAGATACGTATATATTCTCCATCTCTGCAATATTGCGGTGCCTCACGCTCACTTATCCCTATGGCACCCTTTCCATCCCCACTGTAGCCAGGAACAGAATCCAGGTGCCCTGGTTCTGAGTCAAGTGCCCTACCCACTAGATAGCCCCCCCCCCTCCCCAATAGCATGAGAGCTGGTGATGAGGATGATGGTGAGGAGACTTGGGATCCAGGCTTCAGGGGAGGTTGGAACATACATCCCTGCTTGCAGCCTGATGCTATCTGTGCTTCCCCCTCTTGTTCACAGTTCCCAGGAGCTGGCCCAGGAGATCAAAGCCTTCCTGAGCGGTGTGGACCCTGTGCATGGTAACAAGCTGACCATCAAGGAACATGCCCGCTGTGCCATCCTGCTGCTGCGCAGCCTGCCACCTGCGCGCAGCGCCGTGCTGGACCATCTGCGCAATGTCTTCGATGAGTATGTCTGCACCTACTTGTTGGAGCTGGAGAGCAGTGAGGGAGGGCTGGGTGCCAGGCGGGCTCAGGGGCCCAACCTCGACGACGTTGTGCAAGAGATCCAGAATGTGCTGTCTGAGTTTGTCCGCATGAACCCCAAGGCCTGGGCACCTGTGGTCTCAGCCTGGTCCATAGACCTGATGGGGCAGCTGAGCAGCAAGTACGCAGGGCGGCATGGTGTGCCCCACGCCTCCAGCCTCAATGAGCTGCTGCAGCTGTGGATGTCGTGCAAGGCCACTCGGACGCTGATGGACATCTACACCCAGTGCCTGTCCTCCATGATCAGCACCTGCCCCGATGCCTGTGTGGATGCCCTGCTGGACACCTCAGTGCAGCATTCTCCGCACTTCGACTGGGTGGTGGCTCACATTGGCTCCTCTTTCCCCAACACCATCATCAGCCGCGTCCTCTCCTGCGGCCTCAAGGACTTCTGCGTCCACGGGGCAGCCCCTGTCGACCTGCTCTTCCCCACTGCCGCTGACAAGCGGGTGCCCAAGATTGCCTCGGTGGTGGGCATCCTGGGCCACCTGGCCTCGCGCCACTCAGACAGCATCAAGCAGGAGCTGCTGCGGATGTTCCACGAGAGCCTGGGCCCCGTGCGTGACCAGCAGCAGAAAGCTACAGTGCCCTTCCTGCTGCAGCTGGCCGTCATGTCGCCCATGCTGCTGGGGACTATCTCCTCCGAACTGGTGGACTCCCTCAAGCCGAGCGTGCTGAGCCAGCTGCACCAGCACTTCGCTGCACTGCCCCGCGAGGACTTGGAGAACATGGTGAGCATTGTAGTGCATCTCATCTGCCAGACGTCAGTAGGGGCCTACCGTATCCTGCAGTTCCTGGTCAACACGGCCATGCCAGCCTCGGTCATCACCACCCCAGGGTTGGCCGTCCATGACAGCGTGCGCGAGGCCTGTGACCGCATCATCCAGCTGTTGCTGCTCAACCTGCAGAAGCTGGTGTACAACCGGGGCTCGGCCAGCCTGGGGGACGCCCCGCCCCGGGCTGTGCCCTTCCTGGATGAGCTGAAGGGCCACGTGCGGGAGCTCTGCGTGGAGACGCTGCGGCTAGAGCGCAAGCGCTTCCTGTGGCAGCATCAGCTGCTGGGGCTCCTCTCAGTCTACTGCACTCCCAGCTGCACCACTGACGCCCTCTTCTACTTGCTGACGCTGTCCCGGAGCCAGGAGGAACTGGGCCTGGCCACGCAGCTCTACGCTGTGCTGAGCTCCTGCATGAGCGACCTGCTGCCAGCCACTGTCAAGAAGTGCGTGTGCCAGATCCACATGGGGGGGCTGTCGGAGCAGCACATGGTGCAGCTGTTCCACAACCTGGCCCTGATTGTGCAGTGGGAGGGGGAGGGCCCTGCCTCCATGAGCGCCCAGCTAGGGGCTGTCCTCTCTCTGCACCTCTATGACCTCGGGCAGCTGCTGCTGCATCGCAATCCCGAAGTGGCCGAGGCTGCCTCCCTGCTGCTTTCTGTCTGTCCCTTGCCCCGGACCATCCGGCCGGCTCACTTGCTTGTCATCATCCGTTCAGCCGTGCACCAATTCTTCCTGGTGCTGCACCGCCAGTGCCCCACGGGCATCAGCTACAGCACCCGGCTGCTCTCCCGTCTTAGTGGGGCCTCTCCAGCTGCCATGAAGGCCATCCTGCAGCAACTGGTGGAGGGAGCCCTGCACCCAGGGAATGCTGAGCTCTTTGGAGGCCTGGCCGAGCTGTCTGCTGGGGATGATGCCAGCCTGGAAGGCACCAGGATCTCCCTGTTGGACATCAACCGGCGCTTCACAACTGCCGTCAATTTCTCTGGCAGTGTGTGGTCAGTATTCCATGCCGGGGTGATTGGGCGCGGGCTGAAGCCACCCCAGCCCGCCCGGCGGCAGGAGCCTGAAGAGATTGTGCACAATGTCCAGAACTTCCTGAGCCTGCTGCTGCGCTGCTGCCGGGGCGGGCGCTACGGTGCGCCTGAACCCCCGGCCCACACAGTGGCTGTCAACCCCGAGGCAGCCAAAGCAGTGGCTGTGGTGCTGGTGGAGAGCGTCTGCCCCGACGTCACCAACAGCGAGCTGGGCTGGCCGCCCGAGGAGCACACTCGCAGCACGGTGGAGCGCGACATCCAGATCTGCAGGCGCTTCCGTGACAACCCGCTGCTCTTCCAGCTGCTGCGGCTGGTGGCAGCCGGCCCCCCAGCCCTGTGCTACTGCTCCGTGCTGTTGCGTGGCCTGCTAGCCACCCTCATGGCCCACTGGGAGGCCTCACGTCACGGTGACACCACCAGCTCACCGTGGCACCTGCACGCCTCCTGCGCCCTGGTGGCCTGCATGGCTGAGGGCTCCCTGCTGCCGCCAGTGCTTGGCAACATGCACGAGATCTTCCACCAGCTGGCGCCCTTCGAGGTGCATCTGCTGCTGCTGAGCGTCTGGGACTACATGCGGGACAACAGCCCCCTGCCCCAGAAGTTCACCTTCCAGGCCGATAAGGGGCTCTTCTTCCGCGACTTCTCCCGTGACTGTGACGTTGGGAAGTACCTCTGCGTGCTGCACAGTGTGCTGCACAAGAATATCGACCGCCTGGGGCTGCTGTCAGGGCGCTTCCAGACCTAGCGCTGCCCCCCATCCTAGGACAGTCCTGGACTCCTCCCACGGCACAGCCACCCCTGCCATCTCAGGACAGTCCCAGACTTAGCTCCTGCCTCACTCCTAAGACACTGCAGTGGCTGCTTGAGTGGGGGGGGATGGGACATTTGACTTTTTTTTTTTTTAATCAATTAAGAGTAACTGTAAAATTCTCCCAGGGTTCAGTGAGGGGGTCACGGTACCTCCCACACAGTCGCTGGAGCTGCAGGCAGGAGCTGGTGCAGCTGGCACTGGGGAAACTCCACCCCCTTGTCAGTTTCTCTCAGGGACTGGGAGCTTTAGTTTCTGGTTCCAAGGGGCTTGATGGCCCAGGTTTCGGCTGCCCTGGGGTAGTGAAGGGCCCTGGGCCACCCACAGTGAGGCACTGAGCATGCTCAGCAGGTCCCAAGGCCCCATCAGCTCACTGCAAGTGCTCCCAGGCTGCTGGGCTCTTGTCTCCCCACCCCTTGTGGGGGAATTACAGCAGGGCCACAAGGTCATGTCTCTGCCCTGGGACCCAGCTAGAGAAACTGGCTGGGGGTGGGAAGTGGGGGATACAGATGTGTTCAGTACTTCTGTTCCAGCCCACCTTCTCCCCCCACTCCCTGGTGCTGCTGAGCTGGGCCTGGGTGGATTCTGTTCCTGCTCTATTTTTAGAGCTGCTGTGGACAAGGGGGTCTCAACAGAGCGTAGACACCCAGGGGCCAAAACCAGCCTCCACCTCCATCTACCACTATTGGATGGGCTCTGCTGTGGTTAGCAGGGGCTGTGTGCTGGCGCAGCCTGGTTCAATCATCCTCCGAGCCACCATCTCTCTATTGTCATGGCCGGCAACCACATCCTGCTTTGGGATCAATGGAACAGGAATTGTCTGAAGACTCCAGCTATTCAGGGGGACAAAGGGGTGCCACATCCCACACAGCTCAATCTGCTGTCGCCTTTGCCAATTCCTTCTCCTTTTCAAAATAAAGACTGAGAAGGGACTGTTGCCCCTGCAGTTGGTGTTGGGGGGTGGGGGTAAGGCCCCAGGACCTGCAGCTTGGGGGTTGAGGAAGTTATAGTAAAGGAGCGGAGGCATGTTGGGGGCCTCTGTGTTTGAGAGAGGTGTGCACATGGACTTGGTGTGAGTGGGTTGGGGTTGTGACTGGATGTGTTGCCAGCAGAAGATGGGGTGGGGTGGGGGGCAGGATGCCTGGGTTCCATTCCCAGCTCTGCCTCGCACTGGCTGTGTGATCGCAGGGGCGAGGGGGGGTAGGTATGTGGTGAGGTACGTTGGGGACTGTGTGTGCGGGTGGCAGCGGAAGCCCCCTCCTCCCGCGATGACTGTTTCCTGCCTCTGAGCTGAGCCCCCGTGTGTCTGGGTCACGGGGGAGCGGTAACTTCTGCCCCAGCTGCCTGTTCGGTCCCCCTCAGCATTGCTGGGCTCCCTGGAGCTGGAGGCTCTGTCTCCACGAGGGTGACCCTGCGGAAGTGTCAGCACCCCCAGCTGGCCACGTGCTGCCCGAGCTCAGGAGCCTGGGCCGGCGGTGCGCGGCCCCACAGCGCTCAGGCAGGACTGAGCAGAGCCGGGATCCCTTCGCCAGGGCAGGGGACCCCCTGGGCGTGGGCAGCAGCCGCTGGGCGTCACCTTGGCCTGGGGCCCGGAACATCCGGGCTGTAGCCCAGGGACCTCCCAGAACAGAACGGGACCCGGGCGTCCGGGACCGACATCATTAATATTCATGACCGGGGCGGGGCCTGTACAAATAATTCAGCAACGAGGCGGGCGGGCGGGGCTCAGGCCGCGCCGGGCCAATGGGGAACCGAGCCGTGCTGGCGGGGGTGGTGTGCGGGGTCAGGCTCGATCCAAGATGGCGTCGAAGAGGTGAGAGTGGGGGCCGGCGGGGAACCGGTACCCAGAACCCCCCGGGGCAGGAACCCGCCCCCGCTAGGGCCCCGAATCCCAATCGAGTCCGACCCCGGCCCTGGGTCCCCCGAGACCATCCCCGACCCAGGCCCCCCAAATACCAGCCCGTCCCCCCTCCCCCGCCCGGCCCAGGGCCCCCCGCCAGATACCAGCCTCTGTTCCGCCCCCACCCTAGAGCCCCCCACTACCAACCCCTCCCCCTCCCTAAGCACCCTCCTCTCGGTTCCTGTCCCAGCCCAACTACCCTCTACTTGGCCACCCCCAGAGACCCCCAAATACCAGCTTCTTCCCACACATGCTCTGTGCTCAGCCCCCAGAAACCCTCCCTCAGATATTAGCTCTTCCCCCCCCCCCTTCCCCCAATACCAGCACCCCCAACCAAAGCTCAGGCTGCCCCCTAGACTCCAGCTCTGGTCCGTCCACTGGGGTCCAGCCAGAACCTGCTAACTGCACCCAGGGCAGCTGGTTCAGAGCCTGGGCTGGCAGTGCCCTGGGGCTGTCCACTACCTTCTGCTCCCTTGTCTCCGGGGGGGGGGGGGGTGAGGGGCTTTCAAGTTCCTGAAAATCCCTTCCCACCCCCCGAGCCACTTCTGCCTTTTGCACTGACTGCTGCCCTAAAATCCCCTGTCCCAGCGGATGCTGGGGGCCAGCTCTGGCAGGGAGGGACTGTGGGGGGAGCAGCCCTGGGAGTGGAGGTCTGGGGGCATTGTTCCCCTCCCCAGGATAATGGGAAGCATTAGTCCTGGTGGCAGGGGGCTCGATATTAGGGCTCCAGGGGTGTAGTGGGGCCAGGTAGGAAGGAACGGGTAGGCTCGTGTGGCCAAAGCCCTTCCCTGATCCCTACCTGTGCCAGTGCCCCTCAGTCGTGTCCTGCAGCCCCTGCTATCCCAGCACTGGGCTCCCCATGCACAGTTCTGCTGGGGCCCTTTAGTCCAGACCCGCAGCGCTGGGATTTGCCCTGATGCAGGGGGGAAGAGTTCATGCTGTAACAGGGTGGCTGGTTGGCACCGAGTAGCAAGCCCCATTCACATGGTGCTGCATGGCCCTGCGGCCTGTGTCGCAAGCGCTTCCTGCAGGAAGGTGCCCTTTGCTCCGTGCCAGCGTGAAGGGACCCTGTCCTTCATCTTCTCCCCCTGCTGCATCAGGAGCTGCCCCAGCGAGGGTGACTGCCAGGTAGAACCTCTCCCAGTGCCCCTTGCCTGCATGTCGGAGGGGCCCGTGGGGCAGAGGGACCCAATAGCAGGTCCTTTAATGAGTCCCATGGCTCATCTGGCTCACCTGAGGCTTCTGCCCTGGGAAGTAGGGAAATGGGCTTCTCACAAGAGTCTGGCAGGATGAGGGGCTCTGGCGGCTATGTTTGCCCTGTCCTGAGTGCCAAGTGCTGGAGGTGGGTGCCCCTAGGGCAGGACCTGTGCTGAACTGCCCCCTGCGACCCATGGTGCCCATGTAAGGGGGGCAGTGCTGTCTCTCCTCTCCTGGCACTGGGGCTAACTCTTATGCAGATGCATTAATTCCCCCCAAGTCCCATCCCTGTCCACACACACACACTGGCATTAACCTTAGCAAGGGGCCAATGCTGTCCCTGACTCAGGGCAGGTGCTGGGTACCCTGAAACCAGTGCTGCCCCCTCTGGGAAACCCATGTGCTGGGCTGGGCATTCCCCAGAGCTCGCCTCTTCCGACCCCGGCTCTCTTCCAGGCTGGGGATGGCAGCTCTCACCTGGATGGCTCTTTGCCTCGCTGCTGCCTTTGCTGTGGACAGGAGCAACTTCAAGACATGTGAGCAGAGCTCCTTCTGCAAGTGAGTAGCAGGGCAGGGGCATAGGGCTGAACAAAGCAAAGGGGGAACAGCGAGGGCAGGCAGCAGGAGTGGAGGGGACCGGGCTGGGAGGATCATGGCCCCTAGATGGGACCAGGAGCTGCTGCTCTCTCTGGCCACTCCCCCTTGCAGTGGGTTTCCGTGGGGGGTGGGCTGTTGTGCAGCTCCCAGCCTGGATTTTCCCCCCCAGCTCTCCCCAGGGCAGGGAACAGAGATACAAACAAGCTGTGCTGCTGTTGGGATCTGGAGAGCAGGGAGCCAGGCTGAGCTACTCCCCTGGAGGCTGCACCTGGCGCTGGCTGCTCTAACCCTCCCCCTGTCTCCAGGCGTCAGAGGAGTGTGAAGCCCGGGAGCTCCCCTTACCGGGCACTGCTGGAGTCGCTCCAGCTCAGCCAGGACTCCATGAAACTGCAGCTTGTCAACGAAGTGAATAAGGTGAGGGGGGCCCAGTTCGGGGTGGGGGCTCGAAAGGCCTGTGGCTAAGCTAGGGCCCAGCCCTGAGATGCAGGTCCTGGGTCCGATGAGAGCAGAGGCTGGGTAGGAGTCAGGATTTCTTGGCGGTGCTGGCGGCGTCGCACTGGAAGCTGTTCTGGTACTGTTCAGCAGCAGTGGCAATATTGTAGTTGAGCCATAAGGGGACCTGGTCCCTGAGCCTCCATGCTGCTGGGGGACCCGCTCACCCACAATGAGCAGCATGTTGCATGCATGGTCCTTCTGGACTTCGCAAAGCTCCAGAGCGAGTGGCAGCGTCTAGTGCAGCCAGCAGAGGTACATGACCCTCACGCTCCGGGGCAGGGGCTCGACAGCTCCTTCTCTGGCCTGGTCACATGAGCCGCTGCCTCTGGGCAGCTCAGCTCTGGGGCCAGGGTGTGTGTGGGGGGGCGGGGTCTGTGTGCCCTGGAGTGAGCAGGACACAGTGTGGGTGAGTCCTGGGGGGGTGGCATTAGAGCTGGAGACTAAAGGCTGCCGAGGCCCCAGCTGGTTACTGAGCAGGGACTGGGGTGGCCAGATGAGTTGCGGTGGAGAGGTTGGCAGGAACCCTGTTGGAAAGGACTCAAGCAGGGTAACCCTAGAGCAGCCAGGACACGCAGCCAGACCTCTCTGGAGTCGCCGGTATGTCCCTCAATTCAGTTCCCTCCTATCCGCACGGGTTTGGCACCGCCCCACCATAAATGTGTGTGTGTCTGGGTATGTTGTTTTTAATCTGGACACATCACTTCGGATAACCTGCTAGTCCTCAGCCAGGCCTGGTTTAGCCATTCAGAATACAACTAAAATGTGAATTCATTTAATAATTCTTGTGTACGAAAATCAGTATTTTAGTGGCGTTACGGCACCTTCAGATTTAGGACTAACTACTGCTCCTGGGTTCTTTCTCCAGCTCTGGGAGAGATGTTGGGCCTAATGAGGCAAGGGGACTGGCAACTAGGACTCCTGGGTTCTATTCCCAGTGCTGGGAGGGGAGTGGGAGCCAGTGGGTTGGAGCAGGAGAGCTGGGAGCCAGGACATGCCCCTCCCACCCCGCACAGCAGGATGATGCATGACTCCCCAGCTCTTCAAAGCGATTCCCAGGGTTCCCTCTGGCCAGGGAGACTGGCGTGTCCCCTGTTGGAGGATGCTGGGGGAGGGGAGGCCTTGGGACTGGTGTGAGGCTGACACTAATTCTCCCCAGGTCCCACTCCTGCTGGAGCTGTACGGGCTGCAGGGGAACATGACACGCATCAAGATCAATGAGCTGAGCCCGTTGCGCCCACGTTACGAGGTGCCTGATGTGCTGGTGCGCGACCCACCCACCACCTGGTAAGAGGCCTTACAGGGAGGGGGACCCCCTTTGCTGTGCTTGGGGGAGTTGTGGGGCTTACAGCGGGGGACCCTTGGGCCTGCTCTTCCAGCTGTGCTCCCTGAGTACGCAGATATGGGGGGATGGGCAGGGGGTCCCCCATGGCTCTGGCCCTGCAGGCTAGCGGTGTCCCCTGTCCATATCTCTGCCCTCCATCCCCTCTCTGCTGCCCCCCAGGCTGGCGGTGACGGGCCGGGACGAGAACAGTGTGGAGCTCTCATTGGGCGACTCTGGACACAAACTGATCCTGACAGGGAAGCCGTTCCGCATGGACCTGCTGCACGGGCGGGAGCTGGTGCTGAGCATCAACCCCCGTGGGCTGCTGCACTTTGAGCACCTGCGGCATCGGAAGGACTCGTGAGTACCAGGGGGAGGGGAGCTCAGCTCTGGGCCTCTCCAGCCCGTAGCCCTGGCAGCTGTGAGTGCCTCCCTGCAGGTGGGGCTGTGTCCCTGAGAGCCACCAGGGTTCTGATCCCTGAGGGGTGACCAGCTTCCATTCAGCTTAGTGCGCTCAATCTAAGCCTCTCCCGGCAGGGGGCATATAGGGGGCTGGGCCAGTGCGGTGGCTGCAGGGAGAGCTCCCAGCTACTCCAGCCCTGGCCTCTCCCAGCAGGGGGGGCACTGTAGTGAGGCAGCGTCCATGTTCAAGCTGTTGATGAACAGCCCAAACCCCTCGATTTCTTCTCTTTGGAGACCCTGGTTGGGGGCTGGTTTCAAGGCTGGTCGCTGGGGGGCTGGAGGGGGCAGGGGCTGGGACCCAGCCCCTTGCTGTGACTCTGTTAGGAGGCACAGCTGGGAGGGGGAGCAGTCCCTGCTGCATCTGTTGTGCTCCTTGGGGCGCAGGGCCTGGTGAGGGGCAGGTGAAGGGGGGGGCGGGGATCTCTCTGTCTGGAATTCCATGCACTGACTCTCGCTGTTTCTGTTTTGTTGGTTGTGCCTCCCCCGGCCCCAGTTTCTCGGATAAAGTTAGTAGCTCGGTCGGTAGCTTGTGGGATAAGATCAAGAGCCTTTTCTATAGGTAAATCCACAGCTTCTGCTACTGTCTCTGACCCCCACAACCCGCCCGTAGCCGGGGGCTGTAGTAGTACAGCTGGGGAGCCCTGGGACCAATCCCTTCCTCCTCCCACCGTGTCCAGATTTGGGGAGCCCTGGGGCTGATCCTCCCCCCTCCTCTAATCCCAGGGGGATGGTGTTCACCCACTGCCTCATTGTCTGGGGAGGGGTTGCTCCCTCTGAGCACTCCCCAGACCCTCAGTGACTTAATCCCTACCCCGGTGGCAGGCTGTGCCAGGCAGGCAGGACACACACAGGGAGGGAGCCGGCAGGTGCATGGGACCCCCTAGCTGCTCAGGGCAGGGGCCTGCCTGGGCAGCCACCTGCAGGAGCTAGGGGAAGGTAACATGGGGGCTCTGTGGACTTGGACAGGTAGAATCTGTTTGTGGGTTGTTTCCTCCCAGGGGGCAGGTTGGGGAGGGGCTTTGTCCCCCTGGGGGCCAGGCAGGGCAGGGGGGTGGGCCAGGGAGGGGCTGTGTCTCCTGCGGGAGGAAGGAGTGGGGATCAGGTGGGGAGAGGGTCTGTGCCCTGCCCCAGGGGCCATGCAGGGGGAGTGGCTGTATCCGGGGGGTGGTGGTGGCGGCAGGGACAGGTGAGCCTAGCCCTGCCCCCCTCAGGCTGAATCCAATCTTCCAATGAATGCTGTCAGGGAAGGGGCTGCCCTGGGGCTGGGAGACACCTGGCACTGTCCCCTCCCTCACCGTGGTATTGTAGCCCCAATCTGAGACTCTCTGAACCCCCTTTACACCGTTGTATGCCCCAGCCGTCTAGCTCCATAGGACCCTGCTGGTGGCGGGATGCTTGCTCTCCCTTTGGGCGATGAGACCTGCCCCGAGTATGTTAGCAGGGGGACCCAGCCCCCTGGACTGTGGAGCGTCAGGATGGGGGCAGCACCCTCCCTGGCATAGAGGGAAGGCTCTGCCCGGAGGGAGAGAGTCAGGTCAGGGGGCTCCCTGCAGAGTCTGGGTGCATCTAGGCTGGGCTGTCCCCTCTCACCCCCCGTCCCCGCTAACCTGGTGCCAGCCTGTGCGTGAGTGATTCCTGCTTCTAGAGACTAACGGTGCCTGCCTGCCCTGGAGATGCTGCTGTGCCCAGCTTGGGACGTCATCCCTGGCGCTGCCGTGCCCTAGTGGTGCCCGGGGCAGGTGCTGAGCCGGCTTTTCTTCCCTCTGCCTCTTTCAGAGAGGAGCCAAAGGAGTCAGCCCCAAAGGACGGGGCAGCCGGGGAGGAGACCGAGCCAGCTCTGCCTGGGGACCAGGAGTCCAGTGAGAAGAGCACAAAGGTGTGTGAAAGAGAAGGGGACTCGTGTGGAGCAGGGGGTGGGGGCCCTGTGCAGAGACTCAGGGGGCTGTGGTTGGTAGGACTTGTATGGCGGAGGGGGTAGAGCCTCTGTGGGAGGGGGTAGCTGAACAGTAACTGGGTGCAAAGGCACGTAGAGGACTTGCCTACCGTGCCCCATGCATGTGGAGGCTGGCCTGTTCCCCCAGAAGGGTTCCCCGTGGATGTGAATGGGAGCTTGGGGGCACCCATACTCTTCCCTGCAGCTCCCCTGTCTAACTTCCATTCCACTCAGTCAGAGGAGGTGTCGGACGGGCCGAACCGGGCTGAAGAGGAGCTGGGTTCCTGGGAAGAGACGTTCAAGACCCACACAGACAGCAAGCCCAATGGTGAGAGCCATCCTGACCCCACCGTTGGGTAGTGTGGGGCTAGACGGGCCAATTATTCTGATCTGGAGTGTGGGGGTTACTGAGCTAGACGGGCCAATTGCTCTGATCGGGGCGGGTGGGAGTGTTACTGAGCTAGATGGGCCCACTGGTCTGACCCAGAGAGGGTGTTACTGGGCTGGACAGGCCCATTGGTTGGAGGAGACCAATGCCCATGCCTACCTTGCCCCATAGAGCCTTTTGCTGTGGTGACACTGGGAGTGACGCTGGGCCCCAGCCTGCACAGCCAGCATGGGGGCATCGTGCTGAGGCAAGGAGGTCCCTTTCTGGGCAGGGCCTGGCAGTGCCATGCTGCCCCAGACCCCATGGGCTGCTGAGAGCTGCAGCGTTATCACAACCCTCTCATTCCAGGGCCGACCTCGGTGGGGCTGGATTTCTCGCTGCCTGGCTTTGAGCACGTCTATGGGATCCCGGAGCACGCCGACAACCTGCGCCTGCGCACCACTGAGTGAGGAGGGGGCCCATTGGCGCTGCGGGGGGTTCTGTGCCTGTCTGGGCCCATGGGCGATGTAGGGGTGCTGCTCCTGTTGGGGCTGGGGGGAGAGGAGGCTGAGGGACTGTTGGGGGACGGGATGCTGTTCCTCTCAGGGTTGAGGATGGGAGGGGCAGGGCAGTGACCTGACGTGTCCCCGCAGGGGGGGTGACCCGTACCGCCTCTACAACCTGGATGTATTCCAATATGAGCTGTACAACCCCATGGCACTGTATGGCTCCGTGCCGCTCCTGCTGGCCCACAACACCCAGCGCACCCTGGGCATCTTCTGGCTCAATGCCGCCGAGACCTGGGTGGACATCAGCTCCAACACAGCTGGCAAGGTATGGGGGCACTGGCTCCTGCTGGGCTGGCAGGGCAGGATTCAGAAATTGTCTCCTGGGGGGATAGTGTGTGTGGGGGTAGTTCCAAACGGGGGGAAGGAAGGTGGTTCCAGTGAGGTACTGCGTGGGGATGGCTCTGGGTGGAGGGGTTGGAGGGGGACAGTGGGGGAGCGGGTACTCCCCTACCCCCCATTGCTGATGACTCCCCCTGCAGACACTGTTTGGGAAGATGCTGGATTACATGCAGGGAGGCGGCGAGACTCCCCAGACCGATGTGCGCTGGATGTCGGAGAGCGGCATCATCGATGTCTTTCTGCTGCTGGGGCCTGCGCCCACCGATGTCTTCAGGCAGTACACAGCCCTGACTGGTACAGGCCAGGGAGGGGGAGTTACCCAGCCCTGATGGGTATAGGTGGTGGGGAGAGGGGGATACAAGGCCCTGGTGGGTACAGGCCAGTGGGTGGGGGTACGTGGCCCTGGTGGGTATAGGCCAGGGGAGGGGTTATGCGGCCCTGACGGGTACAGGAGGAGGGAAGAGTTTACGCGGCCCTGATGGGTACAGAGAAGTGGGGATGGGGTTATGTGACCCTGATGGGTCCGTGGGGGTGGCGGGGAGGGCTGTGTCAGGCCAGGCTGGGGGGTCTCTACACAGCCCTGTCAGGGGATCTGGGTGCAAGGGAAAGGTGGCTCCATGGGGTGGGTGGGGCGCCCCATGTATTGATTCCTATTTCCCCCAGGCACACAGGCCCTGCCCCCGCTCTTTGCCATGGCCTATCACCAGAGCCGCTGGAACTACAATGACGAGGAGGACGTGGCTGCCGTGGATGATGGCTTCGACATGCATGACATCCCCTGCGATGTGATCTGGCTGGACATTGAGCACACCAACGGCAAGCGCTACTTCACCTGGGACCCCAACAAGTTCCCCCAGCCCCGCAACATGCTGGGGCGCCTGGCCGCCAAGAGACGCAAAGTGAGAACCCCACCAGTTCCCGCCCCGACTTCTCTGGCACCCACCCACTGATCCCTCCCAAACCCGACTTCTCCGGCGCCTGCTCCCCAACGTGCACCCCCTAACCCGACCCGACTTCTCTGGCGGCCACCCACCAATGCCCCCCCCCCCCCCCCCCCCAAACCCGACTACTCCGGCACCTGCCCACCAACCCCAACCTCCAATCCCCCCCCAACCCTGACCCAACTTCTCCAGCACCCACCCACCAACGTCCCCCTGACCCTACCCTGCCGGGACCTGCCCACCAACGCGCGCCCCCCCCACCCGACTTCTCCGGCGCCCGCTCACCAATGTCCCTCTCCGACCCGACTTCTCCGGTGCCCGTCCACCAATACCTCCCTGACCCTACCCTGCCGGTGCCTGCCCAGCAATGCCCCCCCCCCCCCCCCCCAACCTGACCCCACCGGCGCTCCCCCAAGCCAACTTCTCTGTGCCCACCCAGCAAGGCGCCTGCCCCAACCCGACTTCTCTGGTGCACACTCACCAACACCCCCCTCCCCGACCCCGCCAGCGCCCACCTGCACTCCCCGGGGCTACTTCACTGGGGACCTCAGTCGGTTCCCCCAGCCCTGCAGCGTCCTGGGCCAAGAGATAGAAGGGGAGATGTCCCCACCACCTTGAACCACTGGGGTGGCTGCCGGTAGGAGGCCCTCTGTGAGGTCCCTGCAGGGGTACATGGCCATGAGCCCAGCCTGAATGGCAAGGAATGCCCTGCCCTGCCTGACCCCCCCCCCTCGGACTGTGGGGGTGCCCGGTTCAAGTCTCTGGCCCCTCCCCCCAGATGGTGTCCATTGTGGACCCGCACATCAAGGTGGACAGCGGGTACCGGGTCCACAACGAGATCCGCTCCCGTGGCTTCTATGTCAAGACCAAGGATGGCAGCGACTATGAAGGCTGGTGCTGGCCAGGTGAGCTGGGGATGCTGTTAGGATGGGGGACAGGGCTGTGGCCCGGGACAGGGTCGGGGTGGGGCTGGCCAGGAGAGGGTGCCTGGCAGAGTGCTAGGCATGGAGTCCCTAGGGTTTCACTAATCCTCCCATTTTCTCCCCCCCTCCCCTCCCCCCCCAGGCTCGTCTGGCTACCCTGACTTCACCAACCCTGAGATGCGTGCCTGGTGGGCCAGCATGTTCTCCTACGACCAATATGAGGTAGGGTGGAAGTGGGGCCATGGGCGGGAAGTGGGGCCATGGGGTGAGCTGTCCCCACACTCAGGTTGGGGGTCCAGCATTGGGCTGTCCCTTGACTCAGCAGCTTTTCCCAGGTGGGGCAGGAGGACTGGGGTGCTGCCTGTGTCTCATTGCCCCCCCATCCCCCAGGCCTCCATGGAGAACTTGTACGTTTGGAACGACATGAATGAACCATCCGTGTTCAACGGCCCCGAGGTGACCATGTACAAAGACGCCCTGCACGAGGGCGGCTGGGAGCACCGCGACCTGCACAACCTCTACGGCTTCTACGTGGTGAGGGGGTGGGGAGCACTTGGGGGGCACTGCCACCTGTACAACCTTCTATGTGGTGAGGCGGCCTGGGGGGGAGGGGGGGAGGGGGCACTGCCACCTGCACAACCTTCTACGTGGTGAGGGGACCCTGGGGGGCACAGCCATCTGCACAACCTTCTACATGGTGTGGGGAGGCACCAGGAGTGTTGGGAGCTCAAGAGCCTGTGGGGGGAGGGTTGGCCCATGGCTCGGGGATAGGGAAGTCACCCCCATGGTGAGATCCCAATGAGGGGGGTTCCCAGTGGGGGAAGAGTGTCACTCACCTGGGGTTGGGGATTGCAACCCCATGATAGGCTCCCAGGGGGATGGGGTTTCCCTAAGGAGTGGGGAGGTCCCAGTTGGAGAAAGGTGTTGGCAGACTCTGCCCGTCACCCTCACAGGGTCTCTTTTCCCTCCGGCAGCAAATGGCAACAGCACAGGGACTGGAGCAGCGCTCGGGGGGCCTTGAGCGCCCCTTCGTGCTGAGCCGTGCCTTCTTTGCCGGCTCCCAGCGCTACGGTGAGTGTGTGCGGGGGGGCGGCGCTCTGACCCCAGGCGCCCTTGCGGGGGCAGGTAGTGAAGAGGTTGTGATGGTTTTCAGGGGACCCAGGACTGAGACTGTGAGCTAGGATAATGGAAACAAAAGGGTCCCACACAAACCAGAAGCAGCACCCACTTTCTTGAGACACGTCGCAGGCTGATCTCCTGGCGAAAGCCCTTTCGCTCACCCTGAATATCCTTTGCAGCCTTTCAACCAAGGCTGGTTGTGATCATTTTAATGAATGTGATTGCACTGCCCAATTGCTTCCTACATGAAGGAGAAAGGGGGGGCTTCTTGCCACCTTTTATCCCCCAAATTTCCTTGTCTGTCCCCAGGGTCACCCCATGGCAGTGTGCCACCTCCCTGTTGATTTCACATCCCTCCCCCCTCTTGACTTCATACGCAATCGGGGCTTCTGCAGCGTTGGTTTACAATGCTCCATTTACATGCTGCCCATAAGCCAGGTGAATGCACACCTGCTATGGTGGAAAGCTGTTGGGCAGCTCTGCCTGGGTACCGCCTGGCAGACGGCGTGGTCAGTATTCACAGGTATCTCCCGTCGTATCTCCATACGTTTCACACCAATAGCAATGACTAGTCTGAGCCTGGCTTTCATTTAAGACCTGGCACGAGTATTTTTGGTGCACCAGACTGCACATCCCAGGGTCAGGGGAGTCTTGTAACCCCCTTGAGCACAGGGGACTGCTCTGTCCTTACTCCTTTCTCTGGCGCCCACCCCCTCGCAGGCGCGGTGTGGACGGGAGATAACGCGGCCGAGTGGGACCACTTGAAGATCTCCATCCCCATGTGCCTGAGCCTGGCCCTGGCAGGCATCTCCTTCTGCGGTGGTGAGTGTGTGCATGGGGCAGGGCTTGCCTTGGCTGCTGGCCTTGGCTGCTCTCCTTCCAGGCTGTGGCTGAGGGCTAGGGGTTGGCAGGACAGGGAGGTGGGGGGCAGTTGGGGGTCAGACTGGTCACTCCTACCTTGGCACTGTCTCTGTGGATTGGGGGCCTGAGGGGCTTAGGGTCAGGCTTTCACCTCTGGTGCTGGGCGGAGCAGGTGGGGTGTAGGGGTCAGACTGGGCTCTTTCCACAGCCCCATCTCTTAGGGGGCAGGAGGAAGGTTGGTGGGGGACATTGGGGACTGGGGTCAGACCAGGCACTCAACTTGGCCCTGTCTGTCCTGCTGCAGCTGATGTGGGTGGCTTTTTCAAGAGCCCGGATGCGGAGCTGCTGGTGCGCTGGTACCAGGTTGGCGCCTACCAACCCTTCTACCGAGCCCATGCCCACCTGGACACTGTACGGCGTGAGCCCTGGCTGTTTGGGGAGGAGAACAAAGCCCTGATCCGTGCTGCCGTCCGCCAGCGCTATGCCCTGCTGCCCTACTGGTACACAACCTTCTACCACAGCTACCGCTCTGGCCAGCCTGTCATGAGGTGAGCAGAGGTTGGAGGATAGAAATCTTGGGGCACAGGCATCGCTGGATAGTGCGGGAGCTCTTGGGCTGGGTAGTTGGGGGGCTCTAGGGTCAGGGACATGGCTGGGGATGGAGTGGGAGCACTACTGGAGAAGGCACTGCTGGGGACAGTGTGGGACCTCTTGGGGTGAGGGCATGGCTGGGGATGGAGTTCGGGGAGGCGTTGCTGGGTAATGGGGGTGGCTCGGGGCAGGGGCACTGCTTGTAACAGAGTGCAGGAGCTTGAGGGGCTCATGGGGGTCAGGGTCTGGTCTCCCCCTCATGCCCTGCTCTGTTCCAGGCCGCTCTGGGTGGAGTACCCTGACGACGTCACCACCTTCAGCATTGATGACCAGTTCCTGATTGGTGAGTGCCCAGCCCATGGGGATCCCTGGCTGGGGGGTAGGTGCTGCCTTCCCCTTCTCTCCCCCTCCCACTCCATGTCCTAGCTGCTGCTGACTTTGCTGTGTCCTCCCCCCAGGTAATGCATTGCTGGTCCACCCAGTGACAGAGCAGGGAGCCCATGGCGTGCAGGTCTACCTGCCTGGCAAAGGAGAGGTGAGGAGGGAGGTGGCTTGTGGTGGAAGGGCAGCAGGATGCTGAGAGCTATGGGGCACTGGCTGTTGGTATCCCCTGTAACTTCTCCTCTCTTGGCAGGTTTGGTATGATGTCCACTCGCACCAGAAGCACCATGCCCCCCAGACGCTTTATGTGCCTGTCATCATGAGCAGTGTGAGTCATGGAGGGGCATCCCCACTGGGAAATGGGACAGGGGGCCTTCACTTCTAGGGGGCTGTGGCTCTGATCCAGCTCCAGGTTAGAGGGGTTGGCTGGCTCAGTGGGTGAGCGATGGGACACGGGGCCTTTCCCCTCCAGGGACATGGCTTCGATCCAGCCCTGAGGGGCAGCCCTGGCTAGGGCCACTGACCACTCCTCTCCCTGCAGATCCCTACGTACCAGCGGGGCGGGAGCATTGTGCCGCGGAAGGAGCGGGTACGCCGCTCATCGGACTGCATGTACCGTGACCCCTACACACTCTACGTGGCACTCAGCCCCCAGGTGAGTGATGCAGGGCCCCAAGGTGGGGGTTTTCTAGTAACCCTGCCACTATTTACCAGCTTCTGTCTCCACACAGGGTACAGCAGAAGGAGATCTCTTCATTGACGATGGGCACACGTACAACTTCGAGAGCAAGGCCCAGTACCTGCACCGCCACTTCAGCTTTGCCAGCAACACTCTGACAGCCAGGTACCCACATGGTGCCGGCCTGTTACTGGTGCCGCACCTCTCCTCCTCCTCTCCCCCCCAGCGCTGGGCTGCCACCCCACCCTGTCCCACCTTGATGCTGGTACCCATGCCGCACCAGCGCAATGCTGACACCCCTCTTCACAAATGGCACCAGCCCACAATTCCTCCCAGACTGCCAGGTAGCCTCCCTTCCCCCCACCTACAGTGCTGGCCTAGCAGTGCTGCCCACCCTGGACAGCCTGGCTCTGCCCCCTATCTGGCAGCCTCTGACCCCCAGGCTCTGTCCCCTTTTCTAGATCGGCAGATTCCAAAGGCGTCTTCGAGAGCCCAGCCTGGATTGAGCGGGTGGTGATCCTGGGAGCAGGGAAGCCAGCCGCAGTCTTCCTCAGACAACCTGGTGAGTGGGGGCACAGGGCCAAGGGCCCTCTGGACTTCCTGGTCCAGTCATGGGGGATGGCAGTAAATGTCCTGTGGGGGTTGGGTCCAAGTTGTGGGGTGGGGAAGAGTGCTCCAGGGAACTCTCCTTTCTAATGGCCGCCCCTCCTGCAGGTATGGTTGATACACGCCTGGATTTCCAGCATGAGCCGGAGACCTCTGTCCTGACTCTCCGCAAACCTGGCATCAACATCGGAGCCGATTGGAGCATCTCCCTGCGATAATGCCGTACCGTGGGGGTGGAGGGGGGGGCTTGGAGTGAAGGATGATGCTCCCCCACCCTCCCCCCAGCCTTCACAGGCAGGAATGGGGCCTTGAGCCAGCAGTACCCCACTCTTCTCTCTGTATCTCAGGGCTGGTCTCCTCTGAGAAGGGCAGACAGGGGAGTTCTGACACCACCACCACCCCCAGCCCTCACAGTGTAGGGGCGGCAGGGAGGTGGGAGTGTCCAGCCCCTACCATCCTTATCTTTCTCTGAGCTGCTTCATAGACTAATTTCTAGCAATATTTGCTCCTGGTTCTGAATGACAAATCTTTGGGCTGGGAGCCAGGTTGGTGTGTTACTGTCCTACACCCCTTGCTGATCAGAGGCCCCTCCTAGTAGAGGTGGGAGTGGGAGCAGCTGCCCAGTCACCAAGTTCTTCAGAAACATTTAGGTGCCCTGGCACAAAAGTGGGACCAAACACTTTGGCTGGCCTGATCCTTTGACACCCCCCTTCCTGCCCTAGAGGGACTCACTACTTCTCTCTCACACACTTCTTGCTGCCCTTCCTCTAGGGGTGGTGCCCCATCTAACTCAGCCTGTCCCCTAAGCAATGCTGCTGGACCAGAAGCAAATTTTGGAATGTGCAGGGAGCCTCCCTGTATCCCACCACTGGGGTGGGAGGGCACCCCCACCTTCCTGCAGCCCCTGCCCCCATCCCATGGTGGGGGGAGGGGCGGGGCAGGTGGTGCGCTGCCCCTGCGGCTGGGAAGGGGAGGGTTCTGCTGTTTCAGGTATGGATGACAGCAACTCATTGTCGCTTGTATTTATAGTGGTGAGGGAGCAGATGGATCATGTGGCATTGGGGATCAGAATCCAGACTGGGCAAGGGGAAGAACTAGCTGCGTCTTGGCTCACAGTGAGAGCTAACGGTGCCTCTCAAGCTGCTAGGACTGGGCCTAAAGGCAGCCTCGTCCCCTCTCCCAGCAGGAGAAGAGTGACAGTGAGGGGTAATGGCGGGAGTATTCATCCCTACGCCCTCCCTCGGCTCTTGCAATGTTGCTGTCCCTGCCCTGCCACTGTCCAGGTGCCTGTGGGGTAGCATTCCTTGCACAGAGGGGCAGAGCTGGCACTGGCATGTCTTTTTATTCCCAAACTGCCTCCTCCCCCCAGATGACTGGACAGACAGAGCCACGGGTGGCCTGGCCCTGCAAGGGGCGAAGCAGTCATTGACTTCATGTTTTGATAAAAGATGAACAATAAAAAGAGAGGAAAAAAAAAAAGTGATGTTCTGGGTGTCTCGGCTGGGTGTGGTGGCTCAGAAACTGCAATTGTCCCAACTCTGGTTGGCTCTATCCCCTGCCACCTGTGCCTCAGAGACTCTTCCTCCCCCTATCACCCCAGCTCTACACCCCCACCCCCCTGCCTCCGGCTGGTGCCTCAGGACCCCTTCCTGCCCCCATCACCCCAGCTCTGCCCCAGGAACCCCTCCCCCGCTATCATGCTGGCTCTGGCTACTCCTGGGATTGACAGCTCAGGACCCTTCTGTCACTGCTCCGGAGCTGGCAAAGGCCAGAGCCGCCGGCCATTCTCGCTGGCTGGGCGGTGCCTGTTCCCCTCCCGCGGGGGGCTCGGTCCACTCGGTGGAGAGGGACGCGGAACCGCTTCTCTGTCGGGGCCGGTGATTGGCCGGAACTTAGAACCCAGGAGTCCGGGCTCCTGCAATAAGGACAGGAAGTGGGGGAGCTGCTGAAGAGATCGGACCGGAAGTGAGTTGCAGGGGGCGGAGGACGAAGGAGACCTACGGGACCCGGACCAGAGAGCGGGCCGGACCGGAAATGCCGGTGCCGGGTGCGGAGGAGGCTGCAGGGCGCTGAGACCCGCCTGCTGACCCGCTCCCCACCCCCCGGGGCCGGCGCGGTGAGTAACCAGCCGCGGTCTCCGTGGCAACGGCAGCACGTTCCCTCCCCCGCGGCGCGGTCTCCATAGCAACGTGTTCCTGCTCCAGTGGTGCAATCTCCCCGGGACGGTGCCGTGTCCCCTGCCTCCCTCCGTCCCCGTGCTGCGATCTCCCGGGACAGTGCCGTGTCTCCTGTGCCCCCGCCCCCGTCCCCCTCGTGCGATCTCCCCGGGACGGTGCCGTGTCCCCTGTGCCCCCGCCCCCTCCCCCTCGTGCGATCTCCCCGGGACGGTGCCGTGTCCCCTGTGCCCCCGCCCCCTCCCCCTCGTGCGATCTCCCCGGGACGGTGCCGTGTCCCCTGTGCCCCCGCCCCCCTCCCCCTCGTGCGATCTCCCCGGGACGGTGCCGTGTCCCCTGTGCCCCCGCCCCCCTCCCCCTCGTGCGATCTCCCCGGGACGGTGCCGTGTCCCCTGTGCCCCCGCCCCCCTCCCCCTCGTGCGATCTCCCCGGGACGGTGCCGTGTCCCCTGTGCCCCCGCCCCCTCCCCCTCGTGCGATCTCCCCGGGACGGTGCCGTGTCCCCTGTGCCCCCGCCCCCTCCCCCTCGTGCGATCTCCCCGGGACGGTGCCGTGTCCCCTGTGCCCCCGCCCCCTCGTGCGATCTCCCCGGGACGGTGCCGTGTCCCCTGTGCCCCCGCCCCCCTCCCCCTCGTGCGATCTCCCCGGGACGGTGCCGTGTCCCCTGTGCCCCCGCCCCCCTCCCCCTCGTGCGATCTCCCGGGACGGTGCCGTGTCTCCTGTGCCCCCGCCCCCCTCCCCCTCGTGCGATCTCCCCGGGACGGTGCCGTGTCTCCTGTGCCCCCGCCCCCTCCCCCTCGTGCGATCTCCCCGGGACGGTGCCGTGTCCCCTGTGCCCCCGCCCCCCTCCCCCTCGTGCGATCTCCCGGGACGGTGCCGTGTCTCCTGTGCCCCCGCCCCCCTCCCCCTCGTGCGATCTCCCCGGGACGGTGCCGTGTCTCCTGTGCCCCCGCCCCCCTCCCCCTCGTGCGATCTCCCCGGGACGGTGCCGTGTCTCCTGTGCCCCCGCCCCCCTCCCCCTCGTGCGATCTCCCCGGGCCGGTGCCGTGTCCCCTGCCCCCCCCCCCCCCCCGTCGCCCTTGTGCGATCTCCTGGGACAGTGCCGTGTCCCTTTCCCCCCCCCCGTGTCCCTTTCCCCCCCATCTCCCTCTTGCGATCTCCCCGGGACAGTGCCGTGTCCCCTGCCCCCCACCCCCCGCATGCAATCTCCCTGGGACAGTGCCGTGTCCCCTGTCCTCCCCCACATCCCCCTGGTGCGATCTCCCCATGACAGTCTGTGTCCCCTGCCCCGTCCCCATCCCTCTGGTGTGATCTCCCCGGGACGGTGCCGTGTCCCCTGTCCCCCCCCCCCCCCATTCTCCTGGTGCGATCTCCTTGCGGCAGTGCCGTGTCCCCTGCCCCCCCCCCCATCCCCCTGGTGCGATCTCCCCTGGACAGTGCCGTGTCCCCTGCCCCCTCCCCCCATCCCTCTGGTGCGATCACCCCGGAACAGGGCCGTATCCCCTCCCCATCCCTCTGGTGGGATCTCCCTGGGACAGTGCCATGTTCCCTCTCCCCCTCCATCCCCATGCTGCGACGTCCCCAGGACAGTGCCATGTCCCCTGACCCCCATCCCCGTGGTGTGATCTCCCCGTGACAGTGCCATATCCCATGTCCAACCCCACATGTCTCCATGGTGCCATCTCCCAGGGACAGTGTCATATCTCCACCTCCCTGTCCCATAGTTCAGTCTTCCCAGGGATGGGGCCATAGCCTCCTGGCCTGGATCCACAGGTCTGGTTCTATGGCCCAAGCTTTGGAACTACCTCTGTGAGGAAACTCCTGCAGCATGCCAGACCCAACTCTTCTTCCAGGATAAGCCACTTGGCTTCACCACCTCCTAGGCTGGACCTCTGGTCTATCAGCACTTTGCTTCACACCGTGAGCTCCGTTCAGCCAGTCCAACTGGGATGGACCTCCTGAAGGAGACTTGTACAATCTTAGGGAGCAATGCCCCACCTCAGACATCTGTGGGGGCACTCAGCCAGCATTGTAGAATAGAAGGGTTTGTTAGTCCTTAGCTTAGCACAGAGAACAGAAAGTTACCGCATGGTCCATCTTGGCCAGCCCAGAGCCTTATTCTGACCCCTCTTTTGTCCCAGTTCAGGAGAGTCTCCAGCTTCCATCCACCTGGCCCCTCCTCAGTCCTATGTTCCTGTTCTCCCGCAAGCATGGCTAGCTTCCTGCGGAGGGGAGGGTCATCCGTGGTCCTTAGTTGCTAGGTACCAAATGTCTGGGCAATGGAGTGGCCATTGTCATCTTGGACCCTCCAGGGACATGGGTCCCACCCCCCTGACAGCATCAGTAACACCTGGGTCTCTGCAGAGAGTAAACAACCTTTTCCCAGCACCTACTTAATGCAGCATGCAGGGGAAACTGAGGAGTGCACACACTATTCATACAAAATATTACAGAAAATTCCCACTCCATCACACCCCTGTCCACTCCATCCCTGTGGCGTGATCTCCCCAGGAATGGTGCCATATCCCCCCACCACATCCCCGTGGCGTGATCTCCCCAGGGACAATGCCACGTTTTCCCCCCATCCCTGTGGCGCAATCTCCCTGGGGATGGTGTCACACCCTAACCCATTCCCGGGGACGGTGGCACATCCTCCATCCTCCTCCCCATTCCCGGGGTGTGATTTCCCCAGGGATGGTGCCATGTCCCCCTTTCCCCCCAGTGGGCACAGTGGCCATGGTGGGGCTGAGATTTACATGGCTCCAAATCCTTATCCACTTCCAGCTGCATTGCCCAGCCTGAATTGAAGGCTCTTGTCAGGGCTGGGGGCCCAGTCGTGCCAGGGGCTACCAAGAGACATGGTAAGCCCCGCCCGGAGACACTCCCAGTGGTGGCGGGTGCAGGAGGTCCAGGGTGGCCATGGTACAGAGATGGGGACTGCGGTGCTAGAGGTGCGTGTCCATGTGCCCAGCATGTCCTGGATGTGCTCACCATAGCAGTTTGGGGGGGGTGGGGGGAGTGCTGCAGCAGGATACCCCCATAACCAGCCACTCCCTCCCCATCTCCCCAGGGGCCAGAGTGGCACCATGAAGGTGAAGCTGAAGAATGTGTTTGTCATTTACTTCCTAGTGTCGGTGATTGGGCTCATGTACGCGTTGCTGCAGCTGGGTGAGTGCTGGGCTGAGCGCAGCAGCTGCGGTGCTAGGGCTGAACTCAGAGCAGGTTCGTGGGCCCGGACAGCGCTGTTGGGCCAGGAGCTGTTCTTGATCCCCACCAGAGCACGATGCCAGCAGTCACTGGCCCCTGAACATCCTCTCTCCCCCTAGTGAGACAGACAGACAGAGGGGAGCCTGTCTGGGTACCAGTGCCAGCCCCTGTCCTACTGGATGCTAGCCCCTGCCCCAGCTCCACTGGATATCTGCGTAAAGAGCCAGGAGTTCAGCCAGAGGTGCGGAGTGAGGGATTGGACTGGAGGGAAGAGCACAGATCCTGTCTCAGGAAACTCGGGGAGTCACAGGAATACTCGAGGGTCAGACGGTGGGTTAAGAGGGAGCATGTTGGTTTGGGAGAAGGGATGGGAGCCTGGTTGCTCCCTGACCATGGCTGGGTCCAGCTAGGGAATCGTCCCCAGGGGAGAGGCTGGGAGCCACGCAGCTCCCTGATGGGAATGGATCTGGCTGGGAGCCCCGCTGCTCCCCAGTAGGGAGAGGAGGAAGGGCTGGGAACACCATTACTCCACAGATTTCAAGTCAGGCAGGGAACGCTCTGGGGACCAGGGTGTTGGGCCCAGTCTTCCCCTAGGGAGGGGTGGGCTAGCTGCAACCCAGAGGGTCTCCCTTCTCTGACCTGTCTGCCTCCTCTGCCTGGCTCCAGGGCAGCCCTGCGACTGCTCCCAGCACCTGAGATCAGCCAGCGACCTCATGCATGGCAAGGACAAGAAGATCTCCCAGCTGCTGAGTGAGGTGAAGCGGCTGCAGGCACGAGGAAAGGGCCCAGAGCTGGAGGGACAGGCACTGCCCATCATCTACGCCATCACACCCACCTATGCCAGGTGGGAGCTCCTGCTGGGGGGAGCTGAAGGGGGCTTGGCCATGCTGGGAATAGGCTGGGCTTGGGGAGATGGGAGGCTCTGCTGGGGATGGGAAGAGTCTCCATGTGCTAGGAACAGAAATTACTCCAGGGCTGGATTCAGCAGCCTGAAACCCAGCCGCAAGGAGAGCAGGCACCTGCAGGTAGCAGGTTAGGGCCCTGTGGCTCCCATGGAACCTGCCAGCTGGCTCTGCTGCAGTGTTAGCAGTCAGGGGGCTGAAAGAGGCCCTGCTCCCCCTGCCCAGCACCAGTCAGTGTTTATGGAAATACTCCAGTCACTCCCAAGCACCCAGGGAAGCAACCTCTGCAGAAGCTACTAAGCCATATTTCCCAGGATCTAACTGGCCTGCCTCTTCCCATCCTTGTCAGATGAGATCATGAGTGTGGGTTTCCATACCCCCAGTTAATGTTGCCTTGCTGGGGTAAGACATGGCTGAGGGGAAGTATATCCCTCCAGCAGACAGAGTTGGTATTAAACCCATTTGTGCCGGAGGAGCTGAGATTTCTCTAATGCCAAGCACTGACAACTCCAGAAATGGATATTTCGATACCCAAGAGGTGCTCTTTGGAACCCGACTGCTTCATCTCTGTTGGGAGGAACCGTCTAACTCCACTGCGTGATCCCCCTTGCCCACCCCAGTCTGCCTCATCACCACCCCTTTCCCTGATGGCTGCTGCATGTCCCTGGTTTCTCTCCCACTACCACCTTCTCCAGCTGGGTGCTTCTCTCTGGCTTCTCCCCCTTTATTGTTCTCCAGGCCAAGTTGGTATGTTCCTCTATTGTTTTCCCCTTCCCCCTAGGCTGAGCTGCCCCATCTCTATTGTTTCCCCCCTCCTCCCGAGGCTGAGCTGGTGCATTTCTCTATTATTTCCCTCTTCCTCCCCAGCTGGCATATTTCTTTATTGTCTTCCCCCACCCCGCCCGCCAAGCTGAGATGGTGCATCTCTCTGTTGTTTCTCCTCTCCCGCAGGCTGGTGCAGAAGGCTGAGCTGGTGCGCATCTCACAGACCTTCCTGCACGTGAAGAACTTCCACTGGATCGTGGTAGAGGACTCCCCAGTGAAGACCCAGCTGGTGTCGGAGCTGCTGGCCCAGAGCGGCCTGCGCTTCACCCATCTGCACACGGAGACACCCAAGGAGCACAAGCGCAAGGAGAGCGACCCCAACTGGCTGAAGCCCCGTGGCGTGGAGCAGCGTAACCTGGCCCTGCATTGGCTGCGGGAGAACCGGGAGCTCAGTGAGGAGGGCGTGGTCTACTTCGCCGACGACGACAACACCTACAGCCTGCGCCTCTTCGATGAGGTGGGTGCTGTGTGCTTCGGGGGGAAGGAGTGGGGCACTGGGACAGCATAGATGTAATGTGTGTGTGTGGGGGGGGTGGCAGGTCACTGGAGGCATGCTGGGGAAGTGGGGGAGGCAGGTGTCACAGATCCACGTGATCGGTGCTATGGGCCCAGCTCTGGAACAGTCTCTAGGAGGAACCGCTTCATTGTGCCAGTCCCCCTAGGTTCTCACCCTGGAGGAAACGTGAGCCATACGGCTTCACTTTCTTCCTGAACCTGTTCCTCAGGGCCTCCAGCACTCCTGCTTCGCACCATGAGCTTTGTTCAGCGAGTCCAACTGAGACACCCTGATGGAGACTGGTACACTCCCCAGGGATCAATGCACCTTGCCAAGCATTTCAGTGACACTCACACAGTGTTCTCCTCTGGAACACACCATAGGCAGTCCTTAGGTTAGCACAGAGAACACATCAAAGCACAGTCCAATCTGGTTAGCCCAGAGCCCAGCCGAGCTATAGTGAGCCCCTTGGTTCAAGCTGTCTCTGACCCTCTGTCTGATTCCTCGGACTCCCCAACTGACTCCTGCTCTTCTCCCTCCTCTCACATCTCTTCAGTCTGGACCTGAGACCAGCCCCCATGTTGTAAGGCAGGGAAGTCCTATAGTTTTCTGGGCTACTTGGTTGCCAGGTATCAATGTCCGGGCAATTGGATTTACCATTGTCTTTTTACAGGCTCCACTTCTATGGGGATTAAGGCCCAGACAGTTAGGTGACACCCACACCTCTGTCTCCTAGCCAGCCCCAAGACCAAACAGTCCTGCCCTGCCCCCCTCCCAACACCACCACTGAGTAACAATGTAGCATGTAGGGGAAACTGAGGCACACATAAGCTTCATAAAAATATTACCAAAAATTCCCATTTTGTCACATCTCTTCCCTCTTTGAGACCAGTCACCTGCAGAAGTTCAAACCCACAAATGTTATCCAGAGATACTACAGCATCTTCCCCTTCTCCTTAGTAGCTGTCCCACCCGGCACTCTCGAGATTCTTATAGCACAGTTGCCATTCAGTCCAACTTATAGTTTGAATACGCCATTCCGAGCACTTTCCCATCCTCCCTTAGGTCTGGTCTGTTAGATGGCACCAGCAGGGTGCAGCCCCTCGCCCTTTTATACCCCAAAACCTTGAGTTTGAAACTGGGCTGAGATCCAGCCACTCCCTGGACCCCCTCATTGGCTGGGAGTGAGGAGGGCAATGAGCCCCGGTCCTCCAAGTGTCAGCTTGGCTGCAGCCGGGGGTGTCCTTAGCCTAGGTTGGGGTAAGAAGTGACTCCTGGATCATTTGGTCTTCGCCTAGCCATATCCCTGGGGCTGTGGTGTCCCAGGCTCTGGTGAGGCAGGCATGCAAGGGGCTCCTTCACATTGGTGTGTCTCAACCCCAGCGCTGTGTGATGCAAGGAGCCCATCTCCCTACTTGGGATCAGTCTGTTGCCTTCACCCCCAGGACAGTCCTCTCATCCCCTGCTCCTGGTGGGCCGTGATTCAGGCTCTCTTGGCTAAGAGAATGCATGTGGTCAGGGCCACCCTCTGATCAGGTGTCTGTTACCAGAAGCGGCCTCTTCACTGGGGTTTCTCTCCCCCTGGCCAGGGCAAACCTGTTTGGCCATCCCCCTGCCCTGCCTGTGTCTGCCCACACTCAGCTGGGGTTTCAGATACCACAGGGCTTGGCTCTGCCTCTACTTTCCCAGCGAGGGCAGGCCGGGAGCTTGCTCCCTTGGTCACAGCATCAGACGTCAGGGAAGTTTCACCTGAGCCAGTGTGACTCACATCTCCCGTGTGCGGCTGGCTGAGGCCGTTCCCCTGCCCCACTCAGATCTGGCTGTATGGTTACAGACTGAAAGGTGTCCTGAGCTAACAGCCATTCCTTTCTGTTGCAAGCAAGGGGGAAAAACCCTCCTGCTCCCTGCCAGCCAAGCTATTTGCATTTTCACTGACACCTCCAGTCTGAGCCTGTCGGCTGGGGTGGTTCAAATCCTGGGCTGGTACAGAAATGGGCAGAATTTTGTCTTAAGGTGATACAGTCAGTCCCCAAAAGGATGTCAGAGCTGATATCTTGGAGACCAGCCACCCCGAGCCCTCCTGGGTCTGCACAGAGCTAGACAAAAGGAACCTTAACCCAGCTGACACAGCCTTTCAGCATGTGATGGGTTGTACCACATGTGCTCTGACAAGGGCTCTCTGTCCCAGAATCTCTCTACCCCAGGAGCGTCTTCCCAGTAACCGGCACCTTCTGCTCCCACTGGGGATCCCATGAGTCTGAGCCCAGCGGAGTACCACAGGACATGTGTACAGTGCCTGGGTCAGGAGTCCATCTTTCACCACTCCCGGTGCCCCCAAAGAGCTGGCTGTGTGACTCACACTCAGCGCCTGAGCTACAATGCGGCCTTCTTGGTTGGGCAGAGTGAAGTAGCAAACCTTATTTCATGAAGCCTTGGCCATAGTGCCCACTTCTGTCCTGTTTTCCTACAGATATTACATCTCCCTTGGAAGAAGCCTGCCCGCATGGGTTTACCTGAGTCCCACTCCTGGGGTGCCTCCACTGGTTCCCTTTCCCAGGACCCATGCTTAGCCCAGTTCCCTTTGGGTCTCTCTTCATACCCACACCTACTGTCCACAAAATCATTGGCCAACTGACCTGTGCTATGCAGATCCTTCAGTTCCCTGTGCACTAGCAACATTTTAAGTTTGTGAGGACAGATCTCATAGAGTTCCTCCAACCCACCCAGGTTATACCAATCCTCCCGTATAGTGTCCCTGCACTCTTACCCCACTTGTGGAGATATTGTCCCATCAGGGTGGTGGTTTCCATGTAGGTCACACCCTGGGTCTTTTGCGCACCCCGAAACCTCCCTATAAGCCCCAGATGTCAATTCAGACGTAAGCCATAGAGTCTTTCTGAACTGTTCATAGTCCCGAGTGTCAGCTCCATGCATGTGGCTGAACGCCTCTATAGCGGTGGGCCTGAGTAAGGGGTGAAACAGCGGAACCTGTCTGCAGGGTCAACCTGGTTCAAATCACAAGCCTTTTCAAAGGCAGTGAGACAGGCATCAATATCCCCACTCCGTAAACTGGGATCTACGTTCCCTGCGGAATCAGCATCTTTCCCCACTTGTCCCTCTGCTTCTCCATATCTGGTTCCTGCTTTCACTCCTTCTCCGGGTTCTTCCGCTGTTCTTCCTCCTTGGAAACCGAGAGGGAACAATCTACTAGCATCTTCATTCTCAGCGCCAAATCCCACCACTTCAGATCTATCAATGGGGAACCAAGTCACAAAGACCACTGCTGTACAGGGAGCCGGGTCTCAAGGATGCCCTATTGCTGTCTCTGTCACTCTCACACCCTCTTGGAACCCTGCCTGGATCTGGAACCTGCTTCTTGGACCGGTCATCCTTCTCCAGCCGTGCAGCTGCACCTTGTTGAGCTTCCCAAAGCTTAACCTTCTTTGCCTGCACATGTTTCATCGTCTGTCTTAGGGAGCTGGCTACAGACCATTTTTTTGCTGTTTCCTTTAACTATCCTTGTTTTACTGCTGCAAGTCATTTATTACAAAATGCTACCGGTGCATTCAGCATCCCACCTCTACCACCACCTGTCATGGATCCACAAGATCGGTGATACGGTGTCAGTTTGGGAAGAGTCTCTAGCAGGAACCCCTTCGGTGTGTCAGACCCCCTGGAGGCCGTGTAAGACACATGGCTTCACCGCCTTGTGAAACTGGACCTCTAGGCCTCCGGCATGCCTGCTTCACATTGTGAGCTCCATTCAGCGAGTCCAACTGAGACAGACCCCCAGTGGAGACTGGTGCACTCCCCAGGGATTAGTGCACCTCGCCAAGCATTGGCAGTGATACTCACACAGTGTTGTCAAAACACTTGGGTTTATTAGTCCTCTGGAACACACCATACGAGTCCTTAGGTTAGCACAGAGAACAGACGTTAAAGCGCAGTCCAGTCTGGTTCGCCCAGGGCCCAGCCAAGCTGTAGTGAGCTCCTTGGTTCAAGCTCTCACTGACCCTCCGTCTGATCTCCTCTGTCAGACTCCAGGTGAGAGCCCCGGCTGCCTCCAGCCACCCACTCTTGCCCCTCCACCCCTGCTCACATCTCTCCAGTCCTTGGATCTCAACCTGGGAGAATGTTGCTCAGCCCCCCTCCCCCCTGCTGAGGGGCGGGGAATTCTATAGCTTTCTGGGTCATTGATTGCTAGGGAGCAATGTCCAGACAATTGGATTTGTCTGGTGTCTTTTGAGGTGTGCCACTAGTATGGGGATTGAGACCGAGACAAGCAACCTCCCCCCCCCCCCCCCCCCCCACCACCACCACCACACACACACACTGGATAACAATGCACCGTACAGGGGAAATGGAGACAGTTAGAGGTGTCATAAAAATATTACAAAAAATTCTCACTTTGTCACAGCAGGGTGCCGGAGGCAGGGGGTGGGTTGATGGGGAGGTGGGGGCGGCAGGGCGCTGGAGGCATGGTGGTAGGGTGACGGAGAAGGGGGTGGGCCACAGGGTGCTGGATGCTGGGGAGGGCAGCAGGGTGCTGGAGGCAGGGGGTGGGGTGATGGGGAAGGGAGTGGGCGGCAGGGTGCTGGAGGCAGGGGGTGGGGTGATGGGGAAGGGAGTGGGCGGCAGGGTGCTGGAGGCAGGGGGTGGGGTGACGGGGAAGGGAGTGGGTGGCAGGGTGCTGGAGGCGGGGATTGGGGTGGGGAGCGCAGGGAGGCATTTGTGTCACCTCCCCAACGTGGGGGTCTCTTTCTGCTGCTGACACCCCTCTCTCTCTCTCCCCCACAGATCCGCTCCACCAAGCGTGTCTCAGTTTGGCCCGTGGGGCTCGTGGGTGGCCTGCGCTTCGAGCGCCCCCTGGTGGAGAAGGGCAGGGTGGTGGGCTTCTACACAGCCTGGAAGCCCAACCGGCCCTTCCCCATGGACATGGCTGGCTTCGCTATTGCTCTGCAGCTGCTGCTGGCCAATCGCGAGGCCCGGTTCGACTTGCTGGCTGAGCGTGGCTACCTGGAGAGCAGCCTGCTGCAGTCACTGGTCTCCATCGAAGAGCTGGAGCCTCGAGCTGACAACTGCACCAAGGTGAGGAGGGGGACTGGGAGCCAGGACTCCTGAGTTCTATCCATGGTGCTGGGAGTGGGGAATGTGAAATTTTGCCTCTAAGCAGGATGGTCCCAGGTGTCTTCAGTCCCCCAGCTGTGCTGACTGGCTGGGGGTGCTGTTTGGGGGAGGGGCACGGTTTGGGGGGATCTCTCTGGACCCCACCTCTGTCCTGCACTCCTCCATTGCAGGTTCTGGTCTGGCACACACGGTCGGAGAAGCCCAAAATGAAGCAGGAGGAGCTGCTGCAGAAGCAGGGCCTGGGCTCTGACCCAAGCATCGAGGTGTGAGTGGCACCTGGAGAACCAGTACATGGAGGCCCGTGTGGGGAGCTGGCCCAGAGCCCAGGACAGGATCAGGGCTGCTCCCAGAGTAATGGACTTGGGGACTGAACGCCCCAGACTGCTTTATTTATTGTGACGTGCAGGGGCCCTGCCCCCAGCCCCCACCCCACTGGCGGAGCAGCCTCTATCCCAGCATCTCCAGTGCTGCTGCTCCCTGCTGAGGGAGCCCCCCCAGCCCAACATCCTCAGTTGCTACTGCCTGGAAGTCAGACCCTGCCCCCAGAGAGGCAGCTGCTCCAGGATTTGTTCCCAGTGAGCCCCTCCAGGACACGTTCCCCCTGCCCAGCAGCTCCTAGGGGGTCCTAGCCCCTCTGCATGGCGCCTGAGGATGGCGGCTCTGATCCTGCCCTGCTGGGCAGGGCTCCTAAGGACGGTGGAGCTGAGAGAGAGTGCGACACAATGTTCCTCCCCCCACCCACCCCACTCATCAGTGGGCTGGGATCCCCCTCCCCGGCTTCAGGGAGCCCTGTGTGTCCATATTGTGTGCGTGGCTGTTGCATGAACGTGGTGGCTGTTACAGCAATAAGCATGTTATATCCTCAATAAAGCGCCTACCCCCCATTACCCCTGCTGTCTCTCTGCCCCTCAGCCCACTGCCGCTGCCCCACATGTCCCAGTGGTTATGCCCTACAGGCAGCTGCCCAGGCATAGGGGGCAGTGCAGGGGCCAGGCTGAGCCTGGATGGAGTCTCTTGTAGGGGCAGGTCCTGCCCTCATGGCAGGGGGCTCCTATAACCTTGTGCTCCCCATGAGGAGACCACAGCCCCTTGGCCCCCAGTGGGGCAAACTCTTGGAAGGTGGGGCTCTCCATGCCAGGCCAAGGGAGGGGTCCTGCCCCCCATCACATGAAGAGCTGCTCCATGTCCCTCCCATAGAGCAGCCCCAGCCCGGGGCAGGCCAGGGCCTCAGCAACGGGCTCGGCTGGCTCTGTGTTGGCCCAGGGGGGGCACCCCACATGAGGGGCAGGGAGAGTGCCAGGTCCCAGCATTCCCCCCTGCCCACCCCAGTCGTCCTGCTGCCGATGGATCTTCATGTGGGCATTTCGGCTCTTGATCTTGTAGAACGTCCTGGGGACAGAGTGGGGGGCAGGGGTTAGTGAGGTGTCTGCGGGGGCCCTTCAGCCGAGCTGCTTCTCCCCCAGCAAGCAGGAGGCCTGGGGAACACTCCCACTTGGAGCCTGCCCCCCACCCCCCACTCTGGTGGGTGTGAAGCCCAAAAGTTAAAGCCACTTACTTGCCACAACGTTTGCAGGGGAAGCTGGAGCCGGGGGGGGAGTCCTGAGGGAGCTCTGGGGTAGGTGGTGGCTGAGAGAGAGAGAAAGAGGGGGACATCATAGACCTCATCACAGACCTCCCCCAGGCTGCTTCCTTGTCTGGGGAGGGGCTCCCCCCATCCCTGTCCCTGAGGTCTCACATACCTGCCCGGGGCCGGCCCTGCCTACGATGGCGCCCGACTCTGACCCGGCACCACTTCGTTTGTGACTGCGCCGCAGCCGGCTCTTGTGCAGGTAATAGAACTCCACGCACTGGGCCAGCCGCTTGGAGGGCACCTGGGGGGCAGGGAGAACTCGGTCAGCTAGCATCCCCCAGCCCTGCTGGGAGAGGCCGGGCCTGGAGTAGCCGGAAATCCATCCCCTTGCAGCCAGCGCTCCCACCCCACTCCTACAGCTCCCCCTGCTGGGAGAGGCCGGGCCTGGAGTAGATGGGTGTCCGTTCCCCCCGCAGAAGGTGGTTGGAAGTGAGGGGTGGGGAGGGGGCTAGTGCTGCTCTCACCGCACGTTGGATCTGGGCAAAGTCCTTCCTGTGCAGGGCGAAGGCTTTGGAGAAGAGGCGGCGCTCGTGGGTACTCCACACATCACTGCCTGGGGGAGGGAGAGGAACCTGAGACAGAGTATCCTGCCCCAAGCCCCTCATAGCCCTTCCACACCCTCCTTCCCCCCACAGCCTGGCCCCATCCCACCCCCCGCATAGACCCTGCCCCACCCAATGTTTCTGTCCCCCCCCCTGCTGCTCACAGCCCCAGGGGCTGGAACTGGGGGTGCGGCTGGCTTGAAGTGGTTTCCATCATATACAGGGTTTAGCGTTTGCTTCAATGGCTCTCAGCACCCCCACTATGCAAATTGTTCCACTGCCCCCTCACAGCCCCGCCCCCAACCTCCTGTCCCCTACAGCCCTACCCCCTCACAGCCCTCCCGCCATCCTCCTGTCCCCCACTGCCCTACTCCCTCACAGCCTTGCCCCCAACCTCCTGTCCCCCACAGCCCTACCCCCTCATCCTACCATGGCTCCCAATCCTGCCCCCACTCCTCTTCCATCCTGTCCTGCCCAGCTGCTGCTACCCCTGTTCCCCTTCTTCCCCTGGCCCTGCCCCCACTGGCCCCCAGCCTCTGCTAGCTACCCTGGCCATGCCACTTGCCTGCCCCCCCCCTTTACCTGTGTAATGGTAACTGGCCAGAGGGTGACATTTGGGCCACACTGGGGTTCGCAGCAACAGAGTCTCCAAGGCAACCTGAGGGGGGAGTAAAGCTGAGAGGGGGAAGCTGCCCCAGACCCTTTCCCTCCCCAGGGCGCTCCCCTGCCAGAACCATCCTGGCCTCGGGTCAGACACTGCTACTTACCAAGGACCAGGCCCATGGGGTGAGGGTGGTCTCTTACCATGACATTCCCGCCAGCCTGGCACAGGCAGTGCAATGCCAGCTCCTGATTGGTGCCACCCCCGGGGAGGGCGCTGGAGCAAGCCACGTCCAGCAGTGTCTCCACTGCAACCAGATAGCAGCCATCAGATGGGCCAGTGGGATCCCTCCACCCCCCTCACTGCACCCAGACAGCAGCAATCAGATGGGCCCTGGGAACCCCCACCCCATGGGACCCCTCCACTTCCCCCAAGAGGCTGGGGATTGACTGGACCATGCAGACTGAGCCACTGGGGGTGGGCTTGTCCTGCTTCTCCTCCCCTCCCCCTATTGTAAGGGACATATGGGCCTGCCCCACCTCTCCCTGCCCCCGCCTGTGGGTGCCCCAGCTCCTCCCCGTGATAATCCCCAGTGCTACCCCTCACCTTGGCGTTGGGTCTCTGCATCCTGCTCCAGCCCTGGCCAGGGCCTCCAGGCCAGTTCAGCCTGTGGGGGGTCCAGCTGGGCCAGGTGTGGGTCCCGCAGCACTGGCAGTGCCGGCTGGAAGGCGGGGCCCACGTTTATCTGTCTGCAGGGGAAGGGGCAGGTGAGGGAGCCTCAACCGCAGGCACATGCCCGCCCTGTTACTGCCCCTCCCAGACCAGCCATTTCCCACCACTCATGCTCCCCAGCCTGGGGATTCCCCCCGCCGCCAGGAGGTCCCTGGCCCAAAGTTCCCTCCCTGGGGCCTATCCCCTTTGCCACACCTGCCCGAGGGGCTGTAGCCTAGTTTCCCTCCACCCCAAAAGACAGGACTTACGGGGTGTCCAGGTGCTGGAGGGGGTCGGGGCTGCCACCTGTGGAGGGGAGAGTCCAGCAGTGAAGGCCCCTGGCACAGACACAGTTCCCCAGCTTGCCCTGAGACAGAACTCCCGACCTCCTCCCCATCTTCCAGGGCCCTGCAGGTTCCCCCCATGTGGCTCTGTACCCACCCAACAAACCTTCATGGACTCCACACCCAGGGACCCAGTTCACATGGCTCAGTGGAGGGAGAGACCCTCCCTCACACCCCTGCCCCTTGGCCACGCTCAGCCGCATCTGGGAGTAGAACCCGGGAGTACTGGCTCCCAAGCGACCAATCAAGCCCCCCAGCCTGCGTTGGAAGGTGGCCAAGGTGGGCACTTACCACCTAGCGAGGCGCTCAGCTCAGCAAACAGCCCAGTGCCTCGGCGCAGCGGGTTGAGCATGGGGGGTGGTGTGTAGTGCGGGGGGCCCCTGGCCCAGTGCATCCGGCTCCAATAAGGAGTGCCTCGATAACTGGAGGCCAAGGAGCTCCCAGAAACCTGGGGAGGAGAGGTGGTCAGAGGCTGCAGGGGCCTATCCCATGGGGGAGCAATGAGGGGAATGGGGCATCGTGGCCTCCCCAGTGCGGGCACCCCTGCTGGGTCCGGGGGGGCAGGACTCTAGCAACTCCCCCCTCCCCCCCATGCTGGGAAACACCCAGCTAACCACCAAGACATCCCCCCAACCACTCCTTCCCTGGCTATCCTCCTCCCCAGTGTCCTCAGCCCTCCCTCCCCTCCAATGAGTGATCAGGAGCCCATCTGGGTGCAAGGTTGCGGACTGTGATTGGGACAAGTGGCTGGGTATTGGGGGGGTGGGAGGGCTCCCTAGGGTGGAGTGGGGCTTCCCTGACTCCATTGCCCCACCCATGCTTCCCTGAGGGCTCAGGTGAGGCAGGCCCCACTCTCCCAGCCCCAGCGTCCCACTCTCACCTGGGGGGTGGCAGTGTGGCCTGCCAGTGGGGGGCTCTGCTCATGCCCTAGCCTGGCAGCAGCGACCTCTGAATCCGGATCCCCAGGGGAGACCCCCGGCCATGGGGCAAAACCAGCAGGGAGAAACTCCAGCCCCTTGCAGTAGCGCTCAGTGTCCTGCAGGGGATGACAGGCTCAGTGCAGGGAGTCAGAACCCACAGCCAGGGAGAGAACCCCGGAGTCCTGGCTCTCAGCACCAGCCCCGCTCTAACCACTAGACCCCACTGCCCCTGCCATTAATCTTAGGGGAATCTCCCCACCCCAGCCCCTACTTGGCAGCATGGCCCTGGGACTAGGCACCACCCATTTTCCCACCACCCTCCTCATACCAACCCACCTGGTAGCAGCAGAGGCTGGGGGCGGCATCAGGGAGCCAGTCAGGGGGGCCCAGGAGCCCAGCGTACGTCTCAGGGCCTGCAAGCCCCTGGGGAGCTGACACACAGGGAGAGGAGGTTAGGCTGTGACAGCAAAGAGCCAGAGTTCCCCCCTCCCATCCCAGCAGCCTCCCCCCAAAGCTGGGGGCCCTCCCTAGTATATCTCGTAACCCTCAGGGTTGGCCCCATAACCCCCCTGAGATGAGTTCCCCCTTCTGCCCCATAACCCACAAGGAGCCAGGCGTCCCCCTTCCACCCCCCACAGGCACGTATCTGCCTGTATCCATACCCCCGCATCCTCCTGGGCCCACATATCCCAGTGGTGCCTCCCAACCCCATGACTCTCCAAGCTGGAGTCCTCCCTCCATGCTCCTCTGTCCGGATACCACAGCCCACCCCCCCAAGTTGTCTCTTCCCCCCACCACAGCGCCTGAGAGCATCACCTAGTTCCATAACCTTCCCAAAACTGGGGGCCCCCTCAGCTGGCCTTCCCCATCTTGGCCCCACCATCCCCTGAGAGCACCCGTAACCACCCTCCTTTCACCCCGTCACTCACCGGGCCCCGGGTAGCCTTCTGGGGGGCTGTAGCTAGCAGACTGGTTCTCTTGGTATAGACACGAAAGCGGGGGCTCCTTGCGCTGCTGCCCGTATCCACCTCCGCCCTGCCCCTGCCTCTCTGGGAGGCTGCAGTAGGACAGAGGAGGCCCTGACCCCTCCAGCTGGCCTCCAGGGAGCTGCAGCAGCAGGGGGCTGCCAGGGGGGTATCCCTCCTGTGGGGCAATAGGGGGCGGCTGGGCCATTATCTCCTGCAGGCTGCAGCCCTGGCTCCTGGATGCCTGAGTCCCCAGCACCCACGGCTTCCCGAAAGGCAGGTTGGGGAAGGCTTGGGCAAAGGGGTCCAGCCTGCGGTGGGCTGGCTCAATCCTCTGGGGCCAGAGCCCATAGGGGCCCCCCGCTGCCCTGGGCTGCTGGCCCTGCTGGGCTGGGTTCCCCTCAGGGCCCCAGCAGGGCTGGCCCAGGGCAGCATATGGCCCCTGCGTGCTGACAGGGTCCCCGGCCTCCATGCTGCAAGGGGGATAGAAGGGGCCGTAGGTGCTCATCTCAGGCTCCATCTCTGTGGTGTCGAGTCCCATACGGAGCTGAAAGAGACCCAGAGAAATGAAGGGGCAACACCCCCCCACAGAGCAGGTTCTAAACGAAGGGGTCCTGACTCTGAGCCTCCCACCCTGTTTTAGCCAGCTGGAGACACAGCTCTTCTGGAGCTGGGAATAGAGCCCAGGAGTCCTGGCTTCCAACCCTCCTGCTTTAACCATTAGACCCCATTCCTCTCCCAGAGCTGGGAAGAGAACCCAGCCGTCATTGCCCCCACTTTACAGAGGGGGAAACTGTGGCAAAGAGCAGTGAAGTGCCTTGTCCAGGGTCACCCAGCCAGCCAAGAGCTGGAATCCCGGTCTCATGTTTCCATTCCAGTGCTCTGTCTTGCCCCTCCAGCTCTAACCCACTAGACCCCACTCCCCTCCCAGAGCTGAGGATGGAACCCTGGAGTCCGGGCTCCCAGTAACTCCCCCGCCCCATTCTAATCATTAGACCCCAGTCACTCCTGGTGACGGGGATAGAACCCATGAGTCCAGGCTTCCCCCCTCCCCACACAGTACCCACAGACTCTCGGCTGACGCCCGCCCGGTTCCCTGGCTGTTTGCAGAGGGTTCAGTGCAGCGTTGTGGCACATCGTGCTGGTCCCGCAGAGACCCCCCTCCCGCTTCCTGTCAGCGCGGCGGCTCCGACGGCTGCTTATCTCCCAGCGCGAGCGAACGAACAAACGGAAAACAGGTGCCTTCGCCGCGCGCCTTCCCAGCCCAATATCCTGTGTGAGAGCGGGAGGGGGGGGCTGGGGGGGGGGCAGACACAGACAAACACATGTGGGGCAATGCGCATCGTGGGGTGGGGAAGGGACCTGCCCTCCAGCTTGTGCAGTTGGACAGGAATAGAACCCATAAGTCCTGGCTCCCAGCACCCCTGCTCTAACAACTAGACCCCAGTCCTCTCCCAGTCAGGGATGAACCCAGGAGTCCTGGCTGCCAGTCTCATCTGTGGGCCAAAGGGCCGTCTCCCTTCCCTGTGTCTTGCGGGAGCAGCTCCCTGCAGAGGAGGGAAGGCGGGGGAGCCCAGCAGGGCTACAGAACTGGGCCCGACTCCCCTCCCTTCAGCGCAACCCCACAACTCCGGGGGGAGGGGCTGCACCCCGCTTGCCCCACATCTCCCTGCTCTGCTCCAGAACAAATTATAACACTGCAGGTCAGGGTCCCACAGGGCAACTGGGATTGTCAGGGCCCCCTCCCCATCCAGCATGACACAGAGACCCAAGCACCAGAGACCCCTGGCAGACAACACAGGGGATGGGGGCCCAGAAGGCATCAGACAGAGAAACCTTAGCCTTGACCTTGAGCTGAGCCGTGACCTTGACCCCAGCTCTGCTGCGCCTGGCTCATCGACATCACGGCCCCAGGCGCAGTTCTGGGTCTGAGTGTGAAGGGGTGTCACTGAGCCCCCTGCCCTGGTGACCTCTGTGGATGGTGACCTGGGCAGGATAATGGGGCTGGGAACGTTGGCACCCTGAGCCTCTGGCGCCAGGCTCATCCTGCCCTGTCACCGCCCCAGAGCAATTAGTGTCACAGGCTCCTGTGCTCATGCCCTGGGCACTTGGTTCCTTTTTGGGAAGGGCTGGGACCAGGGTGAGTTCTACACATGTAACCCCACCCTGACTGGGGAGGGGGTCATCCTGCATGGAGAGTCTGCAGTAGGCAGGATCTGGGCTGCAAAGCTGGAGTCCCCCAGTGCTGGGAAATGTAGCCGTTACCAGGCAGGAGCCATGTGTCCATCGCTGCAATCTGTCCTGTGTGACACGTATCCCTTTGGAGAATCTACCGCACCCCAGCTGCCCTGGTCCTTGCGAGCGCCCCCCGCCCGCTGCCCTGCCTCAGCCATGATGTTCACTGGAGACATGGTCGGCTCTGAGCTAGGCCCAGCACTTCCCGGGCTTGCCAAGCCCACAGATGCCTCAGTTCTAGACCAGAGGGGGCCACAGTGCTCATCTAGTCTGACCTCCTGTGTGACGCATTCCAGAGAAAAGAACAGGAGTACTTGTGGCACCTTAGAGACGAACACATTTATTTGAGCATAAGCTTTCATGGGCTGTAGCCCTGTAGCCCACGAAAGCTTATGCTCAAATAAATGTGTTCGTCTCTAAGGTGCCACAAGTACTCCTGTTCTTTTTGCGGCTACAGACTAACACGGCTGCTACTCTGAAACATTCCAGAGAATCTCCCTGCATGAAATCCTGGCTGAACTAGGGCAGATCTGCTGGAAAAACAACCCCTGGAGATGGAAAACCAGCCAGCAATGGCAACTCCCCGTCTAACGGGCTGTCCCCCTCGCTGGGAACATTTACACCGTATTTCCACTCTGAATTTGTCTAGCTACTTCTCGTGTTAGGCCTTCATCTGCAAGACTGTTACCCCAGATCTGTTTCCAGTGTGGTTCTTAGATCAGGTCACTGTTCATCTTCTTTTTGTTCAGTTACTCAGATTGAGAGCCTGGAGCCCTGCCCGATCTAGTGCCTCCCCGCCCAGCACTGTGCCCATGCGGGGGAGCTGGGAGCCTGGTCAGAGCCTGGAGCAGAGCAGCTGGCGGGACAGGGACAGGGAGTGCGGGGGAGAGATTCCCCCAACATCTAGACCCTGACACAAAGGTGAAGGGGAGAAGCTGCCTCCGCCCCTGGAGAGACAGAGACATCCACACACACCCTGGTGCCATGGAGCCACCACACACGGAGCATGGGACCCCATTTGGGGGGCTGTACCCCCAAGACAGCCCTGGGGGTCCGGCTGCGCCTCGCACTTCATCGGCTTGGTAACATCTTCTCAAACTGATCCCAAGGGCTTTGGCACTGCCCTGCCCGCCCTCCCCAGCTCACTGCCCCCTGGTCGCTGCAGCCCCAGCCCTCCCCTACCCCCCCCACATCTGGTGGTCCTGCTCTGCCCTTGGGGATGATCTAGGCCAGGCCCAGCGGGGCCAAATGGCACAAAAGCTCCCTCCCCCACCCCCAGCTGTTCCACCAGCCCTTCATGCATGCGGTGAATTGCAGAGAGCACAGACCAGGTGGCCAGGGCCTGGGCTGCAGTCCCCAGCTGAGCTGCCTGGCTCTGGGGCCAATTTCCATGGGGCTCAGACTCCTGCTAACCACTGGGACCTCCAGCTTCCAGGGGTCTGAGTGGTCGAAATGGGGTTGGGACTCTTTGAGGTACATGGGTCTGAGCCCTCTGTCCCCTGCGGAGTGGGGTCCCAATAGTGGGGCGGGGGGTCTGTAATGCTGAGTGCCTGTTGCAAGGGAAAGCCCTGTGCGTGGGGCGATACCTCAGGGCAGCAGCCAAGGATACAGGGGGCAAATGAGAGCTGGGCTTGGGGAGCTGGGGGCCCTGTCTGGGTAAGAGTTTGTTTTCTGCTGGGGTCGGGGGGCTGGATGTCCTCTGCTCCTCCTTGTGCTGCTGGGGTGGCAGGGACTCTCTGTGCTGGTCGCCTCCCCCCTGTGCTAGGCCATGCAGCTCTCCAGAGCTTGCAGCTGGCCCAGCTCATGTGATGGCGGGGTCCCTGGGCAGGGGGACAGGTGACGGAGACAGGACAGGCGGGCGGAATGCCCAAATTGCCCTGGGTTATGGCAGGTTGCTCTGCCCCCAGCTGAAAGGGGTTTCTGTGTCTCCATTTGACCCCTGCCCCCGAGCTAGTGCTGCCTTGGGGCCCAACCCCTCCCACTGGCCATGGGGCCAGGACACTGGGCTGATGGGCTCTTGGGAGAGATCAGACGCTGCCAGCGCACCAGGCCCCAGAGGCCCAGTCTGTTGAAGCTATTGGGAGAGTGCTCCACCCCCGGTGTCCTGCTCCCCCTGGCTCCTGGTGAGAGCTCCCTGCCAGGCAATTGGGGTCGGCGGTGCCCTCGCTGGGTCTGGGCAGAGCTTGGCCTGGATGGAGACACCCCACCTGGGGGAGCAGGCCAGCCAGCAACACCTGGAGCCCTGGGAGTGCTGGGATCCCAGTGACTAAGACTGAGGGTGGGGAACCCGGCCGGGTGGGGCAGCTGGGCCTAGAGTCTGGGGCAAGGGTGCGGGCTGGAGCCAGCTTCCTCCCCATCCCCCACCCCTGTGACCGTAAACCCTGACCCTAACCTGACTCCTGACCGGTAAGCCCCTAACCCAAATCCTGATCCCGTGAGGCCTCACCCTGCCCCTTGAGTCCTTGAACCCTGCACTCCAGGAAAAGGCCATGTTGAGCAGCTAAGGCTTCTGGCTTGGTCCAATACCCTCTCCCCTTATCAGGTGGCTGTGGGACAGGTGGCCAGGCACTGGGGGCAGCTGTGGGCAGAGGCTCTGGATGGAGGGAGACCAGCCCAAAGGGACAGAGGCATCAGCAGAGCAGGGCACCCTCCGCCCCGCCATGGTACCCACGGCAGCAGGGGTCAGCGCAGAGAACTCACCCAGGGCCCGAGCCTGAGATCTGGGGGCAAGGACCCAGACCAGCAAACGCAGCAATTAACTTAGAGAGAGCTAGGGGTTCTGAGGGGGCTGGGCACAGCCCCGACCCCAGCTGCCAGCTTAGCCGCCCCCGGGTGGGGGCTGAATGCTCCCCATCTCCTGCTTGCTGCCCTTGGGCCCAAGGTCATTTCTCTCCCAGCGCCTCCCCCACAGTGGGGGCCTACCCCAGCACTCTGAACCCCAGAGCCCAACACCCGCTAGGAAGGCTTGGCCTCTCAGTGTGAAACATCCCTCGGCCGATGCCCCCTGGAGCTGCTCCCCACCCTGCTCCCTGTCCCTCCAGTCCCACTCCTCACCCCATTCCCTGTCCCCCCCCAGTCCCACTCCTCACCACCCACCCCGCTCCCTGTCCCCCCTCGGTCCCACTCCTCACTCCCCACCCCGCTCCCTGTCCCCCTCCAGTCCCACTCCTCACCCGCCACCCTGCTCTCTGTCCCCCTCCGGTCCCACTCCTCACCCGCCCCCCCGCTCTCTGTCCCCCTCCGGTCCCACTCCTCACCCCCCACCCTGCTCCTTGTCCCCCCCCTAGTCCCACTCCTCAACCCCCCCTCCTGCCTGTCATTCCCTGCAGCAGGACAGCGGGTCCAGGGGGGTGAGTTTGCCCATGAGCCTGGGGTGCAGTGGAGGGGGGTCCCTCACCTTAAAGCTCCCCCTGCTGAGTATGCCTGAGCCTGCGAGTGGGAAAGGGAGGCAGAGACAGCAGGGTCCCCACTTCCCCGGCGGGTTCTGCTCCTGATGCAGCCCTGTGTGCCAGGAAGGGAGGATCCCCACCCCAGGGCTCCAGTGCAGACCCCAGCGCAGGCGCCAGCGCCAGAGCCCCATGCCCGGAGACTCTGGACAGACACCCAGCCTCAGGGAGACATGCCCTGCAGGGATCCAAACCCAAAGAGTCCTGCCCCCTCCCGCTGCCAGGACCCTACCTGCAGTGCCGCCTGTGCTCCGTGGTCCCGGCCGAGTGGCTGTGTGGGAGCCCTGGTCTCACTCGAGCAGGGAGGCTGCCACCCAATGAGGTGCGAGTGGGGCTGGGCCCTCGCGCTATGACTGTGCAGGATCCGGCTCAGCGCCAGCTGGGTTCACACCTTCCACTGGGGGAGCAGTGGGGGGCTCAGATTTGCCCCCAGAAAGGGGCAGCCTTGGAGGGAGCAGGGGCTCAAAGATGGGACTGTTTAAATTGTGAGCACTCTGGGGCTGAGACTGGGTGTGAGCTCCCATCATGATGGGGGCCCGCATCTTAGTCGGGGTCTGTGCAGCGCCTGACACAGTGGGTGCCCTGATCTCGCTTGGGGTCTGTGCAGAGCTGGGTGTGACAAGGTCCCTGATCTCGCTCACGTCCCGTGCAGTGCCTGACACAATGGGGGCCCTAATCTCTCTTGGGGTCTGAGCAGCATCTGATGCGATGGGGGCCCTGATCTCGGTCGGGGTCTGTGCAGCGCCTGGCCCTGATCTCAGTCAGTAAGAGATAAATTAGAGTAATGCCTCCCAGCCACACAGTGAATTCCAGTCGATCAGTTGGGGGGCGGTTCCCGCGAAGCCCGTGGGGAGTTTCACTTTCAGGATGAATCGGGGCCAGCGTCGCTCTTTGTTGTGGGTTCGGGGCGCTGGGACTGACGGTCTCCATTCATTGTGAAACCGGGGCGTGTGGGCGCCATTATTACAGCCTGGCCTAGACAGCAGCTTTCCTCTGACCGCACCACCCTCAGCCCCGGTTCAGGGCCCTGTCTGTCCCCACTGTGCAGGGAGCGGCCATGTCTCCGACTCCCGGGGCAGCAGGCGGGGATTCTAGGCTGGGTTCCTTACAGGGCTCAGTACATCAGAGGCACATCAGGACCCCCCCCCGCCCGCCCCTCCTGGATCAGTGTGAACCTGTCGTGAGAGGTGGGCCATTTCTGAAACCTCCATCTCACCCAGTCCAGGGGCAGCTCCCCCTCCCAGGCTGCTGGTTGGGACTAAGGGGCACTGGCAGAGCTGAGTGGGGAGCCCAGGGCTGGGCTAGCAGGGGCTGCGGATCAGGACTGAGGGGCACCAGCAGAGCTTGTGGGGAGACCAGGGCTGGGCTAGCAGGGTCTGTGGATCAGGACTGAGTGGCACCGGCAGGGCTGCGTGGGATTCAGGTTCAGCGTCTCCTACACACGTTTGAAATGAGGCTCCTGGATTCTCCACTGTGTCTACAACAGGCCCTGTCCCCGATCCTGGCTGGGAGGGTGTAGCGGCTGAATGGGGGGGGCAGCAGGGGCTCCCAGTCTCACACTGAGCACCCCCTTGGGCTGGGAGAGTTAACCCTTCGTGTACCAGTGCTGTGGCTCTGACCTACATCATGGGGCGTCCCAGCTTCCTGTACTGTAACCACAGCTTACAGTGCAGCCGCAGCCTCTCCCTACCTCCCAGTGCCTGCCTGGGGCTCTGCTAGAGATGCCTGCCCCACTCCCCATTGGCAAACCTCCATCCTGCACTAATCCACCCCCTTCCCCAGTCTTGATCCTGTGCCTATCCCCATCTCTCCCACCTTACAGGGAGAGCTGGGCCTTTAAGGGGGAGGGCTTAGCTCAGCTCCCCAGGTGAAAGGAAGGAGGCTCAGGTTAGGAGCCTGGGATGCAGGACTGTCCTGCTGGGTGAGGAAGGGTCTGATGGTGGGATCAGAGCCCTGCCATGCCCCACCTAACCCCGATCCTCTTCCCCTGCTCCCAGCCCCGCTTCCACCCCCACCCGCCCATGGCAGGCAGGCACACTCTGACTGGCTCGGCAGGGCGCTGGGTTTCCAGTTGAATCACCCCTGCCGGAGAGCGGCCTGGTCCTGACGGTGACACTGGTGGCGGGGCAGGAAGTGGGAGAAGCCACAGCGGGAGCAGCCACCCACGGGTCCCATAGCGTGGTTTGGGGCCCGCTGGGGGAAATTTGCCCTGACTCAGAGGGAGAGCGGGGCTGGGGGAATGGGATGCAGGGCCCAGGTGAGATCGTGAGCTCTGGGCCTTCCGGGCCCAAATCACAGACACCGCCCCCATTTCCCACTCCCACCCCTTGACTCCCTGCTCATCACCACACAAAGATCCACGATCTCCCCCATATCACATGCACAGACCCCCATCTTTCCCACATCACACGCACAGACCCCCTGTATCATACACATGGACCCCCACGTCCCCCATATCACACACACAGACCCCATCTCCCCCACATCACACGCACAGACCCCCCATCACAGACACAGACCCCCCATCTCCTCCCACATCACACGCACAGACCCCCCATCACAGACACAGACCCCATCTCCCCCACATCACACACACTGACCCCCCATCACAGACACAGACCCCCCATCTCCTCCCACATCACACGCACAGACCCCCATCTTTCCCACATCACACACAGACCCCCTGTATCATACACACAGACCCCCCACATCACACACAGACCCCCATGTCCCCCATATCACACAGACAGACTCCATCTCCCCCACATCACACACAGACCCCCATCACACACACAGACCCCCCATCTCCCCCATATCACATACACAGATTCCCCCCATCTCCCCCTCATCACACACACCAGACCCCCCATCTCCCCCATATCACACACAGACCCCCCATATCACAGACAGACCCGCCATCTCCCCCACATCAAACACACAGACCCCCTGTATCACATACATAGACCCTCCATCTCCCCCCACATCACACACAGACCCCCACATCTCCCCCACATCACACACAGACCCCATCTCCCCCACATCAAACACACAGACCCCTATCACACACACAGACCCCCTATCTCCCCCACATCACACACACAGACCCCACATCTCCCCCCATATCATAGACACATAGGTGCCCATCTACACCCCCCGCCCCCCGCATATAGACTCCATGTCACACACACTCATATCCCCTATCTCTCCCCAGTATGAGATTTCCCCTCCCTCCACAAGCTGTATGTGTCAGGAGTTAGGCACCCCTGGGCCAGGTGCCAGGGTCATATGTACTATGGTGTGGATGGGCAGTGCTGTCCCAAGCACCCATGCCCAGTTCTGTCCCATGCCTGGAACCAGGGGCCCGCCTGTCTGTCCAGCTCAGCCTGGCACCCAGCCCTGTTCTGGCCAGTCTCCTTGGAACCCCCAGGATGTCAGGGTGTGAGGACTGCAGCGCGATGCCTGCCTCGTGCCATACAGGGGAGCTAGACACACTGAAATAGAAGCCAACAGGGGGATGTCAACAGGGTGTCTCTGTCCCTTCTCACCCCATTGTGCTGGGTGGGGTGCTGGGAGTGTGAATCCTGGCACTAGTGCCCTGGGGTGTGGATCCCGGGGGGGTGGGGAAGACTGGGGGTGTGAATCCTATTGCTAGTGCCCTGGGGCATGGATCCCAGTTGCGGGAGGTTGGTGTGTGTGTGAATCCTGGCACTAGTGCCCTGGGCGTGGATCCCAGTGGAGGAGTCTGGGGGTTGCTAGTGCCCTGGGGCAGTGGTTCTCAACGAGGGGTACACATACCCCTGGGGGTACATAGAGGTCATCCAGGGGGTACATCAACTCAGCTAGATTTGTGTTCTCAACCTGGGGATGGTGACCCTCAGGAGGGCTGCGAGTCAGGTTCAGGGGGTAACAAGTGCAGGACTGGTGTTAGGGGATAACAAACAGGGCAATTGCTTGGGGCCCCGCAAAGGTACGTTCCTTGCTTCAGCACTGGGCGGTGGGGCTCAGGCTTCAGACAAGGCTGGCAAGTGAAAACCAGGCTCAAGTATCCCACTGAAATGTAAGTACAATATTTATATTCCAATCAGTTTATTTTATACCTATACGGTAAAAATGGGAAAGTAACAGTGAGCTGTGACACTTCTGTATTTTTATGTCTGATTGTGTAAGCAAGTAGTTTTGAACTGAGGTGAAACTTGGGGTACGCGAGACAAATCAGACTCCTGCAGGGGGTACAGTAGGAAAGGTTGAGAGCCACTGCCCTGGGGCACAGATCCCACAGAAGGAAGCTAAGGGTGGGAATCCTGGTGCTAGTGGATCCCCAGTTGGGGGTGGGAGCGGGGGTTGGGATTGTGAATCCCTGGTGCTAGGGTCCTGGGGTGCAGATCCCACTGGGAGTGTGAAATCCGGCCACTAGTGCCCTGGGTGGAGCTGGAGGTTAAATCCTGGCGCTGGATCCTGGGTGCTGGGGGTGGCTGGGACTGTGCATCCCGGTTGTAGTGCCCCAGATCCCACTGGGAGTAGCTGGCTGACTCTTCTCTAGAGTGACCAGATGTCCCGATTTTATAGGGACAGTCCCGATATTTGGGACTTTAACTTATATAGGTGCCTATTACCCCCACCCCCTGTCCCGATTTTTCACACTTGGTGTCTGGTCACTCTACTTCTACCCAGTGTTGCCCATGGTCCCTGGACGAGGCTGGGAGACGGTGTGTCCTGGCAACCAGGCCCTGGCAACGCAACGTCAGCACTGTGGGGGCCAAGGAAAACAGGAGCCACTCGCTCCAGCCCGGGATTTTCCACCTCCCAGGGCTGCCTGCCCAGCCTGGATACAAACCAGCCAGCTCCAGATACTGGCTGCAGAGCCCCCCTGCCACAACCCTGCCCCCAGCCCCACCACAAACCAGCCACCCCAGATTCTGGCTGCAGAGACCCTCCACACAGACCCTGCCCCACAGCCAGAGCCAGCGCTAGGTGTAAGCAGACTAAGCAATTGCTTAGGGCCCTGAGCAGCTTAAGCCCCGCCCCTTCGGTTTTTATTATAAGAACTTGCCTGTTTTAGTATGGGGGGGGGGATATTCCTGCCTAGGACCCCCAGTGGGCTAGCACTGCCACTGCCCCCAGCACTTGGGCTCCTCCACTCCAGAGGTGGATGGGACATTACTAGCCATGCCAAGGTGACCCAGGTGATCCAGTGCATCCCATATGTGGGGGGCTCCCTCCCATTCAGTGTCACCCCTCACTCTGTTAAAAGGGCTGGGAGTCAGGGTCCCTGGATTCTATCCCAGGCTCAGGGAGGGGAGCAGGGTCTAGTGGTTAGAGCAGGAGGCTGGGAGCCTGGACTCCTGGGTTAATTTTCCACCCTGGGGAGGGGAGTGGTCTGTGTCTAGTAGTTACCCTGTGTGTGGTGGTGGTGGTGGGCTTGGAAGCCAGGAGCCTAAATTTAATCCCAGCCTCTAGGAGGGGAGTGGGGTCTAGTGGTTGGAGGTGGTGAATGCTGGGAGCCAGAACACCTGGTTTCTGTCCTCTGGTTCTGAGAGGGGAATGGGGTCTAGTTTGTGTGTGAGTGGATGGGGGTTGTGAGCTAGGACTCCTGGGTTCTAGCCTCTGCTCCGGGAAAGGAGTGGCTGTAGGGTCTAGTGGTTGAGGAAGCCAGGACTCCTGGGTCCCCTTCCGTTCCCCACCATGCCTTGTCTCTGTGGGTGCCCTTCCTCTCTGGGGGCTCTCAGTTCCTGGGCCCTTCGTCCCACAACTCGCGCCTCCGGATTTATCGCTGGAGTGGCTCCCGGCTCCGGGCAGCGAAGCGTTAACCCCCCCTGCCTGCCCCAAGCCGAGCGAATCCGGAGTCACACCGGGATCGGGCCCGGGCTGCGAAGGGGAAATGACACGGCGCGCCGCTTCCTGGGGTGGGGGAGCCGCGGCCCCAGCGCTCGCTGCCTCCCTGGCGCTCACACGGCGAGTCGGGGCGCCAGGGGCGCATGGCCCGCGGCGCGATGGACCGGTGCTCGAACCACAGCCCCGCGGGTGAGTGCCGGGGGCCCGGCCAAGCTGCCAGCTCCGAGGCGCGGCTCCCCCGCGCTCCGGACCGCCAGGGGCCCGTGTTCCGCCCGGGGCCCGCTAGCGGATCGGGGGCTGGAGGAGGCGCTGTGCGGGTGGGAGCCGGGGGCCTGGCGGGGCGGGTTGGGGTGCACGGGGAGTGTGTGTGGCGTGCGTTATGTGGGGGTGCAAGGTGTGCAAGGGGTCGGGGTGGGGATGCAGGTGTTTTGGGGTCCACGGGGTGTATTGTGGGGATGCAGGTGTTATGGGTCAATCGGAGGGTGCTCTGTGTTTGCAGATGGGTGGGGGTGTTGGCTGCATGCAGGGCACTCGGGGGTGTGTGGAAAGGGGGTGTACTTTGTGTGGCGGGTCTGTGTGGAGGAGAATTCACTGCCTGGGAAGGGGCTGGGGGCTCAGTTATTGGGGGGCACTGCGTGTGGAGGGGAGTGGGCTGGGTGGGTGTGTATAAGGAGGGTGCTGGGGTGTGCATAAGAAGGCAGGAGTTGTGTGTGTGGGGATGCATGTTGTGCTGGGGGGGGAGTGGGAGACTCTTCCTCCTAGGACAGAGTTTTAAATTCCTCTTTGGGGTCCCCATCTCTCTGATACCCTCCAATACCCCCAACCTGCCAACCCCCCCGCCCCATTGCACCTTTCTCTCCACAGTGACTCAGCCTCACTAGCTGCCATGGCTTTATCCATTTCACAGATGTGGGAACTGAGGCCCAGAAAGATTCCCAGGGACACACACAGAGCTGGGAATAAACCCAAGAGTTTTGGTTCCTAGCGCCCCTCCAAGCCACAATACCCCACGTCCTGAAGCTGGGGATAGAACCCGGGCATCCTGGCTCCCAGTCCAGTCCCTTAACTGCAAAGTTGGCCTCCTTCCATCTCTGGACAGGCTGGCATAGCATCTGCAGTGGGGCTGTGTGCCCCCTCTCTGCAGGATAGTTGGCTCCCCATAGTACCCCTGGTACCTCCCCCGTTGAAGTATCAGTGCTTCCTAACCATCCTGAAGCCAGGAGGAAGCCCAGCCAGCGCCAAGGCAACCCAGCCCAGAGACATGGGCGATGGGGGAAGAATGGAGAGGGGGATGTCAGGTCAATGGTCAGAACTAGGGGTGCAGAGGAGGGAGTTCAGGTGGTGTCTGTCTGGTCCCCTACTCCAACTCTGCTGCTTTACAGGGCTCTCCTGCCATTGGACCACTGGGCTGGTGGGGCTCCTGGCCTGGGGCTGGCCTCGCCCCTCACTCTGAGTCCAAAGGTCCCTGCAGTGCTGGGTAGCATCCTGCACTGGGTCCAAAGGTCCCATCAGTCCTGGCGTCCTGCCCCACCTCCCACTGGCAGCTGCTCCCTCAACCCCACCCCACTGCTCCTCCTTGTGTACAGAGGGCCAGGGACTTGGGTCCTGACTGGGGGCTCTGTCTAGCCTCGGTCCGCCCATCAGGGGCACAGAAACTAACAGGCCCCTTTGTCGTCCCCCCTCCAGCTCTAGCCAGTCCCTGCTGGGATTCATGTTGTAGCACAGATCCCATACCCACATGTGTGGGGGGGGGGGTGACCACCACCGGGAGTCCCAGTGGTGGTAGAAATAGGTGTGCTGGGGGTGCTTGAAGTAGTAATAACAAACGCCAAATATAGCATGACCAGATGTCCCGATTTTATAGGGACAGTCCCGATTTTTGGGTCTTTTTCTTATATAGGCTCCTATTACCCACCACCCCCATCCTGATTTTTCACATTTGCTGTCTGGTCACCCTAGCCAAATACCTGGTTTCCATTTTCAGCACCCCCACTATGAAAATTGTTCCAGCACCCTTGGGCAGTCCCCATGTCCAGGGAACAGAACCCCTAGGGGGCACGTCCCCAGTGGGGCAGGACCAGGGCTGAGGGCTGGGTTCAGGGGCTTTGTTGGCTGGGGTGGGGGATGTTAGATACATAAACTCAGCCCCCCCCCCCCCCAAATCCCATCTCCCCAGACCCAGCTTGTCCTACTGATGGCACCAAACCCAAGCTGGGCCCAGTCTAGGGGCCCATGTAGACAAATGTGCTGCTGGTGGAGGGAAGCTAGGAGATGGGAAAGCACCCATCTCAGCCCCACACTCCTTCAGGCCTGCCCCCCACCAGCTCCAGGCCTATTCCCCAGGCCTGCCCCTGGACCCATCCCTCAAGCTGACCCCTTCTTCCCCCTCTCCCCACAAGTTTTGGGTCTATCCCCCAGGCCTGGCCCCTGCTCCCCATGGGCCTCTCTCCAGGTGGCAGCCGGAAGAGGTGGGGGTTTGGGTGGCTGAGCCCATCTGCCCCATGTCCCCAGCCAGAAGACTTTCACCACAGCCATGCTCAGTGCCCAGCCACAGCCCCCTGGCACTGCCCTCTTCGCCCCCCACCCCCCCACACAGAGCAGGGAGGAAGCTGCCATGGGCCCAGAGATTGCAGAACTGAGTGGGATCAGAGTGCTGGGAGACCCCCAGGGCAGCAACCCCATTCCCCAGCACCCAGTCCTACATCTCCCCCTGCAGCTGGCAAGGGAGCACCAGGCCCCGAAGGGTTAATGCCAAGCTGAGCACCTCACCCAAAAATGTCACCCAACGTGTTTCCCTGGGGGTGGGTGGGGGGTGCGGCTTCCTGCGAGGAACTGCTAGAAAAAGCAGCTCTGTGGTTTAAGGCGCAGGATAGGCCGAGGATGCCTGGGTTCTAGCCTCAGCTCTGAGGGGGCTGGAGGCTAGTGGTTAGAGCAAGGGAGGCTGGGAGCCAGAGCTCTTGGGTTCTAGCCCAGCTCTGGAAGGGAAATGGTGGGGTCCCATGGTGCCCAGCCCAGCCCCTCCCGCTCTGGTGCTTGGCCAGTTGGCCTGCCCAACTCCTGGCTTTCCTGACCAGCATCTTGCCAGGCTGCTCCCTCCTTCCCCCCCCCCCCCCCCCCGCCTTCCCCTCTCTGGCTGGGGCTGGGCTGTCAGGCTGGTGCCTGGGGGAGTTGTAAATGCCATTGAGAAAGCAGCTTTGTGTTTGGCTGGGGCTGCAGCTCCCTGGGGACAAAGCAGGGCCTGTCCAGGGCTGGGGGCGTGGGGCAGTGGGGGTGGATGTCCTCAGGGCATCCTGTTGGAGTCTGCTCGGAGAGCTGCCCCAAGTGTGTGTATGTGGGGGGTACCCTCAGGGGCAGGATCCCATTCCCTCTGGCCCTGCACAGAGCCCCCAGCCCTTTTCAGCCTGGGCTTCCTGCTCCTTCTCAATCCTCCCTGTGGGGGCTCATCTGCTGGGGCTGGCCTGGGTAGAAGTAGCGCTTTGGTCCTTGCCCCATCATGCAGCAGGGGGTGTTGGGGTGGGGAGCGGCCCCTGTAAGCAGGCACTGTCCAGCCCCTTCTCCCTGGCATCAGCTTCCCTGTCTCTCGGGATTGGGTGTTAGGGGTCTTCGGGGCTCCATTCCATGTGAGGAGGTTAGAGGAGGGGGTTGGGAGCCAGGACTCCTGGGTTCTGTCCCTGCTCTGGGAGGGGTGTGAGGTCTAGTGGTTAGAGCAGGGGCTTGTGGGTCAGGACTCCTGGGTTCTATCCCCAGCTCTGGAAGGGGCATGGGGTCTAGCAAGTTAGAGCAGCAGGGGGCTGTGGGTCAGGACTCCTGGGTTCTGTCCCTGCTTTGGGAGGGGCGTGAGGTCTAGTGGTTAGAGTGGGGGATCTGGTTTGGGGGCAGGAACCTGCCCAAGTGACTGGAGCTAACGATTCTGATGCTGCCACTGCTAGATGAGACCATCTCAGCCCTGCGCCCTGACCGGTTGGCCAGCCTGGAACTCCGGTTGCAGAGCCAGGAGGAGGAGCTGACACTGGTGAAATCAGCACTGGCTGATGCGCTGCGGAGACTCAGCCTCTACGACCAGCAGATCCCACTCCTCACGCAGCAGCTACTGGCAGGTGGGATACAAAGGAACTGGGATAGGAGTCTAGCAGCGGGCGCTGCATGGAGCAGGGCAGGAGCGCTGGCTGTGGGCGGAGCTCCGGGTTACTCCAGCCCCAAGCTCTCCCAGAAGAGGGCGCTGTAGGGCACAGGGCAGGAGCAGTCGGGGCACTGTGGAGGGCAGCGTTAGAGTGATCTGGGGAGTTGGGGTTTCCCATGGGGCTGACATTTCTCTGTCATTTCCCTGCAGTGAATGATGCCGTCCCAGACACCCGGCTGTTCCTGGATCCTTCGCTGGGCCATGGGGCATCCTGGATCCCACTGACTGCCAGCTGCAGGTATCACCCAGGTTGTGCCCCCACCCTGGTGCAGGGACCCCAGGGACTTCTGGCTTAGGGACAGGGAGGGGGCCAGAGCCATGAGGCAGGCACGACCCTGAGGTTCAGGATCAGTACTGAGGGGGGAGGGAGTGCCAGGTTCTGGGGAGGGGACTCCAGGGCAAGCCCCCCAGATGGGAGTGAAGAGGGGATGGGGGACAGTGGGGGGATTTTGGGGAGATAGTAGGCAGAGGCCATGGGGTCAAGTCTGGGGGATTGGAGGGGTAAGAGGTTTTGGGGCAGGCAGTGTGGGCAGGCTGAGGGGGGTGAGGTGGGCACTTGAGGGGCCTCCCACCCCACAGGGCATTCTCTCTGCCCATGCTGTGGTGCTTTGGTTCACAGCCCAGTGCCCGCATCGGGAGTTGTGTGCCATGAGGAGTTGGGTGCAGGGAGCCTGCTGGGCGCCCCCATCAGCACCGGGACCCAGACTGACGAGTCGGCCCTGCTGGACGTGAAGTGGGGCTGGAGCCCCAGCCACAGGACCCCGCCAGGGATTGGGGTCGAGGCAGAAGAGCCAAACGCCCTGGGGATGCCTCACAGTCCACTAGGCCTGGCCCAGCCAGCCTCAGCCCCCGACATACTGGGAGCAGGGCCTTCCCAGGACTCCTCCGAGCCTCCCCACGACTGTGAAGCAGCCGCCCCACTCCAGGGCAGTGCAAATGGCAGCCAGCCCCCTGAGAGTCAGCTCCATAGGGAGGAGATGCTATCCCCGGAGCCCCCATCCGAGGGGAGCAGCAGCAACAGTGCCACGGCCTCCCCAGTGCCAGCGGTCCATGCCCTGAAAGGCACCAGGAAAGAGCTGTGAGTGGGGGACAGAGGGGGCACCAGGATACCTGGGCTTTATTGTCAGCTCTGGGAGGGGAGTGGTGTCTAATGGGTACAGCAGGGGTGTGGAACCCAGGGCTCTGGGTGGGGATTGGGGTCTAGTGGGTGAGTGTGTGTTTACGGGGGCCAGAAGGTGGAGGGTGAAGGAAGCTGTCTGGGAACCAGGATTCCTGGGCTCTGTTTCCAGTTGATGTGCCCAGCCGCATCCCCCAGTGCAGCCTGAACTGTGGGGCTGGTAAAATCAGACTCTGTCTGTGTCTTAGGTCCCCCGCACACGGGAGCCAGGGTGGGGAGATCCTCAGGGGGAATCGCTGAACAAAGAGCCCCATTCTCCCCTTTGCCTGAGATGGGGTGTGAGTGGATTGATGTGGAAAAAGGGAGTTCATGTGGGGGTGCCCCTGCCTTTGGGAGCTGGGGGATGGCTCATGCTGACCGCCCCGGTGCATGTAGTTAACCCTTTGCTTACCACTCCCTCTTCCCCCCAGCCTGCGCAGGAACAGCTCCTCCGACAAGCCTGACAAGGTCAAGGCCCGGCAGCGCCTTAGCAAGAAGGCAGCATCCTCCGCCAACCTGCTCACACGCTCCAGCAGCCTGGAGAAGTAGGGACACTCCAACCCCCCCACCCCCCACCCCGAACCAGTGCCCCCTGCTGGGAACAGCCCCCCACTCCCTGTGGTGATCCCAGCTGGGAACAGCTCCCCCCGCACACCCTGCCCCCCACAGCGATCCCTGCTGGGAACAGCTCCCCCCGCACACCCTGTCCCCCACAGCGATCCCTGCTGGGAACAGCTCCCCCCGCACACCCTATCCCCCACAGCGATCCCTGCTGGGAACAGCCCCCCCTCCCCCGCACACCCTGTCCCCCACAGCGATCCCTGCTGGGAACAGCTCCCCCCGCACACCCTGTCCCCCACAGCGATCCCTGCTGGGAACAGCTCCCCCCGCACACCCTGTCCCCCACAGCGATCCCTGCTGGGAACAGCCCCCCCTCCCCCGCACACCCTGTCCCCCACAGCGATCCCTGCTGGGAACAGCCCTCCCCCCACATCCCCTGCCCTCCGCCGCGATCCCTGCTGGAACACCCCCCCACACACACACGCACCCTGCTGCATAGAGTTCCCCCTGCTCCACTCCCCACAGTTAGAGCCAGAGCCCACTCTCTACAGCCTGCCCTGCTGATGCTCTGCTTTTCCCTTCCAGCCGAATGAAGGACCCTAACCTGAGCCCAGGTGAGCTGCGGGGAATCTGAGTTGTGGTCAGTGCCCAGGGGGTGTCATTTCACTGGTGCCAGGGTCCTAGGCAGTGTGGGGAGGGCATGTGGTGGTGGTGGTGGGAATTCAGCCCCTTGCCCTGGTCCTTGGTGCCGCCACACATGGTCCAAAATCTCCTGATGCTCCCTGTTTCCTTGCAGGGCCCTTGGGGTCTCGGCGTGGGACCTACAACCTTGGTGAGGCTACTGGGGCAGGCATTGGAGGCTGCCCTGGGTGGCTGGAGCCATGGGGGGATGGGACCCAGTGCATGTTTCTGATGGGGCTTGTGAGATGAGGTGCCTGCAGGGGCGCAAGCCCAGGGGATGGTGGTGTGGGAGGTCAGGTGTGTGTGGGACTGGTGAATGGGATGGAGTGGGGAGGGATTGGGTGGAGCCGGGTGGGGGGTGGGATGGCCTGGGAGTGTGGTGCTCTGGGGGATGCGGTGGATGGGGTGGGTGGAGGTGGCAGGGGGTTGGACGGGGTGAGCGTGGGCAGGCTGCATGGGATGGGGCTGGCTGTGACCTGTCTCCCTCCCACCCCCGCTAACCCCCAGAGGGCCTCTCGATCAAGATGTTCCTGCGGGGCCGGCCCATCACCATGTACATTCCATCGGGCATCTCCCACTACGAGGAGCTGCGTGCGGAGCTGCCTGCTGAGCACCTGCAGCTCGACTGGGTGTATCCTTCAGCAGGGCAATACCCCCCTCCCACAGCCCGCACCTGCCCTGCCCCAGGCAGCACTACTCCCCATAGAGCACTATGCCCCCTGCTCCCTCCAGAGGGCACTGTGTTCCCGCCCCCCACCAGGTGTGCTGTGCCCCCCCTCCAGAGGGCACTGTGCTCCTGCCCCCCCCCCGGGTGCACTGTACCCCCCTCCAGAGAGTGCGGCACTCCCGCCCCCCCACCCCAGGGTGCACTGTGCTCCCAGCCCCCCCTGCAGTCCCACAGGGTGCGCTGTGATCCCCCAGAGGGTGCTGCGCTCCCACCCAACCCTCACATCCCCCGAGGTGCGCTGTCCCCCTCTGTTTCCCCAGCCCTGGGGCTGGCTGGCTTGGCCCCCTTGCTCCCCTCTGTGCTCCTTGACAGGCCTGCCCAGCTATGGGTACCGTGGCCGGGACAGCCGCTCCAATCTTTACGTGCTGGCCTCAGGGGAGCTGGTTTACTTCATCGCCTGTGTGGTGGTGCTGTACCACATCCAGCACCGCAGCCAGCGCCACTACCTGCGCCACACCGACTGTGTGCGATGGTGAGTGCACGGGGCAGCACCAACGGCGTGCAAGGGGGAGTGCACGGGGCAGCACCAACGGCGTGCAAGGGGGAGTGCACAGGGCAACACTGATGGTGTGCGAGGGGGCGTGTGGACTGATGGCCAGGGCCTGGGGAGCACTGACTGAAGGAGATGGGGTGTACATTGAGACACAGAGCTGCTGGGAAGCACCAACTACGACAGAGGGAGAGTACATGGTGGCATGGACTGAAGTGGAGGGCAAGGGCACAGGGGGCACTGACTGCAGCAAGGGCACGTGTGGGGGTCCCAGGCTAGTCTCCACCCTGGCTGTGGCCCCTGAGTTTTTGAGCCAATAACCTCCCTCCCCCCATCTCTCCCCTGCAGCCTGGCTGTGCATCCCGACAGAGTGCGCGTGGCCACAGGGCAGACTGCTGGAGTGGACAAGGATGGCAAGGTACCCACCGAGGGGGGACAGATCCTGCAGGGCTGTCCCAGAGCGGAATTTAGGGAAGTCCCACTGAGCCAGCTTCCTGGAAAGCCGGGTGAGAAACCCTGCCATGCCCTGGGCTTTGGCCCCACAGGGTGGGGAGAGCAGGGGTCTCAGTGCAGGAGGCCAGACCTACCGCAGGGTCCCTGTCCAGGAGGCCCTGTCCCCTGGACCTGCCCCCCCGGTCCCTGACACCCCCCAGCTCCTGTGTCTGTCCCTGTCCTGACCCATCTCCTCTCTTGCAGCCCCTGCAGCCCTTCGTGCACATCTGGGACTCCTCCACGCTGCTCACCCTGCAGCAGATCGGCCTGGGGAGCTTCGAGCGGGGCGTTGGCTCCCTTGCCTTCTCCACTGCTGTGAGTCCAAGCGCTAGCTCTGCCCCCCCTTGGCCTCACGTCTCGCTGCCCTCCCTTTCTCCACCCCCAACTCAAATCCCTGCCCCATGCTGTCCCATTGCCCCACCCCAGCTTGGATCCTTCCTTGCCCCCTTGGGCTCTGGAGGCAGGATTCCCTCAGGACAGCCTGACAGGAGGTGAACCCGGCTGGAGTGCCCCCAATTCCCCTCCCCTCCCAATCCTTGTCAGCCTTGGCTGTGCTGGGGGCCTGGGCTGTGCAATTGGGGGGGGAGGAGATGAGTTTGTGTCCTGTATCCAGCCCCCCCAACATCCCCTGCATGTTCCCCATTCCCCCGTGTCCCCATATTCCTTCCTTGAGGAGCCCCCGTTGGCAACTGTCCTTCCCGGCTGCCATCTGCAGGACCAGGGGGCCTATCTGTGCGTGGTGGATGACTCCAATGAGCACATGCTGTCGGTGTGGGACTGTGCCCGCGGCACCAAGCAGGCCGAGATCAAGGTGAGTCAGGAGGCAGACCCCAGGGCTGCATAGCATTGCAGGAAACAGAACCCAGGAGTCCTGACTCCCAGCCCCCATCCCTGCTCCCACCCACTAGCTCCCACTCCCTTCCCAGAGTTGGGAAGAGAATCCAGGCGTCCAGGCTGCAGCCCCCATTCTCCTTCCCTGGGTGACGCTGCGGTGCTGCTCCTGCTTTCTGGGTGCCGTCTCCATGGCACCCTGTACATATTTGGGGAGCTGAGGTCATTGCATTGCCCCCACCACCACGCAGGGACCCTAGGCTGGGCCAAGGGTCTGAGGCTGGGCTGTGCATCGATCCTGCTCTCCTGGGGATGGAGCTAGCTGCAGGAGGAGGACTCCCCTGGGGTAGAGGTGCTCCCCAAAACTCAGTAAGAGACCCCCCCTCCCAGCCCCTGGGCATCCCCCTGCCGTCATCCACTGGTGGGAAAGGAGCAATGAGGGGTCTCCCCATCCACACCCTTTGGGGGCCCCACACAGAATCCTGCTGGGCACCCACAATCCCTCCATGCCCCTGACCCTCCAGTTGCCCCCTGTCCTTTCATGCCCCCTCTCTCCCCTCTCCAGAGCACCAACGAGTCTGTGTTCACAGTGGAGTTCAACCCCCAGGACAGCAGCAACTTCATCACCAGCGGGAAATCCCACGTCTACTTCTGGACCTGGAGCGGCAGCACCCTGAGCAAGAAGCAGGGCATCTTCGGGGTGAGGGGCTGGGGGCTGGCTGGAGGGGGCAGTTTTCAGCCTGGCCGGGGGCCTGTGCTGAGCCTGGCTGGGGAAGGGCTCTGGGCTCAGCCTGTGAGGGGCTGGGCCTGGCTGCCCCGTGAGCCCCTCCTCGATTCACTTCTCTCCCCCCCATTTCCAGAAGTACAAGAAGCCCAAATTCATCCAGTGCTTCCTGTTCGATGCCAACGGGGACGTGCTGACCGGGGACTCAGAGGGGAACATCCTGACCTGGGCGCGCACGGCCGCCGACATCCGCACGCTGGGCAAGGGCGCCAAAGGTATCGGGCGGGAGGCCTGCACAGACCCCTGGGCTGGGGGAGGGGGGTGAGGATGTGGGGGGAACCCTGGAGTGGAGGGAATGCAGGACTCCCGTGGACTGGGGAGGGTGGGGGGAGAGGGCCCAGCAATGACCCCAACCCACATTGCAGAGACCTACCAGATCGGGCGTCAGACCCGTGCACACGAAGGCAGCATCTTCTCTCTCTGCATGCGGCGCGACGGCTCGGTGCTGAGTGGGGGCGGGAAGGACCGGCGCCTCGTGCACTGGAGCCCCAGCCTTGCCCTGCTTCAGGAGGTGGAGGTGAGGGGGACCCTGAACCTGCGTGGGGTAGGAAGTCCAATGGGCTCAGATCCCAAGCGGGGGCAGGGCAGTGGTTCTTGGGGTGGCATCTGCATGGGATTGGGGTGAGGTTGAGTATGGGGGATCCACAGGGGATTGTAGGCGGCAGGAGTGGGGTCAGAATCTGCCAGTGTTGGAAGGGAGGATGGGCAGGGGGATCTGTGGGGAGGGTTGGGGTGTATGCAGGGGTTGGGCAAGGGGATCTGGAGTTGGATACAGAGATGGATGGGGATTTGCTTGCAGGATCTGTTGGTGGGGAGGTGATTGGGGGATCTGTGGGGGTGGTCAGAGGGTGTTTGGGGGTTGATGAGGGGGCTGTAGTGGGTGGGGCTGGGGAATCTGCAGGGGCGGGCAGCGGGTGTTTGGGAGTCAGTGAGGGGGCTGTAGTGGATGGGGATGGGGGATCTGCGGGGCGGGCAGGAGGTGTTTGGGGGGTCGGTGAGGGGGCTGTAGTGGGTGAGGGATATGCAGGGGGTGTTTGGGGGATCAGTGAGGGGGCTGTAGTGGGTGGGGGATCTGCAGGGTGGGCAGGGGGGATTTGAGAGTCAGTGCGGGGGCTGTAGTGGGGGGATCTCCAGGGGCAGGCAGAGGGTGTTTGGGGGGGTCAGTGAGTGGGCTGTAGTGGGTTTGGGGATCTGTAGGGGTGGGCAGGGGGCCTTTGGGGGGTCAGGTGAGGGGGCTGTAGTGGGTGGGGGATCTGCAGGGTGTGTTTGGGGGTCAGTAAGGGGGCTGTAGTGGATGGGGGATCTGCAGGGTGGGCTGGGGGTGTTTGGGAGCCGGTGCGGGGGCTGTAGTGGGGGGATCTGCAGGGGCAGGCAGAGGGTGTTTGGGGGGTTGGTGAGAGGGCTGTAGTGGATTTGGGGATCTGCAGGGGTGGATGGGGGTGTTTGGCGGTGAGGGGGCTGCAGGAGCTGGGGATCTGTGGGGGGGCATGGTTGGGGAAACTACAGAAGTCCTGGGTGGGCGCTCAGGATCTGCAGGGTGCGTGTGTGGGGTGCAGCAGGAGGCTGTGGGTGGGAGGAGGCATAGGGGAATCTGCTGGAGGGGTCTGGAGGAGTCGTGGGTGGGATAAGGATCTGCAGTGAGCATGTGGGGGGATCTGTGGCTCCTGCTGTCTCCATCCCTTCTCAGTCAGCCCTTTGTGCCTCCCAGATCCCGGAGCAGTTTGGGGCTGTGCGCACCATCGTCGAGGGCCCTGGGGCCGAGCTGCTGGTTGGGACTACGCGCAATGCGCTGCTCAGGGGCAGCCTGGCCGCTGGCTTCACCCCCATCATCCAGGTGAGCGGGGAGCTGGAGGGCCTGGGGGATACAGAGACTGAGGGGCTGTGGGAGGGCTTGGGAAAGAGAGGGGTTTGGGGAGGGCTTTGGGGGTACAGCAGGGTGGGGGCTGCTTGGGAAAGCAGAGGGCCCTGTGGAATGGCAAGGGGGACAAATGGGGTTGGGGGCTGGGGGGCAGATGGGATCGAGGTCATAGGGAGCAGCATACAAAGGGGTGAGCTAGGCCCCCGCCTGTCCCCCTCAGGCTCTCCTTGGTTGCAGGGTCACACGGACGAGCTGTGGGGCTTGGCCACCCACCCCTCGCGGAGCCTCTTCCTCACCTGCGGGCACGACAGGCAGGTCTGCATGTGGGACAGCGGGGAGCACACGGCGGCCTGGAGCCTCACCCTGGAGGTACCACCCCGGTGGGATGGGGGACGCAATGGGCTGGAGCCTCACCGTGGAGGTACCGCCCCTGGGGTATGGGGGGACGCAGTGGGATGGAGCCTCCCCCTGGAGGTACCACCCCTGGGGTATGGGGGGACGCAGTGGGATGGAGCCTCCCCCTGGAGGTACCGCCCCAGGAGGCATGTTGGGGACGCAGTGGGATGGAGCCTCCTCTGGAGGTACTGCCTGAGGAGGTGGGGTGGGGTGGATGGGAGGAGGGTCAAGGTCCTTACAGGGTGTCTCTCCCCCCTAGGAGACTGGGCTCTGCGCTGATTTCCACCCCAGTGGCCGGGTGGTGGCAGTAGGACTCAACACTGGACGGTAACTCTCTCCCCACCCACATATTGCCCCATTCTGGCCTCTCGGGGTGCTGGGACAGCCCTTCCCGCCCCACCAGAGTCACACCCAAAGTGGTTGAGCTACTGGTGGCCCTGCAAGCAGCACCCTGAGATTTGGGGCTCTGCCCCCTGCTTCCTGAGTCTGGCCCCCTGGGGTTAAGGGGTCACTGAATTTGCCCTCAGGGTCGGAAACCACCCCCTCTGTTGCCCCTGCTCCCTGGGGTGGGGTCCTCTATCTGTCTCTGCATGTCCGGCGCTGCGGGAGCTCTGACCCCCTCCTGTGCCCCCCCAGGTGGCTGGTGCTGGACACAGAGACACGGCAGGTGCTGTCGGGGGGCTCGGACGGGAACGAGCAGCTCTCGGTGGTGCGCTATTCACCAGGTCAGACCCCCATGCCCCTCCCCCGCCTCGCTCCCCCCCTCTTCCCTCCGCAGGCCCCATTCCCACCAGGTTCCTCCCCCACTGCAGCTCTGGCCCCCTCTGGCCCCCAGCACTCCATGCTCCCATTCCCATCCCATCTTCCCCACATTGCAGAGACAGCAAGTTCCTCCCATTCTCCCCCCTCCCCCATGGCTCTGTTTCCACCCCTCCTCTGCCCCCCTTTTGCAGCTGCCCCCCACGTGGCCCCCTTCCCACCCCTCTTTTCTCCCCCTTGCAGACGGTGAGTTCCTGGCCATCGGCTCCCATGACAACTTCATCTACATCTACAGCGTGGGGGAGGGGGAGCGCAAGTACAGCCGCTTCGGCCGCTGCACGGTGAGGGGGGGGCAAGGAGAGAGGGCTGCCAGGAGGAGGCTGGCAGGGATGGGACTACTGCGATGGTGGAGTGGGTCACTGAACCAAAGGTGGAGGAGGGAAGGGGAGAGGGTCTCTGGGAGATGTGGGGCGGGTCCTGGGAGCCAGGGGGGTGTATGATTCCAGGCCCTTGGATTGTACCCCCTCGGGAGGTGCCTGAGGCTGGGCTGGGGGGTCCTTGAGTAACTGGTTTTGATGCCCCTGTTCCTCCCCTTCCCCCCCAGGGACACTCCAGCTTCATCACCCACCTGGACTGGTCCAAGGACAGCAAGTTCATCATGTCCAACTCTGGAGACTACGAGATCCTCTACTGTGAGTGCCGGGAAGGGGACTGCTCAGGAGCCCGTCACCCTGGGGCCTGGGTGTGAGTCGCCCTCGTTGTGCGTGGGCCCGTCCATAAACCTCCGTCATGGGTGGAGGTGGCTCTGGTGCCCTGGGACAAGTGTGTGTGTTGTCCCCTGGGTACCTGTGGCTGGGAGCTGTGCCCTCATGTGGCAGTGCCTGTTGCTGCAGCGGGACCCTAACCCCGTGTATCTCTCCCCCGTTTGCAGGGGATGTGGCTGGCGGCTGCAAGCTGTTGAGGAATCGCTTTGAGAGCCGCGACCGGGAGTGGGCATCGTACACCTGCGTGCTGGGCTTCCACGTTTTTGGTGAGGGTTGGGCCCCATGGGGTGTGGGGGGAGAGGGCGAGTGTTGGGGTACAAGGGCTCCCTGGGAGAAGAGTGTAGCGGGGGGGGGGGTGGGAAGGGGTCCCAGGGGCTCAGAGCCATGGTCAGGAAGGAGCACTAACAGCTTGTGCATGTCGTGTGTCTCCCCTGCAGGTGTGTGGCCGGACGGCTCGGATGGCACAGACATCAACTCCCTGTGCCGCTCCCACAACGAGCGTGTAGTCGCTGTGGCAGACGACTTTTGCAAGGTGCATCTGTTCCAGTACCCTTGTGCCAGGGCCAAGGTGAGACTGGCAGGGATGGGGGGGATTAACCCTGTGCCAGGGCCAAGCTGAGACTGGAGGGGGGGGCGGGGATTAACCTTGTGCCAGGGCCAAGCTGAAACTGGGGGTGGGGAATTAACCCCTGACCCCAGGGCTGAGGTGAGAGGAGGCATATGGGGGGAAGATTAACTAGGGTTTTCTCTGCCCATTGGCTGGGGACTGCCCTGAGGGTTTGGGGCACAGGGATGCCCAGGGGGTCTTGGGCAGGGAACTGGGGACTCTATGGGGGGACATCCCAGGGGATCAGGGAGTCTCTGTAGGATCTTGGGCAGGGGAATGGGGTATCTCTGGGGGTTCTGAGTGGGGTGGGGGATCTCAACTGGGGTATCAGGGTGGTTCTGGGAGGTCCTGGGGGTAGTGGCAGAGCCCAAGAGCCTCGACCAGGGGGTTGGGGAACACTTTGGAGGTTCTGGGTGGGGTGGTATTCCAGTGGCAGTCCCCACCCCTGACCCCACTCCCTTGTTCTCTCTTGCAGGCGCCCAGCCATGTGTATGGGGGTCACGGGAGCCATGTGACTAATGTGCGCTTCACGAATGATGACAGCCACCTGGTCTCACTGGGGGGCAAGGACACCAGCATCTTCCAGTGGCGGGTGCTGGGGGGCAGCCTCCCCCACAGCTGCTCGCTCTCCTCTGCCTCCCTCTCTTCCCAGGAGGCTGGGGGCTGCGCCTGAGCTGGAGACACTGCAGGGACCAAGCCTCATTGCCTGTGGGCCTGGACAGCTCTGGTACATGGACCCCAGCGAGCCAGGCCCAGCCAGAGGGTTCCCTCACCTCCTGGCACTAACGCGTGCTAATAATGCGACCTGCTTCATTAACACTGGGGGGCAGGCCTGGATTCTGCTCAGGGCCCAGCACAGGTCAGAGTGGTGGGGCAGGGCTGAGGGCCTGTTGGCAGCTCCCACCACCAGGGCCCAGGGGCTCAGCTGGGAGGGTGCTGGGATTGGGGCTCTTGCCTTGAAGTCCTCATTGCATGAGGGCCGGGGGGAGGGGGGGATGTCTGGCAGGGGAACTCATGGGTTAGGGGGACCATGTGGGTATTAATGGAGGCAGCCCATCTTTAGGGCTGGGGCTGTCCTGTGTCCACCCTCACTCGGTTCCCCATTCCCAGAACGTGTGTACAATGGGGCCTGTCCACCTGGGGGTATTCTCTCCCCCCAGGAGCCTGAGGGCTGCCCCCAATGCTGGGACCAAGCCTGGAGAAGCAGGACACTGCTCTCCCCGCTTCGTTTACATTCCTGGCTGCGCCAGAGCAACAAGACGCTGAACACTGTGAGAGGCAGCAATAAAGCCTTGGCATCAGGGGCTGGGCTCCTGTCTCCTTCCTGTCAGGGCTGGGGAGCAGGCACACAGCAGTGGTAGGGAGTGGGGGGAAGAAGGCTGTGGGCAGGGGCCACAGCACTGGGGTGGGGGAGAGGAAGGCATGCTAGGGGCAGCAGGGGCTGGGGCTAGCCTGCATTAGGATGGGGCAGGGATCACTGTTAACACGGCCAGGGTGGGGGGAGGGGGGAGAGCAGTGCTGAGGCTTTGGTTCCAGAGTGTGGGGAGAGAGAAATGAGGGATTTAGCTCCCCAAGTCTAGTGGGATATAGAGAGAACATCTCCGCCTCTCTGCTGCGGTGCTGTCATTCCTACATGGCAGGACACTGGAATTAGTGCAATGGTGCCCCACTCCAGAAGTGGCTGCATCTCACCTTTGGATGCAGGATCCCCTTGCAATCAGTGAATTCCTGGGCGTGAGGAGTAAATTAGTGGGTATTTTGGGTTGCACAGCTGTAAATTTGCATATGTACATGTATGCAAATAACCCTGGTGCAGTTGAGGCTGCTGGGAATTGCCCCTGTTGCCAGGGGCAGCCTCGCTGGAGAGGAATGGGTTAAAAACCCAGCGCTGCGGTCTCCTTCCGGAAAGGCCCGAGCGGGACAGTCTCTGTCCGGAAATAGCCGAATGCTGCAGTCTCCGTATTTACCCGAAGATCACCGGCAAGGCCCGAAGTTCTGCCCGGCGCCGGCCATCTGGACTGGAGTCACTGGGCGGAAGGACCCGATCACCGGGAGGCTGTCGTCGGCGATGCCCGAAGCTTCCCCAGGTGCTTCCGGAAAGATACGAATGTTTCCGGAGAGACCCGATTTGGGCCCGAAGCCGCCTCGGATATTTCCGAGCCTCCCCGATCCTTTCCCGGAGACCCCCGAAGCGCGGCCGGAACCGCCCGAAGCCGCCTGGCCCTGGCCTTGCGTGAGGAGGAGGAGGCGGCGGCGGCGCGGCGGAGCGGGAGGAGATGAAGAGCGGCCGGGAGCGGGGCTAGCGAGGGCCCGAGCGGAGCCGGACGGAACCCCCTCCCCTTCCCCCATCGCGCGGCGGGGCCATGGCGGCCAATATGTACCGGGTGGGGGGTGAGTCGGGGCCGGGGCTGCCCCCGGCTGGGACTGAACTGGACAGAGCGGGGTTGGCCCGGGGGGAGTCAGTGCGCGGCTGGGCGGGGAGTGCGGGGAGCCGCGGGCTGGGGGAGTGAGCGGGCAGACGGGGCTGGGGCGCCCCCAGGCGTGTGGCGCTGCGGGGCAGTGGCTGGGCCGGAGGTGTCAGTGTGGGGGGAAGCGGGGCTGGACGGGGCGGTGTGTCCCCAGCACTAGCGGATTGGGGGGGGAGGCTGGGCTGGGCGGTCTTGGCTGGGGTGGGGGGAGGATGCCCTCTTAGTTCCCTAGAGGAAGAGGCTGTTCTCCCCCCACATGCTGCGCCCCTGTGTCGGGGTAGGGGAGAGGGCGGAGTGATCTGACCCACGGGGAGCAGGCTGTATGGGGGGATGGGTGCTGGTTGGGGGTGGGGAGCAGCGGGTTTGTTATGTGGGGTTTGGGGTTATAGGGTGGGGGCGCTGTGGGATAGGGAGGTGGTTTCATCAGGTATGGGGTGTTCACAGGCTCTGGAGGGCATGGGGCAGTCGGGGGGGATCAGGTTGTGGGGGGGAGGTGGACAATGGGGGTAAGGGATGATGGGCTAGTTATGTGGGGGCAGGGGAGTCTGGTGTAGTGAGCTGGTGGCATGGTGTGAAGAAGTTCAAGTACAGTGGGAAAATAGGGCACTTGGGGTTCTGGCTGGTGGGTTGGGCTGGTAATAGGCTGGTTATTTGGGGATGAGGTAGGTTGTGGTGGGAGCTGGCAGGGTATGGGGTGGAGGGAATCCTTTGGGGGGCAGTGAGTTTGGTTAAATGGGGTAAGGGAATTTACCGGGTGTGGGGCCCATATGGGGTCCGGGGCGGTGGGCTGGTTATATGGAGTACAAGACTTGGTGAGCTGTGGGTATGGCTGGTCGGGGAGCGATTGGGGAATGGGGGTCAGGGAGGTGTTTATATGTGGTCAGGAGTTTGCTTGTGGAGTGTCTGGGGCAGCTGACCAAGTAGGGTGTGAGGTGCTTGTGGGGGAGAGTTGGGAGGAATCTGGTTGTGGGGAGGCCAGGGGGGCAGGTTATATGTGGGGGCAGTTTGGGGGCGTGGGGGGTGGGTTTGGAGGGCTGCTTGAGGTGTATGTAATTTTGGGGCAGTTACGGGTGGGTTATGGGCTGAGGGAGGGGGTGTCTGGTTTGGGGATGTTGGGGAGAGTGGGTTATGTGGGGGGCAGTTTGTGGGGGGGGGTTGTGTGGGGGGGGGTTGGAGGGCTGGGAGAGGTATATGTAGTTTTGGGGCTGTTGGGGGTGGATTATGGGCTGTGGGAGGAGGAGGCCTGGTTGGGGGATGTTGTGGAGGGTAAGTTATGTGGGGTAGCTTGGGGGTCTGGTTATGGAGATGGTGTGTGGAACAGTTGGTTGGGAGGTGGGGACAGTTGTGGGACATCTCATTTTAGAGCATTTGGGGGAGTGGCACTTTGGGGGAAGGGTCTCTCCTTCCTAGTGGCTTTATTTTATAACATCCTCCCCTTGTGCTGACTCTGGGGTGTCTTCCGCAGGTGTGTGTGTGATCTTGCACTGAGATCCCTTTGCAGTTGTGCTGCTTTGAGGGGGGGGCTGTCTCCTATCCTGGCAGCGCTTTGCCCACACCAGTACCTGGCTGTTTTGCTGCCTGGGCACTGTGGCTCAGCTACCTCCTGAGCCTGGTCAATGCTGCCCATGCCTAGCTTTTGCTGCTCCGGGCTGGAACCTATCACCAGGCACTGGCAATGCTGCCCTTAGACTGGGCCATGTCCGTGCAGATGTTTGGCAGGTGGTGCCAGCAGGGGGGCGCTGCCTGGCTGTGACTGGGAGTGGCAGTGGGGGGGTCTGGGTGCTAAGAGGGGTGGGATAGAAAGTTGGCCCCTGCTCTGGGGTGCTGCAGCCTGGGCAATGTTGCCTATGTGTGCAAGTGGGTGCTGATGGGAGGAATGTGTTGGTGCCTGCTGCTGTGCTAACTGGCGAGATGGAGACTGGGAGAGGGACCCCCCCTTTGGGGGCTGCCTGGTTACTGCTGTTCAGGGCCTGGCTGAGGGTGGGGACAGGAAACCCCATGGATACACCGGGTGCTTGGCAGGCGAGTATGAAACAGCTGGGGCAGTCTAGGTGAGGCAGCCCCACGGGGGAGGAGATGAATGCCCCATTGGGAGCAGGTGGCACTGGGATGGAGACTGGGAATGCCCCATGGGGACAGGTGGCTCATGTGATGGCTCTGAGGGTTCAGCCTGTGCTTCCTGGGTGGCTGCCTATTCTCCTGATTTCCCTCCGACGTCTTCGGTCTCAATTCTCTCTGCAGATTACGTCTATTTTGAGAATTCCTCCAGTAACCCCTACCTCGTCCGGCGCATTGAGGAGCTCAACAAGGTGAGGGGCCATGGGACCACACCCAGGGGACCCCCCTCCACCACATGTCCTGCATGCATCCCTTAGGGCCACAGGACCACAGCCAGTACCTGTATGCTCACCCCCACCAGCCGTGCACCAGAGACCCACCCCCCCTCCACCTCTCTTGGGCTTTGGGACCAGAGCTAGACATCCGTACCCCCTCTCACACTAGAGACCCACATCTCTCCCCCTGCCCCTCCTACTGGGTTTGGGCGCAACAGCCAGATGTACCCTGTCTATACATCCCCCCAAAGGCTAGGGACCTGCAGCCAGACCCCCACAGACACACACCATTGGGGATTTGTAGCCAGACCCCCTTTACAGGAGGGACCCCTTGGCCAGATTGAAAGGTTGCTCCTGGGGGCACTGCAGCCACTCTGAGCCTGCCATGTGTACGTACAGGAGGGAGCTGGGATCCCCTGGCAGTTCCCTCAGTGCCCCAGCTGGGAGGCTGCACCAAGTGCTGTGTCTAGGGCGTGGGGGTGGTGAGGAGCAACTCCCAGGGGAACAGCAGTGCCAGCCTCTCCTCTCAGGCAGCGTCCTGCTCTCATCCCCAGACAGCCAATGGCAATGTGGAGGCCAAGGTGGTGTGTCTCTTCCGGCGCCGGGACATCTCCAGCAGCCTCAACAGCCTGGCTGACAGCAACGCTCGTGAGTGCTGGGGCCCATCCCCATGGCTCTACAGGCAGGCCTGGGGCCTCTGGGGTCTGCCTGAGGGGAAGCATGGAGTGGGGTAGAGGTCTTGGGGGCTATTAGGCTGTCTCAGGCTAGCAGGGGGTGGGTCTATCTTTGGGGATGAAGTAGTAGGGGCCTGCATAGGGTTGGGGGACAGTCCTAGTCATTGGGGAGCAGTGGCTCTCTCTCAGGTGTGGGGTCTTGGGCACTGGGATGTGTGTGGGGGGGCTGTTGGGGGGCAGTGGGGCATGTGTGGGGTGGGGCTGGTTGGAGGAATATTATGGCCCCGTGCCTGTGATGCAGGGCAGACATACTGACAGAGTTGCTGCTGCCTGGAGCTAGTGGGTAAAAGGCCACCCTGCCTGCCCCTCCCTGGGCAGCTCCCTGCTTGCCTGGCTAGGAGAGCTGCCAGCTCCTTTCCCAGCCCCGTCTCCTCCTTCCCCTCCCCGTAGGCTGCAGGCACTGGGTAAGAGTGGCACTAATCCTTGTCATTTGTGGTATGAGGCAGGGAGTGTCTCTGGGGTGATGAGCCCCCCCAGCACACAGTACAGTCAGGGTCCCACCTCCTCCTCCTCCCCATCTCACGCCTATTCACCCTGCATTGGGCAGTGTCCAAGGATCTGTGAAGGGTCTTGCAGGTGCCTAGACTTTGACCTTTCACCCCAAGAGCACTGGTGTCAAACACACAATCAGCAAATGCAACTGAGGAGACCCGAGCCTAGGGTGTGTGTGTGTGGGGGAGGGGAATGTTAGTTCATTTCCCAGTCCAGAGCTGGGGTAGCAGGGGGCCGCAGATTGGGAGTGAGGGGCACCAGCAGAGCTGTAGGCGGGGGGGAGGGGCTGGCACAGCAGGGGGCTGTGGGTCAGGAGTGAGGGGTGCTGGGGCCGGAGCTTGCCCAGCTCTCCCTAGCCCCTCATGTATGAGGCTGCTGCAGCATGGAGGCCATGGGCAGTGCAGAGTTAACAGGCCGTGGGAGCTCTTCCGGTTGGGGCCTGTGCTAGCTGCTCGCCTGGGCTTGGGGTTTCCGGGCCTGTTTGGTGGGGGCCACCCTTGACTCTGCCCAAGTGGGGTGGGCGAGGAGTGGGACTGGGTCCCAGGGGGCTGCCCCCGCCTACCCTGCCCCCACCCCACAGGGCTTCCTGAACACGTGAACAGGGTGGAATCAGTGCCGTCCCCCACTGGGCTGCTGCCAAGTGCTGGAGACAGTGGGGCTGGGAGAACAATGAGCTTCGTGGCGGGTGGCGCAGCTTGGCCACTTCCTGCTTTGAGGGGGGAGGGCCTCTGAGGATGGGGGGAGCGTGCTCTGCTAGAGGGAGGGTTCTGAGGGGGGTGCATTCTGCTCTTGGGCAGTGGGGGAGGGTTAACCTGGGGCGGTGCTGTGCTCTGGGGGTTATTGGGGAGGGGGTACACACTGCTTTTCAGCATGGGGAGGGTTAACCCAGGCAGGTGCTCTGCTCCAGGGGGAGTTACGGGTGCTCCCGGGCAGGGAGGGGATGTTGAAGCCTGGAGCTTGCCCTGTTCTGGGCAGGGCAGTGTGCTGTGAAACTGGTGGGGGTAGGAAGGGGGAGGTTCAGCTTGGGGGCTGAATGGGGGGTAGGGCAGTACTCTCTGCTCTTGGGGGATAGAGTGGGTGATGGGAGCAGCAGAGCTTTGCTCCTGGGACTGGGGGGGCGGGCGAAATTGGGGGCAGTGAGTAATTAGGGATGGACAGCAGCAGCCTTGGGGCTGGGATGTGGGAGGGTGGGGTCTGATTTTGCTGTAGGGGCTGGGGTCTCTGTGGGGCTGTCTGTTGGGGAGGTCTTTGTGGGGCTGTCTGTTGGGGGGAGGTGGTGGGGCTGGGGTCTCTGTGGGGACTTTCTGTCGGTGGGAGGTGGTGGGGCTGGGGGCTCTTTGTTGGGGGGAGGTGGGCAGGCTGGGAGCTCTGTGGAAGCTCTTTGTCGGGGGGAGATGGTGCGGCTGGGAGCCCCTGACCCTCGTGTCCTGCCGCAGGCGAGTTTGAGGAGGAGTCGAAGCAGCCGGGGGTGTCGGAGCAGCAGCGGCACCAGCTGAAGCATCGTGAGCTCTTCCTGTCGCGCCAGTTTGAGTCGCTGCCAGCCACCCACATACGGTGCGTGGGGGAGCTCTGCTGGGCACGGGGGCTAGGGCTCTTTTGAGGGAGAGGCCTTCCTCGGCCTGGGGGGCCTTATCCTGGGTTTCGTGCCTCCCTGTTGCCATCTCCTGGGTCTGTGTCCTCTGGGGCGGTCCAGCACCAAACCAGTTTCACAGGGAGGGGTGTGAGCCCGGGGCAGCAGCTCTGTAGGGCCGACTCTGCTGCTGCTGCTGGGATGTGGGGATCCCTCAGGGCCCCGATCTGGGGCGGGGGAACCATGGGGCCAGCCTGTGATGTGACCTGTGCTTGGTTCCTGCAGGGGGAAATGCAGCGTCACGCTGCTCAACGAGACTGACATCCTCAGCCAGTACCTGGAGAAGGAGGTGAGGAGTTGGGCCTTTGGAGGGGCTGGGCCTACAGGGGTTGAGGGGCTGGGCTCAGCGCCCTGGAACTGGTCAGGGAGTGGGGGCAGGGAGGAAGGAGGACTTGCCCCCTGGCCTGGCTGCAGGTGAGAAGGGTTGAAACCAGGGCAGAGCTCTCTCTTGGGGGTATGGGAAGAGCTGTTTCTGGGTGGAGCAGGGTTGTGAGAGACCAGTCTGCTGGGGTGCCCTGCCTAACCCCTCTGCCCCTACCCCAGGACTGCTTCTTCTACTCGCTGGTCTTTGACCCTGTCCAGAAGACGCTTCTGGCTGACCAGGGGGAGATTCGGGTCGGCTGCAAGTTCCAAGCTGAGATCCCCGACCGGCTGGCTGAAGGTGATGGGGGAGGGTGTCTCCTGGACCGATCTGTGCCCCTGGGGGAGGTCAGCCTCGTTCTCTGGGGCAGCCGTGTCCCGGAGGGAGGGCCCCAATGCCCTAGGGGAGCCATGTACCTTGCCTGCCTCTCTCGGGGTGAGGGGTGGGGGAAGAGATGCAGTATCGTCTTTCCTGACTGGCTCCTCCCCACAGGTGAGTCGGACAATCGGAACCAGCAGAAGATGGAGATGAAGGTCTGGGACCCCGACAACCCACTGACCGACCGGCAAATTGACCAATTCTTGGTGGTGGCTCGGTGAGATGCCAGCTCGGGGGTGGGGGCACAGTGCTCCATGGACTTGGGGGGGGAGAGGAGGGGGTCTCTTGGTTCACGTGGGGCTCCCTTGGGCTCTGGGTTGTCGCTAACCTGTGTCCCTCCCCAGGGCCGTCGGGACCTTTGCTCGAGCTCTGGACTGCAGCAGCTCCATCCGGCAGCCCAGTCTGCACATGAGCGCAGCCGCCGCCTCCCGGGACATCACACTGGTGAGAAGGAGATGGGGGGGGCAGGGAACAGGCTGTGTGTTTTCTGAGTTCTGCAGTCCATTTGTGTGGTGTCCTTATCCCCAGTGGCTCCTGGAGGAGCCCCTACAGCCCAAGGTGACTCACTGGATGTGACGGGCCTCAGAAGCTGCCTCAACCCTCCTGACCCAAGGCTGGGGGGCTCGGGTTGCCCCCTGCCCAGAGGGTTGAGAGACGTAACCCCTGGGGAACATTGCACTCCTCTCATGGGGTGCTGGCTCGGAGGCTCGTGTGTCCCCCGGCAGCCAGGAGAGACAGCCTGCTGACCACCCCTTTCCTCGCAGTTCCATGCCATGGACACGCTGCAGCGGAACGGCTACGACCTGGCCAAGGCCATGTCGACGCTGGTGCCCCAGGGGGGCCCAGTGCTGTGTCGCGACGAGATGGAGGAGTGGTCGGCCTCGGAGGCCATGCTCTTTGAGGAGGCGCTGGAGAAGTACGGCAAGGATTTCAATGACATCCGACAGGACTTTGTGAGTGGGGATGGGGGGGGGGTGGATCTGCCTGGGACCCGCTCTAAGGCCTTCCTTTGTGGGGGTGGTAAGAACCTCCCAGGCACCCACACTGGACTGCTCCATCTTGGGGGGACGTGGACCCAGGAGAGGGATTGGGACCCCCTGGAGACTGATCCTGCACTGGCTCGGGTCGGCATGGGAGGCTGAGGCACTGCTGTCTCCCTCCCACCCCATGCCTCCTGGGGCTGGGTGTGTGGGGCTCTCCTGGCGCTGTCTGACCACCTCTCTGGCCCTTGCAGCTGCCCTGGAAGTCCTTGGCCAGCATTGTGCAGTTCTACTACATGTGGAAAACCACCGACCGCTACATCCAGCAGGTGAGCTGGGCCCGGGAGGTGAGGGGCTCTGGGACTGGGCCTTCCTCCTGCCGGGGGTGAGTGAGGGGGCTGCATCTCCTCCCCTGCTTAGGCCGTGTCTCTGTTTGCAGAAAAGGTTGAAGGCCGCTGAAGCTGATAGCAAACTGAAGCAGGTCTACATCCCTACCTAGTGAGTATTGTGGGTGTGTGTGTGGGTGTGGCGGTCACCCCTGCCTAGTGTGAGCGTGGGGGAGGGGGGGGGTCACCCCCAGTGTGAGCATGTGGGGGAGGTAGGACAGGAGGCTAGGCCTGAGGGAGGGGCTATGTCCCCTTCTAGTGGGGTCTGGGATAAGAGGTGCCTGTCCCATGCACTGTGGGGAGCAGGCCCCCTGCCCTCCCCCTAGGTGGTGGGTGGTCTGGAGTTGGAGTTGGGTGTGACCTCGTCTCTTCTCCCCTGGCAGCACTAAACCTAACCCCAATCAGATCATCTCGGTGGGCTCCAAGCCTGGCATGAACGGGGCTGGCTTCCAGAAGGGGCTGACCTGTGAGAGCTGCCACAGTGAGTGCTGACGTGGGGCTCCAAGGCTGGGGGTGGAGGGCCCTGACTGCTGCCATGGTTCTTGTCCCGGGGGAGGGGGCGGATCCCTGGGCCTCCCTGTCAGCAGGTTGCTCAGCTGTGGAGTCCCCTCCCCCTAATGCTGCAGTCTCTCCTCGCCCTCAGCCACCCAGTCAGCACAGTGGTATGCCTGGGGCCCGCCCAACATGCAGTGCCGCCTCTGCGCCTCCTGCTGGATCTACTGGAAGAAATACGGGGGGCTGAAGACCCCGACACAGCTGGAGGGAGCCGCCCGCAGTGCCACGGTAATGCCGGCTGAGGGGCATGGCACCACAGTAACACCTCCCGGGGGATGGGCATGCAGGGCACTGACAGTGTTGTGGCAATCCCTGCCCGGGGCATAGGCATGCAGGGAGCTCGGTAATGCCTGCTGGAGTGGATGGGCATGGGTGCGGCCCTCCATGGTTAATGCCTGCGTTTGGGGGTAGGTGGGGGGGCAGGGGTATTAGGCTGCACTGGGGAGGCCCTCATTCCTCGTGGTCCCGGGGGTGTACATACCCCACAGGTTGAGAGCTGGGAACTGCCAGCACTTGAGCCTTGGGCTCCTCTGTCCAGCCTGTGCTGGGCTGTGTCCCTGCCCCCAGGCTCTCCCAGTGCCCCATGCTGGGCCCTGACCCACCTACCCTTCTGTGTCGCAGGAGCCGCACTCCAGGGGCCACATGTCAAGGCCGGAAGCCCAGAGCCTTTCTCCCTACACGACCAGCGCCAACCGGGCCAAGCTGCTGGCCAAGAACCGCCAGACCTTCCTGCTGCAGACCACCAAGCTGACCCGCATTGCCCGCCGCATGTGCCGCGACATCCTGCAGCCACGCCGTGCTGCCCGGCGCCCCTATGCTCCTATCAACGCCAACGCCATCAAGGCTGAGTGTACGTGTTCTGGGCTGGGTGGGAGGGCACCATGGGCTCCCCCATCTCACACCCACTCTCTGCTTCCCTCCATAGGCTCTATCCGGCTACCCAAGGCAGCCAAGACCCCCCTGAAGATTCACCCCCTGGTGCGACTGCCGCTGGCCACCATCGTCAAAGAGCTGGGTAAGGGCCAGGGGCACGGAGCTCTAGGCACAGCAGGGAGAGCCCAGCTTGGGAGGACTGAGGCCTGCAGCCCCACACCTGCCTGGCTTCCCATGCCCCACACCAGCCTTACCTCCATTCCAAGGGGGAAACTCCTCAGCCCCCCCATTGACCGGACAGCACTGCTCTCCACTTGAACAGGGCTGTTGCTCCACGGTCTTTGAGTGCTTGTCTGTGGATCCCACTCTAGGTGCATCTGCATGAGGTTGGATGCCCTTGCATGCCCTCGGCTGTGGGCATAAAGGGCAGAATGGATGCAACTGTACCTCAGTTCCTCTTGCTGCCCCTGGCAGCAAGATGGAGCCAGGCTATGGCTGCCTGCTGCCCTCAGCATGTTTCCTAGTGGTAGGTAGGTCGCCTTAATCCCTTAAATGCTTTTTTCCCTTAGTTTTCTCAACGATCCCCTCCCCGCTTCTCCCAAGTTCCTTATTTTTCTTTGGTGCTTTATGGATTGAAGGCCCTCAGGCTTTCCACCCTGTGCTTGTTCCCCTTTCCCATGGACATGGCCCTTAACTATCTGCTTAGGCAAGACATGTATCTGATTGGTGCACGCTCTGCTGGTCCTTTATGTCAACAAGACAATCAGGGACAATCGGCTGAAATGCTGCTTCTGGAGCAGTCGTGGGGCACTTTGAACCCAGAAGAACGGATATCAGGCTCCACACAAGACCTTCAACTTCAAGTCCCTGGCAGTCAGTGCTGTTGGCAGCTGGGATGCAGCTCCTGAGACCGGTACCATTGGGGGAATCTGAAATGGTACCAATGGGCCAGCCACAGCTGCCAAAAGTCAGCTTGGCATCACTGGTTGCTCCAGTGCTGAAGACTGGTACCACATCCTCCACTCTGAGGCAGACTTGCCCAGAACACCAGACCACACTTGGCTTTAGGCACCAATCTACCTTCCCTGAACCCGGAGGTGCCGAGAGGCCTAAGAAAAGTCATTGGCCTTCAGTCCCCTCCCTCTCAGAATCCAGGGGCAAGTGACAAGGAATCGAGTGGTTTCTGGTTTTGGGAATTGCTACTTCTCTGGTCCCAAGGATGCTACACACGGAACAAACTTCAACAGCTGTACTGACACACCAGCCAAGAGGTCACTCTGCTGTTGCAGGAAATCTCCTCTCCCTCTCCAGACCAGACCACACCACACCACCACCTCCCGCCCATGTACCGGGCTCTGGGAAGGGTTCCTCTCCAGTGAACACCACTTGTTTCAGAGCGCTGGTCTGTCCTCTGACACCCACCTCCATGGCAGTGGTCTGACCTGCCCCACTCTTACAGCTCTTCACTGTGGCCGTACTGGGCTCTGCTCTGAAAATCCTCCAGAAGTAGCTCTCCCTCTAGCACACTGGCAAGCAAAGAATGTTCCACTGTCCTGCAGCTTTGACTACAAGGCCCCCTTGAGAGACGACCCAGATCCCTTGGCCGTGAGACGCTTGGAGGGTTAGAGATAAGGAAGAACATCCGCAGAGGAGGGAGAGACAGGTCCTGAAACTGAGGAGCAGTGTCCCCAACCTCTCCGATAGATCCCTCCTTGTCTCACCCGATGAAGCGGCCTCCTCTGCTCTGGATGCCTACAGAATATTTCAGGAGCAGACTACTCAGACTCTGATGCCCTAGAAACTGAGAGCTCAGTGATCCAAGACCCCTCATCCCTCAGACTGTTTGACATCTTTGCTCTGGGCAGGATGGTGATGCCAGTCAGGAAGGGCACAATGGAGCCAGTCACAGATCTCTGGAAGCCGCTGGGTACCTTCACCCTAACTTCAAAGCAAGCAGAGAAAAAAGATCAAGTTCTGCAGAAGGGAGCTGAGAAGTTCTACACCCACCTGGTCCCTGGATTCCTGGTGGTCTTGGAAGGAGAGAGCCTGGTCCACTGATGTCTACTCTGAAAGACAAAATCCCCAATAGAAAGCTTGACCTCTCAGGTAGAAAAGCTTATTTCTCAGCCTCTTCCCAGGTACAGATAGCAAATTACCAAGCACTATTCTGAGTCGGACTCTAACTTGGGAGAAAGTAGCTCCCTTTATCAGTAGACTTTAAGAGGATAGACAATATCTAAAGGCAATAACATCTGTCACTAGTGCAAACATCTCTCCAAGCAGCCATGGATGCTTGGGATATGCAGCTAGATCCATGGCTGTGGGAGTCACCACATGGCTAAAAGCACCAGGTGTCCCAAAGGAGTTTCAGAATACCATTTCAGACTGGCTGTTCAAAAGATATTTAGCCTGTACTATCATGCTCTACATTCCCTGAAGGATTCCAGAGACCTGCTGCGATCATTGGGCATTCGTACCCCGGCCTACAGAAGGAAGCCAGATCAGGCAAGGAACAGACATCTGCTCGCAGCAGCAGCCCAGGTTTTCTCATGCACCACTAGCCATCCCAACTTCATTGTCTGGGGAGCAGGTTTGACACAGAGGTCAAGAGTCACAATCCAGAGCTGCTCTCCCCAACCTTATCTAGGGATGCCACCTTTATTCACTCTGATGTGGAGTAGAGTAATTACTGACCAATGGGTACTATAAGTTATCTCCCAGGGTACTCCCGTTCCAGTCTCTGCCCCCTTTCCTGTCCCTCTCCAGGGGCCCTTCTCATGAAAACCAATTGCAAGTGGCCTCCCTGCTTTTCCTAGGAGCAGTGAAGAGGTTTCTACTCCTGATAATTCTTTATTCCAAGAAAAAAGGGGGACCACATCCCATCCTCAACTTGAGAAGACCGAACAGGCACATATGCACCTTCCTGGATGGCAACGCTCGCATCCCTCAGTTACAGGGTCAAGGCTGGTTTGTGGTTCCAGACTTACAGGATGTGCCCTTCCTGTGGGCTAGAGCGGTCATGCTATGGAAGTACCTCTGACTGTAGGGTCAACCATTATCACTGCAAGGTGCTGACCTTTGGTCTCTCCAGAGGACCAAGAGTCTTCACAAAGTACCTGAAGAGACAGAGCATGGATGTCTAGGCAGCCCCATCAGGAAGTCTCCCTAGATTTTGTCCTTGGCCTATTCAAGAAACTCGGCCTTATCCTAGAACTGGAAGGGAACTTACTAAGTCATCTAGTCCAGTCCCCTGCACTCAAGGCAGGACTAGGTAATAACTAGACCATCCTTAACAGGCGTGCGTCTAACCTGCTCCTAAAAACCTCCAATGACGGCGATTCTACAACCTCCCTAGGCAATTTGTTCCAGTGCTTAACCACCCTGACAGTTAGGAAGTTTTTCCTAAACCTCCCTGGCTGCAATTTAAGCCCATTGCCTCTTGTCCTATCCTCTGAGCTTAACGAGAACAATTTACCTCCCTCCTCCTCGCAACAACCTTTTATGTACTTGAAAACTGTTATCACGTCCCCACCTCAGTCTTCTCTTCTCCAGACTAAACAAATCTAATTTTTTCAATCTTCCCTCATAGGTCATGTTTTCTAGACCTTTAATCAATTTTGTTGCTCTTCTCTGGAATTTCTCCAGTTTTTCCACATTTCCTGAAATGTAGCGCCCAGAACTGGACACAATATTCCAGCTGAGGCCTTATCAGTTACTTCTCGTGTCATGCTTACAACATTCCTGCTAATACATCTCAGGAGGATGTTTGCCTTTTTTGCAATATTACATTGTTGACTCATATTTAGCTTATGATCCACTATGACCCCCCCCAGATCTTTCCGCAGAACTCCTTCCTAGGTAGTCATTTCCCATTTTGTATGTGTGCAACTGATTTGTTCTTTCCTAAGTGGAGTACTTTGCATTTGTCCTTACTGAATTTCATACTACTTACTTCAAACCTGATGTCCAGATCATTTTGAATTTCAATCCTATCCTCCAAAGCACTTGCAACCCCTCCCAGCTTGGTATCGTTTGCAAACTTTATAAGTGTACTCTCTATGCCATTATCTAAATCATTGATGAAGATGCACCGAACCGGACCCAGAACCGATCCTTGTGGGACCCCATTCATTATGCCCTTCCAGCTTGACTGAACCACTTAAAACTACTCTCTGGGAACAGTTTTCCAACCAGTTATGCACCCACCTTATAGTAGCTCCATCTAGGTTGTATTTCCCTAGTTTGTTTATGAGAAGGTCACGCACAACAGTATCAAAAGCCTTACTAAAGTCAAGATATACCACGTCTACCGCTTCCCCACTAGCCACAAGGCTTGTTACCCTGTCAAAGACCACTATTAGGTTGGTTTGACAGGATTTGTTCTTGACAAATTCATGCTGATTGTAACTTATCACCTTATTATCTTCTAAGTGTTTGCAAATTGATTGCTTAATTATTTGCTCCATTATCTTTCCGGCTACTGAAGCTGACTGGTCTGTAATTCCCTGGGTTGTCCTTATATCCCTTTTTATAGATTGGTACTATATTTGTCTTCTTCCAGGCTTCTGGAATTTCTCCTGTCTTGATGATGATAAATTCCAGCAAATTATCCCTCCACAGATGGTTCATAGTAGCTCTGATTGATTCCCAGTTCATCAGTGGTGTACCTTCCCGAGGAGAGATTTCCCCAGATAATCATTGGCTATGGCAGGGGCCTCAAGCAGTAGTGCACTTTGCTCCCTCCTAGTCTCTGCCTGTGGCACATACTAGTTTAGTCCCGAGAGGGCTATAATACTTAGTCTACTCCAGGTTATTGAGCCCAATAGCCTGAGTTAACTGGGTGGGGTTGAGTGGTCTGTGCTATACAGGAGGTCAGACTAGATGCCCTCATAGTCCTCCTGGCTTAAACTCTGTGACCTCCTACATCAAATTAAATCAATCAGCCATGTTGAAAACCTGTCCTCGACTCTTAAGCTGCTCTGACATGCTGCTGCTAGCTAGGCTTTGCCTCCCCCAGCACAGGGCTGGCTCAGGTCGGTATATTGCCTTACAAGACAGATGTGCACGTCATTGTCCCAATTCATATCCTGTCATCATTAAACTGGTGGACAGAAGCTCTGCATCTCCATCCTTCCACCAACAAAGACCTCAGTCCCAGATGCTTCTGGGACAGGCTGGGGTGCTTGGATGGACCAGCTTCAGATAGGGGAATCATCGTCTCTGGGAGAGATGAGACTGCCTACAACCATCTCTCTAGTTGCTGGATCTCATTCAAATGTCACCTCTGCCTTCAATAGCACTACCAGATTGTCCTGATATAGTATCTCAGAATCATGGCCAGATTCTCCAGCCAGACGCAAACATCTAACTACCTACTTGTGTTGGCTGGTTAAGGGTTGCCAGTAGAGCCTGTTCATTGCAAGTCTGAGGACTGATTTTACCAAGCAGAAAGCCCTCCACGAGGAGAACCAACTTCCACAATGAGAAGATCCTCAGTCTGGGAGCAACCATGTAGCCATGACTCTCTGGAAAGCCCTGGTGTCAAGAATCCTTGACTGTGTGGTCTGCATCTGAATCTCTGTGGACTCTAGATCAGTTCGGTCAAGGTCCACCTTGCAGCAGCTAGAGCATGCCAGCCCAGTCAGTCATGTGGTGTATTCTCCCCCCCTACTGTTCCTCCAACAGTTAGAAAGCCAAATAAAGGCCTGGCAGGGCTCATGTAGCCACCTCTGAGCCCATCTCTGAATATTCCCTTCAGCACCTTACTCTCAAAGTGGCTCTTCTGGTGGCCATTCCATCAGCCAAGCACGTCGGCAAACTCCCAGGTCCCCTGGCTCCATTATACCATGTTTCATCCAGATCAGGGGGTGGCAAGACTACTTCCTAAAGTTGTTTTAAGATTCCCACTGAATCCAGAAAGTGAATTTCCCTGTTTTCTTTCCTAAATACAATTCCTTTTGGGGGGGAAAGAAGTAGCTCCACGCTGGAGAGATCTCTACAGCCCTGTTCTCTTACCTAGTAGGACCAGTCTCCCCGCCTTTTGGTTGCATTAACTGGCATTGCTAAGGGACAAGTGGTCTCTTCCTAGAGCCCATCTCAATGGCTTCCCCAGTGGATTCTAGTGTTATCACATGGCAGGTGTTTCCTCTCCCCAGGTATCACAACTTTTTCAGCCAGAGGTCAGGCTGCCTCCTCTGCATGTTTCAGGAACCCGCCCGTTGGAGTAACCCGCTGCCCTGTGTCCAAAGCTGTGCCCTAGACAGGGCTTTAAGCCCAGAGGCCAGGTTCAGGAAGGCCATGTTCCAATCACTGTTCAGTGCCACTGATGGCACCAGGGAGGTGGGACTGCTGGTCAATCACCTAGGATGAGATCTGTGCAGGCACACACACGAGGGAACAGAGGGATGGTCATGGCCACACCGCCCTTCATATCCTCAGGTGTGCGGAGAGGGAACAGGACAGACAGGACACTGCTGTGGCCCCAACGGGCACTGCTGGGCAAATGATTCCCATCTTGCATGTGGGCTCATACACTTAGAGGGGAATTCCCATGGACACCACCGACCGCAAGCCCCCCAGTTAGTGCAAGTTAAGGAATGCCCAAGGGGAGGTTGGGTTGCAGCCCTGCAGAATCCTCATGAGGGTGCAGTGGGGCATTGTGGTGGGGGAGGGCTCTGTTTGATTAATATATTGGGGTGGGGGTGCATGGAGAGTTAAGATGTTGGGGAGGGGCAGAGGGCGATGAACTAGGCTGTGGGATCCTAATGGTGCTGTCTGGTTTTCCAGCTGCGCAGGCCCCTCTGAAACCAAAAACGCCACGCGGCACCAAGACGCCCATAAACCGGAACCAAATGAGCCAGAACCGGGGCCTGGCCAGCATCGTGGGCAAGAGGGCATACGACAGCGTGAGTGCCACGCACACACTCTGGGGTGGGGGGCAGCGATGGCATGAGTGACGGGGGAGGGGGTCCCCACCCATGGGTGGGTGCTCGCTGTCAGAACTTCCTGCCTGTGCTCCAGAACCCCAGAGCCCCTTCCTAAGGGGGGCGCTGCTCAGGCAACCCCATGGGAGTCAGGTTAGTGGGTCCCAACAGAGGGTGGGGCTCAGCTGATGGCTCCGGTCTGTGATTGATGTAGGGGGTGGGGTCCATGCAGAGGAGGGGGTAAGGCCCAGCTGATGGCTCTGGTCTGTGATTGGTGCAGGTGGCAGGGAGCGGGGTCCCGTTTTCGGCCAATGGCCGACCTATGACCTCGGGGATGCGGTCGAGTGCCCAGCCAGCTGTCAAGCGTCAGAAGCTGAACCCAGCTGATGCCCCCAACCCTGTTGTCTTCGTGGCCACTAAGGACACCAGGTACCTTGGGGGTGAGGGGCAGAGGGGGCCCCAGGTAATGTGGGGGAAGGGGAGTCACTAGCTCACGGAGGACAGGTCCCACCAGGCAATGGGGGAAATCATGGCAGGTGGGGGGACAGGCAGAGGGGACACCTGGTAATGGGAGTGGATTGGTGGGGAGCACCCCAAGGCCAACTGGGGAAGAATCGAAGCTCTCAGTTGGACGGGGTGAAATTGGGGGGTTTAGTCTCACCCCCCCACTCCAACCCACTAGTCTTCAAATGGGGGAGGGCATTCCATCTCTTCTCTCCCCCCCAACCTCTGGGAGGGCTGGGGCTGTGGCCTCATTCTTGCTGTGACTTGCTGCCCCTCACCGAGCTGTGGGCTCTGTGTGTTGCAGCAGCAGGAGCTATCTGGGTTGTGCCTGCTTGAACCTAGAGCTGCCTGGGGGGGGTATTTGGAGGGGCCCTGCCCCCCTGCTTACAGGCTGTCCCACTGTGACCCGCTGTCTGTCTCCTGCAGGGCGCTGCGCAAGGCTCTCACCCACCTGGAGATGCGCCGAGCTGCCCGTAGGCCCAACCTGCCACTCAAGGTGAAGCCAGTGCTGCCCATACGGCCTGTGGTAGCGCCGCTGGTGCCGGGGCCCCCAGCCCACCCTGCCAGCACCAGTGAACCCATCATCCTGGAGGACTGAGCCCAGCCCCTCTTCCCAGAGCCGCATCTCCCCCTTCTCCAGAGCCTGTGTACATGGCAGGCTGGGCTGCAGTGCCTGGTTCCACGTGTCCCCGTTGGGGCTTCCCCAGCCCCCTCAGGGATCAGCCCAGGGGTGTGAGGAGCAGGGGTGTGGCTTCCACTTTTTTAAAATATATTTTTATTTCCACAAACTCCCACTCCCTCTTCAGGGCTGGGGTGTTCGTGTTAGGATCGTGGGGAGGTTGAAGTGGGGAGCCAGGGACTCCGTCTGCCCCCTCTCCCCAAATGCAGTTACTTCTCGTCTTTCCTTCTTTCCCTGTGTTGGTTCTGCTGTCTCTGCTCATTTCCCACAAGCCACAGCTCTGCCCCCACCCCCCAAGCCCATGTCCCCAGCTGGGCCCAGCTCCACCTCCCCCACCCCCCCCAGCCGGGCCTGGGTTTTGTACATGATCAGAGAGGAGAATGTCTGTTTTTTTAACTCGACCTGTAACCAGTTCTTATAGCAACCAGGAAATAAACCAACGCCTTTTCTTCACCTGCCCACTGCTGGGGGAGGAGGTGGCTGGGGCTCACTTGATGGGAGAGGGACAGGAGGTGGATGGAGCCCTCAGTTCATGGGGTCTACTGAGGGAGGGGGCTCTTTATGCTGGGCAGCTGCATCTTACCCTGGGGCTGGGCCCTGTTGTCCCAGAGCAGGGGGGAGGGGGGGGAGAGGAGAAGGAGCCAGTTTGTGTGTGGGGGGGGGGGTGTTGGGAAGGAAGCAAAGGGTGATAGGGCCCCACCCTCTGAGGCGCAACTCAAAATCAGGCACAGTCCAGTGCCAAGGAGCCAGTTTAATGTCCTAGCAGGGAAGAGTTGCCAGGGGGCCACCTATGATCTGTGTGTGGTTCACAAGAGAGCGCCCTCTGTACCTTCTCCAGTGCTGCCAGAGTGCCAGCTTCCTCCCCTGGAGGTGGCTAGGTTGGGGAAAATGGCTCCAGCAGCCCAGTCCGCTCTCTGTGGTGGCAGGATCCTAGCCTTTGCTGCCTGTGAGTGTAGGTCCTACACAAACAAAGGCTCTTGCTCTTTGTCTGTCTCAGGGAAGGTATGTGCTTCCCACCAGTCCAAAGGGCTGGGAGGGAAACCGGGCTGGCTCTAGTAGGGCTATGGCCCATAGTCCAACCCAGAGAGCTTTGCCCTTCCACCACCACAAACTCTCCCCCCCCCCCCCCCATCTATGGGCTGGCTTCCAACCGCTGCATCTCCTCCCACATGCATGTAGGTCAGGGGCCCAGGCTGTCCCTCAGCTGAAGTAGCTGGTGATGAGCTCTTGCCGCAGGCACTGGGCCTCCTGGGAGAGGGGCTCAGGGTGGGGAGAAGCCTGGTCAGGTAGCCTGGCACCGAGCTCCACCCCCTCAGGCATGGCAATGCCCCGCCCCACAGCCATGTTGTGCAGGACACAGCAAGCCACAAAGATGTGGCAGACCTTGAGGGGGCTGTACTGGAGCACCCCCCCTGCCTGGTCCAGGCACCGGAACCGGCCTTTTAGTGCCCCCACTGTACGTCCCACCACAGCCTGCGTGGCCATGTGCGCTGCATTGTATCGCTGCTCAGCTGCTGTCTCTGCTGCCTCCACAGGTGTCAGCAGCCAGGGCTTCAGGGGGTAGGTGCCATCCGCTGTGGAGAACCAGACACAGGGGTTATGCTATGCAGGTTGACTCGCTAGCTGTCCCTGGCCTTCCACCCATCCCCATGGCAGTCTCCAGGCTTTAAGATGGGGCCTCTCCCCTCTATAGGATGCCAACTCCAATCAGGCTCTGGGCAGGGGCCCTGACAGGCTCAGGGGAGTGGAATAATGGGGGCCTTTCCCTCTCTTGGGCAGCTTGGAAGTTGCAAATGTCCATGATGCTCCAAGAGGGAGGAAGGGCCTATCAAGACACAGTGTACCCCACTCCCCTATGGGAGGGGCAGGGCAGGCTGAGGCAGCTAGCAGAATCTGGTAGGTGGGTGGGCACTCCCTCAGGGCCCCCTGCACATAGCAGGGAAATCAGGCTGGGGTGGAGGATGCAGGTGACCAGCAGCTGTCATGGAGCCTTCACCACACAACCTGTGTTCAAACCACCCTGAGCAATCTCACCACTGGAGCTTGGCCTGTGGTTTATGGCTGGTGCAGGGAGCCTTGATTTCTTCCCTGGCTCCTACGTGCAGGCATGGCTGCAGTGATGGGCTAGGAGTGGGATCCAGGTTACTCTGCTGAGATAAGAGTCCTACTTCTGTGGTGGACAGTGGAGACACTGGAGAGTGAGGACAGCCAAGTAAGGGGTGCCACAGGTGCATGACATTGGCAGGTGGGGCAACTGACGGAGGGGCCCCTAGGCCATGGCTCACCCAGCAGCCAGCCATCCAGGTTCTGGTGCCCCTCAAAGATGCCCCTGAGGCTGGAACAGCTGAGGATGTGGGCATCCGGCACAGAGCCAGGGAACTCAGCCACCACATGGGTTATCATGCCGTGGGCATCGCACACCAGCTGCATGTTCATGGAGTGGAAGTGCAGTGGATTGCGGTAGAGGTTCTCATGATCCGAGGGCGGCTTGAGGGCCACGTGGGTGCAGCCCAGCGTGCCTAGCACGTTGGGGAAGCCAGCAATGCGTAGGAACTCCTCTTTGGTGCGGGCCTGTTGCTGAGGCTGGAAGGGGAAGCGGATGTAGGCGTTGGCACGGCGGGTCAGGGCGGTCGTGACTTGGGAGACACAGCGGGACATGCTGGCCTGGCTGATGCCAGCTGCGTCGCCTGCCGGCGTCTGAAATGTGCCCGAGGTGTAGAAGTTGAGGGCAGCCGTCACCTTGACATAAACAGGGAGAGCATGGCTGCGGCCAGTCGAGGGCTGCAGGTCACACTCTAGTGCGTGGCACAGGTCTCGGATCATCTCAGGGTTGAGCTGGTAGCGCCGCATCACCTGCTCCTCTGGCATGTTCAGGAACTGGATCCGGGGTTTGAACACCCGCTCCTGGGGCACCCGCCGCCGCCGGCGGGCATGGGCACGCTGGGCCAGCAGGTACAGCGCCATGGGGGAGCTGCAGCCCCCTGGGGGAGAACAGCTCGACCTGCAGAGAGCAGGCCTAGCGGGAGGCTCTACAGGGGCTGCGGGCAGGAAGGGGGCAGGGGAGGGATGGGGCTGGGAAGTGGAAGGGTATTTAGGAGTGGGGGCAGGAAGGGGTGTTTGGGCTGGGAAGCAGAGTCCCCACTTGCCCCGGCCGGGGGTGGGGGAGGAGCCGGAGGGGGATCTCTACTTGTTCCGGCCCCGGGGGTATCTAGATCTTAGGGTCCCCCCGCTGCTGGGGGAGGCTCCGAGCCGGAGGGAGCCGCTGCCAGCGGCTCAGCGTCTCCCGTTCTCCGCGAACCCTGCGCAAACACGCCCCCTCTTCCACCAATCAGCGCGCCCCACTCGTGATTATTAATAAGGTGTCAACCCCTACACTACAATACGGCATATTCCAATTAGCCCCACCTACGTTGTAGGAATGGGAACGGAACGGACCACGTCCGGCGGAAGTTATAGTGGCGTCAAGCCACTTCCGGTAGAAGCGATCGCTAGATGGGGCACTTCCGTTGGAAGTGCTTCCTGGTAGGGAAGATCAAGGAGGAAACACTTCCGGTGGTGCGTAGTTCGGTCCCGGGATGGAGCCGGATGTGGAGTCGCTGCCCCGCGGAGGCTTCCGTTGCCGCCTATGTCATGTGACTGCGGCCAACAGTGAGGGGGGGTCGGGGTCACCGGGGTCGCGAGTCACCTGGGCGTGGGGGTCTGGACGGGGGTAGAAGTTGGGGGGTCGGGATCAGAGATCACACTCGGTGGGGCTGCAGTGTTGGGTTTATGGCACCACTTACCTAAGAGGTTATAGGAGGTCTGGTCCTGGGGTCAGAAGTAACAATCGGTCAGAGGATGTGACATCTTTGGACTATAACCTGGATGGGTTGCTGTCACCATGCAGGTCAGAGGTCACAATCGGGGTCAGTGTTGGGGTGTTATGGTGTGTTTGGGGAGCCAGGGGTTAGTGTTAGGGCAAACAAAGCAGCATTGTGGGTGTAGATGTCTCGGTCTCCCATCCAGGTCAGGGGTCGCAGACTGGGAGTGCTTGTGGGAGGTGTTAAGTCAGAAGTCGCTATGTGGGAGTTAGTGTCAAGTTAAAGATTGTCCTCTGGGTCAGGGATGTTAGTATTTGAGGGAGTTGCAGTCTGGGGACAGTGTGACCTTCAACCCCACCCTGCCTCTGCCCTTGCATTTCCCCATCACTCCTGAACTGCATGTGTCTCCCCTGCAGAGCCCAGCCTACAAGATCATCTGCAGGGGAAGAAGCATCAGCGGCTGGAGAGCTTGCGTGCCAAACGCCAAGACCAGGAGCTGCGCAGTGTCTTTGTCAGTGGCTTCCACAAGGGTACATCAGCCCCTGAGCTGAGTGAGTACTTTCAGGCCTTCGGGGGCGTGGCCAGTGTGGTGATGGATAAAGACAAGGTGAGTCCCATGGTCAGGCCAGGGGCTCCCTGGCGTGGATGAGACCCCTCCCTGTTACTAACAGCCTGTGCTTTTCGCTCGCAGGGGGTCTATGCTATTGTGGAGTTGCAAGACCAGGAAGTGATGGAGAAGGTGCTGGCCCAGCCTGAGCATTGCCTGGGGGGGCAGCGGCTGCGGGTGAAGCCCCGGGAGAAGAAGGAATTCAAGTACATGCCTCCCAAGAAGCAGGGATCTGCACATCATGTACAACTGAGTCCTGAAAAGCTGGTCCAGGCACTGTGCCAGGCTGATGATGTGAGTGTGGATGGGGACCTGGGGCCTCTCCTGGCTGCTGGCAAGGGTGGCTGCTGAGCTGCATGAGTAGGGACACTCCCGTAGGGTGTGTGTATGAGGGAGGTTCTGAGCTGTCTGGAGCTGGGATGATCCCTGGAGTGGAGGTTTGGGCTGTGAGCTCACAGAGCTTAGGGGTGGGGAGGAAGGAGGAAAGGGGGGGGGTTCTGAGGTGGGTGGGGTTTTGGGCTATGCAATCCTATGCACGTGTGTGTGGGGGGGGGGCTGTTTGATGTTGCTCCCTCACTCCTCCACACACACCCAGGTGGATGCCCAGATGTCACAGCTGGTGCAGCTGTTTGAGCTCTCCGAGAGCGAGAGGCGGCTGCGACACCTACTGGTCACCCTGTTCCAGGAGGTTTTCTCAGAGTTCTTCCCTGGTAAGTTTCAGCTCCATGTATGTGCACGTGTGTCTGTCTGTCCCTGCCTGATGTGCCACTGCTGTGACCTTTGCCTCCTGTGTGCGCGCAGGGTGCGCCATCCTCCCCTTTGGCTCATCGGTGAATGGATTTGACATCCATGGCTGCGACCTGGATTTGTTCCTGGACCTGGAGAAAACAAAAACTTTCCAGGCATCTGCCAAGGGACCCCAGGGGGCACAGGTGAGAATGGATGGTAACGGGGACCCCTGGGGGGGGTTGGAGGGTTGCAGGGTAGGCACTGGTAGCAGGGACTTCTGCAGGTTGGGGGCACGATGAGTGCTGGGCACTAAGTCCAACCCCTTGCAGGCCGAGGAGGGAGCAGGGCCAGACTCTGACTCAGAGGACTCCATCCTGAGTGACATTGATCTGACAACAGCGACGGTGCCTGAGGTGCTGGAGCTGGTGGCAGCTGTGCTACGGAAGTGCGTACCAGGTGTGCACAGTGTCCAGGCGGTGCACAGTGCCCGTCGCCCTGTCGTCAAGTTCTGCCACAAGGACTCAGGGCTGCTGGGAGACATCTCCATCAACAACAGGTGCAGAGCCTGGGAGGCGGGGCCCAGAGACCAGGGTGTGCATGTGGGGGATGGTGGGAGGGTATGTTGAGCCTGGGGTGGGAGCCAGCTCCATCTGGGAGGGGAGGGGGACCTCTTCCGTCTAGAGCATCCCTCCAGGGCAGGGTGTGTAGAGAACAGTTGACCCCACTCTGGGGAGACATGGAGTGTCCTGGCTCCATGGCTGAGACTTGTTCACCAGCGCCAAATCCACATGGGCTGCCCTGGGCCGGGTGGGGGGTGGAGTGGACAATGGAGAGGACAATGGAGAGGTTTGGGGGTGCCTCAGGTGTCTGTGTGTGTGGGGTGTTGGTGCTGCCCCCCCCCCCAATGTGTCCCATGTCTCTGACAGGCTGGCGCTCTGCAATACGCGCTTCCTACAGCTCTGTACGGAGGCTGATGAGCGGGTGCGTCCCCTGGTCTACGTGCTGCGCTACTGGGCCAAGCAGCAGGCCCTGGCAGGTAAGGACTCCCACTTCCCCTCACTGGGGGGTGCATGGTTAGAGCTCCCCTCTGGAGGAATCATGCTGGGCGGTGCATGGGTCTAGGATTTGGGGTATGGACACCCCTGTTGCCTTGTCTAATGGCCCCCATCTCCCCTCAGGAAACCCCTTTGGGGGCGGCCCCCTCCTCAACAACTACGCACTGACCCTGCTGGTGCTGTTCTTCCTGCAGACGCGCAGCCCCCCAGCCTTGCCCACACTGGCCCAGCTCAGGAAGCTGACAGGTAGGAGTTACCCCACAGTGCATTCAGTTGGCGTTGCTGCATTAGCCCCTTGTGCAGTGTTTATCTCACCCCCCACCTCTGTCTCCTCCCCAGGGGATGGGGATCAGGCCATTGTGGATGGCTGGGATTGCAGCTTCCCCCAGGACGCGTCGCGGCTGGAGCCCAGTGCCAACACGGAGAGTCTGTGTGAGTGCCGGGAGGGGGGGAGGCGGGGCGGGTAATGGCCTGCAGGACGTCCCCCCACTCCATGTACACAGCCTACTCATGGGCCTGCCACTTGAGACCAGGTGGGCTCACCCTGCCCGCCTGGGACGGGGCCGGGGGGAGGGTGGTCTCAATCCCCAGGGAGCCGGGCAAAGGATGTGAATGATTGTCCCAGCTCTCAGGGGTGGTTTCCCTTCATCTCTTCCAACCCCAGAGCATGATGGGAACACTCCCCTGAGCTGCTGCTCCAGGATCCATGTAGCCTGGTTTCCTGTTGGCAGTCCCGTGCAGGCAGGTTCCTTGGTGTCATTGTGGGGGAGGGGAGAGAGAAGAGAATTTCTCTTTCCCCAGCTCCCCATATGTCCTGCAGGCTGAGAGCTCTTCCCCAGCCCCTTTGTGATCTCATGTCTGTGCAGGGCTTCTGTCTCCCCCCCCCTCACCCCGCCTCTTGCCTACCTGATTCTCCTGCGGCCACCCTGTGTTACCTGCACAAAATTATCTGTTACGTACACTCTAGGGCACCCACCTTTACCCTTCTGTGGGCTCAAGCCGTAACCCTGTCAATTTAGGCACACCCACCCTTTCCCAGTTCCTAGGGCTCTGGGTATAAGGCACCCAACTTTACCCTAAATTTGTTGCCCGCATGCTCTAGGACATCCCACCTCTACCTAGTTCTTGGGGCTCAAGGCGTAACCTGGTTGATTTAGGCACCCTCTCCCTTTTGCCAGTTCCCAGGCGAAAGGCACCTAACTTTACCCCTCCGTGGGCTCCGGGCTCTACCCCTCCATGGACTCGGAGCTTAATCTTCTGCGGGTTTACAGGGTCTTTGACCAGTGAAAGAGCATTACACAGGAATATCCTACTTAACCTCTATTTATTAACAATCACCAAAACAGAATGCACACGCTAAGCATATGATGCTCTCTACAATATGACTACAGGAAAAGGCCTTATCCTTACTCCTGGGCTCACCCTTCTCCCCCCAGCCACCTTCCTCTCATCTGTCTGCATCTCCCTGCAGGTTCCCTCCTAGCCGAATTCTTCCGCATCTTTGGGGACCATGACTTTGCTGGCTGCGTGATCTCGCTGCAGGAGGGCCAGGCGCTGCCCCTGCCCAGCTTCCTGCTCTCAGAGGTGGGTCCCAAGTTCAAGCTGGGTCCTTTCAACGTGCAGGACCCCTTCGAGCTGAGCCACAACGTAGCAGCCAACGTCAATGAGAAGATAGCACAGCGGTTTCAGCACTGCTGCCGGGACGGGGCCAAATACTGCCGCAGCCTGCAGTACCAGCGCAAATCCAGCAAGGGCAAGGCCTGGGGGCTGGTGCGGCTCTTCCAGCCAGGGGTGCCGGAGGCTGGGGAGCTGGGCCCCAATGGGCTTCTCATCACCATCCCCTTCACGCTGATGGCGCTCTCCCCTGGGAGCCGGCAGCAGCTGTGCCAGGCCAGGGACTTCGGGCGCTGCTGGTTTGACAAGGTTTGTGCCGCCATCACCTTCGTGCTGAAGGATGTGCTGAAGTGCAGCTGCATGAGGCCTGCAGGGGAGCCCCTGGGGCAGGAGCCCACAGAGCAGAGTGGAGGGGAGCAGCCTATAGTGGGATCCAAGCACCCCCGGTCTGACGAGAGAGGAAGCTTGGTTGTCTCCCCAGCCAAGAAGAGGCCGAGAGTAGAGGGCCCAGCGCCAGAGGAGGAGGAGAGCGTGAGCTGGAGCTGTGCTATGTGGCACCGTGTCTGGATGGGCCGGCGCCGCGTCCGGCGCCAGCTCCGGCACCTGGGCAGCCCCCAGCCAGACACAGAGCAGGAGGCTGGCTCCCTGGAGGTGGAGGAGAAGGTGTCGGAGGCCATAATCCAGCAGGAGGGAGATTCCATGGGGGCAGAGCCTTTGCTGAGGTTCACGGCCTGTGCCCGGATGGGCGGAGGCCAGGTGGACACACGGACCCTCCTGTATTTCACCCCAGCCCCCCAGCAGGGCCCCCTGTTCCAGGACTTCTATCACTTTCTGCAGGGCTTTCTGCCCAGGATGGTGGAGCGGTATGTGGGCAGAGCAGCTTGAGGCAGGGAGTGACCACTAGTGACATCCATGCCAGCACTCTGGGGGATGCTATTTTAAATGGACTTTGCTGTGTCTGTACCATGTGACTGGGAAGGGAATAAAGGGCCTAGACAAGTGCCCCTCTGGGCTGTCCTGTCCCGCTGCTTGAGGGGTGGGGGCAACTGGCTGGGGGCCTGGCTCGAGTGGGGAGCAGGCAGTCCCCAGCTGGATGCAGGCCTGTCTCCTATCTCCCTGCCCAGCCTTTTGTGAATTTGCTGCTGTTTGTCCCCTCTGGTGCCCCATAGAACTGGGCTTTGAAGGCCTGGCAGTATTCTGCATGCACATTATCGGGGATGGGGCAGATTCTTCATTGGGGTGGGGGCGGACTATCAGCAATGGCCAATGGGGCACGAGTGGTGAGTATATATGCAGCTGATGCCCTGGGAAGGGAGGTGGGGCGTCAGTTGCGGAGCAAGGAGTAAGAGGCCTGGGGTGGACAGACCTTGACTCTGGCCAGTTCAGCTCCGCTCTCCTCTCCATGCAGCAACAGTAGCACTATGTGCTCCATTGGGGGCTATCAGGGAGGGATCTATGGGAAGGGGTTTCAAGGGGGCAGTAAGTGGGGGGGGGGGTGTACTGGGAAGGGATGGGAGGGCCCTAGGAGAGGCAGCTCAGAGCAGGACCAGGCTGGGCCATGGCCACTCCCAGAGCTTTGGGTACTACCTTTCCCAAGTGGAATAGGTCGGGATGTGGGGAGGGAAGAAGAAAAGGTATTTGGGGCCCTAGAGCCTGCAACACTCCCTCCCTCAGGGTCAGGCAGGTGAGGCAGCATGGGCAGAAGGGGGCCAGGCTAGGACTGGGGTTCTAGAGGCGATATAGCCCCTTTTTCCCCATAGTGCCTCACCAGTGGGCACCATACCTGAGGGCATTTCACAGAGATGAACAGGTTAAGCCAGGGGTGGGGGTGCAGCAGCAGCGTGGTCTCTGGTACTTTCAAGTAAAGCCCTGCAGTGCAGTATGCTACTTAACTCCCTTCACTGCACCTACTGAGTTCTGAGAGGTGGGCGGGTCCAAGACCCTTTCCCCAGCCTAAGGGGAGGGGCAACAACCAAATGATACTGGGGGACAGCTAATAAAAAAACGGACAGGATTGAGGATATAGGGCCCTAAGCAGGGAACTGGAGGGGGACAACGAGCAGAGTACCCCAGACGGCGCCTATACTCCTCAAAGGGGTCTAGGGAGCCAGTGGATGCAGCCTAGAGGAATTCTGCCCGGCTGTGTGATGGAAGGGAGGAGTGGAAATAGGCCCCACAGTTGCAGAGCACTTCCCTGTCCAACATCCTCTTCCTGGTGTTATCCAGCGCCAAGAGGAGGTTGACAAGGAGGGCTGCTGACTTTGTGGGGCCATGGATAGGAGATGCGGGGAAAAGTGCAGACAGAACCTTAGGAGAAGGTTAAGCCAGGGGTGGGGGTGCAGCAGCAGCGAGGTTTCTAGTAGTTTTAAGTAGTCCTGCAGTGCAGTATGCAATTTAACGCCGGTCAGATCTACTCCAACCAAACATAGGGATGGGGAGGGAATGGCTGGCTGTGCCTTGGGAGATTGAACAGACAAAGGGTGGGACATAGGCCCCTTAGACTGAAGCAGTCTTATGTCGTCATTCATTTAAGGGGGGAGTGGGGGAGAGACTTCAGGCACCCTGTACCCATTCACTGATTGGATCTCACTGATTTATTGTGTTTTGTATTGTAGCCATTTGTTTCCACCATTCCTTGTTGCTAGTGGAATCTGTTTTCTTAAATAAAACTTTTATTTCATTACAAGTGCTGCATGTTATACAATCGCAGGGATTTAAGGTAAAGCTAATACATTGGGGTAGGGACAGTGCTTCTTGGGGGAGGGGAGGACACTGAGGATCTGGGATTTGTGTGGGGCTGGATATCACAGGGGAACATGTGTGGAAAAGAGAAGACTGAGAGGGGACATGGTCGCAGTTTTCAGGTATCTAAAAGGGTGTCATAAGGAGGAGGGAGAAAACTTGTTCACCTTAGCCTCTAAGGATAGAACAAGAAGCCCTGGGCTTAAACTGCAGCAAGGGAGGTCTAGGTTGGACGTTAGGAAAAAGTTCCTAACTGTCAGGGTGGTTAAACACTGGAATAAATTGCCTAGGGAGATTGTGGAATCTCCATCTCTGGAGATATTTAAGAGTAGGTTAGATAAATGTCCATCAGGGATGGTCTAGACAGTATTTGGTCCTGCCATGAGGGCAGGGGACTGGACTCAATGACCTCTTGAGGTCCCTTCCAGTCCTTGAATCTATGAATTTATGTTTTGAGTGGCTGACAGGCTCCTGGTGGTCCTGAGAACCATCATTCCCCTCCCCCCTCCTGAGGGGCTGCACTATACTGTCACTAAAGGAGAGGCCAGGGAAGACTTGTGGCTTCTCTTCTCGGCCTCCCAAAAGACAAGCAAAGTGAGTGCAGAGTTGCCAGTATTCAGCCCCTCAGATATCACCCCATGTTTACTTAGGTGTGGAAATAGATCAACAGTTCTCAAACTTTTGTAGTGGTGACCCCTTTCAAATAGCAAGCCTCTGAGTGCGAACCCCCCCCCCCCCCGATAAATTAAAAACACTTCTTAAATATATTTAACACCATTATAAATGCTGGAGCCAAAGCGGGGTTTGGGGTGGAGGCTGACAGCTCATGACTCCCCATGTAATAACCTTGTGACCCCCCTGAGGGGTCCTGACCCCATTTGAGAACCCCTGAAAGAGATTTAAATCTTCAATTTAGGAGAGACCTTAATGCTTTCTTAAACCCATTCCTAGTCAGGTCTGCACTTAAGCACATGCTTAAGTTGATATGATTTATGCATGTGCTCAAGTGCTGCCCTGAACAGGAATACTTTCCTAAATTGGCAACTGAGGTGCAGTGTGTGCAATGGGGGTCCATCTACAGCTGGGAGTTAATCTGGATTAACATGTGGGTGGGTACCCCTGGAGGGCAGCTAAACCGCAGCAAGGCAGCACTACTCGGGCACAGCGCGTCCATACACGGAGTTAACGTCACAGGAGCCAATCCCCTGGACCCACTGAAGTGTAACTAGGGCTGTGGAGTGACAGGGGACACTCCCCATGCGCAGACACGCACTAAAACCAGCCTGCCTGGTGCAAAGCGTGGAACAGCCCGGGGCAGCAGCCTGACAACTCCTGCATCGGGAGCGTTCGCGCCTCCGCCCCGCTCCCGCCGCTCTCCAAACCCGACTGAGATTCGAACTCCTGGCACTCCCGCTCCTCCCCGCCCCCTGTTGGCCCGGGCACCCGACGCGCCCCGCCCCATGGCGGCCTCAGGACGTGTTCTCACGTGGGTTTGGATAGATTTGCACAGCGGCCAGTAGGCGCTTGAGATTAACACACAAGATGTTAATTGGCTGAAGGGCGGCGGAGGCGGGGCTAGCTGCGCCTTGGGATAAGGGATTGAGGCTGCAGCCGGGTGAACCCCGATTCCCCCCCCGAGCCCTAAGGGGCCCCGGGCTCCCCGCCGCCATGTCCGAGCGCGAGGAGCGGCGCTTCGTGGAGCTGCCGCGCGAGTCCGTGCGCCTGATGGCGGAGAGCGCCGGGCTGGAGCTGACGGACGAGGTGGCCGCGCTGCTGGCCGAGGACGTGTGTTACCGCCTGCGGGAGGCCGCCCAGGTGCGGGAGCCGGGCCCGGCACTGGGGGCGGAGATTGCACCGGGGCTAGGGGGCCGGCCTGTGACCCTTGACCCTTCCCCGTGAGGGGCTGCCCCCAGGACTGGCCTGAGCCCCCCCGCGGGCGGTTGTCCCTGGGCTGGTCCCTCCGATTCCTCACTTCCCCTCTCCCCTCCCGCAGAACAGCTCCCAGTTCATGAAACACACCAAACGCCGGAAACTGACGGTGGAAGATTTTAACCGGGCCCTTCGCTGGAGCAACGTGGAGGTGAGCGAGCAGGAGATGGGGCAGCGGGAGACTGAACCAGGAGCCCGGCAGGGGAAACTCACCTGTTGCTGCTGCTCTCTCCTGCCCACAGACCAGTGCTAGCTGGATGGAGTCCAAAGAGCGCCCAGTCCAGTCCTCTCTACCAGGACACTGATGGTGGTGGCAGGCCTAGCTGTCCCCAAGATGGGCCTGGCAAGGGAGTGACCATCTGGTGTCCTTGCAGGTGGTGTGCGGCTATGGCTCCCAGGACCCCCTTCCCTTCCGTGCTATAAAGGAAGGGGAACTCTACTTCCAGGAGGACCGTGAGATCAATCTGGTGGAACTTGCCCTGGCCACCAACCTCCCCAAGGGCTGTGCAGAGACAGCAGTGAGAGGTGTGTGTGATTACTCCATCCTCCAGAGTTCTCCCTCCAGACTCTCTAGGGCTTTGGGCAGCCTGCCTCTGAATGTCCCAAATTACAGGATTCCCAGCTCCTCCCCTGGGGAGGATCTACTGGCCACATCCCTTCCCCCTATCTGCAAGCAACAGGACGCCCACCCAGCCCCTCTGCCTTGAGGACAGCCCCGTCCCCCCTATCTATCCCATAGCAGGGCTCAATGGAGGCCACCAGGGGAGGATAGTTCCCTGTCAGGATTGTTTACCAGTCTCCTTTAGTCACTGCTCAGCCAGGCAAGACACATGTTGCTTCCCCTGTAAATTAGTTCCTTCGGCACTCAGATCCAAGCTGTTGGGCTAGTGACTCTTCACTGGACCTGCACCTAATGCATAATGAGCACGATATCCCAAGTGGGGTCTTCTCAGAGCTAGCGAGGTGGGGTTGATGCCCTGTGCTCTGTGACTAGGGTACCTAGATCTCTCTCCCAGGCTGCCTCATGAGAAGGGGAGCATCCTGGCCCAGGAAAGGCTGGCGGGATCAGCCAGGTTGTTTAACAGCATCTGTACTTTCATTGTAGTTCATGTCTCTTACCTGGATGGAAAAGGAAATCTGGAACCACAGGGAGCTGGTAAGAACTGCTCAGTAACCCATTCCCTTGCCCTTATCTCCTCCTTGTATTGAAGCTGCATGTACAGGCCCCAACCAGTAGGGGGACCCCACTGTGCCGGATGCTGTACAGACATTTGCTGCCCTGCAGAGCTAACAATGATCTCATCCTACTCCCTGTTAAATTGCTCTCAAACTAAACCCTGAAGCAGGAGGTTTTCTCTCCCTTCCCAAATCTTTGCTAGCATTAACTATGCAACACTTGCTTGTCCTACAAAAACAACAAGGAGTCTGGTGGCACCTTAAAGACTAACAGATTTATTTGGGCATAAGCTTTCGTGAGTAAAAACCTCACTTCTTCGGATGCGTTGAGTGAAAGTTACAGATGCAGGCATTATATACTGACACATGGAGAGCAGGGAGTTACTTCGCAAGTGGAGAACCAGTGTTGACAGGGCCAATTCAATCAGGGTGGATGTAGTCCACTCCCAATAATAGATGAGGAGGTGTCAAATCCAGGAGAGGAAAAGCTGCTTCTGTAATGAGCCAGCCACTCCCAGTCCCTATTCAAGCCCAGATTAATAGTGTTGAATTTGCAAATGAATTTTAGTTCTGCTGTTTCTCTTTGAAGTCTGTTTTTGAAGTTTTTTTTGTTCAATGATAGTGACTTTTAAATCTGTAATAGAATGACCAGGGAGATTGAAGTGTTCACTTACTGGCTTATGTATGTTACCATTCCTGATGTCCGATTTGTGTCCATTTATTCTTTTGCGGAGGGACTGTCCGGTTTGGCCAATGTACATGGCAGAGGGGTATTGCTGGCACATGATGGCATATATAACATTAGTGGATGTGCAGGTGAATGAGCCCTTGATGGTGTGGCTGATGTGGTTGGATCCTCTGATGCTGTTGCCAGAGTAGATATGGGGACAGAGTAGGCAACGAGGTTTGCTACAGGGATAGGTTCCTGGGTTGGTGTTTCTGTGGTGTGGTGTGTAGTTGCTGGTGAGTATTTGCTTCAGGTTGGGGGGTTGTCTGTAAGCGAGGACTGGCCTGCCTCCCAAGGTCTGTGAGAGTGAGGGATCATTTTCCAGGATATGTTGTAGATCGTGGATAATGCGCTGGAGAGGTTTTAGCTGGGGGCTGTATGTGATGGCCAGTGGTGTTCTGTTATTGTCCTTGTTGGGCCTGTCCTGTAGTAGGTGATTTCTGGGTACCCGTCTTGCTCTGTCAGTCTGTTTCCTCACTTCCCCAGGTGGATATTTTAGTTTTACGAATGCTTAATAAAGATCTTGTAGGTTTTTGTCTCTGTCTGAGGGGTTGGAGCAAATTCGGTTGTATCTTAGGGCTTGGCTGTAGACAATGGATCGTGTGATGTGTCTTGGATGGAAGCTGGAGGCATGTAGGTACATATAGCGGTCAGTAGGTTTCCGGTATAGGGTGGTGTTTATGTGACCATCACTTATTTGTACTGTAGTGTCCAGGAAGTGGATCTCTTGTGTGGACTGGTCCAGGCTGAGGTTGATGGTGGGGTGGAAATTGTTGAAGTCCAGGTGGAATTCTTCAAGGGCCTCCTTTCCGTGGGTCCATATGATGAAGATGTCATCAATGTAGCGCAAGTAGAGGAGGGGCACTAGGGGACGAGAGCTGAGGAAGCGTTGTTCTAAGTCAGCCATAAAAATGTTGGCATACTGTGGGGCCATGCGGGTACCCATAGCAGTGCCACTGACTTGAAGGTATAAGTTGTCCCCAAATCTGAAGTGGTTGTGGGTGAGGACAAAGTCACAAAGCTCAGCCACTAGGCTTGCTGTGGCCTCATCAGGGATACTGTTCCTGACAGCTTGTAGTCCATCCTCATGTGGAATATTGGTATAAAGTGCTTCTACATCCATGGTGGCCAGGATGGTGTTTTCAGGAAGAACATCAATGCATTGTAGTTTCCTCAGGAAGTCGGTGGTGTCTCGAAGATAGCTGGGAGTGCTGGTAGCATAGGGTCTGAGGAGAGAGTCCAAATAGCCAGATAATCCTGCTGTAAGAGTGCCAATGCCTGAGATGATGGGGCGTCCAGGGTTTCCGGGTTTATGGATCTTGGGTAGCAGATAGAATACCCCTGGTCAGGGTTCTGGGGGTGTGTCCATGTAGATTTGTTCCTGTAGTGTAGCTGGGAATTTCTTGAGCAGATGGTGTAGTTTCTTTTGGTATTCCTCAGTGGGATCAGAGGATAGCGGCCTGTAGAATGTGGTCTTGGAGAGTTGCCTGGCAGCCTCCTGTTCATAATCCGACCTGTGCATTATGACTACAGCACCTCCTTTGTCAGCCCCTTTGATGATAATGTCAGAGTTGTTTCTGAGGCTGTGGATGGCATTGCGTTCTGTACGGCTGAGGTTATGGGACAAGTGATGTTGTTTGTCCACAATTTCAGCCTGTGCACGTCTGCGGAAGCACTCTATGTATAGGTCCAGTCTGTCATTTCGACCATCAGGAGGAGTCCACGCAGAGTTCTTCTTCTTGTAGTGTTGGTAGGAGGGTTCCTGTGGGTCAGTGCACTGTTCAGTGGTGCATTGAAAATATTCTTTGAGTCGGAGACGACGAAAGTAGGCTTCCAGATCACCGCAGAACTGTATCATGTTCGTGGGGATAGTGGGACAGAAAGAGAGTCCCCGAGATAGGACAGACTCTTCTGCTGGGCTAAGTGTGTGGTTGGAAAGATTGACAATGTTGTTAGATGAGTTGGGGTACCATTGTTATAGCCCCCAGTGGCAGGTATTAGTTTAGATAGCTTACTGTCCTTTTTCCTCTGTAGAGAAGTGAAGTGTGCATTGTAAATGGCTTGTCTCATTTTTGTAAAGTCCAGCCACGTGGAAGTTTGTGTGGAAGGTTGGTATTGTATGAGAGTCTCCAGTTCTGAGAGCTCATTCTTGATCTTCTCCTGTCTGCTGTACAGGATGCTGATCAGGTGGTTCCTCAGTTTCTTTGAGAGTGTGTGGCACAGTCTCTCACCATAGTCAGTGTAGTATGTTGATTGCAATGGATTTTTTACCTTCAGTCCTTTTGGTATGATGTCCATCTGTTTGCATTTGGAGAGGAAGAGGATGTCTGTCTGTATCTGTGCAAGTTTTTTGTTGAGGTTGATGGATTTCCACTCCATACGGCTAAATTTAGTGCCTTGCATGGTGTCAAGTATCAGGGGGTAGCCGTGTTAGTCTGTATCTACAAAAACAACAAGGAATCTGGTGGCACCTTAAAGACTAACAGATTTATTTGGGCATAAGCTTTCGTGAGTAAAAACCTCACTTCTTCGGATGCATAGAGTGAAAGTTACAGATGCAGGCATTATATAGTGACACATGGAGAGCAGGGAGTTACTTCGCAAGTGGAGAACCAGTGTTGACAGGGCCAATTCAATCAGGGTGGATGTAGTCCACTCCCAATAATAGATGAGGAGGTGTCAATTCCAGGAGAGGAAAAGCTGCTTCTGTAATGAGCCAGCCACTCCCAGTCCCTAGTCAAGCCCAGATTAATGGTGTTGAATTTGCAAATGAATCTGTAACTTTCACTCTATGCATCCGAAGAAGCGAGGTTTTTACTCACGAAAGCTTATGCCCAAATAAATCTGTTATCTTTAAGGTGCCACCAGACTCCTTGTTGTTTTTGTAGATACAGACTAACACGGCTACCCCCTGTTGCTTGTCCTAGTTATCCACATACACATCCAGTCCCTCTAAATTTCATTTAGTTCTTAACCTCTGCACCATCCTGCAGCAGGGAGTCCCCCAGGCCAATCACACTGTGTGTGGAAAAGTATGTCCTTTTATCAGTTAGGATTTTTGCCACCTTTTGGTCGCTCCTGTCCCCTTGTCCTTGTGTTCGGAGATTGGGAGAACAGAAGTGTGACGTTCTCCTCTGGTGTTATCCGGACCGGTGATCTGCCAGGCCTCTCCAATCCTTGACTCTAGGAACCAGCCTTACCCTTCCCTGCTGTGAGAACCCCCACTCCTGGGCTGTTCACACACAGCTTCTGGTATGTAAGCTGCTCCCAGCTACTTGCAAGCAAATGACACTAGCCAATATCTCCGGTCCCAGACGCAACCCTAGGAACCTCCGTCTTGCAGTGTCCGGTTATGCCTGCTAGACGCTGCAAGCTTATATGAGTTCATCAATTTAACAAAGAAATATATACGTACCAGGCTTGTTATCCCAAGGGGAGCCTCTGACACACTTCAAACCAAACGCACTGCTTCAGGTAGAATAAACAAACACATTCATTAACTGTAAAGATAGATATTAAGTGATTAAAAGTCAAAGCATAACCAGTCAGGTTTGGTCAAATGAAATAAAAGCAAAACGCATTCTAAGCTGATCTTAACACTTTCAATGTCCTTACAAACTTAGATGCTTCTCACCACAGGCTGGCTGGTTACTTTTCAGTCAGGCTCTCCCCTTTGATCTGCTTTTCAGTTGCTTGATGGTGGTGGTGTCTGTAGATGTAGGTTGAAAAGAGAGAGCATGGCAAAATGTCTCTCCCTTTTATCATGTCCTTTCTTTCCTCTTGGCTTTGCTCTCCCCTCCTCTTTCCGTCCCCCCACCCCCTTTCAGAGTCAGGTGAGCATTACCTCATCGCAGTCCTAAACTGACCAAAGGAAGGGGGATGACTCCCTCAAGGGTCTAACAGATTCTTTTGTTGCTGCCTAAGCCAGTGTCCATTGTTCCTGTGAGGCTGAGCTGGGTTTGTCCCATCCATGCCCTGATGAGGTGTGAACTGCCTCTCTGTTCTTGGAGAGTTTTTGCATGGGCTTGCTTTAAGCCATGAGGGTACATTTTCAGCCTCATAACTATGTACATGAAATTATAACCTATAACCTCACTATAACATTACTGTAACAATTTCTATAATATCACTACAACAACCATGCTCAGTGCATTATGAGCCTTCCGAAGACATTCAACATGACAAACTTTGCACTGGATAGCACACAATCATTTTATAAAGATGAACATGGGGGTGTAGGGTGTTCCCCCGAAGTACAAAGCATCACAAGAAGCTCCAGATCTCCCTTCTATGTCCCAGTCATTATCAACTTTTCTCCTGTCCCCTTTCTAAACAATCCCAATCTTTTCATATGAGAGTTTTTCCCCGGTCAGTCTCTGACACACACACATTTCTGCCATCTCCTTTCTGAACAATGCCCCATGGCAGGTCCCTACCCTGTACTGGGGCTCGGGCTGCTGCTGCTCTCGTAGGGATCATTGGTGCTTCAGAGGGGTCTCCACTGAATTCCCATAACCCTTGCCTTCCTGGCTTCTCCTGCAGTGCCCAGTGCTGTCTCCACACTCTCAGATGACCTGCTGAAGTACTACCAGCATGTGACCCGAGCTGTGCTTGGGGATGACCCGCAGCTAATGAAGGTGGGTGAGGGGCTGAGGATCGGTGCCTTTATCTCAGACTGGCCTGGAATGTGGGGGGGCAAATGAGGGTTTCAAGGACTGTAGAGCCCCAGCCTCCACAGAAGCTACTTTTGCTCCAGGCTTGATGCAGCCCAGTGGGGGAAGGATCGCAGAAAGTTCTGGCCCCAGTGGTCCAGTTGGAGAACTGCCCACCAGCTCTGATTGGCTCGAGTGTCTCAGGAGGACATGCAGCAGGGATCGCTGGCCCTGTGTGGGGAGCCTGACTGAGGGAGAATGGCTACATGACAAACCGTGATGCAACCCCTCTCCCCAGGCTGGGGCTCTCCATTCCATTCCTGGCTGTGGCACCCCTCTTCCTCTGACCCTTATCTGACACTTCCTCCCCACAGGTTGCCCTCCAGGACCTGCAGACGAACTCGAAGATCGCAGCCCTGCTGCCCTACTTTGTCTATGTGGTCAGCGGGGTGAGTGGAGCAGGAGGCCCCGGGGCATGTGACCCACCTGAGAAACAGGGTGGGGTGGGCAGGAGACCCTCCCAAGGGTGTGGCTCCCCTGGGGCAGCCTATGCCCTCCTTCCAGCAGCTCTGAGCCTTTCACTCTTTCTTCTCCTGTCCCAGGTGAAGTCCGTCAGCCATGACCTGGAGCAGCTGAACCGCCTGCTGCACATCGCCAAGAGCCTCATCCAGAATCCCTACCTGTGCCTGGGCTCCTATGTCAAGAGCCTGATTGCCAGCGTCATGTACTGCGTGCTGGAGCCACTCGCCGCATCCATCAACCCCCTCAATGACCATTGGACGCTCCGGGACTACGCTGCTATGCTCCTGAGCCACATCTTCTGGTGCGGCATGGTGGGGAGTGGCTGAAAGGGCGTCACTGCCACCCCCAGCACCCAGGCAGGGGAGTCAGCAGCATGTCTGGTGTCAGTGGGAGTCTCCTTCAGAGTCCAGTGCTGCCCCTGCTCTCCCAGGCAGGGCACAGTGCCCCAAGGGTGTCTGAAGTTCCCTTTTTCCATGCATGCAGCTCTGATGGAGCATGATTGGGTAGGGGAGGATCCTGGATGGGATGCACAAGTCCAATCTCCAGGGATTTTCAGCCTCTGCTCGGTCTCCTCCCTCAGGACGCATGGCGACCTCGTCAGTGGCCTGTACCACCAGATCCTGTTGTCCCTCCAGAAGGTGCTGGCTGATCCAGTGCGCCCGCTTTGCTCTCATTATGGGGCAGTGGTGGGGCTGCATGCCCTGGGGTGGAAGGTAAGGAACAGCTCTCGACCCCACATGATCTTTGCTCTCCTCTCCCTGCCCAAAGGGTGGTGGTACCCAAGCCAAACACCCTGTTTCCCTGGGAGGTGGGTCTGAGAATTGAAGCAGTGATGCCTCCCAGGAGGATGGCTACACTGGGTCCCTCTATGTTGGGGGGCATGGGAGGAAGTGGTGACCTGCTCCAAGGGCTGGTAACTGCTGCTCTGTGCCCCACTCCCATCTCTTTGTGCACACACAAGGCAGAGGACCCTGGCTCAGCTCCCCAGGCCAGTACTTTTAGCTTCTCATGTATTGGCTGTGCTGTTGGTTCTTGGACAGTCAATAAATGGCCCTTTTGGGGCTGGATCTTTGCTCTCTCCTCTCCAGGCTGTGGAGCGAGTCCTCTACCCCCATCTCTCCACCTACTGGGCGAACCTGCAGGCCGTGCTGGACGACTACTCTGTCTCCAACGCTCAGGTGAAGGCTGATGGGCATAAGGTGTACGGTGCCATCCTGGTGAGTCTCACCCCTCCCGTCCAGAGGAGAGGGCTGGGCCAGGGCTCTGCCCCCAGGGCCCACACACTCACTGCAGTTCCAGGCAGCCCAGAAGCCCCTGACTGAGCTCCCATCTCCCAATAGCATAGCATCTTGCCTCAGTCAGACTAGATACAGGGCCCCTGCCAGAAAAGGGATGGGGGTGACTTGGCTTCCCCTTGGGTAGGGTGAAGGTGGTTCTCCAGTGCCCCTTATATCAGGGATGGGGAAGGGCAGAAAGGGCTGTGTGAGCAGCAGCCTCAGGCAGGGGCCCAGCTGAGCCAGGGATCCTCCAGTCTCCTGCTGTGTGTGGCTGGGTTTGCAGCTGGGGTTAAAGAGCGGAGAGGCCAGGGCTTCTAACCAGAGCAGCTCTTCCTTTGCCAGGTGGCAGTGGAGCGCTTGCTGAAGATGAAGGCCCAGTCAGTATCCGTCCAGGGGGACAGACCATGTAGGGATGGGTGCCGTCGAGAGAGCTCTCCCTGGCTCAGCCCCCTGCAGGATCCCCAAGTGGAGTTCAGCTTTGGCATTGCCAGCCACCTTCTGCAGCTGGGCAGCGGGGGCCCCCAGCTGGGCACTGGCATCTCTGCTGACCCTCCTGCTGTCTCCCTGCACGAGACCTACCGGGAGCTCTATGACTTCTTTGGAGACAGCCTGGCCACCCGCTTTGGCACAGGCTCGGGGCTGCACGCAGCCGAGCCGACACCTCCCGGCCCCAAGGTCTTGGACACCAAGAAAGAGCAACCGGCCTTCGGCACAGGGGATGTGGTGCGCAAGATGCCCCAGCTGACAGCCAATGCCACAGTGAGTCCCCGAGAGGAGGAGAGCCCCCGGGCAGACTACCCACCAGGCAGGCCAACCCTCCATCGCTCGGCCAGTGTGCCCCGCTCTCGTAGCGCATCACGCCAGCAGGGCCACCGGCCTGGGGTCCGTGACGTTTTCCAGAAGTGCCGTTTCTCCCCCCAGGGGCCACCCCACTTCAGCTTTGTGATTGCTGGGCGGCAAGTGGGCCGGCGGTGCAAGGGCCGAGTGTTCCAGACCTGCTTCCCCCAGCACCATGGCCCTAGCCACATTTCCCGCTATGCCCAGAAGCTGCCCATGATCGGCAGGACCAGCAAGCCTGTGAAGAAGTGGGCCCATTCAGAGTACTCCCTTTACCTGCCTCTCTGAGGAGTGACCTCTCCCCTGCAGGACTTCAGCTCATGGGTGCTTCATCCCTCCCCTGTACTACTGAGCATCCCTTGTTGGATGAAGTCAGGGGCCCCCACTCAAGCCAAACCTCTCAGGAGAGGATTTTATTTTCCAGGGTGGAGGGGGCCTACCCAGCAGTCTCTGACACACACAGCTGAGACACACTCTGCCCTCAGCGGTGCCTCCTACGTGCCCAGACTGTGGGGCAGGCTGAGCCTGCTACCTCTGCACCTATGGACTGTGCTCTCCTCCAAGGGCCATCTAGGGTTTTCTGCTGTGTGATGGCTGAGCCTTTGCTGGGGAGGTGTTGGGGGAGTATGCGTGGGAGAGGGGAGGCGATTGCAGGGCTTAGGGCCTCTGTGTGATCTAGGTACAGCACACAGCAGCAGATTCCGTAGCCTAACTAAAGGATTTTAGCTCCCCGGCCCCAAGCCATGTCCTCCCCTGAGGCACGAGTGCTCCTGTCCTTGCGTACTCAGCACTCCCCTTGGAGTTGGATTTTCCTGACAGCACACAGCATTTCTCCAACTCCCCAAGCCTTGTATTGACACCTGCTTGTTTAATAAAGATGCTGTTGGGGACTGAGAATTTGTTTGCTGACCTCTCCCTTGTTGCATGGGGGTGGGGTAGCTATTGCACCTCCTGTCTTGCCCCTGCTAGGGGCTGCCCCTTAGCCCCTCTGTGGGCCAGTGCTCACTGAAGGTAGCCAAGGGAAGACTAACATCTAGGAAGCTCTAGCTCTCAGAGCTGAGGGACCTGCTCCTGTCTTCCTAACCCACCACCATAAACTAGGGGCCCTACCGCCACCCATCTCCACACCTGCCATGTCTGCCCCCTCTCAAACACTGAATCAAAGCCTGGCAAGAGGAGCTGGGCCTGTCTGTAAATTGAGGCCCACAAGGTTTTCTGAAGGTGGCTTTAAACAGCAGGACTAGGTTGCTCTTTGAGCATGTGTAAGATCCCATGGCTGTTGTAACTGTGTTTATTTTGGGGGTTAAAGGGGGTTCAAGCATGGATCTGGCTAAAATCACCCCACTCAGTTACATTTCAGCAGCACTATATGGCCATGCTTTGGGAATGATGCGGAGTCACACAAGCTCAGGGCTGGGCTGTGGCTTCTCCAACACTCACTTTAGTAAGGTGTCAAGGATGTGATTTTGTGTCTTTCTGTGATGCTTCACAGGCATAGCTCCCAGCACCGAGTGCAAATCCTCCCTGAGAGTGGGAGATGGGACCAGAGCAAAAATAAAGCCTCTCTGTTATCTTCTACCCCAGTACCCCAGGGCTTGTTTCTCTCCAAAGGGGGAGCTGGAAGGTGATGGGCAGCAGTATGAAACCGATAGAAAACAAGTCATGTATTCAAGGTTAGGAAGCCCAAGTGCTGGTATTAGCTCACCTTCCAAGAGAGGGCACGGGTTCAGAAAGTGCCAGTTGATAACACAACTGCTGGTAGAGGTTGGTGAAATCAATGGAAAAGTGACAGCCAGGACCAAGCACCTTTGCAGCTGGAGCTGTGTATGTACCGCCAATTATAGGAGTTTGACCAAACACAAACGGGTCTTTTACAACTGAGAAATATCAGGGTATCACCGTAACAGTGTAAGGGAAGCAGAGCCACCCCAGGACTGTGGCATGAGCTCCCATGGGAACTAAAGACTAGCACAAACCTTGCCAGGCCATGCTCCTCTGACCCTGCTGTGTCTGTCTCACACATTGCTGCATATCTACGGAGAGATTACTAGAACAATCCAAACCCTTCACACACTTCTGCTAGAGAGAGGATGAGAACAAATGTCAGCCATGGTGCTTCATGCACTGAGTGGGGGGCGCTCAGGTACTGTGGTAATGAGTGCAGTGCACGCACCGCTATTGAGGATGGCAACCGATTCCCACCCAAGGGGACGTATTGGAGCACTCGGATGGGACTTACATGATTTACAGAGGAAGAATAATCGCAGGGGAGGCTATCTAGAGGCTCTCACACAGAACGGTTTACATGTGGGCAGTATGCTCGGGACTAGGCCTCTTGAGCCGATCTAGGATGCCTGCTACCCCGAGGTTGGAGCAGGTGTGGAAATCAGTGGCACTCCAAGCTCTCCAGCTGCGTGGTGAGGTAGGAGGCTGTGGGTAACCCGCTGTAGACAGACGGCGCTTTTGGCCTGCGCTGTACAGTGCCCGGCGTAATGGGGGGTGAGGAGCCGCATGTGGTGCACAGCAGAGGGGTGGGGCTGTGTTATATCCCCGCACACACTGGCGGGGCCAGCCCTGGCCGGGTTTGTAGCAGCGGGGGGGGGAGGGGGGGGCGGTTGACCAGATAGCAAGTGTGAAAAATCAGTACAGGGGGTGGGGGGTAATGGGCACCTATATAAGAAAAAGCCCCAAATAGCGGGACTGTCCTTATAAAATTGGGACATCTGGTCACGCGGGCGGGGGGGGGAGTTTTACTGGAGCAGGGAGCAGGGGTCTCGCGGTACTAACGGGGGGGGGGGTGACGGGACAGGCTCATTTCAGCACTGAAATGGGGGGAAACAACACGTGAGCGGGCCTCCGACACACACAGCGTCCCGCTGGAGCCTCCCCAGGCTGCCGGGGGCGGATCTCCCAGGGGGCGGGGATTGGGGCTTCGGGCCCTGGGCTGGCCGAGGGGAACATGGCGGTGTCCGCGCTGCAGCTGGGGGAATTGGCCCTGCACGGAGCTGCCTTCCTCTGCGGGGTGGTCTGCGCCTCGGCCCTGACTGTCACGCAGGTACTACCCCGGCGGGGGGGTCTGTCCGGGAAGGGGCGCGCGAGCGGGAAGCAGGGGCTGGGGGAAAGGTGAAAGCTCCCCCCCACCCCCCGTGGAAAAAGGCAGGGGAAACACCCGGCCCCAGTGTGCACCCCTCCCCCCCCCCAATGGCTGCTGGTGTCTCCGTGTCCGCTACCCGCAGCAGCGCCCCCCGCTAGTCTGACTGCCTCCAAAACACCCCCACCCGCAATCTGCAGCACCCCCACCCAGGACTCCCTCGAGCAGCCCCATTACACCCAGCGGCTTCTCTCAGCGCACAACTCCCCTCCCATCACCTCCACCCCTTTAAACCGTCCATCCCTGGACAGCCAGCGATCGCTAGCTGCACTGAGTGCCCAGCGGGGCAGGGGTTAATCTAAAAGGCCCTGGAAAGACTCATCACTACCTGCCAGGTGCTGCCGGAAACATTGGCCCACCTCCCTCCCTTTGGTGCTGGATTGTGCACCCACACCCTGGTGCACTCAGCCCCTGACCTGTCATGTGAGCTGTACAGCCCTGGAGCTAATGCGAGTCAGCTGAGGCCCTGGAGAGGCAGGAAAGCTCCAGCAGTTAGTTTCCTTCCTGCCCCGCCTAGGTGCACACACCCCTCCCTGTACACACACAGGCCCCATCCTCCCATCTGGGGCCCTGGGTCCTGTGTCTCTCAGGACACAGACACTGGTTCTCCACCACTGTTCTTCCCCCTCCCATTCAGCCCCAGGGAAGTCATTACTGTATTTGGCATTTGGCTGCACCTATCCGGCTCCCCATCCACACAGGAAGTCATCAGTCCTGGCCCTAAGAGCTTAGAAGGCAAGTGACAGAGCCAAGCTGTGAGGCTCTCAGCCTGGTCTCCACTGAGGCTCGGAGCAAATTCTCCCCCGGCACCGCTCAGGGGCTTGGGAGACTAGCCAGACTGGGTACTGCCAATTGAACCTAGACCTGCTTCAGGCAGGGTTAAAGAACTCGATGGTAAAATGCCCCAGCCCTCTGCTCCCAGCATGGGTACTGCAGAGAGGAAGGGTGGATGGCCCAACTGGCATGAGACTTGGTTACACACCTTGCTCCACCACGGGCCTCCTATGTGACCTGTGAGTTACTTATGTCTCCTCCAACGGCTCCGTAGCTTGTCCCCCAGTTGAAATGGGCAGAGGGAGGAAGTGCTGAGACAAAAGTGCCTCAGCAAAACTGTAGCAAACTGTGACAAAGTAAGTCTATTTTGTAATATTTCTATGAGTCCTGTCTGCCTCAGTTTCTCCTGCTGAGAGTGGTAGAAAGGGAGCATTTGATCTCCGCTCAGGCTAGGAGATGTAGGTGTGGGTGTCGGCTAGCTGCCTGGGGCTTGGGCCCCCATATCAATACAGCATTTGAGAAGACAATGGCAAATCCAATCACCTGGATGTTGGTGCCTAGCAACCAAAGACCCCAAGGGACAGGGATTTCCACACCTCCTGGCCTCGAGAATAAGGGACTGGGAAGGTGGGGAGATAAGAGTGGGCTGCTGGAAGGAGTCAGGGCTCACCTGAAGCCTGACCAAGGAGATCAAATGCAAGACAGAGCTTGCACCAAGTGTTCACTCCAGCTTGGCTGGGCTCTGGGCTAACCCGAATGGACTGTGCTCTAACCTTCAGGTCTCTGTGCTACCCAAAGGACTTCCTATGCTGTGTGCCAGTGAACTAATAAACCCCACTGTTGTGACGCTGTTTGGTGTCACTACAGATGCTTGGCAAGGTGCACTAATCCCTGAGGAGTGGACAAGTCTCTATCAGGGGTCTGTGTCAATTGGACTCACTGAACAGAGCTCACGGTGTGAAGCAGGAGTGCTGGAGGCCCAGAGGTCCAGTCAAAGGAGGAGGTGAAGCTGCATGGCTTATCCTGGAGGAAGGGAGACCCTTAGGGGGTCTGGCACACTGAAGGGGCTCCTCCTAGAGACTTCCAAAGCAGAGGGCGTAGCACGATTCTGTGGCTCAGTGACAGGCTGAAAACAGTTCCACACGGGGGTCTGGGAAGGGCAGACAAGTTCTCCCACAATACACCACAAACCAGTTCCTAGAGCAGCTTCAGGTGCTAAGGGTCTTGGGACACACCCCAGAAATCCTAGCGCAAAATACACACAGCTGCAGCGCCAGTGTGGCGATAGGCTGGGTACATGCGTGACTGCAGATGTGCCAGCCAGGAGACAGGTACACCATTGCGTCTCTGGCCCAGATCCTCACAAGTATTTAAGCAACTAACTCCCCTGGGGAGGACAGTCCTTCCCATGGGAGTGAGGTGCCTAAATACCTTTGAAGAGCTGGGCCTCAATTCCCCAAGGAGCATACAGGCATCTTAGAGTCCTGCCCTCCCCGCCCCTGCCAATCTTGGGCAGGGCCTCAATGCCTTGCTATAAAACAACGGAAATGCTGCTGAATGGGAGTGTCCATGTCCACTGTGCTGTGGAATCTGCTCCCCAAGGAGGCCGTCTCTGTTCTCTCGTTCCCAGGGGGAGTTTGGTGGCCGGTGTATTCTCTATGGGTCCGTAGACAAGAACGGGACGGCCCTCGCTCTGTCTCACTTCAGCAACATCTCCCTCTGTTACTTCGTCACTGCCATCTCCATCCTCATCGCTGTGTACTGCTTCGCGGTGCTGCTCTACGGCATCTACAGCTGCTGCATGGACGAGAGGAGGTGGTGAGCAGAGGGGACATGTTGGGGTGGGGAGTTAGAGCCACCCAGTCCCACCGGCTGGTCACACTGATCTCTCCCCCATCCCATTCCAGGGATCACACCTGGCTCACCGTGAACCTGGCAATCTCTGCTGTGATCCTTTTCTTCCTGCTGGTCTCGGCCTGCATCCTTCGGGTTGGGATGGACACTCTGTGCTCGTCCATCCTCCAAACCAAACTTGTGAAAAGGTAGGTGGGCTTTTCTCCCTCAGGGAAGGACCGCACTCCCCATGTCCAGAGGGACTCCCTGCCCCACAGGATCACATCATTCCCAGCAGCCACAAGCTCTGAGTCGGTGCAAAGACCCAGCACCGGGGGGAAATCATCAGCCCGTGTGGGATTTCTCCTCTAGCTCTCCAGCTAATCCATGCTCTGTCCTTTCTTAACTCCACTCTAGCTGCCAAGAGGCCCAGCACACGCAGTGGTTCCCACAGTATAATGCAGCAAGGTTCTACGACAATCTCTACAGTGCTGAGGTGAGAATTAACCCAGGGCTAGGGGGCAGCAGCTGACGGGGGCGGAGGGAATAGCAGAACTTCTGCCCCCAAGAGTTTCAAGGGGGGCTGGCCATTGCTGTGAGAAACAGGGAAGCACAGCAGCACGAACACAGCATGAGCGGCTTGTGAGAACCATTATTCTCAGGCCCCTGGTTTGGGCCCCGTCCCATTAGAGGAGACCATGGGGGAGGGAAAGAAGGTGGGCTCTATCCAATTAACAGTCAGTCCCTTTACTATTAGTGAGGAAATTCCGCTTGCTGCAGTGCAGTCAGCTTGGGGGACTCCAGGCAGCCGGATTTAGTATCTTGGTGGCCCCTGATGTTTGTAGGTGAGCTAAGAACGAAGTCGAACACCCTCATGCTTCGGGGGAGGAGGGAATCCCACCCCACGTGGGCCAGGTGTGGTACAGCCAGGTGTTCACTGATGGAGCAGCAGGCAGGACAGACAACTGTACAAGCAAATGGTCTAGCTGCCTCTTCCTGGGGCAGGGGCTTTGGAGGAAGTGTCTGAGGGAGACGGGCAGGGAGGGCAATACACAGCCATGTTTCACCAACCCCCTGCTACCTGTGGTTCTCCCCACTCCGACAGGCGGCTGCCTGGGTGAACTTCTTCTTCTGGTGTCTGCTGATGGTCCTGATGCTCGTGCAGCGCAGACAGGAAGCCCCGTTCCAGCTCCTGCAGCGCAACGACCCCGAGTGGAGCTCCGAGACAGACGCCATCTTTGGTGCCCGGCCACAGAGGCCATGAGACTGGGAGGGACAAGCAGCCTCAGTTTGGGCAAGGGGGGAATGTGTTTGTGTGAGAGAGAGAGAGAGAGAGCGAGCGCACGCATGAAGGGGGGAGAGGAGAGGGCTGGAAGCATCCCCCTTCCCCCTCCCCCCGTGCCTTTCTTCTGGCTTCAGGGGTGCTCTGCTTGTCCTCCTCTGGCCATTCTGGTTCTTGATAGTGAGGGAAGCCAATGGGCTGGCCAGTAATCCTGGCTGTCTGGCGTGATCCCACTCATAGTCCCAACCTCCAGTACCTGTCTCCTCCCACCTCCACCCGTACAGAGGGGGTGGGCCAGGCTAGGGTTCACCTCGCACACAGGCACCCTACGGGGGGGGCGGGGTGTTCTGAATATGAGAGGATCTCAGCACAGACATGAGCTGTGCAGCGCTCCTTGACATCCCCACCGGAACCCACTGTTGACACTGCAGGTTCCGTAATCCTTGGATCTGAGGGACACCGGCAGCCAGATCCAATCTCCCCTCCCCCGAAGCTCTCTGATGTCAGTGTGATGGGCTTTATGTAAGACCGTGGGGTGCATCTGCTTTAAATACCAGAGACACTGGGAGTGCATGAGCCCATTCCAGCTGGGCGTGTGTAATCACAGAACTAGCTTAGTGGAGGCAGAGTGATTCTTCTCAGGGAGTGGGGAAAGGAGGGCTTAGAGCGGGCCCCTGCCCGGATGGGAAGGACAAGCCCCAGTAGCACCACTGTGACACTCGTTACAGGATGTGGGGCCCAAGTGCCAATGGGCTGGGTGTCCGATTGTCCAAAGCTGGTTGCCGTACCCTCTCAACGAGAGGGCACCTCATTTCAGGAGCCAAAGAGAGAATGCCAGCTGCCTAACTGCAGGCGATCCTGCTGGGCCAGCAAGTCCCTTCCACGGGGTGTTTGAAGACCAGAGCAAGAGGGAAGGGCCCATTCATGCCTAAATGCCTCTGCAGACCCCGGTCCTGCTCAGGGGTCGGGATCTTCTTGCACCATTATTGTATGTGGAACTGGGCCCGTTTCTTGTGCCTTTTCATTTTGTATTAATCCTTGTTATTAAAATGATTTTCACCAGATCAGCTTGTGCAGGGGCCATTTAGTCTTCCTGGAAACCCCCCCAGATGCTGTTACTACTCAGTACAACCGCATGTGGAGACCCACACCCAGCTATATTGCATGAATGCTACCAGAGCCACTCATGAATCACACAAAGAAAGGCACCACCCAAATCCCCCCAGCTCCCAGCACTGTACGTCAGGAATATACCATCTTGCACTGCTCAAGATGAGTAATGCAGATTTATTAACTGGTTCACCACTTCATCAATGGAAAATGGACATGCCCCAGCCTTTGTGACCTGAGCAGATTTACCAAATGCTTCAGGCAAACTTGCTGGAGTTATCAAAAGAAAATAAAAGATAAGCACGCAGTCTAAACTCTCAAGCAATAGACTGGGTGACATCTAGATTAAGCAGTTTTTCTTACTGCACTGGATATTGCAGGTTGGTCACAGTCTTTCATCTGCAGGCTTTTCCTCTTAGCCTCAGGACAATCTCTTCAGCTCCAGCTTTCTTGTTGCCTTCAGCGTAGGTAGGGGAGAAGAGAAAGGACGAAGCATGTGGCCACTGTGTTGTGCTTTATACCCTTGGTCCATGTGCTTGGAGAAAACGAGTCCAGGCATGTCTGGTGGGCATTGCTGAGTCCCTAGAGCAATTCTCTGGTGTGGCCTTGTGCAAGTGAGTCATTGCATTGTAGCTCCCTTGCTGGACAACGGCTATTGATGGTTGTTTGACACCCACCCTGATGTTGGTTAGCTCCTTTGTTCTTGTCTCTGGGGAACTAATATCTGGGCTATTCCTCAGCGTATTTTAGTGGCATCCAGATAACCCAATATCATGACTTCATATGCACTAATGATACACATATTTAGATAGAACAATGGCTTTCAGCGGATCATAATGGAAAATGGACATGCCCCAGCCTTTGTGGCGGGAGGGATAGCTCAGTGGTTTGAGCATTGGCCTGCTAAACCCAGGATTGTGAGTTCAGTCCTTGAAGGGGCCATTTAGGGATCTGGGGCAAAAATCTGTCTAGGGATTGGTCCTGCTTTGAGCAGGGGGTTGGACTAGATGACCTCCTGAGGTCCCTTCCAACCCTGATATTCTATGATAACCTTTCCCCAATACCTCTCCTGGCATGATTTAGATGAAATATCACTATCATATATACACGATGACTATGGGGGTTACAGGGCGCTCCCCCCGGGATATAGAATGTCACAATAGTGTGCTCTGTTTGGTTGGGGCTCCGTATCCTGAGCCTAGCTATTCTGTTCATTCCCTCTGGGGCACCTGGCATTGGCCACTGTCGGAAGACAGGACACTGGACTAGATGGATCATTGGTCTGACCCAGTATGGCCAGTCTCATGTTCTTATGGACTTGTCATCCAGTCATTGCAAGGCCCTCTATAAACATTCTGGTATCAGTCCGGCTCCGTAAGATGGAACAGGATCTAGGTCCTGTCTTCAGTACTTAGTGGATTCCCATTCCAATGATATCTGAGCCCCTCGCAATCTCTTAACATATTTATGTTCACGACATCCCTAAGATGAACGGCAGGGCTGTTATTCCCATTGACCAGATGGCAAAGTGAGGCACAGGGAAACTATGTGACTTGCCCGGGGTGACAGGTCTGGGTCTCCCAAGTCCTAGGCTAGTGCCCCACAGCAGCTCTCCATCTTACAAAGGGGGGCACCAAAGCACAGGCTGGGAAAGTGACTTAAAAGTTCAGTTACACAGTGAGTCAAAGGAACTAAGAAATGAATTCAAATTTACAGTGAAATTAGGGAAGAAAAGAGGGCAGATTTTGTTGCACAGAGCATGAGGCAGAACCTTTTAAACAAAATCCTTGAGGCTTTTACTTACAACATGCAAGAGATACCATATTCTGGCCCAGTATGAAAGTACAAGGTGAGTTACTGCAGTATGTGTATAGCACCTAAGGCAAAATACCGAAGAATCAACAATTGTGTAGGCACCCAGTAGCTTTTGATGGCACCCCACGGTGCATAGAAACGCCTTGAGATAGAATAAATAGTTGCCAAAAGAAAAGTAATTTACTTGTCTTGCTCTCTTAAATGGCACAACTTCAGGATACCCGACAATAGACGATAAACCTCACAGGAGCTGTTTTCAGTTAACATGGCTTTTCTTAACAGTTTCTTATGAGTTTAGTTCTTAATGAGCATCCACACTAGGGAAAACAGGTGTGCTTTTATTACATGCTAGCCAGGGCCGGCTCCAGGGTTTTGGCCGCCCCAAGCAGCCCCCCCGCCCCCCGCCCAAAAAAACCCCAAAATCAAAAAAAGCCGCAATCGTGATCTGCGGCGGCAATTCAGCGGGAGGTCCTTCGCTTCGAGCGGGAGTGAGGGACCATTCGCTGAATTGCCGCCAAATAGCTGGACGTGCCGCCCCTCTCTGGAGCGGCCGCCCCAAGCACCTGCTTGCCAGGCTGGTGCCTGGAGCCGGCCCGGATGCTAGCTGACCTGGTAAAATCCCAGTGAGGACAAGGCAGTTTGTAGTTTTCACATGCGTTAGCAGTCGCAGGTAATCCCAACCCAAAAGTTTATCTTGATTTGCTAATGTGTTAAAACTACACTTGTCTTGTCTTCACTAGGACTTTATTTTGTGTTAGTTCATGTTAGGAACACGCTTTGTATTCCCATGTGACGACAAGGCCTCAGAGAAGCAGCTGCAATGCATGAATCACTGAATCCTGTACATTTGCAGCAAGCTGGAGTTTCGCACAAAACACAACCCCCTTTCTGAACTAGTGCAAATCATATGTGTTGCCTAAGAAGCATTTGCAACTGGCAAAAGTGTCTAGATCAGGGGTCGGCAACCTTTCAGAAGTGGTGTGCCGAGGTCTTCATTTATTCACTCTAATGTAAGGTTTCGCGTGCCAGTGATACATTTGAACGTTTTTAGAAGATCTCTTTCTATAAGTCTATAATATATAACTAAACTATTGTTGTATGTAACGTAAGTAAGGTTTTAAAAAATTTTAAGACACTTCATTTCAAATTAAATTAAAATGCAGAGCCCCCCGGACCAGTGGCCCGGACCCGGGCAGTGTTGAGTGCCACTGAAAATCAGCTCGTGTCCCGCCTTTGGCACGTGGGCCATAGGTTGCCTGCCCCGGTCTAGATCAAGGCAAGGTACCCAAGTTCTGTGCCTCGGAATGCTGAACTGTGGGAAAATACTGAATACCATCTTTTCTCCTCCCAAAGAGGGCAGCATTTTCAATTGCAATAGCAACAACAAAGGAAGGCAGGAATAGTATGGAAGAAAGAGCTAGTGAGGATACGTAGGACAACAGTGTGTCAAGAGAGAGCCCAAAAAGATCAATAGAAGGAGAATGGAAGAACAGTTAGAATAAGAACCCAGAGCTAAGAGGTAACCAGCAGGTCTACCTGTACTACACTAGCTATTACGCATGTCTTAAAGCACCATGCTACTCTGGACAGGGACATAAGCAGTATTTGTTAATTAATAACATTTGTGTTGCAATACCCCAGAGGGCTCAGTTTGCTTTCAGAATGTTACGGCACTGAAGCATAAGATACAGTCCAGCCCCTGCCTTCAGGGAGTTGACAAGCCAAGTGATATGGTAGTTTTAGTGAAGAACACATACCCATTAACGCAAGCAGAAGTGTTTGAGTCAGGGAGTCTGATTGCCTTTGAGAAAGCAGGGGGCGGGGGGTGGTACGCAGCATGTGGTGATAGACACAGCAACCATTTTTCCTCTGTGTAATGAAAGTCTTAATTTCTCTTTGGGGAAAACATTGCTCTATGCTGGTGGTGTACATTTATTTGTGTGGATAAAAATGAACTTCTTTGTCTGCTACTGGTGGATTTTTAAAAAGCTGATTAAAGTAACAATGTGGGAGTCCACTCTGTGCTGTGACCACTTTCAATAGGCTGGTTAACTACTACTTGCCAGACTGAAGGGCCTTAGAGAGACAAAGGTGGGTGCAGTGATATCTTTTAGTGGACCAACTTGTTGGTGAAAGAAATAAGCTTTCGAGCTATACAGAGCTCTTCCCCAGGTCTGGGGCTATGTCTACACTGGAGACCTTACAGCTGTACCACTGCAGCTGCACTGCTGTAAGGTCTCCCGTGTAGCCGCTCTATACTGGCGGGAGAGCTCTCTCCCATCAGCATAATAAAACCATCCCATGAGTGGCGGTAGCTATGTCAATAGGAGAGCATCTCCCAGCGACATAGCGGTGCTTCTGTCAGTGAAACTTATGTCAGTCAGGCATGTGTTTATTTCACACCCCTGACCAACAAAAGTTTTACCAACAAAAGTGCTAGTGTAGACATAGCCTAGGAAAGGTACTTGGTGTCACAGCAAAATACAAGATTGAACGGAGAGTTTAGCCTAAGTAGTTAGCACATAACCTAAGGGACCTTTTTATCGTGCTGTATATTTCAGTATAACCCCCCCTGCTCTAAATAAGAGCAGTTCTATTCCTCTGCTTCCAAAGTTCTTCTCCTATAGCCATGCTGGTCAGTTTCCTCATGTAGACAGGCCCTGAGGCTCCCCTAGATATACCATGATCCAAGCTGATGCGGGTGAGATCTTTGACATGTTCATTGGTGCTTCATTGGAACAAACTACCGAGGGCAGCGGTGGATTCTCCATCTCTGGATGTCTTCAAGTCCGCAGGCCTTTCTGGGAGATAGACTTAGTCCCACATATGTTATTTGGCTCCCTACAGGGGCAAATGGATGAAATTCTATGGCCTGTGTTACACAGGCGGTCAGATCAAATGATCCCATTGTCTCTGCTGCCCTTAAAGTCTAGGAAGCCATTGTTGCTGCTTTGCCAAAAAAAGGAAGGGAGGTGGCAAAGGAACGTTTGAGATGACAGCCCCTCCCTAATGAATGGCACATTTTCAGCACTTCAGTAATTTAACTGGGAATCCCGTCTGTCTCTTCTCCGCTGAGCTAGGGCAGACCTACCCCTCAGAAACACTTGGATTCTAATCTCCTCTGAGGCAGATCTCCAGTCAGATCCCACTCTAAGCAGTTTTCTGTGTTTAACCAGTTTTGCTATGGCCAGGGAGAGGGGGATTCTAACCTGGTGGGTAATAGCTGTTTGTGCAAGAAAGCAGTGTGTCTGTGAATGGATTTCAGGGTAGCAGCCGTGTTAGTCTGTTTCCTCAAAAAGAACAGGAGTACTTGTGGCACCTTAGAGACTAACAAATTTGTTTGTCTCTAATACATTTGTTAGTCTCTAAGGTGCCACAAGTACTCCTGTTCTTTCTGTGAATGGAGTTTCTGAATGTCTATTCTAATGTCTCAGAAGTGAATCTGGAATTGGATCAAGAGCAGAAAGATGTCACTGGTCAGGAAAATGTTTCTCAGGAGCAGATTAAAGTAAATGGTCAGGTTAAAGCCCTAACTGAAGAAAGAAAGGGTGAAATACTGGGGGCTAGTACAGCTTGTAGAAGTGAACCTGAAAAAGGTAACTGTGATTTGCTAAAAGTAGCTCAGTGTAGTGAAAAGAGCAGCAGTTTATCTGTTGGGAAGGCAGGGATAAAGGAAGAAGGTGTCTCCAGCTCTTCTTTGTCTGTGAAGCAGACAGAAGGTGCCTTTCAGCCTGTGATGGTTGAAAATAGTGTAGCTGTCTCAAAGTTGGTTCTGGATTCAACTAAAGCCCAGGAAGGAAATGGTCCTAAGTTTGTGTCTGCTGGGGAGAATGGCACTGTAACTAGGTTGCATCCAGTTAGTGTCTTAGCAAAATCCCAGAGACCAGACTTGTATTCTGGTGCTTGTATGCTAATGTGTGGTTGGAAAAGGGTATAGCAACTCTGTCTGATCAGGGTAATATCGTAGCCAGGGCACAAGGAGAGCAGAAAGGTAATTTGATTGTGTTACCTACTGATGATGTGGAAACTTGTAGCAAGTAGAAAAAATTCCTGAGCTTGTGTGTGTGTGGCAAAGGGAAGGAGAATGCTTCTAACCTTTTATCTAGTAAGTCTCTGTCTGGGTTTGCCTGAAAGGGGATTGTGTAGAAATCTGCCTGATGGACCAAAGGTGATCTTGGATGTAAGTAAGACCCAGAAAAAGAGTCTGTTGTTGCTGAGGAAAAATGTTCCTTTAGAGCAAGCCCTAGGTGAAGAGGGCAGGGGCAGAATTTCTGTGGGGGGTGACTTGTTGCTTAGAGAAGCTCCTAAGGGAAGGAATCCTCATGATGGTAATCTGGGCAAGCAGTTTACTGCAACTGAAGGGTGTGAAAGTGATTTAATCAGGGAAGTTTCAATTCCTAACAGGCAGAAATTTTCTGTTGTGAATGGATCCACTGACTTTCCTTTTGAAAGATCCAGTGTGGATAGCTTTAAGAAGGTCTCAAATGGAATAAAAGGTGTTAAGAAAGTTGAGCAGCCCTATAACCAAGTGGCTGTGCTTGACCAGCTTATGGGGGAAACAATGGTGTTGGAACAGGAATGTCTCCATTCTGATTCCTTAAGTAAGTAGTCTGTGCTTCAGGGTCTGAGGACAGATTTGGTTACTGGTGTTTCAAAGCAGAACAGTTTTATGGATAAACGCTTAAGGATGCAGGGGAGAGCAAGCAAACTCTCACCCTCAGACTCTTTGAATTTGTGTGGTATCCCTTTAAGACAAAGTCCAGCTTTGGCAATAATAGCAGTTAAGGATATGAAAACGGGGCGGCGGGGACGGGACGGGGGGACTGACTCCTGTCCATGGTGATGCAAATTACTTGACTGACTGGGAGAGGAAGGACTTGCTAATAGCTGTTAGGACAGAGAGCCCACCCAATCAGCCAGTGAATTCTGTTAAGCAAGAGAAATCAGGGTTTGATCCTGCAGAACAAGGAGAAAAGAGAAAACTGAATTTTGCAAAGGGAAGCCACGGGTTAACCCGAAAATGCCCAAACTCCAATGGTATTGAGCCAAAGGTGTGGCATGACAAACATGACTGTAGATGCATCCACGAAAGCTTATGCTCTAATAAATTTGTTAGTCTCTAAGGTGCCACAGGTACTCCTGTTCTTCTTTTTGCGGATACAGACTAACACGGCTGCTACTCTGAAACATGACTGTAGATGGACACTTGCAATGAATTTGTTGTTATTGCTAATGGTAATTTTTGTAACTAATGTGTTGCTATTACCACAAACTGTAAAAATGTACAATGTGCCTAATCTTTTGGAAGATCCCTTGAACATGTTAAAAGGAATACATGAGAACAGATTTTATGTTAAAAGGCCTTGTTATACTGATGTTTCACAGTTAATGCCTGTAAACATTACTGGAACTTTTCACAGGGGAAAAGACATTCCAGACCTAATGTGCTGTGTGAAAAGGGAAACTGAGGCACACTACTATATTGCTTTCATGGCTAAATACCAAGATTCCTGTACTATGAACAACCTTAATGTCTACATTGACTTGATGTTGACTGGGTTCCAAACATTTGCCAGAGCTTGTAAAGCGGTTTTCTTTAGCTCTTGGCAAGTTCACACAAGACATACAGGAACCATGCTGCAAGAGCAGATCCAATCCACTATTGTTCTAACCAAGTTTTACCTTGAGTTTGTAAAGACATTCAGTTTATTAAACATGACTTTGATAAACCATTTCTGTTATACACTGGTATGGCTTCTAACCCAATACTAGCTGTAGTGAGACAGACCCAAGGATGGGGAGCTCTTGGGATGCAGTCAGAGATGTTTGTGTCATCCTTTCCTGCATCAGTTTTGCGTTGGGGGTGTGACATTATTGATATAATCTGGGACCATATAGATCATTGTTGCAACCAAGGTCCAGAAGTGGCACCCAAATCTTGTATAAAGGGGGTCAAATGGGGTGTCTAAGACAAGGTTATGGTTTACTGGTTATGATTATGCTGTCTATACGTGTTTATCAATTTTGTAGTTGAAGTTATGAATATTGGCTCTATACTGTCTGTATTTCAAACTTATGCTATGCTTCTGGGTGACATCCCAGACAAGCTGGTGTTAGCTCTGCCTAGCCTGCTTGATGGCCCATTAAGGACCATTAACTATACAATGGACCCATTGAGAGAAGCCAAATATGCCTTGAGACTCAGCAAAGTATGCAGGAACTGGACCATGTGACTCCAGACTCCATTTTGCTGTAATTTTCCACAGTAAGAACAAAGAAGTGTTCTTACACCTGGAAAAGACTTATATAAGGCTGATGCCTCATCTCCATTTTGTCTTCAATCCTGCTTCTTACCTCTGGAGGGACTTTGCTACAAACGGAAGCTCTACAAAGGACTGATGACCCATCCCAGCTGGGGATGTTCCAGAGACTTGATTTGAACCTGCAGCTTATTCTATCTCTGCTGCAAGCCTGAACTAAGAACTTTGCCATTACTGTACGTAACTGATTCCATTTAACCAATTCTAGCTCTCATCTCTATCTCTTTCCTTTTATAACTAAACCTTTAGATTTTAGATTCTAAAGAATTGGCAACAGCGTGATTTGTGGGTAAGCTCTGATTTGTATATTGACCTGGGTCTGGGGTTTGGTCCTTTGGGATCGAGAGAACCTTTTTTCTTTTACTGGGGTATTGGTTTTCATAACCATTTATCCCCATAACGAGTGGCCCTCTCAGTTGGTCCCCGCCAGAACCACATCGTTACACACCTATCAACTCTGAACGAGAGGGCGGGGCTACTCAGGGAGAACAGGGTTTAAAATACATTATGCTTCTAACCGACCAGAGGAGCTAGTGGACAGGAGCAGCTAACAGGAGTTTTGCAAGGGAGTTCTCCAGGTGACAGAGACTATGTGACCCTTGGGGTGAGTTTTGTTGTCTGTAGTGGTATGTGTTTTGTGGGGTCCTTGCTGCTTGACTGACATACATAGTTGTGATGGGATCCCCAGGGTGCAACCTGAGACTGTGGGAGCGCTGTGCCCCCTTTTCTCACTAGCCTGGGTGGTCTAATGAATGGCACATTTTCAGCACTTCAGTAATTTAAGTGGGAATCCCGTCTGTCTCTTCTCCGCTGAGGTAGGGCAGACCTGCCCCGCAGAAACACTTGGATTCTAATTTTCTCTGAGGCAGATCTCCAGTCAGATCCCACGCAGCCCAGGAACAGGGGTGAGGGACCCTCCAACACATCCCATGATCGGGGTGCCTTGGGTCAATGATGGGGATGTGCTTGCAAATGCTCTGGAAAGAAAGAGCCACATGGTGATAGATTCAGGCGATAGGAACAAACAGGGCCGCCCAGAGGATTCAGGGGTCCTACCCCGCTCCAGGGTCCCCGAAAAACTCGTGGGGGCCCTTGTGGGGTCCGGGGCAAATTGCCCCACTTGCCCTCCCCCACCCCCGGGCGGCCCTGGGAACAAACATCTGGAACAGGTATCAGCATGCAGAATATGTGCCTTTCTGACTCTGGTGAGCTCTGCTCTGCTAGCAGGAATGGGAAGGGGAGGGATTTGGCTGGGCATTCTTCTGTCTGTGCTTCATGAAACGCAGTATTTCCAATTCTCCTTTCAACTGACAAGTCTTGGCTCAAGGGACTTGATTGTGTCAGGTGTACGAGATCAGGCCCTTGAATACAGATAGTCATTGCTTGATGAAGGGAAGAAAATGATAAATGCCATAGCGGGACAGTGTAAATTTGCAATTCACGGGGTTGACAGTTCCCTTCTGGATCCCTGCTTTTACCCTATGACCTCACTCCTTTTCCTGTTTTCTCTTTCGTTGCCCCCCGTATTTATTTGATCCCTGGGTCCAGTAGCTCCTCTCCTTAGTCTGGAGGGAGACTGCCACTGGTCCCGGGATCTCAATACAGTAGAACCTCAAAGTTACAAATGCGCCTCGGGAAATGGAGGTTGTTCCTAACTCTGAAGTGTTTGTAGCACTGAACAAAACGTGATGGGTGTTCTTTTCAAAGTTTACAACTCGAACATTGATTTAATACAGCTTTGAAACTTTACCAAGGACAAGATTCTGCTTGTAACCATCTTAATTTAAATGAAACAAGCACAGAAAGAGTTTTCTTATCTTGTCAAATATTTTTTTAAACTTTCCCTCTTATTTTGAGTAGTTTACGTTTAACACAGTATTACTGTACTGTATTTGCTAGTCCTCCCGCCCTTTTTTTGTCGCTGCTGCTGCTTGATTGCATACTTCTGGTTCCAAATGCAGTGTGTGGTTGACTGATCAGTTTGGTGTTCGTAACTGTGAGGGTCTACTGTAGATACAGGGCTAACAGCCCAATGTCGTCATAAGGGCTGGCTTCATACAGATCGCTTGAGCCTTTCTCTGCTGAGGCTGGATAGTATAATAATATAGCTGAGTGCACTCCACAGTGCAGCTACCGGACCTGGAATCACTGAGAGCTGGGTTATGTAATAGAGCCTCAGAACTCAACCTTTATATTGTGGCTGAAGACAGTAGTGGCTGTCCTGGGAACAGTACTAACTTCTGACTGCAAACCATGAGTGGAGGCCAGCAGGAGGAAAAGGAGGGAAGTGGTGTGCTAAAGGAGTATTTGTTCATCGGACTGTCAGATCTGCAGGTGGGGAAACTGAGGCAAAGGACATTGCCCAATGTACTGTGGAAGTGGGGGTTTTGCTTAGTATTCATTCACTATGCAGTTGATTTATTGTTTCCCATATGAATGCTGTCCCTTTTCTCGTATAAGTTTTCTTTGTTTCGTACACAGTTACTTGTGACAGAAAATTTGCCTGTTAAGGGTCCTAAGGAGGGGGATTTAGTTTTCCCCAGGCTTCTTGGTGGGAGCTTGAGCCCGTGTGTTTGTTAATTACAAGCGGAACCGCTAGATATTTCAAGCAGGTCCTTGCTGCTACTGACAAGACCTGGCAGAAGGGGTCCCTTAGTGATTGGTCTCTATGGAGCGACCACAGTGAAGGGAGTATGTATGATTGTTTTCTATCGTTTAATTAAAACTAGAGCTTTCATTTGGGCCTAATTCTGTTAAATAGATTGAATAATTATATAGTTAACTTTCCTTCTGCCACCAAAGCTCTCATCAAAGCCCTGGGGAGTCTGAAGTGCAAAAGTATCATGGGCCTGAATGCCGCGTGACTTCAAAGGTAGTTTTATGCTGAGAGGCTCTCACAGGCAAAAACGCAAAATTGCTGTCAAGTAGAATTATTTGTCTGGTTTTGTGTTTCTAGACAGAACTGTAAAAGGGGTGACTATTTACAGGACCAAATTGATTTGATTTATTTTTAAATTGCTACTTTGGCCTTTTTACAGAAATAGCAGCAAACTGCTCTTCTACAAACTCTTGTGAATGGTTCTAGATTTGCTTGATCAGGTTAGTTCAGTTGTGACTGTGCGGTTTTGTCCTGGTGTAACTCCACTGTCCAATTTAATGGATTTGTCCAGTTGATTCTTTCCTGGAGTGTACATTGTCCCAGACTCTTAAACAAGAAGTTAAATACTGAAATGCAGGCTGGAAATAATGTCCAGATACCCTTGAATGGAGTCGCTTGAAATACCTGCTGGCTTGGAACCTTCGAGCTTGCAGTCGCTTGATGATACCAACTGAAGTGATGAACAGTGTGGAAGGGGAGAGCTCAGGAAATGTGCCTGTCTGCCCAAACATCAGTGCCACTATCTTATTACTTCCAAAGTACTTGTAAATTTACAATCTCAGCTGTGGGCTCTGCACCATTGTGCACAGAAGCCCTGTTCCCTGCCTGCCTAGATGGTTATTCTCTGGCTGCATTAACTGTGTTCCAGTGGGGCGTGGAGTTCTGTGGGGCAGTGACCGCAGTTCCCCCAGACAGGGCAGAGCCCAGGTGGCGGTGCTGGCCCAAGAAAGAGAAACCCTCCTGCATGGTGGAGAAAGAAGCCAGGATGTTCTGAGCCCTTGGCTGGAGGCTGGACAGTGCAGGAAATGATGCTGCATGGCAGCAGAGGGAGACTGGACTCTGGGTGAGAGATAGTGTGGGGGGAAATAAACAGTGAATGGGGGCCTCTTGTCCTATGCAAGGATCTCTTCTGTTGACCCTAGGGAGAGGTACCTTCCCCCGTCCCGTAGATGGATGGTGGGACTGGGGTGGGTGGGAATCCCTGTGCACTTGCAGGTGACCCTGCTCAGAATCCTATCTGACAGTATAGTTGAGCCTGAAGCATCCATGCTTTCCCACCTCCCCAGTCCCTACACACTAGTACCTGTTTAGTCCCCACGCAGAGAGTCCCACTGCTTCCCCGCAGAGGGAGGGTGAGGTCCTTAGTTTTTCCTATATAGAGAATCACCCTGCATAGAGCAACCTGGTGCCCACCAATATCCCCTATGCAGCTCCCGAAACAGGGGTCTCTACAGTCCCTTTGCTGCCACCGGGTGGTCACGGCGGCTCATTACAGCCATCTGGCGGGGGAAGCGCACGCGCAGTAGGTTCCGGCAGCCCCTTCACAGGAGCAGCCCTGGCAAAACCCGGCGGCATCCCCTCCCCTTTTTCGAGCCAGAGGCATGTTGAGCTCCTATTGGTCCGGGCGGCGCAGGGGCGGGGCATAACACCCGTCCCGACCCCGGCCGCGCCCAGGCGAGGGTAAGGCGGGCTCGTGCTGGGCTTGCTCCGCCCCGTTCGCAGCTAGGGGACAGGAGCGCTGGGAGGGGCCAGACCAACTGAGCCTCTCCCCCGAGTGGCCGAGCCCCAGGCTACCCGCCCTGTGAGGAGGCCCCGCCTCCCCAGCGGGTGCCTGGTCTCCGCAGCGTGGGGCTGGCGGGGCTCTGGCTGACCGGACACCTCTGTCTCCAGAGAGAGACGCGCTCTGCGCTGGAGGGACAGAGCCTGGCCACAGGGTCCCGGCCTGGGGCTCTGGCCTGAGGGAGCCGCTTTGGCCGTTTGAATTCGCCCTTCAGAGCACGAGGTGGGTGAGGTGACAGCTTGGATTGGACCAACTTCCCGGGGGGCTTGCACAGCGCGCGGCGCTTTTCTTCTGGCCGGGCGGCGTTCTCCTCTCGCTAGCTGCCGCCCGAGCCTGCCGGGGGCACAATGGAAAAGTTTGGCTGCCCTTTGAACTGCTCGAGTCTCGCAGGCTCCCCCACCCCCATCCCCAGGCTCCCCTCCTGGAAAGCAGCGGCCCCTCCCCGGAGCTCCCAGCTGTTGCTTTTACGGGGGGGGGGGGGCAGCTCGGAGGCTCGGGCAGCTGCGATGCTGCAGGGAGGGAGTTGGGGGGGAGGGGATGTGACCAAGCGGTGCCAGCAAACCCTGGCAGAAATTGGGGGGGGGGGGGCACCCGACTGTGCGTGCCTCCCCCCCTTTCCCCCCCCCCCGAGTGCATCGCCTCTGCTGGCATCGCTCGGGATGGCGGCTTCACTACAGCGGCGGGGGAGCCGCTCCTGCCGCTGTGCTGAGCGGCCGGGCTGAAGTGCTGCCGCGGCGCAGCTGCAGCGGTTCCATGTAGAGATCGGTGAGGCCGGACCTGACTCCGGTGTGACTTGAGGGGCTCAGAATTCGCTCTGTTTTCCTTCAGATGTGACCGCGAATAAGGAAATAAACCCTGTTACCTGATCACAGATCCTGGGTTGTCTGTAACCCTGGGACTGGCATAAGGAATCCAGGTAAATCTCAATCAGTCTAGGTACTTCTCTGGCCCCCATCACTGCAGTCTCCGTGCACCTCGTGATTATTAAGGGATTCTCCCCGCGCAATGCATGTGAAGTAGGGAAGTGTTCTTCTTAGTTGATAGGGGGTCTGGGAAATTCAGTGACTAGCCCAGGGTCACCTAGGGAACTTGGCCCAGATTCTTAAATGTATTTAGGCACTTAACTCCCATTGAAATCAGTGGGAGTTAAGCATTTAAATACCTTTGAGGTCAGATCTGGGCCTTTGTGGTTGAGTTAGGAATAGAACCCATGACTTCCCAGGCTCAGTTCAGTATCCTACCTACTAGACCGTCCTTTTCTCCTACTTAAAATGAAGCCAGCAGTTACAGCAGGGCCCTCCCACTAACTTTTCTATATGTGCATATTTTTTCAGTCTCACATGGATCATGAGTATGATTGAAATCCAGAGTCTTCAGATCCACAGCCAAGACCTGTTCTGCTTAACAATTCCTCCTTCTATTGGTGTTGTCCTGGAAATGAGCTGCTACGTCCCTGCTACCTCTATTTTACAGCTGTTGTGGCCTCCCAAGAGATGGTGAGGAAAGGGGAGGCGCCTGGGGCACTATTTAAGCTGGGTTTCTCCCTATGGCTGAGGTAATTCAGTCTTTGGCAGCAGGGGAGTAGAGGCAGGAGCTCTGAAAGATGGTGAGTCCCCACAGAGATGTGTGGAAAAGGGGAATATTCTGGCTGTAGTTGGTGGGATGTGTATATTGTTTGTTAAGCTCATGTGTGTCTGTCTCATTTATGGCTAATTTTACCCCTTCTTTTGGGTGATTTAAGTTTCCTTTTGGGGGGGAGGGGCGGGCAGAGAGAAGTGTGCCAAGAATCAATGGTTAGTGCCAACATTGTATTTAGTAAAAGCAGCAAAGAGTCCTGTGGCACCTTACAGACTAACAGACGTTTTGGAGCATTAGCTTTCGTGGTGAATACCCATTTCTTCGGATGCCATTCACCCATGAAAGCTCATGCTCCAAAACGTCTGTTAGTCTGTGAGGTGCCACAGGACTCTTTGCTGCTTCTAACAGGGCTACCCCTTTGACCATTGTATTTAGTGAGAGTCGCATTGGCAAAAGTAAACAAGAGGAAGGCCAGGTGTACACTACACACTTATATCGGTACAACTGTGTCGCTCAGGGATGTGAAAAATCCGCTATAGCCCTGCCACTAAAAGGCGCGCAGTGTAGTTGCAGGATCCTGCAGACAAAACAATTCTACCCCCATGGAGCCGCAGCAGCTCCTGCACACACAGCGCTGTTTACACAGGCGCTTTTCATAGTTAAACTTTTGTTTTTTCCAGGAGTGCGTGTGTGGGTTTGTTTATTTTTTAACACAACTGAAAGACAAGTTCCGGTGTAGACAAAGCCTCAGAGTTTCACTGCTCGCTAAGTACAAGGCGGAATAGATTGTTTAGCGTAGTTAACACATTTCAAGGGACCATTCAAGGTGAAGTGGCCTGTTAACACTCCTCCAGTCACAGGGAAGAAAGTAAAGGGCGGAGGAGAAAGCAAAGGGGCTGAGGGATCACATACAAGAGTGAAGTGTGTGAAGGTAAGTGGGGTGATCCGTGGGTTTCCTCTATATAGTTGTCTGTAGGGTTCCAAGCATTGGCAAACACTGTCCCCTGTGTATACTTGGTGGTTTAAAGGGGAGTGGGTGGGGTGGCACCCAGTGGGTTTTGGAGTTCAGAGAATATCAGGTGTGCGAGGCTCTTGGCACCTTGCAGGATCAAGGCCTTTGAGTGTATTTATTATATAAGGAGGGTGTGTGTATAAATATGTTGTTGTTGGTCAGAGGGACATTTTTGCAGGTTATAAAATGGAACACTTCTGTGTAGACTGAGTAGACCTTATTCCACAGTTGCCCATTCTGGGGTTTTCCCACCTTTCTGTCAAACAGCTGGTACTGGCCACAGTTGGAGACAGGGATAGTGGAATTGCAGGAAACTCCTTTTTATTGTGTTTATGTAAAGTCAAAGAAGCTGCTTGGAGGAAAGGGACCCGAGAACCCCCTCTGGCTAATCAGCTGCAGAGAAGCCAGAGGACAGACTGGTTTCACTTCTCAGACATTAGCAGGTAGCAAGGAATGTTTGAAAGCCACTCAACTGCATGCAGAGCTCCATAAAGACTCTTTTGAAGTCGTTCTCTGAACCTGAGGCCTTGGCTATACTTGCAGATGTACAGCGCTGTGAGTTAAACCTGACTTCGTGCAGCTGAGTAGGGAAAGCGCTGCAGTCTGTCCACACTGACAGCTGCCCAGCGCACTGTCGTGGCCAGATTTGCGGCAATTGCAGTGCTATTGGGAGTGGTGCATTATGGGCAGCTATCCCACAGAGCACCTTTTCCCATTCTGGCGCCGTGGGTTGTGGGAAGGGGACGTGGGTGCGGGGGATTCTGGGTCCTGTCCCAGTGCCCCGTGATGCATCGCTTCGCATCCCAGAAATCGCTTTGTTTCCATCCACCTTTGGCGCCATCTTTCAACGGTTTCTGTGCAGTGCGATCTGTCTGCGGGAAATGGAATCTGAACTGCTGAGGCGTATGCTGACGAGTCTCGCCAGAACGTCACGTTTGGTTGTTGAACTATTCCTTAAGATCCAAAGTGAGAGTGAGGGTGAGGAGTCCGACGATGCTATCGAGCCGCGTAATGCGTACGACACAAAATTACTTGTGGCATTCACGGACATGCTCCGCACCGGGGGATGCCGCTTTTGGGCTCGGGAAACAAGCACCGAGTGATGGAATCACATCGTCGTGGAAGTCGGGGATGACGAGCAGTGGCTGCAGAACTTTCGGATGAGAAAAGCCACTTTCATGGGACTGTGTGAGGAGCTCGCCCCCACCCTGCGGCGCAAGGACATGAGATTGAGAGCTGCCCTGCCGGTGGAGAAGCGGGTGGCTATTGCAATCTGGAAGCTGGCAACTCCAGACAGCTACCGGTCAGTCGCAAACCAGTTTGGAGTGGGAAAGTGGACCGTTGGAATCGTGTTGATGCAAGTTTGCAAGGCCATTAATTGCATCCTACTCAGAAGAACCATGACTCTGGGTAACGTGCAGGCAATAGTGGATGGCTTTACACAAATGGGGTTCCCTAACTGTGGAGGAGCGATAGATGGGACGCACATTCCTATTCTGGCACCCCCCCCACCTAGGATCCGAGTACGTTAATCAGAAGGGGTATTTCTCTATGGTTCTCCAGGCGCTTGTGGATCACCGTGGGCGTTTCATTGACATTAACACAGGCTGGCCCGGAAAGGTGCATGACGCACACATCTTTCGGAACACTTGGCTGTTCAGGAAGATGCAGGCCGGGACTCTTTTTCCCAGAGCGGAAGATCACGGTAGGGGAAGTTGAAATGCCCATCGTGATCCTTGGAGATCCTCCTTACCGTTAATGCCATGGCTCATGAAACCCTACACAGGGAGCCTTGACAGCAGCAAGGAACGGTTCAATTACAGGCTGAGCCGGTGCCGAATGACTGTGGAGTGTGCCTTTGGCCGTTTTAAAGGGCCGCTGGCGATCTCTGTATGGGAAGCTGGACTTGGCTGAAAACAGCATCCCCGTGGTTATATCGGCGTGCTGTGCCCTCCATAATATTTGTGAAGGGAAGGGTGAAAGCTTCACTCAGGCATGGACCTCCGAGGTTCAACACCTGGAGGCTGAATTTGCACAGCCAGAGAGCAGGGCTATTACAGGGGCCCAGTGCGGGGCTGCAAGGATTAGGGATGCCTTGAGGGAGCAATTTGAGGCTGCAAACCAGCAGTGATATCTGATGCCCTGCACGGGAGTGAAGTGCAGTAGTTCCAATCTTTAGGAATCCGTCTCTGCTTAGCAGACAAGCAGACTTGCAGTGTCTGTTTATTTCCTGGGCTAAGGAGTCTTTTCCTTTATGTAATAAAAATGGTGAGTAAGGGGGACTGATTGTTTCAGGGCCGCACTGTCCCCTGGGTTTTTGTGCCTTGGGGAGAACCCAACAGCTTCAGGGGGCACCTACACTGAACACTGTCCCAACATTTTCCATGTTGGAGTTCGTCCTGGAAGATGTCTCGCTGCTGAGGGTGACCTGGGAAGCAAGGGAGGGTCTTCTATTGCAATGTGGTTTCCGCCCTGGCCCATATGCAGCTTGGCTGTGTGCAGCAATGGTCCCCCGGCCCCTTGCGGCACAGTGGCGTGGACACGTTAGCCTGGCTGGGACAAGGACCACGGTGGCTCTCCTGATAAACCTCCGCAAGCGCAATGCACACGTTCTGGATGAGGCATTCGAGGAGATTACCGAGGCTGACTACCGCGATGTGATAAACCACATCAACGCACTATTCCGCATCTAGTACTTCTGTTAGTCTCAAAGGTGCCACAGGACCCTGTGTTGCTTTTTACAGATTCAGGGTATGTCTACACTACGGGATTAATCCGAATTTATATAATTCGGATTTGAAAAACAGGTTGTATAAAGTCGAAACGTATGCGGCCACACTAAGCACATTAATTCGGTGGTGTGCGTCCAAGTACCGGGGCTAGCGTCGATTTCTGCACCGTTGCACTGTGGGTAGCTATGCCATAGCTATCCCATAGTTCCCGCAGTCTCCCGCGCCCATTGGGATTGTGGGTTAAGATCCCAGTGCCTGATGGGACAAAAAACATCGTCGCAGGTGGTTCTGGGTACAGCCTCACCTCCTCCCTCCCTCCTCCCTGCATGAAAGCAACGGACGGCAGACAACCATTTTCGCGCCTTTTTTCCTGGGTGGGTGAACACTGCAGACTCCATACCACGGCAAGCATGGAGCCCGCTGAGCTCAAGACAGCAGTCATGAACATTGTAAACACCTCGCGCGTTCTCGTGGAGTTTATGCTCAGCCAGGACCAGAAAAACGAGGCGAGGAGGCAGCGGCGGCGGCAGCGCAGCGACAAGCATGATGAGGACATTGACATGGATGTGGACACGGACACGGATACAGAATTCTGTGAAACCACAGGCCCCGGTGCTTTGGAGATCATGTTGTTAATGGGGCAGATTCTATCCATGGAACGCCGATTCTGGGCAAGGGAAACAAGCACAGACTGGTGGGACCGCATAGTGTTGCAGGTCTGGGACGATTCCCAGTGGCTGCGGAACTTTCGCATGCGTAAGGGCACTTTCATGGAACTTTGTGACTTGCTGTCCCCTGCCCTGAAACGCCAGAATACCAAGATGAGAGCAGCCCTCACAGTTGAGAAGCGTGTGGCGATAGCCCTGTGGAAGCTTGCAACGCCAGACAGCTACCGGTCAGTCGGGAATCAATTTGGAGTGGGCAAATCTACTGTGGGGGCTGCTGTGATGCAAGTAGCCAAAGCAATCACTCAGGTGCTGCTACGAAAGTTAGTGACTCTGGGAAATGTGCAGGCTATAGTGGATGGTTTTGCTGCAATGGGATTCCCTAACTGTGGTGGGGCGATAGACGGAACCCATATCCCTATCTTGGCACCGGAGCACCAAGCCACCGAGTACATAAACCGCAAGGGGTACTTTTCAATGGTGCTGCAAGCACTTGTGGATCACAAGGGACGTTTCACCAACATCAACGCGGGCTGGGCGGGAAGGGTTCATGACGCTCGCGTCTTCAGGAACACTACTCTGTTTAAAGGGCTGCAGCAAGGGACTTACTTTCCGGACCAGAAAATAACCGTTGGGGATGTTGAGATGCCAATAGTTATTCTTGGGGACCCAGCCTACCCCTTAATGCCATGGCTCATGAAGCCGTACACAGGCAGCCTGGACAGGAGTCAGGAGCTGTTTAACTACAGGCTAAGCAAGTGCAGAATGGTGGTAGAATGTGCATTTGGCCGTTTAAAAGGTCGCTGGCGATCATTATTGACTCGCTCTGACCTCAGCCAAAGAAATCTCCCCATTGTTATTTCTGCTTGCTGTGTGCTCCACAATCTCTGTGAAAGTAAGGGGGAGACCTTTATGGTGGGGTGGGAGGCTGAGGCAAATCGCCTGGCTGCTGATTACGCGCAGCCAGACACCAGGGCGATTAGAAGAGCACACCAGGAAGCGCTGTGCATCAGAGAAGCTTTAAAAACCAGTTTCATGACTGGCCAGGCTACAGTGTGAAATATCTGTTTGTTTCTCCTTCATGAAAACCCGCCCCCTTTATTGACTGATTTTCTGTAAGGAACTCCCCCTTCCCCCGGCTTTCTTTCAAACCAAATAAAGTCACTATCATTTAAAAATCATTTATTCTTTATTAATAGATTAGAAAAAGAGGGAGGGAACCCGGGTGGTATTTGGGAGGAGGATTGCTGGGAAGGAAAAAGCCACAAAGAAAAGGTTAAAAAAATGACAGCCTTTTGCTTGGGCTGTCTACTGGGGTGGAATGGGAAGGTGTACGGAGCCTCCCCCCCCCCCCCCCCCCCCCCCCCGCGTTCTTACACGTCTGGGTGAGGAGGATACGGAACATGGGGAGGGTGGAACAGGGGCTGAAGCGGCAGTCTGTTTTCCAGCAGCCGTTCCTGAAGCTCCACCAGACGCCGGAGCATGTCTGTTTGCTCACGCAGCAGCCCCAGCGTTGCATCCTGCCTCCTCTGGTCTTCCTGCCGCCACCTCTCATCTCGAGCGTCCCTCCTGTCTTCACGTTGGTCCCTCCTGTCCTCACGTTCACTGGCTTCTTTCCTATACTTTGAAACTGTTTCCTTCCACTCATTCAGATGAGCTCTGTCACTGCGGCTGGATTCCATAATTTCAGAAAACATCTCGTCTCGCGTTCTCTTCTTACGACGCCTTATCTGTGATAACCTTCGGGATGGAGGAGGGAGGCTTGAGGAATTTGCAGCTGCTGTAGGGAGGGGAAAAAAGAGAGACTTGTTTAAAAAGCTACATTTTGCAGAACAATGCTTATACTCTTTCACGGTGACCAACACTATTCACATTACATAGCACATGTGATTTCTGTGCAAGGTCGCATTTTGCCTCTTAATGCTGAGTGCCTGTGGCTTTGCTGCTAGAGATCACAGGTCTGGGCAACAGAATTCGGCTTGCATGCAGCCATGGTAAGCCATTGTTTTACAGCTTCTGCGCCCTCCTTTCCCACATACCAAGCATAGTCTGTAGAGTGCTGCGGTTTGTCTGTTAACATTCAGCAGCAGCAGAAAACAAACTAACCACCCCCCCCTCTCGCCATGAATTCTCTGGGATGATCGCTGTACCCCTCCCCCCCACCGCGTGGCTGGTATCAGGGAAGATCCCTGCAGGCACCAAACTAACCCCCCCCCCCCCCCCCCCCGCCGCTGCCCCCCTCCCGCCATGAATTCTCTGAGATGATCAGGGTACCCCTCCCCCCACCGCGTGGCTGGTAACAGGGGAGATCCCTGCTAGCCAAACGCGAAAAACTCAGGGCCAATTTCCCATCTGCGCTTGGCTAACTGCAGGGAAGGATTTATTTTCCACCACAGGCAAACAGCCCAGTAGGAACGGCCACCTCTGTCCCCTTAATTAAGTTCCCATATTTCAACCAGGTTACCAGGAGTGATATCACTCTCCTGAGGATTACACAGCAAGATAAAGAACGGGTGTTGCTTGAATGCCAGCAAACACCGGGACCATACGCTGCCAGGCTTTGTCAGGCAATGATGCCAGATTACTTGCTGCAAGCATGGCGTGGTCAAGTGTCCTACCATGGAGGAGGGAATAAGGATGCACTGCCCAGAAACCTTGTGGCAAGGCTTTTGGAGTGAGCTTGCTCAGGCCTGAGCCGTTCCTCCGGGCAGGCTGGGCAGCAGTGGGGGAGGAGCTCCAGACTGCCGAATGCGATCTGCGAATGCAGGGAGGGGAGTGATCTCTGCTGCAGGGGAGGCGGAGGAGGGGCTCTCTCTGGCTGTCGGAGCCCCATGTAAGTGGCACCATCCAGCCGGCTGCCCTGTCAGCCGGGCGCTCTGCATGGGGGGGAAGTCCGGACATTTACAAATTCCCCCCAGACGCTATTTTTAGCTCAAAAAGCCGGACATGTCCGGGGGAATCCGGACGAATGGTAACCCTAAACCAGTTCGTCCTCTGGCTTCTGTGTAGACATAGCCCCAGACCTGGGGAAGAGCTCTGTATAGCTCGAAAGCTTGTTTCTTTCACCAACAGAAGTTGGTCCACTAAAAGATACAACTGCACCCATCTTTGTCTCTACACTGGCAAGTTTGTGCACAGTAAAGCAGCTTTGAATGCTGTAACTCCCGAGGTGTACACACTGCTAAGCCACCGAGTGTGCAAAAACTGCGCAAATGCAGCACTCTAAAAAAAACCACCTGGACGAGAGGCGGAGAGCTTTCTGCGGTGCCAGTGTAGAGACCGGGGTGATTACAGCGCTGTGATTGGCCTCCGGGAAGTGTCCCACAATTCCTGTTCTCACCTCTCTGGCCATCGGTTTGAACTCTACTGCCCTGCCCTCAGGTGACCAACTGTCAGCCCCACCCCATACATTCCTTTGCAAATTTGAAAGTCCCCTTCCTGTTTGTTCGGTGATGCGTGCAGTGGTCTCAGCACATCTTTCCAAGTGGCCATGTCTGCTCCACGCACCAGGTGATCCCCCACTTGGAGCAATGCCAAGCTGCTGGACCTCATCGGTATTTGGGGAGAGGAGGCTGTGCAGTCCCAGCTGCGCTCCAGTCGTCGGAATTATGATACCTATTGTAACGATGTGGTTCTGGCGGGACGCAATTGAGAGTGCCAATTCAGGACAAATTGCTCAAAACAGGGCAGTTACAGATTTCTAGATGCATGATAGAAAAGGGCGATGACCAGGACACATTGCAGTGCAGGGTCAAAGTGAAGGAGCTGCGGAACGCCTACCACAAGGCACGGGAGGCAAACCGCCGCTCCGATGCTGTGCACACAGGCAGCCGGTTCTACAAAGAGCTGGACGCAATACTCGGGGGTGATCCCACCTCCACTGTGAAGTCCCCTGTGGATACTTCATTGGCTTCATTGCCGGCCGAGAGTGGACCGAGCCAGAAGGAGGCCCTCTCAGGCGAGGGAGGGCAGAGAAGAGGAGCAGCGGCGCGTTCAGGGGAGCAGGCGGAGCAGAGGTGAACTAGGGTGGGGGGGGACGCAGGAAGTAACGGGGGTAGAGGAACCGCTCCCTGCTTCAGCTCACCTCCGCTCCACCATCACCACCTCCCCTGAGCACTCAGTGCAATAAACTGGACAGCCCCCACTCTGTTGCTGAACTTCTGTCTGCATTCTTTTTTTAATCCTGCAACTGTTTCCTTTATTGTTGTTTTTATCAGGGGTGTTTATTGCCTTAAGTTTAAAGAAAGATAATGAAGTGTATCTAGCCCCTTCCCCCCAGACTCCCTCACAAAACTCCCCAGTTAGCTGCTTCTGTTCGCTAGCTCCTCGCTAAGGGGTGATGCAGCGCTAAAGGACTTGGGGGTCCAAGCCTGGTTAAGAAGCTCTCAGCCTTGCCTAGCAGCTAGGCTCAGCATACGGTGCTCCAACCAAACAGAGCACACTATTGTGACATTCTATATCTCGGGGGGAGCACCCTGTAACCCCCATAGTCATTGTATATATAGGATTGTGATATTTCATCTAAATCATGCCAGGAGAGGTATTGGGGAAAGGTTATCATAGAATATCAGGGTTGGAAGGGACCTCAGGAGGTCATCTAGTCCAACCCCCTGCTCAAAGCAGGACCAATCCCCAGACAGATTTTTGCCCCAGATCCCTAAATGGCCCCCTCAAGGATTGAACTCACAATCCTGGGTTTAGCAGGCCAATGCTCAAACCACTGAGCTATCCCTCCCGCCACAAAGGCTGGGGTATGTCCATTTTCCATTATGATCCGCTGAAAGCCATTGTTCTATCTAAATATGTGTATCATTAGTGCATATGAAGTCATGATATTGGGTTATCTGGTTGCCACTAAAATACGCTGGGGAATAGCCCAGATATTAGATCCCCAGAGACAAGAACAAAGGAGCTAACCAACATCAGGGTGGGTGTCAAACAACCATCAATAGCCATTGTCCAGCAAGGGAGCTACAATGCAATGACTCACTTGCACAAGGCCACACCAGAGAATTGCTCTAGGGACTCAGCAATGCCCACCAGACATGCTTGGACTCGTTTTCTCCAAGCACATGGACCAAGGGTATAAAACACAACACAGTGGCCACATGCTTCGTCCTTTCTCTTCTCCCCTACCTACGCTGAAGGCAACAAGAAAGCTGGAGATGAAGAGACTGTCCTGAGGGTAAGATAGGGTTACCATTCGTCCGGATTCCCCTGGACATGTCCGGCTTTTTAAGCTAAAAATAGCGTCCGGGGGGAATTTGTAAATGTCTGGACTTCCCCCCCATGCAGAGCATGCGCGGCTAACAGTGCTGCCGGCCGGCCGGTGTCACTTACTTGGGGCTCCGACACTCAGCCAGAGAGGGCTCCTCCTCCTCCATCTCTCCCTCCCTCCCTGCATCGCAGATTGGCTCCGGCAGTTTGGAGCTCCTCCCCCGCTGCTGCCCAGCAGCTCAGGCAGTTTCTGAGCAAGTTCACCAGACTTTAGGTGAAGAAAGGCCAACAACAAGGGGGCCAGGGGGTCGGAGAAGGGGCAGGGAGCTTCTGGAGGGGGCAGTCAAGAGACGGGGGGGGTCGGGAGTTCGGTGGGGGCTTTCTGGGGGAGGGTGTGGATAAGGTTTTGGGCAGTCAGGGTACAGGTAGGGGGTAGGGTCCTGGGGGGCATTTGGCGGGGGTCTTAGGAGGGGGCAGTTAGGGGACAAGGAACAGGGAGGCTTAGGTAGGGGGTGGGGTTCTGGAGGGCAGTTAGGAGCAGGGGTCCCAGGAGGGAGCAGTCAGGGGACAAGGGGGGGTGGGAGTTCTGGGGGGGGCTGTCAGGGGGCAGGAGTGGGAATAGGGATTGGAGCTGTCAGGGGATAGGGAGCAGAGGGGTTTAGATGGGTCGGGAGTTCTGGGGGGGGCTGTCAGGGGGTGGGAGGTGGTTGGATGGGGCATGGGAGTCCCAGGGGTCTGTCTGGGGGTGGGGGTGTGGATAAGGGTTGGGGCAATCAGGGTACAGGTAGGGGGTAGAGTCCTAGGGGGCCTGTTAGGATGGGGGGAGGGTCTCAGGAGGGGGCAGTCAGGGGACAAGAGGCAGGGAGGCTTAGGTAGGGGGTGGAGTCCTGGGGGGCAGTTAGGGGAAGGGGTCCCAGGAGGGGGCAGTCAGGGGACAAGGAGTGGGGGGAGGGTTGAGGGTTCTGAGGGGGGGAAGTGGGAGGGGAAGGGGCGGGGCTAGGGCAGGACAGGGGCGGGGCTCCTCCCGTCCTCTTTTTTGATTGCTGGATTATGGTAACCCTAGGTAAGAGGAAAAGCCTGCAGATGAAAGACTCTGACCAACCTGCAATATCCAGTGCAGTGAGAAAAACTGCTTAATCTAGATGTCACCCAGTCTATAGGTTGAGAGTTTAGACAGCGTGCTTATCTTTTCTTTTGGTAACTACTCTGACTTAATTAATTAATTAATTGACCTGGTTCTGCGGATCCAAGCACGACTACGCCACTGTAACGATGCGGTTCTGGTGGGACCCAACTGAGAGTGCCACTCGTTATGGGGATAAATGGTTATGAAAACCAATACCCCAGTAAAAGAAAAAAGGTTCTCTCGATCCCAAAGGACCAAGCCCCAGACCCAGGTCAATATACAAATCAGAGTTTACCCACAAATCACTCTGTTGCCAATTCTTTAGAATCTAAAATCTAAAGGTTTAGTTATAAAAGGAAAGAGATAGAGATGAGAGCTAGAATTGGTTAAATGGAATCAGTTACATACAGTAATGGCAAAGTTCTTGGTTCAGACTTGCAGCAGAGATAGAATAAGCTGCAGGTTCAAATCAAGTCTCTGGAACATCCCCAGCTGGGATGGGTCATCAGTCCTTTGTAGAGCTTCCGTTTGTAGCAAAGTCCCTCCAGAGGTAAGAAGCAGGATTGAAGACAAAATGGAGATGAGGCATCAGCCTTATATAGTCTTTTCCAGGTGTAAGAACACCTCTTTGTTCTTACTGTGGAAAATTACAGCAAAATGGAGTCTGGAGTCACATGGTCCAGTTCCTGCATACTTTGCTGAGTCTCAAGGCATATTTGCCTTCTCTCAATGGGTCCATTGTATAGCTGATGGTCCTTAATGGGCCATCAAGCAGGCTAGGAAGAGCTAACACCAGCTTGTCTGGGATGTCACCCAGAAGCATAGCATAAGTTTAAAATACAGACAGTATAGAGCCAATATTCATAACTTCAACTACAAAATTGATACACACATATAGACAGCATAATCATAACCAGTAAACCATAACCTTGTCTTAGACACCCCATTTGACCCCCTTTATACAAGATTTGGGTGCCACTTCTGGACCTTGGTTGCAACAATGATCTATATGGTCCCAGATTATATCAATAATGTCACAAGGTCCTAAGGGGCTTAGGGATCCAAGCCTCATTAAGAAGCTCTCAGCTTTGCCTAGTGGGCCACTAGACTCACTTCGTCATATAACACAGGCCATAGAATTTCATCCATTTGCCCCTGTAGGGAGCCAGCTAACGTGTTGGACTACGGTGGCATGCAGGCTTGGAATCTGGCGAGACGGAGAATACAACGCTGCCCTCAGCCGTTTCTTCCAACGGGGCACCAATGAACATGCCAAAGCTATCAACTCTGTCAGGTGGGATCCCTGCAGATTTAGGTGCTTGTCTACATGGGAATGGTTCCTGCCATGGCTATAGTGGAATAGCTTTGGAAGCAGAGCAGTAATTTTGGGGAATAAAGTTGCTTTTATTTGGAATAGAGTGTCCATGTGTGTGGGGGTTATACTGGAATAGCTACAGCGCCGTGGTTGCTCTGCTTAGAGGAGGTCAGTCGATTCCCCCATGTAGACGAGCCCTTAGACTGCAGGTTTTGTGGGTCCCAGCAGCCAGCTCTGCTCAGTCTCCAGCGCTCACTTTGTTTTGGTAGCTTCCTCGCTCTACCGTTGGGGCCGTGGAGCTCTGGTGCCACCTGCTGGTTGTGATTTCAAAGCTTGGTGGAAAAACAAAAAACTGCAAGGGCGGGGGAAGCAACTCTCTCACAGAGCCTGGTCTACGCTACCAGCCTATGTTGGTATAAGATGCATTCCCTGAGCGACACGTTATATTGACCTAGCCCCCCCGGGTAGACTGGGGTTTCTCCTATGGACATAGCTACTGCCTCTCGGGGAGGGGCAGCGCCTACGCTGACGGGAGAAGCTCTTTCCGTGGCGTAGGTAGTGTCTTCACTAAATGCTGCAGCGCTGTAAGTGTGAGCACCTGCCTGGGATAAATCGATCGCCACAAAACAGCCTTTCACGGAAGAAACAACGAGGGGTCCTTGGGGCACCTTAGAGACTAACCCATTTATTTTGGCATAAGCTTTTGTGGGCTATAGCTCACTTCACCAGCTGCATGGAGTGAAAAATACAGCAGGCAGGTATAAATATACAGCACATGAAAAGATGGGAGTTGCCTTACCGGGTGGGGGTGTCGGTGCTAACGAGGCCAATTCAATCAGGGTGGAGGTGGCCCATTCCCAACAGTTGACAGGCAGGTGTGAATACAGCAGGCAGGTATAAATATACAGCACATGAAAAGATGGGAGTTGCCTTACCGGGTGGGGGTGTCGGTGCTAACGAGGCCAATTCAATCAGGGTGGAGGTGGCCCATTCCCAACAGTTGACAGGCAGGTGTGAATATCAACAGAGGGGAAATTACTTTTTGTAGTGACCCAGCCACTCCCAGGCTTTATTCAGGCCTAGTTTGATGGTGTCAGGTTTGCAAATGAATTCCAGTTCTGCAGCTTGTCATTGACTCCTTGCTGATACAGACTAACGGGGCTACGCCTCCGAAACCTTTCACAGAAGAGTAACACTGAGCACTTAACAGCTGTAAAGCATGTCGCAAACACTGCATAATGTACACTCCTCACAAAGCTCCTTGGAGAGGAGGTAAATAGCTTAATCTTCACTCTGCAGAGGAATTCGAAAGGGGCAGCCACCTGAAGTGTCCTGTCCCAAGCCACATTGTAAGAACCAGAAGTTAAATATTAGTGTTTTGAACTTACATTACAGAGGATTGGGACCCCTGTGTGCTGGGTGCAGTACCACACCTAGTGCCTTCACTAGAGTTTACAAACCAAAATGCACAGACCATCTGTTGGGTGGGGAGAAGAATACAACCTGTCTGTATAATTAATGCAGTTATTTGTATACATGTGACCTTCACTATTATATACAAAAAGGTAAGTATCTCCCTGATAGACCCTTATTCATTCCTCCTACTGTTAAAAGTACTCACTCCAGAAAGTAGAATCCCCGCTTTTTAAAAAAGTCTCTAGTAACGCTCACACGTATAGACTCACAGAAACTTAACACAACAATTTTTCATCCATACCCCCAAAATATCAAATATTTAAGATTAAAAGTGTTATAAAGGCCAGTTTAAAAGAAAGAGAAGTCAACTGATTCTATTTTTGAACCACAATAGTCTCCCCGAGGGGAGGTGCACCGTTCCTGGAGGTACTGCAATACCAGGTCGATGCGTGGAGTGGATGGAGCAAGCTCCTATTCCATCTCCCTGTTCCAAAAATCCATTTAATATATAGTCCTCAGATAGAGGACGTATCAGATATTAAACTAATACGACAGATTTAAAAGTTTATTAGATAATGATTAAATATAGATGATACACAGAGTTTGAAAAGTCAGTTATTTGTCATTGGGGGTAACGTACAGAGTATAGGGGGATGCTAGTATTTTGGTATTGGGCAGCACATAATATATACAGTCTGCAATGTCCCCAATGGGGGGGGGAAACGGTGAGCGAGATCGAGATACAGCTGGCAAGCGGTGAGGGTCCATCACTCATACAGAAAGTACAGACAGTCATGGGTAATGGGGATGGGGTGACCCTCACGTGGTGGGGTTCAGTTAGGTTCGGTGGGTTCAGGGCTCAGGGGATAAAGTCCAGCAGGGGGGGTTTACGGGTCTCTTCCCCCTGCGTGGGTGTGTGTGTCCCTTTGGAGCCTCTCCTGAAGTCATACAAGCAATTCCCTCAGACACTGCAGTTTCCCAGTATCACCACCAGCACCACTCATTATGGGGATGAATGTTTATAAAAACCAATACCCCAGTAAAAGAAAGAAGATTCTCCCAATCTGAAAGGACCAGGTCTCAGACCAGACCCAGGTCAATATACAAGTCAGAACTTACCCACAAACCACGCTGTTACCAATTCTTTAGAATCTAAAATCTAAAGGTTTATTCATAAAAAGAAAGAAATACAGATGAGAGTTAAAATTGGTTAAATGGAATCAACTACAACAATTGCAAAGTTCTTGTTTCAGGTTTGATGGGAATACTGCTGATTTAAACCAATCAAGTCTCTGGAGTACAAACATCCCAGCTTGGATGGGTCGTGAGGCCCAGGGGCTGTTGAACAGCTGGATCACCTCTAAAGCCAGCATGTCCTTGACCTCTCTCTCCAAGTTCTGGGCTGTTTTCCCAGTGACTCTGAACGGGGGACAGCTGATGGGAGGATTGGCTCAGGGAAGAGATTCACCAGGGGGTCTTCCGCCTTCTCCTCCCAATCATTCCTTTCCAGGTGCAGGGGTCCCCTCACTCTCCTCCCATATAGCAGCTCGAAAGGGAAGAACCCTGTGGATTCCTGGGGCACTTCCCTGTACCGCAGGTGGGGCAGTTACTTGTCTCAGTCCTGCGGATGCTGATTCATAAAAGTCATCATCATCTTCAGGGTCCCATAAAATCTCTTCAGCAGCCCATTGGATTGATAGTGATATGCAGAGGCCCAGGTGGGCCAGACCCCACATTTCTCCCACAAGCTCCAGAGCAAGGCTGACATGAAATTGGACCCCTGATCTGTAAGGACCTCACTGGGGACCCTCACGCTGCTGAAGATGGTCAGCAGCACATCTGCCTCGGTGGAGGACAGAGCCACTGCCCATCACCACCAGGATGTATTTCTTCCCCGACCAGGTTGCCTTGCTGAGGGACCCCACTATGTCCACAGCTCCCTTCTGGAAAGGGCAGGGGTCTCTATGATGGGCAGGGGTCTCAAGGGAGCTTCACCCTTATCCTGGGCCTTCCCCACCCTCTGGCAGGGGTCGCAGGACCTGCTGGACTGCATCACAGACTCCAGGCCAGTAAAAGTTCTGCAGCAGCTGCTGCATGGTGGACCGGATCCCCTGGTGTCCAGAGAGAGGGACATCGTGGGCCAGCTACAATAGCCTGTGGCGGTACTTCTGGGGCACACTACCAGCTGTCTCCTGAACCCCCACTCTTCCACTTCCCCTTGGGGATCCCATTCCTGGTACAGAAATACCTTGTCCCACAGGAATCTTTCCCTGCAGCCTTCCCCAAGGGGGTTTGCAGCACTGTGGACAGCAAGTTCCCTCAGCTTCTACAATGAGGAATCCTTCTGCAGCTCGGTCTGGAATTCAGCTGCTGGGGAAGGGAGTGGAACCTGTTCCCTCTCGCTGGCTGGGCCTGGGGTCAGAGCCTCGCTGAGCCCTGTCCCTGGTAGTCCCCTCCCTGCCATGGAATTACTTCCCAGCAGCACCTCTGGACAATGCAAACCTAGTTGCCAGCCATCCTGTCCTGTCCTGCCTGTGTCGTTCTCTCTCCTCCTCCCCCCCCCCCCCCCCCAGCCCCAGGGGCCTGGTTACAGGCAGGCAGATATCACAAGCTTAGCAGCTCCTCCCCATTGCCAGCCAGGTCATTTGTATTTTCACTAACAATTTCAGTCTCAGCTGACTGGTTCCCTAGATTCAAATTCAAATCCTCGGCCATTACAGGAGCAGGGCCTGTATCCTGTCCCAAAGGGACACAGTCATCCCCCGACAGGAGGTCACAGCCAATATACTGGAGAACCCCAACTACCAGCCAGCCTGATCCCTCCTGGTCTGCACAGGGATCTGAGCCGTAGGCAGGGCGAATGGCTACATACCGGGGACCTTCACCCAGGTCACGCAGCCCCTCAGCATCTGGTTCTCGCCACGCCAGGAATGTCTCCCCATTGACCACCACCTTCCGCTCCCACTGGGGGTCCGAGGGGCCTGAGACCAGGAGACTCCGCGCAGACATATAGCCAGGCCCCCGAACTGGGAACTTTTAAGTTACTTTCACTCCTGCAAAGGAGAAAGCAGCTGTGGGACGTTGTTAGTGGTTTACAGATTGCTGTAAATAAACCATAGATCTAGTATCTTCATTCATCCTATGATTTTTAGTGTCTAGCAACGTGATGAATTTACACTCCCAGGCCCGTCTTTTGAAAGTGTTATGCAGGTTTCCTTTGAGGGCGAGGGCTGATAGATCACATACAAGAGTGATTGCTCTGTGAGAAGTGCTCACCCACAGGTGATGTGGTGGGCTTGTCTTATCGTCTTCTTGTATGAGTTCATTTGAGAGCATAGTGATTGCCTGGTTTCACCCACTGTAACCTTCTGTACCTCAAAATAGCACTCTGTGGCCCCCATATTCATCATTCATATATCGTGGTGATATTTCATAAGAAGCATGCCATGTAAGATACCATATGAAAGGTCACGATCTACTGATACTCATTGTTCTGTCCAAATATGTACATCATTAGTGTGTATGCAGTTATGGGATTTAGCTGTAGGCTTGTTACTCAAATAAATTAGTTAGTCTCTAAGGTGCCACAAGTACTCCTGTTCTTTTTGCGGATACAGACTAACACAGCCGCTTCTCTGAAAACTGAAATACTGTACGGGGAGATTTTGTCAAACCAGTAAAGTGCCTGAAACCACTATGGCTTATTGTTAAAAGCAAGCTATTAAGCAGTCTCAGCTTGACCGAGGCAGGAGGGGAGGGGGTTTTGGGTGCCTCAGAAAGGGCAGCTTGACCCTGCATCCTTCCTGATAAGTACTGTGTTAAAGTTGCTGATACATGCATTTTAAAAGAGCAGGATGTACCCCCAGGAATGTCTATTGGGGTCTCAAAGCTGCAAACTCTAGAAAAACCCACACCTGGTTAATCAATAATCAGAAGGAGCTTCTTGCTTGCCCATTGGAACTGCTTGCTTAACAAGTTTTCTTTAAGGGACATGTCATTCTATGACTAATGTATAAATAAGGGGAAAAGCTTGAGCTAGTTGGACTCGTTTTGGACTCTCCCTCTGGATACATCTTGAGGTCCCCACCGGCAGACGGAAGATTTGGCCACCGGAAGCCTGCCGCTGTTTCACTCGAGAGCCACACTCAGCGTTGGTAATTATCGAGGGTTGGGGGTGTTTTACTGATCTGTTGCAGACGTGTGTAAGTGCTTGAGACTAAGTAAAGTTTAGCTATCAGTGAAAGCACTCTTGCCTTGTCCTATTTGTGCCAGCCCTCTCGGTCGGACGGGCGTTTCTCCCCTGATTTATTTCCTGACACCACCTCGCACAGAGTAAAAGTTACCAAGAGCTTTGGGTTGAAAGAACCTTGGGTAACAATACATCATAGGTTTGGGAGTCTCTACTGCTAGGTGATTAGCACTCCCAAGAGGGTGTTAAACGGCCATTAGTCAACAGGGGAGTAGTAATCAAGGGGTTTACAATTCAATGACAATTGTGTAAGCACCACACAATAGGAACTGCTCAACTCTATGACTCAGTTGCACAAGATCACACTAGGGGAATTGCGTCTCCCCCTCCCCCGGCACTGACTTCTATTTGCAAGTTGGGCTCTGCTGGGTCCAGTGCACCCTAGTGGAGGTCTCTGCAGCCCATTTCTGGGGGGAGGAAGGGGAAGGAAATTCTGCACATAACATAAATTTTCCCAGGAGTAAGTGTTAACAGATCAAAATGCAGTTTGGGAAGGACCCTGAGGATGTGTTCAAGCTTTGTGGGTCATCCAAAAATGAAGGTACCCAAAAATAAGTGGACCCTTGGCAGAATTGTCCAGCTGCCCTGAAATATTATTGGCCAGCACTTGAACTCAAATTGCAGGGTCAAGGCCAATTAGGATTTAACTCCTCATCCTTTGAATTCAGCTGTTGGCAATTCTGCCAAGGCTCCACTTATTTTTGGGTACCTTCATTTTTGGATCCCCAACTTCTGAGAATTTTGTCCAGATTTCCCTTTTTTGAAGTTTTGCTTTCATATAGAAAGTGCCTGGATTGAAGTTCAACAGCTGTAGACATTACCTGAAAGCATTTTAAAAAACAAAATCTGATGACTGATCTGTTCCAGGCACGAGCCCAATCAAGCTTTGCAGTCCTATAATTCCATGACTGTTTCCCATCTTCCAAGCAGTATTTTGTAAAACCAAACCAAACCAAACCACAGGCCATATTTTTGGTGGTTCACTTTTCTAATGTTGGTGTTTAAATATCCTCTTTCTTGTAGATATTTAGGCATGTGAGTAACTTTAAAACTCAATACCCTAGATACTCATGTGTCTAAGTGTTTATTGTGCTGTCGCCCTAAAGTTGACATGGTCCACAAGCTTGTGTCTTTGTTTAGGGTTTGTTTGTTTAGGATTTGTGCCTCTGTGCACGTGCAGTAATCAGCTGCTGACTTTATTTTTTTTTCCAGACAATAAAACAAAAGTTCTCTTTAGTGTGCACATCAGCTGACATCAGCTAATTTGACACAGTGTCAAGCACTACTGTTTTTGCAAAGTGCTGAAGCAAGTTAATATAATGACAACCTGATTAGAGTACCACTGAGACATTTCTAATGAGGGCTGTACAGTTGGGAAAGGGTGGGGAAAAGCGTGTCACAGGGGTTTGAGAGCCGAAGGGAGAAAGTCAGGCTACGTCTACACTACAGACCTTGCAGCGGCACACCGTGCCGCAGTGTAGCTTTCTCCTGTTGGCATAATTAAACGGCCCCCCAATGAGCGGCGGTAGCTATGACGGCGGGAGAGCCTCTCCCACCAACACAGCGCTGTCCACACCGGTGTTTCTGGCAGTGAAACGTATGTCCGGCGGGGTGGGGTGGGGGGGTTGTTATTTTTTTCCACACTCCTGACCAACAAAAGTGCTAGTGTAGACATATCCTCCTTAAAATGCAACCCATCCTCTGTTTCAATTACTTGTATCTACCTTTCACGCATTAAGAGTTGAGTACTAAAATACTGGTTTTGCTTATTTATGTATTCCTCTAGTGCTTAAGAGCCCTAGTCAGGGACGAGGACCCCACTGTGCTGGGTGCTGTTCCAACACAGAACAAAAAGACAGTCCCTGCACAGAGGGCTTACATATGAATCAGGTTTGACACTCCCTCAGTAATATCCTGCTAATTATCTGCAGAATGAACCTCATCCCTCAGGTGTGTGTAGAGATAAGAAAAATAATCGTTCGGAGACTCCCATCCTCCCTTGTGCTGCTTACACCAAAACACAAACATTTCTTTCTTTCTTTCTTTCTCTTTCCTCTTTCTCTAACTTGTCTCTCTTCTGTGTTGGGCCTACAGACTTGTTTGGGTCAGGTGTACAGGCTCAAGCACTTGAGTAGGGTAAATATCAGTGCTTAATTTGTGCCAGGGCTGAGCCCCAGGACCTCTAGGCTTGGCAGTTCATAGTTCTGGCACTTCTGGGCTTGCTGCATCAGTTATGAACATTAAAAAAAAATTTGCTTGATCCCCGGCACCTCTTTCATTACAAATTAAGTACTGTTGAAGATCTTCCTTCCTTGATGAAGGGAAGACAATCCTGTGTGCTGTAGGGGGAGCGAGCAGGGCACCAAGTGTAAACTTGCAACGATAGGGTTAGCAACTCGATGTCGTCATCACGTTGCAGCGAAGGGGCTGGCTTCATGCAAATAGAGAGTATCTTTCAGGCAGAGAAACGATCGACAAGGAGACAGCTAACAAATTTGAGGAATGTATTTGTTTTGAAGCTGAATTTTCAGGCAGGAGACGGTTTGCTTTGAATAGTAAAAATGGAGCGATTAGGTGAAGGAAGTATGATTAGATTAGAAGTCATCAAAAAATTGCTATGGCGTTAATGGCGCTCACTGGCATGTGTCACCGTCACATACAGAGCTGTAGAAATGGGAGGGCTGCCTAATATTTCAACGATAAAGTATCGCTTCTCGGCCTTTTGGCTAAGATCAAGTGTATCTTTTTAGTATCTTAATCCTTATTCATTTCATGTGATTAAGCCACTACCTTGATCTATGCAACACTATATCTGCTATGCCAAACACTTGCAGTGGAAATGCATCCTACTGCTAGTAAATCTCAGCCCAAAGTGCTGTCTGGTACTCCAGCATCCCACAGCGCCCCTGGCACTGCCAATTCTACTGAGAGTGGCCCTCAGTGCGCTTTGCCGAAAAAGACCCCAGGGGTCCCCAAGCTACAACAAGCCACCACCTGCAAAGGAAAGAGAGAGCGGGTAAAAGACCCCCCAGATGCTGCCTCGGGAAGTTCCCGGATCCAAAGACCTGCCTGCAGGGACATCACGGAGAGGAGGAACATCAACCCCACCGTGGTCCTGGAGAGAAGGAACTTCAACCCCACCGTGATCCTGGAGAGGGGGAACATCAACCCCACCGTGATCCTGCCGCCCGTAACTTCTCCAGCCGACCAGCAGCTGCAACCACCTGGTGCTGGTGCCTGCCCTGCCATACTCCTGCCGCCAGAGAAGCCCCACGCAGACGGCCAGCTGCAGGGAGCCCGCCACACCACCCGGCTATCGCGGACCGCTCGCCTGCAGCTGCGACCCCAGAAGGATGGCCCCCCTGCGCCCCGGCCACCGGAGAACCCTGATGCTCAGCTGCTGCTTCTCCCACCAGGAGACTGCTCCCTTGGACCCCAGCCGCCTGGGAAACTCTCCGTCGCCCAGCTGCTACTCCGGATGCCGGGTGAGTGCCCCAGGGAACCCCAAGACTTACCTGCACGCGGGGACTCTCCCACTGCCCCTCCACCGCCCATGTCACCAGGGGACCCCTGCCCTGAGCCCCCGCCACTGCCCCGTAGTTGGACTGGGGACCCCTGCGGCGTGCCCCAGTCGCAGCCGCCGCCGGCCAGGACGCCGAGCAACCCTAGCCCCGCTCCCCGGCTGCCCTTACCGGGGCAGTCTGGGGAGCCCCGCGTCATGCTCCGGCTGCCGCCGCCGCCGCCCGGGTCGCCGGGGGACCCCTGCCCCGCGCCTGGTCCGCTGTTCCCTGAGCAGCCCAGGGAGCCACGTGGCGCGCCCTGGCCCGCGCTACCGGAGCCACCTGGAGACCCCTGCCCCACTCCCTGCCCGCCGCTGCCCCTGCCCGGGCTGACGAGGGACTCCTGCCCCGCTTCCCGGCTGCCGCCTCCTGCGCAGCCCGGGGAGCCCTGCGATGTGCTCGGGGAGCTCTGCGGTATACTGCCGCCGCTGCCGCCCGGGACCCCGGGTGACCCCCACTCCGCGCTCTGGCCGCTGCCCCTCGGGCAGTCAGAAGAGCCACGCGGCGCGCCTTGGCCACCGTTGCCGGGAACGCTGCGGGACCCCTGCCCTGCTCCTCCGCCGCCTCGGCCGGAGCAGACCCGCGGCGCGGCACTGCCGCTCGGGCCGCCTTGGGACCCTTGCCCTGCTCCCCAGCCGCCGCTTCCTGAGCGGACCGGGGAGCCCTGCGGTGTACTGCCGCCGCCGCCACCGGGGACCCCAGGTATCCCCCGCCCCGCGCCAGGGCCGCTGTCCCCCGGGCAGCTGGGAGAACCCCGCGGCGCGCTTTTGCAGCCGCCGCCCGGGCCACCGGGGGACCCCTGCCCCGCTCCTTGGCCGCTTCGGCCGGAGCGTGCCCGCGGCGCGCCGCCGCCGTTCGGGTCTCTCTGGGACCCCTGGCCCGCTCCCCGGCCGCCGCTGACCGAGCGGTCCGGGGAGCCCTGCGGCGTGCCCCGACCGCCGCCGGCCGGGACGCCGGGGGACTCCTGCCCCGAGCACTGGCCGCTGCCCCCCGGAGACCCACGTGGCACGCTCCGGCCACCCCTGCCTGGGCCACCGGGGACCCCGTGCCCTGCCCCGGGGCTACCTCCCCCGGAGGAGCCTGGGGAGCCCCGCAGCGTGCTCCAGCCGCCGCCACTATACCGAACGCCGGGCGACCCCAGCCACGCTCACCAGCTGTTACTGCCCGAGCCACGTGGGGAGTCGCACCGCCTGCCCCAGCCACCACTGCCTGAGCCCCTGGGGGTCTCCTGTACCGCGCCGCTGCCGCCTATGCAGCCAGGGGACCCCCACCACCTGCCCCGGCCGCCACTGTCGGAGCGGCCCGGGGTTTCCCACCCTGTGCTCCAGCCGCCGATACACACACCATCCGTGGAGACCCCTGATGCGCCCCGGCAGATGAGACCCCAGCCCGCCGCCTGCCAGGTGTCACAGAGCCAGAGGGAATCGCCCACCCACCACTTGTTGCTCCAGCTGCCCAGCGATCCCTGCACAGCCCACCAGCCGCCGGAAGACCCCCCAATCACTCCACTACTGCCCCAGCACCTGGAGACCCCCCCCGCGCTCCCGCTGACCCAGTCAACGAGGGACCCCCACGCTGCCCCACAGCAGCTGCGCCCATCGACCACTCCCCCCCATGCCCCTCGGTCATCCCAGGAACTCTGTGCTGCCCCCCAGCTGCCAGAAGACGTCTCCCCCGCTCTCCTGCGGTCTCCGGACACGCCCCCTGCCCACCAGCAACCTCAGCCGCCATGGGACAGCCCCCCCGTCCTCCAGCGGTGGCCGGACACTCCCCCTGCCCTCCAGCAGCTCCAGCCACCATGGGACAGCCCCCCCGTCCTCCAGCGATTACCGGACACTCCCCCTGCCCCCCAGCAGCCTCCCCCCACGCAAACAGACTCCCCCAACCCCCAACAGGTCGCCCCTACTGGGGTTACCCACCCGACCTCTGGGATCCCCACCCCACAGGGGAGTGACGGTGACACCATTTTACTGGCATACCCCCTCACTGCTGATGCGCTCTTCTGCCCTATCTGCCTGCCACCTCGACATTTCCACCTCCTCGGGGGAGTCACCAGGCACCTGAAGAGATGCCACGGCAAATCCGTCGCCTTCAGCTGCGCCCGCTGCAGCCTGCCCTTTGAAACTCAGAAGAGGTGCAAGGCACACCAGGCCAGCTGCAAGAGACCCCGTGCGGCGGCAGCTCCGGCTCCGGCCTCCCGCTCCTCTGTGCCCCGGTCCGCTGCTCCTGCACCACGAGGTAGCCGGGGGCCCCCCCCAGCCGCTACCCCGTATCCCGCCCCAGTCTCCGAGCCAGTGGCCCAGGGCCCCACCACCGAGACGTCGCCCCCCACAACGGGAAACGCCGACCGAGCCCCTACCGGCAGGAGACCCATCACATCCTCCCAGGTCTCCCGGAAGCTCTCGGAGCTGAGGCGCCTCAGTGCCCTCCCAGCGCTCCACCAGCGCAACCCCATCGCCCGCAGGGCCAGTGCCCCGCCAGGTGTGGCCGCCCAAAACTCTGCCCCCGGTAGAACCGATGCCGGCTCGCAGACCACCCCTCGGGCACCGGTCACCAGAAGAGCCGACGCGACCCCGCGGCCCGCACCGCGAACCCCACCCGCTGAGGCTACGGGGCCCACCCCCCAACTCACTCCGCAAACTGCTGGTGCCAGAGAAGCCAGTACTACGGCCAGCCCACAGCACCAGCCCCCCATCACCCGACGGTCCGCCACGACCCCAGGCGCCACCAGGCCAATCCCCACCGCCAGAAGGTCACACGCTCCCACAGCAACCCGTCGGTCAACACCAGCACACGGAGGTCCTGCCACCACCCGTGCCCCCACCGACCTGATCCGGACCCCACCAACGGCTGACGACACCACCTCTCCACCGGCGACTACGCCCCAGGACCCAGAGGTACGGTCTCCAGATCCACAAGCGGGACACCCTGTCGACCACGCAGCCAACCTGCCGCCCATGCCGACAGAGGGACCCGAGGACCAGCGACCGGCGGCTAGACCGGCCACGCCCTGGCAGGCCACTTGGATCGGGGAACTCCAAACAGCTGCCTCCTTTGCGGAGTTCGACTCGTGCGTCAACAGGCTCACCCAGGAGCTGGCCGCAGAGATCGCTTTCCGCAGAACCCCGAACCAGGAGACCACCCGGCCTGCCCCCAGACGGCCCACCCCCCACCGTGGCACCAACACGAGGGAAGCTAGATGGAGGAACACCAGCCGCCGATACGACCCGGCAGCGGCATCGAGGATCCAGAAGCTGTATCGGACTAACCGCCTCAAGGCCGTGAGAGAGGTCCTCGACGGGCCCCCGTCCTACTGCACGATTCCGCCCGAACGCCTCCACAGCTACTTCCGCGAGGTGTTCGGCGGCGTGCCCAGGAACGACGTGCCGCGCCCGGAGTGCCTCCACCCCCTGCCCCGCATCTCAGACTCCGAGGGCCTGGAGGCCGACTTCACCCCCAAAGAGGTGATGGCCAGGCTCTCCAGAACTAAGAACACAGCGCCTGGAAAAGACAGTATCCCCTACGGCCTCCTGAAAAGACGTGACCCTGGCTGCCTTGTGCTCTCCAGTATATTCAACCTCTGCAAGCAATTCAGCCAAACCCCCACCTCCTGGAAGAAGGCCATGACCGTCCTTATTCACAAGAAAGGAGTGCGTGACGACCCCAGCAACTGGAGACCCATCTCCCTTTGCTCCACGATGTCTAAACTTTACGCCAGCTGCCTTGCAGCCAGAATCACGGAGTGGGCGACGGCCGGAGGGGCCATCAGCCCTGCCCAGAAGGGCTTCATGCCGTCAGAGGGGTGCTACGAGCACAACTTCCTGCTCCAAACCGTCATTCAGACAACCAGACGGGCGCGGAAGCAGTGTGCCATAGCGTGGCTCGACCTGGCCAACGCCTTCGGGTCCATCCCCCACCACCACATCTTCGACACACTCCAGGAGTTCGGGATGCCGGAGACCTTCCTTCGCCTCGTCCGGGAGCTGTATGAGGGCTGCAGCACCACCATCCGCTCGGTGGAAGGGGAAACCGCCGAGATTCCGATCCACAGCGGTGTGAAGCAGGGCTGCCCCCTCAGCCCGATCATCTTCAACCTCGCCATGGAGCCACTCCTGCGGGCGATCTCCAACGGCGCCGATGGTTTCGACCTACACGGCGAGAGGGTGAACGTCCTGGCCTATGCAGACGACCTAGTCCTGATTGCAGACAACCACGAGAGGCTCCAGAGCATGCTCAATACCATCGGGAGAGTCGCAGACTGGGCAGGACTCCGCTTCAACTCCGAGAAGTGCGCATCCCTCCACATCGATGGGAGCGTACGGGACTCGGTCCTGGAGACGGAATTTCTTATCCAGGGGGAGCCCGTCATCCCCCTGGCGGAGGGGCAGGCATATCAGCACCTCGGGACGCCGACGGGTTTCCGCGTCCAGCAGACCCCCGAGGACACCATCCGGGAGATTCTACTGGATGCCACTAAAATCGACGCTTCCCTGCTGGCCCCATGGCAGAAAATCAACGCCCTCAATACCTTCCTGATCCCCCGCATCGCCTTCGTCTTGAGGGGATCTGCTGTGGCTAAGGTGCCTCTCAACAGGGCAGACAACTCCATCCGGCAGCTGGTCAAGAGCTGGCTATCCCTGCCCCAGAGAGCCAGCAATGAGCTCATCTACATCGCACACAGGCACGGTGGCGCCAACGTCCCCCGCATGGGAGACCTATGTGACATCGCTGTCGTCACACACGCCTTCCGGCTCCTGACGTGCCCCGACGCCAAGGTGAGATCCATCGCGACGACTGCCCTGCGCACCGTTGTGGAGAAGCGTATCGGAAGACCTCCCTCTGACCGAGACGTGGCCACCTTCCTGAGCGGCTCCTTAGACGGTGAGTTCGCCCGCGACGGAGGTGATATCGCCTCGCTGTGGTCCCGTGCCCGCAATGCCACTCGCCGACTGGGTAAACGCCTGGGCTGTCGCTGGGTGTGGAACGAGGAACGCCGGGAACTGGGAATACTGATACCGCGGACCGAGTCGGAGGACAGCACTGTCATCACCCCCGGAGCCAGAGGCATGCTCGAGAGATCCCTAAAGGCCGCCGTCCACGCGCTCTACATAGACACCCTGAAGAAAAAACCTGACCAGGGTAAGGCCTTTGAGGTGACCAGCAAGTGGGACTCGAGCAACCACTTCCTCCCCACGGGCAGCTTCACCCGGTTCGCCGATTGGCGCTTCATACACCGAGCCCGGCTGAACTGCGTCCCCCTCAACGGAGCCGTCCGCCACGGGAACCGGGACAAGCGCTGCAGGAAGTGCGGGTACGTGACCGAAACCCTACCCCACGTCCTATGCAGCTGCAAGCCCCATGCCAGAGCCTGGCAGCTGCGGCACAACGCCGTCCAGGATCGCCTGGTGAAGGCCATCGACCCACGCCTGGGGGAAGTCGCCGTTAATCGCACCGTCCCTGGTACCGACAGCCTGCTGCGCCCAGACATCGTCATCACGGACGAGGTCCGGAAAAAGGTCATCATGGTCGATATCACGATCCCCTTCGAGAACAGGACCCCAGCTTTCCGTGAAGCCCGAGCCCGCAAGCTTGAAAAATATGCCCCCCTGGCTGACACCCTGCGGTCAAAGGGATATGAGGTACACACCGATGCCCTGCTTGTCGGGGCCCTGGGCGCCTGGGACCCATGCAATGAGAGAGTGCTGAGGATCTGTGGAGTGGGCCGTCACTATGCACGGCTCATGAGACGCCTGATGGTCTCAGACACTATCCGTTGGTCCCGGGACATTTACACGGAACACATCACCGGCCACCGCCAATACCAAGAGCGAGCCGTTTAGACCTCACCCACCTGCAAGGGAGAAGAGACTCACTAACTCCCCTCCTCCCCCCGCTGGGCCCTATCCCCCGAGTCCCGGACCCACCCAAACTTACCAGCCACCACCAACTCCGGGAGCGAGCCAGGGAGACCTCGCCCACCCACAAGGGACCTACCACCCCCCCGCCCCCCACTGGGCCTGAACCCCGAATCCGCCCACCAACCTCACTGGCCGCCGCCAATGCCAAGGGCGAGCCAGCGAGTCCTCGCCCACCGACAAGGGGTCGGAGACCCTACCCCCTGGGCCCCTTCCCACCCAGCCCCACCGACCGCTTCCAGGGAGACCTTGCCCACTTGGAAGGGGGAGGGGACCCATACTTCCCCCTCGCCCCAGCCCTGAACCCACCCAACCCCATCGACCACCGCCGATAACGAGTGTGTGCCAAGGGGACCCTGCCCACCGGCAAGAGGGAAGTGGCCTATCTACCCCCCACCCCCCAATGGGCCTCATCTCTTGAGCCCTGAACCCACCCAACCTCACCGGCCACCGTCAATACCAAGGAGTGAGCCGGGGAGACCTCACCCGCCCGCAAGGGGGATGGGACCTATCAACCCCCCCCACCCTGCAGGGCTTCTTTCCCCTGGATCCCACCCCGTGAGGGTCGCCCCATCTCCACCATCCAACCCACCTACTTGTGCCCATGACTATTTGTGCCCCATGTGTGAACGATTGACCCTCACTGATTATTAACTGTCTTTATTTCGCCCACCGCCCTCCCCCCCCAATTGGGGACTCTACAGTTCGTATTTACTATGTGTGCTGTCAACCCCAATATACCAAACATCCCCCCATACTCTGTATGATCCCCCCAATAACTGACAACTGACTCCTTGAATCGTTTGTACCGTGTTTATTTTTAAATATTCTCTAATAAAATTTAAATCTGTTCTTATCAGTTTAATATCTGATACGTCCTCTATCTGAGGACTATATATTAAATGGATTTTTGGAACAGGGAGATGGAATAGGAGCTTGCTCCATCCACTCCACGCATCGACCTGGTATTGCAGTACCTCCAGGAACGGTGCACCTCCCCTCGGGGAGACTATTGTGGTTCAAAAATAGAATCAGTTGACTTCTCTTTCTTTTAAACTGGCCTTTATAACACTTTTAATCTTAAATATTTGATATTTTGGGGGTATGGATGAAAAATTGTTGTGTTAAGTTTCTGTTATAATTTTGTGAGTCTATACGTGTGAGCGTTACTAGAGACTTTTTTAAAAAGCGGGGATTCTACTTTCTGGAGTGAGTACTTTTAACAGTAGGAGGAATGAATAAGGGTCTATCAGGGAGATACTTACCTTTTTGTATATAATAGTGAAGGTCACATGTATACAAATAACTGCATTAATTATACAGACAGGTTGTATTCTTCTCCCCACCCAACAGATGGTCTGTGCATTTTGGTTTGTAAGCTCTAGTGAAGGCCCTAGGTGTGGTAACAGGGGTCCCAATCTTCTGTAATGTAAGTTCAAAACACTAATATTTAACTTCTGGTTCTTACAATGTGGCTTGGGACAGGACACTTCAGGTGGCTGCCCCTTTCGAATTCCTCTGCAGAGTGAAGATTAAGCTATTTACCTCCTCTCCAAGGAGCTTTGTGAGGAGTGTACATTATGCAGTGTTTGCGACATGCTTTACAGCTGTGAAGTGCTCAGTGTTACTCTTCTGTGAAAGCTTTCAGAGGCGTAGCCCCGTTAGTCTGTATCAGCAAGGAGTCAATGACAAGCTGCAGAACTGGAATTCATTTGCAAACCTGACACCATCAAACTAGGCCAGAATAAAGCCTGGGAGTGGCTGGGTCACTACAAAAAGTAATTTCCCCTCTGTTGATATTCACACCTGCCTGTCAACTGTTGGGAATGGGCCACCTCCACCCTGATTGAATTGGCCTCGTTAGCACCTACACCCCCACCCGGTAAGGCAACTCCCATCTTTTCATGTGCTGTATATTTATACCTGCCTGCTGTATTCACACCTGCCTGTCAACTGTTGGGAATGGGCCACCTCCACCCTGATTGAATTGGCCTCGTTAGCACCTACACCCCCACCCAGTAAGGCAACTCCCATCTTTTCATGTGCTGTATATTTATACCTGCCTGCTGTATTCACACCTGCCTGTCAACTGTTGGGAATGGGCCACCTCCACCCTGATTGAATTGGCCTCGTTAGCACCGACACCCCCACCCGGTAAGGCAACTCCCATCTTTTCATGTGCTGTATATTTATACCTGCCTGCTGTATTTTTCACTCCATGCAGCTGGTGAAGTGAGCTATAGCCCACAAAAGCTTATGCCAAAATAAATGGGTTAGTCTCTAAGGTGCCCCAAGGACCCCTCGTTGTTTCTTCCGTGAAAGGCTGTTTTGTGGCGATCGATTTATCCCAGGCAGGTGCTCACACTTACAGCGCTGCAGCATTTAGTGAAGACACTACCTATGCCACTGAAAGAGCTTCTCCCGTCAGCGTAGGCGCTGCCCCTCCCCGAGAGGCAGTTGCTATGTCCATAGGAGAAACCCCAGTCTACCCGGGGGGCTAGGTCAATATAACGTGTCGCTCAGGGAATGCATCTTATACCAACATAGGCTGGTAGCGTAGACCAGGCTCTGTGAGAGAGTTGCTTCCCCCGCCCTTGCAGTTTTTTGTTTTTCCACCAAGCTTTGAAATCACAACCAGCAGGTGGCACCAGAGCTCCACGGCCCCAACGGTAGAGCGAGGAAGCTACCAAAACAAAGTGAGCGCTGGAGACTGAGCAGAGCTGGCTGCTGGGACCCACAAAACCTGCAGTCTAAGGGCTCGTCTACATGGGGGAAATCAACTGACCTCCTCTAAGCAGAGCAACCACGGCGCTGTAGCTATTCCAGTATAACCCCCACACACATGGACACTCTATTCCAAATAAAAGCAACTTTATTCCCCAAAATTACTGCTCTGCTTCCAAAGCTATTCCACTATAGCCATGGCAGGAACCATTCCCATGTAGACAAGCACCTAAATCTGCAGGGATCCCACCTGACAGAGTTGATAGCTTTGGCATGTTCACTGGTGCCCCGTTGGAAGAAACGGCTGAGGGCAGCGTTGTATTCTCCATCTCGCCAGACTCCAAGCCTGCATGCCACCGTAGTCCAACACGTTAGTTGGCTCCCTACAGGGGCAAATGGATGAAATTCTATGGCCTGTGTTACACAGGCAGTCAGATCAAATGATCCCATTGTCCCTGCTGCCCTTAAACTCTAGGAATCCGTTGCTGCAGCTTTACCTAGTCTTGGGAGGGAGGGAGGGAAAGGAAAAGAAAGGCAAAGGAACCTTTGAGATGACAGCCCCTCCCCAATAAATGGCACATTTTCGATACTAGAGCAGACCTGCCCCTCAGAAACTCTTTGGATTCTAATCTCCTCAGAGACGGATTTATATTCAGCTCGCATGCAGCACGGGAACAGGGATAAGCAGCTCTCCAGCACATCGCCCGATAAGGCAGTGGAAACTGAACCTGACTTCTCTTTTCTGTGATGGGGATGTTCTCATGCATGCTCCAGAAAGTCACATGGTGGTAGATTCAGGAGATAGAAACAAACAACTGGAACATATGCCATTGTGCAAAACATGCACCTTTCTGGTTGTACTGAGCTCTGCTTTGCCAGTGAGAATGGAGGGTTTCGTACGAACAGGGAGATGGAATAGGAGCTTGCTCCATCCCCTCCACGCATCGACCTGGTATTGCAGTACCTCCAGGAACGGTGCATCTCCCCTCGGGGAGACTATCACTGTGGAAAAACAGAGTTGAGCTGTGTGTTGAGAGGGTGTTGGCTTAGGGTATGGTGTCCCTCTTCGTAAGATGCAGCGCCGTGGTGGGACACCAGCCTGTGATTTATGAGATCTGGGTGCAATTCCCTGCTCCACCAAGACTCCCTGTGTTACCTTGGGCAAGTCACATAGCTTCCCTGTGCCTCAATTCCCCACCTGTACAGAGGGAATAACAGCCAGGCACTGCAGATTGCGAGGGGCTCAAATACTATTGTAATGGGGATCCACTAAGTACGAAGACAGGAGCTAGATCCCGTTCCATCTCACAGAGCTGGACTGATACCAAATGACTGGTTGAAAAGCACTATTGCTAGGGAATTATTCTCACACTTGCAGAGTCTGAAAGACCAGCGTAGTTCTAAGTGCACATGTTAATTTTAAGTATCAGAGGGGTAGCCGTGTTAGGCTGGATCTGTAAAAGCAGCAAAGAGTCCTGTGGCACCTTGTAGACTAACAGGCATATTGGAGCATGGGCTTTCGTGGGTGAATATGACGAAGTGGGTATTCACCCACGAAAGCTCATGCTCCAACACGTCTGTTAGTCTACAAGGTGCCACAGGACTCTCTGCTGATGTTAATTTTAGATTTCTGCATCTTCCCCTCCCAGAGTCAGTGGGGGACAAGGAGCTCTGTGGCACCAAGGATTCAAGTTCTACAACAAAGACAAAGGGCAGGAAAGAGGTAGAAGAGCAGAGTTAGGGGGTTGGAGTCTTTATTATTATTAATAATAGCACAGTAGCACCTGGAAACCCAGTTGAGGTTACGGAGCCATTGCGTCAGGCACAGCACAGACATAGCTTGAGAAGCAGCCTTTGCACCACAGAGCTTAGTCTGTTCCCCCCGCCGCTCCTTTGAGAGGGGCAGGGGGACAGAAAACTAGATATCAGACTAACCAGGTTAGAAACATTAGGTAAGTAACACCCTCTGCACTGGTAGGGGGGCAAATGCTGTGGTGATGTTATTGTATAGTTATGCAGGGCACCTGCACCCACCAGTCACTGATCTTTTACCCAAGAACTAAATAGTTCAGTTGTCCCCTAAACATAACAAACCCTTTGAAACCCAAACACGTGGTCCCTCTCCCACTTAGGCCTTGGCTACACTTGCGAGTTACAGCGCTGTAAAGGCTCCCCCAGCGCTGTAACTCATTCCCCGTCCACACTAGCAAGGAATTTGCAGCGCTGTATCTCCGTGGTTGCAGCGCTGCATGTACTCCACCTCTCCGAGAGGAATAGCGAGTATTGCGCTGCCGCTGCAGCGCCAGTGTGGCCCCCCCAAAGCGCTGTGAATGGCCTCCGGAATTATTCGGCAGTATCCCACAATGCCTGTTCTAGCCACTCTGGTTATCCGTTCAAACTCTACTGCCCTGGCCTCACGTAACCAACCATGTGACCGACCCTTTACATTCCCCGGGAATTTTAAAAATCCCCTTCCTGTTTGCTCAGCCCGGCGTGGTGTGGAGTGCTATCAGCGAAATCTTTCCAGGTGACCATGCCTCCACGTGCCAAGCGAGCCCCAGCATGGAGCCATGGCGAGTTGCTGGACCTCATCAGTGTTTGGGGGGAGGAAGCTGTACAGTCCCAGCTGCGCTCCAGCCGTAGGAATTACGATACCTTCGGGAAGGTATCAAAGGACATGATGGAAAGGGGCCATGACTGGGACGCCCTGCAGTGCAGGATTAAAGTGAAGGAGCTCCGGCACGCGTACCACAAAGCCCGCGATGCAAACGGCCGCTCGGGTGCTCCCCCCACAACCTGCCGATTCTACAAAGAGCTGGAGGTGATACTTGGGGTTAACCCCACCTCCACTCCGAGCACCACCATGGACACTTCAGAGCCCGAGGGGAGGGGGGGGGAGAACAAAACAGGAGTGATGGTGGTGGGCCAGATGGAGACACCCCGGAATCCCTGGAGGCATGCAGCCAGGAGCTCTTCTCGAGCCAGCAGGAAGGTAGCCAGTTGCAGCGGGCGGTACTTGGTGGAGGACAAACAGAAGAGCACGTTCCCGGTAAGTGCTCCCCCCCCCTCCGGGAAGGAATTTTTTCGGTGCGGGCTCGTTGGGAGAGGAGGGTTAGGCATGCATGCTTAGATGCGGAATATCAGAGGGGTAGCCGTGTTAGTCTGAATCTGTAAAAAGCAACAGAGGGTCCTGTGGCACCTTTGAGACTAACAGAAGTACTGGGAGCATAAGCTTTCGTGGGTAAGAACCTCACTTCTTCAGATGCAAGTAATGGAAATCTCCAGAGGCAGGTATAAATCAGTGTGGAGAAAACGAGGTTAGTTCAATCAGGGAGGGTGAGGTGCTCTGCTAGCAGTTGAGGTGTGAACACCAAGGGAGGAGAAACTGTTTCTGTAGTTGGATAGCCATTCACAGTCTTTGTTTAATCCTGATCTGATGGTGTCAAATTTGCAAATGAACTGGAGCTCAGCAGTTTCTCTTTGGAGTCTGGTGCTGACGTTTTTTTGCTGTAAGATGGCTACCTTTACATCTGCTATTGTGTGGCCAGGGAGGTTGAAGTGTTCTCCTACAGGTTTTTGTATATTGCCATTCCTGATATCTGACTTGTGTCCATTTATCCTCTTGCGTAGTGACTGTCCAGTTTGGCCAATGTACATAGCAGAGGGGCATTGCTGGCATATATAACATTGGTGGACGTGCAGGTGAATGAGCCGGTGATGTTGTAGCTGATCTGGTTAGGTCTTGTGATGGTGTTGCTGGTGTAGATATGTGGGCAGAGTTGGCATCGAGGTTTGTTGCATGGGTTGGTTCCTGAGTTAGAGTTGTTGTGGTGCGGTGCGTGGTTGCTGGTGAGAATATGCTTAAGGTTGGCAGGTTGTCTGTGGGTGAGGACTGGCCTGCCTCCTAAGGTCTGTGAAAGTGAGGGATCATTGTCCAGGATGGGTTGTAGATCACCGATGATGCGTTGGAGAGGTTTAAGCAGAGGACTGTAGGTGATGGCCAGTGGAGTTCTGTTGGTTTCTCTTGTAGCAGGAGGCTTCTGGGTACACGTCTGGCTCTGTTGGTTTGTTTCTTTATTTCCTTGTGTGGGTATCGTAGTTTTGAGAATGCTTGGTGAAGATCTTGTAGGTGTTGGTCTCTGTCTGAGGGGTTGGAGCAGATGCGATTGTACCTCAGTGCTTGGCTGTAGACGATGGATCATGTGGTGTGACCGGGGTGGAAGCTGGAGGCATGAAGGTAGGCGTAGCGGTCGGTGGGTTTTCGGTATAGGGTGGTGTTAATGTGGCCATCGCTTATTTGTACGGTGGTGTCTAGGAAGTGGGCCTCCCGTGTAGATTGGTCCAGGCTGAAGTTGATGGTGGGGTGGAAGCTGTTGAAAGCATGGTGGAATTCTTCCAGGGTCTCCTTCCCATGGGTCCAGATGATGAAGATGTCATCAATATAGCGTAGGTAGAGAAGGGGCATGAGTGGACGAGAGCTGAGGAAGCGTTGTTCCAGGTCAGCCATAAAAATGTTGGCATATTGTGGGGCCATGCGGGTGCCCATAGCGGTGCCACTGGTCTGGAGGTATATATTGTCACCAAATTTGAAATAATTGTGCGTGAGGATAAAGTCACAGAGCTCAGCAATAAGTTGTGCTGTGTCGTCATCAGAGATACTGTTCCTGACAGCTTGTATTCCATCTGTATGTGGGATGTTTGTGTAGAGAGCCTCTATATCCATGGTGGCTAGGATGGTGTATTCTGGGAGGTCACCAATGCATTGTAGTTTTCTCAGGAAATCTGTGGTGTCACGGAGACAGCTGGGAGTGCTGGTGGCATAGGGTCTGAGTAGGGAGTCCACATATCCAGACAGTCCTTCAGTGAGAGTGCCAATGCCCGAGATGATGGGGCGTCCAGGATTTCCAGGTTTGTGGATCTTAGGTAGTAGATAGAATAACCCCGGTCGGGGCTCTAAGGGTATGTTGATTTGCTCCTGCGTTAGTGTAGGGAGTGTCCTGAGTAGATGGTGCAGTTTCTTAGTGTATTCCTCAGTGGGATCTGAGGAAAGTGGCCTGTAGAATTTGGTATTGGAGAGTCGTCTGGCAGCCTCCTTCTGGTAGTCAGACCTGTTCATGATGACAACAGCACCTCCTTTATCAGCCTCTTTGATGATAATGTCAGGGTGGTTTCTGAGGCTGTGGATGGCATTGCGTTCTGCACGACTTAGGTTATGAGGCAAACGATGTTGTTTTTCCACAATTTCTGCCTGTGCACGTCGGCAGAAGCATTCTATGTATAAGTCCAGACTGTCATTTCGACCCTCAGGAGGAGTCCATGTGGAGTTCTTCTTCCTGTGTTGTTGGTGGGAGGGTATCTGTGTATCAGTGTGCTGTTCAGTGTTATCATGAAAGTATTCTTTGAGTCGGAGGCGGCGAAAGTAGGCTTCCAGATCACCACAGAACCGTATCATGTTCGTGGGGGTGCTGGGGCAAAAAGAGAGTCCCCGAGATAGGACAGACTCTTCTGCTGGGTTGAGTGTGTAGCTGGATAAATTGACGATATTGCTGGGTGAGTTAGGGGTACCCCTGTTGTGGCCCCATGTGGCAGGTAGGATTTTAGACAGCTTACAGTCCTTTTTCCTTTGTAGAGAGGTGAAGTGTGTAATGTAGATCTCCTGTCCTATTTTAGACAAGTCCATTTGTGTGGAGGGTTGGTTATTTATGAAAGTCTCCAGGTTGGAGAGCTCTTTCTTGATGTTTTTCTGTTTGCTGTATAGGATGCTGATCAGGTGGTTCCTCAGTTTCTTTGATAATGTATGGCATAATCTCTCACTGTGGTCTGTGCAGTATGTAGATAGCAATGGATTTTTCACCTTCAGTCCATTTGGTATGATGTCCATCCGTTTGCATTTGGAAAGGAAGAGGATATCTGTCTGTATTTGTGCAAGTTTCTTCATGAGGTTGATAGATTTCCATTCCATACGGCTAAATGCAGTGCCTTGCGTGGTGTCAAGTATCAGAGGGGTAGCCGTGTGAGTCTAAGGCCTGGTCTACACTACGACTTTAATTCGGATTTATCAGCTTTAATTCGAATTTACCCTGCAACCGTCCACACAACAACGCTATTTATTTCGATGTAAAGGGCCCTTTAAATCGATTTCTGTACTCCACCCCGACGAGCGGAGTAGCGCCAAAATCGATTTTAACATTTCGAATTAGGGATAGTGTGGCCGCAATTCGATGGTATTGGCCTCCGGGAGCTATCCCACAGTGCATCATTGTGACCGCTCTGGACAGCAATCTAAACTCGGATGCACTGGCCAGGTAGACAGGAAAAGCCCCACGAACATTTGAATTTCATTTCCTGTTTGCCCAGCGTGGAGAGCACAGGTAACCACAGATAGCTCATCAGCACAGGTAACCATGCAGGCTGATAATCGAAAAAGAGCACCAGCATGGACCGTGAGGGAGGTACTGGATCTGATCGCTGTATGGGGAGAGGATTCAGTGCTTGCAGAACTTCATTCTAAAAGACGAAATGCAAAAACTTTTGAAAAAATTTCCAAGGGCATGATGGAGAGAGGCCACAATAGGGACTCTGAGCAGTGCCGCGTGAAAGTCAAGGAGCTCAGACAAGCCTATCAAAAAACAAAGGAGGCAAACGGTCGCTCCGGGTCAGAGCCGCGGACATGCCGCTTCTACGCCGAGCTGCATGCAATTCTAGGGGGGGCTGCCACCACTACCCCACCTGTGATCGTGGATTCTGGGTCGGGGATAGTCTCATCAGCGACGCCTGAGGATTCTGCCGATGGGGGAGAGGAGGAGGAGGAGGAGGAGGAGCTTGCAGAGAGCACACAGCACTCCGTTCTCCCCAACAGCCAGGATCTTTTTCTCACCCTGACTGAAGTACCCTCCCAAGCCAGTACCCAAGACTCTGACCCCATGGAAGGGACCTCAGGTGAGTTTACCTTTTAAAATATAAAACTTGTTTTAAAAGCAAACGGTTTTTAATGATTACTTTGCCCTGAGGACTTGGGATGCATTCGCGGTCAGTTCAGCTACTGGAAAAGTCTGTTAACGTGTCTGGGGATGGAGCGGAAATCCTCCAGGGACATCTCCATGAAGCTCTCCTGGAGGTACTCCAAAAGCCTTGCCACAAAGTTTCTGGGCAGTGCATCCTTATTCCCTCCTCCATGGTAGGACACTTGACCACGCCATGCTTGCAGCAAGTAATCTGGCATCATTGCCTGACAAAGCCTGGCAGCGTATGGTCCCGGTGTTTGCTGGCATTCAAGCAACACCCGTTCTTTATCTTGCTGTGTAATCCTCAGGAGAGTGATATCACTCCTGATAACCTGGTTGAAATATGGGAACTTAATTAAGGGGACAGAGGTGGCCGTTCCTACTGGGCTGTTTGCCTGTGGTGGAAAATAAATCCTTCCCTGCAGTTAGCCAAGCGCAGATGGGAAATTGGCCCTGAGTTTTTCGCGTTTGGCTAGCAGGGATCTCCCCTGTTACCAGCCACGTGGTGGGGGGAGGGGTACCCTGATCATCTCAGAGAATTCATGGCGGGAGGGGGGCAGCTGCGGGGGGGGGGGTAGTTTGGTGCCTGCAGGGATCTCCCCTGTTACCAGCCACGCGGTGGGGGGAGGGGTACCCTGATCATCTCAGAGAATTCATGGCGGGAGGGGGGCAGCGGCGGGGGGGGGGGGGAGGTTAGTTTGGTGCCTGCAGGGATCTTCCCTGATACCAGCCACGCGGTGGGGGGGAGGGGTACAGCGATTATCCCAGAGAATTCATGGCGAGAGGGGGGGTGGTTAGTTTGTTTTCTGCTGCTGCTGAATGTTAACAGAAAAACTGCAGCACTCTACAGGCTATGCTTGGTATGTGGGAAAGGAGGGCGCAGAAGCTGTAAAACAATGGCTTACCATGGCCGCATGCAAGCCGAATTCTGTTGCCCAGACCTGTGATCTCTAGCAGCAAAGCCACAGGCACTCAGCATTAAGAGGCAAAATGCGACCTTGCACAGAAATCACATGTGCTATGTAATGTGAATAGTGTTGGTCACCGTGAAAGAGTATAAGCATTGTTCTGCAAAATGTAGCTTTTTAAACAAGTCTCTCTTTTTTCCCCTCCCTACAGCAGCTGCAAATTCCTCAAGCCTCCCTCCTCCATCCCGAAGGTTATCACAGATAAGGCGTCGTAAGAAGAGAACGCGAGACGAGATGTTTTCTGAAATTATGGAATCCAGCCGCAGTGACAGAGCTCATCTGAATGAGTGGAAGGAAACAGTTTCAAAGTATAGGAAAGAAGCCAGTGAACGTGAGGACAGGAGGGACCAACGTGAAGACAGGAGGGACGCTCGAGATGAGAGGTGGCGGCAGGAAGACCAGAGGAGGCAGGATGCAACGCTGGGGCTGCTGCGTGAGCAAACAGACATGCTCCGGCGTCTGGTGGAGCTTCAGGAACGGCTGCTGGAAAACAGACTGCCGCTTCAGCCCCTGTTCCACCCTCCCCATGTTCCGTATCCTCCTCACCCAGACGTGTAAGAACGCGGGGGGGGGGGAGGCTCCGTACACCTTCCCATTCCACCCCAGTAGACAGCCCAAGCAAAAGGCTGTCATTTTTTTAACCTTTTCTTTGTGGCTTTTTCCTTCCCAGCAATCCTCCTCCCAAATACCACCCGGGTTCCCTCCCTCTTTTTCTAATCTATTAATAAAGAATAAATGATTTTTAAATGATAGTGACTTTATTTGGTTTGAAAGAAAGCTGGGGGAAGGGGGAGGGTGGGTTCCTTACAGAAAATCAGTCAATAAAGGGGGCGGGTTTTCATGAAGGAGAAACAAACAGATATTTCACACTGTAGCCTGGCCAGTCATGAAACTGGTTTTTAAAGCTTCTCTGATGCACAGCGCTTCCTGGTGTGCTCTTCTAATCGCCCTGGTGTCTGGCTGCGCGTAATCAGCAGCCAGGCGATTTGCCTCAGCCTCCCACCCCACCATAAACGTCTCCCCCTTACTTTCACAGAGATTGTGGAGCACACAGCAAGCAGAAATAACAATGGGGAGATTTCTTTGGCTGAGGTCAGAGCGAGTCAATAATGATCGCCAGCGACCTTTTAAACGGCCAAATGCACATTCTACCACCATTCTGCACTTGCTTAGCCTGTAGTTAAACAGCTCCTGACTCCTGTCCAGGCTGCCTGTGTACGGCTTCATGAGCCATGGCATTAAGGGGTAGGCTGGGTCCCCAAGAATAACTATTGGCATCTCAACATCCCCAACGGTTATTTTCTGGTCCGGAAAGTAAGTCCCTTGCTGCAGCCCTTTAAACAGAGTAGTGTTCCTGAAGACGCGAGCGTCATGAACCCTTCCCGCCCAGCCCGCGTTGATGTTGGTGAAACGTCCCTTGTGATCCACAAGTGCTTGCAGCACCATTGAAAAGTACCCCTTGAGGTTTATGTACTCGGTGGCTTGGTGCTCCGGTGCCAAGATAGGGATATGGGTTCCGTCTATCGCCCCACCACAGTTAGGGAATCCCATTGCAGCAAAACCATCCACTATAGCCTGCACATTTCCCAGAGTCACTAACTTTCGTAGCAGCACCTGAGTGATTGCTTTGGCTACTTGCATCACAGCAGCCCCCACAGTAGATTTGCCCACTCCAAATTGATTCCCGACTGACCGGTAGCTGTCTGGCGTTGCAAGCTTCCACAGGGCTATCGCCACACGCTTCTCAACTGTGAGGGCTGCTCTCATCTTGGTATTCTGGCGTTTCAGGGCAGGGGACAGCAAGTCACAAAGTTCCATGAAAGTGCCCTTACGCATGCGAAAGTTCCGCAGCCACTGGGAATCGTCCCAGACCTGCAACACTATGCGGTCCCACCAGTCTGTGCTTGTTTCCCTTGCCCAGAATCGGCGTTCCATGGATAGAATCTGCCCCATTAACAACATGATCTCCAAAGCACCGGGGCCTGTGGTTTCACAGAATTCTGTATCCGTGTCCGTGTCCACATCCATGTCAATGTCCTCATCATGCTTGTCGCTGCGCTGCCGCCGCCGCTGCCTCCTCGCCTCGTTTTTCTGGTCCTGGCTGAGCATAAACTCCACGAGAACGCGCGAGGTGTTTACAATGTTCATGACTGCTGTCTTGAGCTCAGCGGGCTCCATGCTTGCCGTGGTATGGAGTCTGCAGTGTTCACCCACCCAGGAAAAAAGGCGCGAAAATGGTTGTCTGCCGTCCGTTGCTTTCATGCAGGGAGGAGGGAGGGAGGAGGTGAGGCTGTACCCAGAACCACCTGCGACGATGTTTTTTGTCCCATCAGGCACTGGGATCTTAACCCACAATCCCAATGGGCGCGGGAGACTGCGGGAACTATGGGATAGCTATGGCATAGCTACCCACAGTGCAACGGTGCAGAAATCGACGCTAGCCCCGGTACTTGGACGCACACCACCGAATTAATGTGCTTAGTGTGGCCGCATACGTTTCGACTTTATACAACCTGTTTTTCAAATCCGAATTATATAAATTCGGATTAATCCCGTAGTGTAGACATACCCTGAATCTGTAAAAAGCAACACAGGGTCCTGTGGCACCTTTGAGACTAACAGAAGTACTAGATGCGGAATAGTGCGTTGATGTGGTTTATCACATCGCGGTAGTCAGCCTCGGTAATCTCCTCGAATGCCTCATCCAGAACGTGTGCATTGCGCTTGCGGAGGTTTATCAGGAGAGCCACCGTGGTCCTTGTCCCAGCCAGGCTAACGTGTCCACGCCACTGTGCCGCAAGGGGCCGGGGGACCATTGCTGCACACAGCCAAGCTGCATATGGACCAGGGCGGAAGCCACATTGCAATAGAAGACCCTCCCTTGCTTCCCAGGTCACCCTCAGCAGCGAGACATCTTCCAGGACGAACTCCAACATGGAAAATGTTGGGACAGTGTTCAGTGTAGGTGCCCCCTGAAGCTGTTGGGTTCTCCCCAAGGCACAAAAACCCAGGGGACAGTGCGGCCCTGAAACAATCAGTCCCCCTTACTCACCATTTTTATTACATAAAGGAAAAGACTCCTTAGCCCAGGAAATAAACAGGCACTGCAAGTCTGCTTGTCTGCTAAGCAGAGACGGATTCCTAAAGATTGGAACTACTGCACTTCACTCCCGTGCAGGGCATCAGATATCACTGCTGGTTTGCAGCCTCAAATTGCTCCCTCAAGGCATCCCTAATCCTTGCAGCCCCGCACTGGGCCCCTGTAATAGCCCTGCTCTCTGGCTGTGCAAATTCAGCCTCCAGGTGTTGAACCTCGGAGGTCCATGCCTGAGTGAAGCTTTCACCCTTCCCTTCACAAATATTATGGAGGGCACAGCACGCCGATATAACCACGGGGATGCTGTTTTCAGCCAAGTCCAGCTTCCCATACAGAGATCGCCAGCGGCCCTTTAAAACGGCCAAAGGCACACTCCACAGTCATTCGGCACCGGCTCAGCCTGTAATTGAACCGTTCCTTGCTGCTGTCAAGGCTCCCTGTGTAGGGTTTCATGAGCCATGGCATTAACGGTAAGGAGGATCTCCAAGGATCACGATGGGCATTTCAACTTCCCCTACCGTGATCTTCCGCTCTGGGAAAAAGAGTCCCGGCCTGCATCTTCCTGAACAGCCAAGTGTTCCGAAAGATGTGTGCGTCATGCACCTTTCCGGGCCAGCCTGTGTTAATGTCAATGAAACGCCCACGGTGATCCACAAGCGCCTGGAGAACCATAGAGAAATACCCCTTCCGATTAACGTACTCGGATCCTAGGTGGGGGGGGTGCCAGAATAGGAATGTGCGTCCCATCTATCGCTCCTCCACAGTTAGGGAACCCCATTTGTGTAAAGCCATCCACTATTGCCTGCACGTTACCCAGAGTCATGGTTCTTCTGAGTAGGATGCAATTAATGGCCTTGCAAACTTGCATCAACACGATTCCAACGGTCCACTTTCCCACTCCAAACTGGTTTGCGACTGACCGGTAGCTGTCTGGAGTTGCCAGCTTCCAGATTGCAATAGCCACCCGCTTCTCCACCGGCAGGGCAGCTCTCAATCTCGTGTCCTTGCGCCGCAGGGTGGGGGCGAGCTCCTCACACAGTCCCATGAAAGTGGCTTTTCTCATCCGAAAGTTCTGCAGCCACTGCTCGTCATCCCCGACTTCCACGACGATGTGATTCCATCACTCGGTGCTTGTTTCCCGAGCCCAAAAGCGGCATTCCCCGGTGCGGAGCATGTCCGTGAATGCCACAAGTAATTTTGTGTCGTACGCATTACGCGGCTCGATAGCATCGTCGGACTCCTCACCCTCACTCTCACTTTGGATCTTAAGGAATAGTTCAACAACCAAACGTGACGTTCTGGCGAGACTCGTCAGCATACGCCTCAGCAGTTCAGATTCCATTTCCCGCAGACAGATCGCACTGCACAGAAACCGTTGAAAGATGGCGCCAAAGGTGGATGGAAACAAAGCGATTTCTGGGATGCGAAGCGATGCATCACGGGGCACTGGGACAGGACCCAGAATCCCCCGCACCCACGTCCCCTTCCCACAACCCACGGCGCCAGAATGGGAAAAGGTGCTCTGTGGGATAGCTGCCCATAATGCACCACTCCCAATAGCACTGCAATTGCCGCAAATCTGGCCACGACAGTGCGCTGGGCAGCTGTCAGTGTGGACAGACTGCAGCGCTTTCCCTACTCAGCTGCACGAAGTCAGGTTTAACTCACAGCGCTGTACATCTGCAAGTATAGCCAAGGCCTCAGGTTCAGAGAACGACTTCAAAAGAGTCTTTATGGAGCTCTGCATGCAGTTGAGTGGCTTTCAAACATTCCTTGCTACCTGCTAATGTCTGAGAAGTGAAACCAGTCTGTCCTCTGGCTTCTCTGCAGCTGATTAGCCAGAGGGGGCTCTCGGGTCCCTTTCCTCCAAGCGGCTTCTTTGACTTTACATAAACACAATAAAAAGGAGTTTCCTGCAATTCCACTATCCCTGTCTCCAACTGTGGCCAGTACCAGCTGTTTGACAGAAAGGTGGGAAAACCCCAGAATGGGCAACTGTGGAATAAGGTCTACTCAGTCTACACAGAAGTGTTCCATTTTATAACCTGCAAAAATGTCCCTCTGACCAACAACATATTTATACACACACCCTCCTTATATAATAAATACACTCAAAGGCCTTGATCCTGCAAGGTGCCAAGAGCCTCGCACACCTGATATTCTCTGAACTCCAAAACCCACTGGGTGCCACCCCACCCACTCCCCTTTGAACCACCAAGTATACGCAGGGGACAGTGTTTGCCAATGCTTGGAACCCTACAGACAACTATATAGAGGAAACCCACGGATCACCCCACTTACCTTCACACACTTCACTCTTGTATGTGATCCCTCAGCCCCTTTGCTTTCTCCTCCGCCCTTTACTTTCTTCCCTGTGACTGGAGGAGTGTTAACAGGCCACTTCACCTTGAATGGTCCCTTGAAATGTGTTAACTACGCTAAACAATCTATTCCGCCTTGTACTTAGCGAGCAGTGAAACTCTGAGGCTTTGTCTACACCGGAACTTGTCTTTCAGTTGTGTTAAAAAATAAACAAACCCACACACGCACTCCTGGAAAAAACAAAAGTTTAACTATGAAAAGCGCCTGTGTAAACAGCGCTGTGTGTGCAGGAGCTGCTGCGGCTCCATGGGGGTAGAATTGTTTTGTCTGCAGGATCCTGCAACTACACTGTGCGCCTTTTAGTGGCAGGGCTATAGCGGATTTTTCACATCCCTGAGCGACACAGTTGTACCGATATAAGTGTGTAGTGTACACCTGGCCTTCCTCTTGTTTACTTTTGCCAATGCGACTCTCACTAAATACAATGGTCAAAGGGGTAGCCCTGTTAGAAGCAGCAAAGAGTCCTGTGGCACCTCACAGACTAACAGACGTTTTGGAGCATGAGCTTTCATGGGTGAATGGCATCCGAAGAAATGGGTATTCACCACGAAAGCTCATGCTCCAAAACGTCTGTTAGTCTGTAAGGTGCCACAGGACTCTTTGCTGCTTTTACTAAATACAATGTTGGCACTAACCATTGATTCTTGGCACACTTCTCTCTGCCCGCCCCTCCCCCCCAAAAGGAAACTTAAATCACCCAAAAGAAGGGGTAAAATTAGCCATAAATGAGACAGACACACATGAGCTTAACAAACAATATACACATCCCACCAACTACAGCCAGAATATTCCCCTTTTCCACACATCTCTGTGGGGACTCACCATCTTTCAGAGCTCCTGCCTCTACTCCCCTGCTGCCAAAGACTGAATTACCTCAGCCATAGGGAGAAACCCAGCTTAAATAGTGCCCCAGGCGCCTCCCCTTTCCTCACCATCTCTTGGGAGGCCACAACAGCTGTAAAATAGAGGTAGCAGGGACGTAGCAGCTCATTTCCAGGACAACACCAATAGAAGGAGGAATTGTTAAGCAGAACAGGTCTTGGCTGTGGATCTGAAGACTCTGGATTTCAATCATACTCATGATCCATGTGAGACTGAAAAAATATGCACATATAGAAAAGTTAGTGGGAGGGCCCTGCTGTAACTGCTGGCTTCATTTTAAGTAGGAGAAAAGGACGGTCTAGTAGGTAGGATACTGAACTGAGCCTGGGAAGTCATGGGTTCTATTCCTAACTCAACCACAAAGGCCCAGATCTGACCTCAAAGGTATTTAAATGCTTAACTCCCACTGATTTCAATGGGAGTTAAGTGCCTAAATACATTTAAGAATCTGGGCCAAGTTCCCTAGGTGACCCTGGGCTAGTCACTGAATTTCCCAGACCCCCTATCAACTAAGAAGAACACTTCCCTACTTCACATGCATTGCGCGGGGAGAATCCCTTAATAATCACGAGGTGCACGGAGACTGCAGTGATGGGGGCCAGAGAAGTACCTAGACTGATTGAGATTTACCTGGATTCCTTATGCCAGTCCCAGGGTTACAGACAACCCAGGATCTGTGATCAGGTAACAGGGTTTATTTCCTTATTCGCGGTCACATCTGAAGGAAAACAGAGCGAATTCTGAGCCCCTCAAGTCACACCGGAGTCAGGTCCGGCCTCACCGATCTCTACATGGAACCGCTGCAGCTGCGCCGCGGCAGCACTTCAGCCCGGCCGCTCAGCACAGCGGCAGGAGCGGCTCCCCCGCCGCTGTAGTGAAGCCGCCATCCCGAGCGATGCCAGCAGAGGCGATGCACTCGGGGGGGGGGGAAAGGGGGGGAGGCACGCACAGTCGGGTGCCCCCCCCCCCAATTTCTGCCAGGGTTTGCTGGCACCGCTTGGTCACATCCCCTCCCCCCCAACTCCCTCCCTGCAGCATCGCAGCTGCCCGAGCCTCCGAGCTGCCCCCCCCCCCCGTAAAAGCAACAGCTGGGAGCTCCGGGGAGGGGCCGCTGCTTTCCAGGAGGGGAGCCTGGGGATGGGGGTGGGGGAGCCTGCGAGACTCGAGCAGTTCAAAGGGCAGCCAAACTTTTCCATTGTGCCCCCGGCAGGCTCGGGCGGCAGCTAGCGAGAGGAGAACGCCGCCCGGCCAGAAGAAAAGCGCCGCGCGCTGTGCAAGCCCCCCGGGAAGTTGGTCCAATCCAAGCTGTCACCTCACCCACCTCGTGCTCTGAAGGGCGAATTCAAACGGCCAAAGCGGCTCCCTCAGGCCAGAGCCCCAGGCCGGGACCCTGTGGCCAGGCTCTGTCCCTCCAGCGCAGAGCGCGTCTCTCTCTGGAGACAGAGGTGTCCGGTCAGCCAGAGCCCCGCCAGCCCCACGCTGCGGAGACCAGGCACCCGCTGGGGAGGCGGGGCCTCCTCACAGGGCGGGTAGCCTGGGGCTCGGCCACTCGGGGGAGAGGCTCAGTTGGTCTGGCCCCTCCCAGCGCTCCTGTCCCCTAGCTGCGAACGGGGCGGAGCAAGCCCAGCACGAGCCCGCCTTACCCTCGCCTGGGCGCGGCCGGGGTCGGGACGGGTGTTATGCCCCGCCCCTGCGCCGCCCGGACCAATAGGAGCTCAACATGCCTCTGGCTCGAAAAAGGGGAGGGGATGCCGCCGGGTTTTGCCAGGGCTGCTCCTGTGAAGGGGCTGCCGGAACCTACTGCGCGTGCGCTTCCCCCGCCAGATGGCTGTAATGAGCCGCCGTGACCACCCGGTGGCAGCAAAGGGACTGTAGAGACCCCTGTTTCGGGAGCTGCATAGGAGATATTGGTGGGCACCAGGTTGCTCTATGCAGGGTGATTCTCTATATAGGAAAAACTAAGGACCTCACCCTCCCTCTGCGGGGAAGCAGTGGGACTCTCTGCGTGGGGACTAAACAGGTACTAGTGTGTAGGGACTGGGGAGGTGGGAAAGCATGGATGCTTCAGGCTCAACTATACTGTCAGATAGGATTCTGAGCAGGGTCACCTGCAAGTGCACAGGGATTCCCACCCACCCCAGTCCCACCATCCATCTACGGGACGGGGGAAGGTATCTCTCCCTAGGGTCAACAGAAGAGATCCTTGCATAGGACAAGAGGCCCCCATTCACTGTTTATTTCCCCCCACACTATCTCTCACCCAGAGTCCAGTCTCCCTCTGCTGCCATGCAGCATCATTTCCTGCACTGTCCAGCCTCCAGCCAAGGGCTCAGAACATCCTGGCTTCTTTCTCCACCATGCAGGAGGGTTTCTCTTTCTTGGGCCAGCACCGCCACCTGGGCTCTGCCCTGTCTGGGGGAACTGCGGTCACTGCCCCACAGAACTCCACGCCCCACTGGAACACAGTTAATGCAGCCAGAGAATAACCATCTAGGCAGGCAGGGAACAGGGCTTCTGTGCACAATGGTGCAGAGCCCACAGCTGAGATTGTAAATTTACAAGTACTTTGGAAGTAATAAGATAGTGGCACTGATGTTTGGGCAGACAGGCACATTTCCTGAGCTCTCCCCTTCCACACTGTTCATCACTTCAGTTGGTATCATCAAGCGACTGCAAGCTCGAAGGTTCCAAGCCAGCAGGTATTTCAAGCGACTCCATTCAAGGGTATCTGGACATTATTTCCAGCCTGCATTTCAGTATTTAACTTCTTGTTTAAGAGTCTGGGACAATGTACACTCCAGGAAAGAATCAACTGGACAAATCCATTAAATTGGACAGTGGAGTTACACCAGGACAAAACCGCACAGTCACCACTGAACTGAACTAACCTGATCAAGCAAAACTAGAACCTTTCACAAGAGTTTGTAGAAGAGCAGTTTGCTGCTATTTCTGTAAAAAGGCCAAAGTAGCAATTTAAAAATAAATCAAATCAATTTGGTCCTGTAAATAGTCACCCCTTTTACAGTTCTGTCTAGAAACACAAAACCAGACAAATAATTCTACTTGACAGCAATTTTGCGTTTTTGCCTGTGAGAGGCCCTCGCCATAAAACTACCTTTGAAGTCACGGGGCATTCAGGCCCATGATACTTTTGCACTTCAGACTCCCCAGGGCTTTGATGAGAACTTTGGTGGCAGAAGGAAAGTTAACTATATAATTATTCAATCTATTTAACAGAATTAGGCCCAAATGAAAGCTCTAGTTTTAATTAAACGATAGAAAACAATCATACATACTCCCTTCACTGTGGTCGCTCCATAGAGACCAATCACTAAGGGACCCCTTCTGCCAGGTCTTGTCAGTAGCAGCAAGGACCTGCTTGAAATATCTAGCGGTTCCGCTTGTAATTAACAAACACACGGGCTCAAGCTCCCACCAAGAAGCCTGGGGAAAACTAAATCCCCCTCCTTAGGACCCTTAACAGGCAAATTTTCTGTCACAAGTAACTGTGTACGAAACAAAGAAAACTTATACGAGAAAAGGGACAGCATTCATATGGGAAACAATAAATCAACTGCATAGTGAATGAATACTAAGCAAAACCCCCACTTCCACAGTACATTGGGCAATGTCCTTTGCCTCAGTTTCCCCACCTGCAGATCTGACAGTCCGATGAACAAATACTCCTTTAGCACACCACTTCCCTCCTTTTCCTCCTGCTGGCCTCCACTCATGGTTTGCAGTCAGAAGTTAGTACTGTTCCCAGGACAGCCACTACTGTCTTCAGCCACAATATAAAGGTTGAGTTCTGAGGCTCTATTACATAACCCAGCTCTCAGTGATTCCAGGTCTGGTAGCTGCACTGTGGAGTGCACTCAGCTATATTATTATACTATCCAGCCTCAGCAGAGAAAGGCTCAAGCGATCTGTATGAAGCCAGCCCTTATGACAACATTGGGCTGTTAGCCCTGTATCTACAGTAGACCCTCACAGTTACGAACACCAAACTGATCAGTCAACCACACACTGCATTTGGAACCAGAAGTATGCAATCAAGCAGCAGCAGCGACAAAAAATGGGCGGGAGGACTAGCAAATACAGTACAGTAATACTGTGTTAAACGTAAACTACTCAAAATAAGAGGGAAAGTTTAAAAAAATATTTGACAAGATAAGAAAACTCTTTCTGTGCTTGTTTCATTTAAATTAAGATGGTTACAAGCAGAATCTTGTCCTTGGTAAAGTTTCAAAGCTGTATTAAATCAATGTTCAAGTTGTAAACTTTGAAAAGAACACCCATCACGTTTTGTTCAGTGCTACAAACACTTCAGAGTTAGGAACAACCTCCATTTCCCGAGGCGCATTTGTAACTTTGAGGTTCTACTGTATTGAGATCCCGGGACCAGTGGCAGTCTCCCTCCAGACTAAGGAGAGGAGCTACTGGACCCAGGGATCAAATAAATACGGGGGGCAACGAAAGAGAAAACAGGAAAAGGAGTGAGGTCATAGGGTAAAAGCAGGGATCCAGAAGGGAACTGTCAACCCCGTGAATTGCAAATTTACACTGTCCCGCTATGGCATATATCATTTTCTTCCCTTCATCAAGCAATGACTATCTGTATTCAAGGGCCTGATCTCGTACACCTGACACAATCAAGTCCCTTGAGCCAAGACTTGTCAGTTGAAAGGAGAATTGGAAATACTGCGTTTCATGAAGCACAGACAGAAGAATGCCCAGCCAAATCCCTCCCCTTCCCATTCCTGCTAGCAGAGCAGAGCTCACCAGAGTCAGAAAGGCACATATTCTGCATGCTGATACCTGTTCCAGATGTTTGTTCCCAGGGCCGCCCGGGGGTGGGGGAGGGCAAGTGGGGCAATTTGCCCCGGACCCCACAAGGGCCCCCACGAGTTTTTCGGGGACCCTGGAGCGGGGTAGGACCCCTGAATCCTCTGGGCGGCCCTGTTTGTTCCTATCGCCTGAATCTATCACCATGTGGCTCTTTCTTTCCAGAGCATTTGCAAGCACATCCCCATCATTGACCCAAGGCACCCCGATCATGGGATGTGTTGGAGGGTCCCTCACCCCTGTTCCTGGGCTGCGTGGGATCTGACTGGAGATCTGCCTCAGAGAAAATTAGAATCCAAGTGTTTCTGCGGGGCAGGTCTGCCCTACCTCAGCGGAGAAGAGACAGACGGGATTCCCACTTAAATTACTGAAGTGCTGAAAATGTGCCATTCATTAGACCACCCAGGCTAGTGAGAAAAGGGGGCACAGCGCTCCCACAGTCTCAGGTTGCACCCTGGGGATCCCATCACAACTATGTATGTCAGTCAAGCAGCAAGGACCCCACAAAACACATACCACTACAGACAACAAAACTCACCCCAAGGGTCACATAGTCACTCCTCTGTCACCTGGAGAACTCCCTCGCAAAACTCCTGTTAGCTGCTCCTGTCCACTAGCTCCTCTGGTCGGTTAGAAGCATAATTTATTTTAAACCCTGTTCTCCCTGAGTAGCCCCGCCCTCTCGTTCAGAGTTGATAGGTGTGTAACGATGCGGTTCTGGCGGGGACCAACTGAGAGGGCCACTCGTTATGGGGATAAATGGTTATGAAAACCAATACCCCAGTAAAAGAAAAAAGGTTCTCTCGATCCCAAAGGACCAAACCCCAGACCCAGGTCAATATACAAATCAGAGCTTACCCACAAATCACGCTGTTGCCAATTCTTTAGAATCTAAAATCTAAAGGTTTAGTTATAAAAGGAAAGAGATAGAGATGAGAGCTAGAATTGGTTAAATGGAATCAGTTACGTACAGTAATGGCAAAGTTCTTGGTTCAGGCTTGCAGCAGAGATAGAATAAGCTGCAGGTTCAAATCAAGTCTCTGGAACATCCCCAGCTGGGATGGGTCATCAGTCCTTTGTAGAGCTTCCGTTTGTAGCAAAGTCCCTCCAGAGGTAAGAAGCAGGATTGAAGACAAAATGGAGATGAGGCATCAGCCTTATATAAGTCTTTTCCAGGTGTAAGAACACTTCTTTGTTCTTACTGTGGAAAATTACAGCAAAATGGAGTCTGGAGTCACATGGTCCAGTTCCTGCATACTTTGCTGAGTCTCAAGGCATATTTGGCTTCTCTCAATGGGTCCATTGTATAGTTAATGGTCCTTAATGGGCCATCAAGCAGGCTAGGCAGAGCTAACACCAGCTTGTCTGGGATGTCACCCAGAAGCATAGCATAAGTTTGAAATACAGACAGTATAGAGCCAATATTCATAACTTCAACTACAAAATTGATAAACACGTATAGACAGCATAATCATAACCAGTAAACCATAACCTTGTCTTAGACACCCCATTTGACCCCCTTTATACAAGATTTGGGTGCCACTTCTGGACCTTGGTTGCAACAATGATCTATATGGTCCCAGATTATATCAATAATGTCACACCCCCAACGCAAAACTGATGCAGGAAAGGATGACACAAACATCTCTGACTGCATCCCAAGAGCTCCCCATCCTTGGGTCTGTCTCACTACAGCTAGTATTGGGTTAGAAGCCATACCAGTGTATAACAGAAATGGTTTATCAAAGTCATGTTTAATAAACTGAATGTCTTTACAAACTCAAGGTAAAACTTGGTTAGAACAATAGTGGATTGGATCTGCTCTTGCAGCATGGTTCCTGTATGTCTTGTGTGAACTTGCCAAGAGCTAAAGAAAACCGCTTTACAAGCTCTGGCAAATGTTTGGAACCCAGTCAACATCAAGTCAATGTAGACATTAAGGTTGTTCATAGTACAGGAATCTTGGTATTTAGCCATGAAAGCAATATAGTAGTGTGCCTCAGTTTCCCTTTTCACACAGCACATTAGGTCTGGAATGTCTTTTCCCCTGTGAAAAGTTCCAGTACTGTTTACAGGCATTAACTGTGAAACATCAGTATAACAAGGCCTTTTAACATAAAATCTGTTCTCATGTATTCCTTTTAACATGTTCAAGGGATCTTCCAAAAGATTAGGCACATTGTACATTTTTACAGTTTGTGGTAATAGCAACACATTAGTTACAAAAATTACCATTAGCAATAACAACAAATTCATTGCAAGTGTCCATCTACAGTCATGTTTCAGAGTAGCAGCCGTGTTAGTCTGTATCCGCAAAAAGAAGAACAGGAGTACCTGTGGCACCTTAGAGACTAACAAATTTATTAGAGCATAAGCTTTCGTGGATGCATCTACAGTCATGTTTGTCATGCCACACCTTTGGCTCAATACCATTGGAGTTTGGGCATTTTCGGGTTAACCCGTGGCTTCCCTTTGCAAAATTCAGTTTTCTCTTTTCTCCTTGTTCTGCAGGATCAAACCCTGATTTCTCTTGCTTAACAGAATTCACTGGCTGATTGGGTGGGCTCTCTGTCCTAACAGCTATTAGCAAGTCCTTCCTCTCCCAGTCAGTCAAGTAATTTGCATCACCATGGACAGGAGCCAGTCCCCCGTCCCGTCCCCCCCCCTCCCCGCCGCCCCGTTTTCATATCCTTAACTGCTATTATTGCCAAAGCTGGACTTTGTCTTAAAGGGATACCACACAAATTCAAAGAGTCTGAGGGTGAGAGTTTGCTTGCTCTCCCCTGCATCCTTAAGCGTTTATCCATAAAACTGTTCTGCTTTGAAACACCAGTAACCAAATCTGTCCTCAGACCCTGAAGCACAGACTACTTACTTAAAGAATCAGAATGGAGACATTCCTGTTCCAACACCATTGTTTCCCCCATAAGCTGGTCAAGCACAGCCACTTGGTTATAGGGCTGCTCAACTTTCTTAACACCTTTTATTCCATTTGAGACCTTCTTAAAGCTATCCACACTGGATCTTTCAAAAGGAAAGTCAGTGGATCCATTCACAACAGAAAATTTCTGCCTGTTAGGAATTGAAACTTCCCTGATTAAATCACTTTCACACCCTTCAGTTGCAGTAAACTGCTTGCCCAGATTACCATCATGAGGATTCCTTCCCTTAGGAGCTTCTCTAAGCAACAAGTCACCCCCCACAGAAATTCTGCCTCTGCCCTCTTCACCTAGGGCTTGCTCTAAAGGAACATTTTTCCTCAGCAACAACAGACTCTTTTTCTGGGTCTTACTTACATCCAAGATCACCTTTGGTCCATCAGGCAGATTTCTACACAATCCCCTTTCAGGCAAACCCAGACAGAGACTTACTAGATAAAAGGTTAGAAGCATTCTCCTTCCCTTTGCCACACACACACAAGCTCAGGAATTTTTTCTACTTGCTACAAGTTTCCACATCATCAGTAGGTAACACAATCAAATTACCTTTCTGCTCTCCTTGTGCCCTGGCTACGATATTACCCTGATCAGACAGAGTTGCTATACCCTTTTCCAATCACACATTAGCATACAAGCACCAGAATACAAGTCTGGTCTCTGGGATTTTGCTAAGACACTAACTGGATGCAACCTAGTTACAGTGCCATTCTCCCCAGCAGACACAAACTTAGGACCATTTCCTTCCTGGGCTTTAGTTGAATCCAGAACCAACTTTGAGACAGCTACACTATTTTCAACCATCACAGGCTGAAAGGCACCTTCTGTCTGCTTCACAGACAAAGAAGAGCTGGAGACACCTTCTTCCTTTATCCCTGCCTTCCCAACAGATAAACTGCTGCTCTTTTCACTACACTGAGCTACTTTTAGCAAATCACAGTTACCTTTTTCAGGTTCACTTCTACAAGCTGTACTAGCCCCCAATATTTCACCCTTTCTTTCTTCAGTTAGGGCTTTAACCTGACCATTTACTTTAATCTGCTCCTGAGAAACATTTTCCTGACCAGTGACATCTTTCTGCTCTTGATCCAATTCCAGATTCACTTCTGAGACATTAGAATAGACATTCAGAAACTCCATTCACAGAAAGAACAGGAGTACTTGTGGCACCTTAGAGACTAACAAATTTATTAGAGACAAACAAATTTGTTAGTCTCTAAGGTGCCACAAGTACTCCTGTTCTTTTTGAGGATACAGACTAACACGGCTGCTACCCTGAAATCCATTCACAGACACACTGCTTTCTTGCACAAACAGCTATTACCCACCAGGTTAGAATCCCCCTCTCCCTGGCCATAGCAAAACTGGTTAAACACAGAAAACTGCTTAGAGTGGGATCTGACTGGAGATCTGCCTCAGAGGAGATTAGAATCCAAGTGTTTCTGAGGGGTAGGTCTGCCCTAGCTCAGCGGAGAAGAGACAGACGGGATTCCCAGTTAAATTACTGAAGTGCTGAAAATGTGCCATTCATTAGGGAGGGGCTGTCATCTCAAATGTTCCTTTGCCACCTCCCTTCCTTTTTTTGGCAAAGCAGCAACAATGGCTTCCTAGACTTTAAGGGCAGCAGAGACAATGGGATCATTTGATCTGACCGCCTGTGTAACACAGGCCATAGAATTTCATCCATTTGCCCCTGTAGGGAGCCAAATAACATATGTGGGACTAAGTCTATCTCCCAGAAAGGCCTGCGGACTTGAAGACATCCAGAGATGGAGAATCCACCGCTGCCCTCGGTAGTTTGTTCCAATGAAGCACCAATGAACATGTCAAAGATCTCACCCCCATCAGCTTGGATCATGGTATATCTAGGGGAGCCTCAGGGCCTGTCTACATGAGGAAACTGACCAGCATGGCTATAGGAGAAGAACTTTGGAAGCAGAGGAATAGAACTGCTCTTATTTAGAGCAGGGGGGGTTATACTGAAATATACAGCACGATAAAAAGGTCCCTTAGGTTATGTGCTAACTACTTAGGCTAAACTCTCCGTTCAATCTTGTATTTTGCTGTAACACCAAGTACCTTTCCTAGGCTATGTCTACACTAGCACTTTTGTTGGTAAAACTTTTGTTGGTCAGGGGTGTGAAATAAACACATGCCTGACTGACATAAGTTTCACTGACAGAAGCACCGCTATGTCGCTGGGAGATGCTCTCCTATTGACATAGCTACCGCCACTCATGGGATGGTTTTATTATGCTGATGGGAGAGAGCTCTCCCGCCAGTATAGAGCGGCTACACGGGAGATCTTACAGCAGTGCAGCTACAGCTGTAAGGTCTCCAGTGTAGACATAGCCCCAGACCTGGGGAAGAGCTCTGTATAGCTCGAAAGCTTGTTTCTTTCACCAACAAGTTGGTCCACTAAAAGATATCACTGCACCCACCTTTGTCTCTCTAAGGCCCTTCAGTCTGGCAAGTAGTAGTTAACCAGCCTATTGAAAGTGGTCACAGCACAGAGTGGACTCCCACATTGTTACTTTAATCAGCTTTTTAAAAATCCACCAGTAGCAGACAAAGAAGTTCATTTTTATCCACACAAATAAATGTACACCACCAGCATAGAGCAATGTTTTCCCCAAAGAGAAATTAAGACTTTCATTACACAGAGGAAAAATGGTTGCTGTGTCTATCACCACATGCTGCGTACCACCCCCCGCCCCCTGCTTTCTCAAAGGCAATCAGACTCCCTGACTCAAACACTTCTGCTTGCGTTAATGGGTATGTGTTCTTCACTAAAACTACCATATCACTTGGCTTGTGAACTCCCTGAAAGCAGGGTCTGGACTGTATCTTATGCTTCGGTGCCGTAACATTCTGAAAGCAAACTGAGCCCTCTGGGGTATTGCAACACAAATGTTATTAATTAACAAATACTGCTTATGTCCCTGTCCAGAGTAGCATGGTGCTTTAAGACATGCGTAATAGCTAGTGTAGTACAGGTAGACCTGCTGGTTACCTCTTAGCTCTGGGTTCTTATTCTAACTGTTCTTCCATTCTCCTTCTATTGATCTTTTTGGGCTCTCTCTTGACACACTGTTGTCCTACGTATCCTCACTAGCTCTTTCTTCCATACTATTCCTGCCTTCCTTTGTTGTTGCTATTGCAATTGAAAATGCTGCCCTCTTTGGGAGGAGAAAAGATGGTATTCAGTATTTTCCCACAGTTCAGCATTCCGAGGCACAGAACTTGGGTACCTTGCCTTGATCTAGACCGGGGCAGGCAACCTATGGCCCACGTGCCAAAGGCGGCACACGAGCTGATTTTCAGTGGCACTCAACACTGCCCGGGTCCGGGCCACTGGTCCGGGGGGCTCTGCATTTTAATTTAATTTGAAATGAAGTGTCTTAAAAATTTTTAAAACCTTACTTATGTTACATACAACAATAGTTTAGTTATATATTATAGACTTATAGAAAGAGATCTTCTAAAAATGTTCAAATGTATCACTGGCACGCGAAACCTTACATTAGAGTGAATAAATGAAGACCTCGGCACACCACTTCTGAAAGGTTGCCGACCCCTGATCTAGACACTTTTGCCAGTTGCAAATGCTTCTTAGGCAACACATATGATTTGCACTAGTTCAGAAAGGGGGTTGTGTTTTGTGCGAAACTCCAGCTTGCTGCAAATGTACAGGATTCAGTGATTCATGCATTGCAGCTGCTTCTCTGAGGCCTTGTCGTCACATGGGAATACAAAGCGTGTTCCTAACATGAACTAACACAAAATAAAGTCCTAGTGAAGACAAGACAAGTGTAGTTTTAACACATTAGCAAATCAAGATAAACTTTTGGGTTGGGATTACCTGCGACTGCTAACACATGTGAAAACTACAAACTGCCTTGTCCTCACTGGGATTTTACCAGGTCAGCTAGCATCCGGGCCGGCTCCAGGCACCAGCCTGGCAAGCAGGTGCTTGGGGCGGCCGCTCCAGAGAGGGGCGGCACGTCCAGCTATTTGGCAGCAATTCGGCGAATGGTCCCTCACTCCCGCTCAAAGCGAAGGACCTCCCGCTGAATTGCCGCCGCAGATCACGATTGCGGCTTTTTTTGGTTTTTGGGTTTTTTTGGGCGGGGGGCGGGGGGGCTGCTTGGGGCGGCCAAAACCCTGGAGCCGGCCCTGGCTAGCATGTAATAAAAGCACACCTGTTTTCCCTAGTGTGGATGCTCATTAAGAACTAAACTCATAAGAAACTGTTAAGAAAAGCCATGTTAACTGAAAACAGCTCCTGTGAGGTTTATCGTCTATTGTCGGGTATCCTGAAGTTGTGCCATTTAAGAGAGCAAAACAAGTAAATTACTTTTCTTTTGGCAACTATTTATTCTATCTCAAGGCGTTTCTATGCACCGTGGGGTGCCATCAAAAGCTACTGGGTGCCCACACAATTGTTGATTCTTCGGTATTTTGCCTTAGGTGCTATACACATACTGCAGTAACTCACCTTGTACTTTCATACTGGGCCAGAATATGGTATCTCTTGCATGTTGTAAGTAAAAGCCTCAAGGATTTTGTTTAAAAGGTTCTGCCTCATGCTCTGTGCAACAAAATCTGCCCTCTTTTCTTCCCTAATTTCACTGTAAATTTGAATTCATTTCTTAGTTCCTTTGACTCACTGTGTAACTGAACTTTTAAGTCACTTTCCCAGCCTGTGCTTTGGTGTCCCCCTTTGTAAGATGGAGAGCTGCTGTGGGGCACTAGCCTAGGACTTGGGAGACCCAGACCTGTCACCCCGGGCAAGTCACATAGTTTCCCTGTGCCTCACTTTGCCATCTGGTCAATGGGAATAACAGCCCTGCCGTTCATCTTAGGGATGTCGTGAACATAAATATGTTAAGAGATTGCGAGGGGCTCAGATATCATTGGAATGGGAATCCACTAAGTACTGAAGACAGGACCTAGATCCTGTTCCATCTTACGGAGCCGGACTGATACCAGAATGTTTATAGAGGGCCTTGCAATGACTGGATGACAAGTCCATAAGAACATGAGACTGGCCATACCGGGTCAGACCAATGATCCATCTAGTCCAGTGTCCTGTCTTCCGACAGTGGCCAATGCCAGGTGCCCCAGAGGGAATGAACAGAACAGCTAGGCTCAGGATACGGTGCCCCAGCCAAACAGAGCACACTATTGTGACATTCTATATCCCGGGGGGAGCGCCCTGTAACCCCCATAGTCATCGTGTATATATGATTGTGATATTTCATCTAAATCATGCCAGGAGAGGTATTGGGGAAAGGTTATCATAGAATATCAGGGTTGGAAGGGACCTCAGGAGGTCATCTAGTCCAACCCCCTGCTCAAAGCAGGACCAATCCCTAGACAGATTTTTGCCCCAGATCCCTAAATGGCCCCTTCAAGGACTGAACTCACAATCCTGGGTTTAGCAGGCCAATGCTCAAACCACTGAGCTATCCCTCCCGCCACAAAGGCTGGGGCATGTCCATTTTCCATTATGATCCGCTGAAAGCCATTGTTCTATCTAAATATGTGTATCATTAGTGCATATGAAGTCATGATATTGGGTTATCTGGATGCCACTAAAATACGCTGAGGAATAGCCCAGATATTAGATCCCCAGAGACAAGAACAAAGGAGCTAACCAACATCAGGGTGGGTGTCAAACAACCATCAATAGCCATTGTCCAGCAAGGGAGCTACAATGCAATGACTCACTTGCACAAGGCCACACCAGAGAATTGCTCTAGGGACTCAGCAATGCCCACCAGATATGCCTGGACTCGTTTTCTCCAAGCACATGGACCAAGGGTATAAAGCACAACACAGTGGCCACATGCTTCGTCCTTTCTCTTCTCCCCTACCTACGCTGAAGGCAACAAGAAAGCTGGAGCTGAAGAGATTGTCCTGAGGCTAAGAGGAAAAGCCTGCAGATGAAAGACTGTGACCAACCTGCAATATCCAGTGCAGTAAGAAAAACTGCTTAATCTAGATGTCACCCAGTCTATAGCTTGAGAGTTTAGACTGCGTGCTTATCTTTTATTTTCTTTTGATAACTCCAGCAAGTTTGCCTGAAGCGTTTGGTAAATCTGCTCAGGTCACAAAGGCTGGGGCATGTCCATTTTCCATTGATGAAGTGGTGAACCAGTTAATAAATCTGCATTACTCATCTTGAGCAGTGCAAGATGGTATATTCCTGAGGTACAGTGCTGGGAGCTGGGGGGATTTGGGTGGTGCCTTTCTTTGTGTGATTCATGAGTGGCTCTGGTAGCATTCATGCAATATAGCTGGGTGTGGGTCTCCACATGCGGTTGTACTGAGTAGTAACAGCATCTGGGGGGGTTTCCAGGAAGACTAAATGGCCCCTGCACAAGCTGATCTGGTGAAAATCATTTTAATAACAAGGATTAATACAAAATGAAAAGGCACAAGAAACGGGCCCAGTTCCACATACAATAATGGTGCAAGGAGATCCCGACCCCTGAGCAGGAGCGGGGTCTGCAGAGGCATTTAGGCATGAATGGGCCCTTCCCTCTTGCTCTGGTCTTCAAACACCCCGTGGAAGGGACTTGCTGGCCCAGCAGGATCGCCTGCAGTTAGGCAGCTGGCATTCTCTCTTTGGCTCCTGAAATGAAGTGCCCTCTCGCTGAGAGGGTACGGCAACCAGCTTTGGACAATCAGACACCCAGCCCATTGGCACTTGGGCCCCACATCCTGTAACGAGTGTCACAGTGGTGCTGCTGGGGCTTGTCCTTCCCATCCGGGCAGGGTCCCGCTCTAAGCCCTCCTTTCCCCACTCCCTGAGAAGAATCGCTCTGCCTCCACTAAGCTAGTTCTGTGATTACACACGCCCAGCTGGAATGGGCTCATGCACTCCCAGTGTCTCTGGTATTTAAAGCAGATGCACCCCACGGTCTTACATAAAGCCCATCACACTGACATCAGAGAGCTTCGGGGGAGGGGAGATTGGATCTGGCTGCCGGTGTCCCTCAGATCCAAGGATTACGGAACCTGCAGTGTCAACAGTGGGTTCCGGTGGGGATGTCAAGGAGCGCTGCACAGCTCATGTCTGTGCTGAGATCCTCTCATATTCAGAACACCCCGCCCCCCCCGTAGGGTGCCTGTGTGCGAGGTGAACCCTAGCCTGGCCCACCCCCTCTGTACGGGTGGAGGTGGGAGGAGACAGGTACTGGAGGTTGGGACTATGAGTGGGATCACGCCAGACAGCCAGGATTACTGGCCAGCCCATTGGCTTCCCTCACTATCAAGAACCAGAATGGCCAGAGGAGGACAAGCAGAGCACCCCTGAAGCCAGAAGAAAGGCACGGGGGAAGGGGGATGCTTCCAGCCCTCTCCTCTCCCCCCTTCATGCGTGCGCTCGCTCTCTCTCTCACACACACAAACACATTCCCCCCCTTGCCCAAACTGAGGCTACTTGTCCCTCCCAGTCTCATGGCCTCTGTGGCCGGGCACCAAAGATGGCGTCTGTCTCGGAGCTCCACTCGGGGTCGTTGCGCTGCAGGAGCTGGAACGGGGCTTCCTGTCTGCGCTGCACGAGCATCAGGACCATCAGCAGACACCAGAAGAAGAAGTTCACCCAGGCAGCCGCCTGTCGGAGTGGGGAGAACCACAGGTAGCAGGGGGTTGGTGAAACATGGCTGTGTATTGCCCTCCCTGCCCGTCTCCCTCAGACACTTCCTCCAAAGCCCCTGCCCCAGGAAGAGGCAGCTAGACCATTTGCTTGTACAGTTGTCTGTCCTGCCTGCTGCTTCATCAGTGTACACCTGGCTGTACCACACCTGGCCCACGTGGGGTGGGATTCCCTCCTCCCCCGAAGCATGAGGGTGTTCGACTTCGTTCTTAGCTCACCTACAAACATCAGGGGCCACCGAGATACTAAATCCGGCTGCCTGGAGTCCCCCAAGCTGACTGCACTACAGCAAGCGGAATTTCCTCACTAATAGTAAAGGGACTGACTGTTAATTGGATAGAGCCCACCTTCTTTCCCTCCCCCGTGGTCTCCTCTAATGGGCCGGAGCCCAAACCAGGGGCCTGAGAATAATGGTTCTCACAAGCCGCTCATGCTGTGTTCGTGCTGCTGTGCTTCCCTGTTTCTCACAGCAATGGCCAGCCCTCCTTGAAACTCTTGGGGGCAGAAGTTCTGCTGTTCCCTCCGCCCCCGTCCGCTGCTGCCCCCTAGCCCTGGGTTAATTCTCACCTCAGCACTGTAGAGATTGTCGTAGAACCTTGCTGCATTATACTGTGGGAACCACTGTGTGTGCTGGGCCTCTTGGCAGCTAGAGTGGAGTTAAGAAAGGACAGAGCATGGATTAGCTGGAGAGCTAGAGGAGAAATCCCACATGTGTGCTGTGCACACGGGCTGCCGGTTCTACAAAGAGCTGGACGCAATACTCGGTGGTGATCCCACCTCCACTGTGAAGTCCCCTGTGGATACTTCATTGACTTCATTGCTGGCCGAGAGTGGACAGAGCCAGGAGGAGGCCATCTTGGATGAAGAAGGGGAGGGGAAACCAGCGGTAGAGGAGGACTCAGAGGCCAGAGATGCCTGCAGCCAGGAGCTCATTCCTCCCCGGAGGAGCCTAGCCGGTCACAGCAGTCGGATATTGGCGAAGCACAAACAGGAGAGGAGGCCCCAGTAAGTGGATCTGATTTTGGGAATTGCTGGGGGCAGGAGGGTTGAAGAAAGCAGGCTTGTCTCCCACATCATGCCTAGTTTGAGCGGTGGAACAGGCTGTTGATACATTCCCTCATTTCACGTGAATCTCCCTCAGAGATCTCCAGGAAACTCTCGCGGAGATACTGGGCAATCTGCTCCCGCAGGTTCCTCAGCAGAGCTGCTTTGATTCTTTTTGTTACTCACCTTCTTGTAATTATTGTTCTTCGAGATGTGTTGTGCATGTCCATTCCAACCAGGTGTGTGCGCGCCACATGCACGCCAGCCGGAAGATTTTTCCCTTAGCAGCATCCGTAGGGTCGTCCTGGGCACCACCTGGAGTCACGCCTTCATGGCGCCCAATATAGCACCCTGCCGACCCTCCACCCCCTCACTTCCTTCTTCCCAGCCCTTTCGACAGAGGGGTAGTGTTGGATTAATAGTAATAATTAATACATTAATTATTTTGGGGAAAATATGGTCCAGTACAGACTCCGGATTTGGCTTGTATTATTAGAAAGAAATAGGTCTCTCAGCTCATTCGCTCAGACTGCTGAGTTTGACGCAGGCCTGTTAGTTTGCAAGGTCTGTGCTAATTGTAGAAAAACATTCAGAGACAAAGAGTTTGTCCTAAAAGTGATAAGATAACAACATGTTACAAAATGTTTTTTTCTGAATTCAGGAACAAAATTTGTTGTTCCTCCACTTTTACATACCTATCTTGCTTATTTTCTTTTCATGTGTGACAAGTGGCACGGATAGATTCATTGGAGTCTGTCTTGCTCTAATGATTTGAGAATAGTTAAGTTACGTGAAATAGGGTGTGATTGTAAACGTATGTTTGAATGAGTAATAAAAGGTTGAAGTGCCAGCCTAATAAATAATAACCACCCAGGAACATTTGGCCGAAGAATGCGCAGGATGGAGATAACTGGATGACCAAGATACAAGAACAAGATAATAACATGATGGACTATCATTTTAAACGTGAGAACAGTAATTGATTATCACTTCAAATGTGAAAACAGCATGACGAAGCAAACCCTATAGATTTGAATGAGGATGAATTCCTATAAAGACAGACTCTAAAAACTGAGAACTTTGAGTCTGGTTCTGCAACCACCCTCCAGGAGCATCAGATGTGCATCTGACAAGACTCGGCTCCATCCTCATGTCCAGGCCACCTAGCCAGTAGCTTGGCATGAACAACTCTAAGGCTGGTAATTATGATAACAACCTTGCAGAACCTGTGTGTGTATGAATGAATGTGTGAATGAATGTGAAATTGAATGGAATGTTAGAATCATAGTAAGCAGTCAGTTATAGATCACAATCAACGTGGCATTTTGCCTTATCCCCTTTATAAGCTCATGCTGGTTTTTATTTCATTGGTATAACATTTTGGTGGAGAATTGCGAAAGGGGGAATATTGGCATATGTCTTGGTTATTGTGAAAATTGGTGTACACACCGCCAGCTCTATAGAGCTTGGCACTTCTATCTTGCCAACCAGACAAACTTTGAAGGATATAGGAGTTTGTCAACCTCCTGGCCTTGAAGGATATATATAGGCAGAGGTAAAAATATTATTCAGCTACGATTTCAGAATCCAGGCTGTGTCACTCGCTGACCTGTGTCAGGGGTGACGAGAAAGTTTGAACAAGCTTTTAAAAAATGTTCAAGAAAAGGCAGGGTAAGCTTTTGCCTGAAGGGGGAGTAGAACTGGAGGTAGCCCCAACCTCATCTTTTGTCAAAGAGATCACTCCTTTTAAACAAATCCTTCAAAAATATGGGCACAGTCCTTGGACTGAACAAGCCCTAGCTGATGTCTGCACCATTTCAGACCTAGAGGATAGATTGGTTCAGTATATCCTCGTGTATAAACCCTCTAGTGCTGCCAAAAGAGTTGCAGCAGCAATTTGGCTATTGTGGGAGGCATGTAATGATTCTTACCTCCGCTTAGCTTCCTGTAAAGAGGAAAAGGCATCTCTACAGGAAAAGCTAAACTGAACGGAAAAGGGAGCAGACAATTGGAAGGTGCTGGCTACGAATACACAGAGCCAGATGGAAATAATAAAAGAGGTGCTCCGGGAATGCAGAGAAAGAGAAAAATTCCTGGCAGATCAGGCTGAAGCCTCTGAAAGAATTGCAAGAGAGAATCATGCGCTCCAAACCATGGTAAAGAAATTAACACTGGAGCAGGGTAGAACACCCACAAATCATAGCCGCTGCGAGTCACTAATTAAGAGTCTGAGACAGAAATTGGGCTTTGCCACTAGACAGGTGGTAGCCATTAAAGCGGGTGCAGGGGGAGAAGGTCATATGTATGGCACCCCCCTCTCGAAGAATTGAATACAATGGGCCAGGAGAAATATATCTGGTTCACTGATGGCAGTTCCATGGTAATCCAAGGCAAGAAAATAATTAAATATGCTGCCATAAATTTAGAAGAAGAAGTAATCAAAAGATATTTGGATCACGGCTCAGCACAACACGCCGAACTACACACTGTATATCAAGTTTTAAAACAGAATGAGAACTCCCCTAAGTGTATATTTATGCTGACAGTAATTATTGTGTGAACAGAGCACAACACTGGATGTTTGACTGGCAAAGGAATGACTGGAAATCTGCAGATGGAAAAGAGAGAGCATGTGTAGAGGAGTGGAAATGGATTTATGCTTGGGTTACCACTAGGGTGACCAGACAGCAAATGTGAAAAATCGGGACGGGGTGGAGGGTAATAGGAGCCTATATAAGAAAAAGACCCCAAAATCGGGACTGTCCCTATAAAATCGGAACATCTGGTCACCCTAGTTACCACCCACCCTGATCAACTAAAGATCAGACAGGTAAAGCCACACAGTACGGGCTCAGCAGCTGAGACTATTTGGAATAACCGTGCTGATGCAATAGAGAGATATTATGAAGGAGTAGCGGTGGTAACCAGAAAACAGGAACAGAAGGCTCAGGATACTATCCGCACCCCCAGGAGAATTGAGAGACAAGAACTAGTGAGCATACCTCACCAGTTCATGCATGAAGGAATGGAGGGGATGCTGAGAAGGTTAAAGCAAGGAGCAGAATGGAAGTGCATGAGAGAGGATGTAGAGATGTGGGTTACAATGTGCCAGGAATAAAGCTCGACCCCCACACCAACCTCAGATGCTCCACCAACGACGACTGGGCCCATGGCATAGAATCCAAATGGATTTAATTTATAAGTTGTCCAGAAATAAGGAAGGATTCTGGTATTTACTTGTGATTATAGATTCATTTTCAGGATGGGTTGAAGCCTTCCCCACAAGGAACAACAGTGCTCAGACGGCTAACAAGAAGCTGTTTTCAGAAGTGGTATGCACAGGGCCAGCTGTAGGGAGCGGCGGCGCAGAGAACCAGAGCGCCCTGCAGGGCAGTCCTCTTCCTTCACTCCCCGCCGACCGGAGCGGAGCCCTCGCGGCAGTCGGCAGCGCAGCGGGAGGGGCCGCGTGGCAGCGCCCCTGCTGTAGCCCTGGCTGCCTCCTTCTCTCTCTCTCTCCCGCCCGCTCCCTCCTCCCCCCCCCCAGCCAGTCCCCCTGCACCCGCGCTCCAGCTGTGCCGCAGGTTTTTTTTTTGCTTTGCCGTTCCGGCCGCCCCTTTTTTTTTGTTTTGTTTTGTTTTGTTTTGTTTTTTTGCTTGTGGCGGCCAAAAAGCCAGAGCCGGTCCTGGGTATGCAGATATGGACCGCCTGAGGTCATCAACTCTGATAACGGAGGGGCAGTTGTAGGGGAGTTGTGCTCTGGGAATTACTCACAAATTCCACATAGCCAGAAGATTGAGGCCTGTAGGGTAAGTGAAAAGAATGAACCGCACTATCACAGAAGCACTGAGAAAGGTCATAGATAACACTGGCAGAAATTGGCCTGAGATAGGGTTACCATATTTGAACATTAAAAAAAGAGGACACTCCATGGGAGGTGTTGGCCACACCCACAGTCCACCCCCGCTCCTCCCACGCTCCGCCCCTACTCTGCCCCAGGTCCTGCCCCCTCCACAGTCGGCCCTGCCACCGCACCCCTCTTTACCCCTGGCCCGCCACTGACTTGCTGTGTCCCTCCTCATTCTCCCACCCACCGCTCACCTCCTCTCACCTGCTGCTTGCCTCCTCACTCCCCTGCCAGAAACCCCCATGCCTGCCCTGAGAACCTCCGCCTACCACTGGCTCGCTGCTTCTTGCCTCCTCACCCCAACCCGCCCACCCACCGCTGGCTCCCTCGCCACTCACCTCTTCAACCCCCACTGACCCGCCGCTGGCCCCCCGCTCACCTACTCACCCCTCACCTTCTCAACCACCACTGCTCACCGCTCGCCTCTTCACCCCGTCCCGCTTGTCTACTCACCCCTCCTGCCTCAAGTCCCTCTGGCTCCTAGGATCAGGGATAGCCGAGGGGTCTCCACGTGCTGTGCCTGCCACAAGCACGAGCTCCGTGGCTCCCATTGGCTGGGAAAAGTGCTAATGGAAGCTGCTGGAACCGCGGAGTGGGGCTTGCAGGTGCCGGCAGCGCACAGAGAGCCCTCCGTCCCGCCCTGCCCTGACCCTAAGAGCCAGAGGGACCTGCCGGGGGGCAAGGTGGGGAGTCCTGGCGGTGCTTACCTGGGGCAGCTCCCGGGAAGCATCCGCAGGTCCCTCTGGCCCCTAGGGTCGGTTCGGGTCGGGGGGGGGGCAGAGGGCTCTCTGCTCACTGCTGGCGCCTGCAAGCCCCGCCCCCGCAGCTCTGATTGGGCAGGAGGGAGCCGGTGCAGCACACAGAGACCCCCTCCGCCTCTGTGCCTAGGGGCCACCCACGCTGCAGGCTTCTGCTGGTGGTCAGATGCCGGGAGCTACCCCAGGAAGTGCCGCCAGCCCCAGGACTTTGGACTTAGGGTTACCATATGTCCGTATTTTCCCAGACTTTTTAGATATTTAAAAATTCCTCCCGGCTGGCGATTTAAGAACTAAAAAGCCGGACAAGTCTGGGAAAATACGGACATATGGTAACCCTACCTGAGAAGCTGCCACTTATTCTGGCTGCCCTTCGTAGCAGTGATAGGCTAGGACTAAAATCCACCTGTATCAAATTCTCTTTGGGCAAGCTATGAAAAGTACTGTATAATGGGTTATCGCAGCAGAGCAAACTGTGGAATTGACAGGGGACAACCCACCTGGGACTCATGAGCACTGGCAATGGCTGGAGCAGCAGCAGGAAGATAAAAGCACCCTACAGTACAGGGTGACTCAAGCTATTGAGCTAATGAACAAAAGAATGGATCAGCAAAAAGCTGGGGACTCTCAACTGCGGGAAGCAGGAGATCAGGTCATGTATTTAAAATTGGGCAAAAGGGATCACACACTGGAGTCAAAGTGGACTGGTCCCTACTCCATAGTTGATTGCCTCAGCCCTCTCATTGACCGCATTGATAAGGATGGTAAATTGATGTGGGTTTACGTTTCACAGATTCAATTGTTTGCAGAACAGAATTAATCATAGAATTAATCCTGTAACAATTATGTTCTAGGCACAATGCCCAAATGCCGACTGGATACCAGGACCTGTGGATGTGGTGTTTTTATTGTCATTCTCACAGGATTGCTGAGTGCCGGATTGTGCTGCTGCTACTCTTTGTTGCGGGTGCATGTTTTACACCGGTCCAAGCTGCACATTCGCTTCATTGGGAGAGCTGTGAGAGAGAAGCCAAATGACGCCCCAGACAGCACGGGAAACAAAGCCACAGAGGATGCAGTGGTCCCTGATCTGGATTAATTTGCTCATTTTTATAGTCGCAGCTGAGAAACAACCTGCCTCGGAGGAGGCGCTGAGCCCTAACACGTCAGTATCTAGTCATGGACACAAGCAATGGAATAACAACACTTGTGCTTCAGAATACCTGGGAGAAGGTCAAACGGTTTTAGCTGTCACACTATTGGGAAACGGCTCAGAATCAGAAGATACACCATGGACCCCACTTGGGGACCCAGACATCCAAATAAGATGGTTTGACCTAAACACTAGCCTTGTTTTAAAACCCCTAGGAAGCACTCATGTCTATGTGGGGGAGAGAGGATTAGAATTACAGGTAAACACATCTCAGTCCCCAGGGGGAGGGAAAGTAATTGGATGGTGGGAGTACAAACCAAAGGTTATTTTGGAGACATCACCACAATTGCAGACTACCCCTTATTCCCCTACATTTGGGATGGGTTTGTAAAATCAGGAACCTTGGTAACAGTTATTGTGGTATACTGCCTGGAAAACAAACACACACACACACACACACAAATAATTGTGCGCAAAAATAAAAAAAAGGATATGTATTTGAGAAATACACCAAGGTCCATGAAGAAACCTGTACTGTTCAAGGTCCAGACCACACCAGGGCAGGTTTTAGTAAACCCCCTTCTGGTAAATATGAAAATTAACATGGACTTGATATGGTTAAATGTCTCTAAGATAGAGCCCAAATGCATACCTTACTCTCTCCCCATCCTTTCAGCCTGGATAAGAACGCACCAGCAGTCTCCCCCCATCACTTCCCCCACCAGGGTCAAGAGAGATCTAATGGATACAATGCTGGGTGGTTTTGGGGCGGGAGCAGGACTCATGAATTCCGTAGATTTGGAGACAATTAAGAATAAATTAATCTCTCTGGCCCGGTTACAAGACAGCCTGATACAGAAACAAATACAGGCTAATGTGGATTTAGTCCAGATAGGCCTTGGCAATTTGAAAGCTAGATGGGACCTGTGGCAATGGCTTAATACTACTACCTGGCTGATGCATAAGAAACAGCTGGAAATAGAAAATCATACTGCTACAGCCATGGGGTGCACTGAGATGCAGATACTTGCTTTGTCCACTTTGGAACATGAAATGTTCTGGTTAATATCAGGAAGCACTAAGATCTTAATACATTTGTTAAAGCAAAGAAAAAGATCACTGTTTGATACCTATCAATATGAGTAGATGCAGTATGTTTCTAGCATGGTAAAACCAGACCTTTTAATTAGAGAAACTGTTGTCAGGATTGCACATCAACAGTCTCTGGAAGCAAAGATATGAAAAGTTAGCCCACTCCCCATATTGCACATGGGATCTTTCTGGCTACCCCAGATCTCGAACCAGTGGGCTGGGGAGGGAGGGAAGCTATTGGACACCAGAGGTTGTACCGAGTGAACTCCTCAAAAGTGGGTGTGCTTGTCCTTGCCTGTAGCTCCAGAGCCCTATAGTAAAGACATTTTACTAGGATCCTTTATGTGGGATGAATTACACAATGAAACCAAAGTACTGTATAATGGGCAATGTGTATGCGTTAATTCCTGGGAGGAGGTGTTTTGGGAGGATGGAAGTGTTAGCAACCCACCAGTGGAGGAATGTAAATGCAATGTAAGTACTGTGTTTACCAATAATCACACCTACTATTTGCCACACCCGAAAAGTCTCAGCTTACTGTAAGCACTGACTTAGCTGAGTTCTCTATCAATCTTGGCATTGAATGGCAGGAATTCACCAATCACCTGTTAAAAGGTAAAGAGGTAACAGTTCCTAGAACAGACAAAAGGCAATGTGGGAAATCGAACCATCCATATTATGCATGCAAACGGGGACATGTTAAAAATTGCCACTGCAGAAAAACAAATAACAGCCTACCATTGGTATGACATATTGTCTGGATGTTCTCCCACAACTACTGGCATACAATCGGTAATGCTAAATCCCCTACTGATTGTTTTGGTTTTAAATTGTATTTGTTTAATTGGGATGTTTGGAATGTGCTGTTGAATAAAAACAATGTATGCAAGCCTAGAGCCACAGGCCCAAATCATCGCCTCCCAGTATTTTCTATTCAACAGATTAAATAAGAAGTGACCCTAGTGATTAATAATCTTAGTGTCAAAAGGGGGATTAAAAGTAATAATTAATACATTAATTATTTTGGGGAAAATATGGTCCAGTACAGACCCCGGATTTGGCTTGTGTTATTAGAAAGAAATAGGTCTCTCAGCCCGTTCGCTCAGCCTGCTGAGTTTGTGCTAAGTGAAGCAGGCCTGTTAGTTTGCAAGGTCTGTGCTAACTGTGGAAAAACATTCAGAGACAAAGAGTTTGTCCTAAAAGTGATAAGATAACAACATGTTACAAATGTTTTTTCTGAATTCAGGAACAAAATTTGTTGTTCCTCCACTTTTACATACCTATCTTGCTTGTTTTCTTTTCATGTGTGACAAGTGGCATGGATAGATTCATTGGAGTCTGTCTTGCTCTAATGATTTGAGAATAGTTAAGTTAAGTGAAATAGGATGTGATTGTAAATGTATGTTTGAATGAGTAATAAAAGGTTGAAGTGCCAGCCTAATAAATAATAACTACCCTAAGAACATTCGGCCGAAGAATGCGCAGGATGGAGATAACCAGATGATCCCGTAGGGCAAACCGGAATCCACCCCAACTACCCCAAGGATGGAGGGGCCAAAGAACAAGATAACAACAAGCCCGTCACTGCTGTGCCATCTGCATGATGGACTATCATTTTAAATGTGAGAACAGTGATTATCACTTCAAATGTGAAAACAGCATGACAAAGCAAACCCTATGGATTTGAATGAGGATGAATTCCTATAAAGACAGACTCTAAAAACAGAACTTTGAGTCTGGTTCTTCAACCACCCTCCAGGAGCGTCAGATGCGCATCTGACAAGAGGCTCCATTTTCATGCCCAGGTCACCTGGCCAGTGGCTTGGCACAAGCAACTCTAAGGCTGGTAACTATGATGACAACCTTGCAGAACCGGTGTGTGTATGAATGAATGTGAAATTGAATGGAATGGTATAGCTATAACTGACTGCTTACTATGATTCTTTCTGTATTCACAATAAACGTGGCATTTTGCCTTATCCCCTTTAATAAGATCCTGCTGGTTTTTATTTTATTGGTATAACAGTAGGAGGGCGGGTATTGGAATGGACATGAATAACACATCTTGAAGGACAACAGCTATGAGAAGGTGAGTAAGCATTTTTTCTTCTTCGGGTGATCATGTCCATTCCAGCCAGGTGACTCACAAGCCAAAGTTCAGGAGGTGGGGTCGGAGTCATCTACTGATTGGAGCACCGCTCGCCCAAAAGCCACATCATCTCTGGCCTGTTGTGTGATCACATAGTGTGTCATAAACGTGTGTATCGAGGACCACGTTGCTGCTCTGCAGATTTCCTGGGTGGGGACCTGCGCCAGGAATGCAGCTGAGGAGGCCTGAGCCCTGGTGGAGTGATCGGTGATCGGCGGGGTGGTCACCTTTGCCAGGTCATAACACTCTCGAATGCAGGATGTGATCCATGACTAAATGCATTGGGACGAGACAGGGAGGCCCTTCATTCTGTCCGTCACTGCTACGAATAGTTGAACGGACTTTCGGAACAGCTTAGTTCTCTCTCTATAGAAGGCCAGCAATCTGCGCCCATCTAATGAGTGAAGCCTATGCTCCCTATTGCAGGAGTGTGGCTTGGGGTAAAACACTGGGAGAAAGATGTCTTGGGTCATGTGGAACCGGGAGACAACTTTAGGTAGAAAAAGCTGGATGAGGCCTGAGTTGGATTTTGTCCTTATGAAAAACTGTGTAAGGGGGCTCAGATGTAAGGGCCCTGAGCTCCGACACTCTCCTAGCTGAGGTTATTGCCACAAGGAACGCCACCATGTAAGAGAGATAGAGCAGGGAGCATGTCGCCAGCAGCTCAGATGGAGGGTCCATAAGCCTGGCAAGGACCAGGTTAAGGTCCTAAGCCGGGACAGGCTGGCGTGTTTGCGGGTAGAGCCTGTTGAGGCCTTTGAGGAAATGGCCGACCATAGGGTTTGCGAAGACCGAGAAGCTGTCTGCACCCGGATGGAAGGCGGAGATGGTGGCCAAGTGGACCCTCAATGACGACTGGGACAGGTCCTGTTGTTTAAGATGAAGGAGATAGTCCAGTATGAACGGTATCAGGGTGAGCATTGACGACTGATTGCGTTGCTCCTATCAGAGCAAGAACCTCTTCCACTTGGCAAGCTACGTTGCTCTTGTAGAGGGCTTCCTACTGCCAAGGAGAACTTGCCAGACTTGGTCTGAGCAGGCCAGTTCCACAGTATTTAGCCATGGAGCATCCAGGCCATGAGGTGGAGCAACTCTAGGTTTGGGTGCCAGAGGCGGCAGTGGTCCTGCATGATCAGGTCCGGGACCAGCAGCAAGGTGAATGGGGTCGCTACAGACATTTCCAGGAGCGATGTGAACCAGTGCTGGCGTGGCCACGCTGGGGCTATCAATATGACTCGGTCCCCGTCCCTGTGGATCTTGAGGAGCACCTTATGGACCAGCGGTATCGGTGGGAAAACATAAAGCAGACGGTCCCCCCACGGGAGAAGGAAGGCATCCGCAATGGACCCTGGGCTGTGGTTCATGAAGGAGCAGAGCAGCTGACACTTCCTGTTGCTGCATGTGGTGAACAGGTGCACCTGGGGAGAGCCCCAGAGACGGAAAATTGAGCTCGCTACATCCGACCGGAGGTACCACTCGTGGCCGTGAAAGGTTCGGCTGAGACTGTCTGCCAGCTTGTTCTGTACTCCGGGAAGGTATGAAGCCTGCAGGTGTATCGAGTGCTCTATGCAGAAATCCCACAGCATGAGGGCTTCCTGGCACAGGGGAGAGGAGCATGTACCCCCGTTTGTTGATCTAAAACACTGCCATGGTGTTGTCCGTGAGGACTGAAAGACACCTGCCAGCTAAGTGGGGTCTGAAAACCTGGCACGCCAGATACACTGCTCTCAGCTCTCTGACATTGATATGCTGAGCGAGGTCCGTCTGAGACCAGAGGCCCTGAGTCCTGAGGTCTCCCAAATGAGCTCTCCAGCCCAGATCCGAGGCATCCGTCACTAACAAAAGGGATGGCTGAGGGCTGGTGAAAGGCACTCCTGCACAAACCACCTGCGGGTCGAGCCATCTCAGGAGGGAGTCCAGCACCAGGCGGGGCAGGGTTACGATGCTGTCCAGAGCGTTCCAGGCTGGTCAATAAACAGACTTCATCTGCTCCAGTCATGGCTGAAGTCAGAGTCTGGCATGCTGCACGCCACCGTGTCCCCCAGCAGTTTCAGGCAGGTCCTTGCTGTGATTGTGGGGAACTGCCTGAGGCCCCGTATAATGTCCCCTAGTGACCGAAACCTGGCTTCTGGGAGGTATGCCCTGGCTTGAGTCGAGTCCAGGACTGTGCCTATAAACTCCTCTGCCAGGGCCAGATTAATTTTTTGTGGGCCCAGCACCAAACATATTTGTGGGCCCCACTGGGGAATGAAGGGGCCAGGGGCAAGAGCACAGTGGGCAGGGTGGATTGGATTTAAATCATGATTTAAATCACTAGTCAGGAAGACAGGTTTCAGAGTAACAGCCGTGTTAGTCTGTATCCGCAAAAAGAAGAACAGGAGTACTTGTGGCACCTTAGAGACTAACAAATTTATTAGAGCATAAGCTTTCGTGGACTACAGCCTGGACACTACTGTGCTAATAAGCGATGGTCACATCAATACCACCCTATACCGGAAACCTACTGACCGCTACACTTACCTACATGCCTCCAGCTTCCATTCCTTCCTCTCTTCATTTAGTCAGGAAGACTTCATTTAATCATGGTTTTCTACATAAGGTTATAACAACCAACAAGAATGCACTTTTAATACAAACTCTTCACAACTCAGAGATAGATGTAGGTTTCATTTTTAGAAGGTACACACTACATTTTTAAAACAGATTTATTTTGAAAACTTTTCAGATGAGTTTTACAGCTATATCAGAAAATGAATGATTGTTTGGTTATTTCATTTACCAAAGGTAATTGAAGCAGATATTTATGAAGTCATTGGGAGGTGAACTACACCTCTACCCTGATATAACGCTGTCCTCGGGAGCCAAAAAAAAAAAAAAAATCTTACCGTGCTATAGGTGAAACCGCATTATATCGAACTTGCTTTGATCCGCCGGAGCGCGCAGCCCCACCCCCCTGGAGTGCTGCTTTACCGTATTATATCTGAATTCATGTTATATCGGGTCACATTATATCGGGGTAGAGGTGTATCTCTAATTCAACAGGTTAATCATTAAATATTTGGAGGATTTTCTTCCCATGCTGTATTAGGAGGAGAACATCACCAGACAGACATTTACATTGTTTTATTTAACTAAAACAACAATGTTAAGTCTTCTGGATTTTTTTCTTCAACAGCAAACATAATATTTTACCAAAAAAGCATATGTCCCTCGCTTCTCACATTTATCTCCACACTTCTTCTCCTTGTTCAGATCTATTCCGCCCCCAACAATCTTCTATTCATTGAACTTTTTGAAACTTAACTTTTAGAGAGAGGTAAGGGATTGATTCTGTGTACACAAATGTGCAGCTGGACAATAGAGTTGAGGTCTGTTATTTCTCACCTCTATATATTATTTATTTAAAAATTTTTTTGCTGTTAACAAGCATGTTACCTCTGGAGACAAATCCACAGTTTGAGAACTGCAAAACTAAGCATCTCTGATCGTATCTTCTAGACTGAGCACTGAGTCCCATTGGGTAGATAGAAAGATTAACCTAAATAATCTACACAGAAGCCTGTGGAACCCCATAAGATTGGGTCCCTAATCCATGAACTATTAGAACTCATTTACAGGGGCGACTATGGTTTTTGCCGCCCCAAGCACAGCGGTCCGCTGGTCACGCAGATTCGGCGGCATGCCTGCGGGAAGTCTGCCGGTGCCGCGCCTTCAGCATCCCCACCACCGAATTACTGCCGGAGCCGTAGGACTGGTGGACCTTCCGCAGGCATGCCACCGAAGGCAGCCTGACGGCCGCCCTCAAAGCAACTGGCAGGCCGCCTCCCACAGCTTGCCGCCCCAGGCACGCGCTTGGTGCGTTGGTGCCTGGAGCCGCCCCTGCTCATTTGCAAAACTTTTCTTAAACATTACATGAATATATTGTCTCATTCTATAGAATTAGACTTTATAATCCCTATTCCATTATGAGATATAATGTATCTTAATTAAAACTATCTTTAGATAGGATTTTTCCTCAAAAAGCATTTTATCAAAAAAATCTGATTTAAATTAAAAAAAAAAAAAAAAAGATTTTTTTTTTAAATCATTGGTTTTTATCCACCCTGAGAGCAGGGCATGGTAGGGTGGGAAGGACTGGTCCCCAGCTGGAGCGAGGAAGGGGCCCGAGACAATATGAGTACAGTGGAGCAGAGGGGGAAGGATTGGTCCCCAGCTGGAGCGAGGCAGGGGCCCGGGGCAAGATGAGCACAGTGGGGCATGGGGGAAGGATTAGTCCCTGCTGACGGGAGCAAGGCAGGGGCCAGGGGTAAAAGCACATGGGGGTGGGAGCTAGGGTTGGTCTCTGGAACAAGGGAGGGGCTGGGAGTAAACTGCAAGTGTAAGCGGGGGAATGGTCCCGCTATTGTGGGGAACTTTCCTGGCTTCTGCACTACCCCGGTAAAGTGGACTAGCGAAAGGATCTGAGTCCCCGCTCCCACTTCCTTTACTCAGAGGCCTCCCTGCCCTTGAGGGCTCCCCTTCCACTCTCCTGTCTGGCTGAGTCCTCGTAACCCCAACAAGGCTGGGCCCAGGATTTCTGGGGGGCTCGACCCCCAACCCTGCTGTGGTCACCTAGGACAGGGGCTAGGGTGTCCCCACTCCGGGGTACTCTCTCTGCACTGGGCACCTCCCTGACCCACTGATTATTCCATACAATTTAAAGCAAATACAAGTAGTTTAATTAACAATTAATTTTAAAAAAGAATAAGGAAAAATGGGAAAGGTTAAAGGAAAACACATCACCCCGCTCTGTGGCAGGGAACATTACAAACAGTGTCTCTGGAACGTCAGGGCAGTTCAGTCTGTTCCTTGTAGGTCCCAGGCCTGCTTCTCAGGCCCTGTCTGTGCTGCAGGGACGCTGTGGGTTGGACACTTGCTCTGGTGGTGGCCACACGCTCTCAGGCTCTAGGTGGCAGGACCCTTCTTCCCAGCGTCGCCCCCGCCCGGTCGGGGTTATGATCCCCCTGCAAGTTTGGCCTGCAAGGCCTCTTGGCTGAGGCGTCTCCCTGTGCTGGGCCCACTGCCCAGGGTTCCCCTCACTCTCCCCAGCTGCTCACCACACTCGGACTGCACACGGCTCCGGACTGCTCCAGCCCCAGCTCCGGACTGCTCCAGCTCCACTCTGCCTCAGCACGGCTGCTGCTGCTGCTCTGCCTTCAGCTCCCTGGGCTGCTTCTCTGGCCTCCCTGGCTCTGGTTGCTGCAGGTCTGCCCCCAGCACAGCTCTGCTCTGCAGGCTGCTTCTGTGACTCTGCTCCCAGCTCTGACCTGCTTCCTGGCTGCTTGTCTGGCCCCTCTGGCTCTGGTTGCTGCAGCTCTGCTCTCTCTGGGCTGTGCTCTGGCTTTGGGGCTGCAGCTCTGCTCCCCAGCTCAGCTCGGGCCCCTGCTCTCTCCTTAGCTCGGCCCCACTCTGTCTGACCCAGGCAATTCCAACTCACACGGAGGACGGGACCCACCCTGGCCTCCTGTCATGCTGATTAGCCTGCCCGCCCTGTCAATCAGGCTTACCTGGAGCATTGGCCTCTCGCCATTGTTCCTGGGGACTGTCAGTCTCAGGGTCCTGATTTCCCATCGACCCCTCCCCTTTTAGTGCTGGGAGCTAGCAACCAAAACACCCCCACTGAATGTTAGTAAGGGGGCAACAGTCCCCTTACATTCCCCCTTGCTAAAATTCTGCCACAGCTACAATATTCACACCAGTACATCCGGGCCCCATAATAACAACATATACCCACATCATATTATATTAAAAACCCATTAACAATTATCAAAAGAACATTTAACATACCTAACATTCCACATCTACTTCTTAATACCATACATAACAATATTCATTAAAACACTACATAGAACCAATAACATAATTATCTTTAAGTCTAACAGGAAGTACGCCCTTATTAGCCCTCTGGGACCTTCTTAAGACTGGCGGTTTGTTACCCATATTTTCTATTTTCCTATCCTCGGGTAATACTGGGTCAGTTTGAAGGATCTGGCCATTCTCGTTAGGGTTTGGGTTTGCCCCACTCTGTCCCCCTCTGTATTCGGTTTGTGGGACTAGAACCATTTCCCAATTGGTTTCAGCCTCCTCAGGGCGTACTGATCTACGCCTCCTATGGTCCCTGTCTGGACTAAGAGTACAATGTTTCAACTGGTCCCTATGTACTACTATCCCAGGACCTCCTCGTTCAGGCTGGTTAGCATACAGTGGCAGTTCGGGATTGTTGTGGGTGACCACAGTGGGGGGATTTGGCTTCCATTTGTCCTGTATTTTATTACATCTCCGGTGTCTATGGCTACGAAGTGGTACACAGTCACCAGATCTGATGAGAGCCCCACTGGACTTGCTATCATAAGTCCTTTTCCTACTTTGGGCTCTGTCTTTAGTTGTTCTGAGAGCAACTTTCCAGGCTGTCTTCAGCTTGTCATGGTGAGCTTTGACCTGGTCATCATAATTGGTCACCTCATCCTTAGAAAAGACTTCTTGATGCTTCTCTGGCAACGCCCTTATGTTAGCCACATGTGCAGGAATCAGCCCTTGACGTGCCGCTTGAACTGGAACTTGCAGTCTCCCATCACATCTTCCTTGAAGAAAGGTAACTCGTCCTCCCTTCTCCCTCGTCACCTGCAGCTCATTTCCTGGTACACAGCTGTGTTCGTCAAGGATCTTCCCTCTCCAAGGAGGAATAATGGTCTTCCGTTCTCTGCCCACTTTACCAATTCCCATATGCCTTGTGGGGCCCAGGGAAAGACTCTGCCTCTCCTCTCGAGCCAGTACTCTACTCAGCACAGCATTCTTCGTAGAGTGCTCGTGACAGTTCATCTTCCTGGTTCCTTCTCCTGGCAGCAGTAGCTCCTTCAGCTCACTAATGATGTTCATCCCTAGAATCCCTGGGACTCCTTCTCCTATATGGCTCCCTTTCGAGGCTTTGTCTTTCAGGATGAAGATGCATTTTCCTGGCAGTGTCTGGCCCATATACTCTATGTCTGCTTCAAGGCACCCCACCACTGGGATTGCCAGTCCATTAACAGCTGTTAGACGTACAAACCGTGTGCTGTGCATGGTCAGGTCCTTGTCCTTCAGATATTTTTGAAAATGCGACTCAGTAATGGTGGTGACTTCTGAGCCAGTATCTAACAAACATCTGGTCTTCACCCCTGCTATACATACTTCAGCAGTTAGGCAATCTCCAAATGCTCGCTTACAGAAATCGCTAGATATGCTGGCACTGCCCATGTTCCTCTCAACACTGTATGCAGAGGGATTTTCCACAAAGGACAGGCCTAGGAATCCTTCTGCCACTGCTTGGCCTTCTACTGTAGAGGGACCACTTGCTCCTGGTGCCCCATTGGTTTCGAGTGCCTGGGACTCTGTTCTCCTTCTCAGTGGACATTCTCGGCTAGTATGTCCTGGCCTTTCACAAGTGTAACAAATGTATCTTCCCAGCTCATCCTTCAGTGGGGCTCTTCGGGATCCCAGTGCCCTTGGATACTTTGGCATACTAATGGGATTCTTTTCTTTCATCAACTCGGTCATCACTTTCAGCATCTCCCCCTGTTGGACCGCCAGTTTTTGGACAGCTTCACTTAAGCTTTCCAATGTTAGCTCTGTTTGGGGCAGGACCTTTTCCCCAGCAGCTGCATTCACTAGGCCCCCACTTCGTGTATGGGGATTAGGCTTGGCCGCCTCTGCCACAGGAACTTCCTCTTCTTCTGACCACATAATGGCAGCCTGCATGAGTTCATGGAACTTCTTACTGGGCTCTTCTTTAAACCTCCTTTTCATTTCACGTCGGAGGGAGTCATCACGGAGCCCCAGCACCAACTGCTCTTTCAGAACCGTATCTGGGTCTGGAACTCGCTGAGGGTCTCGCCGTTCCACTTTGCTCATTCTCTCCTGGAGGTCATATGCGTATGCCCGGACAGTTTCACCAGGCTCCTGCTTTCTCTCAAAAAACTCCTTTAGTCGGGTTCCAATAGGTACCTTGTCTCCATACACTTTTAGGAGGAGTTCAAATACCTTTTCCACATCTTTCTTGTCTGCCACTGCCATGAACTTTACTGTGGCCTTGGCCTGGCCCTTGAGGTGCTCCTCTATGAAGTCCACATGATCTTCTTCAGGTACTCTTAGCACACGCAGAGCCGCCTTCACAGACTTGACCCACTCCTCTACTGTAATGTCTCCTGGTCTAGTCGGGAAGCCACCAAACTCCGTGACCTTCCGCTCCCGTGGGACGTAAATAGTAGGGGGTTTCTTAGCTTCTGCTGTCTGTTGGTCTATTACTGCCTTGGCCAGCGATAAGGCTTCTCTCTGTTCAGTTCTAGCTTGCTGTAATGCCTCCGCTTGGTCTGATAATCTGCGCTGAAGTTCAGCAAACTGGGTTCGTAGTTCTTCAATTCCAGCCATGGTAGGGTGCTCAACTAGGCCCGGACCATGCTACTAGAACTTAACCAGAAAACCAATGGGATGGACCCTGTGGATAGGATCCTGTTCGTGACGCCAATTATGTAAGCGGGGGAATGGTCCCGCTATTGTGGGGAACTTTCCTGGCTTCTGCACTACCCCGGTAAAGTGGACTAGCGAAAGGATCTGAGTCCCCGCTCCCACTTCCTTTACTCAGAGGCCTCCCTGCCCTTGAGGGCTCCCCTTCCACTCTCCTGTCTGGCTGAGTCCTCGTAACCCCAACAAGGCTGGGCCCAGGATTTCTGGGGGGCTCGACCCCCAACCCTGCTGTGGTCACCTAGGACAGGGGCTAGGGTGTCCCCACTCCGGGGTACTCTCTCTGCACTGGGCACCTCCCTGACCCACTGATTATTCCATACAATTTAAAGCAAATACAAGTAGTTTAATTAACAATTAATTTTAAAAAAGAATAAGGAAAAATGGGAAAGGTTAAAGGAAAACACATCACCCCGCTCTGTGGCAGGGAACATTACAAACAGTGTCTCTGGAACGTCAGGGCAGTTCAGTCTGTTCCTTGTAGGTCCCAGGCCTGCTTCTCAGGCCCTGTCTGTGCTGCAGGGACGCTGTGGGTTGGACACTTGCTCTGGTGGTGGCCACACGCTCTCAGGCTCTAGGTGGCAGGACCCTTCTTCCCAGCGTCGCCCCCGCCCGGTCGGGGTTATGATCCCCCTGCAAGTTTGGCCTGCAAGGCCTCTTGGCTGAGGCGTCTCCCTGTGCTGGGCCCACTGCCCAGGGTTCCCCTCACTCTCCCCAGCTGCTCACCACACTCGGACTGCACACGGCTCCGGACTGCTCCAGCCCCAGCTCCGGACTGCTCCAGCTCCACTCTGCCTCAGCACGGCTGCTGCTGCTGCTCTGCCTTCAGCTCCCTGGGCTGCTTCTCTGGCCTCCCTGGCTCTGGTTGCTGCAGGTCTGCCCCCAGCACAGCTCTGCTCTGCAGGCTGCTTCTGTGACTCTGCTCCCAGCTCTGACCTGCTTCCTGGCTGCTTGTCTGGCCCCTCTGGCTCTGGTTGCTGCAGCTCTGCTCTCTCTGGGCTGTGCTCTGGCTTTGGGGCTGCAGCTCTGCTCCCCAGCTCAGCTCGGGCCCCTGCTCTCTCCTTAGCTCGGCCCCACTCTGTCTGACCCAGGCAATTCCAACTCACACGGAGGACGGGACCCACCCTGGCCTCCTGTCATGCTGATTAGCCTGCCCGCCCTGTCAATCAGGCTTACCTGGAGCATTGGCCTCTCGCCATTGTTCCTGGGGACTGTCAGTCTCAGGGTCCTGATTTCCCATCGACCCCTCCCCTTTTAGTGCTGGGAGCTAGCAACCAAAACACCCCCACTGAATGTTAGTAAGGGGGCAACAGTCCCCTTACACAAGCACAGCAGGGGTAAACAGGATCCCCCCGCCCCTGCCCACATAGAGCAGGTACCTACCTTCTCCCAGGTTCTAGCCCATTCTCTTTGTCTCTCTCTGCACTGAGCTGCCCCTCCTCCAGTGTGACAAAGTAGGAATGTTCTCTCTGAATACTGTGTGGATGCCTCAGTTTCCTCTATGCATTTCTTAAGAACTTAGGTGGTGGGATAAGGGTGTATGATTGTTGCAGCGCCCTAGGCAGGTGTGAGGCTGTCTTCACAGAGAATGGCTGACAGAGGTGCAGGGTCTGGCCAGGAGTTAGGGTGAGGGAGGGGGCTCAGGGTTGGGGCAAGAGGTTCGGGTGTGGAGCGCTTACCTGAGGCAGCTCCTGTTTGGTGCGAGGGGTGCAGGTGGAAATGAGGAGTGTGTGTGCAGGAGCTCCCGTTTAGTGCTCAGGGTGAGGGTGGGGACGTGGGGGGCGTGCAGGAGTCAGGGCTGGAGTTGTGGGGTGTGCAGGATTCAGGGCAGAAGGCTGGGGGTGTGGGCTGGGGTCATGGGGATGCTCCCAGCCCCCCGCCCCGAGAGGTTCATGGTAGGGGGCTGGAGGGGTATGCCCTGATTCCACCCCCTTCCCCAAGGCCCCGCTTCTTCTCCGCCCCTCCCCCCCCCGAGTGGCGAGCGCGCTGCAGCCCCGCTCCTCCCCATCCCTCACGCCGGCAAACAGCTTGCGGCTTTCACCCCAGTCTATATGCAGCTCAGCTATGTGCCGCTGTGGTCCAAGCTCCAGTGATTGCTAAATGGCATGGGACAGTTTCCTACAATGGGGGAACTAACAAGGCTGCAATCCCTTGGAATCTGCAGCAGAGGATTAACAAGTACCTCTTGGAAACTTTACAGAGCCTCTCTCTAGAGGATTCCCCGCAGGTCTCTATGTCCATTGACACCCTGCTTGGCCATGCAGATTAGCTACTATCACGGCTGATTCCCCACTCTGGCACTTTGAGAGCAGAAGGTGTGGGCCCGCAAGGATTTAAAAATTAATACTGGCCACTCCAGGCTGGTATTAAACTCCCAAGGCAGTGAGATGTCAGCCAGCGGGTTGGCCGCCTGTGAAAAAGTGGGTAATAATTTTAGAATGAGTACCCTGGAAAGCTGCCCTGCAAGCCGTGACCGTTTTGACTAAATGCACAACCGCTTTCCCCCCACTCCCGACACTCACCATGATTGGAGTGCTCGCGGAGCTGTGTGCCTGCCTAGAGTCAGTGAGAAAGTGATTGCTAAGGGCAAAAGGCCCTTTTTACTGAAATTAGGGTGACCAGACGTCCCGATTTTATCGGGACTGTCCCGATATTTCCTTGTTTGTCCCGCGTCCCGACCGACGTGCGGTCGGGACACTGGACAAACAAGGAAATGCTCCAGAGGCCGGAAGTGCTCCCCCCCGCTGCCCCGACTCCACCCCCCTCCTTCCCCGATTGGCTCCCTCCCCGAATCCCCGCCTCTTCCCCAGGCTCACCATTCCTCCTCCCTCCGCAAGCGCCCCCCTCCTCTCCCTACCACCCAACTGAGTCCTGCCTGCTCGGGGCCAGGCCGGACTCTCACCCTGGCCCCGCACTTCCCCTGCGTCTCCCGGGCCTCCCTCCAGCGCTTGTGGAGGAAGGGTGTTTTTTTTTTGCCCTGCCCCCCGCCACGCCCCCCGCGTCACCCTCCCCCCGCATCCCGATATTTGACTTGGGTGATCTGGTCACCCTAACTGAAATGTTTCAATCATTTGCTGGAATGAAACAATCCCTCTTCTGTGCATTGTCCACAGCAGCCAAGACCTTGAGGAACACACCACGTACCCCTTGCCGACTGGCTTCGGGAGACAAGGAAGAAGCCGAGATGCAGCAAAGACGACATGTTCAGATAGGTGCTGCATAGGGTGACCAGATCACCAAAGACAAATATCGGGACGCGGGGGGGGTGGGGGTGTGATGTGGGGGGGGGCGTGGCGGGGGGGGGGGGGCAAAAAAAAAAAAAAAAAAAAACCTTCCTCCGCAAGCGCTGGAGGGAGGCCCCGGGAGACTCAGGGGAAGCGCGGGGCCGGGGTGAGTGAGAGCCCGGCCTGGCCCCGAGTGCAGGCAGGACTCAGTCGGGCGGTAGGGCGAGGAGGGGGGCTGCCCGCGGGGCCAGGCGGTGGCTGTTCTCCCCCCCGGCAGCGGGACTCGGGAGCAGCCGCTGCTGCAGCTCCCACTGCCGTGGGGGAGGAAGCGGCCATGGCGCTCCGCGGCTGCGGCTCTGGCGCCCCCGAACCCCCCGAGCCGGGGCCTGCTGCAGGGACCCAGCAGTGCGCACGCTGCGCCCAGCCCCTGGCCAGTCGCGTCTGGGCTGCTGCCCAGCTGGTGCTATCCCGCGGCGGCCCCGGAGCGGGGGCAGCAGGCCCCAGCCCCCCCGTCCCGCTCGGGTCCCGCAGGGGAACGAACGGGGCTGGGCTGCCGAGTCGGGGCGGGGGGGGGGGGGGTGCGAGCACTTCCGGGCTCTAGGCTCCGGGGCATTTCCTTGTTTGTCCGGTTGTCCCGACCGCATGTCGGTCGGGACGCGGGACAAACAAGGAAATATCGGGACGGTCCCGATAAAATCGGGACGTCTGGTCACCCTAGTGCTGCAGCATGATGAGAGACAGACCAGGGAACGCAAAGAGTGCTGGGAAGCCAGTGCAGCATTTGCTAGGCAAGCAACAGAGCGGATGATAAAAGTTATGGAGGATCAGACAGAGATGCTTAAGTCTTTGATACAGCTGCAGACTGAGCAGATCCACGGTCGACCTCCACTGCAGCACATGCACAATTCGTTGCCAACCACACCCCCCTCTATGCCTACACATTCCTTTTCACTTCACAGCACTCCTGAGTTTCCCCATCACTCCCTCCCCTCTCACAGCTTGAACAATGATAGCTGGAGCTACACACAGTTGTGAGGTTTTACCCTTTTTAACAATAAAGGCTAAGGTATTTAATGGTACAGCATTTTTATTCTGTGTTCTACAAAAGCGATTAGCAATCAATTCACTCTTGGGGACAGGCTTCTAAAGCATTTTGTTGCATGGATCTTGAGCCCCAAAATTGTACATGGATGCACCAGGGAAGCAACTCTGGTTGGCAGGGATAGCTCAGTGGTTTGAGCATTAGCCTACTAACCCCAGGGTTGTGAGTTCAATCCTTGAGGGGGCCACTGAGGGATCTGGGGCAAAATCAGTACTTGGTCCTGCTAGTGAAGACAGGGAGCTGGACTCAATGACCTTTCAAGGTCCCTTCCAGTTCTAGGAGATGGGATATCTCCATTAAATTAATTTGCTTTTAACTCCAAAGCAGACATGTGTTAGTGCCCCTCATTGTCAAAATAGTTCCTCAAAGCCTCTCTGATGCTAATAGCAGCCCTCTAGGCTCCTCTGACAGCCCTAGCATCTGGCTGTTCAAACTGTGCAGCCAAGTGCTCTGCCTCAGTGCCCCACACCCGGGAAGGAGGGATAGCTCAGTGGTCTGAGCATTGGCCTGCTAAACCCAGGGTTGTGAGTTCAATCCTTGAGGGGGGCCATTTGGGGATTTAGCTGGTCCTGCTTTCAGCAGGGGGTTGGACTAGAATCTAGATCTCCTGAGGTCCCTTCCAACCCTGATATTCTATGAAACATTGCATAATCTGTGTGAATCTAAAGGTGAAAAGTGCAGCACGTGGCTATGACCACAGGAATATTATCCTTGGCAAGGTCAAGCCTGCCCTTGAGACACCTCCAGCGAGCTTTCAAATGGCCAAAGACCCATGTGGCACTTGTTAAAACGCTCCTTGCTACTGTCCAGGTGTCCTGTGTAAGGTTTCATGAGCCAGCCCTGTAAGGGGTAAGCCAGATCTCCCAGGATTACTATGGGCATTTCCATATCCCCAACTGTGATGCTGTGGTCTGGAACGAAAGTCCCCCCCCCTGCAGCTTTCTGTACAGGCCACTGTTCCTGAAGATGCATGCATCATGCACCTTTCTAGACCAGTCTGCACTGATGTCTGTGAAACGCCCCTGGGGATCCACAAGTGCCTGCAACACCATGGAGAAGTATCCCTTCCTATTGATGTATTCTGAGGCAAGGTGTTCTGGTGCTAAAATTAGAATGTGTGTGCCATCAATCACCCCACCACAGTTAGGGAAACCCATTTCTGCAAAACCATGCACATTTCCCAGAGTCACGGTCCTCAGCACCAGGATGTGATTTATTGCCCTGCACACTTGGAGTAATATAGCCCCAACAGTGGACTTCCTCACTCCAAATTGATTTGCAACTGACCGGTAGCAGTCTGGATTCGCCAGCTTCCACACAGCAATTGCAACACCCTTCTCTACTGAAAGGGCAGCTCTCATTCTGGTGTCCTTGCACTGCAGGTCGGGGACCAACTCAGCAAATAGCTCCAGGAAAGTTGCTTTACGCATCCTAAAGTTCTGTACCCACTGGTCTTCATCCCAGACCTGCAAGACAATGTGATCCCACCAATCAGTGCTTGTTTCCCTAGTCCAAAAGTGACAGTTTACCATATGCAGCTGCTCTGTGAATGCCAAAAGCACGGATATGTTGCTGGTGTCCATATCACACTCAGGTGCCTGTGATTCATCCTCTGTCAGTAACTTTGCAAATAACTCTGCTGCTATGCGTGATGTCCTCATGACAGTTAAAAGCACATAGGAGAGAAGTGCGAGATCCATCCTCTCTCACTGTAAATGCTGACTCGCACTACAAAGACTGACAATTGGAAAAACAGTGCAAAAGGAAGCTAGAAACCATTGGAGGGCTGGGACACAAAGCAGTGCATGATAGGACATTTTGCACATCCCAGGATGTGCTGCACTACATTTCCACCTTCCCACAACACCTAGCGACAGATTGTGTCGCCAGGCACTGTGGAATACATACTCACAGTGCATTGCTCATGCTGTCGTCTGCAGCTTGGCCTCAGCTCCATGCATCATATTATATTTGGGTCTGCAACTGGCTAAGGTGGAAGCAGAGCTGTGGCACCAGCTATTAGCCACCTGATTTATTCTCCTTTGAGAAATACGAGGGGAAATTACTGCATGGTAGCGATGGAGAAACTGATCTGTCCTCGTCAGCGGCTGTATGCTCCTTTTTGCTATGGGGTTGTGCATGGGAATATATTTGTGTCTGGTTAATGACAACATATCCTTTGCTCATGACACAGTTTATGATGATTTTGTTTTTCCTTAATGTATAGGGCTCTCGGCCTTGTGTGCACTGTTTCTGTACTGATATTTTTCTACTATTAAAGCCAGCATGTGATGGGTTAAAACTGAACCCTTCTACAAATGTTCATGTACAGGATAAATGTCCTGATGCATGGTGCATTCATGTAATCTATTCAATTTATATATGAAAGAAAATCTGCCAAGCTTATCTATTGCAAAGTTAAATGGAGATCCCGTGGTGGCACTAACCAGATCTACCCTTTGCTCTTGTTTTCTTTCTGATAAATTTTTGTTTACCTTCTCCATTCTTGCTGCCCAGTGTGGTGGCTGGCACTATATGGACAATTAACTCCTACTGAACCTTTACTTGTCTCTAGATGGGCCATGCCTAAGCAGATCATGGTTAGGGTCGTGGAGTTGTATTTCTATGGCTGGCCATCTGGTTGTAGTTTGTTTTGAGATAAAGCAAAACATTGAATTTTTTAATTAGAACTAAGGTTTATCTTGCACTTAACTATACTATTGTTGGCCAAATAGGGCCCGTTTCCCCCCGGAGCTTACCTAATTACACCAAGGAGGCACGGAGAGACAAGAAGACGGGTACCAGGTCCTTTATTTGTCAGTCAGCTGAGAGGGTGCTCCCATCGGCTCATGCCAGAGGAGAGACACACCTTACATGGCCGAACAGGCCCTTTTTATAACCAGTAACAAACAACTCAGTTCTCATCCTTTTTACGTCATTATGCTGACCTATAGATAACAGGTTACACAGAATACATGTATTATTTTGGGGAGGGGGGATACAAGAGACATCTGTTGCGGATACATTTATCATGTTGAAGGGAGAACAAGGTACATCCCTTGACCCTTTGCACTAAATACCTTGGGGATATATGGGAAAGCGGCTACAAACTAACTATTTCTCTCTGTTCCCTCCTTATCTCTATTATTTCTGCTAATATGAGTGAAACTACAGCCATCTGCCAGAAACGCTGACCAATACATTTCTGCTTCAGCCTACTTCAGAGCATGTAAGCAGTTAGTATAGAAGTAGGTGAGAGTTCCCAAGATGGAGTCACTGTGGTTCACAGATAGGCCCAGAGCAAAAGAGCTTTATCGGCACTTTTGGCCTTCCACTTTCCCGAGTTACCTGGTAGCTATGCCTAGTGGATCCCAACACTATGACACTTTTTAAATGAACAGGTCACTTCTAAATAACTCGCTTGCAAAAAGTATTTAAAAATGCCTTTGGCGTTGGACCAATCATTCTAGTGAACTTGACTTTTTTTTTCTATGGTTTTGTAAGGATTGTAATAAAAGTTTGACTTAAAGTAGCTTAAAAATAAATCTGTTCTTATCAATTTAATATCTGGTACTTCGTCTATCTGAGGCCTATTACATGGATTTTTGGAACAGGGATATGGAATAGGAGCTTGCATTGCCTGCTACTGCAATACCTCAGGAACAGTACACCTCCCTTCAGGGAAACTATCAGTCTGGAAAAAAATAGGATGAAGGTATTGGTTTCGGTTTTCTCAGCCTACTGGAAATGTTGCGCTATGGATTCTTTTATTGTCTGCACATTGCAGAGCACCATACATAAATTAATCAGTTTAAACTTGTGTCTTTTCCCTTGCCTTTTTATGGTGATTAATGTAGTGGGAAATATTCCCAAGGAGAAAATGTTCACGAGTGCCTAAATCCCATTTTCAAAAGGCACTTAGTAGCCTAAGGGTTTGTCTACACTGAGAAGTTAATTCGGAACAAGATAGGATGTAAATTTAAAGCAGAATAGCTATTCCTGATTAACTCTGTTGGGATGCTCTCTTTCTTGAATAAAAGTCCTGTAAGGTCTGTGGCCTTTTTCTACAGTAAGAGGCAGCAGCAGCCATGAGCTAAGAAGCAGAAAGTCACATCCTCATATTCCATCAAAATTACCTCAAAACCGTGTAATATCAGGGTGTTAAGAAGGCACTCCAGTCTTAATAGCACCCACCATCACCATACTATATAAATGAACTGGGTCCAAAAGAAACCTAAAGCCAGGACATAGGCCAAGATCAGAGCTGCCAGACCTCAGCACCCTGCCAACTATATTGTGCAGAAGCAGCTGTCTGAGGTCTCAGATGATCTAATCTGGACTAGCCACCAAGAAAAATCTGTCTGCCTTATTGGGAGTGGTGATAATTGTATGTTTAGCATGCACATTGTGCTTTGGTAACTGTTAATAATTAGAGGTTAAGGATATTCCTGTGTAAGGCTCTTTCACTGGTAAAAGGCTCTGCAAACCTGCAGAAGAGTACAGCCTGAGCCCTAGGAACTGGGTAAGAATGAGTACTTAAATTAGCCAGGTTACATCATCAGCCCTAGGAACTGGGAATGGGTGGCCCTGAGCCCTAGGAACTGGGAAAAGGGTGGGGATACCCAAATTAACCGGGTTACACCTTGAGCCCATGGAAGTGTAAAGTTAGGGTGTCCTAGAGTGTGCAGATAACAGCACTTTATTCTGAATTAGCTGAGGCCACTTGCAAAATGGATTATTCTAGAATAAGAACATCTATGCAGGCAGTTAATCCAGAATAGCTATTCTAAAAGAACTTCCTGTGTATACAAGCCCTAAGTCTCATTTAAAGTCAGTGGACTTGCACTTTTGAAAATTTTCAGAGTAACAGCCGTGTTAGTCTGTATCCGCAAAAAGAAGAACAGGAGTACTTGTGGCACCTTAGAGACTAACAAATTTATTAGAGCATAAGCTTTCGTGGACTACAGCCCACTTCTTCGGATGCATATAGAATGGAACATATAATGAGGAGATATATATACACACATACAGAGAGCATAAACAGGTGGGAGTTGTCTTACCAACTAATTAGAGCATAAGCTTTCGTGGACTACAGCCCACTTCTTCGGATGCATATAGAATGGAACATATAATGAGGAGATATATATACACACATACAGAGAGCATAAACAGGTGGGAGTTGTCTTACCAACTTGTGACAGACCTGCGGGTGGCTATATTACAACAGAAAAACTTCAAAAACAGACTCCAAAGAGAGACTGCAGAGCTAGAATTGATATGCAAACTAGACACAATCAACTCCGGTTTGAATAAGGACTGGGAATGGCTGAGCCATTACAAACGTTGACTCTATCTCCCCTTGTAAGTACTCTCACACTTCTTATCACACTGTCTGTACTGGGCTAGCTTGATTATCACTTCAAAAGTTTTTTTTTTTTCTCTTAATTAATTGGCCTCTCAGAGTTGGTAAGACAACTCCCACCTGTTTATGCTCTCTGTATGTGTGTATATATATCTCCTCATTATATGTTCCATTCTATATGCATCCGAAGAAGTGGGCTGTAGTCCACGAAAGCTTATGCTCTAATAAATTTGTTAGTCTCTAAGGTGCCACAAGTACTCCTGTTCTTCTTTTTACTTTTGAAAATGTGACTTTGAACCCACACATTTAACTCCAGTGTGAATCAGGTGTCATGGTTCTTCCATTGACCTGCTTTGAGCGTCTGTGCCTTTGTTTTTCCATCTGTAAAATGGGAATAATACTCACAGGGGTATTGTAAAGATTAATCAATTCATGCCTGTAAAGCACTTTGGGATCCTTTGATGGTGTAACAGTTTTTGTTCGTGTTTTTCATATATATGTTTCTGACCCTTTTTGGAATTCTACTGAACGTAGTCTCTTCCCTCATGGCAGTGAGTAACATAGAACATCATGCACTTTGTTTCTTTAATAAAGAAAACAAAAAGTAAGATGGGAGAAGCTGGAACCGTGAAGGAAGGGTAATTGAATGGCTGTGACACACTGTACCACAAAGTAGCACCCTGTAAATCCCGCCCCCATCCATCATTCATATATGGTTGTGATCTTTCATACAAAGTGTGCCATGTAAGATATCATAGGAAAGGTCATGATCTGCTGAAACCCATTGCTCTGTCAAAATATGTATGGTATTTGTGTGTATGAAGTTGTGAGATTTTGTTGTACGGGTGTTACTGAAATACGTTGTGAGTTTGCAAGTCGTCCTTTGCCAGTTCTCCAGTGACAACAAAGGAGGTGACCCACATCCAGGTGGGCATTAAACAACCATTAATCAGCAGGGGAGTTGTAAGCAAGTGATTTACTTTACCCAAAAGTCCACCCTAGAAGATCAACAGGTTCCACAACTATAACACTCACACCACCGTCCTAAAAGCCCACGAGTCAGTGAGTAAGTAGCACACTGGACATCATGCCCTTGATGGACAGGTACCACAGTCTCACCCTGACCATTCGCTAAAGGAGGTGCTCCAATCATGAGTCAGGCCTCCAAAACTCATGAGATTGATTATCTACAATCTAGTGATTTATAAGCCAATCATTTGGCATTCTTTTTATTTGTCTTCTGTTTGAGCCTTTAGGTCATACTCAGGTCACATTTTTAAGCTTTTTTCCTCTAACCATGAGAGCTAGAAACTTTTTTTTTTTAATTAAAGTGGATATTCTCACATACTCATATGACTTCAGGAACAGAGGCTTTAAGAAAAATACCTAAGATGTGTGGGGAAAAAAATTGCAAGAGTTGGCAACGCTGATTTATCACAGTAGATTTGGGCTATCAAAGCACACAACAAAAGGCCTGTCCACACTAAGGAAATTTCCCCCCAAATGCTAACTGGTTCTGCTTAGAATTAGAGTTACCCCAGGACTGACATAGTCCCATTCAGACTGTAGAAAGTTGAAATTTGCATATATTCTGTGTAACAATAACAACAACAACAACAACCCTTTGCCCTTCTCTAGCACATTCCATCTGGGAATATCTGAAAGCTATAAAAACACTAAGTGTCATGATATCCTGGTGAGGAAGGTAAGGGATATGAATGGATCATTTCACCCACCACTGAAATGCTGTCACCTTTGGGTAGATGTGACAGAATGTACCCGTGTCCACACCCTAAGCACTGTTGTAATAATCTTTGTACAAAGTATGCCTTGTGAGCTATCACCTGAAAACTCATAATTTGGGGTCAATATTGTCCTGATAAAATATGTGGCAACATTGTATGCGGAGTTATAAGATGTCCCTGTACAGTGTTATTAACACATGTTCTAAACCATAGAAGAAATTGGCAAACAGATCTGGCTCAAACAAAGGACTGTGTGCCCTGTTTTATTTGCACCTAAGCAGTAAACAGAGTCATCATGCCGGCAGGGTAGATCCCATTGTGCTAGTTCCAACACAGAACAAAGACAGTCCCTGCCAGAGAACTTACATACAAAATCAGGTTTGATACCACTTCAGTAATATCCTGCTGATTATTTTTATTCGCTCTACACAGAACTGAGGGATGGAGTTAATTCTGTAAATAATCTTTAAGCGACTTCCATCCTCCCTTCTGCTGTGTTTTTTTTCCCCCTCTTTCTTTCCTCTTTCCTTTGAGGTCTGTAATTGAGTGACTAGGGAGGCTGATGTGTTCTCTGACTGTTTTTTGAAAAAACCTCCCTAATCACTCAATTACAGACCTCAAAGTCGCAATACTCCAACAAAAAAAACCTTCAAAAACAGACTCCAATGAGAAACTGCAGAATTGGAATTAATTTGCAAACTGGACACTATTAAATTAGGCTTGAATAAAGACTGGGAGTGGATGGTAAAAACTATTTCCCCCTGCTAATTTTTTTCCCCTACTGTTACTCACACCTTCTTGTCAACTGTTGGAAATGGGCCATCCTGATTATCACTACAAAAGTTTTTTTTCTCCTGCTGGTAATAGCCCACCTTAATTGATTACTCTCCTTACAGTTGGTATGGCAACACCCATTTTTTCATGTTCTGTGTGTGTGTGTGTGTGTGTGTGTATTGTGTGTGTGTGTATATATATATATATATATATATATATATATATATACACACACACACACACACACCTATCTTCCTACTGTATTTTCCACTGCATGCATCCGATGAAGTGGGTTTTAGACCACGAAAGCTTATGCTTAAATAAATTTGTTAGTCTCCAAGGTGCCACAAGTACTCCTGTTCTTTTTTCTCAAGTATGTCGTTGTCATGTGCAAAACTATGGGGTTAGGAGGGCTGCATGAAATTTCAATGTAAGCCTCAACTTTTTGGCTAATGGTGCCAGTTGAAAACAGGTCTCTGGTCTTCCATGATGTCCAACCTCAGAAGGTTTTGAAATACCCCCTGCTGGCCAACACCCTGAAAGCCCAGGGCTATAAGGTCCAGATCCACACCCTGGTTGTAGGAGCCCTGGGCATGTGGGCCACCCCACAACGACTCGGTGCTGAGAGCATGTGGAGTCAGTCTCAGTACTAGGACAAGTAAACGAGACCAGCAGATTCCTTCTCTAATGAACCAAGGGATGCACCCCACCCATGTACCTATTCGCTACACCAGTGGTTCCCAAACTTTAACAATCTATGAACCCCTTTCACTAAAATGTCATGTCTCGTGAACCCCGTACTAAAAATGAATATTTTCAGGGATTTTCTCCTTTACCCGAGTATAAATTATAAAAGCAGTGATTTTGGAAATATAAAATTTGTTTTTATGACATGCTTATTACACACTATTTAGTATTAATCATTATATATCATTACAGTATTTGTATTGCATTATGAAAATGGCAACACTCTTAAGATCTCACTTTCGTAGCCTGTATCACTTTGAATAAGCCTGTTATAAGACAAGGCTCCTATATTTAATCAAGGAGTATCAGATGTGAAACAGCATGAAGGTATTTAAGAAGCCAACTCAAAGAGCTACTCCTACACAAGCATTCAAGTCTTGAGCAGTCCAGAAGAACAACACACATTACAATAAAGCTTAAACTTGTTCTTCATAATAATTTTAAAAACAATACTAGCTGCCTATTTCATTTTAAAAACAGCAAAAGATATCCACCTTTTCTTATAAGGAGTCTTGACGTTTAAATCTCCTCAGTGTGATAGATATGCTTGCTTTGATCTGCTTAGCTCTTGGAAGTGCAGGGGCTCCAGGCTGCCGACCCTGTGCTGCCCAAGGTCCCTAGGGACAGCTCTGTCCGGCATTAGGGAATTTTGTCCCCCAGAACCCTCTGTAACATTTCACAAACCCCCCAGGGGCTCATGAACCCCAGTTTGGGAACCACTGGGGTACACCAATAGTGACTTGGACTCTAAATACATTCTACGGGTGATGTCATGTAATGGGGCTTGGCCGCGGTTCATCCCTCAGCGGGGCTGTGGGGTATCCTACCGCCTCGCTCTAGTTCACGGTCAGTCCTGGTCCTGCAGTAGTGGGGGACAGCAAACCCACTGTTAAGGGCTCAGGCCCTTTAGGCCAGGGCTAGGGTGACCAGATAGCAAGTGTGGAAAAATCAGGACGGGAGTGGGGGGTAATAGGAGCCTATATAAGAAAACGACCCAAAAATCAGGACTGTCCCTATAAAACCAGGACATCTGGTCACCCTAGCCAGGGCTGAGTCAACAGTTCTGTAGCAGCCCAGGCCCTAGGGCAGGGCAGGGCAGCAACCAAACAGTCAGGAACTCAGGCCCTTAAGCAGGGGCTGAGTCAATAAGCAAGAGATCCCAGCCTCTCTAGGCCAGGAGTTTCTGACTGTTTGGTTGCTGCCCTGCCCTGACCTAGGGCCTGGGCTGCTACAGAACTGTTGACTGAGCCCTTAACAGTGGGTTTGCTGTCCCCCACTACTGCAGGACCAGTAGGGGCCGCGATCGGCCGAACCTGCCGCGTCAGCAGGTAAATAAACTGGCCTGGCCCGCTAAGGTGCTTACCCTGGCAAGCCGTATGCCAAACGTTGCCGACCCCTGCTTTAAAAACTCCCATACCCTAATCTGGGTCTACGCTGATTATGTACTATGTATGTATCTTGTGAACCTTGTAACCAATACTTGTAATCTCTCATAACTCAAGCCTGACCCCAGATGTACAGGACCCTCCTTAACTGTGTAAACTTGATTTTAAACATTAGCTGTAATACAATTTTTAAATCTGTTCTTATCAGTTTAATATCTGATACATCTTCTATTTGAGGACTATATATTACATGGATTTTTGGAACAGGGAGATGGAATAGGAGCTTGCTCCATCCACTCCACGCATTGACCTGGTATTGCAGTATCTCCAGGAACGGTGCATCTCCCCCCAGGGAGACTATGGTGGTTACAAAATAGAATTTGTTTTAACTCTGAAACTCTTCTTTTTATAACCCCTTTATTCTGATATTTTTAGGATGTGGGTTTATTGATGTTGTTATTTTGTGTGAGTTTATAGCCAAGTTTCTGTGTGTCACTGGAGGAGTTTTAAAAAGCTGGGATTCCACTTTGTGCGGTGAATGCTTCCAGCAGTGTGAGGAACAAATGAGGGAGGGTCTGTCACAGAGATACTTATTTTTTTATAATGTTGAAGCTCGCCTGTATATAAATAACTGCATAGATAATGATATGGATTTGGTTGTATTCTTCTCCCCACTCAACACCTGGTCCAGTAATCTTGGTTTGGAAACTCAAGTGAAGGCACTACATGTCAACTGCACCCAGCACACAGGGGCCCCAATTCTCCACAATACAAGTTCAAAACACTAATACTTAACTTCTGGTTCTTACCCTGTGGCTTGGGACAGGACACTGCAGGTGGCTGCCCCTTCCCAATTGCTCTGCAGAGTGAAGATTAAGCTATTTACCTCCTCTCCAGGGAGCTTTGGGAGGAGTGTACATCATGTGCAGCTGTGAAGTGCTCAGTGTTACTCTCCTGTGAAAGGCTGGTTTGTGGGGTCTGATGTACCCATGCGCTCAGGGAGAGAGCTGCTCCTCCCTTGCAGTGATTTGTTTTTCCACCAAGCTTTGAAATCACAACCAGCAAATGCGCCAGAGCTCCACAACCCCAATGGTAGAGAGGTGGCGGCAGCTGCCAAAAGTGAAGCGAGCGCTGGAGACTGAGGCCTTGGCTACACTAGCGCTGTAACTTGCTGCACTCAGGGGTGTGAAAACGCCCCTCCCGAGTGCAGCGAGCACGGCGCTGTAAAGCACCAGTGTAATCAGAGCCTGCAGCGCTGCACGCTCCCTCGCGGCGCTGCAAGCTACTCCCTTCGGAGAGGTGGAATACTTAGAGCGCTGCGAGAAAGCTCTTGCAGCGCTGGCGGCGCGACTACACTCGCGCTTCATAGCACTGCCGCGGCAGAGCTGGGAAGTCCTGAGTGTAGCCAAGGCCTGAGCAGAACTAGCTGTTGGGACCCCCACGCAGGGCTTGTCTACATGAGGGAATTGACTGGCCTCCTGTAAGCAGAGTAACCACTGCGCTTAGCTATTCCAGTATAACCCCCCCATGGAGGGAGCCATTTCGGGGGTGGGGCTCCCCAGGGTTCCTGCTCGGTCTTTGGGAGGAACCAGACACGGTCCCTGGAGGTGAGCAGAGGCCGAGCTGGAGCGAGTTTCTGCTGGGGGTGGGTCAACCAGAGCAGAGGGGACTCAGGGATCCTGCAGGTAATTCCGGGGGGGGGGGGGAGACCCGCGGAGGACCCTGAGGAGAGGACAATGGGGAGAGGGGAGGAGATTCCCAAGGAGGGAGGGAGGAGGAACGGGTTCCTCTCCCTCCTCCGCTCTGCCACTGCGAACAAAGGACCAACGATAAAACCACAGTAGCACCCGCCAAACTCACACGCACAACCCCAGGGCGCATGCCCGCTCATCACCAGCCCACGTACGTAAACATCCCCTCACCAACAGTAGAGCGCATGCGCACTGAGATTCTCGTGCATTCCCTCATCTCCTGCGCATGCAGGTTACTGCTCATCCCGCCACTTCTATAAGCATGCGCCTTCAGGCACTCGAGCATTCCGCTTCCTCCCTGCGCATGCGTACTCAGGCTTCCGTTTTATTTCCCCCTATGCTTACTTTCTTATATTCCGTCGCTTCTTCGTTTTCCTCACCCACCTTATTCGTATTGCGCATGCGTGAACGTCAACGTACCACCGCCCCCCACCGGGCATAAGCGTTGAGTTTCCCGCGACCCTCTCGTTGCACATGCGCATTCGGCTTCCTTCTGAGAAAGGGGCATTTCCCAGCATACCCCTGGCTCCTGGGTATTTAAGCCCCGTCTGGGGGTAAACTCGGCCATTTGCTCAGCTGCTGCTGGCGCGAGATCGTGGGGTGAGTGGGTTGGGGGCAATCTGCAGCCATGCGGCTCCGCATCGGGAGCTCCTCCTGTGGCGCGGGCGGCTGCTGCCCGCGGTTCCCCGGGGATCTTGGGAGAGAGTGACCGCGCACCGGGCTGGGAGCTGCGTCCCGCGGGGTGGGAGGCGCGGGCAGGCTCCGCCGCCATGTTGTGAGCCATGTGGTTAGGGTGACCAGATGTCCCGATATTTGAGGCTTTTTTAATATGGGCTCCTATTACCCTCCCACCCCGTCCTGATTTTTCACACTTACTAGCTGGTCACCCTACATGTTGCGGATGGAGCTGGGGGCGGGTGCTGCTGTGAGGAGCGGGGGGAGGCTGGGGACCCCCATAGGCGACCCGTAACTCTGTGGTGGGGATACGTGACCCGCCCCGTGTGTCGCCTCTGCTGCCCCCTTCTCCCCGGACCTTTTGCCTGCTGCCCTGCTCGTTTCCCGCTCCCCGCCCGCAGCGTTCCGCCCGGCGGCCCCGGGAAACCCTCCCACGCCGCCCGCTGCTGAGGAGGGGTGGATCCCTGCGCGTGACAAAGCCGCCTGGAGCGCGGGCCAGGAGCCTCTCCGCCGCTCGGGAAAGCGCTGGAGTGGGTGGGGGCTAGTTCTCTGCAGGAGCCCTGTTCACGGGCTGAGCGCCCTGGCCGCCTGGCCCTGCCCCCGCCATGTGTCAGAGGCACCCGCCACGTGCGGCATCGCTCCTCCTGCAGGGGGCGCTCCCCCCCGGCCACCTCTGGTCGGGACCCCCTTGCAATCTGTTTCCTGGGGCACAAGGCTTAACCCCATCCTGCCCTTGCTGCAGGCAGCCTGAAGGCCTTCACCAGCAATGTGGGTGGGAAGGGAGAGGAGCAGCTTCCTACCGTGGGGGTGGGCGGCGGCTGTTCTCTCTATGATGAGACTTATCACAGACCTGTGCTGACAGCCCTGTGAGGACCCCAAATAAATCTGAGGAGAACAGACTTGCCTCCACCCCTGTTGCCAGGGCTATGCAGGGCAGCCATGCCATGATACTGGGGACCATCAGGGAGCTTGCCCATGTTGGGGTGTAGTTGCCCACTTTGCCATGGGGACCATATGTCTATTCCATATTCCTAATGCTGTTTCTTTGTATGCAGGGTTTAAAGCTCGTGAGTGCTTGCTAGGTGAGTTGCAAATGCCTTCATGTATGCTGGAGCTTGTGTAGCACTGGTTAGAGATGCACCTCCTCACCCATTCAAACTCCTTCACAGGGCTCAGCCCAGCTCCCAGGGGCAGGTGTTTCTGGTATTTGGGACATTTAGGGTGGCCATAGAGTCCATGGCTAAATTTATAAGGCCATAGTGTCATACTGTCTGATGTCTAAATGACTGAAATTCCCAGATGCTTGCCTGGCATAGAAAGCTAGCCAAGTGGGAGTCGGGCATGCTACGGGGTGGTGGTGACATGTCACTGTTAATGCAGCATATCATTGCTGTTAATTGGATGCCTGGTCTTGGGAGGAGGGTGGTGTATGAAGTGCTGCAAAGATGATAAATGCTGAACTCTCTCTTTCTGAGACTTCAGTGGAGAAAATCTTTACCAGATTCTGAGTGGCACTGACTTTAGCTCAGGTAGGTGTGGATTACATTTAGGTCCCTGTGGCCTGGTACTTCAGCCCTGCAGGGAGTGGAGCAGCCCCTTGTTGAACAGCAGCTGAAGAGAGCATATGCCCACATTGCCCTTAACATAGGGAGTGGGTAGACCAGGTTGTAGGAATGGTGCTCTTATAGGAGGAGAGTCAGTGATTGCATGTTAAGGTTCATATGTGTCTCTTTTTTCAGACATGGGTCTTACCAGTCATGTGCATCTGCAGCCTCTTCACATGTGAGTAGTTGAGCTTTTTCCATCTCTGATGAAAATGATACATAGAACATGGGGTGGTCTACACAGGGGAAACCAGCTCCATTACACCATGGTGAGGGTGCAGCTGTCTTCCCTAATGTGGCTAGGATGGGAGCAGGGATACATATTGTTGCCTTGGGGCTTGAGTGGAGCCTCATCCACTGACTCACTGTCTGCTCGGTTTGTCTCCTGTGTGGAACAGCCTTGCCTCTCCAAATATGCATCCCTCTTAGACCAGCAGAAACTGTGCCCTGCTTGGAATGATGGCTGGGCAGGATGGAGGGGGATGGTCAGTGCTGGCTTGGGATCTGTGTGTATTGGACTGATCCAAACTTCTACTTCCTCCTCGCTGCAGCAGAGCTGTCCACCATGTTTTGAGTTTTCAGTAAATGGTAGTGCATGCTAGGGTAGCATCTAGGGGTGTGTGTGTGTGGGGGGGGTTCCCCTCTGAGGATGGGGATTTGTGGCTCCACAGATGGCTCTGACCATTCCTGTGTGCCTGGCAGCTCAATCCTCTACCCAGCTTGAGGACTGCTGCAGTGGTTGGTCAGTATAGGCTGCAAGGTGGGTCTATTTCCCTTGGACACACAGTCAAGCTTCTGCTCCCCTGCTGTTCAGTGATGAATGCAAACAGACAAGCATATGGCTGAGTGTCTGTGATGCCAGCTTACTTCTGAGAACTTGAAGATCATCCTTGGGGAGGGATTTTTGGTCTAGGAATAGGGTTAACCTGCCCTTTCTGTTTCAGGTTACCCCCACCCCCAGATGGAGTCCGGCCTCATATACAGGTAGGTTTAGGAGCCCTGCTAAGGCTCTGTGTGCTGAGCATTCCCTTCCAGGTATATCAGTGCCCAAGCCCCCTTGCCATGTGATCTGAACCAGTTCCTCTGAAAAGTTTTGAAGAACATTGGTCAATAAGCATGTTAGAGTTCTGATGGCAGCTGGCCCTTGGGCCAAAGATGCTGCTCATTCAGACACCTGTCTCACAGGGCTCTCTGCTTTCCCTCTAGGTGAACTCCTCCTGGGGGTGAATGCCTGTCTCAGGTAAATGCATCTCCTACACAGTGTCCCTAGCATGGTAGAGCCTAGCCAGTTCCCCTTCTGTAGCTTTGGGATGGGCCATTACTTTGACAGTTGGCAAGTGGCAGTTTGAAAGGATGACACAATGTTAGCTGGACGACACTTGTCTCATGGCATTTGAGTTACCAAAGCCCTGATCAGACTGCTCTGGCTCTGCTCCAATGAGCTGTGCCCCATTCCTGTGCTCACTGACCTGATTCTCTTCTCTGTACAGGTGAGATGTCTTGATCTGGGAAGGGTGAGTGACCTACACCGTCCTAGTGCCCCCTCTGTCCACTATCCCAATGAGGAAACTTGTGCCTATCTTACTGTCTGTTCTGGTACCAGAACCTGCAAAGGTGAACCCACTGGTACCTGCAGCATGAGAGGAGGAGAACATGCTCCAAGAGGAACAGTCTGATGGGACATTGGGCTGGGTCTGACATTGTTCCCTGAGTGTAATGGCTAATTAACCCACACCTTTTGCCCCATAACACTGTGCTCTGCACACTGCCATCTCAGGCAGGAGAAGCATCCTGTAAAACAGCAAGGGGAGAGGGATGTACTCCCAGTGCACCTTGTATCTGAGCAATGGGGTGATGGAATACCACTGAGCAGAGAGCAAACACTAATCAGATGCTCTGGTTCTTTTCAGGTGCCTGGAGTGAGAGTCTTGGCCAGCTCCTGACCCAGCTGCCCAGGTAAGGGTGTGCACAGATCATCAGCTGATGATGGGTGGGGCTCAGTCCTAGTTGCCTGTTCCCACTGACATGATGAACTCACTTTGGAATCTCGTTCGGCTGAACATTGCTGTTGAGACTCTGACTCTGAGGCTTGGTGATGAACAGGCTGCAGGCTTTGCCTCATCAGGAAGCTTATTCCGGGGATGCAAGTTTAGAATTCAAGGCCTCAAGGATTCAGATCAAATAACCTCTTTCCCCTAGGTTAAAGATGCTGGAGTTGATGGCTCCACTGCACTGAGTCACAGGTAAGTGCCCTTCAGCTCTCTCCAGGGCTCTTTGCAAATGTCCCTTGCATAGAAGCATGTGTAAGAGACCAGATGCTGCAGTTCTCCCTGTACAGCTCTGCCTGTCTGGGGCATGCGTTGCAAATATCACTGAGATCAAATTTTCCTCCCCAAACAACTGGGACAAGGGGCATGGAGGGAGTAGGGCTTCGTTGTGGTGTCAGGGCAGCCAGCTCTGGGTGTTTAAACCGGTCGTGATAGTGCCGAGGGGGCCTAGTCAGCACCCAGTTGTGGCAGGCATGATACTGTGCTGTCTTGTGGGGTAAAAGGTGCTCACTGCAGTTTTAATGATGAGCCAAACTAGCTCACTTTGATTTACTATAAACATGAAAATATTTGAACAACTGAGAAACTGCACAGAGCAGGGGATGAGTTTGGGGCATCTGTGCTGGGGAGTAGCTGACTGGGTTGTCTTGTTCCAGCAGGTAGCCAGAGGCCTGTGGTCTGAAGTGCCTGGAATGGTGAGTGAGTGATGGGCCTAGGGGTGTAAAGGAGGGATAGGCAAGGGGAGCTAAGCAGAGATCACACCTGCCCCTCGCTGTAAGCTGAATGGCAAGCTCTGCCCTATGGCAGGGGTCCTGTCCCATTCTCTGGCTCCTCAGTGATGAGACCCCTACCGCCCCAGTCTGATCCCCATGACTGAGTGGTTCCCTCTGAGGCCAGGAGCCTGGTAGCAGTGTGGGTTGAGAACATGGTGGCCTGCTCCTTGCACAGCCCTCCAACAGTTGTTTGTTTGGTTTCAGGAGCCTTGGATTTCCTGCCAGGGAATGGGCAGTCAGCCATTGGAGCTGCAGGTAGGCTGATAAGCACCAATTGGGGAAGGGACTGATAGAGAGGAGCTCTGCTCCCTCCATAGCAATACAGGTGGGTGAGAGGTAGGTAGGTAGGTGCCATGTCCTGATGAGGAAACCAGGTCACGTCTTACTGTCCATGCTGGTCCAGAACCTGCCAAGGTTGAACCCACTGGGCCGGTGGAGAGAGAGGAGGAAACTCTGTTCCAAAAGGAACAGTCTGATGGGACTTCGGCAGCATTGGGGTGAGGGGTGGGGTATGCCATGGGAAGCAGCTCTCCTGCAATTCTCCCCTTGTTTCTCATAGGGCTGCCTGGAAGCATGGCTCATCCGAGCACTGCAGGTGAGTGTAATTGCCACTGACTCTGTACTTGCTCCCTGTGTGCTGATCCTCTCCCACATCCGGGGATGAGCTGTCTCACTCCTTGTGCTGGTGCGCCCGCCTCATAGCATGGTGCCTTCTGCTGGCATTGACTAGCTCCCCCTCTCCCCCCCCCACACAACCCTTTCCCTTTCCTCAGGCATGAGGTTGAGTATATGATGAGCACTTACCGCCCCAGTCTGATGCTGGTGACTGACTGGTACTTTCTGACGCTTGACCCTGGGGGTCTGTCTGCCCCTGGCCAGGGGCACTCCTCTCACTGGTCTCCTTCCCTCCTGCAGGTTGGAGCATGTGGGCCAGATGCAGCTTTTCCATCACACCTGCCTCCAGGAAGAGCTCTCTGCTGAGCTGTGACAAACCCAGCAGCAGCTTAGTGTTGGTGGGGGCAGTCGGCCCCTTAGTGTGTGTAGTTCTGTGTGTACTGATGGTTAAATAAAACATCTCTGCACAGAGCAGCTGGAGCCTTGGTGTCATGTTGGGCCTCGGAGTGTGCATCACAAGTCCTGCTGGGGGCGTGAGCTGGCTGGTGTCATGCTGGGGAGGAGGGAGTTACTAGGTGGAGTTAGGGCCCTGCTCACCCATACCTGCAGTGATGGGGTACAGCTCTCTGGATGAAGCTTAGAGGTGGGCTGGGCTCTCTTATGCTAAAGAAAAGGAGCCTCATTCTGGCTTCATGCCAGCTGGCCCATGGGGCTCCTGTCTCCACAAGGGGCAGAGTTGCTGGTTTGTGCCTAAGCTGTCCTGCATCCTAGTGACTGAGGCTAGTACTCCTGCCATGCCACAGCAGGCTGTCTCCATCCCCAGCTAACAGCTGAGGCAGGACACTAAATGCACTCTCAGCCCTTGCATAGCCTGAAGTTGTACCGCCCACAATGGCAGGGTTGTGGGCACATCTCTGTCCTTGGTTTCAGCCAGTGTGCTGAGCAGGAGCAATGTCCAGTACCTGACTGCTGTGTGACAGGGCTGGAATGAGTCATGCTGAGGGGACTCCTGGCGTGTCGTCAGTCTTTCCTCCATCCTGCCTTGGCCTGACCTCCCTGCAAGCCCTAGAACTGACCTGTGCACAGGCAAGTGAGTTTAAACTCCTCTTGGCTCACTCAGCTTTAATTGAGTGGCTGAGTTGGAGGGGGTGAAGCTGGTGGAACTAGGCCACAGGTCTGTCCTAGCTCAGAGTGCTCTACTTCCTGTCAAGGGTTCTTGGATATCCCTAAGGTGCACTGCCCATGCCTCCCTTCTCTGGTGTATTAACCCTTATGCACCTGAGTGGGAACCCAATACAACCTACTTTACAGGCCCAAAGGGGTGGAGTCCTGCTTGGGTACAGCTGGGAACAGAACCCTAGTTCACGGTGTGTCTATCCACTCCTTGGGATTGTCATGTGAGGGGCTGTACTAGGATGGTGCAATAACAGCTGCTGGTGCCAGCATAGCCAGAGCAGTAGCTGAGCTGGTTCTAAGCTGCTGCACACAGATGCAACCACATAGAGGTTCCACCTGATACGCGTTGGGTACTTCTGCAATGGCAGGCTTGCAACTCCCTGCAGGGTAGCTGTATAAGCCAGAGCTGAGCAAGGCCCTGACCCTCATACAACAGCTCCTAGTTCTGCCTCTGTAATGCAGGGTGAAGGATGTGGTGTAGTTGTAGCTGTGTCAGTCTCAGGATATTGTTGAGTCAGGCATACTAGCCTTCTGCAACACAGACTCAGGGTCTGGGCCAGGCCCTAAAGCTGCAGATTTAACTGAAAACAGATCAGCAGGTTACCTGGCTCTAGCACCCAGACACCCAGTTCCCCATGCTATCCAAACCCCAAATAAATCCATTATACTCTGTATAAAGCTTATACAGGGTAAACTCATAAATTGTCAGATTTCAGAGTAGCAGCTGTATTAGTCTGTATCCGCAAAAAGAACAGGAGTACTTGTGGCACCTTAGAGACTAACAAATTTATTAGAGCATAAGCTTTTGTGGGCTACTGCCCACTTCTTTGGATGCATGTAGAGTGCAACATATTGAAGGAATATATACACACACATACAGAGAGCATGAACAGGTGAGAGTTGTTTTACCAACTCCGAGAGGCCAATTAAGTAAGAGAAACAAATTTTTTTGAAGTGATAATCAAGATATCAAACTGTCTGTACTGGGCTAAGAAGTGTGAGAATACTTACAAGGCTGAGCCATTACAAACATTGAATCGATCTCCCCTTGTAAGTATTCTCACACTTATCAATATATATCTGAAACCTGTCATTAATAAGTGATTTTTATTAAGTATAAAAATTAGGATTTAAGTGGTTTCAAGTAATAGAACAACACAAGCCACCAAGCCCAATAAAGCAAAAACATGCAACTGATTATAGGTACTATCTCACCCTCAGCAATGTTCCAATATGCTTCTTTCACACACTAGACTCCTTCCTAGTCTGGGCCCAGTCCTTTCCCCAATACAGTCCTTATTAGTTCCAGCAGACTTCTCAGGTGGTAACTAGGGGTTTTCTCATGACTGGCCACCTTTGTTCTGCTCTACCCCCCCCTTTTTTTTTTTTTTATAGCTTTGGCACAAGGTGAGAGTCCTTTGTTTCTCTGGGTCCACACCCCTCCTAAATGGAAAAGTACCAGATTTAAGATGGATTCCAGTGTCGGGTGACATGATCACATGTCGTGTGAGACCTCAGCCTCCATTACATAGGAAGGTTTGCATGTAAACAAAGACATTTACAGTTCATTGATTCTGAAGCACCCTTACGTACTTCCACTTAATATGTTTACATCAGTAATACAAGTTTATATCTTATTCTCCGAACTTCAGACATAGAAATAATTCATGCAAACAACTAGGAAGAACAAAGATTATAAACTTTATAATGATACCTTACAAGAGACCTTTTGCATAAAGCATATTCCAGTTACATCATATTCACATTCATAAGCATATTTTCATAAAGCATATGGAGTGCAATGTCACAGTAATATCTTATTGGACCAATTTCTCTGGGTAAGAGAAGCTTTTGAGCCACACCGAGCCCTTCTTCAGGGTGAAGGAAACTTTCCTCCCTTGTATTTAGTTTGGGCCCACCCTGCTCCAGGACCACTGAGGAGCCCATGGCTATGATGGGCTGGGACCCTCTGCCCAAACCCTGGCTGGGAAGCTGAGAGATCTGTGCTCCAAGAGCTGCCCCGGGGCAGGTGTGTGGCCTTGCCTAGGTTGTCATATGCTAGGGCTAAAGTGTGGATTCTACAGCTCATAGAGAAGAAAGAGCTGTGGGATGGGGCCAAGCTTCTCCTGCTAGGCTCAGACTCCTTTGGGTGCCTGATGAGCTTAGAGCTGGGCTGGCCCCCCTCATGCTGAAGAAATTCTGGTTTGCACATGCCACAGAGTATTAGGGGTCTCTCCCTGCCCCCTCAAGGTACAGAGGTGCTGGCTTGGCACCTGAGCTGTGTGGGATGCCTGTAGCCAAAGCTGCCTGGGTATAGCAATCTCCCCAGTGGGCAGAGCTGTGAGTTACCAGCTCTCTTCCTCCCCACTCAGACTCTGCTGGGGAGCCCCTGCAGCTGGCCATCTGGCTGATGGGTTCCTGGGTGCAGGAGATGCTGTGAACAGGGAGAGGTTAACCTGTCTGAGCCTGTCGCAGCAGCTGCCTGCCTGACCTTGGGGAGCCCAGGATTAACTCAGGCAAACTCCCACCTCAGCCAAACCTGCTGCTAAAAGGGGCCTTGGCAGCCAGCCCTAGGCTCGCATCTGTCAGGGCAGAACCAAGTAGCTGAGACCTGCTCACCATGGTGGCAGCCACTTTGGGCTCTGTGGGAGGGGAGCTAGCTATGCCAGCACACAGCAGCAGCGGGCACTGTGCCCACTTGAGCAGGCCCCAGTGCCTAGGCAGTGTCTATTCTCTGCTGCTACTGAAGGCAGGGAAGGTGAAAGCTGAGTGAGGGGCAGCTACGTGAGCCAGGTGTATGTGTGGTCTGTGCTCACATACTGGGACCAACAGAGGAAGCTGCAGGGACAGTGAAAGCCTCTCCATGCCTGTTTCTCTGGGGAAGCTTCTCTACCTTGCTGTCACCCTTCTGCAGGGGAACTGGGGGGCAGGGTGGTGTCCTGAGGAACTGGGATAGGAGGACATAAGTCCCAGGCACTGAGGGATCAAATGCAGCAGCTGGCAAGGTATAGGGCCCAAACTTTGGGGTTGGGTTATGTGGGGCCTTGGGCTCAGGCATGGGAGGGGAGGTTTGGAAGCTGGGGTGGTGCAGATGCAGGGTCAGGTCTTGGGCTCTGGGATGGGGTGCTGGGATGCAGGCTCAGCCCTTCGTAACAGGTTTCTCCCTCTGCAGGTGTGGTGCTCATGAGTACTGCTGTGTCTCTAATGCCAGGAGGGTGAGAGTCTGGCCAAGATCTTTGTGGTGGTGGACCTGGAGGTGCTCCCTAGAGAGAAGATGGCTTCCCCCTTCAAGCTCATTGCGCACACACACACCATTCTCCCCAGAGGCACCTGCAGGGATGCATGGGCAGTGGGGACCTGGGGCTGCTAAGCCAACATGCCTGCTTTCGCTTTGCTGTCACCAGGCCATTCCAGGAGGCGGAGGGTGTGGATTAGCTCTGTGTCTGGGCCATGTGCCCTGGAGGTGCTGCCTGCCCAGCCCTGCTCCTGGCATTACACTGACCACCCTTCCTGGCCATACTCAGGAAGGCAGCTGATGCACAGGCTCTGGAAAGCAGGAACCCAACAAGCCACTGCTCTTGCTCTGGCTTTGCTGAGACTCCCATGGTCTGCTGGATCTGATGGGAGGAACTGGGCTCTGCGGAGGAGGGGCCTAGACAGACTGTGACCCCATAAGGGATGGTATTTGTGCTGCTCCTTATGGGGTGGGGGAAGAATGCACAATGAACAGGCAGCAGGCGGGAACGTTGCGAGTAGAACTAGGTGTAGGCAGGAAAGGGTTCGGTGAGACACCACGGAGCGGAAGCAAACCCGGCCCAGGCCTGTCACGAATCGCGAAGTCTAACATCCGGCTTCCGGCGTAATACTGTAAGCGGTCCGGCCCCGCACCACTTCCCTCCTCTTTTAGCACATTCTGGCCCACCAGGACAGCCAGAAGGGAGCGAGCCGGAGCGGATAGAGAGAGGTAGCGGGGCAAGATGGCGTCTTCTGCGCGGTGGAATCACGTGTGGGTTGGATCCGAGACTGGCATCCTGAAAGGTATCGGGGAGGGCGGCCGTGATGGGGGGGGGCTTGTCCCAGTCTCTTCTCCCTGCCTCCGGCTGTGACCATTTTTCGTCTCTTTCCTAGGGGTGAACCTGCGGCGGAGACAGGCCACCAATTATGTGGCGGCCTCGGCACTGCGCCGGGATGAGGGCGTCTGCGCCATGTGCTGGGGGGACCCCTCCGAGTCCGAGGTGAGGGGCCCGGGGCGGCGGCGGGAGGGGCTGCAGCCGAAGGGCTGGGGCGGCGGGGGGAGGGGCTGCAGTTGGGGGCGCCCCCTGACCACTCTCCTTCCCCAGATCCTCGTCGGCTGCCTGGATCGGTCGGTGAAGCTGTTCAGCACCGAGAAGGGAAAGTTCACAGAGTCGCGGCAATGTCTGGGCGGGGAGGGCTCGTTCTGCGGCCTGGCCGTGCACGACAGGTGGGTCCCGCGCCCCGAACCAGGCAGCTGCCCCCCAGCTCCATAGTGCCTGTTTCCAGCTTTTTATCCGTGGGCCTATCTAACCCCAGGTTTCACCCATCCCCGCTGTCCCCTCCCACCCGGGATCGGACCTATCTAACTCCAGGTCTCTCACGTTCTTCTTCTCCTGGGAGATTCATGGATCCCTTTATCCCAAGTCTCCTCCTCTCCGTCCCCACCCCATCAGATCTGTAGATCCATCTAACCCTGGGTCTCACGCAGCCAAGCCCTGGATTAGATCATTTACCCTTTTGCTCCCTGCCACCACCAGGTTAGACCCGGGAGCTCCTTGAACCTCATGCACATGCCTACCTTTGGATCAGACCAATGGGCCCATCTAGCCTCCTGTCCTGTCTCTTACAGCAGCTGATGTTGGATGGTTCACTCAGAGACTTAATCTATCCTGCTGCCAAAAAGAAATACACCCATGGGGGGGAGAGTGGGGGAGAAGCATCTTTCACCCTCTTTAGGCAGGAGATTCAAGTTCCCTTTGTGACACCCACTGCTTGTCTGCCTATCCATGCATCCATCCATCTCACCCCCTAATTCCAGTAGTGAGTGTGGCCCGTGTCTGCTGTTAGAAACTAACAATGATTTATTTCTCTCTCCTCCCTATCTGGATTTTCTCCCTCTCACCCCCACCATTTGGCCGGCATGTGCAGTTCCATCATCACCTGTGTGGAGTCTGGTCTCCTCAAGGTCTGGCGGGATGCCTCATCTGAAAACGTAAGGCTCTCATGGGGAGAGGCCTGGCGCAGTGGATGCTGGGTTGGTGGTGGGGTATGGCTAAGTGGGGGATGCTGCATTGGGAAGGAATCTGAGCCGGATTAGGGCTAACACTGTTGCCTTCCAGGTTGGTCGCAGGGAGTCGAGCTGTGTGGGGACAATTCCTGTTTGCTCTGTGGGGAGGGTTAAGTGCAGTGGATCTCAGTCCTGCCAGGATCCCTGCACTTGGTATCATAACTCCCTCTTTTCTGCTGCCCCATTTAGATGGAAACCCAGGTGGGGGCTGGCGTGTGCCGTATGCGCCAGAACCCTGCCCAGCCGCAGTCTGTGGGGACAGGTGGGAAGGAGAACGCTCTGAAGGTCTGGGACTTGCACCGGCCTGAGGAACCCATCTTCCGTGCCAAAAATGTGAGTGCTTGCCCTAGATGTTCCCCCTACAAGCCCATGCTCTAGGGAGCCCTGGCCATGCCCTCTATCAGCATCTGCCCTGGCTGCCCCCAGGAGGAGGGAAGCCCTTGGCCTGGCTCTAAGTCTATGTCCTACCCCTTGGGGGAGAGTCTGTCCTGACCCTGCCTATTGTTCCCTGAGCCTGTGCCCACCATACACACTCCTCCTCCCTTCGTCCCTCCCCCCAATCCCTGACAAGATCTACATTTCATCTCCTGACCCTGCCCGAAGCTCAGTACCCTCTCAGGCCATGTGGGAGCAAACCCAGCCCAGGCCTTGTGGTTCCACTTACCCCGCCTCACCCCTCTCGGCAGGTGCGGAATGACTGGCTCAATCTCCGAGTCCCTGTGTGGGAGCGTGACCTGCAGTTCCTACCTGGCTCTGAGAAGATTGTCACCTGCACTGGGCACCACCAGGTAGGAGCTTGAGGAGTGGATTGGGCTGCAATGAAGGGACTGGAGTTTGTAGGGGGGAGGTGGTATTAGGGTCTGGAGGAGGTCTGGGGAGGGACTTGGGAGGCGGTGGGGGTGTGAGCTGGATTGAGGTGGGAAAGGGATCAGGGTCTGGGGAGCCCACAGAGGCAGGGATGAGTAGACGGGGGTCTGAGAGGCTGGGAGTAGAGGGAGAGGGACCTGGGGAAGGGGAGGTGCAGGATGGTGTTTAGGGTGGGGGAGATGGGAAAGGGGATCAGTCTGAGGTGCAAACAGGGATGGGGGATTGTGGAGCAGGGGGAATGGAGGGAAGAGTTGGGACAATAGAGGTGTTGGATTGGGGTTTGGAGGGGTTGGGCAGATGGGGAAGGGGAATCAGGGTCTGAGATGCAGAGGATAGAGGGGCGGAGGGGCATTCAGGTGTTTGGAGGGTTCGTTTCCTGACAGTAACTGACCTGATGCCCCCAGCTCATCTGCTTGGGGCAGTGGTTGCCTGCCAAGGAGGGAGTGTGTGGGGCCACTTTGACGCCCTCTCTGTCTCTCCCAGGTGCGGCTGTACGACCCCAGCTCCCCACAGCGGCGCCCTGTGCTGGAGGCAACCTATGGGGAATACCCCCTCACAGCCCTCTCCCTCACCCCTGGTGCTGAGTAGGTCACTCTCCCTGCCGGCTGAGGGGGCGGGGGCACTGAACACAGTTGAGGGAGGGCAGGGCAGTGGCTCTGTGGCTTGGGGTAAGGCACCCGTCTACGAATGCCAAGGGCAGGCAGCTGAGAGCTATTCAGAGCTCAGCACCAGACCTCCATTTGGTTCTGTTTGGTGGGAGGCAGCACTGGCTCCTCCTGGGTCAGAGCAGGGGGGCTGGGAGTCCAGGCTCCTGGGTTCTTTTCCCAGACCTGGGTGGAGAGTGGGTTGGGGTGGAGGGGAAGGAGCTGCTGATGGCTCCTTGGTGGGTGGTGGAGTGCAGAAGCCTGGCTGGGCAGTGGGTATCGCTGTGACCATGGGATGGGGAGTTAGGCACAGGCAGGACAGGAGCCACCGCTCTAACACCCATCTCCTTGCAGCTCTGTGGTGGTAGGCAGCTCGCACGGGGACATGGCTGTCATTGACCTGCGGCAAGGTGAGCAGGGGCTGGGGCATGGCTGCAGCTCACAGCACTTTGCTGCTGCCAGCCTCAGGGCATGGAGGGGCTAATGTTGGGAGGGAGTATGGGAGAGGGAACATTGTTCCTCTTGGGGCAGGGGAGAAGTCTGGCCTGTGGGAGTGGAGGAGGGATTCGTGGGGGTGGAAAGTTAGGAGGTGAGACTCGGTTGAGGTTGAGTCAGTGGAGAGGGTGCTACTGGGCCCTCTGGCTTGGATCTCTGGGGGTGGGCCTGGGGGCTGGCTCAGTGATGGTCCGTCTCTCTCTGCGGCAGGACGGCTGGTGAAATGCCTGAAGGGCTTTGCTGGGAGTGTGCGCAGCGTCCAGTGTCACCCCACCCTCCCACTCGTGGCTTCCTGTGGCCTTGACCGCTTCCTGCGGGTACATAATATCGAGGACAAGCACCTGGTACACAAGGTGAGAGCTGCGCCCTCAGCCCCCCCATGCAAGCACCCCTGCTGGGAGAGGCCGGAGCTGCAGTGATTCCCTCTCCCTTATGGACATGGTGCTGTATCCTGATCTCTGACCCCTGTTGTTTGCAGGTGTATCTGAAGTCCCGGTTGAACTGCCTGCTGCTGACCAGCCGTGAGAAGTGGGAGGTGAGTGTGGTGGGAAGGGAGGGAGCAGAGGGGGCTCCCTCTTGGGTGTGGGAGCTCTATTTGTGGGGTCGCTGCACCTTGGCTGCCTCTCTCCTGGCTGCATTGTTATTGGGTTGAGGGTGTTGGGGACGGGGAGCAGGGGAGAGACCTCAGGGCTGGGGCCTTCTGCTCCCCTAAACCTGCTTAAGGTAATGGGTAGGGACCCTTCCCTTGTCCTTCTATGGGGGCCCCTTCACGTAGTCAGGGGACTGCAGGGGGCGCTGCTTGTTTTGACTGCCTCCTCCCCCCCCAGGATGAAGAACCTGAACCTGCAGCCCCCCAAGCAGACGTGAAGGAGGAAAAAGATGAGCTGTGGGATGGCATGGAGACGGTGGCTACCAAAACAGTGCTCAAGCGCAGGGCGGACCCCAATGTCCGGGAGACCCAGCTAGGCAAGCGTCCCAAGAAGCAGAAGAGAACGAGCGCTGGGCCTTGAGGGGGGCCAGTGGGGAGCCTATGCCCCAGCCAGAAAGGATAATGAACTCGCTCCCCACCCCGGCCATAGGGACTCCTGTCTGGACAAGGGGAGGGGAAGCCTCATGTCTCTGCTGGCCAGAGGCACCAGCCTCTCCCCTGCTGCTGAAAGGGACTGGGGTGGAGCGGGGGTGGAAATGTGCCAGCCCTAGCTGGGGTTGGCAGGGCCCTAACCTCTCAGAGAATGCTGCCCCCGCTTGGACAAGGTGGGTTGAGCTGGGGGCAGTCACAGCCCACTGTGGGGCTGGAGGGCAGAGCTGGGTCCATTAAGGCCCATTCCATTGGCCAGCAAGTGGAGCAGATATTTTGGGTAAGAGATTTGGACCTACCGCCTGGACACCCAAGCTGTAATGGCCATCACACAGCAGTGTAAAAAGAACCTATAACCGTGCCTTGTTCTGGAAGTGTGTGTGTCTGTGGGGGGGTGGGTGGGATGGTGCATTGGCATGAGCCCTATTCTTTGCTCTTTCCTAGATGGTCCACTGCCTATAGGGGGAGGGCTGCCCCCAGGGTGGGTATTGGAGGAGGGACCTCTGTACATGACCCTTCCCCCCCCCCCATCAGCTCTCCATCCACATGCAGCTCTTCTGTGCCCTAGTCCTTGGCTATCCCCTCTCTGCCCTGCCCCCAGCCATGGAGTCTCCTACATGGCCCCTCCTTGAGGAGCCTCTGCCCCCAGGGGACCTGTCTCACCTGGGGCGGGCAGGACACGTGGGAAACGCAGCTGCGGTCTGCCCAGATTACCGTGGAGGAGCCGGAGGCGGGGCCGTGCCTCCGGGCGTGGTGCGGGTGGAGCCGCTGGGATAGGTCCATGGGGGCAGGCCCGAGCCGGGCGGGGCGCTGTGTGTCCCCAGGAATCGGGGCCATGCCCCGGACCAAGCCCTCGCCTGGAGACTGCGACAGGGAGGCGCCGCCGGGCGCTGACCTCACAAAGCGCCCGGGGACCGCGCGGCGCCCGGAGCCGCGGGCGCCAGGTGGCGGCAGCGCACCCATGGGCTGCATGCACTCCGGCCGCGGATCCCGCGCCGCGGGGCCGGACGGAGCAGAAGGGCCCAGCGGCACTGCAGGTGGGGAGATCCCTGCCTTGGGGGGCATCCCAGGGGGAGGAATCCCCGCGGGGGGCGCGAACTGCAGGCGCGGGTGACCCCTGCCGGAGGAAAGTGGGGGTCCTGGTGGTATGGGGGGAGGCTGTGCAGGGGGCGGGGCTACACATGTGTATGGGGGATCTTGGGGGGAGATTCCTGCATTGGGAAGAGGGGGATCATGGGACTTCCGCAGGGGGTGGGGGTCTACACATGGGGGATGGAGTCCCTATAGGGGCAGGCTACTGGGTCCTTCATGCTGCTCCGTGATAGATAGAAATCTGTCAGTCTGTCCAGCTGGGGGGGGGGGAGCTCCTTTGGCCCCCACTCCCTCCAGGTCACGCTCCTACCCCTGAGTCTGCTGGGGTCGCAGTGCACATTGCACTCTATGTCTTTGGGTTTATTCTCTGGGGAAACTCAGAGCCAATGAGGGGAAATTCCCATCCCTACTCTGCACAGAGCGGAGTGGAATCCAGGCATCCTGCTGCCCATCTATCCCTTCGCTGTGACCAGCTAGACCCCACTGTTCTCCTAGAGCCAGGAATAGAACCCAGGAGCTCTGGATCCCCGACCTTCAACTGGACAACACTACTTCATGGTGGCTCTTCATTTGCCTTACCATAGAGCTTGTAAAGGTGTAGAATAAATATAAAATTAGAGAATTAAAGTTAGCTTGAGTTTGGCTGAAGATGTGTTGTAAAGAAAGACCTTGAAGGTAATGAGTTATAGGGCCAGAAGACATGAAGTAGGGAGCATGTCTGGTTCAAAGAATAACTAATGAAATAAGGGGACATTTCTGAAGAGAAGGCCTCTGACCGGTAGGGGTGACAGCAGATGGTTTTAAATAAGACAAAGAGAATCTGTTTTACAATGAGCCACCATGGCCCTTTGCATTCCACACACCAGTGTTATTGAAAAACTTAGGGCCCAGGTGAACCCACGTTTAGCCCATTTGTAATTATCTTAATCAGATGCTTATAAATGTTTTGTTACTGTCTGAATGTGGTAAATTGCTTATTATTTAGGCTTTGAAGGCAATTTGTTTAGAGCAATTGTATAAATATAATTTGGCCTTTGGATTTAATAAAGGAATTAATGGTTAAATCAGTATCATGATAATAGCCTGCATAAATAATAATTCCAAAGTTCTGGCACCCGTGGCAGGACAAATGACAGTAATGTCAGTTGTTCTAAACTCCAGAGTGAAGGGGTTGCGATCTATCCTCTGGGGCCACCATAAGAACGGCCATTCTGGGTCAGACCAATGGTCTATCTAGCCCAATATCCTGTCTTCTGACCGTGGCCAATGGCATATGCTTCAGAGGGAATGACTAGAAGAAGGGAGCAATTATCAAGTGTTCCATCTCCTGTCGTCTCCTCCCAGCTTCTCACAGTTAGAGAATTAGGACACCCAGAACGTGGGGTTGCATCCCTGACCGTCTTCGGTAACAGCCATTGCTGGACCTATCTTCCATGAATCATCTAATTATTTTTTAATCCAGTTATAGTTTTGGCCTTCACAATATCCCCGGCAATGAGTTCCACAAGTTTACTGTGTGTTGTGTGAAATAGTATTTCCTTTTGTTTGTTTTAAACCTGCTGTTTATTACTTTCATTAGGTGACCCCTGGTTCTTGTGTTATGTGAAAGGGTAAATAACACTTCCTTATGCACTTGCTCCACAATATTCATCCCCTCTTAGTCATCTCTTTTCCAGGCTGAACAGTCCCAATCTTTTTAATCTCTTATATAGAAGCTGTTCCATACCCCTAATCATTTTTTGCCCTTCTCTGTACCCTTTCCAATATATCTTTTTTGAAATGGGGTGACCAGAACTGCATGCAGTATTCGAGATGTGGTCATACTATGGATTTATATAGTGGCATTATGATATTTTCTGTCTTATTATCTATCCCTTTCCTAATGGTTCCTAACATTCTGTTCACTTTTTTGACTGCTACTGCACATTGAACAGATGTTTTCAGAGAACTCTCCACAATGCTCCAAGATCTCTGGCTTGGTCCACACTGGGGCGGGGGATCGATGTAGGAAACGCAACTTCAGCTACGAGAATAGCGTAGCTGAAGTCGACGTTTCCTAGATTGAACTAAGTTTACTTACTGCGGGTCCACGCGGCGCAGGCAAGCTCCCCCGTCGACAGCGCTTCCTCCTCTCGGCGAGCAGGAGTTCCGCAGTCGACGGGGGAGCACTTCTGGGATCGAATAGATCCCAGATCGATCTCTACCCGCCGAATCAGGCGGGTAGTGTGGACCTAGCCTCTTTCTTGAGTGGCAAGAGCTAATTTAGACCCCATTGTTTGGTATGTATAGTGGGGATTATGTTTTCCAATGTGTGTTACTTTGCATTTATCAACACTGAATTTAATTTGCCAATTTGTTGCCCAGACACCCAGTTTTGTGAGATCCCTTTGCAGCTCTTCGCAGTCTACTTTCGACTTAATTGTTTTGAATAATTTTGTAAAATCTACACATTGTGCCACCTCACTGTTCACCCCCTTTTCCATATCATTTATAAATATGTTGAACAGCACTGGTCCCAGTACAGATCTTTGGGGGACCCTACTATTTACCTCGCTCCATTCTGAAAACTGACCGTTTATTCCTACCCTTTGTTTCCTGTCTTTTAACCAGTTATTGATCCATGAGAAGACCTTCCTTTTATCCCATGACAGCTAACTCTGCTTAAGAGCCTTTGGCAAGGAACCTTGTCAAAGACTTTCTGAAAGTCCAAATACACTATATCCATTGGATCACCCTTGTGCATGTGTTTGTTGACCTCAAAGAATTCGAATAGATTGGGAAGGCATGATGTCCCAAACGCTGTGTTGACTCTTTCCCCAACAAATCGTGTTCATCCATGTGTCTGATAATTCTGTAGTTTACTATAGTTTCAATCAATTTGCCTGATATTGAAGTTAGGCTTACTGGCCCATAATTGCCATGATCGCCTTTTAAAAATTGGCATCACATTAGCTATCCTCCAGTGATCTGGTACAGGAGCTGACTTAAGTGATAGGTTACATACCACAGTTAATAGTTCTGTAGTTTAATTTTTGAGTTTTTTCAGAACGCTTGGGTTCATAAAATCTGGTCCTGGTGACTTATTACTGTGGGTGTGGAGGAGGGCTTAGGGCTGGGGATGGGGCAGGGGGTTGGGGGGGACAGGGGTGCGGGCTGCTGGATCCCGGGTGGTGCTCACCTTGGGTGGCTCCATGCGAGTGGCAATATATCCCTGCTGCTCCTAGGCGGAGTCGCGGTTAGGTGGCCCTGCACGCTACCCCCACCCTGCCCTGAGCACTGGCTCCGCAGCTCCCATTGGCCATGGCACCTGCGGGCAAAGGAAGCATGCAGAGCCGCCTAGCTGCACCTCCGCCTACAAGCAGCAGGGACAGGTTGCTGCTCACAGGGAGCTGCATGAGGTGAGCACTGCCCAGATCAGGCACCCTGCATCCCCTCCTGCACCCCAACCCCCTCTCACACCCAAACTCCCTCCCAGAGCCTGCGCCCTGCACCCAGTGATGAGCTGCCAAAAACTTAACAACCGGTTCCCTCCTCCTTACCCCATGAGGGGGTCTTGGCCCGGCCCGCTCCCTCCTGGACCCCTGCCCCATCCACCCCCCTTCCCTGTCCCCTGACTGCCCCCCGCCGCCCCATCCAACCTCTCCTCATTCCTGATGGCCTCCCAGGACCCCTGCCCCATCCAACCACCCCTTCTCTCTGTCCCGACTGTCCCTGGAACCCCTGCCCCTGACTGCCTCCCACTGCCCATCCAACCCCTGCTCCTTCCTGACTGCCCCCCTCTGGACCCTTGCCCCCATTCAATCCCCCTGTTCCCTGCCCTCTGACCGCCCTGACCCCTATCCACCCACCACCACCATCCCGAACTCCCCTGCCCTCTATCCAATACCCCCTCCCTGCTCCCTGACTGCGCTGCCTGGAGATGGCTGGCGGTGCTTGAGCCAGGCCGGGGCTGCAGCCACGCTGCTTGGAGCCAGGGTGGGGCTGGAGCCGCACCGGAGCCGCACTGCCGGGCCAGAGCCGCGCCGGACTTTGGATACCTATGTAAAAGAATGCTTGGCAGAGCACAGCAGGGATCCATTCTTCACACGATGCACAGACAGCCTGCGGAACTCATTGCCAGGGAATGCTGCAAAGGCCAAAAGTAAAGCAGGTTAAAAAAAAAAAAAATTAGATAAGCTCATGGAGGATAGGTCCAACAATGGCTATTAACCAAAATGGTCAGAGACGCAATGCCATGCTCTGGGTGTCATGAAACGTCTGACTGCCAGAAGCTGGGACTGGACAACAGGAGATGGATCACTCAGTAAATTGCCCTTTTCTGTTCCTTCCATCTGAAACATCTATCACCGGCCACTGTTGGAAGATAGGGTACTGGGCTAGGTGGACCAATGGTCTGTCCCGGTATGGCCATTCTTATGTTCTTATGAATGCCACAAATACATTCCTGGCAGAGCACAACAAAGGTCTGTTGAATGCCGTAAATAGATAAATTATTGGCATGGCATGGCAGAGATCCATTGACTGCCACTGGAATTTCAAAGAGTAATACCCACGGGAGACCATGGAGAGAACAGTAGTTGTAGCTAAAGAATGGGTACAAAAAAGCACAAAGATAAGCTAGCAACCAAGAAATCATCTGATAAATGTGTCACTTTAGGAGATAAGTAAGTGATTTAAGGAAAGAGAGCAAGGAGTTAAAAGGAATTGTTGCACAAATTAAATCTCCATAGGTGGTGAGGACTACCACCCCTATGCTTGTGTCCCCAGAAGCCTTTACAACCATTCTGAAGGAAAACGTGCCCCTTTCCCAACGAATAGTCTGTAAATAATCAATTGTACATGACTGCTGCAGGCAGAGACAATCTGATTTGAATAATTTGACTATGGACAATTTAGTCAAAATCACTAAATAGAAATAAGGGGGTTCCACTGGAACTCGACTGCCTCCAAATTTACCAGTAGGGAATGTAATTGGGGTACGGTTGTGTAAAAATAATTAGAGCAGTGCAAGGAGAGTTAAGCAAAAATGTTTTTTAAAAAATGGAGATAAATTTGTGTAATTATCAGAGGGGTAGCCGTGTTAGTCTGAATCTGTAAAAAGTAACAGAGGGTCCTGTGGCACCTTTGAGACTAACAGAAGTACTGGGAGCATAAGCTTTCGTGGGTAAGAACCTCACTTCTTGCATCTGAAGAAGTGAGGTTCTTACCCACAAAAGCTTATGCTCCCAGTACTTCTGTTAGTCTCAAAGGTGCCACAGGACCTTTTGTGTAATTATGTAAGCTTTTAAGACCTTAAACCAACACTCCTGGTTTGTAGAACCCTATTTTGTATGGTTTAAAATGAGTTGTTTTTTAAAAGATTTCACTAAAAATCTGTTTGAATCTTTCATTCAAAGTTGCAAAACAAACATTTTTTTTGCCAAAACACAGGTGTGTTAACGAAGCTAGTGTTATTTGGCTTTGCTATTTAGCATTTAAACCTTTGGATACCTCAATGCTTTTATAAAGTTAAAGATCCTTTTAAATAAGGGCTAGAGGATGTGGTAGGGGTGGCCAGAACCTGGCTAGTGGGGAGACACCCTGATCCTATTGCAGTAATAAAACAGCAGGTAAAAGAACTGCAGGGGAAGAATGAAGAGACAGTGCACCTCTGGGGCAACAGCAGCAGAAAGGAGTACAAGAGAAACAATGTAGGAACAGGGAGCCTTAAGGTGGCTCTGAGTAATCAGTCACTTTGATAAGAGTACATGGAAATTCTGTAAGCACAAAACCGTTACACTTCACATGAAAATTCATATATGGCTAATATAATGTTATAGCAAATAAAAAATTGAAGTTAAAGTATGGAAGGAACGTGCATTTCCCCATGGAATATGCAGTGTATACTGTAAAAGGGATAAAAGAAACATAAATGATTTATTTCAATAAAATCCTACAAAAGCTCCAAAGAGGAGCCAGAATAGGTTGTGTTTTCTTTTTCAGATGCCTGTGTACTTTGGAAACAGAAGCCAACCCAGAACCAAGGAAGATCAGTGAATATAAGAAACGGAGCTTAACCATTAAAAATCTGTCCAAAAGTTTTGTTTAACTGTGGTGTAAAGTAAATATTATTAAGGGAGTGAAAACCTACATGGCAGTGTTTTATAAATGGAAAAATAATATTTCTATTAAAGCTAATTGAATACAAGATTAAAATCCCTTAAAATTAAAACAAATCCAAATAATGGTTTGGGGTTAAATCCATTAAGGAGATACTGTATAATAATGGTTAGCTTATTCATGCACCAACTTTATTGAATTTCACTCATTTGCAGTCTCTGTAATTTGGTCAAAAATGGTTAAATACTATCAAAAGGACTTTATGGACAAAAATTTAAACTTTAAAATGCTTAAACCTGCCAAAAATTGGCATAGAAGCTAAACTATTTGGGACTGGTATGTCACATTGAAACCAAGCTGACATACTCCAAGCATTTTAACAGAAGCTAGCCGCAGAAGGATTGCATCCATTTAGGAAGGAACAATCAGTTGCACACATACAAAATGGGAAATGACTGCCCAGGAAGGAGTACTGCAGAAAGGGATCTGAGGGTCATAGTGGACCACAAGCTAAATATGAGTCAACAATGTAACGCTGTTGCAAAAAAAAAAAAAAAAGCAAAGAGCATTCTGGGATGTATTAGCAGGAGTGTTGTAAGCAAGGCACGAGAAGTTATTCTTCTGCTCTACTCTGTGCTGATTAGGCCTCAACTGAAGTATTGTGTCCAGTTCTGGGCACCACATTTCAGGAAGGATGTGGACAAATTGGTGAAAGTACAGAGAAGAGCAACAAAAATGATTAAAGATCTAGAAAACAGGACCTATGAGGGAAGACTGAAAAAATTGGGTTTGTTTAGTCTGGAAAAGAGAAGACTGAGAGGGGACATGATAACAGTTTTCAAGTACATACAAGGTTGTTACAAGGAGGAAGAAAATGTGTTTTTCTTAATCTCTGAAGATAGGGCAAGAAGCATTGGGTTTAAATTGCAGCATGTGAGGTTTAGGTTTGACATTAGGACAAACTTCCTAACTGTTAGGGTGGTTAAACACTGGAATAAATTGCCTAAGGAGGTTGTGGAATCTCCATCATTGGAGATTTTTAAGAGCAGGTTAGACAGACACCTGTCAGGAATGGTCTAGATAATTAGTCCTGCCACGAGTGCAGGGGACTGGACTAGATGACCTCTCAAGGTCCCTTCCAGTTCTATGATTAAATGAGGGAGTGTTTTCAACAAGAGTTAGCATCTAGCTAACATTTTATTGTATCTTAAAAATGAACAAAGCAAAGAATTTATTGATAAAAAGCATTGAATTGTTTTATAAGCATGATGTATTTTTGTTTTTTGGAAATGCACAAGGTAAAATTAAGTTGCTATCATGAAAGGTAAAAAGCAAAAGCAATAACATGCATAGTACATTGTAAATACATGCTATATAAAGTAAAAGCATCCTTAAATGACAGAACAAAGAAGGTTGCCCTCTTTTATGACCACAGAAAACTAAATGTTAGGTACAAGGGAGGTAATCCTCATTGGTGCAGGGTAAGAAAGGAACAAGAGTCCAATACCATGAAGTTTGTGGGGGAAAAAAGCCTTGGCCAGAGTTACCAGTGGAAGTACTGGAAAGCTCTACAACACATATGGTGTTGCATGGCAATTACAAGGTCTGGAAAGCCCCAGACCTGGACTGCTGTTTGCATCTGGAGGACACTTACATGGGCAGGTGTCATGTCTTACTGACAGTTGCCAGCATGTAAATTCACTCTGGGGGAGCAATCTCCAAATTGCACAGTACAGCTGAGATGCTGTTGGGAAGTTGGTGAAGCAAAACTGTCTATGCTGGTAATGGCAGAGCAAGCTTATAATGTGGGACTACATCCGTATAGTAATGGTGGTCATTTAATATTTTGGTAATTACTAGTGTTATTATGGTGATTATTCTGTTAATTCTATATTGCAAAGCTTGGCAGTTGTATAAAATTGTAGAAGTATTTTGAAATGCTTAATGGAGTAAAACCCACATAGTACGTAGGGTTTCGAAGTGGGGAATGTAGAATAAATAAAAAAAATAGAGAATTCAAGTTAGCTTACGTTTGGCTGAAGAAATGTGTGTGGTAAAGAATGGCCTTGAAAGTAATTAGTTATAGGGCCAGAAGGCATGAAGTAGGGAGCATCTCTGGTTCAAAGAATAACTAATGAAATAAGGAGACATTTCTGAAGAGAAGGCCTCGGACTAATACGGGTAACTGCAGATGGTTTTAAATCAGACAAAGAAAATCTGTTTTACAGTGAGCCAACATGGCCCTTCCCACCCCACACACCAGTGTTATTGCAAAAATTAGGGCCCATGTGAACCCCGGTCCAAAGGAAAAACTGTTGGACAGCAGGAAGGAGGGGACAGATAGAGAGGAAAGACCTAGAGTAGAAAGAAGCTTGTAATCTTATCTGGATTAAGACTGGGAATAAGGGTGACCTGCCTCCAATTGTTTTTTTAGCTGAAGTCAATACCTGGCACAGACATCACTTATTTGTTAAAGGGTAGAAAAAAGTTAACTCAATGAATTAATTGCTAATAACTGCCTGGCCACGTTGGAGCCAACCAATGTGGGTCTAAGTACCCCTGGGGTTTAGCTCATTTGTAAGTATCATGATCAAATGCTTATAAATGTTTTGTTATTGTCTGGATGTGGTAAATTGCTTATTATTTAGGCTTTGAAGGCATGTTTAGAGCAATTGTATAAATACCATTTGGCCTTTGGATTCAATAAAGGAATTTATGGTTAAATCAGTGTCATGACAATATCCTGCATAAATAATTCCAACAAAAAGGAAGGATGGGTGAGGCCTGGGGTAGGCGTGTAGTCTGGTCAACATGCTGATAGCCTACGCTCCTCCATTGCAGACAGCAAGCTCAGGCCTAGGTGCAAGCAGCAACTGCGGATCGTGGACCCAACCTCTGAGGTGCATTCATCTGAGAGCCTCAACATCCGGGTCATCTGGAGACGTGTCTCCATCTTTGGTAGCCGGCGTGATTCCACAAGGAGCACCAAGAGCACGACGTCTGTCACCACGCTGCCTGGGGCCAGCGATTCTGGCCTGGAGAGCAGTCCCAAGGAGGCCAAGGCCACGGGGGAAAATCCTCCATCCTAGACGGCTGCCCTGCTGCTAACAGAGAGGGGGAATAAACATAACTTTCACAGCTGCTTCTGTGCTGGGCTTACTGCCCCCAGGCAGGGGATGGAGACGGGGCCCAGTGTCCCTGGGCAGGGCATTGCATGGGATGGGTGGCAGTGCCCCATGGCAGGGTGTGGGCTCCCTGGACCCCTGCGGAGCGTGTGTGTGTGGGGGGGGAAAGCAGTTCTGCACGGGCAGTTTCGGAGGTCCCCGGGCTGTGGGGGGCTGGGTATAGGGGGGTCGGAGGGGTCCCGTGTCGTGTGTGGCCCCACCCTGGAGGTGGCAGGCGGGCAGAAGGGGCCGCGCGCTGAACCTGCAGCTAGGGGCTGGTCCCCTGGGGCGACCCGCGCGAGCTCCCCTCCCCGCCCCACCGGGCTTACGAGGGGTCAGAACCTGTTGATGACAATCGCGGCCCCTTTAAGAAGCCGCTCCTCGGGGAGGGGGCGTGGCACGTCTCGGCGTGGCGCGCTGACGCGTTACGTGAGGCGTACGTGGCAGTGACGTTGTACCCGGCCGGTGGGGTCTAGGTTGTAACAAGCCGAGGTAGATCTGCGTCTCGGTGAGTCGGGGGGCGGGACCGGGGCCCCCAAGCCCCCTTGCCCCCGGCAGGGTTGGGCCCAGATGGGGCAGCCCCCGCCCCTGCGCGTCCCTTCCAGGGTCCCCCGGGGTCCCCCTCCCCCGCTCTGTGCTCCCCAGGGAGCCCCCGGGGTTCCCCTCTCCGTGCTCCCCAAAGGTTCCTCTGCCCCCCGCCCTGGCTGATCCTTACCGCGTTACTTCTCCCTGCTCCTCCCACCCCCCGGAGTTCCCCGCTCGGAGCCCCCGCCCAGGCACCCTGCTCTGGGGCCCAGTGGGTGCGGGCGGGGGGCTGGGAGCCAGGACTCCTGGGTCCTCTCTCTGGCTCTGCCACCTAGCCGTTATTTGCTGTTTTGTGGAAGTCGCTCCCCCCCCCCCCCCGCTCTGCGCTTCCCTTCCCTTCTCTGTTTAATGGGGTTAGCGACACGGAGTGGTATGCAGAAGGGGCTGTGGAGGCAGCTCTCACCAAGTGGGCTGAAGCACCGGGGTGCACAGGGGTAGTTAATAGGCAGACTGTGGGCCAAATCTGGACCACCAGACACTTTAGAACGGACCCCGAAATCTTTTTATTTACCTGTTGTTTGTATTGCGGTGTGAAAAATGTGTCTCTGGAATCTGGACTTGACTATAGCTTGACCAACAAATTTGGACCTCAACAGAAAATAATTGACTACCCCAACATATGGACAGGGACCCAAGTGCCTTCAGTATTTATTTACTCTGGGTTCTGTTGGGGAGCCCGGCCCCCAGTCCTACCCCCTTCCTGCCTCTGCTTATATGGAACTCTAATCCTAATGGCCTGATCCTGACACTGGCTTCTGCTGCCACCATCCCTGGCTGTCTCTGTCACCCAGTGTCATATTGTTTGACTGGGGCTGCTCACATGGGGACTGGACCTCACTGAAACTTGGGGCAGGATAGCATTGATACCTCTGGGGGGCTTCTGCTGGGGAAGCCTTTTACATCCCCCTCTGAGCTCATAGGAGCCTGGACCCCTGTCTGGATCTTGTGTCAGGGGCTGCTCCTGGATGGGTAGGCAGGGGTGCCTTGGAGTTGCCTGACTGCCGTGCTGCAGTGGCAGATGAATGGACCAGAGGAGATGATGTGACAGTGAGTGTGCTGAGGAGTGAGGATGGGACAAAGGGTTAATGGGGACAGGTGAGGGGGTGTTGGTTCTCTGCCATTAACCAAGCCCCTCAGCCCATGGCTGCCCCTCTCCCTAGCGCCAGGTTATGAGCCTCAATGAATACGAGAAAACGCCACGGCTCTAAGAACACGGATCAGGGCGTTTATCTGGGACCTTCGCAGATCCAGGAGCTGCCCCCGCCTGCTGCTACCACCGTCGCCTCCTCCCTGTCATTCCCAGACACCATGTCGTGTCGCGATCGCACCCAGGAGTTCCTCTCCGCCTGCAAGTCCTTGCAGAGCAGACAGGTGAGACCTCGTTTCCTGTGGGGCATCAGGCCCACTCCTTGCTAGTATGGGAGACGCTCAGCCCCAGAACACCTGAGTTCAGTCTCTCTTTCTCCTTTCAGAATGGGCTGCAGCTGAACAAACCCGCTCTGAACGCCATGCGCCAGAGGAGCGAATTCACCGTCATAGCCAAGTGAGTGGGGCTGGAGCGACCTGGTCTTGGACTAGGGCTGGGTCAGCCAAGGCTTGGGGAGGGGGCTGAGCAGCTGGTTAACCGGGAGTATGTGGTGCTGGCTCAGGATCAATGGGCAAGGAAGGAATCTTGTGGGATGGTGAGACAGGCTGCCTGGCCTAGAATGGGGGTGAGAGGGGGTTGTCCTGGAGGTCAGGGCTGGGGTAAGGAGGGAGTGCCCTGCTGGTGTGTTTAGTGAGCAGGCCCCAACTAGGGGAGCACAGACCCTACCCCACCCTGAACTCTGGTCTCCTGTTCTACCTCCATCCAGGCGCATCGGGAAAGATCTCAGCAACACCTTTGCCAAGCTGGAGAAGCTGACCATCTGTGAGTGGGGGGAGAGGGAGAGTAGGAGGGGGCTGCCTGGGGGTGTGGGCTCACACATGGAAGGGCTGCTGATGGCACTGGGGGTTAACATGGCTTCTCGCCTCTTTATAGCCACTGTGAACAGGAGACACAGACTTGTCTCACTCAGCTGGGATGGGCTATGGGGCCGCTGAGGAGCAGCGAGGGAGGGTAATTGGTGCTGCACCTGCATGTGTGAGGGGCTGTTAGCTCTGATCCTGGGGGCCATGATAAAGCAGGGCACTTGTGGTGGAGGGAAGAAGCCGAGACTCCTATGAGCTGGCCTTGGAGCTGTCCCCAGCCCCACTGCCTGCCAGGTTGGTTGGCCTCACATAGGACACCCCTTGAATCGCCTCTCTGTCCCCAGTGGCCAAGCGGAAGTCCCTGTTTGACGACAAGGCGGTGGAGATAGAGGAGCTGACGTACATCATCAAACAGGTTAGTAGGATCTAGGCTTGCATCTCCTGGTGGCTGAGATAGAGATGGCCTCTTTATTTGGGAGGTGGGGTGGGCAGGAACGAAAGGCCCTGTGAACAGCAGCCCCAGCTGGGTGGGAGCCAAAGGGCAGCTGGGATCGGGCTGGGGTGTGGGCCTCAACTGAGAGTGGAGCAATTTCCCTCCCCCAGGACATCAACAGCCTGAACAAGCAGATTGCCCAGCTGCAGGACTTCGTGCGGGCCAAGGGCAGCCAGAGCGGGCGGCACGTGCAGACCCACTCCAACACCATTGTGGTGTCGCTGCAGGTGAGGGGGAGTGGATCTGCTAGAGACAGGCATGGGAATGGGCGGCGTTCGCAGCTGATGAGGGAAATGGGGTGGCTCTGAGCCGGTGGAGGGGGAATGGATTGTGGAGGGGGCTGTGGTTTTGAGCTGGGGTGGGTATAGTTGAGTCAGGGCCCTGCTCCCAGTTGCCTTTTGACCTTTCACTTCCTCCCTTTCAGTCCAAACTGGCCTCAATGTCCAATGACTTCAAGTCAGTGCTGGAGGTGAGAACAGAGGTAAGATCTGAGTGCATCCCCTGTTCCCCTCCCTCCATGGGGAGAACTGGCATGCCGAGACCCTGCCTGCCCCCATCTAACCCCAGCTCCGATCTCTCCTTGCTCCCCTAGAACCTGAAGCAACAGCGGAGCCGGCGTGAGCACTTCTCCCGCACCCCGATGCCCCTTACTGCCAGCAACCTGGGTGAGTCCAGAGTCCCTTGTCTTGGGAGAATGCTTGGGGGAGGGGGCTGGCGCACCCTGAGGGGGGCATAGGTGTCATCTTCTAGGGAAGGGAGACCAGTAGGTAACTTCCTGTGTGGAGGCAGGGCTGGCCTTCCCCCTCTGGGAGCCTGGAGTCTGGAGGCCTGGAGCTTGGCTGCGGGGCTCCCCAGTCTCTGACAGCCCTGACTGCACTGGCTTCTCTCTGCAGGTGGCTCCGCGATGCTGCAGGATGAACCACGGCGGGCGGGGGACGTGGCCATTGACATGGACAACCGGACGAGCCAGCAGCTGCAGCTGATTGACGAACAGGTGCTGGTGCGGGGAAATGGGGAGGACTGTTCCAGAGACAGGATGGGGGGGGATGAGGGCTGCCCCAGGCACTGACTCCCCTTCGCCTCTATAGGATTCGTATATCCAGAGCCGGGCGGACACCATGCAGAACATTGAATCCACCATTGTGGAGCTGGGCTCCATCTTCCAGCAGCTGGCGCACATGGTGAAAGAGCAAGAGGAGACCATCCAGAGGTACCAACTTCATAGGCATGGCTGGACAGCTTCCTGCTCCCTTCCCTGCAGCCCTAGTGGGGGGCTCATCCCCCATTCCTGAGGCTTGGAACCAGTTCCCCACACAGAACAGTGGCCATCTGTAACTCACCCACGTTGGCCCTGGGGGCAAGTTTAATCTCTGTCACACCCAGAGCCTGGAGCTCATCCTCTGGGGCTAGGCCTGGTGGTGGGGGAGTCCAGAGGCCCCATCAGTCAATTGTTTCCCCTCTCCTCACCACAGGATTGATGCCAACGTGGAGGACGCCCAGCTGAATGTGGAGGCCGCGCATTCCGAGATCCTCAAATACTTCCAGTCAGTTACCTCCAACCGCTGGCTCATGATCAAGATCTTCCTCATCCTCATCGTCTTTTTCATCATCTTTGTGGTGTTCCTGGCCTGAACTGTCCCCTTGCACCTGCCCTCCCCCAGCACCTGGAGCCCCCGTCCTCTCTCTGGCGGAGCCACTCATGGACATCTATGCGCTGGACTCTTAGTTCTCACCCAGGTGGGGCAGCCTGGTGCCAGAGGGGCTCTCCCTCCTCACGCTGTGACCTGTGGACTCTGCTACAGCTCTGGGAACTCCCAGGCTGGACGTCCCAGGACTGAGTGGGGGCAGGCAGGTGCCTTGGTTCCCATGTATGGTAGCGCCAGGACTCTGCAGCAAAGGGTGCTGCCTGTGGGGTGCTGACACCAGTGTTGGAGGAACCTCTAGTGCTGGGACTCTCACCAGAGCCCACCTCACACCTTGTGTGGGGCTACTCCTCCCCCTATCCTGCGCAGGGGCTCACCAGCTATCTACAGCCAGGACTAACTGCCCCCCACCCCCAGCACTCATCACCTAGCGGCTCTTTGGTGTGCATGGGGAAGGGGTTGCCCACGGACGTGCCTTCGCCAGCCCTGTGGGGCATTTGGCTGAGTGACGGGTTAGCCCCGTTCCCCCCACCCTTAGTTTTATTTTGTGTATTTAAGTCTCATCCTTCTCCCATAGTTATGAGGCTGCCCCAAGCACAGACTCCCCACTCTGCACCCCTCCCCGGCCACTTGGGCGCCACTGCAGCTGGGGCTGGCCCTGACAGTTGGATAGGTCTGTCTGTATGGCTGTCACTGCAGAGGGAGAGGTGGGTGTGTCTCCCCTACACCCCCCTCACGCTGTTGCTCTGTTGCCTAAGTAGCACCACGTGCTGGACTTCCCCAGAGAAGCTCCTGCTGCCATAGGTGCTCTGAGCCCTGCGCTGATGGCCCCTCTCTGGGGTAGGCAGCACTGGGCTCCTTGCACCTGAGCTGTGATTGTGGCGGGGGCGGCAGAGCTCAGTCCTCTCCACTGTGGTCCCTGCGGTGAGCTGTGTGTGGCTCCTTCCCTTAACATCATAGGAGGTGCTAGGCCATGGTGCCCTCCTCACCATCTCTCTATAGTCTTGCTAAACCCCAACCCCTTATGGGGTGATGCCCCTTCCCCCAGCAGAGTGGGGAGGGGCAGGGGCCTTATTCCTCTCCCTGCTGGCACTCTCACACAATGTCCTGTCCAATGGTTGATGTAAATAACCCTGCCCTGGCCGAACCCAGGGCGCTAAGGGCCTGATCATGGTGGCTGAGATGACCCCCGGTCATGACCCTGCTGTGACCTCAGCCCCCCTTCACCCCCAGGATTCTTCCCCACAATCACCTGGTCTTAACATTCCAATGTGGGTGCTGCCTCCTCTACCTAATGAGAATCCCTTTGCAGTCAGGTGATGGGGGAGACACAGACCTGTGGGGAAGAGGAGGGGTTTAACCTGCCCCTTCCTGGCTTTTCAGAGTCAGTCTGAAAAGAAATTAAAGCTTGACTGTAACCCCAGCTTGCTGCTGGCCATGTGTCTCCTGCGGGCTGGGCCCTGAGGATGGCATGGGGTGTGGGGGAGGGATGCCACTGTTGTCCTGGGTGGGGAGACCAGGGGGTCATGTCCGCACGCCCAGCTGCCACCCTGAGGTCTCTGTGCTCTGGTCTCCTCTTACCTGGGAAGCTGCTAGGAGTGACCTTCTGCTTCCTGGGCTGAGCCTGCTCTCCACACCTCTGAGCTGGTAACCAGCTGGCCCGCGTCCTTCATGCATTGAGGACTTGGACAGTGTCCTCTGACTGAGAAAAGTGGGGAGGGGAGAGACTGGGGCCGTACAGACCATTGCAGCTGCACTGAGCTCAGTCTGCCCTGCCCTACCACCTGGGTCAGCTGGGTCTGATCCTCTGGGGTTTGGATGGAAAGAGGGAGAGAGGCCTGTGCTTGGCTGCTGCTTCCAGCTGGAACCTGCTGATTGTTCTCTAGGAGAGATGGCAGAGGGAGGGGAACACCAGGTCCTCCCCTGGGCTGAGCTGACAGTGGTGGTGGGAGACTGTATATAAACCAGATGCTGGGATGGGGCCAACAGGGCTGCTGCAAATAGGATAATTAAAAAGTGCTAGTGGGGGTGCTGGGCACCAGCAGAGGGCCAGGCCTAGTGGCAGCAATTCAGTTTCTTCTCAGAGCATCAGGCATCAGAACCAGGAAGGAGCAGACATGAAAGGAGAGACCCCTTGCAGGGGATGGGTGGAAGGTTCACTGAGAAGCTTATTCTGGTTCACTGAGACATTAGTGTCCTGACAAGCCCTGCAATGCAAGGCAAAGTGGGTGCCACAGTTTCAGGCTAACTTCAACTGTATCTCCCCCTGTGGTCCACTCAGGTCTCCAGCTGTCACTGGTCTCTGGGCAGAGACCCTTGTCCCACTCCCTCCTCACTGGGGTTTTGAGGCTGCACAGCCTTACACTGTGATATCTCCAGCAAGCAGGTTTGTCCCACAGCCAGTGCCTGAGGACTATGACCAGCGCGTTGCCAGCAATTACAAGTCGCCATGCAGCTCTTTAAGCACATGTATTTTTAAGGTAAAAGCATAACAGAACATATTTTAAAAAAGAAGATCCTAGACTAGAGGCATGCTAATAGTGGAGATCACCCATCTGTCTTATGGGGCCCCAATTGGCTAAAGTCTTTCCAACTATTCCACAAGGGTTGGGGTCCCCCCTTAGAAAGTCCTGTCTGTTTGCTGGATCAGAGAAATGGCCCTGCGTCAGTTTACCTTTGTAGAGCAAAACCCCTTCCGTTGTTGGTCTCTGGAAAAGCCAGATTGGACCAGATAGTCAAACCTCCCCATGGGAAACAATTCTCTGGAGGGGTTTACAACCTAAGGCTTAAGTAATTCATCTTAATCACCCTCTGGGGTATTGGTTCTTGGAGGAGCTGTGGTAACCCTCCCCCCATGGAGTGCATTTAGTCGCTGGCCCACAGAGATACATAAAGCATTAATGTGATGTGGTCACTTAATAGGATATGGTCCCAAAAAATACTGCCTGGGGCATGTTTTTGTGGAATGCCTATTCTGGTTGTGGATGATGTTTGTGGGATCTCTTGCAGTCTTAGGGCCCTGGAAAGTGTGTCCATCTCACCAGTTGCTCCTCTCCAGGCTCAGTACCTCCCACTTTCCACCTCTAGTTCATTAGTTGGTGTGTGGTAGTGCGTGGGAACCCTAGTCCAGGGCCCTGTTGTGCTGGCACTGCACAAACAGAGCAGAGACAACCTGCGCCCTAAAGAGGTTGCAAATAGTGCCAATCTCAAGGGGTTAAAAAAAAAAAAGAGTTGGCCCCCATAAAAATCACTAGATTTCTATTTTATAAAATGATGTGGGGGGGTTGATTTCTTTTTGGTCTGGTTCATAAAAGGGTTTCCACCTTTTCTCTCCAAACATGGGGGCTAGAAATGAAAGATGTGGTTCCTACGTGATCTCCTGCCTCCAGGGACTTTAGGAGAAACAGTGCAAAACTCAGGATGAAATGGCAAGTGGGAAAAGGGCTGAGGTTGTGCTCACTCATCCTGGGTGCATTTACCTTAGTCTTGCACATGGCACTGGGAGAAGGTAGGCTGCTTCTGCTCTCTCCCGCCCTCCCCCCCCCCCCCATCCCATTTGCCCCTGAAGTGGGTTTCGCTGCTGGAATACCAGCCTTCTGATATATGTCATCCCCAGTGCACAGGGTGTCATGTTGTCCTAATGGATAGAAGAGCACAGGCTTGCATGTTGCCTCTATACCCACAAGGAAGGCAGGACCTTTGGCAGAGCTGTGGTCCCTGTGGGTGTCTGTCACACTGTGCAAGGAATGGAAGGAGTTATAATAGCCCCATGGATGCTGAAGCTTGGGACCTTCACAGTGGTGGTCTCAGGAACTGAGGCCAATGGGGGCAGGAGAGGGCAGCTGCCCAAAGATGAAGCTGCAGCCACAGAATGTAGCCAAGGATCCGCTGGTGGGACTTGAACCCAGGATCTTGGGGGGGTGGGATGGGGAAAAGGCAGATGATCTAGGTAGCTAGTGGTCCCACTGCCCCATTCTCTGCTAGGATGCGACTTAAACACAGATCCAATTGGGGGTCCCGGCTGCCGCAGGTAAGACTCGAACCCTCAACCCAGGGGAATCTCTGTCCCTGAGAGTCTCTCCTTCCAGCCGTAGCACATACTACAGAAAGGAAAGAGAGGGGGCTTTTGTGGGCGTGCGCAGCGTCCTGAGCCGCGTTGAGCGTCGGTTTTTCTGAGCATGCGTAGGGTCGCCACCTCTTCGGGAACAAATAGGGGGAGGCGGAATTCAGCGCACGCGTAACTTCTCCCATCGAAAAGCGTCTGATGCTGCTGAGCTACGCATGCGTAATGCCTTCGGTCGGGCCGCCCACCGCATGCGCACCTTCCGGGAGGCTGTTTACGCATGCGCTCGGTCAGCGGTTCGGAGCCGAGCGGTGGGATCGTTGCCTAGTTCCCCCCGCTCGGCCAACTAGCGACATTATCCTTCCCCGCCCCCGCCCAGCAGCGGCGCGTGGAGCCCCCCCTCGATGGCGGAGGAAGGGAAAGGGGGGTACAGCGGTGAGGGGGGCTGGGTGACGCGGGCGGGCGAGAGGGGCTGCGGCTGAGGCCTTTGGGAGCTCTTGGGGGTGGTGTTTGGGGGGCGGAGCTTTGGGGTCGGGTGGGGAGAGGGTTTGAGGGCGGTGCTTGTGGAGGTCGCTGGGGGTGTGTGGCGCCTTTGGGGTCTGGAGGGGAGAAGGTTGGAGGGCGGGGCTTGTGGAGGGGCCTCTGAGGGGGCGGGGCCTTTGGGGTCTGGAGGGGAGAGGGTTTGAGGGCGGGGCTTTGGGGGTGGGTTCTGGGGGGCCTGTGCCAGTCTCGGGGGTGGGCCTGCGGAGGGGATGCTGGCTGGGGGCTGTCTTCTTTATCTCCCAGCCCAGCGTGGGGGGAGGGCAGGGTGATGAGGGGCTCTGGGGGGATGGGTGCAGTGGTGTGTGTGTGGAGGGGTGTGCTGTGAGCCCTGCGGAATGGACTGGGAAAGGGGTGGAAGCGACAGGGCCTGATGCATTTTCTCATCTCTACTGATGCAGACCCAAGGGCCCAGGAGGGTAGGGGTTTAGTGTGGGCAGTTTCCCATGTGTCAAGCATTCAAAGAGGGAAGTCGCTGGATGGTGTCTGATACTCCTTCTGCTCCTCTGCACAGAACATGATGACCGTGTGGGCAGTGCAGGTGGGGGCTTCGCTGGAAGGAGGAGGAAAGGTCGAGGTCCGTTCCGAGGCAAGATGTACAGTGAGGGGAACCACCGCTCGTGGAACCGAGGTGTAGCAGGTCCCAGCCCTTCTGGTCAGCTGGAGGAGGGCGACGGAGATGTTCCCATGAGCGACGCCCATGATAGTCTTCGAACCAGATAGTGAGTGAGAGGTGTTGTTGGACGTTGTGTGTGATGGAATGGCTCACGGTGGGGGGATGCCTTCTATGGGATGCCTGTTTCAGTCCGGCCCCAAGGTGAGGGAACTGGTTGGCTCAGGGAGGCAGGGAATGGGATCTGGGGCCTTTCCCCTCCAGGGGGCACCAGCTCCACTCCAGCTCTTGATTGTGGAGCAGGGGAAAGCTGCACTGTTCCTGTGCTGGGGATAAATAGGGCCTCTGTGTCTGGCGGCTGCTGCAGAGATTTTATTCTAATGCAGCGATGACCACAGGGTTCAATCAGGTATTTCTGGGTCCCTTTAGCTTTCAAGATATCCCTCCTGTCTTTAATGCTAAGCGCTCGTGTCCCTCCGCTTCCCAGCACTCCCTATGGGTCACGGCTGAACAGGCGAGGCGATGACTGGCATAACCGGGGCCGGGGCGGTGCCACCAACATCCATGTCACAGTGAAACGAGACCTCACTCCCCAGGACCGGAGTAGCAGTGCCAGCCGCAACAGCAGCCGGAGGAGGTGGTACAAGGTCACAGTGAGTGCTGGAGGGTGAGGGAGGGAACAGGGAATTTGTCCAAGCCCCTACCCCACAGCCCTGGCACATCCTGGTAACCCAGGGCACATCCCTTGCAGGTCACCTTGCCGTCCTGCCCCTCTGACTCAGTTTTTGAAGGGGGCATAATGTCCAGCCTGGCTGCCAAGTGTCTGACCGGCAGGCAGCTCCCTGGGCAGGGGGGAAGGACCTTGTTGTTCACTGGTTGATGCTCCTGGTTCCTAGGAGCAGGGCTGCTCCCTGAGACCTCCCTAGCTCCCAGGCCCATAGTTTGCCGCCGGCTTACTGACATGCTACTTACAAGTGTCGTTTTTTTCCTAGATTCCCTATGGAAAGAAGTATGACAAGTCATGGCTTCTGAGCTCCCTCCAGAACTTGTCCAGTGTCCCTTTTACTCCAGTGGAGGTGAGAGCTGCACTGAGGTGTCATGCAAGCTGTGAGCAGGGAGACAGAGTCAGGACTCCTGGGATCTATACCTGTTTCTTGGAAAAGGAGGGGAGTCTGGGAGTCAGGACTCCTGGTTTCAATTCCTAATTCTGGGAGGGAAGTGTGGAGTCTAGTGGTTGCAGCAGGGGGGCACTAGTAGTCAGGCTAGACTTCTGGGCGCTCTTCCTGGTTCTGGTACAGACTTGCTATGCAGGCTTGGGTGAGTCAGTCCTCCTCCCTGTGCCTCAGCTTCCCCAGTGGAACTGCAGGGATGGGAATGCCTGTAGGCAGGCATAGCTCAGCCAGGTTCTTCCTGACAGGGCGGGGATACCAGGGCTCCCTAACTTGCTTGTCTTCTCCCCTCAGTTCCACTACGACCAAAGCCGGGCCTACTTCTATATTGAGGATATGACGACAGCCAATGCGCTCAAGCAGCTGTCCCGCAAGATCACAGATCGAGACAATTACAAGGTATGATTCCCCCTCCCCCGAGCCATTCTGTGTTTAGCATCTGGCTGGAAAGACCCCCATGGGTGAAGGAGTGATGTAATGCCTAGAGCTGGCCTTGTGCCTTCCTTTCTCTGGGGGCCCCTTGGGCCTGGCCAGGTCTCTGCTCTTCTGGCAGGATTAGCATGGGAACATGTCCTGTGTCCGGTCCTCACATAACCTGACAGACACCTCTCTGCACTGCATGGGCCCCCTCTGTGGCACCCCCCCATCCATCCCCCAGTACCCTGACATGGGCTTCCTGCCCAGTGTTGGCTCTTGCCCCTCTGTGACCCAGCTTGCCTCTGTTCCAGGTGGTGCTAATTGTCAACCACTCATCTCCACCCCAGTCTGTCCAGAAGGAGCTGAAGCCGGAGGAGATTGAGCAGCTGAAGGTGAGTGGTGCAGGGTAGCTCTATTGTGCCCCCACTGGGCTCTGCAGGGGAGGCCCAGGGGGAGGTGCTTCAAGCCCGCATCCAGCTCTGGGAGCTCTCTAGAAAATGGGGCACTATTTCCTGATTGGGGGGCTCCTGGTGCATATTGGGGTGGGGTGTAGGGGAGAGGAGCTTGTCACACCGCAGTGGACCTGGGCAAAACTTCCCCAGGACTCCATCCCATGGCACCCAGGGAAGCCAAGCAAGGGACCTGCCTGCATGCCCCAGGCCCTCCACTGCTGGGTTTTGCAGACCAGTCCCCTCTGACCCATGGTCTCTGTGCTTTCAGCTCACCATGAGTAAGAGATATGACGGGTCCCAGCAGTCCCTGGACTTGAAGAACCTTCGCACGGACCCAGGTGCGTGTTTTCCTGGCAGGTGTGGGGGGCTGGTATCGAGGAAGGGGTGTTGAGGGAGCAGGTGGGGCCATGGTGTGGGGTGCTCAGCTTGTGCGTCTCTTCCAGACCTGGTGGCACAGAACATTGATGTGGTGCTGAACCGGCGGAACTGCATGCAGGCTGTGCTGCAAATCATTGAAGAGAACATCCCGGAGGTGAGGGGTGGGGGTGGAGGGGGGACATCCTGGAACCTCGGTCTGGGCACTCAGCGCCATGCCACCCTGCTGGGGATGGGTAGTTCTGTCTTGGATTCTCCTCTGACCCTCTGTCCACTCTGCAATTGCAGCTGCTCTCACTGAATCTCACCAGCAACAAGCTGTACCAGCTGGATGACCTGGCGGAGCTGGCCCAGAAAGCCACCAATCTCAAGATCCTCAATCTGACCCGCAATGAGGTAGGCGCTGCCACTATCCCCGGTCCGGCCACCCCTCCATGGCCTTGCACTCATGGTCTGCCCCTCTGCTCTTTTTCCCTGCCACAGCTGAAGTCTGAGTGCGAGCTGGACAAGGTGAAGGGGCTCAAGCTGGAGGAGTTGTGGTTGGATGGAAACCCTCTGTGCAACAATTTCCGGGACCAGTCCAGCTATGTCAGGTCAGTGGCAGCCTCTTGGGCCCGTGGATCGCCTGGCCCCAATCACTTGGCCTCTCCTGCCCAGTGCGGGGCAATGCAGCGGAACGAAGATGCCAGCTCCTTGCTGGGAGCTGGATCCCAGCCCCTCTTGCAGTGGCCCCACTGATGGTGTTTGTCTCCCCGCATCCCCCTCTGGGGCTGGGGCTCTGGGCCCCCCAGGGGCGCATGGGACCTGAGTGCTGCACGGCTGATGATGTGGTTTCTATTTCAGCCAGTTCGGAGCCCTGTCCCCTTTCCCCACAATGCACTCTACTCCCCTAAAGTAACAGCTAGACTGCCTCTACACTGCTTTCCTCTCCCCCTCTCTTCCCATTCCTCCTCCCTCAGCCTGGGCACTGGGACTCCAGGATGCATAGCCTCTTCTAGTATCCCTGTTCCCACACTGGCCATGGGAGAGCCACTGTCGCCACCTGGTCTCCCCAGTCGCACACAGGAGGGGCTTGTTGTCTCTGCCCCCTGATGGATGTTTAGGGGGCTGCCCCCCATATCGCTCTGAACCAAACACTCCCGGAGCTGCTGTTATTGCCAGTCCCTGCGCCCCCTGTTTGGCCCTCAACAATGGCTGGCTAGCCAGAGACGGGTAAGATTCCTCACGGAAGGAACAACCTAAGACAGGCACAGCCGTGCAGTGGCCAAACCAGACCGCACGGCGGTCAGCGCAGAGGGGTCCTTCCTGGTGTAAGGGCCTGGCACATGCTACGTTGTTCTCTCGTGCTCTCGGTGAGCAGCTGCACACAAGCCCATCAGCGGCCCCAGGTCCTGCCATGGCAGCAGGCATGGCTAGGACTGGCTCTGAGCAGGAGTAGGAGCAGGAGGCCCGGGCTTTCCATTGACCAGAATGCTGTGTTCTCCCAGAGTGAGTCTCTCTCGAACCTCTGCAGCACCAATGCGTCTGGGGTAGGTGTGAGGAGCCATCTAGGGGAGGAAGAGGCTCTGCTCCTGGGCTCCCAGATCCCTCTTTCCTCCTGTTCTGTCCTCCTTTTCTCTGTGCCATTGCATCCCTCTCCTCTGTCATCCCTGCCCCGCGTGCCATGGCGTGGACATTAATTAGATCTGGGCCTTGATGCAGGAAGCTTCCCCCAGCTGTAAGTTGGTTGCAATGACGGCGGCTCCATGATCTGTGGGAATCCATGTCCTATCCCCCTGCCCTTGTCTTCCCCTCCCCACCCCCACTCTCTCCTCACTGGAGAATAGCCGCATAGGTGAGTAAGAGCCAGGTAAGTGTGGAGCCCTTCAGCCATGTGGCACTAGCCCCATAGCATTTCTGGGCCTGTAAATTGGCCAAGGCTCCAAGATACGGAGGGAGCAGATGTAGTAAAGCCCTGGTGTCTTGCCCCAAGATTCTTCACTAAGGCAGGAGGGATATCTGCTCTGTCCCTGCCACCCAGCTGCTCAGCGCTGGGTCCCTGCCCTGCTGGGGTGAGATGGGGTGCTGCATTGGGGAAGGGAGAGTGTGGTGGGCACAGGGGCAGCCCCGTTCTGTGGCCTGCAGAGTCAGTGCCAAGGGCATGTGGGGTGGGCCCAGAGTGGTGGGGTCAGGGAGGGAAGGAGGCCCCATGGGAGACAGGCTGGGCCCTGGCTGGCCCCACTGATTCATGTCCCATTTTTGACAGCTCCATCCGACTGCGGTTCCCGAAGCTTCTGCGCCTGGTGAGTGTTTTGCACTAACCTGGGGCTGTCCTGTTCAGAACCCACTGCTGGGGCACTCTCTGCTCACTGCTCTACCTTTGCCTCTCTGCAGGACGGCCACGAGCTCCCACCTCCTATTGTCTTTGACGTGGAAACGCCCACCACCCTCCCCCCCTGCAAGGTAAAGGGGCCAGGGAGTGGGGGACTTTGATTTAGGACATTAATCACTCTGCCAGCAGGATTGGCCCTGGTGCCAGACTGGGGAAGGCATTCTTGGGGTGTGGAGAGGGGATGGACTGTGAGCCAGGGCACTAACTGCTCTGCCAGCAGGGCAAGCCCTGGGGCAGGGGTTTGGGGGAAAGGGCTCCGAGCCAGGGCACTAACTGGCACATTCTCTGACCCACAGGGCAGCTACTTCGGCTCGGATGACCTGAAGGTGCTGGTGCTGCGCTTCCTGCAGCAGTAAGTACCTTGACGTGGGAGGATGAGTCATTTAGGGAGCTAGATGGGGATGGATGGGGAGGGGGCATATAGGTCACGTTGTTCCAGTCTCACAGGCAGGGGGTACAGGATATTGAGGTGTGGGGAGAGCTCTGGGGCAGGGCTAGTGAAGCCACTGTCCTAGCAGCACAGCTGCTCTTTGCTAACACGCTCTCTCCCTGGCAGGTATTACTCTGTATATGATTCTGGCGACAGGCAGGGGCTGCTGGATGCCTACCACGATGGGGCCTGCTGTTCCCTCAGCATCCCTTTCCTCTCCCAGAACCCCTCCAGGTATGTCCACCAGGGGTTAGTCACTGCCCTCCCAAGGGACCGTAGGGCTGAGAACGCGAACGCCTGAGTTCTATCCCTGGCACAGGAGGGCTGTGAGGTCTATGGGAGTGGGGGGCTGGGAATCAGGATTCTTGGGTACTATCACCAGCTCTTGGAAGTGAGTGGTGTCTTCTGGCTAGAGCAGGGGGGCTGGGTTCTGTTTCTGGCTTGACCCCAACTCAGTGCCCCCTCAGGCAATTCCCTTCCCCACTCTGTTAAATGGGGCTCACCTCTCCCTTGCCCAGTAGGGTGAGGCTGCCTCTGTTCCCATTTGCGAAGATCAGGGAGAATCTAAGAGCCAGGTGAGGGAGGAAGGTTTCCATTGCATTTTCCTGTGGGGCAGAAGCTCCAGGGTACTGTCCCCCAGCTACTCACCAGGCATCTCTTCTCAACAGGAGCATCCTGAGTGAATACTTCAAGGGCAGCAGGAATGTGAAGAAACTCAAGGACCCTAGTAAGTGCCACGGGGCTGCATCGATCACACTCAAAACAGCACTTCCCCTTGGAGTGATCAGCTCAGGCTCTCTGCAGACTCAGGTCTGGGTTTCTGTGCAGGGCAGACTTGAGATTGTGGTGCTGTGACTGGGTTGTCAGGCTGGGTGGGATCTCATCTCCCGCTCCTCCCTCCAGCCCTGCGCTTCAAATTGCTCAAGCATACGAGGCTGAACGTGGTGGCCTTCCTCAATGAGTTGCCCAAGACTCAGCATGACGTTAACTCCTTTGTGGTGGATGTTTGTGCACAGACGGTGAGTGCCCCCATCCCAGGGGCTGAGTGGGCTGTGCTGTGACAGGGGGGTTGAGGGGTGGGGGAAAATGCCCTCACTTTGGGGGCATGGCGGGCTGTACTGTGAGGTGGGAAAAAATGCCCCCATCTCGGGGGCAGGGTGGGCTGCGCTGTGAGGTGAGGGGAGAGAGTGCTCGTGGGGGACAGAAGGGGAGTGGTCGGGCAATGGGAGGCAGAAGCCGTTGGGCCATGGGCATGGTGAGGGGGTGGCAGTTCAGTGACCTCCCCTCTCATATTGCAGAACACCCTGCTGTGCTTTGCTGTCCATGGGGTCTTCAAGGAAGGTGAGTGTCCAGAAGCCCCCTACCCTCCATTTCCAAGCGCCTCCCTGCTAAGACCCCATACCCTCTGGCGGACCCCTTTCCCCATACCCCCCTCACTGGGCTCTGTTCTCTGTGTGTGCAGTGGATGGCAAGTCCCGGGATATGGTGAGAGGCTTCACCCGCATGTTCATTGCTGTGCCAGCTGGCATCACAGGGTAAGTGGGGGAAGGGGAGATTGCGGGGGGAGAGCAGGGGGAGGGGCAATGGTATCTCCTTGGCTCTGGGGGAGGGAATGGATGAGCATCCCTCCGTGCCTCACTCTCCACACACCCCCAGGCTGTGCATCGTGAACGACCAGCTGTTTGTGCGCAAAGCGAACACAGAGGAGATCCGCAAGGCCTTCGTGATGCCAGCACCCACGCCCTCGTCCAGCCCTGTGCCCACGCTGTCGGCTGAGCAGCAGGAAATGCTACAGGCCTTCGCCATGCAGTCTGGCATGAACGTCGAGTGGTCCCAAAAGTAAGTAGGCCCTGGGGAAGGTTGTGGGGAGGGTTGGTGCTGCCCCGTGGCCTATCACTTGCTCACTGACAGTGTCCCTCTGCCCTAGGTGCCTCCAGGACAACGACTGGGACTACAGCCAGGCAGCCCAGGTTTTCACCCAGCTCAAGGTGAGCCAGTGCCTGGGCCTGACTCTATCCCAGGGGCCTGGGGTCTCTCACAATCCTGCACCAAAGAGGTGGAGGGGAGGAGCCAGGGGCATGTTCATTCCCCACCAGCGGCCTCAGTGCCCAGAGATTGAGGGTGGGATGGGGCCAGGAGCCACCTTGGATGCCTTGATCCCTCCCTATCCCCACAAGGATCTTCTTCTTTCCTGGGGCTGCCTTCCTCAGGGGGCCTGGTTCCAACATTCTCTGCTTCAAGGCACCTCATAGGTACAAGAAAGGACAGTCGTGTGGAGAAGGCACTGCGCTAGGAGTCAGGACTCCTATGTCGACACTATCCCTGCCTCTGGGAGGGGAGTGGTGTCTAATAAATTGGTGAGGGGCTTGGAGCCAGGATGCAGGGGTTCTATGCAGCCTTTCCCTGGGCGATGGGGGCGTTGCAATGCCCAGAGTCCCTGTGACTGGTTCCTGGTCTCTTTCAGACGGAGGGGAAGATCCCAGACGTGGCATTTCTCAAGTGAGCAGTTCTCCTGCAGTTCCCCTACCACTGATGTTTTATTTTCCATGACCGTTTTTGTAAATAAATGAAAGTTTAAAATAACAAAGCTGGGGGCTCGTTGCTGGGAGCAACCAGGGGGCCTAAACTCTGAAGGGGAAGCCCCTGCAGCAGGCCAATGAAGCTGGGGGTGATACAGACAGTCTTGCCCATGCTGCCCTGCCTCCAGCTCCAGCCATTTCTAGCAGCAGCGGAAGCAAGACTGAGAAGCACGTGTTGCTGGGGCACCCAGAAGCTTCAAGGACCGAGCCAGAATCCTTCCCCTCAGGCTTTTGGCCTGGAGGGGGAAAATGACTTTTTTTGGTATGTTTTAAAACAAGCAGTCCTATGAGTGGCTTCAGTGAGCTGGGCTAGGTGTACCGCTCACAGCCCCTGCCCTTTCCTAGCAGCTGAGCTAAGTTGCCCTCAGACTTCAACCCTGTGGTGTTCATATCCCCCAGTGTGTACCCTCCCCCCCAATAGACTTGCATTCCTCTCTGGGGAAAGGCAGCCCTAAAAGCCCTGGAGCCGTCTCCTTGAGAACATGCCTCAGCCATGCTGAGAGTGAGATGGGCAGAGCACCTGCCAGGTTTTGGCAGGTCTTTGCCACCTGCCTGATCTCTATTGTAGTAGCTGCTGCGTGGGTAGATAGAGCACAGCTCCAGGAAGATGACAAGGTTCCCTTAGGGTGCTGATGGGATTGTGTGGGATCTGGAATGGTTAGTGTTCTCAGCTAAGGAGCAATGGGGTTGTCATTGGCTATACTCTCCCTTATTCCCTACCCTAGAGCTAGGGGCAGAGGGTGGGGCTGCAAGATTCCTAGATGCCCAGGCAACGCTGGAGTAGCAGGCACCAGGGGTTTCCCTGCACCCATGGGGGAAGACCCTAGCTTCACCCTTCCTGCTTGTACATCTGTGTTGTGGAATTCCCTCTCCCCCCCCCCCCCCCCCCCCCCCCCCCAAGTCTTCGGGCTGAAGCAGAATGTTGCAGGCCAGAGCTGGGCACCATTGCCCTCTGTTTCTCTGTGGCTGTATGTGCTGGGACCTGCGTGTTCAATAAAGTGGTGTTTGTTAGAATCTCGGCTGAAGGCTCTGTTGGATGCATCCCCTCACGTTCCCCAGTCCCCCCTCTAGGGCCTCTCCATGTTGCTCCCCAATTTCTCTTCCCCCCCCCCCCCCCCCATTCCATTGTGGCGGATGGCTTTTCCCCAGCACAGCGATCCCCCAGTGTCAGGAGGCGCGGTGGGTAAGGGGGAGGGGCCAGGGCCTCCTGCCCCTATACAGAAGCACTGGGTTCCTACGTGGGAGAAGCCGTGATCACTACAAGTCCCAGACGCCCCCGCGCTCCAGCGTAGAGATGGCGGGGGCCAGGCAGCTGGGGCTGTGGGGACTGCACTGCTGCACGTGGAGGGTGTGGGGCCCCTGGGCCCGGCTCAGCGGTGCGCGGGGTTTAGCGGGCCCGGCGCGCGGATTGTCCCCGCTGGACACGCACGTGCCCCGGGACCTGCTGCTGTTCCGGCACGAGCGGGCCCGCTTCTTCCGCTTGCTCGGGCTGTTCTGCACGGGGCAGTTCGCGTTCTGGGCGTACCTGGCGCACTTCGCCTTCAGCGAGCTGCGGCCCATAGGGCGGCCCGCGGCCAGCGCCCGGCTCGCGCCCACTCTGCCCGGCGGGGCCTCGATCAACCCGACCTCCAACAAGTGGCGCTACGGATTCACCGTGTCCTGTCTGACCGTAGGTGAGAGCCGGGAGAGGGACCCGCCCCCGAACCGGAGCAGGCCCCGGGGAGAGAGGGTGGTGGGGGCCAGGGAAGTCCCTCCCTCTATGTCAGCACTCATGCAGGGGGAACTGGTGATTCCAGTCCTTGCATCCTGGGGAAGTGGGGGAGGGATAAGCCTTGGGGAAGCATGAACCGAAGACACTGGTAATGGGATTACTCCCTCCCCCGGAACTCTCTCTCCACAGAGGAGGGAGCCCACCCTAGGGAGGGTGGCCGGTGACAGGAAGCTGTGTCTGGGAGCTGCCTGGATCTGAGTCCAGTTCATTGCCCTGGGGAAGAGGGATCTGGGACCAGAGCCTGGGTCTGCCCCACAGCCGGGCCTGGGCCACCGCCACCTGGAGCAGCTGAGTGGAATCAGGCTTCTGAAACTCAGCCAAATTCTGGTGCTGGGAGATGGGGTGGTTGCACCCCAAGCCTTGCTGATGTCCCTCAGTTCTAATCTGCAGCCCCCGGGTATCCCAGCCTTGGGCTCCCTCCCCCGCCCCAGTTTTGCTAGTGCCTCCCAACCCACAGCCCCCTGCTAGCCCTGTCTGGGTATGGTGGATGGCATCTGGGGATTTCATTTTCTCTCTTTCTCCCCACCCCAGGCTCACTGATCGTGGCTGCCAGCTTTGTGTATTCACGCCGCTCAGTGTGGCAGGTCGTGCTGCGCCGGGGGGGACGGGATGTGACCCTCAGCACCTACTATCCCTTCGGGCTGAGCTCGTCTTTCACTGTGCCCCTGCGCCAGGTCTCCTGCATGGCTCATCGTTCTGAGGTGCCTGCCATGATTCCCCTCAAGGTTAAGGGTCGGCCCTTTTACTTCCTTCTGGACAAGCAGGGCCAGGTTTACAACCCACAGCTTTTTGACCTCACCGTGGGGGCTTACAGGAAGCTGTGATGAGGGGGAATGAGGGTGCTTCCCACTGCTCAAGGATCCTGGAGGGTGGTCGCTGGACAGTTAGAGAAGAGTCCCCAGATTGGGGGCAATGGACAGATTCACACCACACCAACCTCCTGCCTTTCCCCGAGGACAGCAGGGCCCAGCCCCATTGAAGGGGGCACTACATCCTGGGGGGATGGGGCTCCAATTGTGTGCTTTTGAAATAAATGTGAAACTGTGAGCAGCTGCTGTGAACTCTCTGCTAGCCACGTGTATCTGGGTCTGGCAGGGTTGGGAGGTGTTGTTCATATGCAGGGCAGTTGATCTAGGAGCAATGGACTAGGGATATTAAGGTGGATGGGATCAATGGGGAAGGGGAGGCATGCACCACTGTGGGCCTGGGGCTCAGAGTGGGGGATTTCATGTTGGAGGGGTCTGAACTAGGGCAGCATTTGTGGAGGGGAAACTGAGCCTGTGACACCCCCCACATGTGAATGGGCTCCAGCAAGACGGGCACGCACCCTGCACAGACCACATGGCACCAAGTTTGGAGAAATCAGTTTATGGGGGCAATGTGGTGCTGAGGGGTCCCCACACCCCCTATTTCCCATGAGTAGTGAGTCCTGGGCTGGAGGTCTCAGCTCCCCTCGCCTGCATTGTCGCTGTCCCCTTCCTCCTCCAGGCTGGGCTGAACGGTGAGCCCTGATGGCCAGGCCAGCCCCTGCTCACGGGCGAGGCGCTGCCAGCGGGCATCGTCACTTGGATGGGTGAGGTAGCGCTGCCCCACACGGGTCTCCAGCTCCCGCAGGGCCAGCCAGGTCTGGAAATCCTGGGGGGGATGGAGACAGCTCATCAACAGGTGCTGGGGGGAGTCCAGGCTCCTCCTATCAGGGATGCACCATGTGCTGAGGAAGGGATCTACAGGGGATGGGGAGAGCTAGGGAGGGGGTTGAGTTAGCCATTTACTGTTGGGAGCGGGGACTGGAGACTGGGGTGAAGCTGGGCAGGGGAGAGCAGGGTGTTGACTTCTGGGGTGGAGGGAGGTTACGTGGAGCTAGACAGTGCAAGGGGATGGAAGAGGTGTGTTTTGGGGTGTGGATTGTGGGACAGAAGGTATCTGCAGGCAGGGATGTGGGTGGGGTGGATAGGGATTGAGGGGTGGAGGGAAGGTACCTGCAGCCAGGGGTGGTTCAGCGCCTTGTTCACACTCAGTCGCTTCCTCAGCTTCACCTGCAGCAGCTGGTGGATGAGGCTGACAGCTGGGAGGGAAGGAGGGGGTTACATAGGCCAAGACCTCTCCCCAACTCCTCCCCCCCAGGGAGCACAGCTATTGGCTGCCAGGGCCTGCAACACCCAAATTTCCTGGTGGTGCCCTAGGGCTGCCACAGGTACATACAGGCCATGTTCTGGAGGTGCAGGGGCAGTGTGCTGCGAGTGGCATGCCGCAGGGGAGTGGGGGGTCTCGCCCTCGAGGGAGATGCTGGCCCAGGTCTGCCGGGGATACAAAAGGGCCAGTCTGGAAGTGAGGGGGTGCAAGGCGGTCTCACCCTCGAGGGAGATGCTGGCCCAGGTCTGCTGGGGGTACAAGAAGGCCAGTCTGGAGGTAGGGGGCAGTGTGATTGGATGCAGGGTGGTGCGGGGGGGTCTCACATTCAAGGAAGATGTTGGCCCAGATCTGCCAGGAGTACATGATGGCTGCAGTGTGGAGGTGGGGCGTAGGGGTGTCTCACCCTCGAGGGAGATGCTGGCCCAGGTCTGCCGGGGATACATGAAGGCCGCGTTCTGGATCTGATCGTTGACGTCCTCCTCCTCGTTGAAGGGGAAGGTCCCGCTCAGGCTGACATAGATGATGACGCCCACAGCCCACATGTCCAGGGCACGGTTGTAGCCATGTTGCCGCAGCACTTCGGGGGCCAGGTACGCTGGGGTCCCCACCACTGAGCGCCGGAACGATGACTCCTCAATGATGCGGGCGAAGCCAAAGTCACAGAGCTTCACCTGAGGGGTAAGGGGTTAGCATGAGGGTGGGGAATATGGGGCATTTCCCTGCTGGGAGGGCCTGACTCTGGGGAAACCGGCTGGCTCAGGATAGGGGCCTGTCCCCTCTAGGCGACGCCAGCTCTGGTCTGGCCCGAGGTTGGTAATACAGTCTTGGCTGAAAGGGGAAGGGAGAGTGGGTGCAAGAGCTAGGATGGGTGTTCAGGGAGAGGGGGGTGGAACAGGGCTTCAGGGAGGTGGGCTGGGAGGCGGTGCAGGGATTGTCCCACCTGGGGGTAAGGCTCATCCGAGGCCAGCAGCACGTTCTCTGGCTTGAGGTCACAGTGCACGATGTTCCGGGTGTGCAGGTGGCGCAGGGCAGACAGGATCTGCAAGCACAGAGGAGCGTTACTGGAGGGGGTGGTTACCTGCCGTGTGTGTGGGGGGGAGTACCTGATGGGCTCATGCACAGACTGGATGTGGCATGGGGGCTGTTACCCGCTCACATGCGCTGGTGAGTGCTGTGTGAACCGTGACCCAGGCATTGGGGAGCAGTGATGGGATTGTGTGTGTATGTGCACAGTGATGGTGAAGAGTGTGCAATGATGTGTAGTACTGACGTGCACAAGTATACCACCATGCTGAGTGGTGTGAGTGGTGAGCCTGGGAGCGGTATGCAATGGTGACAGGACCACAGCGATGGGCACGATGGGAATGAGCAGCGATGGGGAGCAGTGCATGAGAGTGACTAGCGTGGCGCGGGGAGCAGCATGTGGGGGGATGGGAGTGGCGTGCTGTGGGGGAGCAGTATGTGGGTGTGTATATTTTCACAAGGACTCTGGGTAGTATGCAAGCTGTGATCATGGATGGTGCAGCATCATTAACATGCCCACGGGGGACACCTGTGGGGAGCCCCAGGCTGGAGGGTTTCCTTGGTCCTCTTCGCTCTGCAATGAGGCCACGCCGGGGGGTTGGGGCGGGGACAGCAAGCTGGGGCACCCACCTGGGCAGTGAGGAACTTGGCAAGGGGTTCGGGCAGCCGCCCAGTCTCGCTGGACAGGATCATTTCCAGCATGTCGCCACGCAGGCGCTCCATCACCACAAAGAGCCGGGCAGGGCCTTCGAACATGCACTCCAGGTGCACCACGCAGGGGGAGTGCAGGCTCTGGCAGGGAGAAGATGGAACTGCCTGAACTGGGATCCTCCCTAGCCTTGGAGCCCTCCCCTGTCCCCAGGACACCCACACACAGCCCAAGAACCCTCCCCACCACTCAGATCTGCCTCTAACCCTGCAGGCCCTTCTCCGCTAGCTGGTGCTGGACTGCCTTGGAGCTCCCTCCAGGGGACAGGGCCCCAACAAAGCCCCCAGTGCATTGGGGGAGGGAGTGCTGCCTGTCCAGCTATTGTCCCCTTTCCCCTACTGGGGCTGATGGGCAGAGGCAGCCAAACATGTCCAGGGAGGAGATCTCTGGGCCCATCAGTGGTGGCCCCTCCCAGAGGGGGTCCCCATGTTCTGTACACCCAAGGGTCCCCTTTTCCACACATCCCCTCCCTTCCCACCAGGGTCTTTGTGTTTTTCACCCCCAGTGGCTCACCTGCAGGATGGAGACCTCATTGCGGAACTGATTTTCCTGCCGGGGAGGGAAGCGCAGCTTGTCGATGACTTTCACGGCCACGTCCCGGCCAGATTTCCTGTGCTTTCCTGGGGGGCAGGGCAGGGGTATCAGGGCTGGGGGGCAGAGGGGGAGGCAGAGCTGGGACAGGAGGGGTGTGGGGCAGGGCTGGGGGGAGATGTGCACTAGCACACCATGGGTGAGCAGTGGGCAAACCATGCTCCTGGAAGCATGGCAGTGATGGGATGGGCATGGCTATGGCACTTGGGGAGCTGTAGTGAACACGTTTGCCCCTGAGGGGCACACATGCAAGCTGAGATCCCAGACTGCCCAAGGAGGAGGTAGAGGGATCAGCACAGAGGGAGGGGAATTATTGGGGAACACAGGAGGGGGGAGCCAGGATGGGAGCTGGGGCGGGGGAGGGCACCTACCGCCGTACACCACCCCGAACTGCCCAGCGCCCAGCACCTCGTCAGGGAAGATCTGATAGGAACGGCTGATGTCCTGGGATGAGGGACAAGGACAGGGTTGGGGGGATTGAAGCATGGTACACTGACAAGCCAGGCCTAATGCTCCTGCTACTGCCACCCCTGCCACCATCCCCTATGCCTGGCTTCCTCACCCCACCACCAGCCCCCATGTTTGCTCATCCCCTTCCCTGTGCCAGACCAAGCACCCCACCACTCCTAGGGTTCCCCAGTGCCACCCTCTCCAACTCACCGTGTCATCTGGGGACTCATAGTCAGAATCTGCAGAGACAAGACAATGGAGACATGAGAAGAACCTGGCCTGACTGGGACATCCAGACCCACTACCCTGTTCTCCTGGGAGCAGGAGCCAGCCACCTCTCAGATGGCCATTTGGGATGTTTATACAGGGATCCTTGACTTGGTACTGAGATGCAACTGTCTCTGGGATATGGCACAGGGGCTGTTGATACAGGGATTTCTTGCCCAGCACTTAGATGCAGCTGGCACTGGGGTGTAGCCCAGGGGCTGTTAACACAGGGATTCCTTGCTCAACACTGAGGTCTGGCTGGCTCTGCAGTGCAGCATGGGGGCTGTTGAATTAGGGATGATCCCTCACCCAGCTCTGAGATGCAGCTAGCTCTGGGGTGGGGCTCATGGCTGCCTGTAGAGGGATCCCTATGGTACTCACTGGGCTCCTGGACAGAGCCATCAGGCTCAGGGTTCACGGGCCATAGAGCCTGGCGGATGGCCCTGGCCCAGGCCTTTCCAGCCTCCGCCCTTGCCCAGACCTGCCCTGGCTCCCGCTCACTGCTGTGCTCGCCCACGTAGTACACTAGGGCCTCCGTCACCAGCTCAAAGCAGGGGGGGCTCCCGTTGGATGCCAGGGGTGTCAGCCCCTTCCAGGGGCGGATCTGGAGGATCTCAGACAGCGGCAGCTCCTGCAGGAAGAGTAAGACCATTGGACAGTGGCTGGGCTCCTCTGGGGTGAGGAATCAGGAAGGGGGGTCCTGCGGGGGGAGTGCAGGCTGCTTTGGACTGGGGCTCTGGGGAAGCAGGGTGTTGTAGGGAATGGGACCCCTCACCTTGTAGAACTTGCCTCCGCTCTCACAGTGGAAGAAGCTCAGGCTCTTGCTGTCTAGCACCCAGTAATGGCGTTTCCTCTGGGGGGCAGAGAGATATTATTCTGGGGGCATGTGCCCATCCCAAGGCCCTCTGGCCCAAACCTCTGCTGCCCCCCCGACCCAACATTGCCCTGAAATGAGACTGGCCAATAATCCCCCTCTCCTCCTCTCAGTCCCCACATAACCAGTCCTGGCCAGCCACAAGCCCCACTCCCTGACACCCTCCCACCCCGTGCCGCATCCTGTTACTCCACCCCACCCTGCCTACCTGTGGCTCCACCTCCTGATCTGTCTGTGGCCCCACCCTCTGCCCATCCATGATCCCTGCCTCCCATTCTCCTGTGACTCCATCCCCCATTCCAGCCTGCCTGAGGCTCCACCCCGACCTCAAATCTTCTGTGGCTCCACCCCGACCCTCCTGTAACCCCCCCCTCTCTCCCCAGCCAGGGCACTCACCATGGGGTCCCTGCTAGTGAAGTGCACCATCCATCCCTCCAGCAGGACGGCGCTGCGCCGCCTCTTGGTGTGCCGGCAGGACTGCACCACCCGCATCAAGGGGATGTAGCTGCTGAAACAGGGGCTGGCACCAGGAGAGACAGGGACTCAGATACTCGACTCCTCAGCCCCCAAAGGTACAGCCTTCCACCACCCACCAGGCTCCCTGGGGTCAGGACTCCTGGGTTCTATGCCCATCTCTGGGAGGGGAGTGATGTCTAGTGGTTAGAGCAGGGATTGGGAACCAGGATTCCTGAGTTCGCTGATTCCATAGGTGATACCCTTCCCATTCTGTACTATGGAGCAGCAGGCCCAGGGGAACCATGCAGCCTCCCCCACACCCCGCATACCCATCCTTGGGGGGTCCCTACCTGAGGCTGGTGTGCAGCTCTGCCTCTAGAGTCCCAGGGTTGGGCTCTGTCTCCTCTGTGTCCTCTGCCAGCTCGTGCCCACTGATGCCCTCCCCATCCGCCTCCCCTTCCACTGGCTCTGGCTTGCTAGACGGGCACTCTGGGCTCTCGCCATCTGTGTAGGTGAAGGGGGAGAGTGTGATACCCTGCTTTCTGTGAGGCCAGCAGGGAAAACTCAAGGGGGAATAGGGACTAGAGCGGGGCCACTGGGCACCAGGATTCCTGGGTTTTATGCCTGGCTCTGGGAGCAGAGTGGTGGCTAATGGTTAGAGCAGACGGGCTGGAAGCCGGGGTATGACAAAGAAGGGCTCAGGCCCCCCCTTGTCCCTTGACTAGAATTGGAAATTGAGCCTGGCTGTCCTGCCAGAGGGGTGACCAGGCCAAATCTGAGGGTGTGGGGACCCTGTACCCCTCCTTGGCCCTCCCTACCTCTGCAGTCCTGGCACCCATGGGCACTGGGCACCCCCAGCCCCCAGGAGGGTGGGAAGATTGAGTCTGGGCTTTTTGTGCTGCCTGCAGAAGAGGAGACGCAGAAAGAGGATGGGGCCTGGGGCTCCCAGAACTGCCTGGGCTCTGGTGGGGACAGTGCTCTTCAGCCTGACACCTCTCTGGGTGAGAGCTCAGGGCTGGGAGCAGAACGGGGTGTGGGGGCGATCATGAGGCTGGGTGCAGAGGCAGTGTAATAAAATAAGGGCTGGTTTGAGGGACTGGCAGGGGGTGAGTGCAGGCTGGGTGGGGTGCGGAGGGTGTGGGGCTGGGGACAGGAGAGAGTGGGGGGAGAGACTAAGCTGGGGGCGAGACAGGGCAGGGAGTGCTCTGGACCCTCTCCTTAGGAAAGTGCTGTTTGTGCCCTAGGGGGGAATCAGGACTCCTGAGTTCTATCCCTAGCACAGGGAGGGTAACGAGGGGTGGAGCTTCTGGCCCAGCCAAGCTTAGAGCAGTGGAGCCTTAATGCTGACCAGACAGGGTCACTGGGCTGTGCCCAATGCATTGTGGGATAGCAGTGCGGGGCACTCCGGGAGGGGTCAGGCTTCCCCAGTGAGCAAGCTGAGCAGGGGGCAGAGCTGGGGCCGTGAATAGGGTAGTGCTGGGTATGTCCCCCCCCCGCCCCTGTGGCCCCGTCCTTACCTGCTGTGCCAGGGGCCAGGCCCTCCCCCACACACTCATCCGGCACGAACTGCTCGCAGCGCTTGTGGCAGTTGAATTTACAGTCTGTGCGGGGAGAGGAGAGAGGCGGCAGGGTGGGGCAGCGGGCCAGCCGGGATCCAGCTTTCCTTTTCCTGCTGGGGTCCCTGGAGCAGTGTGGCTGGGTGCTACCTCCCACTGCGACAAAAGGGGGGTAGTTTCCCCCCTCAGAGCAATTGGCTCAGGCTCTTTGCAGACTCAGGCAGTGTTGCTTCATTGGTTACAGCAAGGGAAGCTCCTCCCTTTTATCTCTGTCCCCTGAATCCTCCCCACTTCTCCCTTTGTACCCATGATGTGGGTTCCCCTGGCATGTTTGACTGTTTCTGCTGGTTCCCTGTCAGCCCCAGAAGGGTGGGGAGAGGCCACGGAGACCGTGACTCCCAGCTCTCTGTACAGGGTTCTCTTGATAAGTGGTTGTGAACGCAGCCTCCCTGGGCCAGCAGACAGCACTCAAAGGAGGCACCTCGCTGGGGTGGTTGCTGGGACATGCCATCAGAAGGAGCTTCCAGTGCTGAATGGGGAAGCTATGGGGGCAGAGCTTGAAGCTGGGTTGCCAAGTTCTGTACCCCTACACCCCAGTGGGGCCACAGTGACCCCGAAGTCAATCCCAGCAGCGTCCCAGTCTAAGGTCAGGCCCCTCAGCCCAATCCTGGCAGGGTCCCAGGCCGGGGTCAGCCCTGTACCCCAATCCTCTGCGTGGTCCCAGCTGGTGATACCTTTGCACTGCAGCCCCTGGCGGAAGAGCCCCTTGAGCAGGCGCTTGCAGTGCTGGCACACAGTGGGCCGGGTGTACGAGTGGACCTGGAAGGTGTGTGGCACCTTGACCCTGTTCAGATCCATCCAGTCCTTCCAGAGCGGGCGGCCAATCAGTGCAGGGCCCTGCGTCTGCTGGCCCCATTTCCAGTGACTGATCTGCAGGGGAACCAGAGTCCATGTTAGAGTGTGGTGAGTGTTCCCACCCTCCCCCCAACTCCGCACTGTCCCTGTCCCTCACTGCACCCCACTTTCCAGGGGCCCAGCCAAGTTGCCAGCCACCCCCAATTCTGATTTATCCTGAGTCTCTGCCTGCCCTTCCCCATCCCATCCAGCCATCACTGCAGGGGGTTAGCAGCCAGGATTCCTGGGTTCTATCCAGCTCTGGGAGAGGAGTGGGGTGTAGTGGCTAGAGCAGACGTCATATTCCTTTGCAGAGTGTATCCATTGCCTCTGAAGTCCTTGACCTTCCCAACACCCAAGAGCCATCCCCCTCTGGAATCCTTCCCCTGGCTATGTTAGTTCCGGCTCCTACCTCCTCCAGGCTGCCCCCCACGTTCTGGCCAAGGCCAGGGGTCCTGGGGCTGGTGGTAGCACCCAGTGAGCGACTGGCCAGCTGGTTCCTCCTCACACCACGGCAGTTGTTGGGGATCTTGAAGGCACAGCGCTTGTGATAGTTCAGCCCGCAGCCTGGGGGGAGGGAAGAGTGAGGACTGGGCTCCCTGCCAGGCCTGGGGGGGAGATGGGCCCCCTGGCCATGGGTCTGGGAGCCCCAGAGGGGCTCCAGGAGATTGGGCAGGCCTGGAAGGAGGGGACAGCTGGTGCGCAAAGGGCTGAGGAGTTCAGCCAGGCCTGGGGAGAGGTGTGCCAAAAGGACCCAGGAGATCTGGAGGGAGCATCATCTGCCCAGTGGGACCCAGGGGATCAGGCCAGGTGCAGAGAGGGGTTATGGGCACCAGAAGGACCCACGAAGGGGGAGAGGATTAGGGTCAGGCGGAGGGACCCAGGAGACTGGGTCAGTCCCAGGGGTGGGAGGGAAGGGGTGGACACAGATTGCTCCATACCTTGACATTTTAACCCTTGGCGCACCAGCCCCCAGAGCATCTCCCCGCAGTAGTCGCAGAAGGCTGGGGCCTTGTAGGAGTGAACAAGCAGCACATGGGGCCGGATAGTGAAATCCAAGGAAACTGAGGCTGGGGGGAGAGAGAAGAGTGAGGAAGGGGTGGGTTTGGTAGGGGGAATGGGAGTCCAAGGCCTGCCCTTCTGTGGGGAACTGGCTCTGATCTGCCCCTACGGCATGGGGTCTGGCTGGGTGGGATGGGGGAATGGGACAAGGGGCCTTTCCCCTCTAGGGGGCGCCAGTTCTGATCTGCCCCAGGGTGGAAAACTGGCTGGCTCAGATGGGGCAGGGAGAGGAAGCTGAGGCCTTTCCCCTCCAGGCCCTATTCGGTATCCACAGGCTCTGGTGCCCCAGGACTGTCTCACCCGACAGCACGATCTCAATCAGGTCCCCAGCGCGCATGACACTGTCTGGCCCCAGGTGCTCCAGCACATTCTCTGATGCGTCGTCATGCCGGAACAGCATGATCTTCTCTGACACCCCCAGGAAGCCGTATTCAGGGAACTAGGAGAGAGATGGCATTAGAACCCAGGCCTCCTGGCTAGGGTTACCATATTTTAATTTTAAAGAAGGAGGACACTCCACGGGGATCCGGCCCCGCCCCAACTCCACCCCTTCCCCAAAGTCCCCACCTCAACTCTGCCCCCTCCCCTGAACGCTCCGCCCCCTGCTCCTCCCCCTCCCCTGCTTCCCTCAAATCAAATGTTCGCGGGAAGCCTGAAACAGGGAGGCAGCAGATAAGTTGGGGTTGGGGCGGCCCAGTCCAGCCGAGCAGCTCCCTCTGGTTGCCGGCCGTCCCAGACCAAGAGGCTCTGGCCCCAGCGTCTCCCGCGCAGCTTGGCTTGGGCCCTGGGGCACCAGCCCCTAGCCGAGCACCCCCCAGCCCCCTGCCGAGCACCGCTGGCCCCCAGCCTGGCCCCCGGTCCCCCACCGCCGGCCCCGCCTGAGCACCGCCGGCTCCGCAGCGCCGGCTCCGGCCTTGCAGCGCCGGCCCCCGGCCCCGCACCGCCAGCCCCGGCCCCCAGCCAAGCACCGCCGGGCCCTCCCTCCCTATTTTCCCGGACATGTCCGGCTTTTTGGGATTTCCTCCTGGACGGGGATTTGAGGCCCAAAAAGCCGGACATGTCCGGGAAAATCCAGACGTATGGTAACCCTACTCCTGGCCCGCCCAGGCCTGCACTAACCATTAGATCCCACTCCTCTCCCTGAGCCAGGCATAGAACTCAGGAGTCGTGGTCTCTTTCTGGGGAATTATGGGGGAGCCAGACAGTAACCTCGCCCCCCCATGAGAGCCTGGCCTGCTCTTAGCTGGTAAAGGTTGGCCTGTGATCTCACATTAGCACCTCCCCCGGGGGAAGATGGGACCGGAACAGGCCTGGTTATTATAGCCATGAAGTCTTCTCTCTAGCTCCAGGTTTTGTTGCTCCCAGGCTGCGGGCTCCAGCTCTTCCCAGCACCATTCCCTGGCTGAGCAATCCCCCACCCGCACAACTTCCACAGAGCCCCCAGCCTGCCAGGGCTTGAGATGCACTGGGAGAGGGAGGGGAGCACAGATAGAGTCCCACCACTAACATCAGCCTCCTGGATTCCTGTATCACTTCTCGAATGCTCGCATTGATACAGAAATGCTGCGTGTTCTCATTGTAACTGCACTGAGATAAAATGCAGCTGCTTCTGGGGTGGGGCATGGAGGTTGTTTATATAGGGGTCCTTTACCCAGCACCAAGATGCAGCCCCTTCTGGGGCGGGGTGCAGGAGCTGTTTATACAGGGATCCCTCGCCTGGCACTGAGATGCAGCCACCTCTGGAGTGGGGCATGGTGGTTTTGTATACAAGGCTTTTGCGCCTGGTGCTGAGAGGCAGCTGCTTCTGGGCTGGGCTGCATGGGGTGTTTATACAGGGATCCCTTGCCTGGCGCTGACATGCAGCCGCCTCTGGGGTGCAGCACGGGGACTGTTTGTACAGGGCTAGTTGTATGAGACTCCCCGCTCCCTGCAGCCAGTCGAGCCCCCCCTGCAATGCCACGAGTGAGCACGGAGCGGAAACAAGCTGCTCTGCTGGTTAGGGCGGTTTCCTCTCTCACTTGCTCGGTGCAGGGCGACTGGGCAGCCGGGGAGGGGGCAGGCCCTCAGAGCGCAGGTAGGAGGGACAGGGCCCCGCTGACCCCAGCCGCAGTGGAAAGATTGACTCAGCATGGCTGCTGCAGCACCCCCACCCACCCAAGTGCTCCCTGTGCTGTCCTGAGATGGAAACTGGCGGGGAGGGGGGCAGGGGGCAAAGGAAATGCGGGGGAGACAGGGAACCTTTGAATAGCCACCCTCCTGTGAATGAGAGAGTGCAGGTCCGCAGCAGGGGGGCAGGCTCAGGCTCAGACCCTCCCCCAATATTAAGGATGTCCCCGCTTTGGCCCTGGACCAGGGCTCTATATCCCCCCAGTCATCCTACACTTGGGTCACATCATCTTTCCCCCGACCTCGAATCCTGTCTGCAGGTCCCCGGGTAAGATCAGACCCCTGCCCCACACCATGGCCCCCCCTTCTCCCTCAAGGGTGCTGTCCAAGGGCTCTGAGTGCCATGAGGTTCCCCAGGGAGCGAGCCACCTGCAGCCTGGCAGCCGAGCACCTCCCATCTGCTACCCTATCTGTGGGACACTGCAGTCTCCAGCCCCGTGTTTCCCCCAGGCTGTGCCTCATTTAATCTGTCTCAGGAGAACAGCAAATCAATCTCCAGGCATCAAGAGGGGAGGAGGAATAGTGGTTAAAGGGAGGGAGGGCAGGATGCCTGGGGTCTATTCCTAGCTCAGGAAGGGGTGTGAAGTCTAGTGGTTAGAACAGGGGAGGTGCTGGAAGGTAGGACTCTTGGATTCTATTCCTAGCTGAGGCAGGGGAGTGAAGCCTAGTAGTTAGAGCATGGCTGGTGGGAGCCAGGACTCTCAGGTTCTGTCCCCGGTTCTGGGAGGGGAGTGGGGACTCACGGTTAGAGCAGCTGGGGCTGGAAGTCAGGACATTGCTGGGTTCCACAGCTGCTCCCCTACATTCCAAGCACTAATCAGACATTGAGCAAACTCCCCTGGTGTCTCCGTGACCCAGCATGGGCATCTGGGCACAATCTCTGTGATTCCTTCTGGGGGCCCCTTCCCATCCCCACACCCTGGATCCTGGCCTTTTCACCTGCGCTCCCCTTCTCAACACCCCTCCAGCTTAGCCCCATTACCTTCCTCTCCACCAGCTCCACTGCCAGGTGCCGCAGGTGCCCGTAACCCAGTTCCTCTGGGGGAAGCATGTATGACTCTCGGGACAGCCCAATCTGCAGGCGCACAGATACTGTGCCCAGGGGCTGGCACTCCAGAGCCATGGACAGCACCGGGTGCCCGGGAAAGCTGGGTCTTGTGCTGGATCCGCAACCTCAGGGGACACCTCCTGAGGGTCTCACGTGGGGATGGGGCAGGGCAGGAGGCAGGAGAGAAAGGGGTCCCTTCTCGTTCCCCCCCACAGTCCCCACACTGTCTCCCTGCACCGCCTGCCCCAGGGCTTCTCTGAGCTGCAGGAAATGCAGTGTTAACTCTCTGCTCCCCGAGGGACGGAGCTGTCTGCTGATAATGATGTGAGCCGTCTGCAGCCTGGTGGGTTAGTGCATGGGGGTGGGGAGCCAGGACTCCTGGGTTCTGTCTTCAGCTGTGGGAGGGGAGAGGGGTCTAGTGGATTAGATGGGGCAGGGGGAACCAGGACTCCTGGTTCCTATTTGCATCTCTGCTAGTATTAATAACTGCATTTCTATGGTGTTCCCCGATCAAAGCAACACCCGCATGGTAATGACTTATCCCAAGTTTGGTTCCTGGTGAAGGGGGCTCACAGGGTGAGATGGGGGTGCTGGACATGGTGGGTCACCAATCAGTTGTCATCTAACTCAGTGGTTCTCAACCAGGGGTATACATACTCCTGGGGGTACGCTGAGGTCTTCCAGGGGGTACATCAATTCGTCTAGATCTTTGCCTAGTTTTGCAACAACCTACCTAAAAAGCACTAGCGAAGTCAGTGCAAACTCAAATTTCATGCAGACAATGACTTGTTTATACTGCACTATATACTATCCACTGAAATGTAAGTACAATATTTATATTCCAATGGATTTATTTTATAATGTGGTAAAACTGTGAAAGTCAGCAATTTCTCAGTAACAGTGTGCTGTGACACTTCTGTATTTTTATGTCTGTTTTTATAAGCAAGCAGTTTTTAAGTGAGGTGAAATTTGGGAGTACGCAAAACAAATCAGATTCCTGAAAGGGGTACAGTCGTCTGGAAAGGTTGAGAGCCACTGATCTAACTCAGCCCCAATGACTTTAATTCATTGCATTAATGTAGGGTCCCTGTCTGATCCCCTTGACTCCTGGGGTCAGTCGAGAGTCACCCATTGACTGCAGTGGGTAGGGGCCGATTCTGATCTCAGATCCACTGGGTGAAACCGGAGTCACCCCCTCCCCAAGTGGCGTCGGAACCAGCTCCTTGTCTCCACACCCTCAGCTGGATCTGTCAGGAACGATGGGCCTGCACAGGCACAGGGGCAGTGGGGCAATGGGGATGGGCTGGAGCTGTCCTGCTCGGACCCAGGTTAGGTTCTCTGGGTGAACAGCATAGGCCAGAGCTCCCAGTACAGTCCAGATTCAGGAGGGAGGGGATAGGACCCTTCATCACAGTGGGGGGAAGGGAGAGCAGGGGAGAGGAAGTGAAAGCACCAGGGGCTGCTATTGCAACAGGTCAGGGAGCTGCAATAGTGCTCCCCCTCCTGCTCTACACTCCTCCTGGCCCCCACCCCCCTCCCACTCTGCAGACTCCCTGCCCTACCCCTCCACACAGACACCCACCCCATCCTGGGCCTCACAGCCCCCTCACCCCACCCTGGGCCCGACACAGAGTCCTCCCCAGACAGCTAGGCCCTATCCCTGCCTCCTCCGCCCTTTCACGGAGCCCCTGCCCCCCTCCACCTCCTACTCTGCACCCCCCCCAGACACTCCCCCATCCCCGACTCCTCCCTACACCCTTAGGCCTCACCTTGCCCTGCCCCCCTGACCATGCTCTGCCCCCCAGCTCCTTCCTGGGGCCCAACCCAGGCTCACTCCATACTGCTAAGCCCCACCCTGGTCCTACAGAACCCCCCTCCTAGGCCCCTGCCCTGTCCCCTCCCCTCACTGTGGTGTGTAGGAGTCACCACAGTGACAGCATTACAAAGGGGGGGGGGCTCTGATCTAGAACCTCCAGGCCCCCAGGGTTCTGGGGCCACCAGGAAATCAGTCTGGGACGTGGGCTTGGCTGGGGACGCGACAGAAGGAGGGAGGGGCATTTGGGGGTCGCTGAGGGAATTGTGTTGCAGGATCCCAGTCACGGGGAGCTGGGGCACACATACACCATGGACTACCTGACTGTGCCTGTTGTGTCCGGCATCCAGATGGAGAAGCCTCCATACAAGGAGGAGATGCCCCCTGTCTCCCAGGCCTCCTTGCAAGCCACCTCGGCCTCCTCCCACCCCACGAAGATATTGAAAGGTAATAGGTTGCTCCCTGGACACCCCATCCCCCCACCCCTCTGCATACGCCCCCACCCCAGCTTCCAACCCCCCACTGCCCAACACCTCTCCCCAATAAGAGCCAAAGGGAAGATGGGGCTCCTCCCGCTATAATGCTCTCCCCATACTCCCCCCCCCCCAAGACCCAGTACCACTGCCTGAGGAGAGCCAGAGGGAACATGGAACCTTACTGCACCCCAAGTCCCCCACAGGCTGCTCCTGCCCCCTACACAGCCCCCCATACAACCCACAGCCCGCCCTGCCCTGCCTCCCATAACTATCATTTGTTCTGTTCCTTCCCTACCATGGCTGATCTGTGGCATCTGTGCCCAGGGAAGCAGGACCCCCGGCAGGGGCGGAAGTGGAGGGGCACCATGGTCCTGCTGCGCCTGGCGTGGGAGAGGACCTTGCCCCGGCTGCTGACCCTGCGGGCCATCATCCACAAGCTCACTCATCTGCTGGCCTTCGAACTCTTCATCCTCACTGTGGTTTTCATCCACACGGCAGTGCTGGTGGTGCAGACCTTCGCCGCGGTGCAGGTCCGTGGAGGTGAGGCTGCCCCCGCCCTGGCCTGGCCATGGGAGTCATCCCATTCTCCTCCCCGCCATCCCAGCCATGGGGATCACCCCCCCACACACCCTGGTCTGGCCATGTGGATCATCCCATTACCCCTCCCCCTGTCCCAGCCCCGGGGATCACCCCCTGGCCTTGGGTTGGCCATGGGAATCATCCCATTACCCCTCCCATCCATCCCAGCCATGGGGATTGCTCCCCTCCTGCCCTTGTCTGGCCATGGGAATCATCCCATTTCCCTCCCCACCATCCATGGGGATAGCCCCATTGCTCCCCCATCTCAGCTATCGGGATTGACCCCTTCCATCCTGCCCTAGATCCACTGTCTTCCACCAAGCCTGGGGTTGCCCCATTGCCCCACACTCACCCTAGGACACCCTATCACCCAGTCATAGGGTTGGCCTATTGCTCTCTGCCCAGTTCCCTCTCACCCAGACAGTGGTCTTCCCAGTGCCCCCTGCTAACCTAAGAGATGCTGCCACCCCCCGTTGAGGTCACCCCATTTCCCCTTCCAAGCAGGTGTGTCCATCTCACCTCAGGGACTAGCTCATGGTTATACTGGGTATTATGGTAGTGCCTGCTAACCTGGGTGAGAGGAGCTCAGAGTCTGAATAGACATGGGGAAACTGAGGCACCAAGTGGGAGCACGTTGCCCCAGGTCACACAGGAGATCAGTAGCAGAGCTGGGAATAGAACCCAGGACTTGTGGCTCCCAGCACCCCTGCTCTAACCACTAGGAACCCCTCTACCCAGAGAGGGAACCCAGGAGTTCTGGCTCCCGTTCCCACTAGGCCATGCTGTCTGCATTCAGGAAGGGGCTGAGTCCAGCGTGTGGGTGCCCGTTGTCACACAGGGTGTGTTCTCTAGGTCGGGCGTGGATAGTGAGGGCAGAATTGCCTAGTGGGTACGTGACCTCACGCCAGCCCCCTCACCTCCTCAGAGTGGTTCTTCTCTGTCATGGACGCTGTCTTCCTGTGTGTGTACGTGCTGGAGGCACTGCTGAAACTCATCGCCCTGGACCTCGACTACTTCCGCAATCCCTGGAATGACATTGGTGGGTTACCATGGGAGGGGGCCAAGGAACCCTGACTCAGAGGTGGGGCAGAGAGATTCCCAGTGGCTGGGGTCCACGGGGGGGCTGAGACGAGCCACCTGGGGGTGGCCTGGGGGTCAGGGCAGCGGGGCAAGGGAGCAGGCGAGTGCCTGGGAGGGGGTGATGTGCGTGTGCAGGGGAAGTGGGTGTTGGGGAGCTGTAGTAGTGCCTCCTCTCCTCGAGGCTGTTCCCCCTTTCTCACAGATTTTTTCGTCATGATCATGATGGTGCTGGACTTTGTGCTGCCGCTCCTCATCTCCCCGGGCCACAACACCCACGAGAACGCTGTCAGCCTCTTCCGTGTGCTCCGCGTCTTCAAGGGTGTCCGGGCTGTGCGGGTCTTTAGGCTGCTGCTCACACTGCGGTCAGTGCCTGGCGGGCATGAGGGGTAGAGGGAGTGAAGCGCTGGGCAATGGAGCTGGGGCCCTGGGTGCTGTAGCTTTGCTATGACCCCTGCCTTCTCCCTGCCCCCCAGGGGCCCTCCCCTGGTGTGACACCTGGATGCCCCCTTGCTCTTTCCCTGCCCCTCTGGGTGGCCTTCCCTGCTGTGCCTCCCTGGGTGCCCCTTTGCTCCCTACCCCCTGGGTGCTCTGCCACCTGGGTTCCCCCCTTGCTTTCTCCCTGTCCCCCAGGTGCTGTCCCCCTGCCCTGTGCTACCACGCCCCTGCTGACCCCAGTGCCATCCCTCTGTCCCCCTTGGTAACCTCACCCTCCCCTCCCCACGTGCCCTGGGACAACCCCCATGAGTGGGTTCTTTTCTGGCCAGTGCCCCATCCACAGCAGATCCCATGGGTCTCCTGCAGCCCTGAGGCCCCCCACAAACCCCCTATTTCTGCCCCCAGGGTGCTGGAGAACCTGCAGGAGCTGACAAGCACCTTCGCGCTGTCTGGCCCGTCCATCGGGGCCATCCTGCTGCTGATGTTCACCTGCCTCTGTATCCTGCCATGGGGCGGGAGGAGGGGGCTCTGTCCTTCCCCACAGTGAGATGAATGGGGGTGCTATGGAAGGCGAGGGGGTGCAGCGGGGCTCTCTCCCCTGTGGGGTCAGGGTGCAGCAAGGGCTCTCTTCCTGGGGGTACCTGATGCTTGCCAGGGCTGGGAGGCACCTCACCACCACCTGCCTTTAGCATGAAGCAGCCTTGTCTGTGCCTACTATAGATCGGCTGCCTAAACCCACCAGCCTCTGGCAGCACCAGCCCGGCTTTCCAGGCCCCCGCAAGACCCGCTCTCTCTGTTCAGGTCATGACAGGCACAGCCCAGCCCCGAGTGCTCGGAGCCGCTGGACACTCCCAGACTCCCCAGGCTTACTGCTCCCAAAGGGGCTGTACAAAGCAGCTGGTAAGTCAGCTCAGGCCCACCCCTTTGCCTGGCACCACGGCACCTGCATTTATAGGGAAAACAATAAGTGTATTGTCCGGGAACTGAGACTCCAGTGACATATTGGAAGCAAAGACACAAAACAAAATTGTTGCCCACTTTCTAACACCTCAGCTTAACTCTCTGGGCACCCTCCTGTTGAAAGAACCTGATCTCACCTAAAGGTCACTCCAGTATGTTCCACCAAGCCTGGCTGAGATCCCATTCATGAAGCAAACCTGCTGTCCCTTCCCTTCCTAGGTGAGGGATTCCTGCCTGTTTTCTCTGCCCCCCAAATATAGTCAAGCAAACCTTTGAAGTGCATCTCAAGGTAAGGTCTCCCCCCCCACTTTCTCTTCCTGTTAGTTTCTTTCTGAAGTTCTTGCACGCCTTCATTTGCAGTCAGACTGGTGCTAGGCGACCCCTTGTGAAGGAGCCAGTACACAGTACACATGCAGACAGATCCATGGCTAACTGGCCCTCGTCTGACAGGAAACCTGTTTTTCTACCCTTGCTGGTGGCCCCAGCCACAGCTGTCAGACCATATTGTCAGTGCAGGTACAGAACTCCTTACACAGCATCCACCTCACGTGCCTTTCCTGATGGTAGCGGAGTGACGCCGGCTTGTATCTGAGACCTCACATGATGTTCTTTGGTGAACTAGACCACACACGTCAGACTCAGCAGGTTCCTGTAACCCCTCTGCACCCCCCTCCCCAGGTGGCATTGGGAGGTCCTTGGCTCACAGCACTGTTGCTCCTTATCCCCTCACCCCCAGTCATGTTCTCGGTAGTGCTGCATGACCTGTTCCAGAACTCTGACCCCCATCGCTTCGGGGAGCTCTTCGACACCATCTTCACCCTCTTCCAGCTCTTCACGCTAGATGACTGGTCCTTCATCTACCTGGACAGCGTCCAAGGGGGTGAGACACCTTCCCCACCCCTGCACCATAGGACAGGACCCTGGTGTTCTATCCCCATGCTGGGAGGGAAGGGGGGTCTTAGTGCTTAGAGCAAGGGGGACAAGGGGCTGGGAGCCAGGACTTCTGGGTTCTAGCTCCAGTTCTGGGAGGGGAGTGAGATCTATTGGGTTATAGAGTGGTTGGGTATATATTGGGTTATGGCCAGGAACCAGGACTCCTGGATTCTTTTCCTGACACTGCTCCATGCCCAATAGAAGCTCACCCTTCCCTTTTCAGGTGCCTCATACATTATCTTCTTCCTGATGGCCTACATCCTCATTGAGTACTTCACCTTCCTTAAGTGAGTCCAGCCCCTTCAGCACACTGGTCCTCCCCTGACCCCAGCTCTCCCATCCCCTCCTCATCCTACTTCCATATCCCTATGCCCCTCCACACACCTCCTCCCTAATGGTGCTCAGCCCCTGGAGAGGGAAATAGGCCCATATCCCCCAGCTTGAGCCAGCCAGTTCTCACACCTGGGGACCTGATCAGAGCCCGTGTCCCTTAGAGGGGAAAGGACCCATGTCCCAGCCTTATCCCACGCCCCTCTCTCTCTCTCTCTCTCAGCCTGGTCATCGCTGTCCTGGTGGACAATTTCCAGTTGACCCTGATCAAGCGCCAAGAGCTGCAGAAGCAGAAGGTGCCTCTCCCCACAGCCTAAGGAATGGGGGAAGTAGGCATGTGAGGGAGTTGTCTCAGCAGCCCAGCTATTCCAGCCTGGGAAGGGAGTGTGGTCTAGTGGGTTACAGCAGGGGTGTTTGGTTAGGAGCTAGGACTCCCAGGTCTGGTAGGGCAATGGTCTCTAGTGATTATGGGGGGCGGGGCAGGCTTCCTAGATTCTATCCCTGGCTCTGGGAGGAGAGTGGTATCTAGTGGTTAGAATCAGGAGGTGGTGGTCAGGGCTCCTGGGTCCTCTTCCTGGTTCTGTCCCCAACTCCCTCCATGTCTGAGTTTCCCACACTGAAACAAGGGGACAATGGGCTTTTCCCCCTGTCGGGTCCATGTTTAATGCTGGGCTTGTTCTTCTCTCCCCCCCCCCCCCTTGTGTTACAGAGTCTGCTGCAGCCCAAGGAGAGCAGCATAGAAGATATTGTATCAGGCAAGCCAGCCCAGGGTAAGCTCCCCTCCCTCTACCTCTGGCTGGTGGGGGACAGTTCAAAAGGGCAGTATGACCCCCACCCCCACCCCCAAGGTTGTTTAGGGAGTGGGGGATACCGGGTTGGATGGGCCCATGGGTCTGACCCTTGGATACAGGCTAGACTCCCAAGTGCCTGCACTGTGGGGACCCCCCTCTAGGGGGCTCTCTGTCTCCATGACGTGTTCAGCCCCCAGACACTGTGGGGCAAGAGGGTTCCAGGCCATTGTTGAGATCCAGCAAATTCGTCTCACCCACACGCCACCCCCTGCTGTGGGTTGTTGGCAGTGGTGGGGTTCTCCTCCCTGGGGTGGGTGGAGGCTGGTGTCTCCCGCCTGGCTGGAGTCCCACAGAGGTCTCTCTCTGTCCCCCCACAGAGGGACAGATGAAGCTGGAGGACGATGAAGCCTTCCTGGCTCAGCTCAACAAGCACATGGACGGCAGCGAGAGGTAAGGGGCCCCCATAGCACAGCCTCTTCCCTCCATCCCATGTGGAAATAGCCAACATGGGGCACGTCAGAGTGGGGTAATGGGCCCTTCCAGCCCCTCTCTCCCATCAGATCCATGGACCCATCTGGCCTGGTATCTGCCCCCCCACCCAATCAGATCCACAGGCCCATCTGGCCTGGTATCGCCCACCACAGATCAGTTCCAGGGGCACATGTACCCAGAGGGGCCCTGGCAGGAGGGGACTCTGGAGGTAGCACCCCTTAGGAGAGCAGGCTCTGACCCCGAGAAAGTCACTCTGCCCCATCCCAGCAGGGAGAAGCAGCTGCTCTTCACCTACCTGCAGCTGATGGCATCAGTTGAGCACCTCCAGCAGCAGTTCCGCTCCCAGGCCGCCACCACCGACAAGATTGTCGACAGCTTCTTCGAGGTGGGGTACCGGCATCCAGTGCAGGGGAGGGCTGGATGGGCCCAGGGTGTCTGAGCCAGGGCGGAGGATACCGGGCTGGATGGGCACAGGGGTGATAACAGGCTGGATGGGCCCAGGGGTCTGAACCAGGACAGCAGGAGTGGGAATACTGGGTGGGATGGGCCCATGGGTCTGAGCCAGCAGGGGGGATACCACGTGGGATGGGCCCAGGGGTCTGATTCAGAGTAGCAGGAAAGGGGGCGGGATACTGGGTATGATGGACCCACCGCTAGGGAGCCATCAGTAGCCATTGCGCTGCCAGATGCAGTAGTCCAGGGGCAGATCCTCCCCCTGGGGTAGGGCTCAGTTTGTGGGGGCCCCATGGTGCAGCAAGTCAGGGTTGGCTCCATGCCCGAGTGCACCATGCTGCCCCGTCCCCTCTGGGCAGGAATCAGAAAGGAGACCACAGTGGAGGACACTACTCTCTCCCCTCTTGTTCCTTGCAGACAGCCGAGCAGGACTTTCCCCACCACTGAAAAGGCCGGGCTGTCCACACTGTGGGGAAAGAATGTGCCCGGAGGCCCAGGCACTGCAGCCATGAGGCTGGGACAGGCCCCAGATCCAGCCCTCGCCCAGACACTGCCACGGCTCTGTATTAAAAGGCTCCTGGCCACCAGGGATGCAGGGGAAATGATGTGTGAAGAGTGACAGTGAGGGGAAGGATGTCAGGCCACACCATGTCTTTTCCCTGCTTTGGGCCCCAGACTCCTGGGTTCTCCCCCCAGATCTGGGGGGAGGAGGAAAGCTAGTGCATTAGAGTAGGGGTGGGAGGCTGGGAGCCAGGACACCTGGGTTCTATGCCCAGCTCTGATGGTCTTCCAATGTACACTGACTCCTGGCCCTCCCATGAACACAAGACACACAGAAGCTCAGCTAAAGGACCCTGCAACTCCTGGCCTTGGCAGCTGAGCCCTGTGGGGAAGCATTTACAAGGGCCAGCACTGCAGCCACTGCACCAGTGCCCAGGGATCCCTGCTGAGCTGGTCCTAGGGGCCTTGGGAATCTCAAGGACAAAGGCCAACTGATGTCCGTGTCTGGGAGCGATGCCAGACAGATTCAGATGGGGAATGAGGGGCAGAGGTTTAGCAGTGAGGGGGATTCTTCAGCAAGGCAGCTCTCCTGGGATAGGGGAACGCTCCACCCCTTGAGGACTTTACATCCAGGCTGCACAGCTCTAAAAGCCATGCTGTGGTCCCACCCCCAAATCTGGGCCAGGGGCAGGAAAGGCTGCAGGGGGTCAGGTTGGGGCTCAGAACGGGCCCCTCCAGAATCCGACAAATCAATCTTCAGGCACCATGCACCTGGGGCTTGGAGCCTTTATTGGAGAGCAGTAGGGATGGTGCCAGAGGAAAGGGCCCCCCCGGGAGAGTGGCTGGGTAAGGCAATGACTCCAGCCTCTGGGGGGTGGGCTGTCCTGCTGGGCTGGGCCAGCCATGGGAGAGCTGTGCAAACACAGAAGACAAGCAGTTTTAGCCCTGGGCTCGCAGAAGGGTGGTCTTGTGCTGCTAGTGCTTTAAATGGAGCAGAACTGGGAACCACAAAAGGTTAGTGCAGTCAGGAGGGCACTGGACTGGGAGCCAGGACTCCTGGGCTCTATTCCCTGAGCTGGGCAGTCCCTTTTCCTCTGGGTGCCTGTTTACCCTCCCACCTTGGGTCTGTTACGACTGTGAGGTCTTCAGGGCAGGGACTGTTTCTCATTCTGTATTTGAGCTGCACCTGGACCAACAGGGGTCTTTGATCTTGCTCACGGGCTGCACTATGCCCAGTGCAACAGGGCCCCCCAATCTCAGTTGGAGTCTGTCCGGTGCCTGGCGCAACAGTCCCAACAACTGCAGAGTCCAGTGCAGATTGGCTCAATCACCCACCGGGCAGTGTCAGGACCCAGGTCAGATGGGGGTGCCAGTAACCCATGGGGCAGAGCAGTGGACACAGCTTGACACTTGCCCCTCGGCAGCGCTCCCCCTCCGGGGAGAGGCAAAGCCAGTGCCAGCCCCACTGCAGTACTGTAGCGCCATCCAGAAGGAGACCTGCAATCAGAGAGGGAGGGATCAGAGCTGACCTGGGCCATCATGGGCCAGGCCTCCCATGGGACAAACCCAGAACAGTTTTGTGTCCCCCATCTCTGGCCCCTCTCAATGCCTGACAGGGACGAGAGAGGGTGGGGGATGATCCCTGGATCTCAGCCACAGACTGGCCAGCATAAATTCACTCCCCCTCCCACAGGCCTGAGGTTGCCAGCTCCACAACCAGCAATAACTGGAGCAGAGCAGCCTAAGCTTGGGATGAACTGATTATGAAGCAGGGTGATAGGCCAGTGGGTTACAGTGTGGGGGCTCGGAAACAGGACTCCTAGGTTCCATCCCCAGCTCTGGGAGGGGAGATGGGTCTAGTGGTTAGAGTGGCAGGGGAGGAGGGAGGTATGGGAACCAGGACTCCTGGGTTCTGTTCTGTCCCTGGCTCTGCCGCTGACTCTCCAGTGACTTTGGGGGAGTCCCTTCCCTCTCTTGGTGCCTGTTTCCTTTCCGTCCTTTGTCTGTTCAGACTGAGAGCTCTTGGGGCAGGGCCTGTCTCCCACTGTGTCTGTGCTGCACCTGATCTTGTGGGGGGCAAGGCTTTTAGGTGCTACTGTAATACCAATAGAACAGCAGTGTCTTGAGCTAGGCTTTCTCTCTGTCCGAGTGCCGGTCTGTCCCTCAGCCCACCAGCTGCTGACCCTTACCTCATTAGTGAATTCATCTAGTGAGGGATCATTCCCATTTACAGATGGGGAAACTGAGGCACAGAGCAGGGAAAGGATGTAGAATGATAGAATTGTAGGGCTGGAAAGGACCTCAGGAGGCCATCTAATCCATAGCCCCACGCTATGGCAGCGTTACATAGATCTAGCCCATCCCTGACAGGTGTGTGTCTAACTTGTTCTTGAAACCTCCAGTGACGGAGATTCCACATCCTCCCTGGGTGATCTGTTCCAGTGCTTAACCACCTGAGAGTTACAAAGTTTTTCCGGATAGCCACCTAAATCTCCCTTGCTGTGAATTAAGTCATTTATTTCTTGTTCTACCCTAGGTGGGCATGGAGAACAATTGCTCACCATCCTCTTTAGTACAACCTTTTACATATTTGAAGACTTATGTCCCCCTTCAGCCTTCAGTTCTCTCGCCTAAACATGCCCAATTCTTTCAACCATTCCTCACAAATCCTTGCTCTCCTATGGACTCTCCTGTTTGTTCAGAGCTTTCCTAAAGTGTGGGACAGAAAACGGGACCCAGCACTCCAGCTGAGGCCTCAACAGTGCTGAGCAGAGCACAGCAATTACCTCCTGTGTCTTCCATCCGCCCCCTCCTGCTGACAGAGCCCAGCATGACATTTGCCCTTTTCACAACAGCATCATGCTCTTGGCTCATGTTCAATTTGTGATCCACTACCCCCCAGATCCTTTTCTGCAAGCCGACTGCCTACCCAATACGTCCCCATTTGATAGTTGTGCATTTCATTTTTCTTTCCTAAATGGAGTACTTTGCACTTGTCTGAACTGACTTTCACCTTGCTGATTTCAGATCAGTTCTCCAGTTTATCACCATCATTTTTCATTCTAATTCCATGCACCAAAGAGCTGGCAGCCCCTCCCAGCTGGGCATCATCTGCAAATGTTATAAGCATACTCTTCACTCCATCATCCAAGGCATTAGTGAAATTACTGAATAGTCCCAGATCCAGGACAGACCCCTGCAGGACCCCACTGAATACATCCTCCCAGTTTGACAGCGAACCATTGAGAACTACTCCTTGAGGATGGTCTTTCAACCAGTTGGGCAGCCATTTTATAGCAATTTCATCTAGACGACATTTCCCTAGTTTACTTAAGAGACTGTCCTGTGGGACTGTGTCAAAAGCTTTACTAAAGTCCAGAAATCATGTCCACTGCTTCCCCTTTATCCACTAGGCCAGTAACCCTGTCAAAGAAGGAAATTAGATTGGTTTGGTATGATTGGTTCTTGACAAACCCGTGCGGCTATTTCTTATAACCCTAGTTTCTTCTAGGTGCTTACAAACTGGTTGTTTAATCATTTGTTCCAGTATCTTTCCTGTATTGTAGTTAGGCAGACTGGTCTATACATTCCCAGGTCCTACTCCCCCCTCCCCCGTTTTTAAAGACAGATACTATGTTACCCTTTTCCAGTCCCCTGGGACCTCACCATAATGGTTCTGAGATTGCTTTGGCTAGTTCCTTAAGTACCATCGGGCAATTTTCATCAGGCCCTGCCAACGTGAACTTATCTAAATACTATAAAATCATGGAACTGCAGGGCTGGAAGGCACCTCAAGAGGCCATCAAGTCCACCTCCCTTCACTGAAGCAGAACCAAGTAAAACCTAGGCCATCCCTGACAGGTGTTTGTCCAACATGTCCTTAAAAACCTCCACTGATGGGGATTCCACAACCTCCCCTGGAAGCCTGTTCCAGAGCTTAACTACCATTATAGTTAGGAAGTTTTTCCTACTATAACCTAAATCTCTCTTGCTGCAGATTAAGCCCATGACTGTCTGTCCTACCTTCGGTGGACATGGAGAACATTGGCCTCTTTACAACAACCCTTAACATATATGAAGATTGTTCCCGTCCCCCCATCTCCTTTAATCTGTTCTTTCCCTAATCTGGTCTGAGATCCTTCCCCCATGCTAATAGTAATTGTTAAGCATCTGCTCCCAATTAACCTTTTTAGTGAAGACTGAAGCAAAAAAGGCATTAAACACTTCAACCTTCTCTCTCTCTCCTCCATTATATGCTCTCCTTCCCCATCTCCTACACTTTCCTTAGTCTTACTCTTATTTATGCTGTATTTAGAGACTCTCTTCTTGTACAAGGTCAGCAGCAGAGCTGGGAACAGAAACCAGAAGTCCTGCACCCCAGTGCCCTACCCATTATGCCAGTCAGCTGGTGTTGGCAAAGTGGCTGGGACCGTGGCACATCCTACCCCCTCAGCATTGGGAGTGGCTCCTGAACCCACCTTCAGAAAATGACTGCCTTGGTGGAGGGCTCAGTGCGGAGAGCTCTGCTCTCGAAGGCCAGGCCATTCCCAGGAAGGGGGGAGGCCAGGAGAGGGCACAGCCAGACGAGGTGCCACCTGTCCCCCAATGCCTCCTGCAGGTTGCGACGCCAGCCCAGGTCATAGCAGCGGCTCTTCCCAAACCACTCCCTGGTCGTCTGGCCACGCAGGCTTAGCAGCACATGTAAGAACAGGAAGCCGGAGCAGAACAGGAAACTGACCACGCAGGTGTCAGCCATGAAAGCATAGATGAAAGTCGAGGTGTTCACCTGGCCTGGGGAAACACAAGGGGGTGCAGTCAGTGCTAGGAGCCAGGCATTCCCCAAGGGTGCACCTAGCATCCCCCAGTCACAACCAGGTATTGGCATGTTCCCATTAACCCTGCTCTGCTCCCTGTTCCACTGACATGCGCCTGCCTCTGGGGTAGGGCACAGGGACTGTTTATACCGGGATATCACAGTGGCCTCTGGAGTAGGGACTGAGGGAGGGCTTGGTGGCTCAGGTGACAGGGGAATGGGTTGTGGGGTTTCTAAGGAGCTGCCTATGCTGGAAGAGCCCCCGAGGTGCACACTCAAGCCACAATCTGCAAAAGCAACATGTGATTTAGGGCTTTCTCAGTTTCCAAGGAGATGTCCTAAAAGGCTCTATTTTTCAGAGGGTAGAGGATCAGCAATATATAAAATCAGGGCCCTTTATGGAGCTTCTGGCTGATGCCCAAAATCACCAAATTTTGATCTGATGTTCCCGAGGCTCGGCTGCAACTCACAAAGTTTTTTTATCTAGGTATTTCCTCGGGTTTTTTTTAAATAAAACCAGTTGAGAACAGCTTGGTCCCAGGGAAACCAGTGGTGCTCAGTCCCCACATGTGGATGGGCCCCTCCCGGCAGGTCCTGCCATGGCTGTACCCGTCAGTAGCATGAGCCACGGCATAAGGAGGAGGACGATGCTGTGCAGGGTGACTCCCTCGTGCAGGAGGCCCATGAAGATGTCAGCGTTGAGCAGGCTGGCGTAGAGCAGGGCCACCCAGCCGTGCAGCAGGAGGCACAGGAAGTAACGGTAGTTATGGTAGCCCACACACTGGCCCAGCAGCACACAGTGGTGGTCCCGGCGCAGCATGCACACATTGCAGGTGTAGCAGTGGAGACAGCGGGGGGGGACATGGGACTGGCAGGTGTAGCAGTACCTGGAAGGGAATCAGGGGGGTGATGCAGCGTTTCTCTGTCTCTCCCCCCCTCCCTCCCCCCAGCATTCCAATAGCACATCATATTGTGCTTTCCCTAGGGCCGGAAATAGAATGGCAGCCCCAAAAGCAGGCAGTCCTGGGCAGGGAGTCCCCAGCAAAGGACAATGGGCAACTGTCCCCATCCCAATCCCAGGCCACTGCCATGCCCCATCTTGTAGAAGAGCTCTCTCACAAACTCAGCGAATGGCAGCATCTGACAGTGCTCTAGCACCAACCTAAAGTTTGCCCGGTGCTGAGCTGCAGCTGCCTCAGGTGGGGCGCAGGTACTGTTTACACAGGGATCCCATCCCTCGCCCGGCACAAAGATAAAGCCGCCATGGCGGTAGAGGGGAGTGGGGCTGTTTATACAGGGATCCCATCTCTCACCTGGCACAGAGATGCAGCCACCTCTGGAGTGGGGTACCAGGGCTGTTTACATAGGGATCCCTTACCTGGCCCTGAGATGAAGGTGCCTCTGGGCTGTGGGAGAGCCCTCTGCCTCCCTCTAGCCCAGCCATACTCACTCCCAGCCCTGTCCCACGGAGCTTTCGGACAGCATGACACCTTTGATGCTTGGGCTGGTGGTGACGAAGAGGCCCATGTTGCCCAGCACGTTGGCCAGGAGGAAGAGCAGGAGGGGCAGGTGCAGGGCCAGGGGCAGCTGGGTGGGCTCCGCAGCCCAGAGAAGCAGGCAGAGCACCTCTATGCACAAGGCCCCCATCAGGGCCACGGTCACACACAGGGGCAGGCACAGCGCGGCATCCAGGCGCTGCCACCGCCCGCCCCAGCCCGCCTGCATGGCTGCCAGGGGGCGCCCCACGCGAGCGCTCCCAGGGGCACAGATCAGCCTCTCCCGCCGGGTGGGGCGGGGGTGCTCACTGCCACCCTGGCCTAAGGGGAGGGGGCGTCTCTCCTGGGCCTGGTGCCCTCCCCAAGATCTCTGCACCCGGGGGGGGGGGGGGGTGTCTCTGTCCCGGGTCGGGGCTCTAGGGAGGCCTCTCTTTCACTCTCCTCGGCCTCCGCTTCCGCCTCCAGCTCGGGTGCGGCAGCGCGCCCAGCCAATCAGGGGCCCCTTTGCCCAACCTTCCCTCTGACAGAAACCGCGATCGACCAATCACGATGCTCAGGGGGGAGACATGGTGCCCAGTGAGGGGAGCGGAGTCACCGTGCCCAGGGGAGACATGGTGCCCGGGGAAGACATGGTGCCCAGTGAGGGGAGCGGGGTCACCGTGCCTGGGGGAGACATGGTGCCCGGGGAAGTCCTGGTGCCCAGTGAGAGGAGCGGGGTCACCGTGCCTGGGGGAGACATGGTGCCCGGGGAAGTCCTGGTGCCCAGTGAGAGGAGCGGGGTCACCGTGCCCGGGGGAGACATGGTGCCCAGTGAGGGGAGCAGGGTCACCGTGCCCGGGGAAGTCCTGGTGCCCAGTGAGAGGAGCGGGGTCACCGTGCCTGGGGGAGACATGGTGCCCGGGGGAATCATGGTGCCCAGTGAGGGGAACGGAGTCACCGTGCCCGGGGGAGACATGGTGCCCGGGGGAATCATGGTGCCCAGTGAGGGGAACGGAGTCACCGTGCCTGAGGGCCCACAATGCCCATAGGTCTCAGATGAAATTAGCAGAGCTTTGCCCTTTTTCAAGGTGGCCACCCCACCCCCTTGTTCCCGGGCCCATGCTCTGTCCCGCTGCCACACCTCGGTGCAGTCCAGCCCCTGCCCTGGAGGTTCATTCCATGGTATCTCCTTTGGGTTGCTTGTTTGGTACAGACCCTCCCCTGCCAAGTGCAGGCCAGAGACACCCACCATTCCACATGCTGTCCTGTGGGATGCCACACCCTGTGGTTGGACACATGCTGCCAGGCAGTGGTAGTGCTGGACAGTGCCTTGAAATCCCAGAGCCAAGCGATTAGTGTTTGGGGTGGAGGGGGAACTGCCATTTTTGGGGAGGCAAATGGGCCCGGTCTGCAAAAGGTGAGGGTTCAGGTACCTGGAAATTTGGGTCCTCCTTTGAGATTTCCTCTCCGGCCCACAATCGCTAGCCACTTCTAGGAGCTCCCAGCCCAGCCTGTGCTGCTAATAATAGCCCTGGTGTAACCAGAGCTACATCACAGGGAGAGGGCACTTGAGACCTGCAGTGCTGCTGAATTGGGGGGAATTAGTGTTCTCTAAGTCAGCTCCCCTAGTCCCTACAGCTTTCCCTTCCCGGGGCATTCTCCCCACCTGAGCCCCCCTGCAGGTGCCTGGGGTGTTTATGTGTTGCTGGGATGGGGGTGGGGTACCAGGTCACAGCTTCGCTGCCAGGTGCTGGCTGGTGGATATGGTATTGCCCTCCCAGGTCTCCCCCCATGCATGGCACTGGTCAGTGACATGTTCTTCCCTGCAGGGGACTTGCAGAATTGTAGTTAGACTTGTGCTTCTTGCAAGTATCTCCAAGAGCTTTGTGTGGGGTGCGGGGGGGGGGGAGTGTCAGTCCCTTGATTTTAGAGCTGGGAAACTGAGGCACTGAGCAGGGATGGAACTTGGTCAAGGTCACACAACAGGGCACTGGCAGAGCTGGGAGTGCAACCCGGGAATCCTGGCTCTATCACTGGCCAAGCTGCCTCCCTTTGATTTTTGCAGCTGACGCCATCCTATCCCTGCTCCCAGTTCATTCCTTGGCCCTGGGTTCCTCCCGATGACTTAATGGCATTTTCCAGGTCTGACACCTCTGCTCCTCATTGGGAACTGGCCGCCCCCAGCTCCCGCTGGGGCTTATTGTGCATTTCCTGTCCCCAGACCACCAGCAAGCCACCCTCCCTCCCCTCCAGGTACAAGGTCCCTTTAAGAGCCTGCAAGGAGGGAGGGTCGGGTCTGTGGCCTGCCAGCAGCTGTCCTCATCCTCCCTGGTTGGTGAGGACAGCCCCTCTATATCCTCCCCCTGGCCTTTTAAAGGTGGAACCTGATCCCCCTTCCCCAGGCTGATAATACTTAATGGGGACCAGTCACGTGGGTATTTTTTGACCAGGAGCTCGGGACAGGGCAAAGCTGCCAGCCACCAGGGGCAGGGGGATCTGACCTCCAGGAGAAGGGAGCTGGTGCCTTGGGCAAGGGGCAGTACAGAGCAGCGAGGAGGGCCTGTGAGAGGGACAACCGGAGGCTAAGGGGGAAGAGGGGACAGTCAGACGTGCAGAGAGGGACAAGAGGACAAGCCACAATGACCACGCAAGTAGAGAGCCATATCCAGTACAACCACTCGTACATGATGACCGAAGAGTACATGCAGCAGGAGGAGGACTGGGACCGGGACCTGTTGCTGGACCCCGCCTGGGAGAAGCAGCAGAGGAAGGTGGGTGGCTATGGGGACAGTTATGGGCAGGGGAAGCAGGGTGGGAGCCTGCGAGAGCTGCTGTGGGGGGGTTCCCATGGTACCCAGGTTTGGAGAACTGGGCAAGGTGCTGTGTCTGCCTGATGGGGAGAGTCAGGGCCCATGGGGGAAACTCAGCAGGGTGGGAACCTCAGAGAGGTGCCAGGCACTATGGTGAGAAGCTGGCCCAGGGCCCCATCTCTGCAAGCGAGAGAGTCAGGTGGGACTCAGGGGAGGGGGGGATCCTGAGCAGGAGAGAGGCCAAGTTAGGCACTGGATGGACAGGTACGGGATGCCATTACTGTAAAGATTTGGGGCTTTCGGGGGGCAGCCACTGACTGGTGCTACACGGGTGGGTGCAGGCCAGATCTCATCTCTGTGAGGGCAGCCTCCGAGCGGTGCCAGGTGCTTGGAGTTACAGGGGCCGGGCACAGGGCTCCATCTCTGCAATGGGCAGCCCCAGGTGTCCCGGGTTACAGGGGCAGGCAGAAGCCCCCATCTCTGCAAGGGCAGTCTCCAAGCAGTGCACAAGGTTGGAGAGCCGGGCTCCATGCCATGTAGGATTGTCAGGAGCCAAGCCCCAAAGTGGCGGGTGTGGGGAGGTGATCTTTGGAGCAGGCAGCTGCTGTGCAAGGGTAACTGATACGGCTTGATGCCCCTTCCCAGCCCCCAGCCCCAGATGGGTGACGCCAGCAGTGGGGAGTTCGAGGAGGCGGCCGTGTGTGTCCTGGAACAGAGTCTGTGGCATCCAAACTATGTCAGGAATGATGGGGATGCAAGAGCCCTGCTGGGCTAAATATATCCACCTGCCTCGCTGCGATCTGGGCAATCTGGGCTTGGGGTAGGCTGTGCACCAGGCTCCTCCAGGTGTATGTGGCATGCTCGCCCGCTTGGGCCGAGATGTTGTGTGTGCAGTGGCTGTGAGAACCTCGGGCGATTGGTTCACGCATACACACCACACACCCAAACTCTCCCTTGCAACAACCCCTGCAAACACTGACCCACAACAACCCCACTCACACACACGCAACAACACCCCTGCATACACTGACCCACAACAACCCCACTCATACACCCACAACAACCCTCTGCAAACACTGACCCACAACAACCCCCCTGCAAACACTGACCACCCACAAAAACCCCACTCCCACACACAACCTCCCTGCAAACACTGACACACAACAACCCCATTCCCACACACAACAACCCCCCTGCATACACTCACCCACAACAACCCCATTCTCACACACACACAACCTCCCTGCAAACACTGACCATCCACAAAACCCCACTCCCACACACAACCCCCCTGCATACTGACCCACAACAACCCCCCTGCACACACTGACCCACAACCCCACTCTCACCCCCACACCACAACCCCCCTACATACACTGACCCACAACAACCCCCCTGTACACTGACCCACAACTCCATTATCATACACACACAACTCCCCTGCATACACTGATCCATAACAACCCCACTCTCACACACATACAACCCCCTACATATACTAACCTACAACAATCCCACTCCTACACACAACTACCCTCCCGCATACAGTGACCCACAACAAACTCACACACACACACAGATACACAACAGCTCCCCCCATTCTCTCTCTCTCACACACACACTCTCAAAGTGAGACACCCCCAGAGAGCAGTGGGCCTGATCCTGATCTCAGCCCGCAACACATCCAGGCTGTCTCCCTTGCAATTGATGCAGTACCACTGGCGTGAGTGGGAGCAGGAGCAGGCCCAGCGAATTCTGTGCCCCTTGCCCCAGGAACCTCTGTCAAGTCCATGTTCTTATGCCCAGGTGGATCGGGCCCAGGAACCCCTAGAGCCAGAGCACAACCCAAACTGCTAACCCAAAGCCCCTGGTCCCAGCACCACAGAACTCTCGGCTGAGGTGTGCCCAGGGGGCTGCAATATGGCAGGCGTGCACATTGCTGTTCTCCGTCGGGCGCGGGTGCCACGTGTCCCCTTCCTTTGGTTCTGCCCAAACCATTGGAGTCTTTCTCCCCTGGTCTGCCACTGCTGCAGGGAGCTTTGAGCAGGTGGGGATGGCACAAGGTGGGATGTTCCTTCCTCCTACCAGCCCTAATCTTGATCCCCAGCCCCCCGGGATCCTCTCCGCCTGTGCCCCGTGGGGCAATAACACCAGGCTCTAACCTGGCACCCTATATCCAGGGAGGTGGCACAGCTACATCAGGTGAGGAAAGGCTATTAGAGCCTCTGTGTCCAGGGGACAACCAGGCTGCCCCTCCTGGCAAGGAGCACTGTCCGGCTAGGGGCACATCACAGATAATGCCACCCTCCTTGAAGTAGTTGCCTCCAATGTAAAAGTCAGGATGTAGGGTCAGGGCAGGACCTGATCCTCCCTACACCAGGGCAATTCTGGGGATCTCTGGTTGACTCTGGATTGGGCCTGGGGAAGCTGAGATCAGAATCCGGCCTTGGTCTCGTTGCAGTCAGGGGGTGACTCTGGAGATCAGAATTCAGCCCTTTCTGTTGGCACAAGTCCCCACCGAATGGTGCTGCTGTCTAGGTCAAGCTGCAGGCTGGGTATTGCCAGCCCTTATCCAGCCTGCACAATGCTGCCCTGAGTCCCACAAGTACCACTCGCTCACACTAGAGCGCTTGGGCCACCGCTCCCCACCCTCCCCATACAGATGTTTGCCTGTCCCTGCTCACCTGTTGTCTCATTGACACACGGTCCTGTCAGCCTGTGGAACTCACTGCTACACCCTGAACTTTAGCAATTGGGGTCAAGAAGGTGTTTTCTCTGGGGGCAGGTTATCCTACCACTGCAGGGCTCTTGCCCCTTCCTCTGAGCAGCTAGTGCTGGGTATTGGGGTGACAGGATACTGGGGTAGGTGGGCCCTGAGCTGACCCTAGTGGGCCACGCCTGTGCGAGTTTGCACCGGCTCTTTGTTAGACTCTTGTGTTAAGTTGGCAGGGAAGGGCCCAGTGCACAAGTTGTGTGTGTGGAACCCAGTGTGTCAGTGCTTTGGGTATGCATGTGCGTGCGTGTGTGTGTGTGTGTGTGTGTGTGTACCCTGGTGTACCAGTGTTATGCAGATCAGTGCTCTGGGTGTCTGTGTGTGTGTACTCTGATGTGTCAGTGCTGTGTTTGTGTGTGTGCACACCCCAGTGTGTCAGTGCTTGGGAGGGTGCCAACATGACACAGACAGGTGACCTGCCCGATTGTTCCATCTGAGAACCTAACACCCCCTCAGGGATCCCCATCCCCCAAGCCACCTGTTGGAGGAATCTGCATGTCTTGATTTTTTCCCCAGAGAGTCTGATTAAGTTGTATGCTGTTTGGGGCAGGGACTGTCATTCTGTTCTGTGTTTGTACCGTGCTTAGCACAACGGGGGATCCTCAGCACTACCCCAGTACAAAGAATAGGCGTTTGATCAGAGCAGGGGATTGTCTGTTTTGAGTCCCTCACCCCCTTGTTAGTGGAGCAGGGATAGTTTCGTGTGCTTGGGAAGCTGTTCCTGCTGATGCGAGTGTTTTGGGGGATTGGGAAGGGGGATCAGGTGGCTGCTGCTATTCCAGACGCCCTGTCCTTGTAAGGTGGTTTCTATAATAAACTGCCCCCCCCACCCTCTGTCCGCCCCCCGCTGCTTCCCGGGTGGGGTGAGCTCATGTGGGTATTTTGGAAGAGGACACCTCTTAATTAGGCTATGGCCTAGGAGAAGGGGGCAGGGTGGGGTGGGGGCTACAGCAGCCCCACAGCCTGGGTGGGCCTTGCTGTTGGGCTCCTGTGGGAGAGGCTATTTAAAGAGGTCTGGAAGAGACCGTGAATCAACTACAGAGACGGGGGTGGGGGGGGGGCACACTTGCTCCCATGGGCAGAGCAAGTGGCTTCAAGAGGATTGTGTGTGTGTGTGCTTGTGGGACAGGGGGGAGGGTGAGTGCCAGGGGCTGAGGGGTCCAGTGATTAGGGCACTGGCTTGGGAGCCAGGACTCCTGGGCTCTGTTCTCAGATCTGGGAGGGGATGTGGGATCTAATGGTTAGAGTGGGGATGGGGGGCTGGAATTCAGGACTACTGGGTTCTCTTTCCACATTTGCTGTGTGACATTGCACCGGTCTCTCTGCCTCGATTTCCCTGTCGGTAGGATGGGACTAGTGCTATCTACAGACAGGTGTTTGCAGAGCACCTTGCAGTCCTTCTGGGAGAAGGGTTTCCTGGTATTCCTGTCGGAGGTGCACCACCGCCAGCTCGCAGGCCTGCTCTACCCCGAATGTTCTGCAGAGCCCCACACAGCCAGCCCACAGGCCAACTCTACCCAGAATGCCCTGTTCTCATGTGCTCCCTCTGCCCTGCACAAGGCCAGTGTAAGCTGTGGAAACGGCTGCATGAGGGGCTGGGGCATGTGCGGAGGGACCACACTGCAGCAGGGCTGGGAATGTGCTGCTGTTCCGGCACAGGAGCTCCTGTCTATGCTAAGGGCCCTTAGACTCACACAGTCTGACCCCCTGCAGCACCTTCCCTTGAGCCGATTCCTGCCCCAGCCCAGATCTGGTGGCAGGACCATCGCCTAGAGCCTTCTGGCCTGGATTTAAAGCCCCCAAGGACTGGGGAATCTCCTCCCCCCATCCAAGGGGAAGCTACCCAGTGGGGAATCCCCCTCCCTGCTAAACATCTGCCTTCGTTCCAGAGTGGATTTGTCCAGCATCTGCTCCCAGCCACTGGCCCTGCTAGGCCTTTGTCTGTGAGATTCTCGAGTCCCCATGGATCAGAAATCTCCCATGTTGGTGCCTCTAGCCCTGGATCAAGGTCCATCCACATCCCCCCATCCCCCATCATGCTGAATCATGGGAGCTGCTTCAGTCTCTGGCCAGCAGGCAGGTTCCCAGCAGGCAGGTGGTTCTGTGCACCCTCCTCCCTGGTCTTTCACAGCACAGCCCCAGGACTGGATGCAAGGTCTCAGTTGGGAGATGGAAGGGGTATCTCTGAGTTGTGGGGTACAGCCAGAATTGGGGAAGGAGCAGAGAGGGATCTGCCCTGAGGATGCTCAAGTGCTCGCTGCTTGGAGGTCCACAACTGGAGGAGGCCGAGATGCAGCCATACACTTTCTTGAGCAACCGGCAGGACGGGGGGAGGTCTGTGTGGCTGAGCATCAGGGGAACGAGACTAGTGGAGGGGGGTAAAAGCTGGAGAGGGCAGAGAGCCTGGGTGAATCTCAGAGGGAGCAGCCTTGGCCAAGAGATGGGCAGGGTGGGGAACTGGAGACATGCCGGGAGAACAAAGCTCTCCCTGACCCCCGCAATGGAAGGGAAGATGGGGGAAGGGATGTGTGGGGATGGATGGACAGAGAGATGACTGGAATGGGGAGAAGGGAAGAAAGGCTGGCTGGAGAGAGGGGTGCCCAGGGAAGGCTGGATGGCTGGAGGCGGGTGCTGGATGGCCAGATGAATAGATGCTGGTGCAGTGTGTGTAGATGTGGGTGGATGAGCACAGGCCAAGCTGGGAGTGGGGAAGCTCCCCCCTCCCCCCATGCTGTGTCAGCTCCCAGCGTATTTACCAGCACCCACAGGGAGGACGGCCCCTCAGACTATTGTGTTAGCTGGAGCCAAATCCCTTAAGCCCTTGTAAATAGCGGGGAATGAGCCACGAATACTCCTGCCATAACAAAGGATTAGCCCCAGGGGATCCCAGCCCGCTGCCAGGCACAGGACAGAGCTTCCCAGTGCCAGTGGAAATCCAGCTGTGCCGCAGCTCCCGCTGCCCAGGTAGATGCCTGCTGGGTGAGCAGGGAGCCAGAGTGCTGGCGTGTGGCTGGGGGAGTGGTGGGGTAGGGGCTGGGAGCAAAAGCAGCTTCCCCAGAGACATACCAGGCCAGCCTCCTGCCAGGCAGCATAGACCAGTGGCTGTTGGGACTTTTCCGGCATGGCCCCGTAGTGTAGACACAACTTACATCGACAAAAGGGGTAGGAACCCCTCCCTAAAGGAAGGGTTATGTCTACACATGCCCTTCGTCTGCACAGCTGTGTCTGCTCTGGGAGCTACAGCAGTCAGGGTGTTTTGTTCACATCTCCGACTTACCTCACTATGCTGATATAGCCCCGGCTAGGACGCTGGAGTGTGAGCCAGGGTGCATGGCTTCTAATCCCACCTCCGGGAGGGGAATGGTATCTAGGGGTTAGAGCACAGGGGCTCTGAGCCAGGACTTCTGGGTTCTATCCCTAGCTCTGGGAGGGGCATGGGATCTAGTGGTTGAGAAGGAGGTGGGACTGGGACTCAGGACTCCTGGGTTCTATTCCCACCTTTGCCTTTGACCTTGGGCAAGTTACTCTTGATGCTGCTGTTACTCCCCTCTGGATGCTGCTGTTTGCCCTCCCCCCATTTGTCTGAGCTCTTGGAGGCAGGTTGTGTCTCTTGTCTGTGCAGCGCCTAGTACGCCAGAGGCTGATCCCAGTTAGGATTTGTTCAGCGCCCATTCCAGGGGGAGCTGCCCCACTAGGAAATCCCTGCTAAACATTTCTCCTTCTTCCCAGGGTGGGTTTGGCCAGCGTTGGCTCCTGGCTCTGCTCAGCTTTTGTCTGTGAGATTCATGAGCCTCCTCAGGTCTGAAATGTCCCCATGTTCACGGCTCTAGCTTGGGATGCAGCCCCCTCTGAATTGCAGGGCTGCTTTAGTGTCTGGCCAGGTGGCAGGATCCCAGCCTGTGGGCCGTTCCTGTGGCTCCTCTCTGCCCCTCCCCAGGCTTTCACAGTGGGGCTGTGGGCTCTGCCACATTGTGTACAGAGGCCCCATCCCCTCCCTGCACTGCCCACTCACGGTCTGCACATCCTGGGATCACATTAGCCCTTACACTGAGAGCTCGTGTCTAGGAAACCCACCTGGCACAGTCCCCTGGTAGGGCTGGGCCTTGTACAGGGGCTTATGAGTCTGCTGCTGGCCTCTGTGAATGGAGAGTCATTTAGCTCCAGCCAGAGAGGCAGGGCTCTGTGTCTAGTGGGGTCCTGCAGGGATCGGTTCCAGGCCAGGTGCTGATTAACATTTTAATCAGTGACCAGGAAGTAAATATAAAGTTACTGCTGGTGAAGTGTGCACATGACACAAAGATGATGGTGTGATCAGGTTGGGCCATTCCTTGATCACTTGGTAGAGTGGGCCCATTCAGACCCCGTGTTTTAATACAGCCAAATGCAAAGTTATACTCCTGGGGGCAAGGAGGGCAGGTCAGCCCCTGCAGAATGAGGGACAGTGTCCTGGGAAGCAGTGACTGAAAAAGACCTAGCGAGTCAGAGTGGACCAGCAACTCAGCATGAGCTCCCAGTGTGACTGCCCAAAAAGAGCGAATGTGGCCCATGGATGAATAAATGGGAGTAGCTGGGTGGTGATTTTCCCTCAGGACATGGCACTGATGGGCTGGTACTGGGACTGCGTATAGCGCTGGGATCCACACTTTAGACTGGATGTTGAGAAATTGGAGAGGGTGCCGAAAAGAGCCACAACAAACGATTCAAGGGCTGGAGAAAATGCCTGATTATGAGAACGGGAAAGAGCTCCATCTGTTTAGCGTCTCCAAAGGCAGATTTAGAGGTGATTGATCATGGTGTACAAGGACCTTCGTGGGGAGAAAGCCCTGGGTACTAGAGGGCTCTTTAATCTAGCAGAAACAGGCAGAACAAGAACCATAAGAACATAAGACCGGCCATACTGGGTCAGACCAATGGTCCTTCTAGCCCAGTAGCCTCTCTGCCGACCGTGGCCAGTGCTAGGTGCTTCAGAGGGAATGAACAGAACAGGTACTCATCAAGTGATCCATCCCCTGCTGCCCATTCCCAGCTTCTGGAAACAGATGCTAGGGATACCATCCCTGTCCATCCTGGCTAATAGCCATTGTTGGACCTATCCTTCATGAACTTATTTTTTGAACCCTATTATAGTCTTGGCCTTCACAACATCCTCTGGCAGAGTTCCACAGGTTGCCTGTGCATTGTGTGAAGAAATACGTCCTTTCCTTTGTTTTAAACCTGCTGCCTATTAATTTCATTTTGTGACCCTAGTTCTTGTGTTATGAGAAGGAGTAAATAACACTTCCTTATTTACTTTCTCCACGTCAGTCATGATTTTGTAGACCTCTATCCTATCCCCTCTTAGTCGTCTCTTTTCCGAGCTGAAAAGTCCCAATCTTATTAATCTCTCCTCATACGGAAGCTGTTCCATACCCCTCATCATTTTTGTTGCCCTTTTCTGAACCTTTTCCAATTCCAACATATCTTTTTTGAGATGGAGTGACCCCATCTGCACGCAGTATTCAAGATGTGGGCGTACTAGGCTTGGAGTAAAAGCCAGACAACCTCAAATGAGAAATAAGGCCCGTTTTTTACAGGGACGGTGACAACCTAGTGGAACAAACCCCCCAGGGCAGGGTGGATTCTCCAGCTCCAGCAGGGAGATCAGACAGCAAGTGTGAAAAATCGGGACGGGGTGGCGGGGGGGGGTAATAGGAGCCTATATAAGAAAAAGATCCAAAAATCAGGACTGTCCCTATAAAATCGGGACATCTGGTCACCCTAAGCTCCAGGCTGACTGCCTTTCTGGAAGATGCTTTAGTCAAATACAAGTCTCACAGTGCTCAATGCAGGGGTGCCTGGGGGACATTCTCTGGCCTGTGATACACAGGAGGGCAGACTACGTGATCTAATGGTCCCTTCTGGCCTTGAAATCTATTAAATGGAGCCACCGAGAGTGGAAAGGGCTTGTTCAAGGCCAGTAGCCGAGCTGGGAATGGAAGCCAGGTGTCCTGATGGCAGGTGCAATGCATAAGCCATTAGTCCATGCTGCCTCCCTTAAGATTTCATTGTCGCTCAGGCCTTGGGGCTGGATGCTGAAAAGGCGCCTGCTCCACATCTCTGTGTCATCCACTGAGCCCTCTGGCAGAGCTCAAGGGGGGGTGCACGTCCCTGGTGACACCTTGGGGGCCTGCTCAGGCGCGGGAGGTGGCAGCTTGGCATTCGGATGATGCTATGAAATTCTAGGGCCCCCTAAAAATAACCCTGTGGCTGAGCTGGAGAAAATGTTGCAACAAGGCAGGAAGAATCTATTTATAAATCATCCAGCCTGGTCTCCAGAGCTGGGTCTGTCTGGGCAGGGAGCTCAGCTCGCGACAGGGCACAGGGGCTTGCAGGTAGCATGCTGGGCTGGGAGTCAGAACTGCAGGGTTTTGTCCCCAGGTCTAGTGGGCTAGAGCCGGGGGTGCTCCTAGGTCCTATTCCGAGCTCTGCTGCAGAACTTGGGCAAGTCCTGGCCTTTCTTGGTGCCTCTTTCCCCTCCCACTCGTCGTCTGTTCAGACTGTGAGCTGTCTGGGGTAGGGACTGTCCCTCGCTGTGGGTTTCTGCAGCGACCAACATGACAGGCCCCTAGAAGCTACTGTCATCTAGCAGTGATTTTAACAATGAGCGCTCTTCTCCCATATGTTGTTGGTCAGTTCCAATTAGGAGCATTCAGATAACTGTAAAGATACCAAAGTGCCACAGATCTTGAATCAGTCCGGCTAGAAACTCTTCCCCCTTCAGTCCATCTCCTTAGGTTGCCACGAACCTTTAAGTTCTCCCATCAGCCATAGAGTCTCTCTGAGTTTACATCTTTTAAACCTTCTTTATGCTTCAGCGAGGTCCCAAAGGGATCCTAAGGAGATTGTGGTGGGTGTGGGCTAGGCTTTCCCATTGTGCTCTTCCTGGCTGGGAATTTTCAGGATTTCCCTTTCTTTCCCCTGGGAATAGTTCTTGCTCAGCTGTTGTGTTGTGCTGCCGGGATGGGGTGGGGAGCACGGGTCCAGGGCGTCCTCTGCGGCATCAGTGCAGAGTAGAGTTTTCATGGGGGATGGGCGAGGAATAGAGTGCAAGGTGGAGGGTGATTCCAAGGGACTATTAGGATGATCCTAGATAATCCAGCCAGTCAGGGGGCATCCTAACCCCCCTCCCCTCACCCACCCAACCTCCTTCCAACCCAACCTTGCAGACCCTCAGCATGGGGCATCCACAGCTCTCCAATAGGGACTTAAAGCTACAAGGTGTGAGTGTGTGGCAGTGTATCATCGCCTCTGCTGTATTGCATAAGATCTGTGTGTGTGTGAGAGAGGGCCCCACGACCCCCTGAGGGAGAGAATTGGGGCCAGGATGTAAAAAGAGAGTGACAGTGCCCCCGAATGGAGTCAGACCTACACTAGAGAAATATCCTCGGCTATAGACCTGCTCTAATGCCCAGCCCATTTATGCCACACCTTGTAATCACCACTCCCCCCCCCCCACAGAGAAGTATGCGAGCACGCATGTAGTCACCTGCATGTGCACCAGGTGCTTTACAGTGGGGCTCTGCAGACCCCCAGGCCCGGTGCTGCCAACCCCTGTAGTTTCATTGCAGCTCTCCTGCTGTTTGGTCTTTCCCATCAATCCCCAGCTCCCGGAGTCCTGGGAATCTCCACTCCCATTTAAACCCAAAGGAGCTCGCTCACCCTAGGGGACCAGGGAAGCCAGAAGGTGTGACCCCAACAGTGTTAGTGTGCCCAGGGGTGGGAGGGGCACATGGAGTGGGGGGGCAGCAATGCATTCTGTGATACTCTGCTGTGCAGTGGGAGGGGTGGCAGGGCTAGTGGGACTATGGTTAGAGCCACCCAGGTCCCATCTAGCCCATCCCCCTGCCCAGGAAATCCCAGACGCTGAATCCCAGCAGCTGTTCTGTTCAGGGTGGCTGGAGGTGGGGGACTAGAACAGCTGTTCCCTCCCCCTGCCATGTTCTATCTTAGTCATGTTAGGAATGAGGCTGCATCCTGTCTGCAGGGTGGGGGGTGTCCCGTCCACCCAACCCCACGCTGGGCCGGGCAGGCAAAGGGAGCAGGAACACTCTGCACTGAGGAGGGGAGGGGGGCCTGTGGGCCAGGATTTCCAGTGTCCCCTCTCAGGAGTGGGGGTGGCAGCCAGCCGGGGCCCTTTGGCTGCGGCCTGCCAATCATGAGCTCACCCCTCTGGGATGCCCAGGTACACCCTGCCCCCCACCAGGCATGGTGTCGTGTGCCATCTAGATCTGCAGAGTCGAGTCGATGCATTGCTGTAGGCCTGACTCACGCACCCACTCCCAGACAACCAGGCTCCCAGGCTGGGGCTAAATATGGGGAGGCGTTGTGGGCAGGGACACGCACGCACCAGCAGGGGGAACAGTGTTTCTCTCTCTCTCACACACACACTCTCTCTCTCTCTCTCCCCCTCCCCTTCCCTGCAGCCAGCCAGGAGGGGTGCAGTGGGGGCCAGCAGCGTTTGTGTTATTAGCAGAACTCAGGGAGTCCCGGGGTCAGCAGTGCATTAAAGGGGAGCTGGGAGTGTTGCAGGTGCAGGGTCCATGTGGTTTGGGAGGGTAGGTTAAAAGAAGAGGGTGAAGGAGCTGGGAGTATTGCAGGTGCAGGGTCTATGTGGTTTGGGAGGGTAGGTTAAAAGAAGAGGGTGAAGGCTCAGCAATAGGGGGCGTTGGGGTGGGGCTGGCCAGCCCTCAGGTTAGGTGTGGGGTCCCCAGGACTGGGGTGGGGAGCAGGGTTAGGGGCAGGGCAGGCCAATACCAGTGTTGGGGTGGGGCTCACCGGGGTTAGGGTCAGAGGACCGTGTGATGCCAGGGTTAGCAGTGGGCTTAAGGGTAGAGCTTGGTGATGTTGATGTTAGGGGCAGGGCTTGCCCATCCCAGGGTGGGGTTAGGGTCAGAGGTCAGCGATGTGGGGGTCAAGCCTGTGCCTGGCTTGTGCGGTAAGGCTCGTGGGGGCCCCGGCTCTGGTGAGAATCAGCTCCTTGTGCCAAGGGCCTGGCACAGTGCCCTGGGAACCCAGCTGGGCTGGGTCCCCTCCAGCGAGCAGAGCCTTGATCCTGCTGATGCAGGGAGCTGAGCAGGACATGGTCCTGGGGGGAGGTGGGTGCTGTGGAGTGAGGAACAAAATATCGGGACACATGGGGGGGGAAACGGAATGCAAATATCAGGACAATATCAATACCAAACAACGGTTGGGACGTGGGACAAACAACGAAATATCGAGTATCGGAGGGGTAGCTGTGTTAGTCTGGATCTGTAAAAAGCAACAGAGAGCCCTGTGGCACCTTTAAGACTAACAGATGTATTGGAGCATAAGCTTTCGTGGGTGAATACCCACTTCGTCGGATGCATGTCCCATGCATGTCCCATGCATCCGACGAAGTGGGCATTCACCCACGAAAGCTTATGCTCCAATACATCTGTTAGTCTTAAAGGTGCCACAGGGCTCTCTGTAAGTAAATATCGAGACAGTCCCAATTTTATCGGGACGTCTGGTCACCCTAAATGGAGGGCTATGTGAGGTGCGGGCAGCCTGTCCCTACCAACACCAACCCTGGTGCTGGCGTGGGAATAGCCCAGTCCCTCCTGCTCGTTCCGCTGTCCTGTTCCCCGGGGGGAAGGGCTGTGGGGGGGTCTCTCTAACCCCCCCCCATCTTCTCCTGCAGACATTCACGGCCTGGTGCAACTCCCACCTGCGCAAGGCAGGCACCCAGATCGAGAACATTGAGGAGGATTTCCGCAATGGGCTGAAACTCATGCTGCTGCTGGAGGTGATCTCGGGTAAGGTGGGGGAGCCAAGGGGTACAGATCCACGGAGGGCCATGTGGGGGTGATGAGGGGAGGGGCAAGAATCCATGGGGAGCTGCCGGTGGGGGTTCAGTGGCCACGAGGGGCAAGAAGCCATGTGGAAGTGTGTGGGAGAGAATCTGTGGGAAGATGAGGGAGACTTGGGGGGACCCAGAGGGGGCAGTCACCGGGGTGTAGCCAAGCTGCAGAGTGTGTGGGGGGGGCTCTGGACCCGAAGGGATTATGCAATGTGGGGTTGTCTGTGTCACAGTGCTTGGGTGTGTGTGTGGTGGGGTGTGTTGTGGCCTGGCGATGTGGGGTGTGCCTGGTTTGTGTGGCTGAGCTGGGGGCGAGTCTGTCACCGACTCTGCCCCTGGATGTGAGTGTGTGTGAGGAGGGTATGTGGGAGTGTGGGGGGGGAAATTTCTGCTTCCCCACCCCCACTGCTGACTCCCTCTCAGTCAAGTGGGGAGGTGCAGGGGACCCCCTCACCCCATCACTGACTCTGCCCCCAGGCGAGTGGGGAGGTGCATGGGTGTGGGGGGGGGGCTCTGTGCCTCCCCCGATTGGTGACTCTCCTCCCACCCCTCAGGTGAGCGGTTGCCAAAGCCGGACAAGGGCAAGATGCGTTTCCACAAGATCGCCAATGTCAACAAGGCCCTGGACTTCATTTCCAGCAAGGGGGTCAAGCTGGTCTCCATCGGGGCTGAGGGTGAGTGGGGTCGGGGGGGGGAAGCAGTCCTGACTAGGGTGATGAGTGTCCACAGCACTGGCGCAGTCTCCTCCTGCATGTCCCATTACCATGGCGATGCCAGCCCCATCGCTCTGGCGCTGGTAGGCGGGCGCTGTGCATGTCTGGGAGGGTACGATGGCCATAGGCACTGGCACCACCCTCCATGCGGGGCCAGGGGGGCTGGGTTGAGATTGAGCCATGTTCCCTCATAATCCCATGGGCTGCTCTGTCTCGAGGGAGGGGGAGGCTGCCTGTCAGCGGTGCCTGGGCTGGGGATGTGCAGGCCCCCCAAGCAGCACAAACACTGGGGGGCTGGGGCTGGGTTTACTTTGTCTGTCTGTCTGTCCACCCCCATATGCTCTCCTCTCCCTGCCCGTCCATCCCCATCTCTCTATCTTTATGCACCCTGTCAGGGTACCCCCCACACACTCTGAACTCTGGGGTACAGATGTGGGGACCCACATGAAAGACCCTCTAAGCTTATATTCTTGCCAGCTTAGGTTAAAACTTCTTCAAGGCACAAATTTCTTTCCTTGTCCTTGGATGGTATATTGCTGCCACCACCAAATGATTTACACAAAAATTCAGGGAAGGGGCACTTGAAATCCCTGTCCCCCAAAAAATATCCCTCCAACCCCCTTCGCCCCCTTTCCTGGGGAGACTTAAGAATAAAATACCAACCAGTTGCCTTAGCAACATGAGCTCAACCAGACCCTTTGTCTTTAGGACACTGAAATCAATCAGGTTCTTAAAAGGAGAACATTTATTATAAAGAAAAAAGTAAAAGAATCACACCTGCAAAATCCGGATGGAAGGTAACTTTACAGGGTGATAAAAAGATTTAAAATGCAGAGGATTCCACCTCTGGGCTCAGTTTCACAGTTACAAAAACAGGAATGAAACTACCTCTGTAGCATAGGGAAATTCACAAGCCAAAACAAGAGATAACCTAACGCATTTCCTTGCCTTACTCACAGTTTCTGTGGTTTTAGATGGATTATTCCAGGTATATTTTTCAGGACATGTTGTACCTGTTTGGCTTCTCTCTCTCCATCCGGAGAGGGAACAACACACAGAACAACAAAACAAATCCTCCCCCCCAGATTTGAAAGTATCTTCTTTCCTCATTGATCCTTCTGGTCAGGTGCCAACTAGGTTATTTGAACTGCTTAACCCTTTACAGGTAAGGCAATCCAGTATAGCTGCCAAGGAGGGATTTTATGCTACTGAATGGGCTGGCATACCCTTCCCCCTATATTCATGACACATCCCATTTCTCCCCCTGCCCCCTGGATACCCATCTCTTTCTGTCACTCGCCCCACCCCGCTCTGACTCCCCCTCGCTCCTCCTTCAGAAATTGTGGACGGGAATCTGAAGATGACTCTGGGGATGATCTGGACAATTATCCTGCGCTTCGCCATCCAGGACATCTCAGTGGAAGGTGAGTGCGGGGCTGGGCTCTGCCCCTTTACACCCCCTTCCCCGATACAAACTCCTGTAGCGTATACTCCAGACACCCGTCTACACTGCACCTCGTCCACATACACATACACCCTATATAAACCCTATACACTACATACTCCCTATATCTCCCGGACACTACACATACCCCTATATATTGTACACCCCTATACCTACACCCCACACATATCCTTATACATAATACACTCCATGCACACCCCATATATATACCCCTCTACTCTTACATCCCATATAGCCCCTATACATAACTATCTGCAAACACCCCCCCATATAAACCCCTATACATGCACCCCAAACACTATACACTCCATATATCTCCTATACATTACACACACCCCTATACACTAAACACTCCATAGACTCCTATACTCTACACACCTACACCCCTATACATTAGATCATACACTCCATACACACCACATATACATAGTCCTGTACACTATATATCCCTTATGGCCCCTATACACACCCTTATACACTATTATATGCATACCCATCTACACAATCATGCACCCCACATAAACCCCTATACATGGACCCTACACACTCCATATATCTCCTATACACTGTACTACACCCCCCATACACCCCTGTACATTATATACTCCATACATATCCTATGTACATACCCCTATGCACTATGCACCCCGAACAGCCCCTATACACACTCCTATACACTGTATACCCTATACCAATCCCTGTATGTTATACACCTCCATACAAATGCCTTTTAGCTGCACACCCCATACACCTCCTATACATTACACATCCCTGTATATAGCCATACACATATTCACCCTTACACCCCAGTATTGACTATAATCTAATCTCATGCTTCAGGGCTGCAGCTGGTCAGGTAGGGGTCAGGAAGGAATTTTTTCTCCAGTTCACAATTGGCCGGCTATGTCTGGGTGTTTTTTCCTTCTTTCTCTGACACATTAGAGATCGGCCATAGCTGAAGATGGGACACATGTAGGGATGGCCAGTGCTCTGAGATGGTCCAGAGACTCTGGCTTAGCTGCCTGACTGGTGTGTCTTGCTCCCATGCTCAGGGTCACTGATGGCCAGATTTGGGGTCAGGAATAATTTCACCTCAGTCTGATTGGCAGGGACCTATAGCCTTCCCCTGCAGCACAGGCATGGGTCACCAGTGGGGATCATCTGGGCCTTGCCAAAGCCATTCTCTGTCATCATAGGGGGCTTGGGCATTCGTGGCCCCTGGGTCTCTGCTGGTTTTGGCCTGGGGCTCACAACAGGTCAGTCTCCTGAGGCCTGAAATGCTTTAGCCAAACAGAAGTGATGGGTGCAATGCAGTAGTAGCTGGGTGAGCTTCTCTGGCCTGGGCTGTGCAGCAGGGCAGACTGGGTGATCTAATATTGTGTGCAGTTCTGGTCTCCATGTTTAAGAAGGATGAATTCAAACTGGAACAGGTACAGAGAAGGGCTCCTACAATGATCCGAGGAATGGAAAACCTGTCTTATGAAAGGAGACTCAAAGAGCTTGGCTTGTTTAGCCTAACCAAAAGAAGGCTGAGGGGAGATATGATTGCTCTCTATAAATATATCAGAGGGATAAATACCAGGGAGGGAGAGGAATTATTTAAGCTCAGTACCAATGTGGACACAAGAACAAATGGATATAAACTGGCCGTCGGGAAGTTTAGACTTGAAATTAGACGAAGGTTTCTAACCATCAGAGGAGTGAAGTTCTGGAATAGCCTTTCAAGGGGAGCAGTGGAGGCAAAAGACATATCTGGCTTCAAAACTGAGCTTGATAAGTTTATGGACGGGATGGTATGATGGGATAGCCTAATTTTGGCAATTAATTGATCTTTGACTATTAGCGGTAAAATATGCTCAATGGCCTGTGATGGGACACTAGATAGGGTGGGATCTCAGTTACTACAGAGAATTCTTTCCTGGGTGTCTGGCGGGTGAGTCTTGCCCACATGCTCAGGGTTTAGCTGATTGCCATATTTGGGGTCGGGAAGGAATTTTCCTCCAGGGCAGATTGGCAGAGGCCCTGGGGGGTTTTCACCTTCCTCCGCAGCATGGGGCACGGGTCATTTGCTGGAGGATTCTCTGCACCTTGAAGTATTTAAACCACAAGTTGAGGACTTCAGTAGCTCAGACATAGGTTAGGGGTTCGTTACAGGAGTGGGTGGGTGAGATTCTGTGGCCTGTGTTGTGTAGGTCAGACTAGAAGATCATAATGGTCCCTTCTGACCTTAAAGTCTGAGTCTGAGTCCTTTCTGGGCTGGCACTCCATGAATCTAAGACATCCCTGCTGCCCCCACACACCCACCAATGGGGGGCTGTGGGTAAGGCTCTCCCTTGCACTGCAGGCCCTTCCTGCCAGGGGGCACTCCACCCCCACCCCATCTCCTGCTTCTCAGCCCCTCCGTGCACCTGGACCAGGGGGGTCTGAGCCATGCTACCTGGTTTCTTGCAGAGACCTCGGCCAAGGAGGGGCTGCTGCTGTGGTGCCAGAGGAAGACGGCTCCGTACCGGAACGTCAATGTGCAGAACTTCCACATCAGGTAGGGGGTGCTGTGAGGAGGGGGGTTTCACTCGGGGCTCGGGGCTTTGGGGCAGGCCCCAGGGGCGCCCTCGCCCTGCAGCCTTCATGAGTCGAGGTGGCTAGGGCTCAGCCCCGCTCCCAGGAGGCAGCAGCTCCAGCAGTGCTGGCTTGAGTGAAGGAGCCCAGGGGCAGCTGGGCCGGAGGAGGGAGCGTAGGGCGGGGCTGGGGTGTGTGTGTAGTGCCGGGCCCCAGCACAGCGCCTGCAGCTGGCCAGGGGTCATAGCCGAGGATCACCCGACTTCTCCTTCTCCTTCCCCCCGGATGCGGCGCAGCTGGAAGGACGGGCTGGCCCTGTGCGCCCTGATCCACCGCCACCGGCCTGACCTCATTGACTATGCCAAGCTCAGAAAGGTGCGACAGCCCCTGCCCCTGCTGTCTCCCCGCCCCCTTCCCCAGGCATTCCCCCCATTGCCCCAGCCCCCACCCTTGCTGCCTCCCCTCCTCCCATCCCCTTCCCCACCAGCTCCCTGCTACCACAGGACAGCCCTCCCCAGCTACCAGCCCAGTGACATTGGTCCTGGTTCCTGGCACTGCCCCAGCCCCCCATTTAGTTCTCTTCTCCCCCCCCCCCCGGCTGTTTCTGCCCAAGGACGTTCAGCTCTTTGCTGGCCAGATCCCTGTCCCTGACCTGTTATCCGAGCTCTGAGCAGCAGCTTCCTGTCCCCGTGAACACCCTCCCCTCCCTGTTACTGCTGACGTGCCCACCCCATGGCTCAGGCCCCCCTTCCTACCCTGCTCCCTGCAGGGCCCCGTCCTTCTCATGGTGCCCCCCTTGCCTGTGGCTCACGCAGCCCTCTTTGCCCCCTGCCCCAGCCTGTCACCAAGCCCCCCCGCAGTCTTACGGCTCTGCCTCTCTGTGCCTAGGATGACCCCATTGGGAACCTCAACACGGCCTTTGAGGTGGCTGAGAAGTACCTCGACATCCCCAAGATGCTGGACGCTGAAGGTGAGGGCCGGGCGCTGCACTCCGAAAGCTGCACAGAGGAGCCTGGGGACCCAGTGCTCTGGCCTGGCCCTTCGCGTGACCCTGACCCTGGAACCTTGGCCTGACCTCGGCTCCCTAATCCTGATCTTGGCTCCTAGTCCTAATCCCAATTTCTAACCCTTGAACCTGATCCTGACCTCTGACCCCGACCCTTCTCCTGGGCCCTGTGAGGGTCTGGCTGAACCAGCTTGGCCCTGGAAATGTGATCATTTATCCTCCTCCTACCTGAGCTCCCACTTCAGCCCCCAGACCTGATTCTGTAGATCAGGACGCCTGGGTTCTCTCCCAGCTCAGGAGGGGATCTAGTGGGTTAGAGCAGGGGGCTGGGAGCCAGAACTCCTGGGTTTTGTTTTTGGCTCTGCCACTGATTCCTTGGTGGGTAGGTAGGAGGGAATCCTCCTCTCCAGTGTCCCTTTTTCCATTTCCTCCTGTGCGGATCTCAGGCTGTCCCCTTGACCCACCACACTGGGATGCTCTGTGGAATGAGGGGCCTGGAGCCAGACTCTCCCCACCCTTCATGGCCTTGCGGGCTGTGGATCCAGGGGACATGGCTCTAATGCCCAGGGCAGCTGGCGCTCTGGGCCTGTGCAGCCCAGCCTGGGGGGGAGGATGCTTCCAGGCAGGGGCTGGGGGACACTGTCATAGACCCCCAGGATCTGCGCTACATCCCAGCTCTGAAACAGTCTCTTAGAGGAACCCCTACATGTGCCAGACCCCCCCACTCCCCCCCGTGGAGGAACCCTTCAGGACAGGCCATGTGGCCTCACTGCCTCCTAGACTGAGCCCCTGGGCTCCCGCCCCCCTGCCTCACCCCATGAGCTCTGCCCTGTGAGTCCAGCTGAGACAAGCTCCTGGCAGAGCCTTGTCCACCCCTCAGGACTGACACCCCCAGCTGGGATCTGCCATGGCACCAAAGAGCCTTCTCCAAACGGAGCAGGGCTTGTGGGTCACCTGGAGTCCTGATGTTCATACAAAGAAATCAAGGCTCCAGCACAGTCCATCTGCTCAGCCCTGAGCAATTCACCAGCCCAGCCGCAGTCACCTCCAGTGCCAGGCTCTGGATGTTGGGCTTCCTGGGCCAGGCTTAGTCCTTGGTACCCAGGCTGGGCTGGGCTGAATTCACATCCCTCTCCTAGATCCCTGACTCTCTGGGTTGGCATTGTCTCGCTGGCCCCCTTGTTGATCTGGTCAGCTTCAGCCAGTTTCTTAACAAATGTATTCACTCCAGCCTAGCAGGGAAGTGATGCACCCCTGTGACTCCTGGGCCGGGTATCTCTACACTTCAGCCACTGCAGCGCTTCACTGTAGACACCACCTATACCAGGAGAGGGCTTTGCCCATGGCTGTAGTTTCCCACCTCCCCAAGAGGCGGTAGCTAGGTCAGCGGGAGAATTCTTCTATCCTTCTAGCCCTGTCCACACTGGGGGGAGGTCAGTATAGCTATATCATGGGGGATGGATTTTTCACACCCCAGGGAGACATGGCTATGCCGCTGTAAGTGTCTAGTGTAGACCAGCCCTGAGAGCAAACATAATCCCTTCCCCCCACTGGCTAGCCATGCGAAGTACAGGGGGAAACTGAGGCACACATAGGATTCATAAAAATATTATGAAACGTTCCCACTCTCTCACAGGCACATCCTGAGGGAAGGGCTGGGGCTGGGGGGAGTGCACTGGGGACAGGTGTTCCAGGAGGGAGGGACGGGGGGGCTGTAGGAGGTCACACAGGTTGCTGGGTTGGGGGGGAAGTATTCGAAACTCCAGTGCAGGGTGTGTGGCCAGGTCACACCCTCGCTCCCCCACCCCCACTGAGCTGCTGGCATCTTTCTGCAGATATTGTCAACACGCCCAAGCCAGACGAGAAAGCCATCATGACCTACGTGTCCTGCTTCTACCATGCCTTTGCTGGAGCAGAGCAGGTGCGTGTGCATGCGTGTGTGTGTGTCTCCAGTGCAAATGGGGCTGGGGGTGGGGACAGTCTTGGTCGGGGTCTGTGTGGTGCCCACCCCCATGGGGCCCCAGTCTCTGTTGGGATCAGTGCAATGCTTGGCACAACAGGGGTCCCGATCTCAGGTGAGGGCGTCTGTGCAGCACCCTGCCCAACAGGTGCCTGACTTTGCTCAGGGTCCATGCAGGGCCCAGCACAGCTCTCTCCCGTGAGGCCCCAAAGATGTTCGACAGGGGGCCCTGATCTCGGTCAGGGGAAGGGAAGCACTGTGCTCAGGCTGCTCTATTCCCTCCCTTGAGAAGTAATGTGGTGTTTCTCCCCCCACCCCACCCCAGGCCGAGACGGCTGCAAACAGGATCTGCAAGGTGCTGGCTGTCAATCAGGAGAACGAGAAACTGATGGAGGAGTACGAGAAGCTGGCAAGCGAGGTATCAATCCATCCTCCCCTGAAGAAGCCATGCCCCCTCGCCCGACACCTGCTGGGGGCTTGCTCCCAGACCTGGGCTCACTGGAGAGAGGCAGCAAGGCCTTGAATGGGCATCAGGACTCCTGGGTTCTCGCCTGGCTCTAGCAGTGGAGGGAGATCTAGTGGGTTAGAGCAGTGGGAGGGGTTGGGAGCCAGGTCCCCTGGGTGCAGTGGGGGTGATATACTGGCCTGATGAGGTACAGCTGTATTAATTAATGCTTGGGGGGGAGGGGGAGGGAAGGGGTGCTGAGGGCCAGGCTGGGGAGTGAGGAGCTAGTGTTGGGCTATGTGCCTGTGGCTCTCCCCCAAGGGTCTATAGGGGCTGGAGTGACCCAGTACTGCCCCCTGCTGGCCCTGACCCTTCCCATGGCTCCCTACAGCTGCTGGAGTGGATCCGGCGCACCATCCCATGGCTAGAGAACCGCGTGGCAGAGAAGAGCATGAGCGCCATGCGGCGCAAGCTGGAGGATTTCCGGGACTATCGCCGAGTCCACAAACCACCCCGCGTGCAGGAGAAATGCCAGCTTGAGATCAACTTCAACACCCTGCAGACCAAGCTGCGCCTCAGCAACCGGCCTGCCTTCATGCCCTCCGAGGGCAAGATGGTGTCGGTGAGCTATGGCACAGGAAGGCCACGCACCTGCCATGGGGCCGTTGGCACCTGCAGGGGAATCTGCCATCCATCCATGACACTGCCTCTGCTACCCTGAGTGGGGATGAGGCCTGCATGGCACATCCATGGGACATGGGTCCACATGGACCAGGGACTGACACATCCCTGTTGTGCAATGGTGCTCATGAAGCACAGAGCCACATGTGTCCAGGGGGTGGGGAGGCATGTATACCCGGGGGGTGGTGCCCACTGGGTAGGGAGCTATGTGTGCCCAGGGGGCAATAAGGCATGTGTGCCCAGAGGCAGTGCCCATGGGGTGGGGAGCCATGTGTGCCCGGGAGGCGGTGCCCATGTTGTGTGGAGCCACGTATTGAGGGTGGTGAGGACACACACAGGGCATGGACTATCACAGAGCTTGTCAGTTGCTGATGGGGCCCAGGCTGGTGTGTCCAGGGGGCAGTTCCTGTCTCCCAGGTGGGCATAGGGTGGCTGTGATCTGGGTGCTACTGCCCCAGGGGACGGGCAGGGGTGAGGCAGGACAGGTGGCCTGCTCCAGCACTCCCCTGGTGCTGTGTGTGTGGGAGGAGGGGGCAGCGCCCAGGTTCACGCATCTCTGTCTGCGGTGGGGATAGGATATCGCCAACGCCTGGAAGGGGCTGGAGCAGGTGGAGAAGGGCTATGAGGAGTGGCTGCTGACCGAGATCCGCCGCTTGGAGCGCCTGGAGCACCTGGCTGAGAAGTTCAAGCAGAAGGCGACGCTGCACGAGTCCTGGACCAGAGGTATCAGCCCCCTGCCCCCCTGGGCCAGGGATCCCCCCAGCCCCTTCTGCTATAGGGCTCCCCCCACCCCCATCCCTCACTACAGGAATACCCCTTTCTGCTACAGGGATCACCCTGCCTTCCCCTACACCTCCGCTATGGGGTACTCCCACTGTGGATCTCCCCCAGAGGGAACTGCTCCAGTCCCCGCCCCAGGAGGGCACTACCTCTCAGGCCCTGCCCCCCTACCCTGGGCTCCTCCCAGCCCTCTGGGTTCCTCTGTGCCCCAGAGGCCCATAGGGTGAGGGACAGGAGGTACAAAGGGCGGGAGCTGGTGGGCTGGGGGTGGAGAAGGTTGGCCAGGCTCAGACTGTGCTGCCCCTGCAGGGAAGGAGGAAATGCTTTCACAGAGGGACTATGAGTCGGCCTCACTCATGGAGGTTCGGGCGCTGATGCGCAAACACGAGGCCTTTGAGAGCGACCTGGCTGCCCACCAGGACCGCGTGGAGCAGATTGCCGCCATCGCCCAGGAGCTTAAGTAAGTGCTGGGCCTGAGACACACACCCCGGTCAAAATCCCCATGCCAGAGCCAGGGAGAGAACCCAAGAGTCCTGGCCCTCAGCCCCCTGCTCTAACCACGAGGCCCCACCCAGCTCCTAGTGCCCGGGCAGGTGGTGTCCCTAGCTAGGTGGGCAATATCCAGGGCTCTGCACCTTGCCCCATGGCTCTGTGCCTTGCCCTGTGGCAGCCCAGTGGCTCTGTGCCTTGCCCCATGGCAGCCCAGTGGCTCTGTGCCTTGCCCCGTGGCTCATTGCCCTTACCTTCCCACCATCTCTCCCCTCCCCCGCAGCGAGCTGGACTACCATGATGCCGCGTCGGTGAACTCCCGCTGCCAGGCCATCTGTGACCAATGGGACACGCTGGGCACCCTGACCCAGAAGAGGAGGGACGCGCTGGAGGTGAGAGGGGTTCCCGGATGGCAGGGAGCTCCTGCTGCCAACCGGAGTGGGCCGGGGGACAGGCCTGCTCCGGTGCAGGGGCTGGGGGGATGGTGGTGCCCCTTCCCCTCTAACCCTCTGGCTCTGCCCCTGCCCAGCGGGTGGAGAAGCTGCTGGAGACCATCGACCAGCTGTACCTGGAGTTTGCCAAGAGAGCTGCCCCCTTCAACAACTGGATGGATGGCGCCACCGAGGACCTGCAGGACATGTTCATCGTGCACAGCATTGAGGAGATCCAGGTGTGGCCCACTGGGCCCCTGGGCTAGATCCCTGGCTCTGGGAGGGGAGTGGGGTCTAGTGGTTACCACAGGGAGCACTGGGAGCCAGGACTCCTGGGTTCTATCCTGGCTTTGCCTTTGACCTTCCTGCTCTGTGCCTTAGTTTCCTCTCTGTGTATGAATCCCTCGGCCCCCTGCTCTCTGGGGTCAGGAGAGATGGGGGGAATTAGGGGAAGTGGCAGGGCTGGGGCTGGGTGGGAGCGGGTCGAGGGAAGTGGGGGGTCTATGCGGTGCGGCACAGTCGGGCACAGTGTCCCTGTGTTGCTCTGCTTAGGTGTCCAGAACCGTAAGCCCCGGTGTTACCCCTCAGCCTCAGCAAGACAGAGCTTTGCTGGAGAGAACAAAACCCGCTTTCTAGCTATCACACTTCATTTCCCAAAGTTCCAGCCTTTGCCCGAGCAGTTTTCTCATCCACTTCAAGTTTGCAGCATCTCCAGCCCCCCGGCCCGGGGTCCCAGCTTTCCTAGGCTCAGAGGCTCTGCTTCCTCTGGCCCCTCCGTGACGGGTAACGAGAAGGTCTCTTTGTTCCCCCTGTGTCACCAGAGGCCATTGTCCCTGCATCCAGAGCCAGAGGGCGGCCTGGGGTGCAAGCTCTGTCCCAGGCATGATCACTCAGGTGTCTCTTTCACCTCTTGTTAGCTTAATGCCTTTGTTTGCCTTATATGTAAATATCCTGTCACTGTCCAACCAGCCAGCTGGGTCGCTGCCCCTTGCGCTGTCCAGGCTGGGTGTGAGCTCTGCCTCCCAAATGCCCTGTACGAACATACAACCAGCACATCGATAACTCTGGGCAGAGCCTGCACAGGCATCCGACAGGGCTCTGGGGACCAGCGGGCCACCGCTGTACACACCAGACCTCACAGGACATGTTCTGCCCCCAGCGTGGTGGGGAGTGAGGGTGTCAGGCTGGATCTGACACAGGGCTGTGGGCCCTCAGCCCATGGGCTGTGAGGGGCTCTTCGGGCCACACTCTCCCCATGGCGACTGTCCCTCTGCCCACAGAGCCTGATCACGGCCCATGAGCAGTTCAAGGCCACGCTGCCCGAGGCCGACAAGGAGCGCATGGCCATCCTAGGCATCCAGAACGAGATCCAGAAGATCGCCCAGACTTACGGCATCAAGCTGAGCGGGGTGAACCCCTACACCAACCTCTCGCACCTCGACATCGCCAGCAAGTGGGACACGGTGAGTGCGGCCACTGGGAGCGGGGACCCGGCTGACCCTCCCACCCGCTGACTGTGTCTATCCCACTCCTGTCCAGCTAGCCATCTGACCCCACAGGCGTCACACCCCCTGCCTGTCTGTCAGTGCCTCTCTGTCTGGCCCTGCCTCCCCAGCCCCATTGCTCTTGGGCTCTGGCCTCCCCAAGCTGGAACCCCGCCTTCCCAGCCCATTGTGCTCAGCCTCCTCCCATCTGGAGCCCTGTCCCACAGCCTCTCACCTGCTGCTCCCTCCCCCCACAGGTGAAGCAGCTGGTGCCACACCGAGACCAGACGCTGCAGGAGGAGCTGGCGCGGCAACAGGCCAATGAGCGGCTGCGGCGCCAATTCGCTGCCCAGGCCAATGTCTTGGGGCCCTGGATCCAGACCAAGATGGAGGTGAGAGCTCATGTGTGGATTCTAGCCACGGCTCTGGGAAAGGAGGACTAATGGTTGGGAGGGGGCTGGGCTGGGAGTCAGGACTCCTGGGTTCTAGCTACAGCTCCTGGGTTCTAGCTACAATTCAAAAAAGAGTCTTACAACAAGTGGAAACTTGGTCAAATTACAAAGGATGAATATAAACAAATAACAAAAGTATGTAGCAACAAAATCAGAAAGGCCAAGGCACAAAACGAGATCAAACTAGCTAGAGACATAAAGGGTAACAAGAAAACGTTCTACAAATACATTAGAAGCAAGAAGATGACCAAGGACAGGTAGGCCCATTACTTAATGAGACGGAAAACACAACAGAAAATGTGGGAATGGCAGAAGTGCTAAATGACTTTTTTTTGTTTGTTTTCACCAAAAAGGTTAGTAGTAATTGGACGTCTAACACAGTGAATGCCAGTGAAAATGAGAGAGGATCAGAGGCTAAAATAGGGAAAGAACAAGTTAAAAATTACTTAGACAAGTCAGATGTCTTCAAGTCACCAGGGCCTGATGAAATGCATCCTAGAATACTCAAGGAGCTGACTGAGGAGATATATGAACCATTAGCAATTATCTTCTAACGTCATGGAAGACGGGAGAGATTGCAGAAGACTGGAAAAGGGCAAATATAGTGCCCATCTATAGAAAGGAGAATGAGGACAACCTGGGGAATTACAGACCAGTCAGCATAACTTCAGTACCCAGAAAAATAATGGAGTAAATAATTAAGCAATCAATTTGCAAACACCTAGACAATAATAAGGTGATAAGTGACAGTCAGCATGGATTTATCAAGAACAAATCCTGTCAAACTAACTTAATAGTTTTCTTTGACAAGGGTAACAAGCCTTGTGGATGGGGGGAACTGGTAGATGTGATAGATCTTGACTTTAGTAAGGCCTTTAATACTGTTTCGCATGATCTTCTCATAAACAAACTAGGGAAATGCAACCTAGATGGAGCTACTATAAGTAGGGCCCTACCAAATTCAAGGCCATGAAAAACACGTCACGGACCATGAAATCTGGTCTTTTGTGTACTTTTACCTATACAGATTTCATAGGGAAGACCAGCATTTCTCAAACTGGGGGGCCTGAACCAAAAGGGGATTGTGGGGGGTAGCAAAGTTATTGATGGGGGGGTCGCAGTATTGCCACCCTTACTTCTGTGCTGCCTTCAGAGCTGGGTGGCCGGAGAGCAGAGGCTGCTGGCCAGGCACCTACCTCTGATGGCAGCATCCCACCAGCAGCAGCACAGAAGTAAGGGTGGCAATACTGCGACCCCCCTACAATAGCCTTGCAACACCCCCACAGCTCCCTTTTGGGACATGACCCCTACAGTTACAACACCATGAAATTTCAGATTTAAATATCTGAAATCATGACATTTACGATTTTAAAAATCTTATGACCGTGAAATTGACCAATTGGACCATGAATTTGGTAGGGCCCTAATTATAAGGTGAGTGCATAACTTTGGAAAACCATTCCCAGGAGGAGTTATCAGTGGTTCACAGTCAGGCTGGAAGGGCATAACAAGGGGCGGGTCCTGCAGGGATCAGTTCTGGGCCTGGCTCTAATCAATACCTTCATCAATGATTTAGATAATGGCATAGAGAGTACACTTATAAAGTTTGTGGACAATACCAAGCTGGGAGGGGTTGCAAGTGCTTTGGAGGATAGGATTGAAATTCAAAATGATCTGGACAAACTGGAGAAATGGTCTGAAGTAAGTAGGATGAAATTCAGTAAGGACAAATGCAGAGTACTCCACTTAGGAAGGAACAATCATTGCACACATACAAAATGGGAAATTGCCTAGGAAGGAGTTCTGCGGAAAGGGATCTGGGGGTCATAGTGGATCCCAAGCTAAATATGGGTCAACAATGTAACACTGTTGCAAAAAAGGCAAACATCATTCTGGGATGTATTAGCAGGAGTGTTGTAAGCAAGCCACAAGAAGTAATTCTTCTGCTCTACTCCGCGCTGATTAGGCCTCAACTGGAGTATTGTGTCCAGTTCTGGGCGCCACATTTCAGGAAAGATGTGGACAAATTGGAGAAAGTCTTGAGAAGAGTGACAAAAATTATTAAATGTCTAGAAAACATGACCTATGAGGGAAATCTGGAGAAGAGAAGACTGAGGGGGGGACATGATAATAGTTTTCAAGTACAATAAAGCTTGTTACAAGGAGGAGGGAGGTAAATTGTTCTCCTTAACCTCTGAGGATAGGACAAGAAACAATGGGCTTAAATTGCAGCCTGAGAGGTTTAGGTTGGACATTAGGAAAAACTTCCTGTCAGGCTGGTTAAGCACTGGAATAAATTGCCCAGGGAGGTTGTGGAATCTCCATCACTGGAGGTTTTTAAGAGCAGGTTAGACACACACCTGCCAGGGATGGTCCTGTTATTACTTAGTCCTGATGGAGTGCAGGTGACCACTTGAGATCCCTTCCACTCCTATGATTCTATGAGTCTATAATGGTTAGAGCGGGGGAGTGGGAAGCGGGGCGCCAGGACTCCTGGGTTCTCTCTCAGTTCTGGGAAGGGAGTGGGGTGCAGTAAGAAGAGCAGGGCACAGTGTCCTCACCCAGTGACAGCCCCTTGCCTCTTGCAGGAGATTGGGCACATCTCAGTGGACATCAGTGGCTCCCTCGAGGACCAGATGAACCATCTCAAGCAGCAGGAGCAGAACATCATTAATTACAAGGCCAACATCGACAAGCTGGAGGGCGACCACCAGCTCATCCAGGAGGCCCTGGTCTTTGACAACAAGCACACCAGCTACACTATGGAGGTGAGAGACCAGATGGGGCTGCGGAGCTCCTTGTGCGGGGGCTCTCCAAGCAGGGATCGGGGGCTGACAGGGGCACTTGGGAGGAGGGGATGACTAAGGGTGCTCTGAGAGGGGCAGAGGGTCTCAGGGGAGGGGTTTGGAGGGGAAGGTTGTCATGAATCATGAGGGGACATGTGATTGTGCTTTGTGCATGGGGCACTTCGGGTGTGTAGTTATGTTCAAGAGTGATGGGAGGGTGATCTTGGTGGGGTGATCCCCAGGTGCTGTGATCCCCTCTCCTGTCCCCACAGCACATCCGGGTGGGCTGGGAGCAGCTGCTGACGACGATCGCCCGAACCATCAACGAGGTGGAGAACCAGATCCTGACCCGCGATGCCAAGGGCATCAGCCAGGAGCAGATGAACGAGTTCCGGGCGTCCTTCAACCACTTTGATCGGGTGAGATACGGCCCCCCCGCATCCTGATGACCCTGACTCTGCCTGGATAGCCCTGTCCCATCAATAACCCTGCCCCTGTCTGGATAGCCCCACCCCATCAATAACCCTGCCCGCTTTGGATAGCCCTGCCCCATCAATAACCCCGCCCCTGCTGGACAGCCTGCCCCCATCAATAACCCCGTCCCTGCCTGGTTAGCTCCACCCCCATAGATAACCCTCTTCAATAATTCCACCCTTACCCAGATAGCCCCACCCCCATTGATAACCTTTCTAGATAACCCCACTCCCCCCACCTGTCTCCCATCTAGGTAACCCAGCTCCCCACCACTGCTGCCCACAGCCAGCTTTGCTGGTGCCTCGTAGTCCCAACCCACAGCTCTGCCAACGCCCCTCAATCCTGACACAGCCTGAGTGTGTGGGGGCATGAATGGCTCACAGAGGTGAAGCGTTGCACCCTAGTGGAGGTCCCTGCGGAGCTTTGGGGAGAACTCACTGGTAGCAGAAGCTCAGGCTGCCTGGGCTGCACCCCTGTCAGGCCGGTCTGGACCCTGGGGGCACATTTCTGGCTTGACGTCTTCTCTTCCCTCCCTGTCTCCTGCCACAGAAGAGGAACGGGATGATGGACCCTGATGACTTCCGTGCCTGCCTCATCTCCATGGGCTATGACCTGGTAAGAGACCCTCCCACACAGGAGGGCCAGTACTGGTTGTACTGAGCCCCTGCCCCACTCCCTGCAGCACAGCACCCCCTAGTGCCACACTGGGCTCAGCCCTGAGCCTAACTCAGTGCAGCCCCAGCCAACTCCCATTCCTACCCCCCAGGGTGAGGTGGAGTTTGCCCGGATCATGATGCTGGTGGATCCCAACAGCACAGGCGTGGTGACGTTCCAGGCCTTCATCGACTTCATGACCCGCGAGACGGCTGAGACCGACACGGCTGAGCAGGTCGTGGCCTCCTTCAAGATCCTGGCATCAGACAAGGTCAGTCCAGCCATATCCCCCTCATCCCTCCCCCCCGACCTCCTTGGAGGGCTCTGCTGGGCTGGGAGCGTCTTCCTCAACCCCTGGGGCCTGTGGGGTAGCAGCTGATGAAAGGCATGGGGCTGGCCTTGCTGCAGTGCATGATGGGATTGGTAGCCTCTCTAGGTCACACTGAGCCAGCTCCCATGGGTCTGCTGGAATTTCCCTCGGGTCTCTTGTTTGCTGTGAAGGTATGTGGGGGGCAGGTTTTATTTCACGCCGCCTCCACTGGCCCCCAGGGACGCACCCCTGCCGCAAGCTGTCGAGGACCCTGAGTCACAGGCTGCGGTTCAGGAGGGTCCCCCCCCCAGTTTTGAATGCAGCGTCACTAGGGTCTCAGAGCATCTTGGATCTGGGCCATCTGCTCATGTAGTTAGATCAGGGGTTCTCAAACTTCATTGCACCGTGACCCCCTTCTGACAACAAAGATTACTACACAGCCTCAGGAGGGGGGACCGAAGGCTGAACCCGTGGGCTTCAGTCCCCGGCAGACAGCCTGTAACCTGAGCCCCGCCACCCAGGGCTGACGTCCTCAGGCTTTGGCCCCAGGCAGTTGGGCTTGAGCTTCAGCTCTGGTGACCCACTTTGGGGTCCTGACCCACAGTTTGAGAATCGCTGAGTTAGACGCTCGCGGCCAGGTGGCACCGGTGGGGTGGCCCTGCAGCAAGTCCCCGGGAGAGACTGTGCTAGAACAGTGAGTGTGGGCAGTGCAGGCCTGAACGGGCCCCACAAACCTCGCTCCAGCACTGCACTGCCCTGTGCTCGTCTCCCTAGGCTAGCCAGGGCCCCGATGGGTGGGGAGGGGGGGCTGGGCTGCTGCCCCCTAACCATCTCCCCTCTAACCATCTCCCCTCTCACCTTTCAGAACTACATCACCGTGGAGGAGCTGCGGCGGGAGCTGCCCCCGGAGCAGGCCGAGTATTGCATCAGCCGCATGACAAAGTACAGCGGGGCTGACACGGTGTCAGGCGCATTGGACTACGTCTCCTTCTCCAGCGCCCTGTACGGGGAGAGCGACCTGTAACCCCCACCCTGGGAGCCCCCGCTGCACCTCACAGGATCGACACCCCTCCCCCCGATCGGTGGGGGGAACCTGCCCTGGATCCCCCCACCACCACCCTGCCCCATGGAACGACGACACTGTGGAGCCCTACGTGGCCTGGACAGATGGATGGGGATCTGTCTGGGTTAGGACCCTCTATCCCCCACATCTTACCCCCAGTCCTCCCCAAAGCCCAGCTCTAGCTAGGAGCTGCCTAATCTCTGTGTCTTTGCTGCTGCCCAAGTAGATGCGTGCTTGCCCAGCCTGGATCAGCCCCCCTCGTTCCCCAGTCTCAGCATCTCCCTTCCCCCTCTGGGAGTGCTTTGAACCCCAACCTTCCCCCTCGCTGCCTCAAAAATGCAGGAGGTGGTGCCAGTTCTCGGCATGTCTGTCCCCAGCTAGGGGGCTTGCTGCGCCATCGAGGGGTCCTATGGCCCCCATCTCTGTGGCTCCGGTGCAGGGAGCTGCGCACTGGGGGTGGGGCACGAGGAACAGGGCTGGGAGGAGCTGGGGAGCAGAGCCAGGTCGGGCTGGGCCAGGTGCGCTCCTTACACCCGCTAATAAATGAAACATAACAGAGAGACCTACCAACCACCTGGCTTCTGTACAGTGCGCGTGGGAGAGGCTTCGTCCCCTGGGCTGGAGAGGATCTGTACTGAGTGTGTGGGGGGGTGAGAGCAGTGCTCTCTGGGAGAGAGAATCAGGGCATATGGGGCAGGAGGTGAGCAGAGCGGTGCCATTCTCAGGTTCCCAGGTGTTTTACAAGCACTGCTGGGAAAAGGTGGCACCTGTCTTGCAGACAGATCTGAGTGAGTCCGTTTGGCTGCAGCACTGGTGGGTGAGGTGCCCACGAGCCAGTGTGGATGCAAATGTACCTGTACTGGTGTGAGCAGCTCTCCAGCCAGCCACAGTGTAACTTGCCCTTCTGCAGGGCTTTTTCTGGGAAAAGTTTTGCACTCTGCTTCCCTGGGGCATGGGGACTGGCAGCCACCTGCCATTACAAATGTGAAGAGACTGAAAGATCAAACCCTCCACGTCCTGTGATTCCTTGCCTGTCAGCCCCCATGCTGGTGAGCATCTCCGACCAGCCTTTGCCAAGATAAACACAGAGCGACGCGTACTATAAAAACCCTACCAAAACCAACGCTCCACTGCCCACACAGCTCTCCCTTGGGGGCGAGGCTGAGCAAACCCATTGGGATGGATGCTGGTCATGTCGCTTATTGCACCATTAGTAGGTGCTCCAGTTCTCCGGAAGGCTGGCCTAAGACCCAGTGAAGACAAGACCAGAGAAGAGAATACAGCCTATTACTGGGGGATGGAAGGGTGGGATGACGTCTAGGGTCTATGGGAGTTAGGCACCTCGATGGCTTTGTGGCTCTGGGTCTAAGTGTCTTCTGCTTAATTCCTACATAGAGATTGAAGCCTGAAATCCCCATGAAAAGTAAAGTCATTGTTATTAATGAGGGTATTGCAGCAGGCCCTATGAGCAGCAGTCATGAACCCCATTCTGCTAGGTGCTGTACAAACACAGACCAGCCAGGCAGTCCCTGCCCCCAGAGCGCCACCAGCCTACTACAAGGGACAACAGGTGGAGCTGGCCAGACAGGGGAGCACAAGGAACCAAACACCTCTGGTCAGCAGGAGAGGCCGTGAGCTCTGTGCACCAGCAGCCTGAGCAGTGTCAAGTTTTCTGCAGACAAAGGAGAGTTTTGCGACAGGATTGGCAGGAGATCCAGGAGGTGATGTTGTGGATGTTTATGAGGAGCTCCTCCCAAGTGGGTGGGGCAGTGCAGGAAAAAGCACCAAGGGGCTTGATTGGAAATGTAACAAGTGGGCAATGGAGGCCGGTGTTACGGGCTGATGGCAGGTGACTGTTGCCATCTCGATAGTGGATGGGAGGTGATAGATTGGCTGGGGCTAGGCTGTGAAGGGCTTTATGTGAGGGTAAAATGTCACTTGTGTGCCATATCTGGTGGTGGTTAAACGGTTGGTGTGTGGGGGGGGTGTCTATCCAAAAAGGAACCCATCCCTGCAGCAGGGCTGGGATAGAACCCAGGAGTCCTAGCTCATAAGGTGTGTGTGTGGAATCTAGTGGATTACAGTGTTGGGGAGTTAGGAGGCCTGGATTCTATCCCCAGCTCTGTGTGGCCTTGGGTGAGTCACTCCCTGCAGGGCTTGGTGCTTCTGTTGCTCCCAGCTCCTTACCTGGAGCCTAATGCCATGAATTGATGGCTCCTGGCACAACCCATTTCTTCAGAGGGTACTGAGGATGGAGGGGGAGGAATTTCTGTGTGCTCTGTCACCACAGACAAACACATGCTGTAACTCTAGGTGAAGGAAAGCCTGGTACAGTGGGAAAAATAAACGCTGCAGTGATTGGCTGGTTCTCAGTCCTTCCGGGGCAAGTGGGATGGGCTTACCTCTGCTGTTGAGCATGATGGGAATGGAGCCTTGTATAAAAGCCCCTGTGCATGCAGTAGTAAGCCATTTGCCAGTGTGGTTCCTTGAGGTGTATGTAGCAGAGAGAGGCAGGTGGGGTCCTAAGAATTCTTTTTCCTGTTAATTAATGTTGTGGTGACTCGAGTGTTTTTTATTGTGGCTGCCTTGGGGTGAGGGAAGGGGGCTTTTTAAATGGTTTCTTTACTGTGGTATGACTGGCAGTTAGGATTCCTGGCTTCTAGCCCCAGCTCTGGAAGGGGAGGTTTGTCTAGTGCTTAGAAAAGGGCAGACAGGATTCCTGGGCTCTATTCCTCATCCCTGTGTGATCCTGGGGAAGCCACCCACCATCTAGGCTACAACCGGGATCGATCCATCGGCGGTCGATTTAGCAGGTTTAGTGAAGACCCGCCAAATCGGCAGCAGATTGCTTTCCAGTCACTCCTGTACTCTACCCCCAATGAGGGTATGTCTACACTACCCACTGAGTTGGGGGCAGCGATCAATCCAGCAGGGATTGATTTATCATGTCTAGTCTAGACACGATAAATCGATCCCTGAGCACTCTCCGATCGACTCCTGTACTCCAGCGCCGCAAGAGGCACAGGCAGTCGACGGGGGAGCAGCAGCAGTCGACTCATCGCAATGAAGACGCCATGGTAAGTCGATCTAAGTATGTCGACTTCAGCTACGTTATTCACGTAGCTGGAGTGGCATAGCATAGGTCAACTTACCGCAGTAGACACTGTTATCTCTGTTGGTAAAATTAAGCCAATACCTCCCCTGGGATAGGTGCTGACTCTGTGGGTGCTCTGGGGCTGGAGCACCAATGGGGAAAACTCCCCGCCCCAGTTCACCTTCACTCCGCCTCCTCCCCTGAGCATGCCACGTCCCCGCTTCTCCTCCCAGAGTTGATTGGCGGTGGCAAGTGCTGGGAGGGAGGGGGGAGGAGGGAGAACGCGGTGCTCCGGGAAGCGGCGGGGCCAGGGCGGGGATTTGGTGAAGGGGTCCAATAGGGGCAGGGAGGGGGTGGAGTTGGGGTGGGGACTTTGGGGAAGGGGTTGGAATGGGGGCGAGGCAGGAGTGGAGTCAGGGTGGTGCTGGAGGCGAGCACCCACCAGCGCTGGGAAAAGTGGGCGCCTATGCCTGACACGTGTTATGTTTGATTCATTACCACACTGGATTGGGAGTGGCCCTAGTGCTACAAGACTGCTGCTAGATAAACAAGTGTCAAAGCAGTGAAAAGTAAGGAGATGCAATTAGTGAAACCAGAAGATCCTTGTACGTTTCTGAGCTCCCACACAGTGGGGCTGTTTGTTGCTAGTGTGGGGAAGGATTCCAAGGCCAGAAGGACTTGTTCTGAGTCCCCAGCCGGACTCCCTGCAGGGCATTAGGCCAGAGGATCCCCACAGCCACTCCTGCCTCCAGCTCAGCTCTGTGGTGGTTTTTAGGGCCATCTGGCCTGCATGTAAAGCCCCCAAGGAATGAAGCATATCCCGCCACCCTAACTTGGCCCCAGGGGGAGCTGCCCCACTGAGGACTCACCCTACCTGCTAAACATCTGCCTCTTGTTCCCAGTGTGGATTTGCCCAACATCTGCTCCTAGCTGCTGGCCCTGCTTGGCCTTTGCAGGAGACTCAAGCCCCTTCGGGTCAGAAATCTTTGCCCTGCTGATTCCAACCCAGGATCCAGCTCCCCCGCATTAGGACATGAGAACAGCTATGCTGGCTCAGACCAATGGTCCATCTAGCCCATTATTCCGGTTTGCAGCAGTGGCTGGTGCCAGATGTTTTAGAGCCAATAAACATAACAGGACAATTTATCAAATGAGTCATCCCCTGTAGTCCCAGCTTTTGGCAGTTAGAGGTTTAAGGACAATCAGAGCATGGGGTTGCATCCCTAACCATCTCGGCTACTAGCCATTGAGGAACATATCCTCCACGAACAAGGCCGGCTCCAGCCTACCAAGCATGTGCTTGGGGCGGCACCTGGAGGGGAGCAGCGCTTACCTGGGGAGAGCGGAGCCGCAGCGGGCTCGCCGCCCTCCCCCGGTGCTCCGGCTGGTCGGGGAGAGCAGAGCCGCAGTGGGCTCGCCGCCCTCCCCCGGCGCTCCGGCAGGTCGGGGAGAGCGGGGTCGCGTCCGGGCTCGCCGCCCTCCTCCCGGCGCTCTGGCCGGTCAGGGAGAGCGAGGCCGCGGCTGGGCTCGCTGCCCTCTTCCCGGCGCTCCAGCTGGTTGGGGAGAGCGGGGCCCCGGCCGGGCTCGGCGCCCTCCCCTGCTGCGCTCCCCGCCGGGGGGCGGGGGGCTTTTTTGCCTGGGGCGGCAAAAAAGCCAGAGCCGGCCCTGTCCACGAAGTCAGCTAATTCTTTTTTTAAGCTGGGTAGTTATACTTTTGGCCTGACAAGAATCCTGGCAATGAGTTCCACATGCTGACTGGGCCTTGTGTGAAGTGTTTCCTTATGTTTGTTTTAAGCCTGATGCCTACTCATTGGGTGACCCCTGGTCTGTGTGTTGGGTGAAGGGGTAAATAACACTTCATTTGCTTTCTCCACACCAGCCATGATTCTTGCTGGAGGGGAGTTTGCAGGACAGAGCAGAGCCTGTTGGTGATGCTGCCAGTGAGAGTGGAAACATTCCTGCATGGTGGTGAAACAAGCTGGGATGTTCTAAGGCGCAGGAGAGAGACTGCTACCGAGCCCCCGCTCCCCATAGCCAGGCATCATCTCCCCTATCCAATGTGCAGGCCCCTACAGAGGGATTCCCCCCCGCCCGGTGTAAGCTTTTACTTAGCATCGCCTCTAACAGCAGCAGCTACTAGGCTGTATAGGGTAGTGCCCCCCTCCTACAATAGCACCACTTGCTCCTAGGCAGAGCTCCCTGCTACAGAGGGCGGGAGGATCCCTGATCTTCCCCTACACAGAAATCTGCCTCTCCCCCATATACCTCCCCTCCGCAGGGCCCTAGAGCGCACAGGCTCTTTGCTGGCCCCTGATATAGTAACTACTTGGCTGGGGACGGGCATACGCAGGAGGACCAAACACCCCTCTCCCGAGAAAATGCGCATGCGTCATGGTGCACGCGCGCTCTCCGCCCCCTTGGAGACGGGGGGAGGGGGGCTCCGCTCGTATTGGTTGGGGCGGCGGCATAAGCCCGGAAGCGGCCTACGCGCGAGCGAGTAGAGGCAGCAGCTGCAGCGCAGAGAGCGCCCGCGCGGGGACCCTTCCCCGGGGCCCGACCCCGGCCCTCAGTCACCGGCGGCGCGTGGCAGCCGAGGCCCAGCTACGTTACAAAGAGACGCTGTTTGGTCCGTCTGAAGCCCGGCTGGGCCCTGCCCAGGCAGCAGCTCGAGCCGGCTGGGGCGAGGGGCGCTGCCTGGCACTGGGAAGGGCAGAGCCGCGAGGCTCAGACCCAGCGGGGCAGGCGCAAGTGGCTGCCTGTTTGGTTTGCTAGAAGGGGCAATGAGACAACAGAGTCCAAGCTACGACCTTTCCGTCTGCACGCTAGTTCCGGAGCTGTGTTAACAATGGGCCGGTGTAGACTTTTGGAAGCCCCCCCCTAAGGTGGTGGGCAGAGTTATGAAAACCTGCGTGCTGAGGTTGCTCCTAAGTGAGGGTTTACTGGAAAACTCGTAAGAATGGCCCTCTGGGGTCAGAGCAATGGTTGCTCTAGTCCAGACTTCCCTTTAAACCTGCTGCCTATTAATGTTATTTGCACCCCCCCCTCAGGTCCTATATGCATAGTTGGGATATGTTGAGAGATCCCTTTGTAGCTCATGAAAAGGACTGGTCCCGGTACAGACCCACCCCTGGGGGCACCACTATTTACCTCTCTCCATTCCCCACACTGACCATATATGCCTATCTTTTAAACCAGTTACTGATCCAGGACAGGACCCCCCTCCCCCATATTCCATGACACTTTACCGCGCTTAGAAAGGCTTTCTGAACATTTAAGTGCTCTGGATCCTTTTTGTTCGCCTGCTTGTTGATTGGCTCTTCCCCACAGATTCTGTTCACCTGGGTCTGACAATTGTGTTCTTTCCTAGAAGTCAGGCTTCCCAAGCTCTAATTGCCAGGATCACCTCTAGAGGCCTTTTTAAAAATTGGTGTCACATTAGCTATCCTCCAGTCATTCGGTACAGAAACTGATTTAAATGATGTTACCCACTGGGAGGGGGAAAGGGCCTGCTGTAGCAGCCCTCAAAATCAGTAATAGAAAGACAAGTTAGCACGCCTTCCAAAGTACTTTAATAATAAAAAAATATATATCTTGCTCTTGGGGGAGGGGGTGTCGGGTCTGAAACCCGTGCCCCAGGTGTCAGGAGCACACAGAGAAGCCAGAGCTGGTTGCAGACAGAGAGCAAATAGGGACGTCTCCAAAGAAAGCTGGATCAGTCATGGGGTGCAGGAGCAGGAGGAAGAGCACCATGCCCAGCACATAGAAGATGACAACAGTGAGGCGCTGGGGATGCTCCAGGGCAGCACAGATGGCAGGGAAGCCAATGTAGTTGCAGAAGGAGTGGCACAACACGGGGCCAATCAGGTGTCCTGGATGGGAGAAGAGAACTTTTTTTTTTTTTTTTAAACCCACAGTGTGCCACAACCATGCATTCATAAGCCTAGAGATGAGCTGAAGCAGCCCTGTGACTCCGCTTTGGGGGGACTGGAGCCAGTGTTCTAATTTTTTACATCCATATGTGGAATGAATTTTGTTATATGGAGGTGATGTGTGACACAAGGGGGGGTGGGAGTCTGGGTGCAGGCTGCCCTGTGGGAGAGACAAACCCCTGGAGCCCAACTGGTTATAAGGGAGGAATACGGCATAAACAGGGGAAGGGACTCTTTCCAAGACAGGCATCTGGTCTTATCTCACTAGAGCCCCTGTGGTAGAGGGTAGAGAAATGGCTGGTGGTTCCATGCTAGGCTGGGGAGGGAACTCTGCCTGCACAGGAAGGCAACCTGCAGCACTGACCTGTCCTAATGAAGATGAACGCTGTGTAGGCCCCGAAGACAGCTGTATATGAGAACTGGAAAGCTGCAGGAGAGAGCAGAATCTTTGAGAGAGCCACAGAAACTCCCTTATACAGCATCACCACTGATCACTTCTGGCAAAAAACTGTGCGCGCTTAAAACAGGGTTGCCACATCTTCCCCCACCACCAGGGATCCAGAGAGAGGCCAAACTAACTAAAGTTATGTTAATTAAACTCACTTTATAGATTACAATTTACATTTAGTGAACAAAAGAATTCTGATTTAGAAAATACAATGGACTAGAACATAAACTCCACCCTTCATACTGTTTTGAGTTCCAGCTTCAATAAAGATACGTATTCCTTGATATGTTGGCTTCCTGATTGATTGAACAATTAACCCTCTTCTGCCAAAGTCTCTGTTCCTGTCACTTCACCTTGTCTAAAGGATGTTTAGTAGCTCTATTTCCTTCATTGGTCTTCCCTGAACTTTTCCTCTTTTCTAGGTATTATCCCTTTAGTGGCTATTTCAGCTCTGTTACTAGCTCCCCTTTGACAATGGAACTCAATCACCGGGGTTGTATCCACTGGCTCCCCACTTACTGCATCCCTTCTTTTCTGGTGCTTGTTGCTGCTCACCACTGGTAGCTTCCCTCCAGACTTCACCTGCTGTTCTGGAGGGAAGCTGCTGTTCACCCCCACAACTCGCTCCAAACTCTTCCCAGCCAACTTGCGCTGCTCTCATTGTGCTTTTGACCCAACAGCCTCCAATACAGTGGGACAATACATATTCCTCTCCCCAGAGATGGCTGCATCTCCACACCTGTGGTACAGGCACACATCATTGGTGGCAGACGGGGACTCTCCTCAGTTAAGAGCCAGAGTCCGGCGAAGGGGAGCTCCAGGGCTGGCTAGATGTGTGTGATTGCTCTAGGTAGGGGTCTGACCATAATTACCTCTGCCCCGGTAATGAGGAGGAAATGCTAGCAGGTTCACACGCAACCAGCTGCACCCAGAGCAGGTTAAGGTAGTGCTGGTCTAGGGGTCCTTAGTTCAGGACCATCATCCTGGCAACCATTTCCTACCTGCCGACAGGAAGATGCTGGCCACGCTGCCCTGACGGAACCGTAGCTGCTCAATAACGTGGTGGAAGTGAGCTGAAAGAGGGAAATGTCCATCAATGCCTGTGGCCAGCCCGGCACCCCCTCCCTAGCCTCCACTGGCAGGAGCTGATCTGAGGAGAACCCTGCTTGGACCAGGCTGCACCAACCCCACTTCCACCTGCTCCCCGTCTCTGTGAGCATGCTGGCCCCTAATGGGCACCAGGCAGGGGGCTGTGCATAGAGCTGAGAGTTCTAATCCATGCTCCTGCGCCCAAGGTAGACACCCCTAGCTCAGAAGGGCTTGCTTTGTGCTCAGTGAGACTGGGGAGAGGAGCGGAGACGCTGAATTCGGCCTTCCCCCCACTGTATGGGAGGAGGTAGGTACTGGTTCCTTTGCCAAGCTGCTCTGGGGGGGTGGGATCAGTGCAAACCCCTCAGCCCCACTGGGTACAGGAAGAGGAAGGGAGACAGACAGAGAGGAGGGGTGGGGAAAAGTGACGTGGGAAGGAGCAATGCTGGGCCTAAGTCCCATGCCCCCTGACTTTGCCCCCACCACTCCCAGCAACCTGGGGGCGGGGGATGGAAGCTGTGCTCAGAACCATACCATTGACCCTGCTTGGATGCTTTGCAGTGGCTGGGGAGGGAGCTCTGTCAGACACCATGGGACAGCTCGGTCAGGGGGCCTGAGCAGTGCTGGGTACTCACCAACCCCGAAGAAGAGCGGGCAGGTGAAGATGGCTGGCCCCAAGCCGGTACAAGGGATGAGCATAGGCAGCATACAGGCCCGGAATACCAGCTCCTCTGTCAGGGGTGCGATCACCTGGTTGCGGAGCCAGCGCATGTCACTCAGGCACAGCGCCCAGAAGCGGGGGTCTGCAGGGAGAAGGAAGGTAGCATTATGTGTCTGGCGCTGCTGGAGGTCTCTGGGATGTCCTGTGGAGGCCTGGCAGAGAGCTCGCCTCCCCAGTGCTGCTTGGGCATCTCATCTCAATAGATCTGAGCAAAAAGACAGACCAGGCCGAGGATGCCCCCTCCCATGACTCTGGGACCTCCTCCTTTGTCCCTGTGCACTCCCACTAGCTCTGAGCAGCTCCCAGGAGACAGAGCTCTGCCGACCTATGCCCCCTAGTGCCCTTAGCTCACCACCAATACTCCCTGCAGCTTGCTGTTACAGGCAGCCTGGTCTAGAGACACGGAGCTGAGCCAGGACTCCTGGGGTCTAATCCTGGCTCTGCCAATGGCCTCAGGTGAGTCCCTTCCCCTCTCCATGCCCCAGTTTCCCCTCCCACCATTTGTCTAGCTAGACTGTGAGCTCCTCAGGGCAGGGACTGTCTCTCACTGTGTCTGCGCAGCACCCGGCACACAGCATGAGAGGAGACGATTTTGGTCTGTGTTCCTACATGCTACCATCATCTAAATAGCAAGGCCTTACCAAACATGACCTTCAGTCCATCAACCCAGTCCCAGGGACAGTCCATCGAGAGCTGAATGAGGGGACCAAGAAACAGGACCTGGCACAGAAAAGGAGGTGCTGAGTGAGCGTCCCCTTTGGCATTCAGGTTTACCCCAGCTGTCAGTCCTGTCCCCCTACAGAGACAGCAGCCATTGTTCAAACGTCACACAAAGGATCTGGGTGCCTGGTTCCCTGGCATTTTAATGGGTATCTAAAGCCCCTGGGCAGTTTGGAAATCTCTGCTCAGCACCTCTAGAGATGGCATCTGGCCATTAAGCCCTGTCTGCTCAGTGAGTCACAGTCCTTCCAACTGATCTCAGAGGGGCAGCTCTGCTATGCCCAGTTTGCTAGCAAGGTCAGGACAAAGCAGCCTGCACCACATCCCCACCATGGAGGAGTCCAGGCCCTGCAGCAAGGGCAGCAGCACAGGGCAGACCACTGAGCCTGGCATCTCTGTGTTTGCTGGTATGCTACAGCAAGCAGGGCTGGGGAGAAGGCGGTTTGACAGACAAACCAATGGCCCCCAAGAGAAAGCAGGCACCTGCTCCCAGCAAAGCCTCTATCAGGGGCCTGGCAGGTTGGTGCAGGGCAGGGCCGGCTTTAGGAAGTGCGGGGCCCAATTCGAACATTTTCGGTGGGGCCCCAGCAGGGATGACTAACAAAAAAAAAAAAAAAAAAACGTAAAAAAAAAAGCCTTTCATTTCTTCCATGTATTATTTACTTTCCATAACTATATAAATAATAATTTTATATATTTTGCACATTGCGTCATATATGCTGTTGATTGGTTAATGAGCTCCGTTTCCAGGCTGGCTGGAGGCAGGGCAGGGGCTGACTGCAGGTAGGGTCTGGATGCAGGCAGGGCAAGGGGTGCGAGACTGGCTGGAGACAGGGGTGTGTGGGGCAGGCTGGCTGGCTTCAGGCAGGATCGCAGGGGTATGTGGCAGGGGTTGGCAGGGCTGGAGACAGAGGAGTGCGGGACTGGCTGGCTTCAGGCAGGGGTGTGTGGCAGGGGTTGGCTGGAGACTGGGCAGGGAGTGCGGGGCTGGCTGCAGGCAGGGCAGGGGGTGCGGGGCTGGTGCGGGGAGGGGCGTGCGTGGGGCTGGCTGGCTTCGGATAGGGCCGCAGGGGGTGCGGCAGGAGTTGGCTGGAGACAGGGCAGAGGGTGCGGCAAGGGTTGGCTGTAGGCAGGGCAGGCGGGGCTTGTGCAGGCAGGACAGGCAGGGGGTGTGGGGCTGGAGGCAGAGCAGGGGGTGCAGCAGGGGCTGGCTGGAGACAGGGCCTGGCTGCAGGCAGGGCAGGGGGTGCAGGGCTGGCTGCAGGCAGGGCAGGGGGTGCAGCAGAGGCAGATAGAGCCCCAGCCCTTTAAATAGCCCCCGAGCCCCCGCTATCCCAGGGCTCTGGGGTCTACTTAAAGGGCCCGGGGCTCCCCTGCTTCTACTGCCCCGGCCCTTTAAATAGTCGAGGGAGCCCTGGGGAAGTGGCGGGGCTCCAGCGGCTATTTAAAGGGCCGGGGCGGTAGAGGCAGCAGGAGCCCTGGACTTTTTAAATAGCCCCCAGAGCCTCGCAGCCCTACCCCAGGGCTCCAGCAGTGGGGCTCTGGTGGCAATTTAAAGGGCCTGGGGCTCCAGCCCCTGCTGGGAGCCCCAGGCCCTTTAAATTGCCCCCTGGAGAAGCCAGGCCATGCCGGTTCGCCGTACCGGGGCTTGGGCGCGGAGCCCTCTTAGGCGCGGGGCCCAATTCAGGGGAATTGGTTGAATTGGCCTAAAGCCGGCCCTGGTGCAGGGCAGCCCTAGGGCATTAGCCCTACACATACCATGGTGAGCAACAAGGGCAGTAGAGTCGCTGGCACGATTCCCTCCAGTCGGAAGCCCAGCAGAACTAGCAGGGATATACCTGGCTGAGCAAAACACAAGACACATGTGGATCAGGACCATGCAGGCCATTACCCCCTGGCCCAGCCTTGCAGCCAGCTCCCACACTCCATTGACTAGTGCACAGAGCTCAGAGACCTTGGGCTAGTCCCTTCTCCTCTCAGTGCCTTTGTTTCCCCTCCAACCCTGTGTCTGTTTAGACTGTGAGTTCTTCTTCGGCATGGCCTGTCTCTCATTGTGTGCCTGTGCAGCACCTATCACCATGGGGCCCTGATTTCAGCTGGGGGCTTTGTGCAGTCCCCAGCATGACAGGGGCTCCTGATCTTGATCAGGGTGTGCAAGCACCCATGTAATACAATACTCAGAGCCAGAGGGTGAGGCAGTGGCTGGCACAGCACTAACTAAAAGGATTTTCCCTGATGGGATTAGCCAGGAAGGAGGGGTGATGTGAAGGACCAGGCTAGCTGCAAGGGAGTCCCAGCTTGCTACATGAGTCACATGACTACTCTCCAGGTAGGCAGCCCAACTTGCAGAGGGTGAGGGAGGGGAGGGAGTCGATAGAGACCAGGTGACAATCTTACCTTAATGCCTGTCAGTTCCTTCCAGAGCCAGACGAAGAGTGGTGAGAGGCCAGAGACGATCAGAACGCTGGTGAATCGCCGCTTGATCACAGCCGGGTGGTCTCTGCAAATGGAGACAAACCTTCAGGATGCAGAGGAATGGAGGCTGCTCTGTCGTACGGCCTAGGGGGCTAGGTCCTCAGGACTCCTGGGTTCTATTCCTGGCTCTGCCACGAACCCACCGTGTGACCTTGGGCTATGTTTTTCTCTCTGTGTGTCTTGATGTAAGCCAGGGGTGTTGAGCTCATTTGGGGGAGGGAGCCGAGTCCCACTGTTAATGACAATTTCATGTTGGGGGCAGAATTCCCCCACCCCATCCCCCTCTGGCCTTTATTTCTCTTCCTTCCCCACCCGCCTTTCCTGATTTCCCTCCTCCTTCCCCATCTTTGTGGCTCTTCACATCTAATGATTTTCCTGCCAATTTCCACAACCTCTCCTATTGCATCTGCTTATTGGCCATGCAACAGTTAACACTAAAAGAACAGGAGTACTTGTGGCACCTTAGAGACTAACAAATTTATATGCATCCGAAGAAGTGGGCTGTAGCCCACGAAAGCTTATGCTCTAATAAATTTGTTAGTCTCTAAGGTGCCACAAGTACTCCTGTTCTTTTTGCGGATACAGACTAACACGGCTGCTACTCTGAAACAGTTAACACTGGCATTTGTCTCCCATAGAGGACTGAGGCCTTCATACCTCCTCCAGCCATCATTTCAGCCTTTCTGCAGACTCAGGAAGGCAACACTACGTCAGTTCCCATTATTATTATTATATGAATTGTGTAGCCATGGACCAGAACTCCATTGCACCCAGCACTGCACAAACTTGGAGAAAAGAGACAGCCCCTCTGCCCCAAAGCGTTTCCATTCTAAGGCACTGGACAGTTTCTCCTAGCCAGAAGCAATTGCCTAGCTACTGTAGAGGCTCAGTGTGGGCCATCACTATTGTCCTTTCTGGCTTCAGAATCAATGAATCTACGAAGCACAAGGGCTAGAATGGTTCTTTAAAAAAAAAAAAAAAAAAAGTAATATCCAAGATTCTGCACAATCTGAACATGTCCTATGGGCAACGCAGATACTACAGGGGGCCAGATCTGGGTAAGGGGCTGTCTCTGTCACTCACCTGAGAGGTACTGAGGGGGGTGTCACTCACCGGAGTAGGGGGCTCGGGAGGCTGGTACTGGGAGAGGGAAGTCACTCACCAGGGGGGTTGGCAGGTGGCTCGGGGGCAGGGCGGTACTGGGGGCGGGGTGTCACTCACTGGGGCAGGTAGCTGGAGGGGTGGTGGATCAGTATCAGGAGAGGGGGTCGGGGCAGGTGGCTCGAGGGGGGGGGGGTCGGTACCGGGAGAGGGGGTCACTCACTGGGGCAGTACTGGGGGTTGGGTCACTCACCGTGGCAGATGGCTCGGGGGGGGGGGGCCAGGGCGGTATGGGGGGAGGGGTGTGTGTCACTCACTGGGGAAGGTAACTGGGGGGGGGGGCAGCACCAGGGGGGTTGTCACTCACTGAGGCAGGTGGCTCAAGAGGTTCGGGGCAGTACTAGGAGGGGGAGTCACTCACCGGGGCAGGTGGGTCGGAACGGGGGGGGGGGGGGGGGGAGTCACTCGCCGGGGCAGGTGGGTCAGTCCCGGGGGGTGTCACTCACTGGGGCAGGTGAGTCGGTCCTGGGCGGGGTCACTCACTGGGGCAGGTGAGTCGGTCCCGGGGGGCTGGGTCGGTCCCGGGGGGGGGTCACTCACCGGGGCAGGTGGGTCGGTCCCGGGGCAGGTGGGTCGGTCCCGGGGGGGGGTCACGCACCGGGGCAGGTGGGTCGGTCCCGGGGGGGGTGTCACGCACCGGGGCAGGTGGGTCGGTCCCGGGGGGGGGTGTCACGCACCGGGGCAGGTGGGTCAGTCCCGGAGGGGGGGTCACTCACCGGGGCAGGTGGGTCGGTCCAGGGGGGCTGGGTCGGTCCCGGGGGGGGGTCACTCACCGGGGCAGGTGGGTCGGTCCCGGGGGGGGTGTCACGCACCGGGGCAGGTGGGTCGGTCCCGGGGGGGGGTGTCACGCACCGGGGCAGGTGGGTCGGTCCCGGGGGGGGGTGTCACGCACCGGGGCAGGTGGGTCGGTCCCGGGGGGGGGTGTCACGCACCGGGGCAGGTGGGTCGGTCCCGGGGGGGGGGGTAACGCACCGGGGCAGGTGGGTCGGTCCCGGGGGGGGGTGTCACGCACCGGGGCAGGAGGGTCGGTCCCGGGGGGGGGTCACTCACCGGGGCAGGTGGCTGTTCCACACGTAGAGGCTGCCCACGTAGGCGCAGGCCAGGCTGAGGCAGGCGAGCAGCGCGGCCCAGCAGAGCGCGGGGGAGCCGGGGCCCAGCGCCAGCCCGGCAGCGGTGACCCAGGGGGAGTTGATTGAGCCCGGCGCCTCCGGCCCGCCCGGGGCCGCATCCGCTGCAGCCGACATCGCCCGGCCGGCCCGGCCCGCCCCCCGTGACGGGGAGAGGCGGGAGCGAGGGAGGGACCGGGACGGGCCGAGACACCCCCATAGCGCCCGCGGCCTGGGCACCGCGCCCCGTGGCGGGAGAGCCGGGCCCTCCCCAGCGCCCCGGGGATCTGCCCTCCCACCCCGCTCCAGCAGCCCACCCGCCTGGTCCCCCCTCCCCCGTCTCCACTCCCCCCCTCCAGCCTCCCCGCTCTCTCCCCAGTCACCCCCCTCCCCCCACTACTCCCCCAGCCTGCCTCGTCACCCTCGCTCTTCCCCCAGTACTCCTGGTCCCCCCCACTTCCTCCCCAGCACTCACCAGTCACCCCCCTCCCCCGGCTACTCCCTGGTCTCCCCCTTCCCCACTACTCCCCCAGCCCGCCCCGGTCACTCCTCTTCCTCACTACTCCCCCAGCCCACCCCGCCACCCTCACTCTTCCTCCAGTACTCCTGGTCCCCCCGCACTTCCTCCCCAGAACTCACCAGTCACCCCCCATTTCCCCCCCTAGTCACTCTCCTCCCCCTGCTACTCCCTAACCCTCCCTGGTCCGCCCCTCTTCCCCACTACTCCCCCAGCCCACCCCACCCCACCCCAGTCATCCTTGCTCTTCCCCCAGTACTCCTGGTCTCCCCCCACTACTCCTCCTCCCCAGTCACTCCCATTACCCCCCCAGGACTCACCAGTCACCCCCATTACCCCCCCACAGCACTCACCAGTCACTCCCCCCTTTTCTCCCAACACTTCTTGGTCATCCCCCCTCCCCTCCCCTCATTCCCTAGTCTGTCTCTCTCACTCACACTCACACACACACTCCCCATTGCAAGTTCCCAGCACTCTCTGATCATTCTCTTCCCTTACAACCCTTCAGCTCTCCCTGGTCACCCCTATCCCCATCCCACAGCACCCTCGATCACTCCCCTAGGCTGTTTCCCCCACAGCATTCTCCACTAATGTTGGGAATCATTAAGAAAGGGATAGATAACACTGCTCTACAGCCAAAATGCTTCTGAAATAAATGTAGTCAAACTTTACTAATTCTGGGTCACTGAGAACGAAAATGATGCTTAAAATTGTTGATTGGCTCTAGTTTTCAAGATATGCTATTGGATCAGGATATACGACCCTTGACTTGGGAATGGCGGAGGATAAGTGATAAGGGGAAGGGATCTCAATTTAAACCAGAAATGACTAAAATACATCTTTGACTGGATCTATGAATAAATCTATGACTGGGTTTGGACAGTACTTGCTTTTTAGGCAAAACAATGAATGATGCAATCTGAAGCTGGTATTGCGTCATACATGATATGAATTGCATCATGTTATTCCTAGAAGTCATGGATGATGCAATCGTAACCAAGCTTACATCACTCTGCTGAACAATTGCCCTATATCAGCTCTAGAAATCATACAGTGTCGTGCTCCCTTATTTGTCAGTGTTTGATTTTGCAAAGGGACACATTTCTGTTTAGCCAAAGTGAGCAGAGATGCCTCGTACTTGTGTGAACAGTGCAGATAACTTTTGCTATGTTTGGGGTGAAGTGACTTTTGCATCACAAAAGCGCAGTATAACCACTATGGTTAAGAAAGCCTATCACCTTTATTTTGGCTGCAAAATTAGAGATCAGGACAAGAGGTGGGCCCCACACATATGCTGCAACACTTGTGCAACAAATCTTTGCAAGTGGTTGAACAGGAAAAGGAAATCTATGCCTTTTGCAGTGCCAATGATTTGGAGAGAGCCAACAGATCATACCAGCAATTGTTACTTCTGCATGGTGCCTCCAGTTGGGAAAGGTGTGTCAAAGAAGAAAAAGTGGACTGTGCATTATCCAAACATTCCATCAGTTATACGCTCAGTACCCCACGGAGAAGCACTGCCGGTTCCTGATGCACCAGAATCATTCTCACTTGAGTCAGATGAGGAAAAGGAAGAGGATGAAACTTCTGGTCCTGAACCATCAATGTCACAGGACCCACATTTTCTCCCATCCTCCTCCTCTGAACCACACCTCATAACACAAGGTGAACTGAATGACCTTGCCAGGGATTTGGACTACCCAAGAGTAAGGCAGAGCTGTTGGGCTCCAGACTACAGCGGTGGAATCTCCTGGCAGGTGATGTTAGGGTTTCCATGTTCCGTGACCGTCAAAAGGATCTTGTCCCATTCTTCTTCATGGAAGGTGATCTTGTAGCCTGCAACAACATCGATGGTGTGATGGCAGCCCTCAACATCGTTCACGATCCAAATGAGTGGAGACTGTTCATTGATTCATCGAAGACGAGTATTAAAGCTGTTTTACTGCATAATGGCAATGTTTTGCCATCAATTCCAGTTGGTCATGCAGTCCATATGAAGGAAACCTATAACAACATGAAACAACTTTTGAGGTGCATAAACTATGACCAACATCAGTGGCAGCTTTGTGGCGATTTGAAGGTTGTTGCTCTCTTGCTTGGTCTGCAGACTGGATACACAAAGTACTGCTGTTTTCTCTGCGAATGGGATAGTCGTGCAAGAGATTCCCACTACATCAAGAAAGATTGGCCACTCCGACAGTCATTGGAGCCTGGGAGGAAAAGTGTTCAGCATCCACCACTTGTTGAATCAAGGAAGATTTTGTTACCACCCTTACACATCAAGCTGGGTCTGATGAAGAACTTTGTCAAGGCCATAAGCAGCTTTCAAGTACCTCCATGAAAAATTTCCAAGGTTAAGTGAAGCTAAGATAAAGGAAGGTGTCTTTGTTGGTCCTCAGATTCGTGAACTTCTTTGAGATGATGCATTTGACCACGCACTGCGTGGCAAGGAAAAGACGGCATGGAAAGCCTTCCAGTTAGTGGCAATAAATTTTCTCGGAAACAACAAGGCAGACAACTACAGGTTGTTGGTGGAAAACCTCCTCAAGGCATACAAAAGCCTTGGTTGCAACATGTCACTAAAGATACATTTTTTGCACTCTCATCTAGATTTTTTTCCACCGAACTGCGGAGCAGTGAGCGACGAGCATGGCGAGCGATTTCACCAGGACATTGCAACAATGGAGAAACGCTATCAGGGCAAATGGAGCCCATCAATGCTTGCAGACTATTGCTGGAAAGTGACAAGAGATGCTCCATTTAATGAATACAAGAGACAAGCCAAGAAGCGCCGAGTAGACACTGAATAGGACTAAACTATGTACATAATAGTTTTTTGCCTTTTGTTTCATAATAAATTTTATTTATGTAACCCTTTTGCTGATTTTTAAAGTGTTAAATAAACAGGACAGGTGAAATATTATCATGTAAAGCAACCATAAACACATGAAAAGACCTAGGTTTACAATTTATGATTAAAACTCTACTATCTACACAATATACATAGACATAAAATGTAAAAACTTAAATATCTTAGAAACAGTAGCCTATCAGTTGTTTTAATTGTCATATTTGAATTCAGCACATCAAAATACATAATAAATAGCACATTTTATCTCTGAAGCAGATGACTTCTCAAAAATTGTAGACCAGTGTACTAAGACAGAAAAAAGACAGTTACCTTTTCCGTAACTGGTGTTCTTCAAGATGTGTTGCTCATGTCCATTCCACAATAGGTGTGTGTGCTCGCCATGTGCATCGGTGCCGGAAGTTTTTCCCCTAGCAGTACCCGTAGGGGAGCGCCCTTAGCGGCCCCTGCAGTGGTGCCTCCATGGCGCGGTATAAGGGGCGCTGCACACTCCCCCACCCTCAGTTCCTTCTTGCCAGACAACTCCAACGGAGGGGAAGGAGGGCGGGATGTGGAATGGACATGAGCAACACATCTCAAAGAACACCAGTTATGGAAAAGGTAACTGTCTTTTCTTCTTCGAGTGATTGCTCATGTGCATTCCACAATAGGTGATTCCAAGCTATATCTGTTGGAGGTGGGTAGGAGTTCACAGACTTTCGGGATGGACTACCGCCCTGCCGAACCCAGCATCCTCTCTGGTTTGGGAGACAATCGCATAATGCGAGGTGAAGTGTGAATGGAAGACCACGTGGCAGTCCTACAAATGTCCTGAATGGGAACATGGGCTAAAAAGGCAGCTGACAAGGCTTGCGCCCTAATCGAGTGTGCCCTTACAATTGGCGGCGGGGGAATCCCCGCCAGGTCGTAACAGGTACGAATACACAAAGTGATCCAGTTGGAGAGCTGCTGAATGGAGATCAGCCGACCTCTCATGCGCTCGGCCGAGGTGATGAACATCTGCGACGACTTCCTGAACAGCTTTGTCCGTTCCAGGTAAAAGGCCAGAGCCCATCTCAAATCCAGCATGTGGAGAAGGCGCTCCTTACTGGACGCATGGGGCTTGGGACAGAGCACCGGCAGGAAGATGTCCTGACCCATGTGGTAGGTGGAGACCACCTTGGGGAGCAATGAACGATGTAGTCGGAATTGGACCTTATCCTTATGGAACACCGTGTACGGGGGTTTGGAGGTCAGGGCTCTGAGACCTGTCTAGCTGACGTGATCACCACCAGGAAGGCCACCTTCCGCGAGAGGTGCGAACAGGAGGATGTAGCTAGCAGCTCAAATTGGAGACCCATCAACCGGGCCAGCACCAAGTTCAGGTCCCACTGCCGGACTGGGGGCCTAATGTACGGGAAGAGATGATCCAATCCCTTGAGGAATCAGCCTGTCATAGCATGGGAGAAGACCGTGTGGCCCTGCACCGGCGGGTGGAAGGCCGATATAGCCGATAAGTGCACTTTGATGGACGAGGGCACTAGGCCCGGGCTCTAAGGTGAAGGAGGTAGTCTAAAATGAGTTGGATCGAAGCAGCCACAGGTGAAATGCCCCAATCGGCTACTCACTGGGAAAACCGAGACCACTTCACCAGGTAGGCCTGAGGCGTGGAGGGCCGTCTGCTTTCCAGGAGGACGTGCTGAACCCAGGGCCGGCTCTAGGCACCAGCAAAACAAGCTGGTGCTTGGGGCGGCACATTGTTAGGGGCGGCATAGCCGGCGCCAGAATGCCGCCCCTAAAAATGTGCCCCGGTCGCCCTAGCTCACCTCCGCTGCTGCCGCTCACGCGCCATGGCACGCAAAACAGCTGATTCGCGCGCTGCTGCTCCCTCTCCCTCCCAGGCTCTCAAACCTCCCAGGCTCTCAAACCTGGGAGGGAGGGGGAGATCCTGAGCGGCCGCAGCGCACGAAACAGCTGATTCGCGCGCCGCTGCTCACCCTCCCTCCTAGGTTTGAGAGCCTGGGAGGGAGGGGGAGACTCCGAGTGGCCACGGTGTGCGCTCCACTTCTCCCCCTCCCTCCTAGGCTTGAGAGCCTGGGGGGAGGAGGCAGGGCTGGGGATTTGGGGAAGGGGCGGAGCTGAGGCGGGGCAAGAAAAAAACGGGGGGTGGACAAAATTGTTTCTGCTTGGGGCGGCAAAAATCCTAGAGCCGGCCCTGGCTGAACCCCTTCTGAGCACGTCCTTTCCTCCCAGCCTAACCATTGAGCAGCCATGCCATGAGGTGGAGAGCCGCTAGGTTGGGGCAGAGGAGGCAGCCCTGGTCCTGGGAGAGCAGGTCCAGGTGGGATGGCAACAGCCATGGCGGGGCGACCGCCAGGCTTGTGAGGGTCCTGTACCAATGTTGCCTGGGCCATGCCAGGGCAATCAGGAGGACCTGTCCGTTTTTATCTTCTCCAAGACCTTGCCGATCAACGGGATCGGGGAAGGCATAGAGAAGCTGGCCCGACCAGGACAGGAGGAAGGCATCGGAGATGGTGCCCACGCCCAACCCTGCCCCCCCCCTCCCCCGGAGCAGAAACGGGGACACTAGCAGTTCAGCTGAGTCACGAACAGGTCCACCTGGGGAGTTCCCCACTCTTGGAAAATCCTGTGCACCACCTCTGGGTGTAGTGACTCGTGCTAAGAGGAGAAGTCTCAGCTCAGGTGTCCGCCCATGAGTTCCGGGCGCCCGGTAAGTGATAGGCTTGTAGGCAAATGTTGTGGGCTATACAGAAGTCCCACAGCCTGAGGGTTTCCTGGCAGAGGAGCAGGCCACGCCTTGCCTATTGATGTAAAACATTGAGGCTGTGTTGTCCGTGAGAACCCTGACCACTCTGCCCTCCAGGTGCGAGCGGAAGGCCACGCATGCTAGCCGGACTGCCTGGAGCTCCTTGACGTTTATATGCACAGACCTTGGGTCTGAATATTCCCCAAATGGGCCCCCAACCCCAGGTCCAACCCGTTGGACACTAGCTCCACTGATGGGGGCCTGCCCCTGAATGGGACCCCGTGGAGGATGTTACCCGGGGAGGACCACCACTGTAGGGAGGTGAGCCCCAGTTCTGGCACAGTTCTCCTATCTCTGGACTGGGAGAACACCGAGGCCAACCAGTGCTGGAGGGGCCTCATCCTGAGTCTGGTGTGGCGAACCACGTATGTGCACGCTGACATGTGACCCAGGAGCTGGAGGCATGCTCTGGCTGTGGTTACGGGGAACCTTGTGACCGTGTCAATGAGCCCTTTTAGGGTCTCGAATCTGTCTGGTGGCCCTGGCTGACATCGGGTCCAGGACTGCCCCGATAAACTCCATGCGCTGCATCGGGACTAACGTGGACTTGGTGTCATTTACCAACAGGCCCAGGGTGGCACATGTGGACAGGAGGAGCGCCATGTGATCCCGCACCTGTGACCTGGAGCTGCCCTTGACCAGCCAGTCGTCAAGATAGGGGAAGAGCTGAACCCCACGACGTCTGAGGTAGGCCACCACCACAGATATGCATTTCGTGAACGCCCTGGGAGCAGTGGACAGGCCAAACGGGAGGACCGTAAATTGGTAGTGTTCCTGCCCAACTGTGAAACGGAGGAAACGCCTGTGCCTCTTGAATATTTGTATGTGGAAGTACACTTCCTGCAGGTCGAGGGCGAAGTACCAGTCCCCGGGATCCAGGGAGGGGATGATGGAGGCCAGAGAGACCATGCGGAACTTGAGCTTTACCATGTACTGGTTCAGGCCTCGCAGGTCTAGGATGGGCCTGAGCCCCCTTTGGCTTTTAGGATAAGGAAATAGCGGGAGTAGTACCCCTTGCGTCTGAACTCCGCTGGCACCACTTCCACCGCTCCTAGGCCAAGGAGCCGCCCCACCTCCTGCTCGAGCAGGGCCTCGTGAGAGGGGTCCCCCAGGAGGGACGGGGACGGAGGGTGGTTGGGTGGGGTAGAGGTAAACTGGAGGGAGTAGCAGTGAAAGACGGTGTTGAGGACCCAACGGTCTGAGGTCAACCGCGACCACTCTGGGAGAAAAGAACACAACCGGTTGGAGAAGGGAAGCTTTATTGTGGGTGAATCCCTGGTATGAACGGGTAAATCGCCCCCAGGCAGCCCGTCAAAACTAACATTTTCCCGCCTGTTTGCCCTTGGAAGGCCCCGGCTTGGGACTGCCTCTATGGGCGTTTCTTATAGTCCCAAGACTTTTTATAAGGGGGCTCATATTTAGAGTGGGTGGCCTGGGTGGGAGCCAGCTGAAGCTTAAACTTGGTCTAGCCGGAGCTGGGACATAGAGGCCAAGTGTCTTAAGCGTTCAGGCCATGCAATTTCATGTCCGTCTGTTCTGCAAACAGAGCCTTGCTGTCAAATGAAAGGTCCTGCAGGGAGTTCTGCGCCTCGCTGGACAGCCCAGACAGCAGGAGCCATGATGCCCTCCTCATGGACACCGCGGAGGCCATGGACCACGCGGCTGTATCCGCAGCATCTGATGCTGCCTGCAGGGTCGCCCTGGCAGCCGCTGTCCCCTCCTCCACCAGAGCCTTGAACTCCTTCCTGTCACGCTCCGGGAGGGAGTCCTCAGATTTGGGCAGAGAGCCCCACAAATTGAACTCATACCACCTTAGGAGGGCTTGATGGTTTGCCACCCTTAACTGGAAACTCGAGGACGAATAAACCTTTCTCCTGAATAAGTCCAGCCTTCTTGAGTCTTTATTTTTCGGAGTAGGAGCTGGTTGGGCCTGTGGTTGACCAACTTGACTACCAGGGAGTTGGGGGCAGGGTGGGTGTACAGGTATTCATGCCCCTTGGTGGGCACAAAGTACTTCCGTTCCGTCCTCTTAGAGATGGGGGGCAAGGAAGCCGGGGTTTGACACAAGGTGTTTGAAATTTTCGCCACCCCTCCGTGGAGTGGGAGGGACACCCTGCCCGGCACTGAGGCGGATAGGTTGTTGAAGAGGGAGTCTGAGGGTTCCTCAGCTTGAAGGTTGAGGCTCGATGCCACCCTTTTCAACAGTTCAACCTGAGTCAGAGGCCTGGAGGCCGACGGGGATCGAAAACTGCCCAATGTGGGTCTAGTCTCTTCTCCAGTCTTGCTCCAGTGTCTCGGTTGAGAAGACCTCTTCTTGGCATGACCCGCGAATGGGGAGCGGTGCCAACTGGTGGAAGGCACCAAAGGTCGCCGTGCACTGACACTGCGATACTTGGTGCCGACTCAGAGCGGCGCACCGGAATTGGGGTCAATGCCGACTCCATCAGAATGACTTGGAGCTGAATGTCCCTCTCTTCCTTGGTCTGAGGCTTGAAGGATCTGCAATTCTTGCAATGATCGCTGAGATGGGTTTCCCCTAGACAGTGTAAACAGTCTGTGTGCAGATCACTCACTGGCATCAGCCGCCTGCAAGTATCGCACGACTTAAAGCCTGGGGCACGGGGCATGCCCCAACCCAGGCGCACTAAATTAAACTAACACTAATCTAAACTACTTTAACTACAGGTTAACAATGAACGAAAAACAGTTCAAGAGAGAAGCTGCAGCCAAGCTGGAGCAGAGCAGTTTCGATGCACCTTCACTGGCGGCAAGAAGGAACTGAGGGTGGGGAGAGCGCGCAGCGCCTCTTATACCGCGCCATGAAGGCGCCACTCCAGGGGTCGCTAGGAGCACTCCCCTATGGGTACAGCTAGGGGAAAAACTTCTGGCACCAGTGCACGTGGCAAGCACGCACACCTATTGTAGAATGCATGTGAGCAATCACTCAAGGAAGAATATCATATTGCCTCTATATAAATCCATGCATAAATGCATGCAGATGTGGTCGCCCCATCTCAAAAAAGATATATTGGAATTGAAAAAGGTTCAGAAAAGAGCAACAAAAAGGATTAGGGGTATGGAACGGCTAAAGATAAATAAGAGATTAATAAAACTGGGACTTTTCAGCTTGGAAAAGAGACGGGTAACGGGGGATATGATAGAGGTTTATAAAATCATGACTGATGTAGATAAAATAGATAAGGAACTGTTTTTTACTCCTTCTCATAACACAAGAATTAGGGGTCACCAATAGGGCTGTCAAGCAATTAAAAATTAATTGTGATTAATCACATGATTACAAAAATTAATTGTGATTAATCGCACTGTTAAACAATAATAGAATACCATTTATTTAAATATTTTTGGATATTTTCTAGATTTTCAAATATATTGATTTTAATTACAACACATAATATAGTGTACAGTGCTCACTTTATCAAGTATCAGGGGGTAGCCGTGTTAGTCTGTATCTACAAAAACAACAAGGAGTCTGATGGCACCTTAAAGACTAACAGATTTATTTGGGCATAAGCTTTCGTGGGTAAAAACCTCACTTCTTCGGATGCATAGAGTGAAAGTTACAGATGCAGGCATTATATAGTGACACATGGAGAGCAGGGAGTTACTTCGCAAGTGGAGAACCAGTGTTGACAGGGCCAATTCAATCAGGGTGGACGTAGTCCATTCCCAATAATAGATGAGGAGGTATCAATTCCAGGAGAGGAAAAGCTGCTTCTGTAATGAGCCAGCCACTCCCAGTCCCTATTCAGGCCCAGATTAATGGTGTTAAATTTGCAAATGAATTTTAGTTCTGCTGTTTCTCTTTGAAGTCTGTTTTTGAAGTTTTTTTGTTCAATTATAGTGACTTTTAAATCTGTAATAGAATGACCAGGGAGATTGAAGTGTTCACTTACTGGCTTATGTATGTTACCATTCCTGATGTCCGATTTGTGTCCATTTATTCTTTTGCGGAGGGACTGTCCGGTTTGGCCAATGTACATGGCAGAGGGGCATTGCTGGCACATGATGGCATCTATAACATTAGTGGATGTGCAAGTGAATGAGCCCTTGATGGTGTGGCTGATGTGGTTGGGTCCTCTGATGGTGTTGCCAGAGTAGATATGGGGACAGAATAGGCAACGAGGTTTGCTACAGGGATTGGTTCCTGGGTTGGTGTTTCTGTGGTGTGGTGTGTAGTTGCTGGTGAGTATTTGCTTCAGGTTGGGGGGTTGTCTGTAAGCGAGGACTGGCCTGCCTCCCAAGGTCTGTGAGAGTTAGGGATCACTTTCCAGGATAGGTTGTAGATCGTGGATAATGCGCTGGAGAGGTTTTGGCTGGGGGCTGTATGTGATGGCCAGTGGTATTCTGTTATTGTCCTTGTTGGGTCTGTCCTGTAGTAGGTGATTTCTGGGTACCCGTCTTGCTCTGTCAATCTGTTTCCTCAATTCCCCAGGTGGGTATTGTAGTTTTACGAATGCTTGATAAAGATCTTGTAGGTGTTTGTCTCTGTCTGAGGGGTTGGAGCAAATTCGGTTGTATCTTAGGGCTTGGCTGTAGATAATGGATCGTGTGATGTGTCTTGGATGGAAGCTGGAGGCATGTAGGTACGTATAGCAGTCAGTAGGTTTCCGGTATAGGGTGGTGTTTATGTGACCATCACTTATTTGCACTGTAGTGTCCAGGAAGTGGATCTCTTGTGTGGACTGGTCCAGGCTGAAGTTGATGGGGGGGTGGAAATTGTTGAAGTCCAGGTGGAATTCTTCAAGGGCCTCCTTTCCGTGGGTCCATATGATGAAGATGTCATCAATGTAACGCAAGTAGAGGAGGGGCACTAGGGGACGACAGCTGAGGAAGCGTTGTTCTAAGTCAGCCATAAAAATGTTGGCATACTGTGGGTTCATGCGGGTACCCATAGCAGTGCCACTGACTTGAAGGTATAAGTTGTCCCCAAATCTGAAGTGGTTGTGGGTGAGGACACAGTCACAAAGCTCAGCCACCAGGTGTGCTGTGGCCTCATCAGGGATACTGTTCCTGACAGCTTGTAAGTCCATCCTCATGTGGAATATTGGTGTAAAGTCCTTCTACATCCATGGTGGCCAGGATGGTGTTTTCAGGAAGAATATCAATGCATTGTAGTTTCCTCAGGAAGTCGGTGGTGTCTTGAAGATAGCTGGGAGTGCTGGTAGCGTAGGGTCTGAGGAGAGAGTCCAAATAGCCAGATAATCCTGCTGTAAGAGTGCCAATGCCTGAGATGATGGGGCATCCAGGGTTTCCGGGTTTATGGATCTTGGGTAGCAGATAGAATACCCCTGGTCGGGGTTCTGGGGGTGTGTCCATGTAGATTTGTTCCCGTACTGTAGCTGGGAATTTCTTGAGCAGATGGTGTAGTTCCTTTTGGTATTCCTCAGTGGGATCAGAGGATAGTGGCTTGTAGAATGTGGTCTTGGAGAGTTGCTTGGCAGCCTCCTGTTCATAATCCGACCTGTTCATTATGACTACAGCACCTCCTTTGTCAGCCCCTTTGATTATAATATCAGAGTTGTTTCTGAGGCTGGTGGATGGCATTGCGTTCTGTACGGCTGAGGTTATGGGACAAGTGATGTTTGTCCACAATTTCAGCCTGTGCACGTCTGCGGAACCACTCTATGTAGAGGTCCAGTGCTCACTTTATATTTATCTTTGATTGCAAGTATTTGCACTGTACAAAAAAACAAAATAAATAGTATTTTTCAATTCACCTAATACAAGTACTGTAGTGCAATCTCTTTATCATGAAAGTTTAACTTTAAAATGTAGAATTATGTACAAAAAAACTGCATTCAAAAACAAAGCAATGTAAAATTTTAGAGCCTGCAAGTCTACTCAGTCCTACCGGTACTTGTTTAGCCAATTGCGCAGACAAACAAGTTTTTTTACATTTGCAGGAGATAATGCTGCCCGTTTCTTGTTTACAATGTCACCTGAAAGTGAGAACAGGCGTTCTCATAGCACTGTTGTAGCCAGCGTTGCAAGATATTTACATGCCAGATGCACTAAAGATTCATATGTCCCTTCATGCTTCAACCACCATTCCAGGGAACATATGTTTATGCTAATGACTGGTTCTGCTTGATAACAATGCAAAGCAGTGCAGACCGACGTATGTTCATTTTCATCATCGGAGTCAGATGCCACCAGCAGACAGTTGATTTTCTTTTTTGGTGGTTCAGGTTCTGTAGTTTCCGCATCGGAGTGTTGCTCTTTTAAGACTTCTGAAAGCATGCTGCACACTTCATCTCTCTCAGAGTTTGTAAGGCACTTCAGATTCTTAAACCTTGGGTCGAGTGCTGTAACTATCTTTAGAAATCTCATATTGGTACCTTCTTTGCATTTTTTCAAATCTGCAGTGAAAGTGTTCTTAAAATGAACAACATGTGCTGGGTCATCATCTGAGACTGCTATAACGTGAATATATGGCAGAATGTGGGTAAAACAGAGCAGGGGACATACAATTCTCCCCCAAGGATGTCAGTCACAAATTTAATTAATGTATTATTTTTTTAACGAACGTCATCAGCATGGAAGCATGTTCTCTGGAATGGTGGCCAAAGCATGAAGGGCATACGAATTTTTAGCATATAGATTCATAGATTCATAGATTCTAGGACTGGAAGGGACCTCGAGAGGTCATTGAGTCCAGTCCCCTGCCCGCATGGCAGGACCAAATACTGTCTAGACCATCCCTGATAGACATTTATCTAACCTACTCTTAAATATCTCCAGAGATGGAGATTCCACAACCTCCCTAGGCAATTTATTCCAGTGTTTAACCACCACATAAATACCTTGCAATGCCAGCTACAAAAATGCCATGCAAATGCCTGTTCTCACTTTCTGGTGACATTGAAAATAAGAAAAGGGCAGCATTATCTCCTGTAAATATAAATAAACTTGTTTGTCTTAGCGATTGGCTGAACAAAAAGGACTGAGTGGACTTGTAGGCTTTGAAGTTTTACATTGTTTTGTTTTTGAGTGCAGTTATGTAACAAAAAAAAATCTACATTTGTAAGTTGCGCTTTCAGAACAGATTGTACTACAGTACTTGTATGAGGTGAATTGAAAAATACTATTTATTTTGTTTATAATTTTACAGTGCAAATATTTATAATAAAAAATAATAAACACTTTGATTTCAATTACAACACAGAATACAATATATATGAAAATGTAGAAAAACATCCAAAATATTTAATACATTTTAATTGGTATTCTATTGTTTAACAATGCGATTAAAACTGCAATTAATTTTTTTAATTGTGATTAATTTTTTTGAGTTAATTGCATGAGTTAACAGTGATTAATCGACAGCCCTAGTCACCAAATTAAATTAATAGGCAGCAGCTTTAAAACAAACAAAAGGAAGTATTTTTTCACACAATGCACAGTCAACCTGTGGAACTCCTTGCCAGAGGATGTTGTGAAGGCCAAGACTATAACAGGGTTAAAAAAAGATACATTCATGGAGCATAGGTCCATCAATGGCTATTAGCCAGGATTAGCAGGGATGGTGTCCCTAGCCTCTCTTTGCCAAAAGCTGGGAATGGGCGACAGGATGGATCACTTGATGATTACCTATTCTATTCATTCCCTCTTGGGCACCTGGCATCATAGGCGCCGACTCCATGGCTGCTCTGGGGCTGGAGCACCCACGGGGAAAAATTAGTGGGTGCTCTGCACCCACCAGGAGCCAAGCTCCCCTCTCCCCCACCCCATCTCCTCCTCCGCCTCCCCCACAAGCATGCTGCATCCCTGCTCCTCTGCCTACCTTCCAGCGCTTCTCGCCTAGCTGCCGCCAAACAGCTATTTGGCAATGTAGCAAGCTCTGGGAGGGGGGAGGAGGAGCGGGAACATGGTGCGCTCAGGGGAGGAGGCGGGGAAGAGGCAGGGCCATGGCAGGTATTGGGGAAGGAGTTGGAATAGGGGCAGGGAGGGGACTTTGGGGAAGGGGTTGGAATGGGGGCAGGGGAGGGGGCAGGACAGGGGTGAGGCTTCATGGAAGGGGTGCAGTCGGGGCGGGGCTGGAGGCAGAAGGGGGTCGAGCACCCACCGGCAGGAGCAGAAGTTGGTGCCTATGCCCGGCATTGGCCACTGTTGGAAGACAGGACACTGGGCTAGATGGACCTTTGATCTGATCCACTATGGCCGTTCTTATGTTCTCACCCTCCCTCCCCCAGGTTGACTGTGGGGATCTCTGCTTCTGTTTCCTAACTCCAGCCCTGTGAGAGTCCAAACAGCAAAAAGGGAGAGAAAATGTTCCTGTGTCCCTGCTTTATCCCCTTCTTCCAGCATTCAAGCTGCTGGGACTGGTTTTCTTGCAGTAGCACCTTCATGGGTCAGAGAGGTAAGTGTAGCAGGGTGGTTACCCACTCCAGCCCTGACAGGGTTAAGGCCAGCCCTGGGAGAGGGCTGGGGCTATAAGGAAAAGCCCAGGCTGCTTAGAAAGCAGGCACAGCTGGGGCCATGCCCCAAACAGAGCACAGCAGGTCCTTATAAAAGGCTGCTAGCTTGGAGCTAGAGTAGCTCTCTCCGGTCTTGGAGGAAGCAGGGCCTGGCTGTTGGTAGCAAAGGTACTGGGAGTAAAGTAGGGCTGGGGAAAGGGCAGGGGAGCTCCAGGATGCAGGGCCTGGTCCTAGGCCCACCCCTGAGGTACTGGGTGGTAGAGGAAGACAGCAGGTCCTACCCCCTTGCTTGTGATGAGTGGCTCTTATACTTAACTGCAGTCTGCCCCAGGAAGCGGGGGCTCATTGCTGACTGGCAGTAGCCACCGGCTGAGGCAAGGTGGGATTAGGGGGTTGTGGTCCCTGGGGAGGGGAGACCCTGAGAGTGAGGGGTTACTGCCAGGGGGCAGCACTCCAGATAATGGGGCACTGGAGTCTGGGAGGGACACAGGAGGCCAAGCTGTGGTGGATCACTGGCCTGCAGAGGGCGCTCCCTGAGAGACCAGGAGGAGGCGCCGCAGGGGTGAGTTCATATGCTTACACCAAGTCTTTGTATCATGATGTTCTACATGGCCCATTTAGTTTTGATAGTCCGTCTTGATGGTCAGTCTTTATGGGTGGTGGACCATTCCTCATGACTGGGTTCACAGGTTCAGAGCAAGCATTTTTACAATTATAAAGCAAAATTACATATCACCGTATAGCATGAGATACAGACATTAAAGGTGAAATTAATGCATATATCAACTTACAAGCATTCCATAGAGACTAAACACATTCATACAAGTTCAATACCCATCTTAACCATACTAACAGGTAAGATGGACTGATTTCCAGGAATGAATGTGTCAGTGCTTAGCTGAGGTCTAAAGTCTTGGACAAGAGCTGCCCCCTGGTTTGCCAGTGTCAGAGTGGAGTTGTGTCTGTTTGGGGTATATACTGTTCTTAACCACATCTGGAGACATCTGAGGCATAGTCTTGCATAGGAAGTAACAAACTTGGAGGCGGACATGTAGGCCAAGAGCTGAAGACAAGCTCTCACGGTAGTTTGTGAGTTCAACTGTAGGACTGAGATTCCACCTGAGAGGGTGGAAAATCTCTCGCCGTGTAGGTAGGCTTTTGCTGTTGTGGAGTCCAGAATAGCTCCTATGAAGTTTATCCTTTGTATCGGAGTTTGCATCAATTACAAAAAATCTATACTAAGTCCTCATGATTGGAACAAGGTTAATGCCTTAGTCATAGCCGACTGGACCTCTTGGGGTGCTCAACCCCTGATCTACCAGTCATCCAAATATGGGAATACTGAGATCCAAATTGATGAAGGCAAGCTGCTACTACGAAAAGGACCTTTGTAAACACTCTTGGAGCTGTGAAGAGTCCATAGGGAAGAACTCAATATTCATATTGATTTGTTCCTACTAGAAAGCACAGGAAGCAGTTGTGCGATGGGTGAATGACTACATGAAAGTAGGCATCTTGAAGGTTGAGGGCAACGAACCAGTCTCCTGGATCCAAGGATAGGAGAATGGTAGCTAATGTCACCACTCTGAAGTGTTGTGCTAGACTTATTTAAGTTCCTGAGATCAAGGATTGGTCTCTACCCTCTGACTCTCTTGGGAACTAGGAAGTAGTTGGAACAGAATCCTTTCCCAACAAACTCTGTTGGAATCAGCTCTACTGCCTCCAGAAGGAGAAGGGATAAGACCTCTTGCCTTGAGAGCTTTTTGTGAGAGGCACAGACCCCAGCTTCTGATTTTCTCCAGGGGTCTTCAACCCCTGCTGAGCCCCAGACCCTGCCCCAACTCCTCCCCTTCCCCCAAGCCCCCACTCTTGGCGTAACTCTTCCTGCCCCTGCTCCACTCCTGGCCCTTCCCCACTCCATCCTTTCCCCCAAGGCCCCACCCCTGCTCCACCTCTTTCCACCCCCCTCTCCTGAGCGTGCCCCATCCCCGCTCTTCCCGCTCCCTCCCAGTGCCTCCTGCACACCGCAGAACAGCTGGGAGGGAAGGGGAGGAGTTGATCAGCAGGGCGGCCGGTGGGTGGGAATGGGGAGGGGGAGAGGAGCTGGCTGCTGGTGGGTGCTCCAGGGCTGGAACACCCACGGAGTCAGCGCCTATGGTGAGAGCGGGTCCCTGAAGGGGGGTTCCTGAAGGGGAATGTGGGGTGGTATGGGGGATAGAATGGAAGTGGATAGACAACTATCAGTATCCACTTGTTTGAGGTAAGGAGTTCCCAGGCAGGTAAAGTGGGACAGTCAATCTCTAAAGGGGGGAAAAACTGCACAAAGGGGAATCCAATGATGTGGATTGATTGATGTCCTTGGCTGAGGTGTCAAAACTGACGATTGAGAAGGGTTGGGTAGTCCTTGTTTCTGCTGCTTGCCCCTTCTCCTGAAGGTCTTCTGAGGCTTTGGAAAGGTTGACTGCTGATGGGACTGGAATGACTTGGATCTTTGGGCAGACTGAGTCCTACTAAATCATCTTTTTGTTGCAGGCATGTAGATTCCCAGTGACTGCAGCGTAGCCCTGGACTTCTTGAGGGCATGGAGACAGCAGTCTGTATGCTCACAGAAGAGCCTGGGTCCTTCAAAGGGGAGAGCCTCAACTTGGACTGTACTTCTCTCAGAAAACCCAAGGACTGGAACCAAGATGCTCTTCTCATGACCACTGCTGTGGTCCATGGATATGGAGGTTGTGTTGGTGGCATTTAAAGCAGCTTGGATGGAGGTTTTTGTGACCAACTGTCCCTCCACAATGATGGACTGAAACTGGTTTCTCTGGTCTTGTGGCAAATGTTCAATAAAGGGTGTACATTTTGAATATGTGGCAAAGTTGTACTTTGTACAAAGTTGTACATCCACCACTAAGGAGTTAGGGCTAGGGTGGGAAAAAGACAGTTACCTTTTCCGTAACCGATGTTCTTTGAGATGTGTTGCTCATGTCCATTCCATAGTAGGTGTGCGTGCTTGCCACGTGCACCAGTGCTGGAGGTTTTTCCCTTAGCAGTACCAGTAGGGGAGCGCCCCTAGCAACCCCTGGAGTGGTGTCACCATGGTGCGGTATAAGAGGCGCTGCATGCTACCCCCAGCCCCAGTTCCTTCTTGCCGGACAACTCCAACAGTGGGGAAGGAAGGCAGGATGTGGAATGGACATGAGCAACACATCTTGAAGAACACCCAGTTACGGAAAAGGTAACTGTCTTTTCTTCTTCGAGTGATTGCTCATGTGCATTCCACAGTAGGTGATTCCCAAGATATAACTGTTGGAGGCTGGGTAGGAGTTCACAGACACTCGGGACGGAGCACTGCCCTAACGAACCCACCGTCCTCCCTGGTTTCAGAGATGATTGCATAATGTGAGGTGAACGTGTGTACTGATGATCTTGTTGCAGCTCTACAAATGTCCTGAATAGGGACGTGCGCTAGAAAGGTGGCCGAAGAGGCTTGTGCCCTTGTCGAGTGCACTCTTACAGTTGGTGGCGGGGGAACTCCCGCCAGGTCGTAACAAGTACGGATACATGAAGTAATCCAGCTGGAGAGCCACTGAGTGGAGATCGGCCAACCCTTCATTTGTTTGGCCGTGGCAATAAACAGCTGTGTAGACTTCCTGAATGCTTTTGTCCGTTCCAGGTAAAAAGCCAGGGCCCCTCTCACATCTAGCATGTGAAGATGGTGCTCCTCACTAGACGCGTGAGGCTTGGGACAGAGTACCAGAAGGAAAATGTCCTGGCTCATATGATAGGCTGAGACCACCTTGGGGAGGAACGAAGGACATGGGCAGAGCTAGACCTTATCTTTATGAAACACCGTATACAGGGGCAGGGCTGGATTAACTTTTTGTGGGCCTGGCGCCAAACATATTTGTGGGCCTCCCTGGGGAATGAAGAGGTCAGGGGCAAGAGCACAGCGGACAGGGTGGATTTGATTTAATCATGATTTAAATCACTAGTTAGGAAGACTCGATTTAATCATGGGTTTCTACATAAAAGTCCATTCTTGTTGGTTGTTATAACCTTAAAACATATTCTTCACAACTCAGAGATAGATTTAGGTTTCATTTTTAGAAGGTACACACTATACATTTTTAAACTGTGATTTATTTTGAAAACTTTTCAGATGAGTTTTACAGCTATATCAGAAAATGAATGATTGTTTGGTTATTTCATTTACCAAAGATAATTGAAGCAGATATTTATGAAGTCATTGGGAGGTGAACTATCTCCAATTCAAGAGGTCAATCATTTATATTTGGAGGATTTTCTTGCCAGGCTGTATGAGGAGGAGAACATCACCAGACAGACATTTAAATTGTTTTATTTAACTAAAACAACAATGTTAAGTATTCTGGATTTTTTTCCTTCAACAGCAAACATAATATTTTAATAAAAAAGCATATGTCCCTCGCTTCTCACATTTTTCTCCCGACTTCTTCTCCTTGTCCAGATCTCTTCTGCCCCCAACAATCTTCTATTCATTGAACTTTTTGAAATTTTTCACTTTTAAAGAGAGGTAAGGGGTTGACCCTGTGTACACAAATTTACAGAGGGACAATAGAGTTGAGGTCTGTTATTTCTCACCTCTATACATTATTTATTTATTTATTTTAAAACATTTTTTGCTGTTAACAAGCATGTTACCTCTGGAGAGACAAATCCACAGTTTGAGAACTGCAAAACTAAGCATCTCTGATCGTATCTTCTAGACTGAGCACTGAGTCCCATTGGGTAGATAGAAAAATTAACCTAAATAATCTATACAGAAGTCTGTGGAACCCCATAAGATTGGTTCCCTATGCCTGTAGAACTGATGAATGAAATTGTTTTTAATTGTTCACTTTATTAATGTAACTTAATAAGTAAAGTTTTATGAATGAAACAACATTCATTCATAAAACCGGTTACCCCAATAACTGGCTAATTGACAATTAAGATGCTTGTTAAGAGCCATAGCTGTTCAGACAGTTGCCCTTGTAAGTGTCACAATCAATCCAATTCCTGCTTAAATCACTGAGACTTGCACTGCTTCAGTATTGTAACTTCTGTTCATTGTTTGCCATATTGTCATTCAAACTCCATTTTACAATGCTTACTCCATTTTGTAAAAGCTTGCTGCTGCAACCTTATTAGTTTAGTTTAGATGTGTGAATGAGGTATGTATGGATGATGGAATCAACCTCCAGCACCAGCCTGTCCTGATGAAACAGAGTTCAAACACCAACGGCTGAAGATGCAGACAAGAGCCCTAACAAAGTAAGAAGAGTCCACCCTAAGAAGAAAAGAACAAAAGTACAACAGAAGGAAGATCAAAGCCAGGTCCGAGGCTGAAAGTCATGTCTGCAATTGATGGGTAATCAATCACCCCGAACCCAGAGGCAGCGTGACACAGCAAGACCTATAGACTCTGGATTCAAACTAAAGCCTACAAAAAGGATGGGTGAGATGGAAGACTTGGAAGGGTAACGTTCTGCTGCCAACATGGAAGGGCAGACCCAGCCCTATCTTGTGCCCGGCTTTCCTGGCCAGTTAGCTGCCACAAGCTACGATCCCAAGCTGCGAACTCAAGCCACGAACTCAAGCTATGTTCAGGACTGGTAACTATACAGCAGCTGCAGAACATCTGGTGTGTGCGTGTGTGTGTGTGTATGTATGTGTGTGTATATATATAAGTATTAAGGTATTAGCTAGTGGTTATAGATCAGATTATCATAATAAACGTGGCATCTTTGCCTTGCCCCCTGAAATGATCCTGTATAGTTTTGTCTGCATAACAAGCCATGAACTATTAGAACTCATTTACAAAACTTTTTTTAAACATTACATGAAAAATATTGTCTCATACTATAGAATCAGAATTTATAATCCCTATTCCATGATATAATGTAGTTTTAATTAAGATATCTTTAGATTGGATTTTTGAGGGGAAAAACTATTTAAATTAAAAAAATCAGATTTTTTTTAAAGTAATTGATTTTTATCCCCCCCTGACAGCTGGGCACGGTGGGGGGGAAGGATTGGTTCCCAGCTGGAGCGAGGCAGGGGCAAGGGCAGGATGAAGTTTAACAAAGACAAATGCAAAGTGCTCCACTTAGGAAGAAAAAATCAGTTTCACACATACAGAATGGGAAGAGACTGTCTAGGAAGGAGTACGGCAGAAAGGGATCTAGGGGTTATAGTGGACCACAAGCTAAATATGAGTCAACAATGTGATGCTGTTGCAAAAAAAGCAAACACGATTCTGGGATGTATTAACAGGTGTGTTGTGAGCAAGACACGAGAAGTCATTCTTCCGCTCTACTCTGCTCTGGTTAGGCCTCAGCTGGAGTATTGTGTCCAGTTCTGGGCACCACATTTCAAGAAAGATGTGGAGAAATTGGAAAGGGTCCAGAGAAGAGCAACAAGAATGATTAAAGGTCTTGAGAACATGACCTATGAAGGAAGGCTGAAAGAATTGGGTTTGTTTAGTTTGGAAAAGAGAAGACTGAGAGGGGACATGATAGCAGTTTTCAGGTATCTAAAAGGGTGTCATAAGGAGGAGGGAGAAAACTTGTTCACCTTAGCCTCTAAGGATAGAACAAGAAGCAACGGGCTTAAACTGCAGCAAGGGAGGTCTAGGTTGGACATTAGGAAAAAGTTCCTAACTGTCAGGGTAGTTAAACACTGGAATAAATTGTCTAGGGAGGTTGTGGAATCTCCATCTCTGGAGATATTTAAGAGTAGGTTAGATAAATGTCTATCAGGGATGGTCTGGACAGTATTTGGTCCTGCCATGCGGGCAGGGGACTGGACTCGATGACCTCTTGAGGTCCCTTCCAGTCCTAGAATCTATGAATCTATGAATTCCCTTTGATGGGATGTAGTACTTTTTGTCAGATCTCTTACAAATGGTGGAATTGTGGCTGGTGTTTGCCCCAGTGTACGTGCAGGGGATAGTAATGCCTCATTACAAGTAAGGCAAACTTCCCTTGAGGATTAATATTCAAGATGTCTACCAAAGAATGTTGTGACTCTTGGACTTCCTTTAGTGGGATTTGGAGTCTGCCAGCCTCTTCATGAGGTCCTGGAATGTTTTAAAAGCATCAACATAGGTGGGCAGTGGTGGCATTACTACCTCATCTGGAGATGAAGAGGACTTGACTGAAGGAGGCCAGACCTCCTCAGTTTGAGGTTCTGGCTCCTGCTCTGTATCATTCAGTACTGAAGAAGAGCATGGTACTGGGGGATGGACAACTGTTGGTCGTGGATGGGACAGTACCGGAGGGTGCCTGTAATCTCTTCTTGGCATTCTATAAAACTGGTCACCAAACTGGCTTCAAGGATCCCAGTAATCACATTGGGGGGGATAGGGAAAGGGTCCCCAACAATCATTCTCCCTGAGTCTGCAGTGCCTGTCAGATTCTCTAGGATCTTTCTCAATAGAGGGATTCCTGGGAGCTGGATGGCACAGTACCAGGATTCCCGTACTGAGACCTCAAAGTCTGATAATTCATCTCTTGAGATGGTGCCTCAGGCATAATGACCAGTGCTGACTGCTGAAGACTTGGGCGGGTTTCAGCCTGCAGGTGTCTAAGCAGCACCGGTGAGGGGGCTCTGATAGCACTCCGTAGTAATGGAGATTCAGGCTAATCCAAAATGATGAGATCTTCAGATGATAGAAACCTAGAAGGAACCAGAGGGCTGTACTAGCCTGTACTCAAGGCTTGAGTCAGTACTGGAGGTGAAATTGTGGACCAGTGAGATGGAGACTGCTGCGGTACCAAGGTGAATGCAAGGTCCTGTCTTACTTCAGAGCTTGAGTAAGAAGCCAGTACCGAGGGATGTACAGTAGCCCTCTGTGTATCATGGTGCCATGTAGGATCAGGCAGTGCTGCTGCGGTAGGTTGTCCGGTAGAGTGCTTATCCAGACAAGGCTTCTTACACAGTACCAACACCTCGGTACCTCACTCAACTGGAGCATCTACGGTACCCTTTAAGGGATGTGAGATCTCCCAAGAGTGGGTCTTATGGGGTGACCTATCCTTTTTCTTCATTTCTCTGGTTGGGAAAGTGTGCTTCTTCCTCTTTGAGGTTTTTGTGTCTGTGGTCACAGATGAGGCTGGACTAGTGACCAGAGTGGTGTGCAATGTTGAGGCTGATGTACGGTGGAGGAAGTAGACCCCTCCAGAGCTAGGCCATATTCCCTTAAGAGGTGTTTTAGTTTAGCCTCCCTATCTTTTTTTTGCTCTGCCCTTAAATCCCAGACAGACCTTACACTATGAGGGGATATGGGAGTCCCCCAAACACCATAGGCAACTCAAGTGTCCGTCACTGTTGGGGGAAAAAAATTGTAGCAGGTCTGTCAGGGCTTAAACCCTGGGGTCTTAGGCATAACAAATTGTTCTCCAGCACAAACAAAGGTTCCAGAAGAAGGAGGCAGAAAACCCCCTCCACAAAAAAAGAACAGTAAATAACTATGAAACAAAAATAAAGACGGACTTTCATGAGATGAAACAAAAGTGAGAAATTAACAGCAAAGACTCTGTCTTGAGCGGCCAGCAGTTGAGGAGGACCTGAGCCCACCACCACTCATTCAGAGCATGAGGGTGTTCTGCACAGGGGCAGGCCCGCGAGCACTACTTTGCAGTCTCCAATCAAGAGCACACAGGCACAAACATCCTATGGTGGAGCTCCCACAAGACATATGCTCAAAGAAGAACCCAGGAGTCCTGCACCACTGTCATGTCCCTTGACCACAAAGCCATCCGCCCTCCCTCCTTCTAATACAAGAGTGTCAGCTCTTTGAGGCAAGGGACCAACTTTGTTCCATTTTTGTACAGTGCCTAGCACAGAGGTGTCCTAGTGCATATCGGGGCTCCTAGGCCTTACTGCCATCCAACAATAAAGAACAAGAACCCCATTGAATGGATGGTCTTTATTTGGCTTTGTTTGCATGGGGGAGCACAGCAGTTGTCATACCTTTGGCTAAGGGCATCTCCATTTCAGGACGTCCATTCAGAAAGGTTGGAAATCTCTTGCAGCCACAAGTGGTCGCCCTGTGGGACAAATACAGACAGGCGTTGGTCTGTGACTAGACAGGAGCAGAGAAGCCTCCCCACTGGCGAGGGAGGTTACAGCAGCACCTGGAGCCCATGTCCTCCCATGCCAGGTACTGCTCACACATCTAGGCCAAACTTTTCCAAAGCAGAGTGACATCAGGTGCCTCATTTTTTTGAGCATCCAACTAGAGATGCTGTAACGACCCTGATTTCCAGACAGTGCTTGGCCATCACCCTCAAATTCAGGCTTCTCATGCTGGGCTACCAAGAGCCTGGCACCACAAAGACTGGTGCCTTTTTCAAACAGTAAATGGAAGTATCCACCCCAAAGAACTTCCAATCTTTCCCTTGGGCTAAACAGGGCCCCATTTGGCCAAGATACTAAGTGTATGTGATTCCCACAGATCTCAGTGGGCTCCTGGAATCCTGGCTCCCACCCTCCCCACTCTAACCATTAGACCCTCACTCCCCTCCCAGAGCTGGGACTAGAACCCAGGAGTCCTGATTCCCAGTCCCTGCACGTGTACTCTAACCCACTAGGCCCCCCTCCACTGTGCTCTCTGAGCTCCAGACTCCCAGCCCACCTTGCTCTCCTCTGAAAACCAAACCCAGACATTTGCATAGTCTAGAAGGATTTTTGAAAAGAATCCCCATAGCCATGTTTATGTATTACTCCTGATTGATAATCCTTAGCCCTTCTATCTAAGCCTCTCAAAATGCTTTCCAAACATTCATACCTGTAGCCACAGCTCCCTCTGGTAGTTGGATTAGTGCTATCCCCATTTTGCAGACAGGGAAAGTGAGGTAGAGAGGGAAGGCATATTAGAACTCAGCACCAATTGCTTCTGAAGCCCATGCGCCTTCCTCCAGGCCACACCACTCCTCAATACTGGAGAACATGGCCTTGTGGGTGCCATCCAGTTTGGCCCTTCCCTTTTACTCAAACTGAGTTTGATTTCTGGAGAGCTTCTTCCCGGACCAACCTGCCACAGATTCTCACTGCTTCTGGCTCCGTCCTCTGATACAGCTGTAAAGCCTTTCTCTCTTTCACTTAGGAACATGCTGGCATCTGTTCCTTTCTTGGGACTCCATAGGCAAAAACTCAGCTGGCTGCCAAAGTCTGTCATGAGATTGTCTGTCCTCTCCTGCAAGCCACCCGGTGGCTCTTGCTCCAGAGCCTCACCTGCATTGTTCTCTATGGTTGCTGTCTTCCTCCTCTTAGTTTCACTCATTTCTCCCCACAAGTCAACTCTGTCCAGCAGAGAGGCTGTAAACATAAAATGAACATGATGCTCTTGCGATAACTGTCATACTGTTCTATCGCTGGGAAATGCTGCAGAGCTAGTTACCCAGTGTCTGATACCATGCTGTAGGCGAATGGGACCTCTTTGCCAGGCTTGTAAAAGGCTGCATGTAATCCTAGGGGGCTCGTGAATCTGGTAGAAACAGACTGAGCAGAGCCAGCAGCTGGAAGGCTGAATAAATTCACACTAGGAATAAGGGGAAAATGTTTAGCCAGGAGGGAGATTTCCTATCGGGGCAGCTCCCCCTGGTTGGGATTCTCCATCCCTTAGCAGCTTTACATCCAGCCGGATGACTCCCTGAATTATATGTTCTAGCTCCACCACTGGATCGATGCTGAATGCAGGAATCACTAGGTGAGGTTCTCTGGCTTGTTTGATACAGGGGGTCATGCCTGATGATCAGAATGGTCACTGTCCATGAAATCTATGGACGAATGGTGGGCAAAATCCACTGTGAGCGTGTGTAAATGCAGACAAGAGCAGGCCATTCAATCAACTCCAGTGCTGTGGTAAGGGAAATAGAAACTGCACAGGAAAATGATCTCAGAGCCATCGTGGGGCTGCTCGGTGGGGAAGGGAAGGTGAGGGGGTTAGAGAAAGGAATAAGATATTAAGGGATGTTAAGGGTAAAGACAACCCAGCCCAGGGAGCAGGGCACAGGACTCTTGGGCTCTATTCCCAGCTCTGCCACTGGCCTGCGGCATGACCTTGGTCAAGTCCCTTCCCCTCTCGGTGCCTCTGTTTCCCAGAATGTCTATTCTGATTGTCTCTCACTGTGGGTCTACGCAGTGCTCAGTCTGATGTGAGTCTGATCTCAGTTGGGGAGGGTCTGTGCAATAGGGGCCCTAATTCAGTCATGCAAAGAATAACAGGTGATATGATTGTGGTTGTTCTATGAACTGCTGGCCTGTTCATCTACTTTCCTAGTACAAAGGTGGCTGGATCCAAGCCCCAGTGTGATCACCGGAAAGAGCATTTGTGGGGCGTCTGGGTGACCATCACCTAGAGGAGCTCTGTGTGTGTGTGCAAAGGGAATGTGTGTCCTCTGGACATTTTCTTACCCGGCTCTGAATCGACAGAATTGATGCTGTCAGATGCCTCTTTCTGTGATAGCTTCTGGCTAGCTGTTGGTAAGTCACATGCAGCAAGCCAGGCTGGGTTGACATCCTCAGGTACCTGCTGTTGAAAGTTACCCTCATTAAGTCTGATGAGTAGGGGACAGTTCTGCCAACCTGGCTATACTGGAGAACTGGGTAGGGGAGGCTGAACTGATGCAAAAGCAGCCATGCAGAACTGACTGCACTGCTCCCCACAGCTAAGTACGGTGCTCTCTGCAGCATGCCTGGCAGTACAAGTGCATTTTGGGTAGCTATCCCACAGAGTGGTTGCAGATGTGTATTCTGCTCAGGTCAGTGTGTGCCCAGTGCACCAAAGCCAGAGAACTTTACCTAACAGTACACTTGGGGCAGCGCTTGCACCACCTGACCCCTTAGCCTCTCCCCTGGATATTTAAGGGCTTCACTACACCCTTCCCTAGTTCCTTCTCACCTTCCATGGCTTGAGTCAGAGTGCTCAGAGTGGTTTTCCCCTCAGGCTTTATTCCACAGCGCTGTGATTTTTCTGTATATATTTGTTAGTTGTGGCTAGCTTAGCAGTACCCTTACGTTTAGTTTATTATTAATAGTAGATAAGATTTTGAACACTCTTTCCACGTTTCAGGGGCCAGAGAGGAGGTTCCCCTTCGGAACTGGAGAAAGGGATTCTACTCACCGTACTTCCTGCTCCCCAAGTCCAAGGGAGGAGAGTGCGATCTATCCTCAGTCTGCGTCTCAACAAGTACATCAATTATATGAGATTCCACATGGTCATGCTAACTACTATTCTCCCCGCTTTGAATCACAATGACTGGCTTGCTGCCCTCAATCTTCAGGACGCTTACTTCCTTGTAGTGATTTTCCCAAGCCACAGTAAGTTTCTGAGATTTGTAATGACAGATCAGCATTATCAGTACACCGGGCTTCTCTTTGACTTGTCCTTAGCTCCCTGGGCTTTTACCAAACGCCTGTCTATAGTAAAAGCATATCTCAGAAAAGAGGAATGAGAGGGTTACTCACATTGTGCAGTAATTGAGGTTTTTCGAGATGAGTATCTCTGTGGGTGCTCCACTTCAGGTGTCGGTGCATCCCGGCGCCAGCTGATGGGAGGTTTTCGGTAGCAATGCCTGGTCAGGATGTGCATGCGCAGTAGCTGTCTCGCAGTGCCATTAGCGCTTCATCTAGCATGTACATGGCCTGACCCCTTCAGTTCCTTTTCTACCATGTATCAGGGGGTAGCCGTGTTAGTCTGTATCTACAAAAACAACAAGGAGTCTGGTGGCACCTTAAAGACTAAAACATTTATTTGGGCATAAGCTTTCGTGGGTAAAAACCTCACTTCTTCGGATGCATCTTGTTGTTTTTCTACCACAGAGTCTTTAATGCGAACTCCGAAATAGAGGGGAGGAAGGTGGGTAGTGGAACACCCACAGGGGGACACATCTCGAAGAACCTCAGTTATTGCACGAGGTGAGTAACCCTCTCTTCTTCTTTGCGTGCTTTCCCTGTGGATGCTCCACTTCAGGTGACTGTAAAGCAGTGCCCTACTGTGGATGGATGGGCTGCGGTGTTCAATGCATCGTTGACACTAGCACCATTCGGCCTAGTATTGCATCTGAGCCTGAGCTTTGCATTACTGCGTAGAGATTAATGAATGTGTGTTCGGATGCCCAAGTGGTGGCTCGACATAGCTCTGTGAGTGGTACCTTATTCAAAAAGGCTGTTGAGGTTGATATTGATCTTGTCAAATGGGCTCTGATCCCCGTTGGGGGCTCCCTTTTTTGCTGTTGATAGCATAGGTGGATGCAATTGGAGATCCATTTTGAAAGTCTTTGTTTTAATATTGCAGATCCCTTTAATAGTTCAGTTGTGGAGATGAACAGTCTCGGTGATTTTTGGAATGGTTTCATTCTATCTAGGTAAAATGCTAATGCAAGTCTAACATCTAGAGAGTGTAGATTGTCTCTTGTGTAGTCCCATGCGGGTTAGGGTAAAACGTAGGTAAGCGAATAGGTTGGTTGAGATGAAAGGATGATGATATCTTGGGAACAAATTTTGGGTGTGATAGTAGTGTCACTTTGTCTTTGAAGAATACGGTAGATGGAGTGTGGGCCATGACAGCCCCTATTTCACTTATTCTTTGCGCAAAAGTAATTGTGACCAGGAAGGCTACCTCCATTGAGAGGTGTAGTAGAGAACAAGTCATGAGTGGTTCGAATGGTGTTTTGGTAAGGCCTCTAAGGCCCAGGTTTAGATCCCATGCTGGTGTGGGGTTGAGTATTTCTGGGTTATACCTGTGAGGAAATGCTTTGTGATTGGGTGTGTGAATATTGAGACACCATTGATCTTATGATGGAAAGCAATTATGGCTGCTAGGTGTACTTTAACTGTACTTATGGTAAGTCCTGATTGTTTCAGTTCTAATATGTACTTCAAGATCAAATGAAGTGGTGCTGTAAGTGCAGTAATGTGTTTGTTTCTGCGCCACATGGACAACCTCTTCCATTTCTGTAGGTATGTTGCACAAGTGGATGTCTTTCTTCTGTTTAGTAATACCTGTTTAACCTGTTCCAAGCAGGTAAATTCTTTGTGTTGGAGCCATGGAGGAGCCATGCCTTCAGGTGAAGTTTCTCCAGGTCCGGATGGAGGACTCGATCTTCATCTTGTGAGAGAAGATCCTATTGCAGCGGGAGAGTATATGGTGCGCAGATCGCCATGCATCCCAGGTATGGGAACCATGTCTGTCTGGGCCATGTCGGGACTATAAGTGTGACCTTGGCTTCGTTGTTTCATATCTTATGTATTACCCTGGAGATTAACTATGTCAGTGGGAATGCTACAGGAGAGGGTGTTTCATCTGATGAGGAAGACATCCCTTAGGAATTGTGTTCCCAGTCCTGCTAGTGAGCAAAACCTTGGCCATTTGTTGTTTCATGCTGTTGCGAATAGGTCAATGTGTAGGAACCCCTACATGTGGAATATGTGTTGTATTCTGTTGTTGTTCAGTTCCCATTCATGTTCTTGGGGAAACTGTCTGCTTAATGTGTCCACTGTCATGTTCTGCTGATCCAGTAGGTCTGATGCTGTAATGGTGATGTTGTGTTTTATGCAACAGTTCCATAGTTTTATGGCTTCTGTGCATAGGGAGCGAGATCGTGCTCCGCCCTGTCGGTTTATGTAGAACATACATGCAATGTTGTCCATCATGACTCTTATTGTTTTGTTCCATATTACTGGGAGGAAATGGTTGCATGCATTGCGAACCGTGCATAATTCAAGCAGGTTGATGTGTAAATGTGTCGCTGAGGGAGACCACTTCTCTTGGATTGTATGTTGGTCAATATTAGTTTGGATCTTACCCAAAATACCACGCTGCCAGCCAATCCTTTAGTGTCTAAAACTAAACGTTTATTATAAAGAAAAAAGAAAGGACAAGAAGGAGTTTTTAAATGGTAACACAATCAGATACATACAGAGACTTCAAAGTCCATATATCAGGTTCTGAGCAGTATTGGTGAATTTGCTGGCTTGAAAGTCCCTCTGGAACACATCCACAGCTTGGATGGGTCATTCAGTCCTTTGTTCAGAGCTTAAATTTGTAGAGAAATTACTCCAGAGGTGGGAAGCAGGATTGAAGACAAGATGGAGATGATGCAGTTGTCTTTTATATCCTTTACCATGTGTTTAGTATTTCCTTTGTCCCAAACACAAACTCATAGCACAGGGCATGGAAAAACCTTGGAGTCCCCTGTCCATAGGCATGCCCCTACAAGTCCTGCTGACTCATAAGGTGTAATCCCTGGCTTCTTTCAATGGGTTGTTTCTACAGCTCATGACCCTTGATGGGCCATCGAACAGGCTAGGCACTGTTGATGCTAATCTGTCTGGAGGTGTCACCCAGAAACACAGCACAAGTTTTGAAATACAGATATACCATTGTGCCATTCTATACCTTGGGGGAGCATACTGTAACCCCCATATTCCTCATTTTCATATAATCATGATCTTACATATAAAGCATGCCTTGTAAGGTATCAGGGGAAAGGTTATGATCTGCTGAAAGTCATTTCTCTATCCATATATGTGTATCATTAATGCATATGAAGTTATGAGAATTATGTTGTATGGTGGTCACTAAAGCATGCTGTAAGTTGGGGACTCAACCAGATATTAGCTCCCCAGAGGCAAGAGCAAGGAAAGTAATCAACGCCCGGGTGGGGTGTCAAACAACACATCAACACCATTGTCCAGCAAGGGAGCTACAATGCAATAACTCACCTGCATGAGGCCACACCAGGGGAATTTCGCAACCTTGCTTGGGGAGACTCAGCAATGCCCTCCAGACATGCCTAAACTTTTGCTCCTCAAGCAAATGGACTGAGAGTATAAAACAGACAGAGTGGACACATACTGGGCCCTTCTCCTGCCCCTACCTATGCTGCAAGCAACCAAGACCCTGAGAAGAAGACAAGACTACTTAATCTAGTTGCTGCCCAGTCTAATAAGGTTGAGAATTTAGACTGCATGCTTATCTTTTATTTTCTTTTGGTAACCACTCTGACTTGTTATGCTTTGACTTTTAATCACTTAAAATCTATCTTTATAGTTAATACATTTGTTTGTTTATTCTACCTGAAGCAGTGCGTTTGATTGGAAGTGTGTCAGAGGCTCCCCTTGGGACAACAAGCCTGGTACATATCAATTTCTTTGTTAAATTGACGAACTCATATAAGCTTGTGGCGTCCAGCAGGCATAACTGGACACTGCAAGAGGGAGGTTCCTAGGGTTGTGTCTGGGACCGGAGATATTGGCTAGTGTCATTCGCTTGCAAATAGCTGGGAGCAGCTTACATGCCAGAGGCTGTGTGTGAACAACCCAGGAGTGGGGGTTCTCACAGCAGAGCAGGTTAAGGCTGGCTCCCAGAGTCAATGATTGGAGTGACCGGTCCAGATAATACCAGAGGGGAACGTCACAACCATACACATCTATAAGTCACAATACAAAGTGATACAAACACATAAACAAGATGATCATACTTGGCAAATCGTAACATTTTCACAGATACCTTACATGGCATCTCTGGTCAGATTCCTTGCAATACTTCATACAGTGTCACAGATGCATTGATAGAACTAGCAGAAACAGTGTGGCAAACACCCTCCACCATCCCTCCAACTTGCAAACATGCAGACAGAACGTATTATGTACCAAATAAAGGCATGGACTTCCTCTTCTCGCACCCCCAGCCCAACTCCTTAGTGGTGGATGGGGCCAACCAATGGGGTGAACAAATGCAATCCTGATCCACACCCCAAGACAAGGATTGGAAGAGATTAAATCTATTTGGGTGGAAAGTCTAGTCTTCGGCAAGTCTGCAATTCCGCACAGCCAACTACACAGTGTTACTAGCAACATACGACCATGATAATTACGCTAACTGAACGAGTTCCTCGATGAAATCTCAGAGGACAAGAAGTAACAATTCCAAGCCATCATTAACAAGGGACAGCTTGTAGCCAGAACAGCACCCAAAGCATCCCTCAATGTTGTGCACACAGCCGCATGCACAAAAGCAATAGTAATGTGCAGAACTTCATGGCTATATTCTTTGGGAATCCTGAGGGAACTTCAAACTAAGGTAGAAGACCTCCCCTTTGATAGGGATAAACTGTTCTCCGCCAAGACAGATGAACTCCTACATTCCATGAAGGACTCATGAGCGACACTAAGAACACTCAGCATTTACACAACCCCAAAGAGAAGGAGGAGATACCAGCCATACTCCCGCAACAGAGACAATACATTGCAACAACAACAGCAACAGAGACAATTCGACAACCAGAGACAAAGACACCGGCCACAGAGACGTCATCTTTCCCAGTCTCAGTCTGCAGCGTCCCAAGCACCATCAGCCAAGATGCAATTTTGAAACATTGGTCAAGGGTCTGACTGACCTCCCCCGACAACCAGCGCCAATACTACGAACAACCCAGACCTTTGGTCATTGGCTATGACCGTTTTATCATATGTGGGCCTCCATCACCACAGACCACTGGGTATTAGAGATCATCCGCACAGGTTATACCATCCCTTTTATCTCCATTCCACCTACCCATCCCCCTTCCCTGTCCCTCTTCAGGTACCCTTCTCATGAGCACCTTCTACGACAAGAAGTTAATCATCTTCTACAACTAGGTGCTGTGGAACAAGTTCCAACACAACACAAGGGAAAGGGAATTTATTCCCACTGTTTCCTGACTCAAAACAAAAACCGTGGATGGAGACCCATATTAGATCTTAGACAACTCAACAAGATTGTGCATACCCACAGATGGTCACACTAAACTCAATTATCCCAGCGCTGGAAAAGGAGGACTGGTTCTCAGCCTTCGACCTACAAGAGTACTTTCATATTACCATCCATCCCACACGCAGACGGTTCCTACAATTCACAATAGGGAAAGACCACTTCCAATACAGAATGCTACCCTCTGGACTTTTGACAGCCCTTAGAGTTTTTACCAAAACAGTAGTAGTGGTGCATTTGTGCGGACAGGGAATATTGATCTTCCAATACCTAGACAACTGCCTACTGAAAGGACCTACTCAAACAGAAACAGTAAATATTACCCAGAGGACTGTCACCCTCTTTCACACCATAAGGTTATAAAGAACAGGGCAGCCAATCGGGAACACCCCAGAACAGCAGCCAGAAGAAGCACTGTGCCAGAAAAAAATCGCCCCAAAAAAACAGGCCTAAGATGGACCCAGTACTACGGCTGCCCAAAGCTGCATGGGGCTGTGAGTACTGGGGCATTAAAAACAAAAAGGAAGGTTGCTAAATAGTTAAGTAAAAAGGTGGTCGCTCTGTGTGGCTTTGCAGAGAGCAGCAAAAGAGGGCACTAAAGGGGTTTGTTGAAAAAAAGTTCACTGGTGCCAAAAACAACCAGAAGCACCTAAAACTCACCACTGAACTAAAACTTTGCTCAGAACTCAGTTTGTAGACCCATTGCTCAGTGTCTGCCCTTCCAAACTGTGCTACCACTGGGCCCGTGGGGCCTTGGTTTAAATGAAACCCTGTTCTACTGCTCCCCCTATATTTCCCCTTGTTGTATTTCTCCTCTCATCCCTCTGTAAATATTTCCCTTTGTTATATCCATTGTACTTTTCCTGTGGGTGTGTGTGTTCACTCTGAGGGGGTTTGGAACGAGTGCCCATGGGGTAAAAAAAATTTCTCCTGCTGCATTCCTGGGCGCGCCTTCTCTTGGCCAGAGCTGCCTGCAGAGCAGACTCCATCTTGGCCACGAGAGCGCTAAAGATACCTAAGAGACTGAAATCTACTCTAAAACCAGTACAACAATTGGACTTCATTGGAGCACACTTAGGCTAGGTCTACACTACCCGCCTGAATCGGCGGGTAGAAATCGACCTCTCGGGGATCGATTTATTGCGTCCCGTTGGGACGCGACAATCGATCCCCAAATCGGCGCTCTTACTCCACCAGCGGAGGTGGGAGTAAGCGCCGCCGACAGAAAGCCGCAGAAGTCTATTTTGCCGCCGTCCTCACAGCGGGGTAAGTCGGCTGCGATACGTCAAATTCAGCTACGCTATTCACGTAGCTGAATTTGCGTATCTTAAATCGACTCCCCCCTGTAGTGTAGATGTACCCCTAGACTCCGTAGAGGCCAAAGCATCATTACCAATGACCAGATTTGCGCACTCACCACTCTCATATCAGTGATCACAAATAGCCCATGGGTATCTGCACACACCTGCCTTCAACTACTGGGACATATGGCGGCCACCACCTTCATAGTAAAACACGCTCGCTTACACATGTGCTGCCTACAGGGAGGGCTGAGCTCAGTATACATACAATGAAATCAAAGCCTGAACAAAAGGGACCAAGCAATATTAATCAGATTCCTCAATGATGTTTTGATATTGGACATTTGCAGGCAGAGCTGGCTCCAGGCACCAGCCGAGCAAGCTGGTGCTTGGGGCGGGAGCTTGTAGGAGGCGGCATTCCGCCCAATCCTAGGGCGGCACGGCCGCTTTTTTTTTTTTGTTCCGCTCCGGCCGCCCTGTAGGGGGCAGCGGCATGGAAGACGGGTGCGCCCTGCAGCAAGCCTGGCAGGGCAGCCCGCGTCCTTCCCTCCCAGCTGACCAGAATGGTGTGGAACCCTCCTGGCAGGGGACACGGCGGGATGGCAGCACCCCGCTGAAGCCCTGGCCACCCCCCTTCTCTCTCTCCCCCCCGCTCCCTCCCCCTCCCCCCGCTAGCCAGGGCAGATCTGCAGGGCAAGGAGTCCCCCTGCACCCTGGCTCCGGCCGCGCCCCAGGTTTGGTTTTTTTGCTTTGCCTTTCTGGCCGCCGCGGTTTTTTTTTTTTTTTTTTTTGCTTGGGGCGGCCAGAAAGCCAGAGCCGGCCCTGTTTGCAGGGCAGTTCCTTAGTCTACCATACATACTTTTACCAAGCATTATGCTATTAGGGCTGCATCTAGATCAGATGCAAATTTTGGGAAGGCAAGTACTGCAGTCATTCTTTAAGTAGACTCTGAGCCCTGCCCCCTAACTTGGCTTGTGAGTCCCCTGAGTGAAATACATGTCTGCACCTGCTCAAAGAAGAGTGGTTACCTACCTGGACTGTAACTATTGTTCTTCGAGATGTGGGTGAAAAGGTGTCTTCCATGACCCACCCTCTGTCTCCTCTGCACTGCAGTGTTACCATTTAATGTTCGGTGTGCAGGAACCGAGGGGGGTTGGAGCCCTTAAACAGCCTGGGGAAGGACCCGGGACGTAGGACACGAGCACCACCCCTATGGTTATTGCTAGGGAAAGTTCTCTGGCTTCTGAGTGCTGGGTGCACACACACCTGAGTGCAGTACAGGTCTACACCCATATCTTGCAGAACAACAGTTACAATACAAGAGAGTAACTTTTTTTCCCCCAGCAGCAGGTGATAGCAGGATGAAGATATTTTTCTAATATAAGACTGAAGGGCATTGAAAACCAGGCTGGACAAGGCCCTGGGGGATAATTTACACAGGGGTAATCCTACCCTGGGTCCCAGAGAGGGATGCGGTAGATGGGATCTGATGTGGAGTGTTTCCATTTCTGATGGAACAATCCACAGGGAATAGTCTGTAGGGACTCCGGCCACATGGGATTCAGTAGAAGCTTTCCATCTCTACTATCTCTGATGACTAAAAGGTGCTCACATACCATGGTCATGAGCATGGAGTTGGTGGGTGGGTGGATATGTATGGTGACAGACAGAAACAGATCAGCATACAAGGCCTCAAAGAGGGAGCCACAGGGTGAAACTGACTTACTTTTGTGATGCTGCATGTGCCATTGGGCATCAGTCGCTTCCGAGTGACATTTTCAAAGGCTGTTTGAATGGCTGCCATTAGCTCTGGGGTATCTGAAACCTGCACACGTTAATAGAATCCAGTCACCTGGGGAAAGGTGCTTTGGATTCTTGAGACCGCTTATTTGAAAAGTTCTCATGCCTCCATGGATTGCAAGAGGCTTTAAGCTACACTTACCCTTACAAGCACTACAATAGCACTTCATCTAATAATGAGATTTTCATCCCTCTGCTGAGGGGGAGCAGAATTCGGGGGGGGGGGAGGAGTAGAGGAACAATGGAGCCCCAAGAGTTGCCTCCAAATCCAGAGAACAGAGCAGACAGCAAACTCTGTGCCACCTGCCATGACTCTCTCCAAGAACCGTGGCATCACAACACTAATATCACAGCATTTCTTCAAATACTAAAAACTTGCTCACAGGCGACAAAAACAACTTGGACGACTGTGTGACAGCACCATCTGGTGATTCCTCTCATGACATTATTAATATTATAGTAGCCCTGGAAGGCTACCACTTTCATCAGCATCCAATTCTGTTGGGGGCTGCACAGACTCCAACTGAGATCAGGGTATCATTATGCCAGATGCTGCACAGACCCTGACCAAGATTGGGGGCCCTGTCTTGCCAGGAGCTGCCCTGACCCCAAGTGAGACTGGGGCCCCCATTGTGTAAGGCCCTGCACAGATGCATAGTGAGATAGAGTGCCTCCCCTGAAGAGCTCACAATCTAAATAGACAAAAGGTGGTAGGGGCAACTGAGGCCCCAGGAGGGGAAGGGACTTGCCCAAGATCACCCAGCAGGTCAGTGGCTGAGCCATAAATAGACCCCAGTAGCCCTGAGTTCCAGCTGAATCAGCACAGCTAGTCATTGGACCATGCTGCCTCTCATGGAGAATTATAACAGTATCCTAAAAAATCCACCACATACAGTAGTTACCTGCAAACTCTGCAGACATTCCCGTCTGAACTGGCTGTTAGTGCTGCTGGACACCACACTGGAAATGGCACCTAGGATGACGGGCAGGGACAGCTTCAACCTCTGCTGGTTCTGGGAAGGGCCAAGAACATTTTACTGCACATTTCCATTCCCGTCGACACCCCTCCACCTGGCCACCCTGGGACGGATCAGAAAACCAAGGCAAATCCTGTGTTGGGGAAGCTTAGGAGGCAGAATGGGATGTGGTCCTACTGGAATTAGCTCAGCACTTAGGGGGATCATCCCGACACCTAGGAAAAGCACCCTGCCATCTAGCAGGTTTATGTCTCTTTCAGATGGTGTCATCCGCAGCAGTACAGCATCGCCTAGCACAGCCCTAGAGAACTGGGGTTGGGACTAATCCCAAGAGGACAGCACCCCCTACGGAGGGCCTGGCACTGTTCCATGGAGCATAGCATGCCCTAATGCCACATTGGGCTCAGTACTGACTCCAAAGGGAGGGCTCCTCCACCCTTCTCTCTGAAGCACAGTGCCCGCAGCAGCTCACTGACTCAGAAGAGGGAGCAGCTCCTGCTGAATCACCCACACCACTTCTTGTGGAACTTGAAGTTTTGCCCAAACATTTCCAATCCACGTCCTTCCAAATCCCACGTTGCTGAGCTGGCAAAATCACCCGAGAGCACAGTTCACAGGAGTCTGGCTGCAGGATATGTGGTGAAGCCAACTAGACCCAGTAATAAAACAATGAGAACAGAAAGAGGAGGCAAGAGCCAACTCCCCCCGATACGACAGCAGGCTCAGAGAGAATGGAGAGAGGAGCCCAGATAGAAGAGCTGACCCTGTGATCTCAGATCCATGGATTCTGTGCTGCCTAATACACATACCAGTACAAGCTCCTACCTTCCCTCTCTTGCAGTGCTCCTGTAGCATTGCGTCAATGACAGCCTGGACTCCACGCTTCACTGCCTCCTGGCTGCACAGGAGAATCTGGTCTATATGGGATGCAATCATGCGCCGGGTCCCTGAGTCACAATAGTTCGGGGTTCGTTTACATTGGGTTTGGTTTGCTTAGGGAAGAGTCATTTTTAGGCGATGATGATCCAAGGAGTCAAAAAACAGGTCAAATCCCAAAGGCAAATCAGTTATTATTTATGTTGCAGGTTTGCCCCGAGGATCCAAACAAGACCAGGACCCCAGTGTGCCAGGTACTGCACAGATCCTGAGTGAGAGCAGGGCCCTGTCCTTCAGGTGCTGCACAAACCCTGCAACAGCAACAGGGCTCTCTCATGTTCCCAGTAGCATAGTGCCCCATAGCACTGCACTGGGGTCTGTACAGCACCCAGCATGCTGGGGACCCCCACCTCCTTTGGAGCTGATGCAGTGCCTGCCACGCAAGGAACCCCCATCTCGGTGGGGTCTGTGCAGCACCCGGCATGCTGGGACACTGATCTCAGTCGGGGTCTGTGCAGCTCTTGGCACAATAGGGGCCCTGATCTTGGTTGGGGGCTCTAGAAACTAATCATATACAACACTGCAGTTTTTGTTTCCAGCCTCTAGGGGAAGACAAGCCCAAGATTTGGGCTGGGATGTTACCCTAGAAAACAGTCAAGCGATTTTATACATACAGAAATCATAAAATGGCTTATCTTGAAACTGGTCTGAGTAGTGGAGAAAGAGGAAGAGCAACAGAGTCTGCTCCCAAGTGTCTGGATCATCTTCTTGGCTTCCACCGTCCCAGTGAAGTTTATATCTGACATCTGGGTTCACTTGATCTGGGGGGCAATGAAACACCAAGCAGCATTTTTATATAGAGACACAGCCAGTGCTGCCATCTTTGATCAAGCAAACAGCTTCATGATGTGAGTGTAGTGCTGCCAGGACGGCGCTCAGCACCCACAACTTCTCACAGCTCAGATCCCACTTAGGCTGCACTGTGGTAGCAGGGCCACCCAAAGGATTCTGGGGGCCTGGGGCAAAGCAATTTCGGGGGCCCCTTCCATAAAAAAAGTTGCAATACTGTAGAATACTATATTCTCGTGGGGGCCCCTGTGGGGCCCAGGGCAAATTGCTCCACTTGCCCCCCCCTCTGGGCGGCCCTGTATGGTAGTGCCAATGGGCCAGCACCCCATTCTTCTGGGCACTGTCCAAATGTAACAAAGAGACTGTTCCCTGACTCAAAGAGCTTGCAGTCAACAGCCAGGTCTACACCGAGCCTTTCTCCTGCTATAAGCAATGCCGGGGGTGATTTTTTTAACTGATCTAGTTATACTGGGACAGCGCCTAGTGTGGATGCAGTTATACCAGGATAAAGGTGCCTTATCCTGGTACAGCTTAGGGAATAGCTATACTGGCCGAAAGCACATTAATCCCAGTATAATTGTGTCTACACTGGGGGAATGCAACACTTGAACTACTCAGGCACAGCACAACTTGGGTGAGCAGATAAAGCCTTGATGTTAGATCATAGCCACCGGCAGAATTAAACCAAGAGACAGGAAGAGCAAAGGGAACCAATGAAATGCTTGCAATCTGCACACTCAGCAGCACTCCCAGCTCACCAACTGCACAGCCCCTGGGGAACATTTTGCAGTGCACAGCAAATGGGGGCTAACAAGGGTGGAAGGACAGCAAGGTGGCTTTGAGGATGTTCACAGGCAGCTCCCGCCATGCATGAAGGGGCAGCATGGAGGAAAGCGCCAAGGTGCATGCTGGGAAATGTTTCAAATGGGCGATGGAGAATGGCATGGTTTGCTCTGTATTTTAGAGGAGGGGCATTCAGGAAAATCTCGCCCTCATTTAGGTACCTAAAAGAACTTTGTGATCCTGCTGCCACAGCGTGCTTCTCAGTGCCACAAAATGGCATGATGGAGAAAGAAGGGGCTCTAATAATGGCCACTGGTTATTACTGCTATTTAATAGCATGATAGTGCTACCTAGAGGCACCATTCAAGATCCAGGCCCAATCGTGCCGGTGTTTCAGAGACTCAGATTGCGGCCCCTGCCATGCCAGGCCCTGCACAGACACACAAGAGAATCATAGAATCATAGAATATTAGAGTTGGAAGGGACCTCAAGAGGTCATCTAGTCCAACCCCCTGCTCAAAGCAGGACCAATTCCCAGCTAAATCATCCCAGCCAGGGCTTTGTCAAGCCGGGCCTTAAAAACCTCCAAGGAAGGAGACTCCACCACCTCCCTAGGTAACGCATTCCAGTGTTTCACCACCCTCCTAGTGAAATAGTTTTTCCTGATATCCAACCTGGACCTCCCCCACTGCAACTTGAGACCATTGCTCCTTGTTCTGTCATCTGCCACCACTGAGAACAGCCAAGCTCCATCCTCTTTGGAACCCCCCTTCAGGTAGTTGAAGGCTGCTATCAAATCCCCCCTCATTCTTCTCTTCTGGAGACTAAACAATCCCAGTTCCCTCAGCCTCTCCTCATAAGTCATGTGCTCCAGACCTCTAATCATTTTTGTTGCCCTCCGCTGGACTCTTTCCAATTTTTCCACATCCTTCTTGTAGTGTGGGGACCAAAACTGGACACAGTATTCCAGATGAGGCCTCACCAATGTCGAATAAAGGGGAACGATCACATTCCTCGATCTGCTGGCAATGCCCCTTCTTATACAGCCCAAAATGCTGTTAGCCTTCTTGGCAACAAGAGCACACTGTTGACTCATATCCAGCTTCTTGTCCACTGTGACCCCTAGGTCCTTTTTTGCAGAACTGCTACCTAGCCATTCGGTCCCTAGTCTGTAGCAGTGCATGGGATTCTTCCGTCCTAAGTGCAGGACTCTGCACTTGTCCTTGTTGAACCTCATCAGGTTTTTTTCGGCCCAATCCTCTAATTTGTCTAGGTCCCTCTGTATCCGATCCCTACCCTCTAGTGTATCTACCACGCCTCCTAGTTTAGTGTCATCTGCAAACTTGCTGAGAGTGCAGTCCACACCATCCTCCAGATCATTAATAAAGATATTAAACAAAACCGGCCCCAGGACCGACCCTTGGGGCACTCCGCTTGAAACTGGCTGCCAACTAGACATGGAGCCATTGATCACTACCCGTTGAGCCCGACGATCTAGCCAGCTTTCTATCCACCTTACAGTCCATTCATCCAGCCCATACTTCTTTAACTTGGCGGCAAGAATACTGTGGGAGACCGTATCAAAAGCTTTGCTAAAGTCAAGGAATAACACATCCACTGCTTTCCCCTCATCCACAGAGCCAGTTATCTCATCATAGAAGGCAATTAGGTTAGTCAGGCACGACTTCCCCTTCGTGAATCCATGCTGACTGTTCCTGATCACTTTCCTCTCCTCTAAATGTTTCATAATTGATTCCTTGAGGACCTGCTCCATGATTTTTCCAGGGACTGAGGAGAGGCTGACTGGCCTGTAGTTCCCCGGATCCTCCTTCTTCCCTTTTTTAAAGATGGGCACTACATTAGCCTTTTTCCAGTCATCTGGGACCTCCCCCGATCGCCATGAGTTTTCAAAAATAATGGCTAATGGCTCTGCAATCTCACCCGCCAACTCCTTTGGCACCCTCGGATGCAGCGCATCCGGCCCCATGGACTTGTGCACGTCCAGTTTTTCTAAATAGTCCCGAACCACTTCTTTCTCCACAGAGGGCTGGTCACCTTCTCCCCATGCTGTACTGCCCAGTGCAGCAATCTGGGAGCTGACCTTGTGCGTGAAGACAGAGGCAAAAAAATAATTGAATACATTAGCTTTTACCACATCCTCGGTCACTAGGTTGCCTCCCTCCTTCAGTAAGGGGCCCACACTTTCCTTGATTTTCTTCTTGTTGCTAACATACCTGAAGAAACCCTTCTTGTTACTCTTAACATCTCTTGCTAACTGCAACTCCAAGTGTGATTTGGCCTTCCTGATTTCACTCCTGCACGCCTGAGCAATATTTTTATACTCCTCCCTGGTCGTTTGTCCAATCTTCCACTTCTTGTAAGCTTCTTTTTTGCGTTTAAGATCAGCAAGGATTTCACTGTTTAGCCAAGCTGGTCGCCTGCCATATTTACTATTCTTTCTACACATCAGGATGGTTTGTTCCTGCAACCTCAATAAGGATTCTTTAAAATACAGCCAGCTCTCCTGGACCCCTTTGCCCTTCATGTTATTCTCCCAGGGGATCCTGCCCATCTGTTCCCTGAGGGAGTCAAAGTCTGCTTTTCTGAAGTCCAGGGTGCGTATTCTGCTGCTCTCCTTTCTTCCTTGTGTCAGGATCCTGAACTCGACCATCTCATGGTCACTGCCTCCCAGGTTCCCATCCACTTTTGCTTCCCCTACTAGTTCTTCCCTGTTTGTGAGTAGCAGGTCAAGAAAAGCTTTGCCCCTAGTTGGTTCCTCCAGCACTTGCACCAGGAAATTGTCCCCTACACTTTCCAAAAATTTCCTGGATTGCCTGTGCACCGCTGTATTGCTCTCCCAGCAGATATCAGGGTGATTAAAGTCTCCCATGAGAACCAGGGCCTGCGATCTAGCAACTTCTGCTAGTTGCCAGAAGAAAGCCTCGTCCACCTCATCCCCCTGGTCTGGTGGTCTATAGCAGACTCCAACCACGACATCATCCTTGTTGCTCACACTTCTCAACTTTATCCAGAGACTCTCAGGTTTTTCTGCAGTTTCATACCGGAGCTCTGAGCAGTCATACTCCTCTCTTACATACAACGCAACTCCCCCACCTTTTCTGCCCTGCCTGTCCTTCCTGAACAGTTTATATCCATCCATGACAGTACTCCAGTCATGTGAGTTATCCCACCAAGTCTCTGTTATTCCAGTCACATCATAGTTCCCTGACTGTGCCAGGACTTCCAGTTCTCCCTGCTTGTTTCCCAGGCTTCTTGCATTTGTGTATAGGCACTTAAGATAAGGAGAGAGCGTCCATGCCCCCAAAAGGGGGAGGGGAAACAAAGCCACCAGGAGGAAAGGAACTTGCCCAAGGTCAGCAGCAGGAGACAGACTAGAAGCCAGGAGTCCTGACTCCCATTCCTGTGCCTGCCTGTCTAGGCCCCCCACTTCACTCCACAGCCCTGCCCCGAGGGTATGTCTGCCACAAAAAAAGCCAGTCTCGGAGCCCAGGTCAACTGACTCAAGTTTGAGGCAAGGGGCCAAAACTAGTGCAGACCAGGGGTTCTCAAACTTCATTGCACCGTGACCCTCTTCTGATAACAAAGTTACTACATGATCCCAGGTTGGGGTGGAGCCCAAACCCCGCTGCCCCGAGTTGGGGAAGAGGAGGCCAGAGCCCGAGCCTCGCTGCCCAGGGTGGGGGTGGAGCTCAGGCTTCAGCTTCTGCCGGGGTTCCAGCAAGTTTAATGCTGGCCCTTGTGACCCCATTAAAATGGAGTCGGGACCCACTTTGGGGTCCCGACTCACAGTTTGAGAACCGCTGGTGTAGACAATTGGGCTCGGGTTGGAGCCCAGGCTCTGACACCCACCCCCATCGCCAGGTTTCACAGCCTGATCTCCAGCCCAAGCCTGAACACCTGCACTGCTATATTTAGCCCCGTAGTGTGAGCCCCGCAAGCCCCAGTCAGTTGACCCAGGCTCTGAGACTTGGTGCCGCAGGGTTTTTTTGCGGTGTAGACGTACCTTCCCTCTCTTCTCTGTCTTTACCACTGGCCACCATGCCAAATTAACACAACAGGATTGGAGTGAGGTGGGTCAGATTTTGCCACCAAATCGCCAGTTCAAGTTTGAGTGAATCCTTTGTGACAAGTCAGTGGATTTTCAGATGCTTGCGCTGTTGGCAACAGACAAATTCTGATTTGTCTTGAGATCTGAGCCAACCAATATGGGAAGCTCTAACTATGCATCTGTGCAGCACCCAGCACAATTGAGGCTCAATCTCAGATGGGATCTGTGCAGCACCCAGGACAACAGGGCCCTGATTTCGGCTGGGAACTGTAGAGCACTCAGCACGGTGGGGCCCTGATCTTGGTTAGGGATCTTTAGATTCTGAGAAGGCTGTGAGCTCTACACAATCGCCTTTGAGAATGACAGCACCTTCTTCCTGCCCTGGATCTGAGTCCAGTGTCGCACTATAGCTGTACTTCTCCCATTCTGCTAAATTCGATGGGTCACTGAAGAACAAAGATGATTTCCCCTTTGCATAGAATGATATGGGCAAACCCGCGGGGTCGTAGAAAAATATGTATTGCTGGCTAAGGAAGAAACCACTGTGAGACTTAAAGGCAAAGAAATCTGAGTGCAACCAACACCTTTCCCTCTCCTGCAGTTATGCTGGAGGCTTGCCCTTGTAAACACATGATCTTTCAGTCCTAGTGTTCTTACATGCGACAAGGTACAGCAATTTCCAGGAGCAGTGTGATTTTGGAGACCTGCTGGCTCTTTACATTGTAGTGGATGTTAAGGCCCAAAGAACCATTCTTACATCCTTATCTGGCCTGCTCCACAGCACATGAGAGTTTCACCCAGCACACTTTCTCTGTGGCAGCTTTTTCAAGGTGGCCTAACCCTGAAGGGTGCTGGATCCACACCTCAGTGCCTCTGAGGATCAATGAGAGCCCCACAAGAGCTGAAATTGACTGCTCTGTTTGTTGTGACCAGTGAAAATTACAATAGGATGAGATGGCTTGTGAGCCTATCTGAGAGGAAGAACACTGCAGTGGAGAGGGTGCTAAAATGAGACTCGGGAAACCCAGGTTCAAGTCCTTGCTCTGCCACAGATGCACTGAGTGACCTTGACAAGTCACTTAGCCTCTCTGTGCCTTAGTTCTCCAGCTGTACCAGGGGAATAATAGCACTGCCCTGCCTCCTGGGGGATTGGGAGGATAAGTACAGTAAAGAGTACCAGGTGCTCAGACACTACAGTGGTGGGGCCAGATAAGCATTTTGGACAAATACAAAGGCCCAATGCTCAGCACACAATTGTGGGCTAAACTGCTCTCTGCTATGGTGGCTCCTGATGAAGCGACTCCTGTGTTTCGAGCATCCCTCTCAGGTGCAATTCACCTCTGTGCAGCTGGCCCATGGCCCCTTGAAGCCCTGGTCAGCCCCATATGGAAATATTTCTTCTGGTAAAGGATATGGAGACAGCAGCAATCTTAGCAGGCTGATTGGGATACAGCTTCAGGCAGGGGCACAGCGCGGCAGCTGGCGTGACTTCCAGCTCCCCGGTGAATCCAGTTTCAGCCACTTCATGGGGAATCAGGAGGCTGACAGCCCTGCCCAGCACAGGGTGGATTTTGTCACAGAGGAAGTTTGCGCCACGGGACACCAAGCTGTCCACAACCCTATGTGGGACAGAAATAAACAAAAGGAAATAAGAACAGAGGCATTGCTGCAATAGATCAGATCGATGACCCATCTACTCTGGTATCTGGTCTCTAGCCCTCACCAGACCAGGAGCAATGATCTAGCTGTTACTACTTATTTTACACTAGCACCTGTAGTGCCAAGTGCTGTGCAGGTTCCTATACCAAGACATCCCATCACATTGGATGCGGCACAGATCCTGACTGAGATTGGCAGGTTCTGTATAGCACCTGGCATAATAGGCTCCCAATCTAAGTTGGGGTGTGTACAGCACCCGGCACAAGGGGAGGCCCCAATCTCAGGCAGGGTCTGTGCAGCACCTGGCACAAGTGGGGGGGGGCGATCTCATTTGGGCCTCTGGAGTGATCCTGTAACACAAATAGCTGCCATCTGACCTACATCCTCTCTCAGGAAGATGGACTGCGACAGAAAGACTCCTCCTGTCCCTGGAGGCAGAACAGTGCACACTTCTTAAAAGGCACTTGCCCTATAATGTGACTCCAACCTGGCTGCTTTCACAGGATGCAGTGCTCCACTACAGTCTCTGCAGGCAGGGAGGCAACTGCTTCCCATACCCACACCATTTGTGCAGAGCTCTGGATTGAGCACAGACAGGTCTGGGGCTCTGAGTATAAAAACACTTACACCCATGAGTCCTTAGATGTCAATGGGCCTCACATCGGTAAAGTTAAACATGTGCAGGAAGAGCTGCCCGCAGGAAGCCATTCACAATCATAACAACAACTTTATTGAACCCATAAGCCAATGAACAATGCAACAGATCCTATTATTCATACAGCCCACTAGGTGGCAAACGTTATGTACAGTATGTGCCAACTAGACATTAGCACTTGGTTGAAAAAATTTTGATGGAATCGTTTTCTGTCAAAACATGCAGTTTAGCTGAAATCAAAATGTTTTGTGGCAAATTTTCAATGATTTTTATGGGATTCTCGTTTCGTTCCAACAACAAAATATTTCATTTTTAATACAGTAAAAATGTATAATTTTGACTTTGTCATTTGGATTAATTTTGTTCCACTATTGTATTAAAATATTAAATATATTAAATTAATATTTTAAAATAATAAAAAAGTCTAAATGAAATGAATCAAAGCAATAAAGTCAAAATGACATACCTTACAGAATGAAACATTCTGACATCATAAAATGAAGCAATTTGACATGATCCAAACAGAACTTGCTGATGGTCCTGAATCAGAAGTTTTCTTTCATGGGAAGTTATAACATTTCGGCTTCTCATTTGGATTTGGAATGAGTCGTCACCCCCCACCCCCCTCCCGAAATGTCAGCATTTCCCGTGGAACAGAAATTCTGGCTTCTGACCAGGTCTCTTCCTGTGCGCACACACATATACATATTTCTTTTTATACAAAACTCCTGTAACATACATAAGTGTTTATAGGATGGGGCCCCAGCTGTCAGCAAAGCACTTAAGCTAGTACTTAACTGTAAATCTGTGCCTAAATCCCATAGACCGCAATAGGATTTAGGATTTACGCATATATTTAATAAGTACTTTGCTGAATTGGGGCCTCAGAAAGGAGTGCACTACCTTAGAAGCTAGCTAGATGGCGCTAGAGCATAGTGGGTGTAGAATAAACAACGGTTACTAACCTTTGTAACTGTTAAAAGAAGAACAGGAGTACTTGTGGCACCTTAGAGACTAACAAATTTATTAGAGCATAAGCTTTCGTGGACTACAGCCCACTTCTTCGGATGCATATAGAATGGAACATATAATGAGGAGATATATATACACACATACAGAGAGCATAAACAGGTGGGAGTTGTCTTACCAACTCTGAGAGGCCAATTAATTAAGAGGAAAAAAAAAAAAAAAACTTTTGAAGTGATAATCAAGCTAGCCGAGTACAGACAGTGTGATAAGAAGTGTGAGAGTACTTACAAGGGGAGATAGTCAACGTTTGTAATGGCTCAGCCATTCCCAGTCCTTATTCAAACCGGAGTTGATTGTGTCTAGTTTGCATATCAATTCTAGCTCTGTAGTCTCTCTTTGGAGTCTGTTTTTGAAGTTTTTCTGTTGTAATATAGCCACCCGCAGGTCTGTCACTGAATGACCAGACAGGTTAAAGTGTTCTCCCACTGGTTTTTGAGTATTTTGATTCCTGATGTCAGATTTGTGTCCATTAATTCTTTTGCGTAGAGACTGTCCGGTTTGGCCAATGTACATGGCAGAGGGGCATTGCTGGCACATGATGGCATAGATCACATTGGTAGATGTGCAGGTGAATGAGCCCCTGATGGTATGGCTGATGTGATTAGGTCCTATGATGATGTCACTTGAATAGATATGTGAATAGATTTGTAACTGTTGTTCTTCCAGAGGTATTGCACATGTCCATTCCACTGTAGGTGTGCGTGTGCCAAAGCACAGTCGCCAGAAATTTTTTCCCTCAGTGAGACCCATTGGGGCAGCTCAAGCACCCTCTATAGTGCCAGTATAAAACACCCAGATGACCCCACTCCCCTTCAGTTACTTCTTTCCAGAATGACAGGTTTCAGAGTAGCAGCCGTGTTAGTCTGTATCCGCAAAAAGAACAGGAGTACTTGTGGCACCTTAGAGACTAACAAATTTATTAGAGCATAAGCTTTCGTGGACTACAGCTCACTTCTTCTCCACGAAAGCTTATGCTCTAATAAATTTGTTAGTCTCTAAGGTGCCACAAGTACTCCTGTTCTTCTTTCCAGAAAACTCTGAGGTAGAGTGGTAGGAGGGCAGGTCATGGAATGGACATGTGCAACATATCTCAAAGAACAACAGTTACAGAAGGTTAGTAACCGTTTTTCCTTCTTCCAGTGTTTTCACATATGTATTCCACTCTAGGTGACCCCCAAGCAGTTGAATAGGTCATCAACACTTTGACTGCAGAACAGCTCGACCAAATTTGGGATAATCTCTGGACTGTTGAGTGACGGTGTAATGGAAGGAAAAGGTGTGCACCAATAACCAGGTCACTGCTTTACTAATGTCCTTAATAGGGATCTGCGCTAGAAATGCTGCTGAGGATGCTTGCGACCTTGCGGAATGAGCAGTCAGGTTAGCCGGTGGCAAAACACCTGCTTGATTGTAACAAGTACACCTCTACCCCGATATAACACGACCTGATATAACACAAATTCGGATATAATGCGGTAAAGCAGTGCTCCGGGGGGGGGGGGGACTGCGCACTCTGGTGGATCAAAGCAAGTTCGATATAATGCGGTTTCACCTATAACACGGTAAGATTTTTTGGCTCCCGAGGACAGCGTTATATTGAGGTAGAGGTGTACAACTACATGAAGTGATACTGTACATGACAAAATTGTCTGTGAAGAGATTGGGAGACCCTTCACCCTGTCAGCTACAGTTACGAACAGTTAGGTGGACTTTCAGAATGGTTTAATCCTGTCTATGTAGAAAGCTAGGGCTCGTCTAACATCCAATGAATTAAGGCATTGTTCATTCCTATTTGCATATGGCTTTGGGTAAAAGACAGATAGGTAGATTGCTATGATTTGCAAAAACACTTTTGGGAGGACAGTGGGGTGAAGACATAAATGCACCTTATCTTTAAAGAAGACTGTGTATGGAAGCTCTGATATGAGGGCATGGAGCTCCGAGACCCTTCTGGCCAATGTGATAGCCACTAAAAAAACTACTTTCCAAGCGAGGTATAATAAGGAGCACGTTGCCAAAGGTTCAAATGGTGGTCCCATAAGCTTTGAATAGACTAAAGTTCAGTTCTCAGGGAGGAATGGGCTCTCTTACTTGAGAGTATAATCTTTCTATGCCTTTGAAGAATCGGATATACATATTATTGGAAAAAAGGATCGGTTATCCACTCAAGGGTGGAAAGTGATATTACTTCAAGGTGAACCTTGATAGAGGATTGCTAAGTTTTCTTGTTTCAGGTGCAATCGGTATTCAAGTATTTCTTGTAAGGATGACTGCGTGGGTGAGACTCCGCGTTGGAACGCCCAGAGAGAAAACCACTTCCACGTTGAAAGGTAAGTAGCCCTGGTGGAGGGGTTTCTATTACAGAACCTGACAAACTTGCTCTGAGCAAGTCTGCTCTCTGGGATTTAGACATGGAGCTTCCAAGCTGTTAGTTGAAAGGAGCTCAGATTTGGGTGGAGCAGCCAACCGTAGTTCTGAGAGATCAGGTCCGGGTGTAAAAGAAGCAGGATTGGAGTTAACATTGAGAGGCCTACAAGAACCAGTGCTGGCAGGGCCTTGCTGGGGCTATCAGAACAAGAAGAGCCTGGTCCCATTTGATCTTTAGCAGTACTCTGTGCACAAGAGGGATAGGGGGGAAAGTGTAGTAAAGATGTCCCATGCATGGTAGCAGAAAGGCATCCATGATAGAACCTGGTTTGTGGCCTGGGAGGGAGCAGAATTGGTGATACTTCCTGTTGTACCTAGTTGCAAATAGGTTTATCTGGGGAGTCCCCCAATGCCAGAAAACATCTCTCGCCACATCCGGGCGAAGGGACCACTCGTGGTGACTGGAAAAAGACCTGCTGAGGTGATCTGCCAGCTTGTTTTGTGTTCCTGGAAGGTAATAGGCCTCTAGGTTGATTGAGTGGGCTATGCAAAACTCCCCATAGCTGAGTCACTTCTTGACAAAGAAGGGAAGAGCAAGCTCCTCCTTGCCTGTTGAGATAAAACATGGTTACAGTGTTGTCCGTGAGAACAAACAAGTTTCTGCCCATAATGTGGGGCAGGAAGGCCTGACATGCTAGGCGAACCACTCTGAGTTCCCTGACATTGATGTGGACTGAAAGTTCCTCTGGAGATCAAAGGCCTTGAGTTCTGAGGGGCCCCAGGTGAGCTCCCCACCCTAGTGCTGATGCCTCTAAGGCCTGGTCTACACTACGACTTTAATTCGGATTTATCAGCTTTAATTCGAATTAACCCTGTAACCGTCCACACAACGACGCCATTTAATTCGATGTAAAGGGCCCTTTAAATCGATTTCTGTACTCCACCCCAACGAGCGGAGTAGCGCCAAAATCGATTTTAGCAATTCGAATTAGGGTTAGTGTGGCCGCAATTCGATGGTATTGGCCTCCGGGAGCTATCCCACAGTGCATCATTGTGACCGCTCTGGACAGCAATCCGAACTCGGATGCACTGGCCAGGTAGACAGGAAAAGCCCCGCGAACATTTGAACTTCATTTCCTGTTTGCCCAGCATGGAGAGCACAGGTGACCACAGATACCTCATCAGCACAGGTAACCATGCAGGCTGATAATCGAAAAAGAGCACCAGCATGGACCGTGAGGGAGGTACTGGATCTGATCGCTGTATGGGGAGAGGATTCAGTGCTTGCAGAACTTCGTTCTAAAAGACGAAATGCAAAAACTTTTGAAAAAATTTCCAAGGGCATGATGGAGAGAGGCCACAATAGGGACTCTGAGCAGTGCCGCGTGAAGGTCAAGGAGCTCAGACAAGCCTATCAAAAAACAAAGGAGGCAAACGGTCGCTCCGGGTCAGAGCCGCGGACATGCCGCTACTACGCCGAGCTGCATGCAATTCTAGGGGGGGCTGCCACCACTACCCCACCTTTGTTCGTGGATTCTGGGTCGGGGATAGTCTCGACGCCTGAGGATTCTGCCGATGGGGTAGAGGAGGAGGAGGAGGAGGAGGATGAGCTTGCAGAGAGCACACAGCACTCCATTCTCCCCAACAGCCAGGATCTTTTTCTCACCCTGACTGAAGTACCCTCCCAAGCCTCCCAAGCCAGTACCCAAGACTCTGACCCCATGGAAGGGACCTCAGGTGAGTTTACCTTTTAAAATATAAAACTTGTTTTAAAAGCAAACGGTTTTTAATGATTACTTTGCCTGACTTTGCATTCGCGGTCAGTTCAGCTACTGGAAAAGTCTGTAGCTACTGGAAAAGTCTGTTAACGTGTCTGGGGATGGAGCGGAAATCCTCCAGGGACATCTCCATGAAGCTCTCCTGGAGGTACTCCGAAAGCCTTGCCAGAAGGTTTCTGGGCAGTGCATCCTTATTCCCTCCTCCATGGTAGGACACTTGACCACGCCATGCTTGCAGCAAGTAATCTGGTATCATTGCCTGACAAAGCCTAGCAGCGTATGGTCCCGGTGTTTGCTGGCATTCAAGCAACATCCGTTCTTTATCTTGTTGTGTAATCCTCAGGAGAGTGATATCACTCCTGGTAACCTGGTTGAAATACGGGAACTTAATTAAGGGGACAGAGGTGGCCGTTCCTACTGGGCTGTTTGCCTGTGGCGGAAAATAAATCCTTCCCTGCAGTTAGCCAAGCGCAGATGGGAAATTGGCCCTGAAGTTTTCCGCGTTTGGCTAGCAGGGTTCTTCCCTGTTACCAGCCACGCGGTGGGGGGAGGGTACCGTGATCATCCCAGAGAATTCATGGCGAGGGGGGGGGTCGGCGGCGGGGGGGGGGTAGTTTGGTGCCTGCAGGGATCTTCCCTGATACCAGCCATGCGGTGGGGGGAGGGGTACCGTGATCATCCCAGAGAATTCATGGCGGGGGGGGGGTTAGTTTGTTTTCTGGTGCTGCTGAATGTTAACAGAAAAACCGCAGCACTCTACTTGCCTGAAGGGGCCCAGACAAGCCCCCCCACACTGCCCCCCCCCCAACTGGCTGAGATTGGCCAGGCTTCTGCAGCACTCTACAGGCTATGCTTGGTATGTGGGAAAGGAGGGTGCAGAAGCTGTAAAACAATGGCTTACCATGGCCGCATGCAAGCCGAATTCTGTTGCCCAGACCTGTGATCTCTAGCAGCAAAGCCACAAGCACTCAGCATTAAGAGGCAAAATGCGACCTTGCACAGAAATCACATGTGCTATGTAATGTGAACAGTGTTGGTCACCGTGAAAGAGTATAAGCATTGTTCTGCAAAATGTAGCTTTTAAAACAATTCTCTCTTTTTTCCCCTCCCTACAGCAGCTGCAAATTCCTCAAGCCTCCCTCCTCCATCCCGAAGGTTATCACAGATAAGGCGTCGTAAGAAGAAGACGCGGGAGGACATGTTTTCTGAAATTATGCAATCCAGCAGGAGTGACAGAGCTCATCTGAATGAGTGGAAGGAAACAGTTTCAAAGTATAGGAAAGAAGTCAGTGAACGTGAGGAGAGGAGGGACCAACGTGAGGAGAGGAGGGACCAACGTGAGGAGAGGAGAGACGATCGAGATGAGAGATGGCGGCAGGAAGACCAGAGGATGAAGGATGCAACGCTGGGGCTGCTCCGGCGTCTGGTGGAGGTTCAGGAACGGCTGCTGGAAAACAGACTGCCGCTTCAGCCCCTGTTCCACCCTCCCCCCTCCCCATGTTCCGTATCCTCCTCACCCAGACGTGTAAGAACGCGGGGGGGGAGGCTCCGTACACCTTCCCATTCCACCCCAGTAGACAGCCCAAGCAAAAGGCTGTCATTTTTTTAACCTTTTCTTTGTGGCTTTTTCCTTCCCAGCAATCCTCCTCCCAAATACCACCCGGGTTCCCTCCCTCTTTTTCTAATCTATTAATAAAGAATAAATGATTTTTAAATGATAGTGACTTTATTTGGTTTGAAAGAAAGCTGGGGGAAGGGGCAGGGTGGGTTCCTTACAGAAAATCAGTCAGTAAAGGGGGAGGGTTTTCATGAAGGAGAAACAAACAGATATTTCACACGGTAGCCTGGCCAGCCATGAAACTGGTTTTCAAAGCTTCTCTGATGCACAGCGCTTCATGGTGTGATCTTCTAATCGCCCTGGTGTCTGGCTGCGCGTAATCAGCAGCCAGGCGATTTGCCTCAGCCTCCCACCCCGCCATAAAGGTCTCCCCCTTACTTTCACAGAGATTGTGGAGCACACAGCAAGCAGAAATAACAATGGGGAGATTTCTTTGGCTGAGGTCAGAGCGAGTCAATAATGAACGCCAGCGACCTTTTAAACGGCCAAATGCACATTCTACCACCATTCTGCACTTGCTTAGCCTGTAGTTAAACAGCTCCTGACTCCTGTCCAGGCTGCCTGTGTATGGCTTCATAAGCCATGGCATTAAGGGGTAGGCTGGGTCCCCAAGAATAACTATGGGCATTTCAACATCCCCAACGGTTATTTTCTGGTCCGGAAAGTAAGTCCCTTGCTGCAGCCCTTTAAACAGAGTAGTGTTCCTGAAGACGCGAGCGTCATGAACCCTTCCCGCCCAGCCCGCGTTGATGTTGGTGAAACGTCCCTTGTGATCCACAAGTGCTTGCAGCACCATTGAAAAGTACCCCTTGCGGTTTATGTACTCGGTGGCTTGGTGCTCCGGTGCCAAGATAGGGATATGGGTTCCGTCTATTGCCCCACCACAGTTAGGGAATCCCATTGCAGCAAAACCATCCACTATAGCCTGCACATTTCCCAGAGTCACTAACTTTCGTAGCAGCACCTGAGTGATTGCTTTGGCTACTTGCATCACAGCAGCCCCCACCGTAGATTTGCCCACTCCAAATTGATTCCCGACTGACCGGTAGCTGTCTGGCGTTGCAAGCTTCCACAGGGCTATCGCCACGCGCTTCTCAACTGTGAGGGCTGCTCTCATCTTGGTATTCTGGCATTTCAGGGCAGGGGAAAGCAAGTCACAAAGTTCCATGAAAGTGCCCTTACGCATGCGAAAGTTCCGCAGCCACTGGGAATCGTCCCAGACCTGCAACACTATGCGGTCCCACCAGTCTGTGCTTGTTTCCCTTGCCCAGAATCGGCGTTCCATGGATAGAATCTGCCCCATTAACAACATGATCTCCAAAGCACCGGGGCCTGTGGTTTCACTGAATTCTGTGTCCGTGTCCGTGTCCATGTCCTCATCATGCTTGTCGCTGCGCTGCCGCCGCCGCTGCCTCCTCGCCTCGTTTTTCTGGTCCTGGCTGAGCATAAACTCCACAAGAACGCGCGAGGTGTTTGCAATATTCATGAGTGCTGTCTTGACCTCAGCGGGCTCCATGCTTGCCGTGGTATGGAGTCTGCAGTGTTCACCCACCCAGGAAAAAAGGCGCGAAAATGGTTGTCTGCCGTCCGTTGCTTTCATGCAGGGAGGGAGGGAGGGAGGGAGTGAGGCTGTACCCAGAACCACCTGCGACGATGTTTTTTGTCCCATCAGGCACTGGGATCTTAACCCACAATCCCAATGGGCGCAGGAGACTGCGGGAACTATGGGATAGCTATGGAATTGCTACCCACAGTGCAACGGTGCAGAAATCGACGCTAGCCCCGGTACTTGGACGCACACCACCGAATTACTGTGCTAGTGTGGCCGCACTCATTTCGACTTTATACAACCTGTTTCTCAAATCCGAATTATCTAAATTCGGATTAATCCCGTAGTGTAGACATACCCTAAGACCAAACTGTCATTGATGGTTGAGAGGTGTCAAGGCTGAATCCCCACTCTGTCACTTTGAGTACAGAAGGTGGGAGCCCGCAAGCATTTTAAAAATTAATATTTGCCACTCCAGGCTTGTATTAAACTCCCAAGGTTCCAGTTTTTCTCTGACCTTGGCTTGGTAAATGCTGCCATCACCCAAATGCAAAAAAACCCCTTGGACAGGAAGGCGCACTTGGGAATTTCTCCCTGTGGGGTATCCTCAAGCCCTTTCACCCCCGCCCCCCTCTGGGGAAGAGCTGAGAAAGAAAACAAAGGAAATTAGCTGTTGTTACCAACTAATCAAACAACATGCACAAACCTCTTAGGACACCAAAAATCCAATTCTGTTCTTAAAAAAAGGTAAATTTTATTAAAAACAAAAAGGAAGAAAATACATCTGGAACTTAGGCTTTTGCTAGATTTTAAAAGAGCAATTCCAAAAATTAAGCACCCAAAATAGCTTTCTTAAGGGTTAGCTTAAAGGTTACAAGCAAACAAAAGCATCTCGGGTTAGCACAGAGGAGTCCACAAGCCTTAAAAAATGAACAAAAATAAACCTAATCGCATCTATTTAAACATGCCCTGTCCAATGATTTCTTCTAGGTATGGAAGATGAATTTTTATACCTGGTTCAAGCCTTACACAGCATTCCTGCTTATAGCATTGCTGCTCCGTGTCTCCTTCTCCAGAGAACAACAGACAAAGGGAAACTTTCTTTCCCAATTTTAAAAAGTTTTTCCTTCCCATTGGCTCTTTTGGTCAAGTGCCCACTTTTTCTTTTCCTTTACCTGGGGGACTTTTTAACTCTTTACAGGTAAAGCAAGTAGAGAACAGATACCAAGAGGGATTTTACAGCTAACTGTCTGGCTGGGTGTCCATCAAAGGGAGCTCCCCCGCCCCACTTCATTTATCACATGCCCCCCAAATCACAGACGGTGCTGGCCAGCCTGGTTCAGGTCGGGTCCACACCGTCTGGGATTTCTTCCTGGAGGTTTAGGAAACAGAGTTAATAAGATACGTGCACCTCTAATTTTACTAATAATTACATGAAGAACTAAACAGTACTTTTTACATTTCAAGGACTACAATGACTTAGAATGCAGGGATATTTTTACCCGGCTGATTCTGGGAAACCTTCCTGGGAGAGTGCATCAGCCACTTTATTAGAGGCTCCTGAAATGTGTTGTATTTTAAAATCAAAGTCTTGAAGAGCTAAACTCCACCGAAGAAGTTTTTTGTTAGTCTCTTTGACTGTGTGAAGCCACTTCAGTGCAGCATGGTCAGTCTGCAGGTGGAACCGCCGTCCCCAAATATATGGGTGTAGCTTCTCCAGAGCATACACAATGGCGTAACATTCTCTTTTCTGAGACTGACCAGTGGCTTTCCCTCTCAGAACTTTTTTTGCTGAGAAACACGACAGGATGGAATTGTTGATCTGGTCCTTCTTGCATTAAAACTGCTCCCACACCACGCCCGGATGCATCTGTGGTTACGACGAACGGTTGGTTGAAGTCCAGGACCTTCAGTACAGGGTCAGATGTAAGGATCACCTTAAGCTGGTTAAATGCTTTCTAACACTTCTTAGTCCATTGAATTGTATTTGGTTGTTTTTTCCTGGTCAGGTCTGTCAGTGGGGTGGCAATTTGGCTATAGTGTGGTACAAATCGTCGGTAATTTCTGACCAAGCCCAAGAAGGATTGGACCTGCTTCTTTGACTTAGGGACAGGCCAATTTTCGATAGCATTTACCTTAGCCTGTAGGGGATTGATAGTACCTTGACCCACCTGGTATCCAAGGTATGTTACCCTGTTTAGGCCTATTTGACAGTTTTTGGCCTTAACCGTTAATCCTGCCTCCCTTATGCACTGGAAGACAGCTTGGAGGTGTTCCAGGTGTTCTGCCCATGAATCTGAGAATATAGCCACATCGTCAAGGTAGGAGACTGCAGATTCCCCAAATCCAACCAGAAGGTTATCTACCAATCTCTGGAAGGTGGCAGGTGCATTTTGCAGTCCAAAAGGGAGCACATTAAATTCATACAGCATACACGGGTGATGAAGGCTGACCTGTCCTTGGCTGAGTCATCTAGTGGCACTTGCCAGTACCCCTTGGTTAAGTCTAAGGTGGAGATGAACTGGGCACATCCCAGTTTCTCCAATAGCTCATCTGTGTGTGGCATTGGATAGTTTTCTGGGCAAGTTACAGCATTTAGTTTACGGTAGTCCACACAAAAGTGGATTTCCCCATCTGGTTTGGGAACCAGAACCACTGGAGAGGCCCATGCACTCTCAGAGGGGCCGATTACACCCATCTGTAACATGTCCTTGATTTCCCTTTCTATTGCAGTTTTGGCTTGAGGAGACATCTGGTAGGGTTGGGCTCTAATTGGGCGAGCATCACCTGTGTCAATGGAGTGGTACACCCGTTCTGTCCATCCTGGGGTGGCTGAAAATATTGGCATGAAGCTGGTGCACAGCTCCTGGATTTGCTGTCGCTGCTTACATCCAAGGGTCATGGAAAGGCTTACCTCTTCCATGCCACTGTTGCTTTTTCCATCATAGTAGACTCCTTCAGGACACTCAGCGTCATCTCTTTCCTGGGCTGTAAACTGGAGACTCTTGAATTCTCGGGAACAAAAGGGCTTTAGAGAATTAACATGGTATATTTTAGGTTTTAGGGTAGAGTCTGGGAATGCTCTGAGATAATTAACAGCTCCCAGGCGCTCTCTGACCATAAATGGCCCCTCCCACGACACTTCCATCTTTTTGGCCTGGAGCACTTTTAGGACCATGACTTGGTCACCTATTCTGAAAGAATACTTTCTGGCATATTTATCATACCAGGCCTTTTGCTCTTGTTGAGCATCCTGTAGGTTTTCTCGAGCAAGGGCTAAAGAGTCTTGGAGGATGTTTTGCAGGTTGGTTACAAAGTCCAAAATGTTAGTTCCTGGAGAAGATGTAACCCCCTCCTATTGCTGCTTCACCAACTGTAATGGCCCCTTAACTTCATGGCCATAAACGAGTTCAAAGGGTGAAAACCCCAAACTGGGATGTGGTATAGCCCTGTAGGCAAAGAGCAACTGCTGCAACATTAAGTCCCAATCACTGGAGTGCTCATTCACAAATTTACATATCATGGCCCCCAAAGTCCCATTAAACTTTTCCATTAGGCCATTTGTTTGATGGTGGTAAGGGGTGGCAACCAAGTGGTTTACCCCATGAACTTCCCAAAGATGTTTCACGGTCCCTGCCAAGAAGTTAGTTCCTGAATCTGTAAGGATGTCTGAGGGCCAACCTACCCTGGCAAAAATGTCTGTCAATGCCTGGATCATGCTTTTAGCACTGGTATTGTTTACAGCTACTGCTTCCGGTCATCGGGTGGCAAAATCCATGAAAGTCAGTATGTACAGCTTTCTTCTGGGTGTCTTCTTAGGGAAAGGATGCAGAATATCCACAGCTACACACTGAAATGGAACCTCAATGATGGGGAGTGGCTGGAGAGGGGCCTTGACCTGGTCTTGGGACTTTCCCACCCTCTGGCACACCTCACAAGACCGGACATAGATAGAAACGTCCTTGCCCATCCCCTCTCAGTGGAATGACTTCCCCAAACGGTCCTTGGTCCTTTTCACCCCAGCACGGCCACTAGGATGATCATGGGTTAAGCTCAAGAGCTTTTCCCTATACTTAGCTGGAACTACCAACTGTCTCTGAGGATGTCATTTCTCCTTGTGCCCACCAGAAAGAGTCTCCTTGTATAAAGTTCTCCTTCTATAACAAACCTGGACCTGTTAGAAGAGCTGAGAGGCGGTGGGTCGCTCCGTGCCATCGTCCAAGCTCCCTTGAGTCTCTCATCCACTTCCTGCTCTGCCTGGAACTGTTCCCTTGATGCTGGAGACATTACTTCTTTGCTGGGTTGTGGACTTGGGCTTGGTCCCACTGGAAGTGTTGCAGGTGATGGAGTTGTTTCCCTTGACTGTGAACCGCTCTCCGCTGGTGCACTAGGATGTATTTCAGGCTCCAGTTGAGCCTCTTGCGCCGGTCTAGCCGCTGCTACAGGTGCAGGCTCTGTGGCGTCCTTTGGTGCTGGCTCCCCTGACTCTGGTGGGGTTGCAAGCACGGGCTCTAGTACTGACTGCTCCACAGGTTCCGATCCTTGGGCTGGTTCTGGCTGGGTTCCAGGAACTGGATTTACAACTGCTGCCATAGACTCTTGTCTGGAGTCTCGTTCCACCACCTCTGGCTGGGTTCCTGTAGGAGGTTCAGGAATGGAGTTAGGTGTAGAGGCCTGTTTAGCCTGGCTGCGGGTGACCATCCCCACCCTTTTTGTTAGCCTCACATGGTTGGCTAAGTCTTCTCCCAGCAGCATGGGAAGGGGAAAATCATCATAGACTGCAAAAGTCCATATTCCTGACCAGCCCTTGTACTGGACAGGCAACCTGGCTGTAGGCAAGTTAAAAGAGTTGGCCTTAAAGGGTGGTGCCGTCACTTGAGCCTCTGGGTCGATGAATTTGGAGTCTACCAGGGATTGGTGGATACCTGACACCTGTGCTCCAGTGTCTCTCCACGCAGTAATCTTCCTCCCACCCACACTCACAGTTTCCCTTGGTTCTGGGGGTATTTGCGAGACATTTGGGCCTGAAGGCTCTTGGTGGGACTCTGGGGTGATGACCCGTAGTCGGCTGATGCTCTTGGGGCAGTTGGCCTTCACATGCCCCAGCTTGTTACATTTAAAGCATCACCCAGCTGACTGTGGGCTGGGGCGAGATGGGTGGTTGGAGAGTGGGGTGGTGGGATGAGAGGGCATCTGGGGTCTCCCTGGCTGTGTGGAGGGCTCCTCCTTGCAAGGTGGGGTTTTGGGCTGACCCCGATGGTGGGGTGTCATCTCGGGTTGCCCCTTCTGGTATCTGCACCAACTGCTACTAGCTTTCTTCTTCTCCGCCACCTCCATCCATTTGCTTCCGATCTCCCACACCTCTATTACAGTTTTGGATTTTCCATCTAGGATGTACCTTTCTATTTCCTCAGGAACACCCTCTAAGAACTGCTCCATTTGCATTAGGAAAGACAGATCTTCCAGAGATTTAACACTTGCTCCTGATATCCAGGCATCCCAATGTTTTACAGTGTGGTAGGCGTCAGGAAAATGCCACGTCTGGCTTCCACCTTAGGGCTCTGAACTGCCGAAGGGCATGCTTGGGTGTTAGCCCCATTCTAATTCTGGCCTTTTGTTTAAAAAGGTTGTATTCATTCATGTTCTTCTTTAGGCATTTCAGCTGCCACCTCTGCTAAGGGTCTACTGAGTTGCGGCCTCAGCTCCATACTGATCTATAGGGGTGTTGTACCCAAGGCAAGCCCTTTCGAAATTTTCTAAGAAGGCCTCTGTATCATCGCCTACTTGTATGTGGGGAATTTCTTCGAAAGGGAAGCGGTACCTGGAGGACAGTTAGGGTTACCTGGTGGACCTAGCTTAGCCCTTTCCAGCTCTAAGTGCCTCAGCTCTAACTCCGCCCCCAAGCGCTTCACCTGCATTTCCGCCTCCAAGCGCTTCGCCTCTCTTTCCGCTTCTGCCTCCAAGCGCTTCGCCTGTCTCCTCTCCTCCGCTTCCAACTCCAAGCGCTTCGCCTCTCTTTTGTCCTCCACTTCCAAGCGCATCATCTGTAGGAAGAAATCCCTGTCTTCCACAGTCAGAACTCGGTCTTGGTTAAAGCCATTCTTCCAGCTTGGCACCTGGATCTTGGTCGGAGGAGGGCTGGCCCTTCCCTCCTGGGAAGTTCCCGGTCCCCCATCCCCTCCCTTCATTTCTGTCATGGAGCTGGATGTCTGGGCTTGATCTAGATCTGTCTTCTCCATGGCATGCCGCTTTGGGAAGACTAGTCGCTCTAGAGTTTCCGTGCCTGACCTCAACCTCATGCACAGGCTGCCCTACTCTAGTCTAACTATTTTGTTGCCATGAAGCTAGAAAATATTTTAAAAAATATATAAACTGCTTGTTGGACTCCCTGGCTTTGAAGGCTAATCCTTTGGCATGCCTGTTCCCCCTCAGGCAGCAAAGAAAAAAAAAGAAAAAAAAACTCCCTGGCTTTCAAGCAGCCAAAAGGAAAAATGTGTCCTTTTCAAATCCTGAGGTCTGTGCTTCTGGTTCAAAATGATCCCACCACTCTGCCACCATGTGAAAACTGAATCCCCACTCTGTCACTTCGAGTACAGAAGGTGGGAGCCTGCAAGCATTTTAAAAATTAATACTTGCCACTCCAGGCTTGTATTAAACTCCCAAGGCTACAGCTTTTCTCTGACCTTGGCTTGGTAAATGCTACCACCACCCAAATGCAAAAAAACCCCTTGGACCCAGGAAGGCGCACTTGGGAATTTCTCCCTGTGGGGTTCCCTCAAGCCCTTTCACCACCCCCATCCCACCCCGGGAAGAGCTGAGAAAGAAAACAAAGGAAATTAGCTGTTGCTACCAGCTAATCAAACAACATGCACAAACCTCTTAGGACACCAAAAATCCAATTCTATTCTTAAAAAAGGTAAATTATATTAAAAACAAAAAGGAAGAAAATACATCTGGAACTTTGCCTTTGCAAATTTTAAAAGAGCAATTCCAAAAATTAAGCACCCAAAATAGCTTTCTTGGGGGTTAGCTTAAAGGTTACAAGCAAACAAAAGCATCTGGGGTTAGCATGAATTTTTATACCTGGTTCAAGCCTTACACAGCATTCATGCTTATAGCATTGCTGCTCCATGTTTCCTTCTCCAGAGAACAACAGACAAAGGGAAAGTTTTATTCCCGATTTTAAAAAGTTTTCCCAGGGTCCCTAGCTATGCTGGGGCCCTACGCTCCTTGACCCTTGAGGTGCATTATCAGGGATCTGATTGACTTGAAACATCCCTCTAGAAGGTAAGCTCTGGCCTGAGTAGAGTTGAACAGCACCCCAATGAACTCTATCCTCTGTGCCAGAGTGAGGGTAGTTTTCTCGATATTTCTCAGAAGGCCTAGGGCCTTGAAGTCAACTGGACAAGTCAAATGTTGGACACTACCTGAGCCCTTGACCGACCCTGGACCAACTCTCGACCAGCCATTCATCTAGATAAGGGTAGACTTGCACCCCTAACTTCATCAGGAAGGTTGCTACTACTGCCAGACATTTTGTGAACACCTGCAGAGCTGCAGACAGGCTGAATGGGATGACCGTGAATAGATAGTGCGAGTGTTTCACTACGCATCTGAGGAACGTTTTGTGTCCTTGGTATATTGAATTATGAAAATATAGCAGAACCTCAGAGTTACAAACACCAAAGTTATGAACTGACCAGTCAACCACACACCTCATTTGGAACCAGAAGTACACAGTCAGGGAGCAGCAGAGACAAAAAAAGCAAATACAGTATGGTACTGTGTTAAATGTAAACTACTAAAAAAAATTAAAAAAAAGGGAAAGCAGCATTTTTCTTCTGCATAGTAAAGTTTCAAAGCTGTATTAAGTCAATGTTCAGTTGTAAACTTTTGAAAGAACCATAACATTTTGTACACAGTTACAAATATTTCAGACTTATGAACAACCTCCATTCCCAGGGTGTTCGTAACTCTGAGGTTCTACTGTAGGCATCTCTTAAATCAAGGGCAGCGTACCAATCCCCAGGAACCAGGGAAGGGATAATGGATGCCAGGGTGACCATGTGGAACTTTATTCTCTTGAGATAGTTGTTGAGCTGTTGTTGATGCAGGTCTAAAATTTGTCTGAGACCTCCCTTGGCTTTTAGGATTAGGAAATAATGGGAATAGAACTTCTTTCCTCTTAAATTCTGTGGAACCTTTTCCACAACTTCCACCTGAAGGAGAGATTGAACCTCCTGGGCCAGAAGTTCTTCCTGAGAGGGGTCCCTGAAGAGAGACGGGGAGGGAGGGTGGGAAGGAAGAGTAGAAATAAACTGGAGGGTTTATCCCACAGTCACTGTGCTCAACACCCAAAGGTCCATGGTGATACAGGACCATGCGCTGAAGAAGTGGGAAAGACAGTTTGTAAACAAAGGAGAAACAGGGTCTGGCATCACGGGAACTGGTAAGGTGTCCTTGAGCATCCTGTCAAAAACCTGCTTAGAACCCCTGGATGTCTGGGAGAGGCAGGCATTGACATCAAGGTAGAAGGGGATAGTGGCTATATCTAACCCCTGCTTCTTTTCCTCTGAAAATCCTGACGGGCAGCCAGGGCAGAGTACTGGATGGCTGTTGAGGCCTGTAGTGCTTCCTTGAAGGCACTGGTGTGTACAATCCAAGCAACTTAAGGGATACCCTGGAGTCTTATAACACATGAAACTTCGCATCAGTCTGTTCTGAAAAGAGCAAAGCTCCTTTAAAATGTAGGTTCTGAAGGGTTTGCTGGACTTCCTGCAGGAGTCCTGAGGACTGCAGCCACGAACTTCTGCACATGGCCACTGCCAAAGTCATGAACCTGGCTGCTGAGTCAGCCACATCCAAAGCAGCTTGCAACAAGATCCTCGCCACTGATTTTCCTTCATCCACCAGCGAAGAGAACTCTTACCTAACCTCTTGAGGGAGCAAGTCTTTGAACTTCTGCATGGAGTCCCACATGTTAAAATCAAACCTGCCCAGCAGCACCTCCTGGTTTGCAAGTTTGTGTTGTAACCCCGCAGCAGAATAAATTTTCCTACCAAATCCATTGATTTTGGGGTTGTACCCTGCTGACTCTGTCTTTCTCTCTCATTGTCAGCAGATACCATGGGGATTCGGGGATGGGGGGCAATAGGCATACAGGAACTCATAACCCTGGGCAGGAACAGGGTTCGGCCCTTTTAGATGTGGAGGGAAGGGATGTGAGGGGCTGCCATAAGGTCTTCACAGGGTCCATAATGGCCTCGTTGAGAGGCAAGGCTACTTTTGAACAGGGCCAGCTCCAGGCACCAGCCTGGCAAGCAGGTGCTTAGGGCAGCCACTCCGGAGAGGGGTGGCATGTCCAGCTATTCGGCAGCAATTCAGCGGACGGTCCCTCACTCCCACTGGGAGCCAAGGACCTCTCACCGAATTGTTGCCGCAGATCGCGATCGCGGCTTTTTTTTTTTTTTTTTTTTTTTTTGGCTGCTTGGGGTGGCCAAAACCCTGGAGCCGGCCCTGCTTTTGAAGGGCCCACAGCAGCTAAAATATCAAGTAGGCTATGTGAGGACACTTTCACTACCTCCACATGTATGCCCAGATTTAAGGCCACCCTCTTTAGCAACTTTTGATGAGCTTTATAGTCATCAGGGGGAGGTAGAGGTGACACCCCCTCCTGAGACTGCCTCATCAGGGGAGGAGGTGGAGGCCAGCATTGGCTGTGGAAGCTATTCCTCCCTTTCTGCCTCTGTAGAATCTTGCTGTGCCGGGTCTTGTAGTACAAGACTGGGCTCAGTTCCAGAGTCCAGGCTGGGTGCTGGCTGATGGGATGATGCCACCCCCCTTTCCAAGGCCACTGAATAGGAGCCCTGGAAACTGGGGGAAACCCCCACATGTTCCAAAAGGGCCACAGGACTGGTGTAGGTCCCCAGCGACCTCTTGGTTATGCACTAGATGTTACTCCTCTGCTCATGTCCATGGAAGGGTAGAAATGCCTGGGGGAGTAGCGGAACTCCTCGGACAGGAGGAATGAGACTCCACCTCTGACACAAATGACGATGAATCTTTGTCCAGTGACCATGGTGGTGATGAATATTTGTCCAGTGACCATAGTGGCAGAGACTGCTGTTGAGGTGGAGATGTCCACACTGAAGCAAGCACAGCCAGCTTCCCTTTTGATGGCACCCAAAGGCATGGACCCAAACAATGACCGGAACCAATGGCTTCCTTTCTGACTGCTGGCACTGATAACACCAACTCTTGTACTGTTGGTGATACTGGTACTGACAGCGAGAGAAGGTCTCTGGCAGCGGCCAATGCCTCCAGCGTGATTGGTACCGAGATAGCGTTGGTACCGCGCTGTGCTGCAGATGTAGATGGCTCATCCGGTACCGGACTCAATGGTGCCTGTGTAGTGCTGGAATTAACGGTGCCGACTTCTGCGGTACCAAGACAGAAGAGTGCCCTGGTTAGGTTCCACTCTACTCTGATCCCCATGTCTGGCCATCTTTGGCGACGGGGATTGTTCCTTCTCGGCTGACTGTTTCTTGTGCCTTTTCCTAGGCACTGGGGATGGTGATCGGAGCTCGGACTCTAGTACGGTAGGAGGAGCACTCCTTACCTACACCGAGGCACTCAGTGCTGAGTCTGACTAGTCTGGCTCAGATGGAGGTCTCAGCGCTGCCTCCATGAACAAAAACTTCAGTTTGGCCTCCTGGTCCTTCTTTGTGCAAGGCTTAAAGTCTCTGCAGATCTGGCAACAGTCCCCAAAGTGAGCTTCTCCCAGGCACTTCAGGCAGCTTGAGTGCATGTCACTAAGGGGCATAGCCTTTTTACAGGAGACGCAGGGCTTAAAGGCATGCCACGACACTGGGGAACAGACAAAAACTCTGCTAAGACACAAAGTTACAGAACTTCACTAAAACTGACTACAACTATGTACAGATACAAGAAAAGAAGACCACTGAGAGAGCTTGCCAAAGCAAGGATAGCAGTTCCAGAAACCGTCACGGGCAGTAAGAAGGAACTGAGGGGACATGGGATCATCTGGGTGCTTTATACTAGTGCTATAAGTATGTGGCTGCAGAGGGTGCTAACGGGTACCACCGAAGGAAAAAATTTCCAGCCACTTTGCTCAGGACGCACGTGTACCTTGAGCATAATGCACATGAGCAATCACTCAAAAAACGACTAACATTCCTCTGTTCCCAGTGCTTTCGAACCCAGTACTTTTTCAGTGAGGTAACCTGGGCGTCTATGAGGTTTTGTGCTTAGGGGATTAAAGCACCCAGCTCTCTAACTTCCAGCCAGGGCTCAGGCTCATGCCCTGTGGTGTTGCTGGTTTACTTGTTAATTTAACCCTCTCTTTGCCAAATTCTGCCCATGGTGGAAACTCATTGATTTTAAAGGCAAGAGGGGGCCCATTCAATAATCAAGGCTGATCCCCTGCATCCCATGGGCCATCACTTGCAGCAGAGCTACAGAGTATCATATACAGAGATGCCCACTATGGATTTAAAGACTCCAAGCGATGGAGAATTCACCACACAGCAAGGCCATCTGTATGGTAACAGCAGCTCCCCTCCACTGTGCACCCAGACAGAGGCCAGTGGAAAAGAGCACAGCTTTGTTCCCTTTCTGGAGGCTTTGCTTCTCTCTAAGGTATACTTTATTATTATTATTATTTATTATTAATTTGTATTACTATAGCACCTAGGAACCCCCATCATGGACCAGGACAGCGTTGTGCTAGGTGCTGTATAAACACACAAGAGAGATGGTCCATGCCCCAAAGAGTTCACAGTCTAAATCCAGAAGGAATAATACTTCTTGCTTGTCTGTATCTTCACATTAGAAATTCAGGTCTCATCTGAGGCAGTGTGGTCTAGTGGTGAGGACACTGAACTGAGACTCAGCACACCTGGGGTCTATTTCTAGCTCAGGCACTGCCTGCTGTATGACCATGGGCAAGTCCCTTCCCATCTCTGCCCTCTGCTTCTTCTCACATACTGTGAGCTCTATGTGCATGTGCAGTGCCAGGCATGACAGGGGCCCCAATCTCAGTAAGGATCTGTACAGCACCCAGCATGATGGGCGTCTCCCACTCGGCTGGGACCTCTAAGTGCTACTGTAATAATAACTGTCTAACCTGTTTTTCCAGGAAGACTCTCTGGACAAAGGTAGAACTAGTAGGATGACGACACTAGAGATATTATCATTTACCCATTATTGATATCATGGCAGTACTGAGAGCCCCGAATCAAGATTGAGGCAGAGTCCAGCCAATAACTAGTATGTCAATCGACGTAACACAGCACTTGCACAATTTGAAAGACTCAGAGGTTTGAAGGCCAGAAGGGACTGTTCTGATAGTGCCTCCTGCATGTCCCGGGTAACAGAAACCCACCCAGTGATTTATGCATCCAGCCCAGGTCTGGTGGCTGAGCTACAGCAGAGCTTTTAGAAAGATGTCCAGTCTTGATGAAGAATCCACTCAGTCCCTAGGTCAGTCCCAATGGTTAATTCCCCTCACTGTTAAAAATGTGCATTCATTTCTAATCTGAATTTATCCAGCTTCAGCTTCCAACCATAGGAACTTGTTCTGCCTTTGTCTGTGAGGTCTGCTATCAGAAATCATCTCCCCAGGGTGGTACTTATGGCTGTGATCAAGTCATCTCTTACCTTATATAGTGTCTCTGGTCAGTAAGGAGCTTTATTCCATTCAGTACACATGTACTCTCTCTCTTCTCTCCACTAGAGAGCAGAAATTAACAAGACAGGATTTCAACCCAGTAAGCATCACTTTTAAGTATCACCAAACCATTTTAAAATAAGGCAACTCACTCAGCTCCTCCGATCCTTATCTTAGAAAGGAGACAAAGATGAGACAATTCTATTATAATGGCTGGTCTAGAAAAGGGAGAATAGGAGCTTCTGTTCTCTCTGTCTCCTGATGCAGGGACAAGGGGACATTTGGTGAGAGTGAAAGGTGGGAGATTCAAAACCAATAAAAGGAAATCCTTTTTCACACAACGTGTGATCAGCCTATGGGATTTACTGCCACGGGGTGGTGTTGCAGCTAAGAACTGAGCACAAATCAAACAGGGATTAGATGCTTATAATGATATCAAGAATATACCAAGTACGCATTGTAAGTGAGAAAGAATGTTTGCTTGCATTACAAAACTGTCGTTTTCCCAGATCCTTAGTCCATGTGGACCCCACTCATGGTGCATTCATGCAGGTGAGACACATATGCACCATGAGCAGGATACACATGGACAAAGACTTGAAGAAGGACAATAATTTTGGCAGGGATACTTAAACCTCCTCGCTCAGGGCTTAAGCCAATCTCTAACTATTAGAGATCAGGGTGAGACTAGGCCTAGCTTATACTTAAAATGTAGGTCAACATAGCTACATCACCTAGCTACCATTGCTCTGGGAGGTGATGTTCCTATAGCAATGGAAAACCCTTCCATGGGTGTAGGCTTTGTCTACACTACGGGGCTATGCCAGCATAGCTATAGTGATGTAGTTATACCATTATAGTCCCTGTAGTGTAGACATGGCCCAGCTGTTTGGGGGCAGATTTTCTCACATGTGCTTACTGTGGTGTTCTTGCATCTTCCTCCAAACATTGCCTTGCTTGTCCTGCCCACACGCAGTCGCTATAGATAGATTTTCCTCGGAAGCATTGGGTGTTGGGCACTGTTAGAGCTAGGATAGTAGGCCAGATGGACCTAAGGTCTGATCCAGTCTGGCAACGCCGATGTTCCTACGAGTGCTGGCCTGTGTGAAGTGCCCAGGTAGCCCCATCTCGTAGATACGCGACCTGTCACACGGGCATTCCAATCACTCGCTTACTCACCAGTACGTCTCCGCAGACACAGCGCCATTCACATTCACACAGTAATGGAATCTGATCTGCAAATCAACAAGGTATCAGGAGAGTCAGGACCTCATGCTGGGCACTACACAGATCCCAGCCGAGACTGGGACCCACTCCGGGTTGGCCTCTGCACAGACTGCAACTGAGATCAGGGCCACCATCGTGCTGGGCACCACACAGACTCTGACTGAGATTAGGACCCCTGTTGTGCTGCCTATTGCTCTGCCCACTCACCTGACTGACATGCTAAGCATAGACAAGGTTGGGCGCTCCCTAGCTGTGTGGGCTTCAGCAATATGAGTTGCCTACACAGGGGAGCAAAAGCATTCCTTAGGCACACTTGCTGCCCTGTGTGGGCATGTGGAACCCTGCATGTCTTAGACCAGCTCCAAGCAGGGCCAGGCAGCCTATCGCGTATCCCCCACTTCCCGTTGCCTTCTTGCAGCCAGGCCTCGTAGAGAGGTTTATGAGTCTGCTACAGCCTTTTGGCACTAGGAACTGGATCCTTCAGCTCAAGAAGCAGTGGTTCAGTTCCTGCTTGCAAATCACAAAGTACAGGATTCAATTCCTGCTGCTGCCAGCCCATCTAGGGAAGGGCAAAAGATCTGTGTTTGAGGGAAGGAGAACCCAAGTCAGGGCGGTGCCAGTCACAAAAACTGGCGTAGACACCTGTGCAAAAGAGAGGAGTCTAGCGCAGAGACCCAGTGGATAAGCTGGGGTACTGTTGTCTGGGAAAAGGTAACACCATGGAAGGGGATAATGATGGGCTATAATACAAGAGCTTGTAGGAGGATTCATCCCGACAGAGTAATGAACAACAATTAAACCAGCTGAAATGACAAAGCCAAAGGGGTGTTGCCCAATAGATAGGCACTGGGGCAAGTTCTGTGGGAGTAACTGTGTGGGAGCTGATGGAGCTGTGCCAGGGAATGTAAATTGGCCCAGGGATTACATGTATGCTGCAAGAAGTAATTAAAACAGGCCCTGATTGTTGGGCGGGGAAAAGGGAGCTTTAAATCCCAGCTGTGCTACTTGTACTCTGGGGCTGTGCAACCCGGCCCCCGGAAGTTAAGAATAACCCCAGGGCTGCTCTGCTTCCTGGAATACCCATTGTACAATGTGGTCCAGCCACATCCCCACTACTCCGGGAGGTTGGGCTGAAGGTGAGCCCTCATGCCAGTCAGGGGAGCCCTTTGCTCAGAGGAGACTTTCAGGGGAATATTTCCCCCCAGGGCAGCGCAAAGGGGCCTTAGTGTCATTGCAAACCAGGTGGCGTTACCTTTGGGTGCACCAAGCTGATCTTGTGTATGAACTGTTTTACTGCCAGACAGTCCATCATCAGAACCCCAGGCCTTTCATGGAGCTGAGAATAAAATAAAGAAGCTGATTTTCCATGCCCTAAAATACAGCCATGGCTTTGACTGCTGCTTGCAAGGTCGCTGCAAAACCGCTAGGGACAGAAACGGGATCACCTCATGGGAGAACCGAAATAAGAGAGACATCATCATTGGCGGGCAAAATAAACTTCCTAACTAATAATAGGGCTCAATTCTCCCTGTGTCTGAACTCTGTGGAACCAGGCCGGCACTGAGTCAGGGAACCATAATCAGCTCCATGATCCAGAGCCAGCCCAGCCCCAGCATCAGTTAGAGCCACCAAGAGACAGATAGATCTAACATATGCCAGTGGCGTGTCAGCATACTGCCAATCAGATCCATGGTGTCTCTAGCCTGCCCCCGATGCCAGGGTTGGCTGGCATGTTGATGGCTTGGTTTATGCTGACAGAGTTATGGCCAGAATCCGTCCACCTAAATGGTATAAAGAGGCTGGATCAGGAACTAGAATCTGGCCCTTAGTCTTGAATTCGGTGTCTTCAAGAGCAGCCGAGGCTGTGCTAGAAAGAGTCACATACATATGGGTCAGTGCTCTCAGATGGGTGCCTGAAGTCGGGTACTCATGGCCTGATTTGTGTGCACCCACAACTCCCACCAATGACAGCAGGGGCTGCAAGCGCCAAATGCCACAAGAAATCAGTCCGCTCTATTTATATTTAGGGACCTAAATAAATGGCCTAGATTCCAGAACAGCTGCACTCCGGCGCCTTGCGACTTTGGAGAGTTTGGTTGTGGGGTGTATTGTGGGGGTCCCAGTCCCCATCCTAGCTCCATTGTCACACACAGTCATCAGCCTGAGATTACCTCTGCTAGAAAGTGATTATTTGCTTCAGGAAAGATGTTATTTGTACTATGGTAACACTTTGAGGGCCCAACTGAGATCGGCGGCCCATTACTCCGGGCCCTGAAGATAATCTCAACTGAGATTGTTGGGGTCTGTGTGTGTGGTGCCCAGCCTGATGGGGACCTCGATCTTGGTTGGGGTCTGTAGGTGTTACCTTAATACAAATACTTGGCTTGTCTTTAATCTCTGGGGGTCCAATCCTGCAGGGTGTGGCATGCTATCAGCTTCCACTAGAGTCAAGCCAAGGGTATTCGGCATCTCCCAGGAGGCGCTCAGCACCTGGCAAGGTCAGGCCTCAAGTTGGATGCCACGTGATACTTGGAAGTGACTTTGAGAAGTATGACCAAGTGAGCAGGAAAGTCAAACCTCGAAGGCCAGCTGGAATGCGGTAGAATCCAGGGGTTCGTGGCTACATCCACCTGCCGGCCAAGGCCTGGTCCAGGGCACAGAGAACTCAGCCAGCATCCCGTCCATTGCTGCACAAGGGAGAGATTCTGGGTCACATGTGCCAGAACGAACTAGTTCAATCTGAAACTTCATGCTACCGAAACCAATTAAAAGCACTGACTCCCATAGAGGCAGAGTGGTGCTTTAGTGAGCAGGGCACGAGCCAAGACGCCTGGGTTCTATTCCCAGCTGTCACTGTCTTCCTGTGTGACCTTGGGCAAGTCCTTGCCCCCTCAGTGCTTCTGTTTCCCCTCACACCCTGTGTCTGTTCAGCCTATGAGCTCTTTGGGACAGGGCCTGTCTCTCACTAGGTGTCTGTGCAGCACCTAGCCCAGTGGAGCCCGATTGTACTGGGAGTGCCACAGACACACAGGGGCAGATAGTCCTTGCCTGGAAAAGCTTACAAGCTAACTTGACACATGGTGGGTGGGGACACAGAGAGGGAACAGACTTGCCCAGGGTCACACCGCAGGTTGGTAATAGAACCCAGGTGTCCTGATGCCCAATCTTGTGCCCTATGAACATCAAGATCTCACAATAAATTGGGAATAGAGACACTTTAGCTTCCGGGCACAAGCCAAACTCTAAAGCAGGGTTTCTCAATCCATGGGTCACGACACAAAATTGGGTCACCAGAATACATCAAAGAGTTGCGGGGCTAGCTGGGCTCAGCTCCTCAAGCTGGGCATTGCGAATTGATGCACAGGATCATCACGCCGCTCAGGTTGGCCCAGCCACTCCTCCGTCATGATGATGGGGGGGCCAACTGGCCGGGCCAAATTTAAGTGAGTTGTGCTGCGATCCCAGGTGCTAGATTGCAATGCCATTCACACAAATTTGAGCCAGCCAGATGGGGGGGCAGGCCAAACCTGAGCAGCGCTGTGACCCTGGAGGTTACAAAGCCCAGAGGAGGAAGCCAAGTCCAGCCAGCCCTGTGCGTCAGAAGCTGGGAGGGAGTGGCTGATGTCCTGTTCTCTGGTAAGCACCAGCCCCACTATGAACTCCCACCCTGCATTCGGGCTACACCCCATCTTTCTTACTCCCTGTTCTGCCCCTCAACTCAGAGCCTCTGATGTACCTCTTTCGCACAGCAGGGCAAATCCTCATCTGTCATATCACTCATTCTGGACTCCAGGCCCCCAGATCTTCCCCCAATGCACCCCCAGCCCCTTCTGTCACCAAATTCCCTATCCCTTTACCCTTGTATTCTATGCCCATGCTCCCCAAAAACCCCAACTTCTTCCTCACTACACCCTTAGGCTTCCCCATTTCACCTCCAGGCCCCCAAATTCCCCATACCCTCTTTCCCTCATGGGCTGTGGCGAGGCAGTATTTGTTTTTTGGGGGGGGGTGTGTCTCAGCTCACTGCCCCTCCTGCCCAGTTGCCAGTGAGGGCATCTTGGGGGGGCATGGGGGGGGTCATGACAGGCCTCAAAGTTTTACAAATGGGCCCTGAGCAGTTGAGAACCAGTGTTCTAGGTCAGTGGTCTCCAAACTTTTTTGATCGCGCACCCCCATCAATAAAAAAATTTTGAGCACGCAACCCCTGCCATGCCGCAGGGTTGGCTCTACCATTTTTGCTGCCCCAAGCCAAAAAAAGGAAAAAGAAAAAAGCCGCTTGGACTCCCGCCTGAACTGCCGAAGCGGCGCTGCTCCGGCGACACTCCTCCTGCCACGCACCCCAAAGGATCCTCTTGCGCACCCAACTTTGGAGACCACTGTTCTAGGTGATTAAACTTTCCCCTATGTACAGGTGACTCCAGAACAGCCCATTTTGTGGTTCCTCACCATACCCTGAAGCATGTGGTAGGGGGCCGCAGAGACATAAAACCAAAAGAACCTTGGTCTGATCCAGTCTGGCAGTCCCATTGTCCCTTCTGTAATGCTCCCATTGAGTGTGGAAAGCCATGATTTCACCAGCAAGGAAGGGGTTAATTCCCACTGAGGGCTCTTGATTTAGCCAGACAAGATCCAATGGCTGGGAGTTGCAGTCAGCAGAACTCAGAGTACAAAGAAGGAACATATTTTAACAGAGAGGAGGATCAGCCACTAGAACAGCTTCCCCAGGATTTGCCAAGGGTCTATGGAGACAGATTTGAGGGTTTTGTTTTGTTTTTACCTTTCCAGATCTGCTCATTGAGGATTTTAGAGCAAAAATTCCCTGCTGCAGCAACTGTAGGAAGAAAATACAAGGCAGGTGTTAAACCCAAAGGAACAACACAGACAGCAGAATCCTCATTATGTTTCACTCTACTCACTAGTGGTCGTGCACCGGAGCTGGCTTGCGCCATGCGTAGAATCACTGAGATCAAAGGAAACCAGCACTATCCCTTCCAGGGCTAATCCTTTCAGCTGCCTTTCTTCCTCACTCTCAAGGCAAATTATGAGATATTCTAAAATCTGAAATGGTAGGAACCGTGAAAAAGAGATTGGCCCCTCTGGGAAAGCACAAGAGCAGGAACCGACCCCGGAGAAGTGCAGCTCATCTCTGAAAAGCGGCAAAGCCAAAACGCCCAAAGAGATGCCAGAGTCAGAGCTGCTGGACACAGGGCTAGCAGATGTGGTGTATTGAAAACCGTGTTAAAATTGTGATCTATCACTTTAAACTTTTAGGGGGGCTCCTGGTCTTGCTTCCAGACAAGGGACTCTGTAGGAAAGCATATGATCTGGGCCTAGTGCAGACTGAGTCAGTTCTGATACAAGCAAGACTGCAGCAAGATGGGGTGAGTTGTGCCTCTCTGTATTAGGCTGCAGCCTGCTTTTTCTGTCCCTGCATTTGGGATCATGTCTGTTATCATTCTGAACTCAAAAAAATAGCATAGTGTGATGCAATGTTCCAGCAACAGTATTTATGGTTGTGACTAACTTCCCTGTGTGTATGCCAGAAACATAACAGTAGGGAGCTCCTGGGTTACTGAGGCCAGTCCCCTGCCATTGCAGGCAACTCTGTTCCAGAATCCATGTTAAAACTGAGTGATTGGCCCAATCCTCCTGTTAGAAAGCTGTTCCAGACCCGGGGCCGGCTCTGGCTTTTTTGCCGCCCCCCCGAAAAATCGGGGCGGCCAGAACGGCAAAGCAAAAAAAAAAAAAAAACTGCGGGGCAGCCGGAGCCAGGGTGCAGGGGGACTCCCTGCGCTGCAGACGTGCCCCGGCTATCGGGGGGGAGGGGGGAGGGAGTGGGGGGAGAGAGAGAAGGGGGGCAGCCAGGGCTTCAGCGGGGCGCTTGCCACGTGGCCCCAACCACTGCACTGCTCCAGTCGGTGGGGAGGGAACAATGCGGGCTGCCCTGCCGGGCTTGCTACAGACCTGGCACTGGCTGGGGCAGACAGAGTGCGCAGCCCGCTCCCAGCAGGGCGCTCCCCTCCTCCGCGCCACCGCCCCCTACAGGGCGGCCGGATCAGCAAACAAAACAAAAAGACAAACAAAAAAACCCTCACAAAAAACAACAACAACAACAACAAAAAGCGGCTGTGCCGCCCTAGGATTGGGCGGAATGCTGCACCGTAGAATCTGCCGCCCCAAGCACGAGCTTGCTCAGCTGGTGCCTGGAGCCGACCCTGTCCAGACCCTCAATCCTCTGCCGGTTGGAAACCACCTCTTTTCCAGCCGACATTGATTCCTGGCCAGTTTATCTCCATTTGTTCTTGTGCTAATGGTGTCCTTGAGCTTCAGCAGCTCTTCTCCCTCCCTGGGCCCCTCCCCGCAATGTATTCAGAGAGAGAGAGCAATCAGATCCCCTCTCGGCCTTTGTTTTGCCAGGCTAGACAAGACTAACTCTTAAGTTTCCACTTGTAAGACAGGCTCTTCGTTCCTCTGATCCATGAGGAGTTGAGTGACCATTGCTATTTGTCTCACTAGCATCTCCAGGCCCCAGTGGAAAGCAGAGCCCAGTTGTGCTAGGCACTGTACAAACACACACTAAGGTCCTGCATCCACACAAAAGTTGCCCTGCTTTAACTCTCTTGGTCTGGGTAAAGCATTACAACCTGCCTAGTTTGGATGCAGCCAGCCAGGGTAAATGTGTTTATACCAAGATAGCTCACAAGGGGAATAAGCTATAACGAGATAAAGCACCTTTATCCCAATATAATTGCATTGCAGTAGGGGGCTGTCCTAGTATAACTATACTGTAACAAAAGCCCATCCCTGACCAAAATAATTATACTGATACAATAAACGTATGTGTGGAGCAGTCTACAGGCCAAGCCTCCAAGAGCTCAGTCTAAATAGACACAGGGTGAGAGGGGAAACAGTGACAACAAGAGGGGAATGAACTTGCCCAAGGTCAGTGACAGAGCTGGGAATAGAACCAAGGAGTCCTGACTCCCAGCCTTCCCCTATGACCACTAGATCCTACTCCCTTCCCAGAACTGGGATAGAACCCAGGAATCCAACTCCCAGCTTCCCCTGCTCTAGCCCACTAGACCCCACTCCCCACCCAGAGCCTGGCCTAGAAGCCAGGAGTCCTGGTTGCCAGTTTCTCTGTGTCCTAGCCAGAGGGCCATGCTGCCTCCTGCTATTGACTTTCAACACCTTATTCCTTCACAAACATCTCCTGTTCCCCTTTGATGCTAGCGCCACATGTAGGGTTGTAAACCCCTTGGGGCAGGGACTGAGCCACGCACTGCCTGTGGCGTTGCAGACCAATGCTGCATGCCCATAATCCTGTAGATGGACTGGAAAATCCACATCAATCCACACAGGGCTGGGAAAGGGAGAAAGTCCTTATTAACAAACAAAAGTTCTCTGTCACACAAGAGGCAGCTGGGGAGGAAAATACAGGCCAAGCTTATTGGGTAGAAGTCTCCTCTCTTCCCCTACCTCCTACCCCAGACTCTGCTGCTGCATAATCCCCTGCAGCAGGATGGAAAGTGGATTAAGATCTCTCATGGCAGGTCCCCCTCTGCCAGTGTCACAAACAATCTCCCTCTTCGGGAAGATGCCACAGCCAGCAGGAGGTTGCAAAACACCCACCTTGATTCGACTAGATCTGCCGTATTAACCCTTTGGCAACTGGCTCAGCCTGGAAGGGCCAGTTCTTGAGCCTTTAAACATGAAGGATGTAGGGTTTGAGTTGTGGGGGGCCACGCAGGGTTTCAGAGCTGAAGGCCTGGAGTTTGGTGAGCTGTGGTGCAAGGAAGGAGTTCTCTCAGCTGGGGTAACACTATGGCAGAGTTCATGTGATCTCAGTAACTATAATAACCTTCCTCTGACCCACCCCACCTCATCAGGAAGAGCCGGTGCTGCCTATCCTTGGCTCAAGCTCTGCTGGTTACCTCTATGAGGCCACAGTTTCATAACCTCCTCTACTCCCACTGGGCCTCTCTTTTCCCTTCCAACAACCTCTTAGATTTCCAATCCCGGGACAACATTCCTACTGAGGTCAATGGACCCAGAGAAAGGAATGTGGACAGGTGTGAATCCTTGCAGAGAGGTACGGAAGCAGCTTTACAACCACTGACCTGTTGACATCTTGTAGGCCTTACTTAGGGAGAAGGGCTGGGAACTCAGAAAGGGATCTCCCCCTGCTCAGAAAGGAGGAAGACAGACAGCAGCTGTTTCCTTGGCTCTCATTAGAGACCTCAGGATGGGCATGTAATAAATTGTGGCCACGTGCATATAGACACCACAGTGATCAGACCCAGATGCTCAGGCTAGGTCTACACTACCCGCCTGAATCGGTGGGTAGAAATCGACCTCTCGGGGATCGATTGGAACGCGACAATCGATCCCCAAATCGACGCTCTTACTCCACCAGCGGAGGTGGGAGTAAGCACCGTCGACGGGAAGCTGCAGAGGTCGATTTTGCCGCCGTCCCTACAGCGGGGTAAGTCGGCTGCGATACGTCAAATTCAGCTACGCTATTCGCGTAGTTGAATTTGCGTATCTTAAATCGACTCTCTCCCCCCCCCCCCCCATAGAGAAGACCTGCCCTCAGTCACAAAAGCAGAGACTCCCTGGAACTAGCTCAGCCGGCTCTGAGCAGTTGCTCAGTTGCTGCTTGAGGTATGAGCACACACACATGCTGAGCCAGTGCAACGTACGTGTATCCCCAGGCTGATGACACACAGATCTGTAGACCCTAGGAGAGAGAACACAGCACTAGCAGCCTATTGCTACAGACCTCCTCATGATAGTATCTCAACCATTAATGGAACTGATCTTCCCCCACCCTTGGGAGGCAAGAAGATATCCTCTCCATTTTACAGAGGAGGAAGCAAGGCACAAAGGTCGCATATGGCATCCACAGCTAAGTCAGGAACAGAATCCAGACCTAAACCAGTGTGCTATTTACTGAACACTTTTCCTAGCTGCAGAGGCACCCCCTCTGCTATATGCATCCAACTCCGTATGACACTGCTAGCCTGCACAGCAGTACCTCATAGGTTGCAGATACTTGCTAAAGCCCTGGATAGTCCATGAAAGAGCATCATCCCTACCTCTCCACCTGCAAAGGTCCATGCAGCATGAACACACACGCACATGTGCACACACAGCTATTAATGCAGGAAACCTACACCTCACTTTCATGATTCTGCATTTCTGAGGCTCATAACTTACAAGAGCACCAGGGAAAGAAAACTACAGGCTCTTTATTTAAGGAAAGAAGCATGGACCAGTGGCTCAGGCACAGGCCTAAGACTTAGGACACCGGGATTATATCAGAAGGGGTACATCAGAAGCAGGAAGCTTACTAATCAACCAGTGGGGCCACTGGACGATCGAGATGCTAAAGGAGCACTCAAGGATGATAAGGCCATTGTGAAGAAACTAAATGAATTATTTGCATCGGTCTTCATGGCTGAGGTTGTGAGGGAGATTCCCAAACCTGAGCCATTCTTTTTAAGTGACAAATCTGAGGAACTGTCCCAGATTGAGATGTCATTAGAGGAGGTTTTGGAACAAATTGATAAACTAAACAGGAATAAGTCATCAGGATCAGATGGTATTCACCCAAGAGTTCTGAAGGAACTCCAATGTGAAATTGCAGAACTACTAATAGTAGTCTGTAACCTATCATTTAAATCAGCTTCTGTACCAAATGACTGGAGGACAGCTAATGTGAGGCCAGTTTTTAAAAATGCTCCAGAGGTGATCCTGGTAATTACAGGACAGTAAGCCTCACTTCAGTACCAGGCAAACTGGTTGAAACTATAGTAAAGAACAAAACTGTCAGACACATAGATTAACATAATTTGTTGGGGAAGAGTCAACATTTGTAAAGGGAAATCATGCCTCACCAATCTACTAGAATTCTTTGAGGGGATCAACAAGCATGTGGACAAAGGGGATCCAGTGGATATAGTGTACTTAGATTTTAAGAAAGCCTGTGACAAGGTCCCTCACGAAAGGCTCTTAAGCAAAGTAAGCTGTCATGGGATAAGAGGGAAGGCCCTCTCATGAATTGGTAACTGGTTAAAGATAGGAAACAAAGGATAGGAATAAATAGTCAGTTTTCAGAATGGAGAGAGGTAAATAGTGGTGTCCCCCAGGGGTCTGTACTGGGACCAGTCCTATTCAACATATTCATAAATGATCTGGAAAAAGGGATAAACAATGAGGTGGCAAAATTTGCAGATGATACAAAACTACTCAAGATAGTTCAGTCCCAGGCAGACTGCGAAGAGCTATAAAAGGATCTCTCAAAACTGGGTGACTGGGCAACAAAATGGCAGATGAAATTCAATGTTGATAAATGCAAAGTAATGCACATCGGAAAACATAATCCCAACTATACATATAAAATGATGGGGTCTAAAGTAAATAAGGAAGTGTTATTTACTCCATCACATAACACAAGAACTAGGGGTCACCAAATGAAATTAATAAGCAGCAAGTTTAAAACAAACAAAAGGAAGTATTTCTTCACACAATGCACAGTCAGTCTGTGGAACTCTTTGCCAGAGGATGTTGTGAATGCCAACATTATAACAGGGTTAAAAAAAATAACTAGATAAGTTCATGGAGGATAGTTCCATCAATGGCTATTAGCCAGGAAGGACAGGGATGGTGTCTCTAACCTCTGTTTGCCAGAAGATGGGAATGGGCAACAGGGGATGGATCAATTGATGATTACCTGTTCTGTTCATTCCCTCTGGGGCACCTGGATTGGCCATTGTCGGAAGACAGGATACTGGGCTAGATGGATCATTGGTCTGACCCAGGATGGTTGTTCTTATGTTCTTATGTTACCCCAGATCTGCTGCTGACCGTGGGCAAGTTCACACTTGATGCTTGTTTCCGCTCCTATCTGTTGTTCTTCTAGACTGTAAACTCTTTGGAGATAAGGACTCTCTCTCTCACTAAATGGCTATACCATGCCTAGCCCAATGGCATCCTGATCTCAGCTGGGATGTCTAAGAGCTACTGTCACGTTAATAATAATAAACTGGAGAGTTTTCTATGTCCCTTGTTGCTTTGCGAAGCTGTTGCACCAGCACAGTCCTCCATTCTGGAAGCTGCCACCTCTACATCAGCCTCAGGATGAGTGTTATGGTCTGTCCAGGCCTCTGTAATGTTTGTTTTACTAATGATCTCGGATGCCTTAATGTTTGACATGCTGAGCTTAAGACACCTGATTTTTCAGAAAGCCCTGAGCACTTCTCTAGATGGCTAAGGTAGTTCTACGGCTCCATCACCAAAATATCTGAACACATCGCCTCAGGTATGTGGAAAAACATAAGAATCAGAGATTTTTGATACCACATGATTTTTATGGAGGGAATTTATGTCAGTAACCCCTCATTCACATGACCCCAAATTGGGACCACTAACCAAATCCTAGGCACTCATGAGGAACAGAAAATTTCAAGACAACCCAAATAAGCATGTGGATTTTAAAGCACTTAGAAAAGTTGTCTGTTAAAAACAAAACAACAAAACAAAAAAGCAGCCAGTGAGTGTATAATGTCCAGCCTGGCCAGGCCGAAGGAGACTGGACGGGTCAGTGGGCCATGTCATGGTCACCATCAAGGCCAGTGAGCCAGAGGATGATGGTGCAGTAAAGCAGGGCACAGATTGGGGGGTGGAGGAGGGGGGATGGATTTAGGTGGCTAGGGCAGTGAGGCTAGTAACAAGGGCCTGGGGGGGTGATGTGTGAGTAGGAGGGTAACTGCTCACAGGGGTGATGGAGTTGTGTGTGCTGGGGGGGGTGCAGGTTGAGGTCCAGTGGTGGAGAGGAATGGGAGACCTTTCTAGATCCTAATACCAGAGAAGATATACCCCCCCACACACGCACACAGAGAGGGAGGCCTATACTAGGGACCTGCCCTCAAAGCCAATGGGAGAAATGCCTCCACCCCCTGGCACCCTCCTCACACCCCATCCCCCAAAGTGACATCCCTGACCCCCACTGATCCCCCGTGTCCCCAGCAACCTAACTGATCCCCTCATTCCCACAGCTGAGTCCCCAAAGGACCCATCCACCCCCAGCGCCCCCGCCTGACCCTCTCAACTTAGCCTCACATCACTCCCCCCCTGCCCGCACCGTGCGCGTATCCGCTCCCTCCATTACGCCGTCTCGTCCTAGTAACGCTCATTCCCGCCCAAGGGAGCCGCGGGAGCGCGCGCCGATCATCTCCTTCCGCGCGGGAGCGCGCGCCGACAGTCCTACGCCTCCAACTGTCTCGCAGCCCCCCGCCGCCCTCCGGTCCAGCCATCCAGGTCTGACCCCCCTCCCCCCCATCCAGAGACAGCTTCCCAGTCCCAGCCGTGTCCCCTCGCAGACAGCTCCGACCCCTCCTGAAAACCCCATAGCCAGACCCCTCGCAGACAGCCCTCGCCCCCCTAAACCCCAGATCCAACCATCCAGGACTGATCACCTGGCCTCATCCAGCGCCTGCTCCCCCCACATCCAGCTCCCTCGCTGAATCCCCCCCATCCCAGCCCTTCACTGAACCCCCATGTCCCAGCCCTCAGCTACCCCCCAGTCTTGCTCCCATACTTCACAGTCTGCAGGACCAACCCCCAATTTATTCTACTCCAGACCCTAACTCCCAGCTCTACCCCCAGACCCAATAACACACACCCCCGGCTCGACACGCACACACATTCCTTCCCCCCCCCCCCCAAATTGGCCCAACCCTCCCTGCTTTCCAAGGGTAATAGAGATGGGGGGGGGACAGGTCTGAAGTAGCTGGGATAGGGTTGGCACTGGGGTGGGAGGTTGCTGCTGGGATGTTACAGGAGGGGTTTACCCCTGCACTGAGCATGAGGGATACTTAGCTCTTATATACTGTTTTATAAAGGAGGCAGTATCATTAGCCTCACTTTACAGACGGTGAAACTGAGGCACCGGGAGGGGAAGTGACTTGTCTAAGATCACCGAGCAGACCAGTGGCCAACCCAAGGCTCCCAAATGTCAGTCCAGTGCCCTATCCCAATACTGGTGTTGGGTATTTGGGAGGGAAGGTTAGCACTGGGGTGAGTGGGAGGTAACTGGGAGTTGGGATAGGGGGTTCTCCTAGCATGGAAGTAAGGGAGCTGGGAGGGGGAAAGCCAGGCAGAGGGGGCTGAGCCTGAAGGAGGAGGGATTGGCTGTGGGGCTTGTGAGTGCAGTGGGAGAGGGCTGGGTGCAGGGGTGGGGGTGGCTTGGCCTGCTCCTTCCTCACCATGCTGCCTCCATCCAAAAGGCTCAATTTAGTAACAGGCAGACGGAGCTGCCTGCAGCAGATCACATAACACGCTGTGCTGCAAACCCTTGTTCACTCCCACCAGCTCCCATCTGCAGCCCACCGCACTAGCCCATGCCGTGCCATGGCTTCCTCAGGACTCTGGGCCCTGGATTATGAGGTCTATGGGGACGTACAAGGTAAGTGTGTTGCATTTTGCACTGTTGCCCGGCTGCACTGACTTTGTTGCAAATGGAGAGGATCATTCTCCTGCTGGCTCTAGCCAGGGATGCTGCAAATAACCCATGAAAGGAGAGTAAATCTCACTACAGCAGGACAGCTGCTACCATGCAGCAGGGCTGGGAGGGTTTCAGTGAGCCCCAACTGAGCTGATTAAACCAGTTCCCCAGGGATAGGGAACAGGGAGCAATTCCAGACATGTCATCTTGAGCGATGTTTTGTAGAGATATTTCTCAGCATGGGAGTGAGGTTGTCTCCCTCTGTCCAGCTCTGGGCAGACCTCACCTGGGCTACTATTCTGAGATTGGGGCCCCTCAGTAGAAGAAAACAGAGATTTCATCCATTGCACATTGTAAAACCCCTCAATAAAGCTCTTTCAGGCAGGAAGGAGTGGCGTCTAGTGGGTTGAAGCAGGAGCGCAGGGGCTAAGAGTCAGGATTTCTGGGTTCTAGACCCAGCTCTTGGGAAAGGAGCAGGGTCTAGTGGTTAGAGCAGGGGAGATTGGAGTCAGGACTCCTGGGTTCTATTCTTTGCTCTGGGAGGGAGAAAAGTGTCATGACTGAATCACAGGATTGGTAGTCCAGATTCTAGCGTTTTCTTCCTAGCTCTGCCACTGATTTGGTGGGCAGCCTTTGGCACCTCACTGTGCTTCACTGATACGTTGGATGCTGTGAGTCCATTCATGTCTTAGCCGGATGCAGGAAACACTGTGTGAGGTTCTGGGACCTGGGTGCTGTAGGCGGTCCAACTGAATGATCACAATAGTCACTCCTGGCCTCAGAACTGATGGAGTTTTCTTTACACCCGGACTGAGCCTTAGTGTAAATTAGATGATGCCAGGGCCTAGTGCAGAGGTAGGCAAACTACGGCCCCTGGGACCTTCCTGCCTGGCCCCTGAGCTCCTGCCCAGGAGGCTAGCCCCCGGCCCCTCACCTCCTGTTCCCCCTCCTCCGCAGCCTCAGTTCACCCCGCTGCAATGCTCTGGGCAGCGGGCTGCAAGCTCCTGGGGCAGCGCAGCTGCAGAGCCGGGGCCTGACCCGGTACTCTGTGCTGCACGGTGGCGTGGCTGGCTCCAACCGGGCGGTGTGGCTGTAGCGTTGCCAGCCACCAGTGCTCCAGGCAGCATGGTAAGGGGGCAGGGAGCAGGGGAGGTTGGATAGAGGGCAGAGGAGTTCGGGGTGGTTGTCAGGGGGCGGGGGTGTGGATAGGGGTTGGAGCAGTCAGAGGGTGGGGAACATGGGGGCAGGGGTTCCAGGGGGGCAGTCAGGAAGGGGTGGTTGGATAGGGTGGCGTGGGGCAGTCAGGGTCGGGGATTCTGGGGGCTGTCAGGGGACAGGGAACGGGGGTGTTGGATGGGGCAGGAGTCCCGGGGGACCATCAGGGGGTGAGAAGCAGGAGGGGTCGGATAGGGGGCAGGGCCGGACCACGCCTGGCTGTTTGGGGAGGCACAGCCTCCGCTAACTGGCCCTCCATACAATTTTGGAAACCCGATGCAACCCTCAGGCCAAAAAGTTTGCCTGCCCCTGGCCTACCATTCATACCTCAGATGCTGAAGTAAATTTCACATGCTGTGGAGTTGTGGGCTCATTGGGCACCTTTGGAACTCATTGCCACAGGAGCTAAAGCACTGAGCAGAAGCCAAACAAGGATAGGATGTTCCTGTGGATAACAGGAATATCCAGAGTTAGAGCAGTAAATCTTACAAACCAAACAAGGCTGTGGCAAGGACAGACACCATCATACTCCAGGGCATGAGCTAATGAAGGGTCAGGCGGGGACTTCCCCAGGAGGTAGGTTATTTCAGCACGGCAGGGTTTTCTGCACTTTCCTCTGAGTAGCTGGTGCTGGCCAGTGCCAGGATCCCAGGATAGATGGTTCCTGGCCTGGTCCAAGCTGGCGATTCCTACATGATTAAGAAGCAGAGCTGGCATTTAATGCCCAGCATTTGCTGTCTATTTGCAACTGACTCATCTTTTCTTTCTTCCCGCCAGGTGTCTTCTTTAGAAAGGTAAGGGGGGGGGGGGTGTAAGCGGGCATGGGGGGAGCCAGCTTTTAGAGCACAGCCCATCGGAGGGGACAGCATGCTGGGTCGCATGGCACTGTCTCTTGACTCCCAAATGCCCCTAGTCCAGACTCTCCTTCCCAAGCCAGGGTGAGGCAGCTGCAGGCAGGGAGGAGGAGCCAACCTAGTTGGATGCCCTAAGGGCCTGTGTTACCAAACAGGAGCTGCTATCAGGGCCTCCAGGCCAGCAGTAATATTGGAGATGGTAGCCAACATCTGGAGCTGCTTGCTGGAGAGGACGGTCCAAGGCAGAAGGGGACCAGATGAAGTCTTGGGCCTGCAGATGCAGGGGGCAGTTTAGAGGAGAAAGGTCTCTGGTGACAGAGCATCATGTGCAGGGAGAGGAGAACTCCCTGACTTATCAGCATGCGCACCTCGATGGCCAGCAACCCACGCTACGAGAAGTTTTGAAAGGCCCCGGTGTAGTTTCTCAGGAGCTTAGTGCAGTGAAAACAAGTGCTGGACCTCCCTCCGCCGGCTACCTTGCCTCCCCCTGGGCACTGAGTTTGGCTGGTGCAGACCTCCCTTGGAAAGACTTTTTCATTCAGTGCATGGTTAGACTATGGAACTCACTGCTACTTGATCTTATTGAAGTCTAGAGCTGAGCAGGGTTCACAAAAGGACTGGCCATGTGTAATGAGAACATCCAGAGTTAATATAGTAAATACTAACTAAGAGACAAGAGTCGGAGAGAGATTTAAACCCACATGCTTCAGGGCATGAGCCAATTTATAACTATTGGGGTCAGGAAGGAATTTCCCCTGGGAACAGAGATCTTGCAGCTTCCTCAGAGCCGCAGGGACTGGGCTGCTGCTGGAGATGGGATACTGGGCAACATGGGCCCCTGTTATGATCCAATCCTATGCAGTCATTTGCTGCACCCCTATCAAACAGTGAAGAGTCTCTTTCAATCTATCACCTTCCATCTCTTTTTCAAAATATTAATGATAATAAATAGCATTTTGGATGAGATGCCAGGTTAAGGAAGGAAGGTTTTTGAGCCATTTACCATTTTAAAAAAACCCATATGTGTGGTGGTGGCGCAAATATGGGGAAAGGGAATTATTCTAATCTGTGTACACAACGAAGCAAATCTCTAATCTCTTTCCAATATTTACTAGAGAAAAGGCCAGTGGGTATAACTGAAGTGTGGATCAGGTGGATGGAGCCAAATCCATACTGCCTGTAAGCCCAACCCTCTTCCTTTTTGAAGCAGGGCTGATCAGAGCTATAGATTCTAGGACTGGAAGGGCCTTCGAGAGGTCATCGAATCCAGTCCCCTGCCTGCATGGCAGGACCAAATACTGTCTAGACCATCCCTGATAGACATTTATCTAACCTACTCTTAAATATCTCCAGAGATGGAGATTCCACAACCTTCCTAGGCAATTTATTCCAGTGTTTAACCACCCTGACAGTTAGGAACTTTTTCCTATTGTCCAACCTAGGCCTCCCTTGCTGCAGTTTAAGCCCATTGCTTCTTGTTCTATCCTTAGAGGCTAAGGTGAACAAGTTTTCTCCCTCCTCCTTATGACACCCTTTTAGATACCTGAAAACTGCTAACATGTCCCCTCTCAGTCTTCTCTTTTCCAAACTAAACAAACCCAATTCTTTCAGCCTTCCTTCATAGGTCATGTTCTCAAGACCTTTAATCATTCTTGTTGCTCTTCTCTGGACCCTTTCCAATTTCTCCACATCTTTCTTGAAATGCGGTGCCCTGAACTGGACACAATACTCCAGCTGAGGCCTAACCAGAGCAGAGTAGAGCGGAAGAATGACTTCTCGTGTCTTGCTCACAACACACCTGTTAATACATCCCAGAATCATGTTTGCCTTTTTTGCAACAGCATCACACTGTTGACTCATATTTAGCTTGTGGTCCACTATAACCCCTAGATCCCTTTCTGCCGTACTCCTTCCTAGACAGTCTCTTCCCATTCTGTATGTGTGAAACTGATTTTTTTTTTCCTAAGTGGAGCACTTTGCATTTGTCTTTGTTAAACTTCATCCTGTTTAACTCAGACCATTTCTCCAATTTGTGCAGATCATTTTGAATTCTGACCCTGTCCTCCAAAGCAGTTGCAATCCCTCCCAGTTTGGTATCATCCGCAAACTTAATAAGCGTACTTTCTATGCCAATATCTAAGTTGTTAATGAAGATATTGAACAGAGCCGGTCCCAAAACAGACCCCTGTGGAACCCCACTCGTTATGCTTTTCCAGCAGGATTGGGAACCATTAATAACAACTCTCTGAGTACGGTTATCCAGCCAGTTATGCACCCACCTTATAGTAGCCCCATCTAAATTGTATTTGCCTAGTTTATCGATAAGAATATCATGCGAGACCGTATCAAATGCCTTACTAAAGTCTAGGTATACCACATCCACAGCTTCTCCCTTATCCACAAGACTCGTTATCCTATCGAAGAAAGCTATCAGATTGGTTTGACATGATTTGTTCTTTACAAATCCATGCTGGCTGTTCCCTATCACCTTACCACCTTCCAAGTGTTTGCAGATGATTTCCTTAATTACTTGCTCCATTATCTTCCCTGGCACAGAAGTTAAACTAACTGGTTTGTAGTTTCCTGGGTTGTTTTTATTTCCCTTTTTATAGATGGGCACTATATTTGCCCTTTTCCAGTCTTCTGGAATCTCTCCCGTCTCCTATGATTTTCCAAAGATAATAGCTTGAGGCTCAGATACCTCCTCTATTAGCTCCATGAATACAGCCAGCCAGCCTAATTCTTGCCCTGAAACTTGGGATCCTGCAACGTGACTGGGTGGCATCACTGTGTAGAATCAGGGCCAGATGCAGGCATAGCTGCATAGAGGGTTGTGCGTTGGGCTCCAGATACTGGAGCCATCTGATTGCAGTGGAATCTCAGGGCCATAAAAAGAAAAAAAGAAAGTTTCTGATGCTCCTGTTGGAAAGGCAAGCTTCAAAACATGCCCGAGGTGTAGCCACTGCAGGAGAATCTGCCAGAGTCTGAGAAGACAACAGCTCTGAGAGGGAATTTCCCTGAGTGTAACTGACGCAGCAATGTCTGCCTGATTCTGCAGAGAGCCTGAGACAATAGCTTTAAAAGGGAGGAATGGCCCCATGCCTCTTGATGATGTACCTGCAAATCCCTTTCTCTGGTGTGCATCCATGCTGGATGACAATTTATATTGCCCAAAAGACTCTCTCATAATGTTAATGTTACTTCCTGAACCTTGAACTGACTGCTGGGCCCAAGCTGATTGGTCCATGCTGATTGGATGAGCTCAGTTTTGGGGGACAAGCCTGATGGGGCATAACAATTTTCCAGACTTGGTGTGCATGTGGATTTTAGAGCACTTTGAAATGTCGGCTCTTAACATGACAGTTTGGTTTGATTGAACTCTGGCATAGCTAGCACTCCTCTGTGATCCAGCTATCATCATAGATCTCAGACACTGTGCTCTCTCGATCCTCCTGGCCTGTTCTAGCTACCTTTCTCCTAATATTCGGCTCTATCTACTGCATCCAGCTATCTCCCTAGATTCTAGTAATTTTAGATTCTCTCTGTCTCTAGCCGTCCATCCATCCATCCCCCCTCTCTCTCCATACACACCCCCCAGTCTATTTAGTGATCTATCTATCTCCATACACACCCCTCCACCTGTTTATCTCAGCTCATAGGATGCTGGTTTCTCTGTCTATAGGGACTGAATCGAGGCAGTAGATGGATAATCACAATGAGGCTCCAGGCCAGCACTCAGGACAGGCACTTGTGAGGTCATTAACTTGTAGGGAGTGCCCTGTCTAATGCTGACTGTTCCTCCTCCCGCTGGTTCCCCTGGCTGGCAGCTGATACCCAAGCCGAGACAGGAATGTGGTTACCCCTCTGCAAAGGCATATGAAAAGCTGGAAGCCTTGCAGGAGGCAGGGAGAAAACCAAGCTTGTTCCACCCTCTCTGGGGTGGAAGCTCCCCCACGCAGACCTGATGATGATGGAATCCTTCCCCTCAGAGTTGCACTTCCACACGGTTATGCTGGGAGCTACATGGTGGCGGTGCACAGCCCAGGCTTTGCCATTCAGAGATCAGCCCACAGGGTGGGAGAGGCTGTATGCCAGGGACTGAGGCAAATGCCCATTCCGTTGGCTCCCGCAAGGCCTCGATAACCCTGTCTCTTCCTCTCCAGTACACAGAAGACCAGGGCAAGAAGCTAGGGGTGGTCGGCTGGGTGAAGAACACCCCCTATGGGACTGTGACTGGGCAGGTGCAAGGGCCCAAGGAGAAGATTGAGATCATGTGAGTATAAGCCAAGCTTCCTAGCTCACCAGTTGGCTCAGCGTTAAACGTGGGTGGTGCTCACCCTTCTGGGTATCAGAGCTGGGTGGGGTGGGGGTGTGAATAGCTGCCAGGCTCGGGGTTGGGGAGCTGGTATCACTCCAGCGTAAGGAGGAGGAAAAGGATCCCAGGATGTAGAGAGATACGGAAAAGACTCCTCTTTGTGTACCCCCAGCTCTTCCTTCACCCGTGTACATCAAACACAAGCTGCAAGTGTTGAAAGCCCTTTGTAGCATAGCTGAGCACCTGTCCCACCCGAAGAACTCCCAGCCTTTTCCACCCATCCACCAGTCAGCTTCTCCCTGTAGATCGGGTTCCCCACTGTGCCAGCTGCGGCACACCTGCATCCAGCTGAGATCAAGTCCCCCATCACACCAGGTGCTGCCCAGACCTCCCCTGACTGAGATGAGGACGCCTCATGCCTGGCATTGCACAGACCCTCCTAACTGAGGGTCCTCTCTGTTGTGCTGGGTGCAGCACATGCCCTCCTGACTGAGATCAGGCCCCCGTTGTACTGGGAGCCACACAGACCGTTGTGCTGGGCATCGCACAGACCCCCTGACTGAGATCAGGTCCCTGTTTGTTATGGGCACTGCGCAGACCCCCTAACTGAGATCGGAGCCCTGTTGTACTAGGCATCGCACAGATCCCTGACTGAGAACGGAGCCCTGTTGTACTGGAAGCCACACAGACCCTTGTACCAGCATTGCACAGGCCTCCAAACTGAGATCGGGGTCCCGTTATACTAGGTGCCGGAAAGACCCCCTGACTGAGATTGGGGCCCCATTGTGCAGGGTGCTGCATAGACAGTTCATTCCCCCCCCCCACACACACACACACATTTCAGTTTAAACAGACAAATGGTGGCAGTGGAAACAGGCACAGATTGGGGAAGGGGCTTGTCCAAGGTCAGTGGCAGCACTGGGAATAGAACCCAGGAATCCTAAGTCCCAGCATCCCGTCCACTGGGCCATGCTGCCTCTCTAAGAAGGGCTGTGAAAGTGCCCAATCCCGAGAGCTGACCTGACATTCCTGAGATCTCCAAGGTGGGGAACATCCCTTCATGCAGGAGCAAAGCCGCTTCCAAAGACCTATGTTCTCTCTGGCGCCTCCAGTGATCTGCAAGTCCGAGGTGTCTGCCAGACTGCGGTGGGAAGCAAGTTTGATCCCCTCCCCTGCAGGAGGGAAGGGGTTAAACCCTAGGCCCAGGCAGCGGAATCATAGACTGTCACATTCCCCATTTGAAACCCTCCTGCCTCTAACTAGAGCAGTTCCCTCGGTGCTGCTGCCCTAGCCAATCAGTGGCTGGAAAATGTGGGCCTTGGCTCAGCCCCAATTAGCGTCCCCTCCGGAAGAGACAGAGAATTTGCCTGATTAATTTCTCTCTTCAGGGGCCGTAGAAACCTGCTTGCCCATCCCCCATCACCCGTGGCAACCGGGAAGGGCAGGCGGGGCAACTTCCGTAGCAACGGCTCCGTCACCTTCAGAGATATGACAACCAGAGACAGTTTCCATAGCAACAAGTCCCCCTTCCATCACCTTCAACATTTGGAGACAGAGAGAGAAGTGGAACAGTTTCCATAGAAACCAGTCTCCCCCCATTTCCACCTCCTTCAGGGCTTGAACAAATTGGGGCTGCTTCTGTAACAGCCAGTCTGCTTCATTCCCCCATCCCTTTTCACGAACGAGATAATGGGGGAAAGGCAGGGTCCATAGCAACTAGTCTCCCCTATCTTTGCTTCAGGTCCTGGAAGGAGATAAAAGAGAAGGCAGGTTCCACATGGACTTTACAGGCTGAACCTGTTTGTGTGGGATAATGGCTGGGTAAATGCCAGCTGTGTAAACAGGGAGCCAGGACTCCTGGGTTCTGTCCCTAGCTCTGGGAAAGGAGTGGTGTCTAATGATTAGAGCAGGGGGGCTGGGACTCCTAGGTTCTATTCCTGGTTCTGGGAGGGAACTGGAATGCATTGGGAGCGGGGGAGGCTGCAACCCAGAACTCTGGGGTTCCATCCCTGGCTCTGGGAATGGAGTGGGATCCAGTGGTTAAAGCAGCGGGGCTGGGAGCCAGAGCTCTCCTTATGGATGCTTATGGATGCTCTCCCCCCCACCCCCACCCGCACAGGAAGAACTGGCTGCGCAATGTGGGGAGTCCCATGTCCCACATTGACCGGGTTGTCTTCTCCAATGAGAGGGAGATCTCCACTCTGGAATTCCCAAATTTCACCACCAAGTACTAGGAGGTGGGGCCAGGACCACAGCGACCCCTTACCCCTTCCTTGGGGAACCACATGACAGTGACCTCTGCTGGCTGGCTGCAGCTCCGGGGTGGAACGCAAGGACACCTGCATCCCAACCTGGCCATTGAGCATGTCTTCCCCTGCTGCTCCCGGACGTCAGGGTGTGGGCCTGGCACCCGCCACATGGACCTGTGACTTCCTTTGCCAGCCTCTCACTAAACTCCCATTCCCCAGTAGGGGCCCTACCCACAGAGCACCTGAAACCCCTACATTTGATGCCTGGCTCTGTGACCTGAGCCCCATCCCACCCCTGCTTTGCACTAATACAAATGGCTGTACTGCCCCCCCCCGTATTTAATCCACCCCCACTGTGAAGAGGATGCTGCCTATGCTTCCACCATAGCCCTCCCACCTGCATAGTGTATTTCTGCGGAGGGGCTCAGTAAAGATGACCTGAGAAAGCGAGAAGGTTGATGGCTGTGCTCTTGTGTTTGCTTCTTGGATGGGTGGGGTCAGCCTGGGTGGATTTTAAAGTACAAAACCAAAGGTAATGGTGTTCTCCACTTGTTTTTTTAACCTAGAAATAGCAGCATCATGCCTCATTTCCCCTTTCTCTGGGCTGGAGGCGACTCAGCAATGTGGCTTGGGCTGTCCCTGAGCCACTGAAGGAAGGGTCTGTGCTAACCACCCCTATCCCACAGTGATGGGCTCAGTAGAAGATTAGAGATGGGCTGAGATTGCCCAGGGGTGAGCCTGAGCCTGAAATACTGCATCTAGTTCTGGGGGTCACATTTTTAAAAGGAAGGTGAGAAATTTAAGAGGGTGCAGAGAAGAGCCCCAACAATGATTCAAGGGTTGGAGAAAATGTCTGACAGCGAGAGATGTAAGGAGCTCAGTCTCTGTAGTTTATCAAAAAGAAGGTTGAGATGTGACTTGATGATGGTGCCTGAGGGCCTTCATGGGGAGAGGGTGCCAGGTACGAGGTGGGGGTTCTTTAGCCTCATGGGGAAAGAAAGACTGAACAAGAGCCGGTGGCTGCAAGCTACCGCCAGACACATTCCAGTGAGAAAAAAGGCACACATGTTTGCCAGGGAGAGTGATTAACCACTGGAACAAACTCCCAAGGGCAGGGGTGGAGTCTCCATCTCCAGTCCAGGCTGGCTGCCTTTCTGGAAAATGCTTCAGTCAAACAAATGATTGGGCTCAATGCAAGGGATCTGGGGGACGTTCTTCTGCCTGTGCTATGCAGGAGGGGCAGACTAGATGATTTAATGGTCCTGTCTGGCCTTGGATCTAAGTGACTGGACATTTTGGGGGCCTTAGTCTTTGGAATGCCCAATTCGAGACACCTCAAAGGGGCCTGATGCTCAGCGGGGAAGCAAAAATCAAGGCCCTTTAAGTCAGGGCTAGTTGGGTACCAAAATGAGGAGTTACTTTGGAAAACTTGAGCCCAAGTGATTAACAGAGAACACTTTCCTGCCAAGTGTTTGCTGTTTTTTTTTTTTTTAGTTAAATGGGTTTTTAACACAAACAAAAGGCATTCCACAACCTGGGTAAAGTCCTTCTTCCTCAAGAGCTCTGGCTTCACTGGTTTGGAGCCTGTGATGACATATTCTTATTGTTATGTGTAATATGGTAGTCCCAGATCAGATTGGGGGCCTTCACTGTGCCAGGTGCTGTACAGATCCCAACAGAGATCAGGGCCACCGTTGTGCCAGGTATTACACAGACCTCGACTGAAATTAGGCGCTCATGGGGCCAGGCACTGCACAGATGTCAACTGAGACTGGGGCCTCCATTGTGTGGGGTGCGGCACAGACCATGACTGCGGTCAGGACCCTGTCATGCCGGATCCTGCACAGACACACACTGAGAGACGTTCCCTGCCCCTGAGAGCTCAGTAGAAAACGAAAAGGGTAGTAGGGGAAACAGGCACAGGGAGGGGAAGAGAGTGGAGACTTGACCAAGGTGAGTGACAGATGTGGGAAGAAAACCCATGAGTGCTGGGTCCCAGCCCGCTGCACTGCACTCCCTCTTATGCCTTTAAGCACCAGGGAGCTGGATTGCAAGGATGCAAACTGGATCTCTTTGGCCAAACCCTGCTCCTGGCACTTGGGATGTGAGCACTGCTCCTGGGGAGGTGCCCCACACTCAGCTTCTGGCAGGTCAGACCTCTCACTCCCAACTGATGAGGCCTGACTGTGCCATGGCATTTGTGTAAACCCAAGCAGGGCTCACTCTGGATTAATCTTCAGCTCAGGATCCTGTCCTCACCTGACTGGGCAACTCTGGATATACACCAGGATTGATGAGAGCAGGATCGGGCCCATTTCCTGGAATGGGTGGGGGTTTCCTCATTCTGTGCTCTGATTCCTGGGTGAGATGGGGCAGCCCAGCCCCCAATCACCCCCCCCTCAATCGTCTCCCAGTCCTATCTCCCTGTGTGTGACTGATGCGGGGAAGGCGCCCAATGGCTGTGCCTCGTGGCTGGGAGGCGGGCGTTTTTCCAGCCATTCCTAGCCGGACCGTTCTGCCGCCCAGGACTGCTCTGTTCGGGCTGAGCCCTTGAACGCCGGGGTTCACCCAAGCTCAACATGTGATGCTTGCACCCCCATCAGGGACAGGTGATACGGATCTCATCGGATCAGCCCTAAAACTCACAAAGAGCTCCCCACTGGCAGCCCCCCAGCTTCCAAGTACCCAAACGCTGCCTGACCAGTGAGATCTGCCCACGGCGAGGAAAAAGGAGACCTGGGTGCCACCCCCACAGGTATGTGAGCCAAGCCTGGGGGATGGAGGGGCTCGTTATTGTCTCTGCATCCCTGGCAGCGGGAGGGGAGGAGGTGATCCCAGCTACCCATGGTGCTGGGGTGGGGGGAACTGGGCTGTGGATGCCCAAGTGGGGCTGAGAAGGAGGGGATGGATGAGTGGATGGATGCAGTGGGGTATCTCCAGGAGCTGGTCTCTGGGTCTGAAGGCAGGGCCTGAGAGTGTGCTGAGCGAGGGGATGAGCGGCCTTTGATACTGTAGTGGACCCACATGATATATCTGGGGAAGGATGGAGGACAGGGTGTCTGCCTGCAGCCGGCAGGGTCAGAGCTCCCTGCCTCACTCAGTCACTGCTCCCAGGGTGCCAGGAAAACAGGGCAGATGAGAGGGCTCGTACTATTGGCTCCAGTTGCTCACTACATGGGCTTTCTGCACACAGCTCTGCCGGTGCCCTTCAATCTTGACCTGCAACCCCCTGTTATCCTAGCCCTGGTCTCCCTGGAACCTCTGCCAGTGCCCCTCAGTCCTGACTAGTCACCCTGGTGCAATCCCAGTCCTGGGTTCCCACAAACACACATGGCTCTGCTGAGCCCCCCAGTCCCAGCCCACAGTCCCCTGCTATTCCAGCCCTGGGCTTCTCCTAAGCAGAGCCATCCAGTCGTGTTAGGTTGTGATGTTGTTGGGTTATGCTGCGCTAACAGGCTGCTCCATTGCTAGTCAGCAGGGAGATGCTGATGTATCCCATAATGAACATTGGCAAGAGGGAGGTCAGGTAACCTACTGCAGGCTCTAGGAGCACTCACCCTGGGGGGGGATTATTATGGGGTGCAAATGAGAGGCGGGCCATGGAATATGGATGGGGAACATAAGAACGGCCATACTGGGTCAGACCAAAGGTCTGTCTAGCCCAGTGTCCTGTCTTCCGACCGTGGCCAGTGCTAGGTGCTTCAGAGGGAATGAACAGAACAGGTAATCAAGTGATCCATCCCGCATCGCCCATTCCCAGTTATGGGCAATATCAGTTGAACAGGTTGCTGACAGTGTGATGATTCTGGTTCAGAATAGAACCCAGGAGTCCTGGTTTCCACCCCCAAGCCCCACTCTAATCTTTCTCAAAGGGAAGAGATCAGAACTGAGTGCAGGGTCTATGGGAGAGGGTCTCCCCAGGGCTGGATTGTTCCCTTCAATCCTGCTCTCAGAACACAGATACAGGAGAAAGGTTTAAGGGGGCTTATGAGGTCTCTGCCTGGGGTGTAAATGAGAGAAGCCTCAGAGCTGCTCTAATATATACTCAGTCCATGCAATCAGGCTACCCAATGTGTTTGAGAGACAGCAGATGGCACCACTGCATAGCCTGTAGCCAAGGGGAATGTGCACTGAGTGGGGAACCAGAAGCTCCTGCCTTCACATCTCCCCTTTGCTTGTTGCTTTTTATATTTCCATGCACTTCCCAGACCTTACTACTGACCAAGACATCATTCCACCCCACTATTAATTACTCAGATATTAGCCCCCCACTTCCATTTTGCAGAATCTAACAGAGGCTGCACAAGGTCAATTAAAGCGGAGTTGGGAGTGGAGCCCACACTCTAACACCTCAGAGCTGTGTTGGAGCCACTCTGCTGCACTGCCTTTTACAATGAATGTGCTAAATATATGTGCCATGGTTATCCAATTGCTAAATACTTTGCTCACTCCCCTCCCAGACCCAGGGCTAGCACGCAGTGTTCTAATAGCCTTCTGCTATCTGAGAGCTACTCTACACATGGATTTTGTCCCGGTATAACTATTTCGGTTGGGGAGTGGATTTTTTTACCCATATGTTATGCCAGGACAACCCCAAGTGTGGAAGCAGCTATACTGATATAAAACTGTCTTATCCTGGGATAGCTTATTCCACTTCCTGTACAGGAATAGCTATACCAGGATAAGCACCTTTATCCCATCATAACCGTTTCCACACTAACAGGGGTTGCATCTCTTTAACTAGAATGGAGTAGTTAAAAAGGGACAACTTTGGTGTGTGGACACCAATGGAGTTGTGTAACCCACTGGCAAAGTGTATGTCAAGCCCTACTCTAGAGGCTAATTCATACAGCAATTACTCCTGTAGCTCGGGTGGCAAACGTCTATGCTCAAGTCAGAAAGTTATGGGGTCAAGCCCTGTTCATGACCTATGGGGGATATGATGGTTGCAAACAACAGGGGATTATTTTTCTTTGAAAACAGCTGGTTTGTGTAATTCACAAAATGAGGGTTTTTACAGGGATCCTTCACCCAGGACTAAGATGCAGCTGCCTTTGGGATGGGACAGAGGGGATGTTTATGCAGAGATCCCTCACCTGTCTCTGAGATGAAGGCACCTCTGGGGTAGTGTGAAAGGGCTATTTATACAGGGATCCCTTGCCTAGCATTGAGATACCAGGGGGTAGGGGCGTGGGGGCTGTTTATACACCCTCACCCAGCACTCAGGTGCAACTGCCTCTAGGATGGGTAATTCCCACAGCGAGGAGTCTTTTCAAATAGGCTTTATAGTGAAAAGCCCTTCTAACATGTAAGATATGGTGTGAGGCACCATTAAACACAGGTTTGCATTCTGAAGATCTGCAAGTGTGTCAGTTGCAAGGGATCTTTTATCCTCTGTGTCCCATAGAGGTGTGGATGCAGAGAATAGCCAGTGTGCACTGCACTCCATCCTTACACTGGGGTGGGGGGCTAGGAGCCCTATTGCCAGATGCTCCCTTCAAGGGGAGTGGGAGTCTTAGGGGGCCATTTGCACCCACTTTAAGCCTCCTTTTGTGGTGTGCAGCTGAGGACAGTCACTGCATACACGCAGGGGTTCTCAAACTTCATTGCCCTGCGACCCCCCTCTGACAACAAAAATTACTACACGACCGCAGGAGAGGGGACCGAAGCGTGAGCGTGTCCAAGTCCAGTCTCCCTAAGTGGGGTTGGGGGCAAAGTCAAAGCCCAAGGGCTTCAGCCCCAGCGGGGGGGCCTGTAACCTGAGCCCTGACGCCCAGGGCTGATGATCTCAAGCTTTGGCCCTGGGTGATAGGGCTTCGACTTCTACCCCTGGCAGTGGGACTCAGGCTTTGGCTCAGACCCTCAAGTCTAATGCCAGTCCTGGTGACCCCATTAAAACAGGTTCACAGCCCACTTTGCGGTCCTGACCCACAGTTTGAGAACTGCTGGCGTATAGAGAGCAGTGTGCTCCAGGAGGGGGTGTTCTGAGTCGGTACCATAGTACTATGGTGCTAGGGGGTGAGCTGGCTGTGATTGTGGCCTTTAGGTAGGAGTGGGGAAGGTCAACTGGAGCAAGGATCCATTTAGGATCATTACAGATACCAAGAACTGAGAGTGTCACTGCCCCTGGGACCCTCCCCTTTCACCCTTGTTCTAAACAGCTGTATAGCATGACTGTATTACTGTATATTGTTAAAAAGCTCCTCTCCCTACCCCAGAGGCAGCTGCATCTAGGGCTGGGGTGAAAGATTCCTGTATAAACAGACCCTGCTTCCACTCCAGAGGTGGCTTCATCTCAGCACTGGGGCAATGGATCTCTGTATAAATAGCCCCCACCCCCTACCCTTGGGGCAGCTGCAGCTCAGTGCCAGGCAACGGATTCCTGTATAAACAGCCCCCCACCCCAGAGGTGGCTGCATCCGGGTGCTGGATGAGCACCACATGGCTTTTACCCATCCCTGTCTAGGCCCCATGTCCAGCCTTCCCTCCCCGCTCCCTCCCATTGTGCAGCTGGGAAAAGCCCCTTCCTTTTGTCCTCTCCCCCGACCGCCGCCCCCCCCTCCTCCGGCAGTGGCAGGACCAGCTGGCTGGCTGCGGCGGGGGGGCAGAGTCCTGCGGGAGCCCCGGTGGGCGCCAGAGGATGCTATTGTGATTTTTTTCCCTGCCGGCTCCCTATTGCGGGTGACGCGCGCTCACACACGCAGATCCATGAGCTCACAGCACCGCAGCCAGCAGCCACAGCCAGCCCTTCCCCGCCGGTCCCCGAGCTTGCCCGCGTGGTGCTGGGGGTCTCCCTGGCTGTGGGATCTAGACGCGGGCGAGGGGAAGGAGCCCTGGGTGCCCCCCGGAGGGAGGTGAGCTGGGCTCCTGGGAGATGGAGGGGCTTGTTATTGTCTCTGCATCCCTGGCAGCAGGAGGAGGAGAGGGGTTCCCAGCTGCTCCTGGCGTTTGGGGGTGGGGGAGGGAGCCGGGCTGGGGATGCCCAGGTGGGGCAGGGATGGGGGACACCCGGATGTAGGCACCTGGAAGGTGAGGGGCATGTAGGATAGAGCCGTTCTCTGCGCCTGACGCGAGGCCGGGCTGTGGGGGAGGGAGAGGCAGGCCAGCATGCTCCTTGGGGAATGGCTTGGGGAGCAGCCGGGCTGAGATGCCGTGTGTGTGTGCGCATTGAGCTGGGTTCCCTCTGGTGTGTGCATGGCTCTTTGTGTGTCTCTGGGTGCCTTTGTTTGGCAATAGCTCTCTGTGTTTGTACCTCTGTGTATCTGGGTGGATGTACCTGTCTCCTTATTTGTTGGGGGTATGTGTCTCTGCATGCCTGCATATCTGGCTGTGAGTGTTTGTATGTGTGTGGATGTGGAGCTGGCTCTGTATGCAGCTCTGCTGGGGTGTTTCACAGTGTGCGTACATAGATTTGTGTCTCTATCCCTGCCTAGCTGTCTTGGTGTGTGCCTATCTCTGTACGGATGGTCTGTTTTTTGGTCGTGCTGTGCTCTGGCACTGAGCGCCCATTGCCAACACTGGGAACTGCTGGGTCCAAGCTCTTTTGGAAATCTGGCCACCTGAATCAGGAACTGAAATTTGCACTGTGGGGCAGAACTGCAAGCCCCTGTTTTGAAATGTTTGGCGTGTGTGTGTGTGCGTGCAAGATGGCTCTGCCAGCTAGTGCCACATGGCAGGAGCCAGTGCTGCATTTCGGGGACGGGTTGTGCTGGCTAGTGGGTCAATAGTGGGATCTGAGTTTTATGCAGAAAGAACTGATGCAAATGGTGCGATGGGAACAATCTGGAATCTCTTGGGTGCTGAATCCAGATCATCGGGCCTGCCTGGGACTGAGTGGTTCAAAGCCTTCATGGTGGCATTAGCCATGTGCAGGTGCCACTGTGCTAATGCAGTGACTGCACTTCCCCATGGAGATCCGGGCATGTTAGCACAGAACCTGGGGCGAAGAGTGAGGCTGCCAATTCAGCCTAGAGGTACTGGGGTGGGTGGCACCAACCCATTCCTGAATGTAGGGATGCAAGCTATTGTATTTTGGTCACAGAGTCAGGGGAGCAGAGACAATACAGTACTGGGGGTGGTTTGCAGGAAGAGGAGTGGGAGTTCAGTAGGGGGCACTTTTCTCTCACAGTCAGTGCTGACCCCAGTACAGCACTGGGGGCACTGTACTGCAGGGGACAGGGTGGGGGCTCAGTAAGGGATACTCGCCCCTTGGAGTCAGTGCTGGCTCCAGTGCCTTGATGCAGTGATGGGAGGGGCGGGGGGAGTGCTGGTCCGTGGTGTAGAGGCTAAATAGGTGGCGCTTTTCTTTGATATTATTGGCACCAGTGTCCCAGTACAGCAGTAGCGGGCCTATGATGGGGTAGGGTAAGACTTTGGCTACTGCAGAGGAGTGGGAGCAGCTGTCTACCTAGACACATCTCCTCTCTACTTTCATTCCCTCCCCTCCTGCCCTCTGTCTGGGGAATGAGGGAGCAGAGGACCCCAAGGGTTTTGAGATCAGAGGTCATGGGGAGTAGTGGGCCTGCTGCGGGAGAGGGTTCAAACGTCACAGGGGAGGGGTGGCTAAAGATGAAGGCGTGGGGGGGAAGTGGAGCAAAGAGAGGACATTGTGTGGGAGTGAGGGGGCTGTTAAGAGATGCTGGTCTCAGGGTTAAAGAACCCACCTCACAGGCAGCTGCATCTCAGTGCAAGGTGAGGCAATGCACCACCCCAGAGATGGCTGCATCTCAGGTCTGTGTGAGGGATCATCGGTACTATTAAAGTAATACCCAGCATCCCCAGTTGAGATCAAAGCCCCTCATTGTGCCAGGTGCAGTAGATCAACAGTGGAAGTCCCTGCCTTGAAGAGCATACAATCTAAATAGACCAAGGATGAGAGGGGAAACTGAGGTACAGAGTGTGCAGTACCTGGCATAACAGGTCCACTGCTATATTTATACTATGAAACTATACAGCAGGGCTGTGGAAGAGCCTAGAGTAGAACCCAGGAGTCCCAACCCTCTCCAACTACCCTGGCTTTAAGCCATTAGGCCCCACTCCTCTCCCAGAGCTGGGGAACCTAGCTCTCAGGCCAGTGCTCTAGCCACTGATCCATGCTTCCTCTCCTACAAACATCCTCCTTGAGGTCTCTTTATCCAGCACAAAGGGGACCAATTCCTGTCTCCCCTCATTTGTTTCTGGGAAGTCTGGTCCCTGAGTGCCAGTGCCAACAATGGCAGTGCTGATTGGATTTTGCAGGAACACTTGCTGGCGTAATTACCTCAGTCTGGCATTGGCGTCAGCTGTGGGGGGAGGATGCCATTATTGGGGAGCTGGCCTGGCTGCTGTCAGGGAGTCGGGCTATTTATCCTGCACCCTTAAGAGCATAAGCCTCCTTGGGGGCTGTGCAGCTAAGAATAAGACGCCCAATCAGCAGCATAATCTGGGGATGATCTGCTGTGAGATGCTGGCCTTTGGCATGGGTCCTCTGTGTGGGCGGGTGGGGCTGCCGCAATATGGCACTGGAACCTGTATGGTCAGGGCCAGTTGCTCGCTAGGCCAGGCCTGTGGGGGAGGCTGGGCCCAGCCGGGCAGTAATGGGGGCTCCCTTCAGAGGTTTGTTAGGCTGGGGCCTTTGTGGGAGGCTGAGTCCAGCTGCGTGGCACTGGGGGCTCCCCCCAGACACTCGCTAGGCCAGGGCCCATGGGGGAGGCTGGGCCCAACTGGGCAGTGCTGGTGATTCCCCCCAGACACTCGCTAGGCCAGGGCCTGAGAGGGAGGCTGGACCAAGCCAGGTGGGGAGCACTAGGGGTTCCCCCCAGACACTCGCTAGGCCGGGGCCTGTTGGGGAGGCTGGTCCCAACTGGGCAGCACCAGGAGTTCCCCCCAGACACTCGCCAGGCCGGAGCCCGTTGGGGAGGCTGGGCCCAGCTGGGCAGCGCCAGGGGTTCCCCCCAGACACTCGCTAGGCCGGAGCCCGTTGGGGAGGCTGGGCCCAGCTGACAGCACCAGGGGTTCCCCCCAGACACTCGCTAGGCCGGAGCCCGTTGGGGAGGCTGGGCCCAGCTGGGCAGCGCCAGGGGTTCCCCCCAGACACTCGCTAGGCCGGGGCCCACAGAGGAGGCTGGGCACAGGAGGTGGCTGGGTTTTACTCATGCCCTGTCCCTGGTTTCCCCCCTACGGCCTCGTGGTAGCCCAGGGTCCAGACCTCTCAGCTCATGGAGAGAGGAAGCTGCCCTGGGCCGCACTCATCCTCAGGGTCCTTTCACTTTGTCTCATCTCCTCCCTCTGTGACTTACACCCCTCTTATCCACTCCTCATTGCCCAGCTCTCCCAGTTAGGTCCCCCTCTCCTCAGGGGTTCCTAACATTGGGGTCATCCTGCCAGCCAGGCCAGGCTTCCTTGTCAGCTGCCTGTGCCCCAAAATCCCCATTGTCCCCAATTCTGGATCACCCCCAAATCTGCAACAGCCTAATCCTCCAAATCTACATCACCCCTGAACCCAATTGCCCCAAATCCCCATTACTACCATTCCCAAATCACCCCAGTCCTCAAAATCCCCTTTGTTGCATCCCAAATTGCCCTAGTCCCTTATTTACCCCAAGATCAATGTCACCCCAATGCCCAAAATCCACTCATCCCGAAACCACATCACCACATCCCTCAAATCCCAATTGCCCCACATCTGCATCACCCCCAATCTAAATCCCTTTCATCCCTCTGATCCCAATCATCCCCAAATACGCAATCCTCCAAATACACATTGTCCCAATCCCCCAATCACCCGACCTCGCAAAATCCCGGTTATCCCAATTGTTCCAAATTCTCCATCACTCCAAATCGTCACCCAGTTCCCAGTCACCTCAATCTCACTATCTGTTTTAACCCCTCCTCCCCCCCCCCCCCAATTGCCAGACTGAATCTGTTTGTGCTGTCACTCTCACCTGGCCATCATGTAAATCTGTGCATGCATTGCATTTGTGCTGGAGGTGATTTGCATGTTGGCGGTCACACTAGCCAGTCCCTAGTCCCAGCACTTATGGCAGAGAGAATGTCTGTGCGATTGCACTAACTCACCCCTCATGTGAATGGGAACCTGTGCGTGTGACTCCACTAACCCAATCCTTGTGTCAATGGGAATCCGTGCACACACGATGGCACTAACCAACCCCTAGTGCAGGGGTAGGCAACCTATGGCACGCGTGCCGAAGGCGGCACGCAAGCTGATTTTCAGTGGCACTCACACTGCCCGGGTCCTGGCCACCGGTCAGGGCGGCTCTGCATTTTAATTTAATTTTAAATGAAGCTTCTTAAACATTTTAAAAACCTTATTTACTTTACATACAACAATAGTTTAGTTATATATTATAGACTTATAGAACGAGACCTTCTAAAAACGTTAAAATATATTATTGGCACACGAAACCTTCAATTAGAGTGAATAAATGAAGACTTGGCACACCACTTCTGAAAGGTTGCCAACCCCTGCCCTAGTGTCAGTAGGAATTTGTGTGTGCAGTTGCACTAATCCAGCCCTCATGTTGCAGTGATCTTGCGTGTGATTGTACAAACCTATCCATGCAGTTGCCTCCCCCCTGCTGGGCAGCAAAGTGGCATCACTCAGTCACCTGCCACTATCCCCTGGCTCTCCTGCATGGCTGTCATTTGTCTGTGGCCCATATGCACCGGTAGAGGGTGTCATCTCTATGGGAGCAGCTGTTGGTGTTACACGGGAGTTGGGCTGGGATGCCCATGGACTCCAATGCCCTCCTGCCAGTGTTCCACTGACTCCTGCCACGTCAGCTGGGATGGCCATTTGACATGGATTTGGTGCCATGTTGGTGGTGTCTTTCTGCATCTAGAGGATCAGCAGCCCTGTGACCCCAGTCTCACCCAGGGCATGCTGGCTGGCCATATTGGCACCCTGCAGAGCTGGGTTAATGCCTCCCACTGCACTGGGCAACCCTCCCCTGCTCCCACCACTTGGCACCAGGGGTGTTCTGGGCTTTGTATCATGTAATCCTGTTCTCCTGCTCAGCTGTGCAGATTGCTTTACAAACACTAACCCTGGATGCCCTCCTAGCTTCTGTTGTGGAAATTAGGGGGAAACTAAGGCATCAACTGAGTGAGTAAAATAGCTGAGAATAGAACTCAGGAGTCCTGGCTTTCGGCCCTCCGTCTCTAACCTCTAGACCCTACTCCCCTCTCAGAGCCAAGGATAGAATCCAGGAATCCTCGCTCCCAGCCCTCCCAACCCACTGAACCCCACTTTCCTTCAAGGGACAGGGAGAGAATCCAGCATTCCCGACTCCAGACCCCACATGCCTATAACCACTAGACCCCACTCCCTTTCTGTTAGGACATACTTGTCAGCTAATACTCCAGTATAATGCAGGTGGAGCTACGCTTGTGTAGGTGGTGGTAGATGCATGTATGAAGCATTTCACAGCATGGCTGTGCATATGCAGTGTGATTAGGCAGCAAGAAATATACATGCAGTGGGGAAGGGTGGTTTAGTGGGGTGGGAACTTGAGTGGGATGCAGGATACCTGGATTCTATTCCTAAATCTGCCACTGATTCCTTGGGTGAGTCATGTCAGCTGCCTCAGTTGTGAAATAGGACTGATGCTTCCCTGCCTCATAAAGCTAAGATCCATCGATTCTGAGGCACTTGGATACTATGGTGACAGGGAGAGCGTAAGCTCTTTGTAGCAGAGCATTTTCATTTACCATGTGTCTGTACATCACTGATCATAGTGGGGCCCTGAGCCCAGTCATCTCTAGGAGTTACCTCAATGCAACAATAATATTATATCCCAAAACAGTACATTAAAAGAACTATGTTAAGGTTTTAAAATACGACCCTCAAGAGTGCAACCTTAATTTGCACCCCCTTGTGTTTATGCATTATGATACAGACTTTAATTACATGATCACGTGTTGTTTTTTTCCATAGGACCCCTGCCTCATTCAATGCACAGGACAGACAGTAACATAACTAGGTGTGGCGCCATGCATTATTCACTGCACACTATTCAAACCCTGCACTTAATACAGAATTAGTAATTTCCCCCTGGGCTTTTCTGTGTTGCTCTCATTGTACTATCTTAGTGCTTTACAGATGTGAATGAATTTATATTTGCAACATTCCTATGAGATGACTTAGTGGTTTATCCCCATTTTACAGATGGGAAACAGAGATTAAGGCCAAAAGTGTCAAAAGAGTCAGTTAATTTCGGGTGCCCAGTATGAGATGCATAGGCCCTTCTGTTTCAGAGAATTTAGCATTATATGGTCAGGGCACAGCTCTCCTTGACTTCAGTTGCAGTTGTGAGTGCTCAGAACTTTTGCAAATCAGAACCCAAGATCTCAAATGGAGCGCTCAGAAAATGAGGCCCACACAGTTAGTGCCCACCTGTGAAAAGTTTGATGTAAGTGATTTGCCCAGCATCACACAGGAACTTTGTGGCAGAGTCCAGTTCTGTAGGGCAGCATTCAGCTGCCTTAACCATGCCAGACCTTCCTTTCTCTTCCTGCAATCCCCTGCCTCATCCACTGCCCACCTTCAGCTTCTGCAACAAATGAAGCAGGAGTCTGACAATAGCCTTCTTTACTACCCTACCTTGATTCATGTCCAGAACACGTCTGTCCTGTACACTGACAAAGCGGGGGTCCTATGAAAAAATAGTATGTGATCATGTAATTAAAAGACTATATCATAATGGATATGCACAGGGGGTCGAACTGAGGTTGCACAGGCAAAAAATGTCATCATGAGGAACCATACTCATCCCCCAGTTTGGGTCATCAGCAGGGCTGCGACCTTTAGTTCTCTACCCCTTGAGCTAACAGCATAACAGGTAGGAGTAGTAGGCTATTATCATCTGTATGTTAGGCTCTAGAAGGGGTAAGGTACATATTTTGCAAGTGGGTTTCACGACTATTTGCTGTCAGCAGACAAATGCAGAGACTCAGGATTCCTGGGTTCAGTTCCAGGTTTTGTAGGGGATGTTCGCTAGTGGTTACAGACCATTCTGCTCCTTTCACCCTGCTTCCTAACTCCCCCAGTTGTCTCCCACTCCTGTCTCCCTGTATGTAGCTCCTGTCACCAGCCCCTTCTCGCTCTTCCCCCATCGTGGGGATGCCTGCCCCTCTCCCATCCCAATGCCCCCCACCCAGCTCCTGCCCCCATCATCTTTCCTCTGTCCCTGTCTCCCCTGCATCTCTTCCCCACACCTATTTTGCTCCCCTCTGCACTCTAGTGAGGCTGCATCCTCCTTCTTTTCCAGCAGGAGGGAGCATTGAAAGGAGAGACCATTTCCCTGCTCTCACTTCTAATGTGAAGGTCTGGAGCATGCTCAGCGCAGTGGAATCTTTAGAAAATTTAGATGCCAAACTTTAACAAGTCTCTACTTAGCATGTGAAAACTGAATTTTTTCCCCCCTGAGGCTCATAAATAGGCCAGATTTGGGTGGATCTTCATGGAAACAGCAAAAGGCATCTTCCTGACCCCAGAGGGGTCCCCCTGCCAAATTTCAACTCCCTGCTCCAATGCATTGAGGCCGTAGAGCAGGGGTAATCCATTATTTTTTGGCAAGTTCAAAATTTCTTGGTCAAGGTATTGTCAAGGTCCAGTTTCCTGAGAAAATAATACAAAAACAATAACAATACTGATAATAATAAGTTAATAAAAAGATATCACGGTCCATTCAAAAGCATCTGGGGGTCCAGATTTGGCCCGTGGTCCACCTATTGACTACCCCTGTCCTAGAGCTTCTCAGCAAAATGGATCTGAGATTTTTTTTTAACACGGGCAAAATAGTTTTTTCCCTAGTTTCATCTTTGGAAGCAGCTGAACCATTTTTGCTGAAACTTCACAGAAAGTTTCAACCTGAGGCAGAGTCCTGGCTTGGGAAATTTCAGCCTGAACAGTTGAAGTTTGGCAAAGTTATAAACAACCAAAACCAGGGTCTTTTAATGGCAACCTTACTTATACTTACTTAATCAGTGGTTTTCAAACTTTTTAGGCTGTGTACCCCTTTCCAAATAAAGTAGTCTACCACGCACCCCCATCTGAGACAGGCAGAGGTGACACGTGGCGGGGGCTGGGTAGCAGGCGGGGTCATGTGCCCCCTCCCCCCCTGATTTCTGCCTTTCATTTAGCAACAGCTTCTAGAGGTTTTCCAGTTGTGGGGTGCACCCCCTTAGGAACATTTGGGGAGGCGAGCGGTGACACCAAGCGGCTCAGGCCAGCCCCACACGGCAGGGCTCGGGAAAGGAGTGCCACCTCCACCCCCTGACTTACCTCAGTGGGCCACCCAGTTTGAAAACCTCTGATTCTGAGTTGCACAGCAGAAAGGAAACATACACCAATGTGGCTGCCGTTTTAATTGAAAGGAGATTAAACGCTGATTAGATTGCCACGGCATTGTCTGGCATTGTCTGCCATTACAGGATTTTTCTTGCGTACACCCTTACAAGAGCTTGCGTACCCCAGTTTGAAAACCACTGGGTGGTGCTGCCAGCTCTGTGTATAACTGGCAGTTAACACTGAGCTGGGGTACCTGGGCCCTGAATTGTCTGGCCCTCACCCCTCGGAGATGTGTGGACTGGACAGGGATTCTTTGTGAGCATTTTCCTGACTCTCCTTTTGGTCTGTAGGACAGAGTGATGCCCATGGAAAGAATCCAGCTGTAGGAACAGAGACCACAGAGCCGAGCAATCCTGATCACGTGGCACTGCGGCAAGACACCCAGCTCAGCAGCAGGAGGTGGCCTTTAGCATTCATAGGGTGTGGGCTGTTGGCCAGAACACTGGGCTGGAAGTCAGGACTCCTGGGTTGTATTCCCAGCTGTGGGAAGGAAATGGGGGCTAACAGTTAGAGAAGTGGGGCTGGGAGTGAGAACTGCTCGGGTCTAAACCCTGGCTCTGGGCTGGGACCTGGGTCTAGTGGCCTAGAGAGAGGGGAGGCTGAGAGTCGGGACTCTTGGTTTCTATTCCTGGCTCTTCTCTTGACCTTGAGCTAACCCCTTCCCCTTTCAATGCCTCTGTTTCTCCTCCTACCCCTTGTCTCTTTAGATTTTAAGCTCTTTGGGGCAGGGATTGTCTCTATGTATCTATGTAGCACCTGGCACAATGAGGGGCTGATCTTGGTCGGACCGTGTACTGCACTCGGTGCAACGGGGCCCTGATCTCAGTCTGTGCAGTGCCTCACATGATGAGGCTCTGATCTTGGTTAGGGTCTGTGTAGACAGGGCATCTGATACCATGGTGATGGGCCATACCTAAGAACCAGAGTGGACAAAACCATATGAAGAGCTTTCCCAGGATCCACTGCTGTGTGAATTCCCCCCCAGTTCTTGGGCTCATGGGCCCAGAGCTGCATGTGGGGTGCCAGTGGAGTGGGGGGATAGAGTGGAGCTTTGCTCTCCCCGTTCTGGTATGGGATGCCTCTGGGACTCAGGGCTGGATCTCCTCAGCTGTTTACTGCTTTTAGCTGCTGTTAGCACTTGGGGCTGGGTGGGGAGTGTAGGGCACCAGCAGGGAGATGCAGAGGCCGGCTCTATTAGGAAGCCCAGCCGACTGAGATGAGGATATGCACAGTTCCAGGCATTGCTGTGTTGATACAGCCATGGGCCTAACTTTCAATCACTCTGAGCAAGAGCAGGACAGGAACCAAGATGGTGCCTGCGCCCCCCCTACAACTCGGCAACAGCGTAAACAGAGGGCGCCAAGCATCCTGGGGAAGGGGGATGATAGATGGGCCCTGTCAGCAGGCATCAGGCGGGGCAGGTTAGACACAGAACAGGGCAGAGACTGGTGGAGGCTGGAAAGGGGAGAATCCAGCCCAAGGCTTGGACGACTCAGAGCAGCCCCCTCGAGGGCTCCCTTCAGTGCCACAGTGCCCCTTAGAGCCCTTTGCAGATACCCATTCATTAACAACAACCCTCTGTGATCAGGGGTAGACTGGTGTTTTTATCCCTCATAGAAAGATAGCGAACACTGAGGTGCACAGAGGGCCTAAGGAAATACAGTGACCTGGGGCAAAACCCAGGTGGCCTGATAGTCACCACTAGCCCACACTCTCCTACCACAGCCCGGGATAGAACCCAGGAGTCCTAACTCCAGCCACCCCTGTGCTAAACCACTAGACCCCACTCCCCTGCCAGAACAGTGCAGGACTCAGGAGTTCTGACTCCCAGCCCCCCTGCTCTGACCCCTAGATCCCCTCCCACCCTTGCAGAGGAACAGGACTGTGTCTCTGGGGGCAGGGGCAGAGACGGGGTGCTGGAACAATTTTTATAGTGGGGGTGCTGCTGATGGAAACCCTGTATTTGGTGTTTTGTTATTACCACTTCAAGCCAGGGGGAGTGACAGCACTCCCAGCAGCCCTAGTTCCAGCACCACTGGGCAGACCAATGGGTTGTCAGGGTTCAGCTTTGGGCAGGAGGTCCCCATGGCCCCAAGGGCCATCATTTGGCTAGAGAAGGCTGCTTGTTACCAGATGCCAGCCTCTAATAGCATTGAGCCCAGCACAATGGGTCTCCCTCCCTAATGCCAGTGAGTACTGATGGCCCCAGCCAGGCGTGACATGGACAGGATGTGTGCGCTAGCCTAGCCTGCATTGTTCTAATGCAATTACAGCCACTGCCATAGAGACGCAGGCAGGCTGTGCTCCCAGCCTGTCCCTGGGGCCCTGCTGCGAGCCTGGAGCACCAGGGAGCGCGTGGAATGGCTGGGGAAACATGGGGCCTGTAATTGGCTTCACATCAGTGCAGTCATGGAGCCTGGATGGTTCGTTACCTTGCCTAGAAATACAGGTCGTGCCCACACTGCTTCTCCTGAAAGACTATGGCCAGTGGACGAGCTAGCCAAGAGTAGCATGGTCCAGTGGGTAAGGCACCACATGGGGAGTCAGGACACTTGGGTTCTCTTTCTGCCTCTCCTATTGACCTGCTGTGTGATCTCGGACAAGCCTCTTCCCCTCTCAGTGCCTCTGTTTCCCCTCCCACCCATTGTCTATTTAGCTTATGAGCTCTTGGGGAAGGGACTGTGTCTGTGCAGTGCCTGGTGTGACAGGGCCCTGGTCTCAGACCCAGCTTTGGCTAGGAGCCAGAACTCCTGAGTTTTATTCCTGGCTGTAGGAGGGTAGTTGTGTCTAGTGGTTAGAGCAGGGGACTGGGAGGCCAAGACTCCTGGGTTCTATCCCCAGCTCTGAGAGGGGAGTTGGGTCTTGTGGATTACAGCTAGTGTGGGGCTGGGAGCAGGACTCCTGGGTTCTATCCCTGGGTCTGGGAGAGGAGTGGGCTCTAGCAGCTAGAGAACAGCCCCTTTATGGCTCTGAAGTTCCAGCCCTTCTGTAGTCACTAATCATCTCCGAATCAGCAGCTTGAGAGTTCGGACGATCTTTGGCTCAGTCTCTCTCGCTCCTGTCCTCCAGGCTCAGTCCAGTGCTAAACCCTCTTGCTCTGGCTGATGGGGGCGGTGAGCGGGTCAGGAGTATCACAGTCCATGTGGGTACGGGACCTCCCTTGTAGCTGGGAGCACAGAGCAGTCAAGGGACCTGCAATGAGCCCAGCGAGGGATTGGCTCTGTGGGCACGGCCGGGGCACCCAGAGCCTGAGGGTGAGCCCTTGGGTCCTGGGGCAGGGCTATCTACTGCCATGCCCCAAGGACGGATATGGCCTCCTGATTCAGTGGGCGCACTATACTAAAGGGCCGAGAGGGCACCACCTGTCCACAGCAGCACCCGTCACCATACACTGCAACCCTAATACTAGCCAGGCGGAGTGGGGGCTGGAGAGTGAGCCCGCCCCGTACTAACCCCACAGCGGCAGCTCCTGTCCTGCAGGGGTGGGCTCTGGGCATTGCGCCTTGGCGCGTTGAATCGCAGCGCCACTCACTCAGATTTGGCCTGGCCGCCTCTCTCTATGTGGGGGAGGGGGCAGCAGGAGGCTGCCTCCATCCAGGGGAAGGATGACCAAGGAGAGACCGTTTGCCTTTGGTGAGTCCCAACGTGGTGGTGGAGTGTGGCCCTGAAGAAGGGACATGGCTGCAGTCCCCATGCCCAGGAGCACTGATATCTCAGGCTATGTGGGGAGTGGACAGGGTGAGACCCATTGAGGAGTGGGCTGCCCTGGGTGCCAGGGGGTTGGATTGCACTGGGAGTGTGGGGTCACCCTGCTGGAGGGAGGGGGAAGCATTTCTTGCCAGTCTGAGGCCCTGGGGGTTGATGCCAGATGCAGATTCTCTCCTGGGGTGCTGCTGAGAGTGGGGTCCCCGCTGGGAGGCTCACATTGCTGCCTCTTTGCTTTCAGGTCCTCGGGGGGAGCCTGGGCCATGCTGTAGCTCAGCAGAGGATTTGGCAGACGGAGCCCTGGCCACACAGGTGGGTACACAGCCCCTGGGGGTAGGGACTGGGATGCAAGGTCTTTCCCCTGTAGGGGGCACTGACTCCAATCCAGCCCCAGGGCAGGGGGACTGGTTGGCTGGGGGTGTGGGGAACCAGCCAGAGAGGGGTCAGAGGATACTCACAGCTCTCTGGTCCCCCACAGGTGGATGCAGAGACCCTGTGGTAGGCACCATGAGCAGCACCCTATCCCCCACGGACTACGACAGCTTGGAGATCCAGCAGCAGTACAACGACATCAACAACCGGTGGGAGCTGGCCGACGAGGACTGGGACAATGAGAACAGCTCAGCCCGCCTCTTTGAGCGCTCCCGCATCAAGGCGCTGGCGGGTAAGGGGCACCGTGTGGAGTGGTGTGGGTGCATCCCCCCTGGCTTGGGCTGAGGGTTGGGTACAGGGGACAGCGCTGGCTCTGCAAGGGGATGTGTGATTCATGGGGCGGCTGTGGTAAGGAATATGGGTGCCAGATGTGGCTCCAGCAGGGAATTTGGAGTGTGAGGACAGTTTGCTCCGGTCTCTGAGATAGGTGAAAGGTCTGGATTCCAGTGGATCCAGGGAGTTGGGTCCAAACAGGGCTCTCTCATGCCCTGCTGCCTCAGGCATGCTGGGGGGCTTTGGACATCCTTGGGGCAGCTGCAGGCCAGGCGTCCAGAGGGCAGACTCCTGTCCCTGGCGTGGAGCTTTCCCCATGGAGCTACAGGAGATGCCAGCTGGCCTGTGTGTCCATATTCCCCCTCCCCACAAAAGGCAGGGCCCGCCCTGACTTGGACTGCCCTGGGGTGACCCTGCTTGGAGCAGAGAATGGGGTTCTCAGATGTCCCCTCTATTCCACCTCTCCCATTCAACCGGTCCCCAATGCTCCTGTGGAATCCACCCCCACCAAGATCACAGCCACACGCAGGGGCTCCCAGAGTGACCCTGCAATTGGCCACAAGAGAGCAGCACAGACCTGTGGAGCCAGCGAGCGTCCTGCCTAGCCCAGCCCAGCCCAGCCCCGCCCAGCCTCCTGTGCTCAGATACCTTGTAGTGGGAGGTGGAAATCCAGGTGGGGAATTGGGGGCAGCACAGGACATGGGCATTGCAGTGGGGCAGACTGATCCTCCTGAGACTCTGAACTCCAGAGCTCCAACGCTTCTGTCTGTCCATCCATCCCATACACACCCCACTGTCTGCCCCTTCCTGCCTTCCCCCCCTCTCCCCCGCAAGCAGCACAAACAAACCAGTCTAACCACGTTCCAGCCCGATAGCTCCCATAGCAACGCTAGCCTGGCAGCTACCTGACACCAGGGAAGGGCTGGACTAGGCTCCCCTCCCCGTCCTGGGGATCCTCCCTCCCCAACCCAGCCCAGCCCCACTGTCCCTCCCCATCCTGGGGATCCTCCCCCCAGTGCAGCCCAGTCCCACTGTTCCTCCCCATCCTGGGGATCTTCCGCCCCAGCGCAGTCCCATTGTCCCAGGATCCTCCCCCTAATAAAGCCCAGCCCTGCTGTCCCTCACCATCCCTTGGATCCTCCTCTTCCCTCCCCCTGCAGCCCCAGCCCATCTGGACCTGCCATTAGGAAGCAGGGGGCATCAGTACGAAAACTGGGGCTGATAAACCTCCCCTATCCCATCCCACTTGGACACTACAGCCCCAAGGCATAATTCCCTTCCTCCCTGCTCTGGGGGCCTTTGGGATTGAGGGATACTGGGGGAGTCTCCTCCCAGCCCTGCTCCTGCCCAGGTGGCTCTTAGTCACACTGGTTCGGGGGGGGGGGGGGCAGAAGGTCAGTGGCTGGATCTGATCTTGGTGGACAGCCAAGGCAGGATAGTAAACAGCTCCCCACACGCCCTTCACAGGCCAAACAGATCAATGCTTCAGGAGTAAACAGGGAGCAGGGACAGTGGGGCCTGGGCAGTTCATGGATGGACAAAGTCCAGTTGGCCTGGAGTCAGGGGAGATAATACAGCTAAAGTACATGTGAGTTGTGTGGGGTGGATGATCCCAAGGAGGCTGGGAGCCAGGGGGCACTGGGACAGAAAGGTACTGGGTATGGGGAGGGCAGGAGGAAGGTCAGTGGGATGAGAATCAGGCTGCAAAGCTGAGAGACACAGTGTAGTTTTGTGGGTAAAGCTCTGGGCTTGGAGTCTGGACTCCAGGGGTCTATTCCAGCTCTGGGAGGGGAGTAGGGGCTAGTGTATGGTGGGGGGGCTAGAAGCAGGACTCCTGGGTTCCATCTTGTGCTCTGCCATTGACCTTGGGCAAGTCCTTCCCTCTTGATGCCTTTCCCCTCCCCTCCTTTGTCTGTTTCGATTGTGAGCTCCTGGGACAAAGCCTGTGTCTCAGTGTGAGTCTGTGCAGTGCCCAGAGCGATTGGGTCAGTCTCGGCCGGGGTTTCCTGGAATTACCATCTCACGCACTATCTCCAAACCCGCCAGTTCTGCCTCCATCCCGTACTTGGTCTTGACACCAAAATCTTGATTCTTTCCCAGTAGGAAGCACTGCTGGAATAGCAGGAAAATGGTAGCTGCCAGTGCACTGCTCCTGTAACCAGCCTTCACTGGGAAGGAGCCGTATAGCCGAGCGTGGTAGCATAGCTATTGGTATGTGTCCTACAGTTGGGTAAAGAGACTGACTGAGACTCAGGCTCCCGGTGTGCTGTACAGACCCCGACTGAGATTGGGGTCCCCATCATGCTAGGCTCCACACAGACTCAGCCCTTGCCCCAAAGAGCTCACCATCTAAACCCATTCTACAGATGGGGGAACCTGAGGTCCAGAGAGATTCAGTGACAGAGCTAGGAATTGACCACCAGGCCTCCCAAGCAGGAGGTTAGTGGCAGGCGTGTGGCAGTGCCATGAGATACCTACTTTCTTGCGAAATCCTGCCTGTGGTAGAAATTTGGTTTGGTGGAGCTCTGGAGTGGGCAACAGGCCCTGCTCAGCAGAGCAGGGTATCTGGGCCGGGCTGGAATGCCAACGGGGGAGACACAGCTAACAGCATGTAATGACATGGTACCAGCATGGAGGAGTCACATCTAAGCCCTGGCAGGGGGTCAGGTATTGAGACAGGGGCTTGCAGTGGGGCACAACATGGTGAAGGGCCAGCATCCAGACTGGGGGAGATACGGGAGGATGAAATGCATAGAGATCATCCCGACAGACCTGGTCTTACCCGCTGGGGAGGGGTGGGAGCTCCAGAGCTGGGCCTGCCTGAATCCAGGCGGAACAAAGCCCAGGACTCTGTACAATAGGGTGTAAATCCTCCGTTGTCAGGGCGATGTGCTGCATGAGCTAATGGGCTTTATCCATGGCTGTGGCTGTAACGGGGGGCTCAGCTGCAGGGGACCCAGCTCAGAGCCTGCCTTCCTCCACCAGTGCAAATACCTTCTCCTGGCCCTGAGTACACACCCCTCCCTTGCAAGGAACGGCTCCTGCTGCCCTGGTGCCCAGTGAGAGACATCCTTGGCAGAGTGCAGTGCAAGTCCAAATGCATCCTCTAGGGGTCGGCACAAGGGGACCAGGAGTCAGAATCCTGTTTGAGAGGGGAGGGTAACCCCTAGTCATTGTTTGTATTGCAACCACACCTAGACACCTGCACTGAGATCAGGGCTCCATTGTGTCAGGCTCTGCTCAGATAAACAGTCCTGGCTCCCAGCCCCCATTGCTCTAACCCACCGGACCCCACTCCCTCCCAGAGCTGGCAGTAGAACCCAGGAGTCCTGGCTCCCAGCCTCCCCAGCTCTAACCCACCGGACCCCAGAGTGGGACAGAACCCAGAAGTCCTGGCTCCAGTGTAATGCCCTATGCACTGAATCGCTGCCACCTTTCCATTCGGCATCGCCTTGGCCTGATCCCAGCTCTGGGATTTGTCCGCTCAGGCCTCTAACGCTGGAGCTGTTGCTCCCCTGGGCAGGCTGCCTGCACACTCACACACACACACACACCTTTCACAATAGAGCAGCCCAACCTGTTTTTATGTAAATTGCCCAGGACCGCCCTCCCATCCTGGCTGGGAGGAGGGCAGAGCCTCTGCACACTCAGCGCTGAGCTGATTCCCCCACAGCACCTGGGCCCAGCTGTGCCTGCTGGCCTCCACTCCCCTAGGGAGAGATCAGTGCCTTCTCCCCAGGATGTTCCAGCATGAGCCAGGGCAGATGGAGGTGCCCTGTGCCCCTGCATCGCCTGTGCTCTCCCCTGCCGCCTTCATCAATGCTGCGCAGTACTCCAATGTGCTGGAGGGCAGGTTCAAGCAGTTGCAAGGTAAGATTGTGGGGTGCAGCGACCCCTGCAGTCTGGGGTTATGGGATGTTGGGAGCTGCCCAGGGGCCTGGCCAGCTCCCCTGGGGTGGGGCTGATCCAGGGAGGGACTGCAATAGGTAAAAGTTGAGGGGGATCAGGTGCCCTGAAATCTTCCAGCTTTATCCCGCTCAAACGGCTACATCAAGGACCCTGAGCCCTAATCTCCAAGGTGCTGCTGGGAATTAGCTTCCCGCTCCGCAGGGATTTGCAGGGGGGAAAGCGGCTGCATGTTTGAGATTCCTTTGCGCCTGCCCCGTTCTCTGCAGTGATAGCCCCTTGCCCCCATAGGGGTCTCCAGGCCCCCCTCGCTGTTGGGAGTTCTGAGCTGCACTTGCTGCCCCTGTTTTTTCCCCTTTAGATCTGGATTGAGGCGCGCTGGCAGACAGTGACGGCTTGCGCCCCAGTGAGGGCCACACGCTGGGGATAGGGGGAAGAGGCACTGTACCCCAGATCTGACACTGAACTCCAACACTTCCCTACTTGTCACCCCTAAACTCTGTCCAGGCACCTCCTCTCAAACTATCACCCCAAAACTCCATCCATCTTTGTCATCACCCCAAAACTCCACTGACCCCACAATTACCTCAAACTCTGACCTCCTCATCTATCACTGCAGAAGCCTCCACCCAAACTGCACCCCGCCTCCTGAAACCATCACCCCAAACTGAAAACAACCCCCCAAACTCTCATCCCCAAACGTCACTGATTCCACCAGCCTTTCCACTCAATTTCCTCTCCCCGACCCAAAACTGGGGTCTCATATGCCAGCTGATCCCCCCTCCCCCAGTCCTTCCCTCTAAATTCCATGCAGGGAAAAGATCCAGGACACTATGTGTGCTGGGGCTGGGGAATTATTCCTTTGCACAAGGGGCCAGTTGCCATGGGCTGGGTTTGGATGCCTGTGTCTGGGAAGGTTATGCAGGAGGGCTGAGGCGTAGCAGGGCTTAGGATGCGTAGCTGCAGTCTGGGCCTAGAATATGACTTACTCCAGGGGTCTTGTGTTGTATTGGGCCTCAGGGTGTGCTGGAGACTAGGTGCCAGGACTCCTGGGTTCTATCCCAGCTCTGGGAAGAGTGCAGGATTGAGTGGTGAGAGCTGGGAGCCGGGACTAGATACCTGACTGTGCTACTGCTCTGCTATGTGACCTTGGTGCCTCAGTTCCCCTTCCTGGTTCCTCAGTTTCCCTTTCTGTAACAGGGACCAGTGGCGCTGCAACCTGAGGTTGTGGGGCTTGGATCATTCATGTTTCTATAGTGCAGTAGGGCAGAGCTCTCTGGAAATTCATACTTCCTCTATTGCTCATCTGTGGGTCCAGTTCAGAGCAGGGGTGGCTTTGGGATACCACACCCAGGGTTGGCTGTGTTTTATAGAAACCATCCAGATTGAGAAGTGGGAGTTGAAGGGGACCATACATCCAGGTACTCTGGTGGGGAGCTGCTCAGCCTCAGGAAGGGGATGGAGTGTGTTCCCGGGCACTGTGGCTGCGCTCCCCGATCTGCCCTGCATGGGGCCAGCGGATGTGGGCCTTGGCAGAGGCAGCAGGACCAGAAATGGGTAAATACCAGGCACACGAGAGGCTGTGTAAATACCACACTGGGATGACAACGTCCCCAAGACCGCACTCTGCCCAGTGGGCCTGTGACAGAGCAATGCCAGCCTGCCAGGGTAAAACCTTGGAACTGTCTCTCATCCGAAAACAGCAGCAGAGGGTGGGGAATAGGTCACAGGGCCTTTCTGCTCTAAGGGGCCCAGCTCCAATCCAGCCCCACAGCAGGGGACTGGGAGGCACTAGAAGGGGAAGGGGGCTTTCCCCTTCTAGTGGGCGCTGGCTCTGATCTGGCCAGGTCAATCCTGGTTGCCCCTGTCACTTGCTTATTAATGGTAGGTATGGAATGAGCAGTGTTTGCCGCTGGCCAAGTTTATTGTCCCAAGGAACAAGGACAGCAGCTGGCTGGACTGGGTTTGGCTGTCTGCTGTCTGTGGGGCCTGGGCATCCAGGGTCTGCTGTGAGGGTCTGGGGACGCATGAGCCCTGTGTTGAGGGAGTGATGATAGGCTGTGGTGGGGAGTCCGTGTCAGGGGTAGCGGTGGGGGAGCAGAGGGATGTGTGGGTGTTGGGCAAGGGGCAGTAGGAGAAAAGCTTTGGGCTTCCTGCCCTGGCCATTCCCTAATTTAATGCCATGTGGGTCACCCCACCTATGTGCATAGCAGGGACAGCAACAGCTTTGTTTCTGGGCAAAGCCCATGGTGCATGGGGCTCAGAGGGTGTTCTACACAAGAGGGGGCAGCAGCTGAAGATGGGGTGGGGATGTCTTGGGGTTTGCTGATGGGAGCTGGGTGAGAGCTTCTGGATGGGGGGTTCTGGCAGCAGAATGGGATGTCCCTGGTGGATGTGTCTGGATGGGGGAGCCAGTTGAAACATCTGTGGGTGGAGACCCCCAGCAGGTACTGGCAGGGGAGCTGTCAAGAGGGTCAGATGCGGACCTTGATGGTCAGAGTGAGACAGAGCTGGGAGGGAGACAGGGGGGCAAGAGGCAGGGATGATACAGGCCCTGGAGCCTCCAATCCCTGTGCTTTGCCCCCTCATTGGGATTCAGGCTCCAGACAGACCTTAATCACCCCCGCTCCCCTCCTCAGGGTCCTGCCAGCCCAGACAGGCTGTTGGGGTAGCGGTGGGGGAGCAGAGGGATGTGTGGGTGTTGGGCAAGGGGCAGTAGGAGAAAAGCTTTGGGCTTCCTGCCCTGGCCATTCCCTAATTTAATGCCATGTGGGTCACCTTGCCCCCACCTATGTGCATAGCAGGGACAGCAACAGCTTTGTTTCTGGGCAAAGCCCATGGTGCATGGGGCTCAGAGGGTGTTCTACACAAGAGGGGGCAGCAGCTGAAGATGGGGTGGGGATGTCTTGGGGTTTGCTGATGGGAGCTGGGTGAGAGCTTCTGGATGGGGGGTTCTGGCAGCAGAATGGGATGTCCCTGGTGGATGTGTCTGGATGGGGGAGCCAGTTGAATCATCTGTGGGTGGAGACCCCCAGCAGGTACTGGCAGGGGAGCTGTCAAGAGGGTCAGATGCGGACCTTGATGGTCAGAGTGAGACAGAGCTGGGAGGGAGACAGGGGGGCAAGAGGCAGGGATGATACAGGCCCTGGAGCCTCCAATCCCTGTGCTTTGCCCCCTCATTGGGATTCAGGCTCCAGACAGACCTTAATCACCCCCGCTCCCCTCCTCAGGGTCCTGCCAGCCCAGACAGGCTGTTGGGGTGAGTACATTGCCCTGTGCAGGCTGCTCCTGGGAGCTGGTGAACCTCTTCTGTTGGCCTGCGGCCAGGAGATCCCACAGGCTGAGGCTGCAGTCAGCACTGTCAGGGCTCAGAGCAGAGGAATGAATGGAGGGAAGGGACTGGTCTCAGGTGCAGAGCTGGGACTAGAACCCAGGAGTACTAGCACCCAGCCCCACTCCGCTAACCAGTCTCGGGTGCTCCCCTCCCACCCTGGCTGTGGATGGGGTGACTCAGTCTGGCGCTTTCCCCCAGAGTGCTTTTCGGAGACTCCCTCCCGCAGCCTCCGGACTGAGACACCTGTTGTTTGGGTAGGTACAGCCTAAATCGCACATGCAAATAGGCTGAGTGTTGTGATCTGCAGTTGGGTGGGGGTGGGAGGGTTCCCTAAACTCCTGGGCTCTCTCCCCAGCTCTGGGAGGGGAGAGGGGGCTCATGGTTATAGTGTGTGGGGGGGTAGCTAGAACTCTTGGGGTGTATTGCTGGCTCTGGGAGGGGAGATGGATCTAGTGGTTATAGATGGGGGGAGGGTTTGTCAGGACTCCTGGATTCTACTGCTGGCTCTGCCCTGACTTACCAGACTGCCATGAGGGCAAGTTCCTCCCCGATCTGTGGCTTGGTTTCCCCTTTGTAATGGAGTGGTTGCTGTGAACCTGCCTGCAGGTAGCATTTCTAAGGTGCTTTCTGTCCTGAGATCTGGTCTCAGACTGTCCCGAAAGGAAAGTTTCCATTCCTCACCCTCCTCCAATTACTGACGCTGCCCTTCCCCCACCCAGATTACCTCACAGTCAGCCCTGACCCTTCCCAAGGATGTGCTCTCAGACAGGATCCCCCACTCCTCTTTTTAAGGAGTCCAACCAGGCTCCACCCGCACTAGACGCTCTGTTTGCAGGGCAGAGGTTTCCTGATTGCCAGGACCCACCCAGCAGTCTGAACGAGCCCCAGACCAGAAGCCAGCGGGGTAGGGTGGGAACAGCCCAGAGCAGGAGTTCACAGCACTTTGCAGACAAACCCCATAGCACGAGAAACAGTCACAGAGCGGGGAAGGGGCTCCCCTGAGGCCACCCAGCCAGTCATGGGCAGGGAGTCCAGACTCTTTCCCTGCATGCTCTCACCCACTAGACCCCACTCCTCTCCCAGAGCAGGGGATAGAACCCAGGAGTTCTGGCTCCCAGCTTCCCCCCTCCCTCTTTGCTCTAACTACTAGACCCCATTCCCCTTCCAGAGCCAGGGATACAACCCAGGAGTCCCTCCCCAACAATGCAAAGGGATTCCCTGCAGCCAGCTTCTCTCACACACCCTTAATCTTCACCCCCAATCTCCAGCCAGCCCCCAGAATTGCCCCCACAAACACATCCATATGAGGCTAGAGCTCAGTGAGGGGAAAGAGCCCTTTAACATGGCAGCATTCAAGGCAACAAACAGAATCACGGCTGGGGATATTCTGCCTCCTGCACATAGACCCCTATCCCCAAGTGTAAATGGGAGCAGCCCCAGGGTTTCTCTGCCTCCCAGCAGCATCCTTGGGTCCCCATGCAGTTCCAGGTACGATGGCCCCATGCTTTACACTGGGGCCTGTGGGTGAGGGGCTGGCGGAAGGCAGCTGACACTTGCCCTGTGCTGTGCTTGCCCTAAGAAAAGGTCCCTCCCACTCCACATCCCCCCATTTTCCTTTTCTGGAGTTTTTCACTGGGAAAACACTGAAAATTAAATGCAAAAAACTCAGTGAATGTGACACTAGGAGGGAGTTCCCGGTGGATTCCCCCGGCTGTCCCCCAAGCCAGGCCAAGTCCAGGGGAAAGTGGGGATGCCCCCACCCTAGGTGGTTGCTGAGTACCTATGTTGGCTACCAACCGTCACTGCTGTCCTGGGAATGGGAGTGTTCGGCTCCTGGCTTTGAACATGCAGCTTCAAACAGGAGACGCCGGCACCTGCTTCCGGCTTGGGTGTGGGGTGGGTGGGCTCTGACATCTGCCAGAACCTGGGGTAATAAACTGGCGTCCCACAGGCGGGCTCTGCCCACAGTGCCCAGCAAACGGCACAGGATTAACCACTAAGGGGATTCTCAGAGGCAACAGAGAGAGAGACGGGCTTGTGCAGCTGGGGGTAGGGCTGAGGGTCAGGATTGTGGGGCATTGGCAGAGCTGGGGCCCTGACAGGAGCAGCTGCTGACAAGTTGGGGCTGGAACCTGCATCCAAACAAATGAGACTGATGAGCCGCCTGAGGGGGGTCTGAGGGTTGCTCAGATGAGGGCAACAACACACTGGGGAGCGCACGTGCACGCACACTCCCCCTTGTCCCCAGAACTGACCCACCAGGATGCACTGCCTCTCGTCCTTGCACAAACACACTCTCCTCTCGCCTCAGCACATGACAACCCCCCCACACACGCCCCTGTGGCCGGTGCAGTCAGTCAGGGCAGGAGGGAGCTGGGCTTGGTTGGGCTGCCCAAGGCTGAGTCCATGTTTGCTCAGAGCAGCAGCCCTGACAAGGAGTCATCAGACTAAATGGTGGGGGCAGGGAGGAATGTGCATTTCAGGGACAGACAGAGACACATCCCTCCAGAGAGGCTGGGACGCAACAAACCCATCAGTAAACACAGCCAGAATCAAACAAGGCGTTCTGTCTGGCTGACTGGCTCTGGGAGGAGAGTGGTGTCTAGTAGTTAGAGTAAGGGGGCTGGGAGTCAGGACTCCTGGGTTCTGTCCCCAGCTCAGTCACAGACTCCCTGTTTGACCTACCCAGCTCAGTGCCTCAGTTTCCCTGTCTGTGGCTGACCATGCTGCTTCCCAGCCTCTAGTGGTGAATAGCTCAGTTAACATTTGGAGAAGCTTCTAATGATTGCCATTCGCTGGGCTGTCTGAGGGGAGTGGGCTGCCGTGGCCCTGGTCTGTCTGTAGCAGGGAAGTCCCTTCTGGAGCAAGCAAGTCCCTCCCTGTCCTGGTGCCTCGGTGCTCTGTGGGGCTGGGGGCTCCTAGCCTCCATTTCTCCCCCATCCCCAGACACTGGTCAATTGGCACCCACTGCCCACTGAGCCAGGCTGTGCAGAGCCGCCCACAAGTATGGCCTGGCCTCTCCCTGAACTGCACAGTCACTCTGGAGCCCAGCTGGGAGTGGGAGTCCCTGAGATCACCCTGCCATCAGGCTGCCTGCACTCCCAGCTAGGGCAGCTCCTCCCAGATTTCCTGGGCTGCAGCCCTCCCTGGCCTGGACCCACTGAAACACCCAGTATCACATGCAAACAGTAACCCCTACGTCCCCTTCCCAGATCTCTGGTAGATACAAGCAGGACAGGGCCCAGCCTCATGGCACCTGCATTTCCCATTGTTGTTACATGTATGACGGGGCTCAGCCGAGACTGGAGTCCCCACTGGGCTGGGTGCTGCACAGACCTCCCCAACTGCGATCAGGGCCCCCTCGGGCTGGGCGCTGCCCAGACAGTCTCTGTCTCAAATTGCTCACAGTCTAACAGTCAAAGGGCAGGAGGGAAAACAGAGGCACTAAGGGGGGATCTTGGGGTGACTGGGAGCTGGTGTCCCTTAGAGGGGAAAGTTGCCCTGTCCTGTCTCCCTCAGCCGATTCAAGGTGAAGGTAAATCTGGTTGTGCCTGGTGTGGGATTCCTGCAGGGAGCTCTGGCTCAGCCCGGTTCCCTCGCCATCTCCCAGGCTTACGTCAGGGCTGGAAGAACAGATAGTATTGTGCCATCCCCGGGCTCCTGCCAGGACGACCCACCCAGCCGGGCCTGTGGATAAACAGGAGCCTTGGGAATAAGCATGCGGTTAGGGAGCGGAGTTACTCACAGGGCGGGGGAACCCCCAGGGTCTGTCAGCTGAGGAGGGGCTCAGGGCGCTTCTCCCAGACGCCTCTCATGGCACCTGGGGCTGGGAAGCTGTCAGCTACACCCTGCACTGTGCTGCAGGGAGCGGTCTGGGGCTCAGCAGGAGGCGCTCTCCCCTGGCAGACAGTACTGACCCCATGCCCCTGTGCCGCCTGCCCCTTAGAATCAGACCTACTCATCCCCTGCTGGTATCTCCCTCCCTAGCCCCAATGTTATTACAGGGGAGGAAGAAGGCATGTGTTGTGGTGGTGCTTGTTATTGTAGGGTCTTCTGTGAGCATATTGCTGGGCAAACTGGTTTGTTATTGTATTGTATCTTGGGAGAACTGGGGCTGTACAGACCTGTTTGTTATTGTAGGGTCCCTTGAGGGTGCTGGGGCTGCACAGGCTGTTTATTTATTGTAGGGTCTCTTTGGGTCATGGGGGCTGGGCAGATCAGTTTGTTATTATAGTATCTTTGGAGAAATGGGGATGTTCAGGCTAGTTTGTTATTGTAGGGTCTCTTGGGGCACTAGAGCTGAGTAGGGTGGATTGTTATTGTAGGGTCTCCCAGGAACTTGGGACTGCAGGTGCTGTTTTATTACTGTAGGGTAGAGCTGACTGGTGTGAGCTGGGTGGGGAAGGAGGCAGTGGGGCCTGGGATCCAGTACTGAATTGTGGGGGGAGTGGAAGCATTGAATGTTAGGGGGCTGGGCTGGGATTGGATCCAGAATTGTAGGCATTGGTTGGGTCAATCCTGGTTTGGGGAGCCCCCCACTCCGGTAGTGGCATGTTCTGTGGAGAGGAGGGTTGGGGATAGACGCCAGGGTGCCTGTTTCTGAGGGGCCCACCAGTGGCTGCTTCTCTTGCAGATGAGCGCGAGGCCGTGCAGAAGAAAACCTTCACCAAATGGGTGAACTCTCACCTGGCACGTGTGACCTGCCGCATCGCAGACCTGTACAATGACCTGCGCGATGGGCGCATGCTTATCCGCCTACTGGAGGTGCTGTCGGGTGAGCAGCTGGTGAGTGTGGGGCTGGGGGACAGGGCACCCTGGGAGCAGTGCCATGGAATATTTGGGCTCCGTCATCTCTGCTTGAGGCTTCTTATACCAGTGGGGTTAGGGCCCGATTTGGATCTTAATTACCTCAGGGAGAATCTGGAGTCACCTCACTAGGCCCCACTCCCCTTCCAGAGCAAGGACTGAACCCAGGAGTCCTGACCCCCGGCCTGCCTGCTCTGACCCACTACCCTCATCTGCAAGAGAACTGGCCATCGGAGGGTCACCTCAGAAACGGGCAGCCATGGTGCCTATCCCCAATCCTGCTCCCCCACAGAACATGCCACTACAGGGGGGGCTCCCCAAGCCAGGATTGACCCAACTGACGCCTACAATTCTGAAGCCAGGAGTCCTGGCTCCCAGCCTCCTCCATCCCCACTCTAGCCCACTGGACCCCACTTCTCTCCCAGAGCTGGTGTAGAACTCAGGAGTTTTGACTCCTAGCCCGCCTCTGCTAACCACTAAGCCCTGCTCCCTCTCTAGTTGTCCCCACTTATGCGCAAACTTGATCCCAATAGCACCCGCAGCTCCCTGTGTCTGGCTCACTAGTCCATGCTGTGTCTCCCGCTGTCAGGCTGGGCTTCTCCTGTGACTCATGCCCTGGCTGCCCTCTGAGCTCAGCACCTGCTCCCAGCATGCAGTGCAGCTCCTTGCCTACATGCCAGGTGCTGGGCTGGGTGGGGCAGTCTGGCTGCATGCCCAGCCCTGCTCTGGTGGTTTTTCTGGTTCTCGGGCAGGTCAGGTGCTGGAGCCACCTGGCTGTGTCTGTCTGAGCTGCCCCTGGCCCGCCATCCTGTCTTCAAGGGGCCAATCACTCCCTGCGGCCCTGCCCTTGCTGCCACAGGTGCTGCAGTCCAGGTCTGCTCTGCTTTGGAGCCCTGGCTTCCTGGCACCAGGGAGATGGCTCCCGCAGCACCCAGCCCCAGGGGAGGGCGAGGGCAGCCAGAATCATGGGGAGGGCAGGCATGGAAATTCCATGCTGAAGGGTGGACTCCAGTATGTCCCAGGGTGTAGGGCACTGGGCTGGGAGCCAGGACTCCTGGTTTCCTTTGACAGCTCTGGGAGGGGAGTGGGGTGTAGTGTCTAGAACAGTGGGCTGGGAGCCAGGATTCCTAGCTTCTATTCCTGTCTCTGGGAAGGGCAGTGTCTAGGGACTCCAACCAAGATCACCACCCCATTGTGCTGGGAGCTGCCCAGACAGAGTGAGACATGGTCTGGGCCCTGAAGAACTCAATCTGAATAGAGGTGGGAGGAAAAACAGAGGCACCGAGAGGGGAAGTGACTTGCCCAACATCAGAGGCAGAGTGGGAAATAGAACCCAGGAATCCTGGCTCCCAGTGCAGCGTGTTAAGTGGTGGTCAGTGCCCCATGCTGTGCTCAGTTATTCCAGCTCCCCCCAGTGTCAGGCTCCGGTGCCAACCCCTGCGGCAACTTCAGCTTCTCCCCTGTGTTGGGGACCAAGAGCAGACTCTTCCCAGGACTGGGGTGAGCTGCCTCGTCAGTCTCAGAGCTGTAAGGGCCTTGGGCCAAGACTCCAGCATGCTCCGGCCAGTGCAGGTGACCCGTTAAATCGGCTTCCCAGCTAGAGCTAGCTGGTGCACCCAGCCCAGCACCTGGATCGTTGCCTGCTGCGAGCAGCGTGGATGCTGAACCGACAGTGAGGAATGCAGGTCAGGGAAGGGGGTCCTGGTAGAGGGGGAGTCAGGCAGTGTGGGGTAAGCAGACCGGTAGGGGATTGAGGTGGGATCCTGGGAACAGGGAAGCAGGCAGCATGGGGAGTGCAGGCTGGACGGTGGTTGGTGCAGGATCCCAGTAGTGGAAGAGGATGGTATGTGGAGCGCAATCGGGGCGGGGGAGGGAATACTGAGGAGGGGTGTTGGCAGCAGGGGAGGTGGGCAGCATGGGGATCCCCTTCCTTATGCTCTCACCTTCCAGCCCAAGCCCACCAAAGGGCGAATGCGGATCCACTGTCTGGAGAACGTAGACAAGGCCCTGCAGTTCCTCAAGGAGCAGAAGGTACATCTGGAGAACATGGGCTCCCATGACATCGTCGATGGCAACCACCGCCTCACACTGGGCCTTATCTGGACCATCATCCTCCGCTTCCAGGTACCTGGAGGAGCTCAGTCTCCGCCCTGGCTGGGACCCCTCTGTGGGGCCCCCTGCCACCCCTTTCCCCACTCTGGACCTGAATCCTTCTATCCCTCTGTAGTCTCAGAGTCCCCCACCCTCTCCCCCTCATGGAGAGCCAACCCTGGTGAGAATTGGTGACAACAGAACAATTGTCCCTGCTGGCGTAGCGGAGTGGTCATACCCCTAATGGCTGCAGGCCACTGCCCTATGGCTGCCTGTGTTATGCCAGTACTCGAGTGGCTGCTTGGGGGACACTTGGATCCCTGGTTCAAATTGCCCAGGGGAAAGAGCCCCCTCCCCCCCCCAATCCAATCATGTGATGTTAGAAAGAATGAGCCAGGGAGCATGGAGCCTTCTCTCCATGGCCCGGGAGGCCTGGTGCTGGTGGGACTAACCTGGAGCTGCCTATGTATCTACCCCCCAGATCCAGGATATCAGTGTAGAGACTGAGGATAACAAGGAGAAGAAATCGGCCAAGGATGCCTTGCTGCTCTGGTGCCAGATGAAGACGGCAGGGTAAGGGGTAAAGAGTAGCTATCCGGGGATAGAATATCAGGTCTTTCCTGTCTAGGGGGCGTTGGTTCTGATGCAGCCCCATGGTGAGGGGACTGACTGGCTTGGGGGTGTCGGGAATGGGACATGGGGTCTTTCCCCTGTAGGGGGCTCCAGCTCCACCCCCCTCACCACTCTGTCTGTATGTTACAGGTACCAGAACGTCAACGTTCACAATTTCACCACCAGCTGGAGGGATGGACTGGCCTTCAATGCGATCGTCCACAAGCACAGGTCAGTATGGACCACGTCTGGGTGCAAAGAGGATACCAGGATCTCAGGGACCCGTGGCGTGCTGCCACTGTCCTCTAGCATTGGCTTAGGGTGGGGCATTAGGATGGGGTTGATGGGGATCAGTGAGACATGGGGAAGTGTCGGTGGAGCCCCCAGGCTGTCAATCACAGTATGCCCTTTGGCACCCCCTGCAGGCCGGACCTTATAGATATTGACACGCTGAAGAAATGCAATGCCCACTACAACCTGCAGAATGCGTTTAACGTAGCGGAGAAGGAACTGGGGCTGACCAAGCTTTTGGATCCTGAAGGTGGGTGTCAAGCTGTGCGGGCCTAGAGAATGAGGGCTGGGGTGAGCTGGGGTCTCAGTCCAACTGATCCATTCTTGGTATGGGGGAAAATGCCCTTCTCATATGCGTTCATCCAGGTTGGAGGTTGGGGCCTGAACCCCATCCCTAAATATGTGGAGGGAGAAGTTTGTGATTGGGTAATGCTGCTGTGGAAACACTGTTAGAAGAGGAACAGGCAGGCATGGCAGCCACCCACTGAATAGGAAATCCAGGTTCCTCTCCCATCCTGCCCCCGTGCTGCTGAAAGCAGAGGGGTCTTTTCCCATGGTACAGTGCATTTTGGGAAAATCCAGACCACTCTCCCATCTTGCACTCATATACACGAAGGGGGAGGTTCATGGCTGGATGTAGGGGCTCCATGACATCACTGGGTTAATCCCCACCCTCTGAACAGAAATTATCCATGATTCCCATTTACCCCCACACCAGGGCATATGGGTGTTAGTTGCCAGGAAGTGCCTGGTGCTGATGTGCCCTCCCTCCCAGTGAGGAGGCAACGGGAGATGGGGCTCTCTCCCTGACACGCATGGCTCTCTCCCCCCAGATGTCAACGTGGACCAGCCGGATGAGAAGTCTATCATCACATACGTGGCCACCTACTACCACTACTTCTCCAAAATGAAAGCATTGGCTGTGGAGGGAAAGCGCATTGGAAAGGTACCAAGGGCAGAAACAGAGTGCAGTGGGTGCTGTCACTGCATGGAGTGTGCTAGGTGGGTGGATTGGGAGGGTGAGTGGATTGGGTTGGATGGATTAGAATCAGTGGGGTTCTCAAACTTTTGTACTCAAACTATTTTTATATTTAATTGTATTATAAATGCTGAAGGTGAAGCGGGGTTTGGGGGTGGAGGCTGACAACTTGTGACCCCCACATAATAACCTCACGACCCCTGAGGGGTCATGACCCCCAGTTTGAGAACCCTTGCATTAGATGAATGGATTGGGAGGATGAGTTGATGGGATAAATGGATGGATGGAGTGGGAGGAAGCGTTGATGGGGTGGATGGATGGAGTGGGAGAAAGGGTTGATGGGGTGGATGGATGGAGTGGGAGAAAGCGTTGATGGGGAGGATGGATGGATGGAGTGGGAGGAAGTGTTGATGGGGTGGATGGATGGAGTGGGAGGAAGCGTTGATGGGGTGGATGGATGGATGGAGTGGGAGAAAAGGTTGATGGGGTGGATGGATGTATGGAGTGGGAGAAATGGTTGATGGGATGGGGGGAGTGGGAAAAAGGGTTGATGGGGTGGATGGATGGATGGATGGAGTGGGAGAAAGGGTTGATGGGGAGGATAGATGGATGGATGGATGGAGTGGGAAAAAGAGTTGATGGGGTGGATGGATGGAGTAGGAGAAAGGGTTGAAGGGAAGGATGGATGGATGGAGTGGGAGAAAGGGTTGTGTTACTGAATGTTAAATTCTGAGTCCCTGGTGAGCATTGGCTCTTATGGAGCCCAAGGATGGGCTACTGGGGCCTCTTGCATACTTGAGGCTCCCATCCATCTTGTAGGAGGCTGTCAGCCAGCAGGCTTGACCCATGCTGGCCTAGTGGTGAGTGACTCCTGCCCTCCTTTCCCCTCCCCTCCCCTCCCATCCAGGTGCTGGACTACGCCATTGAGGCTGACAAGCTGATCGAGAAGTACGAGACACTGGCTTCTGACCTGCTGCAGTGGATCGAGCAGACCATCCTGACACTGAACGACCGCAAGCTGGCCAACTCCCTGAGCGGGGTGCAGAACCAGCTGCAGGCTTTCAACACCTACCGCACTGTTGAGAAACCCCCAAAGTGAGTCCCTTACCCACCTCTGAGTCGGCCCTGGGCCACAACTTGGCAGCCCTGGCACAGCTAACGGCACAGGGAACCCCCAGGACTGCATTAAGCATCTGGCCTGGTGCACTCTGAGAGATCTGTGTCGCTCTGCTATCCTGCCCCACCTCTGGCATGAGCAGAGGATTGTGGGTGTTTTTCCCAGGGCACAGTGCACTCTGGGATGCCTTGCTACAGACAGACTGGTTAAGCTGGTTACTCAGCTGCCACCTACACAGCATGGGAAGAGTGCTCACATCATGTCCAGCTACCCACTCCGGCACCACCCTTACAGGTGTGCGCCATGCTGTGTGTGACCAGGGAGCCTACCCCATTCCAGCTTGTGGGAGAGGGGCCTTGAATGAGCCGATCACTTCCCAATCTTGGTGTGTTCCAGTGCCCTGGCACTGCCCGTTCGCTGGTTCACGGGGGTGGGGAATGGCACCTGGGGCCTTGCCCCTCTAGGGGGCGTTGACTCCACTCCAACCCCAGGGTGGAGGGACTGACTCAGGTTCCCTCCCAGTCCGCATGGGGACTTAAAGCATGTGAGGGTCTCCAGCCTGTCTGGGGAGTTAGAGCAGAAGAATGGGGCTGGGGACGGTAGCAGTGTGTGGGGTTCTCCATCAGAGTACGTAAAAGGTTGAAACGAGGAGGGAGGTAACGTCTGAGGACAGGACAAGAAGCAGTGGGCTTAAATTGCAGCAAGAGCGGCTTAGCTTGTACATTAGGAAAAAAATTCCTGTTGAGGTAGTTAAGCACTGAAACAAATTGCCTAGGGAGGTTGTGGAATCTCCATCATTGGAGGCCTTTAAGAGCAGGTTAGACAAACACCTGTCAGGGATGGTCTCGTTATTACTTAGTCCTGCTTGGCGTGCGGGGGACTGGACTAGATGACCTAGTGAGGTCCCTGATTGGGGAGCCTCTGGTATAACATGAGCACCCCCTGGTGGCAGATTGAAGAGAACCACAGGGAGGGAAGTGATGTGGATGTGTGTTCTGGGTTCAGGTCCTGCTGCTCCTGCTCCTGCCCCCTGCGCTCTGACGGCTCCTGCTCCCCTGCCCAGGTTCTGTGACCAGCCCGCCTGGCCCAGCTCCCAGGCTCTGAGACACTCCCACCCCCACCCCACCCCTGGCGCTCTGTTTGATTCTTTACCATATCCCTACCCCTCAGGTTCACAGAGAAGGGGAATCTGGAGGTGCTGCTTTTCACCATCCAGAGCAAGATGCGCGCCAACAACCAGAAGGTGTATATACCGCGCGAGGGCAAGCTGATCTCCGACATCAACAAGGTGAGACAGCAGGGGGCAGGGCAGGGGCTCAGTAGGGCATGCTTTTCCCTTACAGCCAGTGCTAGTCCCCCTCCTCCAACTCAGTGCTGGAGGGCTTTGCTTCTGGAGGTGTCATCTTTTGGATGTGATAGAAAACATCTCAGCACCAGGCGAGGATCCCTGAACAAACAGTCCCCGCGTTCCATCCCAGAGGCAGCTGTGTCTTAGCGCCAGCTGAGGGATCCCTGTACAAACAGCCCCCATGTCCCATCTCAGAGGTGGCTGCATCTCAGTGTCAGGAGAGGGATCCCTAGGAGATGGTCATTGGTTTTGTCATTAATTATTGGCCTGTGTTAGATGTCAACTCTCTGCTGTAATTAAACCCCTCTCCCCTGCAGGCCTGGGAGCGGCTGGAGAAGGCGGAGCATGAGCGGGAGCTGGCACTGCGCAACGAGCTGATCCGCCAGGAAAAGCTGGAGCAGCTGGCGGCTCGATTTGACCGCAAGGCAGCCATGCGGGAGACGTGGCTGAGCGAGAACCAGCGCCTGGTGTCCCAGGTGAGTCCCAAACCCCCAAGCAATGTGATTAGAACCCAGGACTCCTGACTTCCAGCCCCCACCCAACAGACTATACCCCACTACCCTCCAGAGCTGGGGATAGAACCAGGAGTCCTGGTCCCAGCCCAGTACTCTCTCCAGTAGACCACACTACGTTTCCAGGCGGCTGGCTCCGTGGCCTGTGGGTGGGAGGAGCTCTGCAGTGACCCCTCGGTCAGCCCTGCCCCAGCATGATGCCTGCCCTCCCACACAGGATAACTTTGGCGTGGACATCTCGGCGGTGGAGGCGGCGGTGCGGAAGCATGAGGCCATTGAGACAGACATCGTGGCCTACAGTGAGCGGGTGCAGGCCGTGAATGCTGTGGCCACCGAGCTGGAGGCGGAGCGCTACCATGACATCAAGCGCGTGCTGGCCCGCAAGAACAATGTGGTGCGGCTGTGGGACTACCTGCGGGAGCTGGTGGCCTCACGCCGTGAGCGCCTGCTCCTCAACCTGGACCTGCAGAAGATGTTCCAGGACCTGGCTTACCTCATGGACTGGATGGAGGAGATGAAGGTATGGGGGGGCATTGGGGCTGGGAGCAGCCTGCCCAGCCTGGGCCGCCACCATCTGCCACCACCAGGGGGCCCAGATGTCTGGGGTAGGTGTTCCAGGTGTTGCTCTCTGCCAGCCCCACCCCCAGGAGCTCCAGCAGGGGGAGGCGGAGTGGCCGTCTGATCTTCTTCTTGGAAAGGATAAGGGGATAAAGCTGGGAGCACTGCCAGCTCAGACACCCCAGAGGGGCTGGGGTGCATGGGGGTCAGTGGGGCAGATGGCTTTGAATGCCTGCAATGGAGGGGAGGAAGCAGGGGATAGGGGTGCCGTGGAGCAGAGGGGAGTTCAGAAGCCCTGGGTGCTGTATCCTGTGCTGCAGGGGGCAGGGAGCTGGGACTGTGTCCACATGCCCCAGTGCAGCCTGCTGCTGTGTCTGTCCCCTTGGCTGGGGCGGAGTGGGGTGGTGCCTGGCTCCGTCTGTAGGCGTGCCCCTCCCCTGGCAGGGCCAAGGTATGGGCAGGGCTGGTGGGTGGAGTTGTGGGGGCTCCCCATGCAGTCAGCAGCCGCCCATCCCTCCGCAGGGCCGCCTGCAGTCCCAGGACTTTGGGAAGCACCTGCACGGCGTGGAAGACCTGCTGCAGATCCATGCGCTGGTGGAGGCCGACATCGCCGTGCAGGCCGAGCGCATCAAGGCTGTTGGCACTGCTGCACAGAGGTTTGCCACCCCTGGAGAAGGTAACTGCTCCACTCACACCACAGCCGGCCCTCACCCTCCATGTTCAGCTTCGCTGCATCCCAGGCCCCTACCTCATCCCCGCCCTTCCATGTCCCAGCCCATTCTATGCTTGCTCCTCCATGTGCCAGTCTTTGCCATGCCCCAGCCCCCACATCCCAGCCCTCAAGAGAACAGCTCAGAGCCCAGCAGGGCTCTGGCAGAGGGTCCACAGCTGAGTTTGGGGTTGCCGCATCTGCCCGTATCTGAAGCCACCCTGCCAGCTTCTCACCCCTCTGCTTCTCTGTGGTGGTTCCCTGCCTGGTGTGAGCCCTGCTCTGTGCCTAGCCCTGACTCTATAGCCTGAGCAAAAGGGCCTTCCCTCCCCTATTACTCCCTGTGGGCCCCCTATGTGTCTCCTCTGCTTCATGGGCACCAGTGCCAGTGACCCTAGGCCCCTTTTGCCCCCAGGACCCAAGGGTCAGGAGCCCCATGGCTCTTCCTGTGGGGTAGATGGCAGGGGAGAGGGGGGAGAAGCAGGGATCCCATGTTGTTGCCTGATGTATTGATTATGTGGCTGATTTTATTTCCCCCAGTTAGCACTCTGCAATCTGGTAGGTTGTTGTCCCAAGATCAGGCCCAGTATCTCCAGAATTATTATTGGATTGGAAGCCCCATGGCAGTAGCAGCAAGGCTCGCACTCAGGGATGACCTTTGGTAATTGTAGGAGTTTTATTACCACAATGATCAGTCCAATAAATACAATTATCCAAACAAGTAAAGTGAGATAATACAATGCTGTAAGTATGACCCACCCCAGTACCCGGATGTACTCACCCTATCCTTGGGGAGAGCTCAGAAAGTTGAGACAGATCCTAGTGTGACTCTGGCGTGCCAAAGGAGAACTCCAGTGGCTCTCCTAAGACCAGATGTTTTATAGGCCTTTGGTGCATATGTATAAATAGCTCCGCCCTCTTTTACTATCTTGACTTCCTCACCCTCGTAATGTTGGGGTGTCCCATAAGTTACTATATTAATTAGTTCAAACTTAGTAGCATACACGTCAATTAAATTACTATAGTTACCTATGGTTATACATCTACTGATGTTTCCCTCCAAAAATACCCTAAACTGGTGCAAACTGCCTTCTTGCAGGTACCTGTCAGCAGTTTTCAACACTTGTGATTATTACAAAACAAGTAAAACAAAATCTTATGCCATCTTGTGACTTAAGGTCCCCGTTGATTTACATACTTATGCTAACCTATTAAGCAACTACTCCTATGCAGGCTGTTAGGCCTTGTAGCTATGGTAACAGCTTAAGTTATTCTTATAGGTCTATGCCGCTAAGTCTCTTGCGTTTCTGCATTGCTTTTCTTATCCTTTACCTTAAAATCAACCTGTGGGCTACAACATCCACATCCCCCCACAGGATACAAGCCGTGTGACCCCCAGCTGGTGCAGGAGAGGGTGGACATGCTAGAGCTGTGCTACCAGGAGCTGGTTGAGCTGGCAGGCAAGCGCCGGGCCAAGCTGGAGGAGTCACGGCGCCTGTGGAAGTTCTTCTGGGACATGGGTGAGGAGGAGGCCTGGATCCGGGAGCAGGAGCAGATCCTGTCGTCGGATGATTTTGGCAAGGACCTGACGAGTGTGCTGCGCCTCATCAGCAAGCACAATGCCTTCCGTGATGAGATGAGCGGCCGCTATGGACCCCTGCAGCACACCACGGCCCAGGGCCACAGCCTGGTGCATGAGGGGCACTTTGGGGCACGCGAGGTGGCTGAGCGCATCCGGGAGATTGAGGAGCAGTGGCAACACCTAGAGGCGCTGGCAGGCGAGCGGGAGCGGCGCCTGCATGAGGCCTCCAGCCTCTACCAATTCCAGGCCGATGCTGACGACATGGAGGCCTGGCTCATGGATGCCCTGCGGCTGGTGTCCAGCCCGGAGGTGGGCCATGACGAGTACTCTACCCAGAGCCTGGTCAAGAAGCACAAGGATGTGGAAGAAGAGATCCAGAACCACCGGCCCGCCATCGCTGCGCTACATGAGCAGGCCCAGAGCCTGCCGCCTGCCTTTGCCCATGCACCTGAGGTGGCCGGGCGCCTGCCTGCTGTGGAGCAGCGCTACCAGGAGCTGGCCACCCTGGCTGAGCGCCGCAAGCAGGATCTGCAGGACGCCCTCAACCTCTACAAGATGTTCAGCGAGGCTGATGCCTGTGGGCTGTGGATTGGTGAGAAGGAGCAGTGGCTGCATGCCATGGAGATCCCTGAGAAGCTGGAGGACCTGGAGGTGGTGCAGCAGAGGTGAGTGGGGGCTGACCAGACCTGCATGTACCACCTGGCCCAGCCTCGTCAGGCCCACACCCCGCTGCCCCTTGCAGCCAGCGAGTAACTGTGGCCCTAGCCCCCTTCCCTGTCTCCCAGCTCTCTGTGTGGTAGGACATCCCAGAATGCATTGCTCCCCCCTTTGTGCTGCTCTGTCTGTCCCTACTTAGGCACCATGAGAGAGCAGCCTGGATTTTCCCAGCATGCACTGGGGCACATCTGCTCAAGCAGCCCCTTGTAGCCAGTCAGTAGCCTGGCTGGCTCTAGCCATGTGTGCCCTTGGCAGCGGCCTTGCTTGCCCTGCGGCCTCTCTCTGGAACCAGGGTGTTGGTGGGGACGTAGCCCCTAATGGGGTCAGTGGAACTGGCATAGCCGATCCCCCTTCCCTCCCCTTGGGCATGTGGTGGGGCATCCTAGAATGCATTGATCCCCCATGATGCTCTGGCTGCTATAACCATGCTGAGGCCCTATGGGAAAGCAGCCTAGATTTTCCCAGCAGGCACTAGGGAAGATGTGTGATCAGCAGCAGCTGGTGCTGTGCTGGGGGGAACATGAGGGGTTGAGTGCATTGTCGTCTGAGCCTGTATCTCCTGGTCTGCAGGTTTGAGACACTGGAGCCCGAGATGAATAACCTGGCTTTGCGCATCGCGGCCATCAACCAGATCGCTGGGCAGCTGCTGAGCACTGACCACCGCAACAAGGAGAGCATCCAGGCCACGCAGGAGCAGCTCAACACCAGGTCTGAGCGGGAGGGCAGGTGGCTCAGCACCGGAGGGAGATGGGGAGGACAGGCGGCTCAGTGCGGGGGAGATATGGGGAGGGCTGGCGGCTCAGTGCGGGGGAGATATGGGGAGGGCAGGCGGCTCGGCGCCACGGGGAGACGGGGAGGGCAGGCGGCTCGGTGCTGGGGGGAGACGGGGAGGGCAGGCGGCTCGGCGCCGCAGAGAGATGGGGAGGGCAGGCGGCTCGGCGCCAGGGGAGATGGGTGGGGGGCTGGAAGCTCAGTGCCACGGGGCGATGGGGAGGGCAGGCGGCTCGGCGCAGCGGGAAGATGGGGAGTGCAGGCGGCTCGACACCGGGGGGAGATGGGGAGGACAGGCAGCTCAGTGCGGGGGGGAGATGGGGAGGACAGGCGGCTCGGCGCCACGGGGAGATGGGGAGGGCAGGCGGCTCGGCGCTGGGGAGGTGGGGGTGAGTGGGGAGATCACGCTGCTTGGTGCTGGGGGTGGGGGCAAGCAGCTCAGCGTCGGAGGGTGTGTGTGGAGTTCTGACTGACCCATGGGGATGAGAAGGACTCTTGGGGGATCTGCATCCAGCAGCAGGCATTGGGGCTCTGGGGAGGGCTGCCTTTGGCAGCGCCAACATGGGCTCGGCAGCTCCGGGGTGGTCAGTGGGGACAGGCCCCGCACCTACCTCCCTGTCCCCTTCTCTAGGTGGGAGCGGTTCCGCGCTCTGGCCGACCAGAAGAAGGCTGCGCTGACCTCGGCCCTGAACATCCAGAACTACTACTTGGAGTGCAATGAGACCAAGTCTTGGATGAGGGAGAAGACCAAGGTGATCGAGTCGACGCAGGAGCTGGGCAATGACCTGGCGGGTGTCATGGCACTGCAGAGGAAGCTGGCGGGCATGGAGCGGGACCTGGAGGCCATCCAGGGCAAGGTGTTGGACCTGCAGGGGGAGGCGGCTGCGCTGGCAGCCGAGCACCCAGGCCAGGCGACGCCCATCCTAGACCAGCTTGCGGACATCAAGGCCGTGTGGGCCGAGCTGCGTGAGACCATGCGGCGGCGTGAGGAGTCGCTGGGGGAGGCCAGCAAGCTGCAGGGCTTCCTGCGCGACCTGGATGACTTCCAGGCTTGGCTGTCACGGACACAGACGGCTGTGGCCTCTGAGGATGTGCCGGCCACCCTGGCCGAGGCCGAGCAGCTGCTGAGCCAGCATGAGAGCATCCGTAATGAGATTGAGCACTACAAGGACGACTACCAGAGCATGCGGGCCATGGGTCAGGAGGTGACCCAGGGCCAGACCGATGCGCAGTACATGTTCCTGCAGCAACGCCTACAGGCCCTGGACACTGGCTGGAAGGAGCTGGGCCAGATGTGGGAGAACAGGCACCACCTACTGTCCCAGGCCTATAGCTTCCAGCTCTTCCTGCGGGACACCAAGCAGGTGGAGGGTGTGCTCAGCAACCAGGTGAGGCTGGGGTGACCGGCATGCCTAGGGGGAGGCTGGTTCCTGTCCTGGAGCTAGGACAGGCCCATGCAGCCCAGTATGCCACCCCCATCTCTGGCCCGGATCAGACCCATGGGCCCATCCAGTCCAGTATTCCCCCCAACATCTGATCAGTCTCCTGGACTTATCCAGCTTGGTCTTCCCCTCCATCCCCCCATTCCAGTTGTCCCAGACCTCCACCCAAATCCCCATCACTGTATTAGTCCCCCAGGACCCCCAATCACCCCATCCCCACTCACCCCTAGCAGTCTCAGTACCTCTCCATCCCACTGGCCCCTAGTTTTCTCCCTTGGGATCTCCATTTCACACAGGGCAGGGGCCTGGGACATGGGCCAAACCGTGCCCAGTGCCATGCCTGTGTGCGGCTCGCCCCTACAGGAGTACGTGCTGTCCCACACTGAGATGCCCAGCACCCTGCAAGGGGCAGAGGCTTCCATTAAGAAGCATGAAGATTTCATGACCACCATGGAGGCCAATGGGGAGAAGATCAAAGGGCTGGTGGATGCCGGGCGGAAGCTGATTGTGGGGGACAGCGTCCATGCAGACAAAGTCCAGGAGAAGGTTGACTCCATCGATGGCAGGTGAGAACCCAGCCCCCCAGGGCTTCTGGGAACCCTGTTGTGTCATTGTTGTCTGGGTTCTATCCCTGCCCTAGGAAGGGATGGGGGGTGGGTCTAGTGGGTTAGAGCAGGGAGTCTGGGTTCTATCCCCAGCTCTGTGATTTAGGACAGCTCTCCTTCCCCCTGGAGTTAAAAAGGGAGGACGATACTGAGATTAACGATTGTGATGAGCTAGGAGCTCCTCCCTTGGCCAGAGCCAGGCAAACCTGCCCCAGGAGGTCAGAACAGCCTGTAGGACAGATCTCAGTTTGCCCTGTTCAGAGAGTACAAGTTGCTAGTGCCTGAGGCAGCGGGGAGTCCTCATGAACCAAGGCAGTGCTGGCACTATGACATACAGAGCACAGGCCCCATCTCACCCTGCAGGTGAGTGTCCCATGAGCCTCTGCTTTCCCACCCCAGGCACAAGCGGAATCGGGATGCCGCCAATGAGCTGCTGCGGCGGCTGCGGGATAACCGGGAGTTGCAGCACTTCCTGCAGGACTGCCAGGAGGTGAGTGGGGCTGGGGACCGGGGGATGCGGGGGAGGGGCAAGGGGCCATGGGTCTGGGGATCCTCACTCTGTCCTCTGCCTTCCCACCAGCTCACCCTATGGATCAATGAGAAGATGCTGACAGCCCAGGACATGTCGTATGACGAGGCCCGCAACCTGCACACCAAGTGGCAGAAGCACCAGGCCTTCACGGCTGAGCTGGCTTCCAACAAGGACTGGCTGGACAAGATCGAGAAGGTGGGGGAGGCTGGAGTAAGGGAAACTGTGGACCACCCCATTGCTACACCCAAACACCATGGCCCTGTCCCCTTGCCATGGACTCACCACCGGGGCACTGCACCAGCATCCGAGATTTGCCCCTTCACAGTGGACTTGCCACAGCATCATGAACCCGACTCCATGGCCACTCCCCAGTGCTATGGACCTGCTCCGTGGCTCTGCCCCCTCTCCATGGACTCATTACCACAGCCTCGCCCTAAGACCATGGTCCTGCCTCTACAGTCCCACCCCTTGCCATGGATCCTCTCACTCATGGACCCTCCCCCTTCTGGTCCCAGAGATGCTGGGGTGTCAGCAGGGCCCCCAGGACTTGTCCCACCAGTTGGGTTGTCTGTGCATGACTGAGCGGGGGAGCTGGGCCTACTGGACTCTGCTCCTCCTGTCTCACACTGAGCCCCCTGCTGGGATAGGGCTGGCCAGGATCCTGGAGCAGTGGGGCTAGGTGTTAATGCCCCCCTGAGATGAATGGGGCAGGTCCCCCCTCTCAGGATCCCTGCAGACTCCATGTGACTGTGGTCACATGACTCCAGGAGGCAGGGCACAGGGCTGTAGCAACTTGGCCTTCATCTGGGCTTGGCCATGCCTGCTGGGGCCCAAAGACCCTACAGCACACGCAGGGCCCTGTCCCCCTAACCAGTGCTCTGGGTCCCCGACAGGAGGGGCAGCAGTTAATGGTGGAGAAGCCGGAGCTGGAGCCAGTGGTGAAGGAGAAGCTGGGCAGCCTCCACCGTCTATGGGATGAGCTAGAGTCCACCACCAAGACCAAGGCCCAGTGCCTCTTTGACGCCAACCGGGCCGAGCTCTTCACCCAGAGCTGCTCCGCCCTGGAGGCCTGGCTGGCCGGGCTGCAGGCCCAGCTCCAGTCTGATGACTACGGCAAGGACCTGACCAACGTCAACATCCTGCTGAAGAAGCAACAGGTCTGGGGTGGTGGGTGCAATAGAGGGGAGGGCAGCCTAGATTCTTGGGGTGAGGGATGATGGACTCCAAGATGACCCAAAATTCCAGGTCCCAAAGGCCCGTGAGATATGGCAGACCCTGGCCATCCGACCCTCTCAATCCCAGAACCCATTCTCCTATTTCCAAGGCCTTGGGTATCCCCCAGCAGAGGGAGCCCGCTCCATCGGCCACTGCCCTGGAAAACCCTAGACTGGCCCTGTCCCTGATACCACCCCCTCCATGCACCATGGCTCAGAGGTGGGACTGATTGCCTGCAGGATCCCCAAGCACCATGGGGAAGCAGAGGGGGACCTGTGGCTGCATCACACCAGTGGGGAGAAAGGCCAGACTCCCTGCTCCCATTGGGGTGGGGCTCTCTGCTGGAGTCCCCCAGGCTGTAACACTCCTCTGCCCCTCAGATGCTGGAGAACCAAATGGACGTGCGGGAGAAGGAGGTGGAGGCCATCCAGTCGCAGGCGCTGGCCCTGAGCCAGGAGGACGCCAATACGGCCGAGGTGGAAGGCAAGTTCCGGGCAGTGGAGGAGAAGTTCCTGGACCTACGGGGCCCGCTGGAGGAGCGCTGCCACAAGCTGCTGGCCTCCAAGGAGGAGCACCAGTTCAACCGTGACCTGGAGGACGAGATCGTGAGTCCCAGGCAGTTGCAGGCAGTGCTGCCATGGGGGAGAGGACGGGAATGAGATCCAGCCCTAGAGGCTGCTGCCTTTTACTCCATGGGTCTCAGCCTAGAATTACAGGAGTGCAGAGCCCCATTGCTGCACCCAGCACTCCCCCGTGCCAGGGAGCAAGGTAGGGGGCATCTAGGCTGGGTTTCTTCTGCAGGCCACTGTGCCCCCTGGACAGTATTGGAGCTTAATGATGGGTCCCTATCAGGGACTAGCACTAAGCCCTGGGTCTCTAATGGGGCAGATCCGAGTCTCAGTTATGGAGCCACACTGCCTTTCAGAATGAATGTGCTAGATCTTTGGGCTTGGCCGTGCTGCCGCGCTCTGCACTCCCCTCCAGAACCAGAGACAGAGCCCATGCCCCTCCCAGGGTTCAGGAGAAAACCCAGGAGTCCTGACTCCCAGCCTGACTGTTCCAGCCCACTACACCTCATGCCCCTCCCAGAGCCAGGGAGAGAACCCAGGAGTCCTGCCTCCCAGTGTTCTAGTGCTGTTGAACAAATAGAGCTCTCACTGGCTAAGTGTGAGTCTCCATCCCCCTCCAGTGGCCAGTCCCTTCTACACCTGCCGGTGATGCCCTTTAGCTTCAGCAGTGGGGCTCTGTGCAGCATATGTCGGGGTCCCACCCTGGCTGGTGACAAGTGGATGGGGTGGGGGGTCAGGCTGGGTCCACGGGATGGACTTTTGCGTGGGAGGGAAATTTTTTTTAAACTGGGAAATTCCATTAATCCCCCACCCCGATATTCAGACTGCAATGTTGAGGGGGAGGGGCTGCCAGGTTTGAGGTTGCCCATGCATGGATCCCCTTGCAGCCCCTGTCCCATGCAACATCCCCCTCTCTGTGTGCTCCCCGTGCAGCCCCCATGCATCCCCCTATCCTGCACACACCCCATGCATCCCCCACCCTGTGCAGACCCCCATGTGCACCCCCGTGAAGTCCCCATGCATCTCCCACCCTGCACAGTTCTCCCTGCATCCCCTACTGTGTGCCCACTGTGAACCCCCCATGCAGTCCCCCCATGTGCCCTTCATGTGCCCCTGACCCTGCTCCACGTTGTGCTTTCAGCTGTGGGTGAGGGAGCGGATGCCCATGGCCATCTCCACCGACCATGGCAAGGACCTGCCCACCGTCCAGCTGCTGATAAAGAAGAACCAGGTGTGGTGCCAGGCTGGGGAGGGACTGGGGGGCTGGAGTCTGCTCACCCCACTCAGTGCTAGAGGTGCTCCCTACCTCATGCGGGCTTGACAAGGCAGGAGTAGGGGGTTGGGGGAATATGAAAGGAGGAGGGGGGTGGGGGAGAGTTGGCACGGGAGGGGGCGTGAATTGGGGGAGGGTCAGAAGAGTGGTGAGGCCTGGGAGTGGACGTGCCATGACCCCCCCTTCCTCTCTGCTCCCAGACTCTACTGAAAGAGCACTCTGAAGGCTGGGGAGGGTCAGGAGCGGGAGGGCTCAGCATAGGGGAGAGGGTGATGGCCACATTCTGACCCCCCTTGCCCATGATCCCTGCCCCAGACCCTGCAGAAGGAGATCCAGGGCCATGAGCCGCGCGTGGAGGAGCTGCTGGGGCGGCGGGCAGGGCTGGCGCGCTGCGGGCCCGTGGAGCGGGTGGAAGAGCTGCGGGAGGCCTGGCGGGAGCTGAGGCACCAAGCGGAGCTGCGGCACCAGCGCCTGGAGCAGGCACACGCTGCCCAGCAGTTCTACTTCGATGTGGCTGAAGCCGAGGCCTGGATGGGCGAGCAGGAGCTGCACATGATGTCCCAGGAGAAGGCCAAGGTCTGGGAGA